>NC_072435.2:117227500-119892500 GCF_028878055.3 Symphalangus syndactylus | reverse complement strand
TGTCACATGACTCAAAAATGAGCAAATGGAGAAAAGAGGGCACCTCTATCTGGAAGAAAATACATATTAGATACATGTTCTTTGAGCAAGTTAAGAAGCCTTAAAATGGAATAAGCTTACATGAAAAAGTGAGCACTAGAAGCTGAAGGGCTTGATGACAGAGACATACCTGTGTCTGTGCTGATTTCCTGGTTGTGACATGGTGCTATTGTTATGTGAGATGCAACTACGGGGCAAGCTGGGTGCAGAATACATGGGGACCAGCTCCACTACAGATTTTTTGCAACTTCTATAGAGTCTATACTTATTGCAGGCTGGGTGTGGTGGTTCACACCTGTAATCCTAGCACTTTGGGAGGCCAAGATGGGCGGATTACCTGAGGTCAGGAGTTCAAGACCAGCCTGGCCAACATGGTGAAACCCCATCTCTACTAAAAATACAAAAATTAGTCAGGCGTGGTGGCGGGCACCTGTAATCCCTGCTATTCGGGAGGCTGAGGCAAGAGAATCACTTGAACCCAGGAGGTGGAGGTTACAGTGAGCTGAGATCGCACCACTGCACTCCAGCCTGGGCGACAAGAGCAAGACTCCGTCTCAAAAAAAAAGGTAAAATAAAATAAAAAAATAATAAAATATGGATACTTATTGCAAGATTAAAAAGGTTTTTTGTTTTGTGTTGTTTTGTTTTTAGGTAAAGGACTTATGGTTGAAAGAGGAGGAGGTCAGGAAGAGGAGGAAGGGAGAGAGGGAGGGCAAGAAGAGGACGGACAGAGCCAAAGAGGTAAGAGGGGTGGAAAGGGAGAGAGAGGAGAGAGGTGAGAGGAGAAAGACAGAGACACTGCACTCTACCACTGGGTCACAGGTGACACACTCGGGAGCGACGTTCTTGGTGGAGCACGTGAGGCAACCCGCCGACGCTGGCTTTGATCCTCCTTGCCCTAGTCTGCATCTATCGGTGGCTTCCGACTGGTCTGAATTAAAACCTATCTCCAAGAAGCCGCTTGGATGAGCGGATTTTCTTTTGATTATTTATTCTGGACCCCCACCCAGTGGAAAAAATGCCTTCTACGGCATTCACCTCGGCTCCGGGGCCTGTTTTATTGGGAGAGCAATTGAAAATGATGAGCAGCATTACATGCAAATTCTACTTGGCAGCTCACTGACTCCAAGGCAGCGGGGCTCCATATTTCGTATGTCCGACCACGTGCAGGGAGAAGCTGCCCAGGTGCAGGCCTGGACTCCTGGGGTCTGAATCCACACGGCGAAGAAGCTACTGGGTTTCTTCGTTGTTTTCCAGTCATGAGGTGGATTACCCAAAAAGCTCCTGGACTGACTTCCAGCAACACTGATCGGAGATTAGTTCCAAATTCCTCAGCACAAGGTGAAACATTTGAATGTTCTCAGCAGAAACGAGTTTTAGATGACTTAAAAGAACACAGGCCATGGTGACCCAGGGGCTCCGTGTCGTGAGCAATGAAAAATTTATTCCAAAGCTCCATTTCTCATTAAAAAAAAAAATGCTTTTAAGCCTAAGGAGACATACATTTCCCTGACAGTGTGGAACAGAAAAAGGCAGCAGTATCCAGCCTTAGCTCTCAGATCCTATCCACAAGGTAAATAAAGCATAAATTAACCAATTACAATAAAATACCAGATAAATGCCTTTGACAACTCTGAATTTCCCATGAAAATGCTTCCAGCTGTGACCCCTGGCTTGCAAGGCATGGGCTGAAGGAGGCTGGAGTTTGTATATAAAGGATGTTTCAAACACACAGTCCCAGACAAGGAATCCTATACTATGGGCCGGCAGGAGCTGGGTCCTCCATCTTCATGCCCCATGGGGCCTCTGCCTCTCTCGGACACAACTGGATAGAAGCAACCGTTTTAAAAGTCACTGACAAGGAGAGATAAGCCTGGATATTTCCAGCGCTTCCTATTACTACACATTAATCAGAAATCTGCTTTTCTTTTTTTTTTTTTTTTTTTTTTTTTTTTTGAGACGGAGTCTTGCTCTATCACCCAGGCTGGAGTGCAGTGGCCCGATCTCGGCTCACTGCAAGCTCCGCCTCCCGGGTTCACGCCATTCTCCTGCCTCAGCCTCTCCGAGTAGCTGGGACTACAGGCGCCCGCCACCACGCCCGGCTAATTTTTTTTTTTGTATTTTTAGTAGAGACGGGGTTTCACTGTGGTCTCGATCTCCTGACCTCGTGATCCGCCCGCCTCGGCCTCCCAAAGTGCTGGGATTACAAGCGTGAGCCACCGCGCCCGGCCTAGAAATCTGCTTTTCATACATTGGAAATAGAATCCTAAGGATGAGGCCAAGAGATTCCCAAGGGTAGCAACCTGGATCTGGTGACAGTAATGGTTCCCTGGACAGAGGACAAGAGGTGGAGTCGGAGCCCGAAGGGTGGGTGGGCCCGTATTTCTTTTTTGTAAATAAAGTTTTATTGGCACACAGCCATGCTCATGTGTTTACATACTGCCTATGGATGCTGTCTGGAAGGGCAGAGTTTCATTTTGACAGAGACCACATGGCCTGCAACACTGAAGATGTCCACAACTTATAACATGGGAAGTCAAGAGACTGCCTGTCATGGCTGGAATTGGAAAGGGACATGGAAAGGCACTGTTGGAAGTTGCAGAGGAGGTTCAAGTAGCAATACAGCCAGGCTGGCCCAGGCACGGCAGGGTGATGAACAATGGTTTGACAGCTCAATCCTTACACCGTCTGACACCACTGTGCTAGCTACCTGTTCTGCATAAAAAGAACCACCATAGGCCAGGGAAGTGGTGCACGCCTGGAATCTCAGCACTTTGGGAGGCTGAGGCAGGAGGATCATTTGAGGCCAGGAGACCAGCCTGGGCAACATAGTGAGATCCCATCTCTAAAAAAAAAAATAAAATTTAGCCAGATGTGGTGACGCACACCTACGATCCCAGCCACTTGGGAGGCTAAGGCAGGAGAATTACTTGAGCCTGGGAATTCAAAGCTGCAGTGAGCTATGATTACGCCACTGTAACTCCAGCCTTAGCAACAGAGCAAGACCCTGTCTCAACAACAACAACAAAAATCATCAGGAGACCAGGCATAGCATGGCTGGGTTCTGTGCTTAGGGCCTCACAAGGCAGAAATGGAAGCCGCTCTGTGGTCTGAAGCATGGAGTCCTCTTCCATGGTCACATGGCTGAGTCAGAATTCGGTTCCTTGGGGCTGTAGGACCTCAGTCCCTGTTTCCTTGGTAGTTGTCAGCTGGGGGCCACCCTCAGTCCCCAGAGGCCACCCACAGCTCCTTGCCATGTGGCCCCTCTATCCTCAAGCCAGCAACGGGGCACCTCTCACACTTCAGATCCCCCTTGTGCTTTGAATCTTTGACCTTCTCCATGGCTGCCCTCCAGTCCCAGGTGTAAAGCACTCCTGTGATTAGGCCAGGCCCACTCAGGCCCACCCCGTATCTTAAAGTCCAGTGATCTGAGCTGTTATCAGCTGCACCCAGAACCATGTTTGACTAACGCATGGGAGCGGGGAGGTAGCTGTGCACCAGAGGCCGGACGCTGGGCCATTTTATAATTCCGCCTACTACGCCATCCTTCACTGCAGCAGGTCAACAGACAATACCTGAGGCTGATAAACTCCAAATAACCACAGCAGCTGTCATTCAGAGACATTCAGAGACACCTCCAGAGCCAAAGCCTAAAACTGCTCAAAGGAGGTTTTGCCTGCAGGGAGCGGGGCAGGAGCTGGAGGAGAGGTAGAGCGAGGAGCTGTGCCTTCACTAGACCACTATTCTAGGCAGTTTGGTTTTTTTTTTAACTATGTGCATATTTTACTATGATAATGATTGTTTAAAGAGTGCAAAGAAAAGAAATCAGCCCTATTGGACTTCTTGCCCTGGAGGTTCTTCTCTTGGGTTTCTCATTGGTTAAATCCCCTCTGCCTATCTTCTTTTCTCTGCTCCAAGAGTCCCTTTTCCTCCTCCAGACCCATGCTCCAACTCCCGCACCTCCCTCAGTTCTCTGATACCTTGCTCCCTCAGACAGGCCTTGTTCATCCACCATCCACAAGCTCTCTGTGTCTGTCTAGGCTGCCCCAGAAACAGACACCGAGATGAGGGAGTCAGTGCAGGTGTTTATTGGGGAGGTGACCCCAGGAAGCACCAGCCAGGTTGCAGGGAGGGGAAAGAAGTCACTAAGGGTGTGTGTTCAGACAAATACCACTGAGGGGGCAACTGGAGCTCAGCCCCACCTAGTGCACGCCCTGGAGTCAGCCCAACCACGGCTGAGGACACAGATGTATTTATCGTTGTTGGTGGAGGCTGCAGCTGGGGCGTCAGCTCTCTGGCCTGCCATGTGCACACAATGGGCGGCTGCAAAGGGAGCTCTCTGCCTTCCACACATGGACATGGGTGCCGAAGAGAACACAGGCAGCAGTGCACCTGCAGCCCCCATCACCCTGTTCCCCAAGTCCAGCGTCACCTGGAACAGCCGTGGCATTAGGGTTTGTGGACCCTGGTAGTTATTTCCTGTGGCTGCTGTCACAAATGACCACAAACTGCAAACTTAAAACAACAGAGCCCAGAAATCCAAATCCAGGTGTGGGCAGGGCAGTGCTGCCTCTGAAGGCTCAAGGGGAGGATCGCTCCCTGTCCCTGCCAGCACATCACTTTGGTCTCTGCCTCAGTTGTCACATGGCCTTCTTTTCTGTGTGTCCAAATTTCCTTCTTTTTATAAAGACAAAGTTATTGGATCAGGGCCCCCCCGCAAACCCATACAACCCCATCTTAACTCAATCACATCTGCAAAGAGCCTATTTCCAAGTAAGGTCATATTCGCAGGTACCAGGGGTTAGGGCTCGACTGTAACTTATAGGAGCACGCAATTCAACCCACAAGCATTGACTCGGCCAGGCTCTACCCTAAGTGCTTTATATGCATTTACTCATTTAGGTCTCACACAGCACCCCATGAGTAGGTACTAGTATGGTCCCTGATTTACAACTGAAGCCCAGAAAGGTGAAGTAATTTGCCCAGGGTCACACAGCTAATCCGTGGCAGAGCCCAAAACCCAAACCCCAGCAGTCACACCCACCCCAGCTCTAACTACTGTGCCTGCTGCCTCTCCAGCTTCTCCTACCAGCTTCTCCTTCTCAGCCCTCAGTCCCTTTGTCTCCGTGCCTTCATCTTCCTTCCCCTTCTCGTCCAAACTCTTCATTCGGCCAGTTCACAGATACATGTTGAAGGTCTTCCAGGTACCAGGTCCTGGGCAAAGTGCTAGGAAACTGAGCAAAAACAGGCCGGGCACGGTGGCTCACACCTGTAATCCCAGCACTTTGGGAGGCCGAGGTGCATGGATCACCTGAGGTTGGGAATTCGAGACCATCCTAGCCAACACGGTGAAACTCCGTCTCTACTAAAAATACAAAAATTAGCCAGGTGCGGTGGTGCACGCCTGTAGTTCCACCTACTGGGGAGGCTGAGGCAGGAGAATCACTTGAACCTGGGAGGCAGAGGTTGCAGTGAGCCAAGACCATGCCATTGCACTCCCAGCCTGGGCGACAGAACGATATTGTCTTTAAAAAAAGAAAGAAAGAAAGAAAGAAAGTGCTGGGACTCTGAGCAAAAACAGGCACCTGCATTCTCCCCGTGCTGTGTGTTATGTTTCCCTCTAACTGCCTTGAAATGCTTTGGAAAATGGAGCATTCTGTCTGGGGCAGAGAGAGATGCTAATTGAATGTGTGCCAATAAAACTTTATTCATGGACACTGGATTGCATATAATTTTCAGATGTTGTAAAATGTTATTCTTCTTTTGATGTTTTCTCCCCCACCATCTAAAAATGCAAAAATCATTTTTAGCTGGCAGTGCTGTTCAGCCAGCTGGCTTTGGCCCATGGGCCTTTGTTGACGTACCCCACATCTGCAGCTCTTGAAAAATCTCTTCAAGCTGCTTTGTTCTTGCTACACTGCAGTCCCTTCTGCCACCCCCAGACCTCAGCCACGTTTTTTGTTTGTTTGTTTGTTTTTACAAATTACCACCTGCTCTTCACAGTGCTCTGGGGAATTAAGGGATGGGCCTGTATGCCAGAGTCAGAGGCCAACTGGTCAGCACCAGATGATGAGAAGTGATGCACTAAAGAACAGGGTTCGGGGCCGGGCGCAGTGGCTCACGCCTGTAACCCCAGCACTTTGGGAGGCTGAGGCAGGAGGATCACCTGAGGTCAGGAGTTCAAGACCAACCTGGCCAACATGGCAAAACCCCATCTCCACTAAAAATACAAAAATTTGCTGGGCGTGGTGGCAGTCGCCTGTAATCCCAGCTACTCGGGAGGCTGAGGCAGGAGAATCACTTGAACCCTTGAACCTGGGGGGTGGAGGTTGCAGTGAGCTGAGATGGTGCCACTGCACTCCAGCCTAGACAACAAGAGCAAAACTCCATCTCGGAAAAAAAAAAACAAGAGAATGGCATGGAATGTGAGGGCAGACACCCTCCAGGCCATCTGAAAGGGGACTTGGATGGGGCAGCTTCTCCAGCAACAATATCATGGTTCAATGCATCCTACTCCCTGCAACCCAGTAGAGGCAATTAATTACAGGTTAATCACAATCCCCTATGCTAGGTCATGTGACTGAATTAATTCTAAAGGCCGACATGCCACAGTCCCAGGACAGCTGTCACTACTATCCAGCACTAGGCTATACTGCCCGCAGCACTCTGAGATCAGCAAACTGTGGCCCACAAGCTGAATCCAGCTCACAGCCTGTTCTGTAATTAAAGTTTTATCAGCACACAGCCATACCCATTCCTTAATGTGTTGTCTGTGGCTGTGTTGGAGCTACAGAAGCCTTGCTAAGTAGTTGCAGCAGAGACTCTCTGGCCCACAAAGCCTAAAGTCATTACCATCTGGCCCTTTATAGAAAAGCACACTGGCAGGGGTGCGGTGGCTCATGCCTGTAATCCCAGCACTTTGGGAGGGTGAGGCAGGCGAATCACCTGAGGTCGGGAGTTCGAGACCAGCCTGGTCAACATGGTGAAACCCTGCCTCTACTAAAAATACAAAACTAGTCAGGCGTGGTGGCATGCGCCCGTAATCCTAGCTACTCAGGAGGCTGAGGCAGGAGAATTGCTTGAACCCGGGAGGCAGAGGTTGTGGTGAGCCAGGATCGCGCCATTGCACTCCAGCCTGGGTGACGGAGTGAGACTCTGTCTCAAAAAGAAAAAAAAAAAAAAAGAAAAGCCGACCTCAAGTCTAGAAGAGTGGGGAGACCACTTGTCCTTCATGTCACCCCTCCATAAGGGCTGTTCTCAGCCAGGTTCCCAGTAGATACGTGGCAGCAATGAGCTGAAGATCGCATCTCCTGACGAGTACCGATGTGCCACTCCACGCTGGCAGTTATAAATGGAACCACATGCCTGAGCTAACATTGTATGTCAACCTTGAGACTTGTGACAAGGACAGGTGCCTGCATAGGAAACCTCTGCACCATCACTCAGCAGGGAGAGAAGAGAGCTTCCATGGACAGAGCCAAGTATATCTTGTAAAAAAAACTGCATCCACACTCACACATAGGTAACGAACACCCTACACCTCACGTTTCTGTCTGTGGGGCATGGCCACACTTGTTTTAGCCCAGACATTTCTTTTTTTTTTTTTTTTTTTTTTGAGACAGAGTTTTGCTCTTGTTGCCCAGGCTAGAGTGCAGTGGTGTGATCTTGGCTCACTGCAACCTCCACCTCCCGAGTTCAAGCGATTCTCCTGCCTCAGCCTCCCGAGTAGCTGGGATTACAGGTACCCACCACCATACCTGGCTAATTTTTATGTGTGTGTATTTTTAGTATAGATGGTGTTGGCCAGGCTGGTCTCCAACTCCTGACCTCGTGATCCACCCACCTCGGCCTCCCAAAGTGCTGGGATTACAAATGTGAGCCACTGTGCCCGGTCCTAGCCCAGACATTTCTTAAGTTCCATGCACCAGTGGCCAGGTGCGGTGGCTCACGCTTGTAATCCTAGCACTTTGGGAGGCCGAGGTGGGTGGATCATGAGGTCAGTTCAAGACCAGCCTGGCCAAGATGGTGAAACCTCACCTCTACTAAAAATACAAAAATTAGCTGCCTGTGGTGGTGGGTGCCTGTAATCCCAGCTACTCAGGAGGCTGAGGCAGAGAATTGCTTGAACCTGGGAGGCGGAGGTTGCAGCGAGCCAAGATTGTGCCACTGCACTCCAGCCTGGGTGACAGAGCGAGATTCTGTCTCAAAAAAAAAAAAAAAAAGAATACATGTACCCAAACAAAACTCCTCAACAAAAAAAGCCTGGAGGATTGCTCAGCACTGGGACAGGTGCTCTCTGGTGTGGGGTCTCAGTACCTTGAGGCCCCACCCACCGTCCCCTGGCTCACCTGGGTTAACTGCAGCTGAGCTGAGCTCTAACTGTGCATGCTGACAGTGCTGCTCCAATGCCTGCCTCTCTGCTTGTCACCCACTCAGGGCCTTCTCTGGAGGCTGCTCAGCCTCTCTCCAGGGCACCCTGCAGGACTAGGGATTTAATGCCTCCAAGGCAAACCATCAACCAATAAGAAATGACAGTCAGTAGACAGCTAGGCCAGCTTGCCTGCCACTCCGTGGGGCAATTCCGAGGCCCGGTCTGCACAGTTCTTCAGCGGACCCCTGGGATTGAATCTCAGTTGCCCACTGGTAACCAGCTGCTTAATGCACTCAGTTGGAGCTTTCTCCCTTCCCCAGGCCACAGCCCCCATTCGCCTGTACTTCCTGGAATCACCTCTAAGATGAACTACCCGCCCCCAAGTGCTTGTCTCAGCATCTGCATTAGGGGAATGCAAACTTGGCATATACCCTCCAAAGACAGAGCATTTACAATTCTACAATGAATGCATTAACTCACATGTCCCACCATAGGAGTTTGCTATTTATTTACCTATTAAAAGTTGGTGAAAAAAAAAGTCTGTGACCCGGCGCAGTGGCTCACGCCTGTAATCCCAGCACTTTGGGAGGCCGAGATGAGTGAATCACGAGGTCAGGAGTTCGAGACCAGCCTGACCAACATGGCGAAACCCTGTCTCTCCTAAAACTACAAAAAATTAGCTGGGCATAGTGGCGGGTGCCTGTAATCCCAGCTACTCGGGAGGCTGAGGCAGGAGAATCACTTGAACCGGGGAGCGGGAGGTTGCAGTGAGCCAAGATCGTGCCATTGCACTCCAGCCCAGTCAACAGAGTGAGACTGTCTCAAAAACAAACAAAACAAAACAAAAGTTTGCTATTTATTCACCTGTTAAAAGTTACTAACAGTGGCTTTAAAAAAAAGTTGAAATGATACCCTGATTTGTCCTGGAAATAACCACTTGTCTGTTAAGGTCACCTAAATACCATATCGTGTGTATTATAAAAATAATCTTCTATATACCATGTCTATAATATGTGCTATATTATAGTACAATTTTCTGAATATATATCCCTCTCCACTGTCATATTCTGAGTTGCATGAGGAGGGGACACAGGAGACACCCCTATTTCACAGGGTTAACTTCCAAAATACCAGCCTTCTGAAATGGTCTCGGATCCTTTTTGCATGTCCAGGGGAAAATATTGTAGCTCCACAAATAAAAGAGAGGGCCAGTAGTGGTGGCTCCCACCTGTAACTCCAGCACTTTTAGAGGCTGAGGCTGGAAAGATCACTTGAAGCCAGGAGTTTGAGACCAACCTGGACAACACAGTGAGACCCTGTCTCTATACAAAGTTTTTTTTGTTTTTTTTTTTTTGAGACGGAGCCTTGCTCTTGTCACCCAAGCTGGAGTGCAGTGGCACGATCTCGTCTCACTGCAACCTCCGCCTCCCGGGTTCAAGTGATTCTCCTATATCAGCCTCCTGAATAGCTGGGATTACAGGTGCCCGCCACCACACCCGGCTAATTTTTGCACTTTTAGTAGAGATGGGGGTTTCTCCATGTTGGCCAGGCTGGTCTCAAACTCCTGATCTCAGGTGATCTGCCCACCTCAGCCTCTCAAAGTGCTGGGATGACAGGAGTGAGCCACCATGCCTGGCCTATAAAAGTTTCAAAATTAGTCGGGTGTGGTGGCACATGCCTGTAGTCTCAGCTACTTGGGAGGCTGAAGCAGGAGGATCACTTGAGCCTGGGAAGTTAAAGTTGCAGTCAGCTGTGATCACGCCACTGTGCTCTAGCCTGGATGACAGAGTGAGACCCTATCTCTTAAAAAATTTAAAAAAGAAAGAAAGAAAGGAAAAGAAAAGAAATGATCAAAGAAAAGAAATCAGGCTAAGATAGCTCTATGAATGCAACCAGAGTGTTGGATGCCATTGAGGCAGGAGTCCCAGGTCAGTGCTGTGAGTGCGAGTATGACTTTCCCTCTTCTCTGGTAGCTTAATGCATTAATGGCCCCGATTCAGGTCCATGGAGCCCTCCAGAGCCCTCCCACTCAGCCTCTAGGCTCATCCGTGTGACCTGCTTTGGCTAATGAGATTTCAGCAGACTTAACACATGCAGAGGCTCAGAGAAGCCCTTGGCATTTCTGCGTGCCTCTTGACCTCCTGGCCACAAGAGCATGCCCAGACTGACCGGCTACAGGAGGAAAAATACATAAAGCAGACAGAGCTGTCTCAGGCTTCCCAGCAGTGCCCTCCTAGATCAGCCCAGAGTTGGCCGACCCCCAGGCATATAACCAAGCCCAGCAGAAGCCCTCACAGACCTGCACACCTGTGAGCTAGATACACACGTATTGTTCTAAGCCACAGGGGTTTGTGGCTATTTGTTACACAGCATTACTGTGGCCATAAATAACTGATACATCTTCCTTGTCTAAAAATCGCACTTAGAGACAGGATGCCTGCACCATGGGTTTTGCAGTCAAACGCGGTACAAACAGTGGCACATGACAGTGAAAACTGCATACCTCTTCCGTGGATCTAACACAGACTCCCTCCTCCACCAAACTTCAGTCAGGTTCCTCTGAGTCCTCTTCTCAGCTAGGCCTTGATGTCAGCCTCCCCCAGCCCTTGGCCTGCCCAAGCCAGTTTTAGCAAAAGAATCCTGCTCAGTTTATCAAGAATCCTCCCACCCTTGATATCTGATCAAGTTCTTCTTTCCCCACCCTTGCTATCTACATCCTTGGTCTGCCTGTAGTGAGAATCCTATGAAGCCAGTTTAGCATCCCTACCCTGGCTGTCGAATCAAGCTCCTCTGAGTAATGTTCCATCTACTCACTCCCTCACTCCCGCTATAAATGCCTCACTGTCCCTGCTGTGGGCAGAGTGGAGCTCAACCTCTCTGCCTTCTTCAGCAGTCTTGACCCCTATCGCAATAGTCTTGAATAAAGTTTTATTGCCATTTTTAACAAGTATCTGGTGAATAATTTTTCTAATACAGAGCTAAGCCTTCATAGCCACACATCCTAAATAGCTCTTCCAATATCAGAAAGACGTCCAATTCTGGAGCCTCTGAACAATCGGAAAATTGTCACCATCAACGTGATAACAAGACTCATCCATTTATTCATTTCTGCTATGAGTATTTATGGAGTGTCTGCTCTACAAAACAAACAGGAAGAGGACATGGCCGGGGCAGGCATGGACAGTGGGGTGTGCCCCACTCCAGCATGCCATGAGTAGAGTATAAAGGGGGTGAAGGACTAAGAGAGCGCAAAGGAAGGGGTGACTCAGGACACTTCACAGAAGGGGAGGTGGTGGAGCTGGGGCTCCAGCCAACAGTTTCAGTGATTAGAGAGTAAGGTTTCCAAGAGAAATTCTGCGAGGGAGGAGGAGACTGAGGAGACAAGTGGCGCGGAACGCATGCTACAGTGTGACAGCGGTGAGGGGACACAGGCACTCAGAGCGCCTGCTTTCAGGATCCCAGAGGCAGGCTCCTATTTTAGGACAAGGACAATGAGTCACTCCAGATGCCTCCCAAATCAATCCCAAAGGAGAGTAAAGAAAACGATGGAGGGTGGGAATTGCAAAATAGACAGCTACAGGGTACTTCTCCCGAGTCAGTACCTCAGTACCGAAGGACGTTGCAATGAGCCATCAGTTACTAAGTGAAGTGCTCAAGACACCAAGGCCTTTGCAGGTGGCACAGTCCCCAAACGCTCTGGAAGCAATATTTTCATAAGACCCACTTCTCAGCCTCTTTGGATTTCCACACAGTGAGAACTATCTATCCATCAGTTTCCTCCAGGCCGAATTTTCCCTTTCTGCTACCCCGTCAACCTACCCCCCACACAAACCTGGTTTCCCTTTATGTTAAACAATGTTTTTAATTATAAAAGCCATGGTGTTTGTGAATAAAAAAAATGGAAAATCAGAGAAAGTAGAAAAAAGAAATGAAAATTGTCCGTTGTTTCGCCACCCGAACCCGATCGCTGCTAATATTTTGGTGGATTTTCTTTCAGTCTTTCCTTGAGGCACAGTTGTGCTGGATTCTTTCACCTATGTAATCATGTGATGCATTTAATTTTGGATCTAGCTCTTATGACTTAATATTATATCTTATAGGGCCGGGCGCGGTGGCTCACGCCTGTAATCCCAGCACTTTGGGAGGCCGAGGCGGGTGGATCACGAGGTCAGGAGTTCAAGACCAGCCTGATCGACATGGTGAAACCCCATTTCTACTAAGAATACAAAAATTAGCCAGGCATGGTGGAGCATGCCTGTAATCCTAGCTACTCGGGAGGCTGAGACAGGAGAATCACTTGAACCTGGAAGGCGGAGGTTGCAGTGAGCCAAGATCGCATCAGTGCACTACAGCCTGGGTGACAGAGTGAGACTCCTATCTCCAAAACAAAAAATATTATATCTTATAGATTCAGTTTTATGATTAGTGTGGCCAGTGTGCAGTTTGACGTCCTATATGGTGTAAGTCCGAGCTTATTACCACATAAAATTTCATCAAAATATTTTTATGTTGTTTTGCATTCATCATAAATATATACTTTTTAAGACAGGGTCCCACTCTGTTGCCCAGGATCAAGTGCAGTGGTGCAATCATAGCTCACTGCAGTTTTGAACTCTTGAACTCCAGCAGTCCTCCTGCCTAAGTCTCCTGAGTAGTTGGCACAAGTCACCGCACCCTGCTAATTTTTTTAAAAGTATTTTGTGGAGATGGGGGTGTTATGTTGCCCGGCTGATCTTGAACTCCTGGCCTCAAGGGATCCTCCCACCTTGGCCTCCTAAAGTGCTGGGATTACAAATATGAGCCACCACACCCAGCTATAAACACCTTTTTAAGGACAACAGAATTATCTATGGAATAGATGTCTTGGATAATGGTTCTGGGAACATATTTGTGCATGATAATCTTTATTTAGAAATACTTCCTTGAGCTAGACTCCCAGAAGTGAAATCAGAAGGCCAAGGGGCATAAACATTTTTTAGGTAGGACGGTAAAGCATAGACTTCAGAGGACTGCCTGGGTTCAAATCCCACTTCCGTTGCTACTGGGTGATCTTCAGCAAACTACTGTGTAGCAGACACACCTAACAGCAATCGCTTAAGCATCGTCTGAGAATAACCTTGTGGTCTAAGAAGAATGTGAGTTCAGAGTCTCTAGCGAAAGAATCCAGGAGTGGCCAACCCCTTATCTAAGAAGCACACCCAAGCCCCCAGCCATCTCTTGGAATGCAAGCTGTACAGAGGGTCAAGGCTCTTTGTTTGGGTTAAATGGAGGTTGTTAGGTGGAGGGTGCTAAGTGAAAATGCCATATCAACTACATGCTTTTCACAAATGCTAGTGGTTCTCCTGGCCAGCCTGCTGCCACTGGACTGTCCCTGTATGTAAGTCCCCCCAGTAACCCTATGTCTCCTTCACTGTCTCCAGGTCACTTCTTCAGCTCTCAGACACAATGTCATCCCTACTGGAGTCCATCGGGGTTCGGCACAGATACTTAACTGCTCTCTGCCTCTCTCTCTTCCACTATAAGATGGGGATGATTATAGTCCATCTGATACAGGAGCTAGAAAGAAATTCTTTAGGCAGTTAGTGAGGGTAAGAGAGTCCTCGGCAAGGCTTCCCTTTTAATAAAAAGCAGCCCCCAAATCATTACTTTTCTAACAAAGGACAGCCTGAAAAATCAAGCTGCAGACATAGATAAGCAAGCTGGAAGCTTGCACAGGTGAATGCTGGCAGCTGTGCTAATAGAAGAGGGCTACCTAGTGTCTCACGCGTCCGTGTGAAGAGACCACCAAACAGGCTTTGTGTGAGCAACAAGGCTGTTTATTTCACCTGGGCGCAGGCGGGCTGAGTCCGAAAAGAGAGTCAGCAAAGGGTGGTGGGTTATCATTAGTTCTTATAGGTTTTGGGATAGGCGGTGGAGTTAAGAGCAATGTTTTGGGGGGCAGGGGGTGGATCTCACAAAGTACATTCTCAAGGGTGGGGAGAATTACAAAGAACCTTCTTAAGGATGGGGGAGATTACAAAGTACATTGATCAGTTAGGGTGGGGCAGAAACGAATCACAATGGTGGAATGTCATCAGTTAAGGCTATTTTCACTTCTTTTGTGGCTCTTCAGTTGCTTCAGGCCATCTGGATGTATATGTGCAGGTCACAGGGGATATGATGGCTTAGCTTGGGCTCAGAGGCCTGACAATTCCTGTCTTCTTATATTAACAAGAAAAATAAAATGAAATAGTGGTAAAGTGTTGGGGTGGAAAAAATTTTGGGGGGTGGTATGGAGAGATAATGGGCGATGTTTCTCAGGGCTGCTTTGAACGGGATTGGGGTGGCATGGGAACCTAGAGTGGGAGAGATTAAGCTGAAGGAAGATTTTAGGGTAAGGGGTGATATTGTGGGGTTGTTAGAAGGAGCATTTGTCATATAGAATTATTGGTGATGGCCTGGATGCGGTTTTGTATGAATTGAGAAACTAAATGGAAGACACAAGGTCCAAATAAGAGAAGGAGAAAAACAGTTATTAAACGACTAAGAATTGGGAGTACCCAGGACATCCAATTACAGTGTCCAAGGGGGTTCAGTGTAATTATTTGCTTAGGTGATGAGTTTTTGGGCTCTGTCCTTGAGCTTTTTTATGTTGTCATACACCAGGACAGATTGATTTAGGTAAAAACAACACTCTTCATTTAAAAATATACAGAGTTCCCCCCCAACTTTTTTTTTTTTTTTTTTTTTTTTTTAGCAGTGAGTAAGTCAGGGCCTCTGCAATTTTGGAGGAAAGAGAAATGCAAAGCCAGCAATTGTTTAAGAAGGATTAGAAATGGCTAGGAGAGAGTGAGTTTGATAGTGTGGTGGAGATAGCTGGGGAGAGCTAGAGGGTGACATAAGAACGGGAACCAGAATAAGAGTGAGTATAAAAGTAAAGAACAGGACTTCATCAGGGTGAAAGTATTGGAGTGTACCTTGCCACTGAAGATCTTCTATCCACTTCAAGAGAGACTTAAGGGTGGCGATTTGAGGTAAAACCAGGCGCCACTAAATAGCAAGAGCCTGAGAAACTGCTTGGGTGATTTGACTAATAAAGGCCAGTCCATTATCAGACTGTATAGAGGTGGGAAGGCCAAACCGAGGAATTAAGTCTGACAGAAGGGAAGAAGTGACCGCGGTGGCCTTCTCAGACCCTGTGGGAAAGACCTCTACCCATCCAGTGAAAGTGTCTACCCAGAGCAAGAGGTATTTCAGTTTCCTGACTTGGGGCATGTGAGTAAAGTCAATTTGCCAGTCCTGGGCAGGGGCAAATCCCCAAGCTCGATGTGTAGGAAAGGGAGGAGGCCTGAACAATCCCTGAGGGGTAGTAGAATAGCAGATGGAACACTGAGAAGTGATTTCCTTAAGGATAGATTTCCACGATGGAAAGGAAATGAGAGGTTCTAAGAGACGGGCTAGCGGCTTGTAACCTACACGGAAGAGGTTATGAAATGACGATAGAATAGAATGGGCCTGTGAGGCTGGAAGGAGATGTCTTCCTTGGTCCACGAACCATTTGCCTTGTGTGAGAAGAGATTGATATGTGGGAGTTTCAGTGGGGGAGTAGGTGGGAGTGACCAGATGAGAAGGAGAAAAACTGCCGTGAGGGATAGCAGTTGTACCTCTAGCTGCTTTTTTAGCTACCTTATCAGCATAAGCATTGCCCTGAAGCTGCTTTTTTAGCTACCTTATCAGCAAAAGCGTTGCCCTGAGCAATGGGATCTGATGCCTTTTGATGGCTCTTGCAGTGAATGACTCCAGCTTCCTTTGGAAGCGGCTTTGAGAAGAGTTTTTATTAAAGAGGCATTAATGATGGAGGACCCTTGTGTAGTGAGGAAACCTCTTTTTGCCCGTATGACCACATGGTGGTGCAGGATATGGGAGGCATATTTAGAGTCAGTATAAATATTGATGAGTAATTCCTTTGCAAGAGTGAGGGCTCAAGTTAAGGGAATGAGTTCGGCTTGCTGAGAGGTAGTGGAGCGGGGCAGAGTGGTAGCCTCAATGATAGATGTGGAAGATACTATAGCATAGCCTGCGTTTGCTGGTGTGTGGCAATTAGGCCTCATGGAACTGCCATCAATAAACCAAGTGTGATCAGGGTGAGAAACAGGGAAGAAGGAAATATGGGGAAATGGAGTGAACATCAGGTAGATCAGAGAGATGCCGTCATGGGGATCTGGTGTGGTATCCGGAATAATGTGGGAGGCTGGAGTGAAGTCCGGGCCAGGAGCAATGGTAATTGTGGGAGACTCAACAAAGAGTGAGTATAGCTGAAGGATCCGGGGAGCAGAAAGTATATGTGTCAGGTGTGAGGAAGAAAATAGATTTTGGAAGTTATGAGAACTGTAGAGAGTGAGTTGAGCATAGCTTGTGATTTTGAGGGCCTCTAAAAGTATTAAAGCAGTGGCAGCCACCACACACAGATATAAGGGCTATGCTAAAACAGTAAGGTCAAGTTGTTTATACAGAAAGGCTACAGGGCGCGGTCCCGGCTCTTGTGTAAGAGTTCTAACCGCACAGCCCTGCACTTTGGCTGTGTGTAATGAAAAAGGGTTGGGATGAGTTAGGGAGAGCTAGTGTGGGGGCAGCTTCTAGGGCTGTTTTTAAGGAATGGAAAGAGGAGTAGGGAAAGGATTTAGGATCTATGGGGTCAGCTAGGTCTCCTTTTGTGAGTTTATATAATGGTTTTGTTAGGATGGCAAAACCAGGTATCCAAAGGTGAAAGTATCCAAACATGCCTAGGAAGGAAAGGAGTTGTTGTTTTGTAGAAGGGGTTGGGGTTTGAGAGATCAGTCTGACACGATCGGCAGGGAGAGCAGGTGTGTTTTTATGAAGAATTATGCCAAGGTAGGTAACCAATGGAGAAGAAATTTGAGCTTTGGAGGGGGATACCCGATATCCTTTGGAGAATAAATGTTGAAGGAGCCGAAGTGTGTCTTGTTGAGAAGATTCAAAGGAGGGGCTACAAAGTAGAAGGTCATCAATATATTGAATAAGGTGAGAAGCAGAGGGGTAGAAAGAAAGCAAATCATGAGAAAGAGCTTGGCTGAAGTAATGAGGGCTGTCCCTGAAGCCTTGCAGCAGCACAGCCCAGGTAAGCTGCTGGGACTGATGGGTGTCAGGGTCAGTCCAGGTGAAAGCAAAGAGAGGCTGAGATGAGGGGGGCAGGGAAATAGTGAAAAAAGCATCTTTAAGATCAAGAACGGAATAGTGAGTTGTGGAGGAAGGTATTGAGGACAAAAGAGTGTACGGGTTGGGCACTACAGGGTGGATAGGCAAAACAATTTGGTTGATAAGGTGCAGATCCTGAACTAACCTGTAAGACTTGTCCGGTCTTTGAACAGGTAAAATGGGGGAATTGTAAGGAGAGTTTATAGGTTTTAGAAACCCATGCTGTAGCAGGCAAGTGATAACAGGCTTTAATCCTTTTAAAGTGTGCTGCAGGATGGGATATTGGCATTGAGCGGGGTAAGGGTGATTAGGTTTTAATGGGATGGTAAGGGGTGCATCATTTATTGCCAAGGAGGGAGTAGAGGTGTCCTATACTTGTGGATTAAGGTGGGGAGATGCAAGGGGAGGATGTGAAGGAGGCTTTGAACTGGTGAAAAGGGCAGCAATGAGGTGTGGCTGTAGCCTAGGAATAGTCAGGGAAGCAGATAATTTAGTTAAAATGTCTCAACCTAATAAGGGAGCTGGGCAGGTGGGGATAACTAAAAAAGAATGCGTGAAAGAATGCTGTCCAAATTGGCACCAGAGTTAGGGAGTTTTAAGAGGTTTAGAAGCCTGGCCGTCAATACCCGCAACAGTTATGGAGGCAAGGGAAATAGGCCCTTGAAAAGAAGGTAATGTGGAGTGGGTAGCCTCCGTATTGATTAAGAAGGGGACTGACTTAGCCTCCACTGTAAGAGTTAACCCAAAGCGTCTGTGATGGTACAGGAGGCTTCCGAGGCGATGGGGCAGTGTCAGTCTTCAGCCGCTAAGCCAAGAAGATCTGGGAAGGAGTCAGTAAGAGCCTTGGGCCAATTGGACAGTCCATTTGCCAGTGGGGTCCGGTACAGATGAGACACGCCTTAGGAGGAATCTGGACTGTGGGCATTCCTTGGCCCAGTGGCCAGATTTCGGCACTTGAAGCAAGATCCTGGGGGAGGAAGTCCTGAAGGAACACCTGACTGCTGTGGCTTAGGCGTTTTAAAGTTTTTGTGTGCTGGAGATGTGGCTGGGGTTTCTCTCACAGCGGAGGCCAGTAATCGCAACTCTTCTCTATTATTGTACACCTTGAAGGCGAGGTTAATTAAGTCCTGTTGTGGGTTTGAGGGCCGGAATTTAATTTTTGGAGCTTTTTTCTAATGTCAGGAGCTGACTGGGTGATAAAATGCATATTAAGAATAAGGTGGTCTTCTGGCCTCTCTGGGTCTAGGGTGGTAAAGCGTCTAAGGGTTGTTGCCAAATGTGCCATGAACTGGGTTGAGTTCTTATATTTGATAAAAAAGAGCCTAAATGCTAATTGATTTGGGAGAGGTTGGATAGAGAAAAAAGGAGCATTACCTTGACTATGCCTTTAGCTCCAGCCACCTCTTTAAGAGGAAATTGTTGGGCAGATGGGGGAGGAACGAAACTGTAAACCAGACCGGGTATGAGGAGGGGAGGTGATAGAAGGATTATAGGGTGGGGGAGCAGAGGCTGAGGAAGAATTGGGACCTGGCTGGGCCTGACGAGGAGCAGCCTGGGGAGGAGGGGAGAGGTCAGATGAGTCTGTAGAAGAGAAGGATTCAAAGGACTCTGAGTTTGGGGTGGAGACTGAAGGAACAGACAGGAGAGAAAGAAGAAAGATTTGGGATGAGTCTCACTGGGAGCAGAGACTAGGGCGGGACCAATGTGTAAAGAATGCCTGGACGTCGGGGACCTCAGACCATTTGCTCATTTTTTGACAAAAATTATCTAGATCTTGTAGGCTAGACAAATCGAAAGTGCCATTCTCTGGCCACTTGGAACTACTGTCGAGTTTCTATTGGAGCCAAGTGGTACTGAAGAAGAAAATAAGAATGCTTGGATTTTAGATCAGGTGAGAGTTGAAGAGGTTTTAAGTTCTTGAGAACACAGGCTAAGGGAGAAGAAGGAGGAATGGAGGGTGGAAGGTTGCCCATAGTGAAGGAGGCAAGTTTAAAGAGAAGGGTAGAGACACGGAGAAGGGGGTGGGGAGCAGCCCTAGGCTGCAATGTGGGTAAGCAGCCAAAGCAGACGTCCCCGCAATTGACTTGCCACCAAGGGAATGTGGGTGAATGACCAAGGCAGTCCCCGCGGAGATCAGACACCAATGGAATGTGGGTGAATAATGAGGCAGGTGTCCCTGCAATGATTAAACACCAAGGGAAGGCTGCCTTCCCGGGTCCGTGACCGGCACCGGAGTTTTGGGCCAACGGATAAAATGTGTCTCCTTTGTCTCTACCAGAAAATGAAAGGAATTGAAATTAAGAGAAGGAGAGATTGAAGGGTGGCGCCAAGATTGAAAGGAGAAAGACGTTGAGGGATAGTGAGAGAGGTCGGAGAAGAGAGTAAAAAGAGGCCGCTTAACCAACTTAAAATCGGTGAGATGTTCCTTGGGCTGGTTGGTCTGAGGACCCGAGGTCATAGGTGGATCTCTTCATGGAGTGAGGGTGAGGACAGGGGACTGGTCTCCCGAAGGAGTCCCGCTGACCCGGGTCTTCAGTACCAAATGTCTCATGTGTCCTTGTGAAGAGACCATCAAACAGGCTTTGTGTGAGCAACAAGGCTGTTTATTTCACCTGGGTGCAGGCGGGCTGAGTCCGAAAAGAGAGTCAGCAAAGGGTGGTGGATTTTCATTCATTCTTAGAGGTTTTGGGATAGGCGGTAGAGTTAGGAGCAATATTTTGCAGGCAGGCTGTGGATCTTAAATTCTCAAGGGTGGGGAGAATTACAAAGAACCTTCTTAAGGGTCAGGGAGACTACAAAGTACAATGATCAGTTAGGGTGGGGCAGAAACAGATCACAATGGTGGAATGTCATCAGTTAAGGCTATTTTCACTTCTTTTGTGGATCTTCAGTTGCTTCAGGCCACCTGGATGTATACGTGCAGGTCACAGGGGATATGATGGCTTAGCTTGGGCTCAGAGGCCTGACACCTAGGAGCCAGGCGTATCCAACATGGGGGCTTCCGTTTTCTTTGTCACCATGTGTGCAGTAAGCGAACAGGCAACATGGAGCTGGCCAGGTAGAGAACACATCTGTATAAAAACAGATTAGGATGGGATAGCCAGCTTTTTTGCATGCTATGTAAATGGAACACTTGGTCCAACCAATCTTCTGCGTCCTGTGTACATCAGACACCGCCTCTTCAAGCTCTTCTATAAAACCAGCAGCATCTTGCCGGGAACCCGGAAACCCGGAAACCCGGAAACCCGTTCAGGACCCCTTCCTCTGCGTGAGGGAGCTTTCTTCTTTCTTTTGCCTATTAAACTTCTGCTCTTAAATTCACTCCTTGCCGGTCTGCATCCTCGATATCCTTGGTATGAGGCGACAAGCCTTGGGTATGTACTTCAGACAATGGGGGTTGTTGTCAGGATTAAGTGAGATAATATATATGAAATGTCACAAGTAGTGTGAGTAAGCCCTCAACAAATGTTCACATTTATGATTGGGATTATTACCATGATTATTATTGTCTTCATCACTGCGCTGATATTTATTGATTTATACATTTATATGTTTATATAATTATTGTGTATATGTTTATAATATGTTTACGTATTATTTATATACATTAATATTTGTTTATAAATGTGTGGAATATATTTATGCCAAAAATTACTTCCACTAGAATCTCGTTCACTGCAACAGCATTGCATATTATTTTATTTTCTTCTTTGCTGATTTGATAACAAAATATTTTAATTTGCATTTCTTTGAATCCAATTTAGGTTGACCTTTTAAAAGGTGTGTTTCATATTTTTCATGGTTTCTGTTTGTTTTGTCAATTTTCTGTCCATAGTCTTGGCCTACTTATGTATGGAGGTTGCTAGGTGGAGGGTGCTAAGTGAAAATCGTACATCAACTACATGCTTTTTACAAATGGTAGTGGTTCTCCTGGCCAGCCTGCCACCACTGGACCATCCCTGTATGTAAGTCCCCCCAATAAACCCTATGTCTCCTTTGCTGTCTCCAGGTCACTTCTTCAGCATTTCCAACTCTTCCCAAACTCATACTGTCAGAGGCGTTCCAACGAGAGCAACTGCATCTTGAATAGGGGCTGGGTAAAATAAGGCTGAGACATATATACAGGGCTGCATTCCCAGGAGGTTAGACATCATTTGTCACAGGACGAGAAAGGAGGTCAGCAGGACTGGCACCACAGATACAGATCACAAAGACCCGCTGATAAAACAGGATGTGGTAAAGAAACCCACCAAAACCAAGATGGTGCTGAAAGTGACCTCTGGTCATCCTCACTGCTCATTATATGGTAATTATAACGCATTAGCATGCTAAAAGACACTCCTACCAGCATCACGACAGTTTGCAAATGCCACAGCAACATCAGGAAGTTACCCTATATAGTCTAAAAGGAGAGGAACCCTCAGTTACAGGAATTGCCTGCCCCTTTCCCAGAAAACTCATAAATAACCCACCCCTTGTTTAGCATTTAATAACAAAATAACCACAAAAACGGCCAGCCAGCAACCCTTGGTGCTGCTCTGTCTATGGAGTAGCCATTCTTTGGTTTCTTTGCTTTTCCAATAAACTTGCTTTCACTTTATGGACTCGCCCTGAATTCTTTCTTGCATGAGATCCAAGAACCCTCTCTTGGGGTCTGGATAGGGATCCCTTTCCAGTAACAGCACCTTCATTAAAATATTCCTGATGTGAGCACATCCATTATTTGCCAGGCACAGTGGGAGGCCCTGGGGATAAAATGGAGAAAGGGAGGGATAAACAGACACTTAATTGCAATCTGTCTTGAGGTGTGAGTGCCATGAGGTTATTTGAAAGGGGGATATTTCTAGTCTGGGGGATGGATGCAGGCTGTCCTGAGAAGGTGATGCTGGGCTGAGAGACCTGAAGGAGGAAAAAGGTGACAGAGAGAGGCAGAAGAAGAGGTGTGAGCAAGAGAGAGCCCAAACCACAATCATAGAAACCAGACAGTTGCCACAAAATACATGAAAGTGGGCCGGGCGCGGTGGCTCACGCTTGTAATCCCAGCACTTTGGGAGGCCGAGGCGGGCGGATCACGAGGTCAGGAGATCGAGACTACAGTGAAACCTCGTCTCTACTAAGAATACAAAAAAATTAGCCGGGCGTAGTGGCGGGCGCCTGTAGTCCCAGCTACTCGGAGAGGCTGAGGCAGGAGAATGGCGTGAACCCGGGAGGCGGAGCTTGCAGTGAGCCGAGATTGCGCCACTGTACTCCAGCCTGGGCGACAGAGCGAGACTCTGTCTCAAAAAAAAAAAAAATAAAATAAAATAAAATAAAATAAAATAAAAGGCTTTCCATAACCATTAAAAAAAAAAAAAAAAAATACATGAAAGTGCTTCTGAATTCTCAGGCAGCTAGGCCTTCTAAAGAAATGTAGTAATGGCTGGCTTCGGTGGCTCATGCCTGTAATCCCAGCAATTTGGGAGGCCGAGGTGGGAGGATCACCTGAGTCAGGAGTTTGAGACCAGCCTGGCCAACATGGGGAAACCCTGTCTCTACTAAAAATACAAAAATTAGCTGGGCGTGATGGCAGATGCCTGTAATCCTACTCGGGAGGCTGAGGCAGAAGAATCGCTTGAACCCGGGAGGCGGAGGTTGCTGTGAGCCGAGATCGCGCCATTGCACTCCAGCCTGGGTGACGGAGCAAGACTCCATCGCAAAAAAAAAAAAAAGAAAGAAAGAAAAAGAAATATAATAATAATAACAACGGCTTGGCTCTTTCTAGAAGCTGCGTGTAATCCAATTAGTTCTCTCCAAGGAAAGACAAATGCACCAGGAGAGATTGAGCCGTAGGCTCACCAGCATCTGAGCTCTGCTTCCTATTTCCTCTTTGTTTCAGTCAACAGAGCATTCCCCTATGCTTCCAAAATTTCCAGAAATGTGGCTTTTGACTTCTATGTTACACCTAACAACCTATTTTAGGATCAGCCCCAATGGCTGGAAATCAGCTCACACTGGAACTTCTAGGAAAGATTTACTATTGGCTGTTAGGAAACACAAGGGCTTTCAACTTTCAGCCAAAATTTCCTCCTTTCCTAGATGCTCAAAACTGACAGTGAGGGTCAAGGTTTTCTTCAAAATATGCAATGTTAATTCCATGTATTATATGGTTTCCAATAAATAATGTTAGAATGTTCCCCACTGTTAACTAGACCCTCAGATATTCAAGTGTCCTCTCCTGAAACCATTTCCAAGTCTGCTGGAATGTTTGAATTAACATAAGAAAAGAATCCAAAGGCTTAACTCCCAACCAGGGGAACACAATGACCAAATGCAAACAATAGAATAGAAAAAGCTGGGTGCGGTGGCTCATGCCTGTAATCCCAGCACTTTGGGAGGCAGAGGCAGGTAGATCACAAGGTCAAGAGATCAAGACAATCTTGGCCAATATGGTGAAACCCCGTCTCTACTAAACGTACAAAAATTAGCTGAGCGTGGTGGCGTGTGCCTGTAGTCCCAGCTACTCAGGAGGCTGAGGCAGGAGAATCGCTTGAACCCGGGAGGAAGAGGTTGCAGTGAGCCGAGATCCCGCCACTGCACTCCAGCCTGGCAATAGAGTGAGACTCCGTCTCAAAAAAAAAAAAAAAGAAAGAAAAAGAAAAGAAATGGGAGGGCATTTCCCTGGGACAGTCTTTGTTATTGCACTAAAAGGAAAAGCAGATGAAGGGATGTCAGGTTGAGAGAATCTACCAGCACCTGATCCATCCTGTAGCTTTGAGCTATTCTCCATCCTCTACCTTTTGTACCTTACCCATTACCCCTTAAATTATTTGAGGGCAAAAGTCTTTGAGTTGTCCTCAGAATGGAGACCAAATCAAAGGCCCCTCTTCCACCACTTTGGACAGGGAGAAATTAAGCTTTGGTCTCACAACTGGTGGCACAAAACCAGAATGTTTTAGGGTAACTGCCTCACATAGAGTAAAAGTTAATTAACTGATTAGTCAAATATGAGAAGGGCTTCCTGCTCCGTTTGTTCAGAACGCCCCTAGTTGCCATAGCACAATCAATAAGTCAAAAAGCATTTTTTCAGCTGGTTCTGTATTAAGTGCTCAGAGGCATAGTGAAAAAAAAAATCGCCTTGCCTGCCAAGAGCCCATAGTTTATTTGGTTTAAATGGTCTGAAATTGCCTCTTCAAAAAGTCAGTGTCATAGGGAGAAAAGGTGGAGAGATAAGATCAAAATAAACAGAACAACCAAACACAATGAGATAAACTTCCTTGGTTCTTGGTTTGAAAAAAAGAGGTAAGAAATACATTTTGTGAACAATTGGAGAAAATAGAATATTAGATGATATTAGGGAATTGTTGCAACTTTTCTTACATGTGATGACGATTTTGTGATTCTGCAGGAGAAAGTCATTATTCACAGAAGATGCACGCGAAACCGCCCTTGCAGAATTATGACTGAGACAGTGAAAGAGATCTAACTTAGCTGACTCCATCTTGCTTCCAACCTCCAAGCTGTCTTTGTTCATTCCTGGGCGTAGGCTGAACTAACTTTGGGAGAAACTTAGTTTCTAGTTTCTAGTTTAAACAAAGATGGTAACAGCCCTTTTCCCAAAGCAGACCTCCTTCTTGCCTGGGGACTAGACTAACATTAGCCACAGGATTAGAAATTGCGGTTTAGGAGTCAGGCAGCTGGAGGCTACAAGATTCTGACCCTCCCTAAAGTGCTCCTAAGATCAGGGCTTGAGATATTTTGCAGAACCTGTACTTGATGCATCAGCTGGCACCATCCAGATGCATAAACTGGCTCATCTGATCTTGTGGCCCCCACCCAGGAACTGACTCAGCGCAAGAAGACAGCTTTGACTCTCTATGACTTCATCTCTGACCAATCAGCACTCCTGGCTCACTGGCTTCCCCACACCCACCAATTTATCCTTAAAAACTCTGCTCTCTGAATGTTCGGATACAATGATTTGAGTAATAATAAAACTCAGGTCTCCTGCACAGCTGGCTCTGCATGAATTACTCTTTCTCTATTGCAATTCCCCTGTCTTGATGAATCCGCTCTGTCTAGGCAGCGGGCAAGGTGAACCCCTTGGGCGTTCACCTTGCTAAGGAAGTATTTAGGGGTGAAGGCTCATGATGTCTGCAATTGGCTTTCAAATGATTGGGCAAATAATATATAAACACAGATAGGTAAGGTGGGTGGATAGAGATAATAGGTCATAAAGCAAATAGGGCAAAATGTTAACAATTGCTAAATCCAGCTGGTAGATACATGGAGCTCACCTTTCTCTATGTTTAAAACTGTTCATAATAGAAAGTGTTATCTGTCAAACTGATTGTTTATAATATTACTTACATGAGATATAATATTGCTAGTATGATACTCTTACTGGGGTATATGTCATCCAAGCTTTTTAAAAATCTACCTGCTCAGATGGCCAGGCACGGTGGTGCACGCCTGTAATCCCAGCACTTTAGGAGGCTGAGGCAGGAGGATCACAAGGTCAGGAGTTCAAGACCAGCCTGACTAATATGGTGAAACCCTGTCTCTACTAAAACAAAAATTAGCCGGGCGTGGTGGCACGCGCCAGTAATCCCAGCTACTCAGGAGGCTGAGGCAGTAGAATCGCTTGAATCTGTGAGGTGAAGGTTGCAGTGAGCCAAGATTGTGCCACTGCACTCCAGCCTAGGTGTCAGAGTGAGACTGTCTCAAAAAAAAAAAAAAAAAAAAAAAAAAATCTACCTGTTCAGATTGGCATTGTGTGAGAAAACCATTCTTTCTTCTGGGGAAACAGAAGGTCTGTTATTAAAGATATATAATAACAACTACAATTAATGCTTTACTATTTTCAAACATTTTTAGGTACATTATATCATCTAGATCAGGGGTTGGCAAGTTTTTCTATAAAGGTATATCTAGTAAATGGCTTTGTAGGCCAGTCTCTGTCACAAACCTTCAACTCTGTCCTTGTGGTGTGGTTATGGCTATGCTCCAATAAAACTTTGTTTGAAAACAGATGCCAGACTAGATTTAGTCCAAGGACTGTAATTTGCCAACCCCTGATTTAAATCCTCTCAATTATGGGTAGGTACTATTTTCATCCCCAGTTCACAGATGAAGAAACCAGAGCTCTGCAAGATTGGTACTTGTTCAGCCAGTTGAATGATAAAATTGGCATTCAAGTCCAATGTTCTTTTCTTTTTGGTGGCGGGGCGGGAACGGAGTTTTGCTCTTGTCACCCAGGCTGGAGTGCAATGGTGTGATCTTGGCTCACTGCAACCTGTGCCTCCCAGGTTCAGGTGATTCTCCTGCCTCAGCCTCCTGAGTAGCTGGCATTACAGGCATGCACCATCACGCCTGGCTGATTTTGTATTTTTAGTAGAGACGGGGTTTCTCCATGTTGGTCAGGCTGGTCTCAAACTCCCAACCTCAGGTGATATGCCCACCTGGGCCTCCCAAAGTGCTGGGATTACAGGTGTGAGCCACGGCGCCCAGCCTCAAGCCAATATTCTATTTCCACTATATCACATCTCAACAAACAAAACTGCCACACTGTCCCACAGAATAACTGTGCCATTTTACATGTCTACCAGCAATATATGTTTGATCCAGTCTCTCTGCATCCTTAACAGCATTTGATGTTGCCACTATTTTTTATTTTAGCCATTCTGATGGGTGTGTAATAACATATCATTGTTATTTTGTGTTTTCCTAATTGCTAATGATGTTGAATATCTTTTCATGTGCTTATTTGTCATCTTTAATCTTCTTCAATAAAATGTCTCTTCACATCTTTTGCCCATGTTCTAGTCAAATTGTTTGCATTTTTACTACTGAGTTTTGAGAGTTCTTTTCTAGATTCTAGATACGAGTTCTTCGTCACATATGTGGTTTACAAATATTTTCTCCCACTGTCTAGTTTGTCTTTTCATCCTCTAAAAGGGGTATTTTGCAGGGCAAATTTTTTTATTTTGATAAATCCCAATTTACCAATTTTTCACTTTATGATCATGTTTTTGGTGTCAGGTCAAAGAACTGTCTATCACTAGATCCTAAATATTTTTCTCCTGTTTCCTAAGAGTTTAAAAATTTTATGTTTTACATTTAAGTACACAATTCATTCTGAGTTAATTTTTGTAAAGGTGTGAGACATAGGTCAAGGCTCATATTTTTTTTTTTTTTTTTTTTTTGAGACGGAGTCTTGCTGTGTCACCCAGGCTGGAGTGCAGTGGCGCGATCTCGGCTCACTGCAAGCTCCGTCTCCAGGGTTCAGGCCATTCTCCTGCCTCAGCCTCCCGAGGAGCTGGGACTACAGGCGCCCGCCAACACGCCCGGCTAATTTTTTGTATTTTTAGTAGAGACAGGGTTTCACCGTGTTAGCCAGGATGGTCTCAATCTCCTGACCTCGTGATCCGCCCGCCTCGGCCTCCCAAAGTGCTGGGATTACAGGCTTGAGCCACCGCGCCCGGCCAAGGCTCATATTTTTGTCCATGGATGAATAATAGCTCCAGCACCATTTTTACAAGGAGATATCTTTCTTCCATTGAATTTTTTTTGCACTTGGGACAAAACTCAGTTAGGTATGTTTGTGTGTATCTATTTCTGGGTTGTCTAATTGATCTATGTGTTTGTCAATACTATACAGTCTTTATTACTGTAACTGTACAATAAGTCTTGAAATTGGATAGATCTTCCTGGGAGATATATATATATATATATATTTTTTTTTTTGAGATGGAGTCCTGCTCTGTTGCCCAGGCTGGAGTGAAGTGGCATGATCTCAGCTCACTGCAATCTCCACCTCCCGGCTTCAAGCAATTCTCCTGCCTCAGCCTCCCAAGTAGCTGGGGTTACAGATGCCCACCACCACACCCAGCTAATTTTTGTATTTTTAGTACAGACGGGGTTTCACCATCTTGGCCAGGCTAGTCTCAAACTCCTGACCTCGTGATCCACCCACCTCAGCCTCCCAAAGTGCTGGGATTACAGGCGTGAACCACCACACCCGGCCCTTCCTGGGATTTTGATGGGAATTGTGTTAAATCTGTATAGCAATTTGGGGAGAACTGACATTTTTATTATGTTGAATCTTCCAATCCATGAACATGGTATGCCTCTCCATTCTTCTTCCTGCTCACCAAGAAACCTTCTGAGAACAAATTGGCTTCCTCTGTATGTCTGCCTTAAAGAAGATAATGCACTACTCACCCTGGCATGCATAATCCAGTAAATGTGTAAAACTGGCCATCCCAAAGTTAAAACAATGAGAAACAAGTTTTCAATTATTAGATTAACAAACTAAAAATAATACTGGCACCCAGTGTTGGCATGGGTTTGGGGAGACAGGCACTCTTGTACACTGTTGGGTGGGAGGATATATTGGTGCAATTTTTTCCAGAGTACAATTTGACAATATGTATGGGAAAAAAATCCTAGAATTTTGTGTACTCTTTGGCCCATACTTCTACTTTTAGCAATCTACCTAGAAAATGCCAATTTATAAGAGTCCATCTTGTGCCAGGCATGGTGGTTCATGGCTGTAATCCCAGCACTTTGGGAGGCCAACGTGGGTGGATCACCTGAGGTCAGGAGTTCAAGACCAGCCTGACCAACATAGTGAAACCTCGTCTCTACTAAATACAAAAAATTAGCCGGGTATGGTGGCACATGCCTGTAACCCCAGTTAAGGCAGGAGAATCACTTGAACCTGGGAGGTGGAGGTTGCAGTGAGCCAAGATCTTGCCATTGCACTCCAGCCTGGGCAACAAGAGCGAACTCTATCTCAAAAAAAAAAAAAAAAAAGATTCCATCTTGCTAGGAGACTCATTCTTGCTCTCCTGATGGCCTTGAAGAAGCAAGCTGCCTTGTGTGAACTGCTGACAGGTAGCAAAGACAAAAAAAAAATGGAAGCTCTTAGTCCCACAGCCATAAGGAAATGAATTCTTCCAACAGCTGAGTGGACTTGGAAGAAAATTCTTCCCCAGTTGAGCCTCCACATGAGAACACAGACCAGTCAACACCTTGACTGCAGCCACATAAGCCCTGTGGATCTGGGCTCCTGATCAGCAGAAATTGTAAGGTAACATCTTGTTTTAAGCCACTAAGTTTGTGGTAGTTTGTTATACAGTGATAAAACTAATATACTATGTTAAGCAAATAATGGACTAGTGAAGAAAGATTTATATCAAAAAGCATCAATCAATATTTATACTCACAACAGTAAAAAATCAAAATGTCCCAAACCAGAAAATTAAATAAATCACAGTATGTTACAATAAAAGAGTATATAGCCATTAAAAATAGCAGTGTATATTTGTTGATATAGAAGGACATTCATGATTTATTTTTAAGTTGAAAAATAGGCTAAAAAACATTATGTAGGGTATACTATCGTGTTTTCACTAATATATTTATATACTATATATTTATTATTTGCATGTATGTTTATATGCATGTATTTGTATAGGAAAAGGCTTGATATGGCTATGCATGTCTGACTTAAAGAAGATAATGCACTACTCACTATCACATGCATGATCCAACCAGAGTACTTTGTGACACAGCTGGCACCAAAGATATGTAGCAAGGGTGGCAGCCTAGTGTAGTGGTGAAGAGCTCAGCCTATGGAGGCTGGACCACCTGGGTTCAAATCATGGCCCCACAATTTGTAGGCTGTGAGACCTTGGTAAAGTTACCTAATCTTTCCACATGTAGTTTCCCATGTAAAATAGGATGGTAGTAGTACCCCCTCTATGGTGATGCCATGGGATCCAATGGGCTGGTATTTGCAAAGCACTTAAAAATAGTACCTGGCTTATCAATAACACCTGCTCTTAATGTTTATCTCTCGGTAGTGGAGTTTCTTTTTATTTTACTCAACTTTTCCCTATGGTGTACCATTCATGCAATTTAAGTCAGCTGGCATTTTGACTTTATGTATCAGTCTCATGAAAGTGCTAGAGATTGGGGATTGGGGAAAAGGTTACAGAGGCACGGAATTTAAACTCGATCTTGAAGGAGGAGAATTTCAACAAGAGGACAAGGGATGCCACTCTTCCCAGCTGAGGGAGCAGCTTAAGCAATGACACAGCAGAAAGAGGGCAGAGTGTTTTGATGATATGCCCAGAGCAGCTCTTATATTGAACAAGCATGACCCATCACATACAATCAGAAAGCAACTTGCTTTTTGTCTCCCACTGTCCTTCTAAGTGCACTCTGCAGGGACAATTCTCCTTCCCATAGGTGAAGTATGGGGCAGATCCTTTACCTTTTCTTGTCACTCTGAGGTAGAATGGTTCTTCAAGCCTTTTGAGTCCTAAAACCCAATTTCAATGCCATCATTAAAATGTCCAGTTCATATAAAAATCAGAACTCCAAACTTGATTTAAAGTTGATTGTTCTCCCTGCCCCCAGTTCCGGCCCCAGTTTTTTCTCTCTTTCCCTTTCTAGGTGTTGTTCCCCTTTCCTATCTTGATGTCTAACCCCTTTGGGAGGGAGAAAAGGTAATGGGAGCCCCAAAATTGGGACATGGCTGGCGTCATGAAGGCCATCTGGCTTCCAGTTCTCTGGTCTCAGTCTGTTTAAAGCTGAGCCCTTCTCTCATGGGTACCTTTGTAGGGTCTCACCCAACAGCCCCCTGGGGCAGGCTGATGCCTGGGCCAGGGCCTTTCTTGGCTCTGGGAATCCTGTGGCACCACCCACTTCTATTTACTAAAGGCTGTTCACCCTCTTGGTCAGGTGGCCTCCGTAGCAGGATCCAAGACAACCTCATACTGGCTGCTGCCATGCCATGGCCCACTAGCTGGTCCAGGAGATAATACTCAAGCATGCTTTACCCAGCAAACTCTTGGTGGACAGAACATCCAATACAAACACCTCTCCCTCCCCTTTCCCAAAACACAGCTTACTAGCCCCTCTCTCAGCCTTTAAGGAGCCAGATAACAGACCACCTGTGTCCAATCTCAAGAAGACAAAGCTCTCTGAGGGGTCAGAATAAAGCTCCTCTCCCACTGGGTAGAAGAGACAGAAAGGACTCACAGAAGAACTACACCCAAAGAACCCTCTTCCTTTTTTTTTGAGATGGAGTCTCACTCTGTCAGCCAGGCTGGGGTGCAGTGGTGTGATCTCAGCTCACTGCAACCTCCACCTCCCAGGTTCAAGCAGTTCTCCTGCCTCAGCCTCCCAAGTAGCTGGGACTACAGGCGCATGCCACCACACCCAGCCAATTTTTTTTTGTATTTAAGTAGAGACGGGATTTCACCTTGTTACCCAGGCTGGTTGCGAACTCCTGAGCTCAGGCAATCCGCCCGCCTCAGCCTCCCAAAGTGCTGGGATTATAGGCGTGAGCCACCGTGCCCGGCCCAAAGAACCCTCTTCTTACTTGCAGTGCTGGACCTTTTTTATATTCCTGATGTGTTGGGGGGGTTTAGGACCCAAATACTCAAGGTGACAGGCACTTCTTTGGAATATTCTGCCCATGGGGGCAGCCCCTCCTTTGGAATATCATGTCTGTTTTGGTGCTTCTGCGCAAGCCTCCATGAACACACCCTCTCTATCTGCACACTCCCGTGTACCTGGCACTCACCTGTGGCAAAAGGTGAGGCTGGAAAGACAGGGCAGGCCGGACGAGAAAGTCCAGGATGGGGAGGAAAAAGGGTTAGAAAGACAGAGTGGGTAAGCTAGGGCGGTGTGAAGTTTGGGCCTTTTAGGGAAAAGGCAAAGGTTGGAAGAGCTGAGCATGGAGGGTGCTGGGGAGCCATGGAAGAGAGATTTGGGCTTCCTTTGGACCCGGGTTCCCAGGTGCTTGGCACAGACCTCCCGATTTTGGAGGCTGCATGCAGGGCTGACTTATCCACCAGGCACAGCAGGAACAGCGCCTAGGCCCAAAATACTTGTAGGAGTGCAAGAAATATTTTTCTTTCTTTTAAAATCAGTGCGAGGAACAAACCCTGAACTTTCGTTGAAGACAATGCTTGAATACATAATATTAATAGATTTGCCTTTATACCAACGCAGTTGTAAAATGTCATTCTTAAATTTTATTTTTATGGAGGAAGAGATCTTCAAAGGCAAAAATGCCTAGTGCCCACCAAAGTCCAGATGCGGCCCAGCTAGCTTCTTGCCTTTCACTTCTGGTTGTTGAACACATGGTTACTCAGGCAATCTCAAAGTCTGACCTGGAATCCCCTGCTCTTTCGACTCCCCCATTTCTTCACTTTTACCCACGCTGCCCTGGCCCCAACTTCACTGAGGCATTCAGTTCTTGGCCTTGATCTCGTTTGGTCAGTCAGCCTACTGGTCTTTTCTCAGCAGCCCTAACCTGGGACTCGATCCTTCTGCCCTCACTACTGTTAGGTACAGGGCCACTGCTCCCTTTGAGCACCCCCAACCCTGAGTCAGTCAAGCCTCCTCTTCCTCTGCTCCTAACCCTTTGGTTTCCTCTTGGTGGAGAGGTCCGCCATATTGTGCCAAAGATGCGGCCACAAATATGAGCCCAGGCGTCCATCCAGACCTCAGCGTTGCCTGGCAACCTTCTCATCCTGCCTTACCTCACTTCTGGGTCTCCCATGACATTTTCCTCATCTCCTACAGAAGACTTGGAAACTTGGAGGTCGGTCAGCCTGTTGCTTAAGTCACGGAGACTACCTTGAGAGATGGTCTCATATCAACCTCTTCCCTGCTAACTTTCTTGGCATCTTCTCTCACCTTTTCCTCTTCCCCTACTGTCTAAAAACAACACTGTTTCCTCCTTCCTCCTCAGTTCAGACCCCATAGTTGCTTCTCTATTTCCCTTTCTAGGTGTTGCTCTCCTCTCCCAACTTGATGTCCTACTCCTTATGGAGGGGGAAAAGGTGATGGGAGACCAAAAGTTGTGACCACCACAGACAGTCCCCTTTCTCTTCTCATCAGCCTAAGAACACCCTTGAATCTTCTGTCTCTGAAAATCACGTCAAGCTAATAGTCCAGCTTAGAAACCCTCCAGCAAGAAAAGAACGTGGACGTATTGGCTGCCTCAGCAAGGGCAGTGGAGGCTCAGGAACCTGGAGGCAGAAGAGGGAAGGGGGCGGACTTCGCAGGATTTGCCGTATCACCTTTTGAACAGGACACCTGTTCAAAGGGTAGCATTCCTCCCTCCTTGCCCTTCACTGCTAAGCAGCTCCCTGGGAGATATTTTCTTCAAAAATACCATTTTTTCCTGTGCCATATACTGATCTATTCTTGAGAATCCCAGGTATTAGGCGTTTTGTGTGTTCCCAAATTTTTGACATTATAAGGCTGTCATAACAACCACCTTTTACCTAAGTCTATGATCATATCTCTGATGATTTCTTTAGAGGGAATAGCTGAAAGCGACCCACCAGATAGATTCACAAAAGCAAATTACTAGATCAATGAGGTTTCTCATATACAGTGCCAAACTCTCCCTCTAGATGGTGGTTGCAAACTCAGATGTCCGTAGCAATGCCAAGGAGTGCCGTTCCCCACGCAGTCTCCCACCTTTGAATATTTTTAATCTTCACTACTTTAATAAGTTAAAATATGTTGTCTCGTGGCGTTAATTTGCATTTCTTTTATAATTGCTGAGGTTGAAAATTTGTTCAACTTTCCATTTGCAATTAGTTATTATCCAATTATAGTTCATCTTCAATAAATTGTCTATTCATAGTCTTTGCTCATTTTTCTTTTGGGAGTTTAGTCTTATTAGTACAAGTACTTTGTTCTCTTAAGGATATGACTGATTGATATATTTTATAAGATATTTGTTTTTCCCAGTTCATCTTTGATTTTTCATTTTCTATGAGATTTATATATATATACATGTATGTGGAAATTAAGTTTTTTAAGTGGCCAATCTATTTATTTACTTTGAGGATCTTTTTCTATTGCTTTTACACTTGGAAAGAATGAATTTTCTTATCCAGGAACTACATAAATAATATCACATACATTTTTCTTAATTTATCCATTACTTTATTTATGTATATATTTCCTTGATGCAACTAAAATTTATTTGGAATTTAGGATGAGACTCTTAACTGCTTTTTTCCTCTAAGAGTCGATTTTCCCCAAACTGTTTATTAACTATGTATTAACCAAGCTTTCCCTTCCGCTCTTTAGGGGGTGCTTCGTTTATTGTAATTTCTTTTTTTGAGATGGAGCCTCGCTCTGTGGCCCAGGCTGAAGTGCAATGGCATGGTCTTGGCTCACTGCAACCTCTGTCTCCTGGGTTCAAGCAATTCTCCTGCCTCAGCCTCCCAAGTAGCTGGGATTACAGGCACATGCCACCACGCCCGGCTAATTTTTGTATTTTTAGTAGAGACAGGTTTTCATCATATTGGTCAGGCTGGTCTTGAACTCCTGACCTCTAGTGATCTGCCCACCTCGGCCTCCCAAAGTGCTGAGATTACAGGCATGAGCCACCATGCCTGGCCCCTCTATTGTAATTAAACATACTATTTTAAGTCATCTGTTTTTGCGCTCTCTGTTCTGTCCCTTGATCTGCCTGAGTATTCTTGACTTAATGCCATTCTCTGTAACTATTATAGCTTTACAATATGTTTACTATCTAGTAGAATAAGTCCCCCTCAACTAGTTTTCTTACACAAAATTCTCACCCTTACCTATTTATTCTTCCTAATAAACGTCAGAATTATTTCGTCAAGTTTCTAAAACTCTAAGAGGTTAGTTCAACTGATTCTACCTCCACATCTTTTTTATCCATCTATTTCTTTTTATTTCCACCATTATTCTTCCAGGTCTTCCCATTGCTTTCCTGGTAAATAATTGATTTTTCTCCTGGTGAACTTATCAGTTGGTTTACTCAGGGCACCCTGAGACCCCTGTTAAGAACATCAGCTGATACTTACAACACTAGGTTAAACTTAACCCACACAATTAGTACTGTATATGCATCAACTGTAGCAAACTGTATTACTGTTCCAAAATGTCTGTCATCCCTCCCTGAGGGGGGATTATACTTTCTTTCTTTTTTTTCTTGGAGATGGAGTCTCACTCTGTCACCCAGGCTGGAGTACAGTGGCACAATCTCAGTTCACTGCAAACTTCACCTCCCAGGTTCAAGTGATTCTCCTGCCTCAGTCTCCCAAGTATCTGAGATTACAGGTGCATGCCACCACACCTGGCTAATTTTTTGTATTTTAGTAAAGGTGGGGTTTCACCCTGTTGCCCAGGCTGGTCTTGAACTCCCAAGCTCAGGCAATCTGCCTGCCTCGGCCTCCCAAAGTGCTGGGATTACAGGCGTGAGCCACCGTGCCTGGCCAGAGGATTATACTTACTTTTCCCATTGGTGAAAGCTTGGCCATATGACCTGTAGAATGTAGGAAATGGATATTGATGTGATATGTGCAATTTCTGAATAGAAGTTGTAAGAGCCAGTTTGTGATTCACCATGTTCTTTTTTTTCCTTTGCTATAATGATGGATAACCTTTAGACAGAGGCAGCTCTATCATCCCGGGTTCCAGAGTGAAGAGGACGTGGAAAATAGCCATAGAGGAACCAAAATGAACATGCAACATGAGCAAGAAAGGAACCTCTGTTGATGTAAGTTGGTAAAATATTGGCAATGTTTGTTACCGCAGCCTAACATAGCCCATCCTGACTGATACACTCAGGAAAATTGTAGAAGACAGTGTGGCAATTCCTCAGGACATAAAGACAGAAATACCATTTGACCCAGCAATCCTATTACTGGGTATATACCCAGAAGAATATAAATCATCCTATTATACAGACACATGCACATGTATGTTCATTGCAGCACTAGTCACAATAGCAAAGACATGGAATCAACCCAAATGCCCGTCAATAGGATGAATAAAGAAAATGTACATATACACCATGGAATACTATGCAGACATAAAACAGAATGAGATCATGTCTTTTGCAGGGACATGGATAGAGCTGGAGGCCATTATCCTTAGCAAACTAATGCAGGAAGAGAAAACCAAATACCACAAGTTCTCATTTATAAGTGGGAGCTAAATGATGAGAACACATAGCCACATAGAGGGGAACAACACACACTGGGGCCTATCAGAGGGTGTAGGGTGGGAGGAGGGACAGGATCAGGAAAAATAACTAATGGTTACTAGATTTAATACCTGGGTGATGAAATAATCTGTACAACAAGCCCTCATGACACAAATCTACCTATAAAACAAACCTGCACATGTACCCCTCAACTTAAAAAAAAAAACAAAAAAAAAAAAAAACAAGAAAGAAAGAAAGGGGCCAGGCACGATGGCTCACGGTTGTAATCCTAGCACTTTGGGAGGTTGAGGCAGGTGGATCACCTGAGGTCTGGAGTTCGAGACCAGCCTGGCCAACATGGTGAAACCCCATCTTTACTAAAAATACAAAAATTAGCTGGGCGTGGTGGCGGGCGCCTGTAATCCCAGCTACTTGGGAAGCTGAAGCATGAGAATCACTTGAACCCAGGAGGCGGAGGTTACAGTGACCAGAGATTGTGCCACTGCACTCCAGCCTGGGTGACAAGGGTAAAACTCCATCTCAAAAAATAATAAATAAAAGGAAAAGAAATGTATGATCCATGGATTAACAATTTGAGTATGTCTGTTAAGGGGAAATACAAATTAAGTTTCACTGGTATAGCATTCTATAACCTTATTTGCTTTTTATCCTTGCTATATGATGAATGAAGACACTGATTAGCCTAAAACTATCCGCAAAGTCAAAAGCATAGGTGGCTAAGGCTCAAAGTCCAACTTCTTGGCCCATATATTTCTTTCTCAGTGCCTGAAATTAAGACACCCAAAGGAGTGTCTCTCTGAAAGACAAAAACTTCATAAGCAAAGATTCCTGTAAACTGATAATGAGACTGTCCTCATTATAGGCACTTGAGTATGTAAAACAATGAACACCAGTGAGTCTCTCCGGCCATGATTTATCCCTTCTCCCCTGCCCAAGGTCAGTCTAGCAACTATAAAACGCTTGAAAATATATCAGATTATTCAAACCAGGTCAAGATGATCCTCTTTATCTTCCCCTCCTGTATCTGTTAGTCTCTTTTTTACACTGCGTTTTGCTTTTCTCTGCTGTCACTGAGAGTAAAATGAAACCAGCTCTCACCAAATAAATGAATGCAGGTGGTACATCACTCCAACCCTTCCAACAAGCAGCAAGTATGAGCTTTGGATTTCACTGATAATTGTAAGAAAGATGAAGGGGGAAAAGGTAGAACAATCCAAATGTCCCAGAGAAAAAACTCTATGCCAAACATATTCATTCATTCATATGTTCATTCATTCAGACACTGTGTTAAGGGAACGCTATGGGCTGAACTGTACACCATCCCCCAAATTCATATGTCGAAGTCCTCACCCCCAGTACCCCAGAATGCAACCGATTTGGAGATTAAATCTTTAAAGAGGTGATTACATTAAAATGATATCTTTAGGGTGGGCTCTAATCCAGTATGACTGGTGTCCTTAGCAGAAGAAATTTAGACACACAGGGAGATGCCAGAAACATGAGCAGACAGAGGGGCGGTCACATGAGTTCAGCAAGAAGTAGGTTACCTGCTAGCCAAGCAGAGGGGCCGCAGAAGAAACCAAAGCTGCTGGTGCCTTGAGCTTGGATTTTAACCTCTAGAACAGTGAGAAAATAAATCTTTGTTGCTTAAGTCACCTAGTTTGTGGTATTTATTATGGCAGCCCTTGCAAAGTAATATAGGGAACAACACACACATAGGCCCTGGCTTCCCAGAATGTATAGACTAATAGCGGCCATAGAGAAACAAACATAAATAGAAGAAGGTGTGATAAGTATTAGGACAGGCAGATGCTAAGAAAGCATGATATGGAAGCACCTTATGTGGAACCAGGGAGAATGGATGTCATTCAAATCAATTAATATTTCCCGCACGTCATTATATTTTCAACATCTGTACCATTTACTTTGTATCTATCATGACAGAGATACAATGTTAGCATCTGCTTTTTTGTTCTTTTTTTTTTGAGTCAGAATTTCACTCGTTGCCCAGGCTGGAGTGCAGTGGCCTGATCTCCGCTTACCACAACCTCTGCCTCCTGGGTTCAAGTGATTCTCCTGCCTCAGCCTCCTGAGTAGCTGAGATTACAGGCGTGCGCCACCATGCCTGGCTAATGTTGTATTTTTAGTACAGACGGAGTTTCTCCATGTTGGTCAGGCTGGTCTCAAACTCCTAACCTCAGTTGGTCCACCCCCCCTCAGCTTCCCAAAGTGTTGGGATTACAGGCGTGAGCCACTGTGCCCAACCTAGAATCTTATAGAATATTATGATGAGTTCAAGTTGCTTATTTGAATGACAAGATACACATAAATGAATATATAATATAAGTAGCATATAGTAATCACCTGCCTAAAGACAGTAGCTTGGCCCAGATAATTTCTATATTTTCATATCAGTTCTGTGATTCCATGATGTACTTGTATTTCTATGGCAAACATGATACTGAACTTTAGCATTACAAGTGCTTCTCTGTGCCATGAATATATGGGGTTTAACAGTGTTTTAGTAAAGCCATTGTATCATCAGCTATTGCTGTGTAACAAAAGGCCATAAACATCTGAGTGACATTCAGCAATAAGCATGTATTTTTCACCATTCAGATTGGTTAAGTGTTGGCCGATCTCACTCAGCTCAGTGGTTCTACTTAGGGTGCCCAACTGTTCCAGTCTTCCCAGGACGGATGGGGTTTCTGGGATGTGGAACTCCCAGTTTTAAAACCAGGACAGTGCTGGGCAAACTGGGAAAGGTAGTTATAGTCATTCAATCTGCACTTGAAGCTATTGTTCCAGGCTGAGTTTGGCTATTTGCTGAGGTTGGGCTCCAAGTGTTCATATGGGGACTCAGACTGAACGGACAGTAGCCCGCCAGGCAAGCTCGTCTCATGGTGAGAGCACAGATGCATGAGGGTGAGTGGGAACATGCCATGCTTTTTAAAGCCTAGGCTTAGCTGAGAGTTGGTGGCTCATGCCTGTAATCCCAGCACTTTGGGAGGCCGAAGCAGGTGGATCATCTGAGGTCAAGAGTTCGAGACCAGCCTGGCCAACATGGTGAAACCCCATCTCTACTAAAAATACAAAAAATTAACTGGACATGGTGGCAGGCGCCTGTAATCACAGCTACTAGGGAGGCTGAGGCAGGAAAATCACTTGAACCCGGGAGGCAGAGGTTGCAGTGAGCCGAGATCGTGCCATTGCACTCCAGCCTCGTCATCTCAAAAAATAATAATAATAAAATAAAATAAAAATAAAGCCTAAACTTAGAACTGGCATGCCGTCACTTCCAATAAGCAGAAAAATCAGAAATTCTTGACAACACTGTTTGAGAGCCCTGATCTGTCCATGCTTGAAGCAGTTATAACTATCCTGGACTTTTCAGTTATATGAGCCAATGGTTTTTAACCTAAAGTCAGTTGAGTTAGATTTTCTGACATTTTTAAACAAGCAGGTTCATACTACAGGGATCACAGATCTCTCTCTCTCTCTCTCTCTCTCTATTGTTCTTTTAGGATAAGTAAGGCTGAAAGTTGGACTGCAGATACAGGCAACTAATAATAAGTTTTTGAAGTTTACAAAATAAAACACCCATGAAGTATTGCAGCGGATAGGAAAGGAGGGAAGGCTTCAGGATACAGCCCTGCAAAATAAGCGCCAACTCCTCACACCCTGTTAAGGGTCCCCGCAGAGGCCCACCTAAATGCCCATCTCTTTTAGATAGAAATATCTTATGCTTTCCTGAAACTAGACGATTGGATGTTCCCAAAACAAAGCCCCCTCTTACCCATTTTGTTTAACAAACCATTTATTAAACACTGACTGTATGTGATGCACTGTGCTAGGTTCTAGGGATGGACGGGAGGGCAAGATAGATGAGGTCCTTTTCATGGTACAAATAGTGAAGCTTGGATGGTTGGCATCAAACAAGCGATATCCGTAAATGTGGTGAGTGTCCTAATAACAGCACGTTCGGCAGAAGGAGACTCAGGGAAGAGGTCCCACGTTTTCACTAGTCAAAACCTATTCATCTGTCCTAAGAGACACCACTTGCTGTAACAAACCAGCCCAGCAGCTCAGTGGCTGAATTCTATCTTCTCTAACATTATAGTGTGATGTGGGTTGGGTAGCTCTCCTGGACAGCCCTTTTCAACAAGCACTCAAGGATACTGGCTTCTACCACTTATCTTAAACGTGTGGGCTCTATGTGGAAGGCAAAGGGAAAGCTTGGATGGCCACACAAGAGGTGTTACAGTCAGACCTGGAAGTGGCATATTTCTTTTTGCTTTTTTTTTTTTTTTTTTGAGACGGAGTCTCGCTCTTTCACCCAGGCTGGAGTGCAGTGGCCCAATCTCGGCTCATTGCAGGCTCCGTCCCCCGGGGTTCACGCCATTCTCCCACCTCAGCCTCCCGCGTAGCTGGGACTACAGGCGCCCGCCACCTCGCCCGGCTAATTTTTTGTATTTTTAGTAGAGACGGGGTTTCACCGTGTTAGGCAGGATGGTCTCGATCTCCTGACCTCATGATCCGCCCGCCTCGGCCTCCCAAAGTGCTGGGATTACAGGCGTGAGCCACCATGCCCGGCCTTTTTTTTTTTTTTTTGAGACAGAGTTTCACTCTTATTGCCCAGGCTGGAGTGCAATGGTGCAATCTCAGCTCACTGCAACCTCTGCCTCCCGGGTTCAAGCGATTCTCTTGCCTCAGCCTCCCGAGTAGCTGGGATTACAGGCATGTGCTATCACGGCCGGCTAATTTCGTATTTTTAGTAGAGATGGGGTTTCTCCATGTTGGTCAGGCTGGTCTCGAACTCCCGACATCAGGTGATCCACCTGCCTCAGCCTCCCAAAGTGCTGGGATTACAGGTATGAGCCACTGCGCCCGGCCGGAAGTGGCATATTTCACTTCCACCACTTCTGACTGGCTCTATCGCATGGCCCAGCCACGTGACTCTAACCTCATCGCAAAATGTGCCCGGGAAGAGAAAATGCGATGGGTGGGCATCCGACCCGTCCCTGCGGTGTCATCTTTCAAGGTCTGTCTCCAGTGCCACCAGCTCCACGGAATGGGAGATATCCCGTCCCCTGAAGGAAGGTCCCTCCCTCTTCTCACTTGCTCTGCACTTTACTGGTGACTGTAATGGGCTTCACTTTCTGTTTTGGCCATTTGTGAGTCTGTCTGTCCCCTCCTAACCAGATGGAACCCTCCTGAGAGCAGAGATCCTGTCTAAGTCACCTTAGCGTCTCCCACAGTCTCTGCCACGCTCATGGATGGTGGGCAGCCCACATGTTTATGTGCTGAATTGAGGATGGCAAACTGCCATCCCTGGTTTGAACTGTAGAGTAAAAGTTGAAATGTTCTTTTCCCATTTCTTCTCTCAGGCCACCCTGAGACCAATTCTCATTCTAAAAATAATCGCAATGGCTTTTAAAGGGGAGAGTTCTGTGTGCCTATAAAACCCCACCATTGACATTTATACCTATGTTCCACTTCTTTCTACAATTCATTATATTTTTCCACTCTTTACTTCTAGCGAATGGAAAGTGGGTTTAAAAATAGACCAGTGTATTATAGGAAAATTCTCGATCCTGGGAAAAACAGAGAGGGCCACTTCAAAGGAAGTGGGTGGAGCCGCTCTCCTGTGGGCTTGGAGGTTGAAGGACCTTTGTTTCTCATGTGTTGTACTTGACTGCCCCCTTGCTGGTACGCCCTGCAGCAATCACGGCCTGTTCTAGCAGAGAGAGGGGGGTTTTGAAGAAATAAGCTTCCCCGGAACTGCATCCTGAAGCTGTCTGCACAGGAAATATGTACAAAGGGAAAAGGAGGAGAAAGAAATGTGGAACAGATCTAGTTGATTCTCAGTTGGCATATCACAGGGAACGTTTTCTATCCCATTTCCCTGTTCAGCGCGAGAGGTGGGGGTTTTCCCTCTCTCCTTCCTGTCACCTGCCTTTATTTTTCTGAGAGGCTTTTTCTGCTCACTTTACTCTCTTCCTGTTAAGCCGCCTCCTTCCACGCTCTCCTTGAAGCCAAAGACTCACTTCCACTCTGCCTCCTAGAGTTGTGAAGACCTTGACTGTTTTTTTTTTTTTTTTTTTTTAGACAGGGTCTCACTGTGTTGCCCAGGCTGGAGTGCAGTGGTGCAATCTCGGCTCACTGCAGCCTCAACCTCCGAAGCCCAAGCCAACCTCCCACCTCAACCTCCCGAGTAGCTGGGGCCATAGGCACGCACCACCACGCCGGGCTAATTTTTGTATTTTTTGTAGAGATGGGCTTTGCCATGTTGCCAGTTCAAGTTCAGGCTGGTCTTGAACTCCTGAGCTCAAGCCCGCCTCAGCCTCTCCCAAAGTGCTGGGATTATAGGCATGAGCCTCCCCGCCCGGCCGAGACCTTACTTGACTTTTAGAGCTGAAAAAAGACTAATCAGCGGCTTGTAGGGCTTTTCCATTTTATGGAGGGGGCATCCTGGTAATTCGTCTCTTCTTTTGTAGTTCAGAGAGCTTCCATTGGGGATTTTCAACTAAAATGCAGGACTGCAGAATCCAGTTTGTGAAAAGGCTCTTAACCAGGACCTGGGAGGAGATTTCAGAGCTTGAGGTTTCCTTTCTAAGCTCAGGTTAATATTTACAGGACTGAAGGCACCTCTGGAGCAGTGAGGTGTCTGGGGCCCAGACACGGGGAGATGGCGCGGGGGCACCCAGCACACATTTCCACGTGCCCTTTCCCTTTCTTCTTCTCCCCTACTAAAGACAAGGTAGGGCGGATATTTTCTTTCACTTAAAAGAAAACAGAATCCCGGGCACGGTGGCTCAAGCCTGTAATCCCAGCACTTTGGGAGGCGGAGGCGGGCGGATCACGAGGTCAGGAGACCCAGACCACGGTGAAACCCCGTCTCTCCTAAAAATACAAAAAATTAGCCGGGTGCGGTGGCGGGCGCCTGTAGTCCCAGCTACTCCGGAGGCTGAGGCAGGAGAATGGCGTGAACCTGGGAGGCGGAGCTTGCAGTGAGCCGAGATTGCGCCACTGCACTCCAGCCTGGGTGGGTGACAGAGCGAGACAACGTCTCAAAAAAAAAAAAAAAAAAAAACCACAAACAAACAAACAAACAAACAAAACAGAATCTGTGGCCCTCCACCCATCATGGTAGCGCGGGGCTGGGAGCCATCCTTCGACACGTTCATCTGGGGTGTTGGGGACTCAGGAGACAAAACTACTTCCCCAGCCTGTTATGGAAATCCCAACATCCCCTGGAGATATGCATGCCTCTTGGGAGGGGGAAAATCATACCAAAGGATTAATTTGATTTCTTCATCACCAGAAAATTAGATCCCTGATGACTTGGTGTGAGTGTCCTGGAGACTCTTCATCTGCACCTCTCCCACAGTCCAAGCTAAGGCCACCTCCCCATCCCTCAAAACCTGTCGTTTCATGGAAGCAAACAGATTTAGCAAGAGTTTTTTCAGTCCTCACTAAATATTTTTTTCTAAACAGTCACTTTACTAGGAAGTGAAATACTAATGTCTTCACCTAACTCAACCATCTGGACCAAAGAGTAACTGGGTGAAACCATTTCCCGAGAGATGGGAGGCAGCCTTCCTTCCATTTGCAGCATGTATTCAGACACAGACTCACAGGTCACATTTCCACAATGTCTACAAAAGCCCCAGAGGAAAGAATTAACAGGGAAAACAAGTGTTTACTTTTTCAAGTTAAGAATAACCGCCGGGCGCGGTGGCTCACGCTTGTAATCCCAGCACTTTGGGAGGCCGAGGCGGGCGGATGACGAGGTCAGGAGATCGAGACCATGGTGAAACCCCGTCTCTACTAAAAGTACAAAAAATTAGCCGGGCGTGGTGGCGGGCGCCTGTAGTCCCAGCTACTCGGAGAGGCTGAGGCAGGAGAATGGCGTGAACCCGGGAGGCGGAGCTTGCAGTAGCTGAGATCGCGCCACTGCACTCCAGCCTGGGTGAGAGAGCGAGACTCCGTCTCAAAAAAAAAAAAGAATAACCACACACACACACACACACACACACACACTGGCCTATGGGAAAAAAACACGCATTATGCCTAAAACATTAGATAAACACCACTTCCTCTTACAGTTATTTGAAATCCAAAAGATCTAATTATTGGATTTTGTTGCATTCGCCTGACTCCTTAAAGGAAGGAGCCAAATAAATAAAACTGAATTCACACAGATCCCAAAATCATTTGTGCTGTATGAAAATCTTCAGAAGTTGAAGGTGAAGGCCAAGTTTATGAATACAAATTGCTCCTATAAAGTGAGGCATAAAATAGCGTGTTTTAACTGTGGAAACTGAGGCATAAAGCGTAGTACAGACTTGAGAATAATCACAGGGCTGGGCGCGGTGGCTCACACCTGTAATCCCAGCACTTTGGGAGGCCGAGATAGGTGGATCACTTGAGCCAGGAGTTCGTGACCAGCCTGACCAACATGTCGAAACCCTGTCTCTACTAAAAATACAAAAATTAGCCAGGAGTGATGGTGCACGCCTGTAATCCCAGCTACTTGGGAGGCTGAGGCAGGAGAATGACTTGAACCTGGGAGGCGGAGGTTACAGTGAGCTGAGATCACCCCATTGCACTCCAGCCTGGGCAACAGAGTGAGACTCTGTCTCAAAAAAAAAAAAAAAAGATAATCACAGGAAAGTCTTACCTTTGGCGCCGGTTCTTAACATTCACTTTCCAGCCGTAGGACAAAAAGAATTATTTTTCTTCTTTTTGAGACAGGGTCTGGCTCTGTTTCCCAGGCTGGAATGCAGCACAGCCCCAACCTCCTGGGCTCAAGCAATCCTCCCACCTCAACTTCCCGAGTAGCTGGGACTATAGGCACACACCACCATGCCCAGCCAATTTTTGTGTTTTGTTTTTGTTTTTGTTTTTGTTTTTGAGATGGAGTCTCGCTCTGTTGTCCAGGCTGGAGTGCAGTGGCACCGCGCCCGGCCTATTTTTGTGTTTTTTGTAGAGACAGGGTTTTGCCATGTTGCCCAGTCTGGTCTTCAACTCCTGGGCTCATGTGATTCACCCACCTTGGCCTCTCAAAGTGTTGGGATTACAGGCATGAGCTGCCATGCCCAGCCCCAAAATAAATGTTTTCAATGTTAGTGAACCACCCACTTTTTATACACGTATCCAATTTTATGGTGACAACGGGAAAAACCATTTTGTCCAGGAATCTTCTAGACTCCAAGTCAATTCAAAACTGGATAACTTTCCCAAGCCCCAAAATAATACTTGGAAACGTTTTTACTTATTCCTTCAGTGGACAAACATTTACTCATGGGGAGAGTTTTATTTTGTGAGAAGAGACTAAGTAACATGAAGATTTGCTGTCTTTGAGGAACCTTAATTCACCTTGAGAGACAAAAACAAACCTAGTTGGCCAGGCGCAGTGGCTCACTCCTGTAATCCCAGCACTTTGGAAGGCCATGCAGGCAGATCCTGAGGTCAAGAGATCGAGACCATCCTGGCCAACACGGCAAAACTCTGTTTCTACCAAACATACAAAAATTAGCTGGGCATGGTGGTGTGTGCCTGTAGTTACAGCTACTCAGGAGGCTGAGGCAGGAGAATTGCTTGAACCCAGGAGGCGTAGGTTGCAGCGAGCTGAGATCGCACTACTACACTCCAGCCTGGCAACAGAGTGAGATTCTGCCTCAAAAAGAAAAAAAAAAAAAAAAAAAGTCTTGATGACTTGAGAATGGTAACATTTGATATATCCATAAATGGAAAATATATTTTTGAACTTAATACAATAGCTCTTTGTAAATAAAAAGTTGACTAGTGCTCAAAGTGAGGCGAGGTTGATCAGGCAGTTCCCCATGGAGGAGCAGGCCCTGCTGGGAGCTTGCACAGATGGTCAGGGAAGGGGAGGCAGGGACACGGGGGAGGAGAAACAGCCCAGCCACAGAAGGCAGAGCAACCACACAGAGACCCCAGGAGCTGCCTTCGTGTCTCAGTCCAGAAATCACACCTTTTCTCGGCTCTTCCATTCCCACTTCTTACCTCTGGTTGCCTCACACTGCCTTGGAAACCTAGGATTCCAGGGACCTTCACGAAGAGCACACAGAGGGTGCATGGCCCAGCAGCTGGCTAATGGCAGGAGCTTGACCAAAGGCAGCTGCTGCTATCAATGCCATCGTTGTCATTGTCACAGGCCATGAGCCCCAGATGTGCTATTTCACCTTCACCTGTACCTTTCAGGAGAATCTGCTGGTCATCCTACCTTTCTAAGAGAGAAGAATGAAAAGAACAACAGAGGATGGAATTTTTGCTGGAAGCTGGTTTGGGCAGTCAGTTAGTATTTATAGTCTGTCTGTCCTGTTTCCCCTCCTTATCTTACTTCCTATGTTAATTTATTAGCTATTGACCCTGCGCCAGGTCAGTGGCTGGCACAGTGAATAAGATACATGTGGCTCTCACAGAGCTGACATTTTACCACAGTGAATAAGATGCATGGTTAAGGCATGATTAACCCTGCCTTAACCATGCATCTTATTCACTGTGTACTTTGGGAGGCCAAGGCAGGTGGATCGCTTGAGCCCAGGAGTTTAAGACCAGCCTGGGTAACATGACAAAACCCCATCTCTACAAAAACACAACGCAGGGAACTATGTCACCTGAGGCCTAGGCTGAGGCGGCAGGATGGGTAGAGGTTGGCCAGGTGAGGAGGTAAAGGGGCTGGTTAGGGGAAGGCCTTCCCAAGCAGAAGTCCCCACATGTGCAAAGCACGCAGAGGAATGAGGGAGAGCAGGGTGTGTTGCAGGGTGCCTGGGCCTCAGGAGGTGGGGTGGGGAGGGCTCATGGAAGGAGACCCGGGAGCCTGGCAGTGCCAGGTAAGGAAGAAGTCTGAACATCGTGCTCAAAGAGACTGAAATGATCCTACTGGGAGGTAGGAGAGGCAGAAGAATTAGTTTATTGTTTTTATAAAATTGATACCTCATCAATTATTAAAACTCAAGAAATCCAGAAAAGTACAAAAAAGATAAAAATTTCCAACTCCTACTACCCCCTAAATAACATTCATGAACATTAGGTGGATGCTATTCCAAATATCTTGCTACTTGTATAAGAGAGATGGAAGATGGGCAGTGGGTGTGTGGGTGGGTAGATAATGGGTAAGCAAATGGGCAGGCATGCAGATAGACCAAGTTTTATAAAAGTGATATCACACTAAACACACTATTTTTAAATAAAAAGTATTATACTTAATTTTACTTGGATTTAAACAAAGAATAAGAAAGTGAAAGTAGAGTTTTAGGAATTGACCAACTTAATAGTGTGGCTTTTTTGGTTCATTTTATTTCAAGAGGAATATTTCCTGCTTGAGAATATGTTTCTGTTGCCTTTATAATACAAGGACAATGTGGCTGGGTATAAAATTCTAGGTGTCAGTTCTTCTCTTTGGAATTTTGTAAATGTTGCTCCACTGTGCTCCTACGCTGATTTTTTTTTTTTTTTTTTTTAAGACAGGGTCTCGCTCTGTCACCCAGGCTGGAGTGCAGTGGTCCCATCATAGCTTACTGCTATCTTGAACTCCTGGGCTCATGTAATCCTTCCACCTCAGCCTCCCAAGTAGCTAGGACAACAGGCACATGCAACCATGCTCAGCTGCCTGCACTGATTTTGTATTAATTATTTTGCTACAGCTTTTCCATTCAACTCTGCATTAGCTTGGTCTTATCTTCAAATAACTTTTTCAAAAAAAAACTTAATAAACATTATAGTCCTCCAATAGTTGAAAATGAGAGCCTGTTGCCTTTACATTCAAATACAAGGAGAAATCAATAAACGGAACATGTCACCAAATATACAAAACACACTAGGTAGTGATAAGCCTTCTGGAGAAAAAAGAGGGCAGGGTGGTGGGGAAGGTCTCACAGATAAGGTGACGTTTGACTGGAGATCTAACGTAATGTGGGAACCATGCAGACAGCTAGAAGAAAGACCATTCCAGAAGAGGAAGTGCAAGTCACTGAGGTAGGAATGTGCCAAGAGTGTTCAAGGAACAACAAAGATACCAGAGTGGCTGGAGCATAGTGAGAGAGGGGAAGTGGTGACAAGGCAGAGTCAGAAGATAGTAGTTGGCCTGGTCAAGGAGGGCTTTAGAGACCTTGCTAAATGCTTTGGGTTTTATCCTGAATTATGGGGGAAACCATTGAGCATCCATTCCTCCTAATTTACTCTCCAAGTGCCTGCTAGAATTATCCTTTTAAAACTTAAGTCAGTGGTCCCCAACCTTTTTGGCACCAGGGACCAGTTTCGTGGAAGACAGTTTTTCTGCAGATGGGGATGGGGAATGATCCCAGGATGATTCGAGAACATTACATTTATTGTGTACTTTTTTCTATTATTATTACATTATAATATATAATGAAATAATTATACAACTCACCATAATGTAGAATCAGTGGGAGCCCTGAGTTTGTTTTCCTGCAACTAGATGGTCCCATCTCGGGGTGATGTGATGGGAGATAGTGACAGATCATCAGGCATTAGATTCTCATAAGGAGCATGTAACGTATATCCCTTGTGCAGTTCACAATAGGGTGTGCGTTCCTATGGGAATCTGATGCTGCTGCTGATCTGCCAGGAGGTGGAGCTCAGGTGGTAATGTGAGTGATAGGGAGCAGCTGTAAATACAGATAAAGCTTCACTCACTGCTCACCTCCTGCTCTGCAGCTTGGTTCCTAACAAGCCAAAGACAGGTAGCGGTCCATGGCCCAGGGTTTGGAGACCCTTGACTTAAGTCACATCAAGATGCTTATATGACAACTTGGCAGGGTATAAAAGCCTTGGTTGCACATTCTTTTCCTCAGAATTTTATAGATATGGCTTCACTGTTTTCTTGCTCTGAATATTGATGTGGAATGTCTAAAGTCTTATTTATACTTCCTAAATATTACTTACCTTTTCTGCTCAAATACATGAAAAATTCTTTCTTTATCCTAAAGCTTATTAACTGACCTAAAGCTCATTGACTAAAACCAAGTAGTTTTAGTGTCCATCAAACTTTCTAAATATAGCATCAAACTTTCCAGCAACATAGTATGCTCTCTTAAGCTGAAATTCAGTAATTCCTTCATTTCCAGGAAAATTTCTTCCAACTCTGAATACCTTTTTGGTTCCATTTGTTGATTTCTCTACTTCTAGGTCACTACTGGTCCTTACGTTTGACCCTCACTGTTCTTGCATTCTCTTTAATTGCTTTTTTCTCTTTATTCTATTTCCCCTGGGAAAGAGATGTAGTAGGGTGGACTATATGAAACTGTCATATTTTTGTAGGTCAAAAACATTCAAATATTAGCAATTTCATATGGCTTGACCTAGTTTGGGAATTCATTAGAACTTGAGTGGCAGCTGAATTCACAGAAATTGAGCTCTTCTCCCCTTCTGTCCTGAAGGAAAATCTTTCCCAGAAGCTCTCATGAGACTTGTCCTCATGTCTCACAGGTGAAACCTGAATCACAGGCCCACCCCAAAGACCAGTAACTATCAAAGACAACAGAATGGCCTTGCTGATTTAATCATGATTCATCCTAGGGCTGGACATGCAGACACCCAAACAAAATCTGGCCTCTGTATCATCAAGGAAGACAGGAGGATGGTTGCTGGGAAGGTAGCTTGGATGGGAGAGTGTGTTTGGGCCTCAGCCTGATATCAAGGATTAGTGCTCACATGGTTTTCTGGGAAGACCCACACAGAGCAGAGTCCCGGGGTCATGGAGTGGTGTTCCACTGACATCTGGCTCTTCAGAGGAGGAGGTTTGTCACTGTTAGAGATGAGATGGATAAGGTCAAGGGCTCTGAAAGCACAGAAGGTTTTGAAATTGCATAAAGGGTCTGTATTGCCAGGCCTGGGGAAGTGCTAGAGAGAAGAGAAGCCTGGCCCTATTGACACTTTAACTGGCCTCATATGAACTTCTTTAAAGAAGACTGAAGAGCAGAGATTTTATGTAAAGGAAAAGAAATTCAGGGGCTGAGCTGGGGAGGACACTTATTTCAAAGAGCTTCTCTCCCGGCAGCTTTTCTCTCCGCCCCACAGGAAAGCTTTGTGAAATAGCGTCCTTCCCCTGCTCAGGCCCTAATGCGTTTGCAAACAGAACAGACCAGGTTTGTGCTGTGGCACTGCCACCCCCCACCCCACCCCAGCCACTCATGCAAAGAGCTATTGCCAGCGGGAAATGAAAAAACAAAGAAAGGCCTTTTCCTCTGCTACTGACCTCCTTTTAGGACCCTGGTCTACATAATATCATCATCATCATTTCCATTTTGGAAACAGATGAGCCTAGTCTTGGGTTCAATAAACTCTTCAAGCCTGAATCCCAAGGCACACTCACTGCCTCCCAGCCTACAACATGCCAAGTTAGCAGAATCTGTGGGCTCCCAGTTTTTCCACCTAGAAAGCAGGAGTGAATGCATCCCTCCCTCACTACATGGGTACATGATAGAAGATCAATGAGGCCGCAGGAGCCAGGAATTCTCCTCAGCAGCCTCCCTTCCCTCTCAAACCGTCCCACGGTACCCTCTGCAACAGGATCTTCAAATATTTTTAATCATGCATCCCTACCAGGAAAAAAAAATAAGCACAGTGATAGTTGAGTCCTGCAAGAAGCAGACACTGAGATGCAGTTAGGAGGCTGAGGTTAATTGCAGGTGACTCCTGTAAAAGATAGAAGAGAGAGGCACAGGAGTGGGCAGGGCGAGCCTCCAACGCCATGTAGATCTGGCAGCCACTGCCGGCCCCACCCAGGCTCCAGAGCAAAGACTGCCCACTGGAGGAGTCCCCCGTTGAGCAGAAATGGCCAGGCCCAAGGACACCTGCTGTGCTTGGTGTTGGGCCAGGCTGCCTCTGCTCAGAAGCTGAGGGGGAGCCTGAGGCACACGGAATGACTGGAGGCTGCCAGGTAACCGTACTTCCTGCCTGAGCAAGCTCCTTAAAAGGAGATCTGAGCAGTACACCTCTATAGTTGCCGCATGCCTGTGTGTGTGTGTGTGTGTGTGTGTGTCGCATGGGCTGCTGTATTTTATGTTACATGCCCTAAAAATAGATCCAAAAATTAAAATTTCACAATGATGTGACACGAAACACATAAATACGCACTCTCATGTTCTCCCTCTGCTCGCCCCCCTGACTGCATTGCTGTCACCCGACTCCGCAGACTCTGTTTTGGGAAGGAACACGCCTGTGCATGCAGCTGCTGCTGCTTTTTTTTTTTTTTTTTTGAGACGGAGTCTCCCTCTGTCACCCAGGCTGGAGTACAGTGGCGCGATCTCGGTTCACTGCAACCTCCACCTCCCGGGTTCAAGTGATTTTCCTGCCTCAGTCTCTCGCGTAGCTGGGATTACAGGTGTGTGCCATCACAGCTGGCTAATTTTTGTATTTTTAATAAAGACGGGGTTTCACCATATTGGTCAGGCTGGTCTAGAGCTCCTGACCTCAAGCGATCTGCCCACCTTGGCCTCCCAAAGTGCTGAGATTACAGGAGTGAGCCACGGTGCCCGGCCACATGCAGCTTCTTCATGGACCACTCCCTGCTTGCCTGAAGAGGTGCTGGCTCCCCTCTGCCCAGCAGCAGCTGATTATTCCTTGGGCCTCATGGGCTGCAGGGTCAGAAAGCAATCCCGCAATTCAGGGCACTCACCTAGACTTTTCATCCCCTGGTTAAGGTCTTAGATCCAGCATCTAAACCACATAACTCCAGTTTTTACCACAGAAACTCCCAAAGACACACAGCAACTGTCACAACATGCAGCTGTTCTTGTCCTTCCCTCAAACCTACAGCAAAGCAGCCAACAGGAGGCAAGACCCTTTGGATGCTGAAAGGGGAGAAATGGATACTTCGCCACAGCGTCTGAAATATTGATCTGCAATCATTTCCTTTGTCTGCACGTTGAAAATCCCCAAAGCGCAACCCTCTTCAGGAGGACACAGGAAGGGCTGCATAGGTTCTGGGCTTCAAACTGAAGCCCAGACACAACCATTGAGTCCCAGGGATTATGAACAGAAGCCAGCGCTTAGACGCCTCAGGGGTTGCCAAAGTCTCACAGTATCTTAACGGTGCTAACGCCATCATGATCCAGAGTGCACCCACGTGGCTTTCTGAGGTGCTGCGTCCCCTGCTCTCTGAGAATATAGGGTGTGAAACTAAGGAGAGGAGACCGAAAGGAAATACAGAGATCTAAAGCTTGGGAGGAGAGCTGAATCATTTAACAGCAGCTTTCCCCAGAGCAGCGGTCACGATAATTTTATGATGTTATATCCAGCACCAAGCTCATCATTGCCAGGGGACAGACCCCGCGACAGCAGAGATTTTTGTTTCCAAAGAAAAGTTCATTTCTCTTCCCACAGCAGGGCCTGGCTTTAAATATTTGTTGAGTTAATTTTGCTCTTCTCCTAATATTTAAGTTTCATTAAGGAGCTGAGGTACCTACAATAAAAATATGAAGGAACACAGGAGAGCTGTTCCTTTGTCTTCTCCTTGGGAAGTCTGGGGCCTCTGCTTCTGGTGCGGTGCTGTCATCCCTAGCAGCTCCATCGTGCATTTGGTGGCCTCTCTTTTTCCTTTTTTTTTTTTTTTTGAGATGGAGTCTCGCTCTGTTGCCCAGGCTGGAGTGCAATGGCGCAATCTCGGCTCACTGCAACCTCCGCCTCCCAAGTTCAAGTGATTCTCCTGCCTCAGCCTCCCAAGTACCTGGGATTACAGGTTCCTGCTGCCACATCCAGCTATTTTTTGTATTTTTAGTAGAGACGGGGTTTTGCCACGTTGCCCAGGCTGGTCTCAAACTCCTGACCTCAGGTGATCTGCCCACCTTGGCCTCCCAAAGTGCTGGGATTACAGGCATGAGCCACTGTGCCCAGCCTTGGTGGCCTCTCTTGACCAGTGATAAACAGCTGGCAGCAAAAGACAGGGAGAGGACCAGACTTGTGCAAACTGGCCCACTGGAAGCACCCCCAGCACCTAAGGCATGCATGCACTCTGTTCCTCTAATTTTGGGATGGAATCCAAAATCCCGGCCTACCTCAGTGGTTCTCAACCAGGGTATGGGCTCCCTGACCCACGTCCCAGGAAACAAACAGCATCACTAAGAGACCCTCTGCTCACCCCGAGTGGCTTCCACACATCACCCTCCTAAGCAGCCACGCAGAGGAAGGACAAGCAGGGCAGGGGAGAGGCCCTGGCTTGTCCCGCGTTGCTGGAAGGGGGCTCGTCCTTCGCCTGGTGCAGGGGTCACTGCTTAGGGATGTAGGAACCCCTGCCAGTCTCTAGGCCCAGGAGAAATGCCTGTGACAGCGCAAACATTCCGTCTACTGATGCTCCTGGAACCCATCCTCATATTCAACGCCACAGAGATACACGTTTCTGCCGAAAGGGTTCCGACGCAGGGTAAGACAGAATTTGGGATTAATAAGGTGACCCTAGAACACCTCCCATAGAAGAGAGATCTGTGTGGGTGGCTTCCGGTCCTCACATGGGAGAAAGACTCCATTCAACTTGAGTCCATCAGGTCAACATTTACTCTGCAATCATTCATGATTAAAACAAGACAATAAAAACAAAGGCAGAAGAAAGAATTAAAGATATTCCCTAGTGACTGTTCGATTTTTCTGGTGTGCTGATGGAGCTGGTGTAATCTCATTGTTGCGAGAAGCCATATAGTTGGGGAAAGCCTCTTTTATGAATGTCAAGCATCCCTCCTATCTGGGGGAAGCCCCCATTCCATGGGGCTTGCTGTGAGGCAGGGACCCATTGTCCGCTATGGCCAACGAAGGCTGAGGTGCAGATAACCCAGCCCTGGGAGCTGTGGCATAGGCATGTGGCCTCAGCCTGGAACCTGGTATCTGTGAATGTGGCCTTGTTTGGAAAGAAGGACTTTGCAGATGTAATCAAGTTCAGATGAGGTCATACTGGATTAGGGTGTGCCCTAAATCCAGTATGACTGGTGTCCTTCTAAGAAGAGGGAAATCTGGACACAGAGACACACGCAGAAGGAAGATGGCCACATGGAGATGGAGGCAGAGACGGGAGTGAAACATCCACAAGCCCAGTGAAGCTGAGGGTTGCTGCAGCTCCCGGAAGCTGAGAGGCACAAAACACATTCCTCCCTAGGGCCTCAGTGGGCACATGGCCCTGTGGCCTTCTGGCCTCCAGAAGTGTGAGGGTGAACTTCTGCTATTATAAGACACATGGCACCTGGGCTTTGATATGGCAGCTACAGGGCACTAACACAGATGCCTACGCTAAGGACCTGACCCTTGAGGCTGTGACACAGAGATCCAGTGATGGGGAGTTTCCCAGCAGCAGAACAGCACCAAAGGCCCATCAGGACAGCAAGTGTCAGAGGCTGCAGGGCCCCAGAGACCAGGACAGGTGCCCAGGGCAGTGGCCAGTGTCTGATAATGGCAGGACTTACGGCGGCGTCCACATCAGCCTGTACCTGTCACCCTTGACCTGCCTAGCTGCTCTTGGTCTTACCAGTTTTACAAGCCTGATTCTCAGTCAGGCGCAGTGGCTCACACCTGTAATCCCGGCACTTTGGGAGGCTGAGGGAGGTGGATCACTTGAGGCCAGGAGTTCGAGACCAGCCTGACCAACATGGTGAAACCCCATCTCTACTAAAAATACAAAAAAATTAGCTGGCCGTGGTGGTGGGTGCCTGTAATCACAGCTATTTGGGAGGCTGAGGCAGGAGAATCTCTTGAACGCAGGAGGCAGAGGTTGCAGTGAGCTGAGATCGCGCCACTGCACACCAGCATGGGTGACAGAGCAAGACTTCATCTCAAAAACAAATAGAAAAAAAATAATAAAATAAAACCTGATTCTCAATTCCAAACGCTGCACAATGTCCTTCTAGAAAGGTCCTATTCTGTTCAAGCTAGTCCGTTAATTCCTACTGTTTGCAAGCAAAATCCCTGACTGGTATAAAGCCTCATCCAAATAATTCATAATGCATTATCTATGCATATAAAAGGCCCGGGAGCTTTTTTCTGACTCTCAACTGGACATAATCGTCACATGCCCGTGAACACTCAAGCAGTGATCATCACCAGTAATTCATCAATGTTGCAATGACAGGTGATGGGTAGTTAATGACTATTGTGAAAACTGCATGTATCTCTGGTGGTTTACTTAGCTGTAATAAGTAAGCTTTACTTCTCAAAATCAAGGTTAGAATTTCTGCAACATGGAATTTACAATATGTGTCACCTATTTTGACTTTGATGCTATGCATTAAAGTGTTTTTAATAATTGGGTATATATTTAAACATTTATTGACTTAACTAAAAGATTTAAAGTTTTAAGAAAAATGGGTGTATTATAAAATCCCTTCAAAACATCCCAAAATGCTAATGAAATAATAAGAGATCAAGTAGGTAGACTGAAATAAAACTCTACAGTGTTAAAAAACAACAAACAAAATTGGAAACGAGAAGAGTGGTGCCTCAGGAGGAAATAACAGCATTGGGACACTCGGCAAGCTATGACGGAGCCAGGCAGCCCTGCACAGGAAATGCACGTTACTGCCGTGAGCACCGCCAAGAATGCGGACATCACGTTCATAGTGTGCGGCCCTCCTGGGCCCTTTGATATCAGCATGCCCTCACATTCAATAAAAGACATTTCCTGTGCATTTCACCTCTTCCCTGATTCCCAGGAAGTCCCAGGCAGGAATTCTGGCTGAATCTGCTTCCATTTCTAAATCCCATATTTGGTCAAATCCAATTATGTTGCCCCTTGAAGATTTCAATCAGAAACACTTGTATTTGAATTGAAAGGCCATAATGTGCCTACACAGAAATACATCCATAAAAACACATTATACTTCATTAACAGTTATCTACTGGCAAGGCGCGGTGGCTCACGCTTGTAATCCCAGCACTTTGGGAGGCCAAGGCCAGTGGATTGCTTGAGGTCAGGAGTTCGAAACCAGCCTGGCCAACATGGTGAAACCCTGTCTCAACTAAAAAAATAAAAATTAGCCAGTTGTGATGGCATGTGCCTGTAGTCCCAGCTACTCAGGAGTCTGAGGCAGAAGAATCACTTGAACTCAGGAGGCGGAGGTTGCAGCGAGCCAAGATCGCGCCACTGTACTCCAGCCTGGGCGAGACAGCAAGACTCCATCTCAAAAAAAAAAAGTTATTTATCATGATGTATATTACATTAGACAAGCTAGTTGGAGGGGAAAAAATACCCTAAAAGTAAGTATCTATAACTTTCTGAAAGATCACTTCTGTTAATCCCTATTAAAGCCATCAAATTTTTTCTCTAGCCATCTGAAAAAACCCTCCAGGCAAAATGATACTAAATTTTTGGTTCTTATTCCCTTTTCCTGTTTCACTAGGAGCAAACAAAATGTACGTGGTTTCATTCATTTTCCTTTTTCATTCTTTCGGAGTTCTGGTCCTCCCAATAAGTTGTCCTGTGGGTGGAAATATTTTTTAAAGAGAGGATAAGGTTGTTCTATCCCACTGCAAACTCACCCAGTGCCCAACTGCAGGGTTGCTGAGTCAGTGGTGCAGAAAAGCAAACCACAGCTGACAGTTTCCCAAAGTTTCCCACAGTGGGTTCCAGGCCAAGTTGTCCAGCCTCTTTCTGAGTTAATACTATCTCTGCAAGTGCTGTATTGAAGACGGAATTTGTTTCCTCCGTGAATACATCCTTGTTCTGGTTTTAACATCTGTGGGTTTATATATAAGGTGCGAATGAATTTTAAAGGTTGGATGATGCCATTAAAAAGAAGTATTAACAGGATTTTTTTTTTTTTTTTTTTTTTTGAGACGGAGTCTCACTCTGTCGCCCAGGCTAGAGTACAGTAGTGCGATCTCGGCTCACTGCAAGCTCCGCCTCCCGGGTTCATGCCATTCTCCTGCCTCAGCCTCTCCGAGCAGCTGGGACTACAGGCGCCCACCACTACGCCCGGCTAATTTTTTTTTTTGTATTTTTAGTAGAGATGGGGTTTCACCGTGGTCTCGATCTCCTGACCTCGTGATCCGCCCGCCTCGGCCTCCCAAAGTGCTGGGATTACAAGTGTGAGCCACCGCGCCCGGCCTAACAGGATGTTTTGAGTTCCTGGATCAAGTCACCCTTAACCACATGATACAAGAAAACATTTAGGGACACACCAAAGCTTCCTGGGCAAGTTAGAAAAAGGAAGATTTCCCTTTTAATTTACACAGCAGAGTTAATCAGCCAGGCTCACATCTTACATAAGCAGACTTGGGTCAAAGACAATGTCAACCAGAAACCACCCCTGCTGGGCACTCCTCCGATCCGATGAGGAAACCCTCATTATCCTCACTTGATAGTGAGGGAAACTAAAGTCACACAGCTAACATGAGAAGGTGCTGGATTTGAATCCAGAGCCTGTGGCTGAACTGCCCTTTAGTGATGAAAAGGAGATTTTTAAGGAAAGTGGGAAAAAAATATTAAAAATATAAATATAAAATGTATATTCATTTGAACCTGAAACTTAATAAAGTGATTGGGGAGGATGGATGTTTATATAAATCAGGGTAAATCATGCTTATGCAAATCAGCCTAGTAATTGGGGACCTGGGCGTGACTGTCATATCACCTTATTTCAATGGACCAAAAACACGTTATATTTTCATTTTTTAAACAAATCTATTTTAAGTTACTAATACCGTTTCTTTCAACAAAGGTAAAAACAAAGAATCACTTGAATCGTTTATCTGCCACTGAATTTATTTTTCAAGTCAAACTTTTCCCACTGATTTATAATTTCAGGAATGCTGAAATTTTTGTATAAAAAATCATATTTGTATAAAAATATTTGTATGAATATTTGTATAAAGGTGATTTAGTGTTTCATCTTGCATAAAACAAATTCATCCCATTTCACTGCCTCATGCTCCCGTTTAATCAGAATACTTCCCACTTAAAAAATGCATCCCACTTCATGTACTGGGATTCGCACTTAACAAAAGATCTGATTAATCCCTGAGGCATGACAAAGACTATGTCCTTGATCAAATGTTAGGTTCCTCAGAGTCCTCTTCCCCAGGAGGCTTCATCCTCAGGTTCTGTCTCCTCTCAGTAATTTTCCTCCATTCCCCACTCTGCCTCTTGACTATAATCTACAGCTGTCTTTGCTGCTTTCGGAGTTGAGCCTTATCTCTCTCCCCTACTGTGATGGTCGTGACCCCTCAAAATGGTCCTGAATAGTGTCTTCCTTATGTGGCGCGAACTCGGCTCACTGCAAGCTGCGCCTCCCGGTTCACGCCATTCTCCTGCCTCAGCCTCCCGAGTAGCTGGGACTACAGGCGCCCGCCACCACGCCCAGCTAATTTTTTGTATTTTTAGTAGAGACAGGGTTTCACTGTGTTAGCCAGAATTGTCTCGATCTGCTGACCTCGTGATCTGCCCGCCTCGGCCTCCCAAAGTGCTGGGATTACAGGCGTGAGCCACTGCGCCCGGCCGATAATTTTTTCTTTAACGGGCAGAACAACTCGCCACTGACCCTACTTGGAAGCATGAGTGAAAGTTTTCATATAATGCAAAGCTATTTGACTTTGAAAACCAAACTTCAAAATAAGAGTGCTCCAAGAACATTCCAGGATATTCTCTTTCTCTCCTCTCCGTAAGTGGTCTGCAATAATTCTGGAATGACTCTCAGAACATTCCAGAATGTTCTCTCTCTCCTCTCCCGAAGTGGTCTCATTCATTCCTACAACACTCGGAAATGATTTTCAGTCATTCCAGAAGGATTCCAGAATGTTCTCTCTCTCCTCTCCATTGGTCTCATTCATTCCTACAGCACTCAGAGATGATTCTCAGCCATTCTCCCAGGGTCACCCCAGCATGGGCCCCATCACCCCCAAACTGCCCCCACAGAGAGTTTCCTGTCTCTTCTCTTTCCTCTCCAATTCAATACTACCAGTCAATTCCCCACTGAAAACTCCCCCGTGTCATTCAACATCATGAATAAGTTCCAAATTCCCTAGCTCTGGACCATCGAATGCCTTCCAGCCTCCCCAAACAGATCCTGGGTTCCAGAACCTTCTGGTCTCTTCACTTGCTCTTGACATTATGGCCTCCCAGAATATCGCGATGCCAGCTCCCACCCACCTGAATCTCCACAGCTTCGCCCCACTCTTCTGATTTCAAACACACGCCGAGCTGTACTGCGGTTCTCTCTCCTCCCTGCGGGTCAGAAGAGTCCCAAGGGGAGGAACTATTTCATTTTTTCACCACCCACAGTGGGTAGCACAATGCATTAGTCATGGTGGGTATTCGCTAAATATGTATTGAACAACTGAACAAATGTCACCATTGAATTCAATAGAATGGGAAACAGGGAAAACATCTTAAGATACTGATTTTCTGGGAGAACTTTTTTTAATTGCAAGACGAAAATTTTAAATCATACAAAGCACACAGGTGCCCTCTTGTGGCTGCGGACCGACAGTGCAGCATCACCAACAAAAATGGCCGACTCCCGGGCTATGAGAAAGAGGGAGAGATTAGGTTAGTTTAATTAGTTTAGTTCTGAGATGTCCAGCCTGGAGTCTTTCTTCCCTGTAACAACGGGCGGGTGTACATCGAAACCATTCCAATCACAAGCCTAAGGTCTACACAAGCAGCTCAGTAGCTGTTGTTACTCTGAGAACTTAGCTCCTTTGTATGCCTGGCAGGTAACCGGAGCTGTGGCTACAACAGGGGGTTTGACTGGGCCCCTTCAACTTAATTAAAGGCAACGTCAGAAGCACAACAATCGGCTGCAGGATGGAACCTTGATTGCATCACGGTTAAAATAAACCAGCAGTAGGAGACGTTTGCGAGAGACCACAAAAAAACCTGTACATGAAAATGTTCATAGTAGCTTTACTCATCATCGCCAAAAGAAAGATTCAGCCCAAATGTCCCTCAACAAGTGATGGATGAGTAAATGGTGGACACACCATGTGACAAGCTACTGCATAGCAATAAAAATCAGAGGCTATTGAGACACACATGACATGGGTACATAACAAAAGCATTACGCCACGTGAAAGCAGCCTTACACAAGGGCACCATGCTATTTATATGAACTTCCAGAAGATGCAGTGATAGGAAAAAGTCAAAGCAGGGGTTGTGTGGAGTGGGGGGCTGGACTGGGAAGGGACATGGGGAACCTTCTGGGGTAATGAAAATGTTTGCTATCTTCACAGGGGTTTGGGTTAGACAGATAACTATTTGCTCAATTCAAATATTATACTGGAAATTTGGGTCTTTTATTATATGTCAATTTTACCTCAAAAGGAAAGAACCTAATAAATACTGGACTCCGGCAAATGATACTCATGCTGAAGTGTTTAGGGGGAAGGGTGCTGATATCTGCATCTCACTCTGAAATGCACTGAAAAATTAAGATGGATTAATGGGTGACTGGAAAGATGGATAGACGGACAGGTATACACGAAAGCACACAGCCAAATGGTAATTCCACAACTAGGTGGTGGATGTATAGATGCTCACTGTAAGAGTCCTTCAATTCGTCTGATGTTTGAAAATATTTTTATGATAAAATCTTGGAGGAAAAGACATTGGGAATAACAGGATATCTGAATATCGACTGCGGGTGAGATAGTTCAATACTGGGGATATCTGAGTATTGACTTGGTGTTAGATGATTCAGTGAATTGCGTTCATCTTTTGTGTGTGATGATGATGATGCCGTGGTTAGTAGGAAGACGTCCCTATTTTTAGAGACACATTCTTAAGTATTTAGAGGTGTTAGAACATCTGAAACATGCTTCAAAATACTCCAGGGGACAGAAAATGAAGCTAATATTGCAAAGTGTTGTAATGATGACACCCACGTGATGAACTTAGGGGTGTCAGTTACACCATTTGCTCTCCCTGTTCATGAGAAGGAGGACATGCTCTCCCAAGGAGCCTGGACTGCAACATTTGAAGTTCTATCTCTTCTGTCTTGTCCAGCTGCCTGCTGACATTTTTCCTTTTAAAATTTACATCCAGTTAACAATTTGCTAGCCTGATAATGAGCATGAAGACAGAAGAGAAATTCAAAGAGAATGAGTGAGGCGAGAAAATAAAAGATAACAAAATGAACCACTCAGAATGACGAAAGGCTTAGAAAAAGGCTGGGTAACCGGGAAGGAGGGAGCGTGTAGGTCCTCGTGTCCCAGGACATCTTCATGACGTGCCCCTCCGACCCCTCCTGCCTTGCTCGCTGGCTTCACCAGGTATCTCTCCAAAGTCAAGTCCTCAATGGTGTGCACCACAGGCTATCAGCCAGCAGGGTCCGAGGTCCTCCCTCCCATCTCTCCTCTCCAGTCGGCCTTCTCCAGCTTTGTGGCCACATCACATCTCAGAGTCTGTCAGTTCAACCTTTGCGGTCTCCCAAAGGGTCTGGTGTAAGCCCCTTCCGACCCATCCTATACTACTATCCTGCGCAAGGTATTTCCTGATTATTTTTCTCCCCAATGCCTCTGTGGTGGAGATTTAATTTTAAATGGTCAGCATGGAGCCCCTGGCAAGGGAGAAAAAGGCTTTAGAGTCTCCCCAGGCCCGGTTTAGAATCCCAGGTCCATCACTTACTTAAATGGGGAATTTGGACCAATCAGTGAACCTTGTGTTCCGCAATTTCCTCCTCTGGAAAATGGGCGTGTCAATTGGGATTGAAAGTTACAGCAGCATAGCGCCACCTGCTCCTGGAATGCACAAATGCGCGTTTATTTTGCATCCCCACAGCTCGGCATTTGAGATTCCTCCCTAACCCTCTAACCATATTGCTCAGACACTTCAAATTCCAGCAACACCGAGGTACTTGCAGTTCCCCAGACGCGGGCTGTGACTTCATGCTTCAGTTTTTCATGTAAGTTTACAGTTTTCAAAGTGGGGTCCCTAGAACAACAGCGTCAGCATCCCCTGGGAACTCGTTAAAAACAAATTCCCAAGCCTTACCCCAGACGCAGTGAATCAGAAACTGGGGGGCAAGGCCCAGAGATTGGTGTTTTCATGAGCCCTCCAGGTGGTTCTGATGCAGGCTTAATGTTGAGAACCACTGGTATATATTCTCTCCTCTGCTTAAAGTGTGCTTTCTCACTGTACCTGTCAAGTGAACTCCTACACATCCCTCAAAGCCCTTCTGTAGAAAGCCTCTCCTGGCTCCTGTGACCCTAGATAGGGTGATACATGCTCACCTCTGAACTAATGCTATAATTTGATTATACTTCTCTGGTTGCTTTTATGAGCCTGTGCTATTATGATCTATTTGGAAGTCTTTCTCTCCTACTAGGCTAAACCTAGGTAGCAAGGAGTATGTCATTATTCTTTGTATTTTCAGCCCCTAGCAAGGTGGTCCTCACTTCTTCAGGGCTGTCCCAGAAGTAAAACTACTGGGTCATCTGGTAGTCAGGAGCATGTGGCTTTTTAGTTTTGTCCTCTCACTTTCGCAAGTCCCTGGACACTCTGTCCACTTCCTGTGCTTGAATGGGGCTGCATGTCTCATTCCTTTTGAATTGCTGTGACCATTACGATGGTAAGTATGTTAAGACAAGATGTCAACCTCTAAAATATAAAGATGGTTTATATTCCACACATCGATGCCTTGAAGGGAAGGAGAGAAGGCAGAGGAGAAGGAATTTTTCTAACCACTGAAGGCTCAAAACTTCCCATCTCTAGACTAAAACCTGCTCTCCTAAGCTGCTGTGCCACATTGCCATCTTTTAAGTCTCCTTATGTTCTTAGCAGAACGTTCCTCCGTCAGATCATAGTCATTGATGAACTCCACAGGAAAAAGAGAACGGAAGATCATGTGCACCTGCTTACCCACATGCTTGGGATGTTTAGAGCAAAAAGAACCACTTTATCAATAGGCTGCCTTCTCAGAGGTGGTTCTTGGCATGTTTCACCAAGCAGTTGTTTCGAGTTTTTAAAACACTCCCATTTGTGGTATGATTGATACACAGTGGCCTTAGCCCCCAGAAGGGAATCTGCTTTTTCAGTCCACAGCACAAATGAAGTAATGGTTTCTAATTTGATGTCTCCACTAGACTATCAACTTCCTTTTTTATTTTCCCAAAGAAATTGCCTGAGGAAATCACATCATGCTTTTATTTTGTATATCACATTACCTCTTACAAAAGAAAAGTCTTATTAGCATTATTATATCTTTTTTTTTATTTTGCAAGTGAGTGATCATTAAATAACTAGCCTTGCTATATAGTTCATAGAATTTACGAAGAATTTAAATAGATGAAACAAAGTAAATGTGTTTGGGTCATCAGGTTCAACATTTAAATTAGATAAGAAAGGCTGGGGCTGAGCACAGTAGCTCACACCTTTAATCCCAACATGTTTGGGAGGCCGAGGTGGGAGGATTGCTTGACGCCAGGAGTTGGAGACCAGCCTGGGCAAGATAGTGAGACCCTGTCTCTACAAAAAATACAAAAATTAATGAGACATAGTGGTGTATGCCTGAGGTCCCAGCTCCTCAGGAGGCTGAGGCAGGACGATCACTTGAGCCCTGGAGTTCGAAGTTACAGTGAGCTATGATTGCACCACTGCACCACAGCCTGGACAACAGAGCAAGACCCTGTCCCTCAAAAAATTAACTAAATACAAATTTTTACAAAGGCATAAAGAGAGAAGGGGTTGAAACTGGAGACCACAGAGTTCTGTGACTCCCGGAGTGGCTGCTTTTACAGCATTGTGGTGAGCCAGAAAAATGTTTTATGGACAAATTTAAAAACTGTCTTTTAAAAGTAATTCAGAGAACAAAGTGGAGGGTGGCAGTTTTTGTCCTCCCTTAAAGAAAAAAAAGTTAAGGAAAAAAGTTTAGAAAGTTGTATGTGGCTGGGGGTAGATAATTAAAGAATCCAGGGCATAGCCCTCAACCCCACCTCTTTTGACCACTAGAGGAGGCACATCCCTTCATTCCCAGACAGCTCTCTGCATTGTTTCCCAAAGCTGTACTTGAAGTCACCCAGGGCTTAATTTTCAGCCTCTGTTCACACAGCATAGACTTGTCAGGTCTTTATAATGCTCAATGTCTCTTATTTCTCTTTGTACGATAACTTTGGCATTTAACTCTTCCATGCCAATCAAATGTACCTCCAGGGTTTGGTTTGGTTTTGTGTTATTTTAAAATAGACCAACGCTAATAAAGGCAATAGCAACACTAGTCCCAGGAAAATGGGAACAATAGAGCAAATCCTTCTTCAATCTTAGACTTGTTTTGTTTTGTAAAAGAAAAACAAACACCTCTCACTATGTTGTGTTCTTTAAAAATACCCACAATAGGCCGGGCGCGGTGGCTCACGCCTGTAATCCCAGCACTTCGGGAGGACGAGGTGGTGGATCACGAGGTCAGGAGATCGAGACAATCCTGGCTAACACGGTGAAACCCCGTCTCTACTAAATATACAAAAATTAGCCAGGCATGGTGGCAGGTGCCTGTAGTCCCAGCTACTCGGGAGGCTGAGGCAGGAGAATGGCATGAACCCGGGAGGCAGAGCTTGCAGTGAGCTGAGATCGCGCCACTGCACTCCAGCCTGGGCAACAGAGCGAGACTCCGTCTCAAAAAAAAAAAAAAAAAAAAAAAAAAAAAAAAAAAAAACCCACAATAGCAAAGACATGGAATCTACCCAAATGTCCCTCAAAGATAGACTGGATAAAGAAAATGTGGTACATATACACCATGGAATACTATGCAGCCATAAAATGGAACAAGTTCATGTCCTTTGCAGGGACATGGATGGAGGTAGAAGCCATTGTCCTCAGCAAACTAACACAGGAACAGAAAACCAAACACTGCACGTTCTCATTTATAAGTCGGAGCTGAGCAATGAGAACATATGGACACAGGGAGGGGAACAACACACACTGGGGCCCGTTGGTGGGGACAGGGGCAGGGAGAGCATCAGGAAGAATAGCTAATGCATGCTGTGCTTAATACCTAGGAGACAGGTTGATAGGTGCGGCTAATCACCATGGCACACGTTTACCTATGTAACAAACCTGCACATCCTGCACATGTACCCCGGAACTTAAAAAAATACCCCAAACAAATGATACAAAGAACATAAGCTCTTGAGTATATGAATAACACTCAACTACCCATGAGTGAATCAGCAACTTCTATTCTGCATAAAGGAAAACAAAAATGAACCCCAGGTTGGCTTTTTTCCATTCAATTATTGGTTCTTTCTCAACCACCTATGTAACTTAAATTTGCTTAATATAAACTCAATTATGTAATTCAAAACTAAATCATGAAGCCAAATAAAGTATAATTAATTCCAAAGACACGTGTCTATTTTATTATTCCCTGCTCATGGGGATTATCCAAGTCATCACATCTACCATCCCTCTGCATATTAAAATTGTATATTAAAACTGTGTCAATATTCAGAGGCAATTATCAGAGGGACCAGAGAACTTGGGAGGGGCTTGTAAACTGTTCTGTGCATTTTGTCTGAGAGTGTCAGAAAAAGAAAAGAGATCCCGGCGATACCGAAGTGCTGAAGAAAACCACAAGTCATTTGACTGCAAGGTCCCTGATGACAAAGGCCTCTGAGCCTGCAGGAATTCCCTGCATGCAGCCTGTGAGGCTGACAACAATTGGTATTTCCCAGGCATCTTGCAGCCCGGGGATCTCTGGGGATCTTGATTAGGACTTTGTTGGGAGAGACACATGCTTAAAGGAGATGAGTCATGTGCTTTCCTGTCACTCTGCCTCGGGGAGGTCAAATGAGTTGGCCAGTGTGAAGCCAGAGCACTGGGGAATTGGATGAAGACCCCAAAATGCTGACTGTCCTACCCAGACTTTTTGTGACATGAGATCAGCTAGTTAACACCTAAGATTCTGTAACCTGAGATGAGATCGTATGAGTTTTGCTGTCTTTTTTTTTTTCTTTCCTCAAAATTACTGTTTGATACATATCATTTTTACTTATTCACAAGGGACAGAAATTTCCCCGGGGCTTGTCTAGTTGGGTACCTTTGCTAACTAAATCTGTGAAGGTGGACGGTCAGTCTGCACTGCCCTTGAACCTGGACTAGAGCAGTCTCTGTCCTGGGCCCCGTGCTTTAGAGGGCCCCACTCAGAGCCTCTCCAGGGTCAAGGGAATGTGCCAAACTGGAACGTTGCTTCTGTATCAGGCTCCAAATTTCCCAGCACTGGAGGTTCCTTCTGAAACAGCGCAGGGGTTCCTTCAGGGCCTGCACAAGCCCGTTCTTCAGATGCAGCCTCCGAAGAGCAGGCTGCTGGTGCCCACAGCCCTGCCCATGGGCCTGCAAAGGGGCAGCTATGGGGTGGTGTCCTAAGAGCAGACCGCTGGTACCCACGGCCCTGCCCATGGGCCTGCAAAGGGGCAGCTATGGGGTGGTGTGGAGGGACAGCCAGAGCTCGAATCATGGGCTGGGTGTCCACACGTGTGGACTCCAGGAGGACTCGGGTGGCGCAGGAAGGGATGTGGGGCAAAAAGGGACACAGGCAGGTGGTAGACATGCCAGCCCCTACTGCCCACCACAACCCAGGGGGAGCTCAGGAGTCCCAGCATCCCAAAGGCCAAAGCTTGGCCTTCCAGGTGGTTCTGAAGAGTTCGTTGTCAGAACCACTTTGTTAACTTGATTTGCTTTGCTAACTTGATTTATAACTTTTTTTTTAAAAAAAGAGACAAGGTCTCACTGTCACCTAGGCTGGAGTGTGGTGGTGCAATCATAGCTCACTGCAACCTTGAACCCCTGGGCTCAAGAGCTCCTCCTGCCTCAGCCTCCCAAGTAGCTGGGATTACAGGTGTGTGCCACCATGCTCGGCTAATTTTTAAATTTTTTTGTAGAGACGGGGTCTCACTGTGTTCCCCAGTCTGGTCTCCAACTCCTGGCCTCAAGCGATCTTCCTGCCTTGGCCTCCCAAAATGCTGAGATGACAGGCAGGAGCCACCATGCCTGCCTTGATTTATAACTTTTAAAGGTGGGTCTCCATCTGTACTCTTGCCCGGGCCCCCAACACGTCAAGGGCAGGCCAGTAACACGTTAATGTGAAGTCATTACTTGCACGTCTCTGCTGGGTCTATTCCAAGATACAACCTGCAGATGAATGCACACACAGAAAATGTATAAACAATAAATAAATGAAAGAATAATTAAAAATACTATTTCTCCCTGGTAACCTGCTTCCGACAAATTTCAAAGAAACTGTTACATAGAGGCTGAGTGTGGTGGCTCATGCCTGTAATCCCAGCACTTTGGGAGGTTGAGGCAGATAGATCACTTGAGGCCAGGGGTTTGAGACCAGCCTGAATATCATGAAACCCTGTCTCTACTACTAATACAAAAATTAGCTGGGTGTATGGCACACACTTGTGGTCCCAGCTATTTGCAGGAGGCTGAGGCAGGAGAATGACTTGAACTGAGGAGGCAGAGGCTGCAGATGAGCCGAGATCATGCTACTGCACTCCAGCCTGGGTAACAGAGTGAGACTCATCTCAAAAAAGTAAGGAAATTGTTACACAGAGGCAGAAGGAGCAGGTGGAATTTGGCCACACTGGTTGTTACTGGTTTCAACTAAATTCTACCAAATCCCAAGGCAAACTTCCAGCAAAGCAAGGTGACTGGCGAGCTGACAGGGTCATCTGTAAAGAAATGCTGATGCTCTCAGATGTGTACAAGCACGAAGATGCCAGCTGGGAGGGCTCCAGGAAGCTGGCTAGCAAGGGCACACCTCTTTCCCTCTGTTCATCTGATTGTCAAGAACTGACTGGTGCGCAGAAGAGTTGTCGATCCTCACAAGCCCCAGGCTTGTAGCTTGTGACTATTTGCTTTCAGAGAAAGGAAACCAAAAGGTGCTTTTTCCCCCTCCTGCTTTTGCTTGGCCCTGGCTCCCTGCAAATCTAGCTGAGCAGGTCTGGAGTCACCAGGGACCACCTCCCAGTGCCTTCAAACACGGGGCTCTTGGGCAGCACTCTGGGACCTCAGTGCTTCGCCTGCCGGCAAATGAACACCACACAGCTGCCAACCCACTGCCGCCACCACGCTTCCAGCTACAACCACATCTGCCAGACCCTGCACCCTCTGCCAGGTGCAGGCTCAGCTGTTGTCACCTTCACTGGGACAGCCAGCTCTGACGGGCGGTGCCAGCCTTTCTGCAAGATCACAACACTTGGGACCACTGCCACTTCCTGGGGATAGTAATAATAACAGCTAAGATCTAATGAGCCCTTGCTCCGTGCCAGGCACCAGCTGAGGACTTCACTTGCTTAAGCTCACTTCAGCCTCACAGCCATCCGGAAATAAATACTGTCATTCGTCAGTACAATACTTTACAGATGAGGAAACTGAGGCTGAGAGGTAAAGACACTTGCTCAAGGTCACACAGCTAGACGTGGTGGAGGGACTTTGAGTCTGGGCTCACCACACTCTGCATCCAACCCTGCAGCACCTTGGGTGCTGCCATGCCCTCAGGCTCAGCTGCTGCTCCCAGTTGCCACCCCAAGTCTGCCCAGCTCCCCTGGAGTCCCTGGCTCTCCCACACCGTGCGGCTTGGCTGCCTCTGGTGGAGCAGCGTCACTTTGGCCACATCAATGCCAGCCTCCCCGAGGACTGCGTCTTCTTGGCACTTCTATCTCTAATGGATCTGTGACAGGGGAAGACTTATGACGGTGTGATGTCCTTGTTGTCTTCTCGCTCAGACCTCAGCCACTGCCATCCTCCATGCCCAGGCCCTTGTGGAGAGTGAGAAAGAGATAGACAGAGACAGAGAAAGACAAAGAGACACGGACACAGACAGACAGGGAGAGAGAGGGAGATGAAAAGAGGCAAAGACAGAGAGACAGATGAACAGAGACAATACAAAAACAGAGTGACAGAGACAGGTGGATGGAGGTAAGAGGTGGAGAGGCAGACACAGGCCCGCAGGGCAGCAGGGAGGCCCTGACGATGGCTGCAGTCCTGCAAGCAGGAGGTGGTGGTGGCTCGGAAGAGGGTTTTAGCTCAGAAGATGGGAACAGACGCAGGGTGTATTCTGAGGACAGAACTGACAGGGCTTGCTGACGGATGTGAAGGCAAAAGGGAAATGAAGATGGCTGCTGCGTGTGGGGCCTGGACACTCACTGCAGGCGCCATTCACTGCTACTGATAAGCAGTGTCACAGCCAGTTTTGTGTGTCAGCTTGGCTTGGCATGGTTCCCAGATATTTGGTCAAACACCTGCCTAGATGTTGCTGTGGTATTTTTGGGATGCAATGAACACTGAAGTCAGTAGCCCCTGAGTGAAGCCAAAGACCTGCCAGGCTATGGGTGGGTCTCATCTAATCAGGTGAAGGCCTTGGGACAAAAAGACTGAGGTTCTCCGGGAAGAGGGGATTCTGCCTTCAGACAGCCTTCAGGCTGGAACTGCAACATCCACCCTTCCCTGGGGCTCGGCTGCCAGCCTGCCCTGCAGATTTCAGACTTGCCAGCCTCCACAATTGCATGAGTCAGTTCCTTAAAATAACCTCCTGTCTATATAGAGACTATGTATATACACAGCCTGCTCACGGATGACACACACATCCAGGACTCTCCTTTGAGATCCACAGTTGCAGATTCTGCTGACTTGGATGTCTTCTTTGATGTTGGGAAGCAATTCAACTCAAAGTCATTCAAACCTGGTCCTCTCCTGATGTTTCCTCCTTTAAAAAGTTGCACGACTCACCATCCCGTGGCATGAGCCAGACACTGGGAATCTTCCTGGATGAGTCCCTCCTGCTTACTCCTTGTGGTGGGCAGACTCACGGTCCCCAAAGGTGTCCACACTCCAATCCCCAGAATCTGGGAATGTTGCCCACATGGCAAAAGGGGCCCTGCGGATGTGATGAAGGACCCTGAGAAGGGAGATGGTCCTGGATGATCTGAGTGGCCCCTGTGTCATCATAAGGGTCCTCCTAAGAGGGAGGCAGGTGGCTTAGAGTCAGAGGAGGCGACGTGGCCACAGAAGCAGAAGTCGGAGTGACGGGGCCAAGGGACAAAGGAACGTGGATGCCTCTAGAAGCTGGAAAAGGCAAGGAAGGAGATGCTCTCTGAAAGCGGCTGGAGGGCGCACAGTCCCGACACCTTGGACCTACTCCAAACTTCTGACCCCCAGAACTACTAGAGAATACATTTACTTTAAGCCTCCAAATGTGTAGTGATTTGGGACAGTGACAATAGGAAACTAACATGCACTCCAAATCCAATCTAGCATGTTCTATGGATTGTTTCTCCCAAATCTCCCTCCTGTAGATCTGCCTCTGCCCATCTCTGCCACCGCCTGCCCCCAGGGCTGGCCTCCTCACTTCTCAGCTACTGTGCGACCCTTTCCTTGGTTCATTACCTCTGTGCCTTCCCTCCCACCTCCAAAAAGTGGAGACCCCTCTCCACTTGGTAGCACTGCCCCCACCTAACTGGAACCACTTGGGGGGAGTTGGGGGCTCCCACTGTCCTTGGATGAGACTGAAACCCTAACCAAGGCCCTGAACGGCCATCCCCTCCCTGCTTCTCCAAGCTCCCTTCCCCGACACTCCTGCCTCCTTCCCTGCCCCTTCTTGCTGTCTGTCAAGCAAGCCCCTCCAACCCAGGCCTCTGCATGTGCCGCTCCCCGTCAAGCGCCTCCCCTTCCTCTCCACCTCATTAGCACCTCTGACCCTTCACTGCTGCTTTCCCTTTGTCAAGGAGGCTTGCTCTGCTCTGTACGAGGGTCAAATCCTGTGGGGATCCCACGATGCATATGTACTTCAAAAACATCACCTTGTATGTAAATATATACAATTTTTGTCAATCAAAATAAATAAGAGGAAAATAGGGACTGAATATGGCTTTTAGCACAGCCACGGAGCTAAAATACTTAAAAAGCCAGAGATGCCCGTCAGCATATCACACCCGCAGTGGGCTCCCCCCATCCCTGTGACATGACAAAAGGGGCCCTGCAGATGAGAGGGGTCTCCACCCTGCAGAGCGTGACCTCCACGCCGGCAAGGCCGTGTTTGTTCTCATCCATGCAGCCCTTGAAGGGTGCTCGGTGCATGGCAGATGGGCGAACCATGTGTGGGGTAAATCAGTAAATCCAGATGAGCTCTGAGCATGAGCAGCTCCTCTCCAACCCACGTCCATCTGCGCAGCCGTGGGGAAAGTGGTCCTGTAGCTTCCTCTCAGGGCTGCCACCTCTTCCCCTCTGAATTATTCCAAAACAACTTGGAAAATTCCAGAAAATGGGTTCCCTGGAGTCTTGCAGGTGGTCTCATGGGTCCACCGCTATCTCCGCTCCATTGTCGCTGGGGGAGCGCCGCTGACAAGACGTTCCACCTTGCACAACTCAGTGACCTAAAGTTGATCTAGTGTCCTCTGTGGTTCCAAGGGGGGCGGGCCACATGGCCTGGGAGCCCTGGCTTGGTGCCCTGGCCCACGCAGCCATTCCCTGAGGCCCAGATAAGCAGCACCTGATTCATTCTGGTGAACCTGCAACGTTCTTTCCTTCTGTCCCTCCTGGGAGCATGTCCTCAGGGGCATGCAGCTTCTCTCTTTACTGCAGGAACAAGAAAGGCCTCTCTACATCCACATCCCAACCCAAGGGGGTCTCCGCCCAGCCCACACTGTCCTGCACCACCCCTTTCTGGAATACTAGCACCTCTTGCCAGCCTCCCTGAGGGCAGAGCTGCCAGAATTAGCCAATAAAAACAGGACGGCCAGTTAAATGCATATTTCAGATTCACAAGAAATATTTTTCAACGTATCTAAAATTCAAATTTAACTAGGCAGTCTGCATTTTATCTGGCAACCCCAGCTAAGGGTGACTCCTCGGGCCCAGGGACGGGGGGCCCTCCTGCTGCCTGCAGGGCCTAGCAGTGCCGCACCCAGCTAAGGACAACCACGGAGCCTGGCCTCCAGCTGTCCTGAAGAGGAAGAAAGGAAAAACCACACGTTAACTCTTCAGCCATGCATCCTGTTACTTACATCTATGTAGTCAGGAGATAAAAGCAGGTTAAACCTCACTAGCAGTCCTCCGAGTCTTTCCCAGGTTCTGTCATGGTTGAGAACCACATTGTAATGTGTGTGGTTATCGGCATGGGTCACAGTGGGTGCAGCCAAAGATGGTATGAAGAAGAAAGGGCCATTGCTAGATTGCTCTCTATAAGACATAGCAGGAATTGGGGGATTTAGGGTAAGCAGGCAGGTTAGGAAGGAGAGAGGAGATCAGGAATGGGGAAGGAAGCCAAGTGTGGTGGCTCACGCCTGTCATCCCAGCACTTTGGGAGGCCAAGGCAGGAGACTGGCTGGAGGCCAGGAGATCGAAATCAGACTGAGCAAAAAAGCGAGACCTCCCCCGCTACCTCCATCTCTACAAAAAATTTAAAAATTAGCTGGGTGTGGTGGCACATGCCTATAGTCCCGCTACTTGGGAGGCTGAGGCAGGAGGATTGCTTGAACCCAGAGGCTGAGGCTGCAGTGAGCTGACAGCACCACTGCACTCTAACCTGGGTGACAGGGCAAGATCCTGTCACCACCCTCCCCAAAAAAGGTAAAGAGAGGCCCAACAGCATCAGGGGAGGTTATGGCCTGCTGTGAGGGAAGGTGTGGGACTCCTCAGGGACAGGAATGGCCAGAGACTGCAAGAACAGAAGTTCTATCATTCAACATGCAGTTCCTGCATGCAGACGGAACCCTCCCGTTGCTATAAACCATCAGTAAAGGACACCCCCCAACACACAGCCTGAGTCCACAGTGTCTATGGAGTAACACATAGGGCAGCAGAGTCCATGAGAGTCAAGATGCAAAGCTGAGTCAGAACTCAGAAACAGCGGGATGTATGGACCAGCGGTGACTCTAAGAAATGGAAACACCCTGTCCCCTCCTCCAAAATAAGATGTTCCTATCCCTGAGGAATTGAGGTTTGTACTTATTTTACTTAAACTATAAAAACACAAACATACTTTTTTTTGGCATTTTCAACAGGCAATAGTATAACTCATTCGATTATTAGTATATATTGGCCAGGCACAGTGGCTCATGTCTATAATCCCAGCCGAGGAATTTGGGAGGCCGAGGTGGGTGGATCACCTGAGGTCAGGAGTTTGAGACCAGTCTGGCCAACATGGTGAAACCCCGTCTCTACTAAAAACACAAAAATTAGCTAGGTGTGGTGGCGCACACCTGTAATCCCAGGTACTCAGGAGGCTGAAGCAGAAGAATGGCTTGAACCTGGGAGGTGGAGGTTGCAGTGAGCCAAGATCACGCCATTGCACTCCAGCCTGGGCAGCAAGAACGAAACTCCGTCTCAAAAAACAAAAAAAAATTAGTATATATCACCAAAAAAGGATAACGTGTTGAGTGTCCTTATTAAAAAGAGGAATTAACATTCAGTCAAAAAAATTTATCCTGTATTGTTTACAAAACACATATGTAAGACAAAATACAATCGAGTTTAAAGGGAAAGGATCAAACATTTCAGAAAAGATGGGGGAAATCTGGGAAAAAAAGTAATAAAGGGCATGGCTGTGCAAATATTAAAGAATAAAAGCCCAGTAACTGGCCAGGCATGGTGAATCACGCCTGTAATCCCAGCACTTTGGGACGCTGAGGCGGACAGATCACGAGGTCAAGATCGAGACCATCCTGGCTAACATGGTGAAACCCCATCTCTACAAAAAACACAAAAAATTAGCTGGGCGTGGGGGCGGGCACCTGTAGTCCCAGCTACTCGGGAGGCTGAGGCAGGAGAATGGTTTGAACTTGGGAGGCACCACTGCACTCCAGCCTGGGCAACAGAGCGAGACTCTGTCTCAAAAAAAAAAACAAAACAAAAACCCCAGTAATTAAAAGTTGGGATTTGGCTGGAACAGAAATAGATACAAATAAGAATTTGACTTGTAATATAATTGGCATTTCAAATCCGTGGAGAAAAGATTTAGTAAGTAGTCATAGAATAACTGACTAACCAGCCAGGGAAATTTAAAAAATTTGAGTCTACCATATTCCTTACAGAAAAAAATAAAAAGATTGTGGATGGATCAAAGATGTAAATATAAAAAACAAAAGCCTAAAAGTAGTAGAAGAAAATACAGGGGAACTTCCATCAACAGAGGCCTAGTGATACGCACTGAGGCCTTCCATATGGCAGGAAGTAATGGAGCCATCAAAAAAAAAATGCAAGCACTGGTAGCTAACAGTCACTAGGAGCACTGCTCACTGAAAATTAATGACATTGCTACAGCACATGCACAGAATGCAATCATGTCCTTGGGAAACAGCAGGATGTGCGTGCACACCTCCGTTAGCGTATACAGGAACCATCTCAGGAAAGCCACACTGGAAAGTGGCTGCTCTGGGGCAGGGGATCTGGGAATCAAGAATGAGAGTCAGGCTACACTATTCTCTGAATTTTCTGATGTGTGCATGTCATACTTTTCCCCAAATACAAAATTACAAAAGGATAATTTTAAGAGATAAACATGTTAGTCAAACACAACAAAATTATGAGTGAAGGTAGGTATATCAACGTAGAACTCAAGCAAACACCATTGAACAGGATGAACCTGGTATTTTACACACATAAAAAGCTCACGCCTGTAATCCCAGCACTTTGGGAGGCTGAGGCGGGCGGATCACAAGGTCAGGAGATCGAGACCATCCTGGCTAACAGGGTGAAACCTTGTCTCTACTAAAAATACAAAAAAAATAGCGAGGCGCGATGGCAGGCACCTGTAGTCCCAGCTACTCGGGAGGCTGAGGCTGGAGAATGGCGTGAACCCAGGAGATGGAGGTTGCAGTGAGCCGAGATAGCGCCACTGCCATCTGGCCTGGGCAAAAGAGCGAGACTCTATCTAAAAAATAAATAAATAAATAAAAATTAGCTGGGCATGGTGGCTGGTGCCTGTAATCCCAGCTACTCTGGAGGCTGAGGCAGGAGAATGGCTTGAACCCGGGAGGCGGAGGTTGCAGTGAGTCGAGATCGCACCATTGCACTCCAGCTTGGGTGACAGTGTGAGACTCCATCTCAAAAAAAAAAAAAAAAAAAAAAAAAAAAAAACTAACTGAAACAAAATCATGGATATTTATAAAGTGAACTACACAGAATTAGAAATACAGAGAAAATTAAACCAGAAGCATAGTGGAAGAGAGTTCCCTTAAACACTTTCAAGATCAAGTAGGAAAACAGTAAATGCAATACAAAGAATCTGAATAATACAATGAAGTTTAATGGTATCCATCTATTTACAACCTTTAATGCATAAAATGTCTCATTTATTTGTCTAAATGGAATCAAATCCCGCCCAAGTCTGCTCTCACAGAATGTGCTTCCTGTGTGGTACCAAGACTGTCTAAGAGAGAGGCCTCTGCCCTGCCCTGTACTGGTGGTGCTCAGCAGCCCGTGTGGAAGCCAGTGTCATCTACACAGATGCTAGTGGCCAGCCAGAAGGGCCCTCCTTCCTCCAGGTCAGGCTTGCATGCGGCTATTTGTTCTCGGGCACAGCACCGAGTCCTCAGCAGCCAGGAGCCATCCTGGCTCTCCCACTTCTGAAGCATCTCATATAATGGTAGTCCCCAGCATTCATGGAGCCTACCTCTCTTCCCAATCTCAGTAAATCCTTCTTTGCACTTTGTCTAGAAGCACCAGCCTCCCTCCTTTCCTTCTCCGGAAACTTCCAGCTGGTTGGTACAAGTGACTTAGACCAGAGATGGGGAAATTTTTTTGGTAAAAAGCCAGAGAATGAATATTTTAGGCTCTGGGGGCCATTCAATCTCTGTTGCAAATCTGCTGTTGCAGCATCAAAGCAGCCACAGACAAGCCAAGAATGGAACAACGTGGTTTTGTTCCCATAAACTTTATTTATGGACACAACGCGAATTTCATTAAGTTTTCGTATTCAGAAAATATCAATGTGTTAAAAACCATTTAGAAACATACACACTTTAAGCTTGGGGGCTATACAAAACCAGGAGATGAGCTAGATTTGGCCCATGGGCCATAGTTTGCTGACCCCTGAACTAGATCATTGAAAATAAAGCCTATTGGGATTAATTCATGGGATTCTAGCAACTAAAAAAAGATGTTTTAGAAAAAAGATAACAAGCTAAATTAAGGAAGGGAAGAGGATATGATTAGTGATAATAAAAGAAAGTAATAAATAAGACAGGAAAATACCCCAGCAGAAGTGATCACCAAAGCCAATGTCTGGTTCTTTGGGGCAGTGGAAGTAGAGAGGGTGGCAAGTCCAATAAAGAAAAAAATGGAAAAACATACGATGGGAGGTGTAAGAAAAGGTTTTATCAAAATGCCAATGAGATTTAAGAATTTAGAGTTATATACATCTCTAAAATATATTTGAAGGTCCCCCAAAAAGGGAGGTTTTTTCCTAGAAAACTATAAATTATCAAAAAAATAAGGGAGGAAGATCTAAATTGACCTATTAGTTTTGAAAAGAACAAAAACACTGTCAAAGCTTCTAAGCTCCACTCTCAAGGATCTGAGCCATTTTGGATGAGTTCTATCACTTTCAAGGATCAGATGGTTAATTTAAACAATAATATGAGATGTTACCTTAATTTATGCTCCAGGCAAGTGAAGTGGGGCACAAATTTTATTATTTCTTCTTGTATGAATACTGCCCACACAGTCCAGGGGCACAGATATTAACCTGTGCCATTTAATTTATTCCAGAATAAGGAGGATAGAAAGCTTTTAAATCCCTGATTAAATCAATTCATAACTAAAGAATCTCTCTTAAGGTTACACACGAGCAAATTTTCAAAAATCCACCAAAGGTGGAAGGATGTAATACTTTATGACCATAAAAGATGTTATCCTTATATTTCAAAATGACTCAGTACATTAACAAGTGAAAGGAACAGGAGCATATGATGATCTTGGAGAAGGCCCAAAAGTCATTTGGTAAAATTTAAAAATCCTGCAGTATTTTTTCCAGCTTGACTGCTTAGTTTCATATTCCTTATCTCATAAATGAATTGAAGGCTATGAAAGTTTTCATTTCAGCCCCATCCACAAGATGTGACCCACAGTGCCATCTCTGCCACTCATCTCTTCTACACTTGATTTCCTCTTTATTTGTAACTTGGGATGAAATGGACAGGACTTCTGGCTCTTTCTCAGTGACTTCAATTTTTTATTACATTATAGTCAGAGAATATGACCTGTGAGATTTCTACATTTTGGAATCCGGTGAGATTTTCTTTCTGGCACAAAGCATGGTTAATTTCCACGACCATTCCAAGAGGATCTGCTGCACAAAGTTCACACACAGTGGACACATCAAGTTTGGTAACAGTGTTTAGTTAAATAGCCAGATCCTTCTTTGTCTAGTTGATTTTCAAATTCTGATGGATGAGGGTTAACGTATCTTGCTGTGACTGGGAATTACTTAATTTCTCACCATGTTCTATCTTTCAAAGCTATGTTGTGAGCTAATGAAAGTATATAACTATTTATCTTCTTGATAAATTATTCCTTTCATAAACTGACTGACAATACTACCACCAGTTGCTTTCTTTTAGCATTTCCTGATCTTTTTCCACCCCTTCACTGTCAGCCTTTTGGGTCACCCCTTTATTTTAGGTGGTCTCCCATAACCATCACATACACGTTTGTGATGTCATTTACAAATCAACTTGAAAATGTCCCTAAGTAGCTGAATTTAACCAGTTCACATTTACTATGATTAACAATATGCTTCAACTTACTCCTGCCATCTTATCCTTTCCTGTTTTTTCATTTCTTCTCCTGATGTTTACTGGATCAAGTGAGGCAAGCAAAACACAGAGGATTCAGTTCTTTCCAGACACTGCCTGTTTCGACTATAACAACGTGGCAACAACAGCTCCAGGAAGTAGGGCTTGCTGCTCTACCAGACTCTCCCATCATCCTCCATAGACTGTAGAAACAGGACTTACCCTTGAGACTAAGTCCCTGTGGGTCTTGACCTTATCTCAGAAAGGGAAGCAGGGGGGCACACAGGGATGGAAGAGTATGAGGGGTAAAAAAAAAAAAAAAAAAGACATTTTGGGGACAGATAGGATGAAGACTAAAGAGGACTGACTTAAACAGTCAGAGATCCCAGGCAAGTGAGGTAGGACATAAAAATTAGACATGGGAGAACACAGCATCAAGCAATATGAATAGGTTTATTTGAGAACCTAAATACAACCCACACCAGTACTGGGGCCCTCACCCATTTTACAGCGAGAAATGCCTCCTCCGTAACCAAGAAAGATTCAGTTGAGATCTAGTGTTTTCCATTCAGGTGGCCAATTCCTTCCACGTCCAGCCAGTCCCCTCTGAATACTCAGCTGTCCTCACCTATACTCTTTTAATACACTGTTCGCAGAACTGTTGTCTTAAGCCTATGACATCGAAACTGCCACACAGCCTACCCACTGGGCCCAGCGTGAACAACACATGCACATGTATCCTTCCATTTTATGCCAGCGTCCTTTTCCCTCTTTCTTCACAACACAGCAGTGTGTTCTTTTTTCCTCCGTTTAATATACCCATCGTTTCCTATCCATTCCACTGACTTACACACCCCTTTTGCCTCCCAAGATCCCCTCAGGAGTAACCATATGCCAGCCAGTGTTCTTTATCTCTTAGAGTCACAAACATAAGCCCCCTTTCCTAGAAAAATGCATAGATCTACATGTACACAAAATTCTGCACATAACTTAAGAAGGTTCTAGACCTCCCCAAAAGCTGTCTGCAGGTCCTAGGTTTTAAAATTCTGTAAACACAACACCCCCACCATAATTCACGATGCAGAGAAGACCTGGATCAGGGCCAGCAAAGAATTAAGAGGGGGAGGAAAAGTTGGTCTCTCAGCAAAGCCATATTTACATGTAGTATTTAGGAAGGTACAGAGTCTATAAAATGCATACATCCCCCTAAAAATACACAAAATCTATATGTGCTACTTTACTCTAGAAATGCAGTTTATTTACATATGCCTAAATCTGAGCAATAAAATCGCTTTGGTATAAGTGTCATTTTCCACCAATATTTACGCCAAGTTCTTACTGGCATAAACAAACACACGGCCTTGGGATCTCTGGATTTGTTCATGTGTTTTGTAATATGTTAAAATGAGAATGATAAAATTCTTAAGTTTCAACTTATGATTATAAAGTTATTCTACTTCATGTACATTGAGAGTGGAAATAAAGATATCCCAGGCCTCTCTGCCCCTTAGGGGTTTGGGTAAACTTGACTCAAAACTCCATTAATTCCATGGCCTGTAGAAGCTTTTAGCTACCCTGAAGATTTCTGCATATTCTGCACATTCCTTGGAGCTTGTTCTCAGGGGCACCCTCTTCTGGCTCCTACATTTATGTGTAGTACTTACGTGTTGCCCCATTTCACCCTGGATACAGCACTCAGCCCTTCCACCAGTTTCCATAAGAAATCCACCATGCCAAACACCCCTAACTTTAGGGAAAGACTTTGTGGTCACGAAGTTTTCTACACAAGAGCTCAGAACTTCAGACCATCCTACTCCACCCTGGTCCCCTCTCCCACTCAAGTCTACCCTTTGTTTTCTTACCTCCGACTACCCCAGGAGATTCAAGTTCTCTCTCTTATCATGTGGAGCAATTCAGCCCTCTCCAGGTCCTACCCCAATTTTAGATATCCAAACCCACCAGTGCTCAGCAAAACAAAAAGGAATCCAAATAACATGACCCTTTTTCCTCAATAGGCAACTGGGAATAGGAATTCATTGTATCACTAAATGCTAGGCATTTTACATTTATTTACTTCTCCCAACATTTCCATGAATTAGGTATTTTCAAAATCATTTTAGAGATGAGAAACTTGAGGTTTAGAAAAATTAAGAAAATGAATACGGTTAGATCAAGTGCTGTACCATCTTCATTTTTCCTCTTTTCCTCTAATCCATAGATCTTAACTCAGCTTTGCTATTTATATATGGCTCTTGCCCTGTAGTAGTATCAACCTTTCTCATCTTTTCCTAGATTTTACCACTGAGTATATTTTCCATCTGCTTCTGATACTTGCTTTCCATTCACCTAGTTTTTCAAATTTCTGAGAATATCAGTACATTGTATAAAGACTGATAAATAATTCAAAAATTTTAAGAACAGAGCCAAGAGCTAGAAGGTCCCTTGGAAGGCATCATGTCCATGCTCACACAACACAAAGTAATCCCTCTTCAATTTCTGAGATGGCCTGACAAGCCGTGCCCACGTTCTCACACAGTAGACTATCTGAATGTTGGACTCTGATGCAAAGAGTTCTTCCTATCTGAAAGAGGCAATCTGCCGTTTATTCAGGCTTCAAAGTTAGAAACCATGCAGTCATTCTGGACTTATCTTGGCTCACACCCTAAATCCTAGCAGGCACCAAGAGTGATCCCATCACAGATGACCTAACCCTGCCCCCACCCCCCACCCCCATCAGAAGGGCTAGTTTGGGTTGCTCCCATCCCAATGGTGGAACTGCAATGCAGACTTGTCTCTCAAAGCTAGTAGACGCCACAGCCAGTCAGACTGTTGACTGTGGCACAGAACGTGGGCCCCCTCTGCTTCAGCTGACAGCACTTCACGCCTTCCCGGGCATGGGCTGCGGTCAGCAGGGGCCAGGGCAAGGCTTGGAGGAACTGCCAAGGGGCACCAGGAAGATCACAGAAAGCACCAAAATGGATCACCCAAGGAAAAGGAATTAGCTGCCAATATTTTAAGATTAAATTGTGTGTGAAAATCAAGGTTGGTGTTTTCTTAGAAGAGCTGTGGGCCTGTATTCCACCGTGAACACAGAGCTGCAGCCGAGCTGAGGCAGTCCTCTCAGTGGACTGTGCTCTCTCCAGTTGGATTATTCCTGACCTGAGTCATTTATTACCTGTCTGGCTGTGACCTCAGACCAAGGTGTCCTCACACCTTGGTGTGCCTGAGAAAGGCCCATTCTAGGCTCGTTGTCCAGATGTGAGTATCAACAGCACCCCCTCCCTTCACTCTCAAGTGCTCAGTTAGGACAATAAATTACATGGTCACCCTGGGCTTAATGTGCAAGCCAATTCTCCACCACACACCCATACCCATACTCCCACATACGACCACTGAATTCACACAACTACATGTCAAGCACAGAACCCTGTTATAAAGCGATTTTATTAAATTGATTTGGACATACTGTAGGTCAAATAATATTTTCTGAAGATAACAATTATGGACTTTAAAGCTCAACATAAAATTAGTAGCTTCAAAAGGGTTAGTCATATTCCCCAGCAACAGCATGATAAAATAATTCAACTATGTAGAAATATAGAACTCTAGGACTAGCTGGAAACTCGGAAATCATTTAGCCTAATGTTCTCATTTTGAGAGAAAACTAGACTCAAAGATTAAGCAATTTGCCCAAGCTCACATACCTAATAGTAATAAAGCTAGAAATCAAACCAATTTTTCCTAAAACTAAAATTCTATCAATGATATTTCAACTGGCTCTCTATCAACTAAAAGTCTAGGCTTTTCTCTAATGCTCCACGCTATTGTGACATGAAAGAGTGATAAGACACTACAGTAAATCGTACTTGTGGAATTCAGGCCTGGAAGGGGCTTCAGCAAATAACTAAGCCAGCCCTCTCTTTGTAAAAAGGAGGAAAAGTACGTGAAGTGACTTACCAAAGGCTTGTTAGCAGAGATGTCTGGATTAAAATCCAGATATTGACAAATTCACCCCCAAATCCCATCTCTAGTTTCATGGCCCATCCACTAAATCGTGTGCTCCTTTTAAATCTCCTTTATGCGCTGAGGTTTTAGTTATACAAAAACCCCTTCCAGTCAAACAGAAAAAATTAATTCAAATATGGAGAGAAAAATCAAACTTTCAGTATTTTTGTGACTATTTTGAGTAGTTCATTTTCCAACCTCTTAGTCAGCTGACAGACACCACTAACCTGATCACCTATTTCAGAGCTTCAAAGATCCTTAATTTCCCCAAAGACTTCCTGAGCAAAAGGACTACATGTGGGAAATCAATGAAAACAGGAATGAGAAGAGAAACAAAGTTAAAAATTGGTTGCTTTTGTTCCTGTCATTGGGGACTTTTGGTCTTCTAAACATTCCTTGAGTTCCTCCACATGAGTTTTTAATATCAATCTAGCAAAAATTAAAACAAACGAAAAAAGGCCTATGAAAATCAGGACACTGAGCACCTCGGCATCTCTCCCCCTCCCCACCGCTCGCGAATGCCAGTGCTGGCCTGTTCCTTAAACGCACCAGCTCATCCCCCAAAGCAGCCTGTGTGCTCTGCCAGCGAGTGCTGCTTCTCCTCTGGCCTCAGCTCAACATCCCACTACGGAAAGGCCTCCCTGACCACTAGCTAATGTCACCCCACCCCCACCCCAGCCCACCACTAAATCATCACCCTAGTTTATTTTCTTCATAGCACTTAATCACTATCTCAAACTACATTATTTATTTGTTTACTTATCATCTGTCTCCTCCACCAGAAGTAAACTCCACAAGAGTAGGGACCTTGTCTGTCTCATCAGTGGTATTTCCAGCACCTAGCACAGTGCCTGGCATATAGGAGGTGTTCAATACATATTTGTTGAATGAAGAAAAGAATGATGGATTAATAAAGACGTTCATGCCTAAAAAAGAACTGATACACAGTAATCAATGAAGGGGTATCAAGAACTCCTATGCATTATTGCCCAAGATTACAGAAATAGAAATGAAACATTAGTGACTCCTCCTACCATCCACTTCTCATAAGGTCTCCCTAGCTAGGAAGGAGTGCCATCTGTTACCAAAGGAGCCCAGAGGGCAATTCTGGATGAAGAAAAGCTCTCATTTTGCTTGCTTCTTCCTCCCTGCTATTTACATTCAGCTATTTCCAAAAAAATTCAAGTGAAAAATATGTGATGCAGCCACTAGAAAATAAGTCTGAGACAGTGATGAGCAGAATCCACACAAATAAAAAAGGTTCAAGGACATATATGTCTGCCAATGACTTTTCTGATAGGCTAAGTGAATGGGTATTGAGTCACCTAAAATCTAAAATGAAAGTTAATGCCATCTAGGAAGGGATGGATACTCATGGGGATTTTGAGGACATATAGGTAGAGTGGGTTCAGAAATAATAGGATATATGGAAAGATAGGTAGGGGCTAAATCAAGTGGTAACCTCAGAAATACCAGAAGGTGATCTTAGTGGGAGCTGTCTGTTTTCCAATGCATTGCCAGTATGCTCGAATAAAGAGGAAGGAAGGGCATGAGCTCCTCAAGGGGGAGTATCTGGGATAGCTTTTAAGCAAAGCATAGATAGAAGGTGACTCAGGAGGCCGGGCTATGATCGTGGCTTTTTGTGTAGTCTTTCAACTATGGAGGCATCGCGCTGGAATCCCAGGAAGCGACATCTGTGACTGGAACCTGAGAGCCATCCTGGGCAGACGCTCAGAGGTCCACATTCAAAGTCAACCTGTGGAACACACTTGGCATGAACCAACAAATCAATCTCACATATGCCTCCTCAGAAACAATGTTCTGCTAGGGATTGCTGTAAATATTTCTTGGGTCAATGTAGGTATATACAGGGTTTCCTTCCTAGTGGCACTTATGGGTTTTAAGATTTTAAACTCTTAGCAAAACGTTTTATATAACTGATATTTTGAGATGGTTTCTCTCCTTTGTGTGGACTCTCTGGTGGATGCAGAGGCTCGTACTCTGACTGAAGGCCTTTCCGCACTCATCACATTTAAAAGGTTTCTCTCCTGTGTGGACTCTCTGGTGGATGCACAGGCTCGAACTCTGACTGAAGGCCTTCCCACATCCACAACATCTATAGGGTTTCTCTCCAGTGTGGACTCTCTGGTGGATGCAGAGGCTCGAACTCTGACTGAACGCCTTCCCACACTCATAACATTTATAGGGTTTCTCTCCTGTGTGGACTCTTTGATGCATGCAGAGGCTGGAGGTGTGCCTGAAGGCCTTCCCACACTCTTCACATTTAAAGGGCTTCTCTCCGGTGTGGACTCTCTGATGCATGCAAAGGTTTGAACTATTACTAAAGCCCCTTCCACACTCACTACAGACATACGGTTTCTCACCTGTATGAACTCTCATATGAATTTGAAGATGGGAGCTCCAATTGAAGGCTTTGCCACACTCGTAACATTTATAGGGCTTCTCCACTGTGTGGATTTTCTTATGTCTATTAAGTTTTGTTGTAGTGCTAAAATCCTTACCACAATCATCACATTTATAGACCTTCTCTCCTGTATGGTCTCTCCAATGAATATGAAGTTCTGATATATGAAAGAAACCCTTATCACACTTGTCACATTTATGGGGCTTCTCAGCTGTGTGAATTTTCTGATGCATAAAAAGATCTGCTCTCTCAGAGAAAAATTCCCTACACATGGGGCACTTGTAGATCATTTTTCCTATTTGGTATCGTGATTTGGAGGAGAAAATTTCCTTACAATTACTACAGTTACAAGACTGTTATTTCATAGAGTCTCTTATTTGGCCATTTTGGCAGTCTATCTCAGGCTTGCTCTATTAGCTAAGTTTAAGGTCGGCCTAAGCTTTTCCCTGCCTGTCTTTCTATGGAAGGTTTCTTCCTGCATAGTGTTCCTCACTCAGTATTATTATTGATTATAAAGTGACATTGACTTCCACGTGAATTCTATAACTCATTAACATAGAACTTTGTTTTAGATCCTGAGTTGTCAACATTCCAAGGGGCTCTCAAAGTGCAAACCTTTGCGTTTTTGAGCCCCTGGAATCTTCCTCTTGTAGAGTAATCTTGTACTTCTCACTTCTAGAAAAAGGACTGTACAGTATATCCCCTGTATCGAAGGATGAGATACTGCTGGCTGGTCTCGAGCCCCTGCAGTTGCCCCTTGAAGAGTCAGTTTGGCATTCTGCCTCCTGCACATCAGATAGGAAAGCCTTTCCAGCAAGCAGGCTCCTCGGGGTCCAGGTATGGCAAGCCTTGCTTTGGGGAATTCCCTACATGGGTATCGTGCCGTCTCCTGTAATAGAAACGTAAATAAATAAATTGAAAATGCTTTTATCTGGAAAACTGCTATTGATTCCAAAATTAATTTTATATAAATGTGACAGCAGTTAACACAAACCTTTTTTGGTCTTGAAGAAGCTCTCTTATCTTCCAGAGATGTGTCTCTTGGATTTGCAGGTCTGAAGGAGAGAATTTGTAGATATCATGCTCCTGTTTACAGCTCAAGTATATAATCCAATTACAACCACTCATTGTAATTATCTGAGCAACATCAAGGGGAACATTATTGAAAGAGAAAAGAAATCCTCAAAAAGACCTACATGTGAGTATGAAAACCAGCTGTCCTGTACAAAGGAACAATGAAAACGATCTCCACTTTGAACTTCAGAAGGTACAACATTGCTGCTTTTGGAGATAAAACATCGTATTTGACTTGCCTTCTAATCTATAGAAAGAATAAGTACATGATGTGTTCGTATCAAATGTCATTCTCTACTTGTCTTCAATGATTTCCTGATGTACTTAAAATAAAATCCCAATCCTTAACTCAAACACCTGACCTGCCCCTCTCCCCACCTCACTCCTTGTGATTCCTACCTCTGGCTTTCTTTTTCAGCTCTCAAACACCCTAAGTGTTTCCTGCCTCGCGGCCTTTGTACATGCTGTTCCCAGCACTTAAGCCACTCCCTCCCCTACTTTGTGCAGAGCTTTGTGGGTCAGCTGCCCCTCCCCTAACTAAAGAGGCCCCCCGGCTAGACTCTGTTTTCATCTCCTTTGATTCCTTTAAAGCCCACACGACTTGTAATTATCGTATTTGTTCCCTGGTTTTTAACCTGTCTCCTGTACTAGGATGTAAGTGCCATGAAGGAGGAACTGTGTGCGTTGCTCTCTGTTATAACTTGGCAATGAGAGGTGTTCAGTGAATATTTTCTGAAAATCTATACAGTACTTCAGGACACCCTCTGGCACCCACACACGTGTCCTGCTTCATTCTGGTGGAGCAGATAAAGGTACATTTCTTAGTGCCTTATTTCCAGTCTTTTGATAGCCTACAGGGGACAAAATACACAACAAATAGAATAAGGAGGAGATAAAAGAAGAAAATAAATCTCAAAATATTCACTCTGAAATCTTTTAAGGTTTAGGACTATGTTTTAGCAATCTTTTCATTTCTTTTATTCTATACGCAGTGACACTTTAAAATTAACTAAATGAAATCAATAGGTCTTCTTAAAATAACACTTTTAATATGTTCCATACAAAGAGAACATGAATGGGTGTTTGAGGAGATGTAATGTTAAAATGTAAAATAAACTGGACTGCTTATAGGTGAAAGTGTTACAATTACAAAATTCAATTAGGTACCCAAAATTTCTGCAAAAATGGCTGTATATCTACAAAAATTATGTTTGCATCTATCCTTTGTCCCAGTAATAATTCTAGAATATATCCTAAAGACACATTGGTAAAAATAGGAAATGACTGATACACCCAGTTATTCACTGAGGCAGTATTTGGCAGCAAAACTGCAAGCAACCCAAGGCCATCGATAGGGAACTAGCCGAATCGAGTATGGCACCTCCTCATAAGGCAAAAAGGAAGGAGGACCAGCACTGTGCACTGACATGGAGTGAACCCAGGTCACACTGTTAAGTTAAAAAAAAAAAAAAAAAAAGTAAGGTACACAATAGTATATGTTCTATGCTACCGTTTCTGCAAAAGAGGAAGGTAATACATAAACTCTGGCCTGGCACACTGGCTCATGCCTGTAATCCCAGTATGCCAGGAGCCCGAGGTGAGAGGATCACTTGAGGCTAGGAGTTTGAGACCAGCCTGGGCAACATAGGGAGACCCTGTCTCTACAAAAAAAATTAAATTAAAAAGTTAGCCAGGCATGGTGGCACATACCCGTAGTCACAGCTACTCAGGAGGCTGAGGCAGGAAGATGGCTTGAGCCTGGGAGTTCAAGGCTACACTGAGCCAAGATTGTGCCACTGTACTCCAGCCTCAGCAACAGAGTGAGACCCTATCTAAAATAAAATATAAAATAAATAAATAAAATAAATAAGCATGGTGAAAGATAATTCAGAATTTAATTTAATGATTACTTATGGGGGAGAATACAGTTAAGACTTCTCTGAGTATACTGTTATATAACTCTGGAAACATATGTTTCTATAGTTAAAAAATAAAATTAAATGAATGTTAAAACAAAATAAAGAGAATAAACCTATCATGTTGGTGACATAGCCACAAATGGCTTTTGAGCATAGTATACTGATTGTACATACCTAGAACATATTCTTTTGACAAATAAGCTGCAAAGAAATCACACTTCTTTCAACAATTTAACTGCTACTGGTGTATTTTAAAGTAGGTTAATACAAATAAGTAGTTTATGTTAAAGTTGTTAGGAGCCAAGATTCAATGTAAGAAAAATTAGATTTAAATATAAAATCAAAGTTAAGAAAAAATTCTGTAATATAAAATTTGACTCAGAGATACCAGTTTGAATTCACTTTTTTTTTCTTTTTAGCTATCACCAAAAAGACCTGGGAGCAATAAGAAGCGATAGCAATGAGCACACCTAGAGCCCCTTCCCTTAAATCCTCTCCCCACCAAGAGGCAAGGGGTCCTTGGAGGAATGGCTGGGTTCAAAGCCAGAGTAGCACTTACAAAATGAGCTTGGGACATCTTGTTATGCCAGAAAGCATGAGGGCCGTGCCAAAGGAACACAGAGCCAATTATGCAACGGAGCATCAAAAGGAATAAGAAAGGCAATCGAGTGAGACGTATTAAATATACAAACCCCAGGAGCTCATAATGACGGTAGAGAATGGGGAAGAAAGAGACAGACAGGCAGGCAGAGAGATAGAGAGACCCAAGGCACTGAACAAAATCGGAATTAACTAGGGGCCCAACTTTTTACCCTGAAAATTGGTAATTAAATGGAGAGAAGCATCTATCCTATTTCCTCTGTGAACTCTGTTTCAAGACAAAGAAACAACCAGCTAATATGTGCATTCTCCTCATCAAACACCTGATTCAGACCATGAAAAGCAATGGGTGAAAAAAGGGGCTGGAAGGCTGATCCGAGACTTGACATTGCCAGGATCAGGCTGTCACCACCTGAAGCCAGGGATCGATCTTAGTATGACTCAAAGAGGAACAACCAGACACCTGTGCCTCCTGCTGTGGTGCAATGGGAAGCACCCAGCACCCCCTGAAGACATTCTTGCCAAAAGACTGAAGTAAAACCTAATCAAGCCTCTGGAGCTAATTTTTAATGGAAAGAACTGAAGGGACAGAGGAACTACTAGGAAGCAAGCAGCAAAATATCAGAAGGTAAGCCACTCTACAGCACAACTGTCCTTTTTTTTTTGCAATAAGGACACACGGGGGAAAAAAGCCGGTAAGGCAGGAGTTGCTCTAAATGAAAGCAACTTGAGACATATCAGATGTAATCTGAGGACCTTCTTTGGAATCTGAAGCAAACCAGCTGCTAAAAGAGGACAGTCAAGGAAATGTGATTAGGGGTATGAGATTACACTGTGTGCTGTTAACTATGTGATCATGTCATTGTAGCTATATAAACCAATGTCTATAGCCTTAGAGATGCACGGTGAAGAACAGGAACAACAGGACATGTCGTCTGATATGTGTGACTTAAAATGCTTCAGCAAACAAACAAAAAAAAGGGAAAGTAAAAAAGGGCAGACAAAGCAAATGTGGTAAAATCATTGTAACCACTGAATCTAGGTGAGAGATAAACAGATGAATAAAATAGTCTACTCTAAAATATTCTATTGTAAAATACTGTATATGGTTGAAATTTTCATGATTAAAAAAATGTGTGAATGCTAAGATATTCCTTTCCTGCTCTTCTGGCAATGGCAAACTAATCCCAGGACCACCACATAGAGGGGCAACTGTGACTGAAACGAATATAATCCCCGAAACAGCTCTCATTTCCCCAGTCAATCCTGAGCACAGGAGAATGAGCACAGGAAGAGGTCTCTGGACAGCAGGCGAAGGCAGTGGCTGCAGGGCAGGGACAAGCAGAAGACAAAGGAAGCAGCACTGCGCTCTGCTCTTTGCCTCGCAAGCTAACCCCAGCAGGGGTGTCTTCCAGAGCCCCCTCCAGGAATCAAGCTGCCAGGGTTAGGGTACTCCTCCAGCCTAGCCTCGGGAGAGTCCAACTCTGCTCAGAAGGGCAACAGTTCAACACCAAGGTCCCTGACAGGGGAGTCCGACATGACCTCCCACCAGAGTTCTTCTTCAGGAATCAGGCACTGCTATTCCTTCCAGATAAAATTCTCAGACCTGTCTGTAAGTCTCACTGCACGGTGGGGGGATGAGAGGGGTAAGGTGCATTCTGTAGGAAAAAGAAAGATAAAAGAAACTCCGGCAAATTTTCCATGTGACCAACCAAAGAACAGAAAGGCCAACACACAGCAAGGATCTCCAGTACAGACTCGCCTAACACAGCCCCCACCCAACTCTTCCACACAGATAGAGGCAGCTGTAAATCCAGAGGCTTTACACAGGTTATGGAACCCCACAGAGCTCACAGATCCTGAACGCACCACGTTCCCAAGGCTGTCTCTCACTCACTCCAGACTCCCCCTTATGTCTCAAAATCAACATCCTACTGGGGCTTTCAAGGGGACATCTCACACGACTACAAGTCCCTCTTTCTGACCTGAGGAGGAAGCCTGCCAAGGACAAACTCAGAGCCTGCACCTGCAAGCTCAGGAATGCCCCCCAGCATCCTGTGCACTCGACCGACACTGGAGGAGAACTCAAACAACAAAATGACAGTGCAGCTGAAAACCAAGAAAACAAAAGCTTAAAATTTAGCCCATCTACCTCAAATCCTCACCTTTCATGAAAAGGAGCCTTTCCTCTCTCCCTGTAGTTTGTGATACCACAGAATACTGAATCAGTACTAGTATTTCAGTACAATTAAAATTGAGGGCAACTGGCTAATAAAGAACTGATGCTGAGATTCAAGGAAGTCAAAAACTGAGTCTGAAATTCAAGGAAACCATATCCTGAGAGAATACATGCTCTGGGCCATGGCATAAGAAAGGGGAACCTGAAGACGCGAGTACAGGACTAACAGGCTGGGAGAATGATGCTGGTTTCCCTTGAAGGCTGTTCAGACCAAAAGTTCCTCACTCTAGTGGCAGAAGAGGCGAACCCGCTGCATGGAGGGGGGACTACCACTCCAGCATAGGGCCGAGGCTGCAGGAGTTGGTTGCAGCAGCCCTAATGGGATGACCAGAGCATCAGAGGAATGCCAACTATTTATGTGGAGGTAGAGGTTGGTAAGCTACAATCGATGTTCCACAAAGTGGACTCTGAACTGGATTATATTCAACACAGGCTGGATATGAAATAAAGACTAATCACCTTGATTGGGCAGGAGAGAAAAATCCAGTTACACTCCTAAAGGAATTAGCAGCCATTCAGCCTTGACATCAGACTATGTCTGCAGTGTTCAGCCAGCAGATGCCGACTACTGAGCAGGAGGCCAAGTGCCTTGTCTGTCCTGCTCTGCACAAGGCTATGACCTCCATGCAAGAACTAGAGGCACAGGGACCCAGCTGTCACCACCAACTGAGGAAGAGAATAGCACCGCGCTGCAACTAACATCCCATTGCCAGGCTGGTAAAGAAAAGGGTGTGCAGAAAGGCACACTGGTGCAGAGCCCAGTGCCAGGGAGGTATAGAACAATGTCTTACAAGCACTTGGGACTGGCATGGAGACAGCTTGTTGTGGGGATGGGCCAGTGATGCCTTTAGAAAGACAGGGGATGTGAGACGGAGGGCAGACGCTGTATGAATGAAGTTCAGCCAAGAGAAGGGAACAGGAAAGAGGAACTTTAAAATGTATTCCCACTTAATCTTGGAACTTCAGGCCAACATGTTACCTAACACTACTTTGCATCTGTTTTCTTTTTATATAATGAGGATAATACAAACAGACATGCTGGCCTATCTCTCTCTCACACACACACACACACTATAAATTATCAACCAGTCAAAATGTGAAGTAACAAACTTTGGAAACTAAAAGATAGACAACTGTATTATATATTTACATTGTTTTCAAAAATGCTGACTGCATGTTATGGTAAGACTGCCAGCACCCAGTATGTGACCTGTGGTCATTCAACAAAACCCAACTCAAGTAATAAACTGGCTTCTTGTGTGAACAAAAAAGTAGAGAGGGTAGACAAAATAAGAACAGCAAAAAGCTCACGGTTTCTGAACCTGGGTTCAACCCCTGTGGTGACAGGCCCATAGGAGTACATTTTGTGTTTTTCTCTACTTTTGCGTTCATTTGAAATTTTCCATAATAAAATGTAAGCCAGTAAGCCTTTGCTTAAAACAGTGGTCCCCAACCTTTTTGGCATCAGGGACCAGTTTCGTGGAAGACAATTTTTTCACAGACTGGGGGCAGGGGTGATGGTTTTGGGATGATTCAAGTGCATTACACTTAAATTGTGCACTTTATTTCTATTATTATTACATTGTAATATATAATGAAATAATTATACAACTTACCATAATGTAGAATCAGTGGAAGCCCTGAGCTTGTTTTCCTGCAACTAGGTGGTCCCATCTGGAGGTGTTGGGAGACAGTAACAGATCATCAGGCATTAGATTCGCATGAGGAGCGTGCAACCTAGATCCCTTGCGTGTACAGTTTACAACAGGGTTCACGCCCCTACGAGAATCTAATGCCGCCGCTGATCTGAACGGAGGTGGAGCTCAGGAGGTAATGCAAGCGATGGGGAGCGGCTATAAATAGATGAAGCTTCACTGGCTTTCCCACCACTCACCTCATGCTGTGTGGCCTTGGTTTCTAACAGGCCATGGACTGGTACCCATCTGTGGCCCAGAGGTTGGGGACCCCTGGCTTAGAAAATCCCTGTATGACGATCTTAAGCCGTAAGAAAGAATATAAGAGCGTTCTAAATTACAGAGCTAAATAAACATTGCCTCTGCCTCCACTGACAACACCAACCTATGCAAGTCCAGCCATATCATTATACGGCTCAACATTTTTCACTTAGAAGTCTGTAAGCAATCTGTCCATCTTCAGTGAAACTCTAGCCTTTAACCAAAACATCCTGTTCCAGCTTTCTGCTCTGTTAATCCTATGGAACCTTTTCTTTGCTCCCTCAGGACCTCCAGTCCTCTTTCAATCTTTGTCCTACTAATGTGGCCCTGTTTGTCTTTACTTCCTGGCTTCCATGCTGGCTTGGGTTCCTTATGCCCTCCCTCCACCCAGGTTCACCTCTCTCTTTTGTCATCATCACTGTTTCCATGGCTACATTCTAGCTCTAGAAACTGTGCTCCCTCCCAAATCTGTGTTGAGCAACCCATTCTTGGACACTGGGTGCTCCCTCCCCTTCCAGCTAACTGGCTCCAGGAAGTTCAAGCAGTAGGCTTGCACCCAGTGGCCTGACCCTTTGTTCCCTGTCTGTTGTCCACAGCTTCTCTCTGTGCTCACCAGAACTCTCTGGCCCCACCTACTCTCAGTGACACTGCACCTTATTCAAACCCAACTCTCCACTTATCCATACACGCACCCAAGTGGCTGAATAATGCCAGGTTTATTTAACTCATGACCACATATCTCAAATGGGCACTGGAGTGCCCCTAAATTCCTCCAAAAGTCTTCAGTACACACATTTTCCCAATACTTTAAATTGCTACTTCATCATTCTCCTCTCTCTTTAAATCTCCCAAATCTCCCATCTTCCCTCTAACTCCTGCACTCGTGGCTAATAACCTGCCAAGAGCCTGTTTCTGATTAAGAAAATAGAAGCAGGCTGGGCGCACTGGCTCACGCTTGTAATCCCGTCACTTTGGGAGGCCGAGGCAGGTGGATCACGACGTCAGGTGTTCGAGACCAGCCTGACCAACATGGTGAAACCCTGTCTCTACTAAAAATACAAAAATTAGCTGGGCATGGTGGCACGCACCTGTAATCTCAGCTACTCTGGAGGCTGAGGCAGAAGAATCGCTTGAACCTGGGAGACAGAGGTTGCAATGAGCTGAGATCATGCCACTGCACTCCAGCCTGGGCGACAGAGTGAGACTCTGTCTCAAAAAAAAACCATGCAATTAGATGGCAAGCCCTTCATTTTCCCAATGCAAATCTACTAGGCCACCTGCATTCACACCTTCTACTCCAACAGGGGGTGCCCTGTTCCTGGGAAAGACCAGCCCTTCCGCTTGTGCCCGTGAGTGCACTTCCTGGGCCTTCTCCAAATGGAATCCTGTAAGTATTCCCTCTCATTGCCTCTGTCAATTCCATCCTAGCTATAGGTCCATTCTCATACAAACATGTTCTAGTATCTTCCTTCTTAAAATTGTTTTGGATACCACAGCCCCACACCTGCAGGCAGGTTTCTTTCCCAACATGCCACTGAAAACATGTTTCTTTCCCAACATGTCCTGCCTCTGTCAGGACAGGGCCCCAAGACAGGGCTGGAAACACCTGCTTTCTTAGCTGGCCCGTCCCTGCCCCTCACTAGCCACTCCTTGTTCCTTTTACTGCTGACTTCTCTTCTGTTCAACTTCTAAATCCTGGGGTGCTTCAGGGCTCCTGCTTGGGATCATTTCTTTTCTGAATCTATATCCTCTAAGTAATCTCACCAGTCACGTGATCTAAAATACTCTCTAGATGTTGGCTCCCGTTTTTATCTCTAGCCCTGGACTGCTCCATAATCTCTGCCGAAAAGCACTACAACCACATTTCCAAACCGAATCTCCCCTCAAACTGTTCCTTCCTCATTCTTCCCCATCTCTGTCAAGCGCACCAACATCCATCCAGACGCATTGTCCTTAATTCTGCTTTCCTCCAGCCCCACCAATGCAAATCACTGCACACTCTACCTCCTCTCCACAACATAACCCAGCCCTGCCCTTGCATCTCTCCATGGCCACTACAAGCTCCACCCTGTCCAGGCCACGGTCACCTCCTGCCTGCACTATTTCAACAGCCTCTCAACCACGGGTCTCACTGGCTTTCATTCTTGCTCCTCCACAACTGGACCTCTACCAGTAGTCACCCTTATCTTTTAAAAATATAAGTTAGAGAACATCACTGCCCTGCTTAATCCTTCCATTGCTCTTTAGAACACACATCCTCTCACTGGCTCACAAGCTGGAGGTGGCCCAGCCACCGCCTCTTTCCAACCTCACCTCCCGCACTCTCTGCAAACCACACATCAGCCTCCCTCGTCTCCTTTCTAGTCTTCAAGCTTGCCAGCCTCATGTGCCCTCAGTACCTTCACATGAGCCCCCTGCCCAGCTTCTTCCTGGTCCTCAGGGAGCTGGCATCTGCTCAACATCCAGGCCTCAGCACATGCGCTGTCTTCCCAGAAAGCGGCTCCTGGGCTTGTCAGTTTCAGTTGACTTACCTCTCTGCCCTCACACCTTTCTGATCACCTCTTTCTGCTTAATTTAATTTTTATACAGAACATTACCACTTACTGCCTGGAATTATTGTGCTCATTTTTGCACATGCTTCCTTTGTTGTGCTCCTCTCCCTGCTCTCTTGAATGCAAGCTCCTTGATCAGCAGAAACTGCAGAGAATTTATGAAATTTGTGAATCTCTAAAACTCCTTCATCTCTTTGTCTTCGAAAGTCATTCAAGCACCAAATGTTTACTGAGTGTCTAACCTATGTCAGCCTCCGTGCCTTCAGCAGTGCAGAATCATAGCCAGTCCCTTTCCGAGTACAAGCCACAGTCTAGTGGGGAGACAACGTTAATCAAAGGCGTCTACAAAGAAATGTCAAATAAATCTATGTGAAATTCTCCAAAGCAGCCCTGCACAGTGCTCTGAGCACCTCAGGCTGGGCTGGAAGTGAGGCTGACCTGGTCAGGGATGAGAGGTCAGGGGAGACCACTTTGAACTGATGGCTGAGCTCAGATCTAGAGGAGGCCTCTGCAGGGTGAAGAGAAGATACACAACCTGAGGGAAAGGCACACGTGGAGGACCATGGTGAGGGGCAGGAGGCAAGCATGGGACACAACAGGGCCAGCGGGGCTGGAGATGCTCAGTGCCAGATGAGAGGGTAGAAGCTAGGCATCATGATCTTTATCTTAGTAGCAGTGGAAGCCTCCAGAGTGGTTAGCTTTTGTTTTAAAATTTGGTAGTAACATCAGATTTCCATTTTAAATAGAAAACTGTAGCTAAAGTACAGAAATTAACGGATGGGTAGAAAGCAAGAGCATTTAGGGGTAAACATGGTAGGGGATCATCTTAGTCATCTGGGTTGGAAACAATGATCACAATCTGGACTAAAGCAATGGTGGAGATGAGAGAAAAATGTATCAGACTTGGTGACAGATTCAGTACAATGGGTGAGGGACAAGGAAATGCCAAGGATGACCCCCAGGTCTTTTAATTGAATAACTGGATGGAGACGGAGCCATTCAGTAAGACAGAAAACTCTAGAAAGACCAAGGTTTGAAGACAAAGATTGTGATTTCCATTTTAGACATGCTCGTGATATCTGAAAGTCGATGTCAAGGACAGCAGCTGGATGGATGGAACTGGCACTGAGATAAGAGATCAGGACTTTATAAGGTATACATGTGTGAGCCGTTAACATTTAGATGGTAACTTAAACAGGGGGAGAGAGTAAGACTGCCTACCAAGAACGAGTGAAAAGGGAAGAGGGCCCTGGGACTAAGCTATGGGAGACCAACATTTAATGACTGAGTTTGAAAGAAGCCAAGTAGAAGAGCACATACCGAATGATTCCACTTACAGAAAGTTGAAAAACAAGCAAATCAACTGATGCTGTTAAACAACAGAGCAGACAGAGGGGCTAATGACTGGAAAGATGCACGAGGGAATTTCTAGGGATCATTGTCATGTGCTGTCTTTATCTGGGCACTGGGGCACACAGGTGTGCTCATCTCATAGCTGTGAAAATTCATCACACTGTAGCCCTATTTATAATCTGCATGTTAAACTTCAAGGAAAAGTTCAGAGAAGAAATAAAAATGAGAGGAATTCCACTGAGAGGGAAAGACTGAAACTATGGGAGAGAAAAGAAATAACAGAAAGGGCCAATGGAGACAGGATCCAAAGCTCCACGAGAGGAATGAGCTCTGAAGAGGGGAAGGACGGGCCTCTGTGAACAGGCGAAGGCAGGAAGTGGTGTGTGTGTTTAAGTAGAAACTGACAGTCCCTGGCTGCCGGGAAGCAGGAAGCAAGGCCATCTGCTGAGGAGAGGGCAATGGGGAGCCTGGAGGTTTGAGGAGAACAGAGGTGGTGTGAGATGGTTGTCCGGAGGGTGGGAGAGTGGCATGACCCGAGAAACATAGGGGGACTGCCAGCAGCATTGAGGGTGGGCATGGATTTGGCCCAGGGTTCAGTTCCTCAGGGGCTGCATGGGGAAGGCAGATAGCTAAATTTCTGCAAAACTGAGTTTTTGCCAAATGAGAATCATCAAAGGACAAACGGGCCTTCCTTCTAAAGGAAATCATCCCCTATCCCAATCCAGTCTCTACCTTCACGTGCTAACAGAATCATAGACCACCAAGGTCTTCACAGTGATACCCTCAGCTGGGTCTTCCAAGCCTCAGGAATGCTTGTGTGACCTCACCCCAACTTGCTATGTGGCTACTGCCCCCTTCCCCATGTTGAATCTATGTCTGACCTGCAGCTAGCTCTGCTCTTCAAACCAAATGCCACACAGAGAAGGTAGAACCCATCAGAGAACTCCCTCCAATTCCAGCCAAACTATCAAGGTCCATGTGCTGCCCGACTCTAGCCCTTTCTTCCTTTTACAAATGGAAGAAGTGTCCATGTCCTACTTAAGATTCAGCCCAACACCGCTCCTCTCTGGATGTCTGGACTGAGCTTTTCTTTTTTTATCTTGAATACATTATCTGAAATTTGGACTGCTGGCTCAGAAAAATCTAAAGTCGTTTTTAAATAACTATACAATTACTTTGTCATAAAAGCCAAGTGAAAATTACCTATTTTCTTATTTTTGAGACAACTGTTCTGATTTTAAGAAACCTATAAGTATCACAGATCTTTCAGCAGTATTATCAGTACAGGTCTTCCTATGAAGCACTAACTATATATAATCCCCCTCTGCAATAGCAGACTTTGACAGTAAAATCAATCTCAACAAAGATCAAATTAATTTCCTACCCAAAACCAGATCTATCAGAATGTGTGGTATATAATTTTGCCACTCAAGGTATAAGGGCACACTTTCTGGGAAAGATAAAAGTGAAAAAGAACTGGGAAGATGACATGTCAGCCTCCACTCCCTACCAAAAATAACCACTACCAACTGCAATGAGTTGACATGACCATGTGATTCATCTTCCCCACACGCATACAGCAGGCAATTGTGTCATGGGGGCTGGATAAGATTCTCTAAGATAATCAAGGGGCCTTGGCTCAGGAGACGATGCACTAAGCCAGTAATCATATAAAGGATCCACATTAACTTCTTGGTCCCTTAATTAATGGGAACGGTTTTATAGAAAGATCCCTATATACCTAGTCCTGTAACACATGTTGATTATTTGACATAGATAAGTGACACTGAGAGAAGCCAGCCCACCCTGACACAGACTTGAAAGAGAGGTGTTATTGAGGCAACAGTCCTGGAAGCTGACCTCTGAGGCATAGGGTCAGAGCTGCACACACACAGGCATATATTCCACATTTATTTAGCACCCAGCATCTGTTGGGCAGTAAACTAGGCTCCGGAGGATTTGATGAACAAAACAGACATGGCCACCGCATTTATGTGGTTTACAGTTGAGGAGGGGAAGGTGACGGTTCCAGCACGTGTGAGTGGAGCTTTGACAGACGCATTACAACTGATGAGCCAGGGGCATCCTAACTAGTCTCAGCATGGTAATGAAGGTTTCTAGTTGACTCTACTTTTAAGCTGAAACCCAAAGGACAAAGTGAAGTGGCCACATAAAGAACAGGAGGGCACAGCATGTATACAGAGGTCATCAGATGCCAAGCCCCAGAAAGTGAAGTCCAGCAGGCAGAAACAGGATTCATACAGCGGGGCCTCTCAGCCACAGAAACTCTTATCTGGAGTGACCAAGGCATCTCTGTAGGATTTATTTTTGAAAAAATATAAACATTACAGTTACAAGACACCCAGGAGATAGTAGTCCACCTATAAAGACCAACAGAGACTTATAGGTCTTCCTATGAAGTCCTGTAAGCTCAGGACTCTATCTTTTAAGAAAAACAGAAGGCATTTAAAGGGTTGGAAGCCTGTGGAGACTGTCACAGGTGCCAAAGAGTGGGAAGGACCTGATCCATAAACACACAAAGGGATAAAGTATAAGAAAGGCTCCCGTGGGGTATTAGAAAAAGTTGCACTGGAAATCAGCTCCTGAGATGTCTGATACACCCTGCACCTCTAGGAGGAACTTCTGACCTCAGGAGCCCTCCTGCAAACGTTACCTCCCTTCTGGAACAGGGAACACTCTTTGGCTCCAGCATTCCCTATCCAATGCAGTTTCCCAAAACTGTATGATTTCGTTTGAAGTCCTCACTTAACACGTGTTTTTTCCTTCAGACACCCACACTGTCTCTGAGCCTCCCTCTCAGTGTAGCCCAAAAAATAAATCAACAGCCAAATCCCCGTATTCTAATTGCAGTACCAAGTGCTGATACTCATTCCAGCACTAATTCATCAATGTTGCATCTGGATTAGCTGGAGCTCTAAGGAAGAAAGGCAAAAAGTATACTGGGTTGAATAGTGTCTCCCCAAAATTCATATCCATCCAGAACCTCAGGGTGTGACCTTATTTGGAAACAGGGTCTTTGCAGATGTAATTAAGATGACATCATAATATGTTAGTATGAGCCCTAAATCCAATGTCTGGTATCCTTATAAAAGAGAGGCGACGGAGATTCAGACGCACACACAGACAGGGAAAAAGGCCACGTGGGGATGGCTGCAGAGAGTGAAGTGATATGTCTACAAGCCAAGGAAGGCCAAAGACTACTGGCAACCACCACAAGCTAGGAAGAGGCAAAGGATTCTCCCGCAAAGCCTTCAGAGGGAGCACGGCCCTGCTGCCACCTTAATCCAGAATTCCAGCCTCCAGAACTGTGAGACAATAAATTTCTATTGTTTTAAGCCTCCCAGCTTGTGGTACTTTGTTACAGCAGTCCAAGGAAACTACAAGGAGGATGTGGCATGCTCTCAGTGACATTTTGCCATCACAGTCCTTACCTCCATCTGGGCTCTATGTACACAAGGGGCATTGTTTATTCTTTGGTGATGCTGAATGGTGCTTATTTCACACTTCACCCAAGCCCTTTTAGCTCTAAAAACCTGGAGTCATTTCACCTTTAATCACTTCCAAAAAAAGAAGTTGCGTATTTCACTTAAACATTTTTTACTTAAGAGATTAAGAGATTACATTTCATAGAAAAATCCTTATTTTTCCTTTCCTTTACAATAGTTTTATTCTTTGCTTCTGTCTCCTAAGGAAACAAAAAAATCACAAACAGTATCTACAGTCTTCACCTCTGACACCAAAAAGTCAACGACACATACATACTTCTGTGGCTGGCAGCCTGGGGAAGGGGTGAGCAGTGGCTTCACAATTAGACCAGCCAGAGTGAATGGGGGTTTTGTATATAATACATATAACATGGGGCACCCAGCCTACTTCCGTCCATCACACACAAGTGGGCTTTGTCCTGGTAATGCAGGAATGAGCTCCATTCCCTCCTTGGCCAGGCAATGAGGACAGAGCCCTGCAATCTAATTGGCCGCTGCAAAAGCTACCCATCAATTATAAAGCCCGCCCTCAACAACACTCTGTCCATTCTGTCTAATTTCCAGATGAACACTTTTCCCCATTCCTGCCTGCTCTCCTTGGGTTTCGCACCTTAAATTTCCATTCCGTGGAAGTATCCTTTCCCATCACAGGCAAAGCCATAAATTGGTAGAGCTAAGAGATTGAAAGCTCTTCCTGAGGCCATGAAGCTCTTAACAGACACAGCTAAATTTGAGCTTGTTTTACAGAGCATTCTATCTCCAAAATCTTGAATTGCTATGCATCTCCAGCTCTGTGTGTCCATATACATTCTCCCCAACTTCCACCACTCATGCTCACACTCAGCCCACTTGAAGCAACCTTTTACCCCAAGCAGCAGCAGTTTCTGCCAACAAATGATATTGTGGCAGAAACACTTTGTAATTCAAGTTTCAGCTCTCCCACTTACTAACAGTGTGACCTCAAGCAAGTTGTTCAACCCTAAGACTCATTTCCTCAATAATACCTATACTTGTATCTCTTAAGGTTGCTTTGAAAATTACATAAGACAATGCATATTTATTATAGTACTTAAGCTCAATACATACTTTCTTTCTTCAATGTACCTGCCTGGTAAGTACAGGGAATGCACACTGTTAACTGAAAGATGGCTTAGGAGCCTGGCAACAGGTCAGCCTTCCTGCTGAGCCTTCCTTTCCCTTTCCTAACTGCACTCTAACTTCCTGTTCAGGGATTACCTCTCCCTCTCTATGCAGCAATAATGGGCCGATAAATCAGGGTGCTCTTCTATCCTCCCTTGTGAAGGCCAAGATCCCCAGATCTTCCCTCTCACTACAGTGCCTGGTCTGGTCAGGGGGTAAGAAACAGACCTCAGTTCAACCAGTCAGTCTTCTCTCCAGGTAGTCTGAATTGTGAAGAGTCAAAGATGACATTAAAAATTAGAGTTCATTCACGTGTGCTAGTGACAGCACCCAGGACAGACATTTAAGCAGTTCCTACAACTATGACCCTCCAGCACTACTGGGTTCCTCCACGTCCCCTTCCATTCTAAAATACATTTTTACCTTAAATTAGCCAGAGTCCATTTCTGTTGCTGATTACCAGGCAGCCCTAACGGACAAAGAATTTTAGATAGTTACCACTCATCTCCGCCCACCTCCATTCTCCTTCTCCAAAGCCTGAGTGACTGGGATTAACATTCATATCATGTATTAAGGAACAAATGGAAAATTGGCTCTGGAAATTTGATTCCCAAAACTGAGCCACGGAGCAGTGTTATCAGCCTCACCTGGGAGCTTGTCAGACATGCAAAACCTCAGCCCCACCTTAGACCTACCAAATCAGAATTGCATTTTAGCAGGATCCCCAGGTCACACAATAGTCTGTGAAGCACTGACTCAGAGGCTAAATGTGGTTCTTGGCAAGTGCCTGATCAGCCTCACGCTTAATATGAAAATGTTCTTTGTCTGTAAACTATTTTTTTAAAGCCTACTTGACTACAGCTCTACCCAGCAGAGGATGGGGCTTAGCTGCACACCACCATGATGAAACACACAATGGGCCACGGCTCTATGCTCAACACTTCTCCCTACCACCCTCAGATCATGCTCTGAACTGTCTGAGCACCAGCTTCCTGTCTGTAAAATGGGCTTGTAATCCCAACCTCCTCAGATTACTGAGTATGCAAATAGTACATTTTCATCATTGCCTTTACCGTAACAGATGTTCTTTGCCCCCTAGTTATGCCCCAGCTGAAACCCTTCCTGAATAAACTAGCTAAGCACCCACTGATCTAGATCCTCCTTCTCAACATGTTCTCACAATTTATAGTACAATTCCCGCTGATTAATGTTCATCTAGGTAGGCACTCCATGAAGGCTCCAAATGACCAACATGTGGTCATCACGGTTTGTAAAAGATCTATTCAAAGTGTAAGAGAGACCAAGGGATTTTAACATACCAGAGTACGAAAAGTTCATGAATACAGTTTCAGATTGTACGTTGCAACTAACCTGTAGGCATCTACCACTGGTCAAGTTTTGGTGTCATGTCACAGATAAAGCCACAGTTATCTGAAAAGGCTACTAAAATCCCTTTTCCAACTACATTATCTATGCAAGGCCGGATTTCTTCATCTACTTCAACCAAAACAACATATTGCAAGAGACTGAATATAGAAGCAGATGTCTTTTATTTAAACTCCATACATTTAAAGAGTTGCCAAAATGTAAATATTGCCACTCTTCCTACTAAATGTTTTCTGTTTCAGAAAATAGCTATTTTTCATAAAAATGTCATTTATGTTAGCATGTAATGAGTTTATAATGTTTAAATAAATGAGTTAGTAAGTATCTTCGTAAAATTTTAGTCTTCATTTCTATTACAATAAGTACCAAAGCCTGCAACCCACATAAAATTCTCTGGAGTCCTTAAAAATGGTTTTTAAAGTGTAAGGAAGGCCAGACACAAAAAGGGGTTGAGAATCCATCTTAAACCCACTTTTTTTGAAGATTGAAAGTATGCAAACAAACTGTAAGATGACCACTTAAGTGTAGTCCGTAATTTCCATCGTCAAACATTCCTCTTCTAGATATAAGAAAAACGCCCCCCAGAGTCCTCCAAAATAATTCTAAAGTTTCGTGCATGAGAGGATTGAGAGCTAAACACTACAAGAAAGAACTCTCCCAAAGAGATGCTTTATAAAGGATTCAGAATTTATTCCATCTGGCACAATTCACTAAGGTATTCTTACAAGACCTTGGTTTCTGGGTGGTGGGCTGTGCATCTATCTGACACTGTCCTCACTGACATCATGGGTGCTCCATTCATGTGGAGAAAGTATGTTCCCTCCAGCTTAGTTAGGAACTCCTCCTCCTCAAAAATGATCAGGAATTCCCAGAAATCAAAGCCATCAAATTCTAATTTGGCAAGTCTCAGCAGATAAAACAACACCAAGGGAACCTCTGCTCAGCCTTTTTCTACAGGCCTTGGCACACACCCAAAAAATAAATAAAAGGAAATGCTGTTTAGCTATCAGGACGTACATACCGCCAAAGGAACCGGGTTAAGTGGGCATTTGCTCTGTTCAAGGCCACCACTCTCCATGACGCTCAGGTATGTGGGAACACAGCAGATGTTGTATCTACCTCCTCACTAGTCTCTACTACACCTTTAGAAAAGTGCAGTCTAAAATACATATAACTTGGTATAGGAAGACTTAGATACTCAAGTTACAGAGGTCTCGTCCACTTAATCTTTGCTTAACTATTTGCCTTAGAATAACTTAATTACGGTAGTCACCGGCAACTCACTGATTAGGACTGTGGAATGTCAGATCCCTTCTATTTTGCTTCCACCATCAGCAATAGTTCTGAAATTGAAGATTCTGGCTGCCCAAGGTAGATTCATGTCCCAAAGAGGCCCTTCACATTCCCCACTTTTGAAGAAGCCAGAGCCCTTTTCCCCATTACAGTGCCTGCATGTTCCCTTGGCCACCTCAATGACAACAGGTCACAGTGAAGCCACCTTGTAGGGTCCTAGACCTCTCTCCTTGGCAATGGACTTTCAGAGTCTCTGAAAGACGGTCCTTCTCTGACTTCGCCAAACCCTCTTAAGTGGCCACTAAGGCCTGTAGCTACTCAACTTCTCACACTTCATCTCCTCCAGCCGACAGCACCTCGGAAGGTCCAACTGCCGGGCCTTTTTTCTCAGGTGTGCTTATCACTCACAGAAGTGAACCTAGGTTTCTTTGTCTTTCTGGGCCACCTTCAGTTACTAGAGGTTGGAGGTGGTCAGAACTGAGAGGAGAAGAGTTTCACTCGGAGTAGCCCAAGCACAGCCATAATTCCCAGGTCTAAATCTCTGTGGTCAAATCCTCCACATCACAAAGCCCAGCCTCAGAAAATATTCCAGGTTCTGTTGACTCAAAGGTCTGTCAGTTCAGGCACCAATGTATTCTGCTGTAGTCACTGGAGTACACGCACTTCTCCAAAGTGGAATGACCTCTAAAAATGGGCTCCTCAAAAGAACATCAGTCTCTGCCCATTGGCTGTCATTCATGCAGCATCCTGGAAACACGCCCTGACAGGAATCCAAACGCTCCCTTACCTGTGGCTCAAGTAGCAGCCAGCATTTCCCGAACATGCTGTTAATAACTACAGCCTCTGTGATAATAGGAACAACTTCCCCAAGGGTTCTGAAGTCAACTTTTGAGTTTGGTCAAAAGAAGTTCTGACTCTGAGCAGGGATTCTCCAACTAAATTTAGGGTATCAGCCAGGGTATACTCCTCTCCTTTCTAGAATGAGGGCAAACTTAAAAATCTGCTCCAGATTGAAAAGCGGATTTTACACCACTTCTGATGCCTTCCTGTGCACAGCCCTGCCACCAGCTGGCTAGAAAAGCCTGTGACTCAGCTTGACTCCTGAGCACTAGGAGAGAAACCGACAACAGTCCTTCCAGACACTCCCAGTACCTCATCTCCACCCTTAGACTACTTTCCTACTTGGTCCCCAGGTGTTTGGGCCTCTTGCCTCCTTCTCCCCTTTCCTTACTGCCCTCCATACTTCCTTATACCCTACACACCAAAGTTCTAGGTTCCCTGATTTCTCTCACAACAGACAAAGTTCAATGGCTAATGATTTGGGCTCTGGGTTTTAATGAGCTATAGGGAAGATATGCTTCATTTTGTCCTGCGGAAATTCGTCTTTGCATGACTTAGCCTAATGACTCTTAATGGAGAAAAGATAAAAGAAGCGTGTCTGATTTTTCTTTAACAAGAAATTACCACAAAGACTATGAAATTAGGTCCAGAGAAGGGAAACAAAAGTTATTGAGGGAATGATGCCAACTTTTCTCCTGAGTCTGAGAAGAAAGTCTGAGAAGGCTAAGTGCATGTGTTATCAGGGTGATCAAGGATGACACAGGCATCCATTCTGTAGCTTTCCTTCAGCCAAGTCCTCTCACAAAATGACCTCTGGAATGACATCATTGGGTGTAGGCCTCTGCTCTGCCACCTGCTATGTGACTGTGGCTGATCTGACCGAGCTGCAAATGTATGGATAATAATGTCTACAACACTTTGCTGTGGTAATTAAAGACGATAAAAACATGAAAGTACCTATCAGAGTGCCCACAGCATAGCTGAGGCTAAATGAATGTTAGTTTCCTTATTTCCTTTATTTTAATTAGTGCATGACACATTCATTCATTTGCCAAGAATGTCATTTCACAGGCAGAGGCTTCCAAACACCTGATGATGTAATCTCCCTGTAATTAGGGTTCTTTCTCCATTCAAGGTGAAACCTTGCCTTTATACCTATGCGTCTGCTGCTCCCTGTTCCTACCCATAACTTTTCCCTTCTTGATCATCTAGTCACAGGACTGCTTTTTAAAAAATATTACTTTAGTGAGATTTCCCCCTGGTTTGCACTCCACTACTTTTTTTTCCTGCTCTTCAACCCCATATACAGAAACACCTTAGCTTCAGTGATAGCCCCTACGTGAACCCCACATACAAGGCCTAAGTTTATCTTATCTAACTAGTAAATGTGTAACATACACATGCACTAAGAACCATAATAATTTGGTGGGTAGAACACTGGACTTGCAGCCCAGAAGGCCTAAGTTCAAAATCTTCACCTAATACTAAATAGCTGTCTGACTGTAGTCACTGATTCTCACCAGCCTTGGTTTACTCAGCTGTGAAACAGGAGTTCCACTGTGAGTCATGGAGATGCTCACTCTCACCCTCTACTCATGCCTCCTCAGGAACAAGGAACACTGATGAGGTAACAGAAAAAAATACGATTTCCTCAGGATACAATTAGGATACCTAAAGAGAGTCAATGCACAAAAAGAACGACAGAACACGAAAAAACCCACTTTCCTGCATACTCTGCCTTTTCCTTATCCTTCCCTTTGGCTGACTACTGGATTTGTCTCCCTCAAGGGACCAGTCTTTCACAACTGGCCAGGGGATTCTTTCTGATCTGAGGTCAGGCAGGAACTAGCTGGGGGAGGGAACGCAAAAGGAAGCACAGAGGTTTAGTTCAGATTAGCTCTAGTGCTCATTTACTAAACTTGCTTCCTCCTTCCACTGTGGTAGTAAGACCTAAGGAGACAAAATTCATGCTCAGGCCCAGAAGAAAAGAAGAACAGACCGGAAAGCTCAAGCCACCCTCAGGAAGAGGCATAAGAAACACCTGAAGGTCACAGGGGCCCCAGCCTAGCCAACTAAAAGAAGCAAGACAGGCTGGGCCCTGGAGAACACGTAAAATGAAAAGTGGGTAATTAGCAAGACTGCCCTCAATGATGCTGGCAGTAGGAGTAGCCACAGTAGTTAGGGGGTCAAAAGTTATGGATTTGTGATTCTGACAACATTTGTATGCATTTTTAAAAATTGTGGTAAAAAAACACATAACATAAAATCTACCATCTTAATCATTTTAAGTGCATAGTTCAGTAGTGTTACATATATACACACTGTTGTGAAACAGATCTCCAGAGCTTTTTCATCTTGCAACACAAACTCTGTCCCCATTCAACAACAACTCCCCTTTTCCCTCTCCCCCAGCCCCAGTAACCACCATTCTACTTTCTTGACTCCATGAATGTGACTATTCTTAAGTACCTCAAGAGTCTGGCTATTTTTATACCTGGGTCACAATTTGTAACATGTATTGTCTGGCAAACCAAAGCAGGCAAGGGAGGGAGATTCTGGAGTAGGCTGACTCAGGAAGCACAAAGTGCAAGAGCAGGTGACCTCTTACAGCCAAAAATCAACAGAGATGATGAGAATCCTAAGAATAGACAGGATTTGGTCATTAGAATTCAGTATCTGCATGGATGGACAGAAATTTATTGCCACCCCACTCTCAGAGAGGGCCAGGGAATGGTCACAACAAATTATGCATAACTCTGGCCTTCAGGCTTTTGATCTTGTAGGACTGGCACAGGAAGTTGATCCAGTGCTATTCTGAAAATGTATGTTATTAATGGCTAATATCAGATCTGGCCAGTGGGCTCAGCAAACACAGCTAACTTCTAGGTACCCCAGATGGACATGTATACAGGACTGAACTGAAAATACAGAACACTTTATTATTAGCTGGGCCTGTGAATCCAATTCCCAATGCAGCATTCCATAAGGTAGGCTGGATCACATGGAGAACTCCTTTTCCCTACATTAGTGGCAATCTTAAACTGAGACCAAAGGGCATACGGGTATGGAAAGGAATTCATAAAATATTAGACATGACTCTTTGGTCTTACCATTCACGATAAAGACTGGCCGAGGTTACCCAAATCAGCACAGGAGAGAATGCAGGCAGAAAGAGACAGAGAAGAGAGAACATTTGCCCTTGTGCCAGGGTCCACTTGCCCCCGCTTCTAAATAGGTCAGTCACCTGGAAACCAATCCAGCACGTGGGAAAAGAGAGAAAAGGAAGAGAGGTGGTCAAGACCTTTCTGTTCAGGGGCAGCCCCAGCCTTACCACTCTAGCTACATACAGCCAGGAAAAAGAAAAGACATCACACATCCACGTAGGCTTAGCCTTCTAACAACGCACAGTCACTAGACCCACTAGGACAGAGGCCAACAAAATGTCCTTTACCTCCCACAGCCAATCCTCCTTGTTGCATGGGAAAGTGAAGTCTGGGAAGGCAGAAGCCCAGGGCCTGAGAAACCAGCCTCTGGCAGCAGGAGAAATGACAAGAAACTCATGCCCCCAGAAGCCAGCAGCTATCAGGACAAGGGCTTTCCTTTCTCTTGCTGCCCAGCTATGTGTGGAAATAACGTACCATTTCATGATGTCTGTGAATCACAGAGATCTAGACTGTACGTTCAACTGGAGTATTCTGGATTTCAGCAATGACCAAATAAAGATAAACAAATACCTATCCTATATATGTTGTCTTCTTGAGTTGAGCCAAAGAAGGGAAAAAAAAATCTTTAAAAAAGAACAAATCCAAAGAGAAAAAATAGTTGTGCTGGGAATACAATGACACTCAGAATCAAGTCTGCACAGACTGATGTGAAACCATAATCCTCAGGTAAGAAGATTTTCAGGAACTCATATTTAAGGAAAAAGCTATTATTCAGGCGTTGGGAAAAAAAAAAAAACACCAGAAATCTATAAAGCAACTGAGCTTTTAAAAAGTTTTGATAGCTCGGTGAGGATAGGAACAACAAAAGAAAAAGACAAAGGGTGGCATGAGATCTAGAATCCATGTAAGGCCTCCAAGATGGCAGAAGAAAATGGGACAAGTGAAACAAAGTTTTAATAACCAATGGTTCACATGGAAAGAAGAAAATGAAGATCCCAGGGAACAAAAAGAGTTGTTTCTGACATCTTTAGAGTAAGGAAGGTGGTCCAAGATCTGGGGAATCCAATGCCAGATAAAGGACAGAGGTCAGGAAGAGCGTGAGACACGGAGAGCTGCTTCCTCACTGAGCCCCAAAGGGCACATGCTCAGAAAAAATTCTAGAGACAGCTTTGGCTTAAAATACTCAAGGGAGATTCTCCATCTAGGACTAATGGTGAACAAGGGGAAAACTTACCACAGTGACAGGATCAAAACCCCCAAGACATTCCAGAAGAACAGGCAGAGGCAGGGCCCACAGTGGCTGAAGGACTACAAAGGCCTTAGGATCCTGCTGGATGGGAGAAATGCAGAGAGAAAAATGGGTTTATTTATAGAGAATTTAGGATCACAAAATGTTTTCATGAACTAGCTATTATAAATGTGGGGTCCCAGCTCAGAAGATAGGACAGACCCATTTACATCTGGGATTTATATAAATATATGGGATTCAAGGCATGGAGGTCCAAAGAAGGGATGAGCAAATCTGAGAAACCACAGAAAGGAAAATCCAGGCACTCTGCACAACTTCCCTCCAAGATATAGGTGTCCCAGTATCACAATTAGCCTCATGATGGGAACCTGATCCAAAATGAGTTTAAGGTTCATAGGTATAAGATAACTGACTCAGACTGGCTAAAATGCCAGGGAGTAAACAATCAACAGTGTTTTTTCACGGATTTTCCAGTCTCTCAGGGTGCTGAAGAAGCATAAATGGAGTCAGACTGGGTGAGTTCATGTCCTGGCCATACTGCATACCTGCTGTGTAACCTTCACCTAAGAGGCTAAGAATGAGTTAATGGAGATAATAAAGGCAGCTGATCTTATAAGGTAATTTAAGGATTAAATCAATTAATCCATGAGAAGTACTTAAAACACAGCCTGGCAAATTTTAAGGGCTCAACAAAGCTATCATTATCATTATTTTATTTATTCCATCTACTACCTCCCCGCCTCTGCTATATTCTATAATTGTTCAGAGGAGTTTAGGTATAGATCTCAAGATCTAGCTGTAAGTTTGGGGAACCTCATTTTCCCCTGGGAGTTACGATATATTAAGGAACTTAGGTTCACACTGCTGCCGTATCTACATGTGGATGGGACATTTACATGTTTTTCTAGCTGTTGTCAATCTGGAGACAGTGCTGAATTACAGTATGCCTCTACAGCTCCCCAGAGATTTGGGGGAAAGGATTATGTGAAAGGCATGTGGTTAGAATGATCCAACTTGCTAATAGCTATCTGAAGTTGCTCTATCATTTTCAACAGAAATCACTAACATTAGAAATAGAGTCCTGTAGACTATGCTGAGTGGCGCTGCACTGTCAGAGACTGAATAAAACAGGAAGAAAATGGAAAAGTGAAAATGCTTTCAACACATTTAGCTATTTTAGTTTCTCTGTGGGAATAAAGGTTCAACTTAGAATGAAAGCTGTTAGCAGGATAATATTTTAAAGGGCAGGAATACATTTGGAGGAATTTCAAGTGGTCTTGATATTGGGCCAGGTTTTTTCCTCCCTTACTGAACTATACATGCCAATCATGGTGCCTGCTAGCCTACTAATGGGAACTGCTTCAGCTTTAAGGGTAGGCCCAGGCAGCCATCGGCCACATGACCACTTCTGAGACCAAGTGCAGACATCTGACCCAAGAGCTTAACTCTGACATACGATGTGGCTTGGAACAACAATAAAAGCAAAACAAAATCAGATTCTCTCTCTCTCAGGAATCTAAGCAATAATGAGAGAATGAGGTTATCAGCTGTGAGAGATGAAGCTGAGAGGTTATGATCCGCAAAATGACTGCAGAGGTCATGAAATCACAGCAAACCAAAGTCATGAGGAAGTAGACTCTATAAGCAAGGAGGAGCTAAAAGGTTAGAAAAGACATACAGAGGAGAGAAAAACAAGCCAGATGGCAGCAAGAGGAGAAAGACACAAAGAAATGAGCGATGCCGTGAGAGACCCCACTGTCCATGGAAGACTGTGGCTTGTCTCTGGACAGGCTGAGTTCCTCATGGGTCTGATCCACATGCATCCTCCAATACAGCCCCTTGTACAGAAAGTGGTCTGAATGAAACTCTGTTCTTTGCAACAAAAAATCCCTAACTAAAACACTTCCTTCAACTCCCCCTTAAGATGAAGTTTTCCCAGGAGGTGCCTCAGTGCCACAAACAAACAGATTCCAGGCAAGCCCACCCCCTCCTGCCCCCCGCCAGACATGCCTAGACATACCCAATGTCCACTTCCCAGCAGAACAGGGATGTCTTATCTCTAGGTATATAGGCGCAGTCCCTAAGGCTCATGAGCATCTCGGGGACCTATGTAAATGTTTGAGATCTGAAAAAAACATTACTGGATGCAAAACATGAGAAGAAAATTGCAAAATTAAAGTTAATAAATGTTAAATGTCTACAGCCAATCAAAGCTTAACTCATATGGTTTTGTACAAGCTAATTTTATGTGGGACATGGGTGATTTAATGTTTGATACGACACAGTAAAGGCCTCCAAAAGTTTAATGGCTTAAGGCCTTCACAGGTCTTCACACCAGTTCCACAGCAGCGGACGTGTTTGGGCCTAAGCTGGAACCTGCCATTCCACTCCTTGGATAAGTGTATGCTTAAACAGTACGCCTGGCCACTCAAACTGGGCACTCAGTCTAAAGTGAGAGGTCAAATCCCACCTCCCAGATTTAAACACAGTTATTTTTACCACTTCTGATATTAGGAATCTGTTATCTTAATGAAATATTTTAAATAAGTGAAGCCAAATAACTTCTATTAGCCATACTATTAGTTTTACCAATAAGTTTTTTTAAATGTCATTTATGATAGCAAATGGTCTCATAGATTCAAGGGATTTAACATTTGATGTGTGTCAGAATAGTAAATCAAAAATCAGTCACATTTACTCTCTCCCGCAAGAACTCTCTCAAATGTCATGAATAGACCTAGACATTTTCTTCCTTCTGGTCAGATTCTCAATCTGAGAAGAGTAGGAAGTGGCACAAAAGTTACACGAAACTTAGATGTTATATTCTGAGACGATGGTGTTAAAAACAAAAAAGCAAATATAATCCTTTCTAGAGTCATGGTTGATTACAGCTCTAATTTCATATGCACAGATAAGCGACGTGTTCTCTGGAGCCATCCCCCGACTAAGACCAATTCACTCTTCTCACTTTCACCGCTGAGCTCCTCCACAGCATCTATAATACCTTCTGTGTGCGCCTCCTACACAGCATTCTGCACCCCCACCCCCACCCCCACTACAAAACTGCTCTCAAAGTCAAATCTCCGGGCCGTTCCTCCCGCCTCATCCTGAATCCTAGTCTACGGTCTCCTCGGCTCCCAGTTCCCTGCACATTCTCATTTTTCCTCTAGCCTTGCTGACTGTGTCTGCCATCTCAGATGCCTACGCCTAAATATAGGAGTCCTCCATACAGTATGTCCTGTCTCCATTTTTTAGCTCAACTACCTGCTTGGCTGGAATGATGACCATTTCCATGATGATGATGCCACAGTTTCTTAACACAGTCTTTTCTTCTTACCTGTATCTCCAACTGCCTACTAGAATTATTTCCCCATCATCCCACGATAAACTGAAAATCACTACTTTGCAAAACTCAAAGTCCCTATAAAAGGCAACTTCTTCCCTCAACAAATCTCCCAGGCAAAGAACTTTGAAACCAACTCTCTCCTCCTCCCCGCCCCCCACACCCCTTTCAACTGTTTTCTTTCTGTGCTTGTTTCTTCCCTTCAGCATTTAAACACAATGCAGAAGTCTCCCCCGACCTTAAGGAAAAACAGCATTTAATCCTAGGCCTTCTCTAGCTGCCCTGTCTCCCTGGCCCCACCCTCCATTTCCCCATCCAGACCTCTTCAAGACTGATTTTTCCGGATTTCTATTGCTTCACTCCCCACTCACGCCTCAATCCAACACCACACCACCGAGGTTCCCCTCATTGTCGGCCTTCTCTTGGCCAATCCAAGGGCACTTTTCGTTCTTTATTCCACTGGACATTACTGGCCACACTCCCTTGGCTCCTTCCGTGACCCTACGGCCTCTGTGTTCTACACTCACTGCATAAACCCGGTATTATCAGTTGGTGGGGCAAGCTCTTGTAAACACTAGTACATTCCCATGAGTTCCATCTCCCCTCTCCTCTGCTCCTGACATCCACACCAGTTTCAACCATCTCGCCCACTGGTTCTCAACTGGCTGTGAAAGAAAGCTCTTGCTAGAAGTCCACATTTCAACAGTTTACAAGGCCTCCAGAGGGCACTCAAACACCTGCTCAGAAACCTTCTCGGCTCTTCACACTAAGGTGTCAGGAGTTGAAATCAATGTCACAATGGGTTACTACCTCTAGTTGCCAAGCATCATGAAAATGCATGCAACCTGCTTTGTGCAGGTTCTCTGATTCTAACTGTGAGTCTGGAGGCTTACCACAAGGTCCTAGTCCTATCACAACATAAAGTTATAGTGTTAAAAGTAATTTATTGAACATCGGTTAACTGAGAAACTTGACATGTTTTCTAGCCAACATCAAATACTTTGAATCAATGAAATATTCTTAAACCCCCATCAGGCTCAATCCTAAACATATTTGAACTACATATCCAAAAGTGGTATTTTGAAAGCCAGAGGAACATACGGAATTTACTCTGCAGAAGAAAATGTTTCCAATTATTTCTATGAACTGTTGTATCGTTAACCTAAGTGGTAGAGTTCATCATCTTTGGGACACGGGTCTGCTCTGGCTACAAAGGCTTCCTCACAAGCTCTGTCACAATATCATAGAACACACCGCAAAATAAGATATGGAAATAAGCTATGATTATTTTATGAACTTTAAGGGTTATGAAAAATAAATGAGTTCTAGAATAGCTTTACTTAATTTCTTATAATGTATCAGGTGACACAAGAGACATTGTGTATTTCAGAGTTAGAATAAAGGTGCAGAAATGTTTTAGTGTTAAAAAGCAATACGAATTATATTTTTAAAATTACATTTTGAATGCTTCTGCTACATTTTCAAAATTAAATTGTATTAAAAAAATTCTCTTCTTTCAGTGTCTTACAAATGAGTAATCATAGCCATTGGTTCCACCTTGTGACGCTCCCACATGGATTAGCTGTAGCACAACTTGCTTGCTTGATTTTTTTGAGACAGGGTCTCGCTCTGTCACCCAGGCTGGAGTGCAGTGGCGTGATCATGGCTCACTACAGCCCTGCCTTTCAGTGATGCTCCCACCTCAGCCTCTTAAGTAGCTGGAACCACAGGTGTGTGCCACCATGCCTGGCTAATTTTTGCATTTTTGGTAGAGACAGGGTTTTGCTATGTTGCCCAGGCTGGTCTCAAACTCCCAGCCTCAAGCCATCTGCCTGCCTTGGCCTCTCAAAGTGCTGGGATTACAGGTGTGAGCCACCATGCCCAGTAGACACAACTTTCAACCTGGGCTGAAAGACTTCAATTTGCTAAATTTAAGATTCACTCCTAATCCCTTTATTACATCTCTAGGCCGTTTGAAACTACTGCTCCTGTCCATTCTTGAAATTTTCTAACTTCCAGGATGCCTCTCCTGAGTGTCCTCATCTGCACTCCCTTCTAGCCAGTCTACCAGGCTCACACTAAATCAATCTGCTCCTGTAAGCTCCGCAACAGTAAAACCAATACGGTGAGCGTGGAATCCAAGCTAAGCCAATCAGACTGTCTTTTTGGAGAATTTGGAATTGGGAAGTGGGAAGTGGGAAGACTGGGTCTGTGATGTGAGCTGGCAGAAGTTACAGTTTCAGAATGGCTTTCCAGAGTGACCACCTGGGGTCACATGTGTTATTTACTGCCAAGCGAGAGAAGAGATTGGGGGAGGGCGGGCACACATAGGAGCATAGGGCAGACACACAGTGAGCAGGAGAAGCTGAGGAAATGAAGGCAAAGAGCACAGCCACACTGACTGCTGCCAACTTCCCAGCGACTGGGCCCCAGCCTCTGATGAAGACATCTACTTTCCTCTCTAATGACTTCTGTTACCTTGGCAGGCACTTTCTCCGCTACCTTTTCCCCACTTGTCCTTCAAGGTACCCATGCTCCAGCCATACTACTAACAGCCAGGTGGGCACTCACACATGGATGAAAGGGCACCACTCTGTCTATTTCCTGGCCTGCCCCTATGTGGAAGGGACCAGTTTACCAAGATGAAGAGAAATCACTCCAAGAAGTCAGGTGTACTCTGACAACAGGATGACTGACAAAAGGACCACTAATGCCCAGAGGAACCTCCACCACCCACCCACTCAGAGAGGCAAGAGTCTACCCAATGAACCCCAAAGACAATCATGGTATTACCTGAAGTCAAGGTCATGCAGTCTCAAATAATTCTATGTGAAAAATATCAACAGTCCAGTCTATCTAGACAGATATGCCCCAATTTACAGACATACAACTATATTGCAAGAAAAATTTACCATGTAGAAATATTGATTTTAATACCATAGCTATGTATAGTATCTGGTCATTCTTACAGCAAAACATGTGTACTGCAAAATTATTCTTTGTAAATCCTCTTCATGAGATACCTATGTGTCCTGTAAGACCTTCAAACTCAAGCACATCCAAAACTGAATCAGTCACTTCCTCACCAAAGCCTACTATATTCCTGTCTTAATCTGTTTTCTATTGCCTACAAGAGAATACCTGAAACTGGATAATTTATGAAGAAATTTATCTCTTACAGTTATGGAGCCTGACAAAGCCCAGGGCCACATCTGGTGACAGCTCTCCTGCTGGTGGGGACTCTCCAAAGAGCCCTGAGCCAGCACAGGGCACCACACGATGAGAGGGGGCTGAGCATGTTAACATGCTGTCTCAGGTCTCTCTTCTTTTTATAAAGCCCCTAGGTCCCCTCCCATGACAACCCATTAATCTATGAATGGCTCTGCCCTCATGAACCAAACCTCTGAAAGGCCCCACCTCTCAACACTGTCACATTGGGGATTAAGTTTCAACATGAGTTTTGGAGGGGACAAATATTCAAACCATAGCCAATTCCCAACTATAGTAAATGAGTCCACTCTCCCCTCAATTGCCCAAGTCAATATCATTGACTCCCCCCCATCACAAAGGTCTAGCTACTCTCTTCCAAATACCTCTGGAAACTCTCCACTGTCTACCTGCATTGTCTCAACTTAACTCAAGCCACCGTCATCTTCCCTGGAATTCTACAAAAGCCTCCAGTCTTGCTTCCCTCTAATCCATTATCAACTCTAATGTAAGCTTCTAAAATGCAAAATGGATTGTTCTTACCCTACTCACAAGTTTTCAATGGGTCCCAATCATTTTCAGTGTAATTTCCAAATTTATTCATATGGCTTTAACCAAAAAAAAGTGCTCATGTCTATTTGCCATGTAGCTATCATGTTCCAGATATACTTTGTTAAATCAAATGTTCCATCATACATGTAATACAGGTACATGTGATCTTGGCAAATACAAAAAAGACTATTTAAATCACCCGACATCCTACCGAAGTCCACAATTCTTAAGATTTCCATCTAATTTCTTCTACATATTTTTGCCATGCATAGGTTTTACTGGAAGGCTTCTGGGACTTTTTTGGGGGCGTTTTAATCATATCATGTATACAATTGTGTATCCTGATTTCCTCCCACTTAACACAAAGCGTTTTAATGTATTTTCTTCATAAACATTTTTAATGGCAATGTTATTTGCCACTAAATATATGATATAGGGGATGTATCATAACCATTCTGCAAACTGTGCCCATAAATATAATTCTACAATATACATATTTTGTGCAGAAAGCTTTTCTCTGTATTTAAAAATATCCTTTTGATGGTTCCTAGACCATCAAGAAATGTAAATAATTTTAAGACTCTTGATACATATGGCCAATGTAACGTAAGAGTGTGTCATTTTTACCAATTGGTGAGAAACTGTAACATCTTCATTACAAAAGTAAATGCCCATTGTAAAAAAAAGTGAAGCAATGCAAACACATGTGATATGAAAACCCAGTCTCCCCTAGGCTTTTCCCACAAAGTAATCAGAATTAAATGTTTTCAGGTATTCTAGTCTTTTTCTAATTCTTACTCAGAATATATACACACACCCTTAATTATTTTGTTTTGTATCTTACAAAAAATGAGATTAAGCTTGCTTTTTTGGTTCAACAGTATATTCTAAGACATCCATACAGGCTATGTCAGTACATACAAATCTACCTCTCTATATAAAAAACTAATAGGCTAGACATGGTGGCTCATGCCTGTAATCCCAACACTTTGGGAGGCCAAGGCGGGAGGATCACTTGAGGCCAAGAGGCTAAGGCTACACTGAACCACATTCCGTACCACTGCACTCCAGCCTAGGCAACAGAGCAAGACCCTGTCTCAAAACAAAACAAAAAACCCCACGAAAAACAAAACACTACTTGATATTCCACAGTATAGGGGTACCAAAATTTATTGTGATTATCTTCAAATTTTCCTCATTATAAATGCTGCAATAGACGTTGTTTATATTAACGTATGTCCTATGAAAATAGCACAGATTCCTTGAAGTGTAGCTGCTAAATCAACGTGTACTTTTATTTTGATAAAATTCTGCCAAAATTGCCATCTAAAAACTTGGAACAATTTTATGTCCCAACAATGTATTAGGTGCCTCTTTTACATTGCTGGATAGTTTTTAATTTTTGCCTGATGCCCCTCCTCCCAACAAAAAAATCTAGTTTTTAAATTTCCATTCTCCTAATCACAATAAGGTTGAATTTCTCTTCACTGTTTGAACACGTTTATCTCTCTAAGAACTATTCATATCCTCAATTCATTACCTAATTTGTTAATTCTATTTATTCTTTATACATGCTACAGGTTGTTTTCCCAGTCCGTCACTCTGTAATGCTTTTTGTCACAGAATTATCAACTGTGATTATAGTCAAATTTATCAATCCTTTCATTTATGATTTTAGGTCTTGGTCTTACCTAAATGGCCTACCTAAAACACATCATTTCCAGTGTATCCTTCTACATACCAAATTCTCTTATATTTCCTTCTAATACTTTTATAGGTTTTTTTAGTTAGTTCCTTAATCCATCTAAGTTATTTTGAATGTGATGAAGTAGGATCTTTCTTTCTAAATAAAGAGCCATTTATCCCTATACAACATATTGAATTATAATTTCCCAACTGTTGCAAAATACCAACTTTATCATATACTAAATTCCGATATAAAAATGGGTCTGTTACTGGATTCTACTTTGCTCCAGGCGTCAATCTGTCTATTCTTGTGTTCACCATTTATATTACTGCAGCATTTCAGTATGCTTTGACTTCTCATATAGCAAATCCCCCAACACTACTTTTCCATTAAAAACATTTGTCATTTTTTGGCCATTCTAGGACATTTACTCCTACAAAAGAGTTTTAGAAGCAATTTATCAAGTGTCCAAAAATAATTCCCACTGGGATTTCAATTGTAATTACATTGAAATCATAGTTTAATTTGGAGAGTACTGCAGTCTTTACAATGATGCCTTCCCCTCCAGGAACAAGTCTGCCCATTTATTTAGGTTAGCTTTTAAATCATTTAGGTAAAAGTTTTTACTTCTCTTCATAAAGCTTTGGTACATTTATGTCTTACTTGTAAATGTTTTCTAGTTTTGCTGCTATTCAGAACAGAATCTAACTTTTCTATACAGTAATTAGTGATTTGATTATTAATGAATTACACAGCTTTTCCAATGTTTCACAAGTTATATTTCTATCCAGTGAACCGTCTATTCACATCCTATAACCACCTGTTTGTGAATCTTCATTATTTTCTTCACCAATTTGGATGAGTTCTTTACCTATTGAAAATACTAACTCTTAGCTTATCACTTGCCACAAATATTTTCCACTTTATGATTCAGGTTTTTTCTTCCCCTTCTCTTCCTAAAGAATAGATTTTTATGTAGTCTAATACACTAATTTTTAACTATTATTTTCTCTATTGTTTCTAATAGCAGCAGCTACTTACAGATTTGAGTGCCTTGTAGGTGCCTGGCCCTTTATCTGTTACTCTCGTAACACCTGCAAAGTGGGGATTATTTTCCTCACTTAAAAGATTCCAGTTCAGATACATCTGAGTCTAAAGCATGTGCTCCATCCACCTTAGCATGTAAAACTCCTCTTTCCAGATGTTTAATATTTACTTACATTTTCTTTAGACTCAGGGGGCATTTGTGATGATTTCATTATTATTTATTACATTTCCATATAAAAAAGTATATTTCTGGGGTGCTGAATAAGTTCCAGTGACCCGTATGGATATTTTACAGCCAGAATGATATTGTTTTAATGAATGTGGCTCTATAATATGTTTAAATAAATTTGTCTCACCTCATTACTCATATTCTACCATGTTCACCCCAAAATGAACATCTCCATAACATGCAGACATCACAGCCCCGAAGATGGCCTCTCCTTCCGTTCAAGGTGACCCCTTCAGACCTTTCAGGATACTTTATGGTCTCCTCCACAGAGCGCACACTTGACTCTGTAAGGTTGTGCCTACACGGTTCACTTGTTTTGCTGCAACCTGGTCAGAGCCAGTTTCTTGTTTAGGGTTTTTTTTTTTTTTTTTTGGCCATTTTAGGTTCTAGTAGGTTATTTCTGGTATTTAGAAAGCTATTAATTTTATACATATGCTAATACATGGTCACTCCATCAATTTTTTTGTCTAATAATTTTTGTTACTGTTTTCCTAGTCAATAACATCTACAAATATTTCCCTTCATTTTAGAGTCTCACTTCACTCCTACTTCATGTATTACTGCTTTGTCAAAACATCCAAACCTTGTTAAATAATGTCCCAATTTTTAATTTGATTCGCTGATACTTTTAAGTATAGACAACTAGTTTTACGTTTATGTGTACTTTTTGCATACAAAGTACCTTTTTATTGCTACTTTTATTTATCTCTACTTCTTAAAAATTAGAAACAAGGATTTGTGAGGTTTTTTTTTTTTTGTGAGAAGGAGTCTCCCTGTTGCCCAGGCTGGAGTGCAGTGGCACGATCTCTGCTCACTGCAAGCTCCGCCTCCCGGGTTCACGACATTCTCCTGCCTCAGCCTCCCGAGTAGCTGGGAATACAGGTGCCTGCCACCACACCCAGCTAATTTTTCGTATTTTTAGTAGAGACAGGGTTTCACCGTGTTAGCCAGGATGGTCTCGATCTCCTGACCTCATGATCCGCCTGCCTCCCAAAGTGCTTGGGATTACAGGTGTGAGCCACTGTGCACGGCCAGGATCTTTTTTTTTTTTTTTTAATCAAACATTGATTTGACCTTAGTGTAGCTGGTAACGTGAAGTCAATGTGAACTCCAAGGGAAAGCTCATGTCTCTTCCAGACAGCCCTCTGAGACGGCCAGCCTGGTCTCCCCACTTCTACTCTCCACCCCCAACACGCCCCCACATCTTGCATGCAGCGACTAGAGTGGCTGTTTAAAGATACAAATCTGATTATGTCACTCCTCTTCATAAATCCCAACCCATATCATGGTTTCCCATTTCACTCGGGGTAAAATACAACCACTTCAGCCTGCCCTACATGACCCTCCTTGATCTGGCCCCTGGCCTAGCCACTCTTCCTCTTCACCTCCATAGTCTATCCACATTCATTCTTCCAGTTCCTGGAATGGGCAAAGCTTTTTCCCCACTTTGGGGCCTTCCCACATGCCGTTCCTCTGCCTGGAAAATTATCCCCCACTTCCCTCCACACTAACACCTACGCACTCTTCAAATCTCAGCTTAAATCTTATTTATACAGAAAAGCCTTTCCTAGGCCCCTTCTCTCCACTCTAAAATTTGGTCTCCTCTTTTTTTATACTCCCTCATAGCAGGTGCTTCTTAACTTCCACAGCAGATACCAGTTTGTGATCATACGTGTAGTTGTATGATCGTGTTTAAATTCCGATCCCCTCCCCCTCACAGATCATAAGCTTCAAGAGAACAAGAATAAGTTGATTTTGCTGGCCACACTACAGGCACTCATATATATCTGAAAGAAAGAAAAATACGTACAAAGCCCCTAATCGTATCTCCTACATCTTAAAATGTTACCCATCACATCATTCAATCATTATTTAAATGATTAAAATATTAAATCTCAATATTAAAACTCTTTCTGATACAGCCTGCAAATTTAGTAATAATCCCTTTTCCCTGAAGGACATAAAAGCTAATCTGAATCTGCTGCTGCCACAGAAAAATACATGTACAACTTACAACTCTAAGGAAATAAGCCTAAATATTATAGTGAGAGTACTGTCTAGTGTTCAGGTTGCTAATATGTTTATTCACAGTCAACTAATTTATATGCCTTATTTTTTAAGGTATGTAAAAGCACTAGGCGCTGGGCACAGTGACTCACACCTTTAATTCCAACACTTTGGGAGGACTGCTTGAGGCCAGGAGTTTGAGACCAGCTGGGGCAAGATAGTAAGACCCTGTCTTTACAAAAATAAAATAAATCAGCCAGGTGTGGTGGCACACGGTTGTAGTCATTCCTAACTACTGGGGAGGCTGAGGCACGAGGATCACTTGAGCCCAGGAGTCCGAGGCTGCTGTGAACTAGAATCATGCCACTACACTCCAGCCTGGGCAACAGAAAGAGACCCTATCTCTCTCTCTCTTTTTTTTTTTTTTTTTTAAAGAAGAGGAGGAAGAAAAGAAAGCCCTAGGAAAAAATGCTTTGCAAAATATTGTTTAAGAAGACTAATGTATTGTCAGTACTTGATAAAAATTAATTTAAAAAATCACAAATTAAAAAGCATTCAAAGTTGACTATCTGTAGTGCTCTGTGATATGATACACACACATCTGGTCAAAAATATAAATGATATTGCAAATAATTTTTGGATCACAAAGGCTAATAAAACCAACCTTTATATACTACTTTACATTCTACAAAACATACGCACTGTATCATTGAACTCTATGGAGTAGACAGAGCAGGCCATTTACAGAAAAGAAAACCGAGGTTTGGTGTGATTCAATGTCCTCCCCAAGGTCACACAACTTCTAAGTGCTAGAATCAGAACTACCATAGGGGTGGGGTGGCTGCTTCCACATGTAAATTTCTTAACCAAAAGAGAACTTCATCATAAATGCCGAATCTCGATAATTAGCGTAGCTCTGTGCTCCTATCACCGAAATTTCATCTCAACAGAGAACCACCACCAGCGAAAAAGCTGTTTTGAAGTTAAAACTTAAACTATCAATTTGGGAAATGGCTAAACCATGATATACTGAAACTATGGAACATGGTGCAGCAGTTGTTAAAAAATGACTTGAAGCATTATATGCTAAAATTGAAAGTTAGGGTGCAACAGTCCTTGTTAAAGCAGTCAAAAATGATGTTAAGTGCACACACGTAAAAGTACTCCAAAAGATCTAGAAGGATACACACCATACACATAATGGCCATCCCTGGAGACAGAGGTTGATAGTCAAAGACAAAATGCCATCTCTGTGATATGCTGTTTTTACAAAGAAAATGTACTACTCTGCTAATTTAAAATTAATTTTTAAATTTTAAATTAACATGCGGGTTGAACAAGGTCAATTTCCTGCTCTAAAAAACTATGTGTCTATAAAGGAAATAGAAGCCCTCTCTAAATAAGACAAAATGCTTAAAAACAGTTCCATCTTGTGAAAACAATAAACTGTAAATATCAGAAAACGTTCCTTGAAGAAGGCAATAGCTCGGAAATCTTTTTTCAGTATCTGGTCTCCTTTGTTGCAATAAGCCGCCCGTAAGCAATCTAGCAACCAGAACAGTTCAGTTCGGAGTAGGCTCCCGGGGAGATTTAGTTGTTAAGAGTTCGGCAAGAAAGGTTTCACAAAGGAGCTGAGTTCTGGGGGAAATGAGGATGTGGCGGAGAGATGGATCCGGATGGGAAAATGTCTGGGAGGGGGGTATACGGAGTTCCTGAGAAGCGAGGGACAGTGAGAAAACTGCAGTCGAGTCCTGGAAGGGGTGAGAACGCCTGCGGAGGCGGGAGTCAGAGGGAAGTGGACAGCGCCGGCAGCCAGTTTACCTGGTTGAGAATCCGGCCCTTGTTGTGGTCAAACAATGGAGGCGTCCGGCGGCAGCAGCCTTCTGCGCTGGGTGCGCGAGGGGTTCCTCATCACCTGAGCGGGATGCTCGCCTCCTCTGCCGGACGCAGGGCGCCCTGAAAAACCCACAGCACCCCATGCAGCCGGCTACTCCGCAGCCGCCCGGGTCCCCGGTCCCCTGGTGCGGCCATGACCGCCTCTCCCGGGACCCGCCTGGAAGGGCTCCAAGGCGCGGCTCCACGGGCGACGAGGGCGGCCGCGCTCCCCCTTCCCTCGGCTCCAACAACAATGGAGCCTGGCTCGGGAGTCCGGCTCCCGAGGGGCCTCGCCCGGCCTCGCCCTGCCCGCTGCCCAGCCCTCGCTTGCGCCGGCGGCCATCTGCGCCCCCCGGCCCCGCTCCCCCGCACTGCGGGCCCGCGGCCGACCGCCCGAGGCCCGAGGGGCGGCTTCTCAGCCCGGGGCCCGCCTGGCTGCGCGGAGCCGCTCTGACCTTCCCCGCCATCCCCAAGGGCCGGGCCGGCCCGAGGCCCATCCTCCGGGATGGGTTGTTTTTCTTTTCTTTAATCCACTCCACCTCCTTCCCACCCCCAGCCCGCTCCCTGGCCCCCGGCCCCCGCCTCCCTTCGGGAAAGAAAGAAAGACTGCAGCACGGCCGCCGAGAACTCACTCCAAGTGAGGGGAGTCAGCGCCCCAGGCCGCGGGCGCCGCGCACCCACCTCTCCTCAGGGACACCTCACAGGTGCGCCTCCGAGCCGCGCGCGCGCGCGCTCCGCACACCCAGACGCCTCCGGGGGACAGCGCGCGTGCGCACGCACGAGGCCGGGGAGCCCCGAGGGAGCGGGGGCCGCACGCATGCGCGGCCACCCAGCCCGCGCCCCCACAGCCAGCCTCCGCCCCCGCCCCCCAGCCCCGGCCCGGCCGGGCCCGGCCATCCCCCACCCCCGCGCCCGGCGCGCGCGCTCCCGCCTGCCTCCCTCGCTCCTCCCCGCGCCCCCGCCCGGGCCGCGTTACCCAGGGCAACCGCAGTGCGGCCGCACCTGAGCTGTGCGCCTGCGTCCCGCGGGTCCTACCCTCCCTTCCCCTCGGCCCTCGCCCCTGCCCGGCCACAGTCGGGCGGAAGGGGGCGTCGCCCCGCCTCGCCAAGTGAATATCGGCCCGCCGGCCCCGTCCAGCCCAGCAGACACAGACCCGCCGCCGCGCCGGCGCCTAGCCCGCCGGGTCAGCGCGGCCAGGCCTCGCCGCCGGCCCCGCTCCCAGGGTGCACCGCGGCTAGCGCTCGGGTGGGAGCGGGCGAGATGCGCCGGGCGGGCGGTGCCCACTGACCTCCTTCGGCGGCCCGGCCCGGGCAGCGCCCGAGCCCAGGCAGCCCCGCCCGCCGCGCCCCGCCCAGCCCATGGGCCACGGGCCCCCACCGCCGCCCGCCGGGAGGACCGAGCCTAAGAGGGCAGCCGCCTGAAGGAACGCGACGGCGGCGCCCGCAGGTGAGGCGGGGCCCGGGGTGTGCAGAGTCCGGCCCCGCTTACCTGGCAGCGCCGGCGGGGGCGGAGGGGCCGGGCAGGGACGGAGGGGCCGGGCAGGGACTGGAGTTCGTGGCGAAGACTTTAAAAACCCTCCCCGCCGGGAGACGGGGGACGGGGTCTTCCTGCTCCACCTCCGGGGCTTGGGAGCCGTGTTAGCTCCCCCAGGGGCAGGAGTGGCCCCGGACGAAGGCAACTCGGGGAACGGCGGAGTGGGGGAAAGAGGGTCCCTGAGGCGCGGCGACCCCCGCGCCCGCCCCCGCGGGGTCCGCCGGCCCTTTCTGGGGAGGGGGCTCCCCGGCCCGGGCTCCGGTCCGGGGTGCGGACCGGCCGCGTCGCGCGCCCACCCCAGTGCCAAGGGGGAGGAGAGGCCGGTCCCGGGGCGCTCCTGCCTGACCCGGGGTGGGATCGCAGGGCTAGGGATCCGCATTGCAGGTGCACCAGGAGCGCCCCGGGGCCTAGCGCGGCTTTGTCTGGGATGCTGTGGGGAGGAGGCCGTCTGAATCCACATCGCCTTTTTAAATGCTTGTTACCACCCGGGGAACCTTAGAGACCCTCCCTGACAAGTTGTATCGCCTCCCGTCCTGGTAGCCTTTCCGTAAGTACACTACCTGCCAGCCCCTTCCTGAAGCTTTGATGCGGCTTTAGTTTACTCTAAATAACGATTTGCCTGTGATTCGTGAAACGGAGCAGAATGCACAAACGCCGCAGAGCTCCAGGCTTGGCTGCCGGGCTGCCGTCTGCTACCGCGAGTGAGTTTCTCTAACTTAGTTTTTCATGCTGACCTGTATTGTTTCATTTCAAGCTTTGATATTTAGCAGTACGATCTAGTCCACTAATGAAAATTAGGCGGCCAGAGTGAAAATATAATCGCGCTCTGTAGCTTAGGTTGCAGTAGTCGGTTTTACTACCAGGCTGTAATACTTTAACATATTACGCATTTCCTACGCATTTCCAGAAACCTGTAAGAGTATTAAAACTAGGATTGCCATTTTAAAACTTTTACGTTTGAAATTTATTTAAAGAGCATTGGTATTGATAAAATGATTTTTCTTTTTTTTTTTTTTTGCACATCAAGAATTCTCATGCATTTTCTCGCCATTGCATTGTAAGGAAAAAGATGCTAATGTTTAAAGTGCCTTTTACCTCCAAAGATGTTTTGAAATGTATGTAATTCTTTTGGCTAACTGTTCATCTTATGTGAAATATGCTTGGAAGAAGGCTTTAAAACGTGATTATATATACGAGTATGCGTACATATACATACACACCACTGAAAAATCTTAAAATAGTTTTGTTACTTCTCTGCGTGTTATAATTACTCAATAAATTTAGTTTAGGTACATTTAAGATCTAAAGTACAGAACAATTATTTGTGTGAGATTTTTACTGTAACACATTTTAAATACATCAGTCTAACAGATACGTTTTTTTGGAAATTAGATATTTTTATTAACTCTTTAAAAAACGAATCATTCATCTTGGGTTTATAACTCTTTCATCTGCCATGTTGGATAAATTGCCAAATTGGATAAATTGATCTCAACTTATCCAATTATCTTTGGATAAATTGATCTCAACATAATTATCTAGTTGGTAGGATGCCTTTGCGACGATACTAAGGTTAATAAAGTGTTGATGCTTTTAAAAAATACTTATGCTAAAAAAGCATTTTCTCGTATTTCTGGCAAAAAAGTCATGGAACTTTTTTCCTTCTATCTGGAACAAGGTCAGCCATAAATAGTTTCTAATACATAGTGGGCACACATTTGGTAACTAAGATTAATTATATCTACTGGATTTACTGAATTCCATATCCTTCAAGGGCAGTGACTAGGTGACTTTGTATCTTCACACACTAATGTTGCAGTAAATGTTTGAGTCAGATTGAAGTTTCATCCCAGCTAGATAGATGCTAAGTTGGTGACACCAGTTTCCACAGCTTCAGCTTTGATGTTTCAACCTGCAGAAGGATTTGGGCATGGAAGTGGCTGTGTCTTAATTGTCTTCACATATTTGAAGGTCTGTCATGCTTATTTTGACTAATTATTGAGTACAGAAAAACAGATTTCACTTCTATATGAAGGCAAAAGTTGTTTATGGTGAGAACTAGCAGTGGAAAGAAGGGGCTGCTCCTTCCCTAGGGGCTTTTGTGATCGGCTGGTTCCCCACTTGGCGTGAATGGCTCTTATGAGGTATCACAGAGGTATAGGAGGGTCTTTCTGAGAGGGACTCCTGGGTATTCCGATGGCAACTATATTCGAGGACTTTTGTACTTCCCTGTTAGCACTGTGGCTTTTGTTTTTTGTTTTCTTATGCTGGCTTCTACAGTTGTGGACGTAGCAACATCCGCAGACACCTACATGAACCCTAGGAAGATTTTTTAGTAGATTAAAGACCCACCTGCTATCAAAGATGATTCTTAGTCCTGCTTTGCATTTGTATGGCACATTACAGGGAATAAAGCACTCTCGAATTCAGTGTGTTTTAAAAGACTCTTTTTAATGATACATGATTTGTATTTCTTTCTTTGACTTTATTTTCTACAATAAACATTGAATCAAGAGGAAAATTACTCTTTTCTAGGAAGGCAAGCAGAAAAGTCTTTTTTTAAAGCTGTTTTTAAAAAATAGGATGGTGCCAGTCATTCTTTGGAGAGCCAGCAAGTTGTGAAGGTGAATCGTTCTTTTATTTGGCTGAAAACATTTTTTAAAAGATACTGAATAAGGCTGGGGGCAGTGGCTCACTCCTGTAATCCCGGCACTTTGGGAGGCCGAGGCGGGCAGATCACAAGGTCGAGAGATCGAGACCATCCTGACCAACATGGTGAAACCAAATCTCTACTAAAAATACAAAAATTACCTGGTCGTTGTGGCGCAGTAGTCCCAGCTACTCGGGAGGCTGAGGCAGGAGAATCGCTTGAACCCAGGAGGCAGAGGTTGCAGTGAGCCGAGACCACGCCACTGCACTCCAGCCTGGCGACAGATCGAGACTCCGTCTCAAAAAAAAAAAAAAAGTCTGAATAAGAGATGATATAAGAGATGATTCTTGTGCTTGCTCCGCATTTTAGTTTGTTTATTTCATTACTCAAACATGACTCAAGTTTCACAGCAAAAAGTCCAGTCATATCCACCTACATTAAGTTGCATTGGATGTTTTTTCAGTATGTCTGCATGGTTTTTAAAATATGCTGGCAGCTGAAGGTAAAACAAAGCCAAGAAGTAGAATTACAGCAAGCCGAAAAGCTTAGGGGAATTGGAGCTTTGTGTTTGAAGAAGAAAAACATGTGCCCTATTTGTATAAACCCATCTTGAGAGTGATGGTTTTATCAACAATGGGAATAATGATTTATCTATTATAACAAAGATTCGGCTACTGTCAATCTAATACATGTATTAAGTGGGTCAATGAGGTTGGGACTCCAGTCTGACTAAGCAGAGCAGAGTTGCCTGTGAACACCGGAGTGCCCAATACACAAGGATTGAAGTGCAGCAAGACAGTAATGAGGCCAATTGAGTTAAACCAAGATCTGACCTCTCCAGTTTAGGAAGAAGAGGAAAAAACAATTCTGAATTAATGTCTGCATGGACTTAACTTTTTAAATGTCTTTTAAAGTAGTTACTCTCTCATTCTCTAGCAAATGAGTTTGTGTCATGCTTTTAACTTTTTAAACGTCTTTTAAAATAGTTATTCTCGTTCTCTAGCAGATGAGTTTGTCTCATGCTTTTAACTTTTTAAATGTCTTTTAAAATAGTTACTCTCATTCTGTAGCAGATGAGTTTGTGTCATGCTTTTGTGTCTCTTACCCATTAGCTGACTTTGGGTGTGATAAGTGACTAAGACTCCTCAAACTTTGAACAAGGAATATACCATTTATTTATGCTGTATGCATGAAGGGAAAAGAGATGAATATCAAGTTTTTCTGGCCAACCAAGAAATAAAACCTTAAAAGTGTCTATTTTTTCAGGAAAAAAAATCACAGATAGTACTTAAATATTATTACCAGGACAACAAATTAGCAAATAAGGCAACCAGTTAGAAAGCAGCATTTTCAAGGTTAAAGGTTGCATTTTAAAGCTTTTAGCCATGACTTCTGAAGGGATCGCACAAACATCTTAAAAGACTTCTTTGTTAATCAGAAAACAGTTTACATGCAAATTTCCACACTGGAGAGCCGACCGAGATCAATACTTTCATGATTATTCCCAACTTACTGCTTTATCAGAAAGAACTTTACTACAAAGCAAGAAGTGTCTACTCTTCTGTGAAGGAGTAAGTTTTCTCGTTTCTGAAATTCTTTATTCTAGCTGAATTCTCAAGACTGAGCAGTGAACTTCCATTGGTTAGCACCAAATAGAGCAAACCTGAGTAAGCTGCCTATTAAAAGGGGAAAAAACGACAGAAGAAAACTTTTAATAAATGGAATATAAGGCACATAATACTCTGCTTCTACAAATTTTCTTTTTGTTGCCTCTTTGGCAACACTTAAGATACTAAATTTAGGTCTGCATAAAATCCATTATCCTTTGCTCTTCAGATTTCCTCCCCAATCTATTTCTAAATGCATCCTGTGCCCTTCTCATTTACTATGCAGGTAAGAGAGTTTATGAGAAGTCATTAAAGCCCATGTTCTTAGGTAACATTGTTTAAGCATTAACGCTACATGTAAATTGTCATTCTCAATATTCTTAAAGTTGCACATTTTACCTAGAAATCCGTGGCATCATACTCTGAAAAGACCATCTCTGATATAACGCAGAGGACACATAAAAACACTGGGTTCCCAAGAGAAAGTTCCATCTCTGTCATACGTAGCATAATTATCTTAGGCTCTCCATATTTTTCTAATGATAAATGAACGTAAGAGGTTAGGCTCATGCCATACCCTAAACATTGAAGGAGGCTTTTTGTAACTCCTTTCCCTTCGGCTGTCACACACATCAACCCAGATGAAAGGCACTGCTAGTGTTTCTGCCTCAGTGGCTAGTAGCGTGGGAGAGCAGATACAGTTTTTAAAAATAGCCAAGTCTTGCACATTGATAAGGAAGATGGAGAAAGGTTGGAGTTTTTTGCTCAGTTTTGTGTTCCCATAGATAAGAACATAGCAGAAGTTATTAGGTTTGGCCTGTCATTTTCAAGGAAGGTCAGTATCTGATACTGAGTCATCTTTATCTTCTGGTTGAGTCCCTATGACAAGACCAGAACGTTCTAGTAGAATAGAGCAGCAGCTTTCTGGCATTAAGGTACTTGCTCATTGACATGCCCTGTTGCTCTCGGGGGAGGAAGGATGTGTAATCCTCCTCAGCCTCTGCAATGTGATAGATTTCAAGTGAGGAATTGCTTTCCATCAGTAAAGCGGTCAAGTCAGTTTTTGACAAGTTTGTTGGTACAATAAGACTGTGGTATCAGGACCCAGTTCAGAGGTGAACAAAGCCAAACCGTATTGTTTGAGGGCAAAGGCAGGTTTTTAGGGGAGAGACAAAATAAATATCCAAGTAGAAACAAAGCTAGAAGTGAGACCTTGGAGATAGGTTAAGAGCTGTCTATTTGGAGGTGTTCTTGTGTCTCATCCCTTTTTGCAGGATGGAACTCAGAGCTTTGGATGACCATTGGCTAATTCTAGAACACTGCCCTGAATGTTACTCATTAGCAGGCTGTGGTTAGAGCAGAGTGCCTTTCCAAGTAGTGTCAGGATGCCAGCGGGACCTGCCTGTGCAGTGACCATCTTGAGTCTGAAATCTAAGTGGAAAGCAGCAAATTAGCCATTCCTGTGTTTAGAGGAAAACTGAGTTTAGTTAGAAGGTGTCAAGTCGTTGGGGCCAGCATGTTCCTACTGAAGAGACTGGGAATCCTTGGCAGGTTAGTAGCCAGCAGAACCGTAGAGTCCCTTGAAGGAAGGTTGAAGTGATGTTTGGACTGCTGAACTGCAGAGTGAACCTGGGAATGAGATGCACTGACACCCTCATCAGTGCTTTCCATCAGTGTGCAAAAAGAACATCAGTGTTCTCAAAAGAACACAGCTTCCTCTTGCATGGAATGTCCTACCATTGGGGATGTAACCAGAAGCCTCCGAAGCCTACTCAGTTTTTTTGGTGAATATCCCAGAGTTTTGTTTGTCACAACTCTCGTGGTTACATTTATAGGTAGGAAATACAGCCACTTCAGTCCAGTTTCTGAAAATTCCTGGCTAGGTTATTTTTCACGGTTTCATTTGGACATTTTACTACGTCTTCTGATTGTGGACAAGACAGTAAAGGCATTGATGAATGTGTAGGGCTTTACAGCTTTATTTACAATCTAATCTGGAAATTATGGACTCCTGTTACAAACAGACACACTTAATGTACCAAATCTGGAAATAAAATATTTCAGAAGTCTTTTTGACAGTCATTGTGTTAGCCTTTGCATGCATCTTCTACACCCAGTGAAATTACTAAAGCATTCACATGAAAACCCATTTTTTCTCATTTGAATAAAACTAATGTGAATGTGCTTATAAATGCCTGCCTCCCACCCCACAGCCCGATCCACAGATAAGCTGCTCTCTTTGTCTTTATGGCTACTTCCCACAACATGAATGGACAGGTCGAACAACTCACATAGTGCTGATGAGCTACACTGGTAAAGTTGGAGCAAGCTACCCACATACGATTTTCCATGGCATCCCTTCTTGTTGGTGTGTACTAGGCCATGGGACACAGGAGCAAGATGAAGGCACTTTGGAGCTACCAAGGGGCTCTCTGAAACCCTGACAGTCGTTAGAGTCCCTTCTATGATGTGGGGCCTGATCTAGGACAGGAACAGTGTAGTAAAGAGCCACCATAAGGGACTGTTCAGTCTGAGAAAGATGACTGACTGTAGATAACCTTGACCGTGTTATTCACCAAAGGAAGTATATTTCCAAAACAGCCCAACGTGGGTTACACGAGGGCCGTGAGAAATGTAAGCTCCTCCAAGAGCATGCAGCCCTCACTGTTTTCACAATTGTCTGTAGTCAAGAGTCAGGAAAAAGTGAGAAAGAAAAGCAGGACTTCATACTCCAGTGAGAGCAATAAGCTTTGACTTCTGGACAGAATATACAGAGGTCAAGATGATCAAGATTCCTCTTTATTGAGAAGAGATTGCATCCCAAAAATCAATTTACTTTTCTGTGAGTGGTTAGTCTTGTCTCCTCAATTATACACAAGTGTTTATTGATTTACCTCACTATATCTCGATGCACACGTACAAGCACACACGTCATTCCAAACAGTATATTTAACTGGCAATATATTTAGCGATTTAAAATTGTAGTTTTCAAATGTTATCAAATATATCAGGTGTCCTAATACATCAGTTGATTTTACCATTATAATTTGAGCTTTAAGAACAAGTATTCAAAAAAAGACCCAGTATTCATGAAAAGACCCAGCAGCTCATCTGTGGGGATTGTCAGGTGACGAGATGTTTTTTCCATTTGAATTTTAATTTCTTTATTAGTTTTTAGGTAAATATAAATTATTAACTAATTGCCTCACTATTCTGCTGGTCCAAAGGGAATTAGGAACTTTAGAAAACAAAATTTACGTTAAAAAATAATGCAATTATTATTTAAAATTGTCAGAAATATGGCATCTTAAAACATTATTCAGCTAATGGAAGTAGAGTGACTCTTGGTTGTCATAATATGTAATATTGTCTGGAATTTTTAAAAAGCAATTTATAAAGATACTAGTTTCTTAAATTACAGCTCCCTGTAATTCGTATACTCATGTTTAGATTCACCTACTCTGAAATCATGGTGTTAGGTAGTCATTGAGCTATTCTGTAAGGCAAGTGTCAAAAATTTAGGAAGTTCCATTTAATTTAGCCTTTGTGAAAAAATTCTACTTTTTGTATGAATTCTGTGCCGCACCCCCACTCCCAAATATTAGCTACACAAAGGCTGAATTTTTATTTCTTTTATTTGTTGGTGTGTTCCGAGTGTCCTCCACAGTGTCTGGCTCAAAGCTGCTTAAAGATGCTTCCTTTATGGAAAGAATGAACTGTAATAATTTATATCACCCCCCCCCATATAGAAGACATAACCTCTTATGCCCCCAAATTCACAAAAATAGGTATGAAAGGATTTTCTTTAAAAGTACTAAGAATTTATGTAGTCTTCTGTGTTATATTGGAATAGCCTCCTTGTTAATACAGACACTTAAAAAAAAAGATAAATAACTTTTCAGTTTGTACCTGTTATGTTTAAACTTTATTTTTAAACTGCTTTTAACCTGAGCAATTGTTTTTATTTTGGAAGAGACCTTTTCCAAGTAGAAAACCATTTTAAGATTTACCAGTGCAACACTAATTACTTCAATTTCTCTAGTATATTTCTGCAAATTACAAAGTTCAAATTATGGCTCTTGTAAACAGGGTTTCCTGGTGACCATGGAGCCTGTACTTTCATTTCTCCCAGCCTGGAAAGCTTTCTTAAAGTGCTAGTATATATAAAATATTAGGAGTTTTGACATGATTTCATAAATTTATTGGGAGTCTTTAAAATTCTCGTAAGGTTTACATATTTAGTGAAGTCCTTAAAAACAAAGCTCTTTGCATTGAAGAAATATTAAAGCCTTTAAACATCAAAGTTTCCTGGAGATTTCCTGCCTGCATTAGATAGAGTTCTCCTGTGGAAACTGCACACCTATCTGAGCTGCAATGTGTCCACTCAATTTCTGTGGAAATACGCAGCTTTATAACCATAACACTGGAGTCCCTATTGCATTCCAGGTTTACCTTGCACTCACACTCTTCACTTCTCAGGTCACTTTAGCGTTCATACAAGAAAAGCAAAATCTCACATTATCAAGAAATGGGAAGAAAATTATTACATTCTTAGGCAATTTGGAGTTTATTTGCAATCCTTTTTCTTCCAAGCAAAAGAAAGCAAGGAAATGCTGATCCAGTGTTCCAGTCATTTTAGCTAAACAGGTAAAGTAGTCCCTTTCTGCACTCCTGCCTCGCTGAGCGTGTAAGATACAAGGAAGAAAGTCACTCAGATAGGCTCCTATTTTCCCCTCACCTGCTGGTCGCCCTTTCCTCCAGGGTTAGCAGCTCTCTGGTACGGGAGGGATGCTGCATGTTGGGAGAGTTTGCCCTCCCAAAAGTGCCATACGCTACGTTTACTAGCCATCCCAGCAACCCAGAGAGAGCAGGATAAACCTCAAGTCCAAAGAGGAGAAAAGGCCTACCTCAAATTAGATTGACCGTAACCCTGGGGGTTTCTCAACCAAAACTCTTTTGACCTTTGGGGCCAGATTATCCTTGTTATGGGGCTGTCCTGTGCATTATGGTCTGTTTAGCAGCATCCCTGGCCCCTACCCACTAGATGCTGTAGCACCCACCCACACACTCATGACAACCCAAAGCATCTCCAGACATCGCCAAATGCCCCCCGGGGGCACAGTTGTCCCAGCTGAGAACCACTGCACCAACTTGATAAAACTCAAGATTCATCAGGAGGATGAGAACCCTGTGTTCTTCATTAATTCCGACTGCTTACAGTTTGCCTCGTTCGTATCAGAAAACATACGTGCTAATTCCATCTGTTCTTTAGATTTTAAAAAAAAAACGCTGTATCTTGCATCATCCATAAAACAATGACTGTAGATTCTCTGAGGGAAAAAAAAACCCTATGTAGATGGTGTTCTCAGCAGGTTAGAGTCAGACTGCAGAAGCAGGCCAGCTCCTCTCCAAGGCCCACATGAAGATTACTGTTGCCACTGCCACATTATGTTATGTCTCAGCACAGAGTGGCCACCTTCCTTTCTCTACTCTCCATCCTGTTCTGCCTTCGGAATCGCAGCATCGATTGTTGACCTAAGCAGGCAAAAACTCAAACTACATTTGAATAAAGAATTTGTCAGTATCTGCATTTGTTTTAGTCTTCTGTATCAAGAGAGAAACCCCAAGCCCCTTATCCAGCTAACCAGAACACCTTAAAAGTGTTTGTCTTCAAAAAAGATCACATGAAATTGTATTATTAATAAATTAGTAAATAAGGCAACCAATTTAAAAAGCAAACGTTTAGAAGTTCAAAGCTATATTTTAAAGGATTCAGCAACAATCCCTGAAGCCCAGGTGTCTTAAAATAACTTGTTTGGTAATAAAAACAGAACAGAATTGTACATTTTTACATGTTTCCACAAGAATAGCAGAGTAAGCTTGTAGCTCTTTAAGAGAACTAGCTTTTAAACCCAGAATAGTATCTGTTTTTCTGCAGCTTTAGGAGAGAAGAAGCATTTTCTCTTATTCTGATTTTTTTTTTCCCACAAGCAGCAGCATCAAGAATAAGCACTGGAATTATATTAGCATCTGGCACGAAAGAATAGACCTGAGAAGCTTACAGCTTAAAATATGGGGAAAGAAAAGGGCAAAAGAGAATGTTTAGCAAATGGAATATTGGCTGAATGGTGTTCAGGCTGTGCGGGATATGCACCTTTATATTTTAGAGGGCTGCAGCATTTCGTCTTCATTTAGGGACAATATATTATCTAGTTGAGAGCATAGGCTTTGGAGTCAGACTGGTTTTGGGTGACCCCAGCTCTGCCCTCTTACTAGGTGTGACTTGAAGGACGTCATTTAACCCTCCAAGCTTGTTTCCTAACGTGTGAAGTGAGGATAAGAATATCTGCTCCTTAGAGTGTTGATCAAGTACGTAGCATGGCGCCTGGCACTGAGCCCTCAGTAAAAGGTGATTCCATGTTGATTCTTCTCCCCTGGAGCTAACGGCTGTGTCACTACTGCAGTTTCTGTCTGCTTCACCCTGCATCATCCCTGCTGGACTAAACTCCCTTAAGTGGCAATTTTGCCTCTATTGAGTAAAAACTCAGCTTTTCCCCATTGCTTATCTTTTCCATCTCGACTTTTCTGAGCAGCTTTTAATATACAACTTAAATCTGACACTAGCTTTTCTATCTAACCTTATTTTCCACCACTCCCCAGAATGTTCTTTCCATATCAGATAGTTTAATGGTCTCATGTTCCTTCTAAAACTTAATTCATATTTACTTCACCAGAAATGCTTCCTCCTGTCCCAACTCTGCCCATCCTTTGAGGCTCAGTTTAATTCCAACCTCTTCAGAGTAAAACCTTTGTCACTTCAGTCCTTATTCACTCATTAATTAGGTACCTCCGTGTGTCTGGCAACAGATAGGTACCAGGAATGCTACAATAATTGAGGCCAGACCCTGTCTTCCAGGGATTTATGCAGCCTGGTGCAGGAGAGACAGGTAGATAAGAGAGAGCTACCAGTGCTGTGATGGGCAGTCCTTCACCCTTCATGGACAGCCTTCCTGTGGCTCCTGTACTTGGTGTATGCCTCATGAGGATTTAATTATACATTGTTTTCTTTGTACTTTAGTGGCTGAGTCTCATATCCCCAAGTAAATTGTAAGCATAGGACTGAGTACACAGTGAGCACTTTAGAAACATATGCTAGCTTGATCTTTCACCTCCAGATGCATATTTAAAAGGAGAATCGATTGCCTAGTTTATTGTAAAGGCCTTGTAAACTTCAAAAAGCAAATTACAAAACAGAATCAATGATGATGTTAAGCTCTTGGGGATCACCATAATGTCCTGGTGATTAGAGTGGCTCCTAGGCTTTGGAATTCATGGGACAGTGCACTTTTAAATTTGGCAGTTTTAAAATGAAAATAAAGAATTGTCCTTTGAGTCTAATAAAGTTAGCTTTATGGAAAACTCACTGCATTGTCCTCATTTTTCTCACTGTGTCACAGACCAAGAAAAGCATCATCCAAGCTCATGACAGGCGTTTCCTGAATTTCTGAGCTGCTGAGTGCCACTGAGGAGCTCAGAAAGCATGATCTGAATCACGAGCTTACATGCGACACGGCCGCATCTCAGCTTCAATGCCATGTCACAGGCTCAGCATTGACAGTTCACATACTTGGCTCATAAGATAAATTTCCAGGTGTCAGTAAGCTGCACCAGAGAAGATACTGTATGTCACAAACTCCAGGAAGTCCTGAACAAGCCCACATTTTCCTTTCCACAGAAATGAAATGAAAATTTTTAGGTGGCTTGATAATTTTTTACTCTTTTTATTTGTGAGCTTTCCCACTATGGCAATCAGAGAAATTTTTCTAAGCCGTCTCATGCTCACTAATACAAGATACAGCATAGTACCTAATGATGGGGTCGGGGAGGGTGCTGAGTAAGATCACCACTAATGTGTAACTCCTAGAAAGAAGGCGTTCTTAAAGGGCCAGCCCAGGTTTCCAGAGGCACCATTCTTGTAGGTGGCGGGGAAATAGCAGGGAACAAGACAGAAAAGTCCTTATTCTCCTGGAATTTACATGCTAGTAAGGTAAGAAAGATAAGCGACCTAACTTTAGATAGTGATAAATGCTACGAAGACATAAAATGGCATAATGATGATGACAGTTGAAAAAAATTGTTAAATTATTCCAGTGGTACAAAGTGAGCCCTGGCCACAGCAGGTCCCATGACAGTTTATCTGGGAGCAAATGAACCCTATTTGGATGACTCTCCATATTGAAGCAATGATAGTAAACACATAGCTCTAACCATGGTTCTAAATGCTTTAGATCTGTGCTGCCCAACATGGTAGACACTAGCCTCATGGGGACAGTTCATTTTAATTCAAACAAAAAATGAAAAATTTCTCAGACACGTGAGCCACATTTCAAGTGTTCAATAGCTACATGTGGCCACAACAGCTACAGAAGAGAGTGGTCACATCTCTGAGCCTCAGTTCTTTAAAAACAGCATAATCATACCTATTTTGCATGATTGTTTCAAGAATTAAGTGATTATCTATAAGCCTGGCACTTAAGGCCGCATGCGGTGGCTCACACCTGTAATCCCAGCACTTTGAGAGGCCAAGGTGGGCAGATCAGTTGAGGTCAGGAGTTTGAAACCACCTGGCCAACATGGTGAAACCTCGTCTCTACTAAAAATACAAAAATGAGCCGGGCATGGTGGTGCGCACCGGTAGTCCCAGCTACTCAGGAGACTGAGGCAGGAGAATCACTTAAACCCAGGAGGTCGAGGTTGGGATTGCACCACTGCACTCCAGCCTGGTCAACAAAGTGAGACTCCATCTCAAAAAAAAAAAAAAAAGAAAAAAAAAAGGCCTGGCAGCCAGACACTTGGTGTGGCTACTTTATTGGACAACAGAGAATAGAATATTTACATCATCACAGAAAGTTCCATTGGACAGCATCTGTTTAGATAAACAATCTTACCCCACATCCTGAGGTGTACATACTGTTTTTCCATTTTGCAGATGAGGAAGTAAGGCACGGGAGTTATGTGTGACTTGCCCAAGGTTGCATCGTTAACGAAGGGCAGAACTAGAATGCAAACTGTGGCGGTCTGGATCCAGAGCCTGGGGGTTAATCCTACCCTGCTATGCCGCTATAGCTCGCAGATCCAGTACAGCTCATCTGTGTGATCCACTTTCAACCAGAGTGCAACCAAGGGAGAGAACATTACCTCTTCAGAAAATCTTGTCATTGAATGCTTTTAAATTCCGCTAACATGAGTTCTGACCAGAGGATCAGGAAAAATGTAGGCCTGTCATAGGCACAATTTCCCCCTCCTTGAAAAGGGCAGAGGAAACTACAAAGCACCAAAAAAATACCAAGTTTATGATGATCTCAATAAGGCAGATTAAGCTCTGTACGCCTCAGTTCCCCTATCCTAGAGCGGTGTGAGGATGTAATGAGGCAAGGCCTGGAAAGCCTCAGCGGGACCTGTCACAGTCAGTGACGCCAGGGAGGTCAGCAGCAGCATTACCACTGTACTCAAGTGGCCACACTTGGGCCAAACGTTCCAGAATGCACAAGAAACAGCAGAACAGACTACTTATGTGAGGAGGCAGCTCGTCCTCTCCCAGAGCTGCCATGAGAGCCTGTGGTTCCAAACAGCCAGAGTTTGGAATTGGAGAGCACTTCAGGAAGGCATGAGGCAGAGGAGGTGGCAGCCTTCAGAAAGAATCTGCATTTGGCTCATGCACTTAGGATTTGCAAGTTAAGTGTCTTCACTCGTCTGAGCCTCCATTCTTTAAAAAATGGGTTTAATTGGCCGGGCGTGGTGGCTCATGCCTGTAATCCCAGCACTTTGGGAGGCCGAGGCGGGAGGATCACCTGAGGTCGGGAGTTTGAAACCAGCCTGACAACATGGAGAAACCCTGTCTCTACTAAAAATACAAAATTAGCCGGGCATGGTGTTGCATGCCTGTAATCCCAGTTACTCGGGAGGCTGAATCAGGAGAATCACTTGAACCCGAGAGGCAGAGGTTGTGGTGAGCTGAGATCACGCCATTGCACTGCAGCCTGGGCAAAAAGAGTGAAACTCTGTCTCTAAAGTAAAATAAAAAATGAGTATAATCATACCTATCTTGCGTGATTGTCTTAAGAATTAGGTAATAGGCCGAGAGTGGTGGTTCACATCTGTAATCCCAGCACTTTCGGAGGCCGAGATGGGCAGATCACTTGAGGTCAGGAATTCGAGACCAGCCATGGCAAAACTCCGTCTCTACTAAAAATACAAAAATTAGCCAGGTGTGGTGGTGCATGCCTGTAATCCCAGCTACGCAGGGGGCTGAGGCACGAGAATCACTTGAATCTGGGAGGTGGAGGTTGCAGTGAGCCAAGATCACACCATTGCACTCCAGCCTGGGCGACAAAGCGAGACCCCCCATCTCAAAAAAAAAAAGAAGTGATCATCTGTAAGCCTGGTGCATAGAAATTTGGTAAATAATAGTCATAATTACTATTTTGATTAATGATTTTCAACTTCTCTTTAACAAATGTCCTTGAGTATTTTCTTGCCCAGATGCCTTAGACCCAGGGAATGTGTTAGGACAGTTATCCTCAAACCTGATTGCTGTTACCACCCTTTACAGTGCAATGATCACATCCTTGAGAAGCCAGGCAGAGCCAACTGAAAGGCATCGTGGGGCGTGCACATAGCAGCTGCTTTCGAAGATGGAAGCTGCCTCACACTCCCCCACAACCAGCAAGGACAGTGGCCGCCATGTATGACCTCAGGTGACCATCCTGCCCATTCTGAAAACTGGGAAGTCAAACTCTCCAGGCTCCTGACTGGCCAGTAGGCTTCACTAGAGCTGGATCAACCAGAAGAAGCTGAAACATCCAACCTAAGAATTTTGAACTTCAAATGGAAAATCTGGGCACTCTAAACCAAAATTGCTAAGTTCCAAAAATGTTGGATACATTGGGTGCTTATTTGTAAAAGTATCTAAATGAAAGTGGGCCCTTTAAAGAGTGTGTCATGAACCAAGGATTATAATTAACCCCATTGTGGGGGCACAAGGTCAAATATAAGAGGAAAAAACAAAGTCAGTTGTACAAATGGAAAAAGTGCAAATGAAAAATGATGACTTTTAACAAGGCAAGGACAGTAAGAATAAGAAAATACTGAGGCTGGGCTCGGCGGCTCACGCTTGTAATCCCAGCACTTTGGGAGGCCGAGGCAGGCGGATCACAAGGTCAGGAGATCCAGACCACGGTGAAACCCCGTCTCTACTAAAAATACAAAAAAATTAGCCGGGCGTGGTGGCAGGCACCTGTAGTCCCAGCTACTCGGAGAGGCTGAGGCAGGAGAATGGCGTGAAGCCAGGAGGCGGAGCTTGCAGTGAGCCGAGATCACGCCACTGCACTCCAGCCTGGGCGACAGAGCGAGACTCCGTCTCAAAAATAAAAAAAAAAAGAAAATACTGGATTGCCTCTCATTCTCTGAAAAATCCTAATGAATATCAGATGTAGTGATTTTCTACCTTCCCCAATTTATTTCACTCTCCTCCCACAGCTCGTATATAATCTGTGAAATACAGTTGTCCTGCCCCTTATTTTGCTTGTCATTTGTTTTCATTTATTTTGACTGGGTTAATGCACTAATGGCTCATTTATCTACGATGATCAAAATTTGGTTGCAAAGACAGCCCTAAAGTAACACCTATTTGCCTTGTACCGTTCTCTCACTGGTCTCTGGATGTTAGAATTGCTGGTGCATTTTAAACAACATTCTTAATGGATAGCTGTTCTGTGGGAAGCTTTTCCCTTCCCCTGGAACTTAATGCATGATTTCCCAGAGAGCTGAAACATATGATTCTGGGAATTCTCTTGTTCCCTGACATAATAAAGAGTGATTGTGAGTGGGAAGAACTTTATGGGGGTCAGTCATAAATGCCATCAGTAAGCGTGCCTCACCTATTCTACACAGCACAGGAAGTTTGTGGAAAGGACACTTGTAAAGAATTGAATAATCCACGCTGGAGCTCTCAGATCACTAAGTGGAAAGTCAGAGGTCAAAAACCCTTAAATGGACATGCTGAAGCCATCAAAAAACAAAAAACAAAACAAAAAAAACCTATAGAAATGATCTAGGAAAATGGTAAATGCCTTCTTAAAAATATAAGTTTATCTTTTAAAAATATTGGTACTTACTCAAGCTGTGTTATTCCAAATAAATAAATGTTTAATAAAAACAAATATCTGGTTATTGATCACCAGAAGGTATGTAAGTACTATAATTAAATGCCTGGTCATGGTGACTTTATTTACTGAAGTGACTATTGTTGGACTATTTTAATAATTTCAAAGATCTCTAATGTCCTCCCTGTCTCAACTCATCGGAAGGAATCAGTGTGGGCCCCTTTCATAGACAGGCAAGTTGGAGGAGCTGGCTTGCTTTTGCTTGATGCGTAGCTAAATTCTTACACGTTCCAAGATGACATGGCTGGGACTGGGCAGAGCTCCTTCTACCGCATCACAAGGATAACGTCTCTTTCCTCTATAAGTGGCAGTCATCTTCTCTGATGCCTGTTATAGCTAATGAAACCATGGACTCTTTTACTTTTTGTAAGTAATAAAGGAAAAATATGGCTAAATTAAAGTGTATAGAGCCAGGTAAGGGGTCTGGCATTTATAATCCCAGCTCCACAGGGGGCTGAAGCAGGAGGATCACTTGGGGCCAGGAGTTTGAGTCAAGCCTGGGCAACATAGAGAAACCCTGTCTCTCCCCCACCAAAAAACAAGGTGTATAGAGCTTCAGTTAATGAATACCTTTCTTTCCTTAAAACCTGTACTATAATTAGGCAGACCCACAAATGGATAAAAGAAGGCCTATCAGTTAAGCCAGGTGAATTGGTCCATCTGTTTGGCAAACCATAGAGATTGAGATTTCTAAAGCGAGGGAACACATCTTCTCGGCCTAGGAACTTGGTTTAGGTTGTGATCATCAAGCACCAAGATTAAGTATTTCCTATTTCATTAGGATGAATGATGATTTGGCATTTGGGATCACTGTATCTTTTAGTTATCAACTAGTAGACAATTAAAATTGGCAGTAATCTCAATCTGAGCTAGAAATGGAAAGACCAGTTGGATATGAACTGCTTACTTCTCCTTCCATTAAAAGAAAGTATCACTAGGTAGAACTGTTTGTGTGGTAACTTATGAGATATTTGTGTCCTTAAATTGTTGGCTCAGGATCATCTTGGTAAATGACAAGCTTGTTAGAAGTGCACCAGTGACATTTCTACTAAGTTGAAAATGATACTAGCTCTAGCTCTTGAAACAAGGCTATTTGGGTGATCCCCAGAGGGCAGTCATACTGGGGGCTGCTGAGAAAGGGCAGGAGGAGGATACAGGGAGGGCGGGAAGGGCCTGAGCAGCACCTACATGGCCCCACCGGTCACCTCCTCCCCCAGAAGCAACGTCTCCCTGAGCCTGTGTCTTTGGAATAGAAAGTGCAGAGTTGACACTGTATGGGCATCGCCCCTCCAGCTCTGAGGGTCCAGAGATGGGATGCTGGTGCTCCCTCCTTCTGGGGTGGGGTCTGCCGCCCGCCGCTGGCCTCCAGCTCTGAGGGTCCGGAGATGGGATGCTGGCGCTCCCTCCTCCTGGGGTGGGGTCTGCCGCCTGCTGCTGGCCTCCTGGCAGTTAGGAACGCAATCTTCCACGACGGCCAGGATACTCCCAGAAGGCACCACACGACCCAGATGGTAGGAGCACGTGTATTTGCCTATCTTGGCCTGCACAGGCCACTTAAAAGACACGCGTGGGCAACCGGAAATATAGACTTGCTTTCTTCATGAGGCATTTTCACACAGAGAAGCCAAGCCCTCATCAGTGTACAGACCCATGACATGGTTTTTAAATAGAAGCCAAATAGAAACTCTTAAAGTATGAGATAATCTGAGTGCAGAGAAACCCGGTTAATAAATCCATCATGTAGGCCTCCAGTGACTGCAGCCTTCCCAGACAGGCTGCGTACCCTCTTTCCATGTCTAATTGTCAGGCTCTCTAATCACATCCATTACGACTTTAATGTTAGGCTGCACGTTCTTTCAGAAGGAAATGGCTGTCAGTGTCTAAAGAACTGTCGATGAGCCTTAATAAGATAAAATACATATGAAGGATAATGTCAGAGAATGGCAGGAATGTATAATGCATGGGGGGAGGCACCTAAGTTCTCATCATTGTCATTTTCTGCATATCTTTGGGACACTAAATTGTTACATTTGTAACAACTACCTTCCCATTGATTATTCTTGATGATGGTAAACCAATCACAATTTTAGCAATCCAAGATTACCCTGGAACAATATTATTAAAACATGTGATACTACTTTGTTAGTGGATATTTAGTGGTTATCTTTTTTAGGAGAAAACTTTATAATATTTTTTCTGACTATATGTTCATCATTAAAGAAGCTTTAGATAGTACTAAAATAGAACTTTTAAAAGGTAAAAATCACCCAGAGTCCACCATCTAGAGACAAATGTTTATTTATTTATTTATTTGAGATGGAGTTTCCCTCTTGTTGCCCAGGCTGGAGTGCAGTGGCGAGATCTTGGCTCACTGCAACCTCCGCCTCCTGGGTTCAAGTGATTCTCCTGCCTCAGTCTCCCTAGTAGCTGGGATTACAGGCGGATGCCACGACGCCTGGCTAATTTTTGTTTTTGTTTTTGTTTTTGAGACGGAGTCTCGCTCTGTCGCCCAGGCCAGAGTGCAGTGGCATGATCTCAGCTCACCGCAACCTCCGCCTCTCAGGTTCAAGCAATTCTCCTGCCTCAGCCTCCCGAGTAGCTAGGACTACAGGCCTGTGCCACCACACCCAGCTAATTTTTTGTATTTTTAGTACAGACAGAGTTTCACCATGTTAGCCAGGATGGTTTCCATCTCCTGACCTCGTGATCCACCAGCCTTGGCCTCCCAAAGTGTTGGGATTACAGGCATGAGCCATTGTGCCCGGCTGAGACAAATGATTTTTAACACTTTGGTGTATATCCTTCTACACATATCAAAAATGTGATAATATACATACAATTTTTAACATACTGTTTACAAACTTAACCTATCTTGGACATATTACCTTGTCGGTAAATGTAGATCTACACTATTTTAAATTATTGCATACTTTAGATGTGCCATTCTAGCCCCTTATTGACAGACATTCAGATTATTTTGTGTGGTGATTATCTTGCAAAAAATGACTTTTTTTTTTTTATTGCTACTGGAGTTTTCTTTCCTCTTCTAGCTTTTAGAGACATGCCTATTAAAAGATGTCTGCTGCTTAGCCAGGAATAGGGGAACCCACAAAACATCCCCATCCAAAGTTTCCACATTTGGATGAGTCCAAATTTAGTTCAGTTACCACTTTAGCACAATAAGCCAGACACACTGCAAAATGTTTTATACAAAAAATCTCATTTTACCCTCCCAGTCACTGTATCATGTAGGTTTGATTATTTCTCATGTTATAGAAGAGAAAGGTGAGGACTCAGAGAGGTTGCAAATCGGATATGGCAGGGTCAGAATTGGAACCCAAGATTCTGACTCCTGTGCTAAGCTCTCAACCTCACCTGTTTTTGCCAGATTAAAAAAGCCTAATTCTTTAAGAATGACTAATCAACGAGATGTTTTATCTTTTTAAAACATAATTGCACCTTTGCCTTCTACTTTTTGCTTCCACTTTGTAATCATGTTTACTCTTTTTACCAAAATATTTCTGGAGTCGTTGTTGAGTACTTACCCTTCCTTGATATGTTGTACCTTTTTATTGCTGCTTTAACTTTCAGAGATTTTCAGCTCACTTACTAATTGAATTTCTTAGATACATGTACAAGTAGGAATAATAGGGTCCTACTATGCAAAACAATTTATCCAGTTCATTGTGAATTCAGAGTAACATCAGTATTCATTTTCAGAGATGGTGAGTGTCCTTTCTTAAAAGCAGGTATTTGGGATTGAGAGTTGATGGCCTAATTAGCCATGGACCATTTTTTAGCCTCATGAAGTACTATAGATGGTTTCAAAGGGAGAAGCAGGCTTTCCTGTCCCTCAGGGCTCCTTGCTCTGCCTGCCTCTCTAGTTGCCTCCCCCAGTGGCTCTTCTCCAGTGAAAATGGAGGATAGAGGTCCCAGAAAATGCTTCCATTTGCTTTTATCCTTCCCTCTTTGGAAGTAATTGGAATTTCTTTGCTAGCTCATTTCCGTACTTAGATAATATTCAGGAAATGCCCTAGTTGGCTAAGTAAATAATCTTGAGGTATATTTATAGAAGTATTGACCAATGTTTACATAAAAATAATACAGCTAACATTCATTGAGCACTACTCTATGCCAGGCCCGTCCTGGTTGCTTTTAGCACTTAAAGCGACCCCATGAGTTAGACATCACAATGACTTAGGTGACAAGATAGGGTTCAGATACAGCCCCAAGCACGGTCTAATACCTCAAGAGTTTGTCCACTCCAGTCTCTTTTATCCCATTGTGTTAAGCAGATCTTCTTTGGGCCTCAGTTTCTTAATCTTGAAACAAAGGGGTGTTGGATGCCTGATGTTGAAGATTTCTTCTACCCTCAGTGTTTTCTGACTCCATGAATCTACTTAGAAAACGACCTCCCTGCTAGGAATCATTTTATCCTCCTGTTACATTTAATCACTGCAATTGCTGCCTTTGTTCTCTGGCCAGCCTTCATTTTCTTGATGGCAACACTTAAGCTGTAGGACACCAGAGCGGTACAGAAAGTGCCCACAGAAAAGCCCCCAGAGGTCCTCGTGCACAAACACGGAGACACTGTGCCCTGTTAAGGGCCAGGCAGTGCTGCCAGGTCAGGGCCTTTGAGAAAGTGCACAGAGAGGGCGGCAGGGCTCCCGTTGTTCATGGTAGGAGAGAGCCAAATGTGAATGGGTCATAACTTATTCATAACTAGAATCTAAAAGAGCTTGTTATAACTCATTCACAGCTACCACCTGAGTGCTAGTGTGCTATTTTTTTTAGATTCTAAAATTATTACCCTATTTCCACAGGCTTTGTGTTCACCTAAAAGATATGTTTATTCTTGATTGCTCAGAAACAATCTCCCATTTTTAAGTGGTGAGACCCTTTACTACTGAAGAAATTCCATTTCTTTTTGTCCAAGATATTGGTCTCAGGAATACGTTAGAATATTGCTTTTGGAATATTGAGAAATGATGGGGTGGGGTCATGTTCAGATTCATGCTGCTGCGGTGCTTTTTGACGAACGCAGTGTAGTTCTGGTTTAGATCTCCACTCAGTGCCATTATGAAGTGGTAGGAAATGATCTGCAGCGTGTATGTAATGCGGGAGCTCAGATGTGCGGGAAGAATGGAAGTTAATGAGGCAGGGGGCAGGGGATGGTTTGCCACGGGAGTTCTAGACAGAGGGAACAAGGTGTGCAAAGGCCCTGTGTTGGAGGGGTCTGGGCCACGCCAGGGGCTAGAGGACACCAGTGTTGACGAGCACACCAGCCCCGAGGGGACCCAGGGAGATGCCGCTGGGGAGGGGAGGCTGACCAAGCAGGGCCTCTGGAGCAGTGGGGCTTGGTCCCAAGAAAGTCAGAGAGATGCAACGTGATCAGAAATGTGCTTGACCATGAAAACTTGTGCAAGGAGGGTGTGCACATAGGAGAGACACTAAAGGAAAAGGCATATTTTTAAAAGGGGGAAGATAAGTCTGGCCTTGGTTCCTCCCACGGGTAACATCAGAGCTGTTTTTGGCAGCCAAGTGCTGCTTTTTCCCGGGAATAGCCTATTGCTTTCTCGGCCCCCAGAGGACTCCTATCAGCCTGGCCTTGCAGAGGAAGAGAGTGAGTCTGCCCCTGGCCCTGGGACCGAGCACCTGCTGGGATCCCAGGGACCAGGACACATATGCTACAGAGTGGAATACCTTGTGCTTTCTTCCTAAGCTAGCCTTGCTGCTTTGTTAAGGCACTAGCCTGGCCCAGAAAGCCCCACCCTCACCCAGCTTCCTAGGAACCTTTGCTGGTATTACGAGCGGGAGTCATTAGTGAGTCTTTTTGCCATATTGGGTGGTCAGCAGTGCCTTTACAGCTGTGTAATTTTCTAATGTGGACCCTCGAGAGCCAGTGGATCCAGCCTCCGTGTGAGCAGTGCTGTTCTGATGGCCTGGCCCTGTGCTCTGGACTCTGGAGGAACGCTGCCTTCCCTTCCGGGCCAAAAGGCTACTTCAGTGGGCTGTGTTTGCTTTTCCTCTGCAGTTTCAAAGTATTAGAGACTTGATGTGCACAACTTGGAAAACATCTGAATTTCTGCATGAAATTAAATCTGCCCCAGACCTCTGGATTGTCACCACATCACCTGCAGGCTAAGAGAAGCGGCAAGGCTTAGATGCATTTATTGGTTTATGTTCTCTCTTTTCATGGGTTAGTGTCCTCTTTTCCCCAGAGGCAGGTTGCAAGAGCAAATGATGTAAGTAACGTGAAAGGACACTGTGCTCGGGCAAGTCAGGTGGTCCATGGATAGAATCATGTCGTCACGTTACATTAGTGCCCTGAGAGGAAGGGACAGCACTTTGGAATGAAGATGGAATTCGGCTTGAGCTGTTGATAGGGCCCCTTGTCTTCACGCTGCTGGAGAGCGTACTCGGCGAGGCCGGGCCTTCCTCAGACACGTTGACACTAGGAAATGACAGCAGTGCACTTCCCCATCCAGGAAGCTGTCTTGCCACCACTTCAGAGCCTGTCTCTGTAGGATTTGGAATGAAAAGCCTTTTTTGAGTATTAACTTTCTGAACATGTAGAGTGAACAGTAAATTAATTTACCTAGTGGATTTGCCATAGGAAAAAATGTACGTGTGGCTTAACCTTTGAGCCCTGATCAAGGTAACCTATTCCGCAGGACTTTGACCCTCGAAGTGCCCATTTGCACTGCTTCTGCTGGCGTTCTGTGGGGAGAAAAACTAGCAGAGCTGTGTACAGTCACCTGGGTGGGGCCGGCCCTCTGGTGGCCATAACCAGGCCCTGAAGTGATAGTCAGTTGGAGCCCCATTATCTGCAGCCATGGGCAGCATCTCCAAGGAGGGAAGAGGACCAATGTCCTGGCCTTGCCGCCTTTGGTTGAGCGAGTAACTGTAAGATTGCGGATGGCTCCCAGCAACTCTTAGGAACAAAATTGGATTTGCCTCAGGACGGACCGCTGCAGTACAAAGAGCACACAATTTGTAGCGTATGCCCTTTTGACACACAAAGTGCAAGCGTTTTGCCAAACAGGCTGGATGAGCTGCCCTCCATTCCTGGCTGACACACAGCTAAGATGGGGTGAGTGCCCTTACTCAGCAGGCGGCGTTATTCATCTGCAGCAGACGCCCTGCCTTGCTCCTTTCATCTGCCACGCTGACCCTTTTAGGGATCTGTCATGAATGCTCCTTCATGTTTCTAAAGCGTCTCTAATACTGAATTAAGCCTCTTGGGACCAACTCCATTTCTCCCTCTGGATTATGTGCATCTCCCAGCTGGGTCTCCTCGGCCTAAATAGGATGCCTTGGTGGCTTCAGTCATGTCACAGTACTGGGAGCATCACATCATCACAATGATTACCTCTCTTCAGTAGTGAAGGATCGCAATGGAAAACACCACTGTCTTTTCAGCCGTGAAAACTCTTGCCCTCAGAAAGCCAGTGATATTGTTATTCTTTTGAGCTGATGAGAAAATAATTGAGTAATCTGGATGCCATTTGGAGATGTGCTTTGTTTCCCTGGCCCCAAGTGGACCTGCCTCATTCAGGAATATCCAAACAGCTGTAAAATGCCCTGCACAGATGGCGTCTCCATGTCAGGGCCTTTTCAGTCAGCAGAGTGTGGAAGAAGGGGAGAGCGACAGTCAGTGAAATGCCCCAGGCCAGGAGACCCTTGTCCCCCACTGTGAGGGTTCCAAGTGGCTCACCAGCGCTCACTGTCGAGCTCTGCGCGTTACGTGATCACACTCTACCTGCTCGCCTGCCGTTTCTTCTTCTCCAGGCTGTCTGCCCATCATAATGGGATGCTTTAAGGACGCTTTTGTATTTCTGCAGTTAACACAGTGGATTAATGAAACACAGTGTTGTTATAATTCAAAGTTGCTGATTGACCAAGGCAGTTAAAGTATGAATACTTACTAAATCATATTTAAATTTGTTACAAATGAAATGTAATACCACACTGTGATAGAGATGGCTGCTGATAACATTTGTACTCCATTCCCCTCTGCCCCCATGGGACAGTGTAGAAGAAAATACTGACATCTACATATAGGCACATCCCATTTTGTGCCATCATGGCAGGTGAGATGGTTGTGTCATTTCAGGATGTTTTAGTATATCCCGTTTTCTTTGAGCAAGGTGTGCCTGTAAAGGAAGCACCTAAATAGGAAGCCCATAGAAACAAAAGCTTTTCAACCCTGAAGCCCTTACATTCCCCTGGCACCACAGCTGCACTCAGACTGGCACCAGGCCCATTCGCGGGCCTCCAGGGTGCCAGGCACTGTGCTAGGGCTTAGGGTGCAGCAGTGAACAGCCTGGAGTCTGTGCAAGGAGGCGGGGAATAGGCCCACGCTTACAGACCCTCACAGAGACACAAAGACTAGAACTGGGGACAGAGTGGTAATGCACCTAAGTCTGGGGGCCAGGGCTTCCGGGAGAAAGTAAACTTGTACTGAGACCTAAAGGATAAGTAGACAGTGGAGACAGGAGAGGTGGGCGGGAGAGAGGCCTGAGAAGAGCGTTCTGGGCAGAGGAGGAGCCATGAGAGGGCACCAGGGTGGGAGAAGCACAGCCCGGCAGGGCACCCAGAGGAAAGCTCGTGCCACCAGGAGCCCTGGGGGTAAGAGAAGGGCCAGCGAGGGTGGTGGGGCCAGTCGCAGGGCTGGGCAGACCAGTCCGATTCTCAGAGCAGTGGGAACTGTTGGAGATTTTTAAGTAGTCTCAGTTTAAAAACAAAATCACTCTGCTGCCACGTGGAGAGCAGAATGGAGCAGGCAGGAGAGGACAGAGGGAGGCTTTCTGGCAGGGATTCAGGTGAGGGTGAGGACGGCCTCAGCAGTGGAGATGGGGAGAGTTGAACGGATCTGAGAACTGTTTTCAAAGCAGGATGCCAGTGAGATCATCATGGACTGGAAATGGATGGCGGGGGATGACAGCGTCAAGGCCACCCCCAGGTTGTGCAACTGCGGACAGCGCTTGTGAGGGGTAGGACGCTAGGCCCAGGGTAGCTCTCCTGTCATCCAAGACCCACTAAATTCTGGATCACATTTAAATGGTTCTTTCTCTTTGACAGCAAGCCACTAACATATGGGCTCTGCTTCTTCCATCAGCCAACAGAATCCTGGATTTGAGGCTGTCCTTTGAAAGCACCTCTGCTAGAGTACCCACTTCCAAACCCCTTTCAGCTCTTCAGGATTCAGCCTCCAGGTGAGGTGCTGGAATTGATGCCAGAGTGAATGACTCCGGATTGCTGAGTCGAAGGAAAACGTAGCCGCTACTGACAGCTCGCAGGCGCTCCTGGGATTTTCCTTCCTTTGACGCTGAGGCTGTTCCGCTTTCAAGCGTTCTGCTTTGTGAGGGAAGGGCAAGGTCAGAAGGTGCTCGCCCTTTCCACAGCAAGCACGCGGCACACGCGTGCCACACGCTGAACCTGCCTTGGTCGTAGCTGGCTCCTTTGTTAAGGTCAGCGCCCCTCAAGACCACGTGCTGTGCAGACAATGTTGGGATCTCGAGAACTGTGGGGTTCCACTTAGAAACTAGTGTCTGGCCCAGCAGCCTACACAGGAGAGTTTGCGGTTACAGCACAGAGACGGTTTCGGGGACAGAAACATCCTTTCTCACTCCTGCCAGAAGGCTGCTCACAGCTCCACTGAGGAAAGCCCTGCTTGATGGAAACTCAACTCTGCCATCGTCTGCACCCCAGTGTGACGGCAGTCAAAGGCCAGGGAGAGCTATGCTTTGTTTTATAGAAACGTGCCTAGAAATGGTCGCCTTAAGTTATTTAACCCACTCCCTGTTGTCGGGTTTTGAGTTTGTTTCTAGTCTCTTCCACCTGCAAACTGCACTGTAGTGACCATTCTCACAGCTACCTCTTTTCACACAAAAGTAATAATTTCCCTTTGGTAGATTTCTAAAAACAAATTGCTAGTTCAGAGAGACGACCAATTCCAAGGCTTCTGATCAGCTTTGCTCAGTCACTGCTCGTGGTGAGGCGCCCCCGAGACTGTACTTGCCATGTCCTGGGGCCACTGCCCTCTCCTGCCAGTTTTTGTCCCCAGCTGAAAGGGCCTCTTGTTTCTCTTTTTCTTGGTCCTTTTTAGGATGTGTCATTGTTCACTCCCCTTCGTGAGCTCCGTCGTGTTTTATTTCCTTCTCTGCTTTCTCAGGTTGCCCTTGGAGTGGAGTCTGTGGCTTTCCCACCTGAGCAGCGCCCGGGAAGTGTTTTCGTGTGATGAAAGTGTATGTCTGAAGTTCGTTATGAACTCGTCCTAGCTCCAGAGCTAGTGTGCATGCATGTCACTGGTTGTACAGATAATTGATGAGCAATTGGTGTCGTCTGAAGCAGTGACAGCCTGGGTGTGTCATTGTCTCCAAAACGGTTCCACTGTGGCATCCTACAAATGAGCTCGTCCCGGGAGCTGTTGAGAAGTTGTACCTCCTTTACGGAGGGTTCTCTGGAATAGCAAATTAGGGAAAATGCATTCTGAGGCTCTGTATTTACAATAATAATTTATAAGCAAATAACTCACATTTCATCCTCAGTATTTTTCAGTGCTGTACAAGCGTCTTGAATTACTCTGGTAGCTTTTCCAGAAAGACCCATGACTTCACCACATTTCTCGAGTTACGATGAAGGTAGAGTCTGGGGCCCTGAGTGAGCATCAGATGCTGGAAGCTGGGGCTGGGAGGGGCCAAGCATTGGGGACAGACTCCAGACACCTGCACCACCCCCTGGCCCCATGAGATACGTTCTCAGACCTTCCCAAGAAGGATCTGTGGCTCCTCTCTGTGCTGTGAAGTGCAGGGGGCTTCCCTCTGGAATTCAGCCCAGCTCTCCCTCCTTACTTTGGCCAGCTCCAGATGTCATTTAGAGGAAATGTTTGGCCCGTTTCCCAGGTGCCAGCTTTTCCCATGAGGAAGCTGTCAGTGCTTCCTGGTCAGGGAAATCTTTTGGGAGTGATTTGGTCAGTCACAGTCTGTTGGGGTGAGGTGGTGCGTGGAGAGGACAGGATTGGGAACCAGGGGTCCCTGGATTAGAATCTCTGCTCCATACCTCACTGGCTGTGTGACCCCAGGGTCGCAAACCTGCCTCTCTTGATCTGTTTCCTCATGAGTAAAGGGAAGTGACTTTGTACTGTGGAGTGGGCCTCACTCATTCATGTGCCAGGCATGGTGCTAGGGCACACCCCGAGGCACTCAGGAAGCAGAGGCTGCCGTCCCTGGCCTGGGGCCTCCCTGCAGTGTTGGGAATGTAGCCCTGGTGCCCCCGCACCCTGCCCTCCAGGCGCCGTGGTTTCCTTCTGCTCTCTCCTGGGAGGTGCACACCCCTCCGCACCCAGAGCCAAGGAGGGCAGGCAGCCCTGGGACCCTCTTCAGGGACCGCAGCCAAGGTCTGTGTTACCCACAGGTCCCCTGGATGTCAGCATGGCAGCCACAAACCTGGAGAACCAGCTGCACAGCGCACAGAAGAACCTCCTGTTCCTTCAGCGGGAGCATGCCAGCACACTCAAGGGGCTGCACTCCGAGATCAGGCGGCTGCAGCAGCACTGCACAGGTACATCCGGGAGCAGGCCCGGGCAGGCGGGGGACAGCTATGGGGCACGGCAGAGCCCAGCGTCAGAATGTACTAGGACTGCCCTGCCCCCAGGTCCCATTGTCATTGCAGGAGTCCATCTGAATGCCTTATATCATCCTCATTGCATAATCAAGATGCACTGAGCATAAAGCTGCAAAGCCTTTTCTTGGCATACTGAGGACTTAAGAGATTAAAATACAATGGTTAGAATCTCCAATGTGTTTTGGAACTGATAACCAAGATATAGCCTGTGTGATACATAGACCCAGCTGCTGGCTTGTTTTGGTTGGTTGGGATATGTTGTGGGGGAATGGGGAAGGGAGTTTGGGGGAACAGAGGGTGCCCTCTGACCCCAGGGAGCACAGCGGCCGCTGATATTTTCTGCTGCTCTCATGCTCGCCTCTCCTGCTGCCAAACCCTGCTCTGTCTGGATAGGACTCGCTGGCCAATCGTGGGAATCGGTTTTGCATTTTCAAAGCTGATGAAGATTTTGAAATGTACGGTGACAGAATTAATGTGTAACATTTCCCTTTTAGATTTAACATATGAGCTGACAGTCAAAAGTTCGGAACAGACAGGTAAGAACTCCTCCCCAGAAGTAAATGACAGTACGTTTCCCTTTGTGGTACATGTCGGTGCCGTTTTCACTAGTCACACACTTAGAAGAAAATGCTCTTGCTAGGAAGAGTTACGCGTGTGGCCTGAGCTCTCTGAGGGAAGATGAGAAGGATGTTTGGATCCCTCCATGTTGCAAGTGGTTATTAGTGGGCAGGGGGATGAGTGATTCTGTTTTCTTTTGAATGACACATATATTTGGAATGCCTATTATATGTTTTTCTGATTTTCCTACAATGAACATGTGTTCCTTGTGTAATCAGGACATAAAAATAGATGTGAGTTAAACCCAAAAGGAGGAGGAACAGCAGCAGCAGCATTGGGCAGAACCGCCCCCACTCCTCTGTGTCGTTGCCACCTAGCATGGGCCTGGCACAGAGCAGCTGCTCGCTCAATGCTGGCAAGCGAGCGGTCACATTACTAGACAGCTCCCTGAGGATCCGGGGCTTTCTCTGGACTACAGCCCCAGAACCTTCCCCAAACCAGAATCCTCCAGGACCTCAGGAAACCCCAAAGGGCAGCCGCCTGCTGGCCGCCGGAGAAGAGACAGAAACCCAGGCCTTCCCAGGGCCCTCTGTGCCTGCTGCAAAGAGCCTGCGCCCTAAAACAGGGTGGGAGTTTGGAAAGTGCTGAATCCATGTTTGTGCAGAGACACCTGTTGGAAACGGGTTTATCACGTCAGGAAGGCAATGGATGGCTCAGCAAGGCTAGTTTACTTTCTGCAGAAAAGGTGCAACTCGCCAGCAGTCTCGCCACAAGAGCACACTCGAACAAAGGAGACAAGGACGTTTATAATCTTCATAACCTGATGCAATTGCCCTATGACTGTGTCCCATTTCCATTGGCCAGAATGGGACCTCACATTCTAAGCTTGACCCGATTGGCTAACAGCTTGAAACTTTCCTAAAGAGGCAAAGGGGAAAGAGGACAAAGAGAAGAGGAAGCTAGGCATGAGAGGGTCAGGAGAGTTTCCAAAAAAGGAATAGCATGCACTATGGTCCAGGGCTCACTTAGCCCTGTCCAGGCATGCCGGGGCAAGTCAGAGCAGCTGCATTGGAACATATATAGAGATATACATAGAGTAAGGAAATGACAAGCTCTTTATGGTTTCAAGAAACTTTGAAGAACTTATCCATTCCCCACAATGCCTTTTTCTAAACAGGCCTCACAATGGCAGTTATTATTCATGAGAGTGTCCAGTTCCTTGTAAAAGACACAGACCATTTCCACCAAGCCTTAGCGGATTATCGAGCACTGATTTTTTTTCCATTTGCATTGCTCATATTACAGCCTCCTGAGTGCGCCACTCAGGAGCCCAGACATCTTTTTGTCTGCGTATGGTAGGGAAGGCGCCGTGGGCTTCTTGGGGTGATGGAACGGGAGCCTGTCCTCAGAAGTCTCCCTGTGGAGGGACACCAGGGACCTCCCCCGAAGCCCTGGGACTGGGAGCTGGGCCTGTGGGAATGCAGAGGAACAGGATTTCAACTTGACATTGGGGACCTCCAGCATCCACACCTGCCAGCACTGAAGCCTTGGGAAAGGAGCTACCCATGTCGTGGAAGCCAGGGCGTCCTCGCTCCCTGTCCCCTCCTGGCCCAGGCTAATTTGAAGCAGCATACTTTTGCCCTGTGGCCTCTCCAGTCAAGGTTCTTAACCCCAGGTCCCAAGGCCGCCCGCCCGCCCACCCACCTGATGTAGTGCTCCCAGCAGCAGCAGGGTCCTCACAGCAAGGGCTGTGTCTTAGGGGAGGCAGTTTCAAAAGCCTCTCAGGTGGTTCCAGTTGGGGTCTCTCCCCTCCCAGTGGTGAAAATCATTGTTTTACATTAGTGCACCCAAAACTGCCTGATTCCAAGCAGTTTCGGGACCGAGGGTACAGCATAGACTCTTGGCTTCCCTCCCCTGGGGGCTGTGACCCCAGAAGTCTGGGCGGGCCCAGGGAGTGCGCAGGTTTAGAAGCGCTGCAGTGCCCTGACGCTCGGGCAGGCTCAGCAGTGCGGCGTTTGGAGACCAGCAGCAGTTGCTGCTGTCAGCTCAGTGTGCACCAAGCTTTAATGGGAAGACTGAAATTTCCAGAAAGGGGGTACGTACAGAGGAGGAGGTGGAGTGGAGCTTTCTATAAACAGCAAGAAATTGGCAAAACAGGAGGTGCTGATTCCCAGGAAGGACAGTCACCGAAGCAGCTCTCCAGAGCTCGGGATGGAGGAGCAGTCGCACCAGCTCCTTCCCACAGGACGGCCCACTCCAGTCGGAGCCAGCAAACACCAGCCTGGGACCAAGGCTGCATCCTGGAGGAGGAGGCAGCACAGCTAGATGACTCTCAAGGAAGGATGATAAGGAAGATGTCTGTCCAGGAAGAGCTTCTCTCAGGATGCTGTGGCCAAAAGAACCAGAGTGATGCTTAATGAGCCCCAGATTCGGGCCTCTGCTCTGACTCGGAGGGGCTGTGTAGCCTTGGGCAAGTTCCTTGACATCTCTGAACCTGCATCTTCATCTGACAGGTGCCCCACAAATCCAAGTCCCCAGTCTGAGCACCAGGGCCTTCTGCCTTTGTGGGCTGCCCCTCATAGGACATGAGCAAAGCCCAGGGACAGCCTTGTTCCTGAATGTTCCAAACGTCCATCAGCCTTTTGCAGCACTGCCTGGGGGAAGAAAAATCCCAGGATGGTCACAGCAGGCCAGGGATGTGGTTGAAGGTCTGAGGTTGCATCCCTTCCTCGGAAGGAGCCCAAGGCCCACTGTCCACCCGAGTGTGGGCTGAAAGCAAAGGCCCTGCGACAGGCATGGGTTATTGTCCCACAGGCCCTGGGGGAAGGACAGTGGGTACCAGGCCCAATGCCCTGCCCAGGTCAGCATTTAGGTTGCAGGGGTTCAGCCCGGGTGGCTGGGCTCCTGGGTCTTACAGTGTCCACAGAGTCATGTGTGTGTGTCTCTGTCCCTCTCTTTACCTCTGAAACCGTGTTTTAGGATCCATTTTCCTTTTGGCAAAAAAAGAAACCTCATGAAAGGTAGTACTGCATGCATCCTTTTTAGGGAGGTCATTTGCTGACATTATACCTGCACATACACACACAGACATGTGGTTTTTAAAAACAGAAACTTGCAATGGTTCAACTTAAAGTTTTTCAACTGCATGGGGCAATACCCATTCGTACACTCCTCGACTCACCACGGATATGTCCAGATAAACCCATGGTAAGCTGAAAATATCGAAAACACACTTTTGACTTACGGTATTTTCAACTTACATTGGATTTTTCGGGACATGACCCCATGCTAAGTCGAGGAGCGCCCATCACCTGCAGTGAGCTTGTAACATGCAAGTGTCCTGCACAAGACCAGTCCAGTCAGCTGTGGGCCCTCAAAAGCTCAGAGTCTGGCGGCGGGACATGCTGCAGAGCTGCTGCTAGCTCAGGCAGGTGGGAAAATTCAAAGCGAGACAGACAGAAGCCCAGGAAAGACGTCCAGTGGCGTCCAGTGCCTAGGCAGGCCCTGGGTGGTGGAGTTGGTACAGGGAAACTGGGCATGCAGGTCTGGAGTTGGGTCAAGGACAGAGGGTACAATAGAGACAGAACAAGAGGTGGTGGCTTGGGGAGAGTGATGGAAGCTTTGATTTATGAGGGAGCAGATAACATTCGGGACAGATTGAGAAACTGGAAGGCATCTGGCAGTTTGGGTTTTATTAGGCAGTGAGGAACCATTCTGAACAGAGGACAAGAATATTTAGGGGGTGACCAAGCTTCCTAAATACAGGATGGGCTGAAACGAAGACCAGAGAGGAGGTGGGACCAAGGCCAGCTGGAGACACAGGGAGGGGACAGCACTGAGCAGCCAGCAGAAAGGCACAGTCAGGGAGGGGAGGCCAGGGATGGTGACTGTATCCAGTCTCCCTGGGAGAGTCAGGATGTGGGAAGCAGAGCAGCTATCTGGACTTGAGGGTGTGTCTGACAGACACTCACTTGGAGAAGTGGTGCTCAGGAGACACTGAATCGGGAGTTGACACTCGAGTTCCAGACCAGCAAGGAAGAGTCTAGAAAGAATTTCCCAGGGGCCAGGCAAGGAGGATGGCCAGCCAGCGTTAGGAGGAATAGGATGGTGACCCAGGGTTTAGAGCCAAGGGTGCTATGTGAGGGGACCAGGGACTGCAGGTCACTGGAGGCAGCTGGTGTTTGCTGAAGGACTGGATGAGGGCAGGCACCCAGGGACAGCAAAAGGAGGCAGAGGCCCGAAGTGTTAGGGCAGGGGCAGCGAGGGACCAAGGGCAAGAGCCACAGAGGTGAGATTGCTCACTCTCTGAGCAGGAATTGAGAAAGAGTCTGTGTGTGTGTGTGTGTGTGTGTGTGTGTGTGTGAGTGAGAGAGAGAGACGGGTAGGGGGGTGAGAGAGGAGGCCAGCGGCAGAGCAAAGGTGACAGCCCCACATCTCTTCTGTAAACATCAGAGTTTTAATTCAATAGACATGGATAATTCTTTTTACATTTGAGTTTCCAAACAGTACTTTGAATGTAGCAGGCATTTCATAAATGCCATCTGAGCAGACAGAGGGATTTGTGGCCAGTTTAATCCTAAGTGTTTGCTGAAGTCTAGTACTCTGCAATTGCCTGTTTTAACTTCAGCATCTTTAAGGTTCAGAGACATTCTTTTATGCAGTAAGCCAGAGAACTAAGAGCCGGAAAGGACCTCTGAGATGCCCTGATCTCCCCACCTCGGGGAGGGGAGGGGTCTTTCCAGAGCCCCCACAGCCCTGCCTTCTGCATGGCCCCCACCGCCTAGACAGGGTCCCCCATCAGACAGGTCCGCCTGCCCCATAGGCCTCACCACTCGGCCACAGTCTAATGAGTTCTTCACCTGCTTCCTCGGCTTATTCTTGTAGGAGACGGGACTTCTAGAAGCAGTGAATTAAAGAAAAGATGTGAAGAGCTGGAAGCCCAACTGAAAGTGAAAGAGAACGAAAATGCTGAGTTGTTGAAAGAACTGGAGCAGAAAAACGCGATGATCACAGTGCTGGAGAACACCATCAAGGAGCGGGAGAAGAAGTACCTGGAGGAGCTGAAGGCCAAGAGTCACAAGCTGACCCTGCTGTCTAGCGAGCTGGAGCAGCGGGCCAGCACCATCGCCTACCTGACCTCCCAGCTGCACGCCGCCAAGAAGAAGCTCATGAGCTCCAGCGGGACCTCAGATGCCAGCCCGTCAGGGAGCCCCGTGCTGGCCAGCTACAAGCCAGCGCCCCCCAAAGACAAGCTACCTGAAACGCCTCGCCGCCGCATGAAAAAGAGCCTCTCGGCCCCCTTGCACCCGGAATTCGAAGAGGTCTACAGATTCGGGGCAGAGAGCAGGAAACTCCTTTTGCGGGAACCAGTGGATGCTATGCCAGACCCCACTCCATTTCTGCTGGCTAGGGAGTCCGCCGAGGTCCACCTCATCAAAGAGAGGCCCCTCGTCATCCCCCCCATTGCGTCCGACCGAAGCAGCGAGCAGCACAGCCCGGCCCGCGAAAAGCCGCACAAGGCCCACGTCGGGGTGGCGCATCGGATCCACCATGGCACCCCGCCGCAGGCCCAGCCCGAGGTGAAGACCCTGGCGGTCGACCAGGTGAACGGAGGCAAGGTGGTGAGGAAGCACTCAGGGACGGACAGAACTGTGTGAAGCCCGCTGGGCCCCACCCCGCGCTGTCCATGCACTGTGAGCACCACTAGGAAATCTCAGCCACACCTTTTCTGTTTAATTAATTCCCATGCATGCCAAACACTTTTCACACCTACCGACCAATTCTCCTTCTGCTTCTCTTGCCCTCTTCTTCACACCAAAATATGATCGTGTCCCTGCTGCAGAATATGTATTATTTCCTAATTGCTGTGGCCAAACGCCTGTGTGCCGAATCGCTTGCTTCTGATCCCACTCCGTGTAACCTAAGTGCGCCGCAGACAAAGCCCAGGCCACGGCTGCGTCACTACTGATGTTCACAATGCCACACAGTCACACACCTAATTAATTCTCAAGTCGGAGCAACACATACCAACCTTGACCTTATCCTCAGGCTCCAGGGCAGCCTGGCCGAGCAGCCCCTGCTCCCTCTTGGAGACCCTTGTCACCTCCCGAGCTCCTCCTGGAGACCCCTGTCACCCCCCAACCAACCTTTCCCAGGGTGGCACCGATCACCGAGCAGCCGTGCGTGTATCTCAAGGAACTAAATAAGATGACGCTACTCCTCATAGCACCACAACCTGAATGTGTGTTCATATTTTTTTGTTAAGTAAGTTTTATCCAAAATGTTTACGATCCCAACAAACTTTATTTTCTAAACCTGCCTTCTTTCTGTTTTGTGTCTTTTATTAAACACCTGAAGGAGAGCTAGGAGACTGCAGGAGGGAGAGCAATCAATCACAGGTCCCAGAAGCGACTCCTGCCTCCTCCCGGCCCAGAGCCAGTCCTTAGAATGTGCTGCGCTCCTGAGCTTCTGCGGGAAACTGCTTTTGCCTCCAATGGCCCCTGCCCACTGTGCTGCCCATGCTAGCCCCTCTCCTCCCTCGTGGAGTGAAGCCACCCCTCACCTCTAGGTGGCCAGCCAGGGCTCCAGGCCAGCCTCGTGGTGCACAGAGGGAAGGGGTGCCCAGTGACCACTGGTCCTGGAGGTTCTATGTCCTCACCTGACCCCACACAGACCCAGGCAGGCTAGGGGTAGAAGCTCATGCAGGAACTAGACACTAAGCTCAACAACCTCACAGTCGCTGTAGCAGGTCAGAGCCAAAGAAGCTAGGGCCAGAGAGTTCTAGAAGGGGGAGAAGTGGCTCCAGGTGACTGGCCACTTCTGCTTTGTGCCCGACATCATCAGCCCTTCTTGCCAAAAAGGAGCATCTGCTGAAACAGACCTGGATCGTCAAAAACACACCTTTGGAAATTACATTAGGATTCTCACTTGTGCCGATGCTATGTATGCCAGGCACTTTTGCCTAATCAAGTGTTTTCTCTGAGAAGGAAAAGAAAACTCCACACATCTTAAAATACTCTCTCCGATATTTACTTTTTGATTATATAAATTCCTTTTAAAAAGTAGTATTAAAAACCAAACCATTCAGGTTAATTTGTATGGAAAGAGCTTTAAATGGCTGATTTCAAATGAAAAATCAGTGTCAGTCCCCCTCCTGCCTCTTGAGAGGCCCCAAGAAATGACAGCAGACCTGATCACTCTTCCCAACCACCCCAGGCTCCGAATTCATTAAGCAGTTTTCTCCACCCAAAGGTTAATCAGAATTCAGGGTGAGGCATACTCCTTGCAGCACCCAGTGAGAAATGTGCCTCGTGGTAAAGAGATCAGCTTCAAAAACCAAGCCGACTCCCATGGCATTCCTTCTCATGGAGGTGGTGTAGACAGGGGTCCGGAAGGTATTCTGCAAGGGAAAGGCAGGTGAGACGCCCCCATGGAGAGTGGGTGCAGAGGGATAAAGGCAAAGGTGCAGTGTTAAGTCTTGACAGGCAGGGGCCCCTGTGCAACACTGCACCTGAGAACACACACGAGGCTGGGGCTGCTCAGGGCCACCCTCCGCCAGCTTCACGGGGACCTGGCTTCACACTGACACACTGGCTAAAAGTGGGTCCTGGCCCAGGCAGAGCAGAAGGCATCTGCTGTCCACACCAGAGGGAACCACTTTATGACTCAGGCAATGTCTACAGCATTTTGCAAGAAGGGAGGGAGTCTCCCCTTGGTTAGTCTAGACCACAGGATCACAACTTGAGCCTGACACCTCTGGAAGGATCGCGCCTTTCCTGGGAAGCAGCTATCCATAGCTTTTAGCACGGCTCCAAGACTCTCCCCAGCCCATAAAGCTTAGGCACCCGTGTTTTAAAAAGCAGGACTGTTGGAAACCACCTCAGCTATAACTACAGTCAGAAGAGGAAGGGCCCTGGTGTCAGAGAGGAGGGGCTGGGACCTTCACCTGCAGCTTGAGGCGATGCGCTTCAATGGGGATGATCTTCAGGATCGGCAGGTCCACAACCAGCACCTTGGGTTTGCTCTTGATAAGACATCCTTTTTCTATATCCCAGTCAGCACCTTCCAGGTACAGTCCCGAGACAAAGCATCCTAGGGACACAGGCAGAGACTGGATACAACCAGAGCATGCACAGCCTGCCATGGAGTGGCTCTATCAGGCGCACACACAGTGACACACACGCCACTGGCTGGCCTCCTCCCCAGCGCTTGGGGACAGCCCAGGCCCTTCTCCAGCACTTCTGTCCTGCCCACCTTCCCTCTGTGGAGGAGCAGCCCAGATAGGAGACCCTATGGCCCTCCCGCATGGCCCAGAGAAGTGGGTGTGGGGCAGTGGCCTCCCCCAGGAATGAGGCATCAAGGCCCATGGACTTAAACCACCCTGGGCCCCCAGGCTAGAAAGATGCATGGCCCCAGAGTCAGAATGGGCACCATGGCAACCCCAGCTACCCTGTGCGCCAAAGTGGCTGGGGAGCAGGAAGTCGAGGCCTCACAGAGGAAGTGGTCTCCGGGAAGGAGGACCCAGCAGACGTGCAAAGAGAAGAGAGGAGCACACTCCTGTGGCCCCAGAGAGAGTGGCGGCCCGGACACCTGCCCCCTCCCCTGCCACTGAGACCTGGAGAGTCCCTACATCTTTACCATAAGTCCCCACTCCTTAAGCCATCTCACAAGAGCTTTTGTTCCTTGCAGTTAAATGAACTCTAAGACAACATGGCCCTGGGGAAACAGCAGTTTCCAGCTCTCATCTGCACAGTCAGTAACCAATGTCTAAGGGACCTTAAGTTATGGTGTAATCAAAGAGTTCCAACCAAGCTAGTCCATGCTGCTCTGTGGCTCCCAGGCCCCTGGCCCCATCAGGGGTTACCGGAAAGCTACCTGATGGTTTTTGCAAGAGCTAATTCTGACCTAGGAGCCCACTTCCCATGAGCTAGCAGAGTGAACATGGTTCAGGTCTCCCCTGCCATAGACCCCAGGTCTCAACGGAGAAAGTGGGAGAGAAACTTCCGTACCCACCCTCAGAGGTGTTAAGACATGGGCAGTGCACAGACACAGGAAATATTTGCAGCAGGCTGGCTTTCAAACATGGCCTGGCCCATTTAGGCCCACGCTATGCCTGTCCCTTTGAGTTGGAGGTGGCTCAGGGAGAGCTGCGGATCCCTAACGAGCTGATGGTACCTTGTCCCGCCCGCTCATTCACTTCATCTGCATCCCGGAACTTGGTCACTTGTGTGAACAAGGTGGAGCGGTCCAGCGGCCAGCCGTTCTTCCGGCAGGTGGCCTGCACCAGCGCCGTGAGGTAGGACTCAGGGATGTGCAGCCCCGAGAGCCACATCACGCTGGGCTCGCTCTCGGTCACCTGGAGACAAGAGAGGGCAAGTGCTGGGAGCCTGGGGCTGCCATCCGATGCCAGGTCAAAGTTGGCCTGGAAGTTTAGTTAATGATAAAAGACGTATTTCACCTAAGTGGCAAAAGATGGCGTTGGCACAACTGGCTGCCCGTTTGAGAAAAACAATCTGGACTGCCACATTCCAGGTAGATCAAAGATTTAGATATAAAAATAAAACCACAAAAGTACTGGGCCACATCTCTAATGAATGCTTTCATATCGTGGAGTAGGAAATGCAAAGCCCAGGATAAAAAAAAAAAAAAAGCCTTGTAGGTTTGACTACGGAGAAATGTAAAGCTTTTCTGTGGAAAAAATACTGTAAGCAAAGTCAAGACTTATGACAAGCTGGGAGAAATATCTGCAACACTGGCAGACCAAGGGCTAATTGATTTGCAAAGAGCTCTTAAACATCAGTGAGAAAGATGGAGACCTCACTAAAAATGAAATCCAGATACAAAAAGCCAATTCACAGAAAAACAAACACAAAATGTCTGTAAAGCATGCAAAATACGCTCAGACTCACCATAATTAAAGACGCGCAAAACAATGAGATATTATTTTTACCTCTCAGGGAGACAGTGATCCAAAATGTTAAGAACGCAGCATTGCAGCGGGGTGAGGAAAGAAGCACTCTCATAGACTGTGCTTTCAGCCTTTCTAAGAACCATCCAACAAGAGCTATCAAAATTTAAAATGCACACGCTCTTTGATCCAACTCTTCCACTGTCAGAATTTACCCATGGAATATACCCCTATGCATATTCATAGACATGTGCATCAGAATGTTATTTGTATTCGCAAAAAAAAAATAATAATATATGGTAACCACCAAAATGTAGGTAGTTACCATATTTTTAGGATACAGAAGGAGGAGAAAGGATATGGAACATTTGTACAATGGCATACTCTAAGAAAGAACGAGCTGTGTACTAATATGGAACAAGTGCCAAGATATACGCTTAGATAAAATAATCGGGTATGTATAGTATGCTTCAAAGTCTTCAAAAGAAAAAAGAAAAGGAAAAACGAAGATACAGATATGCTTGTAAGAATCTCAGACCATTTCCAGAGCACCCAATAAACTTTAACAGAGGTTACTGCTGGGAAATGGAAAGAGGGAATTGGGAGGTGGTTTGAGGAAGTCTAGGTTGACACCTGAATCGGCAGAGAGGAGGTAGTGACGTGCAACTTACCCACAACATGTACTGGCTGAACCGCCGCAGGAAGTAGACCATCCAGTTTCCAAGGGACTTTAAGGTGTCAGGAGCAAGCCTTCTCCAGATATTAGGGATATGCCCGATAAAAAGAGACCTGGCCACATCGTCTAACTCATTGCTCATTCCAACTTCTCCAGCCAAGGCCTATTTAGAATCAAGAGCAGTCAGGCAGGACTCTATCAAAACCCCAGGTGCCAGGTATCTAGGCAGTAATCTGCACATGAGAGACAGGCTCACCCTTTGAAGTTCAGCTAGAGACTTGGTCATCCGGACCACAAGCTTGTTGAAGCGTTCCAGCTCCTGCAGGAGCACCACCGAAGTCGGGGGGATTTCTGTTCCGAGGCGCTTCCTCACCTGGTCCAAGTCAAAGACTTTGGGCATCTTGTTTTCTATGTCTTTGGCCACTTGGCCAATATAATCATCGCGGCTGATACCACTGCTGGATTCCCCTAAAACCAGGACACTTTTCAGAGAAAACAAGGCATCTATGTGCAGAACCGGAGCCTCCTGAGCCTTCTGGTTCTGGGAAAGGCATCAGCAATGTGGGAGGGCTACAAGAAGCAATTGTAAAACCCAATCAAACTAATGAAGTCCTCCTGAGTAGAGTTTACCTGTCTGAGGCTGCAGCTCCAGCAGGTGAGCCCACATGTCTCGAGCCGCCTGCGTGTAATAGCCAATCTCAGCGTTGGGGTGGAGACCAAACACTTCTGGCGTGTTGGCAAGCGGGAGGGCCTCGATGGCTTCTGCAGTCACAGAGAACAACGGAGGTGGCACTGTCCAGCCACCTGTGCTTTCTCAGGGCCCACAGCCTCAAAGTCCCCAGATATGCAAGACTAATTTCCACTGTTTAGAGGGTGACTTTTTTTTTTTTTTTTGAGACAGGGTCTTATTCACCCAGGCTGAAATGCACTGACATGACCATTGATCACTACAGCCTCGACCTCCTGGGCTCAAGCATTTCTCCCATCTCAGCCTCCCAAGTAGCTGGTACTACAGGTGTTCACCACCACACTCAGCTAATATTTTTATTTTTTGTTTTTTTTGTTTAATTTTTTGTTTTTGTTTTGATTTTTTGTTTATTTTTTGTAGAGATGGGATCTTGCTTGGTTGCCCAGGCTGCTCTTGAACTTCTGGGCTCAAGCGATCTGCCCTTCTTGGCCTTCCAAAGAAGGGATTACAGGTGCGAGCCACCATGAGTGGCCAATGACATGTTTTTAATGTAAAAATTCTACACTACCACACCCAGTCCAGCCATATGTTCATCTTTTATGAAAATGGCTCAGTGAGCTTCACTGTGGCCACTCTGCCTTTCCAGGTGGAACCTGATTTATTTACCATCATTCCAGGATGGGAAATCTGAACTCTATCAGCTCTGCAGCCAGGAAGCGTCTGCCGAGCCACCTAACAGGCTTAACAGACCACACCTGACCAGCCGAGGAGCCCCACCAGGAGAGGAGCCAGTTGAAATGCATGGTCTCCCTTAGAAAAAGCCTTGAAAATATATTTTCGTGTCTGAGAAATCTCACCAACAAATTTCTCCTTTTCATCACCCACAGGGATTTTGTAGTCCACTTCCTTGTTCCGGAAGAAGTGGAATGGCTGGAAAGTATCAAAAATGAAGTCCCCCAGGTACTCATCCATGTAGATGGTCAGGATGCGGCGATCAAAGCTGTCAATGGCCCGTCCTCCATACATGACCTAAAATTAGAGGGCCTGAGAGCTAGCCAGGAGCTCAGAACCTACTGTGTGCACCCTGGGGGCCCGGGGCCAGAGGCTCGCTCAGGGTCAAGAGACTCCAGCAGCCTGGCTGCTGCAAGGCTCGAACCTGTGGACTTGCATAACCTTTCGGGCCACTGTTCACACAATTGATCTGTGGCTTTGCTGGCTTCCCAAGGGATCGGACCCAAAGCAATAAGAAGCCCTCAGGAAGTGTTGGGAGCTCCTGTGCAGCAGGCAAAGACCCCAAACACATCAAACAAACAGCTGAAGAAGCCAGCAGCTGCTTCTGTCTTTGGAATTGATGTCACTGCCTGAGCCGTGTGCAGACCACCGGGGACGCTTCCTGTGAGCTCTGTATACAGTGACAGCTGAGGCAAGGGGCTAGAGGATGCCTAGCCTGGATCCCCAGCCATGGATCCAGCTGAGGGAACCTCCATGTGAACAGAACTCACTTAGGACAAAGAACAACCAGGTGAGAGCAGAGAGAATGTCACAGAAACCCAAGGGGAACAGGAGCAGAAGAGGCTGGTTCTGAGGGTTCAGAGGAAAATAGGGGCACGAGGCCACAGCTATGTAGCCCCAGAGGCACCTGCGGAAGGATCCCCGGTCACCCCTACCTCTCCGATTAGGTACTTGAGGCTGCCCCACGGGATCCTCGGGTCCCGTTGCTGGAAGGCTTTCGTTAAGTACGTGTTCAGAATTTCCATGCAGACCTTGAAAGAAGAGAACACGCTCAGTTATACTGAAACCCACACCAAGCTGTTCATAGTCTGATACTTTTCTGAAAAGGCTGCTGGGAATGGTGCAACCCTGCTGTGGTTGAACCTGAATGAAAGTCGGGAGGAAGCGGGCCGCCTAAGGAAGCCATTTCCAAGGAGAAGCAGCCGCTGTCACCTGGAAGTCAGACTCATTGAAGTCATAGTACACGTTCCAGCCAATCTTCCCAAACTTCCTTCTCTCCTGCACCACAGCATGAAAGAACGCCAGCACGTAGACCAGAGGCTTGAAGGCAGGGTGCGGGCACTGGTCCAGCATTTCGTGAGAGATCTTGAAGTAAGTTGCCCTCATGTTGAGTTTCAGCCCATTGGGCGGCTCGGTGACAACCTTCAGAAAAGAAGAAAATGCACAGTGATGGAGACCGCAGACCCACAAGCTTGGAAGAGTGTGCACAACGCAGGCACTGTGCTTTCCTTCCTCTCTACGGAGCCATCTGTCTGAGACCTCCAATAGCTAAAGTCTCTTGTCCAGGGCCCAGGCTGAGAAGTTAAAGGACTAGATGTTCTGGCTCTCAGGGTCAAGGGTCAAGAGTCTTTGACCTTCCTCTGAACCATGAGATCCTTTACTATATATAAAATGAAAGTAAAGTCTTCCCTCCACCTCCCCAGAGAGAGACAGAGAATGACAAAACCTTTCCAAAAGAATTTCCTGGACAATAAATTAAATGGGGCATGTAAGCCACCCGAAACTTCTGCAGTCAGCACGAGAGAACTGCAGGCTGTGGGGAGCCCATGAAGTTTATGAAAAGTAGCGTAGATATTGTTAGGGACACATGCAGAATTGGTAGAGATAGGCCTGGGAGTCACAAACACCCAACCCAGGACAGCGGCTCCCTCTAAAGAGAGAGGTAGGATTGAGAAGGGTTTCAACCGCAAGGTTTCACCTGCAGCCTGAGGTTTATTTCTACAGGGACACAAGCACACCCGGCCCCAAAGCAACATGCTGGTGGTCTGAGAAGCTGGTGCCGGGCATGTTGATGTCCACCCTGAAGCCAGACCTTTAGGGACTTCTGCAGAATCCCAATGGGGAAGCCCTTGGTGGGGTCCGTGGTGAGCCACAGGCGGAAGTCGGGGTGGGGCTTGGTGATCCTCTCCAGGGACTTCTCCAGATCTTTCAGCCACTTGACCAGGAGGTGGCAGTTCTGCAGCATCAGCCACTGCCCCCGAGCCACCGCCGTCTCCAGCAGCTGCAAGGCCACCTGCGCCAGGGGAGAGGGAAGAGGAGAGGGGTTGGCATCCAAACCCAACCCCGTGCTCTCCAGAGACCCACTCCACACCCACAGAAGGGCGATGGCCAGCTCCAGCAGAAGCCAAAAGAAAGCCGAGGATCCAGGAGCTACAAGGGGAGCCTTCAAATAAACCATCTTTGAGAAACCCCGTGGGCCCCGTGGGTGCACTGAGCTGGTCACACACAGCCTGGAAGACGGGTGAGCATTTTGCACTCATTGGCCTCCCTGGCCCTAGAAGTCCCAGCTCCTCCCACACAGTCGCTCCTGTCCCCTGAGGACCCCTAAGCAGGGCTGCAAGAGACCAGCTAAAGCCCACCAGGAAGTAGGGACTGTCCTGGCCACTGTAAGATCTTCAGGGCCCTAGGCCTGGAAAACAATCACCACGTCCCCTCCCAAATGTAATTCAAAGCACAAACAAGCTAAACACCCAAATCAAGCCTTGGTTTCTGAAATAGCTTAAAACACATGAGTGCTGACGTTACAATAGCTTCTTTCAGTGTTGTGGTTAAGAGACCTGGCCCGCCTTGCTGGTGCCCAGGGCTTGCCTCCTGGGCCATCCAGCATGGGTATTGCCATCCTCATCTCACCCAGGGGCTTCCAGCAGCAGAGGGGCTCACCCAAAACCTCACAGTTCATAGCAAAGCCAGGACTGGCAGTCAGCTCCCTCTGACCCCCACACGCATGCCTGCGACCATCAAACTTACTGACGCACAGGCTTTTCCTGCAAGCTTTGTCCCACATTGTACTGAACTTGTGTAGCAAGTTCTAGCAGGGAGCACTGTAATGCAGAGAGGCAAGACCTCAGCGAAGAAAGCTCACTGGCTCAGAAGGGTAGGAGGATTTGCACCACAGTTCTGTCCTGAATGGTCCTGGGCTCAGCCTCTCTTGACCCACTCCCTTGGCCATGCAACTGGGGCCATGATAATCCTGATCCACAGAGAGGCTGTTCAGGGACTAAGGAAGGTAAAGACTGTGTGTGAAAGGGCTTTGAAAACAGCACAGCCTGAGCATCGTGGCTCATGCCTGTGATCCCAACACTTTGGGAGGCCGAAGTGGGAGGATCGCTTGAGCCCAGGAGTTCAAGACCAGCCAGGGCAACATGGTGATGTGTTTGTATTTTCCTCTACAGAAAATACAAAAAACATTAGCCAGGCATGGTGATGCATGCCTGTAGTCCCAGCTGCTACTGGGGAGGCTGAGGCAGGATGACCACTTCACAATCAGGAGGTTGAGGCTGCAGTGAGCTACGTTCACACCACTGCACTCCAGCCTGAGTGACAGAGCGAGACCCTGTCTCAAAAAGAAAAGAAAAAGGAAGAAAAAAAAGAAAACAGCACAGCACCATGATCACAACACGAGGTTGTGAAATCATAACTATTATCGTCATCTTCCTAGTGTTTCATTACTGCTTCTTAGCTCGGAAATGCATCCAACTTATTTGTGGAGTGGCACTCTCAGCTTAAATCCAGGTTAGCTCCTTCTTAGCAGACACCAGGGACCTCGCCCTAAATGTAGAGCTTGTTCCTTTCAGCCACAAATTACCTTTTCTTGACCTTGACCCATTGCAAGGAATTTGAGGCGATTTCCTCCAAAACCACTTCGCTCTGCTAATTTCATAAGATCACTGGCAGGGTCAGAGCCAGGACTCAGGATAAACACAATGGGCGAATTTGGAGTGCTCTGCTCAAAAATAGCTTCAAAGCTGATCATTGGGGGCTGCACATACCTGGTGAAAGAAACACAGTCAGAAAACTCTCCCACGAGGACAGCTCCAGACCAGGGGCTGGTCTGTCTGATCAGCGCTGCCTCCTCCTGTGTCCAGAACCTTCTGACCATTCCTCTGGGATAGCCCGTTGCAGTCTTCCCTGCTTTAGATTCTAGTTTCTATGCATGTCTCCCACCCTGATGGGGAACTCTTGAGTGACAGGGACTTCTCTGTACCTCCTGCACACTTGGTTCAGTCGGTTTGTGCTGAGCTGGACACCTCAGCTTGCCCTCCAGGTGGGCCTGCCCATGGCACAAAACCCTGAGGTTCCACAGGCGTGTCCTGAATGGTCCACATCTTGAGTTTTGAGTTTTGTGTGTGGGTTTTTTCTTTCTTTCTTTTTTTTTTTTAATTGAAAGATATAATCTCACTCTGTTGCCCAGGCTGGAGTATAGTGGTACTATCACAGCTCACTGAAGCCTCAAACTCTTGGGCTCAAGCAATCCTCCCACCTCAGCTTCCTTAGTAGCTTGACTACAGGTGTGCGCCACCACGCCTGGCTAATTTTTTTTTACTTTTTACTTTTTACTTTTTAGAGGCAGTATCTCACTATGTTGCCCAGGCTGGTCTCGAACTCCTGGCCTCAAGTGATCCTCCCACATCGGCCTCCTGAAGTGCTGGGATTACAGGTGTGAGCCACCGCACCTGACCCAGATGTGCATTTTAAAATTCATTGCCAACAAAAAGATATTGGGATATTTCAGGTAAAAATCTGAAGTCCTAGCTTCTTTCAGAATCAGAGGATCCAGCCAGTGTTGGTTCCTAGTGGCACCTGGTATCAGTCAGCAGGAGCTAAGGGCAGCTGCCCAGGGACCAGGACCCCACCCAGCCTCATCACTCACTGCCATGGCCTGCTGGCTGCAAGGGCACATCTGAGCTGCAGTCCCATGCTCTCTGCCTCGCTTCGTACCCCATGCTAGAGCTACATTGTCCAGTGTGATGGCCATGAGGCACATGCGACTACTCAGCACTTAAAATGTGGCTAGCCCCAATTGAGATGTGCTGTAAGTGTGAATTCACACAGGATTTTGAAGACTTAATACCAAAAAAAGCATGTAAAATGTCTCAATCATGTTCATATTGATTATACATTCAAATGATAATTTTAATATATTCATGTAAATAAAGTATGTTATTATAATTCATTGTGCCCATTTCTTTTCTAATGTAGCTACTAGAACTTTTGAAACTGCATATGTGGCTCACATTGAATTTCTTGTGACTAGCGCTGTTCTAGAATATTGAAGAATTCTAGAATATTGGCTATGGAATATTGTACAGACAGGGTGGCGACAGCTGTCTCGGGAGCTGGTCAGCTTCTGCTTTGAGTCCAAGGTGGGAGGATGCTAGAGATCCCACCCCACGGAAAGTGGCAAATCAACAAAATGACACACTTACTTCTCTCCCACTGTTACAGTCACATAGTCAGTCACTGCCCGATAGACCCGATCCACGCGGAAACAGCGCAAAATAAGCAACTTCTGGAAAGGAGTGATGTTGTTATCGTAACCCAAGGGGAACGGAAACTGCTCCAGTGAATCCAGGTCATACCACTGGGAAAAGCAAAGAATATTCATTGTGGCGTCAACTCAGAAATGACATAGGTCCCCATTTGTGTGTGAAGGTGGCAAAAGCCACTGGGAAGGTATAAGAATCTATGGGTGTACTAACTGAAGGCCACCTGGTCAGATCTGTCATTCTCTACCCCCAAAGGCTATGGCATTGAGAAATGAGCAACTGAGTCTTATTCACTGAGTCCCCAGTGTCCATCAAGGGACATGGTACATGGCAGATGCCCAACAACTACTTCTTGGATGGATGGGTGTGTAGGTGGATGGATGGATGGGTGGGTGAATGGATGGGTGGATGGATGGATGGATGAGTAGGTGGGTGGGTGGGTGGATGGGTAGATGAATGGGTCGGTGGGTAAGTGGATGGATGGGTGGGTGGGTAGGTGGATGGGTGGGTGGATGGGTGGATGGATGGATGGATGGATGGATGGATGGATGGATGGATGGACGGACAGACAGGTAGATGGTTGGATCTCCCATACAACTAGCTGAATTAGCCAGAGGAGAATTCCAATCAGGGAGTTAGAGGGCATCAGTTACACACTGAATGGGTTACTCAAAGGAGTGTCTTAAGGGGTTGGGCCACAGTTGAGGTTTGGAGATTGTTGACATGTGGGGAAGGAGAGGAGGAAAAAGGGAACGTGGGCTCACCTCCTGCCAGATAGTCTGATTATTCTCAACATCATCAGGAAGTTGTCCAAAGTTGTCTGAAAACATTTCTGATAAAAGAATGATATCTTCCCATCCTTGGTCAGACAACCAAGCGCAGGGCTTTTTTCTTTTGCTTTTCTCCAGGGAAATGTTTCCTAATCACAACAGAAGAGAAGCAAACAGCCATTGTGCTGCTAACACAAAGCAAGCAACTCTGCTTCGACTTCTCCCACTTTTGGGAAAAGTCCGCTTCTCAAGAAGGAGACTGGAAAGAGGAAGTGGCCCAGGCTTGCCCTCGTCACCGCCAGTGATACCAACCAGGCGCTCAGTGCAGCATCCAGCTTCCAGCCTCAGGGTGGCCCTGAGACAGAGGCTGGCTGCTCTGAGTTCAACCAGAGCCATTTCTGAGGCTGGAATGATCAACTGGAATAGTGAAAAATGCAGTGCTGTTGGAAGCCAAGTTTTAAGGAGAATTTTTGTTATTGTTTGTTTTAATGGACAAACTTACACACATGTATCATGTGGGCAAGGAGACGGGAGGAATGAAGCTAGGCAAATTCATTACCTTTTAAAAAGAAATCTAATTCTTCTTGAGGGACTCTCCCTTCTGCTTCTTCTATCTTGATGGTCATATTAAAAGAAAAGAGTAGCTTGTGCCTCTCAAACAGCCCTGGAGGGAAACATCAGATGAGTATTGATTTCTTAAAATTCATTTTAAAAAAAACTGAGTTTCTTATGCACACTGTGCTTAAATGTAAGAGAAATGAAACACTCAAACTGTATGGCTGCATTTAGCCCTCTTTGCAACTAATGTCCATGAATATCTAAGTGCAAGAAAGATGAGCTCAGTTCCTAGGTCATGCCCCAGTCTGTAGTGACATGCTCCTGTATGTAACGGAAGTAGCCGTGTCTACAGGAGGTGTAATCACACCATCCTGGGAAGAGGAAAAGCCAGTGAGGGGCAGTACAGTAGGGGCCGCCCTCTCCACTGAAGGTAGGTTGTTTGCCTGACTCCATGGCATTCGTGTCCATTAGAGTCTAGAAGAGGTGTTGGCAAACTTTCTACGAAGGGCCAGATAGTAAGTATTTTTGGCTTTGGAAGCTAGATGGTCTCTGTCATAACCACTCATCTCCACCATTGTAGTGCAAAAGCAACCATAGACAATATGTATACAAATGGATATGGCCCTGTTCCAATAAAACTTTATTTACAAAAGCAGGCAGTGGGCCAGATTTGGATGCTGGCTAGGGGTTTCCCAACCTCTACTGCAGAGGACACACACTCCATCAACAGACTCTCTATTGATGGATGCAAACTACCAGCTTTCTTCTTTTTTGCTTTTTAACATAAGACATGTGTTCCTGGAAAAAAAATTGTATAAGTCAAAATCTGTAATTTGAATTCACTTTATATGTGTTAGGAGGGTTGGCTACTTAAGTGAGCCCTATAGAAACAATCTCTTTCTGCCCAACTGTTTGTTAAGGGCTAAATTATATTTCTCCAAACTTCATATGTTGAAGCCCCAACTTCCAGTACCTCAGAATATGACGGTATTTGGAGACAGGGTCTTTAAAGAGATGATTAAGTTCAAATGAGGCCATTAGGGTGGGCCCAGTCCAACCTCACTGGTGTCCTTATAAAAGGAGGAAATGTGGACACACAGAGACACCAGGGATTCACACGCAGAGAAGAAAGACCTTGTGCGGACAGAGCAGGAAGACAGCTTCCTACAAGCCAAGGGGAGCGTCCTCAGGAGAAACGAAACCCACCAAACCTTGATTTTGGACTTCTCACCTCCGAAACTATGAGAAAATAAATTTCTGTTGCTTAAGCCACCCAGTCGGTGGTTTTTTGTTACGGCGGGCATGGCAAACTAATACACCCAACGCTGGTGCATGGGAAATATCACTGTCAGTGCTGTGTCTCAGCAGAAGAGGACTGGAAGGGGACACGAGTGTGCCCCACCCACCCTCTGCTTCCTAAAGGTCACTCTACAGGCCCCTGGTTAAAAATGGCCATTCTGAGTTTATCCCAACTCCTTTCCAAAAACCAACTGAAATGGTGAGTTTTTTTGTTTGTTTTTTGTTTTTGTGCAGTGGCACGATCTCGGCTCACTGCAACCTCCGCCTCCCGGGTTCAAGTGATTCTCCTGCCTCAGCCTCACGAGTAGCTGGGACTACAGGCGCCCGCCAACACACCCAGTTAATTTTTGTATTTTTAGTAGAGATGGGGTTTCACCAGGTTGGCCAGGATGGTCTCAAAGTGCTGGGATTACAGGCGTGAGCCACCGCACCTGGCCTAATGGTGAGTTTTTTAAAAAGGTATAAGCTCCCAGAAAATTGGAGAAAAGACAATAGCAATAAAATTTTGCAAGCTAGGCCAGGTGTGGTGGCTCACATCTGTAATCCTAGCACTTTGGGAGGCCAGGGCGGGCAGATCACTTGAGATCAGGAGTTCAAGACCAGACTGGCCAACATGGCAAAACCCTGTCTCTACTAAAAATACTAAAAATTAGCTGAGTGTGGTGGTAGGTGCCTGTAATCCCAGCTACTTGGGAGGCTGAGGCAGGAGAATCACTTGAACCCAGGAGGCGAAGGTTGCAGTAAGCTAAGATCGCACCACTGTACTCCAGCCTGGGCAACAGATGACATTCTGTCTCAAAAAAAAAAAACAAAAAAAACTGCAAGCTACAGACAGATGGACAAGTGATAACTGATTTAGCAGAGCTGAGAAAGTTGACTCTCACATGAGGAGGAGATTAAGCTGAGATGCAAACCACAGAACGCATCAAAAGCTCAGGAACTGGCAGTACCAGATCCTTTGGAAGTGTGGGTGAATGTGGGCTAAAAACAGGAAGATGGGTGGACAGCTTGTTTGACAAACCGTCAGATCCCAGATCCCCTCTCACTCCATGCTGCCAGGCAACTGCCCGCCCCAGCCACGTGAACTTTGGAAAAGATAAAGCAGGGTCCCTGGACAGGGGAACACCAGGCATAGTTGAGGGGAAGCCGTACTGAAAATATGGCTTTCGGTGAACGTTTTCATGATGAATGCTGAAATCGACAGTCTTCTTTTCTCACTTGGTTCCATGAAGGCTGGCAGCCAGGATTACATACTAGAGGAAAAGGCTGAAGACTCTTCACTGGGGGATCGTAAAGTCTCACGAGAAAAGAACTACATGTATTGGCATTTGAGAGTTCCTCCAGTGACACTACAGAGAGGCGAGCCGCAAAATTCAGACGACGGGAAACAACCCAGCAATCAGGCAGGTTTCTTCCACAGATAAATGCAAGGGGTGGGGCAGACACGGTGGCTTATGCTTCTAATTCCAGCACTTTGGGAGGCTGAGGCAGGAGGATCCCTTAAGCCCAGGAGTTCAAGATCAGCCTGGGCAACATGGCGAGACCACCATCTCTACAAAATTTTTTTAAAAATTAGCCAGGCATAGTGGCATGCACCTGTAGTCCCAGCTACTGAGGAGGCTGAAGTAGGAGGATCACTTGCGCCTGGGAGGTGGAGGTTGCAGTAAGCTGTGATTGTGCCACTGCACTCTAGCCTGGGCATCAGAGCCAGACCCTGTCTCCAAAAATAAATAAACAAAAATAAAAATAAATGCAAGGGGGAAAAGAGAGAAATTAAGTGACACAACCAATTATAATGTATAGACCTTAATGAGGTCCTGATTTAAAATAATGTGAAATATGACATATAAGACAATTGGGAACATTTGAAAACCTGAATATGATGATATTCAGGAATTATTAATTTGGGGGTATGATAATAGCCTTATGTCTATGTTTTGAGATAGAATCTTTCTATTTTATAGCAGGGATGGGCAAACCACAAGCAAGGGGCCAAATCCAGCCTGCTGCCTGTTTTTGCTAATAAAGTTTTATTGGAACACAGCCATGGCCATTCACTTCCATATCATCCAATGGCTGCTTTTGTGCTACAATTGCTACCATGCCCAGTGGGGCCTGTGGCACACAATTGCAGAAGTGAGTAGTTGTGGCAGAAATCACTTAGCCTTCAAAGCCTAAAATACTATCTGACCCTTTCCAGAAAAAGTTTGCTGACCTCTGTTTTAGAGATACAAACTAATACACTTACAGATAAGTGATCTGAATATGAAGCAAATTTTCAACATAATCTGGGTTGATGGGGAACCGTGTTACACATAAACAAATCCAGAGCTGATCATTGCCAGGTGAGGGCTGTGCAGACGATCATGACACTATTCTCTTTTGCACATGTTTTCCATAATAAAAAGTTTTTTTAAAAAATCAATGATTTAGGGGTTGAAATATATGGTAGTCACTTTGGAAAACAGTTTGGCAGTTCCTCAAAAGTTAGCCATAGAATTACCCTATGACCCAGCAGTTCCCCTTCTAGATATACCCCCAAGAGAATTAAAAACACACATTCACACAAAAACCTGCACACAAATGTTCACAGGAGCATTGTCTTAATAGCAAAAAAAGCGAAACAACCCAAATGCCCATCAGGTGACAGGTGGATAAACACAGTGTGGTCTGTCATGGAATGTGACTCAGCCGCAGACAGGAATGAAGTGCTGACACACACAGCAACACAGATGAACCGTGAGGTCACGAAGTGGAGTGAAAGACGCCAGTCACGAAGTCACACAGCATATGATGCCATTGACATGAAGTGTTCAGAGCAAGTAAATCCTTACAGACGGAAGGCAGAGCGGTGACTGCCAGGGACTAGGAGTGGGGGGCAAGGGGGTGACTGCTAATGGGTATGGGATTTCATTTCGGGGCTGGTGGAAGCGTTCCGAAGCAAGAGAGTAGTGATAGCTGTACAACTGTATGAATATGCTATGAATCACCACCGAATGGTACATTTTTAAAGGGCGAATTTATGGTATGTAAATTGTGTCTCAATAAAGCTGCTATCTTAAAATTCAGTGCTTTAAACATTCCTCTTGTAACATGCATCGCCACACTTAAGAATGCCATTTGGAGCTGGGCATGATGGCTCACACCTCGTAATCCCAGCACTTCGGGAGGCCAAGGTGGGTGGATCGTTTGAGCTCAGGAGTTCGAGACCAGCCTAGGCAACATAGTGAAACCCCATCTCTACAAAATATACAAAAACTTAGCTGGGTGTGGTGGCATGCCTTTAGTCCCAGCTACTCTGGAGGCTGAGGTAGGAGGATCACCTGAGCCTGGGAGATGGAGGTTGCAGTGAGCCATGATCGCACCACTGCATTCCAGCCTGGGTGACGGAGCAGGACCCTATCTCAAAAAAAAAGGAAGAAAGAAAAAGAAAAAAGAAAAAAAATGCCATTTGGTAACTTTCCATTTTCACACATCACGTTTCCTTAAAGCCACATCTGGCACACCAGGCTACACTGATGTGTCCTCCTCTGTGGGGAGAGCTCACCTGTGCAGCCGTAGTTATAGATGTTGAAGGTCAGCGTGTCCATGATGTTCCTCAGGCGTTTCATGAGAATGGAATCAGGCAGCGACTTCTTCAGTGACAGCCCGAAGACCTCTAAGAAGGCAATCAGGGAGTACTGGTACATGGAGTTCACCAGGGCCATCTCAGACAGGACAAAGAACAGGATGGCCCCCCTCCTGGCTGCTGGCCGGTAGCCATCCCGCAGCCTGTCGATGTCCAGGGCTGTCTTCTCTGCCAGCTTGAGTTTCTCTGAGACCTGAAGAAAAGCACAAGTGACCCTGGAAACAGGAAGACTGAGATGTGGGCAGAGGGCAGGAGGGACAGGGGGACAGCAGAGAGGTACGTACAATGCTTCAGGGCTTTGAAAGCATCCAGGGACTGCAGGGGACCGAGGGCACACACCCTCTTGTAGGAAGGGGTGAATATTTGTGGCTGACGCCCCTGCACCCATGACCCCTTCCTCTAGTAACACTGCTTGTAAGTCTCCGGTACTGCCCTCTCCCTTTTCTTCCCATACGGGGTTCCACCCCGACTCCAGGAGATGTGACCCAGGCCCAGCTAACCTGAGCCTAGCATCCCCAAGCTCCCGGGACTGCTTTGGGGTAGGAATGTGACTTAAGTGACTCTCAGGACCTTCACGGTAGGAACAGGAAGATTCTCACTTATCCCTTTGGGTTTGGACCTGAGAGGACGTGAGGCCAGACCATTCTTATGACTGTGTGGGGAGCTGGCAGAGAATGACGCCAACCCAGTAGAAGGCCCAGCCCAGAAATGGACAGAAACCAAGTCCTCCTGGTATTTTTGAAGTCGTGGATGCAGCCCCACATGAGGCCATCTCTGGACTTTTCTGCTTTCTCAGCTGATAACTTCCCTTTTGACTTAAGCCAGGCAAGGCTGGATTTTCTATCACTCTCGATTTGAAGAGACTGACCTGATGCCCAGGAATCCCTGGGAACACCTTTAGGGCTCCCCTCCCCACAGCACATCCCAATAGAGGTGGCTTTTTATCCCTGAGATCACAGAGCCCCGTTTTCTCATTGAGCAGACAGAGAAATGGACGCTCCAACGGCACACACAGGCCCCATCTGGCTCACGGCCTTTCCCACTGTGGTTGCTACCTCTGTTGCCTTGGATTTGGTCTCCTCCAGTGTGTGCACCAGGTCCACGTTGTCCAGCATGTTCCCGGTGGACGTGGCCAGCTCCCGAAGGAGGGAATCTTCCAGGTCCTTGAGCAGGTTCTTGTTCTCGCTGGTCTCCTGGATGAGGTGCTCCCGCTGCTCCTCCAGCTCCCGCCTCTCGTAAGCCACCAGCACGCTCAGCAGCTGGTCCTCCAGGCCCTTCAGCGTGACTGTGGGGGACAGTGAGAGGCCCTCACCACCTGCGGCCCCTAATAACAGTCTCTCCCGCTGCCCTGCTGTGACAGGACAAGCTTAGCGTGGGTCTCAGCCAGCAGGTCAGAGGCACGAGAATTTACTGCCCACCAAAGTCACTCTACAGCAGCAAGGTGGCAGACAGGGGCAAAATAGCGATGCTGTGGTGCAGAGTGGTGGACAAAAAGAAAAAAACACACTGAAATAAAACCCAGGCTTCCACGGACTGGGGTACCATAGTTTAAAGTATGCCCAGACTGGGCGCAGTGGCTCATGCCTGTAATCCCAGCACTTTGGGAGGCAGAGGCGGGAGGATCACTTGAGCCCAGACGTTTGAGACCAGACTGGGCAACACAGAGCAACCCCATCTGTACAAAAAAAGATAAAGAAAAAAGAAAAGAAAGTATATCCAAATCAAATTAACCTGTTTACGCAGGAGCATGACAACCCTAGAGAATTTGAGGGAGAATATCCAATTTCTATCAGAATTCAACTGGGAGGAAGAAAAAAAATTCAGCATCACAACATGTATTTTAAATACACGAATATAGAGTAACTTCCTGCCCCAACAGACAGAGATCCCATCCCACCCCGTGTGTGAACACGTGAGCCCACGGCCCCGTCTCAGCATGACTCACGACAGGTAACTTATGGCCTCACACCTTCTAAGTGGTACCTAATTGGTGAGAGCTGACTAGTCCAGATATGCCTATGAGAGAACGATCTGGGGTCACTGAGTGAAATGACGTCCCATGAATGCCTTGATCTGAGGCTGCGGTCTCCATCATAACCATCTTAATTAGCAGTGGAGGTTCTACACGTTCTTACCAGTGTAATTGATCACCATAGCTTTCCCAAACACGGATGGGGAATATCTGGGATTGGCCAGCTTGGTGTTTAGGTACAGTCTGAAATTTGAATCATAGTCAACTTCCTTGTCTCCCAGGATAATAAATTGCCGTCCTTGGGAGATTTTTATATTTTTTTCTAAGACGTTATCAATCACAGGATCGATGTATTCATCAACATCGCAGAACAGGAAAGGGGTCCCATACTTTATGGACATCTCTAGCTGCTTGAGGAAGTCAGGGTCGTTAAAGGAAGCGACCTGGAAGAGAAGGGAGGCAGATGCTGAAAGCCCACATGTTTAACTGTGGCCCTGACAAATATAAGGGGAGAATGGCTTGGAAGTGGGAAGTGGATGGGCCAGGAACTTGGAGGGGGCCAGAGGTGAAAAGAAGACAGAAGCAAGGGGTATAATGCATATACACCATGAGGTCCAGGCTCAGGGCAGGATCTTGCTCAAACAGGGTGGAAAGGAAAGGAAGGGGATTCCTCAGCCCCTCTCCCGTAAGCTAGAACCCCTCCTCTTTAAGAGAGAGGGTAGACGTTGGAATTGGACTAGGGGTAGGCTGACAATTGCAGTGCTCCCTGGCAGGCTGAGGGAAGAGGGAGTCTGGGAAAGTTCCTTCCCTCATAGTATTTGCTCCATGGCAGCTCCATGTGCATTTTGGAGGCAGACTGTTCCCCTGACCTTGGAGTACAAATGGGCTTCCCCTAACAGCATGCAAATACCTGGGATCGAGGACCAGAAAAAAATAAGGAAAAGCTAAAATTGAAAATAATTAATTTGTTCATTAGCTCAGCAAAAAGTGATCGGGCCGCCCCGGCAATTCCATTCCTAGGTATCGCCCCAAGAGAACTGAAAACACATGGCCACATAGAAACGTGTGCACCAACGTTCACAGCGGCATTCTTCAAATAGCCAAAAAATAGGACAACCCGACTGTCCCTCAGCAAATGGATGGATGAACACAATGTGTCTGTTCATACACCGGAATACCATTCAGCCCGAGGAGGGAATAACTTCCTGACGCGCTGCAGCAAGGACAGACCTTGAAAACATCAGGCTGAGTGAAAGGCGCCAGACACAAAAGGCCACACAGCGTCTGAGTCCATTCCTAAGAAACGTCCAGAGGAAGCACATTCACAGATGGAAAGCAGATGAGTGGCTGCCAGGGGCTCGAGGAGGGAGAAATGGAAGGACTGGAGGGGTGATGGCTAAAGGATGCAGCATTTCTTCCAGGGATGATAAAAATGTTCTAAAATTGACTCTGGTGATAGGTATACAACTCTGTAAATATACTAAAACTCAAACTGAATTGTATGTTTTCAGTGGGGGAATGGTGTGGTATGTGAATTACATCTCAGTCAAGCCATTACTCTCACCGCTCCTCCCCTGCATCCCCATCCCCCACCTCAGCTCCCAAAAATAATGACTGAGCACCCAGACCAGGAACCCCGTACTGGGCAGAGGAACATGAAGCTGAGGTTGCTCGCAGCCTGCGAGGGGAGAGGCAGAGTTCGTGGTGGTTTGAGCTGCCCTGGCAGACCCACGGGATGGAGGCGGAGGCAGGGGAGGGCTCCGCATGGGGGTCAGGGTGGAAGCATTTCAGCCCAGCCTCGCTGAGGCTAGGGACTGCCAGGTACAGGAGGTGGGAGGGGCATTCTCCAGAGAACAGGAATCGGGGGCAGAAGACACCCTGGGAGGAGCTGCCGTACCCGCAGATTGTTCTTCTCCTCTTTTCTCTTGATCCAGTTGAGGGCCTGCTGCTGGGGGTCGATACAGAGAGGGAAGCGGCTGGCCCGGGTGGTGAGGATGCCATTCTGAATGGAGAGCTCATCGCGGGGAAGGCCCTGGGATCCCCATCTGGAAGAAACAGCCATCGGGAAATGAATTTCTCTCACCAATTTGTGAGCCAAGGGCTAAGGGTGGTAGGACTGGCCTTCCAGAACAATCTACCCATCCCCAGGCTGCACAAGCCTCCTCAGATGCCAGGGAGAAGGGCTCTGTGCTGGGTTTGCAGCTTGCCCGGCCACTTCCATGCAGTCAAGCCAACTGTGGCCCTGGTGATGCCCCCCAGGCCATTGCCTCCCCCCAGGGTGACACCCACGTAGACCCCTGTGCTAAGGTGTCCCCTCCCTCCTGCTGGCTCAGGGTGCCACGCACCTGCTGATCTCAACATCGTCCGTGAGCAGGCTTTCCAGCCGGAAAGGCTGGCTCAGGGGGATCTCCCGTTCCAGGATGTCGTTTTGCCAAATCTGGTTGACCATCTCGTCACGGAACTCCCAGGTGAAGGCTCCCTCGTAGCTCAGGAAAGCCGCGCAGAGCAGGCAGTCCCCCAGCAGCTTCACGCGCCGGTGCATCAGCTCATCCAGGTCGTTCAGCCACCTGGCACGGGAGGAGAGGGAGGCTGCCGTGAGCAGTTTACCTTCTGGCCACAACCAAAAGGAACATTCCAGAAGAACCAGCTTGATACCTTGCTAACAGGGCTAGCCAGATGGAAATGCGTTTTGAGATATTCTTTCCTTGTGGGGAACAGAGACCAACAGCTTATCTTGCAACTTCCCACCCTAGTGAACCTGGTGTTTGGAGCCAGCATCAGGCAGGGGGCTCAGTAAAGGCCTGTGGTCTTTATTAAGTAGTAACCACATCGCGTGGATCACATTAAGTAGTAATCACGTTGTTTCCGAAGCCTTAATCAAAAACGTATAAATCAGCCCGGCAGAGCTAACAAGTTCTGGCCTCACTCAGTGACAGAATTCCACCCAAGATAAAAGAAAGCATCTGTTTCATTTGGCCTCTTCCAGTAAATGCCCCAAGACTTAGGTTTTAGAAATATTGAAAATTGTTTCCCACATGCAAACAACATTTTTCAGTGTCTTCTACACCACATTTACAGATACCAGATTCAAAATTGTTGCCCTATTCGGTGAATAAGCTGTGGCCAAGCGGTCTTGCTCATAAATATCAAACAGCCCCATCACTTAAGACTGAAGCCCAGGATTGAACATGCCACTGGGACCCTTAGAAGGCATCTGTGCGGTGACAGAGATGGGCTTCTCCCACAGACTTTTCTAGAAAGGACCCAGGGGTTAGAGGTCACCAAGAAGTGAACACTTCCCAAACCTAGAGCACCCTGCTAAATGGTATGGATTCCCCCGTCTCCACAGCTGCACTGCCTCCTTGACCCTTAGAAATTAATAAATAACACTCAGTGCCTAATACAAACAAGAGTCTATAAAATAGCCGTTAGCTGCCATAAACATGATAATAGGAATATAAGACCTGGTCACATGGTTTTCACATAAAAACACAATGTGAGATAAAGAATCAACATGGCGAGAAACTCTGTGGGTGACGTCCGTTTACAAACCGCAACAGGCGGGCTCGTGAGCAGCGCTGACCTGATGTTTTCCAACCCCAGACCCGAGATGAGTTTGTCTGCAGCAATCAGCCGCCTCTCCATGACCTCGGCTTCTTCCTGCAGCTTCTGCTTTTCCAGTATGGCGGCCTCATATTTGGCACCCAATGTTTCCATCTCTTTCTGAATTGCTGCCAACTCATTCTGGATCCTTTCCAGTTCCCGTTTAGTGAGGTAAAAATTCCGCTCCAGCCTGGCCACCTAAGTGAAGACAGTTTGCAAAAAGATGGGAAAAAGGACGGTGGTGGGGCCGCGATCCCATGGCCTCAAACCAGGCCACATGTCCAAACTGCTCTAATGGTGTCTGTGCTTTTCGGAGCCACTATATGCTATGTTGAGACATGTGGCTTCTTAGTTTCTTCTTCAACTGTTTGCTGCCAAAACTCTATGTCGCATTAGAAGACACAGCACCCAAGTTAACAAATGGTTTTACTTTCATATACTGAGGTCACAGTAAGATGACACTGTGGTTCTGAGTCAAAAACTCCAAAGAGTATACCATAGACAATAACAGGATTCCTACTGGTTCTAAGTTTTCTGAATAATACAATATAGAGAAAGGTCATAATATGACTCAAAATGATCAAATCAACCTTATTCTCTTTGTATTTTGTGATCTTCATGTGACTTTGGCCCCGCTGCTCTCAACTGGGGTAGGTTTTGTCCCCCAGGGGACGTTTGGTAATGTCTGGAGACATTTCTGGATGTCACAGCTTGGAGGGAGGGTGCTACTGGCATCCAGTGGGCTGAGGCCAAAGATGCTGCTAAACATCCTATAGTGCCCAGGACAGACCCCTCCAGGACAGACCTCCCCCACCCCGGGACAGACCTCCCCCACCCCGGGACAGACCCCTCCCCGCAAGACAGACCCTCCAGGACAGATCCTCCACCAAGGACAGACCCCGCCCAGGACAGATCCCCCCTGGGACAGATCACACCCCAGGACAGACCCTTCCCAGGATAGACCCCCCCCAGGGCAGATCCCCCTAGGACAGACCCCCCCCAGGACAGATCCCCCCCAGGACAGATCACCCCCCAGGACAGACCCCCCCAGGACAGACCCCCCCATGACAGACCCCCCCAGGACAGACCCCCCCAGGACAGATCCCCCCCAGGACAGACCCCCCCAGGACAGATCCCTCTCCATGACAGACCCCCCCAGGGCAGAACCCCCCAGGACAGACCCCCTCCAGGACAGACCCCCCCCATGACAGACCCCCCCCCAGGGCAGAACCCCCCAGGACAGACCCCCTCCAGGACAGATCCCCCCAGGACAGACCCCCCCAGGTCAGACCCCCCCCAGGACAGATCCCCCCCAGGACAGACCCCCCCAGGACAGATCTCCCCCCAGGACAGATCCCCCCCAGGACAGACCCCCTGGGACAGACCCCACAGGACAGACTCCCCTCCAGGACAGACCCCCCAGGACAGACTCCCCTCCAGGACAGACCCCCCCCACCACAGCCAGGCAGCACTTCAACGGTGCTGCAGCTGAGAAACTGCTTTGACCCTAGAGAAACAACTTTAAACATCTTTACGTCTTTTTTTTTTTTTTTTTTTGAGACAAGGTCTCACTCTGTCACCCAGGCTGGAGTGCAGTGGTACAATCACGGCTCACTGCAGCCTCCCAAGTAGCTGGCAGTACAGGTGTGTGCCACCATGCTCGGCTAATTAAAAAAATTTTTTTTGTAGCAACAGGGTCTCACTATGTTGCCCAAGCTGGTTTCAAATTCCTGGGCTCAAGCGATCCTCCCATCTGGGCCTTCCAAAGTGCTGGATTACAGGCATGAGCCACCACGCCTGGTCTGAACATCTTTATACCACACTTTCACAGGAAGTTTGAAACTCTTTCAAACCTCAGTCTTGTCCACACCCACACTATGCCTAAGTGATAGTGGTGTTTCAGGATTGCCATTTATTGTGGGGTGGGGGAAAAGTTTATGCAGCTTGAAGTCAGAACCTTGGGAGAAGTTTTTCAGCAAAGGTGTGCACATGTGAATTCTGACTCCGAATGGGTCCCTTGGCAGTGGTGTGGCAGTCCTACATTCGGGCACTACCTTCTCTCTTTTAGGCTTGATTTCTCTGAAAACATCACAGTAGCCCATTACAGCTTCGACAAATTTCAGCATCCCCAGCCCGGCTTTGCTGACAGCTTCCATTTCTTCATTTGTGGTATTAAGAGTCTTCAAGAGGCCTAACGTGAAACATGCAATAATTTTTATGAGTGGCAAGCTTCATCTTGGGAACACAAAATAGACAAAATAAGCGTAACTAGTTTCTTATTCTTCAGTGGCCCTGTGAGCAGAATGCACACAGCTCTCCTACGGCCAACAGCGTGGTGTCAAACCAGGATGGGTTCTGCATAAATGGATGTTTCAGATGTGGGTGAGGGGCATGGTTTACTGCCCCCCGTGATGCAGGTGTCACACAGGAGACCCAGGGCGTAACGGAGACTCCCAACTGGGCACTTAGGTGGCTAACTGGAAATCACAGGCCATTACAGGTCACCTGTTACCTTCACCCGCACCCTCACCCCAGGAGTAATTTCACATAAACGGAAGTCCATCCAATGAAGATTCAGATAGAGGGAGTGCCTTGGGTTTTTGTAGTGGTTGGGGTCATTTGTGTTGAGATTGCTTTTGTTTTTAAGGGGCTAAGAAAAAGCATTTGATAAGAGTCTAAATAAACCATCAAACATGCATTAACTTGTCTTGCTTTTCACAAAGACTAACACCCTTCCACTATCACTGCCTGGCTGAGCACTGGGCAGGGTCAGGAACTGAGCTCAAAGGGAACTCAGTCCTATAACCAAAGATGGAGGAGAGGCTGGCCATCAGTGGTGCTGCCCACCCCCGTGCCCACTCCCCAGGGACCTCCAGAAGACTTGATACTGACAAGAGGAGAAAGGGGGGAAGTCAAGGTGGGACCAGCTCTGAGCTTCTGCATGTGCACTGAACAGCACAGACAGAACAACACTGGGTGAGACGCACAGAAGACAAGGCTGGGCTAGGTTCCAATGAGAAGATCCTGTTTCCTGACAGGGAGAGCTAGGACTAGTGCTGAATCAAACCCTCGGTGGGCACGGCTGCCGCCGCGCATCCCCAACCACTCTCCCTGGGTCACGTCATGGGGCTGCTGTTTTCCTCTGGTGACCATCAGTTGCCTGTTCCATCTGATACCATCTGACCAGAAGGGGAGGGCCTGCCTGCAACAAGCCTCCTTGCCCTCCATCCCTGTCCCAGAGCCTGAGATGCCAGACCGAGACCCTGGCGATTCCCACACGTGGCTACACTCACCTTTGATGTTTTTCACTTGGCTCTGGGTAATCGAATCAAAATCAATCTCCATCAGAGACCTCAGGAAATTCGGGTCGGACATCATGCCCTTGGCGGTTTTCCAGTTGAGCTCTTTGTACCCTTTCATGATGAGGATGCATTCGCAGACCGTCTGCACCTGCTTCGGGGGCTTAGCAAACGACCTGGCAAGAAACCAAGGCACACGTGGGTCACAATCCCAGGATGTGGCCAGGATCTGGCCTGAAAGAGAGCTCCAGAAAAAGGAGCTCAACCCAAAGACAGTCCCTGGAGCTGATGCTGCATGCAAACGAAAGAAGCCAGGTCCCACCACAAACCGCACTCCTGGGTGGGAGAGTCCCTAAGGGCGGGGCCGGGTCCCCCTCTCAGGTTCCAGACCAGGCACCTGGAACGGTGCGGGGGCAGCATTAAAATACAAACCCAGGCCGTCCCCGGAGCGTCTGGATCAGTGGTTAGGGTGCAGCCTGAGCACCTATGTTTTAATTACACCCTCGGCTGATTCCTCAGACTCTAAATGGTGGCTGCCGTCATTATTGTCTTTATCAGCATCACCATCACCATCACCACCACCATCATCATCTTTCCCCATTTACTGGATGGATAAACAGGGTCCTGGGACCTTGCATGACTGGCTGTGCTGACGCTGCCTGGGAGGCCTGGGGTCTCTGCATCCTGGGCTCTTTCCAGGCTATGTTGCCCCGTAATTGTTTTCTGTGGCTTTGATAAGACTAGATCATCACTCTGCTCCTCCAGAACACAGATGTCCACTGCCCTTGGTCCTCTGGAGAACCAGAACTGCCAACGGAACAGGAGACAGAACAGCAGCGATGGTGCAAAGGCCGGAGAAGGAACCGAACCCACCTCACTGGGTCATCCCGCTGCCAGGCAAGGTCAGTGAAAGCCATAGGAGTCTCCCAGACCACGCCATGGAAAGACAGAAGTGGAAGGAGAACAGTGCAGACAAGGCAAAGCAGGAGAGGAAGGAAAAGCAGGAGAGAAGAGCAGGAGACAGAGGTCCCAGAGGGCAAGGATGCAGTGTGGGGCGGCCAGGCAGGGGCCCAGGCATTTGCGCTCTGGTAGGAGGCTGGGGTGAGCCAGAGAAGAACGAGGGGGATGGAGGGACAGAGGGGGAGACACATGCACAAGGACAGAGACAGAGACAGGGAGACAGGGAGGAGACAGAGAGACAGGGAGGAGACAGGGAGACAGGGAGGAGACAGGGAGACAAGGAGGAGACAGCCTGAGCAGACAGCAACCTGGAGGCTTTCTGCAGTGACCAAATCCCCCACTCCTCCTGACCCCGGAACCCTCACACACTCCCACACAGACAGCAGAGGAGAGAGGGCCCCATAGTGTACGGACAAGCCAGGGCAACAGCCAGGAGGGAGGGCGCCCACACTTCAGCACAAAGCCCAGTGATGAAAGAAACCGCCCTGGGTCACCGGGGAAAGGCTCAATTACACTGATGTTGGCTGCTTAGGAAAGTGGCGGCGCTGTCAAGTGTCTTTAAAAGGTCCCTTCAGGGTGGATGGAAACCAGGCCCCCGGCCACTGCTCTGTGAACAAGCAGGTGGGGAAAGAATGCGGGAGATGTTTTCAGATTCAAGACAGGAAGAGCCCAGGCCTGAGGCAGGGTACTGAGCCCTTGGGCAAGTTAGGAACCAGCCAGGGTGTCAGTTTTCCCATCTGTAAAGTAGAGACGCAGAACCGGAACCTTCCAGTTCCCAAACCCTCTGAGTCTACGAAAGTGAAGTTTTCCGCTGTTGGGTTACAGGCCACGCTCTGGGATCTCACTTACCCAGAACACACCACTTTCCACAATGCCAGATGACCGAGGTGTGTGAAATATTGAGGTTGCAAGTCAAGAGAAATGGAGACGTCTGTTTAATTTGATTCCTTTCTTCTATCACCAAACAAACTCAGGCATGAGAAAGGGAGAATGATATGCTACCCTCCCTAGAAGAAAATAATCATTTTAAACCCCACTCCCCACCTCCCAGTACTCTACCCCTGACACACCAGCTGTCTCTGCTTTTTCTCCAGCCGAGCTCCTTGCAGCCTCAGAGAAGGTGCCCCTCGCCCTTCATGACCATGGCTGGGTCAGGTCCCAACATCCACTGTCGGAGCAGCAAGGGCCTTTCCTTCCTAACCTAATCCTACATCATTTCCCCATGCACATGGGATTCCTATAGGAAAACAGTGTCAGCGCCACGCGGGGAAGACCCTGCCTGCCTGTCTCACTGCCGATGGGCCCCAGTGCCTGCTCAGGGCAGGGGTGGGTGGGGGACAGACACCCAATGACTATTGAATGAATGAAAGGAAGAAAAGTAAAACTCAAGAGCCAGCAACAAAGGGAGGTTTTTATAGTTTTATAGTTAGAGAAGCATCTACTTCTAATCTTCATGACTCTTCATCTTCCTGCCTTAACATTTAATGATTTCTGCAAAGAGGATTGAGTATGATAAGAAGGACGCGCTTTTTAAGGACTTAAAAGATTATAAAATTGTCAAGATGTAAGTGCTGGCTCATTGTGCTTAACATCCAAATGACCTGAGAAAAGCCAGATTTTACTCATCTGGAAAAACTCAAATTGGATCCAAACTCACACAGAAGCCCAGGAAAAAAATCCTCAATAGATAAAAGATTTAAATATAAAAAATTAAAACATAAGAGTACAAAAAGAAATCATGCGGAAATTATTTTACAATCTTGCAGTGTGATCAGGCCTTTTAACTAGGACACAATATCCAAAAGCCACAAAATAGGTCAGGTGCGGTGGCTCATGCCTGTAATCCCAACACTTTAGGAGGCTGAGGTGGGTGGATCACCTGAGGTCAGGAGTTCAAGACCAGCCTGGCCAGCATGGTGAAAGCCCATCTCTACTAAAAATACAAAAATTAGCCAGGCGTGATGGTGGGTGTCTATAACCCCAGCTACTTGTGAGGCTGAGGCAGGAGAATCGTTTGAACCTGGAAGGCGGAGATTGCAGTGAGCCAAGATCGCGCCACTGCACTCCAGCCTGGGCGACAGAATGAGACTCTGTCTCAAAAAATAAATTAAAAAAAAGCCACAAAGGCCGGGCGCGGTGGCTCACTCCTGTAATCCCAGCACTTTGGGAGGCCAAGACGGGTGGATCACAAGGTCAGGAGATCAAGACCATCCTGGTTAACATGGTGACATCCCATTTCTACTAAAAATACAAAAAAAAATTAGCCAGGCGTTGTGGCGGGCGTCTGTAGTCCCAGCTACTCAGGAGGCTGAGGCAGGATAAATGGCGTGAACCCGGGAGGCGGAGGTTGCAGTGAGCTGAGATTGTGCCACTGCACTCCAGCCTAGGTGACTGAGCAAGACTCTGTCTCAAAAAAAAAAAAAAAAAGAAAAGAAGAAAAGAAAAAAGCCACAAAATAAAATATTGCTAAAATCTGCCGCATAAAAATAAACATACATGGCAAAAACAAACACACACACAAACCTCATAAACAAAGTCAAATGGCCCATGACAAACCAGGAAAAGATTTTCAACTCACCTTATGGATAAAAAGCTGATCTCACCATTATATAAAAAGCCCCTGGAAATGGTTTTGAAATAAAAAGCAACAATAACCACGACCCAATAGATAAGCAAACCAAGTTCACAGAAAATGAAATACACATAACTCTTAGACACATTTTTCACATAGGAAAAGAAAAAGGCCAGCCTCACTCACACTAAGAAATGCAAATTAAAACTACACAAGTACCACTCTTCATCTACAAAATAATGTAAAAATCCAAACATGTGATTTCGCCCCCTGTTGGTGAGTCTAGGAAAAAGCAGGTACTACTCATTTGGATTGTTGGTGAGGATAAATAGGTTCCATCCCCATGGCGGGGATTAGGCAACAGCTATGAACGTTATAAATGCCTACACACTGGGACCCAGCAATTCCACTTCCAGAAATGTATCCTGCAGGTGGACTCACCCAGGTGCACAATGAACTATGGTCAGATTTATTCTTTGCCACGCTGTTTGTAAAGGCAAAAGACTGGAGACATGATCAATTTATTTAACAAACTAATCAGTAAGGGCTTGTTAAATAAATTATGGCACAGCCACACAATGGGATGTGAAGGAATGTTCTAAAATATCAGGGAAGTTCATCATGTATCAACGTGCAAAAGCTCTCCAAAATATATTGCTAAGCAGAAAAGATGCAGAAAGATATGCATAGGGTGTTACAATTTGTATACAAAAGAAGGAAAAAAGGATTTGCAGGTATCCCTTGCTCTCTAAACCCTCAGAACCTGAAGTCAGGAACAGAAGAGACTCTTGTGTACCTGGTTGCCTTGGTCATGCATGAAAATCCTCAGGATGTGGATATGAGAAATGGTATACCCATACTACCTGTTGCAGTGTGGGAAGGTGACCACAGCTGATGGAGGACACAGTGGCCGTGGGCTTTTCCCAGCATACCTTTTGGGTGTTGGAGCCATAATCATGGCTAATGCTTACATGGCTCTGACCATGTGCCCAGCCCAGTTCTTCACATATAGGCTCATATGATCCTCATGAAGACCCTGATACAGCCGAGGCAATTCTTATCCACATTTTACAAATGAAGAAACTGGAGCACAGAGAGGTTAGATGACTTGCTAAACGTCACACAGCAAAGAGGCAGAGCTATGTATGAATGTGTAAAAATTATTCCTTTTGTACTTTGGCTTTCTCAGGGGTGAGCTGGGCACCTGTCTGCAATGCCTGTCTCACTGCAGGGGACACATGTCAAGCTCTCTATTTGGCCCCATGGAGGCTCCCTCTCACCCCTCTACCTTGGGTTGATGGAAGGGACTCACCATTCCTTCTCTTCAAATAAATCCCCTTCAAAAATCCTTCCTGGTCTCTGCTCTCTTGATGTTTTTATGCTGCTGACCTGGGAGCCGTGCCCCAAATCCTATCACCGGTAGCTAGTATTTCCCTGGAGGGTGTGTGTGCTGACCGTGTCTCCTACCCCTCCGCTGGGTGTGCACGTCCACCGTGTCCTGGCATCTCAGCCTAAACTTTCAACGCCTAGTGCTGAAGTTTTAATACATCCATCCTTATACCTTCCTTGACACCATCCTCAACACTGAACTAATGACTTCTTGCTGACAACAGCGACACCTCCAGGTGACCTCCCAAGAATGAACCAGGTCCCCTGTCCTGGAATGAGATGAATTCTGTGCTCAAATTCACAAATGTTTCATCAACAAGAAAACAAGGGCATGGACTTGGACAAGGAGTGCTGCTCAGCCTTCACAGGCAGCACAGAGGCAGAGAAACAGGAAGCACAGGGAACACGCACCGCTCCACCGGGAGCCTAGAATGAAATCCCACCACTGACCCAGGAACGGAGCCTCTCGGCTGCAAGACCCGTGTGTGGGGCCAGGAAGACTGACCTCCTTCCGGATGAAGAGTGAGGAAGGAGAGAGCTGCGGCTCCCACGCCAGGGGGGTCTGTGCTGGGCCAGGCAGCACAGGGGCAGAGGCAGTGGGCGGAGGCTGGCACCAGGACAGCGTTCCCTCCAGGGCTTTACTCACAAGACTCAACTGACTATCAGAGCCCAGGAACAGCGCCCTGGGGAGGCCAAGCCATGCGGGGAGAAAGCTTGCTAGCCCATGCTACACCAGGTCACCCTCGCTGACAGCAGATGAGCCCTCTGGTGTGGGGGACAGGGTCATCTTACAGATTGATTTGCAAGATGTATGGGGGCCTCAATAGTGACCTACTCTCACCCTCCTTGAAAGCCTCCTTGGCTGGAAATGGATCCAGGCATGCCAGTCCGGCCGTGGTGTGCACGCATCTCTGCTGAGCTGTTTTCAGCAGGGCTCAGCCCTGTGTTGAGCACCCTGCCCCCACTTAGGGCGGACACTTGTCCCCGAGTGTTCCGTGAAGAGCACTGTTTTACCCCACTCCGTCCTTCCCTTGGCCTGGGTTCAAGGTCAGCAGGCCCTGCTTCCTACTAGCTGGGGGATCTGGATGCCTGGGGCACCCACCTCATCTCCCTGGGCCTCACTTTCCCCATCCGAAAAAGAGGGCAACAACAGTCCCCACCGTGGAGAGAGCCAGGAGCAGTGGCAGTGTGTGGTGTCGGCTCCTTTGTAAGCTCCTGGTCGCCACGGTCATGGAGACTACTGGCCTGCAGAGGTGGAATGGAAGCCCAGAATGGTGGCCCAGGCGCATTACCTAATCTCAGTCACGTCCGACTTGTCCAGCTTCTGCAGCTCCAGCTTGGCAGCCTCCAGGATGGGCATGATCTCCTCCAGGGTCGTCTCGGCCTCGGCCTTCTCCATGGCAATGACCTTGTTCTGCTCCTCTATCTCCATGGCCTTTTCCTCCGCCAGTTTCTTCTTCTCCTCGGCTGCAGGGTGGGGCAGGGGGTGAATAAAGCTTGGGCTTAGAGGAGATGCACTCGCAGCCACCGGCTTTGAGCAGAGGGCAGTCCTCAAAGGTTGGCTTGAGCCCTAGCGGGGATCTAAGGGGCTTTGGCCAGTGTGGCAGCCTCAGTGATCCTGGTGGGACAGAAAACCTCACCATGCGTGGGGCCTCCAGCACTAGGCAGCCACCCTGACTCTGACCTTCCTCAACTGGCCCACCTGTGTCCCACCCACTCCATCCAGGATAAATCCCATGGCTCCTGATAGCCTCCAGCCCTGCCTCGCAGGTGTTCACTGAGGATGCCGGGGACCCCCTTCTGCTTACTGGCTCCCTGTGATCTCCTCCTTCTGCCTCTCGTCGCCTCTTCCTACGCTCACTCGGGCCCAGCCAGAGCCGCCCTCTAAGGAGCCTGCCCCTCTGTGGCCCTCTCTCTCCCTTCCTTGCTGATTTGCTTCATGACACCAATAGCAATCGGAAGTTTCATTTCACCATTGGCTGATTCACTGTCTGGGTGCCCTCACTCACTAGGATGTCAGCACCTCCCTGAGGGCCGGAACCCCAAAACCTAGAGCAGGGCTTGGCTCACAGTGGTTTGAACAGTGTTGCCCCACCAAGATTCGTGCCCACTGGGACCTCAGGATGTGACCTTATTTGGAAGTGGGGTCTTTGTAGATGGAATTAGTTAAGATTAGGTCATACGGGGTTGGGGGGGGCCCTAAATCCAATGCCTGGGGTCCCTATCAGAAAGCCACATGGAGACACACAGGGAAGAGGGGCATGTGGCAATGGAGACAGACACTGGAGTGGTGTATTTATAAGCTAAGCTAAGGAATACCAAGGGCTGCCAACAACCCCAAGAAGCTGGAAGAGGCTTTCCCTAGAGCCTTCAGAGGGAGCATGGTCCTGGCACCTTGATGTCAGACTTCGGCCTCCAGAACTGTGAGAGAATAAATTTCTGTTGTTGGCCAGGCGTGGTGGCTCACGCCTGTAATCCCAGCACTTTGGGAGGTCGAGGCAGGTGGATCACCTAAGGTTGGGAGTTTGGGACCAGCCTGGCCAACATGGCAAAACCCCGTCTCTAGTAAAAATACAAAAATTAGCTGGGTGTGGTGATGGGCACCAGTAATGCCAGCTACTCAGGAGGCTGAGGCAGGAGAATCGCTTAAACCCAGGAGGCAGAGGTTGCAGTGAGCCAAGATGGTGCCACTGCACTCCAGCCTAGGTGACAGAGCAAGACTCCGTCTCGAAAAAATTAATTAATTAATTAATTTAAAAAAATAAATGTCTGTTATTTTCAGCCCCCAGATCATGGTGCTTTGTTACAGCAGCCCCAGGAGGTGAATGCAGCAGGCCTTCCACAAACAGATGCTGGCCGCAGAGGCTCTGCCTCCCCCATGCTAAGGTCTCTCGGAACCCATCTCCACAGCTAACAAGCCAGCACTGGCACTTGCAGCGTGCAAAGCCGTGCACGGGCCCTGACACTGTAAAGGGTCCCCAGCTCAGGCACTGCTTCTCCCTGGGGCAGCAGGGGGATGAATGCATCAGAAAAGGGGAGCAACATCACAAGTGTGGAACCTTCGGAACAGAAAAGCAGAAAAGAAGCTGTTTAAGCTGTGAGCGTGGCGAGGCGGGGGGTGTGCCAGCAGGAACAGAGCACAGAGGTAGCAGGACCACCAGAGCTGGCTGGGAAGGAAGAAGGCTGGTACAGGCATCGGGAACCTCAGTGTGGGGAGCAGCCTGCAAAGGGGGTCGGCCAAGTCAGGTGCTTGAGTCATGTTGAGCAGCAAAATGGTGGGCTCTTTCAGCCAGGCAGGAACACAGGCTGGAGGCTGGGGCAGGCGCTAAAGAGCCGCCCTCAGGAGAAAGGACTGTTTGCACCCCACCCTACCCTCTGTGGGACTTGCCAATGTATCCCATTCCTATGGCCACCATAATTGGTTTGGGCATGGGCATGTGACCCAAATCTGTCCAATCACAGCCAATTCTGGGAGCTTTGTGGGAATGCATGAGAAAGAAGAGCCCTCTCTCCCCTGGGGATGCTGAGCTAATAGGATGCCAACCTCATGCTGGAGGCTCCCAAACTCTCAGCATGGACAGAGCCGGCTGCCTGAGATGAAGCCCAAATGGAAGACAGCAGAGCCAAGAAAGGGAAGGAAAGATTCCCACTGATACACTTGAGTCCTAGATCCAGCTGTGCCTGAAGCCAGCATGCCTCTGGAATCAATGCGTTTCCACTTTAGATTAAGCCACTTTGAGCTCAGTTTCCACCATTTGCAACCCTGGAAACAGAGATTCTAGATGAAGCTTCCTCCAAAATTCCAAGTGGGAGCAAGGTGACCCTGGACAAGGATGATGGCAATGGGGAAAGAAAAACAAGCACAGGTAGGAGAGGCACTAAACATGCGTGTGGCAAACAGGTGGTCCTCAGTACAAACTGCGGCCTGGGCACCGGGGGAGGGGCTCTCTTGGTTGTGAGCTTCTTCGAGGCAGGGGTTGAGTCTCATTCAGTTTCTAGCCCCCACTCTCCCCACCACGGTGCCTGCCATGAAGCTGAAGTCAGTATCTGCTGACTGGACAGATGAATACGTGGAATGACAGCATTCTTCAAGACACTTCCAGTCTAGTTTTACATCTAGGGGACCAGGAATATACAGTTTTTTACATTTAGGGGGCCAGAAATAAATAGTTTTTAAAAGACAGATCAAAGCAAAGTGCAGCTATGTGGGAATGAGGCATTTGATCAAAGTTCTGGAAGGAGAAACATGGATAGGAAGAGAGAAGTGGTATGGATATTCTTAGCAGACCAAAGGGAGAGAAAGAGCAAGTTGCTGCAGGACTCACACAGGCATGAAAAAGTGATGCTGTGAGCAGGCGACAGGGTGTCATGGGAAATTAGGTAGGCAAGATGACATAGAGGGATTGATGGGACCCTTCATGGCCACAGTGAGGACTCAGCATCAAAACAGGCAGCAGGGAGTTGCCACAAATTCCTGGGAAAGGATATCTATCGCTTAAGTTGCTTTGGTTGCAAGCAACAGAAGCGAATGATGGTCGAGTTAAGAAAAATGTGAAATTGTTATAAGAAGGTATGGTAGCTCACAGACATGGAAGATGCTGAAACACATAAACTAGAGACGCCTCAGGGATCTGGGCTCGGGCACTGAATGCAGTCTCTTCACAGCGCTGCCATGCAATAAATGAACACAAGTAATCTTCAGTCTTTATATTGGCTGATTCAAAATGTGCAGTCCCAGAGAACATCTAATTGGTCTGCCAGGGTTAGAATAAGCCCATCCTGATGGCAAGCACTGGGAGTCGGGGAGAGGCAGTTTGCCAACACCAACTTAAGGTGCTGTTGCCAGAATGATGACAAACGGATCCTGTGCACAAGGCCGGGTGCAGTGACAAAGGAACTGAACCGAGATGACACTTAGCAGCAACACAAACACAGACAAGCAGGAGAAGGAAGAGGCAGGAAGGTTGAGTGGCATCTGCAGGAATCTGGGAATGAGCTGGGGAGGGTACACATCAGAAGCCAGTGGCCCAAAGACCTAGAGAGGAGCGTTAGAGGTCAGGCACAGAGCTGTGGGCTGCAGGAGCCGTCCTGTGCCAGGCATCGCAAGAGAGTAGAGTCGTCAAGAGCAGGACAGTGCAGGTGACACAGAGGCTCGGCCAGGAAGACCGAGGGAAGGGGCCCAAGAAAGAACCTTGAAACAGCTTCAAGGAGAACCAAGAAAGTCCCACATCGATGGTGCCAAGGCTTAGGTCATTTCAACCCCACGGACTTAGTTCACCAGCCCATTGAGGGTCGAGTGACTTTTCCACTCCCCGGCACATCCTCAGGCTACCAGCACATCCTCAGGCTACCAGCACATCCTCAGGCTACCGGCACATCCTCAGGCTACTGGCACATCCTCAGGCTACCAGCACAGGGGCCTACATATGGTAGCGTCTCAGTGCTTATGAAAGGGAACGAGACTGGCTGGACACGAATTCAGAAAGAAAACAGGAATTGCAGGGTCAAAGATGGCACGCTCAGTGCCTACAAGCAGTTTCACAGGGACGTCCTGGCAGACTCCTGTCCTGCTTGGGGGTGGGCTGCCCTGGCCCCGGCCCTCACTCACCTACGGTGGTGTTGGGGATGGGCTGCCCTGGCCCCAGCCCTTACCCACCTACAGCGGTGTTGACGGCAATCTCCTCCAGCAAGGCCTCGCAGGCAGCGGACTTCTCGGCCAGTACGATCTTCTGCTCGGCCAGCTTCTGGTTCAGCTCGTCCAGCTGGATGGTGGCCTCCTTCAGCTTGTCCAGTCCCCCGTCCAGACGCTTGCACTGAGCTGAGGAAAGAGGGCACCTATGTTTGTCGTCGAGGTGGCCACTGTTCCCAACACAATCACTGGGATTTGCCTAACTTCAGCTTATCAAAAACAAAACAAAAGAAAACATTTTTATAAGATGGCATGTGTCTTTCGGTACCTCCACTGCCATACTGGGACGGCATCAGCCAAAATGAATGTATTTCTGAAAACAGTGCTTCCCTTGGCCAATAGCCAGAGCACTTTTTAAAAAGCCCTGTCCAGCAGTGCACGCTGCTGCAGCAGACAGTATCTCTAATGTGCGCCAGGTATGGTGGCTGCACCTGTGGTCCCAGCTACTCAGGAGGCCGAGGTGGGAGGAGCACATGAGCCCAGGAGGTCGAGGCTGCAGTGAGCCACGATTGCACCACTGCACTCCAGCCTGGGAAACAGAAACCCTATCTCTAAGATAAAAAATAAAATTAAAAAATGGCTAATGTGATGAAAATGTAAAGCTTCAAAGTCTATGACTCAACACTGAGAATAAAAATAAGGACATGCCAGGGTCCTACCCACATGAAAGAACTGCTCCAAGACGCAAAATCCAAGATGTGCTTCGCTTGGCCTCAATACTGAAGATGCCCCATCTTGCTAAAGAAAAGATCAGCGCTCGAATCCTTACCCATAAATAATAATGACTTTTGTCAACCACCCCATCCCCAAGGCTTACCTATATTATACTGAGTTTTCTCATCCAGCAATTTTGAATAGGTGTTAATAAAATCAAGGTAGTTCTTGGGAGTGACATAGTTGCTGCGCCTCAATTTCTGTAGAAACTGTTTGCTGTAGTGGCCCACGGATTCGTGAACCAAAACAACATGCTTCACCACATTTTCTATATTTTCTGCCGGGATCATCGGATTATACCCTGAAGAGGAAGGAATAAAAAATGTTTTTCTTTCTTTCTTTTTCTTTTTCTTTTTCAACACAGGTTCTTACTCTGTTGCCCAGGCTGGAGTGCAGCGGCGTGATCATGGCTCACCGCAGCCTCCATCTCCCGGGCACAGGTGATCCTCCCACCTCAGCCTCCCAAGTAGCTGGGACTACAGGATGGGCCACCATGCCTGGGTAATTTTTTGTATTATTTTGTAGAGGTGAGGTTTCACCCGTGTTGCCCAGGCTGGTCTCAACTCCTGAGCTAAAGCGATCGGTCCACCTCAGCCCCACAAAGTGCTGGGATTACAGGCGTGAGTCACCGCGCCCGGCCATGCTTCTTAAGAAAGGAAAACAGGGATTCTTCAAAGAGTTAAATATAGAACTATTATACGACTCAACAATTCCACTCCTAGGTATATACCCCAAAGAACTGAAAAGCAGGGACTCAAATGAATTCTTGTATGCCAACGTTTACTGTAGACTATCACAATAACCAAAAGGTGGAAATGACCCAAGCGTCCAGCAACAGAGGAATGGATGAACAAAATGTATCCTATCTATACCAGGGATAGTATTCACTCGTAAAAAGGAGTGAAGTTCCGTTGCTGAAACATGGATGAGCCTCAAAAACATGATGCTAAGTGAAAGACGCCAGACACCAAAGGACAAATATTGCATGATTCCACTTACACGAACCCTCTCTAGAACAGGCAAATTCATACAGACAGAACGTAGATTCGAGGTTGCCAGGGGCCGCAGGGAGGGGCGATGGGGAGTTCGTGTTTAATGGGTATGGAGTTTCAGTTTGGGATGATGAAAAAGTTTTGGCGACAGACAGTGGTGTTGGTTTCACAACATTACGAATGGGATTAGTGCCACATGTACATTTCAAAATGCTTAAAATGGAAAATGTTATGTTACATATATTTTACTACAATAAAAAATGACGTTAAAGTTTTTAATAGGACAGGAAAAGAATGGCTATCACTTATTGGTGGCTTTTCAGGCCACAGTAGTGATCCGTGCCAATCCTTCTTTTTTTTTTTTTTTTTTTTTTTTGAGACAGGGTCTCACTCTGTTACCTAATTCCTTCCCTACTGTTAGGAAGCCCTGTCTTCCCTAAAGGCCAAAACACCGTGGCAGAAGGGCCTTGGGTTTTCAGAAGCGATCACCACGTCTATCTCTGCCCTGTTGCTCCCCTCACCTGCCCGGGGGCTGGGTGGGCTTATTCAGTTACCTACCGCTGGATGACACCCAGCACATACCGGCAAAGGTGGGCCTTCCTATACACCCACTGAAAGAATTAATGATGGCTTCCAGTGTCAAGATCACATCACCTGGATTATCTGATAGGCTGTTAAATGCATTCAGCTCAAAGCAGAGAATGTCTCATATTAAAATGAAGGAAGGAAAGACAGATTGAAAGTACCGATTAATCCAGATTCCGCAGAGCTGGTCTTGAGTTATTCCGTGGTTAGCAAAACACAGCCCCAGGGCCCATTTTACAGTGTGCAGGAAAAACTGTGCCTCACAAATATCTGTGCCTTTGGGCACAGTCATCTCAATTCCAGGGAATATATTCTCTCTCTCTCTCTCTCTCTGTGTGTGTGTGTGTGTGTGTCTGTGTGTGTGTCTGTGTGTGTGTGAGAGAGAGATAAGGTCTTACTCTGTCTCCCAGGATGGAGAGCAGTGGCACGAACTTGGCTCACTGCAACGTCTGCCTCCTGGGCTCAAGCAATTCTCATGGCTCAGCCTCCTGAGTAGCTGGGATTACAGGTGCCCACCACCACACCCGGCTAATTTTTGTATTTTTAGTAAATATGGGGTTTCACCATTTTGCCCAGGCTGATCTCAAACTCCTGGGCTCAAGTGATCCACCTGCCTCGGCTTCCCAAAGTGCTGGGATTACAGGTGCGAGCCACTGCGCCCAGCCTCCAGGGAGTATATTCTAAGGAAATAAAAGTTCTAAGCAAATTCTAGGCAGCATTATTTATGATGCTGAATCACTGAATACTGAAAGCAAATACAAGCACTTCACACATGGAAACGCCTCTGAGAACAAGGGGACATCTATACTGGGGCTGGCCAACTACAGGCCAAAGGACAAATCCAGCCCGCCCCCTGTTTTTGTAAATAAAGTGTTATTGAAACACAGCCATAGCGATTCATTTACGTATTGTCTATGACTGCTTTCATGATAAAATGGCAGAATTGAGTAGTTGCGAAAAAGCTATAAATATTTACCAACTGGACCTGAGATATATCATCAGAAAAGAGTCATTCTCTTGGCCCCTTTTCCCCCAAAACTGCATTATGATTAAAGTCATGATTTCTTCTTATATATAGGAACATTTATTTATTATTGCATACAGAGTTAGAAGGTTGAAGCTATTTTCAAGGTTACCCAGTGTCATTTATCATAAATCTGCTCAAGTTAGGTCCAAGGAAAAAGATGTTCCCTGAAGACAGACTTCCTTTCTTATTCAAACATTAAAATTAATATCCAAGGCCTTAAGTGTTTGAAACGCTAGAAATTCAATGAGAATGCAGAATGTTTGCTGAATTGTCCTTGGATCATTCTTTGGGTAGAGGCCAGCACATGTTTTCTACAAAGAGCCAAACGGTACTCATACAGTCTCTTGCAATTATTCAGCTTTGCAGTTGTAGCATAAAAGCAGCCAGAGACAGTATGTTAATTAATGAGTGAGTCTGTGTACCAATAAAACTTTATTTACTAAAACAAGTCAGGGGCCAACTAGACAGCAGACCATGGCTTTGCCAACTGCTGCTGTGGAGAACACCTAATCAATTTTTATCCTAAATTGTCCTTGCTAAGTCTCCTGAAATGTCTTTGGACTAAAACACCAACTATAAACCAAAAACATACTAACAAAATTGAAAGCCATTTGTTACCACAGGGTTTTCCAGTGAAGAAATCTACAAGACCAGAATTCAAAGGCAGAAAAGTGATAATAAATTGCTTTGTTTTATCAATAATGTAGTTCCCGTAACAGCTGTGACTTACCTAGAAAGGACTTTGCGACCGCGTGGAGGGCTTGGGGAGGCCAGGGCATGAACCAGTCAATACCAGTGTTATTTACCATACCTTGAAAGGAAAGAGAGATTAAAAAGATGCTCCCGGCCTGGGCAACGTGGCGAGATCCTGTCTCTACAAAAAATACAAAAATCAGGGCCGGGTGTGGTGGCTCACACCTGTGATCCCAGCATTTTGGGAGGCCAAGGCGGGTGGATCATTTGAGGTCAGGAGTTCAAGACCAGCCTGGCCAACATGGCAAAACTCCATCTCTACTAAAAATATAAAAATTAGCCAGGCAGTAGTGGTAACATACCTGTAATCCCAGCTACTCAGGAGGCTGAGGCAGGAGAATCGCTTGAACCCGAGAGGTGGAGGTAGTGGTGAGCTGAGATCGCACCACTGCACTCCAGTCTGGGCAACAGAGTGAGATCCTGTCTCAAAGAAAAAAAAAAAAAAACAGCCAGGCAGCGTGGTGGTGTGCGCCTATAGTCCCAGCCACTAGGGAGGCTGAGGTGAGAGGCTCATTTGAGCCCAGGAGGTCGAGGCTGCAGTGAGCTATGATGGTGCCACTGCACTCTAATCTGGGTGACAGAGCGAGATTCTGTCTCAAAAAAAAGCATGCTCACTCTGCAACTCTGAGACACTCAAGAACATGGATGCCATCTTCAATAGCCAACAAGTTGGTGAATGAGCCAGATGTGTCCAAATCTAGTTCATCAAAAGCAGAGTTTCTCACCCTTGGTGCTATTGACATCTGGGCTCTAATCCTTTGTGGCAGCGGCTGGCTGTGCACTGTAGGATGCTTCGCAGCATCCCTGGCTTCTACCCACTAGATGCCAGTACTACACTGCACGCTCCCCAGGGATGTGATGACCAAAAATGTCTCCAGGCATTGCCAAGAGTCCCCTAGGAGACAACCTCCCCTGCCCCTGCCCCTGCCCCACCCGTTAGGAACCTCTGCTCTAAAGGCTGGCATGAGGCTGGTGGAATTTTCCCAAATGGAAGGAAGCAGGAGCCACCATCCATGCCCTGCGGGCCTCGCATGGAGGAGCATGGGCACATCCTCCCGTCAGAGGGACATCACTCATGCCCACTGGCACCTAGAAGGGGCAGTGAGCCCCAAGCTACAGTGCAGAGCCCACATTTCCACCTAATGGCCGTGTCTTGTTTTGCTTTGGGGGGGAACCTGGAGAGGTGTGGACAGACCCTCAGCCACACACTCTGCCAAAGCAGGGGAAATGGGTTCACAGGCTCCACCGCGGGTACCTGGGAAGTTTCTGCACCAGGTCCTCAGGGTGTCCCCCACTGGCGACATGCCCAGGACAATGTGCAGGTTATTTGCACTTTTGTTCACGAAGTACTGCCACACGGACTCCTTGGCCGGCCCCATGCCTTGCTTCAGAGCTTCCTGTCCAATCTGACTCAGGACAGACTCCTTCTCCTCTTCAGCGAAAAGCGCAGGTACAATTCCTGGAAAAGGAAGACATGCTGGTGGTCTCTCTGAGTCCCAGGGTCACGACCGCTCTAGGTGCTGACTGAGTGATGGAAGGTGTGGAAAGATCAGCAGGTGCTGAGTCCAGAGAGCAGCGTGTGGGCCTGACCTGAGACCGAGGCTCCCTGCCGCCTCGTGGGAAGCCCTTAGAGCCTCCAGCTCCTGTCTGTCAAACGGGGATCCTAGACGCTGCCAGCTCGCCTGGGAGGATGACCGAGAGCATCACAGGGGAGCATACAGAGCATGAGGAGGCCTCACTTGCCTGCAACTCTGAAGCAGGGATTCTCAGCTGGGATTTGCCCCCAGGAAATACTGGGCAATGTCTGGAGATATTTCTGCTTGTTGCAACTTGGCAGGGAGATTGCTACTGGGATCTAACAGGTCAAGGCCAGGGGTGCTGCTGAACCTCCCACAGTGCCCAGGAGAGCCCCACCACAACAAAGAACAGCCCAGACCCAAATGTCAATGGCACGCGGTCGAGACACCCTGGCTATGTGGACTTCTTTCTTCCTATATCTATGCCGTTTCAAATTATGCAATACATTTTAATGCCATCTCTGACGTTCTCCTGTGCAGGGAAGGGTTAACATGGCAGACCACGGCTGCTCACCTCTGAAAGGCACCTGGGAACTTAGATTCCTTAAGAGCTTCCTCCCCGATTCACTGATAAGAGTGGCCCAACATGGGATGTGGTTTCGATCTGCGTCCCCAACAAATCTCATGTTGAATTGTAATCCCCAGTGTTGGAGGTGGGGCCTGGTGGGAGGTGACTGGATCATAGAGGCAGATCTCTCATGAATGGTTTAGCACCATCCTCTTGGTGCTGTTCTTGTGATCGTGAGTGAGTTCTCGTGAGATCTGGATGTTTGAAAGTGCGTGGCCCCGCCCCCAACCTTGCTCCTACTCTGGCCATGGGACTTGCCTGCTTCCCCTTCACCTTCTGCCATGACCGTAAGTTTCCTGAGGCCTCCCAAGAAATCAGCACCATGCTTCCTGTACAGCCTGCGGCACTGTGAGCCACACGAACCTCTTTTCTTTACAAAAAACCAGTCTAAGGTATTTCTTTATAGCAATGCAAGAACAGCCTAACACTGTGCCCACACTGCTTGTGTATGCAACGTATCCTATGCTGATTACCCGCTCTCCCTCCGGGCATCCGGGATTTTGGCACACGCCAGGTAGAGCTGCCTACACGAGCAGCCCCAAGAAAATCCCTGAGCACTGAGTCTCCAACTAGCTCCCCTGGTGGGCGGTACTTCACACGAGTTGCCACAACTCGATGTTGGGGGATTAAGCATGTCCTGTGTGGCTCCCCAGGGAGAGGACTCTGAGGCTTGAGACTGGTCTTCCCTGGGGTCCCCCATGCACTTTTTCCCTCTGCTGATGTTGCTCTGTGTCCTTTTGCTGTAATGACTCACAGCCATGAGCAGGACTGCATGATGAGTCCTGCGAGACCTCCTAGCAAGTCACGGAGCCGGGGATGGTCTTGGGGATATTCAACAAGGGAGAGGGATCCCTCCCTTGGCAGGGAGCCCAAGACTCCCAAAAGACAAAGAGGAACTTGCTCCCTGTGCTCTGCCTGCCCTCTCAGTCTCTCACTCGCTCCCGGGGCCCCGCCTGCCCTCTCAGTCTCTGCTCGTTCCTCTTCCACCTGAACGCAGTGCTGGGCTCTCCCTGGATGGTTCACTCGGGTCCCACCATGTGTCAGTGACTCTGAAATTGACGTCCCCACCCTAGGCCCCTATTCTGAGAACCAGACTCATGTACACACTGCCTATGTATTATGGCTGAAGTTGCATGTCCCCCTGAAAAAGATATACTGAAGTCCCCCAAGTAGCTCAGATTGTGACCTTATTTGGAAATTGTCTTTACAGAGATAATCAAGTTGAAATGAGGTCATTGAGATGGGCCCTAATGCAATACGACAAGTGCCCTTATAAAGGGGGGAAATTCGGACACGGAGACAGACAGAACACAAGGGGAAGGCCACGTGACAACGAAGACAGGGACGGGAGTGCTGTGCCTACAAGCCAAGGAACACCAAAGACTGTCAGCAGCCGCCAGCAACACAGATTCCCCACCCAGAGCTCAGAAGGAACGGGCTCTGCCGACACCGTGACCTTGGGCTCCTGGCCTCCAGAACTGTGAGAGTAGATTTCTGTTGTTTTAAGCCACCCAGTTTGTGGCACTTTCTGACGACAGCCCCAGCAAACTAATACACTATATGACATCACATCCGGATTCTCAGCTAGTGCAGCAAACTCAACACGCTCCTAATGCCACAAGCCCAGACCTGGTCTTCCTCATCTCAGCAAATGGAAGCACTGATCACTCGTTCCGCCAGAAACCTGGGAGTCACCCTTGATACCCCTCCCCCAACCTATATCCAAATCCATCGAAGTCCTGTTGGCTCTGCCTCCCGAATACCTCGTGAATCCACTCACTTCTCTCTGTCCCCAGTGCCCCACCCTCCTCCAATCACTGTCACTTCCTGCCTACACTGCAGGAGTAGCTCCAAACTGGACGCCCCTCTCCCACTCCTGTTCCCCTCTAGTCTAGTCCCCACGGGGCACTGGAGGGATCTTTTAAAAACATAAATCTTGGCTGGGTGCAGTGGCTCACACCTGTAATCCCAACACTTTGGGAAGTTGAGGCAGGAAAACACTAGAGCCCAGGAGTTCAAGACCAGCCTGGGCAATGCAGCAAGACCCCATCTCTTGAAAAAAAAAAATTTTTTTTTTTTAATCAGCTGGTTGTGGTGAGATGCATCTGTAGTCCCAGCTACTTGAAAGGCTGGCACAGGAAGATCGTGTAAGCCCAGGAGTTGGAAGCTACAATGAGCTATGATCATGCCGCTTCATTCTGGCCTGGGCAACAGAGCAAGACCCTGTCTCTGAAATAATTAATTAATTAAATCTAAAAAATTTAAAAACCCATAAATCTAGACCCATACATCATTGCACTGAGAGTAAAATCTTATCTCCTATAAATGACCCACAAGGTTCCACGTCATAGACCCCCTCCACCTCGTCCTGATCCCTGCACAACAGCCCCCTAAAGGTGTCCATGGCATCCTAAGCCCAGGAACCTGCCAGTGGGTTTCCTTTTGTTTCCTGCAAAAAGGACTTTGTGGATGTGACTCAGTTAAGGATGGTGAAATGGAGCAAATGCTCTCAATTATCCAGGTGGGCTGGAGACAATCACAGGGGTCCTCACAAGAGAGAAGCAGCCGAGCTGGCATCAGTATGACAGAAGCAGAGACTGGAGGGATGAGAGCCAGCGAGCCAAGAAACTGGGTGACCTGAAGCAGCTGGAAGAGACAGGGAAACAGAGTGTCCCCAGGAAGCTCTGGAAGGAACCAGCCCCGCCAACACCCTGATTTTAACCCCTTAAGACTCTTTGCTGATTTCTGACCTCCAGGTGCCTAAGGGAATAAATCTGTGCTGTTTGGGGAAATTTGCTACAGCGGCCCTAGGGAGTGTGATCATACAGCATCTCTCAGGCCTCAGCTGAAAAGTCTCTACAGTGACGCCTTCCCTGTCTGCCCTGAGATGGCTCCTGCCCACACTCTCTCTCACAGCACCTCCCCTTTGCACTCATGGCTCTTACCACAATCTGCAATTGCTGTATCTCTGTGTATTTGTTGTTGTCGTTAACCAGCCCACTCACACGCTGAAATGTATGCTCCAAGGAGGGCAGAGGTCATGACCACCTTATTCCCTACCAAACCCAGTGTCTGGAATAAACACTGTGGAATAAATCCAGGTGGATGACCCGATCCCTCCTCTCAAGGAGCCGACCACCCATTGAAACAGACGCGACTTAAAACGCAATGATCAAAATGCAGCAAATATACACTTAAAATGTTGTGCATTTCCCTGTACATAAATTTTACATGAAAAGAAAACACTAAACAAAACTTGAACTCTAGATAGTGGCACGCAGAAGCATTTAGCGGGGAGAGCAGTGACGTTGCAATTGACTTTGAAATGCATCTAAAAACGAGAAGGGTGGAAGCAGGGAGGGAGGGAAAGCTGTTTACATGTGTGACAAGGCCAAGTGCAGCAAGACGTGAATGGAGGGATCTAGATGGCATGCCAGCAGATGTTCACAGAAAAAATTCAGCCTCACTGTTATGTTGGAAATTTTTTATAGTAAATGCTGGGAGGCTGGGGCTCAATGAATAACACAGCAATACAATAATGAATATGGTCAGGTGCTGAAACAAACAAGCAATCGATGAAATAGGTCCCTGGGAAAGAAAGGAGGTCCCTGTAAGCCATTAGGCCAGGCAAAGTCAGCATGGATCTTTGCAGGGCCCCAGGGTAGACAAGATAACAACACGGTAAAGTGGTTGTGAGCGTGGCTAAGATGCTAAAAATCCTGGGTTCGGGTCTCACCTCAGTGCCTTCCCAGCAAGGTGCCCTTGGATAAGGTAGGTGGCATCTCTAGTAGATTTCTGGGGCAGCCATGACTAATTACCCCAAAGCGAGTGGCTTAAGACAAGAAATACAGACACCGACTCTCTTGCAGTTCTGGAGGCCTGAAATTAAGGTCTCAGGGTAACCTGCCAAAAGCTCCAAGGGAAAAATCCTTCTTTGCCTCCTCTGGCTTCTGGTGGCTCCAGGTGTCCCGTGGCTTGTGGGAATCTTTATGGGACCTTATTCTCTGTGTCTCAAATCTCCCTCTGCCTTCTAAGGACAGCTGTCACTGGATTTAGGACCCACCCTAAATCCAGGAAGGCACTTCAAGATCTTTAATTTAATTACATCTGCAAAGACTCTTTTTCGTACAAAGGTCTCATTCACAAGATCCAGGGGTTTAGGATGTGTCTTTTGGGGGGCCGCTATTGAGCCCTCTACAGGGGTCTCAGTTTCCTCAGCTGTGAAATGAGGATGTTAATGGTACCTTCCCTATTAGGTTTGATTGTTTTTCAGTTGTTTTTGGTTTTTTTCTTTTTGAAGACAGGGTCTCACTCTGTTGCCCAGGCTGGAATGCAATAACATGATCATGGCTTACCGCAGCCCCAACCTCCCAGGCTCAAGCAATCCTCCTGCCTCAGCCTCCTGAGTAGCTGGAACTACAGGCTCATGCCATCATGCCTGCCTAACTTTTTAAAAATATTTTTGTGCCAGGCACAGTGGCTCACGCCTGTAATCCCAGCACTTTGGGAGGCCGAGGCGGGCGGATCACGAGGTCAGGAGATCGAGACCATCTTGGCTAACATGGTGAAACTCCGTCTCTACTGAAAATACAAAAAATTAGCCAGGCGTGGTGATGGGCGCCTGTAGTCCCAGCTACTCAGGAGGCAGAGGCAGGAGAATGGTGTGAACCCAGGAGGCGGAGCTTGCAGTGAGCCGAGATCACGCCACTGCACTCCAGCCTGGAAGACAGAGCGAGACTCCGTCTAAAAAAAAAAAATTTGTAAAGACGGGGTGTCAAACTCATGGGCTCAAGCTATCCTCCCTCCTTGGCCTCCCAGAGTGCTGGGATCACAGGCGGGAGGCACCACACCCGGCCTCTCACCAGGTTTTTGTGGAGACGGGAATGCATGCTGCACACTTAGCACGGCCCGGGGCACAGCCAGATGCCCAGACACCACCTGTTCTCATTGCAAGGGCACTGCCATCATCGCAGACGGAGAGAAGGGAGCACACTCGGGAGACTCCAGGACACGAGGAGCCAAGGAAGACAATGAGACCTATCTCAGGGGCCGCCGTGAGGGAGGAACAGGGACACCCGCACAGGGCTACCCACAGTGTCTGGAGGTGGTAACTGCTGAAGAAAGTGACCTCCCTTCAGAGCTGAGCGGGGTGTTGGCCACAGCGGGTACCAGGCGTGGCTGTACCTGAGGTCAGCATGTTGTTGATGAGCTCCAGGAAGCCCTCCTCAGCCACATGGGCATCCGTGAACAGAAAGATCATCGCTTTGTTCTCAATCCCAAGTTTCAAATAGAGGCTCTTCAGGTCTTCCCGGAAATTGTTCTCCGAGTAGCCTCGGCTCAGCAGAATCTCAAATACCTGCGGTGCAGACACAGCGCACACAGGCGTCACCACCACCAGCCCCCCTTCCCTGCAGGCTCCGGGGCGGGGACGCTGGAGGAGAGTGCAGAGGGCACGGGTCTGTCCAAGCTCAAGGAAGTAGGTTAGGAAAGAAAAGTCTGGAAGGGACTCCCTGTCGTGAAACAGAGGAGGGGGAAGCCCCATGAGCCCAGCAACAGAGGAAACGGGGGAAGAATGTACCCCGAGGTGAGCGCCAGCCACATACTGCAGTTTACAGAAAATCAGCCCCCGTGGGAAGATGCACACAGGGAGAAATAAGCAGGCGCTTTAACTTCCTGACAGGAAATCAATGTACACATGAAATCGATGTAAATGTGAATAAGGACATAAGTTTAAAGCATGCTTTTTCTGCTCAAGTGTTTCTTTTAGCTCAGAAGCAGAAATTAAAACTTTCATTGCAACCAGCGACTGTCAGAAACATGTCAGATTTCCAGGAACTGAGAGATCTCTCTCTATTCCCTACCTCCCTCAACCCTATGCATTGACACACACGCTTCACTCACACTGTCACACACACAGTCACACTTACATGGTCATTCCCACATGTTCACACTCAGCCACACACTTGCACCCTGGCATGCACTAGAACACACGCTCACACACACACATGCACGCACACACACGCACGCAACACAACCAGGATGCCTTCTGGCCAATAGACTCTGGTCCCCAGTTCTGCCTGTCGCCTGCAAACCTTCCTCACCCCTCCCGAGTGCAGCCGCCTCCTCTCCCCAGCAGCGCCTGGCACTACTCTCTGAACACCTGTTCTGACCCCACTACCCAACCCTCTCCACTTCCTAGGACCCAGACACGGCCCTGTGTGTTCTCAACCTCCTCCAGATCTCTGTCCCTCAACATCCTCTCTGCTGTTCCTCAAGGCGCTACTTCAGGGGAAAATGCCTCAGATTTACCTGGACAAATCAACAGAAAAAAAAAAAAAAAAAACACTTTCCAGTGGGGAATGCCTTATCCTACAGAAAAATGTGGAAAACAATTACAGTTACATTTTAACAATGAATGATTTCAATTATGTATTTCATCAGATTTAAAGCTATATCAGGCATACTAGTTTTTCCCTTTTTTACAAATACCTCAAACAAAAGGCCAATATTTGTGAAATTTTGGAAGCTGGATTCATTGAATGAACTGTGATTGCTCTCCTATATAAAGAGTTCTCACAATCCAATAAGTATATAAAGGGGCAACACACAAAAGAGAAAAGGTAAATGTCCAAAAAATGTATAAAAGGAGATTCAAACTTTACTATTAATTGGAGAAAGGCTCATTTAAACTGCAATATTTTCTACCTATAATCTTGACAAATATCAGAATGACAATATCTAGTATTGGCAAGAATATGTGAAAACGGACACTGCCAGTTGCATAAATTAGCATAATCCTTTGTGGTGGGGTGATTAGTTGTTAATAAGGACACTTTTTTCCTTTCCTTCTGTCCTGCATCCCTAGGTCCTTTCCACTCCAAAGAGGCAAACTCCATATGAGTTTAGGTCCAACCTTCCCAGTGCAAAATCTGGTGCCATGCAACAAAAGCCTTAAAAGAGCATATACCCTTTAACCTGCCAATTTACCAATTTCTAAAGAAAGTGATCCTATGGGGAAAAAAAACTGAACTATATTCAAAGATACATAAACAAAGGTGTTCATCACTGCACTGTTTGTAATAAGAAAACAAGGGCAAAGCTAAATGCCCGCCATTGGAAATGGGTTATGTGTGGCATATCCAAACAATGGAATACTGTCCAACGCTTCCAAAGACAATGTAAATACATATTTATTGACTTGGAAAGAGGCAGTGACACAGTGGGGAAAAATTACATAAGTTATATATAACATTAACCCATTGCTGGTAAGAAGGAAATATGTTTGTGTATGAATGCACATATGGTCCCTGACTTCCTCTGGTTCAACTTAGGATTTTTTGACTTTGCCATGGCACAAAAGTGCTACACTTTCAGCACACTCCTCAACTTAACGATGGAGTCACATCCAGATAAACCCATTGTAAGTTGAATATATAAATCAAAAGTGCATTTTCAGCTATAATATTTTCAACTTATGATGGGTTTATTGAGACAGCCCTATTGTAAGTTGAAAAGTGTGCATTATTCCGTTGGTTCCCAGACCAAAAATTAAAATAACAGAAAAATAATTTTAAAAAAGAAAAGTATACACTAAAATGCTACTGGTACCTAACAGTGGCGATCTTTAGACGCTTCTGCATCATTTGAATTGTTGCAGTGCGGATTATTCCATTTAGAGGGAGAGAAACGAGTGAGTTCATAACAATAGTGATTCTTACTCCGTGCAATGGACTGAATGTTCTCCCCCCACACACACACACAAATTCTTTTGTTGAAATCATAACCCCCAATGTGATGGTATTTGGAGGTTGGGCTTTTAGGAGGTGATTAGATGATGAGGGTGGAGCCCTCACAAATGGGATTAGTGCCCTTATAAAAGGGACCCCAAAGACTTTTCTTGCTGTCATCCATCCATGTAAGGATGCCATGAGAAGCCAGCCATCTGCAACCCAGGAGAGGGCCCTCTCTGGAGCCCGACCATGCTGGCACCCTGATCTTGGAATTCCCAGCCTCCAGAATGGTGAGAAACAGACACCTGCTGTCCATGAGCCAGCCAGTCTAGCGCACTTTGTTATAACAGCCTGAACTGCCTAAGACTCTCTGTGGTAATGGCAATGATGCTGAGTTAAATCTGATTCCAGAAAACACACTGAAGACAAACAAGAAAGTCTGTGCAAAAGAACACCTCTTAGGTCAGGAGTTCGAGACCATCCTGGCCAACATGGCAAAACCCCATCTCTACTAAAAATACAAAAGTTAGCCGAGAATGGTGGCACGTGCCTGTAATCCCAGCTACTCGGGAGGCTGAGGCAGGAGAATCACTTGAACCCGGGGAGGCGGAGGTTGCAGTGAGCCGAGATCGCGTCGTTGCATTCCAGCCTGGGTGACAAGAGCAAAACTCCATCTCGGTGGCGGGGGGCTGGTGGGGAGGGAAGAACACCTCTTGCTTGCTAGGAGAAGAGTCATGAAAATGACCCTTCTGCAAGAAGTGTCTTCTCTAAAGGTGGACTTATCAAAGGGTTCTGAGGTAGACATGAGGGTGGCTGAGCATCTGAGAAGAACTGAGGCTGAATACAGATCCCGTCCTGCACCACACCCAGAACAGGCACGGACAAAACTTCAGTCCGTTGCATGGAGTAAGAATCACTACTGTTACAGACTCACTCATTTCTCTCTCTCTCTAAATGGAATAATCCTCATTGCAACAATTCAAGTAATGTAGAAACGTCTAAAGAAAATAAAGATCATTTGTAATTTCATCACCTAAAGATAGCTGCTGTTAGGTACTAGTTGCATTTTAGGGTAAACTTTTCAGCTTAAGATGGGGCTACGTCTCAATAAATCCATTGTAAGTTGAAAATATTATAAGCATGCATGTGTATCATGCAACCAAAGGTGAAAACAGAGGCATTTTGGATAATGGGAGACCCTAATAGTGGAAGAAGTCAGATACCAGAGAACTAATGAAGGGTCGGGGAGAAAAGGGTGAATCAGGGACATGACTCTTCTTCAAATTACGTCTCAATGCATAGTGTCTGCGCCACTTCGAGAGGCCCCTTGCAGGTGAGTTACCTGTGGAACCTGCAGGAGGTACCTGTACGATTCTAAGAACGGTGTGGACAAACGGGAACCCTCAGATGCTGCCGGTAGGAATGGAAAACGGTGCAGCCACACCCTGGAGGTTCCTCAAACGATTAAACATAGAGTTATCATAGGATCCCGCAATTCCACTTGCAGGAGCATACTCAAGAGCGATGCAAACACACGTCCACACAGAAACTTGTGCATGAAAGCTCACAGCAGCACTGTCCACAAAAGCCAACAGGTGGAAACCACAAACATACCCAGCAGTGGATAAAGGAAACGTGGCATAGCCACGCGAGGGCCTCCTATTTGGCAAAAAAAATGAGGCATCGACGCATGCTGCAACATGAACTTTGAAAGCACTGTGCTAAAAGAAAGATACCAGACACAAAACAGACACACACACTATTCACATGAAAGTCTAGAGTAGGAAGACTATAGAGACAGAAAGCAGATTAGTCCGTTAGTTGCTCAGGGCTCGATGAGGGGAGGGTGCAGAGGTCAGGGCGGTGATCACTAAAGGGCATGGGATTTCTTTTTGAAACCACAAAATGTTCTTTTTTTTTTTTTTTTTTTTTTTTTTTTTTTTTTTTTTTGACAGAGTCTTACTCTGTCTCCCAGGCTGGAGTGCTGTGGTATGATCTCAGCTCACTGCAACCTCTGCCTCCCAGGTTCAAGTGATTCTCCTGCCTCAGCCTCCGAGTAGCTGGGATTATAGGTGCGTGCCACCATGCCTGGATAATTTTTTTATTTTTAGTAGAGACAGGGTTTCACTATGTTGGCAAGGGTGGTCATGAACTCCTGACCTCAAGTGACCCACCCGCCTCAGCCTCCCAAAGTGCTGGGATTACAGGTGTGAGCCACGGTGCCCGGCTGAAGCCACAGAAGTGTTCTAAAGTAGACTGTGGTCTGGTTGCACAGATCTGTGAATGTGCCAATAAGCACTGGCTTGTATGCTTTGAATGTGTGGATTGTATGGACTTGAATTCAATCTCAGTAAAGCTGTTTAAAAATACAAGATTCTAAGATTAACCCAGATCTGTGTGCAGGCTGTGTAGATATAGCAGCCAGCAAATTGCCAACCCCATACTATGGGTGCACTGAGGTTTGGGCCAAGCCCTCCCCATATGAACACACATCACCGTTCATAGGATGTACTTGTATTTGACTTTCTAACTTGATCTGACATTCTCCATCCTAAAAACAAAGCAATACAGATGGTGCCCAGCTTTGATGGTTCCACTTAGGATTTTTCAACTTTACGATGGGTTAATTGGGATATTAAATGCATTTTCAACTCACGAAATTTTTGACTTATGATTAGTTTATCAAGATGTAACCCTATCCTAAGCCAAAGAACATCTGTACTTAGATGCTTTGGCTATTCAGTTAAAATATAGTAATATCAAGCCAAAAACAACAAACAATAAAACAAACCAAGACACCCACCTCGATACTCTATGAAAACATCATGCTATGATCTGCTGTGGATTGTTCCAATATGTACATGAACTACCAACTGCAGAAACTGGCATCGTAAACCTATTTCTGGGAGGGTACGTGGACTGACCTCACAGCCGGCTGTGAAGGCAGCCAGCCTCGAAAGAGACTGCTTCCCTGAGCCCCCTACCCCGACCAGCAGGGCGTGGCCACGGTCCATGCGGATGATACGGTGCACCCGGGTTAAATGCTCCAGAGCGTCATCAAAGAGAACCAAGTTCATTTTAGTGTTGCTTTCATTATACTCTTCAAGAATTTCCTGCATTAAAAAAAAAAAAAGAATTTAAAACCCAGCACGGTGGGTTTTACAATCTACCCATCTGACAAAGGGCTAATATCCAGAATCTACAAAGAGCTTAAACAAATTTACAAGAAAAACATCAAACAACCCCATCAAAAAGTGGGCGAAGGAGATGAACAGACACTTCTCAAAAGAAGACATTTATGCAGCCAACAGACACACGAAAAAATGCTCATCATCACTGGCCATCAGAGAAATGCAAATCAAAATTACAATGAGATACCATCTCACACCAGTTAGAATGGCGATCACTAAAAAGTCAGGAAACAACAGGTGCTGGAGAGGATGTGAAGAAATACGAACACTTTTACACTGTTGGTGGGACTGTAAACTAGTTCAACCATTGTGGAAGACAGTGTGGCGATTCCTCAAGGATCTAGAACTAGAAATACCGTTTGACCCAGCCATCCCATTACTGGGCATATACCTAAAGGATTATAAATCATGCTACTATAAAGACACATGCACACGTATGTTTATTGTGGCACTATTCACAATAGCAAAGACTAGGAACCAACCCAAATGGCCATCAATGATAGACTGGATTAAGAAAATGTGGCACATATACACCATGGAATACTATGCAGCCATTAAAAAGGATGAGTTCATGTCCTTTGTAGGGACATGGATGAAGCTGGAAACCATCATTCTCAGCAAACTATGGCAAGGACAGAAAACCAAACACCGCATGTTCCCACTCATAGGTGGGAATTGAACAATGAGAACACTTGGACACAGGAAGGGGAACATTACACACTGGGGCCTGTTGTGGGGTGGGGGGAGGGGGGAGGGACAGCATTAGGAGATATACCTAATGTAAATGATGAGTTAATGGGTGCAGCACACCAACATGGCACATGTATACATATGTAACAAACCTGCATGTTGTGCACATGTACCCTAGAATTTAAAGTATAAAAGAAAAAAAAAAAGAATTTAAAACTCAGCATGGTGGCTCATGCCTATAATCCCAGCACTTTGGGAGGCTGAGGAGGGTCCCAGGAGTTCGAGACCAACCTGGGCCACAGAGCAAGACTACGTCTCTACAAAAATAAAAACAAAAAAATTAGCTGGGCACGGTGACGTGTGCCCGTAGTCCCGGCTACTCAGGAGGCTGAGGCAGGAAGATCACTTGAGCCCAGGAGGTTGAGGCTGCAGAGAGCCGTGATCGTACCACTGCACTGTGGCCTGGGTGACAGAGAGAGACCCTGTCTCAAAATAAATAAATAAATAAATAAATAAATAAATAAATAAATAAATAAAGTCTTAAAGGATCACTGGATTTTAAGTGACAGACTCCCTCCTTTTGTCCAGAGGAGATTAAGAATGGAAGAGAGATTTTTCTGAACATCTATAGTAGTCAAAATAATTAAACTGTTTGGGTCTCCAGGACTAATCTAGCTTTCACAATCGAGATTTCCATCTGCTGGGCTTTGATTGGCCAGCAGCGACCCAAAGCAGGTAACAAAGCTCATCTCATGAATTTAAATGAAAACGAATATTAGGGAGTCAAACACGTGGTTCCCAAACCCGGCTGTGCGCCAGAATCCAGGGACCTCCATGAGCCCAGCGCAGAAATCTCACGGGGTGGCCCCAGGAGTCTAACAATTTCCTAACATCATTCCCAAGCATGCTGGATGTGGCAACCACCGGACCAGACACAAGCCCGTATTTCAAGCCCTCAGACAGAGCCACAGGTGTTAGGCTCCTGGGCCCCCACGCAATGCTCAGCTCCCGCTTGGCCCATGCTCAGGAGAAAGTGAGCCCACGGACAGGGTGGGGCTCATCCCCACCTGGAACAGAGCCTTGGCCGCCTCGTAGTCCTGGATGTCTTCATAAATGCGTGGTTCTCCTTCGTGTAGAGCCATCCGGAAGTCTCCAAACAATATGGGATCCCTCATCACCACCTCCACGTCATCGTTAAAATGTTCCGTAACCAAGCCGCCTATGTGCTGTTGTACCTTGAAACAGAAGCCCACTTAAGGACCCAAACTCAACAACAGTACACGGGCTGAAACTTGTTAGGAACAGAGGATATGCTATTATTATCTAAAATAATTTGCATTCTATTTTTTTTCAGTTGATGCAAGGCGCTTAATAACCAACCCACCCTCCTTTGCCCCATTGACCTTTCGTGCCTATTTTTCCGCAATTCACATCTTATGTAAAAAACACTTTTGGCGCTTGTTTATTTTCCTGAGAAGAATTTCCTGAGAAGAAGCATTGGATGTACTGACCAGCTGCTTGTCTGTTTCACTGATCAGCCGGTCGTGGAAGACTCTCAGACACTCATTCCTCCAGACTCTCACCATCTGGGCCACCGTCTGGAATCTGCAGAATGGAAGGGACAAAAATCAGTCAGGAAGTCACCTGAAGGATACCAGGGCCGACAGCTGTGACATTCAGACAGATGCACAGAGCACAATAAAGGCCCAACATTTCTCCAGTCCTGCCCCCCTAGTCTCAACGTTAATGAAATCTAACCAGACAGTCCAACAGAAGCTAAGAAAGTAGTGTAACCCCCTAAAGTCATCATCCATAGCTTATCTTACTGCAGGAAAGAAAAAAAGAGCGTTGTCTATAAATGACATAAAATAAGTACCTGACATCATCCCTACTTGTTGGAATACATGAATTTAAAATCAGCATCAGGGTCACTGGCAACTTCTTTTTCTTTCTTTTTTCTTTTTTTAAGAGGTGGGGTCTTGCTTTGTTACCCAGGCTGGTACATTGGCACAATCATAGCTCACTGCCACCTCAAATTCCTGGGCTTAAGTGATCCTCCCACCTCAGTCTCCCAAGTGGCTGGGACTACAGGTACATACCACCACACTCAGCTAATTTTTGAAGTGTTTTTGTAGAGATGGAGTCTCACTATGCTGTCCAGGCTGGTCTAAAACTCCTGGGCTCCAGTGATCCTCCCCCCTTGGCCTCCCAAAGTGCTGAGACTACAGGCATGAGCCACTGTGCCTGGCCGACAGCTCCTTTTTCTAAGAGCCAACTCCATCTGGCCCCAGTTCCAGAACTTTCCCTGCATTCTAGCAAAGAACCGTCACTCCACCTGAAACACCTGGAGCTGCCCTCTCCTGACCGCCCCTGACATTCTGTATGTTTCAAGGCACTCAAAAACAGGATACATGAAAAATTCTCAATTCATTTTTCAGTATCTTCTGGATTTGTAACATGAATCCACATAATTGGACTATGCTTACAAATCCACATAGACTAAAGTAGACGTTCGTGTGAAGGTATAAGCCTAGTTTTAATCGGGAATTTCCCTATATCGTGACTTAAATCTTTTCTGTCCTCTGCTTACTTCTCATAAAGACACACATCCTATAACCAACTGGCAACGATTGAGTTACGTGAGCAAAAGGCTCCATGCAGGCAAATTCCAACTTCAGAACTGAAAACGAGAAGTCAACAACACAGTCCTGCCCGAGGGGTGTGATAGGCTTGTCCACACTTCTGCTTCTCTTGGTTTTGCCTGTTTCAATTCAAAGGCTTACAAAGCATCAAGCCTTAAGCCAAGCGTTGGTCTCTCTTCTTCAACATAAGCAAAGACATTGGGTAATTAATTCATACGATGATTCATCAAATCCATTGATAAGCCCTCTGTTTTAAAAGAATAAGAAAACCATCATACCTGTGGGGCATATTTTAGTAAGATAAACCAAACTCACCGCTCCGGGTTAGTGAGGACAAGACCATTAAAAACCCGTGAGAGATCTCGAAGGTTGAAGATGTAATGGAACTTTGACGGAGTGGGAGGTAGGTCTTGCACAATATTTTTGTAAAGTGCTAGCGTGCAGAATGTCAGTTTGCCACTCACAGCCACAATGCTCTCATGAAACGTCTGAAAAATGCAAAGACACCCCCCCAACACACAAATGTCCTTCAGTAGATGAATGAATAAACAAAATGTGGCAGAGCCGTACAATGGAATATTACTGAGCTATAGAAAGGAATGAAGTTGGCCAGGCACGGTGGCTCACGCCTGTAATCCCAGCACTTTGGGAGGCCAAGGTGGGCAGATCACCTGAGGTCAGGAGTTCAAGACCAGCCTGACCAACACGATGAAACCCCATCTCTATTAAAATAAAATATAAACATTAGCTGGGCATGGTGGTGCGCACCTGTAATCCCTGTTACTCGGGAGGCTGAGGCAGGAGAATCGCCTGAACCCAAGAGGCAGAGGTTGCAGTGAGCCAAGATCGCACCATTGCACTCCAGCCTGGGTGACAGAGGGAGACTCCATCTCAAAATAAAACAAAACAAACCAGGAATGAAGCACTGACAGACACAAGCTCCAGCACGGATGACCCTTGAAAACATGATGAGGAGTGAAGCAAGCCAGGCACAGAAAGCCACATGCCTTATGACTCTATTTATGTGAAATACCCTACATAGAAAACTCCATGGAGACAAAAGGTAGATTCCTGGTTCCTGGGAATGAGAGGTGGGATGGGAGTAAGTGCTAATGTGTGTGGGTTTCCTTCCGGGGTGATGAAAATGTTCTGGGGTTAGACGGTGCTGATGGTTGCACAATGCTGTGAATGGACTAAATGCCACTGAATTGTATACTTTAAAATGGCTATAATAACGAATTTTGTGTTATGTGAATTTTTTTTGAGATGGGGTCTTGCTCTGTTTCCCAGACTGGAGTGCAGTGGCATGATCGGGGCTTACTGTAGCCATGACCTCTTGAGCTCAAGTGATCCTCCCACCTCAGCCTCCCTTGTAGCTGGGACTACAGGACACCACCATACCTGGCTAATTGTTTCATATTTTTCGTAGAGACAGGGTTTCACCACATTGCCCAGGCTGGTCTCGAACTGCTGGGCTCAAGTGATCCACTCTCCTCAGCCTCCCAAACTGCTGGGATACAGGTGTGAGCCACCATGCTCAGCCATTATGTGAATTTTAATACTTATTTTTTATTTGTTTATTATTTTATTTGTTTATTTTAGATTGAGACTCTGTTGCCCACGCTGGAGTGCAGTAGCATGATCTTGGCTCACTAAAGCCTTCACCTCCCAGGTTCAAGCAATTTTCCTGCCTCATCCTCCCAAGTAGCTGGGACTACAGGTGCCTGCCACCACACCCGGCTAATTTTTGTATTTTTAGTAGAGATGGGGTTTTGCCATGTCGACCAGGCTAGTCTTGAACTCCTGACCTCAAGTGATCCACCTGCCTCAACCTCCCAAAATGCTAGGATTACAGGCATGAGCCACTGCACCTGGCCTGATTTGTTTGTATCGCTCTAGATTTTCACATTAACTGTCAAGTCAACATGATGTGAAACCAAAGACCCCAACCAGCCCTCGGTGGGAGTTTTATTTGACCAGCACAGACCTCACAGTTTTGAAAGCAAATGCCTTCAGGTAGGGCATGAACGGGCCACGTGCTCACAGTTCCTACTGATCAGGCCTGGCCACTCCACACCTTTATCTTACCCACCTGGCCCCTGGAGCCTCCGAGTGCACAGACTCCGCTTTAGCAGGGAGACGCCAGATCAGAAGATGGTTGTTTAAATGAATGGGTTCCATTTGGAGGAGCCAAGTAAACCATAATAATAACAGCAGTAACTAGTAACTAGTAAGTAGCTGCTATGCACTAAGCACCCTTTACACACATTTCTCTCCTTTCATCCTCCCAAAACCCAGTGAGGTGGGGACCATCATCATCTCCCCGCTCCAAATGAGAATGAGGTTAGAAGAGTTCAAGAGACCTGCTCCCGGAGCAGAAGGGGACTGACTCCAGGGCCCCAGCCTGCTAGTTGATTCTTCACTGTCACTCAATGTGGCATGAGCACCTCAGAGCCACATCAGGACTCCCACGGGCCCAAGGCACTTTTGCCTCCATGGACCCCTTCCTCCATAAAAACACATTACAATTACACTTTATAATGGCATCGTATAAAGATGATTTTTTTCCTTCTGACTTTGAAAGAAATTAAAACATTTTCACAGGCCCTTAAAAGTATCGAGGGCCCTAACCCTGCTGTGCCTAAATGGATAAGTCAGCCCTGTGTATGTTTCCCCCCAACACAAGGTCTTCCGGTTTAGACTTCTAGTTAAAATCAGGTTACCGAGGTATGGCCTTTCAGGATGGAGGAATAAATTAAATGCAGAGACTCCTCTGAAGGAAATGGCACGTTGAAGACGCTGAATAGTGAAATAAATCTCGGGTCAACTTCATTGCGGCCTCCTCCAGCCTTTCCCATTGCAGCAATAAACCCAAGGTCTCGAATGCTTTTACAGTTCAGCTCCTTCCCACGGTCATATAAGTAGCCTTTTTCCAACAGCAGCTTCAGCAAGGCAATTGGCTGCTGCGTGCCGTATTCATCCACCTTGATTTTTATAAAAAAGAAAAGAGAATAGCAGTATCGCAAAGCGAGAGTCAGGGAGGCCTTGGCTGACCATCCCAACTCAAGCTCATTTCTCCTGTTACTCTCCAGGGCACCTCGGTTTCAGGTTCATGGGGCTTCTCAAAGGTTGCAACAGTATATATCCATCTGTGATTGTGTTTGTTGAAGTTTGTCTCCCTTACGATACTACAGCTTCATGAGGGCAGGAACTGCATAGGTGTTGACTACACAGCACCAGTCCCATAGGAAGAGCTGAATAAATATATGTTAATTCAATTAATGAATGGATGGATGGATGGACAGATGGACGAATGGACAAATTGATGGATGGGAAGATGGACAGACAGATGGACAGACAAGAATTCAACAATGCAGTCCCACCCAGGGGGTGTCATATGCCTGTCCACACATCGACACTTCTACTTCTCTTGGTTTCACCTGTTTCAACTCAGGGGCTTACAAAGCATCAAGCTTTAAGACAAGCATTTGTCCCTTTCTTCATTTAACATAAGCAAAGACATTGGGTAACTAATTCATACATTGATAATGACAGACAGATTGGACCATCCATTGAATGGACAGATGGATGGATGGATGGATGGACGGATGGATGGATGGGTAGGTGAATGGACAGGTGAATGAACAGACGGGTAGATGGATAAGTGGACAGGTAGATGGAAAAACAGACAGATGGGCAAACAGAAGAATAGATGGATAGATGAATAAATCTATGAATGAATGGACAGATGGATGGATGGATGGACGGACGGACGGACGGATGGATGGATGGATGGATTCTGGCTTTGCATACAGTCCTTCTGGAAATAGACTTTCAGAAAAAAAAATGGTTCTATGAAATAATATAAATTTAAATTCTAGTATGCTAAGAAAACTTTGTACTTCTCAGGCTCAGACCCCAGAAACATACTCATAATGCAGCTAAAGTTTCTCTTCCTTGAAAAGTCCAGAGGAATTCTTGGGAAGGGTCTGCCCTGATGCCTCCCGTGTACACGGGGCCAACAACAGTATTATCTAAACAAGAGCTCCTTTGGAAACCACTTCCTCAAATGCATGCTGAATTTAGTTCAAAGGCTGCTGGCTGCCTGCTTCCCTCCTCTAAGAAACTAAGGAACATGATCAGTCAGGGAAAGGTCCCTCTGTGTAAGAAGAGCATCCCAGGCACATTCTGCCCCAGGCTGACTCCCCGCAGCCTGTACCCTGCAGACATTGCACAGAGGTAAAGATCAATGTTCTCATACTCACTTCTAACACACACACACCCATGCAAACACAAGCACTGTCTTGACCCATCCCTCCACCTGCTTGAGAGTCTAACTACCCTTGGCATATTCATGTCATCCATGAACACCAGCAGGCGTTTTCCCATGGGCGGGCCGTAAGTATCTTTGGTTCGCTTTTCCACATTTGCTTCTAAATTTCTTTGGATATCCATGGACGTGGTGCGGGAGGAGAAGTTGACCATTAACACAATCTGAAGCAGAAAGAGATGATGTGAAAAGCCAGCCTTTTCTTCAGGGTAGCAGCAGTAAACATTTGCACATAAGCTAGCAACTATTTTGCAAATCCATTGGCCTCTGAACTAACTTTTTAATAACCCAATGTGAGTCTGTGCTTCATTATTTTCTAAATGCTAAACCAAGAGTTCCTCTTTCCTTTCAGCAGATTGTATGAGTCAATAGCGAATTGTCACATGTGAGCCTTAGGGACAATGTGGCATAGAAGAAAGTAGACTGAGGGTCTTGTTTCTGCACAGTTCTAGCAAGGCGACTTCCAAAAAGTCATTCAACCTTTCAGAGCCTCGTTTTTCTCACTTGTAAGATGATCGTAATGGCATCTCTTTGGACTACTTCATAGAGCTACTGCATAGTATGAGATGCAATCTCCATCAGTATTTTCAATATGACGATATTCAAACATAAATCACTATCATTCTGGCTGTATCTAAATAGGTCAAAGAGAGCATGAACAAGTGGTTCAGGCTTTGGGACTAACTGCCGGCAGGAAGGGTGAGGGAAGCCCCCTGGATGCTCACGCATGTGTCCTCAGGCCCTCCTGCCATGCTTAGGCTGGCGAGAGCTCCTTGATTAGTGGTTCTCACACTTAACTAATTATGCCTCAGCTCCACCTGCAGGGCTTGTGCCACACACCTTGCTGGGCTCCCTTCCCCAGAGTTTCCAATTTGGTAAATCAGGGTGTTTTGTTTTGTTTTGTTTTGTTTTTTTAGGAGACAGGGTCTTGCTCTGTTGCCCAGGCTGGAGTGCAGTGGTGCACAATCATAGCCCACTGCAGCCTTGAATTACCAGCCTCAAGTGATCCTTCTTCCTCAGTCTCTTGAGTAGCTGGGTCTACCAGGCACAAACCACCATTCCTGGCAGTCTGGGGTATTTTTTAACGAGTTTCCAGTGATGCCAAGGCTGCTGGTCTGGGGACCACACTTTGAGAACGAACCTCTGCCTTCCATAACTCTCTCCATGTAGGGCGCCCAAAGTGCAGGTGCACACGAGCAGAACGTGTTGAAGCTGAATGTGTGCCTTGCTAAAGCCACTGTGTTCAGGTGTACCTGGCTGGGCTGATGAGCACCAGCTGCAGAGTCCTGGGGGAGGGGTGTTGTGAAGGAGGCTCCCAAATGCGGCTTCCTAGTGCCTGACTCTAAAAACCTGCAGCTCCCTCTGGCTGTAAACACTGCCATGCTCCCTGTGCACATCTCCATGTTTATCTCCCCACTGCCTGCAAATCCTTACAGAACAGATCTTGACAGCTTGTTCACTATCACTTGTCCTGTGCACCCTGCGAACTCTATGCCGGCTACATATCCGACCCCCGACACATTGGACACATAGCTGGCTGGAGGAAGGAAAGGAAACACTTGCAAAGTTTCAGAAACCCAAAAATGATGGTGAATAATGTGACAGCCAGCCTCCAAGAGGGCCCCAGATCATCCTAGCCTCCGGGTGTCCATGCCCTGGTGCAGGCCCCTCCCACACTATATCAGGGTGCACAGGGTGGCTTCTATCTCACCCATAGATTAGGGCAGAAGGGAGGGTATGTGACTTCCAAGGCCAGGTCATAAAAGACATCATAGTGTCTGCTTTGCCATCTATCTTAAGCACTCACTCTACCATGCTGAACACACTCAAGCCATCCACAGAGAGAGTCACATGGTGAGGCACTGAGGCCTCCAGCCTCCAGCCATGTGAACCGTCATCTCAGATGAGGACCCTCCAGCTCTACCCAGGCCTCCAGATAGCTACAGCCCTGGCCAACAGCTTGACTGCAATCCCACGAGAGCCTGAGCTAGAAGCCCTCAGGGAAGTCACTCCCACATTCTTGACCCACGGAAACTGTGAGATCACAGTGCTTGTGGTATGAAGCTGCTATGCGCTGGAATAATTTGTTACACAGCAATAGATAATTTATATGAATAATGACTTACGTTAGTTTCTTCACTCAGATTTTTGAGGAAATTCTGGGTAGTGGCTGTCTTAGAAGTGCCAGATTCACCAACAAAAATAACAGGTTGCTTAATTTTAACCATTTGTTCCAATATCCAGGTAGTCCGAGTGGTATCCACTGTGTGAACTAAAATAGACATTAAGAACAGGGACATCTCAGCAACTCCAATAGGGTGAGCACTGGGGGCAACGTGGAGTTGTCGTAGAACCCCACAAATCCCATAAAAAACAGTAACAAAGGCCAAGACATGACCTCAGAAATATTCACCCATTTAAGTGTATAATTTATGGACTTTGGCACAGTTCTACAGCAGTGCGATCATCACCACAGTTCAGGTTTAGAACACCCAAGCCGTTTTTAAGATGCAATTCTGACTTATGCTCAGGATATTAAAAACTCAGCTTCTCTATTGCTGACATCACTCAGACCCCTGCGGGATTTAACTTCCTGAGCACCACCTTCCTCTGAAGAGACCGTGAAACCACAGCATCAGGTCTGGCTCCCTCCTGCCCTGGCAGGTTTCAATCCTGATGGGCTCCCAAGGAAACAGGGACGTCTCACTCCATAAGCTCAATGGACCAAAGTCAGACACATGCTTTGTGAAATTATTCAGCCCATATTTTACCTGAATAGCCAGCCCATATTTTATCGGAATAGCCAGAGGGGTGGATTCTAAGTGTGGTTCAGTGTGTAAACTCCCATGGCACACAGCTTTTCAAGCCAGCGCCCTTCATAAAACACTGCCTCGTTCACTGCTGTCTGGTCCCCACCCAGCCAGCTCTGTGGACTGGAGAGAGCCCAGGGAAAGGCCAGGGGAGGCGAAACAGCATCTCATCCGCCTGTGGGGATCGGCCTGCTGGGGAAAGAGCTGAGAGGCAGAGCCATGGAAGACGCTCAGAGCCAGCGGCTGACAAAAATACCAAAGGGACCACCCTCCATGCCCAGGAGGGCCCACGGCTCACCCTCTTCAATTCTTCTCTACCAGCTCTCTGTGTGGAACTTAGAGTACCAGAGAAGCCATGGGATCTTCTTCGCCTCCTCCTAGAGCAAGGATCAAACACTCCTAAACCCAGGAACAAGGATTTGACCCTAACTTACCCAGGATGTCGATAAATTTCCTCTCGGGGGCATGAATATACTCTGGAACTAACTTACTCCATGGGACCCATTGATTCCGTTTGTTATCAAAATGAAAGTCATACAAGGTTGGAAGTTGACCTATAGGAAATAATGGTTGATCTCACTTGAATCATCAACACGGAAATACAAAAGCAGTTCTGGCACATGCTTGAAATGAACTAATGTTGCTTGTACTGCACGGAGGCCATAGTGAGTACTTCAATGCTGCTCCTTCACTGGACAGATACCAAGTACCTTGAACTGATGCTACTCATCACTGGACAGATACCAGGTATTTGGAGCTCATGCTTCTTGTTCACGGGACAGTCACTAATGTCACTTGTGCACTGGTCAGGCACTTTCTGAGTATTTTCAACTAACGCTTCCCATTCACTGGACATACACTTCCCTGGGAATACAACAGTGAAGCGGAGAGCCCTGGTCCCTATGCTTGCAGTTGTTGGAGGGCCAGGTGGGGGACAGATACAGGCAAGAAGTGGCCATTTCAGTGTGGCGCCGTAAGTGCTGCAGCAGGAGAGGTGCAGGAACAACGGACAACGCGGGAAGGCAGCAACCCAGGCGGGGCAGGGGAGCGACAGAAGCTGCAGGTGCCCGGGTAATCACCAATGCCTCCACCCCGGTCACGCAAGGCTTTACTTGAGCATGTCTAAGAGCTGACGGGATGGTAGAGAGGGGGAGACTGAAGATGAGAGAGAGAGGGGGAGACTGAAGATGAGAGAGAGAGGGGGAGACTCAGATGGAGCGAGGAGCCTGAGAAGGAGGAAGGGGCTGGGTTGGCCTTGGCTGGGGTGGAGTGGGGGTGTCGTCTTCTGCTGTAAAAGGAGAAAGTGGAAGACAGGAGCTGTGGGCTTTTCAGCTGGAAGGAGAGATTGCTATCAGACAGCTTCTGTTGTTCCTGTTGAAGCAGGAAGAAAGATCAGCTGCGGAGAGCACGGAGCGGGCAGGGTGGAGATCTGGGGAAAAGGCCCAATGCTCCTTTGAGCCGGGAGTGAGCGTGCCAGCTGGGGACTGGGATTTATGGAGACATCTGTCTTGGTGGCTGCATGGTCTTCTCCCTGTCAGCCCCTAGACAGGCAGAGAAGACAGACTTGGGGTTTTCTCGGAAGGATTCAGCAGGACAATTAGGCAAGGCATGCGGGGGTCTCAGGCAAGAGTGGCTGAAGTGAAGGCCACCAGCCGAGGAAGTGAGGATGCAGGGAAGGGGCAAGTATGGGTGCTCGAGGCGACAGCAGACACTGGGGCGACAGAGTGTCCATCCCCATGAGGCCAAACAGGAGTACATGTGGCCCGAGTCTCAGAGGCAGAGTAGGCGGAGAGCAGGATTCGTGACGCAGACATGACAGTGCCAGAGGTCACCGTTGAGGGTGTGCTCAAGGGCCTGGAGGGCTGAAGCTGTGAGCAGGTGTCTGGAAATGGGACGCCTACAGGGCCATTCAGGCCCCCAAGACGAGGGCAAATGAGGGAGACAAGCCAGGGAAGCAGGCCAACATTGTCTCCGAGTGAGGGAATTGCAGATGGCAGCAACGCACAGCCAGCGTGGCCGGCGGAGCAGAAAAGCACTCCCTCGAGGGAGACTTCAGTTCTGGAAAAGCACACTCAGACCCCGACCGAGTAAAGCAGGGACTTGAAAAACATCTTTGATTCGCTCCATGACTGTCCATTAGAAAGACCGGAGGTCATTTCATTTTAAACTTTAAAAAGACCACCAGGTAAGGAGTATAAAATACAACTTCAAAAGCCATCTATATTCCAAGCCATGCTCAAATAGCAATAAGAGATGGACAAAGAAGGGTCCTAGCACTGCATATAGACCTTGGAGAATGCATCTTTTTCATCATGTATGATTCACTGAAGATGCACATTTTTGTGCAAAAACATAAAGTGTTAATTGTATGATTTCCTATGAAAGATTTACAAATCCACACTTGATTGTCTACTGTGCAAATACTCAGGAATACAGCAGATAAATGATAGGGTGGAAATGGAGAGAGGTGGTTAAAAATAAAAATTAAAAAGACAGATAGGGAAGCCCACAGGAGAAGAAACTCGAAGCCATGCAGAGTATGAACAGTTTAAAGAGCAAAGGAAGCAAGTGCCTAAGCTGAGGCAAGAGAAGTTGACTGTCACCCAGAAAGACCACCCAGAGGGCCTGGGCTTCTGTCACAGCCGTTGATGCATTTGAACTGCTCCTGGGGGTTCCGCCATGTGCTCTGACCATTGCATGTCTCTCTAAAGAAGCAAAGAATCTGGAAAACTCATACAGACAGAAATATGGAAAAGCTCGTTCACTTCCTCTAGAAATTTAACCAAAGGCACCGAGAGCAGGGAAACAGGCGACACTCGGTTCCCACCTGGCAGTTCCCCAGGGTTGGCCCAAACTCCTTCTGTGTCAACAGTAGACAAAGAAGCAAGACGTTTGATATATTCGTCAAATTTCATCCTTCCATCCTCAAGCAGGGAGGCTCCCAGAGAGCAGTACAGGGCCTCCAGGAAGTAGCACTCCAGCAGGTCGAGGTCTTCTATTTCTCCTTCTAGTAACGCATCCAGCATCTTGGCTAACTGGGTTACCTGGTTCACAGGAAAATATCCGGTTCAGCCCACATAGTCCACCCCCGCAGAGTCCATTCCAGTCATAAATCCTGGGATCCCAGGTCCCAGAGTGATGGGAGCATATGACCCGTCATGTTGGTTCAAACAGATGGAACCCAGTATCTCGACTTGCACAAAAGGAAGCATGGCGCCTCCTTGGCACTGACCAACAATGCTGCTGTTCACCCTTTCTGGCATCTTCACTCCCCTTAAAAGCCTGCCGTGAGCCTGTCTTTAGGAAAGAATTTCTTTTTGCTAACAGCAGGGATCATTTCTTACCATATTGAGGTCTGTCTGAGGAACTATTGTCTTCAGCTTCTCTGCTTGTCTTCCATCCACTATCCCTTCCACTATCACATCGAGGAGATAGGGCACATATTTCTCAAAGAGACTATTCAAATTGTATTGCTCCGCCTATAAAAAAGCAGCATTCCAAAGCATTTCAAGGGTTCGTTTATTTAAAAGGAAGTTAGTGGAAAGCTTTTCTTGCCCAAAGAGGGTTGAGCAACATCTTCTGATGAATGATACATCTGGCAGGTGAGGAAACCCTGATAATAGTGCCCTATATTTGCAGAGAGATTTGTCCTTTGCGATATGCTTTCACCTCATCATGAAGTGTTCCATTTCGCTGCCACAGGGTCTAAAATGCCCTTGGGGAAGAAAAAGGGAAGATAACAGGTCCCATTTGACAGGAAAGAGGCTGATCATCTTAGAGTTCAAGTGACCACAGTCATCCAGAAAAGACTGTAAAGCAGCAAAGGCCCCCTCCCTATCAAGGCACCAATCACCACCAGGGACTGCATGGGTCCTGAGACAGCTGTCTCCCACAGGACAGTGCCTCAAATGGTTCTATCATGCTTTCTTTGTTCTTCCTTTGTTCTGCTCTTTTCTGGCATAATTATGTCCTGGTTTCCATTCACCTCCAACCTAGTAGCCCTTCTAGAGACACACCCGGACCACCTGTGTTCCTTTGAGAAGGTGGTCATAGCATCCTAGGTGTGGTTGAGCCACAACCTGCACATGACTGTCACATCCATCTCTGCACTTTTCACAGAAGTCTTTTGTTAAGACAACACACATTTCTGGCCTGTCATCTGTTTTGTAAATAAAGGTTTATTGGTACACAGCCATGCCCCCATTTGTGTACAAATTTCTGGCTGTTTTCACGCCACAACAGCAGAGTTGAGTAGCTGTGAAAGAAATCATATTGCCCACACAAAGCCTCAAATATTTACTATCTACCCCTCTACAGAAAAAGTTTGTCAACCTCTGGTCTAGACCAACCAATCCAATCATTACCTATCCCACTGGCTATAAATTATCTGAAATCAAATAAGCGTGTCTGCCATGTTTTCACTTAATTTGTGCTGAGGGACATGGGCAGGTCAAGGACAAGGTTATTGCCTTCAACTACAAACATCCCTCTGGACTATGTTATCCAACTAGCCATCAATACTAATAACTGTAAGTTCATTTTAGAAAAAAACTTCACCTTGTTTGGTATTTGATTAACCCATTTTTTCCAGTATGGTCGATATTTCAAGTTTTTAGGATCCACATAAACCATTCCACATCGAGAGACAGTTGCAGGGGAGGCATACTGTAAATCTCCAACCTGGAGAAATAAAATCAATCATGACTATAGCTATACACAAGATAAACTAGATGTTTAAGGACCTTCTCTTATGGAAAGCTTTTACAACTGCATGAAATCCAAATAATACCAAAATGAACACAGCTTTCATGAGGTTTTTAACTGAACACCTGGGATTTTGATGAGAAGATTACACACTTCTGATGTAACATCTTTTTGGTTTTTCTATTATAAAATTAATGTGAAAATTAATACGTTGTAGAATATCTGACAAAAAGTAGAACAGTATAAAGAAGAAGATAAGTTATCCAAATCCCACCACCCAGAAACAAATGTCGTTTTGGAATGTTTTCCAGTCCATCTTTTTTCTTTATTATTTTTTTAACATAGTTGAGATCAGGCAGTATAAAACTTCATAAGTACATAGCTAAACCAGATGTATTAACAAACCTAGCTCTCTCTACAAAAAAAAATATATATATAATTCAGTCAGCTAATCAGATAATAATATGTACAAATATTCCATGCACTGACAAATTTTACAGTTAGAAATGGGATTAATACTAAGCTAGAGTGAAAGCAAGTCCCAGGGCCACACCTATGAAACAAGCAGTCCATACCCTAAGCAGGAGATAGAGGGCTTTGGAGAATAGTCTCCAGGAAATAAAGGGGCTCGACAGAATACTTGATATGATAGAAAGTTTTTTTTAAAAAAAAGAGGTTAAAATAAAGGCAAATAGTGTGTGGGAAAAAAAGGAAGGCAATTACGAACTCCAGACAAAGCAAACGGCTCTAAAAGAAAGTAAATGTAATCACAGTATATTAGTTGGTTCTTCAGTAAATATTTCTATCTTCATTATAATGTAAACATTATCTACTGTTAACCAACTTAGCAATATACTATTCTGACGTTAGTGTATGAGATGAATTCTCATTTTTGTAGCAGTCAGTCAATAGATAATGTATAAACTATAAAATGTGTAAAGGAAGAATATCATGCTAAGCATGTTACTTATAGTCACAAGGGTAATCATCAGAAGAAACAATTCATAAAAAGTAAAAGTAGTCACCTCTGGGATAAAGAGGGATGAGAGGAGTAAAGAACAAAGAGTTGTACTCATTATAAACCCTTATGCATTGTTTGTTTTTAAATAATCACCTATATTTACTACTACTTTAACAAACATTTACATTTTTAATTACAAGAAAGACCTATGTTCACATTTACTTTTAATCACTACTTGCCTCAAAGAGCAGGGCACAGTGTGCTTGGAGCCGGATGCGTTCCCCGTTGGCCAATGTCAACAACCTGTTGTCATCCATCACAGAATTCATGTTTTCCACCCATAGAGCATCCACATCACCATCAAATAAAATATACCTGCAGCAACCAAAGAAAGGAGAGCCATGGGTCCTAGACAGCTTCCAATTATGGAACTTGGTATAACCTGCCCATTCATGTTGAACGTCTTTTTCCCAGGGTTTTCTAGCCAGGATCTGAGACACAGCACCCTAGTTGGCCCAGAGGTTTGACTGAATGGTACATAAAAAATTGTTTGAGCCTGTAATCCCAGCACTTTGGGAGGCTGAGGTGGGCAGATCACGAGGTCAGGAGTTAGAGACCAGTCTGGCCAACATAGTGAAACCCCATCTTTACTAAAAATACAAAAAATTAGCCAGGCACAGTGGTGTGTGCCTGTAATCCCAGCTACTCAGGAGGCTGAGGCAGGAGAATCGCATGAACCCAGGAGGCATAGGTTGCAGTGAGCCAAGATAGCACTATTGCACTCCCACCCAGGCAACAGTGCAAGACTCTGTCTCAAAAAAAAAAAAAAAGGTTTGAGTTAGTTGCCAATATTTAAGAATGAGGGAACTTCACACAAAAATCTGAATTTCTCACTTCTTGGGCAAGCTGGAAGTTCTGAGCACAGAGACCTGGATTCCTTCGTGGGAACAATCTGCTGATGCTGAGTAGTGGCTGCCCATGGAGACAGAAAGTGTCATAGTCCCTGCCGCTGCCACAACTCCTACCTCATTCTTCTCTTACATCTGAGGCTGAGTATCAATTGCTATTTATCACTGGTTTTAACCCCTGGTTTCCTGCGGTACAGTCAAGAATAAAGAAAGTATTTTGGGTATTCATGTGTAGTGGGTCGAATGGTACCCACCCCCCACCAAAAGATGTGTTCACCCAGAAGCTGTGACTGTGACCTTGTTTGGAGAGAGGCCTTTGCAGATGTAATTAACGATCTCAAGATGTGATCATTCTGGATTATACAGATGAGTCCTAATAATGACAAATGTCCTTATAAGAGAAAAGCAGGAGGAGACATGAGATACGCAGAAGGGAAGGCCAAGAAAGAGGCAAAGATTGAAACGATGTGGCCACAAGCCAAGGAACACCTGGAACCACCAGAAGTAGAAGAGGCGAGGATTTGCCCTAGAGCCTTTGGAGGGAGTGCAGTCCTGCTCACACCTCTTTTTAGACTTTTGGCCTCCGGAACTGTGAGATAATAAATCTCTGTTGTTTTAAGCCACCCAGTTATTTGTTATGGCAGCCCTAGGAAACTAACACCACCATGTAATTTGCTCCACTTCGCTCATTTGTGCTACATGCTTGGTCCCTGGGAGCATCTGAGTTCACAAGCCCTGGTTTACACACCATGTGTCCTGGCAGCATATCTACTTCCAAGGCCTCAGGTATTCAAGCTTAAGGATGGTTCCATTTTGTGGCTATAATGGGTGACGTCTCATGCAGCAAAGCCCATCTCCACAGGATGGACGCTATTCTACTGTGCTGAAATGGTGGTTTGATAGTGCCTCCATTTAACTCACTGATATAAGTAGTTGGATTTTTTTTTCAGCATTAACATTTTGGTTTATTTCCTTCCTGTATTTTTTTCTTTTTAGCTTTTTATTTTTAAATTATTTCAAACTTACAGAGTTACAAGAATAAAATAGTATGAAGAACTCCCATATGCCTTTCAGTCAGATTCCCCAATTGTTACATTTTTTTGCCACATTTGCACTCTCTCTTATTCTCTCTCTCTGAATCATTTGAGAGTCAATTGCAGATAAAATGCCCCCTTCCCCTCAATACTTAAGCCAGTATTTCCTAAGAATAAGCACCTTCTCTTACACAACCACAGCAGAATTATCAAACTCAGGAAATTTAATATTGATACAATACTATTATCTAATATATAGTCCACATTCAAATTTCACCAGTTGTCCCTATAGAAAGTCTCCATTTATATTCACTATAAAAGGACTCAAAGGCCAGGCGTGGTGGCTCACACCTGTAATCTCAGCACTGTAGTTGGCTGAGGTAGGAGAATTTCTTGGGCCCAGGAGTTCAAGACAAGCCTGGGCAGTACAGGGAGACTCTGTCTCTACAAAAAAAGCAAAAATTAGATGGGCATGGTGACATGCACCTGCAGTCCCAGCCACCTGGAAGGCTGAGGTGGGAGGATTGCTTGAGCCCAGGAGTTTGAGGCTGCAGTGAGCCGTGATCATGTCATTGCACTTAGCCTGGGCAACAGAGCACGACCCCTCTCAAAAAAAAAGAAGAAGAAATAAGAACAAGAGGAGGAGAAGGAGGAAGAGGAGAAAGAGGAGAAGGAGGAGGAGAAGGAGGAGGAGGAGGAGGAGGAGGAGGAGGAGGAGGAGGAGGAGGAGGAGCAGATTCAAGTAACCATCAACAGATGCTCCAAAGCACTGGGTGAATGGGTGAAGGCTGGATGAGAAATGGGATATTTACTTAGTCATAAGATATCTCCCTACAGTTGCATATCAACTGCAAAGAGGAAAATGGCACCTTAACCCAGTAATCAAGATTAACATCACCCATAATAGGGCAACCAACACCACATGCACGCAATGAGATGCAGAGAAGGACACAGCATCACTCCTGCAGCCTTCCTGTCAAAGAGCCATAGCCTGAATCTAATTATGAAGAAGCAACTGACAAACCCAAACTGAGACCATTCTCTAAAACAGTTGGCCTGGAATCCTCCAGAACAAGAAGGTCATAAAAGATAAAGAAATCCTGAGGAACTGCTCAAAATTAAAGAATGACAAAAGCAAGACAACGGAATTCAGTGTAGAATCCTGGGTTCATCCAGAATCAGGGGAAAAGCGCTAAGAAGCTGTTTTAAAAGCCGTGAGTCGGGACTTTGGACTCTTGTTATTTAGGGATTTTATTTATTATTAATGGGATTTGATTAGAACATAAAATCAGAACCATTCCTGAGTTTAGCAAAGAGATATTATAGGACCAACTAAAAGCTTTTTACCTTACACACCCTCAGAGCATTTCTGTACTTGGCCTCACTTGGCCTTCGCCATGGCATGTGGGGATGTCATCAGGGCACCGTCAACCATGTCTACAGATGGAAAGCCATGGCTCAGGAGGGCATTCCTGCACTTTCCATGGTACTTTGCTACCTTTCCTTGACTTACCTTGACATAGAACATGGTGATCAGGCAGCTTGATGGCGGCTGTGTTTGAGGACTTAGAGTCACACAGATCAGGGTCAAATCCCTGGCCTTGGGAGACATTTCTGACCTTTTCTAGGCCTCAGTTTCCTCTGTGGTAAGCTGGGAACAATCCTGGTACCTACCACATTGCATCACTAAGAAGACTGAAGTCACACATAAAAAGCACTAAGATTGGACTGCGAACTTCCGAAGCACAGCCTCCAGGACTGGACTCTAAGTCTGTTGAAATCCAAGCATGAAGCTACAATGTATAGTCCTGCCACCGTTTTTAATGTTGAGCTAATTAACATTAACGAACCCAGGCTCTTTCCTACCTACAAAGATACTCACTTTCGCTCCTTCTTGTCTGTTGGCTTGTTGATTTCCCTGAAGATGTTTGACAACACCCCATCTGTCCAGTCTCGGGTGGTTGGGTCCAGGATGCCATAGAGTTCTATGACACTCACGGCTTTGGGGTTCAGGATGTACAACTTTGTCATCAGCCCAAGCCTAAATCAAGAGAGGCTTTAGTCATGGTTCAAGCAAACTAAATGCATGAGGAAAACAGTCTGGGTTCCCTCTATGAGGAATTAGATGTTTTGACTTCAATCCAAAATTTAAAATGCAACCCATGCAAACTCTTCACTGGGCTTCCCTTCACCATCAGTGCCTTCTTCTAAACATAAAGCAACCACATTTCACCAAAAATGTGGCCACAGCACAAATGAAGTCTGAACTAGAAGCACAGCTTTGCCTCTGGAGGGCACCAAGAAGCTAACTTTCATGTATATTTCATATTTATGCATATTACATATTCATATATATGACATTTAAGTAAATATCTCAGAATTAAGGGCGTATAGGAGACCATACTCAAGTCATCCAGGATAATAACAAGGCTTTGAACCACTAATGTTCAATCCTTCTTATTTGCAGAACAACATCTGCTCTGTTGACTTCATGAATCAAGCAGACAGGGCATTTCTCACCACAGTGCCTGTAAATCCCTGCAGCACTAACTATAGGATTAATTCATCTACAGACAACAAAAGTTCACACACTCCACAGTTCACAACCAACAAATCAGTAAATGATAATAATGTACATGCTATATTACACATACACACATATGTGTGATAGTTCTATAAACTATCTAACAATGAATGAATTAAAGAATGAAATGCAGATGGCTACGGCACAGCCCACTTAGAGTCAGTAAGCCACTGTCGACTGGTGTTCTCATATGAAACATATGAAGAAATAATGGGAACAAATGACAGATACTTATTCTTTAGATTTTACAGACTGCCTAGAAATGTTTAAGTCACAAAAATTATTGGCTTGATTTAGACTTTTGCTGGGCTATCAGCATCCACAGAGGTCTTTCTGGAATCTATTACTGCTCAGGAGAGAAATGAGGAGTCAGGAATCCACTTTCAGTAGAAGGCTTTCAATTCACTGCAGGCTTTTATGATATACTCTCTCTCTTTCTCTCTCTTTTTTTTTTTTTTTTTTTTTTTAGAGAGAGAAGGTCTCACTCTGTTGCCCAGGCTGGTGTGCAGTGGCACAATCCTAGCCCACTGCAGCCTCAAAATCCTGGGCTCAAGCACTCCTCCTCCTTAGCCTCCCGAGTAGCTGTACTACAGGTGCACGTCACCACATCCAGCTATTTTTTTTTTTTAATGTGGAGACAGAGTCTCATTATGTTGCCCAGGCTGTTCTCTCAAAATCCTGGCCTATACGATCCTCCCACCCAGGCCTCCCAAAGTGCTGGGATTACAGGCGTGAGCCACCGTGCCTGGCTCCTTTACGATCTTCAATGTGGCAGTGTACGATCACTTTTTCCTTCGTGAAGAATTGCCCCTGAAGAGCTAGCGATTATAAGGCACCCGGGGAGGTGACATTCTTTTTCTGGCCACCGCGAAACCACAGCAGTGCTGCATAAGGTGAATCCTGACTTACTTTAAGGAAGCAATTTGGACACCAAGAAACTATGACTTACATTCATTTTCAAAATATCCTTATAAGATAGTTTGTGAAATTCTCATTTCACAAATGAACCTATTCACCATCTGATGCACAAGCGGGTTGCTATTTTGCATTCTAAAAATATCTTAACTAAGTCTGCAATAAAGTCAGTAAAAACACGCCGAGTCGAAAGGGGTGTGTATTACAAATTTACCCTCCCAGGAAATCAGAGAGCAAAGTGGGACTTGGTAATACTGCCACCAAACATATCCTGTGAGCCCCCGTGGCAGCCAGGCCCTCTCCACAGAGGTCATACTCACTTGGTCTGGGCCTGACACAGGGTGTTAATGACGACGGACTTGCCCCCTCTGGTGGGTCCCACGACCATCGTCGTGTGGCGGGTTAACATGGTCTCGAACATCTGAACCACTTTATCCACCTGTGGGACAAACAATGGCAGCTGGGCTAAAACATTATCTTTTTCTGAAGCAGTTTTATTGAGATACAACACACATGCCATACAATTTACCTTTGAAAGGTACAAGTCAATGGTTTCCAGTATATTCACAGAGTTGTGCAACCATCCCCACGAGCAATTTTAGAACATTTTTATCACCCCTCCCCGCAAAAAACCCTGTCCCAATCCCTTTTCCCCCAGCCCCTGGCAACCACTCATCTACTTTCTGTCTCTATAGATTTGTGTATTCTGGGCATTTCCTGGAAATGGGATCCTAGAATGTGTGATCTCTCACATCTGGCTTCTTTCGCTTAGCGTGTTTTCAAAGCTCATCCATGTTGTAGCATGCATGCTGCATTCCTTTCTATGGCCAAAATATATCCCATGGGATGGACAGACCACATTCTGTTTCAGCAGTTGATCCATCAACTGATGGATGTTGGGTTGTTCCCACTTTTTGGCTGTTATGAATAATGCTGCTCCGCACATTCGTGAACAATTCTGAGCAGACGTTCGTCCTCACTCTCGGGTAGATCCCCAGTACTGACATTGCTGGGTCTTATGGTAACTCTCGGTTTAATCTGTTCAGGAACTGCCAGGCTGTTTTCCAAAGTGGCTGCACCATTTTACATTCCTTCCAGAAAACACATCTTTTTAAACAAGCAACTCCAGAGAAAATCAGGGTCAGGAAAGGCACAGAAAGCTCTCGTCCACGGCCAGTACCCGGCGCCCACTGCCCAGGCCTGAGGCCTCCAGGGTAGCCTGACGCCCTGAAGCTGCCCGACCCAAGGCAACCCCCCAGGCCTGGAGGCTCTGGGCATTTACACTCTCAGCAGGACTCTGCCAATCAATAAGTGTTTGGCTTAATGACAACATATACAACTTACAGGCTTCAGAGGATCCAAATTCTACCCCAGTAATATCTAATTTAATTTTTTTTTTTAAGTGTGACTCAGGAGAAAAAAAAAGGTGAGGTGAGGAAAGAACCTCTGATGGTTGATGCCTCAAAACAAAATATTTGAGTCACCTGATCACATTGTATGAAAAAAACTATATATATAAAATTTAGCCTTAACAAGGAAGAAATTCTGACACATGCCACAACAGTGAAAACACTGTTAGTGAAATAAGCCAGACACAAAAGGACAAAAATTATATGATTCCACTTATAGGAGGTACCTAGAGTATTCAAATTTGTAGAGACAGGAAGTCGAGCAGAGGTTGCAGCAGCTGGAGGGAGGGGAGAAGGTAAGCTGTTAACGGGTGTAGGGTTTTAGTTTTGCAACATGAAAACGTTCTGGAGATGGATACTGCTGATGGTTGGACAGTAATGTGAATGTACTTAGCACCAACAAACTCTACATTTTTTCTTTTTTTTTTCTTTTTTGAGACGGAGTCTTGCTCTGTCACCAGGCTGGAGTACAGTGGCACGATCTTGGCTCACTGCAACCTCTACCTCCCGTGTTCCAGCAATTCTCCTGCCTCAGCCTCCCAAGTAGCTGAGACTACAGGCGAGCGCCACCACGCCCAGCTAATTTTTGTATTTTTAGTAGAGATGGGGTTTCTCCACGTTGGCCAGGATGATCTCGATCTCTTGACCTCATGATCTGCCCGCCTCAGCTTCCCGAAGTGCTGGGATTACAGGCGTGAGCCACTGTGCCCGGCCTAACAAACTCTACATTTAAAAGTAGGTAAGATGGTAAATATTGTTATGTATATTTTACTGTGATTTAAAAATGGGGAAAAATGGTTAAGATGGTGAAACTTATGCGTATTTTACTATACATATATTTTTTAAGAACTGCAAAAACAAAAAGCCAATGGAAAGGATGCACAGCCACAGTGAGGTCATTTTCCTGGCTTTACCTGGACGGGTAGGACCGCGTAGCCGTTCTCCTCCAGGACCTGCTCTACTGCATCGTTGAAGTCAGGGTAGCGGACGCGAGGGCAGTCCAGCCCAGGAAACAGATCCGAAATCAAACCAAGGAAAAGAGGAACATCTTCAAACACAAATTTGGGCAAGTTCATGTCTCGCAGTGCCCTCATCAGCACCACGTCCTGCAGGAAATGAAACACATGTTTCCAAGAGATTTCCAAAGGAACCCAGTGCTTTGGACTGTGTTTCCAACCCAGTGGAAACACTCTAATGAAATATAAAATATAATTTTTATATAAACATTTTATACTTTTAAACAATTTTATACACATTTAATTATAATTTTAAATTATATAATTAAGATATATTTATATATTTTAATTAATTAATAATTTTAATTTATATAATTATATGATTAAAATATATTTATATTTATTTTTAATTAATTAATTAATAATTTAATTTATATAATTAAAGTTTATTTTAATTTTATTATATTATATTATTATAATTTATATAATTAAAATATATTTATAAATTATAATTTATATAATTAAAATATATTTATAAATTTTAATTAATAATTTAATTAATTAATAAAAATAGATAATATATACAGAAATTATATAATTTTAATTTTTTATTTTATATTAATATGTAAATAGATATAAATTATATAAAATAAAGTTTATATGAGATTAAACATAAAATATAAAATATGTATATTTCATATATTTTGTATAATATGTACTTCATATTATATAATATACACATATATGGCCGGGTGCAGTGGCTCATGCCTGTAATTCCAGCACTTTGGGAGGCTGAGGGGGTGGATAACCTGAGGAGTTTGAGATCAGCCTGGCCAACATGGTGAAATCACATCTCTACTAAAAATACAAAAATTAGCTGGGCGTGGTGGCAGGTGCCTGTAATCCCAGCTACTCGAGAGGCTGAGGCAGGAGAATTGCTTGAACCCAGGAGGTGGAGGTTGCAGTGAGCTGAGATTGCGCCATTGTACTCCAGCCTGGGTGACAAGAGTGAAACTCTGTCCCGAAAAAAGATACACACGCACACACACACACACATATATATACATACATATATATTTAAATGAAATATAAAATTTTAAATGAAATATAAAATTATATATAAATTATATACATCTATTACAATTTTATATAAATAAAATTTTATAAAATTTATATATTTTATATCATTTATATAAATTAATAAATTATATTTGTATTGTTTATAAATTATATAAATTTATAAATGTATATAAAATGTTACATATATGGTATAAAATATGTATATTATGTGTAATAAAATATATGAAATTTCATATTTCCTATTTAATAGCGATCATATAAATCATATAAATGTAAATATGCATTTTTCAAAATTTCATATGAAAATAAAAATGTAAAATAAAATATATAAAAGTGAAATATACAATATAAAATTGTATATAAATGTAAAAATTAAATAAAATATAAAATAGGAACACAAGCAGAGGAGTGAGGCGCAATGCTGCAATCCAGCCTAGGGGCCAGGGTGGGCCTGCTCCTGGGAGGCTGAGTGTCCTGGTGGGCCGTGCAAGGAGAATAAAACAGATCTCGGCCAGAGGGAAGGAGCAGAACCTTCCTCCTCCCCACCTTACAGAGGGGTATGGCCATCTACACTAAAGCAAAGGTTCCTTATTACAGGAAGAACATTTGCCTTGACCTTTAGGTGGGCATATATATATATATACATTTTTTTTTTCTTTTTTTGAGACAGGGTCTCGCTCTGTCACCCAGGCTGGAGTGTAATAGTGCCATCTAGGCTCATTGCAGCCTCCACCTCCCAGGTTGAAGCAATCCTCCTACTTCAGCCTCCTAAGTAGCTGGGACTATAGAAGCGTGCCACCACACCCAGCTAAATTTTTTAGTTTTGGGGATTTGTTTGGAAAGAAATGGGGTTTTGCCATGTTGCCTAGGCTAGTCTCAAACTTCTGGCCTCAAGCAGTCCTCCCACCTCAGGCTCCCAAAGTACTAGGATTACAGGCATGAGCCACTGCACCCAGCCTTAGGTGCTTTTATATAAATCTCAAAACAAAATTCTGAACTCAGGATCTGGCAAGCGTCTCTATGTTGTCTCCTAGGGCAGGTAGTCCTGCTTCTTTATTCAGCGTTCACTATCTGGAAATGTGGGTATCTCTTCTCTACCCATTACCTCCAGGATGTGGAATGGAAAAGGCCACTTTTCTTTTTGTTCTGCCTCTCAGACTCAACACAGGCGCCCCGGGGATTGCAGTTCCCCTGCCTTCTCCAGAAGAAAACAGCAGCTGACGGGGGCTTCTGCTATTTGCTTAATTGTAAAGACATCATGTTGTAAGCTGAAGGCTGATGTTTCATTTGAAACAGGTGCTGAGGTGGTGGTATTTGTGAATTCTTTACCTTTTATTCCAAACAAGACTAAATAAATGGCAAGTACAGCTGACTTCATGGGCTTTTTAACGTCCTCCAGTTTCCGCCACTGGCATGATAAGTGCAGTTGAGAACTGCGGCAGTACCCAAATATGTGGTTCTAATTTGAAGCAAAAGATGCTAAATCCTCACTCATCCTGTGACATAGATTTAGTGAATAAGAACAAAGGTCCAAGTTTGCAAACTTTTGATGTGATAAAGAAGCCCAAAGACAATACAGCAAAGTTAATTTCCTATGTGAAGAAACCATCGCAGTCTCTGTACAAACACAGTTTTACATATGTAAGTCCACATTATTGGATGAGAAGAGGGATTTTCCTCCTAGAAAAGGAGGCTGTTTTTTACGTCTTTCTCGGAAGTCCTTGGATATTTGGTATTTGCAATATGTTTTCATTCTTCTAAGGAAGTACCAGATTGTGCAGCAGTTGAGCCTATGAATGCATGCTCGGGTTCAGTGTAAGGCAGTAAAAGAAAACAAGCCATTAGTAAGTGCAGTGATGGGACCATATTCACCTCCCTAGGAGGAGAGACTGCTGCAAACCGCTTCACTCCTCTTTGTAGAGCCTTAGCTAGCACTTGAGACTGTTTTCCCTGTTGCTAAGACTGAAAGTGGCATCGGTGGTTTTTCAGTTCAGAAGATATGACCCACTAAATAGTATGATCGCCCTTCAACTTTGGACATAGAGGAGCAGGGGAGATAATGAAAGAAGTTTCCATATAACTCCTTTCTTCTAAGAAAAAAGAAGTAAAAATGACGAATGCAGCTCCATCTGACTTTATAGTGTTTTACATTTTACAGCTTCCTTTCTTGTAAGAGCATAAATAACTCTTCCTTCGACCCCTCCAAAAAAAAAAAAAAAAACCCAAATGTGGGAAAACCCCAAAAGAATGAAGCGATTTGTGGCAGCCTCTCCTCCTGTGGACACGAATAGGCTTCTATCACTGCACTCACGGCTGTTTTGTTTTCTTTTACTATCCAAATGTGTGTGTGCGTGTGTGCGTGTGTGTGTGTAACATTGTGAGTACAGTCACTAGAGAAACAGGTGAGCCTGTTGCCCACAGAACGACTTGACTAAACCTTTTCTTTAAAGTCCGTGTAAAAACCCACAATCATTCCCCTCTTTTAAAGAGAAAATAACAACAACTCACATTCACGCTTACGTGAGAATTTTGTTAGTCCCCACCCTTCCGCCACACCCATCCTGGGACTACAGATTGATTATTACTATGGAAGCATCATAAGTGTTGTTATTGGAGCGAGGACATTGCACTTGACCTTAAGGTACTAAGTGTAATTACGAGCAAACAATATAACAGGTAAGAGGCCGAAGTAAGGCCAGACAGCGTGGTGAAGCAGCAGCTAAGACTTAAACCTTTCAGGTGATACCATACTGTGCCCATCACCTCCCCAACAGCATGTAGTAAATGCACATGAACCAGCTGAAACCAAAGAATGTTCCAGCACGTGGCCCCTACCTCCCTAAGGTCAGAGGAGCCTCTCTTCAGCTCACCAGCCATGACCAGCACCGATTTCAGGGCTCTGAGTCCAAAATCATAGTGATACTGCTTGGACAGCTGCTCCCGGGCCAGCTTATACAGAACCGTCATCTTTTTCGCCAGAGTCTTTTTGATAGAAGATAATAATACAAAAAGTAAGATAAAATAAAATGATTCAAGCAACGGAGCATCATTCTACAAATGCAAGAAAACGGGGGCAGGTGTTCCAGTGCAGCTGCTCTACAAATAAGCAAATTCCGTCTCTAACTTTCAGAAATACCAGGGTGGGTCCTTCATTTTTAAATATGGCAAATTGGGAACTAATTTGAAGAAACATCTGTGTTACCAAAATCTTCACCATCTTAAAGAACAGAACCATTTGTAGGAATCACACTCCAGAAATACATTGCTTCTTTATTTTGACCTAAACCTATTATTAAGGCTGTAACTGGGCCAAGCATAGTCACTCACGCCTGTAATCCCAGCACTTTGGGAGGCCAAGGTGGGTGGATCACCTGAGGTCAAGAGTTCGAGACCAGCCTAGCCAACATGGTGAAACACTGTCTCTACTAAAAATACAAAAATTAGCCAGGCGTTGTGGCACATGCCTGTAATCCCAGCTACTTGGGAGGCTGAGGCAGGAGAATTGCTTGAACCCCGGAGGCGGAGGTTGCAGTGAGCTGAGATTGCACCACTGCACTCCAACCTGGGTGACAGAGCAAGATCTTGTCTCAAAAAAAAAAAAAAAAAAAAAAAGAAAAAAGACTATAAATGTCTTTGAGGACAAGTCAGCCACCTCATCTACGGCAAGAGTTCAAAACCCACAGGTATCTAACGCAAGTGTGGCAATTTTAGTCAGAAAAACTAGGAACAAGAGATCTCATTATGCCAACTCAAAATCCTGACACAGTAATAGGCACCAAGAGCTTTCAATAAAGAACATATTGCAGAAACACAATGTGACAACCCTCCATGTTAAAAGTATTCTCTATTTTGTAACTCTTCCAGAGCTTCTGGAAAGATCTTACATATGTACATTTTATAGATAGCTTAAAAGAGGATAAAAGTTATCCATAAAGTTGGTTTTGAATCTACATAATCTCAAAGGCATTGTGCTGAGTGAAAGAAGCCCGTCTCAAAGGGTTCCATACTCCATGTCTCCAGGTAGAGAACATTCTCAGAGTGACAAAATTACACTGACTGAAGAATAGATCAGGGCTTGCAGGAGTTAGGGTTGAGGGGAGAATGTGTCTAGTCAGCAGTAACATGAGGCTGGGTGCAGTGGCACACACCTGTAGTCCCAGCTACTAGGGAGGCTGAGGTGGGAAGATTACTTGAGCCTAGAAGTTCGAGACCAGCCTGGGCTGTAGAGACCCTGTCTCTACAAAAAATAAGCAAGATTAGCCAGGCGTGATGGCATCTGCCTGTGGTCCCAAATACTCAGGAGGCTGAGGCAGGAAGATCACTTGAGCCCAGGAGTTTGAGGCTGCAGTGAGCTGTGATCCCACCACTGTACTCCAGCCTGGGTGACAGAGTAAGACCCTGTCTCTCTTCTTTGTGGTTGTGGTGATGGAATAGTTCTGTATCCTGATGTGGTGACAGCTACTCCCAACCACATGTGATAAAATGTCATAGAACTAACTACACGCACACGCCAGAGAGAGAATGTGAAACTGGTGAAATCCATATAACGTCTATACCTGAGTTAATGGCACTTGTGCCAACACCAACTTTCTGGTTTGGGCAATGGACTGTGGATATGTGAGATGCTCTCATGGGGAAGGGGCACCCGGAAATTCCGTGCTACTATTGTTGCAACCTCTTGTGCATCTTAAATTATTCCAAAATTAAAAGTTATAATTTAAAAAGAGGTGGGGGTGTAAGAAGAGAGAGCAGAAAAAAAAAAAAAAATGAAAGAGCCACACAGAGCTAACACGTCCTAGGTCCCCAGTCTGGAAGAGCCACATGGAGCTAACACATCCTAGGTCCCGTCTGGAAGAGCCACACAGAGCTCACGCATCCTAGGTCCCCAGTCTGGAAGCAGACCCAGGTGAAGTCTGCACCGCGCGGCCTGGTGCTGCCGAGGCCCCACCTTGGCCTCCAGGAAGCCCTCGGAGAAGAGCATGATCTCGCAGATCTGCTGCAGGTCGGGCACGATCACCACCACAGGCCTGAACAGCGCCTTCACCGACTCGGGCAGCTCCGTGCGGCCTGCGTAGCCGGGGTTCATGGTGATGAAGATGCCCATGCGGGAGTCCAGGGAAATCTCCTGCCCTTCAAACTGGAGAGCAAGAAGGAAGCACAAAAGAAGCAGTTAGGTGGCCCGGCCGGCCAGCCCCCTGGAAAGGAGGCCTGCTGCGAGTGGCGTGGCAATTCGTTTTCATGGTATGAGGCGGACGACACCACTTGTCTCTTTTTCCCTCCCCGGTGTTCAGTGCAGGGCCCCCCTCATCGCTGAAGGCCTTGGGGAGGGCAGGTCTCAGTGGAACCTCAAACTCGGACCTGAACTCAGGGGCACCACCTTGGAGAGGGGGCCCAGGTTGGTGAAGCACAGAGCCTGGGGCTGATACAAGCAGCTGTGTGACCCTCAGCAGGTCACTTAACCTCTCTGAGTCTCAGTTTATTTTTCTGCACAACAGAAATGCAACCTACCTCGTGGCACAGCTGTGGCGATTAAAGGAGACAGCCCAGGTTGGGAGTGCCCAGCCCACAACCTCACACAGTGCCGGCTTCCATTCCTCTCACCTGGCTTTGCACCCTCTGCAGGTGCCTGGACTTCATGCAGTGACTCCTCCCTAAAGAATCCCACCTCAAACCCCTCAAGAAACCAGTCTTCATTCCTCTGGTTGCCCCAGGTACCAACAAACCACGGAAATCCCTATATTCTTAGCCTCTTTAGCTGAAGGTTGAGTCTGGTTGTCTCTCGGTGAAGTTTTCTATTTTATTTTTTTTGATTGTCCACCAGCCAGGCAGAGGACGGAAATTTTTGTTGTTAGGAGGCACCGTCTGCATCACCAAAAAGGGGGCAGCCGGGAAGACAGCCAGCCTCCACCAAAACAAGGCCACTATCTTGACTCACAGGTCAGCCCTGAGACCATCCCTACCCTGCCTCCGTATCCCACAAGAGGCCCAGATGGCCCCAGGGGAAGAGCAGATAGCTGCTGCCTCCTGGCTCTGAGAAACACAGCTTCTGGAAATCTACATACATTGCAGGTTAATTTCCTCTCTCGGGAGCAGTGAGCTCAGCCCCAAAAATCCCTCAAAAGAACTCATCAAAGGGAAATCTATCCAGACCCTTTACTGGAATCCTGAAAATACTGAACGGTCTCCAGTTGACACAATCTCTTAACAGTGAGCCCCGCCGAGGTCTGAGGAGGATGCATGTGGGATGCCAGGGCCACCAGCTCAAGCTGAATTTTCATCCTGGACCTCCCAGTGGGGCTCTAAAGGATGTATAGGAGTTTTCCAGAAAAGGGAAGAAGGGACAATTCCACTCAGGTGGGGACGCACGTGGTGTCACAAGGCATGGTATGACTGCGGAGCAAGTGGCTTAGTGACAAGTGTGTAGGGCATAGAGGGGGGAGAACAGAGGCAGAAGGACAGCGAGGGACCCAGAAGGCCCCGGTGTGGGGAAATGGCCCACCCACGCTGGTCCTGTGTTTTCAGAGAACCCCCTTCTGGGCCACCTAGATTACATAATAAGTTCAGGTTTCTCCAAATTTGGATCCAGCTTAATCTGGTGTAATTTAATGCAGACTTCTCAAACTCAAGTCTGCAAACATATTGTTTGGCAGAGAGAAATTGGTGAATTCTCGACAATTGTTTTAAAATTTTGCCTTCTCACTTTGATAACCTTGCAAATCCTGCTTGTTATAATGCCGTAACTTTACAAGCTATGAAGGCAAAACTTCTTATTCACTGTCATAATGTGATTGCATGGAACATTCGCTTTCTAAGTCAGGCTTTCTCAAACTTGGGAAGTCGCCAAGAATCTTTTTTCCTTTCTAGGGGGACCTGCACGTCACTTATTTGAGAACTCTGCCCCACCCCCATTCATAACTATTGATTCCACCTCTGGAGTCAGTGTGAAGTTCTTGGACTATTACAAACCTTATCATCAATGATGATAATTTTGGAAACCCAATCATTTCAGTTGGAAAAGCCAACAGATCTTCCATAGGAAGCCTGTTTCAGAGGTAGTATGGCAAGCTTCCATCCTGGGGTCATGGTCCCGGGGATTTCACATGTCTCACCTGGAACGTGGTTAACTGATGGATCAGAGCATTTCGGATCGTCTGGATCTGAGAGGAGATCACGGAGAGCACAGAAGCATCGATTCGATTAAACTCATCAAAGCAGCCCCAGGCCCCGCACTGTGCTAGGCCAGAGAAAATCTTCCCCACGGCCTAGGAAGAAAGACATGTCAGGACAAGGGCAATTTTCATCTTTAAAACTGCAAGCAACACATTTATGGATATATTTTCTAAATTAAAGCAAACCATGAGATGGTTGATTGGCAGAGAAGCAGGTGACCAGCCACCTGACTGGTGGGTTTTTCTGGCAGGACTTCCAAGGCCCCTCATGGGCTGCCTCCTACTTGGGATTTTACAAATCCAGATTTTTGTGTAAAACTCCATTTCTCTTCTCTTCTCTTGAAATGTTGGAAAATCTAGCAATGCTGGGTCCACTTTCCCAAACGGTGATTATGAACCAAAGCTGGACAGTGGCGCCCTCTTTAGATGGAGTTTTGCTCTCCAGTTAGCCACAGATCCCACCACTCTGTTGTCTGCTGGCCACTTTACTCACGTACATTATCTACCTGACCCTACTAGGCTAGTGAATCCGGGACTCTTGCTCTACATCCTGCTAGCAAAGCAGGATCTTTAAGCAGACACACTTAGGTTCTGGGGCTGTGGTGGTAGAAGGTTTTCTACTAGCTTCTTTCCGCTGTCGTCATGTCAAAGACTAGGAGGTGAAATGCCATGTCCTGCTTTAAGCTCTCTGCCTAATGAGCCAGTACCAAAGGTGACAGCAAGGCCTTACCTTGTAATCCATGCCTTCGCCACAGTTGGTGACAACGCAGAGCAAGCCCAGGGCTTTCGCCAGGTCCTTGGTGGTCTCAGTTTTGCCGGTACCTGCTGGGCCGGCGGGAGCCCCACCCAGATACATGGACAGCGCCTGTTATAAGCCAAATGCAAAACATATGTTTTCTGGTGCACAGAAGGAAGTGGGTGTCATTTCCAAATTCATCACTGTGACTATAGGTGCAGAATAGAGAAAGAATGTGGTGGTTGCTTTCATGTGTCAACTTGACTGGGCCACAAGATGCCCAGGTAGCCGGCTAAACATTATTTCTGGGAGTGTCCATGAGTGTGTTTCAGGAAGAGATTAGCATTTGAGAAAAGCAGATGACCCTCCGCAAAGTGGGTGGGCCTCATCTAATCCATTGAAGACTGAACAGAAGGATGGAGGGAGGTACATTGGTGCTGCCTGATCATCTAATCCATTGAAGACTGAACAGAACAGAAGGATGGAGGGAGGTTATATCGGTGCTGCCTGATCATCTAATCCATTGAAGACTGAACAGAAGGATGGAGGGAGGTACATTGGTGCTGCCTGATCATCTAATCCATTGAAGACTGAACAGAACAGAAGGATGGAGGGAGGTTATATCGGTGCTGCCTGATCATCTAATCCATTGAAGACTGAACAGAAGGATGGAGGGAGGTACATTGGTGCTGCCTGATCATCTAATCCACTGAAGACTGAACAGAACAGAAGGATGGAGGGAGGTTATATCGGTGCTGCCTGATCATCTAATCCATTGAAGACTGAACAGAAGAGAAGGATGGAGGGAGGTACATTGGTGCTGCCTGATCATCTAATCCATTGAAGACTGAACAGAAGGATGGAGGGAGGTTACATCGGTGCTGCCTGATCATCTAACACATTGAAGACTGAACAGAACAGAAGGATGGAGGGAGGTTACGTCGGTGCTGCCTGACTGCCTGAGCCAGGGCACTGGGCTTCTACCCTTGGCTCTTCGGGTTCTCAGGCCTTCAGACCCAGATAGGGGTCTACACTACTGGCTCTCTCACTGTCAGAACTCCAAATGCTACTGGCTTTCCTGGTCCTCCAGCTTGCAGATGGCAGATTGTGAGAGTAATCAGACCCTATCATCACATGAGTCAATACCTCATAATAAATCTCTTCCTAAATATCCAGACAGATAGATAGATAGATAGATAAATAGATAGGTAAAACAGATGATCAAGATGATAAATAGACAGGATGGATAGATAGATAGATATAGATAGATAGATAGATAGATAGATAGATAGATAGATAGATAGATGATAGATAAAATAGATGATCGAGATGATAAATAGACAGGATGGATAGATAGATAGATAGATAGATAGATAGATAGATAGATAGATAGATAGATAATAGATAGGATGGATGGATGGATGGATGGATGGATGGATGGATGGATGGATGGATAGATGCATAGATGGATGATGGATGGATGGATGGATGGATGGATGGATGGATGGATGGACAAGATAGATGATAGATAGATAGATAGATAGATACACAGCCAGCCAGCCAGCCAGCCAGCCAGCTAGCTAGCTATATCCTATTGGTTCTATTTCTCTGGAGAACCCTAACCAATACAGATAAGATGACATTCTTTTTCTCAAAAACAAAGGACTTTATCGCTCACAGCACAGGAGGCAGCATGGGCTTCCTGTTCTCACTCATTCCCTTTATCCTTGTCCCCCCAAATCCCATGGGGTGATGTGGAGACGGGCCCAGGTGCATGCCACGCCCACAGTGGGTATGTGTCACAGCTGAGAAACTGTGAACCTAAGAGACCACCAATGTAGCCAGGTGTAGCAGTGCATGCTATAGTCCTAGCTACTTGGGAGGCCAAGGTGGGAGGATCACTTGAGGCCAGGAGTTCAAGGCAAGCCTGGGCAACATATTGAGACCTCATCTCTAATTTATAACAAGAAAAAAAGAAAACTAGCAAGCATCTGACAAACAGTCTTGGGGGTTGCTTGCAAACCTGCCCAAGCTCTGCCTGGATGGAAGTGTTATCTTCATTTCCTGTACAGCAAACAAGTTTACCCTCTGTCCTGGAGGGAGACACTATCTCTATCATCCAAGGCCGTTCACTTGAACAGATACATTCTGGAATAAAAGCTGTCACAAGACGTGCAAAACCACATCACACTTGCCCTAACAGTCACCATCTTTGACTTTTCTGCATTTTCCCATTGGCCTCTACTGATACCCCCGACACACCATTATCTAGGGACCACTGTACCAGAGGCTAAGCATGGCCACACTTACATCCCAATCCCAAATGGTGACAATCGGACCACATCCCGAATGGAAAAGCTTTTCCAGATTTCAAAGCAACGATCTCCCCTGCTATTTCAATCACTGCAGTCATCATGCCTCAAGCTTAGAGAAAATGTCCCGCCCCAAGGTAAGTGGTAACCACAAGCGCCAGGCCGACAGTCACCTGGGTGAGCGTCAGGTAAATCCGGTCGGTGAGGGGCGTGATGACCAGCCTGCCGTTCAGGCCCATGTACTCGTAGCCGTAGCCAAAGGTTCCCGTGCACTGGCGGATGTTCAGCTCATCCGGCTCCCGGTCCCAATAAAACCGCAACTGACTTTCCCATTCAAACTCTCGGGCCTCCAGGATGCTGGACCACAAGAAAGATGGAGGAGGAAGTGGAAACTGTTGAGACAGACCAGTGGACCACAAAGGGTCCCTTTTGAAATGCCAGTGACCCCGGAAAATGCTCACCTGCCTCTTATGAAAGAATCAACTATGTCTCTGGCGTGCACGTCAATGATGAGAACGGTGTTGTATTTTTTCCTGTCGTTTTTGCTTAGCGGCATGGTGATGCGTGTTACCAACTCATCGATCTGCCGGTGCATTTTCCTGCCGTAGTTCTTCATGGCCTGCTTCTCCCCTTTTTGCACTTTGTGAAAGACGTCTTCCACCTCCCAGGTCCACCACACCTGGCTGGCGGCCAGCACCACCATGCCTTGGTACAGGAGCATCCAGTCGACTCTGCAGAAAACACACACCTGTAAGAGGCTCTGATCAATCCGGGGACTGGTACCCAAAACAGTCCCTTCAGGAATTTATTTCTCTGATCTGGAATAGGGAGGGCAAAGTAAACGTTTTAGGTAAGCAAGTGCTTACATTTGTTTACCTAAGTAAGTCAGAGGAGTAAGACTTAGGTGAGAGTAAGATGTTACCTATCTCTGACTAGGTAGTAAAATTCCAGGCTGAGGGTGCCTCTCTCCACAAAAAATGTTGCAGGTACCTGACTGCACAGAAAGATGCCAGATCACTTTTTAAATGTTTGGGGCCAGTCGTGGTAGCTCACACCTATAATCCCAACACTTTGGGAGGCCAAGGAGGAGAATCACTTGAAGCCAGGAGTTCAAGACCAGCCTGGGCAACATAGCAAAACCCTATCTCTACAAAAAATACATTAAAAACTAGCCAGGCATAATGATGCATGCCTGTAGTCCCAGCTACTCCAGGGGTGCTGGAGCCCAGGAGTTGGAGGCTGCAGCCAACTACGATTGTGCACTGTACTTCAACCTGAGTGATGGTGGCTCACACCTGTAATCCCAGCATTATGGGAGGCCAAGCTGGGGCAGATTGCTTGAGCTCAGGAGTTTGAGACCAGCCTGGGCAACACAGCAAAACCTTGTCTCTACCAAAAATACAAAAATTAGCCAGATGTGGTGGTATATGCCTGTAGTCCCAGCTATTCAGGAGGCTGAGGTGGGAGGATTGCTTGAACCCGGGAGCTCAAGGCTTCAGTGAGCCGAGCTCACATCACTGTACTCTGGCCAGGGCAACAGAGCAAGACCCTATCTCAAGAAAGAAAATAAAAATTCCAACAAAGAATTTCATAATCTCTGACCACACTGCCCAGGTTTGCAGGCCAGGTTGTATCACGCTTTTGAATTTTTGCCAGTCTGAAAAGTGAAACAAAACATCTCATCCTCCCTTAATGTACAGATCCTGCTGAGTCGTGGGGCTTCTCCTCTTTTCATATGTTTATCGGCCACTTGGATGTCCTCTCCAGAGGCACTAACTTACAAAGCTTGTGATTGCCTTGAGACGCATTTAGACAAAGCTTTTTTTCTAAACTGCACTTAAAAAATAATGGACTCAGAGCTGTAAATGCCTGATATGGTTTGGCTCTGTGTCCCCACCCAAGTCTCATCTCAAACCGTAGTCCCCATGATCCCCAGGTGTGGAGGGAGGGACCCGGTGGGAGGTGGCTGGATCGTGGGGGCGGTCTCCCCATGCTGTTCTCGTGATACTGAGCGAGTTCTCATGAGATCTGATGGTTTTATGAGTGGTTGTTAGTCCCTCCTCCTCTCTCTCTTTCCCGCCACCTTGTGAAAAAGGTACTTGCTTTTCCTTTGCCTTCCACCATGACTGTAAGTTTCCTGAGGCCTCCCCAGCTATGTGTGACTGTGAGCCAATTAAACCTTTTTCTTTATAAATTACCCAGTCTTGGGTATTTCTGTATAGCAGTGTGAAAACAGAGTAATACAATGCCAATACTGCAAAAGTGACTGCGGATTACTACAGTCATTATCTTGATGACCTACAGTTAATGGCAAAATAAATTTAAAAGAGTATGAGGCTGGGTGCTGTGGCTCACGCCTGTAATCCCAGCACTTTGGGAGGCCAAGGCCAGCAGATCACCTGAGGTCGGGAGTTCGAGACCAGCCTGGCCAACATGGCGAAACCCCGTCTCTACTAAAAATACAAAAGTTAGCCAGGTGTGGTGCTGTGCACCTGTAATCCCAACTATTCAGGAGTCTGAGGCAGGAGAATCGCTTGAACCTGGAAGGCGGAGGTTGTAATAAGCCGAGATCGTGCCACTGCACTCCAGCCTGGGTGACAGAGCAAGACTCTGTCTCAATAAATAAATAAATAAATAAGTAGGAAAAGCAATAAAAATAATATTGACCTTTGTTGTTTTATTTTAAAATTGTGTGGTGCAGCTAAAACCTAAAGATTACTTATATCCATGATCCCTACACACCAGGAGAGAGACAACAAAGATTACCAAGGCCCAGAGGACAACACCGAAGTGATGAACAAAGACGGGCCTTGTAAAGGACGTGACAAACCTAGAATCAGAAACAGGGAGAGGTGGCAGCTGAGGCCGTAGGATCAGAGAAGATTAAATGACCAGGGCAAAGCTAAGAAATCCCAGGATGCTGGTGTTTCCTGGGACTAGATACACCTGGCCCTAACTTCTCAGTGATGCCACACGTATCAGCTCAAATGAAACAACATGCTCATGCCAACCATTCTCCCTGTTGGGAAGCAACAAGTTCACGTGCTCAAAGGAGCATTTGGATGAGAAAAAGATCTTTTTCAGTCCATCAGGCTGCATTCCCTTACTCTTTTCCACCAACTAAGCACTACCAAATGTAGCAATGCCCTAGCAAAGTGGTAGCTATCATGCAAATAAAATCAACTGACACTGGTGTAAAATTCACAGTATTTTGGAGCAGGAGAGGTAATTTAAAACATTCAGTGATCAATACATACAGAAGGCAGAGATTTCTGTCTAGTTCAGTTTTGAAATAGCATGTAGCATAATAAATAGCCCAGAGCAGGAGTTGAAGATATATTGGTTAAATGAATGCTAGGGCCGCCTCCTGTCACAAGACTAACTGTCGAATATTCTGGAATTTTGCAAGCTGGTTGTTAAACCACTTACTATTATTTCATTTAGCTTTGAAATCAGCCATGGCAGGAATATTTGCACCATGGAAACTGGCAAATGCTTTAAATCAAAGCTTGAAAAACTTTTTTTCCAGACAGCCAGTTTTATCAGTTTATCCACTGAACATATCCACATAAAGATGCAAACAAATTTTTGATATGCCTCAGTACCTCGGAAACGGCAGGATCATTATCAAATAAATATTATGCTATTCTCTAATAATTTTTAAGTAGATATTTTCACTTTGTAAAATAAAAAAGGCAGTGTACAAAATCAAGAGGATGGTGTTCTCATAATAACAAGAAAGATTTTATGTCTGCATCAAGGCCCTGCCAAATATTCTCCAACTTTACGGGTGATGCTGCCTCAATCTAACAGAACAAGTTAGCCAAAGAGGCATTCTGTATTTCTAGTTGGACTGCACTCAGCTGCTAGGAGTAGGCAGGGCTCAGCATGCTATCCTGAAGCCTCTCTAGCCACAAAAATCAAAGAATGATGGAAATGCAGTAAATATTTTAGAAACAACGTTACATACACATAATCCTACTAAACACCTAGTTTCTGGTGGTTCACTAAGTCAGCGGTTCACACGCTAAGGGCGCTGGGAATCCCCTGAGAGCTTGCAAAAACACAAATCCTCAGGCCCCACCCCCAGAGTTCTGATGGGCAGGTGCAGGGTAAGACCCAAGAATCAGCATTTCTAACAATCCCAGGGGCCCTGTGCTGCCACCAGGGGGCACACTTTGAGAGTACTGCATGGGGTGATCACTTAAAGACTGCTGTCTTGTGCTCACTTTGGCAGCACGTATACTAAAGACTGCCCAGGCTCAGTGGCTCACACCTGTAATCCCAGCACTTCAGGAGGCCAAGGTGGGAGGATCACTTGAGCCCAGGAGTTTGAGACCAGCCTGGGCAACACAGTGAGACTCCTTCTCTACAAAAAAGTACAAAATTCGCCAGGCATGGTAGTGCACAACTGTAGTCCCAACTACACTGAAGGCTGAGGTGGGAGAATCTCTTGAACCAGGGAGGTCAAGGCTGCAGTGAGCCATTGTACCACTGTACTCCAGCCTGGGTAACAGAGCAAGACCCTGTCTCAAAAAAATAAAAATAAAGACATCTATCTGTCCGCTAATGACCTATTGCAAAAAAAACAAAACCTCATTTGGAATGTCAGCCAATCTACTCCAAGCCTTTAAAATTAATCCATTATGACTATGAACTGGATAGAGCAATGCACGTCCACATTCACAGCCTTACCTGCTTCTGTCTTCACAGTATCTAAAAATTGCCTCTTTGGTAATTAGTCTATTAGTTCTTCTCATTTCATTCAAAACTGCTGTCATCCAGTCCTCCACGCGCCCTTCGGCCCGCACGATCTTCCGAAACTCCATGACTTCTCCTTCTGCTGAAATCATCGCGGACACCAGTTTTTCTCCACTATCGCCGTCATTAAACCTCAGTGATGCTATGTTGTCGTACATCTGCAAAACAGGGAGAGGCAGCCCTGTAAGACCTGCACTGGGTTCTGGAATCAAAGATCAGCCAGCGGTGCTCCATCCAGCAGAGCTGCCACGATGCAAGCAATGGCAACCGGTGAGCCAAGATCGCAGGCAAGATGGATGTCGTTCACCCACCTGTGTGGTCATCCGAAAGACACTTATTGGGGACTTTCATTTACTCTGTACTGTGCAAAGATCTGTGGAGGACTGAAAAGAGAAAGCAAAAGAAGACAGACTCTGTCCCTAACCCTCCTGGAGTGGGGAGGTATCTGGACATAGGAGCCAGTGGAACGTGGAGGAGGCGGAGGGTGATTAACACCCCAGGCTGGGGAACAGAGACCTGTGGTGGAATCCCAGCTTCCCCACTATCCAGTTGAGCAACTATGGGTGAGTTGCTCCTCCTCTCTCTGCCTGGAATAAACACAATCATGGCACTTAACAAGGTGGGCTTGGGAGAATCAAATGAAACAATCTGAGTCAAATGCTGGCACACTGTTAAACACTTGGCATTTGTTGACTATTATCATTGTTATTCATCAGAATAACATTTAAGACAATGGGTCCTTTAGGGCCCACCATATAATACAAGGCACTCACAAATCAGAGAGGAGAGGAAGGCAACAAACAGGCTTTAAAGAATAAAAACAGAGGTTTGCAAAAGAGGCGAACAGTAAATGAAGCATTCCTAATACTGTATTTTTCTATAACAGTAAAATATTTGTTTACAAAAGTGGAAGCAGAAGGCCAGGCACAATAGCTCATGCCTGTAATCCCACCACTTTGGGAGGCTGAGGCAGGAGGATTACTTGAGCCCAGGAGGTAGAGGCTGCAATGAGCTGTGATCACACCACTGCACTCCAGCCTGGGCAACAAAGCAAGGCCCTGTCTCAAAAAAAAAAAAAAAAAAAAAAAATGGAAACAGAATACTAAAGAAGCCTCCCTTTGAGAAAGGAAAAACCTGCAGTCAAAAATATGAATCTTACTTTAAGAAGGAAGTTCGCATTAATGAAAGGGAAAGTAATGGGAGAAAGCACTTGTTCCTAAGTGCTCTGTTAATCTGGAATGGAGGAATTACCATGCAACACTGCTTCTCAGCCGGGGATGATTTTGCCACCAGGGGACATTGGCAATGTCTGGAGATGTTTCTGGTTGTCATAACTAGGGAAGGGGTGCTACTGGCATCTAGTAGGTTGCGGTCACAGGGATGCTACGTAATGTCCTGTAATGCACAGGACAGCACCCATGGCAAAGAGTCATCCAGCCCCAAATGCCAGCAGCGCCAAGGCTCAGAGCCCCTGCCCAGGCTGACACTAGATAAAGAGCTTTGATTAGCAGGACAAAGATCACGTCTGGCCAGCCTCTGTTCTCTATCACAAGGGACAGCGTTCTCTGTTGTTTCCTGCCATTCAGGAAATGGTTCATGGATACATATACATTTATTTAAAAAGTATGAAATTATGGTCTGGAAGGAATCATAACAAATTCATGACAGTGGCTGGTGCCTGTAGTCCCAGCTACTCGGGAGGCTGAGGCAGGAGAATGGCGTGAACCCAGGAGGTGGAGGTTGCAGTGAGCTGAGATCGCACCACTGCACTCCAGCCTGGGCGACAGAGCGAGACTCCGTCTCAAAAAAAAAAAAAAGAAAGTAGAGGAAGTATGAATGGGAATGGGGACAAAGAGTATTGCAAATTTGTACAACTTTACAAAAAAAAGAGACAAACCAAATACGACTAAATGGTAATAAGTGCCAATTCTGGGTAGTGGAGAGGGTTATTTAGCCAACATTGAAAGGTAGGCACTGTTCAAAGTATTTTATAAATAGTAACTCATTTCATCTTTATAACAGCTCCACTGAAACAGGTAACTATTGGGGTTATGTCCATTCACAGATGAGGAAACTGATGTCCACAGAGATCAAGTAACTTGCCGAAGGTCACACAGAAACTCAGAATAGAGCAAAGATTTGAACCCCAGCAATCTGGTTCTTGAGTCCATGTGCTAAACCACTATCCTCTAACGCCTCTCTGTTTAATATATTAGTCTTCATATATTTCTGTATTTTTTTTTTTTTTTTTTTAGTTTATAAAAAGAAAGGTTTTGGACTGTGGAAAAATAGCTGAATCTGGTGTGATTTCAGACTGAGTGAATATCATCAGGCTTACGCTTCAAATTAAAACTCCAGGGCTGAGTGTGGTGGCTCACATCTGTAATCCCAGCACTTTGGGAGACCGAGGTGGGAGCATCGCTTGAGCTCAGGAGTTAGAGACCAGCCTGGGCAACACAGTGAGACCCCCATCTCTCCAAAAAATTAGCCAGGCATGGTGGTGTGCACCTGTGGTCCCAGTGACTCAGGAAGCTGAGGCGGCAGATCACTTGAGTTGGGGAGGTCGAGGCTGCAGTGAGCCACGATTGTACCACTGCACTCCAGCCTGGGCAACAGAGCCAGACCCTATCTCAAAAAACAAACCAAAAAACCAACTCCAGCAGCATTTCAGTCTTCACCCTCTGGGTTGAACCTCATGGCAAAGGGAACCAGGGAGGACCGAAGGCGGTTCTAAGGCTTACACGGGGAGCCCCTGCACACCCAGAGGGCTGACCTTGATCATGTGCTCCTGGACGCAGAGTGGGTCGCTGCTCCCCAGAATGCTGAGCAACTCGTCGTCAGAAATGAAGAAGAACCTCGGGAAAGCATTTCTCTTCGAATCTAAGTAGTCGTTGAGGCTTTTCTGGCATTTCTCCAGGCCCTCGCTGACGTTCTGTAGGTCACTGAGGCGGTTTGGGGCTTCACAGCACCTCTTGATCACGGGGTCTTTTAAGGTCTCACCCATGATCTGGACCAGGACAGAGGAGAGCCGTCAAGCAGGGTGAGCAGGGAGAGCGGAGACACTGTTCTTGAGCCCAGGAACAGGCACTCACCAGAGCCCAGCACGGCCGAGACGAAACTGGCAAGCTGCCCAGTGCCATCGGCTTTCAGGGGATCCATTTATCGTTTTTAAACATGCATATCCTTAGCACCTTCTAACGCACTACATGTAACTAACTGGTTTCTGGTTTTCTTTCCGTTACCCCACAAGAAGGCCAGCTGCATGGGGAAAGGACTTTTTTGTTTTGTTCACTGATGGGCCCCACCCCACCCTACAGAAGTGCTACACACAGTAGGCACCCAATCAACATTTGCTGAGTAAAGGAAGCTCGCAATTCCACTGTGAGCAATTTGTATATACAGAATATTCACAGCAGCATTCTTCATCACAGCAGAAAAAGAAATAGCCTCAATGTCCAGCAACAGGTCAATCATCTGCTGTGAGTGATAATTTCGATGTTTATTTATTGAAATAGTTCAAACTGTTCAATGAAAATAGCCAATGATATTGGTAAGAATGATTCTATTTTCACACCTGTAAACCCAGTGCTTTGGGAGATTAAGGCAGAAGAACTGTTTGAGGCCAGGAGTTTGAGACCAGCCTGGGCAACAGAGCAAAACTCCATCTCTACTAAAAAAAAAAAAAAAAAAAAAAAAAAAAAAATTTTTAAGTTAGCTGGGTGTGGTGGTGCACACCTGTAGTCCCAGCTACCTGGGAGGCCAAGGCGAGGATCATATGAGCCCAGGAGTTGGAGGCTGCAGTGAGCTATGATCACACCACTGCACTCCAGCTTGGGCAACAAAGCGAGACCTCGTCTCTAAAAAAAAAAAGAACGATCCTATTTTGTAGAATCTTATTTATTCATCTATATCTATTTGTATGTTTATGTAGGAATAAACATTCTGGAAAGATACATGGTTAAAATGGTTAACTGTTAAAATGGTTACCCTGGGCAAGGGGATTACAGGTATTTTTTTCTTCATTTCTTTTTTTTCTTGGCTTTTTGTAATTTCTAAAGCATTCTGTAATGAATTGATATGAATTGATATTTGTTGTGTAATTCTTCTTTTTCTTTTTCTCTTTTTTTTTTTGAGACAGAGTCTCACTCTGTCACCCAGGCTAGAGTGGTGTCGCGATCTCAGCACACTGCAACCTTCACCTCCCGGGTTCAAGCGATCCTCCCACCTCAGCCTCCCGAGTAGCTGGGATTACAGGCATGTACTACCATGCCTGGCTAATTTTTTTTTTTTTTTTTTTTGTATTTTTAGTAGAGACGGAGTTTCACTGGCCAGGCGTGGTGGCTCACGCCTGTAATCCCAGCACTTTGGGAGGCCAAGGTGGGCAGATCACGAGGTCAGGAGATCAAGACCATCCTGGCTAACACGGTGAAACCGTCTCTACTAAAAATACAAAAAATTAGCCGGGCATGGTGGTGGGCACCTGTAGTCCCAGCTACTCGGGAGGCTGAGGCAGGAGAACGGCCAGAACCTGGGATGTGGAGCTTGCAGAGAGTCAAGATTGCGCTGCTGCACTCCAGCCTGGGCAACAGAGCGAGACTCCGTCTTAAAAAAAAAAGAGAGAGAGAGAGAGAGATGGGGTTTCACCACATTGGCCAGGCTGGTCTCGAAATCCTGACTTCGAGTGATCACCCACCTCGGCCTCCCAGAGTCCTGGGATTACAGGCATGAGTCACCGTCCAGCCTGATATGTGTTGTACAATTCTTTTAAGTTTAAAAAAAGAGCTTATGCAACAATTATATGAAACAATTATAAACTCTAGTAGATAAAAGAGATCAAAACATGAACTGGCCACCTATGATTAAAGAACACAGCAGCAAAGCTAAGTAGCAAAATACAGAGCAAGAGGGCTGGGTTAAAATCCCAGCCACACTAACTACCAGCCACTATGACCACCAGTCCAACCCTTTCTGGAAATGACTTTAAAATACACACACCCTTTCATGGGAAATTTGCTTTCTAACAATCTATCTTAAGATATTCACTCTAAGGCCGGGCGCGGTGGCTCACGCTTGTAATCCCAGCACTTTGGGAGGCCGAGGTGGGCGGATCACGAGGTCAGGAGATCGAGACCACAGTGAAACCCCGTCTCTACTAAAAAATACAAAAAAATTAGCTGGGCGTGGTGGCGGGCGCCAGTAGTCCCAGCTACTCGTAGAGGCTGAGGCAGGAGAATGGCGTGAACCCGGGAGGCAGAGCTTGCAGTGAGCCGAGATTGAGCCACTGCACTCCAGCCTGGGTGAAAAAGCGAGACTCCGTCTCAAAAAAAAAAAAAAAAAAAAAAAGATATTCACTCTAACTATGGAAAAAGCATTAGGCAAGAACCTGTACATTATTTATGAAAGCAAAGAACTCTGTTCAAACAAAATGTCAAATTACTAGAGAGTAATCAACTAAACTAATGTCAGCCCACTCACTGGAATATAGAGAGCCATGAAATTATTTTCTCAGATGACTTCCTAATATGAACTGTTTCTCATAATATTAAGAGAAAATTATGATATAAAGTTGTACACAATATGATTACAGTTATGCTTTTTAAACTTATACACATAGGAAAAAGATAAGAGGAATATATTGACATGTTAAAGTGGTCCCATTAGAGTGACAGAACCATGAGAGATACATTTTTCCACTGTTCTACATTTTCAAAATATTTTAAACAAGCAAATATTGCTTTTATAATAAATGTAAAAAAGATTCAGTGTCATATGCCAGCAGCTAAAAATCAAACGGGAATTTTTACTAGACAGATTAGGGTCATAAATAATGACAGGAAAAATTCAGAAGCTACCAGTGGGCTGGGGAAAGTGACCCATGCCTGTAATCCCAGTGCTTTGGGAGGCCGATGTGGGAGAATCATTTGAGGCTAGGAATATGAGACCAGCCTGGACAACATAGCAAGATCCTATCCCTATAAAAAATGTTTTAACTAGCTGGGCATGGCAGCACATGCCTGTAGTCCCAACTGCTTGGGAGGCTGAGGTAGGAGGATCTCTTTAGCCCATGAGTTTGAGGCTACAGTGAGCCATGATCACATCACTGCACTCCAGCCTGGGGCAACAGAGCAAAACCCTGTCTCTAAAAAATGAGAGAGAAGCTACTAATGGAGAAAACACCATGTGCAAATAAAAAAGTACAAATATCTCAAATCACTGCCCTTCTTTACAAAAATAGAAGTGTCACTTGCCCTTTTAAATACTCTATCGATGTTGTCAAACTTTTTTGCCTCTTCCGGGAGTTGTGATCTTATATCTCCACCAATAAAAATACTTTCAAGATACATCCATTTTCTCTGAACCAACATCCAAATCTGTAAAGGTACAAAAGGTCAGTGTCAGCAGGGGCTATCAGATACCTGCAAGAGTGGATGGCAAAGCCCCACCCTGACACGGGACAGACCCAAATCAACTCAGGTGGGAGGACCTTCCAGGCAAGGTGACAGAGTGAGCATCTGCATGGCCGCTCCCCTCCACTCCAAATGAATGGGAATGCTGGGGAAAGCATAACTAATGGCCACACTCTAAAGCAAAAGAAAGCTCTCCATGCAGCCCAGCACAGGTAGGAAAACTTCTAGTTATAAGAAGGGGGTGAAGCCTGTGACCCACAACAACAAAGGACAGGCCATGCCAAAGCCACGCAAAAAGTGAGCCAAGTACCACGTGCCCAGCAATTCCGCTCCTAGGTATTGACCCAAAAGAACTGAAAACAGGGACTCAAGTAGTTGTACACGAATGCTGACGGCAGCACTGTTCACAACAGCCAAAAGGTGGAAACAATCCAAATGTCTATCAGCCAATGAACAGAAAAACATGTGATCAATCCACATGATTTAATATTACTGGGCCATAAAAAGGACGGAAGCACTGACACATGCTACAATATGGATGAACCTGGAAAACATCACGCTAAGTGACAAAAGCCAGATGTAAAGGATCATATATTGTGTCATTCCACTTAAATGAAATATCCAAAACAGGTAAATCCATTGACACAGAAAACAGACTGGAGGTTGCCAGGTGCTGGGCAGAGGAGATGGGTAGGGAACGACTGCTTAGGGGGTACTGGCTTTTCTTTTAGTTTGATGAAAATCTGGAACTAGATAGAGATAGGGGTTGCACAACACTGTGAATGTACTAAATGTCACTGAATCGTGCACTTTACAATAGCTAGTTTTATGTTATGTAAATTTTACCTCAATAAAAAAATTTTTTTGACTGAACACAGTGGCTCATGCCTATAATCCCAATACTTTGAGAGCCCGAGGTGGGCAGGTCACTTGAGATCAAGAGTTCAAGACCAGCCTGGCCAACATGGTGAAACCCCATCTCTACTAAAAATTCAAAAATTAGCCAGGATAGTGGCACATGCCTGTAATCCCAGCTACTTGGGAGGCTGAGGCAGGAGAATCACTTGAACCCGGCTGGCAGAGGTTGCAGTGAGCCAAGATGGCACCACTGCACTCCAGCCTGGGTGACAGAGCAAGACTCCATCTAAAAAAAAAATTGTTTTAACTCACAAATTAAAAAACAGTGCTATCTCCCACATAAGAGCTTCCACTAACACAATGTCATAGACAAAACAAACAAACAAAAAAGCAAGGAAAGGAAGCCCAGGCATGATGGAGGCCCGATCACACAGTTGGCCAGTGAACCAGGCCTGGCTTCATCCCACCCAAGGCTTGGATTGTGGCCAAAAACAAGGTGCTTGCCTGTGGTCTGGGGAGGGAAAAAAGGCAACCACACAAAAATGGTGCAGTGAGCCTGGGTTGCTCACAGAGGTCTGGACAAGTATTGCCCAAAAGGAAGAAAGCCCCAAACCACCTACTATAAGGCCTTGCTACTTCCCAGTGTGACAGGCCTCAAGTTAAAAAGGCTGCAAAAACAGATGACAAAGTGAAGCAAACACAAGAAAAAAACTACATGTGAGATGAGCTAGAAAAAAAAAAATCAAAATCACACAGAGGAAAACTCATTACCATAAGAGAGAGTCAACAGATTTTTTTTAAAAAGTGTAGAGAAATCTGAAAAGGAATGTAAAATAAATATGTTTCTAATTTTCAGTGTCATCAAGGAGGCAAAAGCATCCTTGCAACAAGAACACGACAGTATCAAAGAAAAACAGAGATATATGAAAAAGAAGCAATTAGGAATCTTGGAAATGAAAATCATTCACTAAAATAAAAACTCAGATCAATTCCTTTGAGCATGCACTCTTGCCCTCAAAATAAATCAAGACAAAAAAGTATGAAAGAGGATCATTTGTTTTGAAGCACAAAATATCCTCATATAAAAGTTCTAAGCACAAAATATCCTCATATAAAAGCCACTGGCCCTAATCCATCTTTTGTTCATCTTTTCTCTCACCTCAATGACTTCCCCTATTAGAGAAAGCGTTTTTTCCCATTTCTGAACAGTTTGCAGAAAAGGCCCCACAAATCTGCTTCCTGAGATGCTCTGCAGGTTGAAAGTGTTGTCATCAAGAGACTGAATAATTTCATCAACACAACCCAGGATGTAGCCTCGCTCCTGTGTGCCTTTGTAATACTTGACTACAGTGAATTTCATATTTTCCCACGTGTCTAGGATTTCCTTCACAGCCTGTTCAGGAATAGAAAAAGAATGATTCAGGCACATGAACTGAAAAGACCGAGCCCCAACCCAAAAACACCTTCCTTAGCTTGCTTTTGGCCACCAACGCCATCGAAGTCCTGGGTCTGCTTCCTGAAAAGTTAGGATTCTGTCATGGTAATAATAGTCACTTATCAAGCATTTGCTATGTGGCAGGTAAGCATGTCACATACATGATCTCATTCAGTCCTCAAAACAAATACCTCAAAGTATATTGGTAGGGATTATTATTACCCACATTTTACAGAGATGGCAACTGGGGCTCAGACATGAAGCTCAGCTACTGAGCCCCAGAAACAGGGTCTAAACCCCACAGTCTGCCCCTGAAATCTGCACAGTTATGAGATCCTGCCCCTGTGCTTACTCTACTGTCACAAAAACCAAATTACACAATGATATGCCTCTTATGGTTCCATATTCAAAATAATCTGTATCGAGGCCAGGTGTGGTGGCTCATGCCTATAATCCTAACACTTTAGGAGGTCAAGGTGAGCGGATTGCTTGAGCCCAGGAGTTCATGACCAGCCTTGGCAACACAGGGAGACCCTGTCTCAAAAAAAAAAAAATTTGTATCGATACATATGTATATTATGCACATTATATGTATATTATGCATATGTTTGGTATACTGTGTACACTGTGTGTATATGTATACATGTGTGTATGCTATGTGTACATGTGTATATTAGGTACATTATACATTGTGTGTATATGTATATGTGTGTACATTATGCATATGTGTGCATATTAGGTATACTGTGTGTACATTGTGTATATATGAATACATAGTATACATTTTGTGTATGTGTATACATGAAGTACACTGTGTGTACCTTATGTGCATATGTACACATGTGTATACATTATGTGTATATGTTAGGTACACTGTGTGCACACTGTATGTATATTTTGTGTGTTTTCATGCATATGTGTCTACATGTATATACATATGTATACATGTGTGGTGTACTATGTACAGTCATGCACTGCATAAGGACGTTTCAGTCAGTGATGAATCTCATATATAATGGTGGTCCCATAGGATTATTAGACCATATTTTGGCTGTACCTTTTCTTTTCTTTTTTTTTTTTTTTTTTTGAGATGGAGTCTTGCTCTGTTGCCCAGGCTGGAGTGCAGTGGCATGATCTCAGCTCACTGCAAGCCCCGCCTCCTGGGTTCACGCCATTCTCCTGCCTCAGCCTCCTGAGTAGCTGGGACTACAGGTGCCCACCACCACACCTGGCTAATTTTTTTTGTATTTCTAGTAGAGATAGGGTTTCACCGTGTTAGCCAGGATGGTCTCGATCTCCTGACCTCATGATCCACCCACCTCGGCCTCCCAAAGTGCTGTGATTACAGGCATGAGCCACCACGCCTGGCCTTGGCTGTACCTTTTCTATGTTTAGATACACGCGTACTATTAGGTTACAATGGCTGACAGTACTCAGTATAGTCCCTTGCTGTACAGGCTTGCAGTCTACAGCAATAGACTCTAGACTCTACCCAATAGCCTAGGTGTGCAGTAGTCATCCCAGCTAGGTTTGTTTGCACAATCACGAATCAACTCAGGACACATTTCACAGAATGTGTCCCCGCCATTAGGTGACACATGACTGTATACATGTGCATATATGTGTAGGAGTATGTATATGTGTGTACCTGTGTACTTGTATGTTTGTGCATACAAATGCATGGGTGTCTGTGCACATATATGAGTAGTATGTGTGTATGCATATGTATACGTATGTGCATGCATTTTTACGTAGGGAAAGAAATACACTAAAAAGTTAATAATTATTTTCAGGTGGTGGGATTATGAATTTTTTTTCAATTTTCTACCATGAACATTCATTACCTCTATTTAAAAATCAATGGCAAAATAAATAAACAAATAAGAAAAAATAAGAAAAAAAATTTTAAACAATGAAAATGAAACTACAATTAGGAACAATAAAAAATTTAATTAAAGCAGAAATTCTATTTCTACAACAAATAATTCTTTATTACTGAAGCACAGCAGGTACTAGAGCAAATATGTTTTCTCTTTTTTGTTTGTTTTACCTCTTTGAGACAGGGTCTCACCCTGTCACCCAGGCTGGAGTGTCATGGGGCGATCACAGTTCACTGCAGCCTCCACCTTCCAGGTTCAAGTGATCCTCCCACCTCAGCCTCCCAAGAAGCTGGGACTAAAGGCATGCCACCACGCCCAGGTAATTTTTTGTTTTTTGGTAGAGATAAGGTCTCCCTATTTTCTCTTTAAATTAAAAAAGACTGTTTTCTCCAGCCCGTTTTTAACTGAAGTCTTACCTTCTCAATGGCAACCTCCTTGATTGCTGCTGTGACAATCTCATTGAGAACATCTGTGTGTTTGTGCAGCTCCATAGCAAACATATTTTCCAAGGTGAATGTTTCGGTCATTTCAAAAAGGACAGATGTTTTTTCCATAAGTTCTTTCCAGTGCCTGAAAGCACGTCAGCATTCAAATCTTTATGCTTACTGAATTTAGTGAGAGTTCAATTATTCCCATTTAAATCACAGGACAAATCTCATTTTGTAAACTTCTTATAATGAAATTCTGAAACATGAGGACATCACTGGAAATATATTCCCAAAGTTCTCCAAAATCCCACCGGCCTCCAGAGTTAAACCTGAAAACAATGTCTCACAAAATACTATACACACTAGTCTTCACGGCCATCTCATAAAATACACAACTTTTAATTATTGGGAACTGCTTCTGTCATAGTCTCTCGACCAATGACCTCAACCTCTGTTGAATCACTCAGCCTTTTTGTGAGCCTCATGTCAATTATGAGCGCTCGTGTATTTGACAAATATTTCAGTGCTGACTCCGTGCCAGGCAGTGGACTGGGGTACACAGTTACCAAGGGCAAGGCCCCTAGCTTCAGGGAACCTGCCACTTACTTAGCGAGACAATCAACAAACAATAAACAAATATATAAATTAAATAATGACACAGGGTTTTGAGTACTATGAGAAAACTGCAGCGTGCCAGAGGAGGTACGAAGGGGCCCATTCAGACGGGACAGTCGGGGCAGACTCCTGTGCACACAGACACAACGGGGGCAGCTCTGCTCTTCACATGACTGGCCTTCCTTTAAGGTTTGCATTTGGCCTGTGAATTTGCCCATGCTTTAGTTCTGTGTATATGGAATGGGTGTGAGTAAGGCAGCTAAGCATGACTCTAGACAGCAGAACGCCACGTACCCAGCACGTGAGCAGCAAGTGTTGAATCACTGAGTGTTGTAAACACACAGACACACGCGCACGCACGCGGCCATGGAAATGGTCAGAAAGGAGGCCCTACTGGTTCATTCGTCTCTGAACCCCCTGGCCTAGCACAGCACTGACAGGAAGGAGGGTGTCAGAACTGAAACTGAGGGGTAAGTGTCATCAGTGCCTGCTCTGTGGCTTATGGTCACTTGCTTTTTATTTTTTCCCCTTTTCCCGTGAAGCTGAAGGCCTCACCACTGAACGCTGAAACTTAACCTTCACTGGCTACTATGGATAACATTCACAGGTTACTATGGCGATGGTCACTTTGGTTGTTTTTCAGGAAGTTGAGCCAACTCCTCTGTCCAGTTCCAACTGGTTGAGACCACTGACCTTTCAACTGGGCCTGTGCAAGTGCCCCAGAGGCGGCCTTTTGACGTTGGAAGGCCAAAAACTCCACCCTCAGGCCATGCCAATGCCCCCACTTTCTGTGCCTATGTCCTGTGAAATGCCATGAACCCCAGCTACACTTGCTCAGAATGAACCTGTTACTTCCTTTTTCCCACCACCAACCACCTTCCCCCTCGACTTCGACCACCCCACTCCCCTAACGCCTAAACATCCCTAAGCCTTGTCTTCAGGGAGGCAGATGTCAGGGCTGCTCGCCTGCCTCCTTGCTTGGCGGCCTTGCAAATAAATCTTTCTGTTTCGCAAAACCCATGTCACAGCGATTGATGGACTGCATGTGGGCAGAGCGGACCTGGGGCCAGCCTGTGACATAACCCTGGTGGTTGGTTAGAGGGTCCACACTCAACATGACACAGCTCTGAGTCACTTGGAGAGAGTGATTCCCTCTCCAGTTCCCACCCAGTCCTTTCAATTACAGTAAATTACATCGAAGGGAAAGTCTCCTCTTTGTGCTTCTGTGTGACAGAGCAGGAATACCCTCATCTTGGACAAACACCGCCACTTTAAGGTCCAGCTCCCTTTCCAGCCCATGCATTTTAAGGAAATAATTTCTCTTCTAACTACAAGCCACCAGAAAGAGCAGACAGGAAAACATAGACAAGACAGCTCAGGCACAGAGGGAGGAGAGGAGGAAGTCTCTTGGGTAACTGCCAAACTTCATCCTCATACAATGGGCCCCAGTAAAACAGTGGACCTTAATAAGCACATTCATTTCCCTTCAGGTGCACTAAGATAGGGGAGCTAAAAGCAGACTTGGCGGGTATGCCTGCAGCTGCAGAAAAATGCATGGGAATAGACACACAACTCTCCCTCCCAGATAAGCACAACAAAGAGACACAGAAGCAGTCCAAGCCTCGGATAAACTCTCCCACCCTAAATCCTTAAAAACTCTTAGTCTATAAGAGAGTGTGGCTCTGACCTAACTTGGCCAGAATCCCCTCTCAGGTTTGTTTTCTCTAAAATAAACCTGTTTTGACTGTCAAGCCACCTTTCGTGTTTCTTTCCTCTTTCTTTAATTCTTACGCTGTGTCCTTAGCCCCTCCCCAGGGTCATTCACCTTTCTTAGAGCGGAGGCCTCTGGCTCAGAGACAGGAGACTGTTTTGAGCTAGTTTTTTTTTTTTTATATATAATTACGTTCTATTTCTGGCAAGAGCTTTTGGTTTTCTCTTTACAGTGGTGGTGTAAGTTTCTTTTTAGAATAACATTCATTTTCATAAAAAAGAAACTGATAGGAAGAAATATATAAAGCCATGACAGCATAGATGATACTCAGATCTGACAAAAACGATGACAAAGGACCAAAGTTTGAGAAACACTGGGTTATGGGATCATAAAACCGGGAACTTTAGCTAGAAAATGCCTACTTCTACCTAGTTTTACAGATGAGGAAACTGAAGTCTGCAAAGGTAAAAGTGAGTGCTCCAGGGAAGACAGCAGACAGTGAAAAGAGGGCTGAGACCCCACATCACTGGGACCTGAGGGCTGCCTGCTCCTTGTTGAGAGGGAGAGACGGGTGTAACAGGTGTTGAAGACAAGCTAGCACTTACGAGAGACTTTCTCCATGTGAATTCAAGGATAGGAAGGGAACCAAAGAAGGGATGCCTTTCTCACTAGGGAAAATGAAGTCATTTGATGTCGCGGCATGACTAGATGACCACACTTTGGAAAACATGACAGAGGAATAGAGGAACACACGAGCGGGAGCATAACTCAAAAATTAGGACTGTAACTCCTACTAATTTGTGTCTGTGTGGTGCCATCACCAAATAAACACAGACCCATGCCCCCTCTGTCCCACCCACAGGGCTGGCTATCCCATTAGTAAGGCGGCCACAAGCCACACGTGGCTACAGAGCACTCGAAACGAGGCAAGCCCAGGTTGACATAGGCTATAGATGTAAAACACACATTGCAGTTTGACATATTTTTTAAGAAGAATGTAAAATATCTCATGAATAAATGCTTCATGTTGATTACATGTTGAAATAATGTTTGGGATATATTGAGTTAATTAAAATGTACTATTAAAATTAATTTCACCTGTTTTTACTATTTTACTGTAGCAGCTAAAAAACTGTAAATTACATATGTGAGTCCCTTTTGATATCTGCTGGATGGGGCTGATCAAGGCCACTTACTATATTTTTTTAAATCTTCGAGAAAAGCAACTACAAATGCCACTTTGCACCTGCTGGGATCTTTCTTTTTTAAAAGAATCCTGTGGTTGACAGTTTTACAGACACTTTACATAGAAACAACATTATAGAACTGTGTCGTGCCCACGTATAGCCCTGCGGCATTGTTGAAATTGTGTGCTTCATCATCAGACCAAAGATAATGTACTGAGGGAAACAATTTTAACTAAAAGCTCCTCCCACACTTTCACATCCGCAGACAGAGGACAAAACAAACCTGTCTCTTAGTGCCTCGTGTTTCAAGTCAAGAAGTAAAGGAATCGAGTCTTTGAATGCCTTCATTTTTGCTTCCAAGTAGTAGGCCACTGATAAGCCACGGACTGGCCGAGGTAGCTTTCTGAGAGCCCTGAGAAAACCTTCAATTCCTTCCTGGAGAATCTGCACATTCAGGTTGATCCAAAGGGTCTGAGACCATTCTTCTTTCGCAACCTGGAAACATGCAAGAAACAGCTCCATCAACAAAGACCCCTTTGGAAATGCAACAAGGAGAGCAAGTTCTTGACTCTTAGTCACGTTCAGATATTTTAAAGTATTACCCATCTATCTACAACTACCTGAAATTCACAAACAAGGGGTTGAGTACGAGGATCTAAAACAACAAGAAAAGAATTCCACTTTTTGTAAGCTTTTGCAAAAATAATGCTGTATCTGAGGATGTGTGGGATCCAGAAATACATCTTCCGTTTCTAAAGACAACAGTGAGAGGTATAAAGTAAGTAACAGGTGTTTTTTAAATCAGGGAGTTGTGTGGGTCTTACAGGATGTACTTCATTCAGGTGCTGTCATAACTTGCTTCTTTTTCCTGATAAAAGCAGCTAAGGTTACAAAATATTTACACTTTAGATCACTAGTCCAAGAATCTGTTTACAAACCATCAGGTTGAGGCTAAGAAGTGAGAATAAAACAGGTTCCTACTTGATGATTGTAAAGAGAAGATTTTCTGTGTTATATTTTCCTGAGATTTAATGTAAAAATTACTTTTTTTTTGAGACAGGGTCTCGCTGCCACCCAGGCTGTAGCGCAATGGTGTGCTCACAGTTCACTGCGGCCTAAACCTCCTGGCCTCAAGTGATCCTCCCATCTTAGCCTCCTGAGTAGCTGAGACTACAGACACGCACCACTAGGCCTGGATACGTTTTATTTTATTTTGCAGAGATAGGGGGTCTTGCTAGTTTGCCTAGGCTGGCCTCAAACTCCTGGGCTCAAGCAATCCTCCTGCCTTAGCCTCCCGAAGTGCTGGGATTACAGGCATGAGCCACCACACCTGGCCTGTTTTTCTGACAGCTTTATTAAGGATTAACTGGTATATAATAAGCTGTCCATAACTAAAGGTACAATCTGCAAAGTTTTGACAGATGTGCATGCCTGTGAAAGCACCACCACAATCAAGATAGCGAACTCATTCATCACCCTCAAAAGCTGCCCCATTTCCCTGTGTCATAACCCCTCCCATCTCTCTCCTCCTGTCCCTACCCCTAGTTAACCACGAATCTGTGTTCTGCCACCATAAATTTGTTTGCATTTTCCAGGGTTTTATATGAATGGAATAATACAATATGCATTCCTCTGTATCTGGCTTCTTTCGCTCAGCATGACAATTCTGAGAGTCGCCCATGTTGTTGCATGAATGCGCTCATAACTGGTTCAATCCTCTACCTTGCTGAGTAGTAGTATTCCGTGGTGTGGATGAGCCACAGCTTATTTACGCATTCGCTTAATGGGTATTTGGGTTGTTTCTAGTATTGGGCTATTATCAACAATGCTGTTTATGAACGTTCATGCAGAAGTCTCTGCAAGGACCATGCTTTCTCTTCTCTCGGGGGAACACCTTGGACTCGCTCCATTTAGGCTTCCACGGCCACACTCCATTGATACTTTCTTGTTGCAGTCACCAGTGGCCTCCGCGATGTGCAATACTGTGGTCAATCCTCCATCCTCTTCTCACTGTCTATCAGCAGCATCTGGTGCAATTGGCCAGTCCTACCTCCTGGAAACACGTTTCCAAGAGTCACACTCACCTGTTTGTTCTCCTACCACCGGGGCCACTCCTCCTCCTCCTCATCTTTCCTTTTTTAGGGACATATTCTCATGGCATTTAATGTTGGAGAGACCCAGGCTCAGACCTCCCTCCTCTCCTCCACCAACGCCACTCCCAAGTGTACCGGGCTGAATAGCGTCCCCTGAAAATGCACATCCACCCAGAACCTCACAATGAAGCCTTACTTGGAAAGAGGGTCTTTGCAGGTGTAGCTAGCATGAGGTCATACTGGATCAGAGCAGGCCCTAAATCCAATGACCAGTGTCCGTATAAGAAGAGAAAACAGACACAGAGGCACAGAGAGAAGACAGCAATGTGACGAGGGAGGCAGAGACAGGAGCGACGCAGCCGCAAACCACGGAACACTGGAGACAGTCAAAAGCCATCAGGAGCTGGAAGAGGCAAGAAGGAGCCTCTCCTGGAGCCTCCGGAGTGAGCACGGCCCTGTAGACACCTTGATTTTGCACTCCTGGCCTCTAGAAGTGTGAGGAGTTTTCAGCCTCCAGGTCTGTATTCATAATCATTTGTTCTGGCAGCCCCAGGAAACAAAGGCACCAGGTGAGCCCATGTGAACTGGTGGCTCAGTACCGTCCGTACCTGGACACTCCCAATTCACACCTCCAGCTCTCCTCTGAGCTCCAGACAAATACATCCAAGTGCTGCTTCCTCGACATCACCACAGGAGCGTCCAGCAGACACCACCTTGCCCTGAATTCCTGATGTTCACCACCGCCCCCAAACCTTCTTTTCCTGGAGTCTTCCCTTAAGAGTGACTCTAGCCTTCCAGCTCCTCAGGCCAAAAACCATGGAGTCTTCCCTTGTTCTCTTGCTCTCACATCCCACATCCACACCTCCAGGAGGTCCCACTGACTCTACCTGCAAACCAGATCCAGAATGCACCCATGCTTCCCAGCCTGCACCGCTGCCACCCCAGGATCCCCTGGGATTATGACGACAGTCCCCGCCCGGCCTCCCAGGAGCCATCCAGTGTGTCACTGAGACTCTTCTCAGCACACAACTTTGAAAAGCAATTGCTAGGAAAAAATAAATTTCAAGAAGAGTAGAAATCACTCTAGATGATGAAATGTCCCTTAACTTCCACAGACCAGAGTAGGGTGGGTGGACCAAGCTATGTCTCAATATTGGATTTTTAAAAATGCTTATTTTGCTACAGAAAAAAAAAAAAACCAGAATGAGTAAGACCTAGTATTTGATAGCATGGCAGGGTGACTACACTCAATAATAATTGTATATTTTTAAATAACTAAAGGAGCATAATTGGATTGTTTGTAACACAAAGGCTAAAAGCTTGAGGGGATGGACAGCCCATTCCCCGTGATGTGATTACTACACATTGCATGCCCGTGTCAAAACATCTCATGTATCCCATACAGACACTGACTATGAACCCAGAAAAATTAAACATTTAAAAACCACTGATTTCGACACAGTGTGGTTGTTCTCACTTCTCATGATGCCTTTCCTTTTCAAAGCTGAGGGTATGTTTTTCACTTTATGAATTTTTTGCCTGGTGCAGGCACCAGGTCTCATCACTTTCCACCCCGTCTCTGGAATCTTCTCTCCTCTCTATTCCCTCTATAATTGTCCTAAAATGCAAGCTGCCATCCCTTCTGCCAGCACCGGGGCAGTGACCTCCTAAAGGACCCCCTGCCTGCAATCCCCCGGCTGCCTCCGGAGTCCCTTCTGACGGCTTCATCTCCACCAGCCACTTCGCACATCCCAACCCCATTTTCTGGTGCATCCATGGTTGGTAAAGCCACCAGTCTGGAGGAAAGGTTATGGACACATGACGCAACTTCAAATCTCCTGTCTCTGCTCCTGCCCAACGCTCTGCCTGGAAAGCCTTGTTCTGTACCAGGCAAAAGCCTGTTCTGGTTCAGAGCCTCACTCACAGGCCACCTCTTTAGCAGCACTCCCTGGGCCAGTGGGCCACTCTCCTTCCTCCTCTGCAATCTCAGGACTCTGTCCACCTCATTTCCAGCACACATCCTGGTGGTGTGTCTATTTGTTCACATATCGGTGTGAAGGTGAATCCTGTGTGTCAAGTGGACACTGGTGTGTCTGTAAGAGATACTGGGTGAGATGAGCATTTGCATCGGGGGACTGAGTAAAGCAGGTGGCCCTCCCCAACGTGGATGGCCTCACCCAATCCACTGCAGGCCTGAATAGAACAAAAGGCTGAGGAAGGTGGAATGCAACCTCTGTGCCTGACTGTCTTCAAGCTGGGACGTCAGTGTTCTCCTGCATTCGGACTTGGACTCAGACTAGAATCTACACCATCATCTCTCCTGGGTCTCTAGCCTGCCAACTGCAGATCGTCCATAATCACAGGAGCCAATTCCTCATCATAAATCTCATAGATATAGGTATAGATTAGATAGGGATATATAGATATACATTAGATATAGATTAGAAATAGATGTATAGATTAGATACAGATAGATATAGATTAGATAATGTAACACAGACATAGATTAGATATAGATACAGGTATAGATACAGATTAGATATAGATACAGATTAGATATAGACAGATATAGATATAGATACACATATCTCCTATTGATTCTGTTTCTCAAGAACCCAGACTAACATAGTCAGTCTCCCTTGGGGGCTCAAGAAGGGCAGGAACGGGCAGACATGACTCCTTTTCTGGACCCCACACTCCAACCAGCACAGCACTGAGCTATAAAGAACTCAGTCAATAGATAAATGAATGAATAGCATGAATTTGCATGGGAAACATATACCAATGAGAGGCACCCAAATGACATGACATCTGCAACTTTCATTTTTATTTTTATTTTTTGAGACAGAGTCTCACTCTGTCACCTAGGCTGGAGTGCAGTGGCGCAATCTCAGCTTACTGCAACCTCTGCCTCCCGGGTTCAAGCGATTCTTGTGCCTCAGCCTCCCAAGTAGCTGGGATCACAGGCATGTGCCACCATATCTGGCTAATTTTTGTATTTCTTAGTAGAAATGGAGTTTTGCCATGTTGGCCAGGCTAGTCTTGAACTCCTGGCCTCAAGTGATCCACCTGCCTTGCCTCCCAAAGTGCTGGGATTACAGGTGTGAGCCACTGTGCCCGGAACTTTTTTTGTATTTTTTAGTAGAAACGGGGTTTCGCCTTGTTGCCCAGGCTAGTCTCGGACTCCTGGCCTCAAGTAATCTGCCCACCTCAGCCTCCCAAAGTGCTGGGATTACAAGCATGAGCCACCACACCAGGCTGACACGGCAACTTTTAATCTCCGTTTGCAACTAAACAGTTTACCCCATGCCTTAACCAAGCCCTTGACCTCCAAAGAGAGTTTTCTTTTCTATGATGATGGTAAAATACATAAAAAATAAAATTTGTCATTTCAACCATTTTAAAATACATAATTCCAGGCTGGGTGCAATGGCTCATGCCTGTAATCTCAGCACTTTGGGAGGCCAAGGCAGGAGGATCACTTGAGATCAGAAGTTCCAGACCAGCCTGGGTAACATAGTGAGACATTGCCTCTACTAAAAATAATAAAAGAATAGCCGGGCATGGTGGTGCACCTCTGTAGTCCCGAATGCTTTGCAGGCTGAGGCAGGAGGATCACTTCCACCCAGGAGTTTGAGGCTGCAGTGAGTTATTATCACACCACTGCACCCCAGCTTGGGTGGTAGAGCAAGACTTTGTCTCAAAAACAAAAATAAAATGTACAATTCCATGGCATCAAGTACTTTCATAATGTCAGGCAGCCACTGCCACTATCTATTTCCAGAACTTTTTTTTTTTTTGAGATGGAGTTTCGCTCTTGTCGCCCAGGCTAGAGTGCAATGGCACAATCTGGACTCACCGCAACCTCCACCTCCTGGGTTCAAGTGATTCTCCTGCCTCAGCCTCCTGAGTAGCTGGGATTACAGGCACCTGCCACTGTACCTTGCTAACTTTTGGATTTTTAGTAGAGACGGGGTTTCACCACGTTGGCCAGACTGGCCTCGAACTCCTGACCTCAGGTGATCTATCCACCTTGGCCTCCCAAAGTGCTGGGATTACAGGTGTGAGCCACCGCACCCAGCCTATTTCCAGAACTTTTCCAACATCCCAAATGGAAACCCTGTACCCATAAGCAATCACTACACATCCCCCTTCCCTGCGGCCAAAATGAGCGTTTCCACAAAGTTGGACCCAGGCTCATTATTACGGTGGCATCAAAGTCTGCAGGGCCTAAGTAATTCCTGCATCCCCTAAGGTGAGCTTGAGTCCTTCGCTTTTGGGGAGATGCTCACCTTTAGTCCTTCGTAGAGCTCGTAAATCATCCTCAGCCCACTCATTTCCTTCTGCACTTTCAGCAGCTCTGGGTACATCGTAATAGGAAGATCGAAAAGTTTCTCAGCGTTAGCCAGTTCCTGACGGCTCTTTTCATGTCTTGCCAGCTCTCTTTCATAAACACCTAAAAGCTCTACTCCTAGTAAATAAATACACCGATAAATGAATAAATAAATACAATTTTAAGGTGTACAAAATTGAATAAGAAATCATGCATAATGTACCTCAATTATAATTTCGTCCTCATAAACCACGCGGGAAGACAAATTTAGAATCATGGCACCATTCTAACTAAAACCAAAAAACCAATGACATCTACAGTCTCCTCCAGTTAGAAAATTGTGTCTAATTCTCACAACCAGGTCATTCAGAAATGAGACTATTTTAAAGGAATCTGAGGTGGTCTATGTTGTGGTTGACATCACCATCCTTTGCCGCCCCCTTGAGAACGTCATCGTCCTACTGATAACTCCCCTACCACTCTAACTTCCCAGTTCTACGCTTCTCCCCCAATTCCAATGACCACTACCACTCTACGTCACTACATCCCTGCTCACAATCATCTGCCCAAATGCCACATTTCCCAGATGCCTTTTTTGAGCATCCTTAAATAAACGTCACCCGTTTCTTTGGAAGCCATAGCAGTCTTTGGTTTGTCTCATGGTATTTTTTTGTCTCATGGTATTTCTCAAATTCTCTTTAGAATAAGAATTTTAGGACTCGGCTCAGTGGCTCAGGCCTGTAATCCCAGCACTTTGGGAGGCTGAGGCGGGAGGATCACTTGAGGTCAGGAGTTCAAGACCAGCCTGGCCAACATGGTGAAACCCCGTTTCTACTAAAAATACAAAAATTAGCAAGGTGTGGTGGCACGCGCCTGTAGTCTCAGCTACTCAGGAGGCTGAGGCAGGAGAATCACTTGAACCCAGGAGGTGGAGGTTGCAGTGAGTTGAGATTGTGCCACTGCACTCCAGTCTGGGTGACAGAGCGAGATTCTGTTTAAAAAAAAAAAAAAACAGAATTTTAGTATTTTTATCTTGTCACCATTTTAGCCTATGTGATGTGAAGGGCAGAGGACAAGCATCTGAATCCAAAGAATAAATGTAACAGGCATTAGAGAGGCAGTTGGATGGATAAGACGCTGCATTTGTAAAGGCAGTTGCTGGTGTTTAAGATTTCTGAGCCGCGGCAGAAACCTCTATATCCCCTGCAGGAGGAGAGGCTGCTCCTTGGCACTTCTCTCAACACCTTCAGGTAGCAGGCACTCAACAATCAATGAGTCGCGTTAATCTAGCTTTTTTTTTTTTTATGTGACCACTAAAATGAGCCAAGAAAAAAGTATTTGAGGAAGAAATAAATATTTAAATCACGGCACAATAATCACTTGCCATAAAATTCTTAACCAAAACATACTCAAACATTTGACACTCAGATCGCTCAGTAAGACCAACGGGAACATTCTTACCTTTATCAAGATCATCACCAACAGAACCAGGGCCTTCACTGTAAAAACGCTTTGCAAACTCCTCTATCTGAACTCTGTAGTTCATTATTTCGCCTCGAGTAATCTGAGAAAAAAGAGGTTACATTAATTTAGCCCAAATACATTTTTCAATATCTTTACTCAGGAAGTGAAATTTAAAAGGTACCTCTGTGAAAGTTCTCTTTATGTCCCCAAGAGCATGCTCCACATTCACTGAATCATTAAACAGATTGGACCACATGCCCTCAATCTTATCAACCAGTTCTTTCTCTGCATCAGGAGGCTAATTAGGAGAAACAAAAAACACAATAAACAATAAATGATCAGCAATTTGGAATTGAAATTGATGGTCAAAGTTACCTCCCACGGACTTCTGCTTGTGGCAGCAGGAGGCTATAGGTAATTCAAACCAACTCAAAAGCTGATTGAAATATTAAGGCCAGACATGGCCAGACTGGGATTACATGGCTCATGCCTGTAATCCAGTACTTTGGGGGGCTGAGGCAGGAGGATCCCTTGAGCTCAGGAGTTTGAGACCAGCCTGGGCAACATAGTGAGACTGCATCTCTGTAAATATAAAAAGAAAAAGAAATTTTAAAAAGAAATATTAGGCTGGGCATGGTGGCTCACGCCTATAATCCCAGCACTTTTGGAGGCCGAGGCGGGTGGATCACCTGAGGTCAGGAGTTCGAGACCAGCCTGGACAACATGGTGAAATCCATTCTCTACTAAAAATAGAAAAATTAGCCAGGCGTGGTGGCAGGAACCTGTAGTTCCAGCTACTCAGGAGGCTGAGGTGGCAGAATCGCTTGAACCTGGGAGGCAGAGGTTGCAGTGAGTCGAGATCACACCACTGCACTCCAACCTGGGTGACAGAGCAAGACTCTGACTCAAAAAAATAAAGTAAAATAAAAATAAATATTAAAGTCAAATTTTATAATTAAAATAAAATCAGTATAAAATAATTTTTAAAAATTAAGAGATAGAGGCTGGGCGTGGCAGCTTGCGCCTGTAATCCCAGCACTTTGGGAGGCTGAGGCGGGCGGATCACCTGAGGTCAGGAGTTCAAGACCAGCCTGACCAACATGGAGAAACGCTGTATCTACTAAAAATACAAAATTAGCTGGGGTGGTGACGCATGCCTGTAATCCCAGCTACTCAGGAGGCCAAGGCAAGAGAATCACTTGAACCCAGGAGGCGGAGGTTGCAGTGAGCCGAGATTGTGCCATTGCACTCCAGTCTAGGCAAGAGTGAAACTCCATCTCAAAAAAAAAAAAAAAGAGAGATAGAGATATTACAGAGAGATAAGCCCTTCATAAACTAAAGCCCAGCTTCAAATCAACTTAACCTCTGATTAGAATACGGTTAGTTTATCATGCTAATGTACCCAGTTGTGGTGTCTGTTAGAAGCAAAAATAAATCTCCTCTGATGAAATATAACATCATCCAATGCCTCCAATCCTGTCTCTCCAATTTATCACATATGCTGTTAAGAACTCAATTAGAAATGCCAGCCATATAAAGACATGAAAGAACTTAAACAAAACCAAGAGATTCACAGACAACATAAACGATCATGAGACTTATAAGACACACAATTTAAAATAATTTTTATTTAATAGAGTAAAGGAAACAAAAGACAAAAACAAAATTGAGAATTTTGGTAGAGCACAGGAAATTGTTTTTAAAATGGAAATTCTAGGATGGATAATGACAACACCTGAAATAAAGAGCTCAAAGGATTGTTTAAGGAACCAGGAAAACCAGATCAGACATAAATAAATAGAAAATTAATGAACTTAAAGTTTAGGTCAAAGTATTAGAATAAACCACAGAAAGAAAAGGCAAAAAGGAATGTAAAGTGTACAGGGTATTGTAGAAAGGTCCAACACATGTGGAATTGGAGTCCCAGAAGGGAAAAAAAAAAAAAAAAGGCAAAAACTGTTAATTTTCCAAAACTAGGTAAAGACGTCAGCCTGCAGATTTTGAATGGACTACAAATCTCAATCAGGAGAAAACAAAACAAAACAAAAGAACCTAGTTACATCGTATTACAACTGCTGAAAACCAAAGACTGAAAAACAAATCTTAAAAGCAGACAAAAAAAAAAAACAAAACTAGTTAGACTAGACTACCTTGAAAGAGAGCAACAAAAAGACTAACAGTCAACTTTAATCCATCAAAACAATAGAAGCCAGAAGATGATGGAATAACATCCACACATAGAAGGGATAAAAAAAACCAAAGTTGGTGTTTCCAAAAGATCAATAAACTAAGTGTTTGTAAGGAGACGGAGCAACTGAAACCCTTATTCATGCCGTGTGGATGTCAAGGGGTGCCATCACTTTGGAAAACTAGCAGAATCTAGTAAAGCTGAACATGTGGATTCCTATAACCCAGCAACTTCAGGTCTAGGCCTATACGCAATAGAAATGCAGGCATAAGTCCCATAAGGTTGCCCTCATTTCAGATGCCAGTTGCAAGTATTAGGTGCCCAGGGTACACAGACTTCTGTCCAACCTGGCTACAAAATCAGGGGTTCCCCCACACACGTCTCCTTCACGTTTGACCATTTGCTGAAATGGCTCACAGAACTCAGAAGGACACTTTACTTACCATCACTGATTTATTATAAAAGACACAACTCAGGAACAGCCAAATGAAAGAGATGCATAAGATAAGGTATGGGGTTGGGGGGTGCACAGAGCCTCCTTGCCTTCTCTGAGCACACCACTCTCCCAGCACCTTGGTGTGGTCAACAACCTGGAAGCTCTCCAAATCCCATCATTTAGGGATGTTCATGGAGGTTTCATTATACAGGCATGACTGATTAGATCACTGGCCTTTGTTGATCTCCAATCTGCAGCTCCTCTTCCCTCCGCAAGGGTGGTGAGGATGGGCGCCTGAAAGTTCCGAACCTCTAAATAATTTATGCCTTGATCTTTCTGGCAACCAGCCCCCACGCTGAACTGTCTAGGGCTCCCAGCCACCAGTCATTTCACTTGCATACAAAAGACACTCTTATCACTCCAGAGTCCAAGGATTTGAGAAGCTGTGTGCCAGGAACCAGGAACAAAGAACAATATTGTAATAAAAGATGTTCTTGTGACCCTATCACTCAGGAAATTACAAGTGTTTTGGAAGCTTTGCGTCAGGGACCAGGGACAATGACCAAAGACAGTCATTGGTCTTTTGTCAAAGATCAAAGAGCAACAAAATGACGTTTTGGGCCAAAAATGGATTGCATATATGACAGTATTCCCATAAGATTATAATATTGTATTTTTACTGTACCTTTTCTATGTTTAGATATGTTTAGATACACAAATACTTACCATTATATTACATTGCTTATAGTATTCAGTACAGTGCATGCAGGACAGGACTGTAGCCTAGGAGCAACAGGTTCTACGATATGGCCTAGGTGTGTAGTAGCTATGTCATCTAGATTTGTTTAAGTACGTTCCATGACGTTTGCACAATTACGGAATTGCCCACTGACACATTCTCAGAACATATCCCCATTGTGTTAAATATATACAACTGTATATTTCTCTTATTGTATTAGAGTGAATCTAATAAACCACACAGCAATTACCATATTTAATGATACAGTGCCAAAAGCTTTTCCTCTGAGATCAAGAACAAGACACGGATTTCCCCTACCTCCCCTTTCATCCGACCTTGTACAGGAATTCCTAGCTAGAGTCATAAGGTGAGAAAAAGAAACAAAATATTTAAAAATTAAAAAGAAGTGAAACTGTCAATATTCAGTTTATAAAATGGTGTGCCTAGAAAATCCAAAGTATTCTGTGGATAAATTATTAAAATTAATAATTACTGATCATAAAAAAGTAGAATGCAAATATCAATTGTCTTTCTCTATAACAATAAAAAATAAAATAATTAAAATAAAAATTAAAGATACCAATTACAAGAGCTTCTAAAAATATCAAGTACTTAAGAATAAATCTAGCAAAAAATAGGTAAGGCCTCTATGGGGAAAATTATAAATCTTTACAGGGAGACATTAAAGACCGAAATAGAGAGAGAACATGTTCCTGGATGGGGAAACTCACTACTACGGGATGTCCATTTGCGCAGATTAAGCTGCAGGATCAATGCGGTCACAATCAAAATCTCAATTGTTGTTGTTTTGTTATTTTTGTTGTTGCTGGAATTTGACATTCTGATTCATTTTGTATGTGTGACCCATTGCACACTTAGTGCAAAATCCTTCGTTACAGTGATTCTTCTATTATTTCTGTGATGTAAACCAGGGAAGCAAAGTCTGACAAAAATCTACCTGGCTAGGCCGGGCGCGGTGGCTCACGCCTGTAATCCCAGCACTTTGGGAGGCCGAGGTGGGTGGATCACGGGGTCAGGAGATCAAGACCATCCTGGCTAACAGGGTGAAACCCTGTCTCTACTAAAAATACAAACAAAATTAGGCAGGTGTGGTGGCGGGTGCCTGAAGTCCCAGCTACTCGAGAGGCTGAGGCAGGAGAATAGCATGAACCCGGAGGCAGAGCTTGCAGTGAGCTGAGATCATGCCACTGCACTCCAGCCTGGGCGACAGAGCGAGACTCCGTCTCAAAAAAAAAAAAAAAAAAATCTACCTGGCTGAGGGAGAAATACAAACTAGAGAAGAGAAACAAATTGCTATGAATAAATCAGGATTTGCATGAAGTTTGTCTTTCAGCATTTCTGTTGCTTGACTGCTTCAAACACCAGGCCCCTTGCAGCCCAGTGGTTAGGATGTAGAGCTCACAAATGCCCTTGCTGAGCAGTAGACCTGGGCCAAAAATTTGAGTTTCTTTCATCATCAGAAAAATGTACAGTATGTAAAACTTCCATACAATTTCAGGGGGAACCCAGACCCCCTAAAACTCATCCATGACTGAAAGATCCTGAGAAGCCAAATTTAACAACCCTAAACAAAGCAAAACTAATTGAATTATCTTCTACCAGTTTCTTTTATCATCTTAAATCTTTCACTCTCTTCTTATCATTTTTGCAAGAGCTCTTTATCTATTAAAGGAAATTAACACAAAAAAAGAAGAAAGGAAGAGGGAGAATGGAAATGGTATAGTTACAGATCAATCCATTTGAGCCATACAGATTGAAAAATATATTTTCATTATTCTAAGTAACTGTGGCATTGCTTTACATTTACAACGTATTAAAGTCACTTATTTGAAAACGAATCAATGGCAGTATACTTGAGAAGCATTTCTGAAAAGGGTCGTTGGTGGTCAATCCAATTGTTAAATGCATAAGAAAATACAAGTTGACTTACAAAGAGGTTATACATTGCCATGGTACGGTATCGCTCCTGGACATCCCTATATCTTAGTTCCATGACTAGAGATTTACTTCTAATTTCTGCAATTGTTGCAAGGACAAACTTGAGATCTTCAAGGGTATTGGGGATCTTCCTAAGGTTTTTGGCCAGGTGCTATAACAGAAAGTACAAAGAACACTAAGCAAACACAGAAAAAACAGTAATGGCGCAAATGAAGATTGAACTTACACAAAAAGTAGTTTCAATTACACACGGCAGTTGAGTACCTCCATCTCTTCATGGAGATTATAGAGCTCCTCTTTTGCTGACTCATTGAGAAGTTTTCCAAGCGAAATCACCCAGGACTTGGCATTTTCCTGTACTGTGTTTGCCAGATGCCCGAGCTGAAGTCTGATGCAATGCTCATCCTTAATTAGAGGGTGGCGCATAACCTCATAGGCTATCTTGGAATAGAACTGCAACTTTTCATCATATGCTACACAAGGAGGTTTCTTGGTGGCAAATTTCTCCATCACAATAGCTTTGTCCAATTTCCAGAGAGGTCGATACCGCTTCCATTTTTGTAGATACTTCATAAGATTGATTAGAATCCTGTGGACATTTTGGGGGATCATAACAGCTTGTTCAATTATCTGAGGGTTCAGAGAGATATCATTGTAAAAGTTTATTATAACAACTTCTTCTTCCTCCCCCTTCTGAGGGGGGCATTCTATGCAGCTGCCATTCATCCAACGAACAAAATGCTGGCAAAGTAAGAATTAGGAGAAAAGACAGTATTTTAGTATCTATTTTGCCTCCAACGTACATATTAGTATTCAGTAATAAGTCTTGCCAGTAATGGAAAATCACTTTATTATTAATAAATTATTTGAGATTCAAAAATTACCATAATCTTTTGTTCCTCTCATCAAGAGATGGAGCCTATTTCCCTTCCAGAGCGAGCCTTGTGACTTAACTTGACCAATGGAAAGGGGTGGACATGGTATTATGCAAATTCAAACCAAGGATTCAAGAAAGCCCTGCAGCTTCTGCTCTCATGCTCTCAGAACCTTGCAACCACCAGCTCGAGCTGGTCTACTACACTACGAAAGGCCATACACAAGAGAACCCCAGCCCCCGCCCATCAGAGCTGTGCTTGAGGTCATCAACTGCTAGACACATGAGTGAGCCCAGCCAAGACCAGAAGAACCGCTCAGCAGAACTCAGCCCACAGAACCCACAGCTAAATGATTACTGTTTAAGCCAGTAAGTTTTGAAGTGGCTTGTTATGAAATAAAAGCCAACTACACCATGGATGAATAAAAAAAACTTTATTTCCATACTTACAGAGGAAAAAACACACATTCAGGCAAATTGACTGCTTAGTGTCCCAGAACAAATATGCTAATTTGACATCTCCCTGCTGTAGAGTTAAGGCTCTGTTTTTTGTTTCTTTGTTTGTTTTGTTGTTTTTTCTGAGACGGCGTTTCACTGTGTTGCCCAGGCTGGAGTGCAGTGGCGCAGTCTCAGCTCACTGCAAGCTCTGCCTCCTGGGTTCACACCATTCTCCTGCCTCAGCCTCCTGAGTAGCTGGGACTATAGGCACCCACCCCCACGCTCGGATAATTTTTGGTATTTTTAGTAGAGATGGGGTTTCACCGTGTTAGCTAGGATGGTCTCGATCTCCTGACCTCGTGATTTGCCCACCTCGGCCTCCCAAAGTACTGGGATTACAGGCGTGAGCCACTGCGCCCGCCTAAGGCTCTGTTTTAATCAAGCATGAGTCATAACAGCAAACCATGGGTATGTGACACATTACTTCTCTGAACAATAGGCTCACCATCTGTAAAATGTGAATAACAACTACTATAATAGGTTGGTGCAAAAGTAGTTGCAGTTTTGCCAATACTTTTAATGGTAAAAACCACAGCTACTTTTGCACTGACCTAATACTTCTATTTCCAATATTACTAATAATAGTAATACTAACACTAGGTGGGGCGCGTTGGCTTGCACCTGTAATCTCAGCACTTTGGGAGGCAGAGGCAGGCAGATAACGATGTCAAGAGATTGAAACCACCCTGGCCAAAATAGTGAAAACCTGTCTTTACTAAAAATACAAAAATTAGGCCAGGCGCAGTGGCTCACGCCTGTAATCCCAGCACTTTGGGAGGCTGAGGCGGGCGGATCACGAGGTCAGGAGATTGAGACCATCCTGGCTAACATGGTGAAACCCCATCTCTACTAAAAAAAATACAAAAAATTAGCCGGGCGTGGTGGCGGGCGCCTATAGTCCCAGCTACTCCGAAGGCTGAGGCAGGAGAATGGCACGAACTCGGAAGGCGGAGCTTGCAGTGAGCCGAGATTGCGCCACTGCACTCCAGCCTGGGCGAAAGAGCGAGACTCTATCTCAAAAAATAAAATAAAATAAAAATACAAAAATTATCTGGGTGTGATGGCACATGCCTGTAGTCCCAGCTACTCGGGAGGCTGAGGCAGGAGAATCACTCACACCCGGGAGATAGAGGTTGCAGTGAGCCAAGATCACACCACTGCACTTCAGCCTGGCGAAAGAGCAAGACTCCATCTCAAAAAAAAAAAAAAAGTAATACTAATATTAATAGCTAACATTTATTCAGAGCTACTGATTGCCAAACACTGCACTAAGCTATATACACGTGTTATATAATTTAATCCTCCCAACAGCACACACTAGAAGGTGAATGGTATTATCATTTCCACTTAGTACAGGAGGTAAAATTCAGGATCTAGTTAAAACTTTGGCTCATTATTTTTTGCCATGAAATAGGAATCCTGAAGATCAAAGAGTTCAACCATATTAAGTGGCCTAGCCATGCATGTTCATTTGCCGAGATCTTTTTAATGAAATACATTTTTAACCTTATCTAAGAGAATAAGTAAAAATTACTTTCATTTAAAAGAAAAAACTTATGAAGCTAAAATAATACAGGCTTCACCAAGAGCCTCAAATCCATCTGTTAGTAAGGAGGAAAGTTAAGTTGGCATGGAATATTGTGATTAATATTCATAATATTTTATAGGCCAACTTTCCTATTTATTTACCCCTTAAAAATTGCTGTTTCCCTCACAAAGGAAACATAGCACCTATAACATATAGCACCTATAAGAGAATTTATATAACAGAGGCTTAATAAATGTCTTAGCATGGATTATAAAACATGTACTGTTTATTCATTTTTTTTTTTTTTTTTTTTTTTGAGACAGAGTCTCGCCCTGTCGCCCAGGCTGGAGTGCAGTGGCGCGATCTCGGCTCACTGCAAGCTCCGCCTCCCGGGTTCACGCCATTCTCCTCCTGCCTCAGGCTCCCAAGCAGCTGGGACCACAGGCGCCCGCCACCATGCCCGGCTTTTTTTTTTTTTTTTTGTATTTTTAGTAGAGACGGGGTTTCACCATGTTAGCCAGGATGATCTCGATCTCCTGACCTCATGATCTGCCCGCCTCGGGCTCCCAAAGTGCTGGGATTACAGGCGTGAGCCACTGCGCCCGGCCTTATTCATCAATTTTTAAGTACAGTGAAATGAAATTCCCTCTTCTAGTTTCTATACTTATTTTTATGCCCCTAAAAATGCCTGAAACATGTCTGACTTGCTGAACAAGCCAAATGAAGAGGAAGATGCCAGTGTGCTGGGGGGTGGCGCCCCATACCTACAAAGACGGCTCTATTTTCCAATTTGGGTAAGACATAAACTTCGGGTTATCTGCCAGCAGATGTTCATTCAACAAACATTTACTGAGAACCAACTATGTGCCAGATGTTCTTGGTGCTGGGGATTCTAAAGGGAACAAAACACTCAAGGTCTGTATTCCCATGGATCTTACATTCTAGTGGCCTGATAGGATCAATAGATAAATAAGCAAGGGAAAAAATAAGAAAAGGTCGGAGAGTGGTACGCAGTAGGAAGAAGATGGGATGGGGGTGACGGGAGAGAGAGGACAAGAAGGGAGAGCAGAATGTTCCAGGTGAGGGAACAGCTACGGAAATCCTTGCAAGAGGAATCCATGGTGCCTGCTGGAGGCACAACCAGGCAGCCAGTCAAGCTGCAGCATGAGGGAGCAAGATCCTCGTAGGACTGAGATCAGAAAGGCAGCCAGGGGCTAGAGCATGGCAGGGCCTCATAGACCACAGAAAGATATTTGGATTATGTTCTAAGTGTAATTAAGTCATGGGGTGGGTGGGGGCAGTTTACACCAGGGATGACACGAAATGATATGTTGTTGTTGTTGTTGTTGTTGTTGTTTTAGAGACACGGTCTTGCTCTGTTGCCCAGGCTGGAGTGCAGTGGTGCAACCATACCTCACTGTACCCATGAATTCCTGGGCTCAAGCAATCCTCTGCCTCAACCTCCCAAGTAGCTAGGAACACAGCTGTGCACCACCACGCCTAGCTAATTTCTTTTACTTTTGGTAGAGATGGGGGTCTCACCATATTGCACAGGCTGGTCTGGAACTCCTGGGCTTAAGCAATCCTCCCACCTCAGCCGCCCAAAGTGCTAGGATAACAGGCGTGAGCCACTACACCTGGTAATTCTGACCACCTGTGGTGGAGAATGGATTGGTGGAACGTCACTGCAACAGTCCAGGAGAGGGGTGACGGCCACTTGGGATAGGAAGGTACTGGGGGGACAGGAGAGAAGAGGACAGATAGGAGGTATGTTTGGAGGACTTGCTGATGGGCTGGGCAGGGCTGGGTGAGACAAGAAGAAACAAGGATGAGTTTCTGGCTCAAGCAATTGGTTTGATGTTGGTGCCATTTCCTGAAGTGGGGAAAAATGGGGGACGACCAAATCACAAGGCAGGAAGTCAAGAATTCCACCTTGGGCTGCAGGCAGTGGCTCACGCCTATAGTCCCAGCACTTTGGGAGGCAGAGGCATCCTGAGACACCATCTGACCAAGATGCAGGCACCTCCGCTCTTACCTTGGTGATCTCCACGCAATTCCGGACACAATGGAAGCACATCTTGTCGATCTCATTTGTGTTGGGATGAAGGATGATCTCAGGCGCCGTCAGAATGGTTTCAGTGTAGAACAGAGGGACATTTCCAAGGATCAAAGAATTAAAAGACTGCAAGTTCCTAAGAGGGGTTGATGAGAAAGACTCAGAGAGTATTTCACTAGAGTGAAATACACCAAGCAATTGATGGAAACCATCAGGGCCACAGAAATCACAGGCACAGGCAATGGCATACTGCAAGGCTGTCCTAGAGAGGCTGGAGTGAGTCTTATTTAAAATACTCTTTTTTTGTACTAAATTTATACAAATAGTTCATTTCCACTTTTGGAAAACTGAAGACCTTTTGGTTGGAAAATAGTTAAATAATAATGACTTCCAAAAGCTGCTCAACTCTGGTAAGGAAAAAGGAGCACTCACATCCCCACCCAGCCTGCCCCACCGGCTCCATACTTTCCAGGACCAAAGTAGATGTGACACCCAGGGATGAAACTTCATCAGCCTCCAGGCCAGTCTCCCTGCTTCCCCTCCCCCTGCCCACTCCCATCCAGTAATTCACATGGCAGCCAGAGACACTATTTTAAAACATCTAGCGGGGCACAGTGGCTCACATCTGTAATCCCAGCACTTTGGGAGGCTGAGGTGGGAGGATCATTTGAGCCCAGGAGTTTGAGACCAGCCTAGGCAACACAGCAAGACTCTGTCTCTAAAATAAAAATAAATTAGCTGGGCATAGTGGCACATGCCTGTGGTCCCAGCTACTCAGGAGGCTGAGGTGGGAGGATTGCTTGAGACAGGGAGGTCAAGGCTGCAGTGAGCCGCGAACATGCCACTGCACTCCAGCCTTGGTGACAGAGTAAGACCCTGTCTCAAAAAACAAAACAAAACAAAAATATCTAACTCCTCCCTCTCCCTCCTCCCTTCTGTTTCCCTCTCCCTCTCACTCCACCTCCCTCTCTCACCCTCTCCCTCACTCCTTCTCCTTTTCCCTCCCCTTCTCTCTTCTCTCTCCTCTCTCTCCACCTCTCTCTCCCTCTTCTTCTGTTCCTCTCTCCCCCTCTCCCTCTCACCCCACCTCCCTCTCTCACCCTCTCCCTCCCTCCTTCTCCTTTTCCCTCCCCTTCTCTCTCTCCCCTTTCTCTCTCCCTCTTCCTGTTTCTCTCTCCCTCTCCAGGTTTCTCCCTTCCTCTCTCCCACTCCCCCCTTCCTTATCTCTCTCTCTCTCTCCCTCTCCCTTTCTCTCTACCTCTCTCTCTCAATCCCTCTCCCTGTTTCTCTCTCCCTCCCTCTCCTCCTCTTTCTCCAGCTGAAAACACTCCAGCAGCCTCCCATGGCTGTCCAGATAAAATGCAAGCTCCCTGCTGTGGCTTTCCAGGCTCTCTGTGACCTGATCCACCCCTACCAGCCTCTCCAGCTTCATCCCCTCATTCAATCTCATCTTTCCTTCTTTCTGTTTCTTCCACTGACCAAAGGCTCACCTGTGGGTCTTCACCGCAGTTTTTGGCTTCCCCAGAAAGCTCTTCCCCCTTTCAGCTCACTCCTCATCTTCAGGTCTCTACTAAAATGTGACATTTCCGTGGCCTTTCTTGACACCCAATTACAGCAGCATCTCCATTCTCTCCCCAGAACACTATGCTGCTTTATTTTTTACAGAACTCATCTCTTTTATGTCTGTTTCCCTGTGTCCTGCCTTCTCTCTGAGGTTAGAGAAACTGCAAGGATACAGGGCCTTGTCTGTGACCAGAGTCTAATCCAACAGCCAGCACAGGGCAGGCTTTACTAAACCTTGGATGGATGTTTGGATGGACGGATGGATGGATGGATGGATGGATGGATGGATGGATGGATGGACAGATGTGTGGATGGATGAGTGAATGAATAGATGGATGGATGGATGATGGATGGATGGATGAACAAATGAATGAATGAGTTAATAAATGGATCAAAAGAAAACATAGCAGGGCCGGGCGCGGTGGCTCACGCCTGTAATTCCAGCACTTTGGGAGCCGAGGCAGGCGGATCACGAGGTCAAGAGATCGAGACCATCCTGGCTAACACAGTGGAACTCCGTCTCTACTAAAAATACAAAAGAATTAGCTGGGCGTGGTGGTGAGTGCCTGTAGTCCCAGCCACTCAGGAGGCTGAGGCAGGAGAATGGTGTGAACCCAGGAGGCGGAGGTTGCAGTGAGCCCAGATTGCGCCACTGCACTCCAGCCTGGGCAACAGAGCAAGACTCCGTCTCAAAAAAAAAAAAAAAATAGCATATTAGTAAGGGAAACACTATAGGAGGTAACTCCATGTAAGGGACTGCTTTAGGAATCTAAGTTAAAAGCAGTAACAGGGAATAAATGAAATACATAGAATACAGAGTTATTTAAAGGATCAACTTAGAGAAGTTTGCCAAACTGGGTCCAGAAAACAAGAAGACCATAGGTTTTTGTTTTATTTTTCAGTGTATTATTCCAAAAGAGATTTTTAGCAGATACTTTAGCTGTGGTAAGAGATCCTAAAATCAAAGTGAGGTAAAATAAAAAAGGAAGAAGACACTAATCAGACACCATTTCAGGAAATGATACTGGAGTCGGACTGCCCAGGTTCAAATCCCAGCCCTTTCTCTTACTGGCTGTGTGGTCCCAGGCAAGTCACTTAACCTGCTAAGATTCTGTATCCTCCTCTGTAAAACAGGGATGAGAATTGGAAAGAGTCCAGCACAGAATATGGTGCAAGGTGAGCTTTCCTATGTGCTCGGATGAGACTAAAATGCGAATCATAGATACCTACACACTTGCTGCATTTAGGCCACAAATTTGGTTCTAAGCTTCCTAGCAGCCAACATGAAAGGGAAAGCTATGAAGTCAACAATTCACAGAGTCCGTATCGCTTAAAAACTGGACAAGAAAATGAAAGCAAAAAGTGAAAAAGAAAAATGTCAGGTGGGGTGGCCCGGCGCACTGGCTCACGCCTGTAATCCCAGCACTTTGGGAGGACAAGGCGGGCGGATCACAAGGTAGGAGATCGAGACCATCCTGGCTAACACGGTGAAACCCCGTCTCTCCTAAAAATACAAAAAATTAGCCGGGCGTAGTGGCGGGCGCCTATAGTCCCAGCTACTTGGGAAGCTGAGGCAGGAGAATGGTGTGAACCCGGGAGGCGGAGCTTGCAGTGAGCCGAGATCATGCCACTGCACTCCAGCCTGGGCAACCGAAAGAGCTAGACCCTGTCTCAAAAAAAAAAAAAAAAAAAAAAAGAAAGAAAGAAAAGAAAAATGTGAGGCTGGGGTCAAAGAAAGAACTAGAGTCATTTCTTCTGGAGTTCCCTTCATAAGGAAGACATTGCGTGATAAAATGAACACTGGTCTTGACAATATAGACATGACGGTAACAGTGATGGATTTCACAGGCTGGTTTCCTAGAATGATCCTAAACTGTCAGCCTCACAGCCCAGAACAGTCTGTGGGCCACCAACGTGAATGGGCCCAGGCACTCAGCTTCCAGCTGATCTGGATGAGCTGCTGAGGGTGAGGCCCAGGAGGGACGGGACAGAGTCTGGCGTGTCAGAGGCTGGCACATGCAACAGGCATTCAACACACACAGACCGCGCTAACTAGGGGTTGACTTGAAATCAGCGAGGAATGGGCCGTGTGTCCTTCACGTCTGTCACTCTCAACATGAACAAGGGAGTCCTCTGGGATTCTGGTCAATATTGAGTGACAGCGATTCTCTGTTGCCAGGTGAACACAGGCTCACGATGGCTTTCAGACAGTTGAAGTGGGGAGAGGGATCCTTTCTCTTTTGGAATGTTGAGGGGCCTAACGAGATCATGAAGGTCATGCCTCCATTCTGTGAGTGACCTTCTGTCAGAAAGCTGTCTGACCATCCAACTGATTTTCATTCTCTACCTTGCCACCCCCTCTAACTGTCCATGTTTGTCAACTGTTTTAATCTACACACACCATTTTAAAACATGCAACAAGATGAACTTACTTCAGGATGAGCTTTGTCAGGACCTCATAAATTTTCTTTTCCCAGTATTTGTAGTAGGAGGCCAGCTTGGGGGCCTTGCCTGTGTTGGTGTGGACGACCAGGCCCTCAACTTTGGTCAGCAGTGGTCCAATGGCAAGATACCACCGGACCATGTGGTCCACGTCTCTGGCCCTTTCTCGCTCAATGTGTTCAAAAAATTCCTTCACGCCTGGAGAGAAAGATGTCTGTTAGAGCTGTCCACGAATACAGGGAAGGACAGCACTCAAAAGGCAATCCAAACATCAGCTGTGTGTCTTAAAAAAACCAAAACCAGCCTCCAACCTCAGCCCAAAGCAGAGCATAAGTCAATATTGGAACACACGCTAAGCAACAAATAAATGACAACCAGTTACGCACATCCAGTGGCTTTTATACCTTTGGGCAATCTTGTTCTTTAATTCTTCGTTGACATATCTTGAATTCCTTGTTGACTAGTCTAAGACCACTTAAAGTATCTTTTTTTTTTTTTTTGAGACGGAGTCTAGCTCTGTGGCCCAGGCTGGAGTGCAGTGGTGCGATCTCGGCTCTCTGCCAGCTCTGCCTCCCGCGTTCATGCCATTCTCCTGCCTCAGCCTCCTGAGTAGCTGGGACTACAGGCGCCCGCCACCACGCCCGGCTAATTTTTTGTATTTTTAGTAGAGACGGGGTTTCTCCATGTTAGCCAGGATGGTCTCGATCTCCTGACCTCGTGATCCACCCGCCTCGGCCTCCCAAAATGCTGGGATTACAGGCGTGAGCCACCATGCCCCGCCTAAAGTATCTTTCTTTAACAAGTAAATGTGAGCCCATAAAAAAATACAACTAGCGTTACTGTTACAGAGTTATCAACAAAGTACCACAGGCTTTCACAGATGAGGTGGGAGGATCACTTGAGGCCAGGAGTCCAAGACCAGCCTGGGCAACATAGTGAGCCCATGTCTCAGAAAAAAACCAAACAAAAACAAATAAACATGAATTTGTTAAACCAAGCAATATATAAAACATGACAAAAAGCAATAGCTACCCGTGATTCTTTCAAGTAAATGACTGAGAGCATTAGAAATGGTTTTATGCCATTCAGGGAATATACAAATATATATGTATATTTATAGATACATATATACACATGTATGTATATACAATATATTTTCTCATTAAGTCCATAACTGGAGAACCCAGAAGTCAGATCTACCTGGGAGTTCTTTCTCACTTTTAGCGGCTGGATATTTAAAGAGATTTATGGCCTCTATTAATGTCAGCCTGGAAGAAATGTCATCTGTATTCTTATGAATCTGGTGCACGAGAGACTCAAATTTCCCAATGGCCTGTTTGCAACAAGTTATATAGTCACCAATACCTTTGAAGAAAGAAAGAAAGACATTTGGCTTTCAACTCTCTTTCCATATTCCTCCCCCCTGCCCAACGTCTGTGATGTTAATATTGGCATCCCTTTGCAGGAAAGACCCTGCTCATTCCAACCCCTTGGGTCTTTGGGGTAGCAAAGATCCACTTTGAACCCTAAGGGACTGGGACAAGGAGTCCTGAGCCCAGAATCAACCAAGCAATGCATCTCTTCTATTCAAATGTTAGCACGGTCCTGGCTGGAGCACCATGGGGAGAAAGGGACTATCAAGCCCAGCTGTCTCCTCATTGCTGGAGCTCTCTGAACCCTCCACTCCGCACCACCTGCCCGCAGCCTCCTCTTGCCTGGAGCTTAGATGAACAGCAAGAACATGAACAGTAAACTCGGGCTAAGTACTTATGATCGGTCTCACTTTATAAAAATAAAAACCCCAAAACGGATCACAGACTATACTGTGAAACATGATACTATAACATTTTTAGAAACAAAACACACAGGAGAGAAAAAAACTTATGATTCTTCAACTTGACAGCAAAAGTAGAACCCATTAAAGGAAAAATTGATACAGTGGACTTCGTTGAAATTTACAGTTTTTGCTCTACTAGAGGCCCTCCTACAAGAAAGAAAAGACAAGTGACAGAATGGGAGAAAATAGCTGCAAACCACACGTCCAATAAAGGACGAGTATCTAGAGTATACCAAGGATGCTCAAAACTCAACAGTAAAGAAAACAAACAATCTAATTAGAAAACAGGCAAAAGACAGAAAAAGACGTGTTGCTGAAGAGGCCATACACATGACATATTTGTGCTTATTAGCACATGAAAAGATGCTGAACACCATTAGCCATTACAGAAGTCAAATCAGAACCATATCATTACACAGCTATCAGACGGCCAAAATTTAAAAAAAAAAAAAAAAAAGTGACAGCAAAACTGGCCAGGATGCAGAGAAACCGAGTCACTCATATATTGATGATGGAAATGTAAAATGGCACAGCCACCCTGTAAGACAGCATGACAGTAAAACAAAAACAAAAACAAAAAAAGGCCACACGTGGTGGCTCATGCCTGTAATCCCAGCACTTTGAAAGGCCAAGGCAGATGGATCACTTGAGGCCAGGAGTTCAAGACCAACCTGGCCAACATGGCAAAACCCTGTCTTCACTAAAAATACAAAAGTGAGCCAGGAGTGGTGGCAGATGCCTATAATCCCAGCTACTTGGGAGGCTGAGGCAGGAGAATTGCTTGAACCCAGGAGGTGGAGGTTGCAGTGAGCCGAGATTGCACCACTGCACTCCAGCCTGGGCGACAAGAGGGAAACTCCATCTCAAAACAACAATAACAACAACCTTAAACTAAACACGCAACTACTGTGCAACTCAGCAACTGCACTCCTGGGCATTTATCCCAGAAAAAGTGAAGACTCATGTTCACACAAAACCCTGTATACAAATGTTTATAGCAGTTTATTCATAAGAGCCAAAACCGGAAACAACCTAGTTGTCCTTCAAGAGGTGAAAGGCTGAACAAACCATGGTACACTGATACCGTGGTGTATTCTTCGAAAATCCACAGACTGCTGACACATACAACAAGGGCAGATCTTTGAAGACTTAGGCTGAGCAAGAAAAGCCAACTCAAAAAAGGGCTATGTGTTATCTCATTTACATAACACTCTAAAATGACAACATTACAGAAATTGAATAAAGATTCATGGTTGCCAGAGATTAAGGAGAGGGCAAGGATGGGAGGGAAGTGGCCTTGACAGTACTCGCTGTGGTGTGAAAATGCTCTCTATCTCAACTGTATCAATGTCAATGTCTTGGTTGTGATCTTCTAGTTTTGCAAGAAGTTACTACTTAGGGAAAATGACTAAAGGGTACAAAGGCTCCCTCTGTCGTAATTCTTAACAAGTGCATGTGAATCTATAATTACCTCCAAATTACATTTTTAATTAAAAAAAAAAAGTAAAGTTGACCTTCTTTTTGGAGAAATGTGCTTTGGGTCTGCAGAATGTGAAAATGTCACCCCTCTTATCTTCATCCCAACGACAGCCTGGAGATCAGTTCTAAGTTCCACAACGCGTATTTCTTAACCCTCAAAAATTGTTAATTGTGTCTATAAACATATGAAAATGGTAATTCAAATAAAACAACCTAAAAGAATTACTTTGCATCCTCAAGTCTAAAAGGCAATCAATAGATGAATGACGTTACCTAGTGAGTTCCAGTTCAACCTCTTATATCCCGACCTAAACACTCGGAGCAGTTCCTGGGAATGATCATTGAGAAGCACAGACTCCGCCTCATTTAACGTTCCTATGAGCATGTGATAATGATCCAACATGCGCTGTATCCCCTCTGTGTACCTGCACATGACAGAAACATCATAAACCTGAGGAGAGCACCTTTAAGCTCATCAAAAGCTTTTGCGGTCAAGAGATTACAAAAGACCGTGGTCTCAGTCAAGACCAACCTTGATCGAGAGATTTGCAGAAATTTAAAACATCACTCTTCTCATTAACTTTCTTTTTTGGAAAATATTGGTTACTTCTCATTAAAGATGTTATTTATATTACATGAAATAGGTTTACTATTGTTGATCCCTATTTTAAACTTTTCTTTTTTTTTTTTTTGGTTTTTTTTTTTGGTTTATTTTGCGATGGAGTCTCGCTCTGTCGCCTAGGCTAGAGAGCAGTGGCGCGATCTCGGCTCACTGCAACCTCTGCCTGCCAGGTTCAGGCAATTCTCCTGCCTCAGCCTCCCAAGTAGCTGAGACTACAGGGATGAGCCACCATGCCCAGCTAATTTTTGTATTTTTAGTAGAGATGGGGTTTCACCATGCTGGCCAGGCTGGTCTTGAGCTCCTGACCTCATGATCCGCCTGCCTCAGCCTCCCAAAGTGCTGGGATTACAGACATGAGCCACCACGCCCAACCCCATATTTTAAACTTTTCTTAACTTCAATTTTTTTCTTTTTCTTTTTTTTTTCTTCTTCTTCTTTTTTTTTTGGATACAGGGTCTCACTCTGTCTCCCAGGCTGGAGACAGAGCAATCATGGTTCACTGCAGCCTCAATCTCCCAGGTTCAAGGATCCTCCCACCTAAGCCTCCCAAGTAGCCGGGACTACAGGTAGCCCCACAAAGCCCAGGCCTTAGCTTCAATTTCTAATGTGGTAAGAATTCATAATTATAAAATCCACAAAAATGAAAGCTTTTGGAGGGGTCCTCAATAATTTTTAAGAATGTAAAGGGGTCCCAAGAACAAAAAGCTTACTGCTAATTTAAAAGAAGAATTTTTTTACCTAAGGAATTTGTCTTCCTGGAGAGCAATGTTTCTTGCTAATTCAGGGACAGTGAACCCCAGCTGCTCTAAGTACTTTGTTTCATTCATAATCTCTCTGAGAGCAGGTGAAAAGTTAATTGCAAAAACAGCTCCCCTTTCTAAAGTCGAAGGCTCCTCCATGGCGATGGAAGACTGTGGAAGAGACACTCCATCAGCGCAGCCAGGGCAGTCCAAGAGACAGCTGGATCAGCACAACCCACACCAAAAGTGAACATGGAAAAGATCAACACTGGGCCCTTCACCAGACAGGGGTGCTGGCTGGAACTGGCTAGAATATGCATTTTGTTTGGTGAACAGAGATTTTAAACAATCAATTCAGTTGCCGGCATTTGAAAATGGAGCAATTTCACCTAAAAATCCCTTCTGCCTTCCCTTGAAACACTGGAAAATCTGACATGGAGTAGTTGCACCTTTGGTTGGATCTGAGCCCACCTGTTCCCTAGGGGTCCCACCTGGCCCTCTCCACTTGCTTTGGTCCCTACGTCAGGATTTCAGGAACCAAAGACCTAAAACTGCCAGGCTGCATCTTTCCTCCCTAACGGCAGGTGTTCATTTATCGAGCATTCACCAAGTGCCGGGCCCAGAGCTGAAGAAGAGGATGAATCAGGTGGAATGGCATTTTTCTGCAGGTTAAAGATGGCCAGTTGTCAGCTCTGTTTCATACATGGTTCAACCAACCCTTTGCTTGTCTACGTCATCTGATTCATAAAACGCATTTCATAAATTGGGAAACGGAGGCTCGGTGTTCAGCCACCTGCCCAAGAAGTCAGTAGGGCTGCCCGTTTCCAGCCCGCATCCTAACCATGGCATCGTGCCATTTCCACTCTTTCCTTTCTCCTCCTCCCCTAGCCCTTCCTTGTCTTTGATTCTGGAAACTGACCCAACTTCATGAATGACAACAAATCAAGCCTTGAGAAAATGTGGCAGACGCCATCGTCTCACACAGCAATCGGGAATGAGGGCGTGGGCAGCGCACCTTGGTCAAAAGGCTCTTCTTCATGAGGGCTGGCAGCACCTGCTCCGTCACCTCCATCCACTGCTCATACTTTCTGTCTTCATACTCCTTCATTGTCTTACCCACTTCCAAATATTTTTGTTTGACCTATCAAATAATTCAAGAAACCGTCATTTTGTCCTTGAAAATAACATTTTTCATCTTGCTCTACACAGATAATTTATACAAATTATAAACATAATATATAAATTATTATAAACATTAACTTTTATATACTTTTTTTCTGGAGACGGAGTCTCACTCTGTCGCCCAGGCTGGAGTGCAGTAGCACGATCTCAGCTCACTACATCCTTCGCCTCCCGGGCTCAAGCAATTCTCCTGCCTCAGCCTCCCGAGTAACTAGGATTACAGGCACATGCCACCACACCCAGCTAATTTTTGTATTTTAGTAGAGACAGGGTTTCACCATGTTGGCCAGGCTGGTCTCCAACTCCTGACCTCAGGTGATCTGCCCACCCCGGCCTTTCAAACTGCTGGGATTACAGGTGTGAGCCACTGCACCTGGTCATTTTTATATAATTATATATAAACATGTTTTCATATCTTCCTACATAATTTTGTTACATAAATTATAAATATAAATAAAAAATGTTAATATAATAATAAATAATATATAGTTATATATTAAATAATATAATATAAAATATTATTATATATAAACACATCTTGAAAAAGGAAGTCGATAGATTTTCCCAAAGCTTGGAGAGTTGGTCTGCATTGGTGATACAGCACGGATCTGCGTCCTCCCAAAACTCATACTGCATTGTAATCCCCAGTGCTGGAGGTGGGGCCTGCTGGGAAGCAATTGGACCATGAAGGTGGAATTCTCGTGAATGGTTTGCACCACCCCTCTTGGGACTGTCCTGGTGATACTGAGTGAGTTCTCGGGAGATCTGCTCAGGTGAAAGTGGGCAGCACCTGCCCCTTTACTCTCTCTTGCTGCTGCTCCCACTGTGTGAGGTACCCGCCCCCACTTTGCCTTCCACCATGATTGGGAGTTTCCTGGCACCTCCCAGGAAGGCTACACTTCCTGTACAGCCTGCAGAACTGTGAGGCAATTAAACCTCTTTTCTTATAAATTACCCAGTTTCTTTATAGCAAAATGGACTAATATAGTTGATATAACTTGAAATCTAGGTTGACTGGCAGCCTTCTGCAAACTACAGTCCATGAACTGCCTTGGTCTATGCCCATGAACTAAGAACAACTTTTACACGAAGAGAAGGAAATAATTTAGATGATTAAGAGGAAATCAAAGGAACAATAATGCTTTGTAACTCAAGAAAAAGATATGAAATCCAAATTCAGCATCCATAAATAAAGTTTTATTGGACAGCCATGCCTGTTCAAAACGTATTATCTGGGGGATACTTTATTGCAATAACGACAGGTTGAGTCATTGCAGAGAAATTGTCCAAACCCCTAAAATACTTACCATCTGGATCTTCAAAGAAATGGCTTACCAGCCTCTGCTATATAACATATAAAAATCCATGGGTCGGGGGTGAGATCATATCGAAAAGATGGTAGGCATCCTCCAAAGAAGCTGAAAATTCAGTACAGGAAGAAGCCCACATGACCACAATCCGGAAGATGTCCTGTGTATTAAGATGCCAAAGAGAAAGAACACAGGCCAGGCACGGTGGCTCACGCCTGTAAGCCCAACACTTTGGGAGGCTCAGGTGGGTAGATTGCTTGAGCTCAGGAGTTTAAGACCAGCCTGGGCAGGCAACATGGTGCAACCTCATCTCTACAAAAAATACAAAAATGGGCCAGGCATAGGTGGCCCACACCTGTAGGCCCAGCTACTCAGGAGGCTGAGGCAGGAGGATCACTTAAACCCAGAAGGTCAAGGCTGCAGTGAGCTGCGATCGTGTCACTGCAGTCTAGCCTGGGCAACACAGCAAGACTTTGTCTTAAAAAAAAAAAAAGAAAAGAAAAAGAAGGAACACAAAAGGTAGTTTACTATGAGCATGAATGCAAAGACAACAGAAAGACCCTCTAACTTATAGGCATGGGTCTGAAATTGAGCTGCTTCTCAAATGGGCCACTCTACATAGCGTGCTGCATGGCAGCAGCAGCCTGATCTAATGCTTCTCCTGGATGGGATCGGGGAGGGCAGCCAGTCTAGGATTAAAACATCAAATACAGGGCCGGGTGCTGTGGCTTATGCCTGTAATCCCAGCACTTCGGGAGGCCAAGGTGAGCAGATCACGAGGTCAGGAGATCCAGACCATCCTGGCTAACACGGTAAAACCCCATCTCTACTAAAAATACAAAAAAAATAGCCAGACGTGGGGGCACATGCCTGTAGTCCCAGCTACTCGGGAGGCTGAGGCAAGAGAATCGCTTGAATCTGGGAGGTGGAGGTTGCAGTGAGCCAAGATTGCGCCACTGCACTCCAGCCTGGGCGACAGAGCGAGACTCCATGTCAAAAAAAAAAAAGAAATCAAATACAAAAGGCGCCAATTCTAGCAAGAGCAACATACCTCCTGTCCTCGATCACTGTCCAGTATCTCCTGTACCTCTTGAAATCGGAGGATGGTGTGCTTAATCCGAAAGAACAGAGATCGTTCCCAGTATATTGCACCTGCTACCGGAGGGTGATTCTTATATAGTGGCGGATTTTCAAGGTTCTGGACAAAGATTTTATTAATGATGTCAATCTGAAAAGCAATCAAACAGCTTCTGTAAGTGATAAACATCACCAGGTTAGCCAAGAAAGATGAGATTTGAATCTTTAAGGAAACCAAAAGTGGAATGTCAAAAAATACTCTAAGATGCAGAATAGTGTTTTCACTGTTTACTTATTATTTACTACTTTTCTTATGCTCTGTAGTAATCTTTTTTGTTGTCGTTGAGACAGAGTCTCGCTCTGTTGCCCAGGCTGGAGTGCAGTGGTGTGATCTCGGCTCACTGCAACCTCTGCCTCCCAGGCTCAAGTGATTCTCTTGCCTCAGCCTCCCAAGTAGCTGGGATTACAGGCGCCCACCACCATGCCCGGCTAATTTTTGTATTTTTAGTAGAGATGGTGTTTCCCCATGTTGTCCAGGCAGGTATCAAACTCCTGACCTCAGGTGATCTGCCCACCTCAGGGTCCCAAAGTGCTGGGAGTACAGGCATGAGCCACCGAGCCCGGCTGTAGTAATCTTTTCTTTAACATTCTTTAACATATGCAATGCTCCAAATTGCCTTACAATTACAGAGCATGCACACTGTGTATATTGGTTTGATCCAATTATTAGAAATCCAGAAATCTGTTCTAGACATGACCACAGTAGCAGACCTTTGGTTTTTTTTTATTTTAATTTTTAGTCTTTGCGGGTAAAGTATATATATTCATGGGCTATAGGGCATGTTTTGATATAAACATGCTATGCATAATAACCACATCATGGAGAATGGGGTATCCATCCCCTCAAGCACTTATCCTTTGTGTGATAAAAACAACCCAATTATACTCTTTTAGTTACTTTTAGATGTACAATTAAGTTATTATTGACTACAGTCACCAGACCTGTGTTTTTAAAAGAAGCATGTCTGAGCTCTCGAGGGGGTAATTAGGTGTGGCAGGCACAGTGATGGCCTCCCAAAGATGTCCACGTCCTAATCCCCAGAAGCTGAAAATATGTAATGTTACATGACAAAGCGGTATTATGGTTGCAGATGGAATTAACATTGTCAGTCAGCTGATCTTAAAATAGATAAATTATCCTGAATTTTCTGGGGAGGTCCTATGTAATCACAAGGGTCCTAAATCAGGAAGGAGGAGGCAGAAAAGGAGGCCAGAGTGATTTGAAGTGAAAGTGGCCACTGCTGGCTTCGAAGATGAAAGGGAGCCAGGAACTTCTAGAATTTGGGGAAAGCAAAGCACTGAATCATCCCTAGAGACTCCTGAAGGGAATACAGCCCTGCTGACACCTTGATTTAAACCCAGGGACACCCGTGGCAAACGTCTGACCTCCAGTAGCATAAGAGAATAAATCTGTGTTGTTCTAAGTCACTACATCTATGGTCATCAGTTCCGGCAGCATTGGGAAACTAAGACATCAGGAGACCATCTTAGGCCTTTTTTATACTACCTTATGCTCTTCTAATCATTCCACATATTCTCATTTTGTCTTCTAAATAAGATTATAAGCATTTCTTCCTTTTTTCTTTTTTCCTTTTTTGAGATGAAGTTTCGCTCTTGTCGCCCAGGCTGGAGTGCAGTGGCGCAATCTCAGCTCACTGCAACCTCCCCTTTTCGGGTTCAAGCAACTCTCCTGCCTCAGCCTCCTGAGTAGCTGGGATTACAGGCACCACCACCACGCCTGGCTAATTTTTGCATTTTTAGTAGAGAGGGGGTTTCACCATGTTGGCAAAGCTGGTCTCGAACTCCTGACCTCAGGTGATCCACCTGCCTCGGCCTCCTCGAGTGCTCAGATTACAGGCATGAGCCACTGCGCCTGGCCAGCATTTTTTTTTTTTTAGACAGGGTTTCACTCTGTTGCCCAGTCTGGAGTACAGTGGCCTGATCATGGCTCACTGCAGCCTTGACCTCCCTTGGCCCAGGTGATCCTCCCACCTCTGCCTCCAAAGTAGCTGAGACTATAGGTGTGCGCCACCACACCAGGATAATTTTTGTATTTTTTTGTAGAGATGGAGTTTTGCTGTGTTGCCCAGGCTGGTCTCAAACTCCTGAACTCAAGCAATCCGCTGGCCTCGGCCTCCCAAAGTGCTAGGATTACAGGCATGAGTCACTGTGCCCAGCAGATTATAAGCATTTTTTGGTCTATTTCCCCAACTAGATACTGACTTCTTTAAAGTCAGAATCTGCATTTTGTTCATCTATCTCTGTGCCTAACACCATACTTGAGATATGTGAGTACCAGATAAACTGTTCTGAGTTCATTATAAATACATATATGATCCTTGGACATGGTTAACTATGATTACTATTATTACCATGAGTATTACTACCCCACACAGGGCCCACCACAATGTGAATAAATCATAATATACTTAATTCTTATTGAATTTCTCCACTAAATAAACAAATCCATTTTGTTTGGGTTACGTGTATTATGTAACATGCTAATTTAGGAAAATTCTAGTTTATCTGAATTCAGATGGGGAAGACAGACAATAGTGGGATTCAATTATTCACATTTTGCCAAGTGTATTTTTAATGCTATGGCAGCTATCGACTTTTCAATTACCTCTTTACAGTACTGTGCAAGAATATCATTAAATTTCATCATCATTTGTCGATTAATAGCTTCCCGTGAACGAATGTGCTTAAATTTTAAAAGCATGTCAAATGCTGCTTCAGCAGATCGAAGCGTCTTAAAAGATTCATCAATAAAATGTTTTGCTTCTTTCTCAATAACCTGCAAAAAAAAACAAGAAAACAACCCTCATACCCCTGTAATTATCCTGCCAAAATAAAGCGGCAAGAAATGAGAAAAAAAAAAAATCAGTGGCTTGGGATGGATTTCTATGGCACATTAATGGAAGCTGGTATCCAATTTAAAGTGCCAGATTGGATATGTTGATTTCCTGATCTTGCTCCCCAACCAGTTCAAAGGTAAAGGAATTTTTTAAAGTATTAACTCATATAAACAAAAAATATGGGAGAGGACACAACAACAGAGGAGATAGCTCAGGAATTTTTAGTAAGAAAGTAACTAAGGCAGGGCAGGGCGCAGTGGCTCATGCCTTCAATCCCAGCACCTTGGGAGGCCGAGGCGGGTGGATCACGAGGTCAGGAGATCGAGACCATCCTGGCTAACAGGGTGAAACCCTGTCTCTACTAAAAATGCAAAAATTACAAAAAAAATCTAAAATTGTGGAAAATGACAGCAAGAATGAGGAAGGAGTTAAGCATGGAGCTGCTTTTTCTTATCATGAATCCTTTAGTATCACTTGATTAAGTGACTTTGATGAAAAGTTCAATTTATTTGGGAAGCTGAGGTGGGAGGATCACTTGAGGCCAGGAGTTCAAGACCAACCTGGGCAACATAGTGAGACCTCATCTCTATTTTAAAATTTTAAAAATTAGCCAGACACACGCTTGTGGTCCCAACTACTTGGTAGGCTGAGGTGGAAGGATCACTTGAGCCCAGGAGGTTGGGGCTGCAGTGAGCCAGGATCACATCACTGCACTCTAGCCTGAACAACAGAGCAAGACCCTGCCTCTAAAAAATAAAAAACAATAAAAGAAAACCAAAAAAAGGTTCAACTGAAAAAGCAAATAATGCTTAAAATAGCAGCTGATAATAAATTAGATATAGTTAACATGGCAATGTCTCTATAACCAAGTAGAACTGTCTAGGGTTGTCCATATACAAAGATGCTGTGAGGTTATAAAACAATCACGTAAGACATAAATGGGGATGCTCCTAATTATGCTTCCTGCATGAGACTGGAAAGGTGAGCGCGATGGGTCACTCTATTCATGCTGAGGGGAGTGAAATCTGATTCTCAGCAGCAGCCTCTCTCTGATGGACTCTGCCTCCCGGCAGCTCAGGCTATCACCTCCCGTATCATCTCCCCACTCTCTGTTGTTCCCCAGTCCAAAGCAGCCTATACTGTAGCCAGAAAAATCTTCCTGAAGTATAAACCTTGATTTTGTTTTTTTCACTTTTTTTTTTTTTTTTGAGACAGAGTCTTACTCTGTCCCCCGGGCTGCAGTACAGTGGTGTGATCTCGGCCAGCTCACTGCGACCTCGACCTCCCAGGTTGAAGGGATCCTCCCACCTCAGCTCCTGAGTAGCTGGGACTACAGGAAGGAGCCACCATGCCTGGCTAATTTGTTTTAAGTTTTTTGTAGAGACGGGTGTCTCACTAGGTTGCCTAGGCTGGTCTCAAACTCCTGGGTTCAAGGAGTCCTCTCTCCTCGGCCTCCCAAAGTGCTGGCATGACAGGCATGAGCCGCTACACCTGACCTATAATTCCGGCTATATCATTCCTTGGTCAACCACCTTCAATGGCGCCCTCTTGCCTACTGAAGTAAGTCTCCTTCCTCACTCCAGTCCTCTTTGTTCATCACCAATTATTCACCCAACCCACCTTTCTAGCTTGATTTCCCTCTACTACCCATATGTGTTAGGCCAAACCCCTCTGTTTGCTCTGTCTCAGAGAATTCCTGTTTTTCTCATGTCTGTCACCTTCATTCACACTGTTCCTCCTACCTGAAACCCCCTCCACTGTCTCAGCCTCCTTCCTCGCCCCATTTCCCCCATCCAAAGTTTCCCCAGTCCCAAAGGTTGTTTCCAATCGGCTCTCCATGCCCCTGCCTTCTGACAAAACACAATTTTCAAAAACTCACAGGGTGCTTTGTGATTCTCTTGCCATATCTGGTTTACTTTTAACTTCACTCCTAGATAGGTGAACTTATATTGGACAAAACAAACTTTGTAGAAATGCTACTGTGTCTAGCTCAACTTAAACTTATCCCACCTGAAGAATGGGTGTGGGGACAAAGAAGATTGAGGAATGTTCATTTTTACCTTATGCACTTCTGCATCGTTTTTGTTTTTTACAATTAATAAGCAGGTATTACTTGTGATTTAAAAAAAAAAAGACTCTAAGCATCACTACATAACCCAACAAATTTAACACAGAGAAAACATGGTGTCCACTCCCAAGATGGACTCAATGGATGTGTCACTTGCCAGAACTTCAATCTTGAATTCATCCATCACATATTTCCAGAACTGGGAGGACTTGATGCTGAAGGGGTCAAAGGTTAGGTTTTCCATGGGGGTGACTAGGCCGTCCACCCTGCATAGGACATCATCGATGCACTTGGGGTCCCCCGTCACTGCCTTTAGTTCTGGACCAAATATGTTATAAAATTCCTCCAAAACCTGTCCAATCAAATGGAACAATGAGGAGATTACATTTCGGTTTTCCTGTGAATATTAGAACTACAAATGGATAGCATATCGAGATTGACCTGGGGGCAAGAATCATGTCACACAGTAACCTCCTCCCGGACTAAGCCCTTCGGTACGATGCCCAAGGCACATAGGATAAGATCCAGGTCTGCACCTGCCTGCTCCTCCCCACATTGCAGCCACCCCCACCGTCCTCCAAGGCCATGTCCCTTTCTGCCTCAGGGCCTTTGCACTTCCAGTTGAAAGTGCTTCAGGGAGGCTGCGACGGGCAGATCACTTGAGGCCAGGAGTTCAAGACAAGCCTGGCAAACATGGCGAAACCCTGTCTCTGCTAAAAAATACAAAAATTAGCCAGGTATGGTGGTGCATGCCTGTAATCCCAGCTACTCAGGAGGCTGAAGCAGGAGAATCACTTCAACCCGGAGGGCAGAGGTTGCAGTGAGCTGAGATCGCGCCACTGCACTCCAGCCTGGGTGACAGAGCGAGACTCTGTCTCACCACACACACACACAAAGAGGTGAGATGATAACCACTGAGGTAGTTCTATGCAGCATTTCCACTGTTCTGGTAACAATGAAATACCCATGCACGCACTAGCTACGGTGATTCCACATAGAAGTTAAATTTTTTTTGTTTTTGTTCTGAGACAGATGTTCTAATGTATCTATACATAGATACCTATCTGTATAGATGGATAGAGATAGACATAGACACCTATGTATAGATATAGATAAATATAGATATCTATCTAGATACATATAGATAGATCTACCTGGATATCCAGATAGCTCTATCTATCTAGATAGATCTCTAGATGATGATATAGATATAGATATAGATATAGATATAGATATAGATATAGATATAGATATAGACATAGGTGCAATCTCGGCTCACTGCTACCTCCACCTCCCAGGTTCAAGCAATTCTCCTGCCTCAGCCTCCCAAGTGGCTGGGATTACAGGCCACCATGCCCGGCTAATTGTTGTATTTTTCATAGAGACGGGCTTTCACCATGTTGGTCAGGCTTGTCTTGAACTCCTGACCTCGTGATCCACCCACCTTGGCCTCCCAAAGTGCTGGGATTACAGGCGTGAGCCACCCCACCCGGCTGAAAAATCTTTCTATTTTTTATTCTTTTCTTTTTTTTGAAGCAAGGTCTCACTCTGTTGCCCGGGCTGGGGTACACTGGCACGACCTCAGCTCACTGCAGCCTCGACCTCCCAGGCTCAAGCCAACGTCCCACCTCAGCCTCCTGAGTAGCTGGGACTACACGTGTGCACCACCACACCTGGCTAATTTTTGTATTTTTTATAGACAGGGTCTTGCTATGTTGCCCAGGCTGGTCTCAAATTCCTGGGTTCAAGGGATCCTCCCACCCCAGCCTCACAAAGTGCCGGGATTACAGGTGTGAGCCATCATGCCTGGCCTATTTGAATTCTTTTTACAGCATTTTTTTTTCCTGCCTTTGAGCACAGGGCATCACCTCCCTCTCGTGCTGGGCACTGCCACACTGCAGCCGGACCTGCTTTGTACTCACTGTGGTTCCTCTAGCAGCAAGATATCTGAGTACCCAGCACACAGTGAGTTCTCCATAAATGTATTTAGAATGAAGGGGTGGGTGAACCTTTAGGAGACAAGGGCTGTGGCTAATTCAATCGGCCACTAGGCACTTTGTCTATCCATGGAGCTCTGGGAAGACTGAGCCTGGCTTAGGGAGAGAGTGAAGAGAGGTCTCAGACTGGCCTCTTGAGGGATTCCAATACTTAAGGGGAAGACAGAGAGGGGAGCTTTGCAAAAGACATGGAGAAGGAGTGGCCAAAGAGGTCAAAGGAAAGCCAAAAAGCAAGGAGAGGGAGGAATGTCAGGGAAAGCAACAAAAAGTCGCAAAGCTCTGGTGTACTCTGGTCCATTCTGGTCCATTCTAGTATATTCCGTATGTTCTTCCTTTGAAGGGCTTCTCCCTGCCAGGCCCTTTCTGACGCCCAGCTCCTACCTGACACGGAGGGGGCCACTGTCAAAAGCCAACTGCCTTCTTTGGGGCAAATTCCGCCGGCCTTCGCCCAGCCCCTACCTGCAGAATGTCGGAGAGGTCCTGGCAGATGGTGGCCATGTAATCCGTCCTCTGAAACAGCCGCTTCCGGTCAAACTCCCACCGAGCTTCCCTCCCGGAAGCCTCTATCTTGGCCCGGGTGTCAAAATAGGCCTTTTTCCACAGCCTGAGGGTGTTCCTGGCTTCCAAGGTTTTGTTTTGGGCACTCGCTCGATTTTCTCTGCGAAGCCAAGAGATGCCGTGATGGAAGGAGGGCGGAGCTCCAGGTCCGAGCCGCAGTCCCCCGCTGGGGAGCCAGTGTCCCGTGAAACTCTGACCCGGGCGCCCCCCTGGTTTCACGGGCCTCATCGGAAAAGGCGGAGCAGGCGAGCCGCTGCCCTGCCCCATGTGCAAGGGCGAGAGTCCCAAGCTGCAAGGTTCCGGTAGCAGCCGCCAGCCTGCGTGCAGTGTTGGGGCTACCTGGTGACCTCGCTCCCTACACCAGAAGGGGCAGGCGGCCTTGGCCCCAGGCCAGAGGTCAACAGCGGCAGCTGCAACACGGCGCAGGACAATGCCTCCATTTGGGTACCTATTTCACCTATGCAGATAGATAGAAATGGAGATCTAGCTATGCAGGTAGATACAGAGAGAGAGAGAGAGAGAGATCTATATAAATAGATATGGATACATATAGATATAGATATCTATCTATAGATAACAAAAAGTCATATAGTGTCTGATTCCACTTATATGCTATCTATATAAATACATATACATAGATAGACATAGATACCTATCTGTATAGATGGATAGAGACAGACATAGATACCTATATATAGATATACATAAATATAGATATCTATCTAGATACGTATAGATAGATCTACATAGATATCCAGATAGATCTATCTATCTAGATAGATCTCTAGATGATGATATAGATACAGATATAGACATAGGTGCAATCTCGGCTCACTGCAACCTCCACTTCCTGGGTTCAAGCGATTTTCCTGCCTCAGCCTCCTGAGTGGCTGGGATTACAGGCGCCCACCACCACACCTGGCTAATTTTGTGTACTTTCAGTTGAGACAGGATTTCACCATGTTGGCTAGGCTGGTCTTGAACTCCTGACCTCAAGTGATCTGCCCACCTTGGCCTCCCAAAGTGCTGGAATTACAGGCACGAGCCACTGCACCCAGCCTCATCTATATAGATATTTTTTAAGAAAGTGAAAAAAGTTATCTGTCTCCCTTAGCATCCTCCATCATCTCCCTACACCCTCAAAGGTGGTTCCACCTCAGCCTCAGTCTCTCCAGGTACAACTGGGGAAGAACATTGCAGTTGAAACAAAATTTCATATAGATATGTGTGTGTGTGTGTGTATACACACACGTACGTGAAACAAAATATATCTCCATACAATGGAATATGATTTAGCCATAAAAAGGAATGAAGCACTGATCCATGCTACAATGTGGACGAACCTTGAAAACAAGATGCTAAGTGAAAGTAGTCAGACATAAAAGTCACAGTGTCTGATTCCATTCATATGCAAAAGACCCTGCGCTGTATGGTTCCCAGGACTTGGGCAACTGGGGAGAGGTGGGGAGTGACTGCTAAAAGGCACATGTTTTCTTTTGAGGGATGAAGAACATGTTCTAACATTGATAGTGGTTATGGCTGCACAATTCTGTGAATATACTAAAAAAAAAAAAAAAAAAGAATTGTACTTTTTTTTTTTTTTTTGAGACAGAGTCTCGCTGTGTCACCCAGGCTGGAATGTAATGGTGTGATCTCCACTCACTGCAACCTCCGCCTCCCAGGTTCAAGCAGTTCTCATGCTTCAGACTTCCATGAAGCTGGGATTACAGGCATGTGACACCACGCCCGGCTAATTTTTGTATTTTTAGTAGAGATGGGGTTTCACCATGTTGGCCAGGCTGGTCTCGAACTTCTAGCCTCAAGCAATCCGCCACCTCGGCCTCCCAAAGTGCTGGGATTACAGGTGTGCACCTCTGTGCCCGGCCATAAGAGCCAGTGAATTGTACATTTTAAGTGAGAGAATTATCTGTGAATTATAGCTCAATAGAGCTGTTTAAGATCTAAAAAGTAAAAAGTGAAACAAAACAAAACAAAACAAAAAAATGAACACTATGGCTTCTTACTTGAACAAAGTCCGCAGGTTGACCACTCGGCAGACTCTCTCAGCGATTTCCCAGGCGATGCGTTCCATGAGCGGAATCATCCTCTCGTCTTTGTTGTAGTGTCGGGAGATGATCCACACCATCCGCAGGGCACTCATCATGGCGGGGATGGTGTCCAGGACCACGTGGAAGCCAGACCCGTGCGTTATGTTCTGACCAAGAGAGGAGAGAGCCACACAAGAGCCCTTAGCTTTGGGGTCCAAATAGTTTCATAAAACAGTAAGCATGCAAGAAGTTTCGCTCTTTATTTTTTTTCTTGAGACCAAGTCTGGTGCCCAGGCTGGAGTGCAATGGCACAATCATGGCTTACTGCAGCCTCAACTCCCCTCCGGACTCAAGTGATCCTCCCACCTCGGCCTCCCAAGTAAGCTGAGAATACAGGCAGGCACCACTACACCGGCTAATTTTTTATTTTTATTTTTGTAGAGATGGGGTTGCACTATGTTGCCCAGGTGAGCAGACTTTTTTAATCTCTTATAATAATAACTCAAATAAATAATGGGCAAAAGATTAAAACAGACATTTCACCAACAATATGAAATTGACAATAAGCACGTTAAGTACATAAAAAGTTGTTCAGTCTCACTAGTTGTTAAAGAAAGCAAATTAAACCACAATGGCTATTATCAGATAGACAATAACAAGTGGCGGTGAAGATATGGAAAAACCAGAACCTTCGTGTATTGCTCTTGAGAATGTAAAATGGGATAACCACTTCGGAAAACAGTCTAGAAATTCCTCAAAAGGTTAAACAGTTACCATATGACCCAGCTATTCCACTCCTATGCATAATACATGAATAATTAAAAACGCACATCCACACAAATCCTTGTACAAGAATGTTCGTAGCAGCATTCTTCATAATAGCCAAAATGCAGAAACAACTCAAATGCCCACCAACTGATGAATAGAGAAACAAAATGTAGTCTATCCATGCTATGGAATATGATTCTGCCACAGAAAGGAATGAAACACCAACAAGCTCCACGCTACAACACAGGTGAACCTTGAAAACCTGGTGCTGAGTGAAAGAGACTGCACACAGGATCAGTCCTGCATGACCACCCTTATATGAAGTCCCTAGAGTAGTCAGATTTACAGAGACAGAAAGGAGAACACAAGTTACCAGGGACTTAGGGTAAGGAAGAAGGGGGAGTTAGTGTTTAATGGACACAGAATTCCAGTTTGGGAAGATGAAACTGTTTTGGAAATAGTGTAATGGACACACAGCATTGTGTATGTATTTAGTGCCACTGAACTGTATGCTTAGTAGTGGTTAAAATGATAATATCATGTCATGTCTATTTTATCACAATTTTTTAAATGCTGAGGTTTTTTTTGAGGCAGGGTCTTGCTATGTTGCCCAGGCTGGAGTGTAGTGGCGCAATCTTGGCTCACTGCAACCTCCATCTCCCAGGCTCAAGCAATCCTTCCACCTCAGCCTCCTGAGTAGCTGGAACTACAGGTGCACACCACCATACCCGGCTAATTTTTGTATTTTTTTGGAGAGACAGGGTTTTACCATGTTGGCCAGGCTGGTTTCGAACTCCTGAGCTCAAGTGATCTGCCCACCTCAGCCTCCCAAAGTGCTGGGATTACAGACATGAGCCACTGCTCCTGGCCAAATGCTGAACATTTTTAAAAGGAAAATTAAATCATATGAAATCTCTTTGACAGAGCTGACTGCAAAGCGCAGCACACCCAACGTACCTTGAAATAACGCTCCACGGTGGAGAGAAAGCGCACATTGTCTGAGGCCTCCATGTGGAGCTTGAATAACTCGGTGAACACTGGCTGCAGATTAGCCACAAGCATGGAGTCGGATTCCTTGATCACATCCAAGACTTTTCTGACTATTGGAAGCTTTGTTTGTTCATGCAGTGCACTTAAGGTTGCATTTCTTTCCCTCCAGAATTCAATTTCAGCCAGAGGGCCTTTACCCTGAGAGGTGAAATGAACACACAAAGAACTCTCATCACTAGTGTGGAGCGGACACTTATGGTGGTTTCTCCAGCATCCATTCTTTCTGTCCAACTGCTCCAATCCTTCAGCGTCTTCAGGGGTGGGCTCTTGACCCTGGGTGATCCAATCAGAGTGAATCTCAGGGCTCCAGCTGAGAACGCTAGAAACACACTCTGCCTTTCTCCGGACAATGAGGTGAACAGATGTGAGGCCAGAAACTGCTGCAAGGAAGCCAGCCTGAGGAATGAAGCTCCCCAGCCCCTAGACAGGAGTCTGGAACTGAGAGATTCAGAAACATATCCAGAGCCCTGATCAAACTGGACCTGAAGCCAACCCTGCCTCTGGACTTTTCCATTTGTGAGCCAAGGAATTTTCTTAGTTGATCGACTTGAGTTGGGTTTCCTGTTTTTGGCAGCCCAAGCTTCCTGACTGATCTAAAGTGTTATCTTTATCAATCCAGGCAGTAACCTGGTAGCACATTAACATCAGAAAGCCCAGAAATGATATTTTGGGTGTGTTTATTTTGATGGCTTAAGGAAGTCATAAAACAGTAAGAAAAGATGCCAGATGATGCAGACCCTAGACTGTGGGCTCTTTCCCAGCATGGTAAGCGTGACCTGGATCGGGGCTCTCTGAAAGCCCTGCACAAACTACCTGAGGTGTCTTCTTCAGTTGGCCCTCAACCGCTGTGGATATCTGATTCAGCCAGTTTATCACACACTGCTCCAAGATGTCAACAGTTTCTGGGTCAGCTGCCAGGTCAGACACCTCTCCCTCCACACTGATGGTTGGCATTTCTAACTTGATCTCACCTAGGAAAATAAAAGCGATCAGTCAGTCACTCGTTCAGGAAAAATGATTACAAAGAAAAACATTCAAGTTCACCAGCTGGGTCTTCTCTCAAGCTTTATCAGTATAATAAGGTCTGACGCATCCCCTGTCCTGATAATATCTGTATCTCATTCTCTTTTATTAGAATGTAATTCAAACATTTTAGATAATTGTCCAGTGTTAAGCTTGATCAAAACGATTTAGTTATTTAAGATGTTCCTGAGTTTACAACCTAGTGTCTTCAATTTTTAAAAACTTGAACAAAGAACCAGCAGATAGTTTAGATAACCACCAGCCTGAAACAGTCAGTCAAAGATAAATCAGGGGAAAAATGACATCAGGGAAAATTGAGATACTGTAAAGAAAAGGAGAACAGGCCAGGCATGATGGCTCGCACCTGTAATCTCAACACTTTGAGAGACCAAGGCAGGAAGTTCACTTGTGGTCAGGAGATCGAGACCAGCCTGGCCAATGTGGCAAAACTCCCTCTCTACTAAAAATACAAAAATTAGCTGGGCGTGGTGGTGTGTGCCTGTAATCCCAGCTACTTGGGAGGCTGAGGTGGGAGGACTGCCTGAGCTCCCAGAAGGTTGAGACTGCAGTGAGCTACGTTTGTGCCATTGCACTCCAGCCTGGGTGGCAGAGTGAGACCTTGTCAAAAAAAAAAAAAGAAAGGAAAGAAAAGAAAGAAAAGGGAAGGGGAGGGGAAGGGAGGGGAGGCAGGGCAGGGCAAAAGGAGATCATTTCCAAAAGGAAAGCCCAGCTATTTGTCTCAGAGATTTGAGACATATGGCATCCATCAAACAAGAACAGGATGCTATGAAAAAAAATACAATCAGAGAATAAGAGGTCTTAAAAATTAAAAATATAATAGCTGATATGACTATCAATCAAATGTTGGTAGCATAGCAGTTGAAGAACACTCCAGGAAAGAATACAAAGACAAAAAGATGAAAAATACAAGAGAAAAGATAAGAAATAGAATCTCTAAACATCCATCCAGCAGGAATTTCAGCAAGAGGAAACAAATAGTGGAGGAAAATGTCAAGATAATTTTTCAGTCTTTGGACTGAAAACACCCACTGAGTGTTTAAAAAATGAATGGAAAAAGTACCACACAAAGGCCCATCATCCTAACATCAAAACACTAGGGATAACTAGATGCTCTTAAAAGCTTTCGTAAAGGGGGAGGGGAGAAAAATTAGAAGAACATTCAGTTTCTCATCACTGGATGTTGACTACTAGAAAACAATGAAGAAAAATGTATTCAAAAATCCTGTGCTAGGCCGGGCACAGTGGCTCACACCTGTAATCCCAGCACTCTGAGAGGCCAAGGCAGGTGGATCACTTGAAGTCAGGAGTTTAAGACCAGCCTGGCCAACACGGTAAAACCCTGTCTCTATTAAAAATACAAAAATTAGCTGGGTGTGGTGGTGCACGCCTGTAATCCCAGCTACTCGGGAGGCTGAGGCAGGAGAATCCCTTGAACCCAGGGGGCGGAGGTTGCAGTGAGCTGAGATCTCACCACTGCACTCCAGCCTGGGCAACAGAGTGAGGCTCCGTCTCAAAAAAAAAAAAAAAAAAAAAAAAAAAAAAAATCCTGTGCTAAAATTATTTTTGCCAGCCTAAGCAACAAAGCGAGACCTCATCTCTACAAAACAAAACAAAAAAATGTTATAAAAGTTAGCCAGGCATGGTGGCATGCACCTGTAATCCCAACTACAGTAAATTAATCATTCTTAACTAAAAAGGAGGAAAATGAAACCTTACCTTCAAGTTGCTGCATGGTTCTTTGAATATTACTTGCAAATTTCTGCATGTTCATTAAAAATTCATCCCGTATTAATTGAATACTGTGATATTTTACTGCCTCCCCAGGCGTGGGCGGCAGGTCTGATTCGTACTCGGAGGAATTAGAGCCTTCTCCAGATGTGACTCCCACAGTTGTACTCGTCCTGTGCTGATTGAAGGACAATGCTGGCAAAAAAACCTGAAATGCCAATTTTATGAAATACATCATATGACATCATTTTCAATAATTCATGTATTTAAATTGCCTCTGGTTTTGAATATTCCTTTTTTTTTTTTGAGACAGAGTCTCACTCTGTCACCAGGCTGGAGTGCTGTGGCACAACCTTGGCTCACTGCAACCTCCACCTCCCCAGTGCAAGCGATTCTCCTGCCTCAGCCTCCCGAGTGGCTGGGATTACAGGTACGCACCACCACACCCAGCTAGCTTTTGTATTTTTAGTAGAGATGGGGTTTCACCATGTTGGCCAGGCTAGTCTCGATCTCCTGACCTCGTGATCCAACCCCCTGGCCTCCCTAAGTGCTGGGATTACAGGCGTGAGCCACTGCACCTGGCCTGAATAGTCTTTTATATTGAGATACAAATGTGCAAAGTGAAAACCACTCAAACCCGGAGCACAGACCTAAAGACAGAGATTACATTTGACTTAAAGTGATCCAAGGGCACCAATTTTAACCAGGCCTGACACGACTGCCCCAAAAACAGTGCTGTTATTTCTGTATACCACCAGTAACCAAGAAGTTACAAACTGTGGCACAGGGGGCTGGCTGCGGTGGCTCACGCCTGTAATCCCAGCACTTTGGGAAGCCGAGGCGGGTGGATCACTTGAGGTCAGGAGTTTGAGACCAGCCTGGCCAACATGGTGAAACCCCATCTCTACTGAAAATACAAAAATTAGCTGGGTGTGGTGGTGCACACCTGTGGTCCAAGCTACTCGGGAGGCTGAGGCATGAGAATCGCTTGAACCAGGAGGCGGTGGTTGCAGTGAGCCGAGATCGCACCACTGTACTCCAACCCGGGCAATAGAGCAAGACCCTGTCTCAGAAAGAAAGAGAGAGAGAGAGAGAGAAAGGAGGGAGGGAGGGAGGGGAAACTGGCACAGGGAGGTAAGAAACTGTGTGTTGGCCAGGCGCCGTGACTCACGCCTGTAATCCCAGCACTTTGGGAGGCCAAGGCGGATGGATTACAAGGTCAGGAGATTGAGACCACAGTGAAACCCCGTCTCTACTAAAAATACAAAAAATTAGCCGGGCGTGGTGGCGGGCGCCTGTAGTCTCAGCTACTCGGGAGGCTGAGGCAGGAGAATGGCGTGAATCCGGGAGGTGGAGCTTGCAGTGAGCCGAGATTGCGCCACTGCACTCCAGCCTGGGTGACAGAGCAGACTCCGTCTCAAAAAAAAAAAAAAAAAAAAAAAAGAAACTGTGTGTTAAACCATCAGCCTCAGGACCATCTTATTCTTGTAAATTAAGTTCTTGAGGACATAGTTTCTTCGAAACGTAGCTAGAGACAGAAGCATGCATTTATGAAGTCACCTGAATACAATTACAAAACAACTTAGCCCCCATCCCACATAAAAAGTGATCTATAAATGCCTGTGGGTTGATTGAGTTGGTTGGTTGGTTGGTTGGCTGAATTTCGTTTTTGTTTTTTAGTTTTGTCTATATTTCTTAAAATTTTGATACATCCTTTTAAGACCCTTTGAATCTACATGTATTTCCTGCAACATACTGAAGAACCCAGAATGTTGGATTCGTAGAGCTGCCCAATCCAAATTTTGCTGACTACACACTCACTGTGCAGTTGAAGTTCCTCTGTGATGTGTATTTCCTGCAAATTGGCAGCTGGGACCAGAGACTTGACCAGAATATGACTGGTGTTTCTTCCATCAGGAATCAAATTCTTGGTTTTGGTTTTGTTTCTGTTTCTCTCTCTCCTCTCTCCTCTGTCCTCTCTCTCCTCTCTCTCTCCTGCCACCCCCAGGTCCATTAATCAAGTGGGGGTTCCAAAATTGAAATGTTCTAAAATGTCTGTTTATTAGCTGAGATGCTGATAGAAAAAGACGCCTGTCACAGCTACTACTAGGATCTCGTACATTTCATATGGGGAAGGCAACATAAATGCTTGACTCCTCTTTATTTGCCCAATTTTTGAAATAGTACAGTGGTTCCCTATCATCCTCCAGAAGTGACCCATCAGGACTTTTAAAGATCATTATAAATTCATGGATTTGAAAAGCTGGGCATGGTAGCTTATGCCTGTAATCCCAGCACTTTGAGAGGCCAAGGCAGGAAAATCTCTTGAGCCCAGGAGTTCAAGAACAGCTGGGGCAACAGAGGGAGACCCCGTCTCTACAATTAAAAAAAAAAAAATTAGGCCGGGCGCAGTGGCTCACACCTGTAATCCCAGCACTTTGGGAAGCCGAGGCGGGTGAATCATGAGGTCAGGAGATCGAGCCCATCCTGGCTAACATGGTGAAACCCCATCTCTACTAAAAATACAAAAAATTAGCCAGGTGTGGTGGTGGGTGCCTCTAGTCCCAGCTACTCGGGAGGCTAAGGCAGGAGAATGGCATGAACCCGGGAGGTGGAGGTTGCAGTGAGCTGAGATCGCACTACTGCACTCCAGCCTGGGCAACAGAGCGAGACTCTACCTCAAAAAAAAAAAAATTAGACAGTCTTAGTGGTGCGCACCTATAGACCCAGCTACTCCAGAGGCTGAGATAGGAGGATCACTTGAAGCCGGGAGTTTGAGGCTGCAGTGAGATGTGATTGTGCCACTGCACTGTAGCCTGGGCAATAGAGTAAGAACTGTGTCTCCTAAAAAAATTTTTTTAGCTCATGCATTTGTGCATATATATATATATATATATATATATTTTTTTTTTTTTTTTTTTTTTTTTTTGAGACAGAGTCTCTTTCTGTCGCCCAGGCTGGAGTGCAGTGACACGACCTCAGCTCACTGCAAACTCCACCTCCTGGGTTCAAGCGATTCTCCTGTCTCAGCCTCCCAAGTAGCTGGGACTACAGGTGCATGCCACCAAGCCCAGCTAATTTTTGTAATTTTAGTAGAGACAGGGGTTTCACCATATTGATCAGGCTGGTCTCAAACTCCTGACCTCAGGTGATCCATCCACCTCGGCCTCCCAAAGTGCTGGGATTATAGGCACGAGCCACTGCGCCCAGATATATTTGAATATATTTTCTATGCTTCAATCCACTGCAATTTTATCCTTACTGAAGGTCAAAATGCCCCATCTGTGGCTGGCATGAGCCTCTTCAAGTTGAGCCCTGTGTACTTTAGACATGACCCTGGTTGTCATAATGCATATAACCACTAAGAATTAATTATACATCATGTTTTGATGTTATCTATTTTTCATTGTTTTTTAGATATGGAGTATCTGTCACCCAGGCTGTAGTGCAGGGGCATGACCACCATGCACTGCAACCTTAAACTCGTGGGTTCAAGCGATCCTCCCACCTCAGCCTCCAGAGTAGCTGGGACTACAGACACCCACAGCCATGCCCAGCAGATTTTTCTTTTTATTTTTGGTAGAGATGGGGTTGATGTTATTTTAGAATGAAAGATTCAGTTTGCATAAGAAGGTAGCCAGTGTGGCCAGGTGTGGTGGCTCATGCCTGCAATCCCAACATTTTGGGAGGCTGAGGCAGGCAGATCACTTGAGCCCAGGAGTTTGAGACCAGCCTTGGCAACATACTGAGACTGTCTTTAAAAAAAAAATACAAAAATCATCCAGGCATTGTGGCGTGCACCTGGCTAATTTTTAGTGATCCTCCCAGCTACTCAGGAGGCTGAGATGGGAGGACTGTTTAAGCCTGGGAGGTCAAGGCTGCAGTGAGCCATGCTCACACTACTGCACTCCAGCCTAGGTGGCAGAATGAGACCCTGTCTCAAAAATAAATAACTAAAAACAAAAATAAAAATAAATAAATAAATAAGAAGGTAGCCAATGTTCTTGAGTCCTCCAAAGTCACACTAGGAAAAGACATCATCCTGATGAAGGAGGGTATCTTCGGGTAGAATGTCCCTTGTGTGCGGGCAGCTCAGTGGGGAGGGCCCCACAGCCTAACTCACAGGGTGACTTGTACTCAGTGAGACCTCGTCTGCTCCCAGCCCCAGAACTGCTCACGTGGCAGTCACCCAGGGCCAAGCCCTCCAGCTCTTCTTTGCCTGTGCCTTCTTGACCTCCAGCAGCAAGTGGCACAGCGGGCCTCTCCCTTCTCCCATGAAGCATCGTCTTCTCTTGGCTTCTGGATCACTCATGTCCTAACTTTCCTCTCCCCTCATCTCTTCCATCTCTATTCCCTCCCTTGGTTTTTCCACCCAGTCCCTTGGTTTTACACCATCTCTGTGCTGATGATGCCCATATTTTAAAGCATCACTCTGGTTGGCATGTGGAGAATGTAGCATAGAGGGTAAGAACAGAAACTGGGGGAACTTTTTGGAGGCTACTGCAATAGTCCAAGCAAAGGAGGATGTTGTGTTGGTTTGGACTTTTTTGTCCAAATCTTCTCAGTGAAGTCTTCCTGGCCACCCTATCTAAAATTGCAAAAGCCCCACCTTTCCCACCTATTAACTTTCCCTATCCCCCTTGTTTCCTTTTTCTTTCCTATCTGGCTTCATTTTTCTCCCTAACTCTTGTTGCTGTCTAACACACTATATATTTTCTCATTGATCTTGGTTAATGTACATCTTCCCGTCTAGAATGAAAGCTCCACGAGGCAGAGACCTTGTCTCAGTTGTTCATTGCTATGAAACACAGTAGTGCTCAATGAATATTTGCTAGATGGATGCCCTGAGTTCCCCGTGGAGCTCCAGATTCATATGTCCTGCTTCACGCCTTGACTTGAATTTCTAAGAGGCCACCTGTGCTTAACATGCAAAATACAACACTTGAGTTTCCCTCCATATCTGTTTCTCCCCATCCTCCATCTCAGTAATGACTTCACCATCCTCCCAGTTTCTCAGGCCCAAATCCTAAGAGTCATTCTTTTTTTAAATTTTTTTTAGAGATGGGGTCTTGCTATATCACCCAGGCTGTTCGCAAACTCCTAGCCTCAAGTGATCCTCCCACCTCACCCTCCTAAAGTGCTGGGACCAAGAGTCATTTTTTGTACTCTCTGTTCTTGTGATACTCTTCAAAGCCTCCAGATCCCGGTCATTAGCAAGTCCCATGGCCTGATCCTCAAGGCATTCCTCACACTGTCTGCTTCTCCCTCCCTCCTCTGATTGGAGCCTAAATAACCATCACCCTTGATGTGGTTTGGCCGTGTCCCCACCCAAATCTCATCTTTAATTGTAGTTCCCATAATCCCGACGTGTCATGGGAGGGACCTGGTGGGAGGTAATTGAATGATGGGGCAGGTTACCCCCATGTCACTGTTCTCATGATGGTGAGTGAGTTCTCATGAGAGCTGATGGTTTCATAAGCGGCTGTTCCCTCTTTGATCAGCACTTCTCCTTCCTGCCACCATATGAAGAAGGATGTGTTTGCTTCCCCTTCCACCATGATTTTAAGTTTCCTGAGGCCTCCACTGCCATGCAGAACTATGACTCAATGTAGCCTCTTTCCTTTGTAAATTATGGGTAGCTCTTTATAGCAGCATGAAAATGGACTAACACAGCCCTCCACCTGGGCTCTTCCACGGCTTTCTATTTGGTCTTTCCTTCCCCTCCACCCCAGCAATATGTTTTCCCACAATAGCCAGAGGGAAAATGCAAACCAGATCCTGTTGTTCCCATGCTGAAACCTGCCTTCATTTCCAGCCCTCCCTCCAGCCACACTGGCCATCCTCCTGCTACTGGGCCAAGCTGAGGCTGCTTCTACCTCAGGGCCTTTGCACCTGCTATTCTCTCTGCCCAGCATGCTCTTCCTCCACATCCTATCATGTCTGATGCCTTGGCCTCATTTGGGTCTCAGTTCAATATCACCTCCTCTTTCCTTCCCTAGTGCATTTCCCTAATAACTTATCATTCATGAAAAAGGCCTGCTGATGAGTTTTTCATTTTTTTTGGTCTATAAAGCCCAGGCCAAGCATGGTGGCTCATGCCTGTAATCACAGCACTTTGGGAGGCCAAGGCAGGCAGATTGCTTGAGCCCAGGAGTTGGAGACCAGCCTGGGCAACATGGTGAGACCCTGTCTCTACAAAAAGTACAAAAATGAGCCAGGCATGGTGGTGTATGCCTGTAATCCCAGCCACTCAGGAGGCTGAGGCAGAAGGATCACTTGAGAGTTGAGGCTGCAGTGAGCCGTGATTGTGCCACTGCACTCCAGACTGGATGGTGGAGAGACCCTGTCTCGAAAAATAATAAAAATAAAAAAGAAAGCTTAGACATCACATCCTCACCATGCCCTCTGCACACACACAGTGCACACGGCCCATTTCCGTCTCATATCAGGGTTTATTTTCCTCATGCCGCTTGTCAGTATTTTCTCGTAGATGTGCTTGTGTGCCATGTCTTTCCCGTACATAAGCTCCTAGAGAGCCCTAGGGCCACTGCCTGTCCTGTCCACTGCTTCACCCTCAGTGTTGGGAGTAAGCCCCCCAAAATCTGGCCATAAACTGGCCCCAAAATTGGCCATAAATAAAATTTCTGCAGCACTGTAACATGTCCATAATGGCCCTAACACCCAAGCTGGAAGGTTGTGGGTTTGCGGGAATGAGGGCAAGGAACACCTGGCCCACCCAGGGCGGGAAAACCACTTAAAGGCATTCTTAAGCCACAAATAACAGCATGAGTGATCTGTGCCTTAAGGACATGCTCCTGCTGCAGTTAACTAGCCCAACCTATTTCTTTAATTCGGCCCATCCCTTCGTTTCTCATAAGAGATCCTTTTACTTAATTTAGTATCTATGGAAACAATGCTAATGACTGGTTTGCTGTTAATAAATATGTGGGTAAATCTCTGTTCGGGGCTCTCAGCTCTGAAGGCTGTGAGACACCTGATTCCCACTTCACACCTCTATATTTCTGTGTGTGTGTGTCTTTAATTTCTCTAGCGCCGCTGGGTTAGGGTCTCCTCAACCGAGCTGGTCTCAGCACCTCCGTGCCCATAACAGCACCCGAGACAGAAGAGCTGCCCACTACCTATTTGTGGAATAAACAAACCACATGACCTCAACTTTAGAAATACTAGAATTTCTTCCTTTCTCCACGTTTACCTGACATATAATAGCCTTCAGAAAATGGAGCACATTAGCGTTTATAATTCCATACTCCAGTGTTTCTGGCATAATTTCCACAGCTTCCTTCATGTCGGTAGCTTCAGAGATTGCCTCTAAATGAGAACAGGCATAGAATGTAAGGTCAGTGGGAGACAGCAGCCAACAGTTAACATTTCCAAGAGAACAGGAATCTTCTCCTTCTTCCCAAGTTGCTACAAGGAATGTTCTGGTTACAGATTCAGAATATCTCCTATTTGTATTTAAACAAAATTGAGGGCCCATGAGAAGCTGAAATGGACACCGATGCACTGTGGTTCGTGGATTAGTATGAACAGCGCACAAGAGCTGCACACATTCGCTGATCTGGTTGGAGTATCTAACGCTGACCAAAACTAGAAATTATTTGGGTTGTCTAGAAATGTTGGCTGGATTCTTTGCTGCTATGGACTGAATGACCCCAAAATCCCCATGTTGAAGCTTAAATCCCCAAGGTGAAGGTATTAGAAGGTGGAGCCTTTGGTAGGTGATTAGGTCATGAGGGTGGAGTCTCACGATTGGATTGGTGTCCCTATAGGAAGAGACAGGAGAGCTTGCTGTCTCTCTCTGCTCTCCATCATGGGAGGATAGGAGAAGGTGCCGTCTGTGAACCAGGAAGTGGCCCTCGCCAGACACCAGATCCGCCAGCACCTTGATTTGGACTTCCAGCCTCCAGAGCTGTGAGAAATACATGTTTGTTGGTGAAGCACCCCAGCCTATGACAATTTGTTACAACCATCCATGCTGGCTTGGGCACTGGCTTTGCCTGTCTTTGCTCCCCAGCAAGCCTTCCTCAATTCATTGCCAAAGCATCTTTTGAGTCATGGGTTGTTTGAAAAGACCTACTTGGTAACATCTACCCTTCCAACAAACAAGGTTTTATTTGATATGTATTTACCCTACCTAACCAAAAGTCAATCACCATGGTAAACATTTTAAAGGTTACTTGGACTCTTCCCTCGATCTAACTGGGAAACAAAACACACACAACAAATATACCCACTGAAGCCATTGTTTCACAAGTTTCAGTCTTCACACCTTCTCCAAATATGTGCAGACATGCACTATCATTGGCTGAATACATTTCTTTATCTCTAACACTTCGTTACTGGAAATTAGCTTTGAGAAGACTATAGGAGAACACCGTACGGAAAAGAAAGAGAGCTTGGTGTAGGTGAAAGATAACCATAAAAAGACAACAGAATGAGAGTGAACAAGTGCATGCACAACCACACCCCCTCAACACACATACACACACACGTGCCAGAAATGTACCTTTGGTACTTCTGAGGAAAAACACCGCGTTTTGGTCCAGGAACTCCTCGGGAAGAGGGGTACAGAGCATGTGGAGATGCATCTTTTCCATGATGTGCTTCGCAGTTCTCTGAAACATGGGGAACAAAAGCCATTCATTCTTGTGATACATCCATTCACCTAAAGAACCTAATATTCAAGTACACCTAAGCTCTCCTCTCAACACAGTGGCTTGGTCTCATGTTCTGACAATGCAGCCACAGCCACACAGTGGGTACCAGCTAAACACAGGAGTTAAATGCACCCAGACTCTGAGCTCTCAGCCTAACTCCTCTATTGACCAACCAGTGCAGCAACACCTAAACAAACTGACCTGGCAAAGGTCCAGATGGAGTTTGAATTTTGTTTTGCAGATGGGACATATTTATGAGGCAATGAAGCATGATTTTGGTAAGCACAGGCCAGGCTGAATGCTTACATCCTAGCCTTAAACTCCAACCTTGGGGTTTTCACAGAACAGGGTTCATTTAGCAGGCTTGTGTTGTCCAAACCCCACACATGCCAAATGTTTTCAGAACTGACCTTTGGCTCTTGGGATGACAACTTCTAAGCTTTTGGAATATCCTGCCTAATATGGGAGTCTTTGTGTACCTACATCCTTGGGCCATTCCTGAAGGTGTATGCTAACAATGTGATTTTGCTGAGCCTGGTTTTGTTTGCTGGGGCCCCAGTCATATAGGATCAGTTCAACCTCTAGGGTGGTGGTGAGGGCTGGAGATGAAGGGGAGCTGAGTAACTAAGGTCAGCCACGTGGATGCTCCATGCCTGTGTGACTGATCCCCAGTAAAAACCCCAGACACCAAGGCTCAGGTGAGCCTCTCTGGTTGGCAATACTTCATGCATGTTGTCACTCATAGCTACCAGGAGAATTAAGTGCTGTCCATGAAACTCCACTGGGAGGGAACAGATGGAAGCTTGTGCCTATTTTCTGCTGGTCTCTGTCCTGTGCACGGTTTTTCCTTTTTTTGCTGAGTCTAATTTGCATCCTTTCCCTGTAATAAACTTAACTATGAATATAACAGATTTTCTGGGTCCTGTGAGTCCTTCTAGCCAGTCCTTGCAGCCAATCACCGAATCTGAGGGTGGCCTTGGGATCCTATCATCTCCATTCCAACATGATAAATCCCTTGGATGGGGCTATGTCAGTTACCCTGCATCCTAGAGGGTGTCAGGGGTCCCCATTACCCCACCAACAAGGACAAAGAGCCATGCTTACTTTGGAAGGGAGTTTTTCTGAAATCTCTTTGTCCGTTTCTTCATCCTCTATGTTGATTAGAGGTTGGCCTAGAGATTCGGTTCTCAGTGACACATGCTTAGCTGCAAAACATCAATCAAAGTGTAAGAGAAAATAATCAGAAAATTAGATTTCCTACCATCAAGAGCAGCCCTGCATTTTCTGCACCAGTACATTTCATTCAAAAGGCGAGTTATCAAGTAGCTGTGCATACCTTCTGTTCCAATCAATCTGACTGTGGCCTTGACTCACATTGTAATTGACAAGAATTGTTTCATTTTTGACAGGGTGTCCATCAGAAATTTTACGTGTTTTTGTCTGCGTTCTCTCAGGTACAGTGTCCACCCTGTGACCGTGTGACTTCTCTGAGGTTTTTTACTTAAAAGGGAGTTTATCATAAAGACAAGAATTACAGGCCAGGCGCAGTGGCTCATGCCTATAATCCCAGCACTTTGGGAAGCTGAGGTGGGTGGATCACTTGATGTCAGGAGTTCGAGACCAGCCTGGCCAGCATGGCAACACCCTGTCTCTACTAAAAATACAAAAATTAGCCGGACGTGGTGATGCGTGCCTGTAATTCCAGCTACTAGGGAGGCTGAGGCAGGAGAATCGCTTGAGGCCAGGAGGTAGAGGTTGCAGTGAGCCAAGATTGTGCCACTGCAGCCTGGGTGGCAGAGTGCGATTCCATCTCAAAAAAAAAAAAAAAAAAAAAAAAAAAGAATTACAGCTAGCATGTTAGCATTTACTCCTTTTTCACTATGAGATGCAAAACTTGTGAGGGACGAGAAGAAAACCAGTCTAAACGAAATGACGCATCTCTTTCAAGTCCACTTTGATTGATACAGATTCAGAAACCTCAGCAGACACCAAGTCTGAGCCCTCAGAACATCCAACAAGCCCAATGATTAGAGAAAGGAGCTTTCCCTGGGAGCTTTCCCTCAGCTCTTACTTTGAAAGGCACTGTGCAAAGTCACTGTGGCTTTGGCATCAACTCATTGTCAGGGGTCTGAATCCTCTCTGCTATTAGTTTTCTCATCCATAAAATGGGACAGTAACATCTACCAGCCAGATTCTGGAGGACTAAATGACAGCACGGGTAAGGGCGCACCGTGGTTGGTAGGGGAATAGTCTATAGACAGCAGTACCAACATTATTAGACAACTAGCAATAGACTACAGTAAAAAAAAAAAATCACACTTATGAGAAGGTGCCATGCCATAAACAGCCTGTAGTCCATTGCTAATTCTCTAACAGCATTAGAGTAGTCTCTAATCTCTACAAAAAATCAAAATGTTATCCAGGAGTGATGGTGCATGCCTATAGTCCCAGCTACAGGGTGGAAGATCATTTGAGGCCGGGAGTTTGAAACCAGCCTGGGCAATGTAGTGAAACCTCATCTTTACAAAAAAAATTAAAAAAAAAAAATTTTTTTTGAGACAGATCTCACTCTGTCACCCAGGCTAGAGTGCAGTGGCACGATCTTGGCTCACTGCAACCTCCGCCTCCCGAGTTCAAGCAATTCTCCTGCCTCAGCCTCCCGAGTAGCTGGGATTATAGGTACGTGCTACCATGCCTGGCTACCTGGCTAATTTTTGTGTTTTTAGTAGAGATGGGTTTCATCATGTTGGTTGGGCTAGTCTCGAACTCCTGACCTCAAGTGATCCTCCTGCCTCGGCCTCCGTAAGTCCTGGGATTACAGGCGTTAGCCACCACAACAGCCCAAAAAATTAAATTTAAGTTAAAAAAAAAAAAAAAAAAACTTAGCCAGGCATGGTGGCACACATCTGTAATCCCAGCTACTTGGAAGGCTGAAGCAGGAGGATCGCTTGAGCCCAAGAGTTCAAGGCTACAGGGCACTATGATCACACCACAGCACTCCAGCCTGGGCCACAGAGCAAGGCCCCATCTTTAAAAAGGAAAATACACTTATGAATATACTTAATGTCACCTAGAAATGGTAAAAATGGTAAAAGTGACATCCATTTTACCACTATAAAAAAAGAAGAAAATATATAATAATGTTAATTTACTTTGTGAGAAAGGACTTCCCCGACCTTCCCACCTAAACAGCTCTTCCCACCCAAGCCTGTCCTCTTCATGGATGTATTGGGCTCAGAAGCCGAGAGTGCCTTCCTAGGAGACCGCAGCAGACATTGCTGTGGCATCCAGAACTACCATCTGCCTTATCAAAACCCACTTTAGGCCGGGCGTGGTGGCTCACACCTGTAATCCCAATACTTTGGGAGGCCGAGATGGGTGGATCACCTGAGGTCAGGAGTTTGAGACCAGCCTGGCCAACATGGTGAACCTCCATCTCTATTAAAAATACAAAAATTAGCTGGATGTGGTGGCGTGTGCCTGTAGTCCCAGCTACTCAGGAGGCTGAGGCAGGAGGATTGCTTGAGCCTAGAAGTTAGAGGCTGAAGTGAGCTATGGCAGCGACAGTCCAGCCTGGGCAACAGTAAGGTCCTGTCTCAAAAACAAATAAATATGTGAAAAGCACTGTGCCTTGAAGATTCTGCCAAGAAAATGGCACCTGCAGTTTGTGCAGTGGGAAACCCACTCTACAGAACAAAGTACAAAGCCTGTGTTTGCTGAGCTGGCTGAGACACCGCCTGTATGAGTGTTTGTATGTTACATACTACACTCAGTTGAAGAGTATCCCCCACAATGCATGTCCTAAAGCTGTGACCTCATTTGGAAACAGGGTCTTTGCAGATGTAATTAGTAAAGACGAGGTGATATGGATTAGAGTGGGCCCAAAATCCAATGTGACTGGTGCCTGTATAAGAGGGAGAGAGGACGGCCGGGTACGGCGGCTCACGCCTGTAATCCCAGCACTTTGGGAGGCTGAGGAGGGCAGATCACCTGAGGTCCAGAGTTCAAGACCAGCCTGGCCGACATGGTGAAACCCCGTCTCTACTGAAAATACAAAAATTAGCTGGGTGTGGTGGTGGACGCCTGAGATCGCAGCTACTTGGGAGGCTGAGGCAGGAGAATCACTTGAACCTGGGAGACGGAGGTTGCAGTGAGCTGAGATCGCACCATTACACTCCAGCTTGGGTGACAAGAGCGAGACCCTGTCTCAAAAAAAAAAAAAAAAAAAGAAGGAGAGAGGACACACGGAGAAGAAAGACACAGAGGGGACAAGGCCATGTGATGATGGATGTAGAGACTGGAGTGATGATGCTGCAGGCCGAGGACACCCTGACCCCCAGACTGCAGTGAGGAGGCCAGGAAGGATCCTCCCCTTGGTCCTGCAGAGGGAGCACAGCCCTGCCAGCACCTTGATTTTGGAGTTCCAGCCTCCAGAGCTGTGAGAGAATACATCTGTGTTGTTTTCAGAAACCCAGTCTGTGGTCACTTGTGACGGCAGCCGTGGGAAACTACTGCATCCGTCTATTCATGACCCAGCACTTTCTCTTTGTGGTTCATACCCAGTGAAAGTACAAACTGATTGTGGCATGGCAGCCAGCACCCTACTCCCGCTGTGGGGGGCTTTCTCAGTTCCACCCTCCCACGATCCCTCCCAACTCCACACCTCGCACTTTATCCACGGACTCCACTTTTTGAGAATAAGTCTCTTCTTCCTCTTCCTCTTCAGACAGGACAGGTATCTCATCTTTATGGCCACATAAATGGGAAGAAAATATAAAACGTTAATTGTTCACTGCACGAAACACCTGATATCTTTGCTTTCTGTGGTATGTGGCCCACAGGAGACTCATTATGTTACAGTGGCACAGCAGTACTCCTTACTGGAGCCAGCTTTCAGTGACGGCCGAGGAGGTTTGTGCAAATTCTGCCAAGAGACGAAGGATACAGAAATGATCAGAGTTACCACCAGCCCAGAAGAAATACCAATAACCAAGAAGCATAAGAAAGACACTCCTGGGTGCACAACACTATGAATGTATTTAACACCCTAAACTGTACATTTCAAAATGGTTAAGATGTAAATTGCAGGCAATGTGTATGTTACAATTTAAAAACTGAAGGAGGCCAGGCGCAGTGGCTCATGCCTGTAATCCCAGCACTTTGGGAGGCCGAGGTGGGTGGATCACTTGAGATCGGGGCTCGAGACCAGCCTGGTCAACATGGTGAAACCTCATCTCTATTAAAAATACAAAAAAATTAGCTGGGTGTGGTGGTGGGCCCCTGTAATCCTAGCTACTCAGGAGGCTGATGCAGGAGAATCACTTGAGCCCAAGAGGTGGAAGTTGCAGTGAGCCGAGATCATACCACTGCACTCCAGCCTGGGAGACAAAGTGAGGCTCTGTCTCAAAAAAAAAGAAAAAAGAAAAGAAAAGAAAAACTGAAGGGAAAAAAAGAGGCTCAACTACATTAACATTTGCATAAATTAGAGTAAGGAAGTGCAACTACTTTTCTTCTATGGAATTGGCAAAAATCTAAAAAATGGCCAATATCGAATGTCAAGGAGGCCGTTGGGAAACAGCCGCCTCATCCACCACCACTGGCTGTGGACCAACAGGACCCACTCAAATTGTAAAAGACCATAGTTGTTACAGATGCATTTCATTTTTATAAATCTATCCTCCAGAAATACACAAAGTATGCAAGGATAGACGGACATTGTTCCATTGTTTGTAGAATGAATAGTCTGAAAAGCTAAGTGTCCATTAGTTAGAGAATGGATGAGTAGAATATGGTACATCTATGTATTTAAAATCTATCAAGCTAGGTAGAATTGTAGGTATTGACATGAAAAAATAACCAAGATGTTGTGGAGGGAGAAGTCACAAAATAATATGTGTATATAGTATGATATTTATAGTTTTAGGAACTCTATATATCCATATTTTATCATCATAGAGAGAAATATAGATTGTAGATAGAACAAGGATAGACAGATATAGATGACAAGCAGGTAGGTAGGTAGGTAGGCTGATTAATTGATCTCAACAGCCCTGACCTTATGCCTAGACAGACAGAGATAGACAGACAGACAGACAGATAAACAGACGTGTAGGTAGGTAGGTAGGTAGGTAGGTAGGTAGATAAGATAGATAGATAGATAGACAGACAGATAGATAGATGTATAGATAGAGATAGATGTATAGGTAGGTAGGTAGATAAATTGGTAGATAATTGATAGATGGATAGATGATAGGTAAATGATAGGTAGACAGACATACAGATAGATTAGTCAGTTGGTAGACAGATAATACACAGAGAGATAGATGTATAGGTAATTAGGTAGGTAGACAGGAGACAGAGATAGATGTATAGGTAGGTAGGTAGACAGGAGATAGATAGATAGATAGATAGATAGATAGATAGATAGATAGATAGATGTATAGGTAGGTAGTTAGATAGATAGATAGATAGATGTATAGATAGAGATAAATGTATAGGTAGGGAGGTAGATAGGTAGGTAGATGTATAGAGATAGATAGATAGATGTATAGGTAGGTAGGTAGATAGATTGGTAAATAATTGATAGATGGATAGATGATAGGTGAGTGATAGGTAGATAGACACACAGATAGATTGGTCAGTTGGTAGATAGATAATAGAGAGAGACAGATGTATAGGTAATTAGGTAGGTAGACAGGAGAGAGAGAGAGACAGATGTATATGTAGGTAGGTAGACAGGAAAGAGAGAGAGATAGACGTATAGGTAGGTAGGTAGACAGGAGATAGATAGACATATAGATAGATAGATAGATAGATAGATAGATAGATAGATAGATGTATAGATAGAGGTATAGATAGATAGATGTATAGATAGATAGATAGATAGATAGATAGATAGAGATGTATAGATAGAGGTATAGATAGATGTATAGATAGATAGATAGATAGATAGATAGATAGATAGATAGATAGATAGAGGTATAGATAGATGTATAGATAGATAGATAGATAGAGGTATAGATAGATGTATAGATAGATAGATAGATGTATAGATAGAAAGAGATAGATGTATAGGTAGGTAGGTAGGTAGATAAATTGGTAGATAATTAATAGATGGATAGATGATAGGTAAATGATAGGTAGACAGACATACAGATAGATTGGTCAGTTGGTAGATAGATAATACACAGAGAGATAGATGTATAGGTAATTAGGTAGGTAGACAGGAGACAGAGATAGATGTATAGGTAGGTAGGTAGACAGGATATAGATAGAGGTATAGATAGATAGATAGATGTATAGGTAGGTAGATAGATAGATAGATAGATAGATAGATAGATAGATACACACATACATACATACATACATAGATGTATAGATAGAGATGTATAGGTAGGGAGGTAGATAGGTAGGTGTATAGAGATAGATAGATGTATAGGTAGGTAGGTAGATAGATTGGTAGATAATTGATAGATGGATAGATGATAGGTGAGTGATAGGTAGATAGACACACACAAAGATTGGTCAGTTGGTAGATAATAGAGAGAGATAGATGTATAGGTAATTAGGTAGACAGGAGAGAGAGAGATAGACGTATAGGTAGGTAGGGAGACAGGAGATAGATAGACATATAGATAGATAGATAGATAGATAGATAGATAGATAGATAGATAGATAGATAGTAGATGTATAGATAGAGGTATAGATAGATAGATGTATAGATAGATAGATAGATAGATAGATAGATAGATAGATAGATAGATAGACAGATAGATAGGAAGGTAGGGAGACAGATCAGTCGGTTGGTAGATGATTGACTGATTGACTGATAATTTGACAAAAGAGCCAACCAGAAACACACCAAACTAATAATAGTGGTTACCCCTAGGAATAAGAGCAGGACTGGAGCTTAAGAGATGGAGAAGCGTTGCTTTTTCTTTTTATATGTAATTCTATATTCTGTGAATTCATAAGAGAACATGCGTTCTGGCAGTATTTGTGTAATTTCTTTAAATGTAAGGAAGTTACTAAATGATACGTACAGTATGATTCCATTTTGTTTTTTCCAGAAGGACCACATGTACCTACTGGATCAGTATCTGGGGTATCTGCTGCCCGGAAGGACACCTCGCCTTTCTTACCACCACCTGCCCCAGTATCTTTTTGTCTCCATTCCTATCATTTTTAACCAGGAGCAGAGAGAAATCTTGACCAGGGGAGGGGCAGAAAGAGGAGGAAAAAAAGGAAAGAAGGGACACGCTGGGCTCTCTGCAGGTCCTCTGAACAGAACGGAACCATCTGTCCCCCAAAAATAATCTAGGGAAACTGTTCAAGGGTGTATATGAGCTCATAGGTTTAAAGAGCAGAGAGTGAGTGACAGCGTGTGGAGCTGGGGATGAGGTCTCTTCTCCCCACCTGGCCAGAACCCCCAACATCCGACGCCATCTGGCACCTCCAGAATCAGCAGCTTTGAGAGTTTCCAGAGATAGCATCTTCAGCAAGGAATCCATCAGCTTTTCACCATGAGGTGATAGTGGAGAAGGGATGGGAATGGAAGGGAAGACCAGGGACAGAGACAGCCCAGAAACGAGTCGGGGGCAGGGGTAGGGGAGTTCTGAGCTCCCTTTGGAGGGTCCAGGAATTAACCAGGGGGACCCTCTGAGGTGAGACTGAACTCTGCTTCCACACAGGATGACATGTGGGCTAAGCGCGTGCTAGTAAACACAGCAGACAACAGCCACCCCACCGTTAACAGAGGCCCTTGGAGGGCTTCTGCAAGAAATCCAAGTCACATCCATTGTTTTAGGGTCTTGCTGTAATTTTTTTTAAATGTATACGAAACCCAAGTTCCCGCAATGGTGGTACATGTTAAACGGTCAATCCTGCGAGTGTGTTTTTGGCTTCCACAATTTCACTTGGTGCCAATAAAAGTGCCTACATTCAAGGTCCAGTTATAATCTAATGTCCAGGTCCAAAGGTCTGCCAGGGAGAAAAAAATAATAGGCTGGAAGGTTAAATTCCAAAACGTGATCACGTGGTCCTCTCTCCAGATGGCACAAGGGATTTGTTATTGTTTATTTATGGTTTTGGATTTCTTTATGATGAAGACGTTTTATTATGTGCAAGCAAATAATGAATATTTAAAATAAATGAAGGTGGCCAAGCGCGATGGTTCACACCTGTAATCCCAGCACTTTGGGAGGCCGAGGTGGGCAGATCACCTTAGGTCAGGAGTTCAAGAGCAGCCCGGCCAACATGGTGAAACCCTGTCTCTACTAAAAATACAAAAATTAGCCGGGCATGGTGGTGGGTGCCTGTAGTCCCAGCTACTTGGCAGGCTGAGGCAGGAGAATTGCTTGAACCAGGGAGGTGGAGGTTGCAGTGAGCCGAGATTGCACCACTGCACTCCAGCCTTGGCGACAGAGCTAGACTTGTCTCAAAAAAAAAAAAAAAGAAAAGAAGTGGCCAGGTGCCAGGTGGCTCACACCTGGAATCCCAGCACTTTGGGAGGCTGGGGCAGGAGGATCATTTGACCTCAGTAGTTTGAGACCGCCCTGGGCAGCATGGTGAAACCTGTCTCTACCAAAAATATAAAAATTAGCCAGGCATGGTGACACATACCTGTAGTCCCAGCTACTCAGGAGGCTGAGGTGGGAGAATCACTTTAGCCCTGGAGGCAGAGGTTGCAGTGAGCCAAGATCGCACCACTGCAGTCCAGCCTGGGTGACAGAGTGAGACCCTATCTCAAAAAAAAAAAAAAAAAAAAAAAAAAAAAAGGTTAAAAAATAAAATAAATGAATGTGCCTGGTACCTTTAAAAAAAAAAATCAAACGTTTGCCGGCCCTGCCACCTGAACCCAGTGAGACGCCCTGCAACGGATCCCCAAGTCCTTAAGGGGCTAGAAAAGTAGCCCAGGAGACTGGACAGCCAGGCAGGAGGTCCCGGCAGCTGTGCTCCGGCTGCTGCTCCTGCGAGGAGGCGGCTTTCGAGGTCCCAGTCTCCTTCTAGCTGTTTCTGAAGAAAGTTGTCCTGCCTCCTTCTCTCACCTGTGCTGGCCCCTCCCTGCCCTCTCAGTGTCCCTGGGCCTATCAGAGAGTAGGTGGGGCTGGGAATCCGCCTCCACAGAGGGTTCTGGGACCCTGGTCACTGTCTTTTTGTATTTGCGATGCTAATTTGTTCAACATAAACATTTAAAGTCTACTGTAGTTTTGAAACTTTGTCTTAGCCTTACTTTACTTTTTAGGATATGAGGAGCCTCCAGAAGTAGAAAGGGATGCTCTTCGGACCATCCGTGAGACCCTGCGACCGTCAAGGAGAGTGACAGTGACCTGGGTCCCTGCCACACCTGAGCATGGCTCTACCCAGCCGTTCGGATTATTGCACAGTGGATCTTGACTGCCCGTGGGCCTTGGGCAGGTTACTTAACCCCCTCCGTGCCAGTTTGCTGATCTGTAAAATGGGGATGAGGATACACCCGCCTCGTAGGGTTAAGCAGTTGATACAAGCGTTGGAATCGCACCTGGTACGGGGTGCGGGCTAAGTCAGTGTTTGCTGTGATTTTTCAATCAAGGTCTGACTTTCAAGTGGGCTGTGGGCCCAGGAGGGCAGAGACGGCTGTGATTGCTGGGTTCGCCCGGGGCCTGCACGTGGCGGGCGGCAGCGTTTATGGACAGCACCTGAGGCCGGGGCCGCACGATGGGCAGGCTCTAGCAGCCCCCACGCCGGCCGAAGAGGCCGGGGCGGGCAGGAGGGAAGCCCGGGGAAGGGAGCGGCGCGTCGAGGCTCACCAATCTCCACCTCCACCTCCTCCGGCGCCATCGTGCGGTAGATGAAGAGCGCCGAGGGGCCCTCCTCCTCGCTCGCCTGGTTGAGGAAGTGCAAGATGAGGTCCTCGCCCTGGCCGTCGTCGCGGTTGAGCAGGTCCTCGAAAAGCTGGGGGTCGGTGATGCCGAAAGCCGCATACACGCGGTCGCGCATCCACAGCACCCGCAGGTCGTCCATGGCGCCGCGCAGGGCAGAGGGAGCCGGGCGCAGGGCGGGCGTCCGTGGCAACGGCGGCCCTAGCAATGGGCGCCCTGGCAACGGCCACAGCCTGCCCCGCCGACGGCGCCGGCGCTGGGGGCTGCAAGCTCGGCAGTGCCCCGCGCCCGGCCCCTCGATCCCCGAACCCGCGCGCCGCAGCCCGCGCCCCGGCCCCGAGATCTCGGAGGCGCGCACCAGGCCCCTGGGCTGCCGAGGTAGGCTGGTTGCTCCCTGGTGCCGGCAGCGCGCACGCCCCTGGATGCGGAGCGGGACCCTCGCCGCCAGGAGCCGCCCTCGGGCCGCTGCAGCCGAGGGTGCGACCTCACCCCACGCCGACCGGTCTGGAAGCAGCCTGCCCACCTTGCAGATGAAGCTGGGGCTAGAGAGGTGGCGAGACGAAGGTCACAGCACCTCGGCGGTGGCAGAGGCAGGATTAGAGGCCAGACAGAAGGATACGGCCTCAGCCCTCAGCCACGTGGGTCGAAGGCCAGCGGAGGAGGAAATAAGCCGAGAAAGCACGAGTTCCTCGTGGCCTACGAAATCAGGGAAGAAGGAGCAGAGTTCTTTGGCTTTCTTGCCAAACCAGAGCATAATAAAGCGAAACACCCACGTTTAAAAATATAGATATATTTATTTGTCATTAGCAAAAGTGGTTCAATACTGATAGAAGATGCAAATTTGTCCTTTCATGCATTTGTGGAGCAAAGTACTAACTTGTTCACTGTCATTTCCCCTCACAAGGAGTTGAGCCCCTAGATGACTCAGGCTAACCCTAAGAACCTACCTAGCTAGCCTTCTTAGATACTCCCATCAAAGAACAGGTGGCTTGTACTAAGTATTTCTGAAAATTCTAAACCAAATCAGCAAAAATGGCCTGACTGTGGGAAGACTGTTTGTCCAAACTGCCTTATTCCCATCATCTTGATTTGAGAGCTTCATAATAACCTTCCTGGATATATTCCCTGTGGCACGCAAGCAAAACCTGGCTTTACGTCTTTAACAGAGGAATTTATTGTTTTAAATGCAGACTGCAGAATAGGTGTAGAAGTTGTTTTTTGTTTTTCTTTTCCAAAATGTGTCAGGCTCTAAAACGTCTGAATATGTAATTCATGTACATCGTAAGGCTGACCTATGCTACAGGTATTCTGTGCCTTATTAAACAACTGCAGAGGGCCAGGCACGGTGGCTCACGCCTGTAATCCTAGCACTTTGGGAGGCCAAGGTGGGTAGGTCACCTGAGGTCAGGAGTTTGAGACCAGCCTGGCCAATATGGTGAAACCCCATCTCTACTAAAAATACAAAAATTAGCCAGGCACTGTGGCAGGCGCCTGTCATCCCAGCTACTCAGGAGGTTAAGGCAGGAGAATTGCTTAAGCCTGGGAGGCAGAGGTTGCAGTGAGCCGAGATTGCACCACTGCACTTCAGCCTGGGTGACAGAGTGAGACACCGTCTCAAAAAAAATAAAATAAAATAATTTTTAAATAAACAACTACTGAGGGGATGCTGACACCAGAATGTTGTTATAAAATATCCATTCCAGAAACAGAAACAGAGCAGCATTCAGCGAAAGAGGAGTTCCAAGTCCTTTTGCTGCTAGAAAGTCTGCAGGGCTCACCCAGATCCTATCAGACAGAACACCCTTTGCACTCCTTAACTGACCACCGCAATTGCAGTCTCCAGCCCAGCAAGTTGAATCAAAGTCTAGTTTACTGAAGAAATCCCTTGGGTTTTAAGATTCTGTTAACACATGGTAATAAACATCTAAATAAAAAGTGAAAAATGTCATGTCGTGACATTTATCTTTAGGAAAATAAACAGATATTCAGTATCATCCACACAACTTGCCATCTGTGTTCTGGATCTCTGCTATCAAGGGAATGAAGTATGTTTTAAAAACTGGATACATAATAGGTTCTAGCAAAAGGCTTAAAAACAAGCAAAACTGAGCGACAACTCTGGTAACATGACACTGGAGCCCATTGCTTTATAGAGAAACAAATTCCCCTGGCACCTATAAGACACTATTATCAAACTACATTTCCAGAGAGCGCTTTCCCGGAGTTAGGATTCTGAATTCGCTTTTCATATAATGACATTCTACATAAATACTACATAGATTTCAACAGAGAAATGACTGCATCCTCTACTCTATAGCCTGAGAAGAGGTGTTAATTAGAAAGAGTTAAAAAAGTGGTCCCCCATGGGAATTACTAGTGGGGAGCAGTAAACAATTCCCTCGAATATTGTGTCCCTTATTTACCAATCAGCTAACAGTGCCCTGAAGTCTTGGGCTTCCTAGGGATGAAGTAGTTACTATTGTTTTTATGACAGATCCCTGGAGCAAAGTAACACAAATGTCCCCTTGTGGAAGCATCAGCTCTAGGTGAAAGCAACTCTGAGACCTGACCAGCACTGCTGGGATGTCATAGTCACCCAACACAAGTGCCCGACATGACACCTTTCTAGGGAAGCATAACTTTGAGAGCAGAATCATTTTCAAGCATTTCATCGGCATCATTTGATAATTTAATATGAGGGACAAAAAGCAGTAAGTCCAAACTGGCCTTGGGTAACATCAAGTAGCACACAGAATCTGTACTGTAATCAAAAGGGTTTAATTTTAGGTCACGGCTATGTCAACCTCATGCCTTGAAATCAGCTGCACAGCCACGTTAAACTCAGCACCTCCAGACTCTCAGCTTGTAACAGAAGTGCCAAGCTCTCTACCTCAAAACAGGATAGAGGAGGATGGGGGCAAATAGGCTTTTAATGTGTATCACTCACAATGTCAAGAAGGTGAAAAAAAGTCAGGTTTCTTTTTGAAAATAATTATCTAAAATCAAACTAAAATATGAAAAATTAACCTAATTTGCAAGAATACAGATCAAAATGTTCAACAGGACTGACTCAAGTTCACAAAAAACTAAATGTCAAGTAAACAGATGAATTTAAACTAAAGATTATAAAATAACGGCTATTAAGAAATAGTTTTCAACTGATCTAAACAGTGTTTGAAGGTTTAAATTAACTCTAAATACTTTTATCAGAACTTTAGCTAGAAACAGTCTGAAAGTAAAAAAATTATCATTAGATTGTTCTCAAGGATAAGTGCAATCTCTTCATGGTAAAATATCTTCATTTATATTTTGTTATAAAAATATACAAAATACTACTTTTTACCTTTCCTTCACTCAGTATAAACCCTTCTGGTTCAGTGACATCAGCCAAGCTGTCACTAAATTCAAATCATGTCCACATTACATTTTCTACAGTCACACTGGGTTTTAAGGCTCAGTATACAATTTATCTTTCCAAACATACAATTATCGTAACTGGTTTTATGTAAGGATAACAGGATAAGGGTCCTTAAAAAAATATACAAGTGGGATAACCATTTGCTGTATGTCATTTTATCCCATTGTCCCCAATTACTAAAACAAGACAAAATTGTAAAAACAATCCTCTACTTGTAATTCTAGGTAGCACAGGATAAAAAATGTTTGCATATTTTGGCCAGGCACAGTGGCTCACGCCTGTAATCCCAGCACTTAGGGAGGCCGAGGCGGGTGGATCACTTGAGGTCAGAAGTTCGAGACCAGCCTGGCCAACATGGTGAAACCCTATCTCTACAAAAATACAAAAAAATTAGCTGGTCATGGTGGCGCATGCCTGCAATCCCAGTTATTCGGGAGGCTGAGACAGGAGAATCACTTGAACCCAGGAGGCGGAAGTTGCAATGAGACAAGATCGTGCCATTGCACTCCAGCCTGTGTGACAGAGCGAGACTTCATCTCAAAAAAAAAAAATTGCATATTTTTAAATCCAGCAGAATAAATGTGAATGTTTTCATTACTCATCATTAAATTTTTTAAAAAACTATCCCTACTTCAGCTGTTGGAAAATATTATCTGGTAACTTCAGGTGACAGATTAACTCTGTTGTTTTTTTTAAATAAAGTTTAAAGGAATCAAGTATCTAACACCATTTTCAATTAGCCATGCAAAATTGGCTTCTCTCCCCCAATCCTGTATTTGAAAAAATAACTTTAACATAACGTTTGGCATTAACTTATATTTGCTCATCATAAAAAACCAAAAGAAATTTTTACACCTCAAATTGGTAAACTTTACAAAATATTTAACATATGAGGAAGAGGTATATCTTACAGAATTATTTGGCTATGTCATAAGGCAGTAATGAAGATGGAATTTTTCCTATCATAAATCTGACATAAGTGAAATTCTATAACATGGTCATTCTCCATATCTGAAAGCTTGTTGGTTACAGCAATATGATCATGCCACGCTGTCGTCGTTATTGAACTTTGATGAAAGTAGACTGAATGAGAAAGGAACAAATTTGGTGCCTGCACCAACGTAGAACTTGTTCTGAAATTCTACCCTAAAAAAAAAAAAAGCCATGTATTAATGGAAGACTATGAAATCACATCCCTTAAAACAACATTTATAAGTTAAAAAAAAAAAACTCCTGTGCTGAAATTGCTTCATTCCAAAACATGTTCTTGGCACAAATATCTTTACTTAGCTAAACACCGCCCCCCACCCACAACCCCGTGCTGGCTTTCCCAGTGTGAACAGAAACTCTGACACATCCGCTGCCTCTCACTGCCCAACACACAAAAAAGCACGTGCACAAGTAACGAGACCCTCTCCTGCCACTTGAGTCACTGGAGGCTCAGAGCAGTAATCCAACCTACACCACAAAACATTAGGAATTACATAAGAAGGATTTATTTTGCAATAAGATAGAGCAACCTGTCAGACCCAAAGTGAATTAGGAGTATGAAACATATGTAAGTATTCTGCAAACTTAAACTTGCTTTTACTTGTCAGCGATAATAGTTCAGAAACAAAATACATTTTTTTTTTTTTTGACACGGAGTTTTGCTCTTGTCCCCCAGGCTGGAGTACAATGGCGTGATCTCAGCTCACTGCAACCCTGCCTGCTGGGTTTAAGTGATTCTCCTGCCTCAGTCTCCCAAGAAGCTGGGATTATAGGCGCACGACACCACACCCAGCTAATTTTTGTATTATTAGTAGAGACAGGGTTTCATCGTGTTGTCCAGGCTGGTCTTGAACTCCTGGCCTCACGTGATCCACCTGCCTTGGCCTCCCAAAGTGCCAGGATTACCAGCATGAGCCACTGCACCCGGCCCAAAATACAATTTTAACTCAGAGGATATGAACGCAGATCCCAATGGTAGGAAGGGAAGAACTGGCCTAAATTCAGCATTAGATTTTGCAGGGGCTGTGTATATTTGGTTGGGCAGGGCGGTGGGGGGTGGGTATGTTTTTTAAATAACAGTTCCAAGGCTAGGTTTCAAACTCACCAGTGGAGGCGTATGGCGTGAAGAAACGCAGAAAGCCCTTCCATGATCAGCAGGATGAAAATGGTCAAAACTGCAAAGAATGCGATAACCGGGAGCAGTACCAAGACGCCATAGGTGGTGTCGACGCGGAGGCCCACGCGCATCAGCATGGCCCACAGGACATCAGACAACTCTGCAAAGGAGTGCAGCCTGCACAGGTCATGCTCACTTATGTACAGTGGGTCCCTCTGTGAGCCACCTGGACTGAGTTTCCCTCTGACAGCTCTGAACTATTATCCCATAAAATAATAGACACAACTGCTTCTCATGTGAAAGCCTGTCAGCTCCGAGACGGTCTCAAACACTAAGGAAGACCCGGTGCTCCAAAAACATCAGAGGCCATCTCCCAAAGGGAAGTCTTGCCCCAGACTAGGTTTGGGTTGTGACCTCCCAAAGCAGCACTAGACCAGGCAGCCAGAAACTGGCTCCCAGGCCTGGTTCTGCCACTGAGGGACCAACTGGATGACCGTGAGTAAAGCACCGACACTCAGTGGCTTCAGTCACCACCTCTGCAAAATGGAGATGAACGCCCACAGGGCCCCTTCAGCCATAAAATTCCAGACCTTTGGCTATGCTTATAAAAACATAAGCATTTTTTTTAACTAAAAAAAAAAAAAAAAGACACCCTCTTGTCCGGTGGTTTCCACAAGCACAGGCAGTGCTTGCTTTGCAAAAAAAGACCTTGCAATCAAAACCATCCGAAGCATCCCTATTAATCCATGGGAAAAAAGGTTTGTTCTGTGGCCTTTAAAATTTTTGTTAAAACATTAAAAACTCTCTTATTGTTGGCTATATTGTTGGCCAACAATAAGAGGGTTTTTTTTTTGTTTTTTTGTTTGGTTTTGTTTGGTTTTGTTTTGTTTTTTGTTTTTTTTTTTTTGAGACAGAGTCTCACTCTGTCACCCAGGCTGGAATGCAGTGGCACGATCTCGGCTTGCTGCAAGCTCTGCCTCCCGGGTTCATGCCATTCTCCTGCCTCAGCCTCCCGAGTAGCTGGGACTACAGGCACCCGCCACCACGCCCAGCTAATTTTTTGTATTTTTAGTAGAGACAGGGTTTCACCGTGTTAGCCAGGATGGTCTCGATCTCCTGACCTCATGATCTGCCCGCCTCGGCCTCCCAAAGTGCTGGGATTACAGGCGTGAGCCACCGCACCCAGCCAATAAGAGAGTTTTTAACGTTTTAACAAAAAATATAGGGAAATGAAAAAATGGTAAATCTATCTTTCAAATGTTAGAAGCACCGAGTATTACAGTCTTTTGTCTGTTATATAAATAAATAAATAAATAAATAAGATAGTTTATTAGGGTAGTTTGAACAGTGCTTGGTTTCTATTGTGTAACTTGGCAAGCTGGATGACCTGATCCAGGGCAAGCATCTTTCCTAATACTTGCCAAATTGTCCTACGCTTTTTTTTTTTTTAACTTTTTTTTTTTTTGAGACAGAGTCTCGCTCTGTCACCCGGGCTGGAATGCAGTGACGTGATCTCAGCTCACTGCAACCTCCGCCTCCTAAGTTCAATCAATTCTCCTGCCTCAGCCTCCCAAGTAGCTGGGACTACAGGCACCCATCACCACGCCCAGCTAATTTTTGTATTTTTAGTAGAGATGGGGTTTTGCCATGCTGGTCAGGCTGGTCTCAAACTCCTGACCTCAGGTGATCCACCTGCCTTGGCCTCCCAAAGTGCTGGGATTACAGGTGTGAGCCACTGCGCCTGGCCTGTCCTATTCTTTTCTACGTTTGAACCCACTTGCAACACTGTATCCTTTGCACCTTCAACATCCTGAAACATTGCCGAGCACCAGTGGTGGGTTATCGGCATCTTCATCACAACACCTGCCGCACGTAGGTTGGTAAATGCACCTGCACCTACCTGCACAGCTAGGTACTGTGGTGACTGAAATGGGAACCACGCTGCTGGGGAACAGGTGTTAACTACACTGTGGAAACTAACATGTGTGCATTATTGGAACTGTGCAAAGGGAGGACTCCTGTGATCAAGGCTACCCATGAGTGCTGTGGCAGGACTTGCTTGAAATAAACAGATATTCACACTTGGTAAGGCAGCACTAAATAAAATAACTACTAACAGAAACAGTAATGGCAACAGTAGCAAGTGCTTACACCAGAGGCTCCCGAGCCGTCTCAGTTCTCAAAGCCCCTTGTGTCTCACTGATTTTTTTTTTTTAAATTGGGCTGCCTCTGAAGCCAGACCAGCCTCGAGAGACTCTCTCTGTGATTTTTCCACAGCACCCCTCAGCCAAAAGAAATAGCCAAGAGAGCTGTGTATTAAGTAGTCAATAACGTAAGTTCACATGGCAGCTGCAAGATGGTGCTATGACTATTAGTTACAAAGTTAAAATATCCCACAGTGCCCGGAGTCTGCTGGCACTACAGGGCGTTGGGAACTGCAGGTCTAAGCAGGAACTTACGTGCGTGAGCCAGGCTGAGCGCCCAGAGCCTCAGGTAGGAGGCGGTGTTGGAGATGCATCCCAGACAGTACTCGATGGAATGGATTACTTGGGTCATTAGTATTTCTCCAAAATTAAACTGAGAGAGATCATACAACATATGTTAAGAGTCATGATGTTACATGTGTACTTCTACATGCCAAGTGGGTTCCACTTCAAGGATTACAATGAAAGAGCTGCCGGCTGGAGGCTGGTGAGAACACGCTAGATTGTGAGGAACAGAAACCCAAGACGTATTCTGTTCACCATGCTGCCACTACCCAGCTCCATGACCAGACTTTACCACCCCTAATCCCCACCTTCATCAGCCCCACTCCCACCCCATGCCTCAGACTCCCCCGTGTAAATGAAGAGGGTAGACCAGAGGAACTGCCATGGCCACAGCTGCTACGCCAACGGGATTCCGGGGCAGGTCTCAGTAATTATGAAACATCTACTGATAAAATAGGTATTCACCAACTGCAAGAGTAGAAGGCGATTCACTAGATGTGAGCATTCTAAGTAGAGCCAACCAGGGAAAACTATGCAAGGGGTCCTTGACAGGGAAAGGGCTGCAAAACACCAGGCAAGGTGACTCTCATGCGCTTTCCAGCTCTGCTTTTGTTTCTCTATGATCCTAGAACTTAATTATTAATTATCCCAAATTAAAACACGAAATTACATAATAATTACAAAATGCTGATTATAAGACATTTTGTTTGGTCCTCACTAAATGGCCAAAATAAAGTTTCCATGAAAAGAAAGGAGGCCGTGCTCTGCTGTCTTCCTGGGACTGCACCTCTGTTCTTTGCGGGGAGCCACTACTTCCCTGTCCAGCCTTGTACCCCCAACCACAGTGGCTCTGAATTATGTTCCCAAAAGTCTTATGCTGAAGCCCTAACTGCAATGTGACTGTATTTGAAGACAGAACCTTTGAGGAGGTAATCGAGGTTGAGTGAGGTCAGGAGGTGGGCCCTGACCCACTGTGACTACTGTCTTCTGGGAAGAGCAGGAGAAACAGGGGTGCAGGCACAGAGGAAAGGCCCTGTGCCGACATAGCAAGCTGAGCAGGGAGGCCTCAAGGGAAACAGCCTGCCAGCATCTCAGTTCCGGCCTGCCAGCCTCTGGAGCTGTGAGAAACAAGTCTCTTGTGGACACCACCCAGTCTGTGGTATTTTGTTATGGCAGCCCCAGCAGACTAAGACAGCAGTCACTGGTCCAGGGGACTGAGAACGCAGTCACTGGTAAAGGGGACTGAGGCAGCAGTCACTGGTAAAGGGGACTGAGACAGCAGTCACTGGTAAAGGGGACTGAGACAGCAGTCACTGGTAAAGGGGACTGAGGCAGCGTTTACTGGTAAAGGGGACTAAGGCAGCAGTCACTGGTAAAGGGGACTGTGGGCGGCAAGCCATCCAGATGTCAAGGCAAGAGATGGAGGGCACGAGCTGTTCCAGTATAATAAAATATATAAAACAAGAGTTATACTAGATCTAGATCATAGACATGATTATATATGAATATCATTAATCATTAGTTTGTAGCAATTACTCTTTATTCCAATATTATAAAAATCTTCGCTCTATAATCATAACCTAGGAAAAACCAGGCCATACAGAGATAGGAGCTGAGGGGACATAGTGAGAAGTGACCAGAAGACAAGAGTGCGAGCCTTCTGTTATGCCTGGACAGGGCCACCAGAGGGCTCCTTGGTCTAGCGGTAACGCCAGCATCTGGGAAGATGCCTGTTGCCAAGCGGACCATGGTCTAGCGGTAGCGTCAGTGTCAAGGAAAAACACCCACTACTTAGCGGACTGGGAAAGGGAGGGGAAAGGGAGTCTCCCTTTCCCCGGGGGAGTTTAGAGAAGACTCTACTCCTCCACCTCTTGTGGAGGGCCTGACATCAGTCAGACCCGCCCGCAGTTATCCGGAGGCCTAACGGTCTCCCTGTGATGCTGTGCTTCAGTGGTCATGCTCCTAGTCCGCTTTCGTGTTCCATCCTGTACACCTGGCTCTGCCTTTTAGATAACAGTAGCAAAATTAGTGAAAGTACTAAAAGTCTCTGATATGCAGAAATAATGACGTAAGTGGTCTCTCTCCCTCTCTCTCTCTGCCTTGGCTGCCAGGCAGGGAAGGGCCCCCTGTCCAGTGGACACGTGACCCACATGACCTTACCTATCATTGGAGATGACTTACACTCTTTACCCTGCCCCTTTTGCTTTGTATCCAATAAATAACAGTGCAGCCAGACATTCGGGGCCACTACCGGTCTCCGCATCTTGGTGGCAGTGGTCCCCTGAGCCCAGCTGTCCTTTATCTCTTTGTCTTGTGTCTTTACTTCTACAATCTCTCGTCTCCGCACATGGGAAGAAAAACCCACCAACCCTGTGGGGCTGGTCCCTACAGGGGACTAAGGCAGCGGTCGCTGGTAAAGGGGACTGAGGCAGCAGTCGCTGGTAAAGGGGACTGAGGCAGCGGTCGCTGATAAAGGGGACTGAGGCAGCGGTCGCTGATAAAGGGGACTGAGGCAGCGGTCGCTGGTAAAGGGGACTGAGGCAGCGGTCGCTGATAAAGGGGACTGAGGCAGCGGTCGCTGGTAAAGGGGACTGAGGCAGCGGTCGCTGGTAAAGGGGACTGAGGCAGCGGTCGCTGGTAAAGGGGACTGAGGCAGCGGTCGCTGGTAAAGGGGACTGAGGCAGCGGTCGCTGGTAAAGGGGACTGAGGCAGCGGTCGCTGATAAAGGGGACTGAGGCAGCGGTCGCTGGTAAAGGGGACTGAGGCAGCGGTCGCTGATAAAGGGGACTGAGGCAGCGGTCGCTGGTAAAGGGGACTGAGGCAGCAGACACTGGTCCAGGGACAGCAGGTATTTGGGGATTCTTTCCTAACACTAACAAGCTGGTAAGGGCGCTTTGCTCTCTGATGGAAAGACTGAAAAAATAAGCCCAGGGCAACTTGTTACCATGGTTCTAGCATCATGGGGCCAACTGACTTCACAATATAAAGAAAACTTACAAAGAAAGAAAGCCAACCAAGGCCTCTTGGAATTGGAGACCCAAAAACCGTCATCATCCTGAAACCACCTCTGTCCTGCCATGAGCCAGTAAAAATCCCTTCACAATCAGAAAAAACTGGGTCTCTATTTCTTGCGACTATGGAAAAGTTCTGACTGATCCACGAAACTTCTGAAAGCAACGTTCATGGCACCTTAAGTCACTCCAATCATAACTCTCAACATAACAGCAGAAATCCCACTGGAGAAGTGAGAGGACAAAATGACCCCAACTCATAAAATGCCACCACCTCTATCATCAAACAGCAATTGGAAAGCGCTGGTTTCTCATAGTCGTGGAGGCTGGAAGCCCCATTTTCTTAACCATTTTTTAAGATGATTAAATACTATCTTAACATGATCATCTCTATGGAAGCTTGGTTACTTATCTAAGTTCATCAATAGCAGCCGAAAAGATTTACCTCTTCACACGCCATTTCTCTACATCCATCTTCCACTTGGCGATTTCCCTCTTCTACATCTTGGCTTCCCAGCAATGAAACTTCTTCCTCACTATCTTTCCTTATAAGTGTGTAACCACTCTAACAACCAAAAGAGCACAGAGTCAGTGCCTGTAAAACCACAAGGTTGTGACAAAACCAAACTTGTATAGTTTCTTTGTTTCTCTTAATGATTCAGCTCTTTAGAATAAAAAAGTTCTTTAGGCTAGGCACAGTGGCTCACACCTGTAATCACAACACTTTGGGAAGCCGAGGCAGGTGAATCACCTGAGGTCAGGAGTTCGAGACTGGCCTGTGCAACATGGCAAAACCCCGTCTTTTACTAAAAATACAAAAATTAGCAGGGCATGGTGGTGGGCACCTGTAGTCTCCCTACTTGAGGGCTGAAGCAAGAGAACTGCTTGAACCCAGAAGGCAGAAGTTGCAGTAAGCTGAGATAGTACCACTGCACTCCAGCCTGGACAACAGAGGAAGACTCCAGTCTCAAAAAAAAAAAAAAAAAAAAAAAGAAAAGAAAAAGAAAAGAAAGAAAATCTTAAAGAAGAAGAAATTAAGAAGAATATGGAAAAAGGCATTTTAATTGTGCCCATCTGAACTGAAGGATTGAGTTAAACTCCTAATAAGCTTGTAGTTCATACCAGCAAGGCAGGTCTCCACAGGACCTGGACACAGCAGGCTCTTTCAACATCAATGTTTTATTTACTTATTTATTTTGAGACAGAGTCTTGCTCTGTTGCCCAGGCTGGAGTGCAGTGGCACGATCACAACTCACTGCAAACTCTGCCTCCCAGGCTCAAGCCATCCTCCCACCTCAGCCTCCCGAGTACCTGGGACTAAAGGTGCACACCACCACACCAGCTTATTTTTGTATTCTTGGTAGAGACAGGGTTTTGCCATGTTGCCCAGGCTGGTCTCAAACTCCTGGGCTCAAGTGATCTGCCCGCTTTGGCCTCCCAAAGTGCTGGGATTATAGGTGTGAGCTACCATGCCCAGCCAACATCAATGTTTTAAATAAAGGAAACTTTGGCTTTTAAATCAAGAGACAGGGACCCTCCAGGAGGTGTTTTCTACACCAATCCTTATATAACTGAAAGCAGGCTTTGCTCACAGTTGTAAATGCATCCAAACCCGCACTTACCCGGTTCACTCCGAAGCAACTACGTCCATTGTGAAGCCACAACAAAAACAGTGGCTTTCCCAAGAAAAGGACGGGGACAGACAATGCTGTGACAACCAGCAGCACTCTCTGGACATACTCCTATTAGTGCAGAAGGTGAGAAACCCAATTAAAATGTGAAGGCCTGCCTGCAGAGTCAGCAGCACACGATGAAATCAGGAAAGATCAAACAATGTCTCCACACGAGGAACAGTCAATAAATGCCAGCCAGCTACACTTGCCAGCGGGTTTTCTTCTCCTAAACTCATAGCTGAATTCTAGAACTGATAAATAACATTAATGACCCTGTGGTAAAGTATTATTTTGTTTCAGACCAGCAAGGAAACTTTACAAAAATTCTAAAGAGAGTCAAACTCCAACTAATCATTTTCTGTAAACACTGTAAATGAGAAAGTATAAGCACAAGCAGAATATTTTTTATATTCTTGGTTCTGTTTTCCTGTTATTTGATGATTATAAAGACTGAGGACTATGAGTGTGAAGCAAGTGGATTTACCTCCACACACAGAAAATCGTGGAAGAGAATTCAGAACAAAACCAAAAACACTTCCTTAGAAAAACGAAGATTTATAGTTACTTAAAGCTAAATCAAAAGCAAAACCCACTCGGGCTTACACAGCCACGGCAGGCAGTCTGCATGGCTTTCCAGGGTCTGGACGGGACACTGTGCTGTCCAAGCTTATCACTCTCTATGGTCGCCCCTCATCAAAAACAGGTTCCTCGAGCTCTGTGTGCTACTCAGGCACAAAGCTGTATTATCTATACACTATCAACACGATGAACCTCTTGAAATGCCGAGAAAGGTGGCGGCCACAGGCAGAGCCACATCAGAAGTCCTGGGCTGGAGCCAGGCTGACCTAGGTTAACAGCCTGGCCCTACAGACCGCTGAGTGACCAGGACTGCCCTGAGCCACCAGTTATCACCAGTAACAGGGGATGACACCACCTACCTCCTGGGGCTGTTGTGAGAATTAATAAACACTAAGTAAGGAAAGCACACTCTCAGGTATGTGGCAGGTACTAAAGAAAGGTAGCCGCCCTTCCTTGATCTTTCCGTCCACAGCACCTGTGCCCACTGAACGCCCCTGCATTTATCTGTGGTATCTATGCCATTGTACAAAACTTCAATAAAATAATGATAAAATACAATTCTTAAAAATCATAAACAAGAGAAACAAAAATACAGAAACAAAAAGTTCAAAAAGAACGCAAATATGCATCTCGTCAACAAGGCCAAAGTTCCGTAAGTTGAGCTTCAAATCTGACTTAAAACTTTCCAGCACCCAATAGAATATGAAAAACAAAACCAAATGCTCCATTCACAGATCAACACGATGAAAAACCAAAATACAGCTCAGAAGGAACACAGGCTCTGATACTACTGACTGGGAGGGTTTCCCCAGACGTCCTCACAGACACTGGACACCGTGGTGAGCCGTGTCTGGACCAGCATCCGTGGGCAGGAGGTGCCGTGGCGCTCACAGCAGAAAGACCCTCAATGTAAGGTAGGTAAGAACTATGGCAAATGCTGACATTTACTGAGTAGCTGGGATTGTGCAAGCACGTTCGTACGCACTTTGGACACATGTGCGCTACACTATGAACCAGCTCCTGTTTTTAGTCCCATTTTACAGATGAGGAAACGGAGGCAGAGAGAAGTTACTCATCTGCTCAAAGCTCCATCCTGAGGAAACAGCAGAGCGGGGCCTCCAAGCAGAGCAGTCAGCCCTTAGAGCCCACTGTGACATCACACAAAGGCACAGTGAGAGGAAAGCTCATTTTTTGAAAGGGTCCATGTGCTGTGATCCAGGTGGTCCCTTCTAAATGCAGGAAGGGGACTGGGCAGCCCTCAGGATCCCTCTGGTAATGCATTTTCTTCCCAGCAGTTTTGTTGGTTTTGGTTTTGGTTTGAGACAGGGTCTTGCTCTGTCACCCAGGCTGGAGTGCAGTGGTGCAGTTATGGCTCACTACAGCCTGGACCTCCTGGGCTCAAGCGATCCTCCTGCCTCAGCTTCCCAAGTAGCTCGGACTACAGGTGCAGCCATCATGCCTGACAAATTTTTGTATTTTTTGTAGAGATGAGGTCTTGCTGTGTTGCCCAGGCTGGTCTCGAACTCACGGGCTCAAGCAATCCGCCAGCCTTGGCCTCTTAAAGTGCTGGGATTACAGAAATGAGCCACTGTGCCCAGACTCTTCCTACTCGTTTTGATGGCTACTGAGTGGCAGCGAGTTTGGTCATGCTGCCTGCACACAGCAGTCGAGCTGGACTGGCATCCTCCAGTGATGACACATGCAGAGACAGAAAGGGCCCTCCCAGGCTCCTGGGAGTCCATGGAGATCACCCCAACACTTCTACCGCTCAGAATAAAAGGCTATTGGGAATACTTTCGTTAAGTTCATGAGGGTGGGAAGATGACTCACCTGCCCTGTGTAAAGGCCACTTGTTTTACTGGCTGGGAATAAAAACATGTTAATAAATTCAATCAGAATGCTGGGAGCAACTCTGGAGGTTTCTGCTGAAAAAACCAGCCACTTGTAGAAAATCATAAATATAAGGTATCCAAAGATACAGAGCATGAAGAGAAGTTCTGGGATGGAAACCAGGAAAATGTTGAACTTCTTCCTGAAGTGCCTAGGAAAGAAAAGGAATCAACCAACCCATGAACAAGATCAGCCTAAGTTAAAAAGAGTAAATTAAACTCTCTGCAACTAAACTATAAAGCGAATTTCAGAATAACATCATTTCTCATATGATGACTCCAGATACATCTGAGTGTCCAGATACATCTACGAGGAAGAGATGTGAGGTCAGCCAAAACTACTACAGTTTTTGCAGTCAAATCTCACTCAAACTTTCTTCCTTAGTTCCTTATTCAGAAACATTTCCTTCCTTAAAGTAAGTCTACACAATATTAGTGAATCTGGCTCCAAAATGCTGTGTCTTACATTGTTTTAAGTTTTTCAAGAGTCCAGTTATAGTGACTTAAAGCTACAGCATCAAATTATACAAACTATGTTTAGAGATCAGAATGAACAGGTCTAGTCAGAGAAAAATGACACCATCTCTTACTCTTCATATACTAGCTCTAATAAAGTAAAAACAAAACGATTTTTTATTTGTAAAATAATAAAGGAATATGACAAGCACCCCTTCTGGAAATTGACATGAATGCACAGGTCACATGTCTCCCTCACTTGAATGGAAGCTCCACTGGGGCAATAACTTTTTTCTGCCCTCCTCACTGCTGAACACCTAGTGTCTAGAACAGCACTTGACACTACTATGCGCTCGATAAATATATATTTGCTGAATGAATTGCTGAAACCACAGAAAATCTAAATAACTTCAACAGAATCATGTAAATACAACATCATATTGGCTGCCCCTTACCCAATAAATATAGTCACCAACAAGAAGCAAAATTGAAGAAATGCTAAGTTTGGTTTATAAATATTGCTTAAAACAAATCTGTACTTACAAGTGGTTAAATATTCCCAGAATGACTCCAAAAGTCATGTGAATGACTCCTAAAATCACGGACATTTTCATTTTGAAAGAGTTTAGAAAAGTGAGGCGATTTGTGGCCAAGTTCCAAATCTAAAACCAAACCAAACAAGACAAAACAGAATCTTTAACTTCCTTCAACAGGTGACACTCATGAAAGTTCCTGTCTTAACTTGAAACGTGGCTCTAAGTTTAAGAAGGAAACAACATTCAGGCTTTTCTTTTGATGCTTTCAATCTGAGAACCATTGATTTCCTTAAACCAGGGCCACAGACAGTTACAAAACAATTTTATCAGTGTTAATGTCAAAGGATGCCAGATGGAACCACATAGCGTTTAGGGAGATGTGCCTAGGAAGTCTTGACAAAAGCAAGGCAAGGGAGAGTCACACCCAGCTCAAAGACTGGAAGGGTCAGGATGCTCCCAAGGTCCTGGGTTATGTCCCCTCTACCTGGGCAGGAGACATACAGGTGCTATCACACGTTTACATACATGTGCCATACATGCTCCTGTATGTCTATTTTGTCATAAAGTTTAGCTGTGAATACAATGAAATCAGAAATGCTGCAAGTGGTCAACCCAAGATGTGCCAAGAGGGATTCCAGACCATGGCTGACCTCCCCAGGGTGCCCCAGCCGGTCTGAGTCCCCACAACCTCCCCACTCATTGACTGCTTCTCTTACTATCTGAAAATTAATTCCTACAGCCTGCCCTTCAGGTGGTTTAGGAAAAGGGAAACAGGGTCTATTAAGAGAATTTTTTTTTTTTTTTTGAGGAGTCTCGCTCTGTCACCCAGGCTGGAGTGCAGTGGCACAATCTTGGCTCACTGCAACCTCCACCTCCTGGGTTCAAGCAATTCTCCTGCCTCAGCCTCCTGAGTAGCTGGACCAGCACGCCTGGCTGATTTTTGTATTTTTAGTAGAGACAGGGTTTCGCCATGTTGGCCAGACTGGTCTCAAACTCCTGACCTCAGGTGATCCACCTGCCTCGCCCTCCCAAAGTGCTGAGATTACAGGTGTAAGCCACCACGCCCAACTTTTTTTTTTTTTTTTTAAGATAAGGGGTCTCACTGCCGCCCAGGGGCTAGAGTACAGTGGAGCAATCAGGGCTCACTGCAGCCTTGACCTGGCTCAAGCAATCTTCCCACCTCAGCCTTCCGAGAATCTGGGACCACAGGCACGCACCACCACTCCCGGCTAATTTTAAAATTTCTAGCCTCCCAGTTCCTAGCCCTGAACTATCTCATTTTGCCCTTGCAAAAATACGATTTTAGAATGAGGTATTGAGGGCTGAGAAGTGGGAGGCCAGTCAACTTCGCTGATATATTTATATTATATATACTTTTATATTTATTTTAAAATACATATTTTATATGTATAATGTACACACATTGGTTTACTTTTGAACCAAATTAATGTAATGCCTAGTTTAAAATTAAGTTAAAACAGAAAGACAAAACCATACCCCAATTTTCCCCGATGCCTCCCAAAAAAAAACTCACTCAAACTTTCTTCCTTGGTTCCCTTATTCAGAAACATTTCTTTCCTTAACACAAAGTTACAAGTTATTACTGAATTTGGCTCCAAAATGCTGTATCTTAAAGAAATTGTTGTAGCTGTGTTTCCAAGTTTTCAATTACATTAAGACTTAATGCTACAACATGAAATTATACCAATCATGATTAGAGATAAGAATAAACAGAACACACTAAGAGATACTTCCTCCTTGGAGAGCCCAGGTTAAGGAATGCTAGACTTTTTTTGCCCAGTTTAATGACTGTACACAATTACATCCACAAACCAATTTTGAGATGCTTTCTCAGTCATTCTTTTGATTCTCCAGAAAGACTCCTGACAGCTCAGGAAAACCCCACTCAGCCCTGCGGTCCAGTGCCTCAGCCACCGCCTGCTGAGCCCTCGAAGGGGTTGGGAGTCCTGGCACCCTGGGCTACTTCTCCATTTTCTTTTTTTTTTTTTTTTTTTTTTTGAGACAGTCTCTTGTTCTGTCGCCCAGGCTGGAGTGCAGTGGCACCATCTCGGCTCACTGCAAGCTCCGCCTCCTGGGTTCACGCCATTCTCCTGCCTCAGCCTCCTGAGTAGCTGGGACTACAGGCGCCCGCCACCACGCCCAGCTACTTTTTGTATTTTTAGTAGAGATGGGGTTTCACCGTGTTAGCCAGGATGGTCTCAATCTCCTGACCTCGCGATCCGCCCACCTCGGCCTCCCAAAGTGCTGGAGTTACAGGCGTGAGTACTTCCCCATTTTCTTTCTACTAACACTTTTCCCATTCCAAACAGCTACCCCAATAAGCACCACAATAACCTCACGCTTCCTTTCAGCTCTAACACTCCATACCATTTCTTTCGAGATCAAGGTTTTTAAAAGTTCACATATACGAGGAAGAAATGTAGGAAATGGCACACATTTTGGGGCTACTGAAGTGCCACTTTTAGCCAGAGGAAAATAGGTAGGACACATGACAGAACGCAGCCCTGGCTCTCTGAGGACTTCCTCTGACCTCACCCTCCCAGTGTCCAGGACTGGGATGCACAAGGACTAATGAGCACCTCCCGCTCAGGGCAGCCTGAACCCTGCTCAACAATCTAGAGAAACTTGTGGCGCCCGAAGCTAGGTGGCACCACAGAGCATCCAGAGACAATGACAGGGCGTGGTGCACTCACAGGATCAATGCCAAGGGGATAAGGGCCTCGGAACACTCCAGGAATGCTTGGATCCAGCTGCAAAATGCTGTTCTGCCTGACGACGCTGTCGCTGTAACAAAAAGCCGAGTGAGGAGGCTGACCTGCGAGGAGGAAGGTCTAGGAAACATGCTTTCCACCCAGAGCATCACCAGCTATGGGACACTTACTTCCAAAGCACCATCTTCTTATGCTCTGCGGGTGGGTGGCTGGAGCTGTACATGGCCGACACGTTCCATCTGGAGCCAAACAGGTTGACTGACTTTGAAAAGCAGTCATTGTAGATGAGGCCAGTGTACACTGAGAACAGCCCCATCAGCAGGAGGATGTACCGGCCATTAAAAAACATCCTCATGATCTGTGAAGGGTAAGGCGGGGGGATCAGAATATGGTTACTGGAGGGTGTCCATGTGACAGCTGTCGGTGTGGGCACGACCCTCACCACTCACTTCTCAGAAAACAGCCTGGCCCCGCAGACATCCCTGTCAGCCACAGCTGACAGGCCACACACCTGCCCAGCACAGCCGCAGCCGACAGTGAACATCTAAGAGGTGTCTCTCTTTCAGTCACTGCTAATGCCACCTAACCAGATATATGAGCTGGAGTGTTTATATTTTTACCTCTTGTGACTGATTTAGTCTGGGATGATTTTCATTTAACACCAACAAGAGGGCAAATAAAAACATCACAAAGCCATGTCCGAAGTCTCCAAACATCACAGCAAATAAAAACGGGAAGGTGATGATGGTAAAGAGAGCTGCAGAAAAAAGGGAAAGAGATTTCTGATTCACAGCAAATATGGAAAATCTGAGTTCATTCAAACACAATGATACATAACGATCTTGACTTTCACCAGAATTCACAAGATAGGATTGTGTGGTTACATTTAAAACCTTATACTTTTAAATAAGATAGCAAAAAAGTAGTGGTCAGCCTCTCTTTCCAAATATCTATTCCATTCTTAGAGCAAGAATGCAGCAATGCCATTGGAAATAGGGGTATTTACAAATCAGACTTCCAACCTGGATTGACTTCTCTGTAGCTTCCAACTCCATAAGCATCCACGATGTTCTGAAATCCCTCGGTGAATTTGTTGGTGCGGATCCGAGTGGGGGGTGTTTCTTTTGTGGGGATTATATTCATGAATGAGGGGATTGTAGCACCACTCTCTCTCTTCCACATAAACAAGGAAAGGTAAAAAATTACTATCCAAGAAGAAAATAACTATCCATATTCAATGAATCTGGGTTACTGCTTTGTTTTTTGTTTTTTTGGTGGTGGTGTTGTTTTGTTTGTTTGTTTTTTTTTTTTTTGAGACGGAGTTTCACTCTTGTTGCCCAGGCTGGAGTGCAATGGTGTGATCTCGGCTCACCACAACCTCTGCCTCGCGGGCTCAAGCGATTCTCCTGCCTCAGCCTCCCTAGTAGCTGGGATTACAGGCATGCACAACTGCCCGGCTAATTTTGTATTTTTAGTAGAGACGGGGCTTCCCCATGTAGGTCAGGCTGGTCTCGAACTCCCGACCTCAGGTGATCCACCTGTCTTAGCCTCCCAGTGTGCTGGGATTACAGGTGTGAGCACCGTACCCAGCCTTGGGTTACTGCTTTGGCAATGCTCTGTGTGTGGCTTTGGTGCAGGATTAATCTCCACTCAACAAGGTCAAGAGCAGCCAGAGGGGCTGGAGGAAAAGTCCATCTGTGAGGAAGCAGGGGCTTGGCGAGGGTGGCACTTGGGGGCTGTGGTCTCCAAGAAGGAAGGGTGAGAGTAGGACTGAATGCGCCGGAAGTGAATGGGGGCTGGGGAATGCGAGGCACATGGGTATGGAGTCGGCTCAGTCACTGACAGAAAACCGACACTGAGTACTTTATCTCTTAAAAACAGTGAAGAAAGAGGAAGTTTGAGACAACTGCAATATACTTAATAGAAAAATGAGAAAGGCAAGAATAAACCAAAATGTCAACATGAATTCTATTATGGCAAAATCATAAATATAACTTTATCTATCAGTGTTTACAATTCTTCTGAAATGCATTATATTGATTTATAATGAAAACACTTTTAAAATAAGGTAAACAGGTTATTGCGAGGATAGTAGATTTTCTGGTCAAAATAAGTCTTTCTTTCTTTTTTTTTTTTTTTTTAAAGAAGGAGTCTCGCTCTGTCACCCAGGCTGGAGTGCAGTGGTGTGATCTCGGCTCACTGCAACCTCTGCCTCCCAGGTTCAAGCGATTCTCGTGCCTCAGCCTCCCAAGTAGCTGGGATTACACTGCACACCACCACGCCTGGTTAGTTTTCGTATTTTTAGTAGAGACGGGGTTTCACCATGTTAGCCAGGCTGGTCTCGAACTCCTAACCTCAGGTGATCCGCCCACCTCGGCCTCCCAAAGTGCTGGGATTATAGGAGTGAGCCACTGCACCCGGCCAAAATGTGTCTCTTAAAACGCACGCATGTAATGGGGTTCTGGGGAAATTCTCGAGGGTGGCACAGCTTTGAATGTTTCCAAGTCCCCTTCAGAACAGAAAGTGCAACCAGCTAGCAAGACCTAAAGCCTACGGATGGCATTTACAGCCAAACCACGTTCCCACAGTCCCCAAAATACAAATGGGTGAGGAAACCACCAACAGCTACAAGACCTACCCAGCAGCCTCCACAGCAGAGGATGCAAGTAAGCAATGTGGCCTCCAAGGGGCCTGGGCCAACACCCAAAATGGCCAGAAAGATCCTCCCTGGGAAAGCAGAGGAGGCCAAACCACAAAAAGCAGCTGGAACTGGGAAGAGTTCTGTCCAGTCCAAGAGTAGGCGACAGCACAGGGGTCATGGGCAGTGAAGTCTGCAGGGGTTGGGGCGGGGCAGCCCAGTCCCTAAACTCATGGCACTGACCTGCCAGGGCCTCCTCTGTTGAGGGGCCACACGCTGAGGAGAAACTGCTGGGAGTGAGATCAAAACTGAGCAGGACAGGAACGAAAGAGAAAAGACAGAGAAGTCCACAAGAGAGACACAGAGGACATCTCAGATCCAGGACCCGACGTGTTTGCATTCGGTACACAAAAAATAAAAAAAGAAAAAACCGTGAGTGAGGTTAGGTACGCTATCCTGAACCTGCCGCCTTCTAAAAGTTCCTTGAGTACCATAAACATCTGCCAGAAAACTAATTTCATGTAAATATACATTTTTTTTTTTTTTTTTAGGGTTTCTTTTTTTTTTTTTTTTTTTATTATACTTTAGGGTTTTAGGGTACATGTGCACAATGTGCAGGTTTGTTACATATGTATCCATGTGCCATGTTGATTTCCTGCACCCATTAACTCGTCATTTAGCATTAGGTGTATCTCCTAATGCTGTCCCTCCCCCCTCCCCCCACCCCACAACAGTCCCCGGAGCGTGATGTTCCCCTTCCTGTGTCCATGAGTTCTCATTGTTCAATTCCCACCTATGAGTGAGAACATGCGGTGTTTGGTTTTTTGTCCTTGCGATAGCTTACTGAGAATGATGGTTTCCAGTTTCATCCATGTCCCTACAAAGGACACGAACTCATCATTTTTTATGGCTGCATAGTATTCCATGGTGTATATGTGCCACATTTTCTTAATCCAGTCTATCGTTGTTGGACATTTGGGTTGGTTCCAACTCTTTGCTATTGTGAATAGTGCCGCAATAAACATACGTGTGCATGTGTCTTTATAGCAGCATGATTTATAGTCCTTTGGGTATATACCCAGTAATGGGATGGCTGGGTCAAATGGTATTTCTAGTTCGAGATCCCTGAGGAATCGCCACACTGACTTCCACAATGGTTGAACTAGTTTACAGTCCCACCAACAGTGTAAAAGTGTTCCTATTTCTCCACATCCTCTCCAGCACCTGTTGTTTCCTGATTTTTTAATGATGGCCATTCTAACTGGTGTGAGATGGTATCTCACTGTGGTTTTGATTTGCATTTCTCTGATGGCCAGTGATGAGGAGCATTTCTTCATGTGTTTTTTGGCTGCATAAATGTCTTCTTTTGAGAAGTGTCTGTTCATGTCCTCTGCCCACTTTTTGATGGGGTTGTTTGTTTTTTTCTTGTAAATTTGTTTGAGTTCATTGTAGATTCTGGATATTAGCCCTTTGTCAGATGAGTAGGTTGCAAAAATTTTCTCCCATTGTGTAGGTTGCCTGTTCACTCTGATGAGTAAATATACATTTATATTGCTTGTGTAATAATATAGAATTTTCTTGAGCAGGACAGGCATGGTGGCTCATGCTTGTCATCCCAGCCCTTTGGGAGGCTGAGACAGGAGGGTCACTTAAGCCCAGGAGTTCAAGACCAGACCCCGTCTTTTGTAGAGACCCCATCTCTACAAAAATATATAAATAAATAAATAAATAAATTAGCCAGGCATAGTAGTGCATGCCTGTAGTTCCAGCTACTCAGGAGGCTGAGACGAGATGGGAGGATTGCTTGATCCCAGGAGTCTGAGACTGCAGTGAGCTACGACTGTTACCACTATTCTCCAGCCTGGGAGACAGAGTGAGACCTTGTCTAAAAAATGAATTTCCTTGAGCAGCTAAGCATCTTCACCATGTTCCATAAATCTTTATTTTTTTTTTAAAGCTCCGCCTCTGGGGTTCAAGGGATTCCCGTGACTCAGCCTTCCAAGTAACTGGGATAACAGGCATGTGCCACCATGCCTGGCTAATTTTTTTTCTATTTTGTATTTTTTGTATTTTTAGTAGAGACAGGGTCTCGCCATGTTGGCCAGGCTAGTCTCAAACTCCTGGACTCAAGTGACCCGCCCACTTCAGCCTCCAGAGTGCTGGGATTACCAGCGTGAGCTACCGCATCCAGCCTCAAAAGTCTAATTTCATTTAAAAGTGAGCAAGAGGAGGGAGAAGCCCAATCTTACATAAGGTCATAAGAAGAAAAAGGCCAAGGAGTAGAATACCAGCCCCATAGACAGTGAGAATATGCCAGAAAGAATGTCCACAAAACAGATAAAACCATTGTAACTTACTGTTTCAAAAGGAGTTAAAAGAATTAAAAAAATAATACCAGACAGGAAAAAGCACCAGGAATCAGATTTTAAAAGACTCAGAAATGAGGTAACAGAACTCAAGAAGGAATTAGGAAAAAAAGAAAAAAATTATTTCCGAAGTAAGACAAAACTAGAAGGAACACAGACGTGAAGAACCCTTCCTCATACTGCCATAAGAGAAACAGAAGGCGCGAAGAGGGAAAATCCTACAAATCAAAAAGAAGTAACGAAAGACAAAAAGGATTCAAAGGAAAATGACAGATACTGAAGATAAGCAAAGAAGGTTCCACTGAAAGATGACAGGAGGTCCTAAAAGAAGAAAACCAAAGCAAGACAGTAGAGCAAATACCAAAAACTATAATTCAGGAGAACGTTTATGAAATTAACAAAACCACCGCCAAAGACTACATATTGAAAGAACATACAGAAAGACCACATTAAGAGACACATTCTGGGCCAGGCACGATGGCTCACGCCTGTAATCCCAGCATTTTGGGAGGTCAAGGCAGGTGGATCACTTGAGGTCAGGAGTTCGAGACCAGCCTGGCCAACATTATGAAACCCCGTCTCTACTAAAAATACACACATAAAAATTAGCCAGGCATGGTAGTGCAGACCTCTAGTCCCAGCTACTTGGGAGGCTGAGGCATGAGAATCACTTGAACCTGGGAGGCAGAGGTTGCAGAGTGAGCCAGTATCATGCCACTGTACTCCTGCCTGGGCGAAAGAGCCAGACTCTATCTCCAAAAAAAAAAAAAAAAAAGAGAGTGAGAGAGACACACATTCTGTAAAATCACTGTTTGTTTGTTTGTTTTTGAGACGACATCTGGCTCTGTTGATCGGGCTGGAGTGCAATGCAGCCTCAACCTCCCAGGCTCTAGCGAACCTCCCACCCCAGCCTCCAGAGTAGCTGAGATTACAGGTGCATCACCACATCCAGCTAACTTTTGAGTTTTTTGTAGAGATGCGGTTTAACCATGTTGCCCAGGCTGAAAATCACTGGTCTTTAAAGAAAAAGAAAAGATATTTCTTTTTCTAGACAAAACAAAACAAAAAACTAAACTAAAAACGCACATGAATTACAAGGAAAAGAAAATTAGATTAACATCAGGCTTTCTGTTGGGAGCAAGGTGCCAGAACAAGATGGAGGAACATGTGTAAGATACTCAAGGGGGTAAAAAATGAGCCTGGAATTTTATTTCCAGAAAAACTCACTCCCAATTATAAAAAGCAGCAGACAGCCATTGTGATCAACTTGAGAATTCAGAGAACATGATTCTTGCAAGCCTCTCTGAGGCTTCTCTAGGGAATGAGCTTCAGGCAGCCAAGTGACTAGAGAGACATGAACCCAAGAACTGGGATCTGCACGCTGGAGGCTGGGATTCCCCGCTTCCGCCTGGCACAGCCTGGCGGAGTTCTACATGTGAGACCCCTGTGTGCCTGATCAAATTCAATCTTGGTGACAGAAAAAAAAGGCATCCTGCAGACACAAGCTGACTACCAAGGCAACTGTGAAGAGGTGTGGGGATGCAGGTGATGAGCCAGCTTTCACCAACACTGGAGAATGTCTCAGTCACCTACTTATGGAGAAAAATAACACAGGACAGGACAGATGAGGAAAGCGGAGACAGGGACTATGAGGAGTAAGAGGTGGGCTGAGAGCTCAGTACCCTTGATGGGAAACCAAGAGTCGGTGCCCACAAGCGGAGCAAAGAACAGCTATGCAGCGGGAGGTGGACACGTGGTCACTGAGACCTTAATACGCAGCTCTCAAGAGACCCCAGTGCGTGTGCATGCAGGAGGCAGCAGAAGCAGCACCACGGGCTCAATCTGAATCGAATGCAGCCCCCTTGAAAGTTACAAAGCAGCACACACACCACATATGACAGGAGTACTAGTCATGCCCCTCAAACTGACGTCACCTCAGTAAAAGAAGAATCATCTGTGTTTATCTCTCAAATAGGTGGTTCCTACTCTAAATAACAAAATACTATTTATGTGTTGCTGTCTTTCTCAGCACTGGGTATTTCATGTTTATGTCATAATGAACGTTATATTTTACATTTGTATCATCACAGAATTATGTAATGAGACAAGGTTACATAACCAAAAAACTCATGAAAAAGGTGTTCCCTTAACTGTCACTTGAAATATGTAAACCTGTTCTTTCCATGACCAAAAACTGAGTTTAATGTAGAAGAAAAACCTCACAGGAACATGGAAGAATTACACTATAACCTTGCAGTGGGAAAAGCCTGTGATTCAAAATCTGGAAGGTGTAAGAGCAAAGATGGATAAGTTCAACTATATTTAACAAAAAACTTCTGCATGGCCAAAACAAACAAACAAATAAACAAACAGAAACATCCCAAGTCAAAAGACGAGGGACAAACTGGGGGAAATATTCTTACTGGTGTCACAGACCAGGAGCCAACAGAAATTGGTAAGAAAAAGGCCAACATATTGGCCAGGTGCAGTGGCTCACGCTTGTAATCCCAGCACTTTGGGAGGCCGAGGCGGGCGGATCACGAGGTCAGGAGATCGAGACCACGGTGAAACCCCGTCTCTACTAAAAACACAAAAAATTAGCCAGGCGTGGTGGCGGGTGCCTGTAGTCCCAGCTACTCCGAGAGGCTGAGGCAAGAGAATGGCGTGAACCCGGGAGGCGGAGCTTGCAGTGAGCCGAGATCGCGGCACTGCACTCCAGCCTGGGCGACAGAGCGAGACTCCGTCTCAAAAAAAAAAAAAAAAAAAAAGAAAGAAAGAAAAAGGCCAACATACGATAGAAAATGGCTACAGAATATGAACAGATAGTTCACAAAAAAAAAGAAAATTCAAAAGGCTCTTTTTTTTTTTTTTTTTTTGAGACAAAGTTTTGCTCTTGTTGCCCAGGCTGGAGTGCAATGGCGCCATCTTGGCTCACCACAACCTCCACCTCAAGCGATTCTCCTGCCTCAGCCTCCCAAGTAGCTGGGACTACAGGCATGTGCCACCACGTCGAGCTAATTTTGTATTTTTAGTAGAAATGGGGTTTCACCAGGTTGGTCAGGCTGGTCTCAAACTCCTGACCTCGTGATCCACCACCTCGGCCTCCCAAAGTGCTGGGATTACAGGCGTGAGTCACCGCGCCCAGCCAAAAGGCTCTTAAACAAAAAAAAAGGTATTCCCCCCTTCACTCATAATGAGAGAAATACAATAGCTGACAACATCCATCAAAATCGGTCCAGTAATTCCATTTCTGGGAATTTATCCTACAAATAGATTTGAGATCATAGTGCTATTTGTAAAAGCGGAAACTACCTAAATGACCAGAAAACTAGTTAAATAAACCATGGTATGCACACAACAGAATATTAAATAGTTATAAGAAAAATACAGAAGTTTTATTAAGTGAAAAGAATAGTATGAATAGTGCCCTTTTGTGAAGAAAAAGAAAGAAAAATAATATCTACTCCTATCTGCTTATCTACGGTTAAGAAACTCAAATAAATAACAGAACTGAAGTAATGATTATCTTTGAGTGGAGGAAGTGGACAAGTAAGGCTATGGGGTGGGAGGAAGCCACTGCACTGTCTTTCATATTCTTTTATTTCTTTTCACTTTTAAACCATGTGAATGAATTACTTACTCAAAAGAGCAATTTAAAAACACATGTACTCACATACAGCTTTGAATGACCAGCTCACCATAATTTCAGTTCAAAAACAGAGCCAAGGCTGGGCGCAGTGGCTCACACCTGTAATCCCAGCACTTTGGGAGGCTGAGGCAGGAGGATCACTTGGGGCCAGGAGTTTGAGACCAGCCCGGGCAACACAGCAAAACCCCATCTCTATTTTAATTTTTTTTAATTAATATTTAAAAAAAACAAAAGAAGAGTCAACACACTGCATTCTCATTACTCTACGAAATTCTCACTTCCTTTTTTTCTCTGAATTTATCGGTTCCATCAGTCTCTCTTCTGTTCCTGGCAGAGGAGAGGAAGGCAGCCTTACCGAGCCCTCCTCCAGTGCCCGGCGCAGGTCCTGCAGATCCGCCTCAGGACACCAGACCTCAGCAATGAGGCACTTGTTGGTCACGTCAAAGCTGCACATGTTCAGCATGTGATAAATGGCCTTCATTTTCTTCACCTGGATCACACGGCTGTAGACAGACTCGGCGGCTTTACATAGCACTTGCCTCAAATAGTCCTCGGTTTTGTGCAGTACCTGGGGAAGAACAACAGGGGCTTTCAGTGGAGTGGGCATGTTTTTGTTTTTGTCCACCTGGCACCCGACTTCCGTTAGAGGACTTTCTCCACATTGACAGAGGATCATTCCAGGCACCTGCCTATCCTGGTGGCAGCTAAGGGAGCCATTCCTTCCTTCTCCCTGCCCCTAGTACCACTCGGAGGTGGACAGAAAAATCTAAGCTCAATCAATCAGATGCCCTCTTTTGGGAGGTTGCCTCTGGAGAACATGACCCCAGGGCACAGGAAATGGTTAGACGTCATCGTCACTGCAGCAGCGTGATGGCCTACCAGGGTCCAGCAAGCTCCCTGGGTTCCTACCCATTCCCAAGCTTGGCCTTGCCCCGTCAACCCTGTGAGCCACCAACGCCCATCCCATCCTACCAAGAAATCCTCTCGCTTAACTGAGTCAGAAGGACACTTCATGCCAACAAGAACCCTCACTGTCATCAAGAGAAAAATGAATTTAAATCCTACTGGTAAAATAATGCCCTCACCATGTTAACTGGAGCTGGCTTGTCTTTTGTGATCAAGAATTACAATCCAGACTGGGGGCAGTGTCTCATGCCTGTAATCCCAGCACTCTGGGAGGCCGAGGCGGGTGGATCACGAGGTCAGGAGATCGAGACCAACCTGGCGAACGTGGTGAAACCCCGTCTCTACTAAAAATACAAAAAAATTAGCAGGGTGTGCTGGCGCATGCCTGTAATCCCAGCTACTTGGGAGGCTGAGGCAGGAGAATTGCTTGAACCTGGGAAGCAGAGATTGCAGTGAGCTGTGATGATCACACCACTGCACTCCAGCCTGGCAACAGAGCATGATTCCACCTTAAAAAAAAAAAAAAAGAATTACAATCCAGGCTGAGCATGGTGGCTCACACCTGTAATCCCAGCACTTTAGGAGGCTGAGGTGGGCGGATCATTTGAGGTCAGGAATTTTAGACCAGCCTGGGCAACATGATGAAACTCTGTCTCTACTAAAAATACAAAAATTGGCCGGGCGTGGTGGCGCGTGACTGTAATCCCAGCTACTTGGGAGGCTGAAGCAGGAGAATCGCTTGAACCCAGGAGGCAGAGGTTGCAGTGAGTTGAGATTATACCACTGCACTCCAAGCCTGGACGACAGACGGAGACCCTGTCTCAAAAAGAAAAAAGAATTACCATCCAACATACCAAAGGTGACCACAGAATCTTTTTTAAAGCCTTGTCATTACTACTCAGGTTCCTAACAGGTTGCTGAAATAAAACTTCCATGGGAAGGAGGCAGGGAAGCAACGTTCCAGTCTCACTAGAACATCTTGATTTGTCTACGACCAATATTATCTATGCTAAAAAAAGAGAGAAAATATATGTGTAAATGTTTGACAGCCCTCAGATAAAGAGGCATCCACTTCCAGCTTACTCACAGTGTAGAGATCTTGGATGCGAGTGTTCAGCCCCTCCTGGATCTCCCTCCGCTCCTCGGCTGTGTTTGGATAGGGGTACACGTGGCAGTGGTAGCTGGAAGACAGAGTTGAAAATGCTCTCACATCTGTCAGCACTAGAACTAAACACGTTCACCTCCCTGGCACATCTTCTGGCAAAACGGAATGAAAGCAGCCGTTTGGGAGACACGGGTGCAGATGCAGGCATTCGCCCTTGGTCGGGCCGTGCATACAGATGCTCAACAAGCACCTGCTGAGTGAGACAAATTTGGCAAACTCCCTCTTGGATCCAAATTCCACTCTTGCCCTCAGTGATTCCTGGCAGCTCATTCCCAATTCCAGCTTCCTAAAATTCAACAATACCCTTGGGCTGGGAATCACTGAACAGGTTTAAACACAAACACAAAGACACACACAGACACACAACAGACACACACAGACACACACACACACACACACACACAAACAAAAGGAGAAAAGAGCTCTGGCTTCCTAGCAATTGCCTTTGACAGGGTCCGCAGTCTCCCTGGCTCCTCTCAGGGCCACTCGGCCACTCGGCGCCCAGACTGCACAGGGGAATTCCGAGCTGTGTCCCCAAACTGCAGCCATTCCCGGACCACCTTTATATGTTAACACCATACCTTTATTTTTCTTTAAGTTCTGCCTTTGAAAAATTAAATACCTATTCTAGCCTTATCCTAAGCAACAATATCTGTGAAATCATGGGTTTGCTGAGCTGAGTATAGTTTTTTAATCTGCAGTAAAACAAATATCTATCTATGAAAATAAAAGGTTTATCCAGGTGACACCTGACATTACTTTCTATTCCACCAATTGAGAACCTAATTCTAGTAAACAGAAAACGCCCAAACCCCCACTCCACCCTGCAAGAAACAAGGCAAGCTGAGTTCTCCATGGGTGGAAGAAAGCAAAGGGGTGTTCTTTTGAGTTTTCTGACTTTGTTTGGCTTTTGCTTATGTTCCCATTTGCTGACAGGAGTAAGTCACAGATTATTGTTGTACCACAACTCAAAATTACTGATGGCTTATGCCGAACTGACATCTTTTACCTGATCATCTCATTTAGTCCTAAAAGACCTGTAAGAAAGCAATCACTCTCCCTTTTTACAGATGAAGAAACTGAGGCTTGGTCACTTGTCCAAGTGAGTCCAGTGAGAGAGCAACACAGGGAGGCTCTGCATCCAGACAGGCCCCTGAGTGCCCCCTCCTCACCACACGCCACACGCCACACCCCTGCCCCAGGGTACCCAGGACAGAAGAGGTGCCACATGCTCAGTGATGACAGGTAAGCCTGACGGGTAGCTCAAAGCAACATGAAGTCACAACATATAAAAACTTCATTCCTTTTTCAACCAATCTGAAGCCCTGATCCCCAAGGGAAAAAGTCCATTCTAGGAATATTATTAACACAGTCTCTACTTTTAAATTATCTTAAGTAATGCATTGGTAAGAGAAATGACAAATTAAATGCTTAAGAACTTGGCAGTGCAGCAAAGAAATCATATAACAAAAACTAGCAGCCACTCTATTTCTGACTCCAGAGGGATGTTGAAGGAAAACTAGAGGTGATTTAATATAAAGACATAAATGAAATGAAATGTTTCTTTTCCTTACCAATCACATATCTTCTTAACCTTGTGGCCAATCTGCTCTCCCCAAAAGGATATTAAAAAGACATACCATTTTATGACTTCCCCCTACAAAGAATGAATAAGGATAAGTGTTACCTCTGCGTGTATAAACTTCTATAACTTCGGCAGCTCAATCACTGTCAAAGCGTTCATTCATTCACTCATTCAATACAGTCAATCCTCCTTATTTGAGGATTCTGTAATTACAAATTCACCTACTTGTAATAACAGCCCCAAACCAATCCACAGAGCACTTCCAGTCACGTGCAGAGCAGCCAAAAATTTTAGGCACCCGACACCCACGTTCCCAGGTAAAGTCCAACAAGGTGACGCCCTCCCTTCCCATCTCTGCTCTCAGACTATCACCAAGTGTCCTTTTCAGAGTCTGTTTGGTGTCATGTTTTTCACACTTCTGTGCTTTTTTTGGTGATTTCACGGTATAAACGGCCCCGAGTGTAGGGCTGAGGTGCAGTCTGGTGTCCTGAGCACCAGACAGCTGTGATGTGCCTGACGGAGATGTGGCGTGTGTTAGGGACACTTCGTTCAGGCTCGAGTCACAGAGCTGCTGGCTGGGAGCTCAATGTAAATGACTCAACTCCTGTACTTCCCCTAGGAGCAGTGAGTTTTTCCATAGTTGATAATTCAGAGATTTCAGTGACTTTTTTTTTTTTTTGAGACAGAGTCTCTCTCTTGTTACCCAGGCCAGAATGCAATGGCACAATCTCGGCCCACCGCAACCTCCACCTCCTGGGTTCAAGCAATTCTCATGCCTCCGCCTCCCGAGTAGTTGGGATTACAGGCATGCGCCACCACACTCAGCTAATTTTGTATTTTTAGTAGAGATGGGGGTTTCTCCTTGTTGGTCAGGCTGGTCTCGAACTCCTGGCCTCAGGTGATCCACCTGCCTCGGCCTCCGAAAGTGCTGAGATTACAGGCATGAGCCACCATGCTCAGCCCTCAGTGACTTTATGAAGCATAACTACTGTAAATAAGAATCACCCTGTATTTACAAGTATCCAACAAAACAGAATTCTATAAAAACTGAACAGGCACTATTATAGGTGCTAGGGATACAGCAGTGAAGAAAACTGACAAAAATCCCTGACCTGGGAGGGGAAAGGAACTTAAACTTATATTCAACTTGACAGCGAAAGAAACAAAGAAAGTACGCCAGGTAGAGGTAAGTGCTATAAAGAACAGACGCAGGATGAGGAGATGGGAGGGAGGGAGGGTGAGCTTGGGCACTGTGATCTCACATAGGATGGGCAAGGAAGATCTCCCCGAGAAGGTGACATCTGAGCATAAAGACGAGCAGGTGAGCTTCAAGTCAGGGTAAATGGAAAAAAAAAATATGCAGGATGCGAGGACGCAAGCCCCATGTCCACTGGGAGAAGAGACTTCCAAGCAGAGGAGTACACACAGAAGCACAGTCAGGAGACTCGAGGAGGCCAGCACCGCTGGGGAGGGACATAGTAACACAGCTCAGAGAAATGATGACGGCCACAGGCCCATTGTGCGGCTCCACAGGGCTTTTGCTGAGGAAAACAGGAAGCCCCTGGAGGGTCTTGAGTACAGGAATGAAATGATCTGACTGTGGTTTCCTGTGGATCATTCTGGATGCCAAGAGAAGAGACCAGGCTAAGGCAGAGGCAGGAGCAGGGGCCCAGCCAGGCGAGGCAGGTGCGGGACGAGACCTGGACCAGGAGGGAGGTAGAGCAAGGAGAGGCGGCCAGACTCTCTGTTTAGAAGACATGGCCACCAGATCTGCTGAGGGATTCAAGTGAGACACGAGAAACAGAGAAGAGTGGGGAGAAACCCAGGGCTTTCAGTCTGCGCAGTGAGATCAATGGGTCTGGAAGGGCAGGTCTGGGAAGAAAGATCAGATGTTCAGTTTTAGACAAAAGCAGAAACAGTCTTCCAGATACTTAAAAGGAGATACGGAGTAGACAGACATAAAAGTCTAGTATTCTGGGGACAGGTCCAAGCTAGGGATATATACACGTGGGGCATGGTATTTAAAATCATAAAATTATGTGAGATCCTTAAAGGCAGAAAGAAGAGAGAAGCTGTCCAAAAATTGAGCCCTGGGCCCAGGGAACAGGTGCACCGACTGGGGAGCTACAGCACAGCATAGGCAGGCGGTGGTGGGAGGGAGGGGATGGCAGGAGGAGGAGATGGAGGATGTGGCTGGGAGAATGAATACAATGAATAAATAAGTCAGTTAACTGAGCAACCCACTAGACACACTGAGGATAATGGAAGCCGACTTCACACTGTCAGAAAAGAGTTAGAACCAGGAAAAAGAGCCTGGGAATGGTAATCCCAACACTTCACGAGGCCAAGGCAGGAGGATCGTTTGAGCCCGGGCCTGTAATCCCAACACTTTGCTGGGCAGAGGCAGGAGGATCGTTTGAGCCCAGAAGTTCAAGACCAGCCTGGGCAACATAGTAGTGTGTCAAGGAACACAACCACTTAAGGCACAAGGCAGAAGAAATGCCACACACACAACAGAAAAACACAATCTATACAACCGAAGAAAGCGCCCATGTCTAGCTTTGATGCAGAGAGAATGGTCAGCACTTAGAAACACCAATGGGGGAAAATGGCTAAAAATAGTCTCTAAGGTCTGTAATGACTTCAAGAGGGTCAGACATTGAACCCGAAAGACACTAAACCTGACAGTATAAACAAATCCTAGAACCTGAGTAAAAGTTACCAGATAAAATACCCCTATCTTACCCAGAAAAAGACTGAGAGAACACACTTGGCATGTTAACAGTGGCTCAGAATAGGAGACTGTGAGGGACTTCTTTTTATTCTTGTTTTCTACATTGTTCCCAATTTTCTATAATGGACATGCATTTTCTTTATAACCGTGGGGACGGGGATTGTATTTTCAAGATACACATCTATCCATTCTCTGTATTCCTTCACAGATGTTCACTGCCCTTTAACATACTCCATAAAAATTTGGCATAAGAGGCCAGGCATGGTGGCTCACGCCTATAATCGCAGCACTTTGAGACCAAGGCGGGCAATTGCTTGAGGTCAGGAGTTCAAGGCCAGCCTAGCCAACATGGTAAAATCCCGTCTCCATTAAAAATACAAAAATTAGCCAGGAGTGGTGGTGTGCACCTGTAGTCCCAGCTACTTGGGAGGCTGAGGCAGAAGAATCACTTGAACCCGGGAGGTGGAGGTTGCAGAGGCACAAGAGAACTTACAAATTCTATTAAAAAATTTTTTTAACTTGAGTAAATGCTCTGCATGAAAATTACTGATATTTTCTCTTAATAAAGAAAAAACTCAAAAAATATGTAAATGCTACTTCAGAACAGTTTTGATCTTAGTTTTAATCATCAGCTTGAAACAGAAAAGTCATCAAGGTCACAAGTGAAGGATAATTAACAGATGGTCACTGGCAGTTACAAAAGCCACAAAAAAGTAGAAAATATTACAGGTGTGTGGTTAATGAAGGGCTTAACTGATTAGATTTCAAATGGATTAGATTTTTATTTTAGAAAATCAAAAATAAATCACAGGCTGGGCACAGTGGCTCATGCCTGTAATCCCAGCACTTTGAGAGGCCGAGGCGGGTGGATCACCTGAGGTCAGGAGTTCAAGACCTAACTCCTGATGGTGTTTCAATATGGTGAAACCCCGTCTCTACTAAAAATAAAAAAATTCGCCAGATGTGGTGGTCTGCGCCTACATAGTCCAGCTACTCGAGAGGCTGAGACAGGAGAATTGCTTGAACCCTGGAGGCAGAGATTGCAGTAAGCTGAGATCATGCCACTGCACTCCAGCCTGGGCGACAGGGTGAGACTCCGTCTAAAAAAGTAAAAATCAATCAATCAATCAATCACAGCCAAATTTCTCTTTTTGTGTCAAAACTACTATGAGATGTATATTAATCTTAGCCAAAATTCCTGAGGCCAACCTAGAAAAAAAATAACAACCTTTCCTCAAAATTAAGAAAACCAAGTTCCTTTTCCACCTTTAGTGGATCAGCAGTTCATCCTCATTTAAAGCAACAGTTATTTTTACTTTGAAGTTTAAAAAACAGATATCCTAAGGGTGATTATGACTCTGTCTCTCCCCGCTGCCTCCACCCTCCCTTCTGAACCATTCAGCCCCACAGCTGTTAGGTATGTACATGGGGATGGATGGGGTTGGGGGAGAGTAACTGGCCCACAGCTGTAAATGTACGTGTGCATGTGCTTTTGTGTGTGTCCCCAAGCTACTCTGACACAGCTAAGGAAAAGCAACCCCTCAGTAACAATGGGCACACCCAGAAGCCCATCTTGGCTTCAAAATACCAAGATTTGCAGTAAAAAAAAAAAAAAAAAAAAAAAAACAGCCTCCTTGAAGAAACAGTTGATTCCAGAGCTGTGTGAGAGGAATTGCAACATGCATCTGGACATCCTGTTGTACAAACAAGTGCTCAAAAAGTGATGCGAACGTGTAAAATGGATATAAAAGCCAGCCTGAATGGATTCCAACTGGCCAAATCTAGGAGAATGTGAATATCAAAATAAATAATTAAAGGAACAGGAACCCATCAAATAAAATAGGAAGTAAACGAGGAAGCTGAAAACCTGATGAAGAATGGGATATTTACAGTTTCAAACACAAAAAAAGAGTAACTTCACAGCGCAGTCTAAAGAGAAGTGCCTTAATCAAGTGATCAGAGCGACCATGACCAGTAATGGAACTAATCAAGTGATCACAGTGACCACGACCAGTAATGGAGCTAATCAAGTGATCACAGTGACCATGACCAGTAATGGAGCTAATCAAGTGATCACAGTGACCACGACCAGTAATGGAGCTAATCAAGTGATGAGAGCGACCATGACCAGTAATGGAGCTAATCAAGTGATCAGAGCGACTATGACCAGTAATGGAACTAATCAAGTGATCAAGGCAACCACGACCAGTAATGGAATTAATCAAGTGATCAGAATGACCACAACCAGTAATGGAACTAATCAAGTGATCAGAATGACCACAACCAGTAATGGAATTAATCAAGAGATCAGAGCAACCATGACCAGTAATGGAGCAAACAGAAATGTGTGGCACCTGATGGCACAATGAGAAGAACGCAGCCTCACTTCAGCAACGCTCCTGCCAGAGACACATGACCTTAGTCAAATCATGAGAAGACACCTGAGAAACCCAAACCCAGAGACAGGCTACCAAAAAACCTTGCAGTATTTTAAAATGTCAAGTCACAAAAGCCAAGGAAAGTCTGAGAAACTGTCCCAGAATGAAGGAGATCAGAGAGACAGGACAGGCCTGGCACGGTGGCTCATGCCTGTAACCCCAACATTTTGGGAGGCCAAGGCAGGAGGACGGCTCAAGACCAGTCTGGGCAGCATAGTAAGATCCCCATCTCTATCAAAAATAAAAAGTTAAAAAAAAAAAAAAAAAAAAAGCCAGGTGACAAGGCTCACACCTGTAATCCCAACACTTTGCGAGGCTTTGAGAGGCCTACGTGGGAGGATCGCTTGAGGCCAGGAGTTTGAGACCAGCCTGGGCAACACAGCGAGACCCCCTCTCCTTAAGAAAAAAAGAAACAAAGTTTAAAAAAAGAGAGAGACACAACAACTAAATCCAACACGCGATGCTAAATTACATTCTTTGCTTTGACAATACTAGGACAACTGGCGAAACCTGAATGAGATTCAAGGTTCAGGACGTAGTAATGTATCTACATTCATTTCCTGACTGATGGTCATGTGATGGCAATATAAGACAATGTCCCTGATTTCAGGAACTATATACACTATACATGGTTGAAGAGATAAGGCATCAGGTTAACAACTTATTATCAAATGGTTCAGGAGAAAAACATTCTTTCTACCATATCTCCAACTCTGCTGTTAGTCCGTCATTGCTAAAAGGTGATGGTGACATTTACTCACTGTTTCAGGGTCTTCGAGAGATTCATCCAGTTCTGCATAGGACATAATGGTGTACCCTTTGCAGACTCTCCACAACATTTTTTCAAATGCTTCCACTTTTCCTTGGTTAATTAGGCCAGACACAAATCTGTCAGACAATAAAGTCAACCTGTAGTCAACTGAAAGCAATAAATGTTATCAAACTACATTAAGAGTGATGAAGACTTCATTTCTACCAAGTGGTGAAGACATCCTGAGAGCCCTCCAACTGCAAAACATCTCAGGTGCTAGGCAGAATATTTTTGAAACTTCTTTTTAAAGGTACAGATGAGCTTGTAATAAAGAGAAATTCTTGGCCGGGCGCAGTGGCTCATGCCTGTAATCCCAGCACTTTGGGAGGCCGAGACGGGTGGATCACAAGGTCAGGAGTTCAAGACAGCCTGGCCAAGATGGTGAAACCCTGTCTCTACTAAAAATACTAAAATTAGCCAGGCGTGGTGGTGGGCACCTGTAATCCCAGCTACTCGGGAGGCTGAGGCAGGAGAATTGCTTGAACCTGGGAGGCGGAGGTTGCTAAAGCGCCACTGCACTCTAGACTGGGCGACAGAACAAGACTCTGTCTCAAAAAAAAAAAAAAAAAAAAAAAAGAGAGAAATTCTTGGAATCCAAAGGGAAAACAGGACCTCACAGCTGTCCTGATTATTACACTGAACCCCATATCTTAAGGCCTTGAGTTTAAGGCCAGCATGGGATGCAGGAGCCAGGCACTGGGTCTAGATAAGGTGAGCAGATACAACTGACTCCCCTCTCCAGCTGGGACTGCTCCATGCACAAGAGCCATACCTTCAGTGAAGGGGTGGACCAGAAAAAAATCTACCTTGCAAAGGAGCCTGGAGCCTGCATGTAAACTTGTTTATTTCCGTTTTGGTTCTAGACAGAGGGAGAAGTCTTCCCTAAGAATTTATAACCACAGGTTAAAATTCACTCAGGTTTGAGGCTTAAATTCACATTCCTGGCACAGTCAAAAAACAAATCAACAAAAAATCCCAATGCTAAGAAAACTATAAATGATTTCAGGTTGACAGAGCACTCCCAGGTACCTGACAAATGTCAAAACAAATTCTCTCTGGAGGAAAACATCCTCAAACTAAATATCACTGAATTCTTTCAGATCAGAAACTGTGAAATATGAGTTCATAATAATTTTAAAAATCACAAATCGCACGAGGAAACAAATTACCATTAGTTTCAGTAGGCAGAAAGAATAAACAGCAGCAGGAGATCTTTAAAGTATGATTAATAAAAAAAACTAACCAACTCGGTTTAGCCACCAAGTTTCTACTAGACAGGATTTGATGCCTGAATGACCAATTGTTTTAGGCTTATAGAAGTAACACTGAATCACATAAATGTTGTTTCTTTCTAGCTCATTTACCACAAGAAGTTTCCATTGTATTGAGTAAAAAAGTCAATACAGCTGAGTAATTCAGCTCAACAAGTATAGGAGTACAGTGTTTTCTTAAACACTATCTTTCATTCAACCCTAGGCTTTAAAATGGTCTCCATTCATCCCCTCTATGGAGCTCATCTGCCTTTTACAAGAAGGGCAGTATGAAGCCTGACACCCCAGGCCTTGTCACCTACCCCAGTTTTGCTCCCAGTCTCTGCATACAGCTGTAATCCAACAGAGAATCGCTCTCTAAGGAAGGGAATTCTTCATAAGTGGGTTCAAACTAGAAATAAACATATGAAACCAAATGTGTCTCATTAAAAGTGACACTTTATTTCTCATGTCAAATTTTCAAACAAGTGTAGGGCATCCTAACTAACTACTTAGATCTGGGTGCAAAGACTTCTAAGGTAACTTAGATCTATAACTCAATTCTCATAAATGAAAAGATAACTTCCCCATCCTTTATTTGTAAGCCACTTGAAGACATTTACATAAAAGACAGTTATAATTTAGTTCATTGCCTTCATCCAAGATAGAGTAACTTTATCAAAGGTCACTATTATATCAAGTGAAACTAAGTTTTGAACAGATGCACTTGTCTCTTCTATACTTAGCTCCATAAGGTGCTACTACATGGACTATTCTTTATTCTTATAATTTTTTTTTTTTTTTTTAGATACAGGGTACAGGGTCTCACTCTGTTGTCCAGGCTGGAGTGCAGTGGCACAATCATAGCTCACTGCAGCCTCAAACTTCTGGGCTCAAATGATCCTCTCACCTCAGCCTCCTTGGTAGCTAGGACTAGAAGTTTGCACCACCACACTCAGCTAATTTTTTATTTTTTGTATAGACAAGGTCTCATATTAATTCTATGTTCAGGCTGGTCTTGAACTCCTGGGCTCAAGCCATCCTCCAGCTTTGGCCTCCCAAAGTGCTGGGATTACAGGCGTAAGCCACTGCGTCTGACCTAGTCTTAGAAATTATAGATTATTCTTTTACTTCCTTTACTTAGCAATTTGGAAAAACTAAATTTTAGAGTTCAACATCCTACATTCAATTTTTTTCCCATGCTCATAAAAATCTTTTTCAACCACAAACTAAACCATTTTATAAATATTTAGTATTGTAATTGCTAAAAACAACCAACACAGGAAATGGCTCTTAAAACTTTATTTAAAGTCATATAATCCAACTGAAAAATAAAACCAAGGTTTAAATTTAATCTCTTAAGTCTGGGCGCAGTGGCTCACTCCTCTAATCCCAGCACTTTGGGAGGCCGAGGAAGGCGGATCAACTGGGTCAGGAGTTTGATACCAGCCTGGCCAACATGGTGAAACCCCATCTCTACTAAAAATACAAAAAATTACAGGCGTGGGGCGGGCGCCTGTAATCCCAGCTACCTGAGAGGCTGAGGCAGGACAATCTCTTGAACCCAGAAGGCAGAGGGTGCAGTGAGCTGAGATTGTGCCACTGCACTCTAGCCTGGGCAACAAGAGCAAAATTCCGTCTCAAAAACAAAACATAAAATTAAATAAATAAATAAATTTAATCTCTTAAAAAAAGCAATGTATCTATATGAACTAATAGCAAAATACACAGTCTATGGGAATGAGATTTTTATAAAAGAACTGTATTTCCTCATGAGCTGTTCAGTACCTCAACGTTGCGTTTCACAAAGGTCTTTGTCACTCTCAGCATGTGAGTATACTCTATCAGTTCCAGCAAGTTTTTCCTCAGTTTCTCCTTGTTCTTAGTGACTTCTCTCAGTTCAACCTCGAGCTTCTGCAACTGCTCCTAAAACAAAATAATGGTTACTTAAGAGAGTAGTAATTAGTTCCAAGTGTGATTCCAATCATCTTCATGCAATATACCAAATACAGTGGGGTTTTTTTGTTTTGTTTTTTTTCTTTTCTTTTTTTTTTTTTGAGATGGAGTCTCCCTCTGTCGCCCAGGCTGGAGTGCAGTGGCACGATCTCGGCTCACTGCAACCTCCATCTCCTGGGTTCAAGCGATTCTCCTGCCTCAGCCTCCCCGAGTAGCTGGGACTACAGGTGCACACTACCACGCCCAGCTAATTTTTTTTGTATTTTTAGTAGAGACAAGGTTTCACCATGTTGGCCAGGCTGGTCTTGAACTCTTGACCTCAGGTAATCCACCTGCCTTGGCCTCCCTGTCTCTACTAAAAATACAAAAAAATTAGCTGGGCATGGTGGCATGTGCCTATAATCCCAGCTACTCAGGAGGCTGAGGCAGGAGAATCACATGAACCCAGGAGATGGAGGTTGCAGTGAGCCAAGATCGTGTCACTGCACTCCAGCTTGGGCGACAGAGCAAGACTCCTTCTCAAAGTAAATAAATAAATAGGCCCATTTATTGTTTCATATTAATTCAGGTAATTTCTGTGAAGTTCACGCCACATATGAGCTAAAACATTCCGGAGGCTGTGATGAGCATGAGACCCCCAAGAATGGCCCTCGTCTCTAACCACAGGTGCTGTCATTTCTCAGATTTCCTTTGCTTATTCATATCACACATCAAAGACTCTTCCTCTTTAAGTCTACATTTCCTTTTTTTGCAACACAGAATATATTTAGGTAATCTTTTCTAACTTATTTTCCTAGTCTCTAGCATATGAGTTTCTATGCACTCACATTTACACAATTAATTGAGGATAAAAATTCATGAGAATCGGCCAGGTGTGGTGGCTCACACCTGTAATCCCAGCACTTTGGGAGGCCAAGGCGGGTGGATCACGAGGTCGGGAGTTCAAGACCAGCCTGGTCAAGATGGTAAAACCCCGTCTCTACTAAAAATACAAAAATTAGCCGGGCATGGTGGCACGTGCCTATAATCCCAGCTACTTGGGAGGCTGAGGCAGGAGAATCACTTGAACCCAGGAGGCAGAGGCTGCAGTGAGCCGAGATCGCACCACTGCACGCACTCTAGCCTGGGCGACAGAGCAAGACTCTGCCTCAAAAAAAAAAAAAAATTCATGAAAATCTTTAATAATTAGTTACATTCTAAACATCCTTAAAAATACTTAAGTATTAAAATAACAGAAGCAAAAACCTGTAAAGTAAATCACTGAGTCAATGAAAACTTGTATTCAAACAAATCACTTAACATACTACATTCATTACTTCTGCTTTGCCTTACAAGCACTGCACACAGTCATCACTATGTTTGTAATTACATCACAAGCGACCCATCGAACAGGCCAAGCCAGATGACTGCTGTTACTCATCTGGTTGGAGAGTTCTCTCTGGAGTCTCCTGCACCAAGTGCTGAAAGACTTCCTCCCAGCTAAACAAACCGAGGAGCCCTCAACTGAATGGCTTCAGTTACACAATGATAATTGTTTTAGAAGAGTTATTAAGAGCTCCAGCCTACTTCACAGGGTGAGGAACGAATTCATGGAGGATACTAATAAACAGCACAGGTGAGTGTTCTCACTGGGGACACGTGTATCCCCAGCACACCAGCCAGGGAACTCAGGGTGACAGAACGCTGCTTGCTGCCCACCCGAGACAACCCACAGACTGCATACCAGCTTCCAAAATTTAGAGGGGAAGGGCCAGGGTAAATGTGGGAGGACTGTGAAAGCACACCACCGAAGCCTCAATTCCTTGCACAAGAAGAGGCAGCTAAGGCATGGGTGACCCTGGGATGAGCTTTCTGAAACAGTACAGGATCATGAACCAGGCTTGATAGCCTGATTCTTGTTGCCTCTGTTCACCACCACCTGGAAAGGAAGCATATGCCTTACACTGTAAAAGAAAACGGAATTACTGTTAAAATTTATCACAGATAATCTATTACTGAGGGTTAATCATAATAGCGGTCTTTAATCTCTCTGCCTAGAGAGATCACCATCTTCCATGGTTTTGAGAAGAAAGGCAGAAAAGCATTAGACAACATGAAATAAGTAAGCAAGCAGCCCCTGAGATCAATGGCTGCAAACAGCTTCGTCAAAAGCAAGTTACCTGCATTTCTAGAACCTGTTTTAGGGGTGGCGCAGGAGGGCTGGCCTCTCCTTCAGGAAGGGGAATATCAGCTCTATTAATTTCCTGTACCAAATACACTGTGAAAATAAAAGTTAAACAATTAGATACTAAAACGCACTATAAGACATTTCAGTCAGAAACATTTTGAAGCCCAACCTTTCCCAAGCCATCTAAAAATCAATGTCTAAATGCACAAAAATCTTGCTTGTTCCAACTGACTTATTGGTCACTTTTTGCAACCTTGTTTCCAAAAATAATGCTGCCTAGAGAGATCTGCATGCAGTGACAAAATAAGCAACAACCTCTTCTATTTCTTAGTGACTTAAAAAATAAATAAATACAATGAACAACAACCTGGATAAACCTTTTCTGAAATTCGACCCCATTTTTTTCATTTCTAATATTCTAGTTAAAGAACTTTTGAGTCACAGCCATCTCTACATCTGCAGAATGAAGCAGAGGTTAGGGGCGCACCTGGAAGTGCAGGAATTACCCAAGTGTTAGCCCTACAATAGCCCCTACGGGAGCTGGCAACATGATTTCTCGCAGATGCCCTCAGAAAGAAAAGGGCATCCATCAGTCCAACAAGAAAATCACAACCACTACCAGGAAACCCACCCAGCACCAACAGCCAAGCTCTCTTGCAGCTCCCAGTCAGCCCTGAGGCTATGGCTGAGGACAACCTGCACTGCTTCACCACTGAAATTAAAAACTAGATTCAGAAGCCTGGCTGGGTTATGCAGTTGCTGCCATCTGCAGCCTGGGGGGCTAGTATCAGGGCAGCCCTAGAAATGGGCAAGTTCATGAAACCTGGGAAAATGGTGCCAGTCGTGGCCGGACACTACTCTGGACACAAAGCCAATCCTCATGAAGAAAACTGATGATGTCACCTCAGACTACCCCTGCAGCCATGCTCTGGTGGCTAAAATAGACCATTATTCCCACAGTGACAGCTGCCATGGGCAAGAAGATTACCAAGAGGTCAAAGGTCAAGTCTTTTGTGAAGCTTTATAACTATAATGACCTCATGCCCACAAAGTACCCTGTGGCGATCCCCTTGGACAAAACCATCAGGTCTTCAGAGACCCTGCTCTTAAATGCAAGGCCCAATGGAAGGCCAAGGTCAAGTTCAAAGAGTGGAACAAGACTGGCAAGAACAAGTGGTTCTTCCAGAAGCTGTGGTTTTAGATGTTTCTTGTTTCAGTCATTTAAAAAAAAAAAAAAAAAAAACAAACCCTAGATTCATGAAACTAATAGTACACAAGCCAAAATTAACTACTTTATTTGGTTTATGTTCTCAATTCCATGAAGCATCCCTTTCCTTAGGCTAAAAGTCACAATATCTGTTAGTCATTATCAGGCCTAATATTTAGAAGTGTTACTAACTGGTTTACAGAGAGAGAGAGGCAGGTAAAGAAGTAAGGAGGAAAAACAAAAAGAAACAGAAAAGAAACTGTCTTACCAAGATAGCAAAGGAAGCACTGCGTCTAAGAGGTTTCTAGAAATGAATGCAAATTGTTTTAACCAATTTATACTTCAATTTATTCTTTTTTTTTTTTTTAAGACACAGGGGTCTCACTATGTTGCCCAGGCTAGCCTTGAACTCCTGGGCTCAAGAGAGCCTCCCGCCTCTACCTTCAGAGTAACTGAGACTATAGGCATGTGCACCACCATGCCTGGCGTACACCTAAATTTCCTTGACAGGTCCTTTTTCACTGTTTTAAGTCTGCATTCTTATGGGGTCATACTCTGCTGCCCAGGCTGGAGTACGGTGGTGTGTCATCCTGGCCCACGATAACCTCAAACTCCTGGGCTCAAGCAATTCTCCCACCTCAGCCTCCCAAGTAGCTAAGACTACAGGCACATGTCACCATGCCTGGCTAATTTTATTTTTTGTGGAGAAAGGGTCTCAGTATGTTGCCCAGACTGGTCTCAAACTCCTGGACTCAGGTGATCCTCCCACCTTGGCCTCCCAAAGTGCTAGAATTACAGGCGTGAGCCATCATGCCCAGCCCTGCATTCTCTTGAAACAGTTTAAGCTACAGGAAGTCCTGGATATACCTAATGTGTTATCACATTTGCCCTGCCTTTAAAAACCTCATTCTGAATACACCATCTATCCAATGACTCACCCAGGTTGCAAAGACAGGAATATGGTGCCACTAACATACATGAGTCAATAACTAGGACCTCAAGCAATATGAATAGGACTAGATTTCAGATGACTAAAATTTCCTGTTACTCTTAAAAATCCCCACTTTAAAAAAATAGGCCGGGCGTGGTGGCTCACACCTGTAATCCCAGACCTTTGGGAGGCTGAAACCAGCGGATCACCTGAGGTCAGGAGTGTAAGGTCAGCAGAGAGAAAGGAAGAATAGACCCAAAGTCAGGTGAGTAAGTTTATTGAACCTGCCGGCTGCTCCACCACAGAGGAGGCAGCCCTGAACTTACAAAATGAGGGGTTAATACGGGGGAGAGAGACCCTGGGGTCGTTTGTTGGTTAACTTTGCCATGCATCACCTTGTGACCTTTACGGTAGCAGCCAGATGAAGGAACTTACAGGAGGCTGTAGGCAAAGTTTGTTTAGGCTTCCCACAACCTCCCCCTGTGCGGTCCGGATGGTTTGTAATTGTGTTTTGCTTATCGCAGGAAGGTCTGATAAGTGAAGTTTGCTGGCTTCACCGGGGCGCCTAGATAAGGGCTTAGAAATGTAAAGGGGCTCAGGGGGAGGGGTGGGCAGCACAGAGAGGTTTGGGGGAAGTGTTGGCAGTACCAGGAAGCTTTTTTGGGGCGGTTTGTCCCTAACAAGGAATTCAAGACCAGCCTGGCCAACCTGGTAAAACCCCGTCTCTACTAAAAATACAAAAATTAGCCGGGTGTGGTGGCACGCACCTATAGTCCCAGCTACTAGGGCAGCTGAAGCAGGAGAATCACTGGAACCCAGGAGGCGGAGTCTGCAGTGAGCCGAGATCATGCTACTGCACTCCAGCCTAGGTGACAAAGCAAGACTCCATCTCAAAAAAAAAAAAAAACAAGCTTTGTCCTTCAGTTGACTGTCTGTCATTTCCCTCCACTTCAGTGAGAACCTCAAGGCTTGATTTGATAATGACTAGTATCAGGCTAAGATGATAAAGATTTTAGAGATAAAAGAAGTGGCCCTGGGCTACTGAGTTGAAATGGTTAACAATCAGCACTGATCTAACGCACTGGCAAAGGAAGCCCTGAGAAAAAGGAAATTATTGTCAACCAATCTATCTGCCATTTCCCGCCTCCCTTGTTCCTTGATAAAATTTTAAATTAAGTAACTTATTAACATGTACAATGTTTTTAAGTTATAATAAACTATAAGGGATTGGTTAAATAAGCCATGGCACATTAATATTAATACAATCAAATACTATGCTGTCATCAAAAACGATGATGGGTAAATACCTATGTCTACTGACACGAAAAGATGTTATAGTATAGTAAGCAGTGTTAAGTAAAAAACAAGGGTAACAACAAAATAACCAGGCCGTTATGTTTGTAAATTTTTACTTTTATAGATGAATAAAAAATACAGAAAAATAATACATGCCTACACATAACCGTGATTACTTCTGAATGAGAATACTTCTTTTTTTCCTTTCTGCTTGTCTATATTTTCCAATATTTTTAAACCGAACAAGGTTTGCCTATATAAAGATAATTATTTAAGTTATTAAATCAGAAAACAAACTTACCCAATATTCGCTCTAGCTCTTCACACCTCTTCACCTCACCAACGAATTTTCTTTGGAAAGAACTTACGTTCTGGTTGAGCTGAGAAAAGGATGAAAAATATGGTTTAAATTTCTAAAATTTAAAAATACTTTTATGTAAAAAATAAAACATCACCAAAGTTTGGGGGATGTACACTCTTGTATACTATTGAATGAAACTATAAACTGATACTTTTCTGGAGAGCAATTTGTCAACTGTTACCAAAAAAGCCTGAAAATCCAGCCGGGCCAACACGGTGAAACCCCAACCCTGCTAAAAATACAAAAATTAGGCGGGGCGGTAGCTCACACCTGTAATCCCAGCACTTTGGGAGGATGAGGTGGGCGGATCACTTGAGGTCAGGAGTTCAAGACCAGCCTGGCCAACATGGTGAAATCCCACCTCTACGAAAACACAAAAATTAGCCAAGCATGATGGCAGGTACCTGTAATCCCAGCTACTTGGGAGGCTGAGGTGGAAAAATCGCTTGAACCCGGGAGGCAGAGGTTGCAGTGAGCCAAGATCGTGCCATTGCACTCCAACCTGGGCAACAGGGCAAGACACTATCTCAAAAAAAAAAAAAAAAAAAAATTAGCCGGGCGTGGTGGCGCACCTGAGTAATCCCAGCTACTTGGAAGGCTGAGGCACGGGAATTGCTTGAGCCCGAGAGGCAGAGGTTGGATGGAGCCGAGATCGCACCACTGCAATCCAGCCCAGGTGACACAGGGAGACCCTGTCTCAAAAAAAGAAAAATCCTGAAAATGATTATGTGCCCAGCAATACCCCATGAAGAAAATTTAACCTAAGGAAAAAGCTATGGAAACAGATAAAAATCTATCTATGACATCAATCTCAGGGAAAAAGAAAAAATGATAACCCAAAAATCCAACAATAGAAAACTGGTTCAAGAAATTACAGTAACGTAGTTAAAGAAATTATAGCCAGGCACAGCAACTCGCGTTGATAATCCCAGCAATTTGGGATGCTGAGGTGGGAGGACTACTTGAGGCCAGTAGTTTGAGGGCAGCCTGGGCAACATGGTGAGACAACATCTCTACAAAAAATAAAAAATTAGGCAGGCCTGGTGGTGCACGCCTGTGGTCCCAGTTGCTCAGAAGGCTGTGGCAGGAGGACTGCTTGAGCCCAGGAGGTCAAGTTTGCAGTGAGCAGTGATCACACCACTGCACTCTAGCCTGGGTGACAGCGCAAGAGCCTGTCTCAAAAAAAAAAAAAAAAGAAAGAAAGAAAAGAAAAGAAATTACAGTCTATATCCACACGATGGAATGCTACTTAGCAATAAAAAGGAATGAACTACTGACCCATGCAACAACAGGGATGACTTTCTCTTTTTCTTTTTTCCTTTTTTTTTTTTTTTTGAGACAGTTTCGCTCTGTTGCCCAGGCTGGAACGCAGTGGCAGGATCTTGGCTCACTGCAACCTTCGCCTTCCAGGTTCAAGCAATTCTCCTGCCTCAGCCTCCCAAGTAGCTGGGATTACGGCCAAGTACCACCACACCAGGCTAATTTTTAGTTTAGTATTTTTAGTAGAGATGGGGTTTCACCATGTTGGCCAGGCTAGTCTCAAACTCCTGACCTCAGATGATTCGCCCACCTTGGCCTTCCAAAATGCTGGGATTACAGGCGTAAACCACCACGCTCACCCTGGATGACTTTCATACTAAGTGAAAGCAGCCAGACACAAGAAGCCACATGTGTGATTCCACTTACATGGAATGTGCAGAAAAGACAACCCTAGAGGTAGCGAGCAGATTAGTGGGTGCTGGGGGGGCGGGGGTAGGAATAAGGATTAACTGTAAATGAGCATTAAGGATCTTCTGGGGTGATGGAATGTTCTAAAACAATTGTGGCAATGGATGCATGACTCCATAAACTTTTTTTTTTTTTTTTTTTGAGACAGGGTCTCACTGTCACCCAGGCTGAAGTCCAGTGTCACGATCTCAGCTCACAGCAACCTCTGCCTCCCAGGTTCAAGCGATCCTCCTGCCTCAGCCTCCCAAGTAGCTGGGATTAAAGGCATGTGCCACCACACCCAGACAATTTTTGTATTTTGGGTAGAGATGGGGTTTCGCCATGTTGCTCAGGCTGGTCTCAAACTGCTGGGCTCAAGTGATCTGCTCACTTCAGCCTCCCAAAGTGCCGGCCTAACAGGTGTGAGCCGCTGCACCCAGCCTCCATAAACTTTCTAAAAATCATGGGTAAACTCTATGATACACCTCAATAAAGTTGTATAAAAATGACCAGGTATTTGATTATATTATATTAAGAAATGTTATTTAACTTTTCAGGTACAATGTTGGTAATAATTTTTTATCTTCTAGGCCAGGCCTGGTGGCTCATGCTTGTAATCCCAGCACTCTGGGGGGCCGAGGTGGGCGGATGACTTGAGGTCAGGAGTTCGAGACCAGCCTGGCCAACATGGTGAAACCCCATCTCTACTAAAAATACAAAAATTAGCCAGGTGTGGTGGCATGCGCCTGTAATCTCAGCTGCTCAGGAGGCTGAGGCATGAGAATCACTTGAACCTGGGAGGCAGAGGTTGCAGTGAGCCGAGATGGCGCCACTGCACTCCAACCTGGGCAACAGAATGAGACTCTATCTCAAAAAAAAAAAAAAAGAAAAAATTCATCTTTTAGAGATACTTGTTGAAAAGTTAAATTATATATCTTGGATTTGCATCAAAATGATCTCATCTGGGAAGTGAGAAAAAACTAAGTTTACATTTATGGGTACATGGAGGTATACTGTACTCTTCCCTCTACTTCTTATAATACAAAGTTTAAAACAATTTTTAAAAGTTGTAAAAGAACATTTAAGAAAATTAGGAAGTTAGTCATGATTTCTATGTAAAGCAGATTAGGATGTTTTCAGTGTGGTTCAAATTATATAAAAATACACACATATGGGCATTTTTAAACATTATTAGAGAACTGTTGATCGTCCAGTATTAGCCAAAAAGTTAAAGTTAATTTCTAGGCGTTGGGATCATGCAAGGTATGTTACTATTCTTATGTTTTCCACATTTCTCACAATGGTCATCTATTACTTTCATACTTTAAAAATTTACAGTAATCATTCATGTGGAAAGCCATTTAAGACACAAAATTTATCTTTATTCCATCCAGGATTTGTACTGGGCACTCTCAAGAAACAGTTAAGATACAACTTGACACGAAACTGCTCAATCTGATAAGTTTCTACCCCAAACACTCAGTTCTTCTTCATTTTTTGGGGATTTTTTTAAAAGAGCCAGAAGAAAGGTAAAAATTCTAATTTCACTTCTGTTTGTCACCTTCTCATTCATTTCTGGAGGTCAAACTAAAAGTAACCACTTCCAAGTTACTAATGATTCAGACACAATCTAGTTCTATGGAACTTGTTGGAAAGGAAGTTCTGTGTCTAAAGCTGTCACAGGATACTACTTCTCAGCTTTCATTTTCTTCCTTCAATATCAAATAGTACTTTAAATGGACATGATGTTTCTACAAATAGTAGAATCTTTATTTATAAAGAGGTAAATTTCTGTGGCAATAATACAAACATGGATTTCACATACATACACCACCATCACCAGCTTACATATATTAACTTTTTTTGCTTTTTTGTTTTTTTTTTTTTGAGATGGAGTCTCGCTCTGTTGCCAGGCTGGAGTGCAGTGGTGCGATCAGCTCACTGCAACCTCTGCCTCCCGGGTTCAAGTGATCCTCCTGCCTCAGCCTTCTGAGAGTAGCTAGGACTACAGGCACGCCCCACCATGCCCAGCTAATTTTTGTATTTTTGGTAAAGACAGGGTTTCACCATGTTGGCCAGGATGGTCTCGAACTCTTGGCCTCATGATCCGCCTGCCTTGGCCTCCCAAAGTGCTGGGATTACAGGCGTGAGCCACGGCACCCAGCCATATTAACTTTTTTTTCTATTGTGTGGTTTCTTTTACAAATTTGGGTTTTTTTTTTCCCTTTTAGGGCAGCACCCTAATTCAAGGCTAATGGAATAAGGTACATTTTAATGTAGATTCAGTTCAAGGCATATTTAACCTAGTAAAACCGGCAGAGGAGACCTGGTGCTGTTTGTCCTGATATTCACACCCATTGATACTCCCCCTTCAGCTGAAGGACTAAAGAGGAAACCTGTTCTTAGACTGAGAACTGTAACAAAAGGGAGAACTTTCCCTTCAGGGAGTCCTCCCCATCAGCTGAATGACCTTTCTTTTCCAGGTACTTCCCACTAGCTGTCACCACGGAAGTCACCACCTGCCCCCCTTTCCCTTGCAAGGGTTACTAACTCATCCCATCTGGTCACCACAAAGTCAGTAGGAAACTCAGGCTGAAGACACACTGAAAACCTAGCACCACACAAGAGCTCATCACGGCAACCTTAGTTTTATTTCCTTCTGGAAAAAGATGAACAGCACTTTCTTCTCCTTTCACTAACATTCAGTTAAAAAGGATCCCAGGTACACTCTATGACTGGAGGTAGAGGCGCTTATTGAAACTGGAACCTTCATAGTGATTAGTACGTTTGCTCAAACCTGTAAGACTGAAGTGTGATAAGTGTCTTGGCTTGAGTACTAACCGGAAGGAAAACATCTACCTGTTACAAATGTAGGAGCCTGCTGCGCCTGCAACTGTTTTGGGTGCTACTCACAGCTCAGCGCGGCATCCATCAGGCGAATGGGTACAACTGCAGAAGTGGCTCCAGGAACCAGGAACCGCCCTGCATCTTACCTGCACCCTCGCCTGTCACTCAGGAGTTTCTCCATGACTTTGCAACTGCCTTATGGGGCTGAGCTGGTATTAGCTATCTGATATCAACGGATATCAGATCTGGGGTAGGGCTGTTCCCTTTTGAAATTAAGGACACCTTAGGAAGATTAAGGGAAACAGTCAGGAGATGAAAGTGGTGGCCAGGAAATAAAATGTTCGCCTGAGTGGATTTCAATTCAGTCAGTAAGTACTTGCTTCTCGGTCTCCCTTCCACACCCTGTTCTTTGCCTTCTTAGCACTTATCACAGCTCATAATCAGAGTGTGTTTAATCTGTCTCCTCCCACACTGGGAGCTCCAGGGACACAGGGACTGTGTCTGCCTTGCTCACCACCGAGTCCCCAGCACCAAAAACAGTGCCTGAACATAGCGGGCAGTCAAGAAAAGCTTGTCTGTTCATTCAACAAATGCCTATCGATGCCAATGACTGCCAAGGACTGCGTTAAGGTCCTTAGTCTCAGAGGTTGACAGTCCTTGGTGGAGACAAACAATAAACAAGTAAATGGACAAACAAATGTTTATTATTACTTGTTGGGGAGACAGCTTCCACTCGACAAATGACTGAGTTCTTAAGTCCTTATACACAGTGGTATGTACAGCATTACGCATCAGTGACCAAAACAGACAAAAATCCCTCTCCTCAAGGAGATGACATCCAGTTCCTTCCCATTTCAGGCTCTGTCTGGGCTCTTCCTGTTCCCTCCAACAAGGACCCTCTCCCCAGATCTTCCCCACGGCTGGCTCCTTTCTATTTGGGTCTCAGCTGAAATATCACCTTCTCCGGGAGGCTTCCTTGACTATCCCTTCAAACTCACCTCCCACCCGAATCACCTTCACACCACCCCGTTTTTTCTTTATGGCAAACCTTTTCTGGTTGACGTATTTATTTGGTTAATGCGCCCCCCTAACCCCCGTAAGTTCCAAAAGGACTCCAAGATGCCTTTGTGGGATTTGTTCTCCCGCTGAGCTCGGTGCCCCGAGCTGATGAAGACCACACAGGGGCGATCCTAACTAACTGGGGCAGAGCAGCCGCCGACCACACAGACAGCTAGCGACCCTGGAGTCAGCCCCGAGCTCCGGGAAGCTTTGGCCGCTGAGCTGGGGCGTCATCTTCCCGGTCTGGGCAATGGGGACGGGGCGCGCAATTCCTCGGTGCTCCCCGCGGGAGGGCCCCAGCGATGCGAGGGATGGGGAGCGCCAGGAGAGCAGGTGCGGCCCGCGTCTCCCGGGCGACACTCACGTCTCGAAACTGGACCAGGCCCTTCTCGCCCAGGGCGCTGAGGCACTCGTAGGCCGTGCCCGACTGCAGGAAGAGCTGCGCCAGGCACATGGTCTCGCTCCGGAACAGGGACCCCATGGCGGGCCGACCCGAGCCCGGAGGGGCTCGACGGGCGGCGGCGGCTCCAAGCCGCGCGGGCCCGCACACTCAGCCGGTGCGGCCCGGGCCTCGAGCTCTTCCTGTGGCCTGGCCGCGGCCCCGCACCATGGGACTCCAGGCTGCAGCGGCCGCCCCCGGTTCTGCCACCGCGGTCGCCGCTCCAGCTGCCGCCACAGCAGTCCGCGAGGTCCCGCCCCCAAGCTACCGCCGGTTCCGGTTCCGCCCCCGCGTCCCGCCCCCCCGCCGGCCGACCAATAGAAGCCCGAGGTTGCCGCCGCACGCCGTTCCGGCAGGGCCAACCAGCGCGAACCCGGCGGATGCGACCACGGCGGGTACGACCACGGCAGCTGGCGCTCCGCCAGACCGGACGCAGAGCTGCAGCCCGCGCGGCTCCCCGGCTTTCCTGGAGGAGTCTCGCCGAGTGTGCACGCCGCGAAGCTCACCCGTTCCTAGTGCACGACCCTGTGCTGCTGCGTGTGTGTGTGTGTGAGAGAGACGGAATCTCGTGTGTGTGTGTGTGTGTGTGTGTGTGTGTGTGTGTGTGTGTGTGTGTGAGAGAGAGAGAGAGAGAGACGGAATCTCGCCCAGTCCCACAGGCTGGAGTGCAGTAGCGCGATCTCGGCTCACTGCAACCTCCGTCTCCCAGGTTCAAGCGATTCTCCAGCCTCAGACTCTCAAGTAGCCGTGACTACAGGCGCGCGCCACCGCGTCCAGCTAATTTTTTTGTATTTTTAATAGAGACGGGGTTTCACCATGTTGGCCAGGCTGGTCTCAAACTCCAGACCTCAGGTGATCCGCCTGCCTCGGCCTCCCCAGTGCTGGGATTACAGGCGTGAGCCACTGCGCCCGGCCCTGCTGCTGCTTTGTTATGGATAGGGTTTCCCTCTGTGGCCCAGGGAGGAGTGCAGTGGCACGAGCTGCGCTGGCTGCAACCTTGACCTCCTGAGCTCAAGCGATCCTCCCACCTCAGCCTCTGGAGGAGCTGGGATTACAGACGCGCGCCATCACACCCGGCTAATTTGTTTTAAAAATGTTTGTGGAGAAGGGATTTCATCATGTTGGCCAGGCTGGTCTCGAACTCCTGAACTCAAGCGATCCTCCCGCCTTGGCCTCCCAAAGTGCTAGGATTACAGGCGTGAGCCGCCACCCAGAGGGATCCTGGGCTTCTTTGTGAAGTTGGAGTGTGCAGCCAGCATCCCAATCCAGTTTTCAAACATTTCCCACCGACCTCGCAAGACTCCTCCTGCTCAGTTGCAGTCTCCCCTTCCCGCCCGGCCTGGCCACCACAGGACAATTTTGTCTCGATAGATTTGCCAGCTCCAGGCTTGTCCTGTCGATGGATCACACAGCACCCAGTGTGTGTTCCCCACACTGACCGGGAAGCAGGGCCCCCGCCCCCCACCAGGCCGCAATCTCACCGCTGTCCCAGTCGAGTCTCTGCTTACATATCCCCTCCCTTGAGACTGTCTCTGGCCCCTCTACTTTGGAGTCACATCCTTGTTCTATTTCCTTCACTGCACCTGCCACCATCTGAAATTATCTTGTCTGTGTGTTAGTGCCAGTCTTCCCTGCTAGAATGGAAGCTCCACCAAGGTGGGGACATTCTTTCTGCCACTGCGGTATCTCCAAGCCCCAGCACATAGTAGCCACTCAATAAATAGTTCATGAATGCACACATAAATGTATAAACTTAGAAAAGTTAAAACCATAGACACCCCAGATCCCATTCTACTGCCAAACTGAGTTTTTTCCTTAAGTACAAAAGGCCTCCTCACAAAGCCCACAAAATCAGGCTAAATTACCTGTGATTTAGAAGTTTTAAATTTATTTTCCATAAATACCTGAAATCCAAAGCTAGTTGCACTAGGCTGGGCGCCCTGGCTCGCTCCTGTAATCCCAGCACTTTGGGAGGCTGAGGCAGGTGGATCACTTGAGGTCAGGAGTTCGAGACCAGCCTGGCCAACATGGCAAAACCCCGTCTCTACTAAAAATATACAAAAATTAGCTAGGTGTGGTGGGGGCCACCTGTAGTCCCAGCTACTCAGGAGGCTGGGGCAAGAAAATTGCTTGAACCTGGGAGGTGGAGCTTGCAGTGAGCCGAGATGGCACCCCTGGACTCCAGCCTGGGAGACAGAGTGACACTCTGTTTCAAAAGAAACAGCAACAACAACAAAAAGATACAGTAAGAACTGTGAAGGTAAATTCAAATGGCTGAAGTTCAAACCATAATTGACTCAGACCCCAGCTCCATCAGTCCAGTACTGACCTAGATTCCTGAGTCAGCCCTAGAGGGGGTGGGTAAAGGCCCACCACCACCACAGTACAGATGCTGAAATTCACAGTATTTCCATCATGCAGAAACTTATGACCTCTGCAATGACTAGCTCATCCCCCTATTTGAAAATGGACTCAGGCCAGGCGCAGTGGCTCACGCCTGTAATCCCAGCACTTTGGGAGGCCGAGGCGGGCGGATCACGAGGTCAGGAGATCGAGACCATCCTGGCTAACATGGTGCAACCCCGTCTCTACTAAAAATGCAAAAAAATTAGCTGGGCACGGTGGTGGGCGCCTGTAGTCCCAGCTACTCAGGAGGCTAAGGCAGGAGAATGGCGTGAACCCGGGAGGTGGAGCATGCAGTGAGCCAAGATCATGCCACCGCACTCCAGCCTGGGCAATACAGCGAGACTCCGTCTCGAAAAAAAAAAAAAAAAAGAAAATGGACTTAAGACTGGAGGAAAATTCGAAATTCCCCCTGGGTAGAAACTCTGTAGCGAAGATGAAACAGCACATTTTATGTGGTGCTGGGTATCAGCAGGCACTAGGAATTTGATCAAAAAGTATAAAAGGGAAAATAATCATTTTTCAAAATTAGGCTGAAATAACATACAAAATCCATCTGCAACAACTAAGTTACCTGGCACACAAAGAAAACTTAACAGGTGATGTGCCATGTGGCCACTGTAGGACCGTGGCTAAAACATCTATTCCAGGGCTGGGCACAGCAGCTCATACCTATAATCCCAGCACTTTGGGAGGCTGAGGCAGGTAGATCACTTGAGCCTTAGAGTTCGAGACCAGCCTGGGTAACATAGGGAGACCCCCTTCTCTATGAAAAAAAAAAAAAAAAAGTACAAAAACTAGCCAGGTATAAGCCTGTGGTCCCAGCTACGTGGCAGGCTAAGATGGGAGGATCACTTGAGCTCAGGAGGTCGAGGCTGCAGTGAGCTGTAATTTTGCCACTGCTCTCCAGCTCTCCAGCCTGGGTAACAGAGTAAGACCGTGTCTCAAAAAAAAAAAAGAAATCCATTCTCCCCACTGAGTGGGGTTGACTGTTCCCATGTGAGGGCCCATGGGAGAAATTTGTCAAGACTCAGCTAGGAAAAACTGTCCTTCACTGATAACCAGTTAATTTTTAATGAATAGATTTCGTAATTCCTGTATTAATGAATAGATTTCATAATTCCTATAGCTAATCATACTTGGGTTTTTGTAAACTGGGGTCTTGGTTGGGCATGGTGGCTCCTGCTGGTAATTCCAGCACTTCGGGAGGCTTAGGTGGGAGGATCACTAAAGCCAGGAGTTTGAGGCCAAGCTGGACAACATAGCCAGACCCCCGTCTACTAAAAAAAAAAAAAAAAATAGCCAGGCGTGGTGGCACACACACCTGTAGTCCCAGCTACTTGGGGGAGAATCACTTGAACCCAGGTGTTTGAGTTTACAGTAAGATATGATCGTGCCACTGCACTCCAGCCTGGGCAAGAGAGGGAGAACCTGTCTCTAAAAAATAAATAAGTAAATAAATAATGAATTAGGGGTCTGCTTCTGCTAAATGCAACCTTTGGCATATATTTTAGGGCTTACGTGTGCCCCTGGTTTTGTTTTACTTTTCTCTTATTATTTTCCTCCCACAGCCCCCACATCTTTCCCCATCAATTATTTTGTGTTTTTGTATTACATGCATTTTTAAGGATTTCTTAATCCTTTCTATGGCATATGGGAAACATCAATCAACACAAATGTATTAAAAACTAAAGAAAAGACTGATTCTCTCTGGTATAAATAAAACTCCTATGACTTTAACTGATTTGTGATAAGCTAAAATTTCTAACATTTCTTGAGTTCCTCTCATGCATTTTACTTAGTCCAGGCCAGCGATAAGAATATTCATTCTGTATTGGATAGCCACATATATGAATTAAAGTCACAGGGCACTAATAAAAATTTTCTACAAAAATAAGACATTTATTAAAATTTTATAGAGAAGCATACAAGACTACAACAAATCACTGAAGTCAAGGTCTAAAGTCTTTGAGAAGTCAGACGGACCGGACGCAGTGGCTCACGTCTGTGATCCCAGCACTTTGGGAGGCCGAGGTGTGCAGATCATCTGAGCTCAGGAGTTACAGACCTGCCTGGGCAACATGGCGAAACCCCGTCTTTACCAAAAATACAGCTAGGCGTGGTGGAGCATCTGTGGTCCCGGCTACACTAGAGGCTGAGGTGGGAGGATTGCTTGGGAGGCAGAGACTGCAGTGAGCCGAGATTGTGCACTGCACTCCAGCCTGGGTGACAGAGTGAGACCCTGCCTCAAAAAAAAAAAAAAAAAAAAAAAGGCCGGGTGCGGTGGCTCATGCCTGTAATCTCAGCACTTTGGGAGGCCAAGATGGGCAGATCACGAGGTCAGCAGTTCGAGAGCAGCCTGGCCAATACGGTGGAACCCTGTCTCTACTAAAGATACAAAATTAGACGGGCGTGGTGGTGCATGCCTGTAATCCCAGTTCTCCAGAGGCTGAGGCAGGAGAATCGCTTGAACCCAAGAGGAGGTGGTTGCAGTGAGCCAAGATGACTTCGGCCTGGGCAACAAGAGCAAAACTCCATCTCAAAAAAAAAAAAAGCCAGGTGGTTGTCTAACTATAGGCATATTCTGGTCCAGGGGTTGCTGAGGAACAAGGCCAATGTGAGGAACAACAGCAACAGTAAGCCCTTAGCAACACACTGAGAATGCAGCTCCCCTGAAAAACAATGGACAAAATTAAACAGCAGTATTTCTTAACTCTTTTGATAACAGTGTAGGTAGAGGCTGGGTATGGTGGCTCACTCCTGTAATCCTAACACTTTGGGAGGCCAAGGAGGGTGGATCACTTGAGGCCAGTTCAAGACCAGCCTGGCCAGCACGGTGAAACCCTGTCTCTACTAAAAATACAAAAATAGCCAGGCGTGTTGGTGCTGTAATCCCAGCTACTCCAAAGGCTGAGGCACAGGAATCGTCTAAACCCAGAAGGCAATGGTTGCAGTGAGCTGAGATTGTGCCACTGCACTCCAGCCAGGGTGTCAGGGCAAGAGTCTGTCTAAAAAAAAAAACAGTGTAGGTAGAAATAAACTAAGCCAAAACAGTAATGGTGATCACTTCCAAGTAGCAATATTATCCATACATTTTTTTAAGTTTCTATATGTTTTATGCTTTCTGTAACATTTAGACATCATTTTAAATTTCTTTTTAATTGACATAACATAATTGGTCATAGAAATCTGTTTCACCCTACCTTGATAATACTGAGTCCATGGATATAGAAGCTGCGGCCAACACACCTCATTTCTATTGCAGTCATACTCTGTATAATTGATCTTGAATCTAGAAAACATTTTAGAGGGTTACAAAAACTACAAGTGAGAAGTTTCAGAACTTGATTAAAGGAATAAACTTCCAATTTTCAAATGTCTATTTTTCTGCTTCCTAATGTCAACTAGGTGAGCAACTGGAGTACCTTGTCAGGGGGCGGGGTAACTGTGCAGGAATTTTAATAAACTGGACGGATGCACTGATAGGGAGAAGGTCGGCCTTGTGCTCACAGGTGAGCCCACACTGGTACTGCCAGTTCACTGAGGAGAACCTAGGAGGGAAAGATCACATGGTCAGCATAGCCACCATTCAGTTCTATTCCACCAAGAACAGCAGGTAACGGATGCAATCACAATATAACCTGAGGTTCTCCTAAGAAGTTTCGCATTCTACCTGTGCTGTTTTTTCTTTGTATTTGTCCATTGTCTTTGTCCATTTCCACAGACAGATCCAAGGAGAAGAGAAACTCCTAATAACCCGTCATGGGCCTGCGGCCCAGCGACATCTGCCAGTCTTGTGGTCAGTCTCACTCCTCTCCAGCCAGTGCATTTTATACAGGTGCTATCAAAGGTACCTTTGTTCATCGCCTGTTTTTCTCAAACAATATAATAATAAAAGCAGCAGCTAGCCACTTATTGAGGGCTTTCCACGTTCGAGGCACAGAAATAACCTGCTTGCAACACACCATCTCATGTTATCCTCAAAAGAGTACTGCGGAGGTGATAACTGCACTCCCATTTTCCATTGCAGAGCCACCACTCTCCATTCCCAGTTCAGTGGAGCAGAAGGGATTGGCTCTAATCCAGAGGTGCACCCATTACCTAAGCCTAGCCAATAAGAGCTGTCCATTGTCCCAGTCATAGAGGGATTGGTTCAGAAAGAAGCACATGACCCAAACTGAACCAATAAAAGTCTGCCTAGATCTATTTTGACAAAGAGGAGGGGCCGGGCGCAGTGGCTCGTGCCTGTAATCCCAGCACTTCAGGAGGCTGAGGCGGGCAGATCACCTCAGGTCGGGAGTTCAAGACCAGCCTGACCAACATGGAGAAACCCCATCTCTACTAAAAATACAAAATCAGCCAGGCAAGGTGCCGCATGCGTGTAACCTCAGCTACTCAGGAGGCTGAGGCAAGATAATCGCTTGAATCCAGGAGGGGAAGGCTGCCAACAACCAAGATGGCGCCACTGCACTCCAGCCTGGGCAACAAGAGTGAAACCCCGCCTCAAAAAAAAGAAAGAAAGAAAGAAAAGAAAGAGGAAAGAGGCTTTCTCCCCACTGGACTTGCTGCAGTGACATAAGCCTGGATTGCTGGTGCTGATCTTTGCCATCTCTTGAGGAGAACCTCCCTGAGAATGAAGCCAACCCAAAGGAAGAGGAGCTAAGATAGGAAAACAAAAAGATCCCTGACCACACTGGAACCATGAACCATGAACTAGCTGTATGTGGATTACTGTGAACTTGAACCAATAAACTCCCCTTTTTGCTTAAGTCAGTATGAACTGGGCGCCTGTCACTTAAAACTGATGGAGGCAGGCTGGGCGTGGTGGCTCATGCCTGTAATCCCAGCACTTTGAGAGGCCGAGGCGGGCAGATCCTGAGGTCAGGAGATTGAGACCATCCTGGCCAAAAGGGTGAAACCCTGTCTTTACTAAAAATACAAAAAGTAGCTGGACGTGGTGGCACGTGCCTGTAATCCCAGCTACTCGGGAGACTGAGGCAGGAGAATCGCTTGAACCAGAGAGTCGGAGGTTGCAGTGAGCTGAGATATTGCCACTGCACACTAGCCTGGAGATGGAGCAAGACTCTGTCTCAAAAAAAAAAACTGATGGAGGCTTGATACATAAAGGTATTATCACCATATTACAGAGGAGGAAACTACAGCTCAGAAAGGTTAAGTAATTGGCCAGTGCCACACAGCTCCTAAGTAGGACAGCCATGATTTGAACCTATCTGCTGCCAAAGTCTGTAACCACAGACAATGTTCTCTGATCAGCATATCAGTTACATTCATGGATTTCAAAATATACTTAGCACTAAGGAGCCCTTTATTCATCTTTGTACTCCCTAAAATACCTTGCAGACTCTCTTACACACGGCTTTATAAATACTTGTGAGAATAAGTCTCCATTATACACATAGTTCATACATATTCTATATGTGCATATAAACATCTTGCTAATAATTGCAAGTTGTAAATAAACAATCAGTTTCTAAATAAACATTTCCCTATTGTTCGGAATGCTCTCAACTTTCCTGACTCTCTCTAAACTACAGTGATCCAAGATGTGATCATACCTTGTCTCTACGCCAAGTATCTCCTGCTGAGTAATCCCTTCCACTGCGCCAGCATCCGAGATGAGGATGCGGATGCTCAGGTGAGCAGGAATATCCAGGCACATGCCGTTCACACTGCTAGCCAGCTGGTCTGCACCTGGATCAGGGGCATCTACACCTATAGAAATGTTAAGTTATACACTTTTCAAAGAATAATTTGATAAGTTTTCCTACAATGTCATAATAACCAAAATGGGGAATACTATCAGGCAGGCATCACATTAATGAGGATTTAGTCTCTTACAGGCTCTAGTTACTTGTCATTCCATAACTGTGTTATCCCTTAAAGTCTACAAGGCATAGGATGGAACTAATAAAAATTGTGTTTAAAATGTTTCCTTGTATGGGCCGGACGCAGTGGCTCACACCGTAATCCCAGCACTTTGGGAGGCCGAGGCGGGCAGATCACGAGGTCAAGAGATCGAGACCATTCTGGCCAACATGGTGAAACCCTGTCTCTACTAAAAGTACAAAAATTAGCTGGGCATGGTGGCGCTCACCTGTAGTCCCAGTTACTTGGGAGGCTGAGGCAGGAGAATGGCGTGAACCTGGGAGGCGGAGCTTGCAGTGAGCCAAGATCACGCCACTGCACTGCAGCCTGGTGACAGAGTGAGACTCCGTCTCAAAAAAAAAAAAAAGTTTCCTTGTATGTTAGCCAGTCACTAGAACTCAAAAGCCCTGACCCACATATTAAAGCCATAAATCATGATTCAGTTTCCAAGCTCCCACTGAAATCTACCCAGCCTTTTAACAGAAACATATATAATTGCAGTAAAATGCCATCGTTATTCCATGCAGTCACAGTTCTAGTAAAAGCTGTGTAAGACATTTAAAATCCATACTAACAACTTTAGGCCAGGCACAGTGGCTCATGCCGATAATCCTAGCACTTTGGGAGGTCGAGGTAGAAGCACTGCTTGAGCCCAGGAGTTTGGGACCAGCCTGGGCAACATGGCAAAACCCTGTCTTCTCGAGAAAAATAAAATAGCCAGGCATGGTGGCACACACCTGTAGCACACACCAGCTACCCAGAAGGCTGAGGTGAGAGGATTGCTTCAGCCTGGGAAGTCGAGGCTGCGGTGAGCCACGATGGCATGGCGCCACTACACTCCAGCCTGGACAAGAGTGAGAACCTCATCTCAAAAAATAAAAATAAAAATCAGTTGGGCATGGTGGTTCACGCCTGTAATCCCAGCACCTTGGGAGGCTGAGGTGGGTGGATGACCTGAGGTCAGGAGTTCAAGACCAGCCTGGCCAACATAGTGAAACTCTGTCTCTACTAAAAATATAAAAATTGGCCAGGCATGGTGGCACATGCCTGTAATCCCAGCTACTTGGGAGGCTGAGGCAGGAGAATCACTTGAACCTGGGAGGTGGAGGTTGCAGTGAGCCGAGATCATGCCACTGCACTCCAGCCTGGGCAACAAAGTGAGACTCCATCTCAAAAAAAAATAATGATAATAATTGAAAAAATAATAATAATAAAACAAAATCCATACTAGCAACTTTAATTAGTATGTATTAGATAGGTAAGTAATTTCCTAATGTGTTACCATAGTATTAATACAACTGGAAGAGAATGAAATTGAATGAGAAATGAATTTGCATTTATCTTGGAGAAAACCCAGCAAGGTCAATGAGAGGAAGTAGGGTAGGTTCTACGGCTCCTCTGAAGGGGGTTCTTTGCTCCTTCAGGGATTCCGAAGGTCAGTAACACTGTTTTATGTCTAATTTCCTTATACATGTGTCAACACCACTTCTGTTTATTAACCAGGATCAAGATTGCTTTTTGGCTCAGACATGAAATAAAAGCTAACCCCTTTCACCTTGAAGGCAACAAAATGTCATCACCACACTGATTTCATACCTCATCAACCTGGGTTCTCCGTCTGGACATTTTCCCTACCATTTATTTCCCAAGTGCTGACTTTTCTCCAGCCCTCAGGGTCATTCCACAGCCTATCTAGCTGGCCTGGGTGGCAGAGCCCAGGGCTTGACAAGCTCGACCTCTGGGTTCCGTTTGCAAATGAGGATCTAGGTCTGAGCCCAGTGCCTTGAGCACCAGCTAGATAAGCAAACAGCAGCCTGAGTGCCCCGTGGGGGTGGGGGTCCAACAGGACTCCCTACCCAAGTCAGAGAGTGGTCTGGGGCACCTCAAGCTCACAGACATATCACATGATCCATGACCACAGAGGGGGAAGGGAGGGTCCTCATCACCATGACCCCAATCACAAGGAGTGGGCACAATACAGGTGTGTGTCTGTATGGGCTGTTGTGTGAATTCCAGCCCACTGAGCCTAGCTGACCTCAGAGGGGATGGAAAGGGCGAGGGCAGGATCCAGAGGGCTGATCCCTACCCACCAGGCAGAGGAGAGGGGCAGAGCAGCATCTGCAGGGAGAGCAGGGCAGGGGCAAAGCAGATGTGCACACTCATTGGGCTCTTTCTGGTCCCAAAAGGCAATTCCATTAATTAGCTCAATAAAAAAAGCTTTCTATTCAAAGTATTTACACACCCAAGACTCCCCAAGAAACCGGGAAGTTACCTAACTTGCTACCAGGGAACAGAGGAAAGAGGTTGGAATTCCAGGTTTTCATTCTAGCTCTGCCAAAACTCACTGTGACCTTGGGCCTCTGCAACATAACCCAATGAGCTGGATCTCCATGATTCAAAGGACATTTTGGATTCGGAAGTGAAATCGGGCCTGGTGAAGAAGCTTTAAAGTCTGGTTTACCTTTATTCCATGTACATGTGGTACATCTTCTTCCCTTTGTGTATGATCTACTTGCCAATTCAATACTGCAAATACCTTTGGCCAAAGGCACTGGGCTGTCAAGTCTTTCTATCTGGCCCCCATCCCCATGATCCCTGCTATTATTAGATCTGTTGCACCTTTTTTTTTTTTTTTTTTTTTTTTTTGTGAGACGGAGTCTCGCTCTGTCGCCCAGGCTGGAGTGCAGTGGCGCAATCTCGGCTCAAGCTCCGCCTCCCGGGTTCCCGCCATTCTCCTGCCTCAGCCTCCTGAGTAGCTGGGACTACAGGCGCCTGCCACTACGCCCAGCTAATTTTTTTTTTTTATATATTTTTAGTAGAGATGGGGTTTCACCTGTGTTAGCCAGGATGATCTCGATCTCCTGACCTCGTGATCCACCCACCTCGGCCTCCCAAAGTGCTGGGATTACAGGCGTGAGCCACCGAGCCCGGCCAATCCGTTGCACCTTAATTACTTTCTTTCTTGACAGCTTTATTGAGATATAGTTCACATACTATACAATCCACCCACTTAAAGTGTGCAATTCGATGGTTTCTGGTATAGTCACAAAGCTGTGTAACAATCAGCAGATTCTATTTTAGAACATTTTATCACTCTGCGAAGAAATCCTTTACCCACGGCAGTCTCTCCACATTTCCTCCCAACTCCTCCACCTCCGGCATCCACTAATCTGCTGTCTCTATACATTGCCCGTTCTGGACACTGCATATAAATTGAGTCATACAATACGTGGTCTTTTGTGTCTGGCTTCTATCACAATATTTTCAATCACTTTATTTTCTTTTAAGTTAACAAAATTACCTTTATAAATTCCAAAGTCAATTCTCAAATGCCTGTATTCCTGGCAATCAAAAACAGCAATGCAAATGGAAGTGCACTAAAACTCTTCAAACCTTGCTTGGACTTTGTTTTAATGTATTTTATTTTATTTTGTTTTATTTTTAGAGTCAGGATCTTGCTCTGTCATCCAGGTTGGAGTGTGGTGGTGTAATCAGAGCTCACTGTAGCCTCAAACTCCTAGGCTCCAGCGATCCTCTTTCCTCAGCATCCCAAGTAGCTGGGACTGCAGGGACATGCCACCACATCCGACTAATTTTTTAAATTTTTCGTAGAGACAAGGTCTCACTATGTTGCCCAGGCTGGTCTTAAGCTCCTGGCCTCAGCCGGGCACGGTGGCTAACGCCTATAATCCCAGCACTTTGGGAGGCTGAGGCAGGTGGATCACAAGGTCAGGAGTTCAAGACCAGCCTGGCCAACATGGTGAAACCCCATCTCTATTTTAAAAATACAAAAATTAGCCAGGCGTGGTGGTGGGCACCTGTAATCCCAGCTACTCGGGAGGCTGAGGCAGGAGAATCACCTGAACCCAGGAGGCAGAGGTTGCAGTGAGCCGAGATTGTGCCATTCCACTCCAGCATGGGTGACAAGAGCAAGACTCCGTCTCAAAAACAAAACAAAACAAAACAAAACAAAAACTCCTGGCCTCAAGCAATCCTCTTGCATTGGCCTCCCAAAGCGCTGGGATTATAGGCGTCAGCCACTGCTCCCAGCCTAGACTTTCTTTCACAAAGACGGTTGTTGGCCAGGCACAGGGGCTCATGCCTGTAATCCCAATACTTTAAGAGGCTGGGGTGGGCAGATCACTTAAGCCCAGGAGTTAATGACCAGCCTGGGCAACATGGCGAAACCCATTTCTACAAATAATACAAAAAATTAGCCAGATGTGGTGGCACACACCTGTGGTGCCAGCTACTTGGAAGGCTGAGGCGAGAGGATCCCTTGAGCCTGGGAGTATGAGGCTGCAATGAGCTGTGACTGTACCACTGCACTCCAGCCTGGGTGACAGAATGAAACCCTGTCTCAAAAAAAAAAAAAAAAAATACCAAGAAAGTCATCGTGAATAAGAAGAAAAAGACATGCCAAGTTTCCTGCCTGGAGAGCTAACCCCTGGGCAAACGTCCAGTTAAGCCGCAGTCAAGCCTCAGGAAGATGACCTACTGGGTTGGGCTGTAATGCTGCGACTACAGTTGGTAGTCATAGCAACCAAGTTACAGGCTTTATTGTACCCGGGTTTGACTTACGTATTATTTCGAGCCAGCCATCACTAAGATCAGCATAATCGGAGTTGCCTCTCATTGCAACATGAGTCACTTGTATTAATGAATCAAGTCTTTCAACAGCATTCTCCCTGCAAGAGAGTAAGACATTTCTCAGCTCATGGCCAGCAGGTCTTGTCCTAAAGTCATTTCCAGTGAATGTCCGGGTTTCACTTCTGAGTGCCTAAATTAAAAACTGCCAGAGGAACTGGCATTAAAAACTGGCTGGGTGTCACCCATGCACTAGATGTGTTTGATGGCCTTTCCAGGATGGACCTACACACCTGGGGGAGACAAACAAAAGCAATCTTTTACTTTAGACTTAAAATGTTAGTAACTTAGCCAGGTGCAGTGGCTCACACCTGTAATCCCAACACTTTGGGAGCCTGAGGTGGGAGGATTGCTTGAGCTTAGGAGTTCAAGACCAGCCTGGGCAACAGGGCGAAACTCTGCCTCTACAAAAAAAATACAAAAATTAGCCAGGCATGGTGGCATGCACCTATAGTCCCAACTACTCGGGAGGCTGAGGTGGGAGGAGCACATAAGCCTTGTGGGGTTAAGGCTACAGTGAGCTGAGATCGTACCACTGCACTCCAGCCTAGGTGACAGAGCAAGACTCTGTCTCAAAAAAAAAAAAAAAAAAAAAAAAAATGTTAGTAACTTAAGTTGGGAATCACATGGTTCACAAACTCTGCCGACTGTCACCAAACTTAGGAGGGAGGTAGAGCACACATCAAGTTACCAGGATAAGTTCGTGGGCCAGAGTGATCCAACAGTAAAAGTAACCTAAATATCTAGCTGGAATTTTGAGTCATAAAATTAAGTGAAGACTAAGAGTTGGAACGTAGCATTCCCTCCTTCCCAGTACTGTCATTGAAGGGTACAAATCTTATGAACTGCAGGAGAGGGACTCTGCCCATGGACTCAGGTCTCACAATCTATAATCAGGAGCTGCTGCCAATAATTTGTACCAGTTTTCCCTAACTTCTCAATGTTTCCCCCATTTCTTCCTGCTTCCCAAAGAACTACACATCTTGGGATATGTAACAGATAAAATGTGTGTAAGAATGCATGCAGGCCGGGCATAATGGTTCATGCTTGTAACCCCAGCACTTTGGAAGGCCAAGGCAGGAGGATCGTTTGAGCCCAGGAGTTTCAGAGCAGCCTGAACAACATGGTGAAACCCCATCTCTACAAAAAATATGAAAAATCAGCCAGGCATTACAGCACACACCTCTACTCCAAGATAGTCAGGGGTCTGAACTGCGAGGATCACCTGAACTCGAGAGGGTCAGGCTGCAACGAGCCGTGATCACACCACTGCACTCCAGTCTGGGTAATGGAGTGAGACCTTGTCTCAGAAAACAAACAAGCCAAAAAGAATGCATGCAATCAAAACCACAATGAGATACCACTTAGTATCTATTAGGATGGCTACTGTCAAAAAAAAAAAAAAAACCAAGGCTGGGCACAGTGGCTCACACCTGTAATCCCAGCACTTTAGGAGGCTGAGGCGGGCAGATCACCTGAGGTCGGGAGTTCAAGACCAGCCTGACCAACATGGAGAAACCCCGTCTCTACTAAAAATACAAAATTAGCCAGGCGAGGTGGCACATGCCTGTAATCCCAGCTACTCGGGAGGCTGAGGCAGGAGAATCGCTTGAACCTGGGAGGCGGAGGCTGCAGTGAGCAGAGATTATGCCATTGCACTCCAGCCTGGGCAACAAGAGTGAAACTCTGTCTCAAAAAACAAAAACAAAAACAGAATATATAGGCCGGCAGAGTGGCTCACGCCTGTAATCCCAGCACTTTAGGAGGCCAAGGCAGGTGGAGGAACACCTGAGCCTGGGGAGGTTGGGGCTGCAGTAAGCCATGATTGCACCACTGCACCCCAGCCTGGGAAACACAGTGAGACCCTGTCTCAAAAAAAAAATTAATCACCCCAGTTATACTTTGCTCTGGCCTTTTTCATAGCTCTAGGAGTATAAGGGTCCAGTGAGGCCAGGTGCGGTGGCTCATGCCTATAATCCCAGCACTTTGGGAGGCCGAGGTGGGCAAGGTCACTTGAGGTTAGGAGTTCGAGACCAACATGGTGAAACCCCGTCTCTACTAAAAATACAAAAAAAAAATCAGCCAGGCGTGGTGGTGCATGCCTGTAATCCCAGCTGCTAGGGAGGCTAGGACAGGAGAATTGCTTGAATCGGAGAGGCAGAAGCTGCAATGAGCCGAGATCGCACCACTGCACTCCAGCCTAGGTGACAAAGTGAGACTTCATCTCAACAAAAAAAACCACACAACAACAACAAAAAAGGTTCCAATGAGCTGAACAAACTTTGCCAGAGAAATGTATTTAAATGTGGATGAAATTTGCTTAAATGTGGATGAACTGGCTCTAGTCCAAAGAAAAAGGTCTATTTTCCCTCATATTGATGTTTGAATCAACTCTAAATTGTATTACATGTCTGTATTTATTATCATTTTTACACATTTTTTTTTTTTTTTTTTTGAGACGGAGTCTTGCTCTGTCGCCCAGGCTGGAGTGCAGTGGCGCAGTCTCGGCTCACTGCAAGCTCCGCCTCCCGGGTTCACGCCATTCTCCTGCCTCAGCCTCTCCGAGTAGCTGGGACTACAGGCGCCCGCCACCGCGCCCGGCTTATTTTTTTTTTTTATACATTTAGTAGAGACAGGGTTTCACCATGGTCTCGATCTCCTGACCTCGTGATCCGCCCGCCTCGGCCTCCCAAAGTGCTGGGATTACAAGCGTGAGCCACCGCGCCCGGCCCATTTTTACACATTTTAATTGACTCTAATTTTTCATATTCATGTTGTCTTTGATATTCATGTAGTGAGTTAATTCTAGGCAAACCATTCACATTGCCAATAAATTCATCAATGAAACACTTACCTGAGCTGAGTACAATTTTCATTAATCCCGACTTCTAACAGGCATCCAGAGAGTACATTTTCTCCAAATAAAATGGGTTTGAAAGTTGCTGATGTACACAGACCCCTTCCAGCTATAAAAGAAAAAGATTATCCTCTTGCTACTTTTTGCTAAACAAAAGTAAAGATTAACTTCAGTTTTTCGTGAAAAACAGAAAACAGTAAGTAGAAATAAAGTTGCCAGTTTTCAAAAACTGAGATCACTGTTAGTCTAATCCTTTCAAAGCTGAACAAAGGTGCCTTTATCAGACTTCTCAGATCCTGAGCGGTGGTTTCTTCGGAAGTGACACTGCCTCTGGCAGATGTGCGTAATTACCATTGAAGCACAGATTTCCTGCAGTTCAGAATGAAGTTATTTTCATGTCTCCAATTAGCACCATCCTGGGCTACAGGCAACAATAACATGGGACTCAAGCCAATCTCACATTTCAAACTCTTCTACTAGCAACCAGCACTTCAGGTGCAAACAATGTTAGCATTCCTTTTTAAAAAGCTGTAGAAGCAGGAAAAACCATCACCACTGTTATTCAGCAGCACGTACCTCTCTGCTAAATAAACCAACTGGGCTTTAAAATAATTGACTATTTGATTAGATTCAAAATATGGTAATACTTCTAGCACCAGTTTGCCAAAGGGCTAATCATAATGACCAAACCGGATTACCCGATTGCCAAAGATGTAAAGTCGTGACAGTATTCATCCTGTTGCTATTTAGAGCTCGGACAGGCTTGCCAAGTTGGTAACCTAGATAAACACAACAAAGGAGCGTGAGCCTGTTTCCTCCAGCATAGCAAGCCCTAACTCTGCAAATAATACAAGAGTCATGCGCAAAGAAAGAAAACACATAGGCGAAGCTTTCGAAAATACCCTTGAGAGAAAGATGGCACCTTCATGTCTCTCAAAAAAAACAGTAGCTAAAGAGAAAGAATGCTTCACATTTACAGCAACTTGTTACTATGTACAACAGACTATGTAAAAAAAAAAAAAAAAATTACATTGCTATCACAAAAAGAATACCATGTCAGCCAGGTGTAGTGGCTCACGCCTGTAATCCTAGCACTTTGGGAGGCCGAGGTGGGTGGATCACCTGAGGTCAGGAGTTCGAGACCAGTATGGCCAATATGGCGAAACCCAGTCTCTACTAAAAGTACGAAAATTTGCTGAGGGTGTTGGTGGGCACCTGTAATCCCAGCTACTTGGGAGGCTGAGGCAGGAGAATCGCTTCAACCTGGAAGATGGAGGTTGCAATGAGCCCAAATCGTGCCATTGCACTCCAGCCTGGGCGACAAGAGTGAAACCCTGTCTCAAAAAAAAAAAAAAAAAAAAAAAACGAATACAGTGCCACAACAGAGAATAAAGAGGCTGGGGCAGTGGCTCATGCCTGTAATCACAACACTTTGGGAGGCTAAGGCCAGGGGATCACTTGAGGTCAGGAGTTCAAGACCAGCCTGGCCAACACAGTGAACAACAGCCTGTCTCTACTAAAAATATAAAAATTATATTAAAGTGAGCAACCCTGAAAGCCTCTCTTTGGAGAAGTAGCAGATGAATAAAGCTTCCTGTGTTCTGTGATTAAAAAAAAAAAAAAGCCAGGCATGGTGGTGTGCACCTGTAATCCCAGCTACTCAGGAGGACGAGGCAAGAAAATCTCTTGAACCGAGAAGGTGGAGGTTGCAGTGAGCCGAGATTGCGCCACTGCACTCCAGACTGGGCAACAGAGCAAGACTCCGTCTCAAAAAAAGAAAAAGAAAGAATAGGGAAAAAGGTCAGAGTCAGAAACTAAAATTGGAGAGAGTTACTTATAATCATCCTGATGGCTGGGAGTGTTGAACTAAAGTATGTTTGTAAGATCAGTGACTGGCATATACTCATCTTACCTGGATTTCCAGATAATTCTTCTTCATTACCACTATTATAGCTTAAAAATTTTACTACAAATCTCTGTGTCATTATCCCTAGAAATAAAACAAAATAAAATATAATGTGCACCATTTCAATAGGAAAAGAAATTATTCTCCATAGCGTTTTACCTTAAAATTGCATTTTGTCTTGCAAAGTATACTCTCGTTGATTAAATCATAAATGCACATAAGAGACAAGTCTTAGTTTTTTTTTTTTTTGTTTTGTTTTTTTTTTGAGACGGAGTCTCGCTCTGTCGCCCAGGCTGGAGTGCAGTGGCGCAATCTCGGCTCACTGCAAGCTCTGCCTCCTGGGTTCACGCCATTCTCCTGCCTCAGCCTCTCCGAGTAGCTGGGACTACAGGCGCCCGCCACCACGCCCGGCTAATTTTTTGTATTTTTAGTAGAGACGGGGTTTCACTGTGGTCTCGATCTCCTGACCTCGTGATCCCCCCGCCTCGGCCTCCCAAAGTGCTGGGATTACAAGCGTGAGCCACCGCGCCCGGCCCCTAACTTAGTTTTATGGGTTATAATTATGGCAATCTTGAAAAGAGAAAAAAAAATACTTTTCAGTGAAAGCATGCTTGCTACCCTCATCAAAGTTACCTTTCTGGTGGGCATTAATCTCTGCCCTAATAATTTTAACATTTATTTCACTGATGGTATTATTATTCCATTTGAAAATATAATGTTCTTCCACATTCACAATTCTGGGGGCTGATCCGTTATTTAAAGGAGTTTCTGCAAATACAAGAATATGTTCACAAATTAAAGACCCTCTTTGAGCCTGACTCTATTACTGCGAGGTTCTCTCTGCTTGCATGGCCTTCCCCGAATGCCTTGCCCCCGCCCTCCCTATCTCCAGCTCCCTAACATGGCATGGTCACTGCTTCCTTGAGGAAGCCTGCCCCGGTCCCACCAAGTCAGCATTAGCTGCCTCTTCTATGCCATCACGGTACCCAGAATGAGATCTTTTCCTTTCATTTCTATATCCCCAGCACTTGGCTCATAGCTTGCCATGGAGCATGCACTTGGTAAAATGTTTGTGAGAAGAAAGACCAGAGGGTCAGTTCTGCCAGGGCCGCGACCCGCTATCTAGTTCCCTACTACGGCGTAGGAACTCCACTAACATTTGATGAGCTAATGAATAAATCTGAGAAGTACAACACATCAGAAAGAGACACCCGGCACTTGGGGAGGCCGAGGTGGGTGGATCACCTGAGGTCAGGAGTTCAAGACCAGCCTGGCCAACATATGGTGAAACCCCGTCTCTACTAAAAATACAAACATTAGGCTGGGCGCGGTGGCTCACGCCTGTAATCCCAGCACTTTGGGAGGCTGAGGCAGGCGGATCACGAAGTCAGGAGTTCAAGACCAGCCTGGCCAACATAGTGAAACCCCCTCTCTACTAAAAATACAAAAAATTAGCCAGGCATAGGGGCAGGCACCCGTAATCCCAGCTACTTGGGAGGCTGAGGCAGGAGAATCGCTTGAACCCAGGAGGCAGAGGTTGCAGTGAGTGGAGACTGTGTCACTACACTCCAGCCTGGGTGACAGAGTGAGACTCCGTCTCAAAAAAAAAAAAAAAAACAAAAAAAAAAACAGAAAACAAAAATTAGCTGGGAGTGGTGGCAGGTGTGTGTAATCTCAGCTACTCAGGAGACTAAGGCGTGAGAATCGCTTGAACCTGGGAGGTGGAGGTTACAGTGAGCTGAGATCACCCTACTGCACTCCAACCTGGGCGACAGAGCAAGACTCTGTCTCCAATTAAAAAAAAAGAAAAGAAAGAAATAGTATCCTTCATTAAAAATTAAAGTTCTGGTAAAATTAGCCAAACTGAGCCAGTCACGGTGGCTCATGCCTATAACCCCTACACTTTGGGAGGCCAAGGCAGGTGGATCACCTGAGGTCACGAGTTCGAAACCAGCCTGGCCAACATGGTGAAACCCTGTCTCTACTAAAAGACAAAAATTAGCCAGGCATATGGTGGTGGGCACCTGTAATCCCAGCTACTTGGGAGGCTGAGGCAGGACAATTGCTTGAACCCAGGATGTGAAGGTTACAGTGAGCCAAGATTGCAACATTGCACTCCAGCCTGGGTGACAGAGCAAGACTCCATCTCAAAAAAAAAAAAAAAAAAAATCAGCCAAACTCTACGTAACTTATTTGGCTGCCTCACAATTGGAAAGTTTAATTATCAAAAAAAAAAAAGGAAAGAGAGCAAAAAGTGAAAATGTTGTGCCCTAAAAAGTTCCTTAACTGGTCGGGTGTGGTGGCTCACGCCTATAATCCCAGCACTTTGGGAGGCCAAGGCAAGCAGATCACCTGAGGTCGGGAGTTCGACACCAGCCTGGCCAAAAGGGAGAAACCCCGTCTCTATTAAAAATACAAAATTAGCTGCGTTTGGTGGCGGGTGCCTATAATCCCAGCTACTCAGGGGGCTGAGGCAGGAGAATCGCTTGAACTCGGGAGGCGGAGGTTGCAGTGAGCCGAAATCATGCCATTGCACTCCAGCCTGGGTGACGAGAACAAAACTCTGCCTCGAAAAAAAAAAAAAAAAGAATTCTTTAACTATCAAACATTTAAGAAAAGGTTCATGGAAGCTGGAACTAGAAGGGTCGTGGAACTCAGAGAATCCAGGACTGTGGAGGAGCAGGCTCAAGGTCAGAGAGCACTCTAAAGCCCAGCAAGACAGAACGAGGAACAAATGAAATGCTCCTGGCAGATTTTTCTAACTATTGTGAACCTTTTTAAATGACTAACAAAAATATACACTCTGAGGGTATATATTACTTGTAAGAAATGACATATCTATTTCTGAAGAAATGACGTTGAAGTGTAACATTAAATACCTGTATTGGTGATGAATTTGTCTAGGTCAGTTGCTTCCTCATAGATTACTTTTGGTGTAACTATGCCTAAAGAGATAACATAAATTAACTTCCACAGGCGTACACATGGCCTACCATGATCACACTTACTCAAAGTATAGCTTATCAAGCAAATATGGTGACCGCAACTGCCCAGGGTGCTGACTACAAAACTCTCCCCACTCCCCAAAAAACCATCCGATAGGAGTCCCCATCCTCTTAGCATCTAATTATAACTGAGGAAGAAAATCCACAACAAACACACAAACAAAAACCAGGGTCACTGTGACATAAAAACAAATATGCAGTTCACTGCTGGTGGCAATACAAAATGGTGCAGACACTGTAGAAAACAATTGGCCAGGCGCACTGGCTCACGCCTATAATCCCAGAACTTTGGGAGGCCGAGGCAGGCAGATTGCCTGAGGTCAGGAGTTCAAGACCAGTCTGACCAACATGGTGAAACCTCCTCTCTACAAAAAATATAAAAAAATTAGCCGGGCACGGTGGCTCACGCCTGTAATCCCAGCACTCTGGGAGGCCAAGGTGGGTGGATCACCTGAGGTCAGGAGTTCGAGATCTGCCTGGCCAACATGGTGAAATCCCATCTCTACTAAACTTCATCTCTACTAAAAATACAAAAATTAGCAGGGCGTGGTGGGGGGTGCCTGTAAACCCAGCTACTTGGGAGGCTGAAGCAGGAGAATCACTTGAACCCAGGAGGCAGAGGTTGCCGTGAGCCGATATCGCGCCATCGCACTCCAGCCTGGGGGACAAGAGTGAGACTTCGTCTCAAAAAAAAAAAAAAAAAAATTAGCCAGCTGTGGTGGCGCATGCCTGTAATCTCAGCTACTTGGGAGGCTGAGGCAGGGGAATCGCTTGAACCAGGGAGGTGAAGGTTGCAGTGAGCTGAGATCACGCCACTGCGCTCCAGCCTGGGTGACAGAGCGAGACTCCATCTCAAAAAAATAAAACAAAAAAACAATTTGGTGGGTCCTCAAGAAGTCATATTAGCATGACCTGTCAGTTCCACTCCTAGGTGTCTACCCAAAAGAAATAAAAACACACATCTACACAAAAACTTGGACATGAGTGTTCATGGCAGCGCTATTCACAACAGAGATGAAAACAACCCACATGTCCATCAACTGACGAATGGACAAACACAATGTGCTCTGTCCATGCGACGGACTATGATTCAGCCATAAAAGGGAATGAAGCGCTGCCACACGCTACAACACAGATGAACCATGGAACACCATGCTAAGTGAAAGAAGCCAGACACAAAAGGCCACATAGTGTATGATTCTGTTTCTAGGGAACACCCAGAATAAGCAATCCATGGAGACAGAAAGCAGATTGGTGGCTGCCAGGGGCTGAAGGAAGAGGGGTAGGGAGTGACTGCTAATGGGTACAGATGCCCTTCTGAGGTGACGAAACGTTCTGGAACTAGAGAGAGGTGATGGCGGCACAACAGTGTGGAAGGTACTAATGTCAATGAATTGTACACTTTAAAATGGTTAATTTTGGTGGGACACGGTGGCTTACACCTGTAATCCCAGCACTTTGGGAGGCCTAAGAGAGTGGATCACCTGAGGTCAGGAGCTCAAGGCCAGCCTGGCCAACATGGTGAAACCTCATCTCTACCAAAAACACAAAAATTAGCCAGACATGGTGGCAGGCACCTGCAGTCCCAGCTACCCGGGAAGCTGAGGCAGGAGAATCGCTTGAACTTAGGTGGCGGAGGGTGCAGTGAGCCGAGATCACACCACTGCACTCCAACCTGTGTGATGGAAAAACAAACAAAGAGGCTAATTTTATGTTATTTGAATTTTACTTCAATTTCAAAATAATTAATATGCAATATGCTGTCTTATGGAACTAAACTTTTTCCAAAGAAAATAATTGGCAGTTAAAATATTATTTGAAGTTGAACCAGTAGAACTGATTTATATTCTCATGGGATCATACTTTATATTCATGTTTGGGTCTGTGTTCTTTTTTTCAAAGAAATGTAACATACCTCCTAAGGCAATATTCTTTATCTTCGCATTGATAATACCATCTCGTTCTTGGTATAGTTCCAAATTAGTAACGCATTTCACATCAAAATTGTGAAGAAATGCCACTGGGGCGTTCTGCATACACTGCCCAGCCAGGGACACCTGAGGGAGAAGGGCAAAGCCAACAGATTTATGGCCTCTCTCCTAATCCTACAAAATAGATCAGCATCCCTTAAAATTGTTCTTTCTGCAGCCTGCTCCCATTGCTGGTTTGGTTTCAGCAATGGCAAGTTCACCGACTAGTTGACCCGCTTTAGCAAAACACCTAACTGATTTGCCCATCAAGGTCTGGAAGCCACTGGTTGAGGAGTCACAGTAAATATTATCTAATAAAAACAAAGAAAACCCCTTGTCCTGTTCTATTTAGTTTGCAGAGACATGACTATATTTAACTTCATGTTCTCCCTCATCACAACCAGAGTTTAATACCATAAAAATGGATTCATATGAATAGGAAAGAGAAACTTTCACCTCCCAAGCTTTCTTCCCACAAATAACACTCCTCATAATGTTGAACTTAAAAAAACATTTCAGGTTGGGAGCAGTGGCTCACACCTGTAATCCCATCATTTTGGAAGGCTGTAATGGGAGAATCATTTGAGCCCAGGAGTTCAAGACCAACCTGGGCAACATAGCAAGACCCTGTCTCTACAAAAAGTAAAAAATTTAACTGGGCATAGTGGCAGGCACCTATAGTCCCAGCTACTTGGGAGGCTGAGGTGGGAGGATTGCTTGAGCCCAGGAGATGGAGGTTGCAGTGAGCTGTGACTACACCACTGCACTCCAGCCTGGGCAACAGAGCAAGACCCTGTCATTCATTCACTCATGCATTCATACATAGATATAGAAATGATTCCATATACAACCTTAGAGCCTTAAAATATTTTTCAAAATTCTAGAATGGTAAATAAAATGATGTATTTATCTAACCGTTGTTTTTTATACTGGAACCTACTTGAGGGTAGTGAGTGGAAGGAGGGAGAAGATCAGAAAAAAACTTTTGGGTACTTGGCTTAGTACCTGGGTGACAAATAATCTGTACAACAAAACCCCATGACACAAGTTTACCTATATAACAAACCTGCACATGTAGCCCTGAACCTAAAAGTTTAAAAAGAAAAAGAAGTAAAGAATGATAGTTACTTCTAACCAGGCACCGAGGCTCACACTGTAATCCCAACACTTTGGCCAAGGCAGAAGAATTTCGAGGCCAGGAGTTTAAGACCCGACTGGGCAACATAGTGAAACCCCCATCTCTACAGAAAAATTTTTGGCTGGGCGCGGTGGCTCAATCCTGTAATCCCAGCATGTTGGGAGGCCAAAGTGGGCAGATCACTTCAGCCCAGAAGTTAAAAAGACCAGCATGGGCAACATGGCAAAACTCCACCTCTACAAAAAATTAGCCAGGAATGGTGGTGCGTGCCTGCAGTCTCAGCTACTTGGGAAGCTGAGGTAGGAGGATCACTTGAATGTGGGAGGTCAGGGCTGCAGGGAGTTGAGATCAGGCCAGTGCACTCCACCCTAGGTGATAGAGCAAGACTATGTCTCAAACCAAAACAAATTTTTTTAATTTAAAAAAAAAAAAAAAAAGACTCACGTCTGTAATCCCAGCACTTTGGGGGGCCAAGGCAGGCGGATCACCTGAGGTCAGGAATTTGAGACCAGCCTGACCGACATGGAGAAACCTCGTCTCTACTAAAAATACAAAATTAGCCGGGCGTGGTGGTGTATGCCTGTAATCCCAGATACTTGGGAAAGCTGAGGCAGGAGAATCACTTGAACCCGGGAGGCAGAGGTTGGGGTGAGCCGAGATTGTGCCATTGCACTCCAGCCTGGGCAAAAACAGTGAAACTCTGTCTCAAAAAAAAAAAGAAAAAGAATGATAGCTACTTCCACGGAAACTTATAGAAAATCTTTTGGTTTTATTTTGTAAGTTCACTCTGAGTTTTAAGCAAAGACAGTGATTAAGAGTGACTATATATTTTATTAATTTGGAGAACATACACAGTTAAGTCCCTGAAAGGTAGAAAGGAGGAAAATAAGTAACTTAAAAAGAGATTTTAAAGAGAAATATGACTTAAATTAACAATAGGACAGGAAAAATAAAAGAAGGGTCTAGTGGCCAGGCGTGGTGGCTCATGCCTGTAATCCCAGCACTTTGGGAGGCCGAGGCGCTCAGATCACCGGGTCAAGAGATCGAGATCATCCAGGCCAACATGGTGAAACGCTGTCTGTACTAAAAATACAAAAAATTGGCTAGCTGTGGTGGCATGCGCCTGTAGTCCCAGCTACTGGGGAGGCTGAGGCAGGAGAATCACTTGAACCCGGGAGGCAGAGGTTGCAGTGAGCCGAGATCTGGCACTATACTTCAGCCTAGGCGGTAAGAGCGGGACTCCGTCTGAAAAAAAAAAAAAAAAAAAAAAGAGAAGGGCCTAGCATACTAATATTGCGATGATTACCTGCGGGACAGTAAAATATGCCTTCTTTACAGTCACAATGGGATCTCCTTGTTTGTAACCAAAGTCTGCAAAGTCTTTTGCATCAGTATCCACATATACTTCAAAGGAAGAGTCCTGTTTGGGGGAACTGAAAATCAATAAGAAAGGCTGAATAGTTTCAGTTATCTGCAAAAACACAATTCTTCCTTAATGTTGTTCTTTACTCTTGTTTTCTGAGACGGAGTCTCCCTCTGTCACCCAGGCTGGAGTGCAGTGGCACGATCTTTGTTCACTGCTACCTCCGCCTCCCAGGTTCAAGCAATTCTTGTGCCTCAGTCTCCCGAGTAAGCTGGGATTACAGGTGCCCACCACCACATCTGGCTAATTTGTTGTATTTTTAGTAGAGATGGGGTTTCACCATGTACCCAGGCTCGTCTTGAACTCCCAACCTCAGGTGATCAGCCTGCCTCAGCATCCCAAAGTGCTGGGATTACAGACGTGACCCACTGCACCCAGCCTCTTTACTTTCTTTTTTTTTGTTTTGTTTGTTTTGGGACAGAGTCTCGCTCTGTCGCCCAGGCTGGAGTGCAGTGGCACGATCTCGGCTCACTGCAAGCTCCGCCTCCCGGGTTCACGCCATTCTCCTGCCTCAGCCTCCCTAGTAGCTGGGACTACAGGCGCCTGCCACCACGCCTGGCTAATTTTTTGTATTTTTAGTAGAGACAGGGTTTCACCATGTTAGCAAGGATGGTCTCGATCTCCTGACCTCATGATCTGCCCGCCTCGGCCTCCCAAAGTGCTGGGATTACAGGCATGAGTCACCGCTCCCGGCCTACTTTTTTAATTACAAAAATCATAGATGTAAATTTTTAACAATCCCAAACTGTAAAATACAGAACATTAAAATCTCCCATGAGCCACCACTCCTTCGCCTCCCCTAGAAAAGCACCATGAGCTGTTTTCAAAGTCAATCAATTTCTTTTCAATGAGGCCCAATTCTTTCAAATAATGCAAAATAAATTGGCTAACTGAAATCTAGAATTGAACCCTTTAGGCACGGAACTTCCGGAGAGGGGTTGGGAAAAACATGACCGCGTTATAGGGCCTACTAGAATATGGCCCCACCAGGGCGGGAGAACAATGCCCCATCCCAGGCGGCTGCTCAGACACTTACACGGCACCATGATAGAAGTAACCAAGGAAGGGTGTGTTGGCAAGGGGCGACTGCACACACAGAAAGGGAAACCAATCAGGGACACCACGTGTCGTCATCCCAGCAGAGCAGAGCTGATCAAAAGGAGGATTGACATCTCCTCCAAACACACCAGTGAAGCAGGACCGTCTGAACAGCTCTGTTAAATTTGATGAGCATTCCTGGAAGACAAACATAAAGGCAGGGGCTGTGACCGCGGTCAGGATCTCCTGGCAAGCGTGACAATGCTAATTCTTTTTTTTTTTTTTTTTTTTGAGACGGAGTCTCGCTCTGTCGCCCAGGCTGGAGTGCAGTGGTGCAATCTCGGCTCACTGCAAGCTCCGCCTCCCAGGTTCACGCCATTCTCCTGCCTCAGCCTCTCCGAGTAGCTGGGACTACAGGCGCCCGCCACCACACCCGGCTAATTTTTTTGTATTTTTAGTAGAGACAGGATTTCACCATGGTCTCGATCTCCTGACCTCGTGATCCGCCCGCCTCGGCCTCCCAAAGTGCTGGGATTACAAGCGCTAATTCTTATTTAAGGCCAGCAGGACACTACCAAGTAAGCAAGAAAACCTATAATCTTTGTCTCATCTAAAAGTGCCTTGTGCCCACAAAAAGTAAAATAGTTCTAGAATTTGTCAATTCCCCAAATAAGCCTCCAAGTCAGAAACTTCAAGCATTCAAGGGAACCACAGTTTTACTAAGGACATGAGATATTCCTGGTAAAACAAAAGAAGAAAAGATAGTACAGAATAGATCTCAAATGAAGACAAAAACATAGTAAACCTCCTTTCTTAATTGTCATCACCATTCAAACCCTTAGCCCAGAAAAGCCTCCAGACATTTAGAGTGAGGGGAAACGTTCCATATCCCACAAGGATCCTCCAGGCCCTCACTAGATTATAACACGACCCAATTAATGTCATCAAGAAATTGCTTGGGGCTGGGTGCAGTGGCGCACACCTGTAATCCCAACACTTTGGGAGGCCGAGGCAGGTGGATCATTTGAGGTCAGGAGTTTGAGACCAGACTGGCCAACATGGTGAAGCCCCATATTTACTAAAAATACAAAAATTAGCTGGGTGTGGTGGTGGGCACCTGTAATCCCAGCTACTCAGGAGGCTGAGCCATGAGAATTGCTTGAGCCCAGGAGGCAGAGGTTGCAGTGAGCCGAGATCACACACTGCACTCCATCCTGGGAAACACAGTGAGATTCTGTCTCAAAAAAAAAAGAAATAAATAAATTACTTGGACTGCACGCAGTGCGTCACGCCTGAAATCCTAACATTTTGGGAGGCTGAGGTGGAATGAATGCTTGAGCCCAGAAGTTTGAGACCAGCCTAGGCAACACAGAGAGACTCAGCCCAGACAAAACAACAACAACAAAAAAAAAATAGCTGGGCATGGTGGTGCACATCTGTGATCCCAGCTACTCAGGAGGTTGAGGAAAGGACTGCTTGAGTCCAGGAGGCTGAGGCTGCAGTGAGCCATGATTGGGCCACTGAAGTCCAGCCTAGGCAACAGAACAAGACCCTGTCTCTTAAAAAAAAAAAATAGGCGCAGTGGCTCACACCTGTAATCCCAGCACTTTGGGAGGCTGAGGCAGGCGGATCACCTAAGGTCAGGAGTTCAAAACCAGCCTGGCCAACATGGTGAAACCCCATCTCTACTAAAAATAAAAAAATTAGCCAGGCATGGTGGCACACACCCATAATCCCAGCTATTTGGGAGGCTGAGGCAGGATAATCACTTGAACCCAGGAGGCGGAGGTTGCCGTGAGCAGAGATCACACCACTGCACTCCAGCCTGAGTGACAGAACAAGACTCTGTCTCAAAAAAAAAAAAAAAAAAAGATACTTGATTCAGATACTCATCTGTATTTTTCCTTGTTTCACAAAGGATCCAGAGAGCTATAAGTTAAATTATGTCCTGAATCTTTGTTTATTGATGGTAGAGAAGTGATCTGTCGTTTGAAATAAGAGCAATTCAAATTAAAAATTGATTGTGTATAAAGTGCTGCTGCATTGTGGTTATCTGAAGACATCACTGATCCAGAATACTAAAGGACGCCAGGGGCTGGTACTGTAGTACACAGCACAACACATGCAAAAGGGAGTCAGACATGGGACACGGCGTGGCCTGGAAGGAAGAGAAGGAGGGGCCATTTGACAATTCTAATGATACCTGAGCCAAATGTATGATGTACTTTACTCTCTTTTGAGACGGAGTCTCGCTCTGTCGCCCAGGCTGGAGTGCAGTGGCGCAGTCTCAGCTCACTGCAACCTCCTCCTCTTGGGTTCAAGCGATTCTCCTGCCTCAGCCTCCTGAGTAGCTGGGACTACAGGCGCCCACCACCACGCCCCGCTAATTTTTACATTTTTAGAAGAGATGGGGTTTCACCATGTTGGCCAGGATGGTCTCTATCTCCTGACCTCATGACCAACCCGCCTCGGCCTCCCAAAGTGCTGGGATTACAGTTGTGAGTCACCGTGCCCGGCCGCTGTACTTTACTCTTTTAATTAAATTTAAGTGTTCTTAGGATAATTTTTAGTATAAAAATCACAACATTGGCCAGGCATGGTGGCTCACGCCTGTAATCCCAGCACTTTGGGAAGCCAAGGTGGGTAGATCACTTGAAGTCAGGAGTTCGAAGCCAGCCTGGTGAACATGGCAAAACTCGTCTCTACTGAAAATACAAAAATTAGCCAGGTGTGGTAGTGCACGCCTGTAATCCCAGCTACTCAGCAAGCTGAGGCAGGAGAATCGCTTGAACCCTGGAGGCGGAGGCTGCAGCAGGCCGAGATCGCACCACTGTACTCCAGCCTGGGTGACAGACCAAGACTCTGTCTAAAAAAAAAAAAAAAGAATGACAATATTAATGCAGACCCTAAACTTCCCTTTCCTGTTTTGTGAAACCAACCATGATAGGACACTTAAAAATTTACTAAGAGGGTGGATCTTATGTTAAGTGCTTTTACCACAAAAGGAAACAAAACAAAACAACCACCAAAAAAACCAAACGAAACCTTTGGAGGTGAGGGGAAAGCGTATGGTATTGACTGTGTGGATGAGCTCATGGGTGTGTACTTATCTCCAAACACATATTCAAGTATACTTTGAATATCTGCAGCTTTTGTATGCCAATCATATGTCAGTGAAGCTGTTTTAAAAAAATAAATTTGCATTTCCCAGTGGGGAAGTAAAAAACCAACGAAACATTAACTGTCCTCACCCAAAAACAAGAGGGACTTGGGACTTGGGTACCAGTAAATTTCTTCTTTTGCAGTTCTCATTCCCCTTAAATTTAAATAAGAACAAAAAATGTGGCCAGGCGCAGTGGCTCACACCTGTGATCCCAGCAATTTGGGAGGCCGAGGTGGGTGGATCACGAGGTCAGGAGATCAAGACTACCCTGGTTAATACGGTAAAACCCCGTCTCTGCAACAAAATACAAAAAATTAGCTGAGCATGGTGGCACACACCTGTAATCCCAACTACTCGGGAGGCTGAAGCAGGAGAATCACTTGAACCTGGGAGACGGAGGTTGCAGTGAGCCAAGATCGCGCCACTGCACTCCAGCCTGGGCAACAAAGAGAGGCTCCGTCTCAAAAAAATTTTTAAATGTGCTTCAGTGCTTCTTCTGGATAGGTTAAAAAAGAAAGATTAAAAATAAAAATAAAAATAAGAAAAGGCCAGCCATGGTGACTCACACCTGTAATCCAGCATTTTGGGAAGTCAAGGTGGGCAGATCACTTGAGGCCAGGAGTTCAAGACCAGCCTGGCCAACATGGCGAAACTCCATCTCTACTAAAGACACAAAAAATTAGCTGGGCATGGTGGCTCACTCCTGTAATCCCATCACTTTGGGAGGCCAAGGTGGGAGGAATGCTGAAGCCAGGAGGCAGAGGTTGCAGTGAGCGGAGATTGCACCACTGCACTCCAGCCTGGGTGACAGAACAAGGCTCTGTCTCAAAATAATAATAAAAATAAATAAATAGAATAAGAAAAAAAGATTAATCAAAAATTATTATTATTTTTTTTTTGAGATGGACTCTCACTCTGTCGCCCAGGCTGGAGTGCAGTGGTACGATCTTGGCTCACTGCAACCTCTGCCTCCTGGGTTCAAGTGATTCTCCTGCCTCAGCCTCCGGAATAGCTGGGACTACAGGCACCCGCGACCACGTCCAGCTAATTTTTGTATTTTAGTACAGATGGGGTTTCACCATGTCGGCCAGGCTGGTCTCGAACTCCTGACCTCAGCTGATCCACCCACTTCGGCTTCCCAAAGTTCTGGGATTACGGGCATGAGCTACTGAGCCCGGTCAAAAATTTTTTAAATTTCGCTACGATTAAACAATGGTTTCTGAACTATGACACCAGAAATACAAGCAACAGAAGAAAAAAATGAGATAAATTGGACTTCATCAAATTTTTAAAGGACAACAACAAGAAAGTAGACAACCTGGCTAGGCACAGTGGCTCATCCCTCTAATCCCAGCACTTTGGGAGGCTGAGGCGGGCGGATCACTTGTGGTCAGGAGTTCGAGACCAGCCTGGCCAACATGGTGAAACCCCATCTGCACTAAAAATATAAAAATTAGCCGGGCGTGGTGGCGTGTGCCTGTAATCCCAGCTACTCAGGAGGCTGAGGCTGAGAATCCTCCTCCTTGGGAGGCGGAGGTTACAGTGAGCTGAGATCACACCACTGCACTCCAGCCTGGGTAACAGGGTGAGACTCTGTCTCCAAAAATAAATAAAAAAAATAAGTGAGCCGGGCGCAGTGGCTCACGCTTGTAATCCCAGCACTTTGGGAGGCCGAGGCGGGCGGATCACGAGGTCAGGAGATTGAGACCACAGTGAAACCCCGTCTCTACTAAAAATACAAAAAACTAGCCGGGCGTGGTGGCGGGCGCCTGTAGTCCCAGCTACTCGGAGAGGCTGAGGCAGGAGAATGGCGTGAACCCGGGAGGCGGAGCTTGCAGTGAGCCGAGATTGCACCACTGCACTCCAGCCTGGGCGACAGAGCGAGACTCCGTCTCAAAAAAAAAAAAAAAAAAAAAAAAATAAGTTGACAACCTATACAATAAAATAAACTTTTTGTAAATCATGTATCTGATAAGAAACTAGGGTATGGACCAGTGGCTCACACCTGTAATCTGAATACTTTGGGAGACCGAAATGGAAAGATAGCTTGAGCCCAGGAGTTTGAGACCAGCCCTGACAACATTGCAAGGCCCCATGTCTATTAAAAAAAATTTTTTTCTTAAGTAGCCAGGCATGATGGTACATGCCTGTAGTTCCAGCAACTTGGTAGGCTGAGGTGGGAGGATAGCTTGAGCCTGGGAGGTCGAAGCTGCCATGAACCATGATTGTGCCACTGTACTCCAACCTGGGAGACAGAGTGAGATCTTGTCTCAATTTAAAAAACAAAAATAAGGCCGGGAACAGTGGCTCGCGCCTGTAATATCAGCACTTTGGGAGGCTGAGGCAGGCGGATCACCTGAGGCCAGGAGTTCGAGACCAGCCCGGCCAACATGGCTAAACCCCATCTCTACTGAAAATACAAAAAAAAGAAAAAAAAATTAGCCAGGCATGGTGGCGGGCACCTGTAATCCCAGCTACTCCGGAGGCTGAGGCAGGAGAATCCCTTGAACCTGGGAGGCGGAGGCTGCAGTGAGCCGAGATCACGCCATTGCCCTCCAGCCTAGGCAACAAGAGCGAAACTCCGTCTCAAAAAATAAATAAACAAAAAAAAGAAACTAGGATCCAGAGTATATAGTGAACCCTCTTACAATTCAGCAAAAAGCCCAATTGAAAACATGAGTGAAGGGTATAAACAGACATTTCTCCAAAGAAGATATACAAATATCCCATAAGCACATGAAAAGATCTTCTACATCATTTGCCACTAGAGAAATACAAATCAAAATCACAGTGAGGGTGGGGCATGGTGGCTCAGGCCTATAATCCCTGCACTTTAGGAGGCTGAGGCCAGAGGATTGCTTGAGCCCAGGAGTTCTAGACCAGCCTAGGCAACACAGCAAGACCCCACCTTCACAAAAAAACACAAAAATTAGCTGAGTGTGGTGGTGTGCACCTGTGGTTCCCGCTACTTGGGAAGCTGAGGTGTGAGGATCACTTGAGCCTGGGAGGTTGAGGCTGCAGTGAGCTGTGATTGCACCACTGCATTCTATCCTGCGCGACAGAACAAGACCCTGTCTCAAAAATTTAAAGAAAAAAACAAAGAAGGAAATCATGAAGAAATATCAGTTCACACTTACTTGCATGGCTATAACCAAACAGACAAATATAACAACTGTTGGTGAGGATATAGAGAAAGTATAACCCACATACATTGCTGATGGGAATTTAAAATGGTGCAACTGCTTCAGAAACTAGTTCCTCAAAAGGTTAAACATACAGTAATAACGCAACCCAGCAACTCCACTATATATATCCCCAAGAGAAATGGAAACATATGTTCACACAAAAACCTGTCCACAAATGTTCACAGCGGCACTATTCATAATAGCCAAAAAACAGAAACAACTCACATGTCCATTAGCCAATAAATAGATAAGAAATACGTGATATAGGCCGGGCATGGTGGCTCATGCCTGTAATCCCAGCACTTTGGGAGGCTGAGGCAGGCGGATCACAAGGTCAGGAGCTCAGGACCATCCTAACCAACATGGTGAAACCCCGTCTCTACTAAAAATACAAAAATTAGCCGGGCGTGGTGGTGTGAGCCTGTAATCTCAGCTACTTGGGAGGCTGAGGCGGGAGCATTGCTTGAACCCAGGAGGCGGAGGTTGCGGTGAGCTGAGATCGTGCCATTGCACTCCAGCCTGGGCAATAAGAGCGAAACTCCGTCTCAAAAAAAAAAAAAAAGAAATACGTGATATATCCATACAATGGAATAGGATTCAACCACCAAAAATGAATGAAGTGGTAACAGCTGCTACAGGGTAAAAGAACCTTAAAAGCATCATGCTAAGTGCAAGAAGAAAGTCACTGAAGATCACATATTGCATGATTCCATATATGTGCAATGTCCAAAATGGGCAAATTCATGGAGACAGAGGCAGATTCACGGAGGCCTTGGATGAGGGATGGAGATAGCAATGGCTACCGGGACACACGATTTCTTGCTGGGGTGGTAGAAATGTTCCGAAGACAGATTGTGGTGATGGTTGTACAATTGTGTAAATTTACTAAAAATCACTGAAAAACTGTTTTTTTTTTTTTGAGAGAGTCTTGCTCTGTCGCCTAGGCTGACATGCAGTGGCGTGATCACAGCTCACTCCAGCCTTGACTTCCTGGGCTCAAGCGATCCTCTCAGCTCAGCCTCCCGAGCTGGCACTACAGGCCTGCACTATCATGCTCAGCTAATTTTTGTAGAGATGGGGTTTTGCCATGTTGCTCAGGCTGGTATCCAACTCCTGAACTCAAGCGATCCACCCACGTCAGCCTCCCAAAGTGCTGGGATTATAGGCGTGAGCTGCTTCGCCAGGCCTGTTCTTTCTTATTCTTTTTTTATATTTCTTAAAGGCTTCTAAATAAATAATATTAAAACCATCCCCTCTGTATGATCTTCACAATCATGTTTTTATCCAAAGAGATACTCTTTCCTTCTTCCAAAGACTAGACTGACTCTGCTAGATAAGAAAATACTCAATTTAGGCCCAGTGCAGTGGCTCACTCCTGTAATCCCAGCACTTTGAGAGGCCAATGTAGGCAGATCACCTGAGGTCAGGAGTTTAAGACCAGCCTGGCCAACATGGTGAAACCCCATCTCTACTAAAAGTACAAAAATTAGCCAGGTGTGGTGGCACACACCTGTAGTTCCAGCTACTCGGGAGGCTGAGGCACAAGAATCACTTGAATCCAGGAGGTTGAGGCTGCAGTGACCCGAGATCGTGTCACTGCACTCCGGCCTGGGCAAGAGAGCGAGACCCTGTCTCAAAAAAAAAAAAGAAAGAAAAAAAAAGAAAATAGAGTTTATATGTTGTACCTGCTCTAAGCCTAAAAGAAAAAAAATAAGGCTGGGCGTGGTGGCTCACACCTGTAAACCCAGCACTTTGGGAGGCAGTCTAAAAAAAAAAAAATGTACTCAAAAGTTGTGTGATCTTTTTTTTTTTTTTGAAACAGAGTTTCACTCTTGTTGCCCAGGCTGGAGTGCAGTGGCACAATCTCGGCTCACTGCAACCTCCGCCTCCCTGGTTCAAGCGATTCTCCTGCCTCAGCCTCCCAAGTAGCTGGGATTACAGGTGCCCACCAACACGCCTGGCTAATTTTGTATTTTTAGTAGAGACAGGGTTTCTCCATGTTGGTCAGGCTGGTCTCAAACTCTGGACCTCAGGTGATCTGCCCGCCTTGGCCTCCCAAAGTGCTGGGATTACAGGCGTGCGCCACTGCGCCCACCAAAATTTTAAAATTTAAAAAAATACTCAATTTGGGCTGGGCACGGTGGCTCACGCCTGTAATCCCTGCACTTTGGGAGGCCGAGGTGGGTGAATCACGAGGTCAGGAGATCAAGACCATCCTGGCTAACACGGTGAAATCCCGTCTCTACTAAAAATACAAAAAAAAAAAAATTAGCCAGGCATGGTGGCGGGCGCCTGTAGTCCCAGCTACTAGGAAGGCTGAGGCAGGAGAATGGCATGAACCCGGAAGGCGGAGCTTGCAGTGAGCTGAGATCGTGCCACTGCACTCTAGGCTGGGTGACAGAGCGAGACTTCGTCTCAAAAAAAAAAAAAACAAACTCAATTTGAAACAATTTGCAATAGAAAACATAAGCCCAGTTTTGGAAGACCATCCCTTAAAAAGCTGCTGGGGCACGGCATGGTGGCTCACACCTGTAATCCCAACATTTTGGGAGGCCAAGGTAGGAGGACTATTTGATCCCAGGAATTTGAGACCAGCCTGAGCAACATGGCAAAATCCCATCTCCACAAAAGGTACAAAACGATTAGCTGGGTGTGATGGTGCGTGCCTGTGGCCCCAGCTACTCAGGAGGCTGAGGTGAGAGAATCACTTGAGCCCAGGAGGCCGAGGCTGTGGCGAGCCATCATTGCATCGCCAAACTCCAGCCTGGGGGACAGAGCAAGACCCCATCTCAAGAAATAAAAAATAAAAAAAGCTGTTGGTGGAACTGCTGGTATTCTCACAGGTAGCATAACTTTTGTGCCGAATAACCAAAGAACATACCTGGTCACAGCAGCAGCGAACATCACAGGCTCCAGCTGTTAAATTACAAGGACAAAGGCCAAGGGGCTGATACACCTGGTTAGGAATGACAGTCACGTTCTCTGGAAAGTACACACAACAGAAAAATTCAGCTAAGAAACATTCCGACAAAGCACGGTCACATTTTTGACATTCAAAAGAAAGCTGTGGCCGGACGCGGTGGCTCACGCCTGTAATCCCAGCACTTTGGGAGGCCGAGGCGGGTGGATCACGAGGTCAGAGATCGAGACCATTCTGGCTAACATGGTGAAACCCCGTCTCTACCAAAAATACAAAAAAATTAGCTGGGTGTGGTGGCAGGCGCCTGTAGTCCCAGCTACTCGGGAGGCTGAGACAGGACAGTGGCATGAACCTGGGAGGCGGAGCTTGCAGTGAGCCCAGATCGTGCCACTGTACTCTAGCCTGGGCGACAGAGTGAGACTCCGTGTCAAAAAAAAAAAAAAAAAGAAAGCTGAATTATCTTGTTTTGTAAATCATTATTAGCAAATATTCGACATTAAGGAATACACAAAATATCCACGAAATATATGAGGCCTGCATCTACCACTCCAACAAAAATCCAAATATAAGAAAACACACCAATTACAACGAACCAAAGAAGTCATAGTTGATCTAGAAGATAATCAATTGACTAAGAGTCACAAGTTAGTATATACACAATGTACTGATTTTAGGCTGGACGGGGTGGCTCACACCTGTAAACCCAGCACTTTGGGAGGCCAAGGTGGGTGGATCACCTGAGGTCAGGAATTCAAGACCAGCCTGGCCAACATAGTGAAACCCTGTCTCTAATAAAAATACAAAAAGTAGCCCAGGCTACAAAAAAGAAACAGATAAAATTAACTTAATATATTTTACTGAACCCAACATATCCAAAATAATATCATTGCAACAGGCGATCAATGTGAAAATTATGAATGAGCTATTCCACATTCTTTGTTTCACATTAAGTCCTCAAAAACCGGTGGCTGTTTAACAGTTACGGCACATCTCAATTAAGACCCATCCCCTTTCAACTGTCCAGTGTCCAGACATGGTTCGTGGCTGTGGTACTCAATAGTGCAGGTGGGACAAATGTGGTCTGACCACGAGAGTATGGGGGGCTGGGTTATGCAGGGATGATACAGTGAGACACCGCAGCTTCCCTGAGGGACTCGCACTCTCAGAGGAAGAAGACAGGTAAAGAGATCATGTGACCATAAAGGGTAAACACTGAAATGGATCTGTCATGGGAACCCAGGGAGGGTACGTGGCTTAGGCTGGGCGTCAGGAAGACTTGCAGAGAGAGAGAATGCGCTGAGCCTGAAACACACATAAGGGTTTGTACAGGCAGCCACGCGCGGTGGCTCACGCCCATAATCCCAGCACTTTGGGAGGCCAAGGCGGGGGGATCACCTGAGGTCAGGAGTTCGAGACTAGCCTGACCAACATGGAGAAACCCCATCTCTACTTTAAAAAAAAAAAGTTTGTACAGATAAGAGGGCCTACTGGAGAGCTGTAGGTGGAAGACAGAGGGGGCAGATGAATAGGGGGAACACTGTGGTGCAGGGGAGAAGGTGGTGGGTGTGAATGGGACAAGGCCAGAGAAAGCAGCTCAGGAGAAATGCTAAAGAGGTAAACATTGGCAGGGCCCGTTGTTTATAACTCTTCAGGATATTACAGGTTTCCGAACTTGTTTTCCTCTTTGAAGAGGAATATGTTACACGACATTTCAGCCTCCTAACTCAGAATCCAGTGACATTAATACTTTGGGTTTCTCTCCAATCATTTATCAGATAGAAGTTTCATTCTGCTGAATTTTACTTTTGCATTTGGTACACGTTAGAAAACCATGCAGGAACTATTTGTTTAAACCCCACATAATAGTTCACTGTAATGACACAATAGGTGAAGTATCTAAAGAACAACTAATGATCTGTTCTATGCTATAACATAGCAGAAGGTCAATGATACATCAATGGTATCCGGAACAAGGAGAAGGTCCACATCGCAGACCACGTTACATGGGTAAGGGTCTGACCCTCAGTGTTATCAAACCCATGTGACACAAGCAAGGCACTTTATTAATTGATTCTTTTTTTGAGACAGGGTCTCACTCTGCTGCCCAGGCTGAGGTGTGAAGTGGCACAATCACAGCTCACTGTAGCCCCAACCTCCCAGGGCTCAAGTGATCCTCCCACCTCAGCCTCCCAAGTAGCTGGGACCACAGGTGTGCACCATCATGCTCAGCTAACGTTCATATTTTCTGTAAAGACAGGGTCTCACTATGTTGTCCATGCTGGTCTCAAACTCCTGGGCTCGAGTGATCCTCCCACCTTGGCCTCCCAAAGTGCTGGAATTACAGGCATAGTACATGAGCCACCACCCCCAGCCACGAGACACTTCAGAATAGGGTAATGTGTTATACAAATAGATGTTTGTGTGTTGATTTATGTTTTCTACATTGTTCACTGGCTTCATTGTTACTGGGTATGACACATACCTCCTGTCTGTGCTTCCATTCTTTTTCTAGTTTTAATCACTGGCTGGCTGAGTAAAAAATTTTTCATGCCTTCATTGGGTCAGAGGGGACAACTCAATCACTCATATACAAAGATGTTCAATTTTCTAAGTTTGGTATTCTAAAATATTACCTAAATATACTCAAGCATATTTTCCTTTTTTTTTTTTTTTGAGATGGAGTCTCGCTCTGTCGCCCAGGCTGGAGTGCAGGTTCACGCCTCCCAGGTTCACGCCATTCTCCCGCCTCAGCCTCTCGAGTAGCTGGAAGTCCAGGCACCCGCCACCACACCCGGCTAATTTTTTGTATTTTTAGTAGAGACGGGATTTTACCGTGTTAGCCAGAATGGTCTCGATCTCCTGACCTCGTGATCCGCCCACCTCATCCTCTCAAAGTGCTGGGATTACAGGCATGAGCCACCACACCTGGTCTTTTTTTGGGGACAAGGTCTTGCTCTGTCGACCAGGCTGGAGTACATGGAGCAATCTTGGTTCACTGCAACCTCCACCTCCTGGGCTCAAGCGATCCCCTGACCTCAGCCTCCCTCATAGCTGGGGCTACAGGCACCCACTACCACACACAGCTAATTGTCGTATTTGTTTGTAGAGACAGGGTTTTGCCACGTTGCCCAGGATGGTCTTGAACTCCTAGGCTCAAGTGGTCCGCTCGCCTCAGCCTCTAAAAGAGTTGGGATTACAGGCATGAGCCACCATCCGGCCTCAAGCGTATTTCTCAAAGGAAAAAAAGTCAGTGCTTTGAATGGTACAGCTATCATGAAGCCCTTCTGTTGTTTTGGGGGGATTTTTTTTTCATGATTGAATACGGTTTTTTTTGGCTTTGTTTTGAATTTTAAGCCATAGAAAAATTTAAAACTTTTAAGTAGGTAACACATTTGCATGGTTCCAAAAAATCAAAAGCATATTAAAAAAGTCCTCACTGTCAGCCCTTTCCTGTTCCCACATCATCCTCCAACTTGGTAGCACATTATTAGCTTCTCCAACATCCTTCCAGAATTTCTTTATGCAAATGTTTTCATTTCTGCCTCCTTTATGCAAAAGATAGCACACTGTAGGCAGCCATCTGCACTTGCTTTTTTCACTTCATTCATCATGGAGGCCTTCCCATGCAAGTACACTGAGGGCACAGTAATCTGCTGAAAGGAGCTGTCAAAACTCGTCTTATCATCCTAAACTTCCAGAAGCACAAGGAGGACCACAGTTTGGGATGTAATAAGGGAAGCGGCAGTAAAGGAGTCTCCAGGTAACAGACTTTTGCTACTAAAGTCTGGAACGCTTCTCCTCCATGCCACGTGGCCATAAAGGCAAGAGATGTCAGAGTTCGCCACAGGGGACGGGGACATGGCAGTAGCACTCATCACAGCAGAGCCCTCTACATCGGCACATCTAGTTGAAAGCTCTTTTGGTTTAAGAACACTAACATCATATGAGATGGAGATGAACACAAAACCATTTTCTCATGTCCAAAGATTCATGTACATGGGCATAATGATCTTTGCTGTAGCATCAAAAGCTGGGAACAGACCAGGTGCAGCGGCTCATGCCTGTAATATCAGTACTTCAGGAGGCCATGGTGGGAGGATCACCTGGGCCCAGGAGTTCAAAACCAGCCTGGCTAACATAGTGAGACCCTGTCTCTACAAAAAATGTAAAAACTAGCCAGGTGTGGTGGTGCACGCCAGTAGCCCCAGCTACTATGGAGGCTGTGGCAGGAGGATCGCCTGAACCAGGAAGGTTGAGGCTGCAGTGAGCCAGGATCGTGCCCTTGCACTCTAGCTCCAGCCTGGGTAACAGAGTGAGACCCTGTCTCTAAAAAAATGAAAATAAAAATAAACTTTAAAAAAAGCTGGAAACGATGTAAACTTCATCAGCCTCAAACTCCCACACTCAAGCGATCCTCCCACCTCAGCGTCCCTAGTAGCTAGGACTACAGGCAGGCACTATCATGCCCAGCTAACTTTTTACAATTTTTTATAGAGACAGTATCTGCTGCTTTGCCCAGGTTGGTCTCGAACTCCTGGGCTCAAGAAAGTCCCCCGCCTTGGCCTCCCAAAGCACTTACAGGGTGGGAGCCACTGCAACTGGCCACCCTTCCTTTCTTCTTCTTAAGATGCAGTCATGAGAATCAATGCACGTGCCGAGCACAGTGGCTCACGCCTGTAATCCCAGCACTTTGGGAGGCTGAGGCAGGCGGATCACAAGGTCAGGAGATCAAGACCATCCCAGCCAACATGGTGAAACCCCATCTCTACTAAAAGTACAAAATTAGCTGGGCGTGGTGGTATGAGCCTGTAGTCCCAGCTACTCGGGAGGCTGAGGCAGGAGAATCACTTAAGCCCAGGAAGTGGAGGTTGCAGTGAGCCGAGATCACAACACTGCACTCCAGCCTGGTGACACAGTGAGACTCCATCTCAAAAAAAAAAAAAAAAAAAAAAAGAATCAATGTACATAAACAAATTTCACCTTCTCCCAAAAAGGACTCAAGGTGGCTTACAAAGATGCAAACAGTAGAGCAAGATCAAATAAATGTTAAATAAAATAGTACAAAATGAATTTTTTTTTTTTTTTTTTTTCTTGAGACGGAGTCTTGCTCTGTCGCCCAGGCTGGAGTGCAGTGGCGCGATCTTGGCTCACTGCAAGCTCCGCCTCCTGAGTTCACGCCATTCTCCTGCCTCAGCCTCTCTGAGTAGCTGGGACTACAGGTACCCGCCACCACGCCCGGCTAATTTTTTTTTGTATTTTTAGTAGAGACGGGGTTTCACCGTGGTCTCGATCTCCTGACCTCGTGATCCGCCCGCCTCGGCCTCCCAAAGTGCTGGGATTACAAGCGTGAGCCACCGCGCCTGGCCACAAAATGAAATTTTTTAAAAGAAAACTAAACAAAAGAAAAATTAGTTTAGAAAAGCAAGACAGACTCAAGTGAAGTATACTTTACAAATTGCATGGCATACACTTATAATCAAACAGGTAAGCTTGACACAAATTTTTCTTTTTTTGTTTTTGTTTTTTTTGAGACAGGGTCCCGCTGTGTCGCCCTGGCTGGAACGCAGTGGCGCGATCACAGCTCATTTGTAGCATCAACCTCCTGGGCTCAAGCAATCCTCCTGCCTCTTCCTCCTAAGTAGCTGAGAACAACATGAAAGTTTTGACAGTCAAAGACTTTACTTGCCTGAAGCATTATGGGTCAGAGAAGAGTTGGCATAAATTTCCACTTGAATGAGTAGATGTGCTAAACAGGATGAATTACGAGATGCTGAAACCAGAAGGGTCTGGAGGATACAGGGGGACTCTGAGAAGGACTCTGTCTCATTGGAGGAACACCAGTCCAGACCTCTCTTCCACCTTACTGTCACTTCCAACACCTTCTGAAAGGAAAAGATTGCTGTATTTTTAAAGTGACTCAAAACAGGGTCTATAAGAATACATAATAGAAAACACAATAAAAGCACACATCAGCCTCTGTTCATTTTATAAAAGGGAAATGTATACAAAGATGACACAGTTATCTTCAGTTCCACCCCATAAACCTATGGTAACAAGCAAGCCCTGATTCCTCTTCCTTACCATAAAAGCAAACAACTTTGGGATACTTAGAGAAAGCTAAACACAGATCTGATAAATAAACTCAGTTTATTGTACACCTTTTTGGTTTCTTGATCATCCTATCAGTGGAAGAGTAAATACACAAAAAAGTCAATGAAAACAATCCTCAGTTTATCCCAGAATGACTTTAGACATGTACATGTTCATTCCTGGGGTACAAGCAGAGTTTGTCTTTCTCATCCTTTTATCTCCAGAATTGATGTTGCATACACTAGGTACCCAATAAACACTTATTAAATAGAAGATGCTTAATCTCTCCATGTTTGAGTATCCTTACACATAAGCTCAGAGTTGGGCAAGATCAGTGGTTATGAAGCTTTTTTTTTTTTGAGACGGAGTCTCGCTTGTCACCCAAGCTGGAATGCAGTGGCGTGATCTCGGCTCACAGCAATCTCCGCCTCCCGGGTTCAAGTGATTTTCCTGCCTCAGCCTCCAAAGTAGCTGAGATTACAGGCACCCGCCATCACGCCCAGCTAATTTTTGTATTTTTAGTAGAGATGGGTTTTGGCCAGACTGGTCTTGAACTCCCGACCTCAGATGATCCGCCCTCCTCGGCCTCCCAAAGTGCTAGGATTACAGGCATGAGTCACTGCGCCTGGCCAGCTTTTTCTTTTTTTTTAAGAGACAGGGTCTTGCTCTGTTGCCCAGGCTGGATGAAGTGCAGTGGTGCGATCATAGCTCTCTGCAGCCCTGAACTCCTGGGCTCAAATAATCCTCCTGCCTCAGCTCCCCCACCCCCCTCCAAGTACCTGGGACTATAGGTGTGCGTCACCCAGCTAATTTTTTTTTTTTTAATTGTTTTGTAGAGACGGGGTCTCGCTATGTTACAGGCTGGTCTGGAACTCCTGGGCTCAAGCAATCCTCCCGCCTCAATCTCCCAAAGTGCTATGAGTACAGGCTTGAGCCACGATGCCTGGCATAAAGCTTTTTTGAATCACTGACCCATTTGATGATGGGAAGGAAACTGGTGACCCTCTCGTCAGAAAAATGCACATACACACAGAACTTTACACACAGTTTCACAGAGTTCACAGACCCCCCTGAAATGCATCCAAGGACTCCTAACCCCAGGGTAAGGAACCCGTGGGCTGGATAACTGTCTACCAGATCCAACACCCCACAATTTCATGATTGTTGAGAGCATGGAGAAAGCCATGCCTTGTTAAATAAAGAGATCACTGCAGAAACCCTAGCTGGGGGCCTCTTCACAGGCTACAGAGAAGGTTTACTTCTGGCCTTACCGCACCGGGGGTCACAGTCACACTCCAGTCTTCCGTCTCATTGCTCAGCACTCCACACGTCGGAACTGGCAATATTCCTAAGGAAGAGAAGACCAGCATGCAAAGGCAGCAAGGCCCAGCAGCTCAGGGGGTGCATTGAGTCAGACTGCCTAGGATGGACTCACATTACAGCCTCAGATTGGGCCCTTTACAAGCTGCTTGACACTGGGACAGTGACAACCTCTCTGAACTTGTTTCTTCATTGGTCAAAAGGGATGAAAAGATATTACTGTTCTTACTAGGAAAATGGGATGACGCACGATGTTAGCTCAATGAATGCTAGCCATTATTATTTCAAGCTTTCTTCGAACCTGTCCGTCTGTCCTCTTTGGCCTACAGCAGCCGCCCGATCCTTTTCTCCCCATGCGACTTTGCAGAGAACCGAGGCAGGGGTCCAAAGGATGCCACCTCTCCAGGATCCTTGGGAGGTCTGGATCCAGTCCAACCCCCACCCTCCCCAAAAGAAGGGCCTGACTTTACCCGCCTCGTCCTGCAGCACTGCCAGGGACACGGTCACACCCTCGGTGTCTCCGACCAGGGACGCGCCGACCGCAGGGCCGGACATTCGGATGAAAGGAGGGATGAAAGCTAGGCGGGAAGGAAAGGGGACAAGGAGGGGTTAGCAGTGGAAGAGTCACCGCCTAAGGTGTGTGTGGCGGCTTGCTTTGGAGGTCTCGACTACCGAAGCTCCCGGGGGAGTCCAAGTCTGGCCCTTTTAACGCCCAGTCCCCTCAGCCCCGGCCCACAGAGGTCCCTGCCGCGCCGTACACACCCAGGTCCCCCCACAGCAGCCTCAGGACGCCCTGCAGAAGGAGAAGCCTCAAAAGAAGAGCGGCCGGAGGCTGGAAGCCCATGCCTTAGACCTCGCGGGCCGGGCACAGCAGAACCGCGCCCGCCTTAGAACCCGGGAAGGACTCAGACACGAAAATGCGGCAGCCACCACCCCGCCGCCGCCATCTTGTCAAGCGAACGCCCGGAGCTATGGCAACCACCAATCGGCGGCCGGCCAGGAGGAACGCCGCGCTGTGATTGGACCAGTGGCAAGAGCGGGCACCCCGGCCCCGCCCACAAGGCCTCGCATTTTTGCTGCTCGACCCTGGTGGGGAGAGTGACGATCGAAAAACTACCTATCCGGTGCTCCACTTAGTACCTGGGTGACGAAACAATCTGTGCACCCGAACCCCCGTGACACGCAATTTACCTATATAGCAACCTGTACATGGACCCCTGGGCCTAAAAGTTGAAAACATCAAAATTAAAAAGGTCCTGAAAAGCAGGAGTGCGTGTCCAGCTCAAAAACTGGAGTTTTCTCCTACCCTGGAATTAATCCAACAACAGCCAAGAACGAGCCTGTAGACACTGGCTTCTAAATAAAAAGGGTGGGATTTGCTCCTTAATAAACGTGATTTTTATAGGGATTTTTAGGGGATGAGTACAAAAAAGGGGATGGGGCTGCCGCGCTGTTTTTATTATTATTATCTTTACTATCATTTATGAGGTATTATTTATATTTTATATTTTTACAAAATATATATACTTTGTTTTATATATATCAGATATACATACTTGATATATATATATCAGATGTACATACTGATATATATATATCAGATATACATACTTGATATATATAAAATACATATAGGCCGGGTCTGGCGGCTCATGTCTGTAATCTCAGCAATTTGGGAGGCCGAAGAGGGCGGATCACGATGTCAGGAGTTTGAGACCAGCCTGATCAACATGGTGAAACCCCCTCTCTACTAAAAATACAAAAAATTAGCCGGGCTTGGTGGCACGTGCCTATAATCCCAGCTACTCAGGAGGCTGAGGCAGGAGAATCGCTTGAATCTGGGAAGCGGAGGTTGCAGTGAGCCCGGATTGCGCCACTGCACTCAAACCTGGGCGACAGAGCCAGACTCCATCTCAAAAATATATTTATTTATCTTATAAAATATATGTGTATTTATATTTTATCTTATATATGTTTATCTTTTATATAAATATAAGTATATATTTTGTAAATTTTATACTTATATTTTATAATTTTTTCATTATACTTTAGGTTTTAGGGTACATGTGCACAATGTGCAGGTTTGTTACATATGTATCCATGTGCCGTGTTGGTTTGCTGCACCCATTAACTCGTCATTTAGTCTTTGACAAACCTTATATTTTATAATTTTATAAAATTTATATTTTTATAATTCTTATTATTATCATTTATTATCACTATTGCTTTTATTATCATTCTCCTAGGTTTTTGAAGGATTTTCTCCCCCACACAGAGCTCTCAGCACTCTGAAAGCAGATCCAATCACAAAACACACAAGAGGTTTTGCTCAGCAATAGGACAGATGTGAAAGAATCAAAATTCTGTCTGGAAAAAAAATTGTTTTTCTTATATCAGTAGGCTCAGAACATTTCAAGCATTGTCACGGCTTGGGGACTGGAGTGCAGGCTCTGAGGTCAGGCTGCCTGGCCTGGGATTTCGCCTTCCCTCTACAGATATTCTCAGCTATTAAGTGACTTTGGGCAAGTCAACCTCTCTAAGCTTCAGCTTCCTCATCTATAAAAAAGGGATAGTAATAATCCTTCCCTGGGGATTGTGTGAGGATGAAATGAGGTAACACATGTAATGAGGTTAAACCAATGGCTGGCATATAGTAAGCACTCAGTTAATGATCAGTTACTTGTTAACTATCAGAGGTGTGGTGTGTCCTTTAGCTGAGACAATCATAGTGTTCAGCATTGTGGCTGACTGACGGTAAATGCCAAGTAAATGTTTGCAATTATTACTCTTTTTTTTTTTTTCTTTTTGAGACAGGGTCTCACTCTGTCACACAGGCTGGAATGGTGCAGTGGCACAATCATAGCTCACTGCATCTTCAAACTTCTGGGCTCAGCTGATCCTCCCACCTCAGCCTCCCAAGTAGCTGGGAATACGCCACTACGCCCGGCTAATTTTTATATTTTTTGTAGAGAAGGGGTTTCACCATGTTGCGCAGGCTGGTCTCAAACTCCTGGGCTCAAGTGATCCTCCTGCCTTGGCCTCCAAAAGTGCTGGGATTACAGGTATGGGCCACCGTACCCAGCCCCATTATTAGTCTTAATGTTCAGTTATATATTCATTGATCAGCAAATCTAACATTGTGAAAGGATTCTCAAAGTTGAGGCTTTATAAGGGCCTGACACTGGACATTATCTTTTTCTTACACTCCTTCAAAAATTGTGGGTTGCTACAGTTGTAACATGAGCATGAAACTTTCCCGTGTACCTCAGCTCCTCTCTGGAAGACTGCAAAATGTTTATCTCTCTTGATATCTTGGAATGAAGCCTAGGAGAACGTTACTAAGAGGAAGCTGTCAAACACTTAAATATTTCTGTTATTCCCCATCTGTCTTTGGGGGGAATTAATTTGCAAATTAAGTTGGCAAGGCCAAGCGGTAAAGATTAGGAGATAAATCCTCCCAAAAGAAAAAACTTCTGGGCCAGGCTTGGTGGCTTATGCCTGTAATCCCTGCACTTTGGGTGGCGAAGGCAGACGGATCACTTGAGGCCAGGAGTTCAAGACCAACCTGGGCAACACAGAGAAACCCATCTCTACCAAAAAATACAAAAATTAGCTGGGCATGGTGGCACGTGCCTGTACTCCCAGCTACTCGGGAGGCTGAGGCAAGAGAATCGCTTGAACCCAGGGGTCAGATGTTGCAGTGAGCCGAGATTGCGCTACTGCACTCCAGCCTGGGCAACAGAGTGAGACTTTATCTCAAAAAAAAAGATAGAAAACACTTGAAGCTGGTGATCAGCAGCTTCCCAATAAGATCTCAGGAGTTGGGCAAGCAGGCTCACGCATACATAGTAAGAGGCAAGATGGCAGATTTTAACTGGTATATAACCTTCCTCTGGGAACACGCGACTGTTAAAGGAAAATGCCTCAAATGAGCATGCACACAACTTCAATAAACACACTGCACATGCGGCCCCTCCCAAGTGCTGGCAGGCCACTGACATGCAGACAGCCCACCCCAAGGAAAAGCCAAGGGAGGTCACAAACCTCAGAACCATGCTAATGTATAGAAACCCCAAGTGAAGGGTCGGACGGGGCACTTAAATCTCTCAAGTCGCCCACTTGGCCCTCTTCCAAGTGTACTTTACTTCCTTTCGTTCCTGCTGTAAAACTTTTTAATAAACGTTTACCCCTGCTCTAAACTTTGCCTTGGTCTCTCACGCTGCCTTATGCTGCTTGGCCAAATTCTTTCCTCTGAGGAGGCAAGAATCGAGTTGCTGCAGACCTGTACAGACTCGTCACTGCTAACGGTGATCCGGGGAATTCTCCAAGATCGTACCCAAGATCACCAAGGTGGTACCTCTACAAATATGTAAACTATTCATACCTTGAGTAGTAGACTAAAAGACAAGCCTATCAAAAATAATAACTACAGCTTTTTAAGACATAGTATAATAAGATATAAATATTATAGGAACAATAAAAAGTTAAAAATCAGAGGGATGAAGTTAAAGTATACAGTATTAGTTTTCTCTGCTTGTTTTTGCAGAGTTGTCATCAGTTTAAAATAGTAGGTTATAAGATGGTATTTGCAAGCCTCATGATAAACTCATGTCAAAAAGCCTACAACAGATACACAAAAACATCAAGCAAGAAATTAAAACATACCACCAGAGAAAATCACTTTCATAAAAAGGAAGATGGAAGGAAGGGAGAAAGGGAAGATCAGAAAACAAATAACAAAATGGCAGTAGTAAGTCCTTACTTATCAATAACATTGAATGTAAATGGACTAAACTCTCCAATCAAAAGACATAGAGTGGCTGAATGGATAAAAAAAAAAAAAAAAAAAAAAAGACCTAATGATTAGCTGCCTATAAGAAACTCTTCACCTATAAAGACACACATAGACTGGCCGGGCGCGGTGGCTCACGCTTGTAATCCCGGCACTTTGGGAGGCCGAGGGGGGGCGGATCACGAGGTCAGGAGATAGAGACCACAGTGAAACCCTGTCTCTACTAAAAATACAAAAAAAAATTAGCCGGGAGTGGTGGCGGGCACCTGTAGTCCCAGCTACTCGGAAAGGCTGAGGCAGGAGAATGGCATGAACCCGGGAGGCGGAGCTTGCAGTGAGCCGAGATTGCGCCACTGCACTCCAGCCTGGGTGACAGAGTCAAAAAAACAAAAGAAACAACAACAACAAAACAAACAAACAAAAAAAGACACACATAGACTAAAAATAAAGGGATGGAAAAAGATATTCTAATGGAAACCAAAAAAGAGCAAAAGTAGCTATATACTTATATCAGATAAAATAGATTTTAAGACTGGATGCAGTGGCTCACACCTGTAATCCCAACACTTTGGGAGGCCGAGGCAAGAGGAACCCAGGAGTTGCTTGAGCCCAGGAGTTCAAGACCAGCCTGGACAATATAGCAAGATGCTATCTCCACAGAAAAAGAAAAAAAAGAGGCCAAGCACAGTGGCTCACACCTGCAATCCGAGCACTTCGGGAGGCCAAGGTGAGTGGATCATCTGAGGTCAGGAGTTCAAGACAAGCCTAGCCAACATGGCGAAAACCCATCTCTATTAAAAATACAAAAATTAGGCTGGGCTTGGTGGCTCATGCCTGTAATCCCAGCACTTTGGGAGGCCGAGGTGGGAGGATCACGAGGTCAGGAGACTGAGACCATCCTGGCTTACATGGTGAAACCTCATCTTACTAAAAATACAAAAAAATTAGCTGGGCATGGTGGCAGGCGCCTGTAGTCCCAGCTACTAGGGAGGCTGAGGCAGGAGAATGGCGTGAACCCGGGAGGTGGAGCTTGCAGTGAGCTGAGACCACACCACTGCACTCCAGCCTGGGCGACAGAGCGAGACTCTGCCTCAAAAAAAAAAAAAAAAATTTAGCTGGGCTTGGTGGCAGATGCCTGCAATCCCAGCTACTCAGGAGACTGAGGTGGGAGAATCACTTGAACCCGGGAGGTGGAGGTTGCAATGAGCCGAGATCACGCCACTGCACTCCAGCCTGGGTGACGGAGTGAGACTCTGTCTCAAAAAAAAAAAAAAAAAAGTGGTAAAGAAGGTCATTATATAATAAGAGGCTCAGCAAGAGAATATAACTATTGTAAACATATATGCACCCAATACTGAAGCATTAAGATATATAAAGCAAATATTATTAGGGCTAAAGAGGTAGACCCCAGTACAATAACAGTTGGAGACTTCAGCCTCCCACTTTCAGCACTGGACAGATTATCCAGACAGAAAATCAACAAGGAAATGTCAGACCTAATTTGCAATATAGACCAAATGGACCTAATAGATATTTATGGAACATTTCATCTAACGGCTATAGAATACATTCTTCTAAGCACATGAATCATTGTCAAGAATAGATCATATGTTAGGTCACAAGTCTTTACAAAAAAAAAAAATAATAATAACAAGCATCTCTCTCTCTTTTTTTTTCTTGAGATTAGAGTCTCACTCTTGTCACCCAGGCTGGAGTCCAATGGCACAGTCTTGGCTCACTGCAACCTCCACCTCCCGGGTTCAAGCGACTCTCCTGCCTCAGCCTCCTGAGTAGCTAGGATTACATGTGTGCACCACCACGCCCAGCTAATTTTTATATTTTTAGTAGAGACAGGGTTTCACCATGTTGGGCAGGCTGGTCTTGAACTCCTGACCTCAGGTGATCCACCCACCTCAGTTTCCCAAAGTGCAGGGATTACAAGCATGAGCCACCATGCCCAGCCCCAGATCAAGCATCTTCTCTGATCATAATGGAATAAAATCAGAAATCAATAACAACAGGAACTTTGGAAAGTATACAAACACAAGGAAACTAAACAGCATGCTGCTGAATGATCAGTGGGTCAATGAAGAAATTAAGAGTTGTTTTGTTTTGTTTTGTTTGAAACAGAGTCTTGCTCTGTCACCAGGCTGGAGTGCAGTGGCGCGATCTCAGCTCACTGCAAACTCTGCCTCCCGGGTTGAAGCGATTCTCCTGCTTCAGCCTCCCGAGTAGCTGGGACTACAGGCACCCGCCACCACACCCAGCTAATTTTTTGTATTTTTACTAGAGACGGGTTTTCACCATGTTGGCCAGGATGGTCTCATTTTCTTGACCCCGTGATCTGCCCACCTCGACCTCCCGAAGTGCTGGGATTACAGGCATGAGCCACTGCGCCCGGCCATTAAGAGGGAAAACTTAAAAACTCCTTGAAACACACGAAAATGGAAAAACAACATACCAAAACCTATAGAATACAGCAAAAGCAGTACTAAGAGGAGAGCTTATAGCAGTAAGTATCTTTATCAAAAAAGTAGAAAAACTTCAAATAAACAACCTAATGATGCTTCTTAAAGAACTAGAAAAGTAAGAGCAAACCAAACCCAAAGTTAATATTAGAAAAGAAGTAATATGGTGGCTCACATCTATAATCCCAGCACTTTGGGAGGCCGAGGCAGGTGGACCACCTGAGGTCAGGAGTTCATAACCAGCCTGGCCAACATGGTGAAACCCCATCTCTACTAAAAATACAAAAATTAGCCAGGCATGGTGGCGCATGCCTGTAGTTCCAGCTACTTGGGAGGCTGAGGCAGGAGAATCGCTTGAACCCGGGAGGCAGAGGTTGCAGTGAGCCGAGATCACGCCACTGCACTCCAGCCTGGGGGACAGAACAAGACTCCGTCTCAAAAAAAAAAGAAAAGAAAGAATAAAGAGCAAGAGCAGAAATAAATGAAACTATAATTTAAAAAATTCAGAAGATCAACAAAATGAAAAGCTGGTTTTTTGAAAAGAACAAAATTGACAAACCTTTAGCCAGACTAAGAAAAAAAAGACCCAAATAAGTAAAATCAGAGATGAAAAAGACATTACAACTGATATCACAGAAATTCAAAGGATCATTAGAGACTACTATGAGCAACTATATGCCAATAAATTGGAAAACCAGCTGGGCGCAGTGGCTCACACCTGTAATCCTGACACTTTGGGAGGCTGAGGCAGTGGAGACTTGAGGTCAGGAGTTCAGACCAGCTTGGCCAACATGGCAAAACCCTGTCTCTACTAAAAATACAAAAATTAGCTGGGTGTGGTGGCGCATGCTTGTACTCCCAACTACTTGGGAGGCTGAGGCAGGAGGATCACTTGAACCTGGGAGGCAGAGGTTATGGTGAGCAGAGATCGTGCCACTGTACTCCAGCCTGGGTAACAGAGTAAGACTCTGTCTCAAAAAAAAAAAAAAAAAAAACACACTACAGGCCAATATCTCCAATGAACATTGATGCAAAATACCAGCAAACCAAATTCAACAACACATTAAAAAGATCATTCAGGCCAGGGATGGTGGCTCTCACCTGTAATCCCAGCACTTTGGGAGGCCGAGGTGGGTGGATCACTTGAGGTCAGAAGTTCGAGACCAGCATGGCCAACATGGTGAAACTCTGTCTCTACTAATAATACAACAAAATTAGCCGGGCATGGTGGCGCACACCTGTAATCCCAGATACACAGGAGGCTGAGGCATGAGAATCGCTTGAACCCAGGTGGCAGAGGTTGCAGTGAACCATGATCAGGCCACTGCACTCCAGTGTGAGTGACAGAGCAAGACTCTGTCTCAATACAAAAAAAAGCCGGTAATTCGACCAGGTGTGGTGGCTCACATGTGTAATCCCAGCAGTTGTGGAGGCCAAGGCGGGTGGATCACCTGAGGTCAGAAGTTCAAGACCAGCCTGGCCAACATGGTGAAACCCAGTCTCTACTAAAAGTCCAAAAAAATTAGCTGGGCATGGTGGTGGGCACCTGTAATCCCAGCTACTTGGGAGGCTGAGGCAGGGAAATCGCTTGAACTCAGGAGGCAGAGATTGCAGTGAGCTGATATCACACCATTGCACACCAGCCTGGGCGACAAGAGTGAAACTCCATCTCAAAAAAAAAAAAAAAAATCGTTCATCATGACCCGGTAGGATTTGTCCCAGGGATGCAAGGATGGTTCAACAGGATGGTTCAACATAGGCAAATCAATCAATGTGATACATCATGTCAACCAAAGGAAGAACAAAAGCCATCTGATCATTTCAATGGATGCTTAAAAAGCATTTGATAAAATTCAACATCCTTTCATGATAAAAACCCTCAAAAAACTAGGTATAGAAGGAAGATACTTCAACACACACACACAAAAGCCACATGTAACAGACCCACAGCTAGTATCATACTGAACAGGGAAAAAACTGAAAACCTTTCCTCTGAAATCTGGAACACGATAAGGATGCCCACTTTCACCAGTGGTATTCAACATAGTGCTGAAAGTACTACCTAGAGCAATCAGTCCTGAGAAAGAGATAAAAGGTATTCAAATTAAAAAGGAAAAAGTAAAATTATCCTTGTTTGCGGATGATACGATCTTACATCCAAAAAAACCTAGACACCTCCAAAAACCTATTAGAACTGATGAAATTAGTAAAGTGGCAGGATACAAAATCAACATACAAAAACCAGTAGCATTTATTTAGAGACAGGGTCTCACTCTGTCACCCAGGCTGGAGTTCAGTGGCATGATCATGACTCATTGTAACCTGCGCCTCTTGGGCTCAAGCAATCCTCCCACCTTAGCCTCAAGACTAGCTGGGACTACAGGCATGCACCACCTCACCTGGCTAATTTTTATACTTTTTTTTAGAGACAGGATTTTGCCATGCTGCCCAGGCTGGTCTTGAACTCCTAGGCTTAAGTGATCCTCCTGCCTCAGCCTCCCAAAGTGTTAGGATTACAGGCGTGAGCCACTGCACGCAGACCAAGATTTGAAATTAAAGTTCTTCAGAGTTGAATAAAAAATTGTCTGGCATTTGACCAAATGCAGTTTAAAAGTACACATTTGAAGAAGAGTTGAATGAGCATGAGATAAACAATGAATGAAAGGAAATAATTCAACCAAATATGAAAATCAAATTATTTTATTGTAAAAACTTATATAAAATAACTCATAAGGACAACAGTTAAAAACAAGTTAAACAGAACTAACCAAATATATAAGACATTTCAAATTAAAAAGTAATAATAAAAGCCTTGCTAGCTTGTCTGAAAGTATATCTCTTTTAGATATATAATACTTTATTTCCTAGACTTAAAATTGTGATTTCCATTACACTTAATTAGTATACAAAATATTAAGTATTATTTTTAAAAGACAGGTTCTCAAACTCAAGGATTAACAAATATTTGCAGTGATCACCAAAGTCTTTGTATATTTGTTAACAAAAATACAAATCCAGAATATAAAATCTATCTGAAATTATCTAAGCAAACATCAAATTATTTAAATATGACTCAGCTTGTATAAAGAGAAAATTAAAATCTTACTTACATACAAAGTTTTGTACACAATGGGTTTTGTCAGTACACATCTTTTTTTTTTTTTTTTTGAGACAGTTTCGTTCTTGTCGCCCAGGCTGGAGTGCAATGGCGCAATCTTGATCTTGGCTCACTGCAACCTCCACCTCCTGCCTCAGCCTCCCGAGTCACTGGGATTACAGGCACCTGCCACCACGCCCAGCTACTTTTTGTATTTTTAGTAGAGACAGGGTTTCACCATGTTGGGCAGGATGGTCTCGAACTTCAGCCTCCCGGGTTCAGTAGAGTAGTAGTCCCAGCTACTTGGGAGGCTGAGGCAGGAGAATGACATGAACCCAGGAGACGGAGCTTGCAGAGAGCCGAGATTGCGCCACTGCACCCCAGCCTGGGCGACAGAGCGAGACTCTGTCTCAAAAAACAAAACAAAACAAAACAAAAAACCCATCCTGACCACTCCTGACCTCGTGATCCGCCCGCCTCGGCCTCCCAAAGTGCTAGGATTACAGGCGTGAGCCACCGTGCCCGGCCTTTTTTTTTTTTTTTTTTTGATACAGAGTCTTGCTCTGTCACCCAGGCTGGAGTACAGAGGCGCTATCTTGGCTCACTGCAACCTCTGCCTCCCGGATTCAAGCAATTCTCCTGCCTCAGCCTCCTGAGTAGCTGGAACTACAGGTGCCTGCTACTTTGCACGGCTAATTTTTGTATTTTTAGTAGAGACAGGGTTTCACCATACTGGCCAGGCTGATCTTGAACTCCTGACCTTGTGATCTGCCCGCCTCAGCCTCCCAAAGTGCTGGGATTACAGGGGTGAGCCACCATGCCCAGCCTCGTCAGTAAACATTTTTAAAAAACAAACCAAACCAGCCACCATTCCTTAAACTCTTTGTACAAATATGTGCTAGAAGCTAAAAGGACTTTTAATAATTTCAAGATTACATAGAGAAATACAATTTTTGTTTGTTGAAATTACAAACACTTTTGCTTTTGAAGTTATAAACATTTTTGGGATTCAGTCCAAAGCTTCTAGAGAACAGTTTCGATAAATATATTTAAATTTTTAGTAGAGATGGGGTCTTACTTTGTTGCCCAGGCTGCTCTCGAACTCCTGGGCTCAAGCAATCCTCTGGCCTCAGCCTCCCAAAGTGCTGGGATTACAGGTGCAGTTTCAATATTAATGTGGATTTTTTTTTCCCCATTAAAAAAGGAAAGAATTCTATCTGAAAACCATACTTAACACAGTCCATTTTCCCCAGTAAGTTCTCCCTCAAAACCAGTCATAAGCTTTCACATACAAGCTCTTCCCACAACTATTTTGAAGAAAATTTGCTTCTGCACATGTTCTCTTTACTCATTTAAAATGAGATTTTGGGCTGGGTGCAGTGGCTCACGCCTGTAATCCCAGCACTTTGGGAGGCCGAGGCGGGCGGATCACGAGGTCAGGAGATCAAGACCATCCTGGCTAACACGATGAAACCCCGTCTCTACTAAAAACACAAAAAATTAGCCAGGCGTGGTGGCGGGCCCCTGTAGTCCCAGCTACTCGGGAGGCTGAGGCAGGAGAATAGCATGAACCTGGGAGGCAGAGCTTGCAGTGAGCCGAGATCGCGCCACTGCACTCTAGCCTGGGTGACAGAGCGAGACTCGGTCTCAAAAAAAAAAGAGAGAGATTTTGTAGTTATTTGGTGACAAACTATTATTTAGATGACTTTGTCCAAACATACTGATATCAGACAAAAAGTAAATATCTGCAAATATCTGAGGCTGTCTCAATTTAGACAATAAGAATTTTATTTACATGACTATTGAAGTTAACTGTTGATTCAAATAAGATGTTCTATGTTGATTAATGCCATTACTCCACAAATAGTCCCTTTTTCCAAAGCTACATTCAAATTTCACATGGCATGCATTTCACAATGAGGACCTGGATTCAGGTAGTAGGTTAGAAAGCCTATGATCAGTCATGACAAGCTGACTTTGACTAATAGTCATCCCATTAGAAAAACGAAAGCCACAAACATGTGCTTTCTTGCCCCTTTCTGGACAGAAACCAGTCATAGAATATTTTAGGATTTTAGGATATATTGCATAGAATGACTCCCTCAAACAAATCAGTCCTCCAGAAGCACGGGAGGAAAAGGATGTTTGGGAAATACTTTCTGTAAGGTCACCACATTAAAAATTATCCTATACCTATCTTTATTTTTTTCAGTCTTCCCAACAAAGAATCTGCTATATAATTCCTATTAACAGCTCTGAAAGATGGGGAAAGTATTTTATCCTCAGGCAGACACTTTCAGTTTCTTTTTCTTGGCTTTCAGTACCGGAGGCAGAGAAATTTTAAAGGCTGTCCTGAAATTACAGAAAGGAAAACATTTTTTAATGTTCTACAGCTGTGAAGTATTAGCCACCCACACAATCTCAAAGATACTTACTCGCACGTAGTACAAATGGGGCTGAAATTGCAGAATACTGTAAATTTAAAAAAAAAGAAAAGAAACAATAGGGTGGCTGAAAAACAACACAGTTGAGAAACTGTTTTCCTGACCCCCAACATAGAAAAAAAGGAAAAACTAGGTACATCAACTTACTTGACAAACACACAGAACAGACATAACCAATTTCAATGAGATTTCGATGACAGAAGCAAGCAGCTCTGTAGTCAACATGAACTGGGGGTGGGAGGATTAACTGAGATCTCTGATCTTGATCGGGAAGAAACACCCACTATAAAACAAACAAACAAAAGAAACTTTTATTTAAAACATGGGAAAAAAATAACGTGAAGCCCACACTTCTAGGCCTTGGAACTCCAAGGCCTCCATTTATTCCTTTCTCCCGAGTACTAGCACCAGCCATCTTGCTTCCATTCCTTTCCCAGGACACAGAGGTCATCCTTCCCTCCAGGCATCAGGGTCGCGGCTGCTGTCTCCTTACCAGCAAATACTGCAGAAGGGAGGGCATCTGAGGCACCTTCAGGTACAGTCCTCCCGTGATGTCACAAGCCTGCAAGATACACAGGGCTTGCTGCCAAACTCACACTTACCTAGGGTTTCCAGAGGAATGAGATTCTCACCAGCAATGCCTCAGGTCTACAAAATCAGAGGAGGATGTGACACTGCAAATTATTATTATTATTATTATTATTATTATTTTAATTATTTTGACAGAGTCTTGCTCTGTCGCCCAGGCTGGAGTGCAGTGGCACAATCTCGGCTCACTCCAACCTCTGCCTCCTGGGTTCAAGAGATTCTCCTGCCTTAGCCTCCTGAGTAACTGGGATTGCAGGCATGCACCACCATGCCTGGCTAATTTTTGTATTTTTAGTAGAGATGGGGTTTCCCCAGTCACATGGTAATTCTATGCTTAACTTTTCGAGGAAGTTCTGAACTGTTTCCTGAAGTGGCTATACCATTTTACATTTCCAGCAGCAATGTAGGAGGGATCCAATTTCTCTATATCCTCACCAATATTTATTATTAGCTGACTTTTCGATTACATCTGCCCTAGTGGAGTGAAGTAATAGCCCATTGTGGTTTCGATTTGCACTTCCCTGGTCGGTAATGATATTCAGCATCTTTTCATGTGCTTCTTGGCCATTTGCAGATCTTTGGAGAAATATCTGTTCAATCCTTGGCCCACTTTGAAATGAGTTATTTGTCTTATTTTTGAATTTTAAGAGTTCTTCATATAATCAGAATACTAGTTCCTTTATCAGATACGTCATTTGCAAATATCTCTCCCAGTTGTCTTTTTACTTTCTTGATGGTGCCCTTGGAAGCACAAAAATTTTTAATTTTTATGAGATTTGTTTTCACTGTATTTTGTTAATTTTCTTATGTAAAAAGAAACGTGAGATGGCTTTATTCTGTTCTCTTTAAGAAATAACACTTTTTTGTCTAGGTGCAGTGGCTCATGCCTGTAATCCCAGCACTTTGGGAGGCCAAGGCTTCAGGATTGTTTGAGCCCAGGAATTCAAGACCAGCCTGAGCAATACAGTGAAATCCCATCTCTACAACAAATTTAAAAAATTAGGCCAGGCGCGGTGGCTCATGCCTATAATCGCAGATCACTTGAGGTCAGGAGTTCGATACCAGCCTAGCCAACAGGGTCAAACCCTGTCTCTACTAAAAATACAAAAATTAGTTGGGCGTAGTGGCGGGCACCTGTAATCCCAGCCGCGTGGGAGGCTGAGGCAGGAGAATCGCTTGAACCCAGGAGTTGGGGTTTCGGTGCAGCGAGATCGCACCATTGCACTCCAGCCTGGGCAACAAGAGAGAAACTCCGTCTCAAAAAATTAAAAAATTAGCCAGGCATTGTAGTGCATGCCAGTGGACCCAGATACTTGGGAGACTGAGTGGGAGGATCATTTGAGCTGGGGAGGATGAGGCTGCAGTGAGCCATGATCATGCCACTGCATTCCAGCCTGGGCAAGAGCAAGACTCTGTCTCAAAGTAAAATAAAATAAAAATAAAACTCTTTTGAATTTGGTCCTCTTTTTCTAAACTTTTGCTATCTTCAGAGTTTTCCAAAGACATAAAACACTCAAGTTCTCCTGGTTACTGACACTAAGGTTTCCTGTCCATGTTAATGGTTTTTCCCAACAATCATTCATCTATTCATTTCATAAACACAGCTTTCTCACTTTGACACAGCAGTGCTTCCATTTACACTGAAAACCCTAGCTCTGATCCTAGGACCTTGAGGCTCCTCTGGTAGTACAGTCCTGGTTCAGTTGGTCCGTTAGATTCATTTACACGTTTAACAACTGTTTTAGAGCACTGTGCAGGGTTACAGCAGTAAACATCACAGTGCCCATCCTCGTGAAGTTAAGGTTCTAGTGGAGAAGGCAGAGAGTAAATCAGGTAAGTAAATGCAAAAATAATGTTATAGGTTATGATCATTTCTATGAAGAAAAACAAAGTAGGCTAAGGCGAGAGGGAGTAACACTAACAATGGTGGTCAGGGAAGGCTTCTCTGAGGAGGTGGCACAGAAGTAGAGACCCAAAGGCAGGCAGGGAGTAGGCCATGCAAACACCTGCGGGAAGAGCTTGCGAGCAGAGAGAACAGCAAGTGCAGTGCCCTCTGGCCGGAGCAGGCCTGTTTCAGGCAATAGCAAGGGGGCAGTGGGGCCGGACTGAAGAGGGAGAGTGTGGAAGATGCGGGGCAAAAGGTTCCCAGGAGCCTCAGCAAGCAGCATCTGGAAGGCCCTGGCAGGCCCTGACTCTGGGTTTTAGTTGACGTGTGATGCTAGGCCATGGGAGGGTTTTAAGCAAGTGAGCAACAGGTTCTTATATTAGGTTGGTGCAAAAGTAATTGCGGTGTTTACTGTTAGAAAAGGCAAAAATCGCAATTACTTTTGCACCAATCTTGTATTTTGAAAGCTTCATTCTGACAGCTGTTCTGAGAACCAACTTTCAACATTTTTTTTTTTCTTAAAGAGGGAGACAGGGTTTCCCTAGAGTGCAGTGGCATGATCGTAGCTGACTGCAGCTTCGAACTCCTGGCTCAAGCAATCCTCCTGCCTCCACCTCCCGAACAGCTGAGACTACAGGTGTGCACCACCATGATAGGCTAATTTTTTTGTATTGTTTATAGAGATGGTGTCTCGCCATGTTGCCCAGGCTGGTCTCAAACTCCTCAGCTCAAGCCATCCACCCACCTGAGCCTCCCAAGTGCTGAGATTATAGGCATGAGCCACTGAGCTCAGCCAGGATATAATTTAAAAGCACAATCAACAGGATTTGCTCATGGTTATGAAAGGAAGGAAGAGAAGAGACAAGGAAGAGTCAGGTTTTTGCTTGAGTTGCTGAGTGAACTGCACTGCCACTTAGGGAGATGGGGCTACCCGTGGGGCAGGAAGAGGCTGAGAGGACAAACCAAGAGCTCTCTGCTTTGGACACATGACGCTGAAGATGCCTGCCAGGCGTCCAAGAGGAGGTACTACGTACACGGCTGATTCTGCAAGTCTGGAACTCAGGAGAGTCTGGGACTGGACTAGAGAAATGAATGTGAGGGCCGAGGAGGTAGAGCTGGTATGTGAATTCATGGCAGAGACAAGATCGTCTTGGAGTTAACAGACAATGTGTAGACTGAAATGTGTTGCTAATAAATGAATTCAAACTTTTTGAATTTTTACTACTGAAATATAATATGTACAAGAGTCTGTATACATAATGTGTAAGTATGGTTTAAATAATAAGATGAACATCATATACCTATGATCAAGCTGAAGAAACAGTACAATCTCAGAACCTTTGAAGCCTGTGAATTTTCCCATTGGACCTTGCTCTCCCCATCCTTCATCCCCAGCACTAACCTAAATTCAGGGTTTGTCACAGTTTTGTGCTTGTAACTGATCCTTTAGGAAGCAACATTTGTGGCCAAAAAACATCTAACAAAAACTCAGTAATTTCTTCAAACTTACTTTAGGGTTTTGTTTCCCTTTTGGGTTAAAGCAACATTCAGTTTTTGTCTTTTAGTGCTGCCCAACGGAAATACAAGGCAAGCAATATGTAATTTAAAATTTTCTAGTAGCTCCATACGTAAGGGGGAAATAAATAGATAAAATTAGGTTCAATAACATATTTTATTTAACCCAATATACCCAAACCACTTTCATTTTAAATTGTAATCAATATAAAAATCACTAATTGTCATAACCACAAACACAAAGCATGGTTTTAAAACATACCTGTTGGAGGAGCCCTGAGTCGGAGTCTAAAACACAGGCATCAATCAAAATATTCTAAAAGAAACATTTTGAAAATATGACAGGAATAATAACAATAATGATTATCCTATACTGAGAACCTACTACATGCCATACTCCATGCTTAAAATAGCTCACTCAATATGCAACGTGACTCTGCACAGCAGGTATTTGCATTTGGCAGCTGAAGCACCCAGGACATGGCTGGGCTGTGGTCACAGAGCCAGCAGATGGGAAAGCTGTCACCCCACTCGGCATGTCTCCAAAGTCCAGGCTCTTTTCACTACATCATGCTGCCACTCCACAACAGAGAACATTATGCGTGGCTATAGCAGCATTTTACGTTAAACCTGAAGTTTTAAGGAGGCTTTCTTTCTTTATAAATACATCAAAGAAAAAAATGTATTATACTTCATCTGAACATTTCAGCTCTTTGCAAAGTAAAAATACTGAATTTTTACAGCTTCACCACAGCAAAAAGATAAAGAAATTGAGGCAAGGTTTATACAGCAAACTGTCAAAACAGGGATTCTTGGCAATGGGGTCCAAGGATGGGCTAAAGGTTACCTGAATACCATGAAACTCTATGCAAAACTAGTTGAGTGCACATTGTTTTGGGAATGCATCAGATTCTCAAGTGGTCCAGGACCCAAAATAGAGAAAAGACTAAAACATAATACAGATTCTGGATTCCTCGCCCATTCATAAGGCTACGTAGTCAGAATACCTCAGAGTAGAGCATTCAAAAAAATGAAATTGACTCCTTTGTTATGAAACAAATACTTTAAATGGCAGCCTCTCAGTTCACCTGCTTCTGTGCTGCGAAGATGACATTCATGAAGTTCATATACTGCAACGCACTGTCTTCTGCAGCCTTAATCACCTAAAAATCACAGTCATGTTAATTCCGCCCAGGCACATCCCAGTCCTCTCACACCAGTGTCACACAATATACTGCGAACCACAACCAACATTACTCCAGTTTGTCTTCCCATTTATCATTGTTAAATGATACCTAAAGTATAAAGATGACAGTAACATTTCCCCCCAAATCCTGCCACCCACGGACAGTCCACGTAAGGGTTTGATGAACTCATTCTGGAGAGCACCTACGTGGGCAGGTATATACATGCACACCCAAAACACAAACACACACATACACAAAATACACACACACACACACACACCCAAAATACACACACCCCCCAAAATACACACACCTACCCACCCAAAATACACACACACTCCCAAAATACACACATCTACCCACCGAAAATACACACACGCCCCCAAAATACACACCTACCCACCCAAAATATACACATGCACCCCCAAAATACACACCCAAAAATACACACCCCAAAATACACAGCCAAAATACACCTACACCCAAAATACACACATCCCAAATACATACACATACACCCAAAACACACACACATATACAAAATACACACATGCACATACACCCAAAATACACAGGTACGTACACCCAAAATACACACACACACCCCCAAAATACACATACCCCAAAACTACACACACACCCCTAAAACACACACACCCAAAACACACACACAACCAAAATACACACCCCCAAAATACACATCCAAAACATACCCCCCAAAATACACACCCCCCAAAATATACACACACCCCAAATACACACATAAAACACACACAAATCCGAAATACATCCAAAACACACAAACACACCCCAAATACATACACCCAAAACACACACACATCCAAAATATACACACATACACACACCCAGAATACACACACATCCAAAATACACACACTCACACGTGTCAAGATGATTACTTAGCATTCTGCAACCTGCTTTTTCAGTCCACAATATATGTGGGAAAAAAATTCTAATGTCAAGGAATTATAATATATACTATGCTTCTTGCGACTTCATAAATTTCCACTACTTAAGCAGTTTCCAATTCTCAGTTTTAAACAATGCTCTGATGACACCCTCATAGACCCTCCGCACAGCTCTCTAATTACCTCCGGAAAACAAGCAGTGATTACTGAAGTATATGCACATTTAATTTTGATACAGATTACCAAAATGCACCCCAGAAAAATTTTTTACCAATTTATCCTCCTACCAGCAACGCATGAGAATAAGTAATCCCCAACATCACCATCAACCCTGGGAACTGCCAGCTTTTTCATTAGTGCTAAGCAACAATGAATATCTCATTACTTGACATTTATTTTATTTTATTTTTATTTTTTTTGAGACAGAGTCTTGCTCTGTTGCCCAGGCTAGAGTACAGTGGCACAATCTCGGCTCACTGCAACCTCTGCCTCCTGGATTCACGCCATTCTCCTGCCTCAGCCTCCCAAGTAGCTGGGACTACAGGCACCCGCCACATTTTTTGTATTTTTAGTAGAGACAGGGTTTCACTGTGTTAGCCAGGTTGGTTTCGATCTCCTGACCTCGTGATCCACCCGCCTTGGCCTCCCAGAGTGTTGGGATTACAGGCGTGAGCCACGGCGCCTGGCCAATTATTTGATATTTCTTTGCTTACTAGTAAGACTGAACATACTTTCAAATGCCAAAACTGAACTTTTGCAGACTGCTCATTTTCTGCCTGTTTTTCTAAAGCTTGACTTTTAACAATGAATTTATAAAAGCTGCCTTTTTTTGTTTTTTTGTGACAGAGTCTCACTCTGTCGCCCAGGCTGGAGTGCAGTGGCGTAATCTCGGCTCACTGCAAGCTCCGCCTCCCGGGTTCACGCCATTCTCCTGCCTCAGCCTCTCCGAGTAGCTGGGACTACAGGTGCCCGCCACCACGCCCAGCTAATTTTTTTGTATTTTTAGTAGAGATGGGGTTTCACCGTGGTCTCAATCTCCTGACCTCATGATCCGCCCTCCTCGGCCTCCCAAAGTGCTGGGATTACAAGCGTGAGCCACCGAAGAGCTGCCTTTTATTTTGGAAACATTGGATTAATTTTCTGTCAGGTAGCTCTGCTAGAAATACTTTTCCTAAAACTTTTTCCTTCATCCTTGTTTTGGGAGTTTTATATTTTCGAGATTTTAAGCTTTCCTTTGAAGTTTCACATCATGCTTAGCAAGGCACTCACCTTACCAAAATTATTTTCTTCTAGCACTTTTTTTTTTTTTTTTGAGGCACAGTCTCACTCTGTCACCCAGGCTGGAGTGCAGTGGCGTGATCTCAGCTCACTGCAACCTCTGCCTCCCGGGTTCAAGCGATTCTCCTGCCTCAGCCTCCCGAGTAGCTGGGATTACAAGTGCCTGCCACCATGCCTGGCTAATTTTTGTATTTTTAGTAGAGACAGGGTTTCGCCATGTTGGCCGGGCTGGTCTCGAACCCCCGATGACCTCCCAAAGTGCTGGGATTACAGGCGTGAGCCACTGCACCCAGCCTTCTTCTAGTACTTTTATGACTTGAACTTTTACACTGAAATGTTTGGTCTTTACTAGAACATATTTAAGTGTAAGCGGTGAGACAAGGAACAAGCTCTGTTTTTCCCCAAATGGCCAATCAGTTGGCCCAGTACCTTTTACTAACAACTCATTTTCTCCCCACTAATTTGAAGTGCTTCCTCTGTGACGAGTCCAGCTCTCCCAGGTGCATGGTTTGATTACTGGACTCTAGTCTTTCTTATTTGTTTGTGTGCTCTGTGCTACTACCACACAGTGACTGTCGCTCTACATTGTGTTGTAAAGACTAATGGAGCAAGTTCCTACTTATTAATCCTTTTCAGAAAGTTCCTGACTATTCTTTTAAATTTATTCTTCCAGATAAACTGTTGAATTTCTTTTTTTTTTTTTTTTTTGAGATGGAGTCTCGCTCTGTCGCCCAGGCAGGAGTGCAGTGGCGCAATCTCAGCTCACTGCAACCTCCACCTCCTAGGTTCAAGCGATTCTCATGCCTCAGCCTCTTGAGTAGCTGGGACTACAGGTGCCCACCACCACGCCCGGCTCATTTGTTGTATTTTTAGTAGAGATGGGGTTTCACCATATTGGCCAGGCTGGTCTCAAACTCCTGACCTCTTGATCTGCCCGCCTCGGCCTCCCAAAGTGCTGGGATTACAGGCATGAGCCACCACGCTCAGTCTTGAATTTCTTTTTTAAATCTCCCCACTCTGCCAGGGAAAAAAAAAAAACCTCCCTGATATTCTGACTGAGACTGTAAATTGAATTTACAGTGTGATTTTGGGAAAACTGACATCCAAGAACAAAATACGGCTTTCCATTTATTCTTCTATCTCTCTCAGAATTTTTAGTTTTCCTTATCATCAGTTTTACACATTGCTTGTTAAATGAATCCTGGATAGTTAATATTTTTTGCTCCTACTATAAATGGGTTTTATTTCCCATTTTCTTTTTTTTTTTTTTTGAGACGGAGTCTCACTCTGTCACCCAGGCTAGAGTGCAGTGGCGCAATCTCGGCTCACTGCAACCTCCGCCTCCCAGGTTCAACCTATTCTCCTGCCTTGGGCTCCTGAGTAGCTGGGACTATAGGCATGCACCACCACACCCAGCTAATTTTTGTATTTTGAGTAGAGATGGGGTTTCACTATGTTGGCCAGGCTGGTCTCGAACTCCTGACCTCAAGTGATCTGCCCACCTTGGCCTCCCAAAGTGCTGGGATTACAGGTGTGAGCCACCACACCCGGCCTCCCATTATGTTTTCTAATTATAGTTATCATATAAAAAAGTAATGATTTTTTTTAGCTTACCAATATCCTTGATTTCATTTCCTGATTATCTATAAAGAGAAAAAAGCAGAAAAAAATTTAACTAAATCTTACTAATCATATATGGTTTCCTAACCAATTTTTAAACAATCCAGCAAAGACATACTAGTAAAATAAATAGGATTACGGTTCTCGTAGAAAAACGCAGGTTCTTACCTTTAATTTCCTTGTTCATTCTATGAATGTCTTAATTTCTTAACATTAAGGAATACAAAAATATTATTTTACTTCATAAATATAGTAAAAAGAAAAATAACCTCCAATTTTAAATAAACCCAGCATCTACCTAGCTAAGAAAAGAAATGCTCCACTTACCAAAATAAATACACGAGAGTGATTGGGGGTTTTCAGTTCCTAACTGTGCAGTCAACTGGGCTTTGTAGTCTAACCAAGATATAATCTCTGTCCCAGAAAATTAAAATTCCCAACACTTGACTGTCCTATTATTATCTACCGTGTCCTAAATTTGAATCCTGGGACAAATATTGACTTACAAAGATGTTCAGGCAACCCACATCAAACTCTAGGACAAAATAATCACTCAATACTGCCCCTCCCCCCAAAAAATTAATGCCATAAGACTGAGAAAACGTCACACAGATAAAATGGAAAGGTATTGCCCTATGCTACATGCAAAACAACCTGTTCACCTATGGAGAAGTGGCCACTCATTTATTAAGCTTCAGGGCTCCTAAATGGCTTTTAAAAATCAAACACTGTTCCCAAGTCAAGAAGAAAATAAAAATGTTTAAAAAGTTTGAAAAGTCTGAATTTATCAAAATAAGAAATAGGAAAGCACCCTGAAGTAGTGTTTCCTGCAGGCAGAAAGACATAATGGAGAAGCTAGAGTTTTCTCACCCTTCCTCACTTCCAGTTTTTACAGCTTTTTTTTTTTTTTTTTTTTTTGAGACAGAGTCTCGCTTTGTCGCCCAGGCTGGAGTGCAGTGGCGCGATCTCAGCTCACTGCAAGCTCCGCCTCTCGGGTTCACGCCATTCTCCTGCCTCAGCCTCCCTAGTAGCTGGGACTACAGGCGCCCACCACCACGCCCGGCTAATTTTTTTGTATTTTTAGTAGAGACGGGGTTTCACTGTGTTTGCCAGGATGGTCTTGATCTCCTGACCTCATGATCCGCCCGCCTCGGCCTCCCAAAGTGCTGAGATTACAGGCGTAAGCCACCGCGCCTGGCCTTTACAGCTTGTCCTAATAAACATTTCAAAGCCAGCCACGCACAGTGGCCTGTAATCCCAGCACTTTGGGAGGCCGAGGTGGGAGCATCACTTGAGGTCAGGAGTTTGAGACCAGCCTGGCTAACTTGGTGAAACTACATCTCTACTAAAAATACAAAAAAAATTAGCTGGAAGTGATGGCGGGTGCCTGTCCCAGCTACTTGGGAGGCTGAAGCAAGAGAACTGCTTGAATCTGGGAGGCGAAGGTTGCAGTGAGCCGAGATTGCGCCACTGCACTCCAACTTGGGCGACAGAGTGAGACTCTGTCTCAAAAAAAAGAAAAAAAAATTCAAAGTACTATTTTTTTAAAAATTACCCTCCACTTCAGAGTACTCGCACGTCCTATTAATGGGCACCCAAGGTCCTAAGAAATGTCACAAGTTAAGATATGTTTATTACAGAAGACACCTTCTAAATGATTCAGACACCAAGGATACAGCAAAGGGCTTTGGCCAGGGATCCTGCCAGCAAAGTTTCTGTATGTTGACCCTTTATGTCACCTGCAAATAACAGAAAACATTTAAAAGGGAATTTTTAAGTACCTTCTTGAACTAAAATCATTGGTGCTTTCTTGAACTAAGTATGCTTTCAAACCAAAGCATTCTTCATAAATGAAATCAAACAAGACATTTTCAAACTAGGTTTAAAAACATAGCAATGTGTTCTTGGTAATGGTTAACTAAGCAACTTTTTAACCTTTTCTCAATGTAAAACATCCTGGTGTTTGTTCAGGGGCTAGCGGGAGGGCGGGGGAAACAGGGAGTTAGTGTCTAACGGGTACAGAATTTCAGTTTATAAAGATGAAAAAGTTCTGGCGATGGATGGCAGTGATGATTGCAAAACAAGGCGAATATACTCAACATTACTGAACTGTACACTTAAATATTGTCAAAATGGTAAATTTTATGGTAAGTAAATTTTACATTAAAAATTCTAAAAATCGGTAAAATGGCAAATTTTGTTATTTGTACTTTACCATACATACACACACAAAAAGATCCTGTTTTTACTTGGAAAGGTTCCAGTTTATTCATGATCTATGTGGTACAAAATGTCACGCATAAGTCTAGCAGCCTGGACAGGGTACAAGGCTCTGAGGCCCCCTTGCCCTCCCTCTCCCACCATCCCCTCCTTCCCATCACTCTCCGCACTCAGCCAGTGCGGGGAAGACTGGAGAAGCTCTTTCCTCTAGCCATGAGAAGCAGGAATTTGCCACTTGTTTGGTGCCTTGGGTGAAAAAAGTCACTCAAGATATCAAAATCCTAAAACTGCAGTTCAAGAGGGCAAGGAGCTCAGATTGACACTCCGTGCAAGCCAGCTTAGAGCTGGTCCAGGAGAACTGACACCCCATGGGTGAGGTCAGACCAGAAAAGGTCCTGAACACTATACTGTAAAGCTGAGCTGGGACTTAATCCTGGAGGCCAGTGACTCTCAAAGTGAGATTCTGGAACCAGCTATAGGGGCACCACCTGGGACTGTAATAGAAATATAAATTCTCGGGACCTCCCTAGATCCAGTGAATCAGAAACTGAGTAGGGCCTGACACTGTTTCAACAAGCCTTCCAGCTGATTTTTTAACAGATTTATAATTTACAAACCATAAATTCTGGTCTAAAAGTATTTTTAGGTATGCAATTCAATTATTTTTGGTAAATTTACAATTATGCAATCATCATCACAATCCAATTTTAGAACAGTCTCCATTACCCCAAAAGATCACTTGGGCCCATTTGCAATCACTCTCCAGTCTCTGCCCAGCTCTGGGAAACCACTAACCAACTTTCTGTCTCTATAGAATTGTCTTTTCCCCCAGGTGATTCTGATTCAGGCTAAGGTTTGGAAACCATCACCTGCAGGCAGCAGGGAGCCAGGAAAGGCCTATAAGCCCAGGAATGGCAGCTCTGATTTTTAAGATGATAACTCTGGAGGCTGAGTGCAAAGACTTGACTGGGGAGACAGGAGTCAGAAAACCAGTTAGAAGCTATAACAATCATCTAGAGTAGTGGCTCTAAATGTGGGGTGAATGTGCCCTACAGGGGGCATCTGGCTATGTCTACAGATATATGTGGTTGTCACAACTGGGGGATATTATGGTGTCTAATGGCCCAAGGCCAGAAATGCTGCTAAACATCCTACAACGCATAGGACAGCTGCCACAACAAAGAATTACTCAGACCAAAATGTCAATAATGCTGAGGTTGATCAAGATGACAATAAGGGATGGGGCCTGGGTGTGGTGGCTCACACCTGTAATTCTAGCCCTTTGGAAGGCCGAGTCGGGTGGATCAACTGAGGTCAGGAGTTGGAGACAAGCCTGGCCAACATGGTGAAACGCCGTCTCTACTAAAAATATTAAAAATTAGTCAGGGCTGGGCGCGGTGGCTCATGCTTGTAATCCTAGCACTTTGGGAGGCCGAGGCGGGCGGATCACGAGGTCAGGAGTTCGAGACCACGGTGAAACTCCGTCTCTACTAAAAATACAAAAAATTAGCCGGGCGTGGTGGCGGGCGCCTGTAGTCCCAGCTACTCAGAGAGGCTGAGGCAGGAGAATGGCGTGAACCCGGGAGGCGGAGCTTGCAGTGAGCTGAGATTGCGCCACTGCACTCCAGCCTGGGCGACAGAGAGAGACTCCATATCAAAAAAAAAAAAAATCAGTCGGGCATGGTGGTACGCGCCTATAATCCCAGCTACTTGGGAGGCTGAAGCAGGAGAATCGCTTGAATCCGGGAGGCGGAGGTTGCAGTGAGCTGAGTTCACGTACCATTGCACTCCAGCCTGGGCAACAAGAGCGAAACTCCATCTCAAAAAAAAGAGATGACAATAGGGATGGGGGCTGGGTGTGGTGGCTTCTGCCTGTAATCCCAGCACTTTGGGAGGCAGAGGCAGGAGGATACCTTGAGCCCAGGAGTTCAAGACCAGCCTAGGCAACATAGCGAGACCCTGTCTCTATAAAAATTTAAAAAAATAAAAAATAAAAAGATGACAATAAGGAGTGGGATTCTGGAGACACTTCTGAGGCTAAACGACTAGGATTTTGTAGCTGATTAGATGTCGGATGTGAGGAGGAGTTAAAAATGAAAGCTTTAAGTTTTGAAAACTACTTGGATGGGGGCTGACAGAAATAGGGAATGGAAATGGTGGTGTGATTGAGAGCAAAGATAATGAGACTAGCCTGGGCCATGTCAAGAGACTGTGGGACGCTGAAATGGAGGCATTTGAGCGTGAAAGAAAGTCTGGGTTAGAGACAAAGTTGGAAAGTGTCCATATGTAAAAGATAATTAAAGGCAAAAGTGGATAAGAACACACAGAGGGAGAAAAGATGAAAATCATGTGCCGAATTAAAAACATATTTTAAGAGACAAGATGAAGGAAAAGCCAGAAATAGAGACTATGAAATAATGTTTCAAGAAAAGAGGAAAAACAGGTCACCGGGCATTCATAGAAGCCAAAAGTCATGTTTCAAGAAGTAAAGGCTGGTCAGCAGTGTCAAATGCTGTAGAGGCTAGGCAAATAATGAACCGACTTTGATGAAAATTATTTTTAAAAAGTGAGAACGTGCAGGCATACAACATAAAGAACCTCACATCTTTGAACTTAAAGCCTAAAAGACCTCCAAAATCAACGCTATTTGCAAAATAACAATTTTTAAAAGTTGTTACCTTTGGTCATTAGATCTTTAATCTCTTCAACAATAACTTCATTTGCTGACGTTAAAAGTTCGTATTTTCCATCTTTACTCCCAGAGGGATTAAATTCAGGAGGGTTGCCAGGGTCTCCGAAGAAGTCTCCAAGTCTGCCATTCTTTCCAGGATATAAGAATCGGCTGAAACAGAAGGGGAGAAAACCTGGTTACACCAGGCCTCACTGCCCATGCTCACTCATGATCAGAATGAAATTCAGCAGAGGCAACAAACAAAATTACAACAATGTGGGACTCCCAAGATCTCACAGTAAATTTCATTTTTTAAAAAAATGTGTAAGATAAAATTAGAAAAAGGATATAAAAACAAAGAAAAAATGTATAAACTAGGCAAATTGGCCAACATTTGTCTATCACCACAGAATGTTTTACTGGTTCCAGTGTTTTCTGAAAAGTGTGGGGAAATACAGAGGGCATTGGGTTATAATCTCCGAAATGCTGCAGAGGGGTGCCCGTGCCTTCCTTTCTCAAATGACAACCACAACAGGTTCATACCAAATTCTAACTCACTACTAGTTTATTATTTGAGGTACACATCTATCCCAGTAATAAAAATCTGGCCTAAAGGTCCCTGAAAAGATTTTCCCAGTGATTCACGACTTTTTGGTTTTTTTTTGAGACGCAGTCTCGCTCTGTTGCCCAGACTGGAGTGCAGTGGTGCAGTCTCAGCTCACTGCAACCTCCACCTCCTGGGCTCAAGTGATTCTCGTGCCTCAGCCTCCCAAGTAGCTGGAATTACAGGTGTGTACCACCATGCCCAGCTAATTTTTTGTATTTTTAGTAGAGATGGGGTTTCACTATGTTGGCTGCTATGTATGGCTGGTCTCAAACTGACCTTAAGTGATCTGCCTCAGCCTCCTGAAGTGCTGGGATTACAGGCGTGAGCCACCGAGCCTGGCCTCGTGACTTTTTTTTTTTTTTTTTTTGAGATGGAGTCTTGCTCTGTTGCCCAGGCTGCAGTGCAGTGGCACGACCTCAGCTCACTGCAAGCTCCACTTCCCGGGTTCATGCCATTCTCCTGCCTCAGCCTAATGAGTAGCTGATGCCCAGCTAATTTTTTTTTTGTATTTTTAGTAGAGATGGGATTTCACCGTGTTAGCCAGGATGGTCTCAATTTCCTGATCTAGTGATCCGCCTGCCTCGGCCTCCCAAAGTGCTGGGATTACAGGCATGAGCCACTGCGCCTGGCCATAGCCTCGTGACTTATAAGATAATCAGGTAGAGGATACCTTTGATTTAAAAAAAAAAAACAAAAAAACTTTGACAGGTACAGTTTTTACTGTTATTTTAACCAAACTAGCATCATCTTTTCATCCAATTCTGAGAAAAAATATGCAGTGAGGATGGGAGTAAGAGTATGTGTTTGGTGGCCCATGGGCTCTTTCACCCCACCAGCGGAAGCAGGCAGCCCTAAGAATCAAGAAAACCTGAGAGCTACCATATGAAATATGTTGGTAAGCAAGAGTCACTTCTTTTTTTTTTTTTTTTTTTTTTTTGAGACGGAGTCTCGCTCTGTCGCCCAGGCTGGAGTGCAGTGGCGCAATCTCGGCTCACTGCAAGCTCCGCCTCCCGGGTTCACGCCATTCTCCTGCCTCAGCCTCTCCGAGTAGCTGGGACTACAGGCGCCCACCACCACGCCCGGCTAATTTTTTTTGTATTTTTAGTAGAGACGGGGTTTCACCGTGGTCTCGATCTCCTGACCTCATGATCCGCCCGCCTCGGCCTCCCAAAGTGCTGGGATTACAAGCATGAGCCACCGCACCCAGCCGAAGCAAGAGTCACTTCTATTGTAATGTGGTGATAAAGACACAGAAGAGCCAGGGGTGGTGGCTCATCCCTGCAATCCCAGCACTTTGGGAGGCTGGGGTGAAAGGATTGCTTGAGCCCAGGAGAGCAAGGCCAGCCTGGGCAACATAGTGAGACCCCATCTCTACAAAAAATACAAAAATTAGCCGAGTGTGGTGGTGCACACCTGTAGTCCCAGCTACTTGGGAGGCTGAGGCAGGAGGATCACTTATGCCCAGAAGGTCAGGTGCTACAGTGACCCATGATAGTGCCACTGCACTCTAGCCTGGGTGACAGAGCAAGATCCTATCTCCAAAAAAAAAAAAGACATGGAAGAGCTGTGTCTTACATGGTAATTCAACTCTTCTGTCAGTGCATAATGTGAGAAGTAAATATGGCCCAAATTATTCACAAAAACTTTGCTGTATCTGCGGTCACATTTACACATCAGCTGCAGGCTATGCACCATCTTGCAGTGAGTCTAACACAGCCAGTTTTCACACTAGTGTTAGAAACGACCACTGTTTCTTCTGCCAAGCACCAGATGGAGTAGTTGGCTTGGGTTTAGAAGTCAATGTTATAAGAAAAATCCTTATTTCTAAGCACCAGGTTCACTCACAGAGCAGGGAAACAGGCCATGAGAACTACACAGAGCTAATGGAAAACAGAATCACATCTCCCATCTCACTTGCATGCTGGGGCAGACACAAAATGGGAAGACAGGTGAGGGAAAGTAGCTGCCAGATTTGATAGCTCTCTTTCCCTTTTTGCCTAAATAATATAGTTCAATCTGTGCAAATTACATGGGCCATTGTGTAACTCTACTATCTACTAATAATAAGCTTTGCAAGTTTCATGGATATCACAGTGTACATGTACTGGCTCTTGGTGCTGTGGCTGTTCACTGGTACAGAAAACATTTTCTTTTGCAACATGGGAGTAGGAACAATACATGCCAACTGGCACAAAAAACTCATGAATATTAAGCACTGAAGAGGAATAGCAATCACAATGGTCATACCTTTCTTGAATGTGACTTGCTATCACAGCAAGTTTGTTGGAACGATTCATGAATAAGTGCGAATTTCCCAGCACCATCACAGCATCTATGCATTTGGATAAAGTGAACTGTTGAAAAAAAAAAGACATTATAAAAACAAATTAGCTATCCAAATAACCATGTCAAGTCTTGACATAATTAAGATTTCGTTTAGGCTGGGTGCAGTGGTTCAAGCCTGTAATCCCAGCACCCTGAGAGGCCAAGGTGGGAGGACTGCTTGAGTTCAGGAGTTTGAGACCAGCCTGGGCAACATAATGAAACCTTAGCTCTATAAAAAAGAAACAAAACTAGCCAGGCATGGTGGTGTGCACCTGTAGTCCTAGCTACTCTGGAGGCTGAGGTGGCAGGATCGCTTGAGCCCTGGAGAGCCAGGCTGCAGTGAGACAAGATTGTACCACTGTACTGCAGCCTGGACAACAGAGCTAGACCCTGTAACAAACAAACAAACAAAAGACTTCATTTAAATTTTAGACAATTATTCCCTTTTAAAAATTTGCTCAGGAGCTCCCCTCCTCCAAAGCCAGAAACAAAAACACTTAAAAAATACCGTTTTCCAATTTTACTTATATGAGATCATTTCTACATCAGTACAATATTCCACAAATATTTGCAGCGTAACATTTAAGGAATAACAAACATGTCACATGCTCTGTGATAAAATTTCCAGCAAACTATTACTATATGTGGAGTAGATAATGAATACATACTGAAAATACTGGAGACCTTTAAAAATTTTTAATTCATTTGTTCACTAAGTATACTGAGCCACTACTGTACGTCTGGTATATACTTAGTGAACAATATAGTGGTTGCTCAGTATACTTAGTGGGCAAATGAATTAAAAACTTTTTTTTTTTTTTTTGAAATGGAATCTCACTCTGTTGCCAGGCTGGAGTGCAGTGGCCCGGTCTCGGCTTACTGCAACCTCCACCTCTCGGGTTCAAGCAATTCTCCTGCCTCAGCCTCCCCAGCAGCTGGGACTACAGGCCCGCGCTACCATGCCCAGCTAATTTTTGTATTTTTAGTAGAGATGGGGTTTCACCATGTTGGCAAGGATGGTCTCGATCTCTTTACCTCATGATCCACCCACCTCGGCATCCCAAAGTGCTAGGATTACAGGCGTGAGCCACCATGCCCAGCCTAAAAACTTTTGAAGTTTGAAAAAACAAATAAAGGATATCCCTTCTTTCCTCGAGCTCGCCTTCCCACAAGAACTCATATTATTAAGAAACATAAGTCAATATTTTTTTTTGGTACTCAATATGTTCAGAGAAACTTCTCTAGTAACAAACTAAACAAATGATCCTTGAAGTTTCAGTCTTCATAAGTAGATATTTTCATAATCTGGAATAAGGCCTGTTTCTCTTAAATAAATACTTCAGGTAGAAAACAGAACACTGGTGGCCGGGCGTCGTGGCTCACATCCCAGCACTTTGGGAGGCCGAGGCAGGCAGATCACCTGTGGTCAGGAGTTTGAGACCAGCCTGGCTTACATGGCAAAACCCCATCTCTACTTAAAATGCAAAAATTAGCTGGGCATGTTGGCACGTGCCTGTAGTCTCAGCTTCTCGGGATGCCGAGGTGGGAGGACTACTTGAGCCCAGGAGGTGGAGGATGCAGTGAGCTGAGATTGTGCCAGTGCACTCCAGCCTGGGTAACAGAGTAAGACTCCATCTCAAAAAACAAAAAGACCAAAACACTGGTAAAGTTCACCCTACTGGAAAAAAAACTTAAATCTATTAAAATTTCTATTTGGCAAAAAGTGACAATATAAATAAAAGTGAAAGAAAACAAGTTATAAACTGGAAAAAAATAGTTGCAACACATGGCAAGTAATGGGTTAATCTTTTAATATAAAAGATTGTCCATAAATCATTAATTTAAAGAAAACCACACACCATGAATATCCAAAGAAAGAAATGGATGATGTCCCAAGAGAGAAATACAAATGGCCACGAAATACACTAAAAGCAAATTGAGATTACATTGTTTTTTGCACCTCATGTTGACAAAAGATGAAATAAGGAGAATGAACATCTCGTGTTGGTACAAGAGAAAAAGAACTCTCATACAGCACTGATGAGTGCAAACCCAGCCTTTCTGGAGTAACAGGGCAGCATGCAGTGATGTGTTGGCAGATGTTTAACCATTCGCTCCCCAAAAACGAGGTACCCATGTACACAAGTACATACGGATATTACTGATACAGCAGTATTTAGCACACAATTTACAAATAACAGTGAAATGCACAATACTCTTTATAGTAAATTGCATACAGCCAATGGATTATCACAGAATGCCTATGTTGATTTTTGCTGAATTCTTGTATCCATAGCCAATTGAAAAATGAGTATGGTTTGGCCGGGTGTGGTGGCTCACACCTGTAATCCCAGCACTTTGGGAGGCCGAGGTGGGCGGATTGCCTGAGCTCAGGAGTTTGCAACCAGCCTGGGCAACACAGTGAAACCCCCATCTCTACTAAAATACACATAAAAAAAATTAGCCGGGCATGGCAGCGCGTGCCTATTGTCCCAGCTACTTGGGAGGCTGAGGCAGAATTGCTTGAACCCGGGAGGCAGAGATTGTGGTGAGCCGAGATCGCACCACTGCACTCCAGCCTGGGCGACAGAGCAGACTCCATTTCAAAAAAAGAAAAAAGAGCATGGTTTCAGCTGAAAAATGAGTATAGTTCTGACATGAATATTGTATGATATTTTTATTTTTTGTTAACAAGAGAAAAGATGCTTATACTTGGTATAAGCAACTGTGTAAGTAACAACTATAACACTGCGTTATCAGGTTTATAACATGTGCAGGTGTAATATGTATGACAATAAGAACATGGGGAAGGGGTGGAAGTGGATCTATATTGGAGCAAAGCCTCTATATTTTACTGGAATTAAATGAGTATTAATCTAAAGTAGACAATGGTAAGATACATACAGTAATCCCTAGAACAACTGTGTGGGTCAAATTATGTCCCCCAAAAAGATATGCTCAAGTCCTAACTTCTGGTACATGTGTACGTGAACTTTTTGGACACAGAATCACAAGTAAGAAGAGATTGACCAGGCACGGTGGCTCACGCCTGTAATCCCAACACTTTGAGAGGCTGAGGTGGGCGGATCACGAGGTCAAGAGATGGAGACCAGCCTGGCCAACACGGTGAAACCCCATCTCTACTGAAAATACAAAAATTAGCTAGGTGTGGTGGTGCATGCCTGCAATCCCAGCTACTTGGGAGGCTGAGGCAGGAGAATTGCTTGAACTCGGGAGACAGAGGTTGCAGTAAGCCGAAATCATGCCACTGCACTCCAGCCTGGGCGACAGAACTAGACTCTGTCTCAAAAAAAGAAAAAGAAAAAGAAAAAAACTGAAGGCTGGGCACAGTGGCTCATGCCTGTAATCCTAGCACTTTGGGAGGCCAAGGCGGGACGATCACTTGAGGTCAAGAATTAGAGACCAGCCTGACCAATATGATGAAACCATGTCACTAACAAAAATACAAAAATTAGCCAGGTATGGTGGCATGCGCCTGTGATCCCAGCTACTCGGGAGGCTGAGGCAAGAGAATCGCTTGAACCAGGGAGGTGAAGGTTGCAGGGAGCTGAGATCGTGCCACTGCACTCCAGTCTTGTCGACAAGAGCAAAACTCCACCTCAAAAAACAAAACAAAAAAAGAACTAAAAATATATAGGTCAAATCAACAGAAGAATTAATATAGTACAGTAAACAATATTTATTTAACACAAAACACAGTAAAGGAGGACAAAGAACCAAAAAATTCATGAGACATACAGAAAACAAATAACAAAATAGCAGATATGAATGCAACCACACTAATAATTATATTAAATGTGAGTACACTAACTGCTGCTATCAAAATACGGGGAAATGGGTGTGATGGCTCACGCTTGTGATCCTAGCACTGCTCTCCAACCTGGGTGACAGAGTGAGACTCTGTCTCAAAACAAACCAAACAAACAAAAAAAAAACAAAAAATGGGGGCGGGCACGTGCCTCATGCCTGTAACCCCAGCACTTTGGGAGGTCGAGGCAGGCAGATCACTTGAGGTCAGGAGTTCAAGATTAGCCTGGCCAACATGGCGAAGCCCCGTCTCCACTAACAATACAAAACTTAGCCAGGCGTGGTGGTGCATGCCTGTGGTCCCAGCTACTTGGGAGACTGAGGCAGAAGAATCGCTTGAAACGGGGGGCATAGGTTGCAGTGAGCAGAGATCACACCACTGCACTCTGGCCTGGGTGACAGAGCAAAACTCCACCTCAAAAAAAAAAAAATACACAATTCAACAACAATACTTCATTTCAATATTCCATTCTCGATAATTTTTTTTATTTTTTTATTTTATTTTGTTTGAGACAAGGTCTTGCTCTGTCTCCCAGGCTGGAGTGCAGTGGCACAGTCATGGCTCACTGCAGACTCAACCGCCTAGACACCAGTGATCCTCCCACCTCAACCCCTCAAGTAGCTGGGACTACAGGTGCGTGATCAAGCAACTTAAACTAATAGACATTTATAGAACACTTCACTAGAAACAAAAGAATGCATATTCTTTTCAAATAGACATGCAACATTCTCCAGAACAGACCACATAATCGGCCACAGGTCAGTAAACTTGTTTTGTGAAGGGCCAGATAGTAAATATTTTAGGCTTTTTGAGCCATGCAATCTTTATTGCTACCCAACTCTGCCTTTGTAATGCAAAAGCTGCCACAGAAAATACATAAATTTATGAGTGAGGCTTATTTATAGACCCAGAAATTTGAATTTCATATGATTTTCAAGTCACAAAAATGTTATTCTTCTGATTTTATTTTAAACCATTTAAAAGTGGAAAACAGCTAATCTGTCATTAAAAAGAACAGACACGGCCAGGCACAGTGGCTCACGCCTGTAATCCCAGCACTTTGGGAGGCCGAGGTGGGCAGATCACCTGAGGTCAGGAGTGCGAGATCAGCCTGGCCAACATGGTGAAACCCCAACTCTACTAAAAATACAAAAAATTAGCTGGGCGTCGTGATGGGCACCTGTAATACCAGCTACTCGGGAGGCTGAGGCAGGAGAATCACTTGAACCCAGGAGGCGGCGGTTGCAGTGAGCTGAGATCGCGCCATTGCACTCTAGCCTGGGCAACAAGAGCGAAACTCCATCTTAAAAAAAAGAAAAAAAAAAAAGGCCACAAAAACCTCCCCACTATATCCTGTTTGATTCAATTTACGTGAAAAAAATCTAGAAAATCCAAACTAATCTACAGAGACACAAAGAGATCAAGAGTTGCCTGGGAGTACAGACAGGCAAAGAAGGTATGGTCGAGGGAGGGACCAGATTACGAACGAACAAACATGAAGAATCAGCCAGGTGCGGTGGCTCACTCCTATAGTCCCAACACTTTAGGAGGCCAAGGTGGGCAGATCACATGAGGTCAGGAGTTTGAGACCAGCCTGGCCAACATGGCAAAACCCCATCTCTACTAAAAATATAAACAATTAGCTGGGCGTGGTGGCATGCACCTGTAGTCCTAGCTACTCAGGAGGCTGAGGCATGAGAATCAGTTGAAACTGGGAAGTGGAGGTGCAGTGAGCCTAGATGGCACCACTGCACTCCAGCCTGGGCGACAGAGTGAGACTCCATCACAAAAACAAAAAAAATTAACTCAAAATGAGACAAATGCTGGGCATGGTAGGGCATGCCTCTCTTACCAAGTCAGGAGGCTGAGGCAGGAGGATTTCTTGAGAACAGGAGATTGAGGCTGCAGTGAGCCATGATCACGCTACTGCACTCCAGTCCAGGTGACAGACACAGACCCTCTCAATAAAATAAAAAATAAAAATAAAAAAATAGAGACAAATACCTCCTGTTTTCACTTATATGTGGGAGCTAAAAAAAATGTGATCACATGGTATAGAAAGTGGAAAGATAGATAACATAGACTAGAAAGGGTGAGTGGAGGGAACGGGAGGAGGATAAAGACAAGTGGGTTCCAGGGTACAAACATACAATAAAACAAGAAATAAATTTGGTGGGGCACAGTGGCTCACACCTGTAATCCCAGCACTTTGGGAGGCCAAGGTAGGCAGATCGCGAGGTCAGGAGTTCGAGACCAGTCTGGCCAACATGGTGAAACCCCATCTTTACTAAAAATACAAAAATTAGCTGGGCGTGGTGGTGCACACCTGTAGTCCCAGCTACTTGGGAGGCTGAGGCAGGAGAATCGCTTGAACCCAGGAGGCGGAGGTTTCGGTGAGCCAAGATGACGCCGTTGCACTCCAGCCTGGGCAACAAGAGCAAAACTCCATCTCAACTGCACCCAGGAGGCAGAGGTTGCAGTGAACCGAGATCTCGCCATTGCACTCTAGCTCTGGGTGACAGAGTAAGACTCCATCTCAGGAAAAATAAATAAATTAATTAATTAATTCAATGTTTGATAGCACAGTAGGGTGACTATACTTAAAAATTATGGGCTGGGTGTGGTGGCTTATGCCTGTAATCCCAACACTTTGGGAGGCCAGGGTGGGCGGATCACAACGGCAGGAGATCGAGACCATCCTGGCCAACATGGTGAAACCCCGTCTCTACTAAAAATACAAAAAAAAAAAAAAAAAAAAATTAGCCAGGTATGGTGGCGGGCGCCTGTAGTCCCAGTTACTTGGGAGGCTGAGGCAAGAGAATGGTGTGAGCCTGGGAGGCAGAGCTTGCAGTGAGCTGAGATCACACCACTGCACTCCAGCCTGGGCAACAGAGCAAGACTCCATCTCAAAAAAAAAGAAAATTATGTAATGGGCTGGCATGGTGGCTCACACCTGTAATCCCAGCACTGTGGGAGGCCAAAGTGCTGGGATTACAGGACTATTCGGGAAAACTGCTTGAGGCCAAGAGTTCAAGACCAGCCTGGGCAACACGGTGAGAACCTGTTTCTACAAAAAACACAAAAATTAGCCAGACATGGTGATGTGCACCTGTAGTACCAGCTACACTGGAGGCTGAGGCCAGAGAACTGCTTTATGCTTTAGCCCAGGAATGTGAGGCTGCAATGGGCTATGGTGGCACCACTGCACTCCAGCCTGGGCAACAGGGTGAGACACTTGTCTTAAAAAAAAAACAAAAAAAGGAAAAATTATTGATACAGGCAGCAACTTGGATGGATCTCAAGGGCATTAGGTTGGGTAAACAAAAGCCAACCTCAAAGATTACCAACTGTATGATCTATATACAAAATACAATTATAGAAATGGAGACCCGATTAGTATATTCATGTTTACTAGGGGTTAGGGATGGGGACTAGGAAGGTTCTGTAACTACTACAGAAGGGGGCTCCTTTGTAATAAAGCAACAGTTCCATATCCTGATGGTGGTGCTGATGGACACACAAATCGATCAATGTGGTAAAACTGCACAGAACCACAAACACACATACACACACATGCACACACATACTCACAAGTGAGCGCATGTAAAACCTGCAATCTGATTAGCTCTGTAGATTGCACTGACAGTTTCAAAATTGTACTATCATTATGTAAAATGTCACCACTGAAAGAACTTGAGTGATGGGTACACAGGACCTCTCTGTATCTTTTCTGGTTTCCTGTGTCTATATTATTTAAAAATAAAATATTTCAAAATATAAAGTATTTTTCAAGACCACATATTGTATGAAATCAATACATGAAATGTCCAGAAAAGAGAATTTAGAGATAGAGGGCAGATCAGTGGTTGCTTGCAGCTTGGACATAGAAGCAGGGATTGACTGCAAACAGGCACGAGGGAACATTATGCAGTCAAAGAAATGTTCTAAAGCAGAAATGCGGGGCTGGTTACACAACTTCGCAAATTTACTTTAAAAAAATCACTGAATTGTACAGTAGCTGAATATTACAGTATGTAAATTATACTTTAATAAAGGCATTTTTTAAAAAAGCAATATAAACACTCAGTTAAACCAGAATTCTCCAACGGCCTCCTCAAGTAGTCTTACCTGAGATTCCTTTAATGCTTGCTTTCCCCACCAAATTGGGTTGGCATCAACTACAATAACCAGAAGATTCAATTCATCTTCTGAAAATATTAACAAGAAATAAAATTTAAAACATTAGCTCCATAAAAATGAATCAAAGCTAACATTCCCAATTCATAAATTAAATCCAGAGCACCACTATATGCCTTTAAATGTTTATCATCTTATAATTATGAGATTAACAGAAGACCCAGTTAAAGCTTTAAAGCTGGGCCAGGCGAGGTGGCGCACGCCTGTAATCCCAGCACTTTCGGAGGCCGAGGCAGGCGGATCACGAGGTCAGGAGATCAAGACCATCCTGGCTGACACGGTGAAACCCCATCTCTACTAAAAATAGAAAAAATTAGCTGGGCGTAGTGGTGGGCGCCTGTAGTCCCAGCTACTCAGGAGGCTGAGCCAGAAGAATGGCGTGAACCCAGGAGGCAGAGCTTGCAGTGAGCCGAGATTGCGCCACTGCGCTCCAGCCTGGGCGACAGAGCGAGACTCCATCTCAAAAAAAAAAAAAAAAAAAAAAGCTTTAAAGCACAGTGGGCTCTTAGCAAGCTCTTGTCTACGTCCTGAACCACTATATCTCCAATGCACTAAATGTAAACTCTGTGAGGGTAGGAGTTTTTGTCTCTTTTGTTCACTGCTTATCCTCACTCCTACCACACTGCCTAGCACATTGCAGCTGCTGAATAAATATCTACTGAACAAGGGCCAGGTGTGGTGGCACAGGCCTGTAGTCCTAGCACTTTGGGAGGCCCAGACAGGTAGATGGCTTGAGCTCAGAAGTTCGCGAGACCAGCCTGGGCAATATCGTGAAACCCTTTCTCTACTAAAAATATAAAAATTAGGTCCGGGCGCGGTGGCTCATGCCTGTAATCCCAGCATTTTGGAAGGCCGAGGCAGGTGGATCACTTGAGGTCATGAGTTCGAGACCAGCCTGGCCAACATGGTGAGAAACCCCATCTCTACTAAAAATAAAAAATTAAAAAAAAAAATAGCTGGGTTTGGTGGCAAGCGCCTGTAATCCTAGCTGCTTGGGAGGCTGAGGCAGGAGAATCACTTGAACCTGGGAGGCGGAGGCTACAGTGAGCCAAGATTGCACCACTGCACTCCAGCCTGGGTAACAGAGCAAGACTTCATCTCGGGGAAAAAAAAATAGTAGCCAGGCATGGTGGCATATGCCTGTAGTCCCAGCTACTCAGGAGGCTGAGGAGAGAGGATCACTTGAGACCGGGAAGTCGAGGCTACAGTGAGCCATGTTCCTGCCAATGCACTCCAGCCTGGGAGACAGAATGAGACCCTGTCTGGAAAAAAAAACAAAAAACAAACAAACAAAAAACACCTACTGCATTCTGAATGCCTGGTCAAGGCCAGAAGGCACTGGTTAACCAGTAGTAGGAATCCCAGTGGTAGAATTTCAGGAGCAAAAAATTAAAGGGAGGCTTAGGTGTCAATTTGGCCCGTACTCATCAAATCATGTAGCAGCAAGGCCAATTGTAATTAAGAGTCACTTTTTAAAAGGTAAAAAAACCAGGCTAGGTGCCTGTAATCCCAGCACTATGGGAGGCTGAGGTAGGCGGATCACTGAGGTCAGGAGTTCAAGACCAGCCTGGCCAATATAGCAAAACCCTGTCTCTACTAAAAATACAAAATATTAGCTGGGCATGGTGGCGCACGCCTGTAATTCCAGCTACTCGGGAGGCTGAGGCAGGAGAATAGCTTGAACCTGGGAGGCAGAGGTTGCAGTGAGCTGAGATCGCGCCACTGCACTCCAGCCTGGGTGACAGAGTGGGACTCTGTCTCAAAAAAAAAAAAAAGTTAAAAAACAGAGGGAAAAGCAATTCCTACATCAAGATTTTACTGTTAAGAGGAATTCTATTCTCTAAACTAAACAGGCTACCACAACACATTAATCATTCTTTTGGATTTTTGTTTTTTGGGTTTTTTTTAAGAGATGGGGGGGTCTCAATAAATTGCCCAGGCTGGTCTTGAAATCCTGGGCTTGTGATCCTCCTGCATCAGCCTCCCCAGTAGTAAGGACTACATGCACGCACCACCCCGAACACATTAATCCTTCAACAAACTTTTACACTACCAGTGTTAAGTGTTGGGGATACTGGGTCCAACCCCTCAAAGAGACTATACTCTAATTGAGGTGACAGACAGACATACAAACCTGTGAGTGCACACTGTTATGAAAGGCCCAGGATGCTCATTTATTTATTTATGTATTTTTAAACAAATTTTTGAGATAAGATCTCAAGGTTGGAGTACAGTGCCACAAATATAGCTCACTGCAGCCTTGACCTCCTAGGCTCAAGTGATCTTCCTGTCTCAGTCTCCCACATAGCTGGGACAAAGGTGTGCACCACCACATCCAGCTAATTATTATTATTACTTTTTTTGAGACGGAGTTTTGCTCTTGTTGCCCAAGGTGGAGTGTAATGGCGCGATCTCGGCTCACCGCAACCTTCGCCTCCTGGGATCAAGCGATTCTCCTGCCTCAGCCTCCTGAGTAGCCGGGATTACAGGCATGCGCCACCATGCCCAGCTAATTTTGTATTTTTAGTAGAGACGGAGTTTCTCCAAGTTGGTCAGGCTGGTCTCGAACTCCTGACCTCAGGTGATCTGCCCGCCTTGGCCTCCCAAAGTGCTGGGATTACAGGCATGAGCCATCGCGCCCAGCCAGCTGGCTAATTTTTAAATTTTTGTAGAGACGGGGACTCACTTTGTTGCCTAGGCTGGTCTCGAACTCCTGGGCTCAAGTGATCCTCCCACCTCAGCCTCCTGAAGTGTTGGGATTACAGGCATGAGCCGCTGTGCCCAGCTCTAAGATGCTCATTTAATAGCAAAGAGCAGTAATGCCTTTCCTCCCTCCATATTTTGCTTCCTGCAGTCCTGTCTTCTACATTAGGAGAATCTCCACCCCACCTTTGATTTCTGCGTATTCAAATCCCAATTACTCCTCAAGGCCCCAAACCAATGCAAACTCTTTCTTCTTCATGACTCCCCTATCTCAGAAGGAATGCCAGCCTCCTCTGTGCTAAGCACCGGAATCTGCAATCCCAAAATCCCATTCCATCCTGACAACCACCCAGCAAAGGACATTTTCCTGCCATTTTTCATCAATTATAAGATGACCCCCACCCTTTGTTTTTTACATTGAATAGTTGTTGACATCTGGATGGTATCTTTAAGATTAGCGGCATTTTTTCTTTCTTAATGGTATATTAAATAAGGGCACATCTCATAATCAATATTATCTTAGATTAGCTGACATATGATATATGGTATTCCTATTCTGCAAATGAAAGTAACTTGTCCTAAGTCACATATGGCCTGCTAACAAGTGGCAAGGCCAAAGCCCTGTTCTAAAGACAGATCTGCTTGACTATAAAGACTGTGGCTCTTCAATGCCCCACTGCCCACCTCTGACAACCCACAGCTCTCTCTTCTAATGACACTTAGCACTTACTATTTCATTTTACGGTTAGTTGTGCTTCTGATCTCTCGTCCCAGTCCTGCCCACTTAAGACTGTGGACTTCTTAAAAAATGATGGAATTTGCTAATCCTAGGATAAAATAACATGTGTAAATCAGAACTGCTGTAGTGGCTCATGCCTGTAATCCCAACACTTTGGGAGGTCGAGGCAGGAAAACTGCTTCAGCCCAGGAGTTTGAGACCAGCCTGGGCAAAATAGCGAGACCTTATCTCTATTTTTTTTTTTTTTTTTTTTTTTGCGACGGGGTCTTGCTCTGTCGCCCAAGCTGGAGTGCAGTGGCACGATCTTGGCTCACTGCAACCTCCGCCTCCTGGGTTCAAGCAATTTTCCTGCCTCAGCCTCCCAAGTAGCTGGGATTATAGTTATGCACCACCTTGTCCGGCTAATTTTTTTGTATTTTGAGCAGAGACAGAGTTTCGCCATGTTGGCCAGGCTGGTCTCGAACTCCTGACCTCAAGTGATCCACCCACCTTGGCCTTCCAAAGTGCTGGGATTACAGGCGTGAGCCACTGTGCCCAGCCACTTTTTTTTTTTAATAGAAAAACAAAACAAAAAAATGTGTAAATCACACAACAAAGCACCTAGGACAGAAGCACTTAATAGAACTGTGTCTGTCAGACAGAAAAAGTGTTGCCTGTAAAGAAAGGTGTGCATCTATACACGTGCAATGTCCCTGTGAATTTCCTTCTTCAGTTCGCTACCTCATTTGTAGACAGGAGCAATGCCAGGCCTGCCTCCCTCACAGGGTTGTGGTATGGTTTCACATCAATTAAGAGAGGATGGACAATTATTACAGTTCCTGAAAGGACTCCCCTACCTCTATTCTTGCTCCCCACAGTCCATTTTCCATACAACAGCCACAGTGATCTTTTAAAATTGCAAACCAGATCATAACACTTTCTGGCTTAAAACTCTACAATGTCTTTGTATTGCACCTAAAAATAAAGCCCAACTTCTCTATCACGGCCAATAAGGTCCTGCATGACCTGAAACTGGCTGGTTGTCTGATCTCATCCCTCTAGCCTCCTTTTTCAAAACATCTGACTCCATATGTGGTAGTTTAATGTTATGAATGAGTCTCCCCACCATCCTCTACCCGCAAGCTCTCCATTTCTCCCTTCTCAGCGTAACTTGGTGGCTCAATCTGCCACAGGGCCCATGCACTTAAAGTGCACTTCCCCCAGAACTTCACACAATCATTCAAGTCGGTTTCAATATCTTGCACTTTTCCTAGGTGGTCCCTATCTAAAACAGCTCCTCCTCAATCCTAGTCACAATGTACTATTGTAACTAGGACCATACTATTACATCATCTTCATAGCTCTTTTCATCCTTTGAAAAATAATTTATTTTGTACTTTTTTATTGACGAGGTCATGCCCTGTCAGCCATGCTGGGTGCAGTGTTGCGATCATAGCTCACTGAAGCCTCGAATTCCTGGGCTCAAGTGATTCTCCCGCCTCAGCCTCCCGAGTAGCTGGGACCACAGACACGCGCTACCACGCCCGGTTAATATTTCTTTTTTTTTTTTTTTTTTTGAGACGGAGTCTTGCTCTGTTGCCCAGGCTGGAGTGCAGTGGCGCAATCTCAACTCACTGCAAGCTCCGCCTCCCAGGTTCACGCCATTCTCCTGCCTCAGCCTCTCTGAGTAGCTGGGACTACAGGCGCCCGCCACCACACCCGGCTAATTTTTTGTATTTTTAGTAGAGTCGGGGTTTCACCGTGGTCTCGATCTCCTGACCTCGTGATCCGCCCGCCTCGGCCTCCCAAAGTGCTGGGATTACAAGCGTGAGCCACCGCGCCCGGCCAATATTTCAGTTTCTTGTAGAGATGGGGTCTAGCTGTGTTGCCCAGGCAGGTCTCGAACTCCCGGCATCAAGCGATTCTCCCGCCTCGGCCTCCCAAAGTGCTGGGATTACAGGCCTAATCCACCAGGGTGCGACCCGGCCGAAATTATTTTTATTTATTGTCGTCTGTTTCACCCACTAGACTGTAACCTCCACTAAGGCCCCTGTCTGTCAGGATCTCTGCTACAATCCAGTAAATAATGCCTGCACACAGGAGGCGATCCAAAACTATTTACTGAATGAATGACTGCCTTGGCTACTCCTCTAAAGACCAAACGGATTCTATCCAGCCCAAAAGACACACTCCATTTGGCCAGTCGTAGCCGGACCGAGACCGCCGAGCCCCGGAGTCGAAGTCCCGCCCTGCACGGTCCTCACCGTCTGAAACCATGGCTGTCCCAGCGCAGAGCAAGCGGTGGTCAGGGAAGCGTCTCAAATCCTGCGCAGCCCAACATCCGGCGTCGCCAAGTGACGCACAAAGTGCTTTGACTCGTGCCAGCCCCCTAACCTGCGGAAGTGGAGTGCGGGCGTGCGCCGGAAGAGGGGTACGGAAGTGCGCCGGAAGTGGGGTGCGGAGGTGTGCAGCGCGCTGTCAGACTGGCTCGCAGGCGGCGCGGCCGGCGGACCCGTTCAAGACAGCGCGGGCGGGTCGGGTCCCCTGGGGCTCCGCAGCAGGAGGACGCCATGGACGACAAGGGTAAATCAGGACAGGCCAGGGCTGCTAGGCTACAGCAGCGCCGTTCAGGGGTCCCCCCCCAACCTCTCACGTCCAGGCTGAGCTCCCGAAGAGATTTCTTTTGAATTTCAGGCTGCTCCGCTGGATGTGTTTCCACGAGTCACAACTAAATCCCCCCCGCTGCTCTTGTTTTCAGGGATGCGCCCTGGCAGTATCTGCAGGCATCCCACCCACACATACGCTCCTTCCCAGTGCCAGTCTCCAGAAGGGCCTTCGCAGTTTCGATTTCCTTGTATGTGAAATAGGAGTAAGACTCCCTGCCTTGTTGGATCTGTCATTAAAATTAGAATGAATAAGGCATATTTGATGTGCTCATCTAGTATGGTTATGAAGTGGAAAACAAGGGCAAACTAATATACTTTTCACGTAAAGAAATAAAGAGTGGGTGGAACTCCGTATCTAATATTTGTAACACATATGTGTATGTGAATAGGCTTGTATTAGCATAGACTGTCTGGAGGGTGCAGGAGAAACTGGCAAGATGGTTGACTCTGGGATCCTCTCAGATCTTACGGCCAAGGATGCTGAAGAGAGAATGACTTTTCATCATCGTTAACTTAGGCTTAATTTTTAGGCCTTGCACACCAGTAGCTTTTTCAAATAAGAAGGAGCTCTTGCAAACAGCAAAGTGGTGTTTTTTCTATTCCCATCAACATTTATCGCATCCCTGAAACCAAATACCCTAAAAATAAAGTATTTTTTAAATTATTTGCTTCTTATAGTCAACAGTCATTAACAAGCTCTCTTGCCTTACATGCTGCTAAATGAATTAGATGAATCACTTTTTTCTCTTTTTCCAGAGTTAATTGAATACTTTAAGTCTCAGATGAAAGAAGATCCTGACATGGCCTCAGCAGTGGCTGCCATCCGGACGTTGCTGGAGTTCTTGAAGAGAGATAAAGGTATAGAGAGTCATCTGTTAACACTCTGGGACTTAGGAAAGTCTTTTTCTTTTTTTTTTTTTTTTAAAGAGACGGAGCCTCACTCTGTCGCCCAGGCTGGAGTGCAGCGGCGAGATCTTGGCTTACTGCAAACTCTACCTCCTGGGTTCAAGCAGTTCTCCTGCCTCAGCCTCCTGAGTAGCTGAGACCACAGGTGCACGCCACCACACCTGGCTAATGTTTTTGTATTTTAGAGACAGGGTTTCACCATGTTACCCAGGCTGATCTCGAACTCCTGAGCTTAGGCAATCTGCCCGCCTTGGCTTCCCAAAGTGCTAGGATTACAGGCGTGAGCTACTGCGCCCGACCTTTTTTTTTTTGGAGGCAGAGTTTTGCTCTTGTCTCCCAGGCTGGAGTGCAATAGCACAATCTTGGCTCACTGCAACCTCTGCCTCTCGACTTCAAGCAATTCTCCTGCCTCAGCCTCAGCCTTCCGAGTAGCTGGGATTACAGGCATGCACCACCACGCCTGGCAATTTTTTTTTTTTTTTTTTTTTTTTTGAGACAGAGTCTCGCTCTGTCACCCAGGCTGGAGTGCAGTGGTGCGATCTTGGCTCACTGCAAGCTCCGCCTTCCAGATTCACACCATTCTCCTGCCTCAGCCTCCCAAGTAGCTGGGACTACAGGCGCCCGCCACCACGCCCGGCTAATTTTTTGTATTTTTAGTAGAGACGGGGTTTCACTGTGTTAGCCAGGATGGTCTCGATCTCCTGACCTCATGATCCGCCCGCCTCTGTCTCCCAAAGTGCTGGGATTACAGGCATGAGCCACCATGCCCGGCCAAATTTTTTTATTTTTAGTAGAGATGGGGTTTCACCATGTTGGCCACACTGGTCTTAAACTTCTAACCTCAGGTGATCCGTCCACCTCACCCTCTCAAAGTGCTGGGATTACAGGCATGAGCCACTGTGTTTGGCCAGGAAAGTCTTCTAATGACTCTTAGAAACGTAGACAGTGAGAGATGCATGTTTACCTGCATAAAGTAATACAGCTCCAAGCTCAGCTTCTACCCTCATTTCAGACCTTTCAATCTGGAGAGAGCCCTTATGTTGTCATCAAAAGGATCCCTTTCATAAGTGAAATATACTTTGAATCAAGAGTGATTATTTTATATTGTGTTAACCATGATGCTTAAATTACAGTAGGAGTTCAGCTTTATAAGTGTTTATTAGGCCTTCACCTTGTGCCAGATTCTGTACAGATGCTACAGGGAATGCTCCAGAATAAATTCTGGTATTAGTAGTATTTATTGTGATCCCCTAATTCAGCACCCTAAATGTAAGCATCTGGGTATAGCATGAAATCTTGTATAAGTAAAATAATAATAAGGTCTTTAATCTGAAGGGCTGGCCTAGAGACACGTGTCTCTAAGGCAACCTCCAGTGTCTTCCCATTGTTCTTAAAATAACGTCCAAACAACCTTAGCCTCACCCATACCACCTTGCAGACCTCATCTGCCACTGCTACTTAATGTCTTTCCATGCCTCGCCTCCCAAAGTGCTGGGATTACAGATGTGAGCCACCAGGCCCGGCCACCCAGCTTTATTTCTATGTGTGCTTGTTTACTATCCGCTTCCTCTATTACAATCAAAACTCCATCAGAGCAGAACCCTACTTGTCTTGTTCACTGATGTATCCCTAGCATCTAGAACAGTGCCTGGTATATAGTATGTACCTAGTAAATATTCATTGAACGAATGAATGAATTGAAGACACAGGTCGGGGCTGTGGTCCTAATGTGAACATCACATTCTTTGTTGGATCATTCCAGGGGAGACAATCCAGGGCCTGAGGGCGAATCTCACCAGTGCCATAGAAACCCTGTGTGGTGTGGACTCCTCCGTGGCAGTGTCCTCTGGCGGGGAGCTCTTCCTCCGCTTCATCAGCCTGGCCTCCCTGGAATACTCCGTAAGCACCTGTTCTCCCTGCGGTTACCTTTCTACTTCTCTGTTTAGTGACAGACATTCTCAGCATTACCTGGATCTTCCCTGTCCCCTCAGTTTGCTCTTTTTTTCCTAGGATTACTCCAAATGTAAAAAGATCATGATTGAGCGGGGAGAACTTTTTCTCAGGAGAATATCACTGTCAAGAAACAAAATTGCAGATCTGTGCCATACTTTCATCAAAGATGGAGCGGTGAGTGGATAACTATCATGTATGGTAAGGAGGAGCAAGGGCTTCGAGTCCGACTGCCTGGGGTAAAATCTGGGCTCTGCCACTCACTTGCTGTGGAGACTTGAACAAGTTACTTAACCTCTCTGCACAGCTTTCTCATCTGTTCAATAAGGGTGACAATAGTACCTACCTCCTAGGGTTGTTGTGAGGATTAAGTGAGGCAGGACGTGTAAGGGGCAAGGGGTGTGAGGGCTCGGTATTGTGCCTGGCACTTAGTAAGTGCTGCATGAATGTAGATCTTGTTATTAGAGACGGTTGTCATTGTAAGCAGGCAGAGAGGGACAGTGGGACAGCATGTGTGATTCTTGATTTATTTTATTTATTTATTCATTTTTTGAGACGGAGTCTCGCTCTGTCGCCCAGGCTGGAGTGCAGTGGCGCGATCTCGGCTCACTGCAAGCTCTGCCTCCTGGGTTCACACCATTCTCCTGCCTCAGCCTCCCGAGTAGCTGGGACTACAGGTACCCGCCACCATGCCTGGCTAATTTTTTGTATTTTTAGTAGAGACGGGGTTTCACCGTGTTAGCCAGGATGGTCTCAATCTCCTGACCCCGTGATCCGCCCATCTCGGCCTCCCAAAGTGCTGGGATTATAGGCGTGAGCCACCGCGCCCGGCCCTGATTCTTGATTTAATACAGTGTTTCACTAAAGAAGTATTTTTATGATTGTGTAGGTAGTAAATCTGAATTAACAGAACAGCTCTTCTCACTGGTTAACACTGAGGACTTTCTTAGTGAAGGTTAGCAATAGAGGGAAATTGAGGGAAATTTTCTTTTTAACTTCATTTTAGATGCTATTACAGAGATGTAAAGCCACACAGTGTTTATAAGTTAAGTGAGGAAAGACGGGAGGTGCAAGTTGAGCCATCTCCCAGCAAAGGTGTACTGAAATTTTCATAATGCCCCTCCCACCAGCATACGTCCTTTTGCCACCTAGGCCTCCCCTGACCATAAAATCATTTACTTGCATTTTGACTCTTAAATCTTGTCCTCCATTTTATTAGCCCCTTACCAAGCTTTGAAGTATGTTATTAAATAAATGGCATAATAGATGTGAGTGAAACTTGTACAAAAGCCAGTTGCAAACAAAGCCTTTTTTGGGCAAGTGGAGGCAAGGTTGTGACTTCCTCTCGCTGGGCCTTCTCCTTCCACAGACCTGCTGTGCCGTCAGTATTGTGCGGGTTTCGTTTGCTCTAGTGTAGTGTGGTATGTGTGTACTTTACCTGCAGTCACCTACTCAGGACTGATTTAGACGAAATGTATAGCAGAGCTGCTCAGATTTGCACATGCAGAGGAGTCAGCTGGGGTCTTATTAAATGCAGATTGGGATTCAGTGGGTTTGGGCTAGGGTCCAAGAACCTCCCTTCCTACCAGGTTCTCAGGTGAGACCCAGAAAGGAGCTAGAAAGCCGGTTCTGCCCCCTTGTCTTATTCTGTCTTCTGCACTCTTCCATAGAAAAGAGGTTATGGAGGCTGGGCATGGTGGCTCATGCCTGTAATCCCAGGTTTGGATTACTTTGGAAAGCCAAGACGCGCAGATTGCTTGAGTCCAGGAGTTCAAGACCAGCCCGGGCAACATGGCAAAACTTCATCTCTACTAAAAATACAAAAACTTAGCCAGGCATGGTGGCACACTCCTGTGGTCCCAGCTACTAGGGAGGCTGAGGTGGGAGAATCACCTGAACCCAGGAAGTTGAGGCTGCAGTGAGCTGAGATCATACCACTGCACTCCAGCCTGGGCAACTGGAGTGAGATCCTGTCTCACCAAAAAAAAAAAAAGAGGTTGTGGACCTACTGTGGTGGCTTATGTGTGTAATCCTAGCCGGAGGTTCCCTTGAGGCCAGGAATTCAATACTAGCCTGAGCAACATAGGGAGAGAGGCCCTGTCTCTACAAAAAATAAAACAAATTAGCTAGTCATAGTGGTGCACATCTGTAGTCCCAGCTACTGGGGTGGCTGAAGTGGGAGGATCGCTTGAGCCCAGGATGTCGAGGCCACAGTGAGCCATGAACACTCCACTGCACTCCTGCCTGGGCATCAGAGCAAGACCTTGGCTCAAGAAAGAAAAGAAAAGAGATTATGTATAAGTGTCTACACGTTGCATCCATGCCACAGATAGGTTGTGATTACCACAAACAGTGTTTATAAATTCAAAAAAATTAGTTAGCCATCATTTCAAAATTGGATTTTTGGCCCCTCTAAGCAAAAACATCACCTGGTCTGGCAGTCATGGGGCCACATGACAAGAGCTGGGGCTGAGGAGTCCGGCCCTCCTTATTTTCTTTTTGAGACAGAGTCTCACTCTGTTGCCCAGACTAGAGTGCCCTGGCATGATTATGGCTCACTGCAGCTTCAACCTCCCAGGCTCGAGTGATCCTCCCACCTCGGCCTCCCAAGTAGCTGGGACTGTAGGCACATGCCACTGCATCCAGCTAATTTTTTTTGTTGTTATTTTTTGTAGAGATGGGGTCTTGCTAAGTTGCCCAGACTGGTTTTGAACTCCTGGGCTCAGGCAGTCCTCCCACCTTGGCCTCCCAAAATGCTGGGATTACAGGTGTGAGCCACCACACCCAGCCTTCCGTAGCCTTTTTGCTTTGCTGATGGCCCCACCCAACCTGCTGCAGTGACTTCTGCTACCTACCTGGTTCCTGTAGGCCTGAGTGTGCAAACCATGTCTTAGAAATAGGGAAACCAACCCAAGGGAACCTCATGGAGCCTTCAGCTATCCAGGCTTTTGTATCCTTTGGGTAACACTGTGTGGGAGCTCCATTTCTACACCTGCTATGGGATGTAAGACCTGGCAGAAACTTTTTCAGCTTGCAAATGGGATGGAAACTGTACCATCAGGCCTCCTTTCTGGTTGTGGTTGATTTGTGAGAAAGTGTACAGAGACGCTTAGGGTGTCGGGAACGCGTGCCACAGTGCAGAGGGTGTGAGTGAGCAGCAAGGTGCCTGCCCCTTTGACGAAGCTTTCTCGGTCCACAGACAATATTGACTCACGCCTACTCCAGAGTGGTCCTGAGAGTCCTGGACGCAGCCGTGGCGGCCAAGAAGCGATTTAGTGTATACGTCACAGAGTCACAGCCTGATTTGTCAGGGCAAGTACCTTTCTGTTCTGTTATGTGACCAGCCATAATTTTACAGAGCAAACTGCGGATTACAGTCCAACAGGATCGGAACCAGAATGTGCCCCCAGCTTGCCAGCAGTCAGCACTGCCTTTCATTGTGCCTTTTCCTGCCTTTGGAAGAAAAATCACTGAATTTGCAGCAGACCGCAGTATATGATCTAGGGGTTTCACTTAAGTAGTTAACTCCGTGGAAGAGCAGAGATTGTATTGATTAAAGATTTTTATCAAGGAATAGGTAACTTATATCTCCCTCTCTCTAGACGATAAAGCAAAACGTCCTCCTTTTTTCCTGAATTTACATCTCTTACCCAGAGTCTGTAAGAGTGTAGTTTTCCAAAAATACTTCTTTCTAAAGAACTCAAATTCTTGTTTCCTTAGTCCAAAGTATTGGGATCTGCCCCTTAACCCATTAGTATTAATGTGAGTTTCAAGCAAACATCCACTGTCCACATTAGGTGACATACATCACTGTGGTACTGTGTTGTACTTTCTCTAACGTTCTCAAAATGTCATCTTCAGTAAGAAAATGGCCAAAGCCCTCTGCCACCTCAACGTCCCTGTCACTGTGGTGCTAGATGCTGCTGTCGGGTGAGTGCCCATCTTCCCCAGCCATAATCACCTCCCCCACCCCACACTGGCTCACAGCAGGGTTTTCAGATTGAAAGTTTGAGTCCCATTCATAAAGCCACACCAGGTAGTGTCCTACTTCTTAATTAATAGCTGCCCTAAACCAGCAAGCTTGTTATGAGGTTGTGATAGTATACAAAGAAGACAGAGCTGTAGGATGTTGGGGAGAGTGGGAGTTGTGTCTATAGCTTTATGGCTGTAAGTGTTGAGTGCGTTTTTCTTTTTATTGTTTTTGTTTGTTTGTTTTTTGTTTTTTTGAGACAGAGTCTTGCCCTGTCGCCCAGGCTGGAGTGCAATGGTGTGATCTTGGTTCACTGCAATCTCCACCTCCCAGGTTCAAGCGATTCTCCTGCCTCAGCCTCCCAAGTAGCTGGGATTACCGGCGCGTGCCACCATGCCACGTTAATTCTGTTGTATTTTTAGTAGAGATGGGGTTTCACCATGCTGGCCAGGCTTGTCTCGAACTCCTGACCTCAGGTGATCTGCCCGCCTCGGCCTCCCAAAGTGCTGGGATTACAGGCGTGAGCCACCACGCCTGGCCAGTGTGAATGCATTTTAAGAGCAAAGTACAAAGGTCAGTTGGGATCAGCAGAGGGTAATCAGGGCCCTGTATTTCTGTGAAGACCTGGCTGTCCTCAGCGGCATGCTGGGATGCTTTGTCTCACCTAGAAGATGCAGCTTCTGTTGCAAAGCCAAGGTCATGTGTTCCTGGGATTGTCAGTGTATTTCACAAGAGAAAACAAGAGTAATGATCTCTTGGAATGAAAACAAGATAGATGATTAAGGAAATTAGGAATGTGTTCAAAAGCAAGCATTTTGAGGAATTCTACTAATTGCTCATTTTAAAAACTAAATTGGCATTCACCCTTCCAGAAAGATTCTTAAGGTTGGGCACAGTGGCTCATACCTGAGGCACGCGGGTCGCTAGAATTCAGGAGTTGGAGACCAGCCTGGGCAATATGGCGAAACCCCATCTCTACAAAAAAAAATACAAAAATTAGCTGAGCATGGTGGCATATGCTGTGGTCCCAGCTACCTGGGAGGCTGAAATGGGAGGATCGCTTGAGCCTAAGAGGTAGAGGTTTGGGCTGAGATCATGCCACTGCACTCTAGCCTGGGCAACAGAGTGAGACCTGGTCTCAAAAATAAAAAAGATTTTTAACACTGCATAACACTTTTGTCCAACTTCAGATCACATCAGATTTTAAAATTTTGCTTGGTTTGTGCTGAAGTAGAACAGAAAGTAGAGGATACCACACTTGGAAGGAAGACTGCTGTGTCAGGACATTCTTGCTTCACTTACACACATATGTACGTGTGCATGCGCCAGGCGGCAGTGTGAAGTGTATGTCTCATTGTAGGGTCATGACCAGAAAACACCCCTGGTAACAATGCCAGGGGTCTATCGCGTGTTAAGTGCACTTTAAAAAAAAAAACAGGTAGTTATGGGAGGAACTTACCTTGATAGAAATGGAATATTGATCTTTGCAGATGATGATGCTACTCGTTAGAGCCAAGAAAATAAAGCATGAAAAGCTTTTTTTCCCCTTAGCTACATCATGGAGAAAGCAGATCTTGTCATAGTTGGTGCTGAAGGAGTTGTTGAAAACGGAGGAATTATTAACAAGGTAAGAGCATCAGTTCTCCCCAGTCCCCTGTTCAAGACTTGGAGGTGTCTTGCTGACCTAGGACACCACAGCAGTGTTGTTGATTATGGTTCCTTCTAATCCTGCTTCACTTCAGGACTTCATCATGGTATTGAGTTGTTGCCCATTTCCCATAAGTCATAGCAATGGGCAGTCCAGTTTTGGTCAAATCTTTCTTCTTTTAGATTGATCTACATAAATGAAGACAATGTAATTTGGTCAGGTGTGATGGCTTATACCTGTAATCCTAGCAATTTGAGAGGCCAGGGTGGGAGGGTCACTCGAGGCCTTGAGTTCAAGACCAGCCTGGGCAACATAGTGAAACCCTGTCTCTACAAAAAATTAGAAAATTTAGCTGGGCGTGGTGGTGCTTGCCTGTAGTTCCAGCTGCTCAGGAAGCTGAGGCAGGAGTATCACGTGAGCCCAGGAATTTGAGGTTGCAGTAAGTTATGATCACTACTGCATTCCAGCCTGGGCAATGGTGAGACCCTGTCTCAGTAAAAAAAAAAAAAAAAAGTGTAATTTATATTTATACAAAATTGGCTTGAATTGGAATTGGGGTTTGTCTGGTTTTTGTTTTTTTAATTTATGTGTATATGTATGTTTTATTTATGTATGCATATATATACACAAAAATATATATACACAAATATTTTTAAAGTATGTATTTACATATAAAGTATGTATGTATAAAGTATGTGTATTTATATATAAATATTATATATATTTTTAAATAGAGACACATTCACTCTTGCCCAGGCTGTAGTGTAGTACAGTGATCATAGCTTACTGCAGTCTTGAACTCCTAGCCTGAAGCAATCCTTCCACTTCCCAAAGTGCTAGGATTACAGGCATGAGCCACTGTGGCCGGCCTGTCATTTGTTTTCATTTAATTGAGCACATTTGACCTCAATTTTTTATTACAATTTCTCTCTCCATTATTTAATTTAGAAAGGCTTCATGAAAGCTTTTTTTAGTTAAAATATATGTAACATAAGGCCAGGCGTGGTAGCTCACGCCCGTAATGCCAGCACTTTGGGAGGCTGAGGCAGGTGGATCACCTGAGGTCAAGAGTTCGAGACCAGCCTGGCCAACATGGTGAAACCCCATATCTACTAAAAATACCAAAAATTAGCTGGGCATGGTGGCAGGTACCTGTAATCCCAGCTACTTGGCAGGCTGAGGCAGGAGAATCGCTTGAACCTGGAAGACGGAGGTCTGCAGGCAGAGTCTTGAGTCACATGGTAAATGTATATTTAACTTTGAGAAACTAATGATTTTCCACAGCAGCTGCACTACTTTACATTCCCACCAGCAAAGCACAAAGGTTCCAATTTCTCTACATCCCTGCCAACACTTGTTTTTTTAAATTTTTTTATTTTTTGAGATGGAGTTTCACTCTTGCTGCCCAGGCTGGAGTACAATGGCACAATCTTGGCTCACTGCAACCTCCGGTGCCCGGGTTCAAGCGAGTCTCCTGCCTCAGCCTCCCTAGTAGCTGGGATTACAGGCGTCCCCCCATCCCACCATGCCCAGCTAATTTTTTGTATTTTTAGTAGAGACGGGGTTTCCCTGTATTGGCCAGCTGGTCTCAAACTCCTGACCTCAGGTGATCCACCCACCTCAGCCTCCCAAAGTGCTGGGATTACAGGCGTGAGCCACCACATCCAGCCTCTAGTGGCTATTTCTATATCCTTTGAGAAACACTTATTTTTTTGATTCCGAAGTCAGAATTAGATATATCTAATATATGTATTAGATATATGTATGTCTATATTATATACGTAACTTTCTATTGCTGTTTTTTGTTCCTTTATTGTAATTGAGACGAGGTCTCACCATGTTGCCCAGGCTGGTCCCGAACTCATGGGCTCAGGTAATCCACCCACCTCAGCCTCCCAAAATGCTGGGATACAGGCGTGCAACACTGTGCCCGGCCCGCTTTTCTGTGGCTTCTACTTCAGATGCACTCTAGAGCTCATCCATTCCATTTTCTGCCTTCCCAGATTGGAACCAACCAGATGGCCGTGTGTGCCAAAGCACAGAACAAACCTTTCTATGTGGTTGCAGAAAGTTTCAAGTTTGTCCGGCTCTTTCCACTAAACCAGCAAGACGTCCCAGATAAGTTTAAGGCAAGAGTTTTACATATTTGAAGGGGTACTAAAGTCTAAACTGAAACCTTTGGAAATTGTAGTCCTAAGAATGTTCCAGTAATTTTTTCACTTCCTATTGCTACTTTCCCCAATACTTGGAATACAAAGATAAATTGGTGATTGGACTCACACATTTGTCCCTAGAATTTCAGTCTTTCAGTCTCTTTAAGTAGCACCATAGATGGGTGGAGAGGAAGCCAGCAGCTGGTGGGTAAGTCCCAGCTTTGGGCTCAACTGTGCTCAGCTCCCATCACCACAACTTACAAACTGTGCGAGTTGAGGCAAGTCTTTTCATTTCAATCTCTGAACTGGTTTTCTTGTCTGTAAAATGGCATAGCAGTATCTGACAGGGTCATGAGGATTCTAAGATAATCTTAGCACAGTCCCTGGCACGCTGCAAGCTCTCTATTGTGACTCCCAGTCTCCCTTGAGAGGTCTGGAGTAATCTGGCATGAGAATGAGGGGACATGGGATATAAGTTTGTTACACTACAGCTCTCAGCCAGCACGCCGCCATGATCTGGCTCATGGCCACAACTCTGCCCTCCTCTCTAGTGTCCTGCATAGCTTAGCTTCTCCCATTTTCAGAGAGCAGTCTCAGGAAGTAGCACACTGATCACTCACGCCAAGGCCCTACCAGGTCAGAGCACTAAATATTCAGTGATGACTAATGTGTACTTCTCTCCTCAGTATAAGGCAGATACCCTCAAGGTCGCGCAGACTGGACAAGACCTCAAAGAGGAGCATCCGTGGGTCGACTACACTGCCCCTTCCTTAATCACTCTGCTGTTTACAGACCTGGGCGTGCTGACACCCTCAGCAGTCAGCGATGAGCTCATCAAGCTCTATCTGTAACCTGTGAGCCCTTTCCTGCCAAGGTGCAGCTTACGTAGTTGAGGCAGGATGAGTGGCTGCTTGACACCCCAGTGAGTCAGGTCAGAACTGAGATGTGTTTAATGAAGATTTATGGAGTAAGGACTTAAAATCATATATTTTGGAGAACCTTTCTTACTTATTTCAGTCCCATCCAAAAATGTGTCAGCTATTCTAAATCCCAACTTAAATTGTTCTTACGGTTTCTAGAAACTTTCCTTTTCAGTTTCCAGAAGTACAAGTTAGATAATTGGCTACTTAACTGATGAAAGATGAGCCCAAGTCCACCTGTCTTCATCCTCCCCTGCACTCCAGACTGATCTGCCAAAAGCATGCGAGATGCAGGCGAAAAGCAGCCACACCCCTCTGCCACAAACGACCAACAGCTGGTCAGGCCGTTACATGTGGTGCCTTGTAAGAGGCAAGAAACACTTGCCGAATCTACGTCTGGCTTCCAGTGGTAGGCACATTCCTCAGCAGGATCAAGCCAAACAGTAAAAACTACCAGGAGAACACGAGGAAGGCAGAAACATTTAGCAACAGTATTCTGCATGGCTCACCGCTTAAGAAAATGCCTTCTGGAATATTTGTAAACTGAAATTCTGTACGTGTAAGAGATGTTTAAATATGTTTGGGTCCCAAACAGCTTTTTAAAATTATACTTGGGAACAAATTCAGCATCTTTTCAAATAAACTCTATGAAAGACGCTGATGTGGTGTTGCATCAATACTGCAAGCTGACCAGGCCATCTAGGGGAAAACACTGTCCAGCTATATTTACACACTTAAGACCCAGGCAATCAGGACACCATTTATTCAACAGGAGGCATAAAAACTGTAATTCTTTCCCGGAATATGACTTAATCCCTCTGTTTTTCAGCTGTTCACCAATAAAACAATACTGGGACTATTCTTAACACAGAAAAACCCCAGCACATTAGCCACCTCTGCAGGGCATCAAAGGATAACTGAAGCCCAGGGCCAAGGACATTCAGGAGGTCAGATGCCTGAAGATACTGAGGAATGGTTTTGAAAATCAGAAGTCAAGAATACTTCAGTATCTTTATGTTCAAAATAACTATAAAATAGCCTCAGAAAAAAGAGCTTATATATATATATATAATATGTACATATGTCTATATATGTGACCCATCATGATAAATACTGACATCTATTATTTACACTCAAATAATTTTACATTTTCTTCTGTTAGACTACTTCAAGACTGGAATTGTTTTGTTTTGTTGTTTTTAATGAGAGGGTCTTGCTGTGTTCCCAGGCTGGTCTTGAACTCCTGGGCTCAAGTGATCCTCCTGCCTCAGCCTCCCAAAGTGCTGGGATTATAGGCAGAAGCCACCGCACCCGGCCAAGACTGGAATGTTTTTAGTAAAATATTCCCAAGTGTGAAATCCTTCATTTCTCCCTCGTCTGAAAGGACAGCTTTCAGAGACATGATTCTTCTCAGATGTCTCCTGAAGTTGTGATTTCCATTAAAAGCAAACTGGAGCCATCCACCAAGTTAGGGAACAGCTATGTCCTTGTGGGTTCATCTGTGGTGCTAGAATCATCAGTCATCTTCCAAATCTGAGATCCCTAAATCTGCTGTCTTGATTGTTCTTTTGCCAGTTGTCAACAAGCCCTTCTCAAATTCTTCTTCAGTTATTTTGCCTTTCTTAAGTTTTTTCAAGAGTCTTGTGTCATTAAGAAGTTCTTCCATGTCCTCATCTTCAATATCAGAACCCTAAGTGCAGAAGAAACCAATAAACTACTAAATTTTTCAGCAATAGTGTTCTAGTGAAACCAGCAGTTTTGTTTTGTTTTGTTTGAGACGGAGTCTCGCTCTGTCGCCCAGGCTGGAGTGCAGTGGCGCGATCTCGGCTCACTGCAAGTTCCGCCTCCCGGGTTCACGCCATTCTCCTGCCTCAGCCTCTCTGAGTAGCTGGGACTATAGGCGCCCGCCACCACGCCCGGCTAATTTTTTTTTGTATTTTTAGTAGAGACGGGGTTTCACTGTGGTCTCGATCTCCTGACCTCGTGATCCGCCCGCCTCGGCCTCCCAAAGTGCTGGGATTACAAGCGTGAGCCACCGCGCCCGGCCAACCAGCAGTTTTAACTCAGGAACTATAAACTCTCAGATTGGCTTCTGCAGATAAAGCAAATTCCCCATCCTAGTCGCCAACATAACAGAAATCTGACAGCCCCACACAATTCCTATTTAAAGAACTACTACAATAATATTTGTTCAAGATTCTAAGTTAATGTAAGTAAAACTAAACTTTACCTCTTCCCTTTTCCTTTTCTCATTCATTTTTTTCTTCTTTTCTTTTTTGGCCTTCTGCTTCGACCAAGCTTTATTTTTTATGAATTTTCTTCTCCCTTCATTTTCTGTTTTCTCTCTTTGTTGCTCCAGGAGTTTCTGCCTCTGCTTTTCTCTGATTTTATCTTTAAATGGAATCGTGTCGGTATTAACGTCCACGGGCACAAAATCTGGAAACTGCTTTCCTCTCAATTCTGGCATCTTGGGCATCCTCAGCAGGGCAAAACCTCGAGCAAGGCTGGCAAAATCAAGATCTGATTCAATCAGAAGATCAGAGTTAGCACACTCAACAGGATTAGAACAATCAGTAATGGCTTACAATATAATTTTTTCTAACCAAAGGGTTTAATGCATTCATTTTAATTAGAATGAAAATCATTGAGGCTGGGCGCAGTGGCTCACGCCTATAATCCCAGCACTTTGTGAGGCCGAGGCGGGCGGATCACGAGGTCAGGAGTTCGAGACCACAGTGAAACCCCGTCTCTACTAAAAAATACAAAAAATTAGCTGGGCGTTGTGGCGGGTGCCTGTAGTCCCAGCTACTCGGGAGGCTGAGACAGGAGAATGGCGTGAACCTGGGAGGCAGAGCTTGGCAGTGAGCCGAGATCACGCCACTGCACTCCAGCCTGGGCAACAAAGCGAGACTCATCTCAAAAAAAAAAAAATTACATTTTTACAAAGTTAAAAGGAATACTCAGCAGCCAGTGGCCAGTTTATTCTGTGTCTACTCAAAACCTGGAACACTTCCTTTTATGAGACAAAGCAATCTCATACTTGTAAGACCACCACATAGTTAAGATGGAGACATTATCACATGAAGAAGTTCAACTTACCCTTTAATCTGAAAATCAGGTTGCATTCATGCTTTGCATAAGCCTGGACATATGACACAAAAGCTTTCATGCCCTTTTCAAACACAGCTCTGTCGGCCAGTGCCATGGACTTGAGTTTTGGCAGAAGGTCCGCTGTGTTTCTCTGGAGCTTCATCTCCTGCAGGGGGCACTACACACACACACACACCACATTCTCACCTTCCCTTGCTGGCGTCACATCCCCAGGGCTCCATCACAACCAAGAGAAACAAAAGCGAAACAATTCCTTTTCACCTTTTGAGGTCTGAAGCCCAACTCTAACCCAAATATTTCACATGCTCTGAAAAGTATGTTAAATTTTTAAAAGAAAATTTAAAAATCAGATTTCACATGACAATCCTAATCTGGTAGCAAAAGTATGGCAACACTGGGTCTCTATTCACAAGTAACCCTTGCCTGGGTCCCAGCAGGGCTTGCTACCACACAGGAGACTTGGTCACTCCATGACCGAGGTGCCTCCACAGCCTTAAAGTCCACCAGGGTGGCCAAGCACGGTGGCTCACACCTGTCATCCCAGCACTTTGGGAGGCCGAGGTGGGCGGATCACCTGAGGTCAGGAGTTCAAGACCAGCCTGACCAACATGGAGAAACCCTGTCTCTACTAAAAATACAAAATTAGCTGGGGTGGTGGCACATGCCTGTAATCCCAGCTACTTGGGAGGCTGAGGCAGGAGAATCCATTGAACCCAGGAGGCGGAGGTTGTGGTGAACCGAGATAGCACCATTGCACTCCAGCCTGGGCAACAAGAGCGAAACTCTGTCTCAAAAAAAAAAAAAAAAAAACCACCAGGGCCCCCCACTGCCACCACCAGCCCAGCCCCAGTGAGTTTGCAATTCGTAATTTCAGTTGCTGACCACATGCTGAGAAGAACTTTTCCAGCTACCCAGTCACTAGGCATTCTATCTGAAAAGGGACGGCAGCTTACTTTTTGGTTAATTGCAAGGAAATTGATGTATGACTCTTCCATGGGCAGGAGGAACACCAGAGCGCTGCCCCCGTGGCCAATGCGGGCTGTGCGACCGCAGCGATGCACGAAGGCACTGTGAGAACACAGGATGGAAATGGGTACCCAGGTGATGACAGCTGAACAGAGCTCAGGCTCCAGCCACATGGCTGCTGCAGCTAAAATGCTATGCGGAGCCTCTAGCCTCCACAGCTCAGTGTGGACTCGGCCACTTACTAGTGTGAGAAATAGAACTGGCAATTAAACCAACACTGCAGACAGATAAGATTCTGTAAGAAACATTTAATGTGAACTCTAAGTAAAACTTGTATCTTTCTCTCTGATCATACAGGTGGGACATAGTCCCCAGTGGAAAATCTGGGAAACAATGAAAAATACAAAGAATAAAATGAAAATGGCCAATAATTTCAGGAGTAATCATCAACACTGGGGGTTTATAGGCATTTTCCTATGCGTGGAAGCATGTATTAGGAATATATGCTGACTTTGGAGAAAGTAATTGTAATTTTCATATGTGGTATTATGTATTGCTTTTTTTCATTTAGACATTCTATTGTGTGTTTCTGCAAGAACTGATAATATTTGAAAGTACTTTTAATTGCTGCCAATACAGTATCACTATTTCACCATGAATGGGTTATTCATCCATTTGCCTATTTTTGCTACTTAAAACAATGGGTTTTTGTTTTGAGACAGAGTCTCACACTGTTGCCCAGGCTGGAGTGAAGTGGCACAATCCATTGCCACCTCTGCCTCCTGCACTCAAGCAATTCTTCTGCCTCAGCCTCTCAAGTAACTGGGACTACAGGCACACACGCCTGGCTAATCTGTATATGTTTTTTTGTAGAGACAGGGTTTTGTCCTGTTGCCCAAGCTGGTGAATTCCTGGGCTCAAACGATTCACCTGCCTAGGCCTCCCAAAGTGCTGGAATTACAGGCGTGAGCCACCACGCCCAGCCTCAAATAATGTTTTGTTGTTGTTGTTGTTTTCTCTCATTGTCTGAAATTTCTATAACCTTGCTCTACCTGGAGCAGGGCAAGGCCTCAAAGCATTTCAAAACTGCTCTGGCAAGCACTGCAGGAATCACGGGGCCAATGCAGACCCAAGCATGCTAGAGGCTTGCAATGAAATGTAGGAATCACGGGGCCAATGCAGACCCAAGCACGCTGGAGGCTTGCAATGAAATGTAGGAATCACGGGGTCACTGCAGACCCAAGCACGCTGGAGGCTTGCGATGAAATGTTTCAGTGAACATCATTATCTGTTCATCTTCTTCAGGATTCCTTCTTTATTAGGCTAAATTTATCAACAGAGAGTGAGTGGCAGCCTCGTACCATACCTTGCATTGCTGGGAGGGTCATACTGCAAAACCCAGTTGACTTCAGGAATATCAATTCCCCGGGCCATCACATCAGTGCACACTAAAATCCCACTAGAAAATGAGAAAACAGCATTCTGAGTAAGGAGGCCACCATCTTCATCACCATCAAACAGCCTACTGATCTTGATGACAGTGACACACAGGTGCTGGCGCTTCTCACAGAAGCAAATGCTTAAGGTAATATTTTGATTTTTTCTTCTTTCTACAAATCTCTAGGACTTCATAAATTCCAATAAAAATTGGAGGGAGGTGAGAGACAGCAAAGGGATTTTACAAATTACAACATTGCCATTTGAAAACCAAAACCGTATGGGTCTAATCCTTTGTAGCCATCTGAAAAACAAGGGACAATTCACTCCATAACTGAGGCCTAGAAGTCAGGTATATTGCTTTGTCCAAAAGAGGACTTTTAATATAGCCAGATGTTCAATGATTAAGAAAAACAGAAAACTATTATTTGTCAGCACAAACAGAAACAACTTATGGTCATTGGTAGACACAAGTTCCCTGCTGTGTAGTCACAAGCCTGATAAGCCACAGACAGTTGGTTTTTTTTTTTTTTTGAGATGGAGTCTCGCTCTGTTGCCCAGGCTGGAGTGCACTGGCACAATCTTGGCTCACTGCAAGCTCCGCCTCCTGGGTTCACACCATTCTCCTGCCTCAGCCTCCGGAGTAGCTGGGACTACAGGCGCCCACCACCATGTCCGACTAATTTTTTGTTTTTAGTAGAGACAGGGTTTCACCATGTTAGCCAGGATGGTCTTGATCTCCTGACTTCACGATCCACCCGCCTCGGCCTCCCAAAGTGCTAGGATTACAGGCGTGAGCCACCGTGCCCGGCCTTAAGCCACAGACAGTTTCTACCCAGACAGGACAAATGGATTTGCTCCTTGCTGCTTGACAGTCACCACAACCCTTCCCTGGACCAGGCACAGAGCAATCTGGGAGTGAAGACAATACACAGGACTCCTGTGTCACGGAGCCTGCTGTCTAGCACAGAAGTTCAGTAACTAGGGAAATGACATAGCAAAAGGCAAAGCGATTAGAACAGGGCAGTGGAGGCTCTGGGCGTTTACAGAGATGTGATAACCAGATTAGAGAGGGAAGAGGGTTCCAGGCAGGAAAAACAACACATGCGGACAGTACAGGCTACTGGAGATTGGGGCGTTTGGGGACCTGAAAGAGCAGTGTGGCAGGAGAGCTGCTACCTCCAATGAAGCCCACCCACCTTTGCAATTTGCGGAACTCCATGAAGATCTTATTGCGTTTATATTTCATCTTTCCATGAATGCACATAATCTTCACGCCCTTCACCAGCGCCTCCAGAGCCTTCCCATAGTATTCCACACAGGCACAGGTGCTGCAGGAGGGACAGAGGGCTTAGAGTCATTGGCCACCTTGGTCCTTCTACAACTGGGAGAGGGGAACAGTGAGCAATAGCTGCAGTAGACACAACCTAACTACGAGCCCTCCCTAGGGGAATGACAAGGAGAATGGCAGTGGAAATCATCCACAACTGAGTTCTCAATCTGTAATCCTCCCAGCCAATGAAAGGCCAAATCTTTTGACAAAATCCCTTAAACATGAGTTAAAACCCCCAAGGAGAGATCCTACTGTCTAAAGATGTTCTAATGGGAAATCTCCCTGACCCCGAGAAAGGAATTAAAGTGAAACAGTCATTCAGAACAAAAGCAATGACATCTTAGCCACAAATAGTGTTACAAGATTTAAAAACATTCCTGCTTTTCCTTTAGGGAACTGCTTCTTCTCCAATTAGCAGGATTCCCAAGGGCTCAGCAAATAACCCAAGCTAGGCCAATCAGATCCCTTCTCCCAGATATTTGGGACTTGGAGCTGAGTCATCCAAGGACAAAAAGGGGGTTGGCAGTCATCCCAATAAAGATATGTCCTAAACAGATGGCCCAGGAACTGCCAGGGAGCCTCCTTCCCTGGGAGCTGGACACTCAACATTCTCTGAATCTGTGAGCTCCTTACCCAGCACCCTTCTAATAAAGTTCACCCTGGACCCTTTTCCTTAACTAGAAGCATTCTCAAGTGATTTCCCGTCCTTTTGCAGATGAGGGAATTGAAACTTACCAGAGACACAGAGTAAGTGGCAGAACCAGAACCCAGGTCTAATGCTCCTCCCACTATACCAGACTACTGCATTCCAGTTTGGGCTAACTCTTGTCTACTTCAGTTCCTCCGCCTATGCTGTGACTGCCACCAGACTGGTCGCTCTTTTCCACCTTGAGTCACATAGTATGTAATGAAGTGGCGTTTCACACACTAAGCCTCACAACCCACAGATCTGGTGGGTTCTGAAATCAATTTAGTGGGTCTCGACCAACATTTTTAAAAAATTAACAGCTGGAGTAGGACAGAATAGAAAACATCCCACCTAGCAGGGTGCAGTTTCATGAAAACCTTTGTTTTATTGTCTTGTTTCGGTGTGTACCAAATTGTACTTCTTACTGTGGGTCATGGTCAATATTGCATTTTATTTGTAGGATAACAGACAGGAAAGAAAATTATCAATATAAATAAATATATAAATAAATATAAAATTATTTTTTATGTACTACTAAAGATCAACACATTTATCTCTGGAGAAAAGGGGAAAAGAACCAACCAGTCCAAAGAACATATGCATCTGTCCCTACGCTGCCTTCTGACCACAGGACAAAACCCCACTGTGGCGAACTCCATGGGTGGCTGATAAACACTATTCCCAACCACTTCTTGCTTCGCTGGCCACTACTACTGGCCACTACTACAGAGGCAGAAAAGCTGCGCACTCATTTTCTCTGCTGCTCTTGAAATGAGGGGCCACCACATGACCCACTTTTGGCCCCTAAGATGAATTCACAGCTGAAGTCAACCAGGGCAGAGGGGTTTCTGAGGAAGCTCTTTGCTTTCCTGAATAAAAGGCATGGATATAGCTAACATTGCCATAAGCCCCCTCTGCCTTTCTCCCCTTATCTTTCTTCCGTGCAGACATGACAGGGTGTAATAGTGGTCATCCAGAATCCATGAAGTGACATAGGAAGAGAAGACCAATCACATCAACATTGACCTTGACATGACTGACACATGAAACCCATGTGAGAAACTGCCTGCCTTTGGACTCCTTTTTACAGGAGAAAAATAAAGCCAACCTTGTTCGGACCACGAAAGTTGGGTTTTCAGTTATTTGCAGCCAAAAGCATTCCGGAGAGAACCATGCTAGATGGAATCCCAAACCCAAAGGCCGCATGCACCTGCACATTCTGGCTGAATCCCTGACGCCCCTACCACAGAGACCAGAGGACTACCTGAAGAAGACCAGATGTTTCTCCTGCTTACGACTGCGAAGAAAATGGACCAGCTGATTAAATTTCTCATCTGCCTTGCATACCTGCAAAATAAAAAGGGAAACTAATAAAAAACATATTTGGCAATAATAATCCCCGTGGCTATTTTCAGTTTCAGCATTAAATTTTAAGGAATGTCATTTCCCTCATGGGTAGGACAGACTTTAGTCAGAATGTTAACTGGTCTACCTAGCTCAGAATAAATATCAACGTGTGCTGCTGCCTGTAAAAGTTAATTTGTATGTCACAAAATCATATAGCTCAGAGAAACACAGTCATCCAACAGGCAACAGTTCCCAACTCCCAATCCCAATATACATGCCAGCCGTTACACCATCTCCAGGGTAGATTTTTATTTACCTTTTTTTTTCTTTTTTTTGTTTTTAAGAGACAGACTCTCAATATGTTGCCCAGACTGGTCTCGAACTCCTGGCCTGGCATCCGGCTATCCTCCCACCTCAACTCTAAAGTGCTGGGATTACAGGCGTGAGCCACCTCGCCCAGCCAAAGGATAGATTTTTTTTTTTTAATGCAGATTCTTGGGTACGACATACAGATTCTGATTCAGTAGGTCTGAGATTGAACCTAAGAATCCATATTATTTAAGAGTTCCCCCAGGAAATTCTGATGCCAAGTTCAGAAGTCACTGCTCTAAGGTGAATAATGATTTCCAGAAAGCAATGTACATAACTATTTAAAAAGCCTCCATGCACACAGACCCCACTGCTTTTCTTCATAATGCAATCAAGTCCTCCATTCAAACTCCCAAATTAGAGACATTAAATTCACCTGAATGCATTCATCCTATTTTTACCAAAATCAAATCCCCAGTTTGGAATTTTTTCTCATGTACTCAGCCATCTCTAAATGCATAATAACAGAATGCAACAGTAGCCACAGTGTGTCCAAAGCTAACTTTAGTACAAGTATCCCTACCCTAAGTGTTTTTTGGCTTTTGAATTTTTTCAGATTTTGGAATAGCTGCACTATACTTACCAGCTGAGCATCCCTAATCTAGAAATCTGAAATCCAGAATGCTCCGAGTATTTCCTTTCAGCATCATGTTGGCCCTCAAAAGGCTTCAGATTTTGGAGGATTTTGGATTTCGGAATTTCAAGTTAGGAATGCTCAACCCATACTTATTGTGTACTAAGCACTATCATGAACATTTTTGCATGGATTAATTAATCCTCCAGCAAGCCTACGAAGCTGTATACTACTGTGGCCCCCATTTGACAAGTAAGGACCTCTAAGTTCATCGGTTAAATTTGGTAGGGGCCAAAGCCAAGATATGCACCAAGCAGTCCTGCTCTAGCGCCCATGCTCTCCACACTACCCTATGCAGAGTCCTTCCCTCTGCTTGGGAAGAGCTAGCCTCCTCCCTCACCCAGCCCGGCCTCAGTCAGAAACATCAATGGCAACTACAACTCCCACTTCTGATGAGCCTGTCTGATTTTGACAACACTCTCCAGTTACACTAGGTGCAGTTTCTCATTTGCAAACTCATTCTACCTTTAATCTGCCTATAAATTGACACAAACCAGAGAGCAGCCTCGACAACCTCACAGTCTACAGCAATAGGAACTCTGGTTTCGAGACCAGCCTCCTTCATTTTGAACAGCAGACATGTTCAGGAGCTAGGGAACCCCTCCAGGCCTAAGGAAAAATTTAACCTGAGAAAGCTTATTGCAAAAAAGAAAGAAAAGCCCCAGCCCCAGGCTAGTGGGCCAATGTACTGTCAGCAGTGCCACTGGCCTGTGGGTTCCTCCTTGCCCTGATGGTGCTGCCTCCCCTGCAGCCTGTGCTGTCTACACTTGTGCCTCGTGGCCCATCCCAGCAATGGGACAGAACAGAACAGGGGTGAGGAGTGGCCTCATTACTAAACAATCAAGTTGCCAAAAGCCCATCTACTACTTTGTGAAGAAACTACAGAAGCCAGCAGCCAGTATTTACTACTAGAAATTCAGCATATTTGGGCCAGGCACAATGGCTCATGCCTGTAATCCCAGCACTTTGGGAGGCTGAGGCAGGAGGATCATGAGGTCAGGAGTTCAAGACCAGCCTGGCCAATGTGGTGAAACCCCCACCTCTACTAAAGATACAAAAAATTAGCCGGGCATGGTGGCACATGCCTGTAATCCCAGCTACTCGGGAGGCTGAGGCAGGAGAATTGCTTGAACCCGGGAGGCAGAGGTTGTAGTGAGCCAAGATCATGCCATTGCACTCCAGCCTGGATGACAGGGCGAGACTCCACCTCAAAACAAACAAAACAAAACAAACAAAAAAAAAATGGCCGGGTGTGGTGGCTCACGCCTGTAATCCCAGCACTTTGGGAGGCTGAGGTGAGTGGATCACCAGGTCAGGTGATTGACACCATCCTGGCTAACAGGGCTAATAAAAATTAGCCGGGCATGGTGGCAGGCGCCTGTAATCCTAGCGACTCAGGAGGCTGAGGCAGGAGAATGGCGTGAACCCAGGAGGCGGAGCTTGCAGTGAGCTGAGATCACCACTGCACTCCAGCCTGGGCAACAGAGCAAGACTCCATCTCAACAAAAAAAAAAAAAGAAAAAGAAAAAGAAATTCAGCATATTTGATGCAGGTCAAAAATACACAACATTTACACAGTAGAACATTTCCACCCCACAAAGTCTCCTTAGGAGTGAGTCTGTCATTTGATTTTCTATGTTCCACCTGCACATCTAACTATGCCCTTCTCTGTGACACAGGCTGTTCTGACGGGCCCAGGAACTACAGAGGTTAGTCATGCCTGCACCCAGCACACCCCAAGCATGTAAAATAGAAACATTTGGTCACTTGAGGGTAGGAGGTTCAGAGACACTGTCCTTAGAGACTGTGCTTAAAATACAGTTATGTCCAATTTAACTTACTTATTCATTCAATGAGTAGGACCACTCAGACCATTTGCCCTAGCTGTCCCCAAATGCATTTCATCTGTGCTACAGGGTCTCACATATTTATTCTACCAGTACAATTTCCATAAAATGAGCACTGGTCATTATCGCTGAGTAAGAAGCAAGCCCAGGCGCTTACCATGTAGTAGTTTTCCAGGCGGGAGGGGGTCTTCTGGGCACTGCTGGCTGCCACGCCCTTCTCCTTCACTGAGACCCGGACAGGGTTCCGGAGGCCCGCTCTCACCAGGTTCTCCACTTCCTGCGTCTGAGTGGCAGAGAAAAGGCCTGTTCTCCTCTGCTTTGGCAAAAACTCCAGGATGGTGTTGATGCTGATAAAAAGAGGGCTCACACTTAACCGCTCACTTGCAAGCAGAATCAACACACAGTGCTTCATGATACTAAACAGGTATTCAAAAAGACTGAAAGTGAAGCCATCAAAATATTTATAGCACATACACTGGGAGTGAGATTATGGGTGATTCTTTGTTTCTTCTTTATACTTTCATTTTTCCAAGGTTCCTCAAATTTTAGCATACAATTATAATGATATGTGAAATATATCCCATAAAGCTGTTTATTAAAAAACAACAAAACTGCCACGTGTGATGGCTCATGCTTGTAATCACAGCACTTTGGGAGGCTGGGATGGGAAGATCTCTTGAGCTCAGGATTTTGAGACCAACCTGGGCAACATAATGGGATCTTGTCTCTGCCAAAAATTAAAAAAAAAAAAAAAAAAGCATGATGGCATGCGCCTATAGTCCCAGATACTCAGGAGGCTGAGATGGGAGGATCACTTAAGCCCAGGAAGTAAAGGTTGCAATGACCCGAAATCATGCCACTGCATTCTAGCCTGGATGTCAGAGTGAGACCCTGTCTCAAAAAAAAAAAAAAAAAAATACTTAAGGAAAGTGCATTTTAAGATCAAAGATAGAACTGGAATAAAAATCACATGGTAGAATTTGAAAGCTCAAACTACTTAATGATTTGAAATTAAAATGTGGTTAATAAAAATACGTAGGCCGGGCGCGGTGGCTCACGCTTGTAATCCCAGCACTTTGGGAGGCCGAGGTGGGCGGATCACGAGGTCAGGAGATTGAGACCACGGTGAAACCCCGTCTCTACTAAAAATACAAAAAATTAGCCGGGCGTGGTGGCGGGCGCCTGTAGTCCCAGCTACTCGGAGAGGCTGAGGCAGGAGAATGGCGTGAACCCGGGAGGCGGAGGTTGCAGTGAGCCGAGATCGCGCCACTGCACTCCAGCCTGGGTGACAGAGCGAGACTCCGTCTCAAAAAAAAAAAAATAAATAAATAAATAAATAATAATAAAAATAAAAATACTTATGCCAGGCATGGTGGCTGGCGCCTGTAATCCTAGCACTTTGGGAACCCTAGGTAGGAGGATCACTTAAGCCCAGGAGTTTGAGAACAGACTGAGCAATGTGGCAAAACCTCATCTGCAAAAAATAAAAAAACCATCCAGGCATGGTGGTGTGCACCTGTAATCCCAGCTACTCGGGAGGCTGATGCAGGAGGGTCACCTGAGCCCGAGAGGTTGAGGCTGCAGTGAACATAATCACGCCACTGCACTCCAGTGACAGCACAAGACCCTGTCTCTAAAAAACAAATAAATAAAAAATAAATAAAAATGAAAATAAAAAATAAAAATACCTAATCATAAAGCAGTAAACTCCATTTTGCTCTCCTTTTGTATTAGTATCATCTGCCCACTCAAGCCAGTGAAGTCCAAAGTCCAGTACCTTGCCTCAAACCCCATGTCCAGAAGTCTGTCTGCCTCATCCAACACCAGGACATCCAGGGATCGCACACAGCTGGCCAGATCCAAGCCTTCCGCCTTCCTCCGGAACATGTCCTCCAAGCGGCCTGGAGTGGCCACAATGATGTTCCCACTTTGGAAAGAAAGTTAACATTTATCAAACTCTCTGGATCTTGGGAATGTGGTTGATGATTACCAAAATACCAAGTTTTATATCCCCGCAAAGTCATTTAAGCCCTAGTGAAGAGAACGAAGAGCATGAGAGTGAAAGAGTGCTGCAGGGTAGAAAGAGGGAGGGCTGCGGCGAGACGGGGTCTGGGCTCTGGGCTATGACCCAGACAAGGTTGGCAAACTCCAGCTCCCGGACCAAACCTGGGCTGCTGCTGCCTGTCCTTGCCAAGTATTTTATTGGCAGACAACCACGCCCATTTATTCACGTGTTGTCTATCGCTGCCTTCACACTACAACAGCAGTTGAGTAACTGAGATGGAGACCATATGGTTCACAAAGCCGAAAACATTTACCATCTGCTCCTTTACAAAAAAAGCTTACCAACCTCTGACCTACGCAAGTTACTCAACCATGGTAGGCCCCAGGTAACTCACATGTAACATGGAAATGTTGACAGAATTAAGAGAATCCTATGTAAAGATCACAAACTGGCAGACTCAGGGCCAGATGTGGCTCCCTCAGACTGGCTCACCTACAAGATGTGTTTTTCAAATGTGGATTACACGCCAACAGTTAAAAATCAGAAGATTACACATACAAATCTGGAATTCCATCTTCTTTTTAAAAAATTCAAAGCCTGGCACTACTGAGCCGAGTCCCCCCAGGCAACTACCAGCTGGAGCTGAGTATTCAAGGCAGCTACTGGCCAGTTCCTCACCATCCCCCAGCCCCGCACTCATCTATCCTGACCACTCATTTATCTTCACGTCGTTCTCTTGACCTCTATGAGAACCTGAGTTTGTGAAGTGCTCATCAGGGCCTTATGGGAAGGAGCCAGCAAAGCGCAATGGGAAGCTGGCCTGGAGAAAACACCTTTTTGTAGGGGGAGGAGGCTGCTGAAAGGGGGACCCACAGTTAGGCTGAGATCACACATCGATTCTTAGGTTCAATGCCAAAAGCAAGCAAAGAAACGAGCAGACACGAGCAAACTTACCCTTGTTGCTTAAACCTCTCAACATCTTCTCCAGGATTCCTGCCTCCGATCCAAAGAATCTGACTGCAAGAAGAAAACAGCCTTTGATTAAGTTGGACAAAACAACAGCCCATGGCTAACAGGGACAGTGCATCCAATTCACCTGAACTCAGGGAAGTGCTTCGTGAAATGCGACAGGACCTCGTCTATTTGAATGGCCAGCTCTCGAGTGGGGGTGATGATTATGGCCCCAACCTACCCACGTGGAAGGAAGGGACACAGTCAGCAGCGCAAGGGACTCCCAGAGAGGAACTCATAGGCCCTCCGCCCTCCACCACACAAAGGAAAGTTCTAGAGAAACAGTAGTTCCCAGACTTTCTCAGCAGTATCTCTGAGCACATTATCAGCTACTTTGAATTATGGTTACTCGTCATCATACACTGCAGTTATGCTCTTTCAAGTCACTAAGAACAGTGAATTAGTGAACGCTGAACCACTGCTCACAGGGGAAACACAGGGTTAGGTTCCTGCCAGTCTCTGGGCATGACATTTTTGTCAACCAATCAATACATAACCCTATTTTATGTCTGTTTGTGCTTAAAAGACTCTGTTTAATAAATACTATTGATTCATTCCCATTGAACTCGTGGCCAACAGCACATTAACTCATGCTTGAGCTTGTGCTTCTCTAGCGCGGAGATTTTCTCTGCATGTCATAACCTTCTTGCACCCAGGAACACTAGACTGCATTACATCACAGGGCCATTTCAAAAACCAAAATCACCACCATAAAGCACAAAAATGTGCAAAATGGCCGGGCACGGTAGCTCACACCTGTAATCCCAGCACTTTGGGAGGCCGAGGCGGAAGAATCACTTGAGCCCAAGAGTTTGAGATCAGCCTGGGTAACATGTCAAAACCCCATCTCCTCAAAAAATACAAAAAATGACCCAGACATGATGGTCCACACCTGTAGTCCCAGCTACTTGGAAGGCTGAGGCAGGAGGACAGCTTAAGCCTGGGAGGTGGAGGTTGCAGTGAGATGAGATCACACCACTGCACTCCAGCCTGGGTGACAGAGCAAAACCCTGTCTCAGGGAAAAAAGAAAAAAAAAAAAAAGGTAAAAAACATGGCACTAAATAGATGACGAAAAGGACACTGTTTACACCTGAGCAGTAAAACAAAAGGCAGCTCTGCTCACGCCCATGACCACAGAAGCACCAAGGATCCACTGGGGTGTTCTAAATTTTAACGAGCAGGCAAATTCACAAATACAGAATCCACAAATAATGAGGATTAATTGTCTTCTTTTTCAAGTTTCATTCATTCATTCATTATTTGTAGAGATGAAGTCTCACTGCGTTGCCCAGGCTGGTCTCAAACTCCTGGACTCCAGTGATCCTCCAGACTCAGCCTCCCAAAGTGCTGGGATTACAGGCGTAAGCCACGGCTTCTGGCCTATTTTTTCACATTTGTGGCCAGCTTCTTAATCCAATATGAACTCTCTGATGACTAGGTGAAAATAAATCACTTTTGTTGTCCTCACCTGACTCTTTTTTAACTTCTCTTCTCTTCTCAGAAGAATTTCCAGGATGGGGATGACAAAAGCGAGTGTTTTGCCACTACCTGTGACCTGCAAACAGAGAGTTTTGGTTTCCCTTTCTTCCTCAGAGTTCATTTGAGGGAGAACACGAGGACAGGCTGCACATACCCGAGGCACTCACCGCTTCTGCAGCGACATCTTTGTTTCGCATGAACAGAGGGATGGTTGCGGACTAAAGGGAGAGATTGCAAAGCACGGGTTAAAGGATGCCATCAATTCACAGGTGAGACCAGAAGCCCTAGGAACATAATGGGCGGCTAAGGTCACAGTAGGTCCCACCACAAAAGGTGCTCTGAGTAACCAAGTCACCATAGAGAAGTTGAATCAAACGTGGCAACTGTGTCTACATGGACGGCGTGTGGGGACAGTGAGCTGAGCTGGGAGGTGGGAGTCCTGAATTCTAGCCCTGTCGCTCCTACTTTCCTTCTGAACCAGGAAGGGGTTGAAGACATTGGGTTTTAGGGTCCCTTCCAGCTCTAGTATCACAGAATCATGATTCAAATAAACCCTCTCATTTTAAGCACTGTACAGGTCGCCAGACTTTACAAGAAACCTGGTTTTAGCAATCAAAAAAGCTAAACCTCAATTAGATTCAGGCCTTGGCCTGGAGGCTGCTCCCTCCAGGATTCAGCCCTGGTCCCCAGGGCCTGAGCTCACTTAAATCGCAGCAGGTGTAATATTATTCCAACTGCCCCTACGCAGTGATCTCTATCCCCCTGCTCAACCCCTGAGGGAACATTTGGCAATGGAAGGAGACACTTTTGGTTGTCAAAACCCAGGGTGGGCCAGGCGTGGTGGCTCACATCTATAATCACAGCACTTTGGGAGGCCCAGGTGGGTAGATCCCTTAAGGCCAGGAGTTCCACATCAGCCAGGCAACATAGGGAGACTCTGTCTCTACAAAGAAAATTTTTTTAATTATGTGGGTGTGGTGGTGCATGCCTGCGGTCCCAGCTACTCAGGAGGCTAAGGTAAGAGGATCACCTAGGCCCAGGGAGGTCGAGGCTACTGTGAGTTGTGACTGTGCCACTGCACTCCAGCCTGGGTAACAGAGCAAGACCCTGCCTCAAAAAATAAATAAATAAAATACAACCAGGGTTGGGAGGTGATGTCCTCTGATGGACAGATTCCAGTGATGTTGTTAAACATCCTACAATGGCCGGGCGCGGTGGCTCACGCTTGTAATCCCAGCACTTTGGGAGGTCGAGGCGGGCGGATCACAAGGTCAGGAGATCGAGACCACGGTGAAACCCCGTCTCTACTAAAAAATACAAAAAATTAGCCGGGCGCAGTGGCGGGCACCTGTAGTCCCAGCTACTCGGAGAGGCTGAGGCAGGAGAATGGCGTGAACCCGGGAGGCGGAGCTTGCAGTGAGCCGAGATTGCGCCACTGCACTCCAGCCCGGGCGACAGAGCGAGACTCCATCTCAAAAAAAAAAAAAAAAAAAAAAAAAAACATCCTACAATGCCCAGGACAGCCCCATAACCAAAAATTTTCTAGCACAAAATGTCAATAGTGCCAACAGTGAGGACCCTGCTTCAGGCCATTGCTGTCCAACAGAAATGAAATGTGAACCACATAAACAATTTTAAATTTTCTAGTAGCCATAGTAAGAAAAGTAAAAAGAAATGGGTGAAATAAATTTTAATATTTTATTTAACCCAATATATCAAAAATATTGTCCCTTCACATTTAATCAATATTTAAAAATCAACATTTTCCATTCTTTTTTCATACTAGGTCTTCAAAATCTAGTGTGTTATTTGATACTCAGAGTACACTTTGATTTGAACAAAGTGTATTTCAAGCACTCGATAGCCATGTCTGATGACTGTGTAGTGGATGACAGGTCTAGACAATGAGCTCTGAGGCCAGAGATTGGGTCTTGCTCACACTACATTCCCTAGGCAGGGCACCTAGCACTCCCAGTTTTCATCTCCAGCCCTGCCTGCTGGAAATATATTCTCCACATTCCTCGGAATCTTATGGGCATCTCAAACTCAAGACTTCATTTATTTTAAAAAAATTTTTGTGATGACAGGGCCTCCCTATGTTGTCCAGGCTGGTCTTGAACCCCTGGTCTCAAGTGATCCTTCCACCTTGGTCTCCAAAAGTGCTAGGATTACAGGCATGAGCCACCGTGCCTGGCCATTATTTATTTTAATTTCAGAGATGCAGGTCTCGCTATGTTGCTCAGGCTGGTCTTGAACTGCTGGGCTCAAGGGATCCTCCCACCTCAGCCTTCCAAACAAATGGTACTACAGGCAGGTGCCACAGTACCCAGCTCAGTGTTTAAAAACAGGACTCTTGTGGTCAGGCGCGGTGGCTCACTCCTGTAATCCCAGCACTTTGGGAGGCCAAGGCGGGCGTACCTGAGGTCAGGAGTTCGAGACCAGCCTGGCCAACATGGTGAAATCCCGTCTCTACTAAAAATACAAAAATTAGCCAGGCGTGGTGGTGCATGCCTGTAACCCCAGCTACTCGGAAGGCTGAGATGGGAGAATCGCTTGAACCCGGGAGGCAGAAGTTGCAGTGAGACGAGATTGTGTCATTGCACTCCAACCTGGGCAACAGAGCAAGATTCTGTCTCAGAAAAGTTAAAAACAAACAAACAAAAAAACAAAAAAAGAACTCTTGACTTTCCCTCTGAAACCTGATACACACGCCAGTCATTCTCGGGAAATGGTAACACCATTCACTCAGCTCCTAATAAAAATCGGACGGGTGAGGTGGCTCAGCCTGTAATCCCAGCACTTTGGGAGGCCAAGGCGGGTGGATCACGAGGTCAGGAGTTCAAGACGAACCTGGCCAAGATGGTGAAACCCCGTGTCTACTAAAAATACATAAAATTAGCCGGGCGTGGTGGCAGGCACCTGTAATCTCAGCTACTTGGAAGGTTCAGGCAGAGAATTGCTTTAACCCAGGAGGCGGAGGTTGCAGTGAGCCAAGATGGTGCCACTGCACTCCAGCCTGGGCAACAGAGCAAGATTCCATCTAAAAAAAAAAAAAAGAATAAAAACCTCAGGTCCTTGTAGAGTCTTCTTTCCTAACCTCCACTTCCAGTCCCTTAGCAACCTTAAAGCTATCCCAAATGTGACTTCAATATCCACTGGTTCCACCCTACTCCAAGTCACCATCATTTCTTACCTGAAAATGGCCTCCTAAGCGACCTGCCTGCTTCATCTCTTATGCCTGGAAAGGCCACTCTCTACAGAGAAATCACAGCCCTTCCCTTCCTAAACATCTTCCCAGATAAGATGGCTTCCCACTACATTTAGAATGAAATCCAAGCGCCTACAAGACCCTGCACAATCCATCTCTTACACTACTCTTGATGTTCAGCCACAAAGGCCTCCTTTCTGCTGCTCAAACCATCTGCAGCCTGCCCCAGGGCATTTATGTGCACTGGTATTTCTCTCCACTGGAATAATCTCCCCCTAGTCACCGCAGAGCCAGCTCCTTCTCAATCACTGAGGTCTCAGCTCAATGCACCTCCTCAGAGAGGCCTTCCTTAACACCCTGTCTCACCTCCTTTCCAGTCCTCGCGCGACACTATCACAGCCGTCTTAGTTCTTTCATAACACTTACCAGCAGCTGAAATTATCCTTTCTCTAGCTCTTGCACTAGAAAGTAAGGCTGTGAGCAGATGCCAATACTGCAAACTCTCTAGAGCCTAGAAGAGTTCCTGACACATAGCAGGTCCTCAAGAAATATTCTTGAAGAGATGCATAACAACGGTAACCCTTACTGAGCTCCTACAGTGTGCCGACTGGTTTATTTAGTCCCCACAGCAACCCCATAAGGAGGGTGTTATTTTTTCGTCATTTCACAGAGAAGGAAAATGAAGCACGGAGAGGTTAAGCCATTTGCCCGAGGTCTCACAGCTACAGCGAGAAGGGCCAGGATGAGAACCAGGTTTGAGACCCCAGCACCCGAGGGCGGGGTGGGTCGCGGCCCCTCTGCCGGCTCGCTGGCCAAGCAGCTCCGCATCCCGCCAGTCTGGGCAGCCTGGAGACGAGGCAAGAGCCCCAGCTGGAGGGATGAGCGCCCCAGGGCTCAGATCTGTCCGATCACCTCCAGTGGGTCCGATGCAGCGGGTGCCTGCCCCTCTCCCAGCCTCACTCCCCCCCCCAGGGAACGATACCTGCACCGGCGTCATGTACGGGAAGCCCAGCTCCCGCAGCGCGCCCAGCACCTGCGGGTGCAGCGGCACTGGCAGCGACTCCCAGGAGCCCTCCGTCACATGCTCCATGGCGCGCTCCTTCGCCGCCTCGGTCGCCGCTGCTCGAACGCGCCCTGTGCACCCCCAACGAGCACTTCCGCTTCCGGCAGCTCCGGCGGCCGGCCGGGAACTTCGCTGGAGCAGTAGAGTTCCGGAGCGCGGCGAAGCCTCCCACGCCGCGGGAGGGAGGAAAGGCGCCCGCGGGACGGTGGAGGCAGGCGGCGGGGCAGGCCTGAGGAGTTATACCCGCCCCGCACAGCCCCCTGGGCTCCGGGCGCCTCTCCGCACCGGGCAGGGGTTTTGGCGGGAGGGAGTCTGGCCCGGCCCTCCCACTTTCTCTGCCCCTCGGAGGCAGGTGGCAGCAGAGGACCGCGTCCAGGCCGAAGGACAGCGGGGCTGGCTGCCGTGGGCAAAGAAACGTGTCGGGGACCTGGGTTAGCAGCCCTGCAAAACAGGCAGCCGCTGATGGCGGGGATCCGATGGCCGGTACGTCCCGAATGTTGGTTTACTTTCCTGGAAGTTAGGGTCAAGAGTCCTAACTAAGAACACTGTCCCATTCCTCTGTTCACTGTTGGCCTGGGCCATTCATGTCCACATACCTTCACTCAGCAAGCTTTTTTTTTTTCTTTTTTTGAGACGGAGTCTCGCTCTGTTGCCCAGGCTGTAGGCTGGGTGCGATCTCGGCTCACTGCAAGCTCCGCCTCCCGGGTTCACGCCATTCTCCTGCCTCAGCCTCCCGAGTAGCTGGGACTATAGGCGCCCGCCACTACGCCCGGCTAATTTTTTGTATTTTTAGTAGAGATGGGGTTTCACCGTGTTAACCAGGATGGTCTCGATCTCCTGACCTCGTGATCCGCCCGCCTCGGCCTCCCAAGGTGCTGGGATTACAGGCGTGAGCCACCGCGCCCGGCCTTCACTCAGCAAACTTTTATTGACCACTCATTGTGTGCCCTCTATGAGGGCCTATCTCCTCCACCTATGTGCATGGCTTGCTCCTGTTGAGGCTCTGAAAACGAAACTCCAAAATGAAGGCCCCAGAGGCAGCCTCAGAAGCAAGTTTCTCTCTGACCTTCTGCCCCCTCTCTGATCTCTGATTCTCTGAGGCTAACCATAGAAACTCAAGAATCCCTCTTGCCCATGACGGAGCATAGAAACGGGAATCCCTTTTCTCCAAAGTCAGCCATAAAACCTAAAAATATTACTCTCTCTCCACCTTTCTGTGAAAAAAGTGTCCATAAAGAAATTACCGGCCTGGCACGGTGGCTCACGCCTGTAATCCCAGCACTTTGGGAGGCCAAGGCGGGCAGATCGCAAGGTCAGGAGTTCAAGACCAGCCTGGCCAATATGGTGAAACCCCATCTCTACTAAAAATACAGAAATTAGCCGGGCGTGGTGGCGCATGCCTGTGGTCCCAGCTACTCGGGAGCCTGAGGCAGAAGAATCGCTTGAACCAGGGAGGTGGAGGCTGCGCTACTGCACTCCAGCCTGGGTGACAGAGTGAGACTCAATCTCAAAAAAAGAAAAAGAAAAAAATTATCTGGGCTAGGCGCGGTGGCTCGTGCCTGTAATCCCAGCACTTTGGGAGGCCGAGGCAGGCGGATCATCTAAGGTCAGGAGTTTGAGACCAGCCTGGCCAACGTGGTGAAACCCCGTCTCTACTAAAAATACAAAAAATTAGCCAGGTGTGGTGGCAGGTGCCTGCAGCTACTCCGGAGGCTGAGCTACGAGCATCGCTTGAACCTGAGAAGTGGAAGCTGCAGTGATCCTAGATCGCACCACTGCATTCCAGCCTGGGCAACAGAGTGAGACTCAAGTCTCAAAAAAAAAAAAAAAAAAGGCTAGACACGGTGGCTCACGCCTGTAATCCTATAATCCTAGCACTTTCGGATGCCGAGGCGGGCAGATTGCCTGAGCTCAGGAGTTCGAGACCAGACAGTGAAATCCCGTCTCTACTAAAAATACAAAAAAAATTAGCCAGATGTGGCAGTGTGCGCCTGTATTCCCAGCTACTTGGGAGGCTGAGGCAGGAGAATGACGTGAACCCGGGAGGCGGAGGCTGCAGTGAGCTAAGATTGCGCCACCACACTCCAGCCTGGGCGACAGAGATAGACTGTCTCCAAAAAAAAAAAAAAAAATTTATCTGACCTCCTTTGTTTTGCTTGTAGGTTGTAAGACCCCATTCCAGGAAGGGTTCTTTCCCCTACCCAGAAGGAAAGAATGCTGCACAGAGAGGCTGAAAAGAATCCAGACAGGCCTTGTTGGGCTTCCCCACTCAGTCTATGAGCATTAGATCATGCCCTTCTTGTCCAGTCCTATTTCTACTCAGCTGTGCATATTTTGTTGAGCCTAAGCATAAAAATAGTTTTCCCTGTAACTTTGGGTCTTAATTCTGAAGGTTCCTTTGTCATGTAAAAGCATAACCGAATAAATTTGTATCACTTTTCTCCTATTAATCTGCCTTTTTTCAGTTGAATTTTTAGAGAAACCTGAGAGCAAAGGGGAAGTTTTCCCTTACACTCCCTTACATTCCACTTGGACTTTTGAAATCACCTTCTCAGTGTTACCTTCCTTTCTGCATCACTGAAACTCCTACCCTGATTTATGTTCCCTTCTTAGCATTTACCATTATCTCTTTCTCGACACACATACACACACACACCTTATCAGGTTCATCTCTGCCACCAAAATGTAAAATCCACATTAACAGGGTCTTTTCTCTATCTTCTTTATCCCAGGGACTATCACTGTCGCACACAGCAATCACTCAAACATTTGTGGGATTAATAAATGGGAATACAACTCATGCAGACTGCAGTCATCTCAAATTAAGTAAAAGACAACAGCCTGAAGCCACATTTTCAATGAAATGATCATCACATTCTCAAAACACCTTTGACAACTTTTATAAAATAGGACTTCGGCCAGGCACGGTGGCTCATGTCTACAATCCCAACCCTTTGGGAGGCTGAGGCAGGAGGATCACTTGAGCCCAGGAGAATGAGGCCAGCCTGGGCAACATACAGGAGACTCTGCCTCTACAGAAATAATTTTTTAATTAGCTAGGCGTGGTGGTGCATGCCTGTGGTCCCAGCTACTTGGGAGGCTCAGATGAGAGGATCACTTGAGAGGTTAAGGCCCCAGTGAGCCATGTTTGTGCCACTGCACTCCAGTCCAGGTAACAAAGCAAGACCCTGTCTTTAACAAACAAAAAATGTAGTCCCAGCTACTTGGAGAGCTGAGGTGGTAGGATCACTTCAGCCCGGGAGGTTGAGGCTTCAGTGAGCAGAGATCAAGCCAACCTGGGAACAGAGTGAGATCCTGTCTCCAAAAAAAGAAAAGGTGGGGGACTTCACAGACAGTTCTGAAAGCAAAGGCACAGGGAAATTACATATCTGTGTGTGTCTTCTGGGCTCTACTACCTACTAGTTTTCTGACCTTAGGACCCTTTCCAAGCCTGTTTTCCTCTTCACTTCCAAAATGATTTTACCCAAGGTAATGGCAGTTTTGAAGCATGAATAAGACAGACCAAGTAAAGTGCTTAGTACTAGATGGAGACATTACACAGTACTCAATAAATGGTAGCTGCTTTTATTACCAGCAGGCCGTTAGTCTCACAGAGGAAGAACAGTTTCTACACGTGGTGATCTAGTCTCTGCTTCCACCTTTCACTCTCTTATTTGTGGCCTTGGGCAAATCATTTAATCTGTCTTTAAAGCTATTTCCCACATTCATAAACCACGCGGGCAAGTGAAAATAATTCAACCCTTTTTTCCCAAACAGAAAAATACTTGAGATTTTAGCACTGATCCATCAGAGAAGCCACACTGGAAAACCTATGCAGAAAACCTTGGTACCATTCACTATCCTCAAGTTTATAGTATTAAAAAGTAACAGACGTAATAGGCATAAATATTCAGAAAACATGGACATGTCTCATGTCAAATAAGAACAGAAAGTTGGTGTGTAAAAACTGTAGATTAGCTGCAATATATAAAACACAGAATACTGTTTTTAAAAAGAATTGTTTATTTACCGAACCTGGGGCATATTAGATACAACCAATTTTAAATTTACATCTTTTAAATCAATTTTGAAGTGTTTCACACACAAAAAAAAACTTGGCATGCAACAGTTGTCCTAAGGTGAAAGTCACCTCATTAATAAACTGTTGCAAGTGTTCTCACCCAAGGTGGAAAAATGGTTTATCCTGAACGTGAAAACCTGTAACAAATTTAAATTAATTATATAAAACTCGTTACTTGTAGTTTTCCCCTTGCAAAGATCCAAAAAAAAAATGTACAAGTAACTAATATGTATCAGTCACAACATAATCCTGGATCATTCCCATACCAAAACCAGATGCTCTTTTAATTTTAAGCCCATCATCAGAGAACAAGAGAAAGTAATTTCATTTTACTCAAAACAAGATTCACATGTGCCAAAAAAGAAAGAACCAAAAGAAACAGAAACCCTAATGCTGACACTGATGTTCAGTACCCTACACAGTGGCCCAAAGGCCACTGATCAAAAATAAAATAGTGGCTGTATATCACTGAAATGAAATCCAAGAGGCTTTAACCCTTTGGCATCAGAAATCCGGACTTTTCCAATTGTGTAAATGCTTATTTCTTACATGCCAAGAGTGGGAGAATGTGCCAGTGTGGAAAGAAAAAAAGCCACCACTCACTGGGACACCCAGAGAATTGGCTTTAACAGACAATTAGAGGGTTAGGCAGAAACCCAAAAATGGTTATTAGCTGCTTGTGTCATCAATTTAAGTGGAGATGATTGAGTCCTAAGGTACTTGTAAAAATGTATGCAGGAAAATGTAAGCTGAGTCATAGTTTTAAAGCAAAACAAGAAAACAAAGTATGAAAGTACCCAGCCTGGCAGCATATGCCCAAGTCAGAGAGCTCTGCCATTAGGACAGGCAGAAACCGTCAAGATTCAAACTGCTGTTTCTCATAAGGACTCAACAAAAATGAATCTTTACTGACTTGAACCACAGACTGAGGGAATCCAAAGAATGCAGTCATTTTGGAAAGTATTATCAGGCTTTGTGCTGATTTCCTGAACAAACTGCATTATATTATGAAAACAAAAGGAAAAGAAGAAATAATAAAAACTATACTCCCGTATTTCACTTACAGTGTTTGAGTTCCTGGAAGGACCTATATAATGGAGGCAGCATTCAAACAAGAAATTATGCCAATCAACTGTCAAATTTTCACTATAATTTTCCTAAAAAGGCGTTTTCCCCCCAATATCTATTAATCACAAAGAAACATAAGTTGTGAATGTACAGTTCAGAAAAGAAAAATGGAGAAACTAATGACATTATGACCAAGGTGTGTGGTAAACAGTGAATTCTGAGTTGGGATCATCAGGAAGAGGCTTTTTAAACAACCCTCCGGACTTCAAAAAATCTCTTCAGATAGTAGATCTGTCCCAATGTCATGGCAACTAGAACAAGAGCTTCAAAGAAGGACCACAGGACCACTCTGCTGTTTGTGTTGTCGTTGACTGTTGAGGACAAAACAAACAAACAAAATTTAACAATTCTCCCCCAAAAAAACATAGGCATCATAAATATTCTAGTCTTCACTCTGTGTGAAAGTAATATTGTGTACACCACTCATAGATGTTCCTCAACTTAACGATGGGGTTACAGCCCAATAAACCCAGCTTATGTTGAAAATACATAAGTCAAAAATATATTTAATACACCTAACCTAGCAAACATCATAGCTTAGCCTAGCCTACATAAAACATGATCAAAACATTTACATTAGCCTACAGTTGAGCAAAAGCATCTAACAACACAAAGATTATTTTATAATAAAGTGTTGTATATCTCATATAAGTTAAACTGCATTTTATTATTATTTTATATTTTATTTATCAAGTTAGTGAACACTGCACTGAAAGTAAAAAACAGAATGGTTGCATGGGTACTTGATGCTCAGTTTCTTCTGAATGCACATCACTTTTGCACCATCATAAAGCTGAAAATTTCTAAGTGAAGTCATTGTAACCTGTGGGTCACCTATACTCTAAATATTTTTGTCTCCAAGCAACTCAACATACTCCAAAGCAAAGACTTTTTTGTTTGCTCTGTTGCCCAGGCTGGAATGCCATGACACAATCATAGTTCACTGCAACCTTGAACTGGACTCAAGCAATCCTGCCACCTCAGCCTCCCGAGTAGCTCGGAGTACAGGTATGCACCAGCCCATCTGACTAACTTTTTCTGTTTTTGTAGAGAAAGGGTCTTGCTATGTTGGCGAAGTTGGTCTTGAACTCCTGGCCTCAACTGACCCTTCTGCCTCAGCCTCCCAAAGTAGAAGCAAAGATTTTTAAAAGAAATCTTAAAGATTCACTGGGTACAGCCAAGTCCATTCTGCTTGTATACGGGGAGCAGAGAAGAAAAGGTGACTTGCCCAAGGTCATAATTCTAGGGTTAAAACCCAATCCAACCATCTTTCTCCCTCACCATTGAAACGTCCTGTATTAGTATCCAATTTGCTGAATCAGAAAACTGACTTCTAAAAAAAATTAAGGAATTATTTCAAAATCACGGTTATCCAAAATGCAATTATTTACAAAGTCAAAATATGGCAGTCTGAGTGTCTTTTTCCCAAAATATGTTACAAATATTTGTTGAGCACCTATGTACTTGGCAATTGTTCTCAATGGAAGAGGTTACTCAGTTATATGTATCCATACTGACAGTTACTACCAGACCATCAAATACAAGACAAACTGTGCTCATCTGTCCTGCTCTCAAACTAAGGATTTGATCCTTAAAGTAAAATCCACACCTACTCTATATTTACTATACTCAATTTGTTACATTCAAGTTTCTGATCAAATTCTTTTTATTTACATATTTTTTTTTCAGTCAGAAAAAAAAATTTTACATTCACTGTCACCCAGGCTGGAGGGCAGTGGCGCAATCTCAGCTCACTGCAACCTCTGCCTTCTGGGTTCAAGTGATTCTTCTGTCTCAGACTCCTGAGTAGCTGGGATTACAGGAGCACACCACCATGCCTGGCTAATTTTTGTATTTTTAGTAGAGATAGGGCTTCACCATGTTGGCCAGGCTGGTCTTGAACTCCTAACCTCAGGTGATCTGCCTGCCTCGGCCTCCCAAAGTGCTGGGATTATAGGCATGAGCCACCACGCCTGGCCAAATTCTTTTTATTTTTATTTATTTATTTTTTTTTTTGAGACGGAGTCTTGCTCTGTCACCCAGGCTGGAGTGCAGTGGCACGATCTCGGCTCACTGCACGCTCCACCTCACGGGTTCACGCCATTCTCCTGCCTCAGCCTCCCCAGCAGCTGGGACTACAGGCGCACGCCGCGACGCCCAGCTAATTTTTTTGTATTTTTAGTAGAGACAGGGTTTCACCGTTAGCCAGTATGGTCTCGATCTCCTGACCTCGTGATCCGCCCGCCTCGGCCTCCCAAAGTGCTGGGATTACAGGCACGAGCCACCGCACCCAGCTCCAAATTCTTTTTATTTTTAAATGTTTTTTTTTTTTTTTTTTTTATGTTTTGAGACAGAGTTTCACTCTTGTTGCCCACGCTGGAGTGCAATGACGTGATCTCAGCTCACTGCAACCTCCACCTCCTGGGTTCAAGCGATTCTCCTGCCTCAGCCTCCCAAGTGGCTGGGCTTAGAGGCATGTACCACCACACCCAACTAATTTTGTATTTTTAGTAGAGATGCAGTTTCTCCATGTTAGTCAGGCTGGTCTCGAACTCCCAACCTCAGGTGATCCACCCACCTCGGCCTCCCAAAGTGCTGGGATTATAGGCATGAGCCATCACGCCTGGCCAATTTATTTTATTTTTTTAAAAAACAGTCTCGTGTTGCCCAGGTTGGTCTCAAGCTCCTGACCTCAAACAATCCTCCTGCCTCAGCCTCTGAAGCAGCTAAGACTACAGGCACAAGCCATTGTGTCCAACTCTCCAGTCAAATTCTATAGCCTTAGCTTTTAATTACTATATAGGCCGGGCACAGTGGCTCATGCCTGTAATCCCAGCACTTTGTGAGATCGAGGCAGGTGGATCACGAGGTCAGGAGATCGAGACCATCCTGGCTAACATGGTGAAACCCCGTCTCTACTAAAAATAAAAAAAATTACCCAGGTGTGGTGGCGGGCACCTGTAGTCCCAACTACTTGAGAGGCTGAGGCAGGAGAATGGCGTGAACCTGGGAGGCGGAGCTTGCAGTGAGCCGAGTTTGCACCATTGCACTCCTGCCTGGGCAACAGAGCAAGACTCCGTCTCAAAAAAAAAAAAAAAAAAAAAAAATTCTATGTAGTGTTTTATTTTTCTGCAAATGGCCAACATTAAAAACAATTACACTATAATCCCAGGACTTTGGGAGGCCAAGACGGGAGGACTGCTTTAGCTCAGGAGTCAGAGGCCAACCCTGGGCAATATGGAGAAACTCATTCTCTACAATACCAAAAAAAAAAAAAAAAAATTAGCCAGGTGTAGTGGCACATGCCTGTAGTTCCAGCTACTTGGGAGGTTGAGGCGGGAGGATCACTGGAGCCCAGGAGGTTGAGGCTGCAGTGAGCTATACTGTCACCACAGCACTACAGGCTGGGCAACCGAGTAAGACCCTGTGTCTCGAAAAAGAAAATAGGGCTGTGCGCGGTGGCTCACGCCTGTAATCCCAGCACTTTGGGAGGCCGAGGCGGGTGGATCACAAGGTGAAGAGATCGAAACCATCCTGGCCAACATGGTGAAACCCCGTCTACTAAAAATACAAAAATTAGCTGGACTTAAAGATTCACTGGGTACAGCCAAGTCCATTCTGCTTGTATACGGGGAGCAGAGAAGAAAAGGTGACTTGCCCAAGGTCATAATTCTAGGGTTAAAACCCAATCCAACCATCTTTCTCCCTCACCATTGAAACGTCATATATTACTATCCATTTTGCTGAATCAGAAAACTGACTTCTAAAAAAATTAAGGAATTATTTCAAAATCACAGTTATCCAAAATGCAATTATTTACAACATCAAAATTTGGTGGTAGCGTGCGCCTGTAGTCTCAGCTACTCAGGAGGCTGAGGCAGGAGAATCGCTTGAACCCAGAAGGTGGAGACTGCAGTGGGCTGAGATAGCACCACTGCACTCCAGCCTGGGCGACAGAGCAAGACTCAATCTAAAAAAAAAAAAAAAAAAAAAACCAGAGAGTCTGATAACAAGAAAACAGGCCAGGCATAGTGGTTCATGCCTGTAATCCCAGCACTTTGAAAGGCAGAGGCAGGTGGATCACTTGAGCCCACGAGTTCAAGACCAGCCTAGGCAACTCCTGGGTTGAAGTGATCTCAGCCTCCCAAGCAGCTGGGATTACATGTGCCTGGCTAATTTTTGTATTTTTAGTAGAGAAGGGGTTGCACCATATTGGCCAGGCTGTTCTCTGGGCCAGGCTGGTCTCGAACTACTGACCTCGTGATTCGCCTGCCTCGTCCTCCCAAAGTGCTGGGATTACAAGCATGAGCCACTGAGCTCGGCGTAATTTTTGCATTTTTAGTAGAGACCAGGTTTCACCATGTTGGCCAGGCTGGTCTCAAACTCCTGACCTCAGGTGATCCACTGCCTTGGCCTCCCAAAGAAAAATGCACCTTTAAGTTTAAATAGAACACATTGAAGCACAATAACATCAGAATATAGTGATCTGGGACACTGTCCCCATGCCACTCATATATCAGCCTGATCTAGAAGCAACACATTATTATTACAACACTGTAGTGAAAGGGTCTCATTATGTTCACTGCTGAGAAGTGGGTCCTACAGGAAGACTCACAAAAACAAAACATGATGGGAACCATTTGCTTTGTAAATTTAAACTGAATACCTATTAATTCAATTCTAGAAATTGCTAACACTTTTAAATATGAACACATAGCTCACTATTTGTGAAACAAATACAGGAGTATCTCCACTCAAATCATGGGTGAGAGAACAAGGTTGGACACCCTAAAGACTGGAAGACAGGCTGGGCGCGGTGGCTCAAGCCTGTAATCCCAGCACTTTGGGAGGCCAAGGTGGGCGGATCACAAGGTCAGGAGATCGAGACCATCCTGGCTAACACGGTGAAACCCCGTCTCTACTAAAAAAAAATACAAAAAATTAGCTGGGCGCGGTGGCGGGTGCCTGTAGTCCCAGCTACTCGGGAGGTTGAGGCAGGAGAATGGCGTGAACCCGGGAGGCAGAGCTTGCAGTGAGCCGAGATCGCGCCACTGCATTCCAGCCTGGGGGAGAGAGCAAGACTCCGTCTCAAAAAAAAATAAATAAAATAAAAAAAAAAAAGACTGGAAGACATGTGCTTCCTCTGGCCACTGTGTTCCCAAGAACTTCTATAACTTGAAAGCCATCTGGTCTGAACCAGTTAAAATTGCAAAGTAGAGGAACTTGCCCTCTGAGTTAGTTCAGTGACCTTCCAACTCCAGAATGGGCTGTTCCCCATCTGGGAACAAGGTAACCAACGCATGGGTCCCAACAAGGTAAGAGAGAAAAAGTGAAGATCCCAGTTGGTGAGATTAAGAGTGGAGGCAAGGAGAAAAACTGTGAGGCAAGAGGCTGTAGTGCTTGTAAACAAGCCTTGGTCCATAACATGCGCCACTCCACTCCTAAAACAAGTGGAGATGAGGGGAGATCTCTAGGCTATTACATTTACACACCTTCCTGCCAACACAAGCTGATGTCTGTGCTCTAGATCCTGAAGATTTGTTTCCATAAGTAGCAAGAACAGATTTAAGGGTGGGAAAAACAGAAACCACATCTGGAAGAAATTCAAGCTGTGCTTATCTCTTTGAGTCACTCTTCACTTCCTACTCCAGTCTCAGAACAAAGATTCCTGACATAAAATCACTGCCCTTAAGACAAGAGCTTGCTCCCAAGCAATCCCCTGCCTCAGCCTCCTGAGTAGCTGGGACTACAGAGATGTGTCACTATGCCTTGCTCTTTTTCCTTTTTTTTTTTTGAGATGGAGTCTCGCTCTGTCGCCAGGCCAGAGTGCAATGGCATGATATCAGCTCACTGCAACCTCCGCCTCCCGGGTTCAAGCAATTCTCCTGCCTCAGCCTCCTGAGTAGCTGAGACTACAGACGCGTGCCACCATGCCCAGCTAATTTTTGTAGTTTTAGTAGAGACGGGATTTCACCATGTTGGCCAGGATGGTCTCAATCTCTTGACCTTGTGATCCGCCCACCTCAGCCTCCCAAAGTGCTAGGATTACAGGTGTGAGCCACTGCCCCCAGCCACCTTGCTCTTTTCATCTCCCCAAGAACTACCTGGAGGATGAAAACACTGAACAATGGTGTGGCCCTGAACCTAATCAATGGAATTGGTCTGTCTGTCAATATAGTACCTCTTAATTTTAAATGCAAAAGCCTAGTTTTTAATGCTCTATCCAGTTCTAAACAGACTTTTCCAACCTAACACAAGATTTCAATCATCACTGTTTCCACAGAAAAATACATTCCAAGTTCCCAACTTACAAACTTGAGGACCCAAACTGATCTTCACCTGGTGACTTGCCTGTACTCATGTTTTGGTGTTTTCTATTCTAACTATATTAAGCTTTACATTTTAGTAAAAAGGTTAAATCTCAGCATCTAGTATTAATCCCACTGGCACATAAATTTCAGGTATGTGATTAAAAACCAATGCAATACGCATTTTACAACATTTTTCCCTTCTGATTTAAGAAAACAATTAGCTTACACCTTAGCTCACCATATATTTTTAAAAACCCAAACTTTTTTTTTTTTCCCCTGAGACAGAGTCTAGCTCCGTTGCCCAGGCTGGAGTACAGTGGCCCAATCTCAGCTCACTGCAACCTCTGCCTCCTGGGTTCAAGTGATTCTCATGCCTCAGCCTCCCAAGTAGCTGGGACTATAGGTACACGCCACCACACCCAGCTAATTTTTTATTTTTTGTAGAGATGAGGTTTCACCATGTTGGCCAGGCTGGTCTCAAACTCCCAACCTCAGGTGATCCGCCTGCCTCAGCCTCCTAAACTGCTGGGATTACAGGCATGAGCCACCACGTCCGGCCAGAAAACCAAACTCTTAAAAACTTGTACTAAATCGTAATAGCATTTTCTGGTTTAGAATGAATGTCCCAATAATAAACTACAAAGCTCCACACACGTGTATGCTCAAAAAGTATCTCGTGTAGGTACACTTTTAAAGCCAATGCTTTCACATAAAATTTGCAAAGTTTCCAAATGAGGAAAATACAAGCAAGCTGTTGAGTAAAACAACCTTCACCATCAGACACTGCTGCAAAGTGATGGCATTCACTTACTGGCTCTGTGTATCCTCTCCCGGACTTCCATGTATTCCTGTTCGTGCTTTACAGCTGTCATCGCCACTGCTAGCTCATTGATCATTTCTTCTAGCTTGTTCTGGTGAGCTACAGAAGGATTTGAAAACAAAACACATTTGTCAATGTCTTTTTTTTTTTTTTTGAGACAGAGTCTCGCTCTGTTGCTCAGGCTGGAGTGCAGTGGCGCTCAATCTCAACTCACTGCAACCTCTGCCTCCCAGGTTGAAGCAATTCTCCTGCCTCAGCCTCCAGAGTAGCTGGGATTACAGGCACACGCTGCCACACCCAGCTAATCTTTGTATTTTCAGTAGAGACGGGGTTTCACCATGTTGGTCAGGCTGGTCTCAAACTCCTGACCTCGGGTGATCCACCTGCTTCGGCCTCCCAAAATGCTGGAATTACAGGCGTGACCCACTGCACCCAGCCATCTTTTTTTTTTTTTTTCACGACAGGATCTCACTCTATCACCCAGGCTTAAGTACAGTGGTGCAATTATAGCTCACTGTAACCTCAAATTCCTGGGCTCAAGCAATCCCCTGCCTCGGCCTCCTGAGTAGCTGGGACTACAGGGGTGCATCACTATGCCTGACTACCATTTTATTTTATTTATTTTTTTTTTTTGAGACAGAGTCTTGCTCTGTCACCCAGGCTGGAGTGCAGTGGCGCGATCTCGGCTCACTGCAAGCTCCGCCTCCCAGGTTCACGCCATTCTCCTGCCTCAGCCTCTCCGAGTAGCTGGGACTACAGGCACCCGCCACTACGCCCGGCTAATTTTTTGTATTTTTAGTAGAGACGGGGTTTCACCGTGGTCTTGATCTCCTGACCTCGTGATCCGCCCGCCTCAGCCTCCCAAAGTGCTGGGATTACAAGCGTGAGCCACCGCGCCCGGCCTTATTTTTATTTTTTAGAGACAGGGTCTCGCTATGTTGCCTAGGCTGAAGCAATCTCTTTTTGAAAAATACTTATAAAATATAAAATAATATAAAATAACTTTTCAAAATCCTCAGAGAAGGCCTGCAAAAGAAGCTACTTTTGAAATGGTTCAAACATCAATTTGGACCACTGATATGAATCATGTCAATTTAATTCTCAAAGCATTTTTAAAAGTCCCTTCCCAGTAGAGAAACCTCTTTCAGGGTAGGAAACATACTATATAATGCTTACTAAGGAAAGGAAAACAACCCCAGGAAATTTCTTCTAATGAAATGTTGTTATGTGAAGTTCACTATACTGACTATTAACTACAGAAAAGTAGTAAAACACTGAGGAGAGGGGACTAAGAGCACAAAATAAATACGTGTATTTTTAAAATGTAATCCTACAAATAACAAAATCTAAGAGTCATGTAACTCTAATATTAATTAAGGAGCAGCACCAAAACAGACTTTTAATCTCTATGAACCTGAGCAGAGAAAAACATTAAAACGCTCTTAGGAAAATCCATACCAACTCAAACATTCTTCTTTGACAAAGTAATGGTTTCACTATAGTGGGGAACAACGGGCAATGCAAGTAGAGAGACAAACCCTTAGCAGCATAAGTTTTCAACCAGGCATCCTCTTGAACAAAAATACACACAAGGCACTGTTCTGAAGAGTAAGCATGTGCTTCTAGGTAGTGCCACGTTATGAGAATGAACGGACAGGCAGGAGAGAAACAGCACCAGGAAACATTCCTGGGAAAGGGAGATCTCTTCATCCCTGCCCAAGACTGGGTCTCTTCTGGGATTCCAGGTTCTCGCAGACAACCCCAAGTTTCTTAGGAGAAACCAAGGGCCTCTACGATTGAAGGCAGCTGAATTGGAATGTCAAACTGTCCCTCACTCGAAATTTCCCTTTGGAAGCCCCATGTACCACATGGAACTGATAGAACAGGGTTTCTCAGCAGCGGCATTGTCTCCATTTTGGACCAAATGCTGTTCTATGCTGTGGGGCACTGTCTGATGCACTGTAGGGTATTTAGCAGCCTCCATGGCCTCCAGCCCTAGATGCCTGTAGCACCTACCCCCAGTCTTCTGAATAAAAAAATGCCTCCAAGGCCGGGCGCGGTGGCTCAAGCCTGTAATCCCAGCACTTTGGGAGGCCGAGGCGGGCGGATCACGAGGTCAGGAGATCGAGACCATCCTGGCTAACACGGTGAAACCCCGTCTCTACTAAAAATACAAAAAATTAGCCGGGCGTGTTGGCGGGCGCCTGTAGTCCCAGCTACTCGGGAGGCTGAGGCAGGAGAATGGCGTGAACCCGGGAGCCGGAGCTTGCAGTGAGCCGAGATCGCGCTACTGCACTCCAGCCTGGGCGCGACAGAGCGAGACTCCATCTCAAAAAAAAAAAAAAAAAAAATGCCTCCAGATATTGCCAAATATCCTGTAGGCATCCTCACTTGAGAACCACTGCTTTAGAGGAAGGCTTGATTTGACAGCTGCCATTCACTGACATTAACAAGCAAAAGCAAGAATTTTGGAAATATGTTAAAAAATTATCTAAGAAGTACAATATTCACATTCATCAACCAACATTTTCAAACTATTTAAGTAGGATCAATCTCCAGAAAATAAACCAAAAAAGCCTTTCAGAACTCCTCATTCTCCCTGAAAATTAGTCAAGTCCTACCCTATAAGTGGCCCTGAAAAATGAGCGCAGGAATTACTAAGTAGTAGGACTCTCTAAATTCTATAGATTTCAAAATCTAACCAAACAATTCAGCTTCTTTATGATGTTAACACTCTACTAATACTCAATATCTGGGACAAATGTTACCATGCTAATAGTATACTATGAAATGTGTGAAACAATGACTAGCTTCAAAAACTCTGGCATGCACTGTGGGGGAAAAAAACAACAAAGAAAACACCACCAAATGTGCTGGCTCCCGGTAAGCAATTTATTCAGAACCACCATGAACCAATCAGGGTTTATTACTGGTAACCTGAGCAATGAACAATCTAACTGCAACATATGGCTACAAGAACTCTTGTCTTCATAGCAACATATGGCTCCTAGAACTGCATTTCATATCCAACCAAGCTTCAGGTTAGGAAGTCTACAAAATGACTTTCTACAAAGTCAAAGGCACCATTTGCTATGAGCTATGTTTAACTGGGACTTTTGTCCCTTTATCATTGAATTTCTACTCTTTAGCATTCATCTTATAGAACAAAGATGTTACTACTAAAATGGCAACTGTGTTTTCAGTGCTATTAGTTTAAAATAACCTAACCTATACCTCCTGTCAACTAAATAAAAAACCACCAAAAAAATAATCAATCCAATTAGTTGTAGGGGTTTTTTAAGAGAAAAAAACACTCTCATGCCAACAAACTGAGGTTAGAAAAAAGAAAGCAGAAATTAGACATTAGCAAACAAAAAGATGCAAAAAGGATGCTGTCAAAATGCAATCCACATACCATCCCAGGTATCTCCACCACCTAAAGAAAAGTTAAGATATCTTAACACAAAAAGAACCAACAAAAAGTTTAGCTAAACTAGTCATGTATACAAATGAGCAAATAAAGTATATGCCAGGATTAGCAAATAAACAGAAAAAATAACCAAAGACACATGGAACCTACATGCTCACAAGAGCACAAAATGACTAAGAAAACCTGTTAGAAGAGACAAATGTAAAGAACAAAAAAATCCCAGCACTTCAGGAGGCCGAGGTGGGTGGATCACCTGAAGTCAGGAGTTTGAGACCACCCTGGCCAACATGGCGAAACCCCGTCTCTACCAAAAATACAAAAATTAGCTGGGCATGGTGGCGTACACCTGACGCTACTTGGGAGGCTGAGGCAGAGGAATCGCTTGAACCCAGGAGGCGGAGATTGCAGTGAGCCAAGATCACGCTACTGCACTCCAGCCTGGGCGAAAGAGCGAGACTCCATCTCAAAATAAATAAATAAAAGAAAAAAGAAGAACGAAAAAAAAAACACCAGCCTCAAGAAACTTTTTTATTAATTAGGAGACTTGCAAAAAATAAAAAGCATATTTCACAAAAAGGTTCTGGTTAAGAAATTAAAAAAAATAAGTACTCCACTCAGACAGGTAAAAGTGTATAGAACTAAAATTAGCTCTTGGAATGTGATACAAATCTTCTGAATGTTCATCTCACCTTCTGTTTCCATGTCTTGTCCTTTTGGAGCCTCCCCAATATCAATGGTGAACATCACTATTTTTGGAGTCATAGTGGACATCCGGTTACTAAAACAAAATTTGTATGTTCCATCCATGTGAGCAGCAAATGTGTATTTCCCACTGGATTCTCTGTCTCCTTTGTAAATTCCTTTGTTATCTGGTCCTGTAATCTGGAGGCAAGAGAGAAATGCATAAAATGTCACAAAAGATTAAGTCATAGATTTTATAAGTAATGTCTAACGGCATTAAGAAATTCACCAAGAATATGGCTGGGCATGGTGGCTCACGCCTGTAATCCCAGCACTTTGAGAGGCCAAGGCAGGCAGATCACTTGAGATCAGGAGTTCAAGACCAGCCTGGCCAACATGGTAAAACTCCGTCTCTACTAAAAATACGAAATTAGCCGGGCATGGTGGCGCACGCCTGTATTCCCAGCTACTCGGGAGGCTGAGACAGGAGAATCGCTTGAAGCTGGGAGGCAGAGGTTGCAGTGAGTCAAGATCGTGCCACTGCACTCCAGCCTGGGCGACCGAGCCAAGACTTCGTCCAAAAAAAAAAAAAAAAAAAGAAATTCACCAAGAATATGTAACTTTCACTTAGCTTCACTTCGGTAAGTGATAATAACCATTTTGGGCTGCAATTCTCCCACTTTATAAAATAAGGGTTGATTTAATGGCTCTCTAAAACACCTTTAGGTCCTGACATTTATGTCTTATTTATCCTTATTAAACCCCTCAGAAACAGAAAGCTCACCTTAAATGTGGTCTCTAACTGGCCTAATATCACCAACAAACATGCAACTGTGACTGACAGCGAAACTCAAGAAAAAAGAAATCTCTTTAAAATGAAGAATTTCTGCATCCCTGGTTGACATCTTGATTGCAACCTCATGAGATACTCCAAGCCAAAACCACCCAGCTAAGCCTCTTCATAATTCCTGGCCACACAAACCATGAGAATTAATAAACGTTTGTGTTTTTTTTAAATATAAATAAAATGAATTTTTATCAAATTTCAAGGTTTTCCAGATTACTGCCAAACAGTGAAGGAATTCTGCTTTATCTGAGATGCCTGAAGGCTTAGGGTAAAGGACTAGCCTGGAAATGAGAAGAGCCAAACTCTCATCCCAGTCTGCTACAAATCAGCTGTTAGGCTGTGATCAAGTCAGTAGCTCTTTCAAAGTACATGTCACCTGCGTAACTTCGAGACTGGAATAGTTGATCGCTAAATTCTTAGTTAAGTCTAAGAGTCTCTCCCTTCCGTTATCCCCTTATTTTTGGATTTCACTTGTATTGTGTAACTTGTACCCAGCCCTACGGAGTACACTGTCAAATGGAAACTCCTTAGACCCAATTAATCATGCTAGCAGGTGAATTAAAATAAAAACTAGCGACACATCATTCTTTTGGTTTACAAAACATGGATGGAGATTTAGGGACTGGTGGTTTCTTAAATTCCCGTCTTCTCCTGATACTACACTGCACTGCTTACTCCTAAAACGCATGACCCAACTCCCCATCTCTCCTAGGCAGAGGAGACTAAACGAGGTAGCTGGAGGCGTAAGAGTAGTACCTTAAGGTTGCTTCTATGAAAAATAAACACAACGCGAAAGTATGCCTAGCATTCAAAAGGTTTTTAATCCTCAATCGATTTTAATCTATTTTTTGGAAAAGTTTAAGTGCCACGTTCCAGCATTAATCCGTAACACGAAGGAAGGCAGGTGCTAACTGGATCGAGACCCGCCACCAGCTAACCGCGACTAAGAAGCGCCTTTGGGGCCCGGCCTGACGCGGCGCCTGATTCACAAAGCTCGGCGAGAGGTTCCAACAGGAACCCGTTGTTCAAGGAGACAACCCAAAGCAACCACGCATGCCGAAGGAGCCCCCAAGGGATCCCGGAATCCAGGCAAGTCGCGGGAAAAGGGGCCGTTAGGAGGTCGCCGTGGCCGGGGCGGGGGGGTGGTGGCCTGGGCTTCTCCAGGACTCGGACAGCGACTTCCAAGCCCACTCCCCACACAGGCCCCGCACCGGCCCCAGGTGCCACCAATCCCCGAGCGGCCACGCGACCAAGCCTCAGCCGCGGGCAGCTAGCCCGCACCTCCACGTCGATGTCCAGGAAGCCGCCCTCCGCCACCTCGAAGATGAGGCCCATCTTGGTGCCCGAGGTGACCCGCTCAAAGAAGCACTCCTCAGCATGCGCGTCGATGCTAACGAAATAGCCCGAGACCGTGGCCAGGAGAGCGGCCAAGAGCACCAGCAGTTCAGCAAGCGTCACCATGGTGGGGCTGAGGCCGAAGCCAGGACCCGGACTGCGGCCTCCAGAGCCGCTGCCGCCGCCGCCGCCCCGCTGCCTTCTCAGCCACCGCCGCCTAAGCTCCGCCCCTTCCGCCTGGGCCACCAGTGGGGGCTGATGCGGGCGCAGTGGATTGGCGGGCTCCCTCAGCTGCCACGTAAAGGAGGCACGGCAGCCGCCGAGGGACAAGCGACTCTGCGCAGCCCGAGCCTGGACGGCGGCTCCGAAGGACCAAAAGTTTTTCCCAAGTCTTTTCTCGTCCAAGCTAAAGTTCATGTGGACTTCCGAGCAAAACGACAGTGTCCGGAAGCCTCTGCAATGACCTCTTAGGATTGTCCAAAAAGACGGCGAAAGATTTGCAGGCAGCGATAGAAGTTGAGGGAATGTGCGGGCTGAAACTAAGGTTTTTTTTCTTTTGTTTCGTTTTTGAGTCAGAGTCTCGCTCTGTCGCCCAGACTGGAGTCCAGTGGCGCGATCTCGGCTCACTGCAACCTCCGTCTCCCGGGTTCAAGAAATTCTCGTGCCTCAGCCTCCCGGGTAGCTGGGATTACAGGGGTGAGCCACCACGCTTGGTTAATTTTTGTGTTTTTTGTTTGTTTGTTTGTTTTTTGAGACGGAGTCTCGTTCTGTCGCCCAGGAGTGCAGTGGCGCGATCTCGGCTCACTGCAACCTCCGCCTCCTGAGCTCAAGCGATTCTCCTGCCTCAGCCTTCTGAATAGCCGGGATTACAGGCGCCCGCCACCACGCCCGGCTAATTTTTTGTATTTTTAGTAGAGACAGGGTTTCACCATCTTGCTCAGGCTGATGTTGAATTCTTGACCGCGTGATCCGCCCGCCTCGGCCTCCCAAAGTGCTGGAATTACAGGTGTGAGCCACCGCGCCCGGCCAATTTTTTTTATTTTTTAGTAGAGACGGGGTTTCGCCATGTTGGCCAGGCTGGTCTGGAACTCCTGACCTCAAGTGATCGGCCCTCCTCGGCCTCCCAAAGTGCTGAGATTACAGAAGTAAGCTACCGCGCCAGGCCTGAAGCCATGGGTTTTGGGGGGTGTTTATTTGTTTGTTTGCTTAGAGACGGGGTCTTGATCTGTCACCCAGGCTGGAGTGCAGTGGCGCGATCATAGCTCACTGCAGCCTCCAACTCCTGGGCAAGTGATCCTTCTGCCTCAGCCAACCCAATAGCTGGGATTACAGGCGCGAACCCCACTGGTTTTTAGGTTTCATGTTGCTTCTCCCACCCCCTCTCCTTCCCGGGGACTGGGGAACGGTGGAGGCTCATAAAGACCTGAAAGGGGCACGAGGGATCCTCCCAGGTTGCCGGAATCTCTAGTATCTTTACCTAGGTGGTAGATACGTGGATGTCTACATTTAGACTATTACATTTTTATTTTATTTTATTTTATTTACATTTTTATTTTTTTATTTTATTTACATTTTTATTTTATTTTATTCTGAGACAGCTTTTCACTCTTGTCACCCAGGCTGGAGCGCAATGGCACAATCTCAGCTCACTGCAACCTCCGCCTCCGGGTTTCAAGCTATTCTTCTCCCTTAGCCTCCCAAGTAGCTAGGATTACAGGCGCCTGCCACCACACCCAGGTAATTTTTGTATTTTTAGTAGAGATGGGTTTTCACCATGTTGGTCAGGCTGGTCTCAAACTCCTGACCTTCAGATGATCCACCCGCCTCTGCCTTCCAAAGTACTGGGATTACAGGCGTGAGCCTCCGCACCCAGCAACTATTGCATTTTATTTTACTGTATGTATGTAATACCTTAACCACACACAAAAAATTACCTTGTTCAAATTTTCCAGAGCTAGAATTCTACCAGTTCCCCAAGTCTTGCTGTTTCTCCATGCCCCTTAGCCCTTACCAGCTGCTGGAGCTGTCTTTTCATCCTGGCATGCTCCTACTCATCCCTCAGAACCCAAATGTCACCTCTTATCTCTAAAATGTTCCTTGACATCCTTCTGCCAAATACTAGCCCCTTCCTCTCTGTTTACAATGCAGATTCGTTCCTAGTGAATTGCAGTTATTTTCTACTCTGCCTCACTCGTGAAGGCACAAGACTTGATTTATGTATGCTGTCCTCTTCAGGCCCTGCCACAGGGCCACAGAAGGACCTCACACATTTCATGTCAATTGAGGTCACTGGACTGACCTGGGAATGAGGAGCCGGGGTTGTTACTCCACTTTTGCACATAGCTGTGTGACCTTGATTATTTTCCACCACTCCTGGCCTCTGTTCCCTTATCTGTAAAAAGGGAATGACACCACAGGCCTTGCAAAATTGAAGGGATTATTTCTTTGAAGACCAACAGGCGATAGGGGGCAGTAGTGTCCCAGGATCCACTTTCCCGATTCAGGTTTCAAGAAACAGGAGCAGCTGCAGTGATGAAGGTTTCCCGACTATGACAGTGTACAGTTGACCTTGAACAACATGGGGGTTTGGGGCACCGACCCCTGCACAGTCCAAAATCCTGGGGTCTTTTTTTTTTTTTTGACATGGAGTCTCCCTCTGTCGCCGAGGCTGGAGTGCAGTGGCACGATCTCAGCTCACTGCAACCTCTGCCTCCTGGGTTCAAGCAATTCTCCTGCCTCAGCCGCCCAAGTAGCTGCGATTACGGGCGCCTGCCACCATGCTCGGCTAATTTTTGTATTTTTAGTAGAGACAGGGTTTCACCAGGTTGGCCAAGCTGGTCTGGAACTCCTGACCTCAGGTGATCCACCTGCCTCGGCCTCCCAAAGTGCTGGGATTACAGGTGTGAGCCACTGCGCCTGGCCTCATTTTTGACTCCCCAAAAACAACTTTTTTATTTTTTGTTTTTTGAGATGGAGTTTTGCTCTTGTCGCCCAGGCTGGAATGCAATGGCACGATCTCGGCTCCCTGCAACCTCCACTTCCCAGTTCAAGCAGTTCTCCTGCCTCAGCTTCCTGAGTAGCTGGGATTACAGGTGCCCGCCACCCCGCCCAGCTAATTTTTATATTTTTATTAGAGACAGGGTTTCGCTATGTTGGCCAGGCTAGTCTCGACTCCTGACCTCAGGTGATCTACCCGCTTTGGCCTCCCAAAGTGCTGGGATTACAGGTGTGAGCCACCGTGCCCAACCCAAAAACTTAACTATTAAAAGCATACTGTTGACCAGAAGCCTTACCAATGAGTTATTAGCATTTTGTTTGTTTGTTTTTCATTTTTGTTTTGAGATGGAATCTCGCTCTGTTGCCCAGGCTGGAGTGCAGTGACGTGATCGGTTCACAGTAACCTCTGCCTCCTGGGTTCAAGTGATTCTCCTGCCTCAACCTCCCAAGTAGCTGGGACCACAGGCGCCCGCCACCACGCCAGGCTAATTTTTGTATTTTTAGTACAGATGGGGTTTCACCATGTTGGCCAGGGTGGTCTCGAACTCCTGGCCTCAAGTGATCCACCCACCCCGGCCTTCTAAAGGGCTGGGATTACAGGCATCAGCCACCGTGCCCGGCCAATGACAGTTGATTAGCATATTTTGTATGTTATATATATTACATGCTGTATTCTTACAATAAAGTAAACCAGAGAAAAGAAATTGTTATTAAGAAAATAATAAGGACAAGAAAATATATTTACTCTTCATGTAGTGGAAGTGACTCATGGTAAAGCTCTTCATCCTTGTCATCTTTATGTTGAGTAGGCTGAAGAGGAGGGGAGGAGGAGGGGTTGGTCTTGCTGTCTCGGGGGTGGCAGAAATGGAAGAAGTGGTGGAGGTGGAAAGAGAGGCATGAGAGGCAGGCATATTTGGTGTAACTTTTATTTATTTACTTATTTATTTAGGGAATTTATTTTTATTGAGATGGAGTCTCGCTCTGTCACCCTGGCTGGAGTACAGTGGCTCAACCTCGGCTCACTGCAACCTCTGGCTCCCAGGCTCAAGAGACTCTCCTGCCTCAGCCTCCCAAGTGGCTGGGATTACAGGCGCCAGCCACCACGCCCAGCTAATTTTTGAATTTTTAGTAGAGACAGGGTTTTACCATGTTGGCCAGACTGGTCTCAAACTCCTGGCCTCAACTGATCTGCCTGCCTCAGCCTCCCAAAGTGCCAGGATTACCGACGTGAGCTACAGTGCCTGGCTAGGTGAAAAAAATCCATATATAAGTGGACCCGTGCATTTCAAACCTGTGTTATTCAAGGGTTAACTGTATTGTTGAACTCAAGAGTTCTACTGGTGATCCCCTGCTTCCCCATCTTCCAGACTGGCAGACATCCTGCTTTCCCTGGCAGGTCAGTTCTGTAATGTGACTCCAGTGCCGTCAGTGGAGGGAGACAGCCTAGAGCCTCTTCCTCCATCCTTATCAACACATTGATACGCCTGTTTCCCGCATGTCTCTTTCTACTGATGATATCTTTTTTTTTTTTTGAGACAGAGTCTTGCTCTGTCACCCAGGCTGGAGTGCAGTGGCGCCATCTCCGCTCACTGCAAGCTCTGCCTCCTGGGTTCATGCCATTCTCCTGCCTCAGCCTCCCGAGTAGCTGGGACTACAGGCGCCCGCCACCAGGCCCGGCTAATTTTTTGTATTTTTAGTAGAGACAGGGTTTCGCCGTGTTAGCCAGGATGGTCTTGTGGTCTTGATCTCCTGACATCGTGATCCACCCGCCTTGGCCTCCCAAAGTGCTGGGATTACAGGCGTGAGCCACCGCGCCCAGGCTTTTTTTTTTTTTTTCTTGAGATGGAGTCTCACTCTGTCTCCCAGGCTGGAGTGCAATGGCGCGATCTCAGCTCACTGCAACCTCCGCCTCCCGGGTTCAAGCGATTCTCCTGCCTCAGCCTCCCGAGTAGCTGGTATTACAGGTGCATGCCACCATGCCCAGCTAATTTTGTTTTTGTATTTTTTAGTAGAGACAAGGTTTCGCCATGTTGGCCAGGCTGGTCTCGAACTCTTGACCTCAGGTGATCTGCCCACCTCAGCCTCCCAGAGTGCTGGGATTACAGGTGTGAGCTACTGTGCCTGGCCTCAGCTGATAACATCTACAGAGGTTTCCTCTTAAACCAATGGATGCAGCCCCTTTTGTTTTCTATTTTTGTTTGTTTCCTTTGAGACAAGGTCTGGCTCTGTCACCCAAGCTGGAGTGCAGTGGCACGAACACGGCTCACTGCAGCCTCACATTCCTGAGCTCAAGCAATCCTCCCACCTCAGGCTCTGCAGTAGCTGAGACCACAAGCACATGCATCTACACCCAGCTAATTTTTTTGTTTGTTTGTTTTTAACTATTTGTAGAGATGGAGGTCTCCCTCTGTTACCCAGGCTGGTCTCAAATTCCTGGGCTCAAGCAATCCCAAAGTGCTGGGATTACAGGCATCAACCACCACTCCTGGCTTTTTTTTTTTTTTTTTTTTTTTGATACAACGCTTTTTGACTTCCCAAGCAACCCAACTGCAGAAGAATGCCAAGAACAATTTTGATTTTATCTAGAAATTCAATGTTAATTTTCGGCTCTGAACTGATTAAATAATAGTTCTAAGTACACCTATCAAGGAATTAAAATGCAGGGCTGGGCGCAGTGCCTCATGCTTGTAATCTCAGCACTTTGGGAGGCCACATGGGGTGGATTGCTTGAGTCCAAGAGTTTGAGACCAGCCAGGGCAGCATAGCAAGACCCCATCTCTACAAAAAATACAAAAAAAAATTAGCCAGGCGTGGTGGCACGTGCCTGTAGTCTCAGCTACTTGGGAGGCTGAGGTGGGAGGATCACCCAAGCCTGGGAGATCAAGACTGCAGTGAGCCAAGCTGTGATGGTGCCACTGCACTCCAGCCTGGGTGACAGAGTGAGACCCTGTCTCCAATAAATAAATAAATAAATAAATAAATAAATAAATAGTGGACATTTTTAGGATCTCAGTGGAACACAGTGAATTGTATATTGTAGGGTTTCATTATATAAATCAGGGCACTCAGATTCAAATGCCTTCAGGAATCAGGCAGTTTATATGAATCAGAGATGGCACTGGCATAGGCAATAGGAGCGGGGAGGATTGTGGCAAACTGGATCATAGGATGTCGTACCCAAATACATTCAATTCCAATGTCTGAAAACACACTGGTAGCCAAACCAAAGATGCATCCAGAAGTCACTATGTTTATGGTTTACATTATAAATGTAATTGACTATGTTATCTGAAATCAGAAAAGATACAAAGGTAACTAATCACAGTGCTGTAAAATGATTACTATCAACTGCTTGACATACTTCTTTTGATGGCTCTAGTTTTTTGTTGGTTGGTTTTTTGGTTAGCATTGTTGTAGTCATATTTACTCATCAGGTGTTTTTCAACATTACTGTTTCAGGATCTGAAGTCAAATTTACCCAGAGGATCACAGGCTCTTAGGACTTGACAGGTCACCCACAGTAAAGGTGCCTTTTTTTTTTTTTTTTTTTTAGACAGAGTCTCACTCTGACACTCAGGCTGGAGTGCAGGGGCGCGACCTTGGCTTACGGCAACCTCTGCCTCCGGGTTCAAGTAATTCTCGTACCTCAGCCTCCCAAGTAGCTGGGATTACAGGTGCAGGCCACCATGCCCAGCTAATTTTTGTATTTTTAGTAGAGATGGGGTTTCACCATGTCGGCCAGGCTAACTCCTGGCCTCAAGTGATCCACCTGCCTTGGCCTCCCAAAGTGCTGGGATTACAGGTGTGAGCCACCATGCCCAGCCTTAAATGTGCATTTTTTTTTTTTTTTTTTTTTTTTGAGATGGAGTTTTGCTCTTGTCACCCAGGCTGGAGTGCAATGGTGCAATCTCAGCTCACTGCAACCTCTGCCTCCTGGGTTAAAGCGATTCTCCTGCCTCCGCCTCCCGAGTAGCTGGGACTACAGGCGCCTACCACCACGTCCGGCTAATTTTTTGTATTTTTAGTAGAGACGTGGTTTCACTATGTTGGCCAGGCTGATCTCGAACTCCTGACCTCAGGCGATCCACCCACCTCAGCCTCCCAAAGTGCTGGGATTACAGGCATGAGCCACTGCACCTGGCCAAATGTGCATTTTAAGGTTATCAGCACAGATTGATTGGCATGAGCTCATGTGCCATCAGGTGCATGAATACATTCAACAGGACAAACAGCTGGCACATGGTGGGTACTCCATACATATCTGATGGATAATGAATGAACCTCTTAACTGCCGTCTGGCCCAGAACCGACCAGGTGGTAATCAGCGGTCAGTGAGGTACAACATGAACTGGGCCCTCTCTGCTTCCCTCCCTTTTCATCCTGCCTTATTGAGATACAATTCATATACCATAAAATCCATCCTTTTAAAGTGTTATACGGCAGGTGCGGTGGCTCGTGCCTGTAATCCCAGCATTTTGGGAGGCCGAGGCAGGCAGATTGCTTGAGGTCAGGAGTTCGAGACCAGCCTGGCCAACATGGTGAAACCCCATCTCTTCTAAAAATACAAAAAAAAAAAAAAAAAACAATTAGCCAGGCGTGGTGGTGTATGCCTGTAGTCCTAGCTACTCAGGAGGCTGAGGCAGGAGAATCACTTGAACCCAGGAGGTGGAGGTGGTAGTGAGCCGAGATTTCATCACTGTACTCCATCCTGGGCAACAGAGCGAGACGCCATCTCAAAATAAATGAAGTGTTACACTTCAGTGGTTTCTGGTATATTCTCAGAGTTGTTCAAACATCACCACTATCTAATTTCTTTTTTTTTTTTTTTTTTTTTTTTTTGAGACGGAGTCTCACTCTGTCGCCCAGGCTGGAGTGCAGTGGCGCGATCTCGGCTCACTGCAAGCTCTGCCTCCCAGGTTCACGCCATTCTCCTGCCTCAGCCTCTCCGAGTAGCTGGGACTACAGGCGCCCGCCACCACGCCCGGCTAATTTTTTTGTATTTTTAGTAGAGACGGGGTTTCACCGTGGTCTCGATCTCCTGACCTCGTGATCCGCCCGCCTCGGCCTCCCAAAGTGCTGGGGTTACAAGCGTGAGCCACCGCGCCCGGCCACCACTATCCAATTTCAAAACATCTCATTGCCCCAAAAAAGAATCCCTGTACCCATTAGCATTGGATTCCCCAATCCCTCCTCTGCCCAGCCCTGGCAACCACTATCTACTTTCTGTTCTATGGATTTGGAGTGGAATCATACAATATGTGGCCTCTTGTGACTGGCTTCCTTCACCTGGCATGATGTTTCAAGGTTCATCTACATTGTAGTGTGTGTCAGGATTTCATTTCTTTTTGTGGCTGAATTATATTCCATGGTATGCATGCACCACATTTTGTCTATGGATATTTGAGTTGTTTCCACATTTTGGCTATTATTAATGCTGCTGTACACATTTGGCAGAGTGCAGTAGCTCACGCCTATAATCCTAGTGCTTTGGGAGGCTGAGGCAGATGGATCAATTGAGGCCAAGAGTTTGAGACCAGCCTGGCCAACATGGCAAAACCCTGTCTCTACTAAAAATATATAGCCAGTCATGGTGGTGCATATCTGTAATCCCAGCTGTTCAAGAGGCTAATGCACGAGAATCGCTTGAATCCAAGAGGCAGAGCTTGCAGTGAGCCAAGATCACGCCACTGCACTGACGGTGTTTCACTATGTTGGCCAGGATGGTTTCAAACTCCTGACCTCAAGTGAGCTGCCCACCTTGTTCTCTCAAAGTGCTGAGATTACAGGCATGAGCCCCTGCGCCCAGCCTGTATCACTTTTTTTTAAAAGGCATTGTTGCCTTGTTCCCTTGAATCACTTTCTCTGGGAAACTAGCTATCAGGTCATGAGGACACTCAAGCAGCTCTGGGAGAGACCCCATGTGGCAAGAAGCTGTGGATTCTCACCAACAGCCATGCAAGATTCCCCAGCCCCAGTTGGGCCTTCAGATGACTACAGCCCCAGCTGATATCTTGACTGCAATATCATGAAAAACCATGTATCAGAACTGCTCAGCCATGTTGCTCCCAAATTCTGGACCTGCAGAAACCATGAAAGACAATAAATGATTATTGTTGCTTTAGGTCACTATGTTTTGAGCTAACTTCTTACACAGCAATAGATACTAATGCATATTTTAACCAGTTTCCTACATTAAAACCTTCCTGTTGGAAAGACCTGGAGTGTGTTTTATTTTTCTGACTGATGCAAATTCCTGTCCTGAATTGTAAACCAAGAGTGAAAAAGTAAGAAAAAAGAGTAAAGAAGATGGAGTATCTAAATACAGTCATGTGTTACTTCATGGCAGCAATACATTCTGAGAAACGTATGAGTGGCAATTTTGTGGTTGTGCGAACATCACAGCGTCTACTTACACGAAACTAGACGGTAGTGTCTACTGCACACCTAGGCTATAGGGTACAGCCTATTGTTCCTAGGCTACAAACCTGCACAGCATGTGACTGTACTGAATACTGTAGGCAATTGTGACACACAGGCATTTGTGTATCTAAACATAGAAAAGGTACAGTAAAAATATTGTATTATCATTTCAAGAGACCACTGTTGTATAGGTGGTCCATCGTTGACTGAAATATTGTCATGCGGTGCACGACAGTATTATAAGGATGACTTGTAAGTGAATGTTGGAGAATGTGGCTTATAGATGTAGCCAAATATGATTGCACAGAATACTGAAGCACAGACTTACACATACCGAGACGGTTTTGTGATGTACCCTCACAGATACTTCAGGATGAGGGTGGGCTTCTGTGGGCAAAGCCTGATCATATAAAACTATGGTAGAAGGGGGCAGAAGAACTGGTTCCCAAGAGAAAGGGGAGGGGAAGTGGCTGGGTAAAGCACGCCCAGTTTGTCCTTCCAAACTAAGCATTCAGATTAAGCTAATTCTGCTTCCAAAGGAGGAGTGAGCAAGGCCATGGGAAGATATCATGAGAGTTATCCTAGGAGAGCTCAGCCTGGCTTAAGCTAAAAAGGGCTAGATGTTCAGGTATGGCTGAATCCAGGGGCTTAAAGGATGTTATGGGGCTCAGTATGGTGGCTCACGCCTGTAATCCCAGCACTCTGGGAGGCCAAGTCAGGTGGATCACCTGAGGTCAGGAGTTGGAGACCAGCCTGGCCAACATAATGAAACCCTGGCTCTACTAAAAAATACAAAAAATTAGCCCGGCATGGTGGCGCACCTTTAATCCCAGCTACTTAGGAGGCTGAAGCAGGAGAATCGCTTGAACTCGGGAGGCAGAAGTTGCAGTGAGCCAAGATCACACCACTGCACTCCAGCATGGATGACAGAATAAGACTCCATCTCAAAAAAAAAAAAAAAAAAGGATGCTATAATCTCTCTCTCTCTCTCTCTCGATTTCATTCTCAGGAAGCAATTTCCCCTGTAGTGGCAGGACGGATGACAATGACTTGTTTTTATTATTATTATTTTTTTAATACAGAGTCTTGTTCTGTTACCAGGCTGGGGCGCAGTGGCACGATCTTGGCTCACTGCAACCTCCACCTCCTGGGTTCAAGCAATTCTTCTGCCTCAGCCTCCCAAGTAGCTGGGACTACAGGCACGCACCACCACGCCCGGCTAATTTTTGTATTTTTAGAGACGGGGGTTTCACCATGTTGGCCAGGATGGTCTTGATCTCTTGACCTTGTGATCCACCCACCTCGGCCTCCCAAAGTGCTGGGATTACAGGCATGAGCCACCGTGCCCAGCCAATGATTTACATCTTACACCTTATGCCCCAGCAGCCTAGTAATCCCAGTTGAAAGAGAGCACATTTTTCCTAATATTTATCACAAAAAGTCCTGGGATTGGCCTCCTTGGGCCAGTTTGGGTCACATGCCACCTCTAATCACTGTGACCAGAGGAGAAACATGCCAACCCCTGCAGTACTGGGGACAAGTTTGCAGATGGCAAGAGCACCCAAAGCAGATGGCTTGAGTGGGAGAGAGGTGACTCTGCAAAGCAAAGTCAGGATGCAGTTAACAGCTGGAAAGCAACAAAAATACAGCGTGCACTACAGGTGGCAATGAGCTGATGCTGAAAGATAACTGGATTTCAGCAAACAATGACAGATGATGGAGAGGGATTTGCAGTCAGGAGGCATGGTGCAAGCGAAAGTAAGGGAACAGGCAGTTTAGGAGTGATTGGGGAAGGCAGGGCATTCCAAGGTACTGGAGCACAGAGTGCCCAGGAGGAGGGAAGTAGAGTAAAATGTACAATTAGAAAAATTGCACAGCCGAGCGTGGTGACCGGAGCCTGTAATCCCAGCTACTCGGGAGGCTGAGGCAGGAGAATTGCTTAAACCCGGGAGGTAGAGGTTGCAGTGAGCCAAGATTGCACCATTGCACTACAGCCTGGGTGACAGAGCAAGACTCCGTCTCGAAAAAAAAAAAAAAAAAGGAAAAGAAAAATTGCAGCCAGACATAAGGTCTTCTTTTTGTTGTTGTTTTGGTTTTTTTGAGATGGAATCTCACTCCGTCGCCCAGACTGGAGTGCAGTGGCTCAATCTCGGCTCACTGTAACCTCTGCCTCTCAGGCTCAAGCGATCCTTCCTGCCTCAGCCTCCCGAGTAGCTGGGACTACAGGCATGCACCACCACACCTGGGTAATTTTTGTATTTTTAAGTAGAGACGGGGTTTTGCTATGTTGGCCAGGATGGTCTCGAACTACTGACCTCAGGTAATCAGCCCACCTCGGCCTCCCAAAGTGCTGGGATTATAGGTGTGAGCCACCACACCCTACCGACATATGGTCTTCTATGCCACAGTAAGTTTCACTTTATTCTGGAGACCACAGGTCACCAATGACTTTTTTGTCAATAAAGGTTTGTTGGAACACAACCATATCCATGTGTCTACCTATTGTCTGTAGCTGCTTTCATGATACAACAGCAGAGTGAGTAACCACCAGAGACCACACAAAACATAAAATACTTACAGAAAATGTTTACTAACTCCAGCTACAGACAACAGGAAGCCATCAAGAGATTTTTAGCAAAAAAGTGACATGATCAGAACTCTGACTTAGAACATTTTTGCTAACAATGCTTATGAGGTATTGATAGACTTCTCTGATTGCAAGCAACAGAAATCAACTCTGGCTAAATAAGGAAAATAAATAATATTCTAAAAGGTGATTCTGCTCACAGAATCAAAGGAAAGTTGACCAACCCAACTTAGGACAGGGGAGGAATGAGGTGATGAGTGAAACTCTGGAAGGTATAGACATGAGGTAATGTTTAGTCTCTTGGGTTTGGCAAATTAGCTCCAAATAACGCTCCCATCCTTGATCAACCTGCTCAAGTCCCAAACTCCCATAAGAGAATCTGATTAGTCAATTGCAAGTCATGTGCCTACATCTAAGACAGCAATGTGCAGGGCACATTGATTGACAGCAACTAAGGTGGTAAGGGAGGGATATTTCTTCCAAGGAAAACTGAGGTGCTTTTCCCAGAGGAAGGGGAAATGGATGCTGGGCTGGCCAAAACAGCCAACATCTGTTACAGGGAGGAAGAAGAGAGGCTGCTCCAGTAGAAGTAACACCTGCTTTAGGGACCATTTGTCAGGACAGTCATTAGAGCTTCTCAGTGGTTCCTCGTCTCCTTCCAAACACAGGGGAATCAGAACTTCCAGATTCAATAGGGCCATGTGATGAGGTCTTGTCAATCTGTTGAGCATGGAAGTAATATGTGTCACTCCTAGGACAAAGCATTTAATTTCCAGTGTTTTACCCTAACCTTTCTCTTTTCCCAACTTGTTTTGTTTTGTTTTGTTTTTAATTGAGACAGAGTGTTGCTCTGTCACCCAAGCTGCAGTGCAGTGGCGCAATCTCCACTCATTGCAACCTCCACCTCCTAGGTTCGAGCAACTCTCCTGCCTCAGCCTCCTGAGTAGCTGGGATTACAGGCACCTGTCACCATGCCCATCTAATTTTTTGTATTTTTAGTGCAGACGAGAGTCTCACCATGTTGCCCAGGCTGGTCTCAAACTCCTGGCCTCAAGTGATCTGCCCACTTCGGCCTCCCAAAGTGCTGGGATTACAGGCGTGAGCAACCACACCCAGCCCCCAACTTGGTGCCTTTGAAGCATGTGTCAAAATAGAGACTCACTCAGCCTGGGTCCCTGAATGACCGTGAAGAACACAGACAAAATGGAATAGTAAATCTTTATTGTTTTCAGGTTTTGAGGGTAGGCTGTTACTAAGGCATATTCTAGCCTTAGCCTGACTAATACTTAGGCGAGCTGCTATAACCATGACCTCAGCATTTCAGTGGCTCAGCATAATAAAAGCTCATTTCTGGCTTGCACCACAGTCCCATGCACAGTCGACCTTAAGCCTTTCTCACAGTGATTCAGTAGCTCCACTATTCCTTAAGGGAGAATTTCAGTGTTCTCCATTAGAGCCATTGCATCCCTCTGGCAAGTGAGGAATGAAAGAGAGTAGAAGAACATATAAGAGTTTTTTGGGGGGGGGCCAGACCTAGAAGTGGTGCGTATTCCATCTGCCCACATTCCACTGATCAGAACTCAATCACATGACTGTCCGTAGCAGCAAAGTAGGCTGGGAAATGTAGTCCAGCATGTGCTCAGAAGGAAAGAGCTACAGTTTATGGGAATAGAACCACTCAGGATTTATAAGAAAGGGAATAGAGTCTCTTAAAACGGAAGATGGTGACTGGGAGCGGTGGCTCATGCATATAATCCCAGCGCTTTGGGAGGCCAAGGTGGGAGAATCGCTTGAACCCAGGAGTCTGAAACAAGCCTGGGCAACATAGTGAAACCCTGTCTCTACAAAAAATACAAAAATTAGCTGGGCGTGGTGGTGAGTGCCTGTGATCCCAGCTACTCAGGAGGCTGAGTGTGGGGGCCTCTGAGCCACTGAGGTAGGGGAATTGCTTGAGCCCAGGAGGCTGAGGCTGCAATGAGCTGCATTTGTGCCACTGCACTCCAGCCTGAGCCACAGAATGAGACCCCAGGCATAGTGGCTCACACCTGTAATCCCAGCACTTTGGGAGGCCAGGACAGGTGGATTGCTTGAGCACAGGAGTTTGAGACCAGCCTGGGCAACATGACGAGTCTTTGTCTCTGCAAAAACACAAATTAGCCTGATGTGGTGGTGCGTGTCTATAGTCCCAGCTACTAGGAAGGCTGAGGCGGGAGGATCGCTTGAGCTGGGGAGCTCAAGGCTGCAGTGACCTGTGATCATGCCACTGCACTCCAGCCTGGGTGACAGAATGAGACCCTGTCTCAAAAAAAAAAAAAAGAAAAGAAAAACATTAGATCCAGTTATAGATACATATAACATGAAATTAAGATGTATGGATGTGTGACACATCAAAGAAATGACTTTCTGTTAAAACTCTGCAGGTGACAGGAAACATCAGCACCAGCTGATGACTCATGCCTGTAATCCTGGCACTTTGGGAGGCCAAGGCAGGCAGATTGCTTGAGTCCCAGAGTTCGTGATCAGCCTCGGCAGCACAGTGAAACCCTGCCTCTATGAAAAGAAGAAAGAAGAAAAAAAGAAAAGAAGAAGAAGGAGGAGAAGAAAGAAAAGAAATCACATTTCTTCATCCATGTAATTGGCAAGAACTTAAACCTCTAATAATATCCAGTGATGGGAGTGGGGGAAACAGGTACTTTCATACCCAATCGGTGGGGGAATGCATTAGAAATCATTAGAGGCTTTTAGGTAATATCTATTAAGATTTTAACCAGCAAATTCCATTATTCTAGGAGTCTATTACAAAGAAATACAGTAAAATATGCTCAAAGGTATACGGGCAGGAAGGTTCATAGCAGCATTTTTTTTTTTTCGGAGACAGAGTTTCACTCTTGTCATCCAGGCTGGAGTGCAATGGCATGATCTCGGCTCACCACAACGTCTGCCTCCATGGTTCAAGCGATTCTCCTGCCTCAGCCTCTGGAGTAGCTGGGATTACAGGCATGTGCCACCATGACTAGCTAATTTTTGTATTATTAGTAGAGACGGGGTTTTACCACATTGGCCAGGCTGGTCTCCAACTCCTGACCTCAGGTGATCCACCCACCCTGGCATCCCAAAGTGTTAGTGTTGGGATTACAGGCGTGAGCCACCGCCCCCAGACAGCATTTTTTTTTTTTTAAAGAGACAGAGTCTCACTCTGTCACCCTGACTGGAGTGCAGTGGTGAAATCATAGTCCACTGCAGCCTCGAAATCCTGGCCCAAGCAGTCCTCCACCCCGGCTTCCCAAAGTGCTAGGATTATAGGCATGAGCTCCTTACCCCTGGCCCATAGCAGCATTTTTTATGACAACTAAAATATGGAAACAATTAAATTACCATCAGTTGGGATCTGATGAAATTAACACTTTTTGTTTTATTTTATTGTATTTTATTCTATTGAGACAAGGTTTTGTCATGTTGCCCAGGCTGGTCTTGAACGCCTGAGCTCAAGCAATCCACCTACTTCAGCCTCCCAAAGTGCTAGGATTACAGGTATGAGCCATGCCCAGCCTAGATTAACATTTTTAACACTAAAACGCAATACAGTGTAACCGTGCTAGTCACAAGATAATTATGAGATTTCTGGAAAATGTTAATTCATAGGAAGTATGGTCTGGTAAGGGAACACAGATTTAAATGTGACATCACTACTTTCTTTCAATATCAACAGTGGGGAGTCTGTTACTATCTGTAACAGTGAAAGGTCTAAATGTGAGGCATTTACTGAAGGTAAAGGCAGGTTCGCAGGATCCCCAGGCCCCTGGGATGGGCTCTGAGCTGGGAAGTAACGAACACAGACTGGATGGTGTAATCCAGATAGAAAATGCTACAGGAGGGCGGGGGCGCGGGGGCTCATGCCTGTAATCCCAGCACTTTGGGAGGCCAAGGCAGGCGAATCATCTGAGGTCAGGAGTTCAAGACCAGCCTGGTAGCCGGGCGTGGTGTGTGCGCCTGTAATCCCAGCTGCTCGGGAGGCTGAGGCACGAGAATCGCTTGAACTCGGGAGGCAGAGGTTGCACTGAGCCAAGATCACACCACTGCACTCCAGTCCGGGAGACAGAGCAAGACAACGTCTCAAAAAAAAAAAAAAAAGGGAGAGAGAGAAAATGCTACAGGAGTATTGAAGGGAGGCATTCTTTATTATTATTATTATTATTATTATTATTATTATTATTAATTTTTTTGAGACAGGGTCTCACCCTGTTGCCCAGGCTGGAGTTCAGTGCCATGATCACAGCTCACTACAGCTTCAACCTCCCAGGCTCAAGCTATCCTCCCACCTCAGCCTCCTGAGTAGCTGGGATTATGGGTGCAAGCCATCATGCCCAGATAATTTTCTATTTTTTTGTGTGTGGAGATAGGATCTCCTTATGTTGCCTAGGCTGGTCTTAACCTCCTTGGTTCAAGTGATCCTCCCGCCTCCATCTCCCAAAGTGTTAAGATTACAGGTGCAAGCCACTTCGCCCAGCCAAGGGGGGTATTCTTTTTTTTTTTTTTTTTTTGAGACGGAGTCTCGCTCTGTCACCGAGGCTGGCATGCAATGGCTCCAGTGATCTCAGCTCACCACAACCTATGCCTCCCGGGTTCAATCAACTCTTCTGCCTCAGCCTCCTGAGTAGCTGGAATTACAGGCATGCGCCACCACGCCCGGCTAATTTTTGTATTTTTAATAGAGATGAGGTTTCACCATATTGGCCAGGCTGGTCTCGAACTCCTGACCTTGTGATCTGCCTGCCTCGGACTCCCAAAGTGCTGGGATTACAGGCGTGAGCCACCACATCTGGCATCTGGCCTGTTGTTGTATTTTTTTTTTTTTTTTTTTTTTGAGACGGAGTCTCACTCTGTTGCCCAGGCTGAAGTGCAGTGGCACGATCTTGGCTCACCGCAACCTCTGGAAGTGGGCCTTCTTGATACTGGATCCACAGGAGAGAATATTAGTGAAGAGGGAGAAACAATACTTACAGAAAGATTTAGGACATTAAAGTGAAAAGGATAGTCTAGAACATGAAGATAAAATGGAAGTATAATAAGAAAAGATTTTTCTTTTTTTTTTCTGAGACAGAGTCTCACTCTTTCACCCAGACTGGAGTGCAGTGGTGCCATCTCAGCTCACTGCAACCTCCGCCTCCAGGGTTCAAGCAATTCTCCTGCCTCAGCCTCCCAAGTAGCTGGGATTATAGGCATGTGTCAACATGTCTAGCTAATTTTTTTGTATTTTTAGTAGTGATGGGGTTTCACCATGTTGGCCAGTCTGGTCTCAAACTCCTGACCTCAAGTGATTCACCCACCTTGGCTTCCTAAAGTGCTGGGATTATAGGCGTGAGCCACTGCACCTAGCCTCTGAGAAAAGTTTTTAATGTTGGGTTGATTACATGTCCATATTTCTTCAGTGTGGGCAAACACTACAAGCTTTCTGGTCTCAAACTAAATATTGATTTAATTAACTTACTTATTTTGTGTCTGATCAACATCCATTCTCCCCTCTGGCAGAGCACTCTGATTTCCTATTGAGCATCCACCTCCCTTCTATCTTATCCCATGTCATTCAGGTGGATGGCCCCCACCAACTGACTCAAAGCCTGGCCAATCAGTAACTTCCATCTCCCCAAGCACAGTGACTGATCCAGGGGTGGGCGCATGTCCCTAGCTGAGCAAAGGGTATGCAATGAAAGTTCACTGAATTTGGCCAGACGTGGTGGCTCACGCCTGTAATCCCAGCACTTTGGGAGGCTGAGGCGGGTGGATCACCTGAGGTCAGCAGTTCAAGACCAGTCTGACCAACGTGGAGAAACCCTGTCTCTACTAAAAATACAAAATTAGCCTGGCATGGTGGAACATGCCTGTAATCCCAGCTATTTAAGAGGCTGAGGCAGGATAATTGCTTGAACTCGGGAGGTGGAAGTTGAGGTAAGCCGAGCTCATGCCATTGCACTCCAGCCTGGGCAACAAGAGCAAAACTCTGTGTCAAAAAAAAAAAAAAAAATTAAGTTCACTGAATTTTCTGAAGTTATTGAACTGGTAAAATGTAACCCTAGAGGTCCTGAAGGCCATCTTTGCCACTATATGAAGAGAGCCTGCTTGAGAATGACATGAACATTGTGAAAACTGGGAGCTGAGGGGCATAGAATAACAAAAGTCAGATGATATCACTGAGCTCCTGGATCTGGCTTTGCCTGAAGTCCATAACCTGGAATTTTTTTTTGTTTGTTTTTGTTTTGTTTTGTTTTGTTTACTTATATAACTGTTTTGCTGAAGTCAGTTTGAGTTGTGGAAGAGTTTTGGTAAATTATGGAAATCCAGGTTGGGCTCGGTGGCTCATGCCTGTAATCCTAGCACTTTGGGAGGCCAAGGCGGGTGGATCACCTGAGGTCAGGAGTTCGAGACCAGTCTGGCCAACATGGCAAAACCCCATCTCTACTAAAAATTAAAAAATTAGCCAGATATGGTGGCAGGTGTCTATAATCACAGCTACTCAGGAGGCTGAGGCAGGAGAATTGCTTGAACCCGGAGGGCGGAGGTTTCAGTGTCTCAAAAAAATAAATAAATAAGTAAAAACTTTAAAAAAATTATGGAAATCCAAAACAAAAGGTGTTACAACTACAGAGACATTCCCCATGTCTGGTGATGCTCATGACTACAGAAGCACGGCCAGGCTAGGAGATAAGCAGGGTTCATGCTTTAAAGAATATATGTTTTAAAATAATTTAGATCAATTAATTGGTGGCAAGGTTTAGACATGTTCACAGGGCATGAGAGACTGTGTTTTCAAAGACTGGATCTTGGCTAGAAAGTACTAATCACCGCTGGGCATGGTGGCTCATGTCTGTAATCCCAGCACTTTGGGAGGCCAAAAAAGGAAGACTGATTGAGCCCAGGAGTTTGAGACCAGCCTGGGCAACATAATGAGAACCCATCTCTACAAAAAATTTTTAATTAGCCAGGTGTGGTGGTGTGTGCCTGTAGTCCCAGCTACTCCAGAGGCTGAAATGGGAGGATCCCTTGAGCCCAGGAGATTGGGGCTGCAGGAAGTCATGATCACTGCCCTCCAGCCTGGGCAGCAGAGCAAGACCCTGTCTCTCTAAAGAAAAAAAAAAGACCTATTCTCATGCTTTAAGCAGATTTCTGCTCAAATGTTACCTCCCATATGGCAAGCTGCCCAATTCTATTACCCTCTATGCCAGTGTTGCTCAAACTTGGGTGAGCAGTGGAATCACCCAGAGACATTGCTGAAAGTACAAATACAAAGGCCTGGGCCTGTTCTACTTCATCACTGCTAGAGGAATGTAAAACAGCACAATCACTTTGGAAAACCATTCAGCAGCTTCTTTTTTTTTTTGAGATGCAGTCTCACTCTGTCGCCCAGGCTGGAGTGCAGTGGCCCGATCTCAGCTCACTGCAACCTCCGCCTCCCAGGTTCAAGCGATTCTCCTGTCTCAGCCTCCTGAGTAGCTGGGATTACAGGCACACACTGCCATGCCCGGCTAATTTTTTGTGTTTTAGTTCAGACGGGGTTTCGCCATGTTGCCCAGGCTGGTCTTGAACTCCTGAGCTCAGGCGATCTACCCGCCTCGGCCTCCCAAAGTGCTGGGATTACAGGCATGACCCACTGCACCTGGCCGTAGTCACCGAGCCTGGCCCAGCAACTTCTTATACAGTTAAACATACGGCCGGGTGTAGTGGCTCATGCCTGTAATCCCAGCACTTTGGGAGGCTGAGGCGGACGGATCGCCTGAGGTCAGGAGTTCGAGACCAGCCTGACCAACATGAAAAAACCCTGTCTCTACTAAATAAATACAAAATTTGCCAGGCATGGTGGCACATGCCTGTAATCCCAGCTACTCAGGAAGCTGAGGCAGGAGAATCGCTTGAACCCAGGAGGCGGAGGTTTCAGTGAGCCGAGATCACATCATTGCACTCCAGCCTGGGCAACAAGAGCAAAACTCTGTCTTAAAAGAAAAAAAAAGTTAAACATACATAATTCCAGCACTTTGGGAGGCCAAGATGGGCAGATCACAAGGTCAGAGGTTCGAGACCTGCCTGGCCAATATGATGAAACCCTGTCTCTACTAAAAATATAAAAATTAGCCAGGCAAGGTGGCGGGCGCCTGTAGTCCCAGCTACTTGGAAGGCTGAGGCAGGAGAATCACTTGAACCCGGGAGGCAGAGGTTGCAGTGAGCTGAGATGGCACCACTGCACTCCAGCATGGGCAACAGAAGGAGACTCCGTCTCAAAAAAAAGTTAAACAGACAATTACTATGTAACCCAGACATTCCACTCCTAGGTATTTACCCAAAAGAAAGAAGAGCCCAAGCCCATACAAAGACGTATATGTGAATATTCACAGCACTTGGGGAGACCAGACAAAAACTGGAAATGACCCAAATGTTCAACGACAAGTGAATGGATGAAACAATTGTGATATATCCATACAATGGAATACTACTCAGCAATAAAAAAGAATGAGCGGCCGGGCGCGGTGACTCACACCTATACTCCCAACACTCTGGCAGGCCAAGGAGGGAGGATCACTTGAGCCCAGGAGTTGGAGATCAGCCTGGGCAACATGGTGAGACCCTCTGTCTACAAAAACATAAAAAAAATTAGCTGGGCATGGTGGCACGGTGCCTGCAGTCCCAGCTACTCAGGAGGCCAAGGCAGGAGGATCGCTTGAGCCCAGGAGGTTGAGGCTACAGTGAGCCATGACCAGGCCAGTGTACTCCAAGCTAGGTGACAGAGCGAGACACTGTCAAAAACAAAACAAAAAAGCTATTTATACATACAACAATTTGAATACATTTTAAAATCATTATGCTGAGACTGAGTGTGGTAGTCCACACCTGTCATCCCAGCATGTTGGGAGGCTGAGGCGAGCGGATCACTTGAGATTAGAAGTTCGAGACCAGCCTGGCCAACATGGGGAAACCCTGTTTTACTAAAAATACAAAAATTAATTAGCCAGGCATGGTGGCAGGTGCCTGTAATCTGAGCTACTCGGGAGGCTGAGGCAGGAGAATCGCTTGAACCTGGGAGGCAGAGGTTGCAGAGTTCGCACCACTGCACTCCAGCCTTGGCAATAGAGCGAGACTCTATCTGAAAAAAAGAAAAAAAATCATTATGTTGAGTGAAAGAAGCAGGACCAGAAAAAGTACATACTTTTTCTTTTCTTTTTTTTTTTTTTTTTTTTTTTTTGTGAGGCAGAGTCTCGCTCTGTCGCCCAGGCTGGAGTGCAGTGGCACGATCTCAGCTCACTGCAAGCTCCACCTCCCGGGTTCACGCCATTCTCCTGCCTCAGCCTCCCAAGTAAAAAGTAGCTGGGACTACAGGCACCCGCCACTACACCCAGCTAATTTTTTGTATTTTTAGTAAAGACAGGGTTTCACCGTGTTAGCTAGGATGATCTCAATCTCCTGACCTCATGATCCAACCGCCTTGGCCTCCCAAAGTGCTGGGATTACAGGCGTGAGCCACTGCGCCCGGCCAAAAGTACATACTTTTTCTGATTGACTCCATTTATTAAAAAATTCTAGAAAACACAACTAATCTATAGTGACAGAAAGGAGATCAGTGGTTGCCTGGGTGTGCTATGGTAGGGAGGGGTTGGAGGGAGGCACGAGGACATTTTGGGGCATGACGGAAATGTTTGCTATCTTGATTGTGGTGATAGTTTCACAGGTGTGTACGTGCTCGATGTTAATGAATCAACAACATATATTAAACAAGGTGTCTTTAAACAGAAACACACATAAAACAAGGTTATGTATTGATCAGTTGATAAGAATATTGTGACCGGAGGCTCCCAGGAACCTAACCCTGTATTTTCCCTAGAAGCCATGGTTCCATATTTGATAATTCAATGTTTACAGTATCTTTTAAAACATAACTACTGCAAATAATTAAGATAGACCCTCATATATATGTGTGTGTATACACACACACACACACACTACATAGAGGGAGACAGTGCACAAGAGCGAACAAGTCCAGTTTCAGCCCTCCTAAATAAAAATTATTCAAGGACAGAGACTATATTTCCAGTGCCCAGAACAATGTCTGGCACTTGGGAAGTCCTCAGTAAATATTTGTTTAATGAATGACTGGTACCTACCTTACAGGGTTGTTGTGAGAATTGATAGCTCATGAAAAGCATTTAGCGTAGTGCCTGGCCCGTAGTAACTGTTTGTTTATTTTTTGAGATGGAGTCTTGCTCTGTCACCCAGGCTGGAGTGCAATGGCACGATCTCAGCTCACTGCAACCTCCGCCTCCTGGATTCAAGCAATTCTCATACCTCAGCCTCCCAAATAGCTGGGATTACAGGATTACAGGCCTGCACCACTACGCCTGGCTAATCTTTGTATTTTTAGTAGAGTTAGAATTTCGCCATGTTGGCCAGGCTGGTCTCAATCTCCTGATCTTAGGTGATCAGCCCACCTCGGCCTCCCAAAGTGTTGGGATTACAGGCATGAGCCACCAGGCCCAGCCCCATAGTAACTGTCTGGTAAATGTTAGCTGATACTAATTGTCTTGTAGCACTTAATATATGCTAGGTACTATGAATGTAGGTGCTACATATATTCATTCATTTTTATTTTTATTTTTGAGACGGAGTTTTGCTCTTGTAGCCCAGGCTGGAGTGCAATGGCACGACCTCGGCTCACTGCAACCTCTGCCTCCCGGGTTCAAGCGATTTGCCTACCTCGGCCTTCTGAGCAGCTGCGATTACAGGCACCTGCCACCACGTCCGACTAATTTTTTGTATTTTTAGTAGAGATGGGCTTTCACCATGTTGGCTAGGCTGGTCTCAAACTCCTGACTTCAGGTGATCTGCTGCCTCCGCCTCCCAAAGTGCTGGGATTACAGGTGTGAGTCCCTGAGCCCAGCCATATTCATTTATTTAAACTGCACAATATCCCGTGACACTAGTACTATCACAGTCCCCGTTTTACAGATGAGGAAATGAGGCATAGAGAATTTAGCGAGGTGAGGGTGATTTGAATACAAGGAGTCTAGCTCCAAATTCCACAGGCTGAGGTGGAGTTCAGTCACTCCCCTACCTCTTTCTCAACTCCTATTAGCAGTATTCTCCATGACCTCGACTTGTTAGCTGTTAGTAGTTCCTGCTAGAATCACAGCTGCTTATTATAGCTAAGTCTGCAACACTACTCAAACTTAGGGGTCCTGAGGGTAATTCTAAGAGTATTAATATAGAGTTCCCCATGATACATTTACCAGTAAGCCAAATACAACTTGAATTAGCTGGCTCAATGAGTGATACGCATCTGTTGGAAAAAATATTTAAAGTAATAAAATTCTTCACCAGACCCTGTTCTAGATGGGGAAAGGTACAGCAGCAAACAAGACAAAGAGCCCACCGTTGAGCTAACAGTGTAATCAATGGGGACATAGCCATTTGACAGTTAAGACCTTTGGTCACAAACTTGACCCAAACTAGCATAAATAAAAAGGAATAAATATATTGGCTCAAAGTACTGAAAACTCAAGGAATACATCCTGAGCTATCCCTCAGTTCTGCTCTTCTCCCAACGAGCTTCATCCTAAGCCTCCACTTGAGGGCAAGAGGATTGCCAGCCAGTCCAGTTTTTGATCTCCAAGTTAAAAAACGAACCTGTAGAAGAAAGGACCCAGAAAAAAAATGGCTCATGGGGTCTCCTTGGCTCTGATTGGGTCATCTGCCCATCCCCAGGACCAATCATATTGTGCAGAGGAATCCACTGCTCTGATTGGCCACGCTGGGGGGGGGCGGCGCCAAGTCATCGGAAACATGTGGACCGAACACAAAGAAGGGAGTGGTTTCTCAGAGGATAATCGAGATAATTAACCAGAAGAGGGGTGAATGGTTGCTGGCAGGAGAAAACAGATTAATAAATCATATTTACGGAGATTACCAAATCATCACAGAAATAACACCAACCATAACTTCAATTATTTAGTTATGAAGGAAAAGTCCTGAATACTATAATAGCATTTAATGGGTAATCTAATCTAGAATGGGGGCTAGAGAAGGTTTCCTTAGGAAAGTGACATTTCAGGCGAGGCCCAAAGGATTTGATGAAGCTAGAAAAGAGTGGAATGGGAAAGAAAAGGAACTCTCCTGACGCTCAGAACTGAAGGGTGAGACCCCCAAAGATGGGAGAGACATCGGTACTTTTTATGTTATTTTATTTTACTTTAATTCACACTTTCATTGAGCCATAACTCAGATATAAAAAAGAGCATAAATCTTAATTTACAGCAAAATGAATTTTTATTTTTATTTTTATTTTTGAGACAGAGTCTAACTCTGTTGCCCAGGCTAGAATGCAGTGGCACGATTTCAGCTCACTGCAACCTCCACCTCCCGAGTTCAAGCGATTCTCCTGCCTCAGCCTCCAGTAGCTGGGATTACAGGCGCCCCCCACCACCCCCAGCTAATTTTTGTATTTTTAGTAGAGACGAGGTTTCACCATGTTAGCTAGGCTGGTCTTGAACTCCTGACCTCAAGTGATCCGCCTTCTTCTGCCTCCCAAAGTGTTGGGATTACAGGAGTGAGCCACTGCACCTGGCCAAAATGAATTTTTCCATATGCACAAATCCATGAATCCACCATCCAGATCAAGATATGAAAGACTGGCAGAACTCCAAGAAGGCTCCACCTGCCTCTTCACAATCAACAGATTTGCAAAGTAACCACTCTTCTGACAACTAGCAGTAGACTGGTTTGCATGCTTTTAACAAATCAACTTCATTGAGGTATACTTTACATAATAAAATGCACCCATTTGCAATGCACAATTTAATGTATTTATTTTTAATTTTTTTTTTATTTTGTTGAGATGACGTCTCCCTCTGTTGCCTAGGCTGGAGTGCAGTGGCACGATCTTGGCTCACTGCAACCTCCTGGGCTCAGGAGATCTTTCCATCTCAGCCTCTCAAGTTGCTGGGACCACAGGCGTGCAGCATCATACCCAGCTAATTTTTTTTTTTCTTTTTTTTTGTATTTTTAGTAGAGACGGGGTTTCACCATGTTGCCCAGGCTGGTCTCAAATTCCTGACCTCAAATGATCCACCCGCCTCGGCCTCCCAAAGTGCTAGGATTACAGGCATGAACCAACACACCTGGCCAGATTAATTGCATTTTAAGAAATACACGTGTATGGCCAGGCATGGTGGCTCATGCCTGTAATCCCAGCACTTTGGGAGGCCAAGGCGGGTGGATCACTTGAGGTCAGGAGTTCGAGACCAGCCTGGCCAACATGGAGAAACTCTGTCTCTACTAAAAATACAAAAATTAACCGGGTGTGGTTGCAGGCACCTGTAATCCCAGCCACTTGGGAGGCTGAGGCAGGAGAATCACTTGAACCCGGGTGGTGGAGGCTGCAGTGAGCTGAGATCACGCCCCTGCACTCCAGCCTGGGAGACAGAGCGAGACCTCCACCTCAAAACGACAACAACAAAAACAAAAAATACAGGTGTGTAACCACAATTCCAATCAAGATAGAATCATTTCCTTCACTCTAGAAAAGCTTCCCCCTTGTGCCTCCTTGCAGTCAGTCCCCGCTCCCACTTCCTGCACCAGGCAACCACTACTCTGCTTTCAATCCCTTGAACTTAGTTTTGCCTGTCCAGAAATTTCATACAAAAGGAGCCATACAGTGTGGACTCCTTTGTGCCTGATTAATTTCTCACAACGTTATAGCTGTGAGAGTCATTCCTACTGTTGCATTGGGAATCGCTTGTTACTTTACGTTGCTGCGTAACATTTCGCTGTAAGAATTTATTTATCCATTCTATTGCTGACGGACATTCCCCTTATTTCCTGTTTTGGATGATTTTGAGCAAAGTTGTTGTGTGCATTATTTTCCAATTTCTGCTGGGTTTAAACCTAGCAATAGAATTGCAGGGTGATAGGGGAGGTGTATGCTTAGACTTAGTAGATACTGCCAGTGTCAACCTAAGTAACAGTCTTTCTTTTTTTTTTTTTTTTTTTTTTTTTGAGACAGAGTCTCACTCTGTCGCCCAGGCTGGAGTACAGTAGCGCAATCACGGCTCACTGCAAGCTCCGCCTCCTGGGTTCACGCCATTCTCCTGCCTCAGCCTCCTGAGTAGCTGGGATTACAGGCTTCCGCCACCACGCCCGGCTAATTTTTTGTATTTTTAGTAGAGACGGGGTTTCACTGTGTTAGCCAGGATGGTCTCGATCTCCGTAACAGAGTCTTTCTAAAAGAAGATGATGGTTATTCAGGAATAGGGAATAGGGCGTTGCAATGGGAATACATGTGCCATACTAAAGTGTATGTGTATTCAAGGAAATAAAGGAAGACAAAGGTTTTTAAAGGAAAAATGAGGAGAACTACATAATTGTTTTGAGATAATTATCTTTGGCTACAAAGATCAATAACAAAAGTGCACCAGTCCAAGTTTGGATAGGCAGTTGCTGGGCAGATGTCTTCAAAGAAGTATTTTTAACATAAGATTGTGATGGCCTTTTTGCAAGGTTGTGGGTTTTGCAGTCTTTTGTGATAGTTTTTGTTATCCGGCATTCATGCATGAGAATCCCCCCTTCATCGGCTTCCCTTGCTCTGCTCATCAAGGTGTTTTTGTTTTCTGTTTTGTAACACAGATGACTCCATTTTGATTCTGACAACTTTCACACCAGTTTTCCAAAGTGGTTTGACCAATTGCACTCCTAGTAGCATTGTATGAGGATACTGACATTGACAAGTTGGAAGACTGAAAAAGGGCTAGTGTGGGGCCGGGCGCAGTGGCTCACGCCTATAATCCCAGCATCTTGGAGGCCCAGGTGGGTGAATCACCTGAGGTCAGGAGTTCAAGAACAGCCTGGCCAACATGGTGAAACCCCATCGCTACTAAAAATACAAAAATTGGCCGGGTGTGGTGGCGCATGCCTGTAATCTCAGCTACTAGGGAGGCTCAGGCAGGAGAATCACTTGAACCTGGGAGGTTGCAATGGGCCCAGATCACTCCACTGCACTCTAGCCTGGGAGAGGGAGTGAGAGTCCATCTCAAAAAAAAGAAAATTTTGCCGGGCGCGGTGGCTCACGCTTGTAATCCCAGCACTTTGGGAGGCCGAGGCGGGCGGATCACGAGGTCAGGAGATCGAGACCACAGTGAAACCCCGTCTCTACTAAAAATACAAAAAATTAGCCGGGCGTGGTGGCGGGCGCCTGTAGTCCCAGCTACTCGGAGAGGCTGAGGCAGGAGAATGGCGTGAACCCGGGAGGCGGAGCTTGCAGTGAGCCGAGATCGCGCCACTGCACTCCAGCCTGGGTGACAGAGCGAGACTCCGTCTCAAAAAAAAAAAAAAAAAAAAAAAAAAAAAAAAAAAAAAAGAAAATTTTTTTTTACACAAAGATGCGCCAGGTGCGGTAGCTCACACCTGTAATCCCAGCACTTTGGGAGGCCGAGGCAGGCGGATCACAAGGTCAGGAGATCAAGACCATCCGGGCTAACATGGTGAAACCCCATCTCTACTAAAAATACAAAAATTAGCTGGGCGTGGTGATGGGCGCCTGTAGTCCCAGCTACTCGGGAGGCTGAGACAGGAGAATGGCGGGAACCTGGGAGGCAGAGCTTGCAGTGAGCCGAGATCGCGCCACTGCACTCCAGCCTGGGTGACAGAGGGAGACTCCATTTCAAAAAAAAAAAAAAAAGAAAAACAAAGATGCATGGCTGCAGGGTGGGGCCCCCAGCATGCTCTGGGCTTTCCTCTCAGCCGAGGTGAGCTGTTGCCTTTAGCCTTTCTCCTCTGTGGCCAATTTATAGGCAGGAACCAAGGCACTGGGCAGATGAGTACGTAACATGTTTTGGCCACTTTTCAAGAAGTTGAGAGGACCAAAAATTAAGTGTAAAGTTGCATTGCAACATTGTTTAAAATAGTCCAAACCAGAAAACAGAGTGAATGAGCACCAAGGGAACAATGATCAAGCAAATTGCAATACATCCATAAAACAAAAGACTGCACAATTATTTAAAAGAATGATGAAGTGGACAGATCACCTGAGGTCAAGAGTTTGAGACCAGCCTGGACAACATGGTGAAACCCTGTCTCTAATAAAATACAAAATTAGGCCGGGCATGGTGGCTCATGCCTGTAATTCCAGCACTTTGGGAGGCCGAGGCGGGTGGATCACCTGAGGTAGGGAGTTCGAGACCAGCCTGGACAACATGGTGAAACCCCGTTAGCTGGGCGCGGTGGCAGGAGCCTGTAATCCCAGCTACTCGGGAGGCTGAGGCAGGAGAATCACTTGAACCCGGGAAGCAGAGGTTGCAGTGGGCCGAGATCGCGCCACTGTACTCCAGCCTGGGTGACAGAGTGAGACTCCGTCTCAAAAAAAAAAAAAAAAAAAAAAAAAAAATTAGCTGCATGTGGTGGCACCTGCCTGTAGTCCCAGCTACTCAGGAAGCCGAGGCACAAGAATCACTTGAACCTATGAGGCAGAGGTTGCAGTGAGCCAAGATTGCACCACTGCACTCCAGCCTGGGCAACAAGAGTGAAACTCTGTCTCAAAATAAAAAAAAATAAAAAAAAATAAAAAATAAAAGAATGAAACAGGAATTATCTATTTTTAAAAAACAAGGTAGGTCTATATGTGCTGAGCTGGAAAAATGATTATAGAGTATTATTAAGTGAAAAAAGCAAACTGCTTTTTTTGTATGTTTGTATGTCATGTTTCCATTTTAAAACTAAGTGTATGTTTAGACATACAGTGTGTACAGATATGCAAATATTTATATTATCAGGAAAAGCATGGACCAAACTGTCAACAGTAGTTACCTAGGAGTAGAAATTAGATGGGAAGGATTTCTTTTAAATACATTATTTTTTCTCCATTTTCACTCCAGCCTGTGTCTCCCAAGCTGGAGTGCAGTAATGCAATCACGGCTCACTACAGCCTCGACTTCCTGGGCTCAAGCAATCCTCCTGCCTCAGCCTCCCAAGTAGCTGGGATTACAGGTGCACACTACCATGCCCAGCTAATTTTTGTATCTTTTGTAGAGACGGGGTCTCACAATATTGCTCAGGCTCGTCTCAAACTCCTGGGCTCAAGTGATTCTCCCGCCTTGGCCTCCCAAAGTGCTGGAATTACAGGCGTGAGCCACCATGCCTTTCTTTTTGTTTTTAGACAGGGTCTCAAAAAAAAAAAAAAAAAAAAAAGACAGGGTCTCCCTCTGTCACCCAGGCTGGAGTGCAGTGGCCTGATCACAGCTCACTGCAGCCTCAAACTCCTGGGTTCCTACTCACCTCAGCCTCTAGAGTAGCTGGGACTACTGGTGTGCACCACCACGCCCAGCTTAAATACATAATTTTTCTCATGTTGGATTATGGAAATGGCAAACCTGAATCCATTCACCCCACCTGCGCTCCGCCCCCCCCCCCCCCCAGAAATCAGGTACTTACCTTTCTCTCTGGCGCAGACAGCATCAGCCACGGCTCACACTGTTCCATGGTTATAAAGCTCTGCCCAGTGCCACAGTCATTTCAGCTCCTAACATTTCTGATTGTCTCTGAAGTTCAGGGGCAAAGAATTGCAGCCACCTCTGCACCCAAGACCAACACTCCCCAAGAGGGGCTCCACCTGCAAATGGGGAGAGGCTAATGCCCCAGGGGGAGGACAAATGAGGACATGAAGGAGCTGGCGGATAAATTGTTCACCTCCCTCCCCATACCCACCACACACTTCCCATTGCTACACTTTGCACTAACAGAACATTCTGAGATTCACTGCTTTCCTACATCCTCTCCAGAGACACCTCAGAAGACCAGCAACTGGCTGAGTGCTGGTGTGAAGTTGGGGCTGCCTCCGGGCTGCTCTGTGATGAACTTACACTACCTCCTTTTTTTTTGAGACGGATTCTCTCTCTGTTGCCCAGGCTGGAGTGCAGTGATGTGATCTCAGCTCACTGCAACCTGTCTCCCAGGTTCAAGGGATTCTTCTGCCTCAGCCTCCCGAGTGACTGGGACTACAGGCGCTTGCCACCACACCCGGCTAATTGTTTTTATTTTTAATAGAGACGGGGTTTCACCATGTTGGTCAGGATGGTCTCAATCTCCTGACCTCGTGATCCATCTGCCTTAGCCTCCCAAAGTGCTGGGATTACAGGCCTGAGCCACCGCGCCCAGCCTGCTCTCCCTCCTTTTGTGCCTCCTTCCCTTTCTCCCTCACCCTCATCTCCCTGGCATTCTCCTCTCCAATAAAGCATTAGCTCCTAATTTTCACCTCAGGCCCTGTTTTCTAGGGAACCAAAACAAAGGCATGGGTGATTTCTACTTTTTAAATATTTCTCTTTAAATGTTTTTTCTTGGCCAGGTGCAATGGCTCACACCTGTAATCCCAGCACTTTTGGAGGCCAAGGCAGGCAGATCACTTGAGGTCAGGAGTTCGAGACCAGCCTGGCCAACATGGTGAAACCCCGTCTCTACGAAAAATACAAAAATTAGCCAGGCGTGGTGGTGGGCACCTGTAATCCCAGCTACTCGGGAGGCTGAGGCAGGAGAATCGCTTGAACCCAGGAGGCAGAGGTTATAGTGAGTTGAGATCACGTGCCACTGTACTCCAGCCTGGGCAACAGAGCGAGACTCTGTCTCAAAAAATAAGTAAGAAACTAAGTAAATAAATAAATAAATATATATATAAAATAAGTAAGTAAATAATATATATATATAATAATATATATATTATTTATTTACTTACTTATTTTATATATATTTATATTTTTTCTTTATGTATTAAATATGTATATATTAAATATATATTTATTTATTTACTTAGTTATATATATAAATATATTTATTTACTTATTTATATATATAAATATATTTATTTATTTACTTACTTACTTAGTTTCTCTCTGTTGCCCAGGCTGGAGTGCAGTGGCTCAAACTCGACTCACTGCATCCTCTGCCTCCAAGGTTCAAGCAATTCTCCTGCCTCAGCCTCCCGAGTAGCGGAAACTACAGGCCCCCACCACCATGTCCAGCTAATTTTTGTATCTTTAATAGAGACGGGGTTTCGCCATGCTGGCCAGGCTGGTCTTGAACTCCTGACCTCAAGTGATCTGCCCACCTCGGCCTCCCAAAATGCTGGGATTACAGGCGTAAGTCACTGCACCTGGCCAATATTTGTTTAAATTAAGAACTCAACTATTGGCCTGGCATGGTGGCTCACGCCTGTAATCCCAGCAGTTTGGCAGGTTGAGACGGATGGCTCACTTGAACTCACAAGTTCGATACCAGCCTGGGCAAAATGGTGAAACCCCGTCTCTACTAAAAATACAAAAATTATCTGGGTGTGGTAGCATGCACCTGTAGTCCCAGCTACTCGGGAGGCTGAGGTGAGGAGGATGGATTGAGCCCAAGAAGTGGTTGCAGTGGGCAAAAATCACACCACTGCACTTCCGCCTGAGTGACAGAGCCAGACCCTGTCTTAAAAAAAAAAAAAAAAAAAGAACTCAACCATTAAGGGATGAGATTCTTGAAGCACAGAAGCACAGGCTGCATTAACCAGGTTAATGCAACTGTTATGGAAAAATCTACACAAATGTAGCATTAGCATTTACTGGTAATCTCTCTTCAGAAAGAAGCAGACATTGAAATTCAGCAAGTGCGCCCAATGCAGGTAAAATCCTGTTGCTAAGTTTCTTGTTTCCCAAGATGGATTTTGGGGAGTCTGATCATATCTCTCACACAGTGTCCTTGGGGATGGGGTCTGGCAACTAAGCAGAAGGCAGTGCAGAACAGACTGTGAGTGCTAAATGACATTTCTGGTGCTTAAAGATGCCGTGATGGCTGGGCGCGGTTGCTCACACCTGTAATCCCTGCACTTTGGGAGGCGAAGGCAGAAGGATTGCTTCAGCCCTGGAGTTCCAGACCAGCCTGGGCGACATAGTGAGACCCTGTCCCTATGAAAAATTTTTAAAAATTAAAAAACAATGCAGCCAGGCATGGTGGCTCACACCTGAATCCCAGCATCTTGGGTGGCCGAGGCGGGTGGATCACTTGAGGTTAGGAGTTCGAGACCAGCCTGGCCAACAAGGTGAAACCCCGTCTCTACCAAAAATACAAAAATTAGCCGGGCATGGTGGTGCGTGCCAGTAATCCCAGCTACTCGGGAGGCTGAGGCAGGAGAAGCACTTGAACCCCGGAGGTGGAGGTTGCAGTGAGCTGAGATTGTGCCACTACACTCCAGCCTAGGTGACAGAGTGAGACTCTGTCTGAAAAAAAAACAAAAAAGAAAAAAACACAATGCAATGAAGACATCCCAAGGCTGTCAAAGTGAAGGAGGAAAAGGAGGAGGAGATGGGAGAGAATAAATGAAGAGCCACAGCAGCAACTGTGGAAAGTCACGAAGAAGTGTGCGGGTGAGCAGCTATTTCAGATTGCCAGGCCTTCTAATCTAGCCCTGGGACAGGACAGGTAAGGCAGGTGGCCTGATGACTGCTCAGACTCCTGAGAAATGTTGGTGCTCATGACAGTCCCCTTGGCCAGGTGCAGTAGCTCCCGCCAGTAATCCCAGCACTTTGGGAGGCTGAAGAGGGAGGATCGCTTGACCCCAGGAGTTTGAGCCCAACCTGGGCAACAAAGCGAGACCCTGTCTCTACAAAAAATCTAAAAATTAGTTGGGTGTGGTGGCACGTGCCTGTAGTCCCAGCTACTCAGGAGGCTGAGGCGGGAGGATCGCTTGAACCCAGGACTTTGAAGCTGCAGAGTCATGATCACCACCACACCCCAGCCTGGGAGACAGAGTAAGACCCTGTCTCAAATAAATAAATAAATAAATACATAAATTTTAAACAAAAAAAGAGGCTAGGCACAGTGGCTCACTCCTGTAATCCCAGCACTTTGGGAGGCCGAGGCAGGCAGACCACTTGAGGCCAGGAGTTCAAGATCAGCCTGGCCAACATGGTGAAACCCCAACTCCACTAAAAATACAAAAATTAGGCAGGCATGGTGGCACATGCCTGTAGTCCCAGCTACTTGGGAGGCTGAGGCAGGGAAAATCGGTTGAACCCGGGGGGTGGAGGCTGCACAGTGAGCTAAGATCATGCCACTGCACTCCAGCCAGGGCAATAGAGCGAGACTCCATCTCTTTTTTTTTTTTTTTTTTTTTGAGACGAAGTCTCGCACTGTCGCCCAGGCTGGAGTGCAGTGGCGCAATCTCGGCTCACTGCAAGCTCCGCCTCCCCGGTTTCCGCCATTCTCCTGCCTCAGCCTCTCCGAGTAGCTGGGACTACAGGCACCCGCCACCACGCCCGGCTAATTTTTTTGTATTTTTAGTAGAGACGGGGTTTCACTGTGGTCTCGATCTCCTGACCTTGTGATCCGCCCGCCTCGGCCTCCCAAAGTGCTGGGATTACAAGCGTGAGCCACCGCACCCGGCTGAGACTCCATCTCAAAAAAATAAAAATAAAACAACAGGAAGAAAGAGTCCATAGGCCACAGCACAGGCAAGCTACACTCAAGTACTCGCCGTCGTCTTTCTATTCCTAATGTGGTTTCTCAGGCCCCTGTGGCCTGATTTTCCAGGAAGCAGTGACTTCTCCTTCCACAGAATCACTGCTTCTTTCTGCCACATGCCCTGCCCCAGTGCCTCACAGAGGGAGGAACCATCTGTCATCTGTCCACAGCTCTTCCTCCTGCCCCTAACCACGGTGGTCCCCTGCATCCAGCCCTGAGATCCCCAGTGCTGTCTCTTAGAGCTCATTTTTTTCTCCAAATCTGTTGGTGACATCAAATCTTCTCTGTTGGTGGCATCAAATCTTCTCTCTCTTTTCTTTCTTTCTTTTTTTTTTTTTTGTCTCACTCTGTTACTCAGGCTGGAATGCAGTGGTGATCATAGCTCACTTCTGGGCTCAAGCAATCCCCCAACTCCATCTCAACCTCCTGAATAGCTGGGACTACAGGCACTTGTCACCACACCCAGATAGATCTTTCTTCTTTTATCCATGGCTGAAGTAAGACTTGTGGTCATTCCAGATATGCTAACACTTTGTCACTCCTTCAAGTCCATAGTTTTTGTTTGTTTGTTTTGACGGAGTCTTGCTCTGTCGCCCAGGCTAGAGTGCAATGGTGCAATCTTGGCTTGCTGCAACCTCTGCCTCCCAGGCTCAAGCAATTCTCCTGCCTCAGCCTCCTGAGTAGCTGGGATTACAGGTATGTGCCACCACACCTGGCTAATTTTTGTGTTTTTAATAGAGTTGGGGGTTTCACTATATTGATCAGGCTGGTCTCAAACTGCTGACCTCAGGCATTCCACCCACCTCAGCTGCCCGAAGTGCTGGGAATACAGGTGTGAGCCACACGCCCGGCCCCCAGTAGACTATTTTAAAGTAATTCCCAGACATTATATTATTATATTTAGAAATATTTTAGTAAGCCCACAGTCTTTACATAGTAGTTACAGGTTATTTAGAGGGGAGGTTGAGTACTAGTGTTACCGGCAGGTCTTTGTTCTTAGAGCTCCCGAGATGGTGACGGACCACTCCCAAGATGGCGGCAAGCCTTTTGTTCTCTGACCTGGGGTTCTCGGCCTCACGGATTCCAAGGAATGGAACCTTGGGCCACGCAGTGAGTGTTACAGCTCTATTAGAAGCCACGGGTCATGGAAGAGAACCGTGGAACCCAGCAACTAGTGCTCAGCTCGATTAGGATGAACCCAGGCACTTAGCCGCACAGGAACAATGGCGAGCCTCTAGCCCAGTCAGGAGCGGCAATGGGTGCCTCACTGGATCAGAAGCATAGCAGACACCCTGCCGGATCCGGAGGGGTGGAAGTCAGCGGCGGGTCTACGATGGCGGCGATCAGCAGTGGTGGACGGCGAGTGAAAGCTCAGCTTGAGCCGGAACAAACACAGACCAGAAGAGTGTGCAGTTGCAAGATTTAATAGAGTGAAAACAGAGCTCCCATGCAACGGGAGGGGACCCAAAGGGGGTTGCCATTGCCGGCTCGAATGCCTGGGTTTATATGCCGATCATTGTCCCTCCCTCTATGCTCTCAGGTGATAGATGATCGACTGTTTCTTTACCTCCTACTTTTAGCTTAATTGGTATTTTAGTGAGCTCTCTTTACTACCTGATTGGTTGGGTGTGAGCTGAGTTACAAGTCCCAGGTTTAAAGGTGGGTGCGGTCACCTTCCCCAGCTAGGCTTAAGAATTCTAAGTCGGCCTAGGAAATCCAGCTAGTCCTGTCTCTCAGTCCCCCCTCTCAACAGGAAAACCCAAGTGCTGTTGGGGAGGTTGGCCGATGACCACTCTAAGTGCTTCATGCTGAATTGGGGTGTAGTAGGGGTCATGCAGTTGATAGTTCCTCGGGAGGGGTGCCTTTGATGTCATCAACATCAGAGCATGGGCTAGCAAGGCGGTCCAGGGGTCTGCGGTAGATCTTAGTCATGGACTGCATCTGGGGCTCCATTTGTAGTTTTACAGCTTCGATTCTGGAAGAGACAAACTTAACAAGGAGGTTAAAGATAAAGAGATTGAAATATATGGCCTGAGTGCAGGGGGAGGCACATCCAACAGTTAGTAGGGTTTTGGGCCGAGGCTTCATGGAGCCCAGTGAGGGTGGTATTAAATAGGCTTACCAGGTGAGTATGGGTATGGAGGGTTTCATGTAGCTTTGAGAGGTCTAGTCCTTTGTAGGGGATAGGGGTGCTATGTACCTGCGTCAGTTGGGAGATTACTTCTTTTACGTGTTTTTCTCTTGCCTGATCTTCAACGCCACCCCCATCGGACATACCAGTATGGGTGAAGTAAGTCCAACAGACAGTGGCTCCAAACCCTCCAGGACAACTAGGATTAATTATTTTCCCTCTCTAATAATGAGTATTTGCATGCATGCAAAGAGTGGCAGAGTTATAGCAGTTGTGGGGCATACAGGTGTGGGCAGTGAAAGTGGGGTTTCCTTTAGAAAAAAATCCTATACCATGGGACATCAATATTTCTGGGAAGCCACATTCTTCACAGAGGCTCTTGGTAAGGGGAGCTACTGGTAGTACAGCGGCATGGATAAGGTGCAGTGAGAGTGAAAGGGGGTAAGAGAACAGTAAAGAGAAAAATATGACAAGGGAGGGCCATGGGGATCTACGATTCTAGTTACTTTCCTCATGGTTGTCTCTTGAAGAACAGGTGCAGATCCTCTAGAGGTTCACAGAAATAGCTAGCATTGTCTCCTGGATTTTTGAGTTCCTCTGGCAGTATCCAGGGTTTGACTCGAGTGTGATGTATCCAAGATTCCAATCCAGCCACTTTAACCACGGTTGGGGTAGATAAAATGACTGGGTAGCGTCCTTCCCAGGATGTATCTAGGGATGGGGAATTAGGGGAAAGGGACTTGACTAATACCATGTCACCAGGGTGGAATAATTCCTGTCCCTCCTCTCCAGGACAGGTTCCCTGTAATGTGTTTTTTTTTTTTTTTTTTTTTTTGAGATGATGTCTCGCTCTTGTCCCCCAGTCTGGCATGCAATGGTGCGATCTCGGCTCACTGCAACCTCCACCTCCCGGGTTCAAGTGATTCTCCTGCCTCAGCCTCCTGAGCACCTGGGATTACAGGTGCATACCACCACACCCAGCTAATTTTTTGTATTTTAAGTACCCTAAGGCACAGGCCGCAGGGTGCCACTGTTGCTCCTTAATCTTTATTCCTCCTTCCAGCAGATTCTCAATACATCTTTGTTGCCTTCAGGGCAAAGTTGCCCAATTTGGGTATTTACTATTTATTCTTTCATTCACCACGGGCACACACTGGGTTCAACTCCCTGCTTTATCCCTTCCAGCTGTGGGACAAGTTACTAATCCTTCTGTAGTGGATTGAATGGTGAACCCCTACCCCAGCCAAAAAAACAGGTACATCCTTGTCATAATTCCTAGAACCTGTGACTGTGACCTCATTTGAAAAATGGGTCTTTAGGCCGGGCATGGTGGCTCACCCCTGTAATCCCAGCACTTTGGGAAGGCTGAGGCAGGCAGATCATGAGGTCAGGAGATAGAGACCCTTCTGGACAATATGGTGAAACCCCATCTCTACTAAAAATACAAAAATTAGCTGGGCGTGGTGGCACGTGCCTGTAATCCCAGATACTCAGAGGCTGAGGCAGGAGAATCACTTGAACCAGGGAGTCGGAGGTTCCAGTGAGCCAAGATCATGCCACTGCACTCCAGTCTGGTGACAAAGAGAGACTCCGTCTCAAAAAAAAAAAGCAAGACTTCATTTGAAAAAAGAAAAAAAAGTGTCTTTGTAGATGTGATTAAATTAAGGATCTCCAGATTAGGGGATCATCTTGAATTATCTGTGAAGGCCCTAAATCCAATGACACGTGTCCTTATATGAGACACAGAGGAGAAGACACACATAGCAAAGGAAATGTGAAAACAGGCAGGAGAAGTCTGGGTAACAGGGCAAGAACCCATCTCTACAAAAATGCAAAAATTAGCTGGGTGTGGTGACATGTGTGTGTAGTCCCAGTTACTTCGGAGGGTGAGGCAAGAGGGTCACTTGAACCTAGGAGTCCGAGGCTGCAATGAGCTGAGACGGCACCACTGCACTCTAGCCTGGGCGACAGAGCGAGACCCTGTCTCAAAAACAAAAAGAAAGAAAACAGGCAGAGAATTGAGTGATGCGGCCACAAGCCAGGAAACACCTAGAGCCACAAGAAGCTGGAAGAGGCAAGGAAGGGTCCTCCCCTGGAGCCTTCGGAGGGAACGTGGTAGTTCTAATGCTTTGATTTAGGACTTCTGGACTCCAGAACTGTGAGAGAATACGTTTCTGGGTTTTTGCTTTTTTTTTTGGGTTTTCCTTGTTGTTGTTTGGTACAGCATCTCACTCTGTTGCCCAGGCTGGAGGGCAGTGGTGCGATCATGGCTCACTGCAGCCTCAACCTCCCAGGCTCAAGCAGTCCTCCCACCTCAGCCTCCCAAGTAGCTAGGACTACAGGTGAACACCAGCACACCCGGCTAATTTAAAACAATGTTTTTTTTTTGTGGTTTTTTTTTTTTTGAGACAGGGTCTCACTTTGTCCCCCAGGCTTGAGTGCAGTGGCAGGATCATGGCTCACTGCAGCTTTGACCTCCCAGGTTCAAGCGATCCTCCTGTCTCAGCCCCCTAAGTAACTGGGACTACAGGCACATGCCACCATGCCCAGCTAATTTTTTTGTTTTTTTTTGTATTTTTTGTAGAGATGGGGTTTCTCCATGTTGCCCAGGCTGGTGTCCAACTCCTGAGCTCAAGCGATCCACCTGCCTCGGCCTCCCAAAGTGCTGGGATTACAGGACTGAGCCACTACACCTGACCTAAAAACTTTTTTTATAGAGATGGAGTCTCACTACGCTGCCCAGGCTGGTCTCCAACTCCTGGGCTCAAGTGATCCTCCCTCTTCAACCTCCCAAAGTGTTGGGATTACAGGCGTGAGCCACTATGCCCAGCTAGTTTTGTTTTAAGCCACCAAGTTTGTGGCAATTCATTATAGTAGCTACAGGAAATCAGCACACCTTTTCCTGCCTCCCTGTCCTTAACTTAGAAAGGGGACAGCAAGGCTGGGCGTGGCTCACACCTGTAATCCCAGCACTTTGGGAGGCCGAGGGGGGCAGATCACGAGGTCAAGAGATCGAGACCATCCTGGCCAACATGATGAAACCCCATCTCTACTAAAAATAGAAAAATTAGCCAGGTGTAGTGGCATGTGCCTGTAGTCCCAGCTACTTGGGAGGCTAAGGCAGGAGAATCGCTTGAACCCGGGAGGCAGAGGTTGCAGTGAGCCGAGATCATGCCACTGCACTCCAGCCTGACAACAGAGCTAGACTCCGTCTCAAAAAAAAAAAAAAAAAGAAAAGAAGAATAAAAAGGGGACAGCACTGGCCAGGCACAGTGGCTCACACCTATTATCCCAGCACTTTGGGAGGCCAATGTGGGTGGATCACCTGAGGTCAGGAGTTCGAGACCAGCCTGGCCAACATGGTGAAACTTTGTCTCTACTAAAAGTACAAAAATTCGCTGGGCATGGTGTCGGGTGCCTGTGGTCCCAGCTACTAAGGAGGCTGAGGTAGGAGAATTGCTTGAACCTTGGAGGCAGAGATTGAAGTGAGCTGAGATTTTGCCACTGCATTCCAGCCTGGGTGACAGAGACTCCATCTCAATAAAAGAAAAAAGAAAAGAAAGGGGACAGCAATAATATGTCAGCTTCATTTGGGTTGTTGGAAGGATCCAGAAGGTTTAGAGTGCTTAGCACGTGTAAGGAACAAGGATGAGAAGGTTATGGCACAGACTCGAGGCCAGACTGCGCAGGTCTGACCCTGGAATTTACCTTCCCCAGCTGCCTGGCTTTGGGTGAGCCCTTTAACCTCTCTGTGCCTCAGTTTCCTCATTTGTAAAATAAGATAATAAAATTTACCTCTTAGGGTGTTATAAGGCAGAAGTTCCCAAACTTTTTGGCCTCAGAACCCCTTTACACTAAAACAATATTGAAAGAGTTTTTTTTTTTTTTTTTTTGAGACAGAGCCTCACTCTGTTGCCCAGGCTGGAGTGAAGTGGCACACTCTTGGCTCACTGCAACCTCTGCCTCCTGAGTTCAAGGGATTCTCATGCCTCAGCCTCCCTAGTAGCTGGAATTACAGGCACGGGCCACACACCAGCTAATTTTTATATTTTTAGTAGAGACAGGATTTCACCATGTTGGCCAGGCTGGTCTCAAACTCCCGACCTGAGGTGATCCGCCCACCTCAGCCTCCCAAAGTGCTAAGATTACAGGCGAGAGCCACTGTGTCCAGCCTTGAAAGAGCTTTTGTTAGGTGAGTTATATTTGCTCATATCTACCGTAAATAGAAATTTATAATCCCAGCTAACTGAGGAGGCTGAAGTGGGAGGACCGCTTGAGCCCAGGAGTTTGAGGCTGCAGTGAGCTATGATCACACCACTGCACTACAGCTTGGGCAACAGAACAAGACCCTGAAAAAAAAGAAAGAAAGAAAAAAAGAAAAGAAATTTAAACTGATGCTTTAAAAAATTTTAATTAAAAAATAGTCTGGGCACGATGGCTTATGCCTGTAATCCCAGCACTTTGGGAGACTGAGGCAGGCAGATTTCCTGAGGTCAAGAGTTCGAGATCAGTCTGGCTAACATGGTGAAACCCCCTCTCTACTAAAAATGCAAAAAAATCGGCCAGGCGTGGTGGTGTGCGCCTGTAATCCCAGCTATCGGGGGGCTGAGGCATGGGAATTGCTTGAACCTGGGAGGTCGAAGCTGCAGTGAGCAGAGATTACGCCACTGCACTCTAGCCTGGCAACAGAGCAAGACTCTGTCTCCAAAAAAAAAAAAAAAAAATCAGTAAACACATTACACATTAACATAAATTTTTTTAACTTTTTATTTTTTTATAGACAGTCTACCTACATTGCTTAGGCTAGACTCAAACTCTTGAACTGAAGGGATCCTCCCACTGGAGTAGCTGGAACTACAGGCTCACGCCACCGTGCTAGATAACATATGAGTTTTTTTTGTTGTTTTTGAGACAGGGTCTCCCTATGTCACCCAGGCTGGAGTGCAGTGGTGCAATCACAGCTCACTGCAACCTCTGCCCCCTGGGACTCAAGTTGTCATTCCACCTCAGTCTCCCGAGTAGCTGGGACTACAGGCACTTGCCACCATAGTCGGGTAATTTTTATTTTATTTTATTTTATTTATTTATTTTGAGACAGAGTCTCGCTTTGTCACCCAGGCTATACAGTGCAGTGGCACGATCTCAGCTCACTGCAACCTCTGCCTCCCGGTTTCAAGTGATCCTCCTGCCTCAGCCTCCTGAGTAGCTGGGATTACAGGCGCCTGCCACCACGCCTGGCTAATTTTTTTTTTTTTTTGTATTTTTAGTAGAGATGAGGTTTCACCATGTTGGCCAGGCTGATCTTGAACTCCTGACCTCAATTGATCTGCCCCCCTTGGCCTCCCAAAATGCTGGGATTACAGGAATAAGTCACTGCAGCCAGCCTTTTTTTTTTTTTTTTTTTTTTTTTTTAATAGAGACAGGGTTTTGCCATGCTGCCCAGGCTGGTCTCGAAATCCTGGGATCAAGTGATCCTCCAGCCCTGGCCTCCCAAAGTGCTAGGATTACAAGCATGAGCCACTGTGGCTAGGTGTATTTATTTATTTATTTATTTATTTTTATTTTTTATTTTTCTGAGACAGAGTTTCGCTCTGTTGCCCAGTTTGGAGCATAGTGGTGTGATCTCAACTCACTGCAATCTCCGCCTCCCAGGCTCAAGGGATCTTCCCACCTCAGCCTCCAGAATATCTGGGACTACAGGCTCTCACCACCATGTCTGGCTAATTTTTTATTTTACTTTTTATTTATTTATTTTTTTTGAGACGGAGTTTCTCTCTTGTTGCCCAAGCTGGAGTGCAGTGACACGATGTCGGCTCACTGCAACCTCTGCCTCCCAGGCTCAAATGATTCTCGCGCCTCAACCTCTTGAGTAGCTGAGATTACAGGCACATGCCACCATGTCTGGCTAATTTTTGTATTTTTAGTAGAGGCGGGGTTTCACCATGTTGGCCAGGCTGGTCTCGAACTCCTGAGCTCAAGAAATTTTCCCACCTTGGCCTCCCAAAGTACTGGGATTACAGGCGTGAGCCACCCGCCTGGCCTTAATTTTTTTATTTTTTAACTATTTATTTATTGTATTATTATTATTATTATTTTGAGATGGAGTCTCGCTCTGTCGCCCAGCCTGGAGTGCAGTGGCGCGCTTTCGGCTCACTGCAACCTCTGCCTCCCGGGTTTAAGCAGTTCTCTGCCTCAGCCTCCCAAGTAGCTGGGATTACAGGCATGCGCCACCATGCCCGGCTAATTTTTGCATTTTTAGTAGAGACGGGGTTTCACCATCTTGGCCAGGCTGGTCTTGAACTCCTGACCTAGTCCACCTCAGTCTCCCAAAGTGCTAGGATTACAGGCGTGAGCCACCGCACCTGGCCAATTTTTTAATTTTTAATTTTCTTTATAGAGACGGGCAGAGGAGGTGTTCTCACTACATTGTCCAAGCTGGTCTCGAACTCTTGAACTCAAGAAATCCTCCCACCTCAGCCTCCCAAAGTGCTAGGATTACAGGCATGAGCCATTGCACCCAGCCCATATGTATGTTTTAAATAAAAATAACGCTATGCTCCAAAAAAAAAAAAATCTTGTCAGCGATGATATTGGTTTATGCTTTTGCAAGTCTCTAGCGTCTTGCTCATTAGAAGGGAGCTGGTGCCTCAACTCCGCTTCTGCACTGTCCACTGCAATCCGCCGTTTCCTGTTGAGAATATGAGGAACACCCAGCCTGACACTGACTCCCAGCTGGAGAAAGGGACAACCTCCCAGAGACCCTTTGGGTACTGGGGACCCCCAGCCATCCTTAGGCCACGCTTTGGGAAGCGATGGAGTCAGGATTAAATGAGGTAATATTAGTAAAGCACTTAGAATAATGCTTGGCACATAGTAAATACTGCATATTTTTTAACTACACGTAAAGCAAATAATACGTTTTAAACTTTTAGAATTTGGGGCCAGGCGCAGTGGCTCACGCCTGTAATCCCAACACTTTGGGGAGGTCGAGGCAGGAGGATCGCTCAAGTCTAGGGGTTTAAGGCCGGCCTCGGCAACATAGCGAGACCCCTGTCTCTATGAAAAAATTAAATTAAAAAACTTTTTTTTTTTTTTTTGAGACTAAGTTTTGCCTTGTTGCCCAGGCTGGAGTGCAAATGGCGTGATCTCCGCTCACCGCAACCTCTGCCTCCCGGGTTCAAGCGATTCTCCTGCCTCAGCCTCCTGAGTAGCTGGGATTACAGGCATATGCCACCGCGCCCGGCTAATTTTGTGTTTTTAGTAGAGACGGCGTTTCTCCATGTTGGTCAGGCTGGTCTTGAACTCCCTACCTCAGGTGATCCGCCCGCCTCGGCCTCCCAAAATTCTGGGATTACAGGCGTGAGCCACCGCGCTCGGCCAACTTTTAGATTTTTAATCAATACGTGCCACGTTGGGGTGCGCTTTATGGCTACAAGGGCATTAAGATTTCTTTCCTCAAGGAGCTAAGATCAGACGGTGGAAACCTATCTGCGACCACACGGTGAAAACTCAGGATGCTAAGAGCAATTCTGATGGGGCGAGCAGGGGACTGTGAGTTTGCAAGGGGGTCCTTAACTCCTGCGTGGGGGGCGGGGAGGGTGGATGGGGTTCTGGGTTCAGGAAAGGTTCTCCCGGGAGTGGGAGGGGGTCTAATGGACAAGTGGCTTTGGCCAGCCCAAATGGACAGGGGGCCTTGGGACAAGAAACCTCGTGGTGCTGGAATGCCAAGCGCGCTTCGCTCTACTGTGAAGTGGAGTTCATGTCACAAGGAGCCAGTGATGGATGTGGCTCGAGGAGGAGCGCCCTGGGGCTCCGGGGATCCAGCATTCCTCGACACGTCGGCCCCTCTCCGGGCGCCTCTGCAAGTCCGCCTGGTGGCCGGATCTGCGCGGAGTGTCTGCGGGCCGGGGGGGGGTCCCCGTTCTTTTCCCGGGATGAGCCCCAGCCCGGGGACCTCCTCGTGACCCCTCCATCCCTCTCCGAGGCCGGGGCTGCTCCCTGGAGCAGCGAATCGTCCCGCGATACCAGCGCCCCCGGCCCCCTCTCCCGGGGCGGCCTGGACCCCTCCCGGCGGCCGGGTGGTGGGAGGAGTCAGCGCCGGGCGGGGGAGGGGCGGCCGGGGCACGGGGGAGGGGCGCCGCGGGTCCGGCGGCTGGAGAGGGGGGCCCGGGGTGCAGGCCGTGGAGTCGGCGCTGGGGGGGGGACCCCGGGGCGCCCCCGGGCGGCGGAAAGCGGGCGCGCCCCTGGCCACGCCGGGATCGGGGCGGGGCGCGCGGCCTCCCTGTGGGGAAGCGGTCACCCGGCCTCGCCGCCGCCGCCGCCTCCAAAGTTTCCAGGAGGATCCGCGGGCCGCCCTTCCTCTCGGGCCCCGCGCGCGGCCGCCCCTCAGGCCAGCACCGCCCCGGGGCGCCCGGCCCGGCTCCATTGAGCGCAACTCGGATCCCAACTTGGGAGGCGCCGCGGGCCTGCGCACGCGCGCGCCCTCCCTGCCGCCGCCGCCGCCGCCGCCGCCGCCGCCGCCACCGCCGCCGCCACCGCCACCGCCCACTCGGGAGCAGCTCCGGGCCGAGCCGGGCGCCCAGACCCCGGCCCCGCACACCCCGCGCCGCCGCCCGTGCCCGCGCCCGCGCCCGCTGCCTGCTGCGCCCTCGCCCCGGCGCCCGCTTAGCGCGCCCGCCCGCGGCCCAGGCTGGGCCCGGCCGGCCCGGCCCTCGACAGCGGCAAGTTTGGGAGTTGCACGAGTTTGCGGGGCGGGGGACAGGCCAGGAGGGCGGCCATGGAGGAGGAGCGGGGGTCGGCGCTGGCGGCCGAGTCGGCGCTGGAGAAGAACGTGGCCGAGCTGACCGTCATGGACGTGTACGACATCGCGTCGCTTGTGGGCCACGAGTTCGAGCGGGTCATCGACCAGCACGGCTGCGAGGCCATCGCGCGCCTCATGCCCAAGGTCGTGCGCGTCCTGGAGATCCTGGAGGTGCTGGTCAGCCGCCACCATGTCGCGCCCGAGCTGGACGAGCTGCGCCTGGAGCTGGACCGCCTGCGCCTGGAGAGGATGGACCGCATCGAGAAGGAGCGCAAGCACCAGAAGGTGGGCGGCGGCCTTGGTCTGTCCGTCCGGGCAGTGGGACCGCGGGGACCCAAGGGCTCTTCCGCATTGGGCAGCTGTGGGTGCACACATGTGTGTGTTCAGGGACCGGACCAGAGGAGACCCGACGTGGGGAGGGAGGGAGGCCCTGGCCTTCTTTTGCCCGACCAGGGGTGGCTGGCAGATACCACCCGAGAGATTAAGAGCTGTTCTCTGGAGTTCCAATCCCACCTTTACCGTTTAATAGCTGTGTGACTTTGGGTAAGTTACTTAACCTCTCTGTGCTTTATGTCCTCACCTGTCAAATGGTAATCATAATAGGACCCACCTTAGAAGTATTAAATGGGACCATATAAGCTAAGTGCTTAGACAGTATTATTCTTTTCCAGACATGAAATAAGCCTCTTGCCCTCCCGAGTTACCCAAGAAGATGTGACATCAGGCCCAGGACCCTTTCTTCATCCCCCCACCCCCAGTCTCCCCAGAGCAAAGGGAATGTGACCTCCAGCCACTGAGCTTCCTGACCCCCAGTCTCCGGGTTCATATTTGCAACTTTCTTCCCACGACTCCCCTAGCTTATGAACCTGTGGTAGCCCGTGTTCTCTCCTCTGATTTTATCCTTAATCCTCACACGACTCTATAGAGACTATCTTCATTTTACAGATGAAGAAACCGAGGGTCACAGTGGGAGGAGGAATTTATCCCAAATTAGTGATGAGAGAGTCCTGGCCCCCGTGTCTCCTCCCCACCCTGTTTGAATTGGGGGAAAGGGATGATTTGGGGTGGCTTTAAGGCTAAGCCTCTGCCCTGTGATCAGGAGTCTCTCTGAATCAGGGCCTCCCCACTGGGCCTGGAGTCCAGACGAGGTTCCTGGAGAAAAGGAAGTGAAAGACATGTGGTTTCCTGCCCTAACCTCAGCCAGGGATGCTCTTGGCAGCCCCTTCAGACTGAGAATGGGAGGAAACACCTTGCCTTGAGGGATCAGGGTGCCTGAGCAGTCTCCGGCTTGCTGTTCAGCCTCAGGAAATACAATTGGCCTCTCTGAACCTCAGGGGCAGGCCATCCCTTATTGTGTACCTTGGTGGATCTCTATGTTTTGGAGTAAAATAGCCAAAGCTGGGTCTGAACCCTTAACCTGAGGGCAGACCCACAGGTAGGTAACAGCACTATTGCCATGTTTGACTGCTCGTCCTGATGGGTCCCTATGCCCTAGGGGCAGGAAGGAAACTCAGGCTCCCAAGAGTTGAGCAGCATTTCCAAGGTCACTCTGGGAGCCTGAAAATGCTTTGACTTGTAATTAATTTCAAGACTCCTAGAAGCTGGGACTTGGGAGCTAGACAGCCTGGTTTCAAACCCTACCACTTGCAGGCTGTGCAATCCTGGGCAAATCACCCAGCATCTCTGTGCTTCAGTTTCCTCAGTTCTAAAATGGGATAGGAATAGTAATAGTACCCCCCAGTAGAATGTGATGAGGTTTAAAGAGTTAATATAAAGACATATAAAGTGTTCAGGACACAGCCTGCCCATAGCAAGGGCTTTACAAGTGTTAAAATTCTTTTTAGGCCTGGAGAGACATTCATTGAGGTGCTCACAGGCTCATATTAGGAAACTGTCCCCACCCCAAGCACCTCTACTCCTACCCTAGAGGTCTCCATCTCTCATAGAGGGTCAAGGAGGCAAGGGACCTTGGAAATTCTCTCAGGTGGCGCCTCTTATTAACAGGGACTAAGGGGCTTTCACCAGATCACACAGAAGTCCTGGCACCTATACTGTCCCCCGACTGGGGCTCTTTAGTTCTGTTGCGGGGGAGCTGGGAGAAATCCTTGGAAGCCATCGGAGGCCACCAGGTCTGAAGTCACATGGAATTCTCAGCAGCTGCACTTGTTGCCTCTGGAACACGTTCAGCTGGGAAGTGAACACCGTGCGCTGAGGGCCAGGGCTTGTTGACTTACATTGAGGATGACCTCTCTAAATCAAGGATGCAATTCTTTTCCCACCCCAGCCCCAGACCCCTTTACTTCACATTCTTGGGATGGAGAGAGACTTATATGATTTTTTTTTTTTCCTGCAGAGTCTCAAAGGCTCTTCAAGGTGGTATTTCCACAAAAATCTCTTTGGCATGTCCTGGTTTAGTCTGTCCATCTCCATTCCTCTTCCCTTTCCCCTTCTTCTTCCCTCCCCCTTCCTTTTCTCTCTCTCTTTCAGCAATTGTGGCTCCAGTAAAGGACATACACTTTCTTCCCTCTACTCCTCCTCCCAGTAGACCCACTCACTCACTTCCACTCATCACTCAGACGTAGGCCACATTTGTGTCATGTTCTGTCTCATTACTCAGTCTGCAACCCTGTTGACAGGCCATAGCGAGCACGGTGCCCTTCTTGGTGCCATGGCTCTGCAGAGAAAAGCAAAGTCTCATGTCAGGCAGCAGGTGGGTAACAGGGAAGAAGGGGAAAACACAAATAAATTCTAGAAAGCAATGGCTGGGCTGATACACTCACATGTAACATACCAGACTATGCTATTCATTCACTCATTCAGCGAATATATTTACTGAGAACCTACTGTGTGCCATGGGTTGTTCTGGGCACTGGGGAGACAGTAATGACCATGACAGATGAGGCCTTGGCCCTGATGAGCCTGACTTTTTAGTGCAGTGCTATACCATAGAAATATTATGCAGCTTTGCCATGTTAATAAAAAACAGTGAAGTTGGCCGGGTGCAGTGGCTCACACCTGTAATCCCAGCACTTTTGGGGGGCCAAGGCGGGTGGATCACTTGAGGTCAGGAATTCAAGACCAGCTTCGCCAATATGGCAAAACCCCATTTCTACTAAAAATAAAAAAATTAGCCGGGCATGGTGGCGGGTGCCTGTAATCCCAGCTACTCAGGAGGCTGAGGTAGGAGAATCGCTTGAACCCGGGAGGCAGATATTACAGCGAGTTGAAATCACACCATTGCACTCCAGCCTGGGTGACAGAGTGAGACTGTCTCAAAAACAACAACAACAAACCAGTGAGGTTAATTTTAATATATCTTATGGGACCCAGTAGGTCCAAAATATTTTCATTTCAACGTAATCAGTATAAAAACTTATCATTTGATATTCTGCACTCTTTTTTTGCTACTGCATCTTTGAAATCTGGTGTGTCTTTAACCCCTGCTGCACATTTCCACTCAGACCAGCCACATGTCAAATGCTCAGCAGCCATGTGTGGCTACTGACTTTCCATGGGATGGTGCAATTATTCTAGCATGAGGAGATAGAGATTTTTTTCTCCTTTTTTTTTTTTTTTTTTTTTTGAGTCAGGGACGTACTTTGTCATCCAGGCCAGAGAGCAGTGATGGCATCATGGCTCCCTGCAGCCGTGAACACCTGGATTCAAGTGATCCTCCTGCCTCAGCCTCCTGAGTAGCTAAGACTACAGGCACACTGTAATTCTTTTTTCCTTTAGAGACAAGGTCTCACTATGTTGCCCAGGCTAGTCTTGAACTCTTGGGCTCAAGCAGTCCTCCTGTCTTGTCCTCTCAAAGTGCTGGGACTACGGGCGTGAGCCACTGTGCCTAACCAAGAAAGATTAAAAAAAAAAAAAAATTCAGGCTGGGCGCAGTGGTTCACACCTGTAATCCCAGCACTTTGGGAGGCCGAGGCAGCTGGATCACTTGAGGTCAGGAGGTCGAGACCATCCTGGCCAACATGGCAAAACCTCATCTCTACTAAAAATACAAAAATTAGCCGGGTGTGATGGCGCGCGCCTCAGGAGGCAGAGGCAGGAGAATCACTTGAACCTGGGAGGTGAAGGTTGCATTGAGCCGAGATCATGTCACTGCACTCCAGCCTGAGCAACAGAGTGAGACTTTGTCTCAGGAAAAAAAAAAAAATTGGCTTATGGTAAGTGCCATAAAGAAAATAAAACTGGGAGACATGAAAGAGACTGACTAGGGTGGTGGTCTAACAGATGGGGCAGTCAGGAAGGCTTCCCTGAGGAGGTGACATCTGAGCTGAGATCCGAATGAAGGATAGGATCCAGCCACAGATTGATCTGGGGAAGAGGCATTCTAGGCAGAAGAGGTGGTTAGTGCAAAGGTCCTGAGGTAGGAATGCACTTGGCATGTTCAAAGAACATAGAGTTGGTGTGGCTGGAGCAGAGCGAGTGAGGAAGAGAACTGGGAGATGAATCAGGAAGGTGCCGGGCCTTGTGGGCTCGGATGAGGGAAGAACGTGAAAGAGATGATTGATCAGGGCTGACTTCTCCGGAGAGCCACTTGGCTGGTATGGAGGCAGCCTGAGATTCTGAGTGGTCAACTCAGAGGCAAGAATCAGCAACCCCAGCATCAACTTCAGTTCATTGGGAGAAGAAAGAAAAAAGAACTGAGGGTTAAAGTATGTATTCATCCACTGTGGCTGCTGTAACAAATCAACACAAACTGGTGGGGCACAGTGGCTCAAGCCTGTAATCCCAGCACTTTGGGAGGCCGAGGTGGGTGGATTACGAGGTCAGGAGATCGAGACCATCCTGGCTAACATGGTGAAACCCTGTCTCTACTAAAAATATAAAAAATTAGCTGGGCGTGGTGGCGGGCGCCTGTGGTCCCAGCTACTCAGGAGGCTGAGGCAGGAGAATGGCATGAACCCAGTAGGCGGAGCTTGCAGTGAGCCGAGATCGCGCCACTGCACTCCAGCCTGGGCGACAGAGCGAGACTCCGTCTCAAAAAAACAAAAACAAGCCAATGCAAACTTAGTGGCTCAAAACAGCAGAAATGTGTTATCTTTTTTTTTTTTTCTTGAGACAGCATATCACTCTGTTGCCCAGGCTGGCGTGCCGTGGCGTGACCATGGCTCACTGCAGCTTCAGCCTCCCTGACACAAGTGATCCTCCCACCTCAGCTTCCCAAGTAGCTGGACTGCAGGCATGTGCCACCACACCCGGCTTAATTTTTAGCAGAGACGGCTCAGCTTGCCATGTTGCCCAGGCTGGCCACAGACTCCTGGGCTCAAGTGATTCTCCTGCCTCAGCCTCCCAAAGTACTAGGATTATAGGCGTGACCCACCACGCCTGGCCAGAAACATATTGTCTTATTGAACTGAATAATTCAATATTATGGATACAATGTCATACGGTATTATGGAGGCATATGGGTAATATCAATATGAATAATACTGGAGAAATTTCTGGACGTCAGAAGTCGGAGATGGCTCTCACTGAGTTCAAATCAAGGTGTTGGGAAGGCTCCACTCCTTTGGGGGGCTGTGGAGGAGGATCCATTTCTTTGCCTTCCCCAACTTAAGGACTCTGCATTCTCTGGCTTGTGGCCCCTTCCTCCATCTTCAAAGCCAGCAGCGTAACTTCTTCCCATCTCCCTCATATTCCTCTAACGCTGACCTGCCTTCCTCTTATGAAGACCCTGGCATGACATCGGCACACCAGATAATCCAGCCAGATAATCCAGAATCATCTCCCCATCTCATGAGAGATTTTTTTTTTTTTTTTGAGACACAGTTTCACTCTGTCGCCCAGACTGGAGTGCAGTGGCATGATCTCGGCTCACTGCAACCTCTGCCTCCCAGGTTCAAGTGATTCTCATGCCTCAGCCTGCTGAGTAGCTAGGATTTCAGGTGCACACCACCATGCCCAGCTAATTTTTGTATTTTTAGTAGACGGAGTTTTGCCATGTTGGCCAGGCTGGTCTCGAACTCCTGACCTCAAGTGATCCTCCTGCCTTGGCCTCCCAAATTGCTGGGATTATAGGCGTGAGCCATCGTGCCCAGCCTCAAGAGCCTTTTTTTTAAAAAAAAAAAATGGGGTCTTGCTCTGTCACCCAGGCTGGAGTGCTGTGGTGCAATCACAGCTCACTGCAGCCTCAACCTCCTGGGCTCAAGTGATCCTCCCACCTCAGCCTCCAAAGTAGCTGGTACTACAGGCGTGCACTACCATGCCCAGCTAATTTTTGTATTTTTTGTAGAGACAGGGTTTTGCCATGTTGCCCAGGCTGTTCTCAAACTCCTATCCTAAATCAATGCTCCCACCTCAGCCTCCTAAATTACAGGGATTATAGGTATAAGCCACCGTGCCATGCCTAAGATCCTTAACTTAATCATCTCTGCACAGTCCCTTTTGCCATGTAAGGTAACATATTCTCAGGGATTAGGACTTGGATAACTTTAGGAGCCATTATTCTGCCTGCCCCAGCCAGTTACACTTGACCAATATTCTCTGAGCCTCGTGTGAGCCCAGCCTGTGCCACTTGGAAACAGAGAGGAACAGGGCTGGATGAGCCTCTTTCTGCTTCCAGGCCCCACCTGCTTGTGGGAGGTCAACATTCCCTCTCCATCCCTCCACCACCACTTCCACCCCGGCCCTGCCCTTCACCTCCCCTGGTGACCTTGCGCCCACTGTGCAAATACTAGGCTATTACTCTCTTCCCCAATGCGGCAGGCTTCTGACAAAGGAGGTGCGTCTGAGAACTTATTTAGAAGATGGACGGAGTCCATGCCTAGCATCCAGCCACCTGGCCGCTTGTGATGGATTGTAGGGATGGGACACAGATCAGCATACACATTGTTAGTGCTTTCTGGGTGCTAGGCATGTTCCAGGCGCTTCACTTATAGTAACCATTTAATCCTCACACCCACCCTTCCCGGCAGATACCACACTAGTTTCCTCATTTGTGGGGCACCAGAAGGCTGAATAACTCGCCAAGGTCAGCTAGTAAGCAGCAGAAACAGGATTCAGATTTAGGTCAGCAGGCTCCAGTGTTCATGCCTTGAACCACTATTTTATTTTATTTTTTATTTATTTTATTTTATTTTTATTTTATTTTTTGACATGGAGTCTCACTCTGTGCCCTGGGCTGGAGTGCAGTGGCTTGTTCTCCGCTCACTACAGCCTCTGCCTCCCAGGTTCGAGCAGTTCTGCTGGCTCAGCTTCCCAAGTAGCTGGGATTACAGGTGCACACCACCATGCTCGGCTCATTTTTGTATTTTTAGTAGAGACGGGGTTTTGCCATGTTGGCCAGGCTGGGCTCAAACTCCTGACCTCAAGTGATCCACCTGCGTTGGCCTCCCAAAGTGCTAGGATTACAGGTGTGAGCCACCATGCCCGGCCATTAAACCACTGTTTTATAGAGACAACAGCAACCCTGCTTTGTGAGCTAGCTTACGGTTTTACCAAATACCGTTTTTTTGTTGTTGTTGTTGTTGTTGTTTTGCGGGGGTGGAGGGCTACCAGTTTTATTAATATAATTCAGATACCATAACACTCATTTAAAGTATACACTTCTGGCTAGGCACGGTGGCTCACGCCTGTACTCCCAGCACTTTGGGAGGCCGAGGTGGGAAGATTGCTTGAGCCCGGCAGATTGAGACAAGCCTGGGCAACATAGCAATACCCCATTTCTTTTTTTTTTGAGACAGAGTCTCATTCTGTTGCCCAGGCTGGAGTGCAGTGGTACAATCCCAGCTCACCACAACCTGCACCTCCCAGGTTCAAGCAATTCTCTTCCTCAGCCTCCTGAGTAGCTGGGATTACAGGCGCCTGGCTAATTTTTTGTATTTTTAGTAGAGACATGGTTTCACCATATTGGGCAGGCTGGTCTCGAACTCCTGACCTCAAGTGATCTGCCCACCTCGGCCTCCCAAAGTGCTGAGGTTGCAGGCGTGAGCCACCATGCCCAGCCCAGCAATACCCCATCTCTAAAAAAAAAAAAAAAAAAAGTAGCCAGTTATGGCGTGCTCCTGTAGTCCCAGCTACTGGGAGGCTGAGGTGGGAGGATCACTTAAGCCTGGGAGTTCAAGGCTGCAATGAGCTATAACTGTGTCACTGCACTCCAGCCTGGGTGACAGAACAAGACCCTGTCTCTAAAAATAAATAAATAAGGTGTACACTTCAATGGTTTTTAGAGTTTTGCAGCCGTCATCACGATCACCATCAATTTTATTTTATTTATTATTATTTTTTCCAAGACAGAGTCTCCCTCAATCACCCAGGCTGGAGTGCAGTGGCATAATCTTGACCCACCGCAACCTCCACTTCCCAGCTTCAAGTAATTCTCATGCCTCAGCCTCCCGAGTAGCTGGGATTACAGGTGCCCACCACCACACCCAGCTAATTTTTGTATTTTTAGTAGAGACGGGGTTTCGCCATGTTGGCCAGGCTGGTCATGGACTTCTGACCTCAAGTGATCCGCCTGCCTTGTCCTCCCAAAGTGCTGGGATTCCAGGCGTGAGCCACCGCGCCCTGCCACTATCAATTTTAGAACATTTTCATCACCCCCCAAAATAAAATCCATACCCATTCCCAGTCATTCCTCGTCTCCCCTGTAGCACTCTGGCTCTAGACAACCACCAGTCTGATTCCTATCTCTAGGCATTTGCCGATATTAGACATTTTCTAAAACTGATCATATAACGTGACCTTTTGTGTCTGGCTTCTTTCCATAATGTTTCCAGGGTCCACCTATGTTGTAGCATATGCCGGACCTTCATTCCTTTTCATGGCCAAATAATGTTCCATTGTATGGATGTGCCATGTTTATTTACGCATTCATCAGTTGATGGACACTGGGGTCCTTTTGGCTACTAGGAATAATTGCTGCGAGGAACATTCACCTGCACACATTTTCATGTGGACATTGTGTTCATATCTCTTGAGCCGATCCAAGGACTGGAATCGCTGGGTCCTATGGTAACTCTGTGTTAATGTTGTGCAAAACTGCCAGAGTGTTTTCCAAAATGTCTGCACCATTTTCCGTTCCCACCAGCAGTGTAGGAGGGTTCCAGTTTCTTCCTATCCTTGTCAGCACTTGTTATTGGCTATTTCTTTGACTACAGCCACCCACATAATAACTTTAATAGGCTGATTTTATTTATCCTCACATTCACTTTGTGAGCCTTTGTTTTGGTTCCCCCACTGAGGGAAACTGAGGCTCAGGGTGGTCGAGTCAGTGGTTGAAGACCCCGTGGAGAGATACCTGGATCAGATACCTAAGGAACGCTGGGGCAGGGGGCCCCGTCTGCCTCGGCATCCCCAGGATTCTCGAAGCCTCTGGCTCCCTTGGAGAGAGGTTTGTCCCAACTGTCTGTCCAGAGATCGGGGGTGTGCCCCCCAGAGGTTAGGAACGTTAGGACCCCCATATCCTGGGGCTGCTCTGCCTACTCTGAAGAGAGCTCCAAGATGCCGCACTAGCTTTGTGGTTGTCCTTGGGGCAGTTCTAACTGAGCCAGGTCCTAACGCAGGCATCTGCCCCAAAGAAGGGTGGCTTCTGTTTCTTGCAGAGGTGCCATATGGGACTCATTGTGGCCTTGCCGGCCCAGCTGCCTGATGCCCAGTTCTCACGAGGAAGGCGACAGCCCAAAGTCCCGGCAACCCAAGCTGCCCCTGAGGGTCAGGTGGGTGGGGCTGCTACCCTAGGCGGGCAGTGACCCTGTGCTGTCCCCTCGCCTTGGCAGGAGCTGGAGCTGGTGGAGGATGTGTGGCGAGGGGAGGCGCAGGACCTCCTCTCCCAGATCGCCCAGCTGCAGGAGGAGAACAAGCAGCTCATGACCAACCTCTCCCACAAGGATGTCAGCTTCTCAGAGGAGGAGTTCCAGAAGCACGAAGGTAAGCGGGGGCCAGCGCCAATGCAAGGGGGCCGGCTGTTCCTTTTCTCATCGCCCACATCAGCGATTGTCACCACCACCCCTGGACGCTGATGCGGTGCTGGCTGATTCCCAAAGCCCTTTGCCTTCAGTATCGTGTTGATTCGCACCATAACCCTGCCAGAGAGACATCATGTAGCCTCAGTTTACAGATGGTAACACAGAGGTCCTTTCGGCAAACTGTCACAGGTTCCCCTCTGTTTGTCAGGCTCCTCTCTTGGCCCTGGGATATGTGTTAAACGTGACAGAGACCCTGCCCTTGGGAAGCTTTTGTGCTGTGCAGAGGAGAAAGGGGCTTAACATGTAAACACACAGACGCCATAAGTCCAGGGGGCGGCCATGCTCTGGGAGAGCTGCAGTGGGGCATGCGATAGAGTGACTTGGTAGGGACATCTTTGGATACAGTCATAAGGGAAGGCCTCCGAGGAGGTCACATTTGAACCCTAACGAAGTAACAGAGTGAGCCACGCAAATATCTGCATGTGTTGGTTTGGGGGTTGCAAGGGCAGTCGTGCAAAGGCCCTGGGACATGAGCATTTGAAGGAAACCAAGAAGGCCAGTGTAGGCCGGGCACGGTGGCTCACACCTGTGATCCCAGCACTTTGGGAGGCTGAAGCAGGAAGATCACTTGGGGCCAGGAGTTCGAGACCAGCCTGGGCAGCACAGACCCCATCTCTACTAACAATTTTTTAAAAAATAAGCCAGGTGCAGCGATGCACACCTGTAATCTGAGCTACTTAAAGGCTGAGGTGGGAGGATCACTTGAGCCTGGGAGGTCAAGGCCACAGTGAGCTGAGATCATACTACTGCACTCCAGCCTGAGCGACAGTAAGATTAAAAAAATAAGGAAGGCTAGTGTATCAGAAGATGATTGAGGCCTCAGGAGGTTGGAGCTGAGGTCATAGGGGTCAGGTCATGTAGCTCCTTAGAGGCTAAGGTTTGGATTTTATTCTAAGTGTGCTGGGAAGAGATTGGAGGCTCTTATCACAGGCACATGCTTACCAGTGAGCAGCCCGGGACGTCATCCCAGACCTGAATGGCACTGGAGTCCCTGAACTGTCACTCATCCAATAAGCACTTGTCTGGAACCTTCATGCAAGGCCTCTGCTGGTGCTGGTGAAAGGACAAACGGGCCGCAAGATTCGAGCCAGGCGGGGCTGTGGGCGGCATCTGCTCTGCTCAGCCCTGCAGCTTCCTGCCCGCTAAAGCAGGAGTGCCTCCTGCAGCTCACCCCAAGGAAAGCTCAGAGTCAATACTTCTGAGAAATTCCTTGGCTCCCCACATGAGCCTCCTCCTCATGTTTGATGGAATGGGGACGGACCTGGGGTGGGTGCCCAACTTCAGAATGTGTGGTGACCACTCTGCAGAATCAAGTATGGCACTAAAGGCCAGGCACGGTGGCTCATGCCTGTAATCCCAGCCCTTTGGGAGGCCGAGGCAGGTGGATCATTTGAGGTCAGGAGTTTGAGGCCTGGCCAACGTGATGAAACCCCGTCTCTACTAAAAATACAAAAATTAACTAGGCGTGGAGGCGGGCACCTGTAGTCCCAGCTACTCGGGAGGCTGAGGCAGGAGATTCGCTTGAACCCGGGAGATGGAGGTTGCAGTGAGCTGAGATCGCAACACTGCACTCCAGCCTGGGTGACAGAGCAAGACTCTGTCTCAAAAAAAAAAAAGTATATATATATACACATACATATATATATATAAATTTATAAAAACATATATGGCACTGAAAAGGACTGTGGGAACCAAGGAAAAAGGAAAAGTTTGATCCAGGTCTGGATTCTCCTTTCCTCGGATTTCCTTTGTTGAGATTTGATTAGTAACAATGAAAACAAAAGTTCTCATGATTCTAAGCAGTTTCTGGAGCCAGGCGGCCCAGGTTTGAGTCCTGACCCTGAAACCTCACTGCTATGTGACCTTGATCAAGTCACGTGACCTTCGTGTGCCTAAGTTGCCCCCCATGTAAAAATGGAAGAAATGACCATACCTCCCTCATAAGCTTGTCATGAGGGTAAAATCAATGAATCTGTACAGACTGCTTAGAATCTTGCCTGGTTCATAGAAAACACTCAGCAAGTATTAGCTATTATTACTATGGATTATCATTATCCAGTCCAACCTACTGAACAGATGAGAAAAGTTTAGACTGAGAGAGGGAGAGTGATTTGTTCAAGGTCACACAGCAAGTTTGTGGCAGAGTCAGAAGTGGAACCCAGATCGGCTGAAATCAGCTCCCTGAAAGAAGGCTTATGTCTCCCTGGGACCGTTTGACCCAGGGCTGCTGGAGACCCTGTGGTTAAGGCTGGTGGGGAGACTGAAATCACGCCCACCATGGATTGATCCTCCGTGGTGTTCCACCACCCAAAAGCTTACGATTCCAGACAGAGGCCTGCCATGCATTCCTTTGCTCACCCTTTGTCTCCCTTATCTCTGATGGAGTGCCCACTCTGTGCCTGTTCTGGGCTTTGCCAGGTTGGAGGCAGGGCAGGGAGGCACATTCTGGGGCCTGTGTCTCCCTGCTGCAGTGACTTGGACATTAGACAGTTTTCTAGCAGCAAAGTAAGCCTGGGCCTGGAGGACCCTGGAACCCTATCCCAATTTCCTTCAGCCCAAGAAGGAGGACTTTTTTGTTTGTTTGTTTGTTTGTTTGTTTGTTTTGAGATGGAGTCTCACTCCGTCGCCCAGGCTGGAATGCAGTGGTGCAATCTTGGCTCACTGCAACCTCCACCTCCCAGGTTCAAGTGATCCTCCTGCCTCAGCCTCACAAGTAGCTGCGACTACAGGTGTGCGCCACCACGTCCATCTAATATTTATATTTTTAATAGAGACGGGATTTCACCATGTTGGCCAGGCTGGCCTTGAAGTTCTGACATCAGGTGATCTGCCCACCTTGGCCTCCCAAAGTGTTGGGATTACAGGTGTGAGCTACCACGCCCGGCCTTGCCTTTTCATGTCCGAATTGTCTGAATCATATTCCATTCTATGGCCTTACTGCATGTCGTTTGCCCACTCATCTGTGGATGGACCGGTGAGATGTCACCACCTTTTGGCTGTTGTGAATCGCGCTGCTGTGAACGTCGTGCTCAAGCTTTTATGTGGACCTATGTTTTCAGTTCTTTGAGGTGTATACCTAGGAGTGGAATTGCCGGGCCATAGGGAAACTATGTTAAACTTCCGACACTTCTGCAGGGTGCCCAGAGGCCTCAGGGACCCACAGGGCCTGGACCTGAGGGCTCTGAGCCGCTTCCCTGTGCATCAGTGCACGCACGCTCGCAGTGCCCTCCACCCAGGGAGCTTTGCTTCCACAGCCTTCCAGATCCCTGCTGGGCTTGTCATGAATCAGCCCACACGTGAGCAATCTGAGACGCACTTAAATGGCATCTAGTATGGGTCTCGCTCCCAAAGGGTTAGCTCAGGAGGCGCACGGCGGCAGCCCTTCCGCCTGAGTGGAGAGGCGGGGCAGATGCCAGGCATGCCTTCCGTGGTTATTTTTATTTTGCATGGGAAACCATGGGAACACAACAAGGAGAAAGCATGTCTTCCACCTGCTAGGGGAACAGACCTGGGACAGACAAGGTCCTGGGGAGAAGGTGGAGACTGGGAAGTGAGGGCTGAGAATGTGCCAGGCAGAGGCCAGGGGTAGACCGAGGACTTGGGGGTGCAGTCGTCCGATTCCTATGTGGGGGGTGAGGGGGTGCTGAGAGGAGCCAGCCCTGCATGGAACAGTGTGGCCTTCCCAGCAGTTCAACTGGGACATTGTGCTCAGAGGCACCTGGCAGGCTTCTCTACCCCCGGAAGTCTCCAGATTAAAAAGCACTTTGCTCCCGGCTGTTTGTGGAAATCCAGTTTGTCAGCTGGAGGGCAGCTCGCAGAAACTTGTCAGCACAGGCAGAAATGAATGACAGGTATGCAAGCCATCGTGCCGGGGGATGGGGTGTGAAGATTTGCTCATGGGTCTGGAAAAAAATCTTTGAGCTCTAAAGGAACAACTTAGCCACCAGGGGAAGAGGAAAACTGACCACGTTGTCATTTTCTGAAGGGCATTACAGAACAACACTGTGCAATAAAAGAGAAGTCATTGTCATTCTTCTACTTGGCACATTCAAAAAAGTAAAAAGAAACAGATGAAGTAATTTACTTTTTATTTTTTTATTTTTTCGAGATGGAGTCTCGCTCTGTCGCCTAGGCTGGAGTGCAGTGGGGCGATCTCGGCTCACTACAACCTCCACCTCCCAGGTTCAAGTGATTCTCCTGCCTCAGCCTCCCGAGTAGCCTGGACCACAGGCACGTGCCACCACGCTCAGCTAATTTATGTATTTTTAGCAGAGACGGGGTTTCACTGTGTTAGCCAGTATGGTCTCGATCTCCTGACCTCGTGATCCGCCCACCTCAGCCTCCCAAAGTGCTGGGATTACAGGCATGAGCCACCACGCCCGGCCAGATGAAAGTATTTTCTATAATATATTTTATTGAACCCAGTAGATCCAAAGCAGTAAGTATCCTTGTAACATGTAATCAGTATAAAAATTATCAATGAGATTATCAATGAGATATTTTGCATTTTTTTCATATTAAGTCTTTGAAATCTGGTAGAATACATACATATGTATGTATGTGTGTATATGTGTATATATTCATATTCTATTGTGAAAAAATCTAACATACATTTTACATAAAATTTACCATCTTAACCGCCGCTCTCCTTTTTTTTTTTTTTTTTTTTTTTTTTTTGAGACAGGGCTCTGTCTTCAAGGCTGGAGTGCAGTGGCGCAATTATAGTTCACCATAGCCTCAGCCTCCTGGGCTCAAAAGATTCCCCCACCTCAGTCTTCTAAGTAGCTGGGACGACGGGTGTGCACCACCATGCCTGGCTAATTTTTAAATTTTTTTGGTAGAGACGGGGGTCTCACTATGTTTTCCAGGCTGGTCTGAAACTCCTGGCCTCAAGCAATCCTCCTGCCTTGGAGTCCCAAAGTGCTGGGATTACAGGCGTGAGCAACCACACCCGGCCCTGTCTTAGTCATTTTTAAGTGTACAGTTCAGAGGCATTAAGTACATTCACAGTCTTGTGCAGCCACCACCACCATCCATCTCCAGAACTCTTTTCATCTCGAAAGACTGAAACACTGTCCCCATTAAACACTAATTTCCTACCCGCCACTCCATTGGCCCCTGGCACCTACCATTCTACTTACTGTCTCTATGGATTTAACTACTCTAGGCATCTCCTATAAGTGGAGTCATATGGTATTTTTCCTTTTGTGTCTGGCTTATTTCACCTAACAATGTTTTCGAGGTTTATCCATGTTGTAACCCATGTCAGAATCTCCTTCCATCCTAAGGCTGAGTACATTCCACTGTGTGCAGGCCCCACATTTGTTTTTCCGTCAGCTGACAATGGCAATGTGTATTTTATGCTTGCAGCATATGTCCATTTGGATAGGCCCCATTTCACGTGCTCAGTGGCTGCTGGTGGCTGCTGAATTGGACACGTTGAGTTCAACCGTGCTCTCAGAAGCGTGGTGGCTCATGCCTGTCATCCCAGCACTTCGGGAGGCCGAGGCGGGTGGATCACTTGGGGCCAGGAGTTTGAGACCAGCCTGGGCAACATGGCAAAGCCCCATCTCTACAAAAAATACAAGAAGTAGCCAGGTGTGGTGGCGTGCACCTGTAATCCCAGCTACTCGGGAGGCTGAGGTACGAGAATTGCTTGAGCCCGGAAAGCGGAGGTTGCAGTGAGCCGAGATTGCCACCACTGCGCTCCAGCCTGGGCAACACAGCAAGACTCGCAAAAAAAAAAAAAAAAAAACAAGAACAAAATTGCTGTGCTCTCTCTCTGGGCCTTTTTTCATATGTTTGCCATATTGGCTTCTTGGGGCTGTCATAATAAATGACCACAAACTGGGTGGGCAAAAACAGTTTATTCTCATAGTTCTGGAGGCCAGAGATTCATAGTCGGGCATCAGCAAGGCCATGCTCCCTCCAGCGCCTCTCAGCAGGAGTCCTTCCTTGCCTCTGGGGGCTGTCGGAATCCTCACTTGCGGCTACGCCATCCCAGTCTCTGCCTCTGCAGCCAAACGTTCTCCTCCGTGTCTGTGTGTCTCAGCTCCCTCTCCTTTATCTTTTGTTGTTTAATGGGATTTTTTTGTTTGGGTCTCACTTTGTCCCGCAGGCTGGAGTGCAGTGGTGCGATCTCGGCTCACTGCAACCTCCGCCTCCCTCACCTCCTGCTCAGGTAATCCTCCTGCCTCAGCCTCTCAAGTAGCCGGGACTACAGGCATGTGCTACCATACCCAGCTAATTTTTGTACTTTTTGTAGAGAGAGGGTTTCACCATGTTGCCCAGGCTGGTCTCAAGCTCCTGGGCTCAAGTGATCTGCCTGCCTCAGTCTCCCAAAGTGCTGGGATTACAGGCATGAGGCACAGCACTCAACCTCCTTTGTCTTATAAGGACACCCGGTATTGGATTTAGGGCCTACCCCTCATCCCCCCTCATCCACCATGACTTCATCTTGACTAATTACATCTGCAAATACCCTATTTTCAAATAAGGCCACATTCCGAGGTTCTGGGTCGCTGGGATTACAGCGATCTGGAGCCACCATGCCCAGCACTGTTTGGATCAGATTCTTCCAGGAATTAATCTGAGACAGGGATTCCCACACAACTGACTTATGAAAGAAGTGCCCCCAGAGGGGAGGGAGTGGAGGAAGTAGGACAGGGAAAGCAAGAGGAAGCGGAGCAGAGCCGTGATCTCAGCAGAGTCCGGCAGGGTGGCCTCAGCCTGAGCCCCTGGGGAGTCTGGAATGTAAGTTACACCTCAGGGTTTTCCTGCCCTTAGGCGAGGAGCTGGACTTCTAGTGCAGAGCCTGCCAGCCAGGATGTCTGAGGTAGCAAAGGCACATCAAAGAGCAGTGGTGTAAACACGGGCCCAGGTGATCTGAGACCAACTTCCTGAGAAATGTGAGCTGTGGTCATCATCATTCCCATGTTGAAGGTGCTTTGCTCCCTCTGATGGGCTGAAAAACACACTGGTCTGATATGAAGAGACTCAGATTACAGCTCCCACATGACCACCAACTAGCAGTGAGATTTGGGCCAAGTTGCTCAATCATCTCAGGGCATTTTCTCTTTTTTTTTTTTTTTTTTTGAGACAGAGTCTCGCTCTGTGGCCCAGGCTGGAGTGAAGTGCTGCAATCTCAGCTCACTGCAACCTCCACCTCCTGGGTTCAAGCGATTCTCCTGCCTCAGCCTCCCGAGGAGCTGGGATTACAGGCCTGTGCCACCACGCCTGGCTAATTTTGTATTTTTAATAGAGACGGGGTTTCTCCATGTTGGTCAGGCTGGTCTTGAACTCCCGACCTCAGGTGATCCACCCCCCCCCCCCCACCCTCCCAAAGTGCTAGGATTACAGGTGTGAGCCACCACGCCCAGCCTGGTGTTTAGCTCGGTGGCTCATGCCTGTAATCCCAACACTTTGGGAGGCCGAGGCGGGCGGATCACGAAGTGAAGAGATAAAGACCATTCTGGCCAACCTGGTGAAACCCCGTCTCTATTAAAAATGCAAAAAAATTAGCTGGGCATGGTGGCAGGCACCTGTAATCCCAGCTACTCAGGAGGCTGAGGCAGGAGAATCGCTTGAACCTGGGAGGCGGAGGTTGTAGTGAGTTGAGATCGCGCCACTGCATTCCAGCCTGGAGACAGAGTGAGACTCTGTCTCAAAAAACAAACGAACAACAACAACAAAAAAACCACAGTATATATTCACTCTTATTGTGTAAGAGTCAAATAAAAGCACAAAACGTGACACTTCCCTTTGCTTCACCCCCACTGCACTGCCAGAGGGTTTCTATCCATCTACACATAAATTCACTGTTTATTTTGTTTTCAAAATAAAAGAGATTGTGCTATGAATTACTTGTCTTTTTTTATAAATTAAAATTATGTATTTTAATTAAAATTCTGTATTTTAATTTATAAAATTAAACACTTTGGGAGTCCGAGGCAGGAGGATTGCTTGGGACCAGGAATTTGGGACCAGTCTGGGCAACATAGTGACACCCTGTCTCTACAAAAAATTTTTTAAATTAGCTGGGCATGGTGGTGCACACCTGTAGTCCCAGCTACTCAGGAGGCTGAGGTGGGAGAATCTTTTGAGCCCAGGAGGTCAAGGCTGCAGTGAGCCTTGATTGCACCACTGCACTCCAGCCTGGACAACAGAGCAAGACCCTGTCTCTTAAAAAAAAAAAAAAGTATTTATGTATTTATTGTTTAGATTGTCTATTTTTTAATTGAGGTGAATTCATGTAATATACAGATAACAATTTTAAAGTGCACAGTTCAGTAGCATGTAGTATATCATTTAATTCAGTAGCACGTAGTATACCATTTAATTCAGTAGCATGTAGTATACCATTTAATTCAGCAGCATGTAATATATCATTTAATTTACTCATAATGGGCTGGGGGGGGTGGCTAACACCTGTAATCCCAGCAATTTGGGAATCTGAGGCGGGCGGATCACTTGAGGTCAGGAGTTGGAGACCAGCCTGGCCAACATGGTGAAACCCCGTCTCTACTAAAATACAAATATTAGCCAGGCGTGGTGGCGCATGCCTGTAATCCCAGCTACTCAGGAGGCTGAGGCAGGAAAATCGCTTGAACCCAGGAGGCAGAGGTTGCAGTGAGCTGAGATTGCACTCACTGTACCCCAGCCTGGGTGACAGAGTAAGACTCTCTCAAAAAAAAAAAAAAATTTTTTTTAATTATCACAGTGTTGTACAACCATCACCTGTTTTGTTCCAAAACATTTTCACCACCTTCCTGAGGTGACTCTGCACCTGTCAGGTCTCTCCCCAGCCTCTTGTCTCTGCACTCCCTCCCTGCAGTTAGAGTCACTGGCAGCCTCTAATCTGCTTTCTGCCTCTGTGGATTTGCCAGTTCTGGACATTTCCTATCGATGGAATCACACCGTATGCAACCTTGGGGTCTCGTCTTAGACCCCACGTCGTTTTCGAGGTTCATCCATGCTGTGGCGTGTCAGAGCTGCTTTCCTCCTTATGGCTGAATTGTCCTCCGCTGTGTGGACTGAGCGCATTGTGCTTATCCATTGTCAGCGGGGGGACATTTGGGTGGCTTCCATCTTTTGGCTGTTGCAAATAGTGCTGCTGTGAACTTTGTCACTTACGGTCTAGCTCAGTGTTTTCGACGGCACGTCGTGTCTCATGGTGTCCCACTGCCTGGACGGTGCCTGGCTGGTGGATGTTAGCTCACTGCCAGATTCTCACTCCCACACGTGGCTGCCGTAGCCGGCCACGGACGAGCTTCTCCATGGTGCCCCTGCCCAAGTGTCTCTTAAAATCTAGGTCCCCAGATCCTGAATTGCTGGGTGTCTATGATGGCTCACAACCCTTACAGCTTTTAACAGTGTCTGTTAAGAATACTTGGCCTTCTTTTAGTTTTCCAAAGCACTCTTGTACTTTCTCTTAGCGGTGACCTGTGAAGCAGGGAGGCCTGGTCTTTCCGTGTTAGGATAAAATGACAGCTGACACTTAGAGACACTTAGACACTCTGGCCATGGGCCCCTGTGTTGTGAGCACTTCACATTGATGAAGCATGCACAGGCCTCTCCAGAGCACCGAGGCCTGAGGGGAAAGCAACTAAGAGGCGAAGCCAGGATCGGAGTCAGGTGCCAGGCCCCTGCCTCGGTCTCACAGCTCCTACGGCTGCCGCCCAGGAAGGTGATGAGGCTGCTGGGCTTCCACATAGACCCATGCGCCCCTCTCTCCGCATGCTCGCCTCCGCATGCTCACCTCTCGGGGAGCCAAGGCAGCCCCAGCAAGGAGTAAATGAGTGAGTAGATCCTGGCGCCCCAGCACAGGGCATGTCCGGACAAGTGTTCAAACGGCAGGCGGGGGGTCGGGGGAGTTTGTGGCTTTGGCACTGACTTCTGTCTACATGGGACCTCAGCCCCCAAACACACACATCACACACATATGCCACCCACACAGACACACACATACACCCACCCACACACACACCACACACACACACAGACCTCATACACACCATACACACACGGACCTCACACACCACACACACACAGATGCCACCACAGACATACACACACACTGCACACACCACACACACTACACACACACACACCTCACACACCACACACAGACCTCACACACACCACACACACACCTCACACACACACCACACACACAGACCTCACACACACACCACACACACAGACCTCACACACCACACACACAGACCTCACACACACACCACACACACAGACCTCACACACCACACACAGACCTCACATACACCACACACAGACCTCACACACACCACACACCTCACACACACACCACACACACACCTCACACACACACCACACACACACCTCACACACACCACACACAGACCTCACACACACCACACACAGACCTCACACACCACACACAGACCTCACACACACACCACACACACACCTCACACACCACATACACACAGACGCCACCGCACAGACATACACACACTCACACTGCACATGCCACACACACAGACCTCACACACACACCACACACAGACCTCACACACACACCACACACACAGACCTCACACACACCACACACAGACCTCACACACCACACACAGACCTCACACACACACCACACACACAGACTTAACATACACACCACACACAGACCTCACATTCACAGCACACATACACACAGACCTCATACACACACAGACCTCACATACTACACACACACAGACGCCACCACACAGACATACATACACTCCCACTGCACACACCACACACACACAGACCTCACACACTACACACACACATAGACCTCACAAACACCGCACACAGACCTCACACACTGCACACACAATCACACACATATACCACACACACAGACCCCACATTCACATACACAGACCTCACACGCCACACACAGACATACACAGACCTCACACACCACACACACATCTCATACCACACCCCCCACATGCCCAAGGGTCGCCTTTCTGGGAAGCGTTAGCCATGTCCCCGGGTCCCACCAGCTAAACCCAGCACTGCTCTGCAGCAGTGGCCCTGGGGCATAGAGAGGAGACAGGGCACAGGTGGGCCCCCCAGGTGGCCCGGGAATCCCTCACAGGGCCCACGGCCGGAGGCAGGAGAGCAGAGCTGATGAAGAGAGGGCCCACTTCACAACTGCAAGCGGGGGGCCCGGCTTGATCGCCAGTTCTGCACTTAAAGTGGACACAGATCAACTCCTGCAGCCACCTGCTGACACCCTGTCCTGCAGCTGGGCTCCCCAGGGGTCTGGGGGGGCCTTCCCCTGTCTTCCCCCATCTCCTCATCGGGAGCCCCTGCCCCACGCATGCCAGGCCTCAGCTCCAGGGACCAGTTGTCCTTATCTTCCCCCATCAGCAGGCGGAGAGGAATTGTACCAGAAGGGCCCTTGGCCAGCTAGTGTTTCTTATCTTTTCCTTTTAAACATTCTGGTGGAAAACACGTCACAGAATTGCCCCTCTGTAACCTGTGTAAGTGCACAGGGCAGCGGTGTTTACTACGTGCACGAGGGTGGGCAGCAGAGCGCTGGACCGCTTTCATCTTGCCGACGAAAACTCCACGTCCGTGTCTGTGGGTTTGACTTCTCTAGGGAGCTCCTCCTGTGAGTAGAATCATATGGCTTTTGTCCTTTGTGCCTGGCTTTTTCTCTAAGCATAAGGTCTTCAGGGTTCATCCATGTGGCAGCATGTGACAGGATTTCCTTTTTTTTTTTTTTTTTTTTTTTTTTTTTTTTTTTGAGACGGAGTCTCGCTCTGTCGCCCAGGCTAGAGTGCAGTGGCGCGATCTCGGCTCACTGCAAGCTCCGCCTCCCGGGTTCACGCCATTCTCCTGCCTCAGCCTCTCCGAGTAGCTGGGACTACAGGCGCCCGCCACCGCGCCCGGCTAATTTTTTGTATTTTTAGTAGAGACGGGGTTTCACCGTGGTCTCGATCTCCTGACCTCGTGATCCGCCCGCCTCGGCCTCCCAAAGTGCTGGGATTACAAGCGTGAGCCACCGCGCCCGGCCCCTTTTTTTTTTTTTTTTTTTGAGATGGAGTTTTGCTCTTGTTGCTCAGGCTGGAGTGCAATGGCACAATCTCAGCTCACCGCAACCTCCACCTTTCAGGTTCAAGCAATTCTCCAGCCTCAGCCTCCCAAGTAGCTGGGATTACAGGCATGCGCCACCATGCCTGGCTAATTTTGTATTTTTAGTAGAGACAGGGTTTCTCCATGTTGGTCAGGCTGGTCTCGAACTCCCAACTTCAGGTGATCTACCCGCCTCAGCCTCCCAAAGTGCAGGGATTATGGGCATGAGCCACCGTGCCCAGCCGATTTCCTTCCTTTTTTAAGGCTGAGTAACGTTCCATTGTATGGACAGACCACATTTTCTTTATTCCATTCATCCGTTGATGGACATTTAGCTTGCTTCTACCTCTTGGCTATTTTTGTTTGTTTGTTTGTTGTTGGCTGGAGTGCAGCGGCGTGATCTAGGCTCACTGCAACCTCTGCCTCCCGAGTTCAAGCGAATTCCAGCTCATTTTTGTATTATTAGTAGAGACGAGGTTTTACCATGTTGACCAGGTTGATCTACAACTCCTGACCTCAAGTGGTCCGCCCTCCTCGGCTTCCCAAAGTGCTGGGATTACAGGTGTGAGTCACCACGCCCAGCCTTGGCTATTGTTTTTTTTAACAACTTTTTTTTTTTTTTTGAGATGAGGTCTCACTTTGTCACCCAGGTGGAGTGCAATGATGCAATCATAGCTCACTGCAGCCTCTAACTCCTGGGCTCAAGCGATTCTCCCACCTTGTCCTCCCAAAGTGCTCAGATTACAGGCATAAGCCACTGCGCCTGGCCCACCTCAGTGGTTTTTAGAATATTCACAAAGTTGTCCAACTATCACTACTGTCTGATTTTTGGAAATTGTTGTCATCCCAAAAGCAGTCCCCCATTCCCCCCCTATTCCCCCCAGCCCTAGGAAACCACTGGTCTTCTTTTTTTGTTTTTTTTTTTTTTCAAGACGGAGTTTTGCTCTTGTTGCCCAGGCTGGAGTGCAGTGGTGTGATCTCAGTTCACCGCAGCCTCCACCTCCCAGGTTCAAGTTTCTCCTGCCTCAGCCTCCCAAGTAGCTGGGATTACAGGTATGCGCCACCATGCCTGGCTAATTCTGTATTTTTAGTAGAGACAGGGTTTCTCCATGTTGGTCAGGTTGGTCTCAAACTCCCGATATCAGGTGATCTGCCCACCTTGGCCTCCCAAAGTGCTGGGATTACAGGCGTGAGCCACCGCACCCGGCCACTGGTCTTCCTTCTGCCTCTGTGGACTGATCTATTCTGGACATTTTATGTGAATGGAGTCGTACAACATTTGTCCTTTGTGCCTGGCTTCTTTCATTCAGCATCATGTTTTCAAGCTTTATTCATATTGTAACATGAATTAGTGCTTCATTCCTTTTTATGGCTAAATAATATTCCGTTGTAGAAATGTATCATGGCCGGGTACGGTGGCTCATGCCTGTAACCCCAGCACTTTGGGAGGCCAAGGTGGATGGATCACTTGAGGTCAGGAGTTTGAGACCAGCCTGGCCAACATGGTCAAACCCCATCTCTACTAAAAAACACAAAAACTAGTCGGGTGTGGTTGCACACGCCTGTAATCCCAGCACTCAAGAGACTGAGGCAGGAGAATTGCTTGAACCCAGGAGGTTGAGGTTGCAGTGAGTCAAGATCATGCCACTGCACTTCAGCCTGGGGCACAGAGTGAGACTCTGTCTCAAGAAAAAAAAAAAAAAAAGATATATCACTTTTTGTTGATCCATTCATCTGTTGAGGGACATTTGGGTTGTTTCCTCTTTTGGCTATTATGAATAAGGCTGCGGTGAATGTTTGTGTACAGGTGTTTATGTGGACATGTGATTTCAGTTCTTTGGGGTCTATACCTAGAGTAGAATTACTGGGTTAAATGGTAACTCTGTGTTTAACCACCACACCATCTTCCACAGAAGCTGTACCATTTTATTTTATTTTTTGAGACAGAATTTTGCTCTGTCGCTCAGGCTGGAGTACGGTAGTGAGATCTTGGCTCATTGCAACCTCTGTCTCCCAGGCTGAAGCAATTCTCATGCTTCAGTCTCCCAAGTAGCTGGGATTACAGGCGTGCGTCACCACGCCCAACTAATTTTTGTATTTTTAGTAGAGACGGAGTTTTACCACGTTGGCCAGGCTGGTCTCGAACTCCTGACCTCAAGTGATCTGCCCACCTGGGCCTCGCAAAGTGCTGGGATTACAGGCATGAGCCACCGCGCACGGCCTAGCTGTACCATTTTACATTCCTATCAGCAGTATATAAGGGTTCTAATTTCTCCAGATCCTCATACGTACACACATACATCCTATTACCTGTCTTTTTTTTTTTTTGAGACAGTATCTCATTCTGTCACCCAGGCTGGAATGCAGTGGCACGACATAGCTCATTGCAGCGGCACGACATAGCTCATTGCAGCCTTGAACTCCTGGGCTCAAGCAATCCTCTTGCTTCAGCCTCCTGAGTAGCTGGGACTACAGGCATGTGCCATCACACCCAGTTAATATTTTTTAATTTTTTGTAGAGACAGGGTCTTCCTATGTTGCCCTGGCTGGTCGCGAACTCCTGGGCTCAGGCAATCCTCCTGTCTTGGCCTCCCAAAGTGCTGGGATTACAGGTATGAACCACTGTGCCTGGCCTCAGTCTTTCAAATAGCCGCACAGTGTGGGTTGTACAGTGGTTAATTTCACCATCCTCCTCCTCAGGCATGTGGGCACACCTACCTGTTGAGGGCCCCCCACTATACAGTTGCTAGAGTGCATGTGTGAGCTTTAGCAGGTAAGGCCAAACGAATTTCCATAGTAGCACTTCCAGCAGCAAGGCACACGTCTTCCAGCTGCCCCACTTTCTCACCAGCACTTGGTGGTGTCAGTCCTTCTCATTTTAGCCATTCTGGTGGCTAAATGGATTCTTGCCCCTTCTTTTCATCTCTGCCTCCGCACACAAGCCATGGCTGACGTCTCTGTGGGGTCTTAGGGCTTTTGTGCAGCTCTCTGCCTCAGAGCTGAGCAGGACCCGGCAGGTACTAGAAGAAACCCGAGTGGTCATTCAGCTTGAAGGGCTGTACTCATGCCCCGCAAGGCCATCGGTGGGAGATTGCACCATCCAATTTCATGGCTTTGTGTAGCTTTCTACTATATGTACTTTACGTGAACAGCACCATCAGAAAGGTGGAGAATGGAAAAAAATTCACGTACCCATTTTGCAGATGAGTGAATAGAGGCTCAGAGAGGTGAGCATCACTTCAGAAGTCATAAGCTGTGAGCCTCGATGGCACCAGGTAGTGGAGCTCAGCTTTCTGTACCGTTCTCCGGGGCCTCTCAGTGCCTTGGTGCCCTGTCCACATTTCCCATAATTTCCTGCACTGCAGAGTCCTTTCCCTCCAGCCATGTTGTGTGCATACAGAGGACACCCACCCCTGCTGGAAGTCTGTCCTCTCTGGCTGCCCCTTCCTGGTCTCCTCCACCTGACCCTCCTGCTCTGCACAGCCCCTACATGTTGAGACCCTGAGGTTCCTGTTGTCCCTGCAGGGGATAATCCAACCCCTGACCCGAGCCTTAAGGCACTGTGTGGCCTGGGCTTGTTTTAGCTCATGCGTGCATCTCCCCCATGGCCTCTGCGCCTCAGCCCGCATTGCTCTCGGCCCCCGATGCAGCCCCTCCCCCAGGGCCTTTGCACTCGCTGCCGCCTGCACTGTGCTGTCCTTGCCACCAGGCCTCCCTTATTCTGTGGCCTCTGGTCTCAGTGGAAATGACCCCTGCCCTGAGAGGCCTGCCCTGTGCCCATGGTCTGCATGGGGTCTCCCTGGTCACTTTTCTCAGCCCCTGTCACATCCGTCACGGCACTCAACTTGGTCTGTAATGGCACATGCCTGTCTGACATCTGTAAACCAGTGAGAGCAGAATCAGGTTTCATTTATTCACCATGCTGACCCTCATGACTAGTTCGGTGTCATGTACACAGCAGGTGGTCAATAAACACTTGATGGCCAGGTGTGGTGGCTGATGCCCGCCATCAGGGCCCTTCGGGAGGCCGAGGTGGGAAGGTCACTTGAGCCCAGGAGTTTGAGATCAGCCTGGGCAACATGGCAAGACCTTGTCTCTATAAAAAAATATTCAAAAACGAGCTAGCTGTAGTGGTGCGTCTTTGTAGTCCCAGCTACTCAGAGGCTGAGGTGGAGGATCACTTACGCCCAGGAGGTGGAGATTGCAGTGAGCTGTGATCTTTCCACTGCACTCTAGCCTAGGTGACAGAGACCCTGGGTCAAAAAAAACAAAAAAAACACAAAAACTCGATGGCCGGGCACAGTAGCCCACACCTGTAGTCCTAGCACTTGGTGGGACTCAGTTGGGAGGATTGCTTGAGGCCAGGAGTTCAAGACCAGCCTGGGTAACACAGTGAGACTTTAAAAAAAATTTTTTTAAATTAGCCAAGTGTGGTGGTGCACGCAGTGGTCCCAGGTACTGGGGAGGCTGAGATGGGAGAATCACTTGAGCCTGGAAGGTCAAGGCTGCAGTGAGCTGTGATCGTGCTACTGTACTTTAGCCTAGGTAACAAAGCAAGACCCTATCTCTAAACAAACAAACAGGCTGGTCGCAGTGGCTCACGCCTGTAATCCCAGCACTTTGGGAGGCCGAGGAGGGCAGATCACTTGAGGTTAGGAGTTTGAGACCAGCCTGGCCAACATGGTGAAACCCTGTCTCTACTAAAAATACAAAAATTGCCAGGCATGGTGGCACATGCCTGTAGTCCCAGCTACTTAGGAAGCTGAGGCAGGAGAAGTCCTTGAACTGAGGTGGTTGAGGTTGCAGTGAGCCAAGATCGTGCCACTGCACTCCAGCCTGGGCAACAAAGTGAGACTCTGTCTCAAAAAAATAAAAATAAAATAAAAATAAAAAAAGCTTGATGGGTGAACATTCTTGTGGGGGTACGCATATGCAAAAATATGTGAGGGCACCCCCAGAAGGTGCCCTGTCTGGGAGAAAGTGGGGACTAGAGTCTGCCCCGTGGTGACACATTCTGGTGACCTTAAGGGAGCCTTCTGCATCTCGTGCCCTGGTGGCAAGGCAGCTTGGTATCACGGAGAAGACATGGGATCTGGAGTCAGAAAACCTGGGCTTGAGTTTTTGGCTGTAAGACTTTGAGAAAAAAAAAATATCTCTGGGCCTCAGTTTTTCATATATGTAAAGTGAGACTGATGTTAGAAACAACAGTAATGATAATAAGACCCATTTCCAGTGGTTGGGAATGAGAATGAAATAGGGTCCAGGGTGTAAAGCAGTTTATCCTTCCTGGGCTTGGCAGGAGTACGTCGCACTTTGGGAGTGCGGAAGAAGGGCCAGTTCCCGTTCATTGGCCAGCCTCGGGCCTCTGCTGTCTGTGGGGCCCTGGAATACAGAGACGAATGAGACAGGCCGATGCCTCCAGGACGATCATATAAAATCTCAAGCTCAAGCTCAGGACCCAGGCCTTACCTGGGTTTGTGGCCCTGGCAGCATCGCCCGCTGTTCTGGAAACACACCAGGGATGCTTGTTCATGGTGGTGACCACCGAGACAAGAGAGAGGAGGTGGCCGGGTGCGGTGGCTCATGCTTGTAATCCCAGCACTTTGGGAAGCCGAGGCGGGCGGATCACGAGGTCAGGAGATCGAGACCACGGTGAAACCCCGTCTCTACTAAAAAAATAAAATAAAATAAAATAAAAAATTAGCCGGGCGTGGTGGCGGGCGCCTGTAGTCCCAGCTACTCAGGAGGCTGAGACAGGAGAATGGCATGAACCCGGGAGGCGGAGCTTGCAATGAGCTGAGATCGCGCCACTGCACTCCAGCCTGGGCGACAGAGTGAGACTCCATCTCAAAAAAAAAAAAAAAACTAGCCAGGCGTGATGGCACGTGCCTGTAATCCTAGCTACTTGGGAGGCTGAGGCAGGAGAATCACTGGAACCCAGGAGGGGGAGGCTGCAGTGAGCCGAGATCGCACCACTGCACTCCAGCCTGGGTGACACAGTGAGACTCTGTCTCAAAAAGAAAAAAAAAAATCTCCCTTAGAGGTCCAGAGGAAGCACGGCCCTGGTAACACCTTGACTTCAGGTTCATTTGGACCTTCTGGCTTCTAGAGCTATGAGAAAATAAATTTCCAATGTGTTAAGATAGCAAAATTATTGGTCATTTGTTACAGCAGGTGCTGGAAACTGACACAGCACCCGTCCTCACAGGTCATTAATTCAACAATAACTTAACGGGCACCTGCGGTGTGCAAGGCACCATGTGGGGCCCAGGGAATGTAACAGTGACTAGGGCAGACAGGGCCTTGCCCTCCTGCGGCTGACAGTCTAGTTAGGGTTAGGGATGAGGGGTGGACCTCGCCCACCTGCAGTGTGCCAGGCACAATCTTCAGGGCTCTGTGTGTATTAACTGTGAAAGTTGTCTGAATCAAAATGGGGTCACCAGTGTTACCCAAAACCCTGACAAATGGAACCCGGGAAGGCCATGAAGAGGGGGTTTTCACGCTTGCATGCCCGATAACAAAAAAGACTCTGGAAAAACGACAGCTTTGCACAAAGGCCTTTGTAAGCTTACACAAAAAGACTTCTACTAGGACGTCTGCCCGGCAGTGGCCGGTCCAGCCTCAGACTACAGTCATCCTTGTTATTGATCTTTGTAGCCAAGGATAATTATTAATATTTCAAAACAATTATGTAACCCTCCTTATTTTTTCCTTTAAAATTCTTTGTCTTCCTTTACCTCCCTGAATACACATAGTTTTCTATGGCAGGCGGATTCCCATTGCAACGCTCTACTCCCAAATAAATAGCTTTTCCTTTTTTTTTGAGACGGAGTTTCACTCTTGTTGCCCAGGCTGGAGTGCAGGGGCGCGATCTCAGCTCACCGCAACCTCCACCTCCTGAGTTCAAACGATTCTCCTGCCTCAGCCTCCCGAGTAGCTGGGATTACAGGCATGCGCCACTATGCCTGGCTAATTTTGTATTTTTAGTAGAGATGGAGTTTCTTCATGTTGGTCAGGTTGGTCTCGAACTCCCGACTTAGGTGATCTCCCTGCCTGGGCCACCTAAAGTACTGGGATTACAGTTTTTGTTTTGTTTTTTGGGGTTTTTTGGGTTTTTTTTCTTTTTTATTTTTTCGAGACGGAGTCTCGAACCGTTGCCCAGGCTGGAGTGCAGTGGCGCGATCTCGGCTCACTGCAACCTGCGCCTCCCGGGTTTAAGCGATTCTCCTGCCTCAGCCTCCCGAGTAGCTGGGACTACAGGCACGCACCACCAGGGCCAGCTAATTTTTGTATTTTTAGTAGAGACGGGATTTCACAATGTTGGCCAGGATAGTCTCGATCTCTTGACCTTGTGATCTGCCCGCCTTGGCTTCCCAAAGTGCTGGGATTACAGGCGAGAGCCACCGGTGCCCAGCCTGAGGTTTTTTGTTTGTTTGTTTGTTTCAAGGAAGGGTCTTGTTCTGTCACCCAGGCCTGGAGTACAGTGGTGCAATCAAAGCCCACTGCAACCTCGAACTCCTGGGCTCAAGTGTTCCTGCCTCGTCAGCCTCCTAAGTAGCTGAGACTACAAGTGGACACCACCACACTTGGCTAGTTAAAAAAAAAAAAATCTTTTTGTAGAAACAGGGTCTTGTTATGTTGCCCAGGCTGCTCTCAGACTCCTGGCCTCAGTGATCCTCCTGCCTCAGCCTCCCAAAGCACTGGGATTACAGGCGTGAGCTAACATGCGTGCCCATCTTTTATTTTATTCTATTTTTAAATTTTATTTACTTTTTATTTTTGGGACAGAGTCTTGCTGTTGTCACCCAGGCTGGAGTCCAATGGCATGATCTCGGCTCACTGCAACCTCCACCTCCCAGGTTCAAGTAATTCTCCTGCCTCAGCCTCCCGAGTAGCTGGGATTACAGGTGCCCACCACCATACCTGGCTAATTTTTTTTTGTATTTTTAGCAGAGACAGGATTTCAGCATGTCGGCCAGGCTGGTCTCAAACTCCTGACCTCAGGTGATCCACCCACCTCAGCCTCCCAAAGTGCTGGCATTACAGGCATGAGCCACCACACCTGGCCCATCTCTTATTTTATAGAACCTTTCTCTGTTCATCATTTAGGTTGACATAATCAATCCTCACAACAGCCTTAGGAGTTGTGGGGACTATTATCATCCTACTTTTAGAGGTGGAAACTGAGGCACAAAGAGGCTAGCTCCAAACCAAACCGCTGATAAATAGGAGAGCCAGTGTCTGAGCTTGAGCCCAGCCTGAATCACTGTGCAGTGTCATCTTTCGTCAGATAAAAGAATGTAAGAGGCTGAGTGCGGTGGCTCACACCTGTAATCCCCAGCACTTTGGGAGGCCGAGGTGGGCGGATCACTTGAGGTCAGGAGTTTGAGACCAGCCTGGTCAACATGGCAAAACCCTGTCTCTACTAAAAATACAAAAATTAGCCAGGCGAGGTAGCACATGTCTATTGCCTCAAGCTACTTGGGAGGCTGAGGTGGGAAGATCACTTGAGTCTAGGAGGCAGAGGTTGCAGAAAGCCAAGATTGCACCACTGTGCTCCAGCCTGGACAACAGAGTGAGAATCTGTCTCAAAAAAAAAAAAAAAAAAAAATGTAAGAGACACATAGGAACTGTAAAAAGTGCCATAAAGGTAATACATGAGGCCGGGCGCGGTGGCTCACGCCTGTAATCTCAGCACTTTGGGAAGCCGAGGTGGGCGGATCACGAGATCAGGAGATCGAGACCATCCTGGCTAACATGGTGAAACCCCATCTCTACTAAAAATACAAAAAATTAGCCAGGTGTGGTGGCAGGCCCTGTAGTCCCAGCTACTCAGGAGGCTGAGGCAGGAGAATGGTGTGAACCCGGGAGGAGGAGCTTGCAGTGAGCCAAGATCGTGCCACTGCACTCCAGCCTGGGCGACAGAGCGAGACTCTGTCTCAAAAAAAAAAAAAAAAAAAAAGAAAAAAAAATGTAATACATGGTGGGTCAGGGATGGAGAGAAGCGAACGAATGAGGTGGGTGGGAGGTAGAGGCTGTCATTAGGTGGTCAGAGGAAGGGAGGCCTCTGTGAAGAGGTGACGTTTGGGCTGAGGCCTGAAAAATGAACCACGCCAGCCACAGGGAGGTGAGAAGGAAGGGACTGATGGGCAAGGAAGAGGCCTCAAGGTGGGAATGACCGCGGGGGGGAATCAAGGAATAGAAAGCAGGCACTGGGGAGGGCAAAGGGCATGAGTGGAGAGGATGAGGCTGGGGAGGAGGCTGGGATCCACTAAGACCTCAGTTTCATCCTCAGCAGAAGCGGTGGATGATTTCAACATAGGAGTAAGGTGGGCTCACCTGCCGGTCTCACTTGCCCACCCAGGCATGTCAGAGCGGGAGCGACAGGTGATGAAGAAGCTGAAGGAGGTGGTGGACAAACAACGCGACGAGATCCGCGCCAAGGACAGGGAGCTGGGCCTGAAAAATGAGGACGTTGAGGCTGTGAGTGACACACCCCTGACCTGTGTCCACCCTCCCAGCCAGTAGGTGCCAGCCAGAGACCAGACCCTCCACTCAGCAGCTCCCTTCTCTCCCTCACTGTCGTTCTTGGGGCTCCGTGGGGTGTGGATCCTTCTCATGGCTTGGCGGGCCCAACCTGGAAACAGCAAGTCTTCACTGGCAGAGCAGGAGGAAACGTGGCACTGCCCGGTGAGCAGTCTCCTCCCGCCTCCTGGAAAGGCCCCAAGGCCTCGGCCAACTTTGCTCTGACCCCAAGGCCTCCTCCAGCCCCACCACTTCATGCCCCTCTGTGAGCAGACTTAGCAGGGTCCAGCATGCTCCAGGAACCCCTACAGTGTCTCTGTGTAAATCAGAAAAAAATGCCCCTTTCTAAAGGCATGTTACTTCCATTTGTTGGGAAATTTTCACAATGTATTAATTCTAGCAAGACACCCTTCCATCTGCCATAAAATTATCGTAGTAAATACACAAATTGCCCATCTCTAGCATCATCAGCTATAAGAATATGAACAACTTTCAAACAAAGATGTCTGCAATGTAAATGGCACACCTATGGATGGTTTGCCATTGTGCAGTGCACAACCTGAGCTACCTCAGGTGGCAGCCCTGCACAATGGTCTCCCTTTTTCTACAGTTACAGCAGCAGCAGACACGGCTGATGAAGATCAACCATGACCTTCGGCACCGGGTCACAGTGGTGGAGGCCCAGGGGAAAGCCCTGATCGAACAGAAGGTGGAGCTGGAGGCAGACCTGCAGACCAAGGAGCAGGAGATGGGCAGCCTGCGAGCAGAGCTGGGGAAGTTGCGAGAGAGACTGCAGGGGGAGCACAGCCAGAATGGGGAGGAGGAGCCTGAGGTGAGCAGGAAGCTGGGTACAGAGGTGGTAGTGGAGGGTCAGTCTGGGGGTTGGCTCAAGGCAGGCAGGGTTGCCTTGTTTTCCCCATTATACTTAAGAAAATGGCCAGCCTGGGCAACATAGCAAGACCCCAATTCTCTACAAACATTTTGTTAAATTAGCCATGCGTGGTGGTGCACACCCGTAGTACCAGCTGCCTGGGAGGCTTAGGCAGGAGGATCACTTGAGCCCAGGAGTTCAAGGCTGCAGTGAGCCATGATTGCACCACTGCGCTCCAGCCTGGGTAACAGAGCCAGACCTGTCTAAAAAAAAAAAAAAGAGAGAGAGAGGGAGAGAGAGAGAGAAAACGAGAGGCTCAGAGAGAACAAGCTACTGGCCTGAAGACACACAGCTGAGGGGCTGGAACCCCAGACTCCCAGCATTCTCCCACCTCAGCGATGGTTATTAGGCACCTGCCATTTATTTATTCATTTATACCAATGATTGTTGACTATGTAGCCAGCCCAGAGGATAAAATAGTGAGCAAAATACAGACATGATCCCTGTCCACATGGAGCTTACAGTGTAGTATGGGAGGGAGACGTTAGTTAGTCCAGACCTTAGTCATTAATCACACAGTACCATATGACCCAGCAATTCCACTCCTAGGCGCATATCCAAAAGAATTGAGAGCAGGTGTTCAAACTTTTACATGAAGTCCAGGTGTGGTCACCTGCACTTGTAATCCCAGCCCTTTGAGAGGCTGAAGCAAGGGGATCAAGAAGATCACTTGAGGCCAGGAGCTCAAGACCAGCGTGGGCAACATAGCGAGACCCCATCTCTACAAAAAATTATTTAAAAATTAAAACCTTGCTTTTAGGCTGGGTGTGGTGGCTCACACCTGTAATCCCAGCGCTTTGGGAGGCTGAGGTGGGCAGATCACTTGAGGTCAGGAGTTCAGGATCAGCCTGGCCAACATGGTGAAACCCTGTCTCTACTAAAAAAAAATACAAAATTAGCTGGGTGTGGTGGTGGGCGTCTGTTATCCCAGCTACTTGGGAGGCTAAGGCAGGAGAATTGCTTGAACCTCGGAGGCGGAGGTTGCAGTGAGCTGAGATTGCGCCACTGCACTCCAGCCTGGGCAACAGAGTGAGTCAGACTCCATCTCAAAAAAAAATGAAAAAAGAAAAACTTAGGTGTGGTGGCACATGCCTGTAGTCCCAGTTACTTGGGATGATGAGGCAGGAGGATCACTTGCGCCCAGGAGTTTGAGGCTGCAGTGAGCCATGATTGAGCCATTGCACTCCAGCCTGGGCAACAAAGTGAGACCCTGTAGCAGCACTATTCACAGTCGCCAAAAGGTGGAAACAACCCACATGTCCATCAGCGGATGAATGGGTGAACAGGGGTCTGTCCATACAGGGGAGTATGATTCAGCTCTAAAGAGGAATGCAGCCCTGGCCACGCGGCAGCACGGATGAGCTGGACAAACATCATGTGGAGTGAAAGAAGCCAGGCCCAAAAGGCCAGTGTGTGACTCTGTTTGCACGAAATGTCCCAGAACAGGCAAATCCATAGAGCCAGAAAGTAGATTGGTGTCCAAATGGGGCTGGGCGAGGGAGGAATGGGGAGTGACTGCTGATGGGCATGGGGTTCCCTTTGGGGGCGATGGAAATGATCCAGAATTAGAGGGCGGTGATGGTCGCACAGCACTGTGCATGTTACTGTCTGCATGGCCAGAGCTGTCCATCACAGCCGCGGCTGACATCCAGGTAGGCCCAGGGCTGCAAGGTGGGCACTAGGGGTGTCTGTTCCTTAAATGTGCCCCCAGACTGTGTCAGGAACACAGAGGGTGAGATCGTTCATCCTGGCAGAGAGGGGGAGGTGGGGTTTCAGGGAAGAGCTGTTCCTGAAGCCGGGCGTCAGTGTTAACAACACTGAGACTTTGACAAGTAGAAATGTGGAAAATGGAGATGCTGTTTCAAAACAGTAGAGTGAACTTTAGGGACACACTCAGGCTTGTGTTTTCTCCCAGCAGATATTTATGAGCTGTTGAAAGTTTGCAGACGCTGCGCTAGTAACCTGAGTTACAGGTAGGGGAGGTAGGACAGACAAGCTCACAGTCAGGTGGGTTCAAGTCCCAGCACAGTCATTAGGTATCCTGTGAATTTGGTAGATACTTCCAGGTTTGCTGTAGGACAGGACAGGCATCTGGGATACAAGTGAGGAAGGCTGGGGAGAGGAGTCTTAAAAGGGAGTAGTTGCCAGGCATGGTGGCTCACACCTGTAATCCCAGCACTTTGGGTGACCGAGGCAGGCAGATCACTTGAGGTCAGGAGTTCAAGACCAGCCTGGCCAATATGGTGAAGCCCCATCTCTACTAAAAATACAAAAATTAGCCGGGCGTGGTGGTGCACACCTGTAGTCCCAACTACTTTGGGGGACTGAGACAGGAGAATTGCTTGAACCCGGGACATGAAGGTTGTGGTGAACTGAGATCACGCCACTGCACTCCAGCCTGGGCGACAGGGGTGAGACTGTCTCAAAAAAAAAAAAAAAGGAGCGGTTAAGGGCTGCTTTTGGCTAAAAATGACATAAGCCTAAGTTAAAATGGTTTAAGAGTTGGGAGGCCAAGGCAGGCCGATTTCCTGAGCTCAGGAGTTCAAGACTAGCCTGGCTAACATGGCAAAACCCCGTCTCTACTAAAATACAAAAAATTAGCCAGGCATGGTGGCTGCGCCTGTAGTCCCAGCTACTCGGGAGGCTGAGGCAGAAGAATTGCTTGAACCCAGGAGACAGAGGTTGCCGTTAGCTGAGTTCGCACCACTGCACTCCAGCCTGGGCAACAGAGTGAAATTCTGTCTCAAAAAAAATGGCTGGGTGCAGTGGCTCACTCCTGTATTCCCAGCAGTTTGGGAGGCCAAGGCGGGTGGATCACCTGAGGTCAGGAGTTCGAGACCAACCTGGCCAACATGGTGAAACCCCCATCTCTACTAAAAATACAAAAATTAGCTGGGCATGGTGGCGCATGCCTGTAATCCCAGCTAGTAGGGGGGCTGAGGCAGGAGGATCCCTTGAACCCGGGAAGTGGAGGTTGCAGTGAGCTGAGATTGTGCCACTGCACTCCAGCCTGGGAAACAGAGTGAGACTGTCTCAAAAAAAAAAAAAAAAAAATGGGCTGGGTGTGGTGGCTCATGCCTGTAATCCCAGCACTTTGGGAGGCAGAGGCGGGCGGATCACAAGGTCAGGAGATTGAGACCATCCTGGCTAACATGGTGAAACCCCGTCTCTACTAAAAATACAAAAAAAAAATTAGCCGGGCGTGGTGGCGGGCGCCTGTAGTCCCAGCTACTCAGGAGGCTGAGGCAGAAGAGTGGCGTGAACCCGGGGGGCGGAGCCTGCAGTGATCCGAGATTGCGCCACTGCACTCCAGCCTGGGCGACAGCGAGACTCCGTCTCAAAAAAAAAAAAAAAAAAAAAAAAAAAAATGGGGCCAGGTGCAGTGGCTCACACCTGTAATCCCAGCACTTTGGGAGACCAAGGCAGGCGGATCACAAGGTCAGAAGATCGAGACCATCCTGGCTAACACGGTGAAACCCCATCTCTACTAAAAATACAAAAAATTATCCGGGCATGGTGGCGGACACCTGTAGTCCCAGCTACTCGGGAGGCTGAGGCAGGAGAATGGCGTGAGCCTGGGAGGCGGAGCTTGCAGTGAGCTGAGATCGCACCACTGCACTCCAGCCTGGGCGACAGAGCGAGACTCTGTCTCAAAAAAAAAAATGTTTGGCCGGGCGCGGTGGCTCACGCCTGTAATCCCAGCACTTTGGGAGGCCGAGGTGGGCGGATCACGAGGTCAGGAGATCGAGACCATCCTGGCTAACACGGTGAAACCCCGTCTCTACTAAAAATAAAAAAAATTAGCCGGGCGAGGTGGCAGGCACCTGTAGTCCCAGCTACGCGGGAGGCTGAGGCAGGAGAATGGCGTGAACCCCAGGGGGCGGAGCCTGCAGTGAGCCGAGATCGCGCCAGTGCACTCCAGCCTGGGTGAAAGAGTGAGACTCCGTCTCAAAAAAAAAAAAAAAAAAAAAATGTTTAAGAGGGAAAAAATGAATTTATCGACTGTGTAACCAAAAGCTCTGAATTAGCGGTGGCTTCAGGTACAGCCGGCTCCAGGTGCTCACGAGCTGCTCTCAGGAATGTGGCTCTGACCTTCTCAGGCCCTGCTTTCCTCTGTGCTGTTGTCATTCTCAGCCAGGCTCTTGCCATACAGTTGCCACTAGTATTTGACCAGCATAGCAACCCCAGTCAAAAGAAATGGCCTGTTTCCCTAGAATCCCAGCAAAAGCCTCAGGAAATCCTCATTGGCCTATCACTGAAACAACTATTGTGGCCAGAGACCTAGAATATGCATGTTTATTCTTGAGTCACATGGCTGCGACCCATGCCACATGGACTAAAAGTGGGAGGGAGGTCTTTCTCCAGAAGAAAACAGCAGTGACTTAACGCAAAGAACTGAAGGAAGGATAAAGGCCAGGCAGAGACAACAGCTGTCATCTACAGTGCTGGGGAGTCGGCACCCAGGGACCACACAGAGCTCTGAGTAGTAGGGGTGCGGGTCCCTTGCAGGGGTTCTGCAGGCGAGCGAGACACTCAGCTGTTTCACTGGAGGACAGGGAAGGAGCTTGTGGCAGACATGGTTGTCCGGAGCCCTTTGCAATAAGCCAGGTGAGAAGGTGAGGGCTGAACTCAATCTATGACAGTGGGAAGGAAGCTGGTGCCAAAGACAACCTCCAGGCCGAGGGTAGGGCAGTGGCCACCTCTGCCCTGCTCCCTGCTCCTAGTGTGCCCCTTCCAACCTTCAGGCCCCACAAGAGCTCAGGCCGGTCTCCTGGCCAGGCAGGGCCTGGCCCACACTGGGGTCTCAAGAGCATCGAGACTCCCAACCCTGTTCCAAGACTTTTTAGCAACAAGGGACATTTCACACCACCTTGGCCCGACTGCCTGTCAGTTTCGTCTTCCCTGTCTGGCAGCCAATGGGGCAGGGAAGAAATGAGGGAGTAAAATCAGGCTGCGGTATTGTGACCCCGCCAGGCTGCTTTGCAGTGTGCTTTCCCAGGCTCGGGGCAGCTTTGCTGGGTTCGCATCTATCCCTTGGAGCTCTGTGAGTTCAGGAGGCTTGTCAGTCACACAGGGGAGCTGCAGGTTGTGGTGGCTTCACCACTTGCTGCTGTGTGACCTGGGCCTGTCCATCTCTCTGGTGGTCAATTTCGTCATCTGACAAGTGAGGGGAATGAGCTTGACTCAGTAGGTTCACTGTTTCGCGCAGCTGGGAGAGAGGAGTATAAGATCAGAGGAGGGCTTGGTGAAGTCAAGAGGCAGGGACAGTGGCTCACACCTGTAATCCCAGCACTTGGGGAGGCCGAGGCAGGTGGATCACCTGAGGTCAGGAGTTCGAGACCAGCCTGAGCAACATGATGAAACCCCCGTCTCTACTAAATATACAAAAAAAGCCGGGCGTGGTGGTGGGTGCCTGTACTCCCAGCTACTCGGGAGGTGAAGGCAGGAGAATCGCTTGAACCCGGGAGGTGGAGGTTGCATTGAGCCGAGATCAAGCCACTGCACTCCAGCCTGGACGACAGAGCAAGACTTCATCTCAAAAAAAAAAAGAGGCAGGGTCAGGAAAGATCTCGAAGGCTTCGGGCCAGGTCCTGTGGATGGGCGTGTCCCAGGGTGGACTGTGGACAGGCCATTCCAGGCAGGGGGAACAGTGAGCCAGGCCGGAGAACGTGCAGCATGTGGCTGGGGTCAGGGGTTTATCCCAGGGCAGGATTTGGAGGACATGAGAGCTATGGAGGGTCGCAGAGCTAGAAAGGAATCTGTCTCATTGCCACGCAGTTCTTTCTGAGCTGTGTCACTGTCATTGCAGTGTGATCACCAGGAGACAAGGCTCTTTCTATTTTTATAACTTCCTTATTGAGATGTAATTCATATGCCATGCACTTCAGCTATTGTGTGCTCATCACCGCTGTCCAGAACATTCCCATCACCCCCATCAGAAATCCCTGCTCCTGTGGTAGCTGCCTCCTCCCCTCCCCAGCCCCTGGCCACCAGCAGGCTGTTTCCCTCTGTGTATTCACCTGTTCGGGACATGGCATCAGTGGGATCCTACGACATGTGGTCCTGCCTGGCTTCTTTCACTTAGCGTGTTTTCTCGTTAATCCAGGTCCTCATATTTCAACTCAAGGTTTCCTGCCTTTCACAGACTATATATATATATGTATATATATATTTTTTTCTTTTTTTTTGAGACAGGGTCTCACTCTATCACCCAGGCTGGGGTGCAGTGGCACAATCTCGGCTCACTGCAACCTCTACCTCCCAGGTTCAAGCCACCATGATAGGCTAATTTTTGTATTTTTAGTAGAGACGGGGTTTCCCCATGTTGGCCAGGCTGGTCTTGAACTCCTGACCTCAAATGATCTGCCTGCCTCTATTTTATTTTATTTTATTATTTATTTATTTATTTATTTATTTATTTATTTATTTATTTCGAGTGAGGGTCTCACACCATCACCCAGGCTGGAGTGCAATGGCATGATCTTGGCTCACTACAACCTCCATGTCCTGGGTTCAAGCAATTCTTGTGCCTCAGCCTTCCAAGTAGCCAGGATTACAGGTGTGCGCCACCACACCCAGCTCATTTTTGTGTATTTTTAGTAGAGACAGGGTTTTACCATGTTGCCCAGGCTGGTCTCGAACTCCTGACCTCAAATGATCCACCCACTTTGGCCTCCTGCTGGGATTACAGGCGTGAGCCACCGTGCCCGGCCACGCTTTTTGATTTCGTAACAGGTTTTGTTTTTGTTTTGTAAAGTGCGGGCTGCCTGCATAGGGAAAGCAGACAGGCATATGCTGGCTGAAAGGCGGGCAGAATTTATGCATTGACTTTATGCTAGGCCTGGTGGTGCCAAGTGTGACCAGAGCACAGTCATTCCACATTGCTGGGCCAGGGGCTGCTCAGAAGTACTGTGAAGGGGCTGCCATGGGAGGGCAGGGTGCTTTGAGGCACCCAGGCAGTGAGGAGCATTCCCAAGGCCTCGGGATGGAGGCCCTGACCCAGGATGCTGCCTCCCTAAGGCCTCTGGGCAGCCCCATGGCTTGTTAGTTGGTCTCTTGGGCCTTCCTGGGAAGTAGCTGAGGCCTCAGGGTATTGCTCTGAAGCTGTGCCCAGAGTGCCTCCAGGGATCAGCAGACAACCCACAGAAGGCCCCAGCTTATCTCAGCTAACCCGAGCCACCTCCCGGTCCCTCACGGAGTAAGCCTAGGAGGACCACGGCCGATGGAGCTCGATTGCCATCTTGGAAAGGGCCTCCTTGGTCCCTCCCGGGCTGAACCGGATAGTCCTGGGCCACCCGCGGCCCTGTGGTCACTGCCTGGTGGCCTCTTGAGAAGCTGGAGCCCGGGGCTGTCCTTCTGCCTGTACTTTCAGGCAATAGTATTAGAAGTCAGGGCGGGCATGGTGGCTCATGCCTGTAATCCCAGCACTTTGGGAGGCCGAGGCAGGCGGATCACCTGAGGTCAGGAGTTCAAGGCCAGCCTGGCCAACATGGCGAAAGCCCATCTCTACTAAAAATACAAAATTAGCCGGGCATGGTGGTGCATGCCTGTAATCCCAGCTACCTGAGAGGCTGAGGCAGGAGAATCGCTTGAACCCGGGAAGCAGAGGTTGCAGTGAACTGAGATCACGCCACTGCACTCTAGCCTGGGCAACAAGAGCAAAACTCGGTCTCAAAAAAAAAAAAAAAAAAGTCAGGACTTTGGGGCCAGACACAATGGCTCACGCCTGTAATCCCAGCACTTTGGGAGGCCGAGGCAGGAGGATTGTTTAAGCCCGGGAGTCCGAAACCAGCCTGGGCAACAAAGCGAGACCCCATCTCTAATGAAATATAAATAAAATAAAAAAAAAAGAGAGTAAGGACTTTTGCATACCTTGCTGGGATTTCCCAAAACTCTAAAGGAATCAGGCCATTCCTCCCCAAAAATGAACTGTCCCTTCTCCAGAAAAAAAAGAACTCAGGTTCTAAGGAAGCCCTTCAATGTCTTGGGCAGGTAAAACCCAATAGGGGTGAGCAGGAAATTCCTGTGGCTTTGAAAGTGTGTGTCACAGAAATCCCCAGGTACCTGGGTGGGAAGGGCCCTTGGAAATATTTCTGGGTTATCAAGGGCTAGATGGGGAGATGAAAGCCCAGACAGAGGGGCAGGTGGCTTTGCCCAGAGGCCTCTCGAGAGGTGAGGGTTTGGGAGTTCCTTTGAAGGGCTTTGCTCTTTCCCCAGGGTGTGGGGACGGCTGTCAGATGGTCCCTCTCAGAGACACAGGAGAGGCAAGGCCCTGGCCTGCTACGAAAGGCAGGACCTGAGCTGTCTGAGGAGGAAAGGACTGGAGGGAACTTGGGGTTCGGGTCCATAGCAGGGGCCACTGCTGCCTGCAGGGTCCAGGCAGGAGAAGGAGAAGGGATGGAAAAGGGAGCAGCTGCTGCTCGGAAACAGCCCAGCATTGCCAGTGGGGCCTGATCTTCCAGCGCACTTTCCACAGGAAGCCCAAAATGCAAATTTCAATATGAAATCTCCTAATCTTAAAGAGTTGGCAGCTAATTCAACAGAGTTTTAGAACACAGTGAGGGCCAAACAAACTGTGGGCCAGCGGCACTGGGATGGTCTAAGGGCTTAGTTTGCAACCTCTGGTCTATACTACTAATGCCCAGAGTTCCTGGTGAACTCCTACACATTCGTCAAGACCCCATGCATAGAGACTACATCTGATTAACATCTTCCCTGATTCTCTCCAGTTAGATCTAGTGTCTGTGCACTATTTTTTTTTTTTTTTTTTAAGATGGAGTCTTACTCTGTCGCTCTGTCGCCCAGGCTGGAGTACAGTGACACCGTGTCAGCTCACTGCAACCTCCATCTCCTGGGTTCAAGCAATTCTCCTGCCTCAGCCTCCCAAGTAGCTGGGATTACAGGTGCCCACCACCATGCCTGACTAATTTTTGTGTTTTTTAGTAGAGACGGGGTTTCACCATGTTGGCCAGGCTGGTCTCGATCTCCTGACTTTGTGATCCACCCACCTCAGCTTCCCAAAGTGCTGGGATTACAGGCGTGAGCCACCACACCCGGTGGTGCACCTCTTTTATTAGGCCACCTTGTAAGTTTCTTTATTTTTTTTTTTTCTTGAGACAAGAGTTTCAGTCGTCACCCAGGCTAGAGTGCAATGGCATGACCTTGGCTCACTGTAACCTCCACCTCCCAGGTTCAAGAGATTCTGCTGCCTCAGCCTCCCGAGTAGCTGAGATTACAGATGCCCACCACCACACCTAGCTAATTTTTTTTTTTTGAGACGAAGTCTCTGTCACCCGGGCTGGAGTGCAGTGGCGCGATCTCGGCTCACTGCAACCTCTGCCTCCCAGGTTCAAGTGATTCTCCTGCCTCAGCCTCCCGAGTAGCTGGGACTACAGGCTCGCGCCACCACACCCAGCTAATTTTTGTATTTTTTTAGTAGAGATGAGGTTTCACCATGTTGGCCAGGCTGGTCTCAAACTCCTGACCTTGTGATCTGCCCACCTCAGCCTCCCAAAGTGCTGAGATTACAGGCGTGAGCCACCGTGCCTGGCCGCCCGGCTAATTTTTGTGTTTTCAGTAGAGACAGCGTTTCACCATGTTGTCCAGGCTGGTCTGGAACTCCTGACTTCAGGTGATCCGCCCTCCTCAGCCTCCCAAAGTACTGGGATTACAGGTGTGAGCCACCACACGTGGCCGTAAGTTTCTATTTATGTGTGTCTTCTCTTCAGCCCCATCTGTCTGACTCTGTTCTCAGGGCTGAGCTCCACGGCCGGCAAGGCACAAAGTTAGCGTTCAGTAAATGTTGGATAACTAGACATCCAGGGCTGCTCCTTGGTAAAGCTGGGCCAGGGAAGAGGAGAACTGGCGCGGTTGAATGCCGGCCGCATATCCGTCACCTGTTGTATGTGGTCTTGGGTGGAGACATGGAGTGTGTGGCTGCCAGCTGGTTCCAGAGCATCCCCGGAGGCGCTGCAGAGGAGGTCGGACGTTGAAGATGTCCTCTGAGGACACAGCCCACCTAAATTGTGGCATCAGCAGACGCCTAGAATACTTTCTTTGGAAATTAAATCCTCCAACATTTCCTCCCCTTGTTCTTGGGTGGGAAGAAGCCCCTCAGCTGCCCAGACAGCTTGCGAGGGCGGCCAGGGTCAGATTTCAGTTTCCCACTGCATGGAGGCCCCTCCTCTGCTGACTCCGACCCCAAAGCTGGGCAGGGTCAGCTTGCTCCCCCAACCTGGGCCTGCTGTGTGTGTGGCTCTGCTGTCACCTGACGTGCCCCAGCAGTGGGTGGTGTCTGCTTTCACACGTCCTTTCCCAGAACAGCCGGTTCCAGCCTCCCCCAGTGTGTGAAGCATCTCGGCTCTGCCTTCTGGAATCCCTCAGCCTCCTGTCCAGGGCACATCCAGGCTGGAGTTAGTCCTCTTCTCCCTGTACTGCTATGGGGTTTTTCTTCTTCTTCTTCTTTTTTTTTTCTTGAGACAGGGTCTCACTTTGTTGGAGACACTGCCTTAAGTGCAGTGGCACAATCTTGGCTCACTGCAGCCTCCACTTCCTGGGTTCAGGTGATCCTCATGCCTCAGCCTCCTATGTAACTGGGACTACAGGGGCAAGCCACCATGCCCAGTTAATTTTCTTTTCTTTTTTGTAGACATGAGGTCTTGCTGTGTTGCCCAGGCTGGTCTGAATCTCCTGGGCTCTAGTGATCCTCCTGCTTCAGCCTCCCAAAGTGCTAGAATTACGAGTGTGAGCCACGGTGCCGGGCCTATGGAGTTTTTCTTGAGGTTGGGAGGGACGTCTGTTTCCCTCTCCCTTTCCCTGATCTGGAGCTTTTTCACTGCTGTCCTGACCTCTGTCTACTCCTGGTTGGTCATGGGACATTGGTGGCTCAGGAGTGTTGGGGACACTGCATTACTTTGAGAGTGTGGGCCACCTGTAGATTGACTGGCTGACTTGCAAAAGCTTCCTGGTGATTAAAAAAAAAAAAGGAAAATAACTGTTGGCAAGAATGTAGAGAAATTGGAACCCTTGGCCGGGCGCGGTGGCTCACGCTTGTAATCCCAGCACTTTGGGAGGCCAAGGCGGGCGGATCACAAGGTCAGGAGATCGAGACCACGGTGAAACCCCGTCTCTACTAAAAATACAAAAAATTAGCCGGGCGTGGTGGCGGGCACCTGTAGTCCCAGCTACTCGGAGAGGCTGAGGCAGGAGAATGGCGTGAACCCGGGAGGCGGAGCTTGCAGTGAGCAGAGATTGCGCCACTGCACTCCAGCCTGGGCGACAGAGCGAGACTCTGTCTCAAAAAAAAAAAAAAAAAAGAAATTGGAACCCTTGTGCATTGCTGGTGGGAATGTAAAATAGAGCAGCTGCTGTGGGAAACGGTTTGACAGCTCCTCAACAAGTTAAACACAGAATTAGCCTATGACCCAACAATCCCACTCCCAGGTATACAACCAGAAGAGCTGAAAACAAGTGTCCACACTAATACAGTTCTTAGCATTGCTATTCACATTAGCCAAAGAGTGGAAACCACTCTGATGTCCGTCAGCTGAAGAATGGATAAACACACTGTGGCACATCTGTACAGTGGGATATGGTTCAGCCATCAAAAGGAGTGAAGTGAGCTGGCGTGGTGGCTCACCCTGTAATCCCAGCACTTTGGGAGGCTGAGGCAGGTGGATCATCTGAGGACGGGAGTTCAAGACCAGCCTGACCAACACGGTGAAACCCCATCTCTACAAAAATACAAAAATTAGCCCAGGCATGATGGCGGGTACCTGTATTCCCAGCTAGCTATCCGGGAGGCTGAGGCAGAAGAATCGCTTGAACCTGGGAGGCAGAGGTTGGAGTGGGCTGAGATCGTGCCATTGCACTCCAGCCTGGGTGACAGAGTGAGACGCCATATCAAAAAAAAACAAACAAAAAACAAACAAAAAAAAACAGTGACGTGCTGGTGTGTGCTGCAACGTGGATGACCGTTGGAAACACTGTGCTAAGTGAAAGGAGCCAGGCACAAACGGCCACTTAATGTATGACTCTGTTTCTGGGAAATGTCCACGGTAGGCAGTCCATAGACAAAAAGTACATTGGCATTTGCCAAGGGCTCAGGATAGGGAAGTAGAGAGTGACTGCTTAATAAGTACAGGTTTTCAGCTGGGTGCGGTGGCTCACACCTGTAATCCCAGCACTTTGGGAGGCAAAGGCGGGTGGATCACTTGAGGGCAGGAGTTCAAGACCAGTCTGGCCAACGTGGTGAAACCCTGTCTCTACTAAAAATACAAAAATTAGCCAGGCGTAATGGCGGGCACCTATAATCCCAGGTACTCAGGAGGCTGAGGCAGGAGGATGGCTTGAACCCGGGTGGCAGAGTTTGCAGTGAGCTGAGATCGTGCCACTGCACTCCCGCCTGGGTGACAGAGTGAGATTCCATCTCAAAAAAAAAAAATTTGCCGCGTGTGGCGGTCCACACCTGTAATCCCAGCTACTCGGGAGGCTGAGGCACAAGAATCGCTTGAACCCAAGGGGTGAAGGTTGCAGTGAGCTGAGATCATGCCACTGCATTCCAGCCTGGGTGACAGTGAAACTCCATCTCAGAAAAAATAAAATAAAATAATAATAAGTATGGGTTTTCCTTTTGGTGTGAAGAAAATGTTCTAGAACTGGACAGAGGTGATGGTTGTGTGACATGTGAGTATGCTAAATGTCACCTCCAAATTGTTCACTTTTAAAAGGTTCACATGGTAAATTTTATGTTATGTATATTTTACCACATTTTTTTAAAAAGGCTCCCTTCCTATGCAAGAAGTTGAGAGGATGGGTGTGGGTGTGACTTGGGGCAGGTGACTTAGCATGATGCTGGGATCTGTCTGTCACCCGCATCACAGAGAAATGGCTGAGTGTGCACCCCCGCCGGGCTTCCACTGAACTCCAGATACCCAAAGCCACTAGGGAGGAGAGGACTTAACCAGAAGGCCCGTAACAACAGGGAAAATGGATATGACTTACTGTCAAATGAAAAAGGAATGGAGAATTGTTGTAGGCTGAGATTCCAGCCACTCTGGCCAACTTAGCAATGGTCTTAGTAAGGAGATGAAAGGAGGCCTGGAAAAGGGGAAGCAGCAGATGTACGAGGGTGGGGGCAGGGGAGGTGTGACAGCTCCTCCCCTGGATGCCTTGTCATGTTTGTAATGAAACCCCAAGTCGGGTGGGGAGGTGCGGGGTCCGTGGGTTCGGCTGTTGGGAAGGCGAACAATGAACAGGTGGCCGCTGGCTTCCACCTCCAGAGGGAAACTGTACAGAACGTGAGCAGGGGCCGCCCGCGAGTGCTGAAAATAGCACCCTCCACAGGCTGCTGGCACCCCGGGAGGGGCAGAATTTGGGCTCCTTCAGGATAGAGAGTGGGTGCCGGCAGTGGCTGCCAAGAATTCATTAGCAGCATCTCTGCCTTCTCCAGACGGAGCCAGTTGGAGAGGACAGCATCTCCGACGCAGAGAAGGTGGCCATGGATCTCAAGGACCCCAACCGCCCCCGGTTCACCCTGCAGGAGCTGCGGGACGTGCTGCACGAGAGGAACGAGCTCAAGTCCAAGGTGTTCTTGCTGCAAGAGGAGCTGGCTTACTATAAGAGGCAAGTGTCCCTGGGGCTGGATGGCCCGAGCTGGCTCCTTACTGAGGTTAGCCAGAGTTTCTATACAGTTACCTTCTTACCCCCTGGAAGACAAGCATTTCATCAGTGTCTTTTTTGGGTACCCTCTCTGGCCTAAAGAACTTACATACAAGCCCACAACCCCTTTCTGAAACTCTTGGGCCCAGGCCGGGCACCAGGGCTCACACCTTTAATTCCAGTATTTTGGGAGGCCGAGGTGGGAAGATTGCTTGATCCCAGGCATTTGAGACTAGCCTGGGCAACGAAGCGAGACCTCATCTCTTTTTTTAAATGAATGAATGAATGAAACCCGGCCCCGGTGTTATGGTCCTTGTGGCCCTTTTCACCTCCTACGTTATCCTGTTCACTCTCATGCTTGCTTTATTGTTGGTTTCCACACGAGACCACAAGCAACATGAGACCAGAAGTCTTATTTATCTTGTCCATGGCTAAGTTCCCAGCACTTACAATGGAGCTTGGCACACAGTAGGTGCACAACAAATACCTGTTGAATAGAAAGCCGGAAGGAAGGACCCATGCACCAGAGGTGGTCCCTGCTCCAGTGGGGAAGATAAGAGATGCAGAAAAAATATAATACCACACGTTTTTATTGAAAAGTTTACTGACTGTACACTGGATGTTCAAAGATGGGAGAGGCCGGGCACGGTGGCTCATGCCTGTCATCCCAGCACTTTGCGAGGCCGAGGCAGGTGGATCACTTGAACCCAGGAGCTCGAAACCAGCCTGGGCAACATAGTGGGACCCCCATCTCTACACAAACAATTTTAAAAATTAGCCAGGTATGGTGGCTTACCCTGTAGTCTCAGCCACTTGGGAGGCTGAAGCAGGAGGATCATTTCAGCCCAAGGTCAAGGCTGCAGTGAGCTATGTTTGTACCACTGCACTGGAGCCTGGGCAACAGAATGAGACCCTGTCTCAAAACAAAACAAAAAAAAAGATGGGAGAGTGGGAGAGATCACTTCGAGTTTGTAGATGGGGTGGAAATCGGAAGGCCTCCTGGAGGAGGCAGCATTTAACTGGGCCTTCCTGAAAGGATAGGGTAGTATTTAGATATGGGAGATGTTGAGGGGTGACGGGTATATTCTGGGTAGAAGAAACCACAGAGGTGTAGCGACAGGGAAGCCTGTGTAAGGACAGGAAACGGGGAGTGGTTCTATTTGGCTGGACTCTTCAGAATAAACTGGAAATACAGATGCGGGTCCCCTAAAAAGCATGCACCCTCTCAGACCATCAGACACTTCTCTTCTGGAATGTTCCAGTTCTCAAGGAATTTTGACTCTTTTATCTCATGCCTCTCATCTCCTTCCAGTGAAGAAATGGAAGAGGAAAATCGAATACCCCAACCCCCACCCATCGCCCACCCGAGGACGTCCCCCCAGCCGGAGTCGGGCATCAAGCGACTGTAAGTGATGCGCTGCCGGCTTCTGCGCTCGGCTGACCTGGTGGTTCACGTGTCCTTTGACTTTTCCTCCTTGGCACCTGCTCCCAGGGCCAGGCTTGTGACTAACCACATCCTGCTGAGACGTCTGGCCTGGCCCCCGACTTTGAGTTCATCTCCCTTCCTGAATGCTGAGTCCCTCCTGGGGGTCTCTGGGCAGAGAGGTTTGAGGAGTGTGGGAGGCGAGAGGGGAGAGGCTTGGGCCAGTGGCTGATAGGAGCTTGCTGGAGTGTGTTTCAGGGGGGTGGGCTGCATCTCTGGGCCTTTGAGGACAGGAAATAAGGGTAGCAAGGTTGGGGTGGGTTGTGCATCTGAAGCTTGAGACCTCAGCTCTGAGATGTCAGGTGGCCCTGGGTCCACCCCATCTATGCAGTTCTCCGATGACTCATCCATGTAGCCCCCTGTCCATTAAGCAGGGGTTACTGCATAATGCATGCAGAGTCAGGCCTTGGTTGCTGTAGGAGAACCCCCCAAAAAAGAGTGACCTAGTCCCTGCCCTCAACTAGACTTTAAGCTACTTCAGTAGTTCTTGCCATCAACAGATTCCTTTGAGGTTCTGATAAAACCTCCTGAAATTTCCCCCAGAGAAATCTGTAAAATTTGTGAACAATTTCAGGAGGTTCATGGACCCCTAAGACTCTTCAGATAAAGGGTTAACACGTCTGGTTTTGTTAGACAGTCTCTACTAAGAAGCTAACACGTGCTGGGTCCTGTTCCCACAGAATATCTCATTGAGTCCTCAGCATGGTGCTGTCGGGTGGAGGCATCATCATTCTCATTTTATAGTTAAGGAAACGGAGGCACCTGCCTAGGGTCATTCAGCTAATAAGAGGCAGAACCAGGGCTCAAACCCAGGTAGCCTGGCCCCAGAGCCCACACTGTGAGCTCTTTGCAAGACAGCCTTGTGCTTGCAGTGTTGGAGCTGCATTCTCTCCCCTGAGACGGTCTTCCAGGCTCTGGGCCTGCCTTCCAGTTCTATCCAAGGCTTAGTACGGAAGAGGTTTCAGTTCTTTCCTCCAAAACCCAGAAGAAACTTTGTGAAAACAGGGCATGTGGGTTGGAAAGCCAGACGGATTGTGTAGGGAGAGGAAGTGGAGTGTTACCCACATGCCCCAACCTTTAAAATCCAGTTATGTTTGGAAATTCTTGGTTAGTTCTTGCCCTGTGAGTAGACAGTGCAGAACCGTGCAGGTTTGTCACTGCTGGGCCTTCTCCTCTTAGAAAATGGTGCCCTTGGGGCTTGGTGCAGTGGTTCACACCTGTAATCTCGGCATTTTGAGAGGCAGAGATGGGAGGATCACTTGAGCTCAGGAGTTCAAGACCAACCTGGGCAACATGGTGAAACCAGCTCTCTACAAAAAATACAAAAATTAGCTGGGTATGGTCCCAGCTACTCGGGAGGCTGAAGTGGGAGGATTGTTTGAGCCCAGGAGGTTGAGGCTTCAGTGAGCCAAGATTGTACCACTGCACTCCAGCTAGGGTGACAGAGCGAAACCCCGTCTCAAAAAAAAAAGAGAGAGAGAGAGAGGGATAAAAAAGAAAGAAAGAAAATGATGCCCTTGGCTGGGCATGGCAGCTCACATCTGTAATCCCAGCACTCTGAAAGGCCAAGGCAGGAGGATCACTTGAGGCCAGGAGTTTGAGACCAACCTGGGCCACATAGTGAGACTGTCTCTACAAAAATTTAAAATTAGCCGGATATTGCTAGAGAGTACAGGCTGGTGCACGACTCCCTTCCAGCTTCATTCAGGCTTCTTAGGAGTTTGGCCCCAGGTCCCTGATGCATTGGGGAGGGAGCGTGGCCCCGGTTCTGGTTAGAGATAAACATTTCCTAGAGAAGAAGCATGGCACCAGAAAAGCTTCCTCTAGATCCCAACACCATTTAGATCATGAATTTAGTAGTAACCTTCCATTTGCAATTGAAACTCAACTCAAAGTAACCTAAGAAAACGAATTTGGAGGCCAGGCGTGGTGGCTCACACCTGTAATCCCAGCACTTTGGGAGGTCTAGGTGGGTGGATCACGAGGTCAGGAGTTCAAGACCAACCTGGCCAACATGGTGAAACCCCATTTCTACTAAAACTACAAAAATTAGCTGGGCGTGGTGGTCGCATGCCTGTAGTCCCAGCTACTCAGGAGGCTGAGGCAGGAAAATTGCCTGAACCCGGGAGGCAGAGGTTGCAGTGAGCTGAGATTGTGCCATTGCACTTCAGCCTCTGAGCAACAGAGCGAGACTCCATCTCAAAAAAGAAAAAAGAAAACAAAACAAATTTGGGGCTGGGCTCGGTGGCTCACGCTTGTAATCCCAGCACTTTGGGTGGCTGAGGCGAGTGGATCAGCTGAGGTCGGGAGTTTGAGACCAGCCTGACCAATATGGAGAAACCCCGTCTCCACTAAAAATACAAAAGTTAGCCGGGCGTGGCGGCGCACACCTGTAATCCCAGCTACTTGGGAGGCTGAGGCAGGAGAATTGCTTGAACCTGGGAGACAGAGGTTGCAGTGAGCCGAGATCGTGCCATTGCACTCCAGTTTGGGCAACAAGAGTGAAACTCCGCCTCCAGAAAAAAAAAAGAAAAAGAAAAAGAAAACCAATTTGGCTAAGGAACTAAAAGTTCCAACTTGCCACAGCGTGGGGCTCAGCTGGGTCCAGGCCTGGTTTCCTCCACCCCTGACTTGGTTTTCCTCTGTGGCCCCCATTCTTGGGTGTCCACTCCAGCCTGAGGATGGCAGCAGGGCAGCCCTTGGCTCAGGTTTCATTTTCTTTTTTTTTTTTTTTTTTGAGACGGAGTCTCGCTCTGTTGCCCAGGCTGGAGTGCAGTGGCGCGATCTCGGCTCACTGCAAGCTCCGCCTCCTGGGTTCAGGCCATTCTCCTGCCTCAGCCTCTCCGAGTAGCTGAGACTACAGGCGCCCGCCACCACGCCCGGCTAACTTTTTTTTTTTTTTGTATTTTTAGTAGAGACGGGGTTTCACCGTGGTCTCGATTTCCTGACCTCGTGATCTGCCCGCCTCGGCCTCCCAAAGTGCTGGGATTACAAGCGTGAGCCACCGCGCCTGGTCTATTTTCTTTTTTTTTTTTTTTTGAGAGGGAGTCTCACTTCATTGCCGAGGCTGGAGTGCAGTGGCACAATCTCAGCTCACTGCAGCCTCCACCTCCCGGGTTCAAGCGGTTCTCTCCTGTCTCAGCCTCCCGAGTAGCTGGGATTAGAGGCATCTGCCTCTACGCCCGGCTAATTTTTGTAATTTTAGTAGAGACGGAGTTTCACCATGTTGGCCAGGCTCTAACTCCTGACCTCAGGTGGTCCACCCGCCTCGGCCTCCCAAAGTACTGGGATTACAGGCGCAAGCCACTGCGCGCGGCCAGGTTTCATTTTCTTCTGTCTGAAACTCCAGTGTAGACTCTGTTCCCAAGAGTTCCATCAGTCACAGAAATGAGTCCCATTGGCTCCAGCTGGGTCACATGACTATCCCTAACCCAATCACAGGACAACACATTGATTGTCCAAGTCTGTGACTCCTTCTCACCCTTGACGCTCAGAGCACTTTTACCTCCATCCAGTTCATGTGGCCTGAAAGTAGGGGAAGGGATGGGTCCCCAAGCAAGATCAGAGTGCTAGATAGACAGAAATACGGGGTGCCCACGGTAGCCTCACGTTGGGAGGAGGAAGCTCTTCAGTCTTGATTCTCTGCAGTACTTAGTGCCCAGGAAAGGTTTCTCATCCAGTGCTTGGTAGGAAATGGGACTGGCTTTGCTTAAACACCGACTCACTCGCTAGCCCCACTCCTATGTGAGAATGAGCAGAATCTATCTTGTATACTTTGATAGCTACAGCTTTGAGTTTCAGGCCTGGAGAAACTACAAGAAGTTTGATGAGCCCAGATGGTCTCTGCATGGGCTGAGGGAGGGGGAGACCAAGAGACTTGTGTTCTGCATCCTTCAACCATTTGTTCCCAGGTCGTTAAGAATTAGCCTTTCAGGCGGGGCACGGTGGCTCAACCTGTAATCCCAGCACTTTGGGAGGCTGAGGCGGGTGGATCACAAGGTCAGGAGTTCGAGACCAATGTGGCCAACATGGTGAAACCCCCATCTCTACTAAAAATACAAAAAAATTAGCCAGCTATGGTGGCAGGCACCTGTAATCCCAGCTACTCAGGAGACTGAAGCAGGAAAATTGCTTGAACTCCAGAGGCAGAGGTTGCAGTGAGCCGAGATCACACCACTGCATTCGAGCCTGGACAACAGAGCGATACCCCATTAAAAAAAAAAAAAAAGAATCAGCCTTTCTAGCACCTTCACTTTCACTTCCAATGTGCTGCATTCAGAGCCTCCAGCACCCACGGTCATATGTAATTCTAAAAATTCCTTCTAGAGCCGAGTTTTTCTAACTGTAATTTTCTACTCTGGGCCCCTTTCTCTAAACAGACAATTAAGTTGGCTGTGCAAATTTCGTATTGGGTGAAATCCAGAGGAAAGTTGTCAGAATTAGCTAACGAATCTTTCCACTAGTTCTTCTGCCCACATCTGAATAGGCTGTGGTGTCTGTCCTTCTTTTCCAGATTGTTCCAGAAAGGACCCTGGGGCCCTGTTTTCGGAGCTCTTCCCCACTTAGGTTGGCTTCTGGTTGCTCAGGAAAATGTGGGGCTCTGAGCCTGGCAGGGACAGACTCAGAGAAAGATGAGAGAGCGAGACCAGAACCTCCCAGTCACAGGGTGTGGGTGACCAGTCCCGTGGCAGCCCCACTTGCTGGGGGATAACTGGGAGAGCAAACTGGCACAAAGGGCTTTTGACCAGTGCAGGCTGGACACTGGTCGCCTTTGTCCACCTCTACTGCTGGTTGGAAGCTGTATCAGTGTGGCCTGTGAGCCCAGAGGCTGGGAGGAGCCTGGGCAGGGACAGATCTTCCCTGGGCTGGGGCAGGGAATGACAGTTTCTGAGGCGGTTCTGAGCGTCCTTCCATCCTTCATTCCTCCTGCACCCACCTGGTCTGCTGGGTCTCTTCTGCCCTTCCTGCAGGGAGTATTAGCCATGCGGTCTGCTCAGGGCAGCTCTTCAGCTCTGCTTCACACTGTTAACTGGTTTCTCCCACCCCTCCTCCTGCAGCAATTCACAGCCGCCGAGGAGGGTTCAGGGGCTTCGGCAGCTTAGAGCACTTGAACTAAGCTATCTTCCATCCTGTCAGGGACCCAGAGCTGGGATAATTATCCCTATTTCTCAGATGAGGGAACTGAGGCCTAGAGAAGCCCACTGACACTTAGATCAAACTGCTGGGAAGGCTGTCTTCAGATTTGAACCCATGCCTTTTCTGCTCCCACCCCCACACCGTTTTCCTACTGCCCTCCCCGAGTCCCTGGTGGTGGCCCCTTGTCTGCACAGTGCACCATGAGTCACAGGCGTCAGACTTCACATTTCTAGACTGAACCGGACAAGGGAACCAGAAACTCCTGCTGCCAGTCAAAACAGTGTGCCCGGAAGATGTTCCAAGAATAGTTTGTGATTGAGCAGCTGCTGTCCAGAGAGGCCAGGCTGGCACTGCCCAGGAAGGTCACGAGGGAGTGCTGGAGTGACTTCAGCCTCGTCCCCAGTGAACACCAGGCACCAGTGCCCCCCTTTGCATGGTCCTTGTCTCTCAGTTATGGTCCCATGGATGCACACACAGCTGCCTTTTGCAGGGCAGGGGCTAGGAGCTGATCAGGAGATAAGAAGACAGGTGGGTGTAGAGGGGGGACGGGGGAAGCAAGGGATGAGAACTGGCCTCAAGGACCGGAAAGGTTGGCTTTGGAGCGGGTGGCCACCCAGGTGTCCAGGGGTAGCAATGACAGTGCATTCTATCCCTGTCCTCCCACCCACCACCCCCCTCGTTCCAGCCCAGGAATAGCTTCTTCACAGCCGCCCATTACACTGCCTGAAATGCCACTGGTAGAACTTCATTTGGTTTGAGTCTTCCAGAAATATTTGGCGGGGAGCGGGGAGTTAAAACCAGCTACAGGGTATTCAAGACAAACTTCAGGCCAAAACAAGTCAATCTTTTTATGGAAATGGCTGTACCTCTAGAGGAGATGGCTTCTGCAGGGCAGCCCCTGGAATAGTAAGGGAAGGGGCCACCCACTCAGTGAGCCCAGCAAGACACAGACAGGACCGGGCGTGGTGGCTCATGCCTGTAATCCCAACACTTTGGGAGGCCGAGGTGGGGGGATCGCTTGAGGCCAGGAGTTTGAGATGAGCCTGGGCAACATAGCAAGACCCTATCTCTACGAAAAAAAAAAAAAATTTTAATTGGCTGGGCATGGTGGCACACGCTTGTAGTCCCAGCTACTAGGGAAGCTGAGGCAGGAAGATCACTTGAGCCCAGGAGATCGAGGCTGCAGTGGGCCCAGCTGAACAGCAAAGCGAAACCTGTCTCTGAAAAAAAGACACACAGATGGAGTAAGTCAGAACACTCCAGGTGTCCCAGGCCCCCAAGCATCGGTCACCCCCTGAAAAGGCCCTAAATGAAGTCCAGCATTCCCAGTGGTAAACATCTCTCGAGGCAAAATGTCCCCCCTGTGTTTGAGGCCACTTCCCACACAATGACTGTATCTTTGTGGGCACCCTCCTTGGGTGTCCTGGCAAAGGTGGGTACAAAATGGTATTGCTTGGAGCCCCCGGAAAGCTAACTGTGCCCGGTAGCCTGGCCTCTGGGGCCCATTCACTAGCAGAAGGTATCTCATCTTCTCCATGTCATCCTGAGAAACCATCCAGGAGGTTCTGCAAAGACACCAACTCCTGGCCAGGCGTGGTGGTTCACTCCAGCACTTTGGGAGGCCAAGACGGGTGGATCACTTGATGCCAGGAGTTCAAGACCAACCTGGCCAACACAGGGAAACCCCGTCTCTACTAAAAATACAAAAATTAGCGCAGCAGGGTGGTGCATGCCTGTAGTCCCAGCTACTCAGGAGGCTGAGGCAGGAGAAGCACTTGAACCCAGGAGGTGGAGGTTGCAGTGAGCAGAGATTGTGCCACTACACTCCAGCCTGGGTGACAAAGCGAGACTCTGTCGAAAAAAAAAAAAAAAAAGAAAGGAAAGCAAAGAAAAAGAAGGAAAGGAAAGGAAGAAGAGAGAGAAAGAAAAAGAAAGAAAAAAAGAAAGAACAGAAAAGAAAGAAAAGATACCAACTCCTAGCTACTCTGTGAAGCACATCAAAGGTAATCCAAACACCTGGAACATCTCCAAACCTCATTTGAGACAATTATTTTATCTTTATCCAACCAACTTTTAAAAAAAATTATAGCTTTTCAAAATAAGCTCTAGTGGCATGGTTAGAGTTTCGTCTTCATTTCCTCTGCCCAGCTGAGGAACAGATGAGCATTTATTTACCGTGGGCTTAGACCAGAATATCTGATGATTCTGCAGGCTCTGCCTCAGCCCTCGTCCTGCCTGGCCCCTCTCTGCTTCATAGTCTCTCCTGGTTCTCGCCTGGCGCTTAGGGTCATGGCGCCTGCAGCTCATCGCAGTTGGGGAGGACACTGAAAGGCCCCCTTGCCAGGGCATCACCACCACCTCCCAAAGCGTATTTTGCCTTCCTCGTTCCCCACACACAGCCCTGCATTTTAGCCCTGGGGAGCCACTCTGTCATCCCTCGCTGGCTGTCATATACTGCATCAGTTTCTAGAGCTGCTGTAACAAAATACTGCAGACTCAGGGGCTTCAACAACAGTCAGGTATTGTCTCCCACTTCCGGAGGCCAGAAGGCCGCGATAAAGGCGTCAGCAGGGTCAGCTCCTTCTTCAGACTGTAAGGGAGAATCTGCCCCACACCTCTCTCCATTTCTGGTGGCTGCTGGTGGTCCTCGGCCTGCAGAAGCCTCACCTCAATATCCACTTCCACCTTCCTCACGTGCTATCTCTGTCCAGATGTCCCCCTTTTATAAGGATACCAGTCATATTGGATTAGAACCCACCCTACTCCAGCATAACCTCATCTTAACTAGTTACATTTGTAAGGACCCTATTTCTTTTTTTTTTTTTTTGAGATGGAGTTTTGCTCTTGTTGCCCAGGCTTGAGTGCAATGGCACGGTCTCGGCTCACCGCAACCTCCACCTCCCAGGTTCAAGCGATTCTTCTGCCTCAGCCTCCCGAGTAGCAGAGATTACAGGTATGTGCCACCACGCCCGGCTAATTTTGTATTTTTAGTAGAGACAGGGTTTCTCCATGTTGGTCTGGCTGGTCTTGCACTCCCAACCTCAGGTGATCTGCCCCCCTCGGCCTCCCAAAGTGCTGGGATTACTGGCATGAGCCACCGCACCTGGCCTCAAAAATTTTTTTACAAATAGCCAGGTGCAGGCCGGGCACGGTGGCTCACGCTTGTAATCCCAGCACTTTGGGAGGCCGAGGCGGGCGGATCACGAGGTCAGGAGATCGAGACCACGGTGAAACCCCGTCTCTACTAACAATACAAAAAATTAGCCGGGCGTGGTGGTGGGCGCCTGTAGTCCCAGCTACTCGGAGAGGCTGAGGCAGGAGAATGGCATGAACCCGGGAGACGGAGCTTGCAGTGAGCCGAGATCGCGCCACTGCACTCCAGCCTGGGTGACAGAGCGAGACTCTGTCTCAAAAAATAAAAATAAAAAAATAAAAATAATAGCCAGAGCGAGACTCCGTCTCAAAAAAAAAAAAAAAATAGCCAGGTGCAGTGGCACACACCTGTAATCCCAGCACTTTGGGAGGCTGAGACGGGCAGATGACCTGAGGTCAGAAGTTCAAGACCAGCCTGGCCAACATGGTGAAACTCTTGTCTCTACTAAAAATACAAAAATTAGCTGGGCGTGGTGGCAAACGCCTATTATCCCTAGCCACTCAGGAGGCTAAGGCAGGAGAATCGCTTGAACCCGGGAGGAGGAGGTTGCAGTGAGCTGAGATTGTGCCACTGCACTCCAGCCTGGACGAGACAGTGAGACTCCGTCTCAAAAAAAAAAATTTAAGTGAATTTAGAGGCAGGTGACACAATTCAATCCCTTAGACCCTAATCAAACCCGTCCACTGGTGTCTGTGGAGTTTCTTTTTCATGCCTCCCCTGTTTTTATCTTCTCTGTGTCTATCTGTACTTCTCTAACCAGGATCTTTACAGCCATAATGCCCATGGTAGCAGCGGGACTGATAATAGATGACCCCACACTGCAGCCTGTCCGACGACTTGTTTCCCTTGTAGGCACTGTGTGTGTTTTGGGTTTTGTTTGAGCTGTGCCCTTGGAATGTCTGCTTCGGCTACTGCTGGGGCTGACCTGTCTCCCCCTGGCCACTTAAGTTGCATGGCCGCCACCTGTGTGCTCCATTTGAAGTGGATGTTGAGTGTGATTTCAGCTGTGCCACTGGCTGCGCTCGGTCTATTCGAGTGAAGCCTCAGAATTCTCGGCTCTGTCACCGATAATTCTTTTTGTCTCTTCTGTTTCTGTTTTAAAACCACCTTGCCCATGATCCAGTAAAGAAGGTCCTTTAAGTGACGGGTCAGTAATCAACGCCCACTGCGGTCCCTGAGTGACACTAACCCTATGTTTTTGATGTTCACCCTGTAGCTTTCTAAACTGCTTTGTTTTCCAAGCCATCTTCAAGTCAGCCATTTGATCTTGTTTTAAAAAGAAAGGCAGAGGAGGGGACCAGTGTTTTGATTCTGTGTCGGAAGTGCTAAGTGGCCTTCCTGTTTACCTGAGTCAGAGAGAAGTGAAGCGTAACCGTGATGTGTTGCTGCTGTATTTTTCGCCAGCTAATTGCCTGGATTACCCTATGGAAAGAGCTCACAAATAACCCAGTGTGACAATTGTGCCTTCATTCACCAGCACACTTACCTGTCATAGAGAAAAGGCATCTTAGTTGCTAGGGAGAGTTTCATCAGATAAACTTGGCTTGCCGTGGCTTTGCAATGAAAGATCAGTTTATTCCTGGTAGAAAGTGATTGTAGGATCCAGTAGCCACAGAAGAGTGAAATCATTTTCACCCAGATGTGATTAAAACTAAACTCTAGAGGTTGCAACACTAGCAACCAGCAAACAGAGGGAACCAAAAATAGTTTATCCGAAGCTTTGATTTCGCAGTGGCTTTGTTCCTATTCTTGCCTCCCAGGAAACGTAACACAGCTATTATATGATATCTCTTACCAAGTTCAGAGCCATAATTCACATAGTGGTGAACGCCTGTGATCCCAGGCGTTGGTGATGGCCGGGCTCAGCAGCTCATGCCTGTAATCCCAGCACTTTGGGAGGCCGAGGTAGGTGGATCATTTGAGGTCAGGAGGTTGACACCAGCCTGATCAACATGGTGAAACCCCGTCTCTACTAAAAATACAAAAAAATTAGCTGGGCGCAGTGGCATGCACCTGTAATCCCAGCTGCTTGGGAGGCTGTGGCAGGAGAATCGCTTGAACCTGGGAGGCAATGGTTGCAGTGAACTGAGATCAAGCCACTACACTGTAGCCTGGACGACAGAGCGAGACTCTGTCTCAAAAAAAGAGTAGAACTTGGTGACAACAGAAGGAATCTTAATAGAGCCTGGTAGTATCAAAGGACAGCTTTAGGAAGAGCTTTTAGGAATTCCTCAATTTCAGGTTCACTGACCAGGGTCCTAGTTTGTTTACATGACCTCAAAGCACACCTTGTTTTAAACGGACTACTTTGGCCAGGCACAGCAGCTCACGCCTGTAATCCCAGCACTTTGGGAGGCCGGGGCAGGTGGATCATCTGAGGTCAGGAGTTTGAGACCACCTTGGCCAGCATGGTGAAACCCCATCTCTACTAAAAATACAAAAACTTAGCCGGGCATGGTGGCGGGTGCCTGTAATCCCAGCTACTCAGGATGCTGAGGCAGGAGAATCGCTTGAACCAGGGAGGCGGAGGTTGCAGTGAGCCGAGATCACACCATTGCACTCCAGCCTGGGCAACAAGAGCGAAACCCCATCTCAAAAAAAAAATAAAAATAAAAATAAATGGATTACCTTGCAGGCTTTTTGCTTGTGACTTTTTCTTTTGTTTTTCTTTCTTTTTTCTATGGTACCAAACTCAAGTATGCTTGTGACTTCTGCCTTTATCTTTCAGGCATCTGAAAGTTCCTGATGGCTCTCTCTGATCAATATGCAACAGTCACAGCTGTTTTAAAAAGACCTCTTTGTCTACCTCAGTTAAAGTCTGAGGCCAGACTAACTGGGGCTCTGTAGCTGGTTACAGTGATACAGTCTAAAGGCTTTCACCATTAAATCTATTTTTGAAAGTGCAAATTGATGTTTCCCAAATTTTGTATCAGAGAACCATGCGTACCATGTTTTACTTATATATATATTTTTTTATTTTTTTAGACAGCATCTCGTTCTCTTGCCCAGGATGGAGTGCAGTGGCGTGATGTTGGCTCACTGGAACCTCCACCTCCCAGATTCAAGCGATTCTTCTGCCTCAGCCTCCCAAGTAGCTGGGATTACAGGCGTGTGCCACCACACCCAGATAACTTTTGTATTTTTAGTAGAGACGGGGTTTCACCATGTTGGCCAGGCTGGTCTCGAACTCCTGACCTCAAGCGATCTGCCTGCCTCGACCTCCCAAAGTGCTGGGATTACAGGCGTGAACCATTGCACCGAGCCCATAATATATTTTTTATTGTTCATTTTTCTTAAGTACTTCCTTTAGCCTCATCCTCAGCAGTAATGTCCATGAAATCTGGGCCACAGTTTCCTGACTGACATTAAACAAATACAGAACTATTTAAATTAGAAATACTCATCTGTTTACAACAGAATCCTCTTATATTCCACACGGTTTTCAAGTATTCCTTTCTCTGCGTCATTAGGGTAATTAAAGAAACCCATGATTTGTTTCAGTAGCTTTTGATTTCCCCTGGTAACGGGATAAATCCTCCATAGCGGCTGACATGGAAGACACCCCACCCATCACATCAACATGCATGCCTTGCCCATACCGCGTGACCTCCAAGGTACCGTGTCCAAACGACACGCAGAATACCCCCCTGCTTTCTTGGAATAACTTTGACCTGCACCCCCAACTTTGTCTTTCACACCTTGAATTGGTTTGCTCCCTTCTGAGTTTGCTGCTATATGTCTCCGGCACTGCAAAAAATGTGACGTGCACAGCAAAGGGCCAGCTCTCATTTCTGTGTTTGCTTTCCCTTCCAAAGGTTTAGCTTCTTCTCCCGAGATAAGAAGCGCCTGGCCAACACGCAGAGAAATGTGCACATCCAGGAGTCCTTTGGACAGTGGGCAAACACCCACCGCGATGACGGTTACACAGAGCAAGGACAGGAAGCCCTGCAGCACCTGTGACCTTGGCCCATCTCCACCCTCCAACCTGGACTGCCTGCCACCAGCGCCTGCAACCGAACTGCAGCCCAGGGGTCGTTGCTGCCTCAAGCCTCTCGGTGCAGACGCACCCTGAAAACTGACCCCTCAAACAGACTGTCTGATTTGAGGATGGACATTGAAAAACTGACGCCAAACCCTAAAGAAATGTTTATTTATACCCAGGGCTATCACTGTTTCTAATAGATGACTCTGATCCCGTAGGATATATATTTAATAATCCCACGAACGGAGGCCAGACTTCTGCGTTAACTTCAGTAACACAAACTTCTTTAAGCCAAATACATCACTTGCCACTATCGTTGCTGTTTGACTTGCTTTGTATAAAATGCTATGTGTAGAGGTTTTATTATCACAGATGACATAGTTCAGCAGGAGGCATGGAAGGGCTAGATCTTCATTAGTTACATTCATGAAATTGTGATGGTAACGTATTATATAGAATGTATCCATCAGGCAGACAAGGGGTCTGAAGTCACAGGCTCAGTAGCCCAACTCAGACACAAAGCCACAGACAATATGGATGATGGTCCTCCTACCCAGAAACTGGAGACAACTTTGCAGGCACCCTGGCTGCATTCCTGATAATGCCTAGCGCATGTAGCAATGTTCAGGGCAGGTGCCTTGGAATCTGCTGTGTTATGCAGTACTAACCAAACAAAGTTGCTAAGGATGAGATGTTGCAACATTTCTTGTGTGCACTTTTTCTTCCTGACATCTTTTTTTTCCTTTTAGGATTCATTAAGTCATATACTTAGTCCCCTGCAAAGAAGAAGACAAATGTCCTAGAGCAGATTGAAAGCGGGGCGTGAGATCCTAGGCAATGCAGGAGGGCAGGTTGGGGAGCTGTAGCAGAACAAGGGTGCTAGGTGGGAAGCTGGATTGGGGACCACAGGTCTGGCTGACTCACAGGGCTACAGCAGCAGACGGAGAGCCAGATGCTCTGCCTGCAACTGGTGAGTTGGAGGCTTGCCCACATAACACTGTCTTTCTCTCCACCCGCCAAGCATCCAGGGCACAGGGCTGGGTGCTCACAGATTGAGTAAGGTAGCACCTCCTACTAGCACTCACGTTTATCAGGGCCGCGTTCTAAACATTCTACTGAAGTTTGCTAAGAAACCATCAGGTGAGGCCGGGCACAGTGGCTCACACCTGTAATCCCAGCACTTTGGGAGGCCGAGGTGGGTGGGTCACTTAAGGTCCGGAGTTTGAGACCAGCCTGGCCAACATGGTGAAACCCCATCTCTATAAAAATACAAAAAAATTAGCCAGGCGTGGTGGTGCACGCCTATAATCCCAGCTACTCAGGAGGCCAAGATAGGAGAATCCCTTGAACCTAGGAGGCAGAGGTTGCAGTGAGCCTAGATCGTGCCATTGCACTCCAGCCTGGGCAACAGAGTGAGACTTCATCTAAAAAGAAAGACAGACAGACAGAAAGAAAGAAAGAAAGAGAAAGAAAGAAAGAAAGAAAAGGAAGGAAGGAAGGAACCATCAGGTGAATTTGCAGAATCTAGAATGGACTCTGCTTCCAGATTGCTGAAAAAAAAAAAAAAGATCAGACAGGGTAATTATTGCTGCGTTAGAGCAATGTTTCCCAAACCTGAGTGCCCATTAGAATTATTAGAATTTATTCTCAAAGAGTATAGAAGCAGGTATACTGATGAATTTCCCACCACCTTTGTTGCCCTTCCAACAGGTAACCAAAATTGCCAGTTTCTTGGTTATCTTTCCTAAACACTAAATGTCTCTTTTTTTTTTTTTGAGATAGAGTCTGGCTCTGTTGCCCAAGCCAAAGTACAGTGGCACCATCTCTGCTCACTGCAACCTCCGCCTTTTGAGTTCAGGCAATTCTCATGCCTGAGCCTCCGAAGTAGTTGGGACTACATGTGTGTGCCATCATACCTGACTAATTTTTGTATTTTTAGTAAAGACGGGGCTTCACCACGTTGGCCAGGCTGGTGTCGAGGTCTCGAACTCCTGACCTCAAGTGATTCACCTGCCTTGGCCTCTCAAAGTGCTGGGATTACAGGTGTGAGCCACTGTGGCTGGCCTTTTTTTGTTTTTTTTGGACACAGGGACCTACTCTGTCACCCAGGCTGGAGTATAGTGGCGCTATCATAGCTCATTGCAGCTATGAACCCCTGGGCTCAAGCAGTCCTCCCACCTCAGCCTCCCAAGTAGCTGGTACTACTGATGTGCACCACCATGCCCAGCTAATTATTTTTTGTAGAGACCAGGTCTTACTTTGTTGCCTAAGCTGGTCTCAGACTCTTGGCCTCAAGTGATCCTCACACCCCAGCCTCCCAAAGTGCTGGGAATTCAGGTGTGAGCCACCACGCCCAGCCAAATGTCACTTTTTTGATAAGTCAGCAGATCCAGCTCGAGCAAATCAGAGGCTAGATAATCGAGACAGAAAGGAGATATGAATCCATCAGAAAGTTTATACACACAATTATGTAAAAAAAAATCAAGAACAAATAGTACATATATATGCATATGTGCGTATATATTCCTTCTTTCCTTTTTTCTTAAGGAACAAGGTCTTACTATGTCACCAAGGCTGGTCCCAAACTCCTGGCCTCAAGCAATCCTCCTGCCTCAGCCTCCCGAGTAGGTGGGACTACAGACATGAGCCACCATACCTGGCCCTCCTTTTTTATTTAAATGGCAGCATAATATATACATGCTGTTCTGTGCTTTCCTTTTTTCCACTAGAAATATCCTAGAGAGGGCCAGGTGCAGTGGGTCACACCTACAATCCCTGTATTTTGGGAGGTCAAGTAGGGAGGATCACTTGAGCCCAGGAGTTTAAGACCAACCTAGGCGACATAGCAATAACCCATCTCTACAAAAAATTAACTAAAATAAAAAAATAGGTGGGTGTGGTGGTGCACACCTATGATCTCAGCTACTTGGGAGGCTAAGGCAGAAGGATCCCTTGAGACCAGTTCAAGGCTGCAGTGAGCTGTGATCACACCACTGCACTCCAGCCTGGGAGACAGAGTGAGACCCTGCCTCAAAAAAGAAAAAAAAAAAAAATGGGCTGGGCACGGTGGCTCACACCTATAATCCCAGCACTTTGGGAGGCCGAGGCGGGCAGATCATGAGGTCAGGAGATCGAGACCATCCTGGCTAACACGATGAAACCCCGTCTCTACTAAAAATATTTTTTAAAAATTAGCTGGGCGTGGTGGTGGGCGCCTGTAGTCCCAGCTACTCGGGAGGCTGAGGCAGGAGAATGGCGTGAACCCGGGAGGCGGAGCTTGTAGTGAGCCGAGATCACGCCACTGCACTCCAGCCTGGGCAACAGAGCGAGACTCCGTCTCAAAAAAAAAAAAAAATGTCTAGCAGTAACTCCATATGAGTACATAAGACAGTGGCTCTCATGGCCAGGAGCAGTGGTTCATACCTGTAATCCCAGCACTTTGGGAGGCTGAGGCAGGCAGATCATGAGGTCAGGAGTTTGAGACCAGCCTGGCCAACATAGAGAAATCCCGTCTCTACTAAAAATACAAAAATTAGCTGAGCATGGGGGCACGCACCTGTTGTCCCAGCTACTCAGGAGGCTGAGGCAGGAGAATCGCTTGAACCCGGGAGGCAGAGCTTGCAGGGAACCGAGATTGCGCCACTGCACTCCAGCCTGGGCGACAGAGTGAGACTCCATCTCAAAAAAAAAAAAAAAAAAGACAGTGGCTCTCAACCACGGATGACTGAGCCCCCCAGGGGACATTTGGCAGTCTGGAGACATTTTTGGTTGTCACAACTGGAGAGGGAGAGAGGATACTGTCATCTATGGGTAAACACCAAGGAAGGTGCTAATGAACATCCTACAATGCCCTGGTCTACCATATGGAGGTGATACTTATTAATGTTTATCTAGGCCCCACTGATGGACAGGTAGCTTCCTTCCAATCCTTTACTCTCAAAAAGTGTTGCACACTGTCACACACACAAAGGTCTACAGAATAAACTAGAAGCAGAATTGCTAGATCAAAGAGTATTTGCTTCTGTCATGTTCATGGAGACTGCCAAAGTCCCTACCATGGAGGCTGTACCATTGTTTTTCTTTCAAAGTCACCATAGCCCATAGAACACTAAGCCCAAATGTACAGGGTTGGAGTCTGAGTGTGAATGGTTTTTGTTTTTTGTTTTGAGACAGGGTCTCACTCTGTCACCCAGGTTGGAGTGCAGTGGCACAATCTCAGCTCACTGCAACCTCCGCTTCCCGGGCTCAACCAATTCTCCAGCCTCAGCCTCCCAAGTAGGTGGGACTACAGGCACGCACAAACAACACCCAGGTAATTTTTGTGTTTTTCGTAAAGACAGGTTTTCGCCATGTTGCCCAGACTGGTCTCGAACTGCTGAGCTCCAAGCCATCCACCTGCCATGGCCTCCCAAAGTGCTGAGATTATAGCCGTGAGCCATCAAGCCCAGCCTCAGTGTGCATGGTTTTTTGTTTTTTGTTTTTTTGAGACAGAGTCTTGCTCTGTCGCCCAGGCTGGAGTGCAGTGGCCCGGTCGTGGCTCACTGCAACCTCCACCTCCTGGGTTCAAGCCATTCTCCTGCCTCAACCTCCTGAGTAGGTGGGATTACAGGTGCCTGCCATCACACCCAGCTAATTTTTGTATTTTTAGTAGGGACGGGGTTTTACCATGTTGGCCAGGATGGTCTCGAACTCCTGGCCTCAGGTGATCCGCCCCCCTCGGCCTCCCAAAGTGCTGGGATTACAGGCGTAAGCCACCGCGCCCAGCCGAGTGTGCACGTTTTCAATCTCTCCCTGTTCTGATGCTCAGAGTTGACAACTACACAAACACTGCAACTGGCTTTGCTTTTTGTCCTGATGGTATCTCACAAGGCTTCCCTAATGCAGGCGGTCTTGTTCTCTAGACAATCTACCAACCCTAGCCCACAACACCCTTCTGGTGCCATAATAAGAGAACACTTTGTAAATTAAATGTGAGTGAAATCAAAAAGGTTTCCTGCAAGGTTATTTTCTGAGACTTGGGAAATAATAAAATTCTGTACTGGAAATTCACAAAGGAAAGGGCCTATTTTTCTAAAACTGTTCTAACAGCTAACAGCAATTTTAAGCCACAGCAGGTTGGTCCAGTTCCCTGTGTAATATGAGAGATTCATACTCCTATGCGAAAACCTAGCAATGGTACTAAATCATTTATTTTGCATGAAACATCTTGAATTTTCAGAATATGAACTTTCAAAGACAGCCATATTTTATCAAAATGCTAAATGTCACTTTTTTGGAAATCATCCAAACAGTATGGTACTTGCTCAAAGTCCTTAGAAGTTAAGGTCAGCAGATCTAGCTCTCGAGCACACCAGAGACTGGATATCAAGAGAGAAAGGAAAAATCAATCCATCAGAACTAGCTGTAATTCTTTCATAGATCCTGACCACTCCTTATTCTTCATTTTCATTTCACCACCACTTCTGTCGAACTTTATCTTTTCAAAGAGCTGGAAGGCTGCCATAGATCACAGCCCAGCAACTTTGGTTTTTAATTTTAAATGTCAGCCAGAAAAAGAAGAAAGACAGTCGGCATTTTGAGTGAGAGTGGAGGTGCATTTGTTCAAGAATGCTGACCTGGCTGTGCAGACTGCCTTCTGGTATTAGGGCTCTGGACATTCTCCTTGAATTCACTTTTCTATCCCATTTTTATTTCAATTCAGCAAACTCTTGGGCTATGGATATAAAGATAGAAAAGATACAATTTATTCTGACCAGATAAGTGTTCTTCCTCTAAGGACTCAGAGGAGTGTGATTAGGTCACAACCTCTTTTGCCATGTACTCAAGATGATCATTTAAAATAGATGGGAGAAAATCAAATTCCTACTGCCAAATTAAATTTGAATACTAGCTCCTTACAAATGCCCTTCTGGCTGGGCGCAGTGGCTCATGCCTATAATCCTAGCACTTTGGGAGGCCAAGGCAGGTGGATCATCTGAGGTCAGGAGTTCGAGAACAGCCTGACCAACATGGTGAAACCCTATCTCTACTAAAAATACAAAAATTAGCTGGGCGTGGTAGCATGTGCCTGTAATCCCAGCTACTTCGGAGGCTGAGGCAGAAGAATCACTTGACCTGGGAGACGGAGGTTGCAGTGAGCCAGGATCACGCCACTGCACTCCAGCCTGGGGAACTAGAGTGAAACTCTGTCTCAAATTAAAAAAAAAAAAAAGAGTTGGAGATGAGCCTGACCAACATGGTGAAACCCTGTCTCTACTAAAAATACATAAATTAGTCGGGCATGGTGGCACATGCCTGTAATCCCAACTACTGGGGAGGCTGAGGCAGGAGAATCACTTGAACCCAGGAGGCAGAGGTTACAGTGAGCCAAGATCGCGCCACTGCACTCCAGCCCTGGCAACAGAGTGAGACTCTGTCTCAAAAAAAAAAAAAAGAAAAGAAAGAAAGAAAAGAAAATGCCCTTCTGTACAGATGCCAGTTAACTACAAAATTGCTTCTTGATCCTGTTAAATAACATGTCCTTAGAACTATGTGAGGAAGGCCAGGCGCGGTGGCTCACGCCTGTAATCCCAGCACTTTGGGAGGCCGAGGCAGGCGGATCACTTGAGGTCAGGAGTTCGAAACCAGCCTGGCCAACAAGATGAAACCCAGTCTCTACTAAAAATACAAAAACTTAGCTGACTGTGGTGGCGCGTACCTGTAGTCCCAGCTGCTGCGGAGGCTGAGGCAGGAGAATCGCTTGAACCCAGGAGGTAAAGGTTGCAGTGAGCCGAGATCGTGCCACTGCATGCACTCCAGCCTGGGCAACAGAGTGAGACTCTGTCTCCAAAAAAAAAAAAAAAAAAGAACTACGTGAGGAAGATGATAAATTCATTATCAGCTTGAACCGAAGTTCCAGATTGGAAAGAAAACTATTCCAAACCCCATGATCATCAGTAAGTTTTATTCAACCATTAGACTCACGCTGTGTTGAAAGACAATCTCCCTCCACTCATTTCCACTGTAACTTCACTTTGGGGTCTGCTGTTGGGCCTCTACTTGCCTCTTTCCTTCTTCTCCCTCCCCTTGATCCTGTCATCTCTGAAGTCCCTCTCTCTCTCCCAGTCATTGTCAGGCCACACCCTGGTCGGCTCTCTTTCTTGCCATCTCTTCTCCCGGCCCCTGTCATGGTCTCGATCCCTTGTCCTCGAGTCCCAGTGTCTTTCTCGGGATCGAGATCGCTCCCGCCTTTCCCGTTTTCCCTCTCTATAGAGGTCGTTTTTAACGACTGGCAAGTTAATAGGTTTTCGAAAAGGCCGGTCCCGTCCCCCAAATCTCAGTTGCCCAGACTCCTTTTTTCCCCCAAGACCGCCTCCAAGTCGCCGAGGGATCCACCCTTTGAGAGTCCTTTCCAGCTCATAGTCCACAAATATCTCATGCTGGTCAATAACCAGGCCATCAGCATCTCGGTAAGCTTTGATCACGGCACGCTCCTCCTTGTATTCGATGAAGGCATAGCCCTTTGAAAAGCCTGTGACCAAGTCCCTGACCAGCCGAAGCCGCCGGATGTCACCATAGCGGGAAAAGACTTCCTTTAATTTGTCCTCCTTGGTCTGCAAGTTTAGTCTGGCCACAAACAGGGTGAGGAGGGGATCTCCTATGACACCTTTGTTGGGGACATATCGTGCCAGCATTGCCCTCCAGACCGCGCGGTCATGTGGGTCTTCATCGGTGCCATCAATGCTGCCCGCTTTGAGTGGATCATACTCCTTGGCGATGGGCATCCAATCGTTCATGTTCTAAGAATGATAAGAGCAAGGGTGGATGGAGCCTCTACGCTGAGCCACTCAGTCCACCCTTACAACAATCCCATGAAAAGGATACTATCATTCACCCCTTCTTAAAGACAGGAAAGGAAGGGAACACCCACAGAGGCTAAGTCCTCCCTGCTAGTAAGTGGGGCAGACAGCACCAAAGCCAGGCAGTTGTGCTCCAGAGAAACCCTTACCCACTCCTACAAATGCCCTCTCAGGAAGCAGAGGGCGGCATGCTCGGGTTTCACCCATATATGCAGCATCTGACTCAGCCACAGAAGGGCACTTACCAACTATGAACACATTACAATGTGGCAACGTGGATCAAAACCAGACTTCCCTTTCAGAACCTTTAAAATGATCATAGGAAAACTAGCCCAGGAACTGCTGGTGGAAAATGGCAATTTAAAAACTCTACTACCAAGAATTTCAAATACCAACATAGAGAATCATATAATAACCCTCTACAAACTTCTCACCTGGCTCAACTAGAACCACCATGCACATGTGGCCAGAATAATCTGCCCCCAGATAATTCTGAAACAAATTCTAGATATCACATCATTCATGTGGAAATCTTTTACTATGCATCATTAAAAGATATAGACTTTTTTAAAACTACAAGAGAAAATAGGGATTTGGATGCACCATTCTGCAGTAAACAGACAACAAAGCTAAGGCTACAGTGACCCAGCAGCGGGTTATTTGGCTCAAAAGGAACACGGGATTTCTTCTCAGATCCCTAGCTGATAATCCGTTTAGCCTGGGAGCATGAGAATTTACTGCAATGGTAATTTTTTGCCCAGCAAGCACACTGCAGTTGTCATGCCTTCTGATACATAGTTAATTCATGTGAATCTTTGCTGGAATAATAAAATGCTTACTAACATTTCAGACCCAGCTAATGCTTATGTGACCAACCTGCAAAGCTGTAGAGCCAATGCTGAAATATGTTACTTAAAAACCTTGGCTGAGGCCAGGCACGGTGGCTCACGCCTGTAATCCCAGCACTTTGGGAGGCCGAGGCGGATGGATCATGAGGTCAGGAGATCGAGACCATCCTGGCTAACACGGTGAAACTCCGTCTCTACTAAAAAATACAAAAAAAATTAGCCGGGCGTGGTGGCGCGCACCTGTAGTCCCAGCTACTCGGGAGGCTGAGGCAGGAGAATGGCGTGAACCCGGGAGGCGGAGCTTGCAGTGAGCAGAGTTCACACCACTGCACTCCAGCCTGGGCAACAGAGTGAGACTCCATCTCAAAAAAAAAAAAAAACCTTGGCTGGCCGGGTGCAGTGGCTCACACTTATAATCCCAGCACTTTAGGAGGCTGAGGCAGGTGGATCAACTGAGGTCAGGAGGTCGAGACCACCCTGACCAACATAGAGAAACCCCATCTCAACTAAAAATACAAAATTATCCAGGCGTGGTTGTAGGCGCCTGTAATCCCAGGTACTCGAGAGGCTGAGGCAGGAGAATCGCTTGAGCCAGGCTGGTGGAGGTTGCGGTGAGCCGAGATCACGCCATTGCACTCCAGCCTGAGCAACAAGAGCAAAATTCTGTCTCAAAAAAAAAAAAAAAATTAGCCAGGCGAGGTAGGTGGGCGCCTGTAATCCCAGCTACTCAGGAGGCTGAGGCAGGAGAATGGCTTGAACCCAGGAGGCGGAGGTTGCAGTGAGCCGAGATTGCACCACTGCACTCCAACCTGGGCAGGAAAGTAAGGCTCTGTCTCAAAAAAAAAAAAAAAAAAAAAACAAAACAAGTCTTTCCTGGACGAAGTCCCAAAAGTTAAGAAAAAAAAAACTGGTGAGCGCGGTAGCTCACGCCTGTAACCCCAGCACTTTGGGAGGCCAAGGCGGGCAGATCATGAGGTCAGGAGTTCGAGACCAGTCTGGCCAACATGGTGAAACTCCGTCTCTACTACAAATACAAAAATTAGCTGGGCGCAGTTGCACGCGCCTGTAGTCGCAGCTACTTGGGAGGTTAAGGCAGGAGAATCGCTTGAACCCAGGAGGCGAAGGTTGCAGTGAGCCAAGGTCGCATCACTGCACTCCAGCTTGGGTGACAGAGCGAGAGCCTGTCTCAAAAAAAAAAAGAAGAAAAAAAAAAAAAAAACTTGGCCTGTTGCAGTGGCTCACATCTGTAATCCCAGTACTTTAGATCACTTGAGCTCAGGAGTTGGAGACCAGCCTAGGCAACATATCAAGACCTCATCTCTACTAAAATTCAAAAATATTAGCCAGGCATGGTGGTGCACGCCTATAGTCCCAGCTACTAGGGGGGCTGAGACGGGAGGATGGCTTGAGCCTTGGAACTTGAGACTGCAGTGAGCCTTGATCATGCTACTGTACTCCAGTGTGGGTAACAGAGTGAGACCGTCTCAAAACAAAAACAAAAACAAGGCCGGGCACGGTGGCTCACGCCTGTAATCCTAGCACTTTGGAAGGCCGAGGCAAGCGGATCACGAGGTCAAGAGATCGAGACCATCCTGGCTAACACAGTGAAACCCCGTCTCTACTAAAAATACAAAAAATTAGCCGGGTGCGGTGGCGGGCACCTGTAGTCCCAGCTACTCAGGAGGCTGAGGCAGGAGAATGGTGTGAACCCGGGAGGCGGAGCCTGAAGTGAGCCGAGATTGTGCCACTGCACTCCAGCCTGGGCAACAGCGAGACTCTGTCTCAAAAAAAAAAAAAAAAAAAAAAAAGCCAGGTTTCTGTGAAATATGTACAGTAGTTCTCATTCCTAACAGCATTTTTCCATAATATTTATTAAAATTTCTATAACTTTTTTCCTCTTACTCAAATTTTCCTCAAGGATCTTTCTGCTTTATTTCTCCCTCAGCTGATGGGTTATATCGGGGGAGTGATTACTTAAGAGATGCACTGTGAATTTTTCTTTCCTCAGTAAAAAAGCCAAACACCTACAGAATAAAATCCAAAATCAATGACACTGCACTCAAGACCTCTGACACTAGGCCGGACACAATGGCTCACGCCTGTAATCCCAGCACTTTAGGAGGCCAAGACGGGAGGATCACTTGAGGTCAGGAGTTCAAGACCAGCCTGGCCAACATGGTGAAACCCCGTATCTACTAAAAATACAAAAAATTAGCTGGGCAAGGTGGTGCACACCCTGTAGTCCCATCTACTCGGGAGGCTGAACCCAGGAGACAAAGGTTGCAGTGAGCTGAGATCATGCCATTGCCCTCCAGCCTGGGCAACAGAGCGAGACTCCATCTCAGAAGAAGAAAAAAAACAAAACTCTGACCCTCACTTAGCCTCTCACCATGTCCCATCATAAAACCTATTCTATTTTTTTCCTGATCCTTTCAACAGGAACAAAGCCTGTTTGTAAACTACCCAGGCTTGCTCCTCCTTGCTTGAATGTGCCCTAATTCCCCAGCCCCATGTCTTTCCCAGCACAATTTTTCTTTCTTTTTGGCCTAAACCGTTTGTGCAAACATCTCAGGATGATTTCTTCTCCTGGGAATATCCTCTCCCTGCCTATCTCCCTCATATCCACTTGCGGAAATTCTACTGGGCCTGTCAAGTCCAGCTTTAGCTCCCTCCACCATGAAGCAACTGTGTCTTTCTCACAGCTCATTGAAACTTCTGAAGTCCTGATCATGTTTTGCCCAACACACAGTAAACACTCTTCAGTCTGGTGGCTCCAGGTCCTAGGACGCTTTCTGATAAATGATGAGGAACTGAACCAACTACGTATAAAAATCACAGAACTGGCATGGCGCAGTGGCTCACACCTGTAATCCCAGCAACTTGGGAGGCCGAGGAGGGCGGATCACGAGGTCAGAAGCTCAAGACTAGCCTCGGCAACATAGCGAAACCCCATCTCTACTAAACATACAAAAATTAGCTGGGCGTGATGGCGGGCGCCTGTAATCCCAGCTACTTGGGAGGCTGCAGCAGGAGAATCGCTTGAAACCAGGAGTCGGAGGTTGCAGTGAGCTGAAATTGTGCCACTGCACTCCAGCCTCATCAACACAGCAATACTCTGTCTCAAAAAAAAAAAAAAAAAAAAAAAAAATCAGAGAACTCTTTTTAGTCCAAATCAGGCAAACCTGATCACTGAGAAACAAGCACGACATGACACTGCTTACCACCACATGGTAAAAGGAGGGCAATATGTCTGTCATCATCAACAAGCAACTTTGCAGAGACTGCCTCTCTGCTGTCAGTAAAAGAATGAAAAACAGATGGAGTGACAGAAGGAGCACAGGATGAGAGGGAGACAATTTCAGTCCTGGTCTGGGCTCTGGCTCTAACTCAATTTGTGTCTTCTCTCACGGCTGGAATTTCTCCACGTAAAAAAAAGAAGAGGCAGCCGGGCGCGGTGGCTCATGCCTGTAATCCCAGCACTTTGGGAGGCCGAGGCGAGCAGATCGCGAGGTCAGGAGATTGAGACCATCCTGGCTAACACAGTGAAACCCCGTCTCTACTAAAAATACAAAAAAAAAAAAAATTAGCCAGGCGTAGTGGTGGGCGCTTGTAGTCCCAGCTACTTGGGAGGCTGAGGCAGGAGAATGGCGTGAACCCGGGAGGCAGATCTTGCAGTGAGCCGAGATCGCACCATTGCACTCCAGCCTGGGCGACAGAGTGAGACTCCATCTCAAAAAAAAAGGAAGAAAGAAAGAGGCCGGGCGTGGTGGCTCATGCCTGTAATCCCAGCACTTTGGGAAGCCAGAATGGGAGGATCCCTTGAGCCCAGGAGTTCGAGACCAGCCTGGGCAACATGGGAAACATGGTGAGACCCTGTCTCTACTTTAAAAAAAAAAAAAAAAAAAAAAGGCCAGGCGCAGTGGCTCGCGCCTGTAATCCCAGCACTTTGGGAGGCAGATTGTCTGAGGTCGGGAGTTCAAGACTAGCCTGACCAACATGGAGTAACCCCGTCTCTATTAAAAATACAAAATTAGCCAGGCATGGTGGTGCATGCCTGTAATCCCAGCTACTCGGAAGGCTGAGGCAGGAGAATCGCTTGAATTTTTTTTGAGACAGGGTCTTGCTCTGTTGCCCAGACTGGAGTACAGTGGCACAGTCATGGCTCACTGCAGCCTCAACCTCCTGGGCTCAGGCAATCTTCCCACGCTAGCCTCGTGAGTACCTGGAATTACTCACTATGCGCCACCATATCCAGCATTTTTTTTTTTTTTTTTTTTTGTAGAGATGGGGTCTCACTATATTGCATAGGCTGGTCTTGAACTCCTGGGCATAAGCTATCCTTCTGCCTCAGCCTCCCAAAGTGCTGGGATTACAGGTGTGAGCCACCGAACCCAGCCTTTACTAGCCTCTTAACTCCTCTCACTTCTCAACAATACCAGGACTTAGGTACTATATTATTATTGCCTTTTCAGATGCAAAAGGTCAGACACAAAAAGGCAGCCTTTGCCCCAAATCCTAAAGCTAAGAAGTAGCCCAGTGGAGGAGTTAGAACCAGGGGCAGTGTGGACTCCAGAGCTAAAGCTCTTAATCGTTTCCTCTGATGCTTTTCATAGAATATAAGGTTTTGGAGATAAAGATAGGAAAAAGAAAACACACAAACCAGTATTCTGGGTGTCTGAGGCTGAGACCCACCCCTCTTCTCCTGAAGGAAAAGAACCCCTCCCGTTCAACATTAAAAAGTCACAAGGGGCCGGGCGCAGTGGCTCACGCTTCAAATCCCAGCACTTTGGGAGGCCAAGGCGGGCGGATCACGAGGTCCGGAGATGGCGACCACGGTGAAACCCCGTCTCTACTAAAAATACAAAAAATAAGCCGGGCGTGGTGGCGGGCGCCTGTAGTCCCAGCTACTAGGAGAGGCTGAGGCAGGAGAATGGCGTGAACCCGGGAGGCGGAGCTTGCAGTGAGCCGAGATCGCGCCACTGCACTCCAGCCTGGGTGACAGAGCGAGACTCCTTCTCAAAAAAAAAAAAAAAAAAAAAAAAAAAAAAAAAAAAAAAGTCACAAGGGGCCCGGGTGCAGTGGCTCACACCAGCAATCCTAGCACTTGAGGAGGCCAAGACGAGCGGATCATTTGAAGTCAGGAGTCACAAGGATCTACCAAATAAAACTGATATTATTGTACACAGAGCTCCTGTTCAAAACTTTAAGACTTCTTCAAATTAAAACGGAAGAGAATTACAAACGGATAAGCATGGATTTTGTTCTCTCTCTTATCTGCATGCTTCTCTAAATACTAACAGCTGGTTTCATTGTTTCTCATTAATCTTTCTAGGTGCACTTCCTCCCCGGCAGCATTAGGTTGAGATTTCCTACAACAATCTCTTTCGATTTTTACATTCTCTTTATTTATTTATTTATTTATTTTTGAGACAAAGTCTCGCTGTGTCACCCAGGCTGGAGTGCAATGGCCAATCTCGGCTCACTGCAACCTCTGCCTCCCAGGTTCAAGTGATTCTCCTGCCTCAGCCTCCCAAGTAGCTGGGATTACAGGCACACACCACCACGCCCGGCTAATTTTTGCATTTTTAGTAGAGACAGGATTTCACCATGTTGGCCAAGCTGGTCTCAAACTCCTGATGTCAGATGACCCGCCTGCCTCAGCCTCCCAAAGTGCTGGGATTACAGGCGTGAACCACCGCGCCCGGCCTCATTCTCATTTTATTCATCAACAGGGGATGAGATCCGAAATGAATGGTGGGGGCCAGGCGTGGTGGCTCACGCCTGTAATCCCAGCACTTTGGGAGGCCAAGGCGGGTGGATCATTTGAGGTCAGTAAATTTTGAGCTTCAGGATTCTTATTGTGAAATGTAGCTAAATGTCACTTCACTAGGTTTTTGTGAAGATTAGATCATATGGTGTCTACAAAAATGCATTACAATTATAAATTATTATACAAATTTAGAAAAATTTTGGCCAGGCACGAGGTGGCTCACGCCTGTAATACCAGCACTTTGAGAGGCCAAGGCTGGAGGATGGCTTGAGCCCATAAATTCCAGACCAGCCTGGGCAACAAAGTGAGACCCCGTTTCAATCAATCAATCAGTCAATCAATTCTCCGGGCGTGGGGTCGCGCCTGTGGTCCCAGATACTTGAGAGGCTGAGGCGGGAGGACCGCTTGACCTGAGATGTCGACGCTGCAGTGAGCCGAGATCGCGCCACCGCTCTCCAGCCTGGGCGACTCCCTGTCTCTGGGGAAAAACAAAAAAATAAATGAAGCCTCTCCTTCCTGGGTCTTCGGGGTAAGACTCTGCCCCTCCTGGCCGGGCGCGGTGGCTGACGCCTGTAATCCCAGCACTTTGGGAGGCCGAGGCGGGTGGATCACGAGGTCAGGAGATCGAGACCATCCTGGCTAACATGGTGAAACCCCGTCTCTACTAAAATACAAAAAATTAGCAGGGCGTGGTGGCGGGCGCCTGTAGTCTCAGCTACTCGGGAAGCTGAGGCAGTGGAATCGCTTGAACCCAGGAGGCGGAGGTTGCAGTGAGCCGAGATCGCACCACTGCACTCCAGCCTGAGCGACAGAGCAAGACTGTCTCAAAAAGAAAAAAAAAAAAAGACTGCCCCTCCTGTGAAAAGCAAAACTGAAGGCGGGACCCACAGAGCCCTCCAGGGCATGCGCAGTGGGCCTCGGAGGCAAACACGTAAGTTTCTGTGGAAAAGCCCATCCTTCCCATCCAGCCTGCAACTTGGCCGCCGGCCCTCGAGGCCGCTCCCCCGCCCCTCTCCTTCTCTGGGGGCCGCAGGGAGTAAGGGCCCATCCTTCCAACCCAGCTCTCGTCCCCACTCCCCGCAACGCAACCCAGAATGTCGTCCCCTTTGCCAGGTTTCAACATGGCGCCTCACACAAGCGCGAGCACAGCGTCTGGGCCGCACTCCTTCTTCCTTCTCCCCGGCGTGGGGCCCGCTCCCTCCGAACCGCTTCCACTCACCTCAGCAAAGCTTGGGCTCCCTTCCGACCGAGACAGGCGAGCAGCTGCAGGCGACAGCAGATTCTCCGCGCCGGCCTCGGCCTGACCTTTACATTGGTAGCAGCAGATTCGCCGCCAACGCTCGTTTCCTGTTTGTTTTACCTTTAAAATTTTACTCCCTCGCAACGAGGGTGTTATCTCCGAAGACAATAAACTAAAAAAAAAAAAAAAAAGTTTTAAGAGAAAAATTGCTAATTCAATAACTAAGTTGAAAGAAAGACTATCGAATATGCAGTTACCTGGGGCATTTTACTTTATTATTTATTTATTCTTATTTATTATTTTTTCTTGAGACGCTCCCTCTGTCGCCCAGGCTGGAGTGCAGTGGTGCGAACTCGGCTCACTGCAACCTCCGCCTCCCGGGTTCAAGCGATTCTCCTGCCTCAGCCTCCCGAGTAGCTGGGATTACTGGCGCCTGCCACCACGCCCGGCTATTTTTTGTATTTTTAGTAGAGACGGGGTTTCGCCATATTGGCCAGGCTGGTCTCGAACTTTTGATCTCAAGTGATCCGCCCTCCTCAGCCTCCCAAAGTGCTGGGATTACAGGCGTGAGCCATCGCGCCCGGCCCCAATTTATTTAAAAAAAAAAAAAAAAAAAAGGCCAGGTGCCATGGCTCACGCCTGTTAATTCCAGCACTTTGGGAGGCCAAAGCGGGCGGATCACCTGAGGTCCGGAGTTTGAGACCAGCCTGACCAACATGGAGAAACCCCTTCTCTACTAAAAATACAAAATTAGCTGGACATGGTGTCATGTGCTTGTAATCCCAGCCACTCAGGAGGCTGAGGCAGGAGAATCACTTGAACCCGGGAGGCAGAGGTTTCGATTAACTGAGATGGTGCCATTGCACTCCAGCCTGGACAACAAGAGCGAAAGTCCATCTCAAAAATAAAAAAATCTGTAGATTAAAATTTTATGTTTGAAAATATATGCTAGCCACTGTCAGTGGAGGCCACCTGCAGTTTCAGCTACTAGGGAGGCTGAGTCGTGAGACTTGAGGCCAGGAGTTCAAGTTCAGCCTGTCAGCCTGGGCAACAGAGCAAGACCCCTATGTTGTTGTTGTTTGGTTGGTTTTTTTTTTTTTTTTTTTGAGACAGAGTTTCACTCTTGTTGCCCAAACTGGAGTGCAATGGTGCGATTTCCGCTCACCGCAACTTCTGCCACCCGGGTTCAAGTGATTCTCCTGCCTTAGCCTCCTGAGTAGCTGGGATTACAGGCATGTGCCACCACGCCCGGCTAATTTTGTATTTTTAGTAGAGATGGGTTTTCTCCATGTTGGTCAGGCTGGTCTTGAACTCCCGACCTCAAGTGATCTGCCCGCCTTGGCCTCCCAAAGTGCTGGGATTACAGGCATGAGCCACCACGCCCGGCTGACCCCTATGCTTTTACACACACACACACACACACACACGAGTGGTATGTACAGTACATGCAATGGAATACTCTTTCTCCTTAAAAAGAAATGAAATTCTAATTGCTACAACATCATGAATAAACCTAGTTCATGGATGAACCATGCTAAGTGAAAGAAGCATAAGGACAAATACTCTATGGTTCCACTTATATGAGGGACCTAGGATAGTCAAATTCATGGTTGGAAAGTACAGTAGTGGTTATCAGGGGCTGCCATGGGTGTTAGGAGGATGGCGAGGTATTGTTTAACAGATACAGAGGTTCAATTTGAGATGATGAAGAAGTTCTGGAAATAGATAGTACAGATGGTTTCACAACAATGTGAATCTACCTAATGTTATTTAGTAGTTAAAACAGACCGGCCGGGCAAGGCGGCTAAGGCCTGTAATCCCAGCACGCTGGGAGGCCAAGTTGGGAGGATCACGAGGTTAGGAGATCAAGACCAGCCTGGCCAACATAGTGAAACCGCATCTCTACTAAAAATACAAAAATTAGCTGGGTGTGCTGGTGGGCGCCTGTAATCCCAGCTACTTGGGAGGCTGAGGCAGGAGAATAGCTTGAACCTGGGAGTCAGAGGTCGCAGTGAGCCGAGATTGCGCCACTGTACTCCAGCCTAGGCAACACAGCGAGACCCTATCTCAAAAAAAAAAAAAAAAAAAGGACCAGGTGCGTTGTCTTACGCCTATAATCTCAGCACGTTGGGAGACCAAGGAAGGCAGATTACTTGAGGCCAGGAGTTCAAGACCAGCCACGCCAACATGGTGAAACCCTGTCTCTACTAAAAATACAAAAATTAGCCAGGTGTTGTAGCGCGTGCCTGTAATCCCAGCTACTCACGAGGCTGAGGCAGGAGAATCACTTGGAGGCAGGAGAATCACTTGAACCCAGGAGGCAGAGGTTGCAGTGAGCCAAGATCGAGCCACTGCACTCCAGCCTGGGCGACAGAGCAAACTCTGTCTCAAAAATAAATAAATAAATAAATGAAAATACAGTGAAAAAGGTAAATTTTATGTTACATATACATTAAAATGTCTGTGCACCCTGGTAGCAATGAGCATAACCTAGTACCCAGATCCTGGTTTCTGATATCATTCTCCAATTAAAGTAACCAGTGCTCCTTGGAGAAATAGCTGACTCTAGAACTGGGACAAAAAAATACACAAGAAGGCTGGGTGCAGTGGCTCATGCCTGTAATTCCAGCACTTTGGGAGGCTGAGGCGGGTGGATCACTTGAACTCAGGAGTTCAAGACCAATCTGGGCAACATGGTGAAACCCCATCTCTACAAAAAGTATAAAATTAGCCAGGCCTGATGGTGCACGCCTGTACTCCCAGCATCTCAGGAGGCTGAGGTGGGAGGATCGATTGAGCCCAGGAGCTTGAGGCTGCAGTGAACTGAGATGGTGCTATCGCACTCCAGCTGGAGCTAGACCCTGTCTCAAAAAAATAAAAAATAAAAAATTCTCCCAGTCATGGTGGCTTACGCCTGTAATCCCAGCACTTTGGGAGGCCGAGGCAGGCAGATCGCTTGAGGTCAGGAGTCCAAGACAAGCCTAGGCAATATGGCAAAACCGGGTATCTAATAAAAATACAAAAATTAGCGAGGTGTGATGGCGCACACCTGTGGTCCCAGCTACTTGGGACCCTGAGGTGCAAGGATCACTAGAACCCAGGAGGCTGAGGTTGTGGTGAGCAGAGATTGCCCCACTGCACTCCAGCCTGGACGACAGAGCAAGACTCTGTCTCAAAACATAAATAAATAGGCCAGGTGCGGTGGCTCACACCTGTCATCCCACACTTTGGGAGGCCGAGGTGGGCGGATCACCTGAGGTCAGCAGTTTGAGACCAGCATGGCCAACGTGGCAAAACCTCGTCTCTACTAAAAATACAAAAATTAGCCAGGCATGGTGGCAGGCACCTGTAATCCCAGCTAATCAGGAGGCTGAGGCAGGAGAAACACTTGAACTTGTGAGGCAGAGGTTGCAGTGAGCTGAGATCACGCCACTGCACTCCAGCCTGGGCAACAAAGTGAGACTCTGTCTCAGTAAATAAATAAATAAATAAATAAATAGAAATGCACAAGATGAGCCTGAAGCAACTTGTAGTACCAGAAAGTAAGGTAGTGCTAAAAATGAAACACTCCACCAATGATGATGATGTCACAGGGACTGGCGAACCAACTGAAAGGACTCCTAATGGCCAGAGTGGAAACAATATGAGCAACAAAATACTGTAAATTAAGTGATACTGGATTATAACCCAAAACATAAAATAAACATCCGCCAGGTGCAGTGGCTCACGTCTGTAATCCCAGCACTTTGGGAGGCCGAGGCAGGCAGACCACCCTGATCTCAAGGAGTTTGAGACCAGCCTGGCCAACATGGTGAAACCCCGTCTCTACTAAAAATACAAAACTTAGCCAGGCATGGTGGCAGTTGCCTGTAATTCCAGCTACTCACAGAGCTGAGGCAGGAGAATCGCTTGAACCTGGGAGGCAGAGTTTGCAGTGAGCAGAGATTGCACCACTGCACTCCAGCCTGGGCAACAGAGTGAGGCTGTGTCTCAAAAAACAATAATAATAAAATAAATATCAGGCCAGGTGCAGTGGCTCCCACCTGTAATCCCTGCACTTTGGGAGGCCAAGGAGGGTGGATCATGTGAGGTCAGGAGTTCGAGACCAGACTGGCCAACATGATGAAACCCTGCCTCAGCCTCTCACCCCCAGCTAATTTTTGTATTTTTAGCAGAGACCGGGTTTCACCATGTTGGCTAGGCTGGTCTCAAACTCCTGACCTCAGGTGATCCACCCACCTCAGCCTCCCAAAGTGCTGGAATTACAGGCATGAGCCACTGTGCCCAGCTATCCTTTTTTTTTTTTTTTTTTTTTTTTTGAGAAAAGGTCTTGCTCTGTTATCCAGGCTGGGGTGCAGTGGCACAATCATGGCTCACTGCAGCCTCAACCTCCCAGACTCAAGTGACCCTCTTGCCTCAGTCTCCCGAGTAGCTGGGACTATAGGCTCATGCCACCACACCCAATTAATTTTTTTTAGTAGAGAGAAGGTCTCACTATGTTGCCCAGCTGGTCCTTCAACTCTTGAGCTCAAGCCATCCTCCTACCTAGGTTCCCAAAGTGCTGGATTACAGGCATAAACCGCCTTTTTTTTTTTTTGAGACACGGTCTTGCTCAGTCACCCAAGCTGGAGTACAGCAGCATAGTGGCCGGATCTTAGCTCACTGTGACCTCTAACTCAACTGCAGGCATGTGCCACCATACCCTGCTAATATTTGTTTTTGTTTTTTTTTTTTTCAAGACAGAGTCTTGTTCTGTCGCCCAGGCTGGAGTGCAGTGGTGCAATCTCGGCTCACTACAAGCTCCGCCTCCCAGGTTCACGCCATTCTCCTGCCTCAGCCTCCCGAGTAGCTGGGATTACAGGTGCCCACCACCATGCCCAGCTAATTTTCTGTATTTTTAGTAGAAACGGGGTTTCCCCGTGTTAGCCAGGATGGTCTCGCTCTCCTGACCTCGTGATCCGCCTGCCTCGGCCTCCCAAAGTGGTGGGATTACAGGCATAAGCCACCGCACCCGGCCTAATATTTGTCATTTTTGTAGAGATTGCATCTCACTATGTTGCCTAAGCTGGTCTTGAATTCCTGGCCTCAAGCAATTCTCTCTTCACGGCATTGCAAAATGATGTATTATAATAATCACAGGCCCGAGCCACTGCGGGCCCTTGTACTGGACAGTGCAGGTACAGAACATTTCATCATTGTAGTAAGTCCTGTCAGATAGCATGGTGTAGGACAGTGCTGTTCCATAGAAATCAAGTGTGAGCTTGGCCAGGCACGGTGGCTCACGCCTGTAATCCCAGTGAGAGGTGACAGCGTGCTGGCAGTCCTCACAGCCCTCGCTCGCTCTCGGGGCCTCCTCTGCCTGGGCTCCCACTTTGGCGGCACTTGAGGAGCCCTTCAGCCCACCGCTGCACTGCGGGAGCCCCTTTCTGGGCTGGCCAAGGCCAGAGCCGGCTCCCTCGGCTTGCAGGGAGGTGTGGAGGGAGAGGCGCGAGCGGGAACCGGAGCTGCGTGCGGCGCTTGCGGGCCAGCTGGAGTTCCGGGTGGGCGTGGGCTTGGCAGGCCCTGCACCCGGCCAGCCCTGCAGGCCCTGGACAATTAGGGGCTTAGCACCCGGGCCAGCGGCTGCCGAGGGTGTACTGGGTACCCCAGCAGTGCCAGCCCACCAGCACTGCGCTCGAATTCTCACCCGGCCTTAGCTGCCTTCCTGTGGTGCAGAGCTCGGGGCCTGCAGCCCGCCATGCCTGAGCCTCCCACCACCTCCATGGCCTCCTGTGCCACCCGAGCCTCCCCGACGAACGCCACCCCCCGCTACACGGCGCCCAGTCCCATCGACCACCCAAGGGCTGTCCTCCTGGTGCGGGCACATGGCACCGGGACTGGCAGGCAGCTCCACCTGCAGCCCCCATGCAGGATCCACTGGGTGAGGGGCTCCTGAGTCTGATGGGGAGGTGGGGAACCTTTATGTCTAGCTCAGGGATTGTAAATACACCAATCGGCACTCTGTATCCAACTCAAGGTTTGCAAACACACCAATCAGCACCCTGTGTCTAGCTCAGGGTTTGTGAATACACCAATCGACATTCTGTATCTAGCTGCTCTGGTGGGACCTTGGAGAACCTTTGTGTCCATACTCTGTATCTAACTGATCTGATAGGGACGTGGAGAACCTTTATGTCTAGCTCAGGGATTGTAAACGCACCAATCAGCACCCTGTCAAAACAGACCACTGCACTCTACCAATCAGCAGGACATGGGTGAGGCCGGATAAGAGAATAAAAGCAGGCTGCCCCAGCCAGCAGTGGCAACCCACTCGGTCCCCTTCCACAGTGTGGAAGCTTTGTTCTTTCACTCTTTGCAATAAATCTTGCTACTGCTCAGTCTTTGGGTCCACACTGCTTTTATGAGCTGTAACACTCACCGTGAAGGTCTGCAGCTTCACTCCTGAGCCAGCGAGACCATGAGCCCACCGGGAGGAAAGAACAACTCCAGACGCGCTGCCTTAAGAGCTGTAACACTCACTGCGAAGGTCTGCAGCTTCACTCCTGAGCCAGCGAGACCACGAACCCACCAGAAGGAAGAAACTCCGAACACATCCGAACATCGGAAGGAACAAACTCCAGACGCGCCACCTTAAGAGCTATAACACTCACTGTGAGGGTCCGCGGCTTCATTCTTGAAGTCAGTGAGCCCAAGAACCCACCAATTCCGGACACACCAGCATTTTGGGAAGCTGAGGCGGAGTTTGAGACCAGCCACCTGAGGTCCGGAGTTTGAGACCAGCCTGACCAACATGGAGAAACCCCGTCTCTACTAAAAATACAAAATTAGCCGTGCGTGGTGGCACATGCCTGTAATCCCAGCTACACAGGAGGCCGAGGCAGGAGAATCGCTTGAACCTGGTAGGCAGAGGTTGTGGTGAGTGGAGATTGTGCCATTGCACTCCAGCCTAGGCAACAAGAGCGAAACTCCGTCTCAAAAAGAAAAAGAAAAGAAATCAAGGGAGAGCCACATGTGGCACTGTATTTTCTAGTAGCCACATTGAAACGGTAGAAAGAAACACAAGAAGCTAATTTCAACAAGTATTTTATTTATCCCAAAATATCCAAAGCACTGTTTCAACATGGCAATCAGTAGAGACATTATTAGTGAGATAGTTTATTTTCTCTTTTTGGTGCTGTCTTAGAAATCCAGCAATGCACTTGAGTCCAGAAGTTCAAGACCAGCCTGGGCAACATAGTGAAACTCAATCTCTATAAAAAATACAAAAAAATTAGCCAGGTGTGGTTGCATGTGCCAGTAGTCCCAGCTACTCGGGAAAGTGACGCAAGAGAATCACCTGAGCCCGGGAGGTTGAGATTGCAGTAAGCTGAGATTGTATCACTACATCCCAGCCTTGGTTGGTGTCTCAAAACAACAACAACAAAGAAATAGAAGTTTTTCGAGACAGAGTGTCATTCTGTCATCCAGGCTGGAGTGCGGTGGCACGATCTCAGCTCACTGCAACCTCCGCCTCGAGTTCAAGCGATTCTCCGGCCTCAGCCTCCCAACTAGCTGGGATTACAGGCACACATCACCACACCCGGCTAATTTTTGTATTTTTAGTAGAGACAGGGTTTTGCCATGTTGGCTGGGCTGGTCTCAAACTCCTGACCGCAGGTAATCTGCCCGCCTTGGCTTCCCAAAGTGCTGGGATTACAGGCGTGAGCCACCACGCCAAGATGAAAGTCAAGTTTTTGTTTTGTTTTGTTTTGTTTTGAGACGGAGTCTTGCTCTGTCACCCAGGCCAGAGTGCAGTGGCACGATCTCAGCTCACTGCAATCTTCGCCTCCCGGGTTCAAGCAATTCCCTTGCCTCAGCCCCTGAGTAGCTGGGATTATAGGTGCCCGCCACCACGCCCAGCTAATTTTTGTATTTTTAGTAGAGACAGAGTTTCACTATCTTGTCCAGGCTGGTCTCAAACTCCTGACCTCATGATACACCACCTTGGCCTCCCAAAGTGCTCGGATTGAAGGCATGAGCCACCACACCCAGATGAAATTCAAGATGTATTTTTATACTTACAGCTCATCTCAATTAGGACTCACCACATTTCAAGTGCTTGGCAGTGACGTGCTGGTGGCTACTGTAATAGGTCTAGAAGGTTACATCAAACTGTTAACAGTAGTTGCTTGGGGATCATAGTGGTGTTGTGGAGGAAGACTTCTCACTTCTAATTATACTACTTAGTAACATCTCACACTTTTTACAATAAGCACATATTCATGTTTTTTCTTTTCTTTCTTTTTTTTTTTTCTCTTGAAACAAAGTCTCCCTCTGTCACCCAAGCTGGAATGCAGTGGTGCCATCATGGCTCACTATAGCCTCAACCTCCTAGGTTCAAGTGACCCTCCCACTTCAGCCTCCTGAGCAGCTGGGACGATAGACACGTGCCACCACATCTGACTAAAATTTACATTTTTTGTAGAGACAGCGTCTCACTATATTGCCCAGGCTGGACTCAAACCCCTGGACTCAAGTGATCCTCCCATCTCCTTTAGGCCTCCTAAAGTGCTGGGATTACAGGAGTGAGGCATGGACCCCAATCTGTTTCTTGTGTTAGTTGGGTCCTCCAGTAAGTAGAGAGTCAGGCCCAGTTAGTAATGCAAGGGTCAGGGCTACATAGGGCTAGTGTTAGTGGAGGCTTATGACCTGTGAGTCACAAAGAGTGGCGAAGCAGGATTGGGCAGGGAAAGCCCCGGACTCTGATGCTGGCTGACATCTGAGAATGGAAACGGGTGAGAAAACAGTCAGGAAACAAGTTCCTCAGACTACAGCACAGGCTTGACCAACCCAAGGGGTTACTCCAGAGTAAAGATCACCAATAGAGTTGTCCTTTGTTGGGCAGAAATGGCCTGGTCCTGGTATCCCTGCTGGGCTTAGTCATGGACAGAGGGCTGCCTGTGAAAATGGTGTCCCCAGCAGGATGGAAGGTGCTGCAGCTGGAGGAGGCAACTGCACTCCTTGCACTCACCCACAAGCTCTTTTTAAAATTTTTTAAAAAATATTTATTTATTTATTATTTTGTTTTTCGATTTGGAGTCTCATTCTGTCACCCAGGCTGGAGTGCAGTGGCGTGATCTCAGCTTACTGCAACCTCCGCCTCCCAGGTTCAAGCGATTCTCCTGCTTCAGCTTCCTGAGTAGCTGGGACTACAGGTGTCTGCCACCACGCCTAGCTAATTATTTTGTATTTTTAGTAGAGACGACGTTTTGCCATGTTTCCCAGGCTGGTCTCGAACTCCTGACCTCAGGTGATCCCCCTGCCTTGGCCTACCAAAGTGCTGGGATTACAGGCGTGAGCTACCACACCCAGCCATATTTTTTTATTTTTAACTATGGTAAGAAAAACACATAACATGAAATTTATAATCTTAATCATTTCTCAGTGTACAGTTCAGTAGTGTTAAGTATATTTACATTATTGTGCAACCAATCTCCAGAACTCTTTCATCTTGCAAAAGTGAAACTCTCTCCCCGTTAAACAACTCCTTTTTCCCCCACCCTAGCCCCTGGCACCCAGCATTCTACCTTCTGTCTCCATGACAAATATGACATGATTCCGCGTATGACTTCCTGTATGTGTATAACTTCCTATACGCAGAATCACGTAGTATTTGTCTTTTCGTGACTGGCTTCTTTCACTCAGAATAATGTCTTCAAGGTTTATCCATGTTGTCGCATGTGTCAGCATTTCCTTCCTTTTTTTTTTTTTTTTTTTTTTTTTGTGATTCAGAGTCTTGCTCTATCACCCAGGCTGGAGTGCAGTGGTGCAGTCTCGGCTCACTGCAAGCTCCGCCTCCCAGGTTCAAGCCATTCTCCTGCCTCAGCCTCCCGAGTAGCTGGGACTACAGGCGCCCACCACCACGCCCGGCTAATTTTTTGTATTTTTACTAGAGACGGGATTTCATCGTGTTAGCCAGGATGATCTCAATCTCCTGACCTTGTGATCCGCCCACCTCGGCCTCCCAAAGTGCTGGGATTACAGGCATGAGCCACTGCCCCCAGCCCATTTCCTTCCTTTTTAAGCTGAATTATATCCATTGTATAGACAGACCACATTCTCCATTCATCCATTGATAAACACTTGGGTTGCTTCCACCTCTTGGCTATTGTGAATAGTGCTGTTATGAACATGGGTGCTCAAATATGTCTTTAAGATTCTGTTTTCAATTCTTCTGGGTACACACCCAGAAGGGGAATTGCTGGATCACATGGAATTCTACATTTACTTAGTATTTATTTACTTATTTAGAGATGGAGTCTTGCTCCGTCATCTGGGCTGAAGTGTAATGGTGCCATCTCGGCTCACTGCAACTTCTGCCTCCCGAGTTCAAGCAATTCTCCTGCCTCAGCCTCCCAAGTAGTTGGGATTACAGGCACACACCACCACGCCCAGCTAATTTTTGTATTTTCAGGAGAGACGGGGTTTCACCATGTTGTCTAGGCTGTTGTCAAACTCCCAACCTCAGGTGACCCACCTGCCTCAGCCTCCCAAAGTGCTGGGATTACAGACGTGAGCCACCGCACCCAGCTACTTTTAATTATTTGAGGACCTTCCATAGTGTTTTTTATAGAATCCTCACCATTTTACATTCCCACCAGCAGTGCACCAGCGGTTCATTTCCTTACATCCTCACCAAAGCTTTCTTTCTTTTTTTTTCTTTCTTTAAATAATAGCCATCCTAGGCCGGGCGCAGTGGCTCATGCCTGTAATCCCAGCACTTTGGAAGACTGAGGCAGGCAGATCATTTGAGGTCAGGAGTTTGAAACCAGCCTGACCAACATGGAGTAACCCCGTCTCTACTGAAAATACGAAATTAGCTGGGCGTGGTAGTGCACGCCTGTAATCCCAGCTACCTGAGAGACTGAAGCAGGAGAATTGCTTGAATTCAGGAGGCAGAGGTTTTGGCGAGCTGAGATTGGGCCACTGCACTCCAGCCTAGGCAATAAGAGCAAAACTCCGTCTCAAATAATAATAATAATAATATAATAATAGCAGCCACCCTAAGGGGTGTGGGTGATATCTTTTTTTTTTTTTTTTGAGACAGAGTCTCGCTCTGTCGCCCAGGCTGGAGTGCAGTGGTGTGATCTTGGCTCGCTGCAAGCTCCGCCTCCTGGGTTCATGCCATTCTCCCGCCTCAGCCTCCTGAGTAGCTGGGATTACAGGTACACCACCATGCCCAGCTAATTTTTGTATTTTTAGTAGAGACAGGGTTTCACTATGTTGACCAGGCTGGTCTCGAACTCCTGACCTTAGGTGATTCACCCACCTTGGCTGGGACTATAAGCACCTGCCACCACGCCCGGCTAATTTTGTTCTATTTTTAGTAGAGATGGGGTTGCACCATGTTAGCCAGGATGGTCTTGATCTCCTGACCTCGTGATCTGCCCGCCTCGGCCTCCCAAAGTGCTGGGATTACAGGCGTGAGCCACCGCGCCCAGCTTTTTTTTTTTTTTTAAACAGAGTGTCACTCTGTCACCCAGGCTGAAGTGCAATGGCTCGATCTCAGCTCGCTGCAACCTTCATCTCCTGGGTTTAAGTGCTTCTCCTGCCTCAGCCTCCCAAGTAGCTGGGATTACAGGTGTGTGCGACCACGCCTGGTTAATTTTTTGTATCTTTAGTAGAAACAAGGTTTCACCAGGTTGGCCAGGATGGTCTTGAACTCCTGGGCTCAAGCAATCCTCCTGCCTTGGCCTACCAAAGTGCTGGGATTACAAGCATGAGCCACTGAGCTGGGCCCCTGTTAGCCTCTTGAAAGGTAATCAGATGGGTGCATCTCCAGGACTGCTAAGTCTATATAGCTAAACATTTATTATAAAACATTTTACAAACCAAGCAAGAGATCTGGAGGGCACGAGGGAAGGCAGATATTTCTACAGAAGTTTCACACTAATAGAATCTCAAAGGAACATTTAGCATTCACTGCCAGGCCCTGGGCCAAGCTCATTTCATTCCCTTAACTGCTCTGTAAGAAGGGGGTTGTTGCATTCCAGTGGTGGAGCAAGGGCTGACTTGGAGGGGAGAGTGGAGAACTTTAGTTATAATGCCCTCCCACCCATCACTCTGAATAAACAAATCGAAGTTTTTTTTTTTTTTTTTTTTTTTTTTTTTTTTTTTTTTTTTTTTACTGTTGTCTTATGCAAACACAGACTCAAAACAGTGCCCGGGGCACCACCCTTCCTGCAGCTAGATTCCTTCCCCTAAACTGCTTGAGATAAAATCATTGACCTAGCATCGCAGGCATTTAAACTAGGCTGGGAAATCTCCAAAATCCTTGTTGTTTCCACATATGATTTAAGAATAACAAGACCTGAAAATAACATAGCGAACAGGAAGGAAGCCATCCTGCGTGTACCACTTGGGAAATCAAGAAAGGGCACCACGATATGCAAAAGACCTTAAGACTGATTCTGCTTGGTGCCAGGCGTGGTGGCTCACCTCTGTAATCCCAGCACTTTGGGAGGCCAAGGCGGGCGGATCACCTGAGGTCGGGAGTTCGAGACCAGCTTGACCAACATGGAGAAACCCCCGTCTCTACTAAAAATACAAAATTAGCTGGGCATGGTGACGCATGCCTGTAATCCCAGCTACTCGGGAGGCTGAGGCAGGAGAATTGCTTGAACCCGGGAGGTGGAGGTTGCGGTGAGCTGAGATCACACCATTGCACTCCAGCCTGGGCAACAACAGCAAAACTCCATCTCAAAAAAAAAAAAAAAAAAAAAAAAAACGAAAAGAAAAAAAGAAAAGACTTATTCTGCTTGGTGTACCAAACAGAACCACCAGCTACTTGCCATTGGAAACGTCCTATTTGTGGACATTCGCCCCCAAAACATTTACGGTTCCATTTGTATTATGATTCACTCACCCATCTGCTTTTTTTTTTTCTATTTCACTTTTTCCTTTGTTTAACCAAAAGTACAGCATGACCTTCTGTCACGTTGCCTTTTCAGTCCCTCTTTGGTTTTCCGCTCAAAGGCGGGGCAGGGAAGGGACGAGGGGAGTTCAGTCACATACTGTGGCATGCCTGTCTTAAATCTCAGGGGAAGAGTGTTCTTGAAATTCTTTTTAAAACTTTGTATAGCCGGGCGCGGTGGCTCACGCTTGTAATCCCAGCACTTTGGGAGGCCGAGGCGGGCGGATCACGAGGTCAGGAGATCGAGACCACGGTGAAACCCCGTCTCTACTAAAAATACAAAAAAATTAGCCGGGCGTGGTGGCGGGCGCCTGTAGTCCCAGCTACTCGGAGAGGCTGAGGGAGGAGAATGGCGTGAACCTGGGAGGCGGAGCTTGCAGTGAGCTGAGATTGCGCCACTGCACTCCAGCCTGGGCGACAGAGCAAGACTCCATCTCAAAAAAAAAACAAAAAAAACTTTGTATAATGATGTATCATTTGGAATTTTTAAAAAGCTTTATTTTGGCAATAGAGGTAGTTTACAATAATAATAGCTAATATTTATTAACAACTTACTAGGTGCCAGACACTGTTATTTATTTATTTATTTATTTTTGAGACAGAGTCTTGCTGTGTTGCCCAGGCTGGAGTGCAGTGGCGCAATCTCAGCTCACTGCAAGCTCCGCCTCCCGGGTTCACGCCATTCTCCTGCCTCAGCCTTCCGAGTAGCTGGGACTACAAGGGCCCACCACCACGCCCGGCTAACTTTTTTGTATTTTTAGTAGAGACCGGGTTTCACCATGTTAGCCTGGATCGTCTCAAACTCCTGACCTCATGATCCGCCTGCCTCGGCCTCCCAAAGTGCTGGGATTACAGGCGTGAGCCACCGCGCCCAACCTATTTATTTTTTACTTTTATTATTTATTTTGTTGAGATAGAGTCACTCTGTTGCCCAGGCTGGAGTGCAATGGCACAATCGCTGCTCACTGCAACCTCCGCCTCTCAGGTTCAAGCAATTCTCTTGCCTCAGCCTCTTCAGTAGCTGGGATGACAGGCGCATGCCACCACGCCTGGCAAATTTTTGTATTTTTAGTAGAAACAGGGGTTTCACCATGTTGACCAGGCTGGTCTTGAACTCCTGACCTCAGGTGATCCACCCGCCTTGGCCTCCCAAAGTGCTGGGATTACAGGCGTGAGTCATCACGCCCGGGTTTTTTTTTTTTTTTTTTTTGAGATAGGGTCTTGCTCTGTTGCCCAGGCCGAAGTGCAATGACACGATCTCTGCTCACTGCAACCTTTGCCTCCTCGGTTGCAGCGATTTTCCTGCCTCAGCCTCCTGAGTAACTGGGATTACAGGTGCCCGCTACCATGCCTGGCTAATTTTTTTTTTTTTTTTGAGACAGAGTCTTGCTCTGTTGCCCAAGCTGGAGTGCAGTGGCACGATCTCGGCTCACTGCAAGCTCCGCCTCCCGGGTTCATGCCATTCTCCTGCCTCAGCCTCCTGAGTAGCTGGGACTACAGGCACCTGCCACCACGCCCAGCTAATTTTTTGTATTTTTAGTAGAGACGGGGTTCACCGTGTTAGCCAGGATGGTCTTGATCTCCTGGCCTTGTGATCCCCCCACCTCAACCTCCCAAAGTGCTGGGATTATGGGCATGAGCCACTGCACCCAACCAAATTTTTATATTTTTGGTAGAAATGGGTTTTTGCCATGTTGGCCAGGCTGGTCTGGAACTTTTGACCTCAAGTGATCCACCTGCCTCAGCCTCCCAAAGTGCTGGGATTACAGATGTGAGCCACAATGCCCGGCCCTCTCTTTTTTATATATATAAAAATATATATATTTATTAAAATAGAAACAGGGACTCACCATGTTGCCCAGGCTGGTCTTGAACTCCTAGGTTCAAGCAATCCTCCTGCCTTGGCCTCTCAAAGTTCTGGGATTATAAAATGTGAGCCACTGCACCTGGCCCAGACACTGTTCTAAACGCTTACTTCACAACAATCTTAGGAAGTACAGGCTGGGGGTGGTGGCCCATGCCTGTAATCCCAGCACTTTGGGAGGCCGAGGCAGGCGGATCTCCTGAAGTCAGGAGTTCGAGACCAACCTGGCCAACATTGTGAAACCCTCGTCTCTACTAAAAATACAAAAATTTGCCGGGCATGGTGGCATGCACCTGTAATCCCAGCTACTCAGGAGGCTGAGGCAGGAGAATCGCTTGAACTTGGAAGGTGGAGGTTGCAGTGAGCCGAGATCACGCCACTACACTCCAGCCTGGGTGACAGAGGGAGACTCTGTCTCAAAAAAAAAAAAAACAAAGAAGTACGTTCTATTCTTATCCCAATTTTATAGTTGGAAGACTTGAGCTCTGGAGCAGAGGATTAATTTCCTTACAAGTAGGAGAGTTAAGATTTATGCTCTGGCTCTAGAAGTCAGACTCTTTTCTTCCTTTTTTTTTAAATTTGAGACAGGGTCTCACTCTGTCACCCAGGCTGGAGTGCAGTGGCTCAATCTTGGCTCACTGAAGCCTTGACCTCCTGGGCTCCAGTGATCCAAGTGATCCTCCCACCTCAGCCTCCCGAGTAGCTGGGACCACAGGCACATGCCACCATGCCTGGCTAATTTTTTGTATTTTTTGTAGAGACAGTGTTTTGCCATGTTGCCCAGGCTGGTCTCGAACTACTGTGCTCAGGCGATCTGCCTGCCTCGGTCTCCCAAAGTGCTTGGATTACAGGCATGAGCCATTGTACCCAGCCAAAGTCAGCTTGAACACTCTGCTATCACTCACTGGGTTTCAAACTTGAGCATGCATTAGAATCATCCAACTGGGCAGGATGCTGGAGCCCTCCCTCAAAGTTTCTGAATCAGTGGGTCGAGAATTTGCATTTCTAAAAAGCTTTCAAGTGATGCTTGTGGGGCTGGCCCTGGGACGACACTCTAAAACTTCTGCTATCGGCTGGGCACGGCGGCTCACATCTGTAACCCTAGCACACTGGGAGGCTGAGGCAGGAGCATCACTTGGGGCCGGGAGTGGGAGACCAGCCTGGGCAACATAGGGAGACGCTCCCTCTACAAAAAAAAGAAAAAAAATTTTTTCTTTTTTTGAGATGGAGTTTCAAAGGCTCTTGTTGCCCAGGATGGAGTGCAATGGCGTGATCTTGGTTCACTGCAACCTCTGCTTCCCAGGTTCAAGCGATTCTCCTGCCTCAGCCTCCCAAGTAGCTGGGAATACAGGCATGCACCACCAAGCCCAGCTGATTTTGTATTTTTAGTACAGACAGGGTTTCACCATGTTGACCACACTGGTTTCAAACTCCCGAAACCACCCGCCTCGGCCTCCCAAAGTGCTGGGATTACAGGCGTGAGCCACCGCGCCCAGCCTACAAAAAATTTTTGAAATATTAGCTAGGCGTGGTGGCAGGTACTTGTAGTCCTAGCTCCTCAGGAGTCTGAGGCAGGAGGAGCTCCTGAACCCTGGATCTCAAGGCTGCAGTGAGCTATGTCCATGTTACTGCACTCCAGCCTGAGTGACCGACAAGATCCTGTCTCTGGGGGAAATAAAAAAAGAACCTCTGCTATAACTTGTAATTGTTTTCATAATTTCCCAGTGGAGAGAGAAGGGCCATCGTTACCTATCAACAGATTGTCCAATTCTATGAGGGATCTAAGAGTTAAGTTTCTTAACACTTTGTAATAGTAGCCAACATCCATTGATGCTTATAGTATCCTAGACACTTTTATGCATTATATTATACAATCCTTACATCAGTCTTGGGAAACAGATATTTTTCTTTTTTTCTTTTTTTTTTTTTTTTGAGACAGAGTCTTGCTCTGTCACCCAGGCAGGAGTGCAGTGGCGCGATCTCGGCTCACTGCAAGCTCCGCCTCCTGGGTTCACGCCATTCTCCTGCCTCAGCCTCTCCGAGTAGCTGGGACTACAGGCGCCCGCCACCACGCCTGGCTAATTTTTTGTATTTTTAGTAGAGACGGGGTTTCACCGTGGTCTCGATCTCCTGACCTCGTGATCCGCCCGCCTCGGCCTCCCAAAGTGCTGGGATTACAAGCGTGAGCCACCACGCCCGGCGGGAAACAGATATTTTTCTTTTTCCCAGTGTACAGTGAGGAAACTAGGTTTGGAGAGATTAGGAAATTTGATCACGCTTGTGAATCAGCAAGTATGTAGCAATTGGGAGGTTCAAAGCAAAGACTGCTTAACTCTACAGCCTTGTAGGACATTTCAGCCTTTGAACATAGTAGATGCTCAATACATTAATCATTAATGAATGAACAGATTATTTGTTTTTTGTTTGTTTTGTTTTGTTTTGAGACAGGGTCTTAATCTGTTGCCTGGGCTGGAGTGCAGTGGTGCAATCAAGGCTCACTGCAGCCTCGACCTCCCTGCCTCAAGAGATCCTCTGGCTGCAGCCTCCCAAGTATCTAGGACTACAGGTATGTGTCACCACACCTGGCTAATTTTCGTGCTTTTTTTTTTTTTTGGAGAGATGGGATTTCCCCATGTTGCCTAAGCTGGTCTCAAACTCCTGGACTCAAGTGATCCTCCTGCCTTGGCTTCCTGCAGCACTAGGATTACAAACGTGAGCTACTGCGCCTGACCCAGAAGGAACTTTTTTTTTTTTTGAGACAGTGTCTCGCAGTGTCACCTAGGCTGGAGTGCAATGGCACGATCTCAGCTCACTGCAACCTCCACCTCCCAGGTTCAAGCGATTCTCCTGCCTCAGCCTCCTGAGTAGCTGGGATTACAGGTGCGTGCCACCACGCCCTGCTAATTTTTGTATTTTTAGTAGAGATGAGGCTTCACCGTGTTGGTCAGGCTGGTCTCGAACTCCTGAGCTCATCACAGCAGTGATGAGTGAGGGCAGTGAAAGTTAAAAGAAACTTTTTTTTTTTTTTTTGAGACAGAGTCTAGCCCAGTCGCCCAGGCTGGAGTGCAATGGTGCGATCTCAGCTCACTGTAACCTCTACCTCCCAAGTTCAAGCGATTCTCCTGCCCCAGCCTCCTGAGTAGCTGGGATTACAAGCGCACGCCACCACACCCAGCTAATTTTTTGTCTTTAGTAGAGATGGGGTTTCACCATGTTGGCCCAGCTGGTCTCAAACTCCTGACCTAATGATCTGCCCACCTCGGCCTCCCAAAGTGCCGGGATTACAGGCATGAGCCACTGTGCCCAGCTGAAACTCACTTTTAATTCTTCCTGATGGCATTGTTCTAGGAAGGCTAATTCCACTCAACAGAATTGAGCATTATGTACATATAAAATCAACCTGTTTAAAATATACAGTTCAGGCCAGGCGCGGTGGCTCACACTTGTGATCCCAGCACTTTGGGAGGCCGAGGCGGGCGGATCACGAGGTCAAGAGATCGAGACCACGGTGAAACCCCGTCTCTACTAAAAATACAAAAAAATTAGCCGGGCGTGGTGGCGGGCGCCTGTAGTCCCAGCTACTCGGAGAGGCTGAGGCAGGAGAATGGCATGAACCCGGGAGGCGGAGCTTGCAGTGAACCAAGATCGCGCCACTGCACTCCAGCCTGGGTGACAGAGCAAGACTCCGTCTCAAAAATAAATAAATAAATAAATAAATAAATAAAATATACAGTTCAGGCTGGGCGCGGTGGCTCACGCCTGTAATCCCAGCACTTTGGGTGGCGGAGATGGGTGGATCACGAGGTCAGGAGATCGAGACCATCCCGGCTAACACGGTGAAACCCCTTCTCTACTAAAAATACAAAAAACTAGCCGGGCGTAGTGTCGGGCGCCTGTAATCCCAGCTACTCGGGAGGCTGAGGCAGGAGAATGGCCTGAACCGGAGAGGTGGAGCCTGCAGTGAGCCGAGATCGCACCACTGCACTCCAGCCTGGGCGACAGAGAGAGACTCCGTCTCAAAAAATAAATAAATAAAAATAAATAAAATTAAAATAAAATAAAATTTACAGTTCAGTGGTTTTTAGTATATTCAGAGTTGTGCAACCATCACCACAATCTAATTTTAGTACATTGTCATCCCCCCCAAAAGAAACCTCATACACAGAAGTAGTCACTTCCCATTTTTCCCAGCCCTAGAATGAGGCTAGACTGGGGACGAATCTACTCTGTCTCTGTGGATTTACCTATTCTGGACATTACATGTAAACAGAATCATACACTGTGCGGCCTTTTGTGTCTGGCTTCTTTTGCTCAGCATGATGTTTTCCAGGTTCATCCTTGGTGTAGCATATGTCAGTGCTTCATTGCTTTCTCCCCAGCACTTTATTGAGACATAATTTACCTAAATGAAATGCACAGATAAGTGAATAGCTCCACAGCTTTTTGTTATTTATTTATTTATTTATTTATTTTTGAGATGGAGTCTCGCTCTGGCCCAGGCTAGAGTGCAGTGGCATGATCTCAGCTCACTGCAAGCTCCACCTCCCGGGTTCACGCCATTCTCTTGCCTCAGCTCCCCAAGTAGCTGGGACTACAGGCGCCCGCCACCACTCCCGGCTCATTTTTTTTTTTTTTTTTTTGTATTTTTAGACGGGGTTTCACCATCTTAGCCAGGATGGTCTCGATCTCCTGACCTTGTGATCCGCCTGCCTTGGCCTCCCAAAGTGCTGGGATTACAGGCGTGAGCCACTTCGCCCTGCTATTTGTTTAAAGATAGTCTCGCTTTGTCACCCAGGCTGGAGTGCGGTGGTTGCATCACGGCTCACTGCACCCTCGGCCTCCCGGGCTCAAGCAATTCTCCCACCTCGGCCTCAAATGGATGGAACCACCGGTGCACACCAACACACCCGCCTGATTGTTTAATTATTTATACAGACAAGATCTCACTATGTTGCCCAAGCTGGTCTTGAACTCCTGGGCTGAAACAATCCTCCCACCTCAACTTCCCAAAATGCTGGGATTACAGGCGGGAGCCACCCTGCCCAACCTCAACTTTTTACCTTCGTGTATACTCCTGTGACCTCCACCAAGAGCAAGATATGGTACATTTTTCGAGCTTCTGTACAGCTGAACACGTGGAGGTTCCTGGAGGGCGATGCCCCAGGAGGGCGTGGGAGCTCTGCCCCCTCCCCCCATTCCTCACTTTCATCTGTATCCTCTGAAACATCCTTTATCATAAACTGGTGAGCATACGATGCCTCGGAAGTCTCATATTTCAGATCTTCTTTGGATTGCAAATTGCTTGAGCGTTCATGGACTAAATCCTAGGCGAATACACCGAGTTCCTCGAGCAGGCTTAGCAATGTAGACTATAGCACTGGTTGGGTCTTTGATTTGTCTGAAAAGTTAGAGCAGTCAGAAGCGCAGCTGGGAAGAGGGAGTTTCATGTTGAGTTTACAAGCACATGACTGAAAGTCAGAAGACAAACTCACCGAAGCTATGAGAGACAGCTATGAAACCATAAAAGCCATCTGTGGACTCATGTCTAGGTTTTTTTTTTTTTTTTTTTGAGACAGAGTCTCGCTCTGTCGCCCAGGCTGGAATGCAGTGGCTCGATCTTGGCTCACTGCAAGCTCCGCCTCCCGGGTTCACGCCATTCTCCTGTCTCAGCCTCTCCGAGTAGCTGGGACTACAGGTGCCCACCACCACGCCCAGCTAATTTTTTTTGCATTTTTAGTAGAGACAGGGTTTCACCGTGGTCTCGATCTCCTGACCTCGTGATCCACCCACCTCGGCCTCCCAAAGTGCTGGGATTACAAGCGTGAGCCACCGCGCCCAACCTCATGTCTAGGTTATTCCAGATAAACTGTTTAATGAAATTCATACCTCTTTATTTTATGTATTTATGTATTTATTTTATTTATTTTATTTTTTTTCGAGACTGAGTCTTGCTCTGTCACCCAGGCTATAGTGCGGTGGCACGATCTTGGCTCACTGCAACCTCCCCCTTCCAGGTTCAAGTGATTCTTGCACCTTAGCTTCCCAAGTAACTGGGATTACAGGTGCCTAGTACAACACCCCACTAATTTTTGTATTTTTGGTAAAGACAGAATTTCACCATGTTGGCCAGGCTGGTCTCAAACTCCTGGCCTCAAGCAATTCACCCACCTCAGCCTCCCAAAGTGCTGAGATTACAGGCATGAGCCACTATACCCAGCTTTATTTTACTGATTTATTTATTTAAAATTTTTTTTCTTGAGACTGAGTCTTGCTCTGTTGCTCAGGCTAGAGTGCAGTGGCATGATCACAGCTCACTGCAGCCTGGAACTCTTGGGCTCAAGTGATTCTCCCGCCCCAGCTTCCCAAGTAGCTGGGACCACAGGTACGCACCATCACACCCAGCTAATTTTTTTTTTTTTTTTTTTTTTTTTTTTTTTTTTTTTTGAGACGGAGTCTCGCTCTGTCGCCCAGGCTGGAGTGCAGTGGCGCAATCTCGGCTCACCGCAAGCTCCGCCTCTGGGGTTCACGCCATTCTCCTGCCTCAGCCTCTCCGAGTAGCTGGGACTACAGGCGCCCGCCACCACGCCCGGCTAATTTTTTGTATTTTTAGTAGAGACGGGGTTTCACTGTGGTCTCGATCTCCTGACCTCGTGATCCGCCCGCCTCGGCCTCCCAAAGTGCTGGGATTACAAGCGTGAGCCACCGCGCCCGGCCATTTTTTTTTTTTTGTAGAGATGGGATGTCACTTTGTTGCCTAGGCTGGTCTGGAACTCCTGGCCTCAAATCATCATCAGGGGTCAGCCTCCGAATGTGCTGTGGGATTACAGGCATGAGCCACCAGACCCCTCAAAATTAGCATCTCTTGACCGGGCACAGTGGCTCACGTGCAGCCAATCTCCAGAACTTTCTGATCTTGCAAAACTGAAACTCTATCCCCATTAAACAACAACTCTCCATTCTCCATCACCATGTTGGCCAGGCTGGTCTCGAATTCCTGACCTCAAGTGATCTGCCCACTTCCATCTCCCAAAGTGTTAGGATTACAGGTAAGAGCCACGGTGCCTGGTTCCTTTTTTACTTTTTGTAGAGAGCGTTCTCACTGTATTGCCCAGACTGTTCTCCAACTCCTGGCCACTGTGATGGCCCTTAGATGCACTTTGAGTTAATTTTTCGTATATGGTGAACTCCATTGGTTGAAAAGACTGTCTTTGCCCCACTGAATGGTCTTGGCTCCCTTATTGAAAATCATTTGCCGGCCGGGCGCGGTGGCTCACGCCTGTAATCCCAGCACTTTGGGAGGCCGAGGCAGGCAGATCATGAGGTCAGGAGATCAAGACCATCCTGGCTAACACGGTGAAATCCCGTCTCTACTAAAAATACAAAAAAATTAGCCGTGCGTGGTGGCGGGCGCCTGTAGTCCCAGCTACTCAGGAGGGCTGAGGCAGGAGAATGGCGTGAACTCGGGAGGCGGAGCTTGCAGTGAGCCGAGATTGCGCCACTGCACTCCAGCCTGGGCAACAGAGCAACACTCTGTCTCAAAAAAAAAGAAAATAATTTGCCAATATATGCAAAAATTTATTTATGAGCTATTTTATTTTTCATTCTTTGTTACGGCTGAATACTATTCTATTGGATGGACATATCCTATTTTATGCATGGCAGGCCTAATATTTCATCTCAGTATTTAACCACTGGATGTTGTCACTCTGTGATTTGTGGACTTCTAGGCCCTTGCCTAGGAGCTTCGTTTTGATTATTACAACATTCCTGGTGGGGCACAGTGGCTCATTCCTGTAATCCTAGCACTTTGGGAGGCCAAAGTGGGAGGATTGCTTAAGGCCAGGATTTTGAGACCAGCCAGGGCAACAGAACAAGGCCTTGTCTCTTAAAAAAAAAAAAAAAAAAAAGGCCAGGGGTGGTGGCTCACACCTATAATCCCAGCACTTTGGGAGGCCAAGGCAGGCTGATCATGAGGTCAGGAGATCGAGACTATCCTGGCTAACACGGTGAAACCCCGTCTCTACTAAAACATACAAAAAATTAGCCAGGCGTGGTGGCAGGCGCCTGTAGTCCCAGCTACTTGGGAGGCTGAGGCAGGAGAATGGCGAGAACCCGGGAGGCGGAGCTTGCAGTGAGCCGAGATCGCGCCACTGCACTCCAGCCTGGGTGCCAGAGCAAGAATCTGTCTCAAAAAAAAAAAAAAAAAATTAGCCAGGTATGGTGACGAGCACCTGTAGCCCAGCTACTCGGGAGGCTGAGGTGGGAGGATCACCTGAGCCCAGGAGGTCGAGGCTGCATTGAGCTGTGATCATGCCACTGCACTCCAGCCGGGGTGACAGAGCAAGGCCTCATCTCCTCTTAAGAAAAAATAGGCTGGGCACTGTGGCTCATGCCTGTAATCCCAGCACTTTGGGAGGGTGAGGCGGGCAGATCACCTGAGGTCAGTAGTTTGAGACCGTCCTGGCCAACATGGTGAAACCCTGTCTCTACTAAAAATACAAAACTTAGCTGGGTGTGGTGGCGGGCGCCTATAATCCCAGCTACTTGCAAGGCTGAGGCAGGAGAATCGTTTGAACTATGGAGGCAGAGGTTGCAATGAGCGGAGATCATGCCACTGCACTCCAGCCTAGGCTACAAGAGCAAAACTCCATCTCAAAAAATAAAAAAAAAAATTAAAAAAAGGAAGAAAGGCCAAGCATGGTGGCTCACGCCTGTAATCCCAGCACTTTGGGAGGCCGAGGCAGGTGGATCACCCTGAGGTCAGGAGTTTGAGACCAGCCTGGGCAACATGGTAAAATCCCGTGTCTACTAAAAATACAAAAAATTAGCCATGCATGGCGGTGCGCACCTGTAATCCCAGCTACTCAAGGTGGGGCTGCTGAGGCAGGAGAATCGCTTGCACCTGGAAGAGGTTGCAGTGCGCCGAGATCGTGTTACTGCACTCCAACCTGGGCAACAGAGTGAGACTTTTTTATTTTATAAAAATAAAATAGGCCAGGCAGGGTGGCTTACGCCTGTAATCCTAGCACTTTGGGAGGATTGCCTGAGCTCAGGAGTTCGCGACCAGCCTGGGCAACACAGTGAAACCCCATCTCTACCAAAATACAAAAAATTAGCCAGGCAGGGCGGCATGCACCTGTAGTCCCAGCTACTCGGGAGGCTGAGGTAGGAGAATTGCTTGAACCTGGAAGGCGGAGGTTGCAGTGAGCCGAGATCACGCCACTGAGCTCCAGCCTGGGCAACAGAGCAAGATTCTGTCTCAAAACAAATAAATAAATAAATAAAATAAAAACGGCCCTCTGAAAATAGTGTGTTTTGTTAATTTGCTTTGCTTTTGTTGGTTGGTTTAATCTCTGTACACCCTCCATTGAGATTCTAGTACCTCAGCGTGGAGAAAATGGACACACCTATCACAAGGAAAGCTGCCAATACATTCCTAGGAAAGACAAGCCCCGTTGCTGAGCTTTCTGCTTGAGACTATCACAAACCTCCAGTGAAACCTAAAATAATTTGAGATTTGTTGTGCCTTTTTTTTTGAGACATGGTCTGACTCTGTCACCATGGTCCCACTCTGTCACAGGCACCACTCTGTGGTGCGATCTTGGCTCACTGCAGCCTCAACATCCCACCTCAGCCTCCCGAGTACCTACCACTACAGGCATGAACCACTGTGTCCAGCTAATTTTGTTTACTTTTTGTAGAGACAGGGTCTCACTATGATGCCCAGGCTAGTCTCAAATTCCTGGGCTCGAGCAATCCTGCATCAGCCTCCTAAAGTGTTGAGATTAAGGCATGAGCCACAGCGAATAACTCAAGTTTCTAAGCCACACTGCTAATATTCTCAGTAATATGGATTTTGCATATGTGTCGAATGCTTTGTGATTTTCAGACAGCAGTTTCTTCTCTCTTGTTAATTACCCCTCCTTCTTTCACCCAAGTATCAACGTGTCTCCAACACCAGCAATTCCTCCCTAGTGCTGTGGAAGAAAGAATGAAGGGGCCGGGCGCGGTGGCTCACGCCTGTAATCCCAGCACTTTGGGAGGCCGAGGAGGGCGGATCACGAGGTCAGGAGATCGAGACCATCCTTGCTAACATGGTGAAACCTTGTCTCTACTAAAAATACAAAAAAATTAGCCGGGCGTGGTGGCACACGCCTGTGGTCCCAGCTACTCGGGAGGCTGAGGCAGGAGAATGGCGTGAACCCGGGAGGTGGAGCTTGCAGTAAGCCGAGATCGCACCACTGCGCTCCAGCCTGGGCGACACAGCGAGACTCCGTCTCAAAAAAAAAAAGAAAGAATGAAGGATCGCAGTCACGTATGTGAGTGCTTCCTAAGTGCTTGAGGTGTCACACACATGATCTCATAAGCTCATGTTCCTCGCAGCAACCCTGCCACCTGGGTGCCGCTATTGCCCCCATTTTACAGAGGAGGAGACTGAGACTCAGAGAAGTTAAGTAACTTTGCCAAGGTGACAGCGCTGGTTACGTGGAGGAGCCGAGGACCCAGCGAAGTGAGCAGGGCAGGAATTCTCCATTTTATTGAGAGTCACAGCGAAGTCGGATGCCCCAGGCCCTAGTGACAATTTGCCTGGGAGTTTTCCAGATCCTCAAGCCTCGAGGACTCTGTCGCGCTGCCCCAACAGCTGCTGCTTGGCCACAGGCTCCAGAAAACACCCTCAAAGAGACACCCGGATCTTCCATCACTTACGATGCAAATTCTACGGCTGGAAAGCACGAGGGTAGAAAGGAAAAAGTTGCGTTCTTTTTACCCCGCTCTGGATTGCACGGTGGAAACTCCGTCTCCACGGAAACGCGCCTCCCGGCAGCGGTCGCCAGGGGCGGGGCTCAGGGCGGCTCCTCCCCCGGGCTGCAACTGTTCCCAGGCTGGGGCGATTGCCGTCACCCCTGAACTTCTCCGTTCCTCTTCTCGGCCGCCCTCCTTTTCCGTTGTCCCTTCGCGCCCCAAACCACTTGCTGGAGCGCACTCTCCAGCGCGGCCGGCAGCAGGGACGGTGTGCCAGGGCGCAGGCCCTAGAGTAGCGTGCGCGGCCCCTTGCACCATCCCCCCCCCGGGCCCACCCCCGGGCCGCGCTGATTGGGCAGGTAGGGACTCTGCCCAGCGGAAAGTTTTGGGTGCCGGGAGGAAGTCCAACCTCGGGGAGACTCCAAGACAGCAGCTCCGGGGTCGGCGGGGGTCTGGGTGGCCATGGAGGAGCCCCCTGTGCGAGAAGAGGAAGAGGAGGAGGGAGAGGAGGACGAGGAGAGGGATGAAGCTGGGCCCGAGGGGGCGCTGGGCAAGAGCCCCTTCCAGCTGACCGCCGAGGACGTGTATGACATCTCCTACCTGTTGGGCCGCGAGCTTATGGCCCTGGGCAGCGACCCCCGGGTGACGCAGCTGCAGTTCAAAGTCGTCCGCATCCTGGAGATGCTGGAGGCGCTGGTGAATGAGGGCAGCCTGGCGCTGGAGGAGCTGAAGATGGAGAGGGACAACCTCAGAAAGGAGGTGGAGGGGCTGCGGAGACAGAGCCCTCCGGCCAGCGGGGAGGTGAGTGTGGGAGCGAGGGTGCTGGGCCCACGGCGCCTGCGGGGCGTAGGAGGGCGCCTACTGGCGGGCAGACGCCTTCCTTTTCTTTTCTTTTTTCTTTTTTTTCTTTTCTTTTTTCTTTTTTTAAGAGATGGGATCTCGCTGTGTTGCCCAGGCTGGTCTCAAACTCCTGGCTTCGAGTGATCTCCCAGCCTCAGCCTCCTAGAGTGCTGGGTTTACAGGTGTGAGCCACCCTGCCTGGCCAGAATCTGTATTTCTAACGAGTTCCCAGTTAATGCTGATGCTATTGGCCCAGGGTCCACAGTTTGAGAAACTTTGACCTAGAGCAAGAAACACTTTTTTTTTTTTTGACACAGGGTCCTGCTCTATCGCCCAGGCTAGAATGCAGTGGTACAAACACGACTCACTACAGCCTTGGCCTCCTAGGCTCAAGCAATTCTCCTGCCTCAGCCTTCCAAGTAGCTGAGAGTACAGGCATGTGCCACCATGCCTGGCTAACTTTTTTGATGTTTTGTAGAGATGGGGGTCTCACCGTTACCCGGGCTGGTCTCAAACTCCTGAGCTCAAGGAATCCTCCCATCTTGGCCTCCCAAAGTGCTGGGATTGTGGATGTAAGCCACCACACTTGGACAAGAAACACATTTTACCTAAAGAGAAATTAGTGTGTATGACCACAAAAAGACATAGACAAGAAGATTCAGAGCAGCTTTAGTCTCAGCTGCCAAACTGGAAACAATCTAAATGCAACCCAATTGAGTTTTGAAATTGTGACATATGGAATACTATGCAACAGAGAAAAAGAACAGGGTGCTGATACACACAACAGTGTGAATGAATCTCACAGATGTTACATTGAGAGAAACAAGCCAGGCACAAAAGAGAAACTACTGTAGATTTTTTTTTTTTTTAGTCAGAATCTTGCTCTGTTGCTCAGACTGTAGTGCAGTGGCATGACCTTGACTCACTGCAACCTCCACCTCCTGTGTTCAAGCGATTCTCCTGCCTCAGCCTCCTGAGCAGCTGGGATTGCAGGCACGTGCCACCACGCCTGGCTATTTTTTTTTTTTTTTTTCCAGTAGAGATGGGGCTTTGCCATGTTGGCCAGGCTGGTCTCAAACTCCTGGCCTCAAGTGACCCACCCACCTCAGCCTTCCAAAGTGCTGGGATTACAGGCATGAGCCACAGCACCCAGCCGTACTGTAGATTTAAATAAAATTCAGGAACAGGCAAAATAATTTATAGTTATAAAAGGCAAACTGGTGGTGGGGGGAACAGAAGGGAAATTGATAGAGAGCTAGAAGTGTCCCATATCTTAATCAGGGTATGGATATAGGGATCTACACATATGTTAAAAATCATCTGGCTGGGTGCCATGACTCACACCTGTAATCCCAGCACTTTGGGAGGCCAAGGCAGGCAGATCACAAGGTCAGGAGTTTGAGACCAGCCTGGCCATCATGGTGAAACTCCATCTCTACTGAAACTACAAAAAAAAATTAGCTGGACATGGTGGCGGGCGCCTGTAATCCCAGCTACTCGGGAGGCTGAAGCAGGAGAATTGCTTGAAACTGGAAGGCAGAGGTTGCAGTGAGCTGAGATCACGCCACTGCACTCCAGCTTAGGTGACAGAGCGAGATTTTGTCTCAAAAAGAAAAAATTCTTTTTTGCTGGGACAGCTTTCTCTGTCATCCAGGCTGGAGTACAGTGGTGTGATCACAGCTCACTGAGGCCTCAAACTCCTGGGCTCAAGCAATCCTCCCACCTCAGCTTCTCAAGTAGCTAGGACTACAGGCACACACCAACCGCCTGGCTAATTTTTGTATTTTTTGTAGAGACGGGGTCTCACCATGTTGCCCAGGCTGGTCTTGAACTCCTGGGCTTAAGTGATATGCCCACCTCAGCCTCCCAAAGTGCTGGGATTACAGGCGTGAGTCACCGTGCCCGGCATAGTTTTTTAAAATTCTTCTCGAAACTCATTAATTTTATGACCTACTAGCAGGTCTCCAGCCACAGTTAAAAAAAAAAAAGCTGCTGTAAGTGGACGATGTCTTTTTTAATCCTCACACTATTATTGTTTTACAAAACTGAGGCACAGAACAGTTAAGTAATTTGCCTAAGGACTTAATGGCAAGTAAGAGGTGAAGTCAGGATCTTAATTCAGAGATGCTAGTCCTAAATACTCCATCCTAAAATACAGACATTTGACCTTACTTGTTGTATTAACATTTGATGAGTGACTGCAGTGACTGATGCTAGGCTCTGGGGCTGTGCAGATAAAGTAGACAAGGTCCCTGCCCTCAAGAAGCTCACGTCTAGTGGGAGAGGTCAGACACACGGTCCTAGAACCAGAACACAAGTATACAAACCAGGCCAGGCGCGGTGGCTCACACCTGTAATCCCAACACTTTGGGAGGCCGAGGCAGGCAGATCGCTTCAGGCCAGGAGTTCAGGACCAGCCTGGGCAACATGGTGAAACCCTGTCTCTACCAAAAATACAAAATTAGCTGGACCTGCTGGCACACGCTTGTAATCCAGCTACTCGGAGGCTGAGGCACAAGAATCGCTTGAACCCGGGAGGCAGAGGTTGCAGTGAGCCAAGATCATGCCACTGCACTCAAGCTGGGGCAACAGAGCAAGACTGTCTCAAAAACAAACAAACAAACAAACAAACAAACAAAAACCAAGTATACAAACCAGGGCTGGGCGCAGTGGCTCATGCCTGTAATCCCAACACTTTGGGAGGCCGAGGCAGGCGGATCAGGAGGTCAAGAGATCGAGATCATCCTGGCCAACATACCCCGTGTCTACTAAAAATACAAAAATTAGCTGGGCACAGTGGCACGTGCCTGTAGTCCCAGCTACTCCGGAGGCTGAGGCAAGATAATCGCTTGAACCTGGGAGGCGGAGGTTGCACTGAGCTGAGATCACACTGCTGCATTCCAGCCAGGCAACAGAGCAAGACGACTTCGTCTCAAAAAAAAAAAAAAAAAAAAAAAAAGTATACAAACCAAGAAGTAAGCCAGGAAAGAACAGGAACAGAGTCACTGAAATTCACAGGGAAATGTGAAGTTTCCCTGTAGCTTCCCTGGTAATTTCTTCTTATTATTATTATTAATTATTCTTATTATTTGCCTCATACCTTCTCTGACCCCTGGTAATTTATTTCACCTATTCCTAAGTGATAGTGACAATTGTATTTCTAGATAATATTCTACTTTAGTATCTGTCAAGTGACATGGTTAAGTGTGATGACTTACAGCCTGGCTTTCGAGAGTCAAGGAAAGTTAAATGACTTGCGCAGGATTGCTCAGCCACATTCTGTGTTATTTTTACCTCCCTCTCGGGGCACAAGGATATGGAGGAAGTCCCCACTACGAGCCGAGAACAGCGTGGTGTGCACAGGGGCTGGGTAGTTTCCCATATGGGGCAAAGTGGACAAGTTTCATTGGGTGGCAGATGAGATGGCATATTTTCTTCTCAAACCGCAGCCTTAAGAACAGGGATAGGGAAAATGCATGAATTAAGAAAATGAATGTTTAGTGCCACTAGACAGTTCACAAAAATATGCCTTGTTTTTTTTTTCTTTTTTTTTTTTTTTTTTTTTTTTTTTGAGACGGAGTCTCGCTCTGTCGCCCAGGCTGGAGTGCAGTGGCGCAGTCTCGGCTCACTGCAAGCTCCGCCTCCCGGATTCACGCCATTCTCCTGCCTCAGCCTCTCCGAGTAGCTGGGACTACAGGCGCCCGCCACCACGCCCGGCTAATTTTTTGTATTTTTAGTAGAGACGGGGTTTCACCGCGGTCTCGATCTCCTGACCTCGTGATCCGCCCGCCTCGGCCTCCCAAAGTGCTGGGATTACAAGCGTGAGCCACCGCGCCCGGCTGTTTTTTTTTTCTTTGTATGTTTTGAGACAGGGTCTCACTTTGTCACCCAGGCTGGCGTGCAGTAGTTTGAACACTGCTCACTGCAGCTTCAACCTCCCTGGGCTCAGTTGATCCTCCCACCTCAGCCTCCCTAGTAGCCGAGACTCTAAGCGTGTGCCACTATGGCCACCTAATTTTTGTGTTTTTTCTAGAGATGAGGTTTCCCATGTTGTCCAGGCTGGTCTCAAACTCCTGGGCTCAAACGATGCACCCGCTCTAGCCTCCCAGAGTTCTGGGATTACAGGCGTGAGCCACTATTCCTGACCTCTTTTTGGTTTTTTAAATTGTAGTAAAGCTGGGCGTGGTGGCTTATGCCTGTAATCCCAGCACTTTGGGAGGCCGAGGTGGGCGCAGGTCACCTGAGGTCAGAGTTTGAGACCAGCCTGGCCAACATGGTGAAACCCTGCTTCTACTAAAAATACAAAAAATTAGCTGGGCTTGGTGGCAGTCGCCCGTAATCCCAGCTACTAGGGAGGCTGAGGCAGAAGAATTGCTTAAACCTGGGAGACGGAGGTTGCAGTGAGCTGAGATCATGCCACTGCACTCCAGCCTGGGCAACAGAGCAAGACTCTGTCTCAAAAGAAAAAAATAAATAAAATAAAATAAATTGTAGTAAAATACAAGTAACATAAAATTTACCATCTTAATTTTTTTTTTTTTTTTTTTTACAGAGAAAACATGAAGCTGCTTATATTTATTTGGAATAAGACAACAGGGTCAATGATTTTCACTGCAGATGTACTTCTCTTTGAGAAAATATATCAAAAAATCAATTTACAAGGCAGATGAATTTGGCTGTTATTATTTATAGTATGCAAATATTATTTAGTTTCAAAAGGATTTTTTTTTTTTTTTTTTTGAGACGGAGTCTTGCTCTGTCTCCCAGGCGGGAGTGCAATGGCGCGATCTCGGCTCACTGCAAGCTCCGCCTCCCGGGTTCATGCCATTCTCCTGCCTCAGCCTCCCGAGTAGCTGGGACTACAGGCGCCTGCCAACACGTCCGGCTAATTTTTTGTATTTTTAGTAGAGATGGGGTTTCACTGTGTTAGCCAGGATGGTCTCGATCTCCTGACCTCGTGATCCGCCCGCCTCGGCCTCCCAAAGTGCTGGGATTACAGGCTTGAGCCACCACGCCCGGCCTCTCTTTTTTTTTTTTATTATTATACTTTAGGTTTTAGGGTACATGTGCACAATGTGCAGGTTTGTTACATATGTATCCATGTGCCATGTTGTTTTGCTGCACCCATTAACTCGTCATTTAGCATTAGGTATATCTCCTAATGCTGTTTTTTTTTTTTTTTTTTTTTGAGATGGAGTTTCTCTCTGCCGCCCAGGCTGGAGTGCAGTGGCTGGACCTCGGCTCACTGCAAGCTCCGCCTCACAGGTTCACACCATTCTCCTGCCTCAGCTTCCCAAGTAGCTGGGACTACAGGCGGTGCCCGCCACCACGCCTGGCTAACTTTTTTGTATTTTTTTAGTAGGGACGGGGTTTCACCGTGTTAGCCAGGATGGTCTCTATCTCCCGACCTGGTGATCTGCCCGCCTCGGCCTCCCAAAGTGCTGGGATTACAGGCATGAGCCACCGCACCTGGCCCATCTTAACTATTTTTAAGTGTACAGTTCAGCTGCATGAAGTCCATTCACACTGTTGTGCAGCCATCACCACCATCCTTCTCCAGAACTCTCTTCATCTTGCAAAACTGAAACTCTGACCTGTTAAGTAACAACTTCTCCTTCCCCTCCCCCGGCCCCCCAGTAACTACTCTTCTACTTTCTGTCCCTCTGAATCTACCTATTGTAGGTTGTTCATATCAGTGAAATCATGTATTTGTCTTAAGTGCCTGGCTTATTTCACTCAGCATAATGTCCTCAAGATTGATTCATGTTGTGGCACGTGTCAGAATTTCCTTGCCTTTCAAGGCCGAATAATATTCTGTTGGAGGCATATACCATACTTTGTTTATCTATTCATTTGTTCCTGGACAGTTGGGTTGCTACTACTACCCCTTGGCTGCTGTAAATAGAGCTGCTGTGGTGAGAGGCCGAGGCGGGTGGGTCACATGAAGCCAGGAGTTTAAGACCAGCCTGGACAACATGGCGAAACTCCATCTCTACTAAAAATACAAAATTAGCCAGGCATAGGCCGGGTGCGGTGGCGCTTGCCTGTAATCCCAGCACTTTGGGAGGCCGAGGCGGGCAGATCACGAGGTCAGGAGATTGAGACCATCCTGGCTAACACGGTGAAACCCCGTCTCTACTAAAAATACAAAAAATTAGCCAGGCATGGTGGCAGACACCTGTAGTCCCAGCTACTCAGGAGGCTGAGGCAGGAGAATGGCGTGAACCCGGGAGGCAAAGCTTACAGTGAGCCGAGATCACGCCACTGCACTCCAGCCTAGGCAATAGGGTGAGACTCTGTCTCAAAAAAAAAAAAAATTAGCCAGACATGGTGGCACACACTTGTAATCCCAGCTACTCAGGAGGCTGAGGCAGGAGAATCGTTTGAATCCAGGAGGCGGAGGTTGCAGTGAGACAAGATCATGCCACTGCACTCCAGCCTGAGTGACAGAGCGAGACTCCATCTCAAAAATAAATAAATAAATAAATAAATAAATAGTGCTGCTATGAACATGGGTATGCAAATACCTCTTCAGGTCCTGCCTTCAGTGCTCCAGAAATATACACAGAATTGGAATTGCTGGATCAAATGGTAATTCTATTTTTAATTTTTAAAAGAATGGCCACGCTGCGGGGCACGGTGGCTCACACCTGTAATCCCAGCACTTTGGGAGGCCAAGGCGGGCAGATCACCTGAGGTCGTGAATTTGAGACCAGCTTGGCTAACAAGGCAAAACCCTATCTCTAATAAAAATACAAAAATTAGCCGGGCGTGATGGCGGGCGCCTGTAATCCCAGCGACTCAGGCAGGAGAATCGCTTGAACCTGGGAGGCCGAAGTTGCAGGGAGCCAAGATTGTGCCACGGCACTCCAGCCTGAGCAACAGAGACTCCTTCTAAAAATAAATAATAATAATAATAATAATTTAATTATATAGAGTTGCTTAAAAAGGTTGCGTCTTTTCTTCCAGGTGAACCTGGGCCCAAACAAAATGGTGGTTGACCTGACAGATCCCAACCGACCCCGCTTCACTCTGCAGGAGCTAAGGGATGTGCTGCAGGAACGCAACAAACTCAAGTCGCAGCTCCTGGTGGTGCAGGAAGAGCTGCAGTGCTACAAGAGGTGGGCTCTACTGCCTGGAGGGTCCTGCACCCAGACCTGGCCCAGAATTCCTTGCTAGGTTACATATTTGTTTTTGTTTTGTTTTGCTTTTGTGTTTTTGGGACGGAGTCTTGCTCTGTTGCCCAGGCTGGAGTGCAGTGGCGCAATCTCGGCTCACTGCAAGCTCCGCCTCCCGGGTTCACGCCATTCTCCTGCCTCAGCCTCCTGAGTAGCTGGGACTACAGGCGCCTGCCACCGTGCCTGGCTAATTTTTTGTATTTTTAGTAGAAATGGGATTTCACCGTGTTAGTCAGGATGGTCTTGATCTCCTGACCTCGTGATCCGCCCGCCTCAGCCTCCCAAAGTGCTGGGATTACAGGCGTGAGCCACCGCGCCCGGCTGTTTTTTTTTTTTTTTTTTTGAGGGTCTCACTCTGTCACCCAGGCTGGAGTGCAGTGGTGCGATCTCGGCTCACTGCAACCTCCGTCTCCTGGGTTCAAGCAATTATCCCACCTCAGCCACCCAAGTAGCTGTGACCACAGGTGCATGCCACCATGCTCAGCTAATTTTCTTATTTTTTGTAGAGACAGGGTCAAGCCATGTTGCCCAGGCTAGTGTCAAACTCTTGGGCTCAAGTGATCCACCTGCCTCAGCCTCCCCAAAGTGCTGGGATTACAGGTGTGAGCCACCGCACCTGGCCATTGGAAAGTTTTGATCAAGAGAATGACAAGAGGCCAGTCTCCATTAAAAATACAAAAATTAGCTGGGCGTAGTGGCTCACGCCTATAGTCCCAGCTACTCGGGAGGCTGAGGCAGGAGAATCACTTGAACCTGGGAGGCAGAAGTTGCAATGAGCCAAGATCGCGCCTCTGCACTCCAGCCTAGGCTACAGAGCAAGACTCTGTCTCAAAACAAAACAAAACAGAACAAAACAAAATGAAAACGGCTGGGCATGGTGGCACGCCTGTAATCCCAGCACTTTGGGAGGCAGAGGTGGGCAGATCACAAGGTCAGGAGTTCAAGACCAGCCTGGCCAACATGGTGAAACCCCATCTCTACTAAAAAATACAAAAATTAGCCAGGTGTGGCGGGCGCCTGTAATCCCAGCTACTTTGGAGGCTGAGGCAGGAGAATCACTTGAAACCAGAAGGCGGAGGTTGCAGTGAGCCGAGATCGTGCCACTGCACTCCATCCTGGGTGAAAGAGCAAAACTCTTTCTCAAAAACAAAATGAAACGAAAACAAAAAGGCCTGGTGCAGTGTTACATCCCAGCACTTAGGGAGCCTGAAGCAGGAGGATCACTTTAGCCCAGGGATTCAAGGCCAGCCTGGGCAACATAGCAAGACCCTGTCTCTAAAAAGAAATTTAAAAAAAAAGGAAAGTTAAAAAAGACTGCAGTGGTACCATATACAGAATAGATTGTAGGACAAGCAAGAGAAGCTATAAAAAAGCCGTTGCCATAATCACGTTGGAACTCGTAGCTATTTCCATTTGTGCTATTTCCCAAAATGTTTTCCTTTACTTAGGTATTTTTTGAAAAGGGGGCTCTGTAGTCAAACAATTCTGGGAAACACTGAGTTAAATGAAGCATGTTTTCTTATAGGTAGAGGAAAGAAAAACCAGGGGAATAAAAATGTCGTGTTGGCTAATATTTACTGATACTCACCATGTGCCAGGCGCTCTGCTAAATGTATCCTAAGCATCATTTCAATTAGTGCTCACAGCAAGACTGTGAGTAGAGGTGATGTTATCACTATGGTGAGCTGAGGACCAGAGAGGTGGGCACCTGCTTAAGCGGTGGTAGCAACAGTGGTTATGTGACCTCAGACAGTGTGACATCAGAGCCTGTGCTTTTAATTAGCACACCGCATTTAGATCATGAAAGCTTGGAATTCAGGACGTACCCTGATCAAAAATGAAACAAAGCCCAAGTGATATGATTCTTTAAATGCCTTAAATGTAGCATCTTTAAGAGAGCAGCAATACAGCAGAAGCGTTGTAAGAAGCCACATTTATTGTCTCCCTTTTGCTAAGGTTGGAACCATGTTCATGGAAAGACCTTTGTCTCATTTAATAAGTAGTTCAGGGCCGGGCATGGTGGCTCACGCCCGTAATCCCAGCACTTTGGGAGGCCGAGGCGGGTGGATCATGAGGTCAGGAGATCGAAACCAGCCTGGTTAATACGGTGAAACCCCATCTCTAATAAAAATACAAAAAAATTAGCTGGGCGTGGTGGCGGGTGCCTGTAGGCCCAGCTACTCGGGAGGCTGAGGCAGGAGAATGGCGTGAACCCGGGAGGCGGAGCTTGCAGTGAGCCAACATCTCGCCACTGCACTCAAGCCTGGGTGGAAGAGCAAGACTCCACCTCAAAAAAAAAAAAAAAAAATAAAGAAAAATAAGGTTCAGGCACAGGTAGTTAAAAAGAGAAACTGCCAAGCTGCTGGTGTCGTGAGCAGCTTGTTAGTGGGCAAAACCACACACTTTCTTTCTAGTTTTGAATTCTCAGAGAACAAGAGATGCACACATTCCATCTGGCTCAGGCCAAGAGAGGCAGGATTCTGCTTCGTCTCTAATGTTATATATTGTGGAGAAGCCAGCATGCCAACTGAGATGTTCTCACAGCAACTGCATCCATCTGAAGGTCCAAACTCATACAAGTAATATACTGATAATAAATTGTGATTACAGCTGGGTGCGGTGGCTCACACCTGTAATCCCAGCACTTTGGGAGGCCAAGGCAGGCAGATTGCCTAAGGTCAGGAGTTTGAGATCAGCCTGGGCAACATGGTGAAACTCCATCTCTATTAAAAATATAAAAATTATTAGCCAGGCATGGTGACGCATGCCTGTAGTCCCAGCTGTTCGGGAGGCTGAGGCAGGAGAATTGCTTGTACCCAGGAGGCGCAGGTTGCAGTGAGCTGAGATGTGTCACTGCACTCCAGCCTGGGCGACAGAGCGAGACTGTATCTCAAAAAAAAAAAAAAAAATTATAATTCCAGGGAAATATGGTAGGTTGCTTCCAAAGAGAGCCACAGCAGTATTTCCCACCCTGCATACCTTTTGCAATGAGACTTTGCCACTCCTTTCATCAAGAGGTGGATTCTGTTTTCCCTCTCTGCATGTAGGCTGGCTCTATGACTTGCTTTGACTGCGAGAACAGGGTGGAAGTGACACTGTTAGGCCTCTGGGGTTAAGGTGGTAAGAGGCCTTCCTTCTGTTTCTGTGCTCTTAGAATGCTGCCTTGAGACCACCATTCTGTGAGGAAGCTCAAGGTGGAGTCCCATAGAGAGGTCATGTGAAGGACAACCAGGGCGCACCTGCTGACAGCCCCAGCTGTGCACAGCCCTCCGCCGATGCCCCACCAAACGCAGCCAAGTGAGAAGCTCAGGCTAGCAGGAGAACCACAGAGCCAACCATAAGAATCCAGGCACAGCAGTGTGTACCTACAGTCTCAGTGCCTGTAGTCTCAGCTGCTTGGGAGGCTGAGGCAGGAGGATCCCACGAGACCAGGAATTTGAGGTTTCAGTGGGCAGTGATTGCACCTGTGAATAGCAACTGCACTCCAGCCTGGGCAACACAGTGAGACCTGATCTAAAAAAAAAAAAAAAAAAAAAAAGCCAGTTATAAGAAAGAGGTCATCATTAGAGATTATGTCACTGTTGTTTTTAGTCACCAAGTTTAATTTATGTAATAATAGATCATGGAAAAATGGAAATTTTAGATGTTGCTTCTTGTTAAATCGTTATTATAATAAGTATCTATAATAAAATATCAGCTGGGCAGGTGGCTCACACCTATAATCCCAGCACTTTGGGAGGCCAAAGAGGGTGGATAACCTGAGGTCAGGAGTTCAATCAACACCAGCCTGGCCAACATGGCAAAACTCCGTCAATACTAAAAATACAAAAATTAGCCGGGTGTAGTGGCGCACACCTGTAATCCTAGCTACTCAAAAGGCTGAGGCACAGGAATCACTTGAACCCGGGAGGCAGAGGTTGCAATGAGCAGAGATTTTGCCACTGCACTCCAGCCTGGGCGATAGAGTGAGACTCTGTCTCAAAAATAAAATAAAATTAGAATATAAATATTTTATAATTACAAAAATTTAGGCCGGGTGCGGTGGCTCATGCCTCTAATCCCAACACTTCGGGAGTCTGGGGCAGGAGGAACACTTGAGCCCAGGAGTTCAAGATGAGCCTGGGTAATGGTTCAAGACCCTGTCTCAAAAAAATTTTTTTTAATTATTGATAACAATATTAAGTAATGGCTGGGCACAGTGGCTCATGCCTGTAATCCCAGCACTTTAGGAGGCCAAGGCAGGCAGATTGCCTGAGGTCAGGAGTTCGAGACCAGTCTGGCCAACATGGTGAAATCTCGACTCTACTAAATATACAAAAAAATTAGCCAAGCATGGTGGCGTGCACCTGTAATCCCAGCTACTCGGGAGGCTGAGGCAGGGGAATTGCTTGAACCAGGGAGGTGGAGGTTGCAGTGAGCCAAGATCGCACCACTGCACTCCAGCCTGGGTGACAGAGCAAGACTCCGTCTCAAAAAAAAAAAAAAAAGAAAGTAGTAATAAGAGCCCACTCTTTGCAAAATTCTTTCATGAAGAAGGAGGGAGAAGTATGAATCCTGCCCTTTCACACTCACACTGAAAGAGGTATCTTCGTCAGCTCAAGTTGCCGTGAAATACATGGTGAGCCACTGAGCCCGGCCAGGAATTTTTACTAAAGACACACAATTTGGCCAGGCACGATGGCTCACACCTGTAATCCCAGCACTTTGGGAGGCTGAGGCGGGCAGATCCCTTGAGGTCAGGAGTTCAAAACCAGCCTGACCAACATGGTGAAACCCTGTCTCTACTAAAAATACAAAAAAAATTAGCCAAAGTGTGGTGGCAGGCACCTGTAATCCCAGCTACTCGGGAGGCTGAGGCAGGAGAATCGCTTGAACCCCGGAGGCGGAGGTTGCAGCGAGTCGAGATCGCACCATTGCACTCCAGCCTGGGCAACAATAGCGAAACTCCATCTCAAAAAAAAATAAAAATAAAGCCGGGCGTGGTGGCTCATGCCTGTACAGCACTTTGGGAGGCAGAGGCGGGTGGATCACGAGGTCAGGAGATCGACACCATCCTGGCTAACACAGTGAAATCCTGTCTCTACTAAAAATACAAAAAATTAGCTGAGCGTGGTGGCGGGCGCCTGTAGTCCCAGCTGAGGCAGGAGAATGGTGTGAACCCGGGAGGCGGAGCTTACAGTGAGCCGAGATCACGCCACTGCACTCCAGCCTGGGCGTCAGAGCTAGACTCTGTCTCAGAAAAATAAATAAATGAAAATTAAAAACAATAAATAAAAATAAAAAATAAAAACACACAATTCAGTCCACAGCAAAGGGACAACACCATGGGGGTATATTTACCAGTGGGCACTGTAATAAAACGCTTAAGTGGATGTAATGAGTTGTACTTTGCCATAATTGAAATGTTTCATTTTGTTCAGTCTTCTTATGGTTGCAAGTGACAGAAGTCCAATTTAAACTAGCTTAAACACAAAAGGAAATTTTTTTGTAACATAATTGGGAAGGGGCTGCGTGCAGTGGCTGGCTCATGCCTGTAATCCCAGCACTTTGGGGAGGCCAAGGTTGGAAGATCACTTGAGGCCAAAATTTCAAGACCAGCCTAGGCAACATAGCAAGACTCTGTCTCTACAAAAAATTAAAAAATTAGCTGGGCATGGTGGTGCATGCCTGTGATCCCAGCTACTTGGGAGACTGAGGTGGGAGGATCACTGGAATCCAGGAATTCGTTACAGTGAGCTATGATCATGCCACTGCACTACAACCTGAGATACAGTGAGACTCTTATCTCAAAAAAAAAAAAAAAAAGAAAAAAAAAAGGAAGGCCGGGCACAGTGCCTCATGCCTGTAATCCCAGCACTTTGGGAGGCCAAGGCGGGCAGATCACTTGAGATGAGGAGTTCAAGACCAGACTGGCCAACGTGGTGAAACCCCGTCTCTACTAAAAATCCAAAACTTAGCCAGACATGGTGGCATGTGCCTGTAATCTCAGCTGCCTGGGAAGCTGAGGCACGAGAATTGCTTGAGCCTGGGAGGCACAGGTTGTAGTGAGCCGAGACTGTACCACTGCACTCCAGCATGGGTGACAGAGCGAGACTCCATCTCAAAAAAAAACAAGAAAAAAAAAAAAAGAGAATGTTTGGAATCAGGGACTTGGTGCCTCTTTCTCTCCTCTTTGCCTTTCTTTGCTCATGTCCTCATTATTTTGCATTACAGACAGGCCTTCTCTGAATCTTAGGAAACAGACTTCTGGCAATCCCAGTGGAGTAAGAGAAAATGTCCTTCTTCTAAATTCTGTACATCAAGTCCAGGGAAATACTCTGGCCCTCCTTGGGCCAGATCTCAATATTCCCTGACTGCAGTATCAATCAATATAAATCTAGCTCTTGCCAGGTGCGGTGGCTCACGCCTGTAATCCCAACACTTTGGGAGGCCAAGGCGGGTGGATCACCTGAGGTTGGGAGTTTGAGACCAGCCTGACCAACATGGAGAAACCCTGTCTCTACTAAAAATACAAAATAGCCAGGCGTGGTGGTGCACACCTGTAATCCCAGCTACTTGGGAGGCTGAAGCAGGAGAATCGTTTGAACCTGGGAGGCAGAGGTTATAGTGAGCCGAGATTGTGCCACTGCACTCCAGCCTGGGCAACAGAGCAAGACTCCATCTCAAAAAAAGAAAAAAAACTCTAACTCTTACCAACATCTGACTTACAATTTATACTTTTATTTTACTTATTTCTTTATTGACTGTTTCCTTCTCCCACTGTAATATAAATTATGTGAGAGAATATATTTTGTCTATTTTGTTCAGAGACAAAACAGTTCAGAGACAAAGTATTTATTAACCACAGTAGGTAGCTTAATAAATATTTGTTGAATGTTAAGCACTATGTATCATCTTACTTAATCTCTCAATCCTTTGAGGTAGGTACTCTTATTAGACTCATTTTATAGGTTAGGAAACCAAGGCTTAAGTTAGAGAATTTATACACAATCATATTCGTAGAAAACTGAGAAGCTTGAAGCAGTAGCCAATGCAATTAGGCAAGAGAATGAAACAAGAGGCATCACATTGGAAAGGTAGAGGGAAGATTCTAATTTTAAACAGAATTTCTCTGACTCTAGTGCTTTCAACCATAATATTACCATAATCATCATCATCATTAAGACCCTCTATTTTCAGAGCTGCACAGATAAGAGGTCTGTAATAAAAGCCAGGCTCAGTGGTTCATGCCTGTAATCCCGGCACTTTGGGAGGCTGAGGCAGATGGATCACTTGAGGTCAAGAGTTTGAGACCAGCCTGGGCAACATGGTGAAGCCCATCTCTACTAAAAATACAAAAATTAGCTGGGCATGGTGGTAGGCGCCAGTAGTCCTAGCTATTCAGGAGGCTGAGGCAGGAGAATTGCTTGAACCCAGAAGGTGGAGGTTGCAGTGAGCTGAGATGGCACCACTGCACTCCAGCCTGGGCAACAGAGGAAGACTCCAACTCAAAAAAAAAAAAAAGATCTGTAATAAAATAATCCATTTATTTTTTGCACCATTTCCCAGTGGCCTGATTCCACCAAGAGAAGGCCCAGGAGGACGAAGAGAAAAAGATGCTGTGGTTACTAGGCCCAACAATGCTGGCAGGAACAAGGAGGAGAAGACAATCATAAAAAAGCTGTAAGTGTCACTTTGCTGCCCCCCTGGTCCCGCCAAATAATAACTCAAGGAAGTAGTCGGGGGCAAGAAGAGGCTGGCCAGCTGCCCAGGGCAGGGAGGCCCTCTACTCTCCCGGTTGTGGTGCTGCAGCTCGTGGGAAAACTCAATGCCAATGTATTATAATGATATCTGCCAGGCAGTAGCCTAGGTACTTGGCATATATTAATTCATCGAATCATCACAGTGACCCTACAAGGTAGATACAATTTTACAGATGGAGAAATAGCTACTGAGAGGTAAGGTAATTTGCCCAAGGTCACACAGAGGGTAAATAGTGAAGTCAGGAACCCAAGGAAGTCTGGCTCCTACACTCCACTGCCTCCCTGTGATGTTTGACCAGGCTGGGTGCAATGACTCACACCTGTAATCTCAACAGAGGTTACAGGAGGCTAAGGCAAGAGGATCGTTTGAAGCCAGGAGTGTGAGACTAACCTGGGCAACAAAGTGAGACCCCATGTCAACGAAAAAACATCGTTTTGGTTTTTTTGGTTTTTGTTTTGAGACAAAGTCTCACTCTGTCACCTAGGCTGGAGTGCAGTGGCGCAATCTCGGATCACTGCAACCTCTGCCTCCCAGTTTCAAGCAGTTCTCCTGCCTCAGCCTACCGAGTAGCTGGGATTACAGCATGTGCACCACGCCTGGCTAATTTTTGTATTTTTAGTAGAGATGGGGTTTTACCATGTTGGTCAGGCTGGTCTTGAACTCCTCATGACCAACCTGCCTCAGCCTCCCCAAGTGCTGGAATTACAGGCATGAGCCACTGCGCCTGGCCAATTTTTTTTTTTTTTTTTTTAATTAGCTGGTATCATTTGTCGGCCTTTTGCTTGAGATCAAGTGAAATTAGCTGGGTGTGGTAGCCTACACCTGTGGTCCCAGCTACTCAGGAGGATGAGAATAGAGGATTACTTAAGCCCAGGAGTTCGAGGTTGCAGTAAGCTATTATCACTATTATCACGCCACTGCACTCCAGCCTGGGTAGCAGAGCGTGACCCTATCTCAAAAAAAAAAAAAAAAAGAGAGAGAGAGAGAGAAAACAAAAATGATAATAACGATGACCGGGCACGGTGGCTCACTCCTGTAATCCCAGCACTTTGGGAGGCTGAGGCAGGCAGATCACCTGAGGTCAGGAGTTCGAGACCAGCCTGGCCAACATGGCAAAACCTCGTCTCTACTAAAAATCCAAAAATTAGCCGGGCGTGATGGCAGATGCCTGTAATCCCAGCTATTCGGGAGGCTGAGGCAGGAGAATCGCTTGAGCCTGGGAGGTGGAGGTTGCAGTGAGCCGAGATTGTGCCACTGCACTCCAGCCTGGGCAACAGAGTGAGACTCGAAAAAAAAAAAAAAAAAAGGAATAACCCAAGCCTTCTTTCTCAGGGACAGGACCTTGAGGAGCTTGGAAGGGAGCAGGGGCAGAGGGCAAGGGGCAGGAGCACGGGGGAGAACACCTCTGGCCCAGCAGCAGCAGCAGCTCAGGAAAGAACCAAAGGAAGAGGCAGTCAGGCACGTAGCTTCCTGAGAGCAAAGTCATGGTTCTTCCTCTGGGGGCAGTGGTTCATGTGAGCTCAGTATGGTGGGCAGGAAAATAGCAGTTTTCTTCCCAATATTACTCAGAGGCTGTTGGGTTTAATTTGATGAGATGAAGTAGGACTGGGGAAAGGAAAAGGTAATTCCCCATACCTTAAGATTCGCCATAGCTAAGTCAGGTGCAGTGGCTTACACCTGTAATCCCAGCACTTCGGGAGGCCGAGGTGGGTGGATCAGTTGAGGTCCTGAGTTCGAGACCAGCCTGGCCAACATGGTGAAACCCTGACTCTACTAAAAATTGCAAAAATAGCTGGGTGGTAGTGGCATTCGTCTTAATTCCAGCTACTCAGGAGGCTGAAGCAGGATCATCACTTGAGCTTGGGAGGAGGAGGTTGAGGTGAGCCGAGATGGTGCCACTGCACTCCAGTCTGAGCGACAGAGTGAGACCCTGTCTCAAAAAAAAAAAAAAAAGATTCACCATAGCTTCCACTTAGTGAGCATTTGCTATGTGCCAGACACTGAGCTGAGTAAACATCTACTCAGGAGATCTGTTTTACAGATGGGCAAACTGAGAGTCAGAAAGGATCAATGACTTGCAAAGGTTACACAGTGGGTCAGTGGCAGTGGAACTCAGACCTGAAGCCGCATCTATTTACCTCCTAAGTGCACTCACCCTTAATCATGGGCTACATAGAATCTACGGCAGGGAGCCGGGCGCGGTGGCTCACGCCTGTAATCCCAGCACTTTGGGAGGCAGAGGCGGGCGGATCACGAGGTCAGGAGATCGAGACCATCCTGGCTAACACAGTGAAACTCCGTCTCTACTAAAAATACAAAAAATTAGCCGAGCGAGGTGGCGGGCGCCTGCAGTCCCAGCTACTCGGGAGGCTGAGGCAGGAGAATGGCGTGAACCCTGGGGGACGGAGCCTGCAGTGAGCCGAGATCGTGCCACTGCACTCCAGCCTGGGCGACAGCGAGACTCTGTCTCAAAAAAAAAAAAAAAAAGAATCTACGGCAGGGGAAGCACCTTTCCAGAATGTTTCCTGCTGCACGTGGTGATGCCCGGGAAATGGAATCAAGAGAAAAACTCGGCCGGGTGCAGTGGCTCACGCCTGTAAACCCAGCACTTCGGGTGGCTGAGGTGGGAGGATCACCTGAGGTCAGGAGTTCGAGACCAGCCTAGCCAACATGGTGAAGCCCCGTCTCTACTAAAAATACAAAAATTAGCCGGGCGTACAGCCGGGCGCGGTGGCTCACGCCTGTAATCCCAGCACTTTGGGAGGCAGAGGCGGGCGGATCACGAGGTCAGGAGATCGAGACCATCCTGGCTAACACAGTGAAACTCCGTCTCTACTAAAAATACAAAAAATTAGCCGAGCGAGGTGGCGGGCGCCTGCAGTCCCAGCTACTCGGGAGGCTGAGGCAGGAGAATGGCGTGAACCCCGGGGGACGGAGCCTGCAGTGAGCCGAGATCGTGCCACTGCACTCCAGCCTGGGCGACAGCGAGACTCTGTCTCAAAAAAAAAAAAAAAAAGAATCTACGGCAGGGAAAGCACCTTTCCAGAATGTTTCCTGCTGCACGTGGTGATGCCCGGGAAATGGAATCAAGAGAAAAACTCGGCCGGGTGCAGTGGCTCACGCCTGTAAACCCAGCACTTCGGGTGGCTGAGGTGGGAGGATCACCTGAGGTCAGGAGTTCGAGACCAGCCTAGCCAACATGGTGAAGCCCCGTCTCTACTAAAAATACAAAAATTAGCCGGGCGTACAGCCGGGCGCGGTGGCTCACGCCTGTAATCCCAGCACTTTGGGAGGCCAAGGCGGGCGGATCACGAGGTCAGGAGATCGAGACCATCCTGGCTAACACAGTGAAACCCCGTCTCTACTAAAAATACAAAAAATTAGCCAGGCGAGGTGGCGGGCACCTGCAGTCCCAGCTACGCGGGAGGCTGAGGCAGGAGAATGGCATGGACCACGGGGGGCGGAGCCTGCAGTGAGCTGAGATCGCGCCACTGCACTCCAGCCTGGGCGACAGAGAGACTCCGTCTCAAAAAAAAAAAAAAAAAAATTAGCCGGGCGTGGTGGCAGTTGCCTGCAATCCCAGCTACTCGGGAGGCTGAGGCAGGAGAATCGCCTGAGCCCAGGAGGCAGAGGTTGCAGTGAACTGAGATTGCACCACTGCACTCCAGCCTGGGCAACAGAACGAGACTCTGTCTCAAAAAAAAATAAAAATAGGCTGGGCACAGTGGCTTACGCCTGTAATCCCAAGACTTTAGGAGGCCGAGGTGGGCGGATCACCAAGTCAAGAGATCAAGATCATCCTCGCCAACATGGTGAAACCCCATCTCCGCCGGGTGCGGTGGCTCAGGCCTGTAATCACAGCACTTTGGGAGGCCGAGGTGGGAGGATCACGAGGTCAGGAGATCGAGACCATCCTGGCTAACATGGTGAAACCACGTCTCTACTAAAAATACAAAAAAAATTAGCCAGGCATGGTGGCAGGCTCCTGTAATCCCAGCTACTCAGGAGGCTGAGGCAGGAGAATGGCATGAACCCAGGAGGCGGATGTTGCAGTGAGCCAAGATCACACCACTGCACTCCAGCCTGGGCAACAGAGCAAGACTCTGTCTCAAAAAAAAAAAAAGAAAGAAACCCCATCTCTACTAAAAATACAAAAATTAGCTGGGTGTGGTGGCGTGTACCTATAGTCCCAGCTACTTGGGAGGCTGAGGCAGGAGAATCGCTTTAACCTGGGAGGCAGAGGTTGCAGTGAGCCAAAATCGCGCCACTGCACTCCAGCCTGGGCGATAGAGCGAGACTCCGTCTGAAAAAAATAAATAGATAAAAATAAAAATTGGGCCGGGCGCGGTGGCTCACGCTTGTAATCCCAGCACTTTGGGAGGCCGAGGCAGGCGGATCACGAGGTCAGGAGATCGAGACCACGGTGAAACCCCGTCTCTACTAAAAATACAAAAAAATTAGCCGGGCGTGGTGGCGGGCGCCTGTAGTCCCAGCTACTCGGAGAGGCTGAGGCAGGAGAATGCCGTGAACCCGGGAGGCGGAGCTTGCAGTGAGCCGAGATTGCGCCACTGCACTCCAGCCTGGGCGACAGAGCGAGACTCCGTCTCAAAAAAAAAAAAAATAAAATAAATAAATAAATACAAATAAAAATTAAATAATTAAATAAATAAAAATACAAACTTAGCCGGGCGTGGCGGTGGCCTCTGTAATTTCAGCTACTCGGGAGGCTGAAGTAGAATAATCACTTGAACCTGGGAGGAGGATGTTGCAGTGAGCTGAGATCACACCCCTGCACTCCAGCCTGGGCGACAGAGCAAGACTCCATCTCAAAAAAAAAAAAGAAAGAAAAAGAAAAGAGGGAGTCAATATCCTCTTGATAACCAGAATAGAACTGGAGCAACAGGCAGTTTCAGCCTGGCTGTGGCGAATGCCCGAGGACCCCTCCCTGTCCCACCTGGGACCACTCCTCTTGAATGAGCCATGTCCCAGCATTGGAACATGCTATGCGCTTTCCTCTGAATACTTCCCTCATGTCTGTGCACCGGGGTTGATCCCATAGTTCTTCAGATGCTGCCCCTTATACCAAGAGTGAGGTGCTTGTGTAAAATTCAGATTCTCAGAAATCAAGTCAGTAGGCCGGGCGCAGTAGTTCACGCCTGTAATCCCAGCACTTTGGGAGGCCAAGGCGGGCAGATCACAAGGTCAGGATATGGAGACCATCCTGGCTAACACGGTGAAACCCCGTCTCCACTAAAAATACAAAAAATTAGCCGGGTGTGGTAGTGGGCGCCTGTATTCCCAGCTACTCAGGAGGCTGAGGCAGGAGAATGGCGTGAACCCAGCAGGCAGAGCTTGCAGTGAGCCGAGATCGCGCCACTGCACTCCAGCCTGGGCGACAGAGTGAGACTCCGTCTCAAAAAAATAAAAAAAAAAAAAGCTGGGTGCAGTGGGTCACACCTGTAATCCCAGCACTTTTGGAGGCTGAGGCGGGCGGATCACAAGGTCAGAAGATTGAGACCATCCTGGCCAACATGGTGAAACCCCATGCCTGTAGTCCCAGCTACTCAGGAGGCTGAGGCAGGAGAATTGCTTGAACCTGGGAGGCGGAGGTTATAGTGAGCCGAGATTGCGCCACTGCACTCCAGCCTAGCAACAGAGCAAGACTGTGTCTCAAAAAAAAAAAAAAGAAAGAAAGAAAAAGACAAAGAAATCAAGTCAGTGGTTCTTGGATGAAGCTCAGAAATCTGGATTTTTTTCACAAGTTCCTTGGGCAATTCTGATTTGGGGAACCCTTGGACCACACTGATATGTGCCCTCTTAGTTGCCAGGTGTCAGGACAGTAGGCTGCAGCTTTCCTGTACTCCATTTATTCAACAAATATTTACTGAGGGTCTACCATGTGCCAGGCACTGTTGTAGGTGCTGAAGATACGGCAGTGAACAGACCCTAAAGTCTCTGGCTCATGGAGCTTACATTCTAGTAGAGGGAGTCAGAGAGTGAACAGGTAAAGAAATATATTAACAGGACAATTTCAGATAGCTATATGTGCTATGATCACAAATAAGGGGACAGAACGAGAGAGAGAGGACTACTTTAGATTTGGGTTGTCTTTTATCACAGCAGTGGGAAAAAAAAAAAAAAAAAAACACAAGAAAATAGAGTTGGGAAGTCCTGGAAGGCTTCTATGAGGAGGTGACATTCAAACTGATCACTGAAGTACAATAAAGACCGGAAAGAAGAGCATTCCAGGACAGCTGCAGTGGTTCACACCTGTAATCCCAGCACTTTGGGAGGCTGAGGCCGGAGGATCGCTTGAGCCCAAGAGTTTGAGACTAGCCTGGGCAACATAGAGAGCTTTTTTGTAGAGACCTCATCTCTACAAAAAAGAATAAAATTAGCTAGGTACGTGCCTGTAGTTCCAGTTACTTGGGAGGCTGTCTTGAGCCCAAGAGGTCCAGGCTACAGTAAGCCATGGTCACACCACTACACTCCAGCCTGGATGACAGAGCAAGATCCCGTCTCCCACCAAAACAAAAGAGCATTCCTGGTAGACGGAACAGTAAGTGTAAGAGCTTCAGGCTACAGAAATTCTCAGAACAGGCCAGGCGCAGTGGCTCACGCCTGTAATCCCGGCACTTTGGGAGGCCAAGGCGGGCAGATCACCTGAGGTCTGGAGTTCGAGACCAGCCTGGCCAACATGGAGAAACCCCATCTCTACTAAAAATACAAAATTAGCCGGGCATGGTGGTGCATGCCTGTAATCCCAGCTACTCAGGAGGCCGAGGCAGGAGAATTGCTTGAACCCTGGTAGGCGGAGGTTGCCGTGAGCCGAGATCGTGCCATTGCACTTGGGCCTGGGCAACCAGAGTGAAACTCTGTCTCAAAAAAAAAAAAAAAAAAATTTTCAGAGCAGAAGACCATGGTGACTGCAACAGGGAAGAGAATGGAGGTGGGATTGGAGAGGTGGGAGGGGCTGGGTCACCCAGGGCCACGTGGATTCTGGTGCTGACTGTGGGTTTTATTCTAGGTGCGTGGGGAAGAGACATTGGATGGTTTTAAGCTGGAGAGTAACATGATCGTATTTACATATAAAAAGCTCACTCTGGTTGCCTTGTGGAGAAGGGTTGGGAGACAGGGTCAAAGTAAGGCCAATGGGGGGTGTTTCTTTTATCTTTTCTTTTCTTTCTTTTTTTTTTTTTGAGATGGGGTCTCACTCTGTCACCCAGGCTGGAGTGTGGTAGCTTGATCTCAGCTCACTGCAACCTCCTCCTCCCAGGTTCAAGTGATCCTCCCACCTCAGCCTCCCGAGTAGCTGGGACCACAGGTGTTCACCACCACGCCCAGCTAATTTTTGTATTTTTGGTAAAGATGGGGTTTCTCCATGTTTCTCAGGCTGGTCTGGAACTCCCAAGCTCAAGCGATCCACCTGCCTCAGCCTCCCAAAGTGCTAGGATTACGGGCATAAGCCACTGCACCCAGCCTAATGGAAGTGTTTCTTCCACAAGGAAGGGTCTTCTGAGGTAAGATCATGAAAGAGCACCTCCACCCAGGTGTCAGAACTGAAGGTGTGCATTTAGGACTTTCATTGGCTGTCTTGTTGCAAATCAGGCTTCCAGAAGGCATAAACTACTGGTTTCTTTCAGCGTCCTTCTATGGGAGCTTAGGACACCTAATTGGAGTTTGAGCCTAATAGAGCAAAAGTGAAATGTGTGTTCTGCGCATGAGCTAGCCTGAGGACATGTGGCTAGTGGCTAATGAGCATGAGGCCACCCTTTCAGGGTCAGATAAACTTAATGAGCTACTAGAATGAATGAGTGAATGAATTAATGAATGAGTGTTTTTTTTGTTTTTTTTTTTGTTTTTTTGAGACGGAGTCTCGCTCTGTCGCGCAGGCTGGAGTGCAGTGGCGCAATCTCAGCTCACTGCAAGCTCCGCCTCCCGGGTTCACGCCATTCTGCAGCCTCGGCCTCCCAAGGCAGCTGGGACTATAGGGGCCCGCCACCACGCCATGTTAGCCAGGATGGTCTCGATCTCCTAACCTCATGATCCACCCGCCTCCGCCTCCCAAAGTGCTGGGATTACAGGCATGAGCCACCACGCCCGGGTTTTTTTTTTGTTTTGTTTTGTTTTGTTTTTGAGATAGGGTCTTGCTCTGTCGCCCAGGCTGGAGTTCAGTGGCACGATCTCAGCTCACTGCAACCTCTGCCTCCCGGGTTCAAGCGATTCTCCTGCCTCAGCTTCCTGAGTAGCTGGGATTACAGGTGTGTGCCACCATGCCCGGCTAATTTTTTTTTTTTTTTTTTTTTAGAGATGGGGTCTCACTATGCTGCCCAGGCATGTCTCAGACTCCTGGGATCAAGTGATCCTCATCCTCTTGCCTCAGCCTCCCAAAGTCATAGGATTACAGGCATGAGCCACAATGCCTGGCCTGGACATATTTTTGAGTCAACAGCTGCAAAAGCTACTTAGAAATTTTACGGGGGTTTCTGCGCCCCTTGCTTTGTTCCTTCTGCTTACCCTGACCCCCCTCTCTCCACACCAGGTTCTTTTTTCGATCGGGGAAACAGACCTAGATCCAAGGCCACAACTAAGGCTATGTATGGCTCTGATTCTAGAAGACAACCTTCCAAGATGCCTGGCAAAGCCACCTCCCTGTGCCACACAGACACACTGGGCCTGTGTATTTATTTCCCCTTCAAAGCAGACTGAGGAGGGAGGAGACGAGGTTCTCTTGGCATCACTTTCTCCCTGGCTGCGGAACTAGACACGCTTGAAGATTTGGCCTGGGCCAGTGAAGCTGAAGTCAAGAAAAACAGAAGGGATGTGCAGGGTGGGGGGGTCCACTTCCTGCTCCCACGTCAACCCCCAGGGCCTCCAGCGTGCAGACGCGTGTCCTACTCATCTGCTCCCATGGATGACCCTGGTCTTCAATGTTTAGCAGAAGGGAGAAAAGAAAGCAGGAAAGTGTGCTATTGAGATTCCATGGTGACTTCACTGATATTTAGTGAATATTTGATTTAGCCAACATGCCTTTCTTTATGTGATTTTGTATTAAAGTAAAATGATTTTTATACTTTCTATAGCTTATCTAGAGTGGTCTCTTAGTTACGATGGCATACATGGTATATGTGTGTATATGTCACATATATACATTTCATTGTATAATAAATCAATTGCATTCATTCAGTCCAAGCGATGCACTATTATTTGGTGTCACTATGAAGGGAAAGATTGCTGCAAACTAAAATGTTAAGAAGCTATCGATTTTAGGACTCATCCTGATTTCAGAGGTGTTAAGATGTGAACAAAATGCATTTAGGAATCAATAAAACAGAGAGCGGGTGTCTGCACTTTGCAAAGGAACTAATGAGGCTGCCGCAACCACTCCGTGAGTCTGTCTTCTTAGTAAATAACAGTGGCTTACTCAATGTGTTTCGCCTGCTCTGTGGATTATCTCATTCGTTCCTCATAACCTGGGGAGATGGGGACTGGTACTGGTGCACCAGGTTATAGATTTTTTTTTGTTTTTGAGATGGAGTCTCTCGCTCTGTTGCCCAGTCTGGAGTACAGTGGCATGATCTCGGCTCACTGCAAGCTCTGCCTCCTGGGTTTATGCCATTCTCTTGCCTCAGCCTCCCGAGTAGCTGGGACTACAGGCACCTGCCACCACACTCGACTAATTTTTTTGTATTTTTAGTAGAGACAGGGTTTCACTGTGTTAGCCAGGATGGTCTTGATCTCCTGACCTCATGAATTACCCGCCTTGGCCTCCCAAAGTGCTGGGATTACAGGCATGAGCCACCGCACCCGGCTTTTTTTTTTTGTGGCGGGGGGACAGAGTCTTGCTCTGTCTCCCAGGCTGGAGTGCAGTGGCACCATCTGGGTTCACTGCAATCTCTGCCTCCCAGATTCAAGCAATTCTCCTGCCTCAGCCTCCCGACTAGTTGGGACTACAGGTATATGCCACCACACTGGGTTAATTTTTGTATTTTTAGTAGAGACGGAGTTTCAACATATTGGCCAGGCTGGTCTCGAACTCCTGACCTCATGACCCGCCTGCCTCGGCCTCCCCAAGTGCTGGGATTACAGGCATGAGCCACCATGCCCGGCCAGTTTATAGGTTTAGAAACTGAAACTCTGGCTGTGGAGCTAGGAAGCAGCTTGCCCAGGAGGCAAATGCAGGCCTGATTCCAAGGCCCGGGCTTGGAGCTGCCAAGCTCTATGGGTCCAGAGTCGCTGGCAAGTCCTAATAATATTAATAACTTACTGTATGCCTCACCTGCATCATTCTAAGTACCTTTCCGATGCTGTCTCACATACCTTTGTGGGATGGGTATCACTATTGTCCTTGGGGTCCTCCCAAGGAGGTTAAGGCATCATGGGTGAAAAGTCTTGTCCAAAGTCCTCAGCTAGAAAGTGGTAGAAGCAGGACTTGAGCCCACATACAAAGTCCACACCCAGACTTCAACCACTCTGCCTTCCAGGAAGAGTTGGCAGTGTTTAAGAGTCTAGTCCAGAACACTGTCTCCATGGCATCATTAGATCAGGGCTCCCGAACCCTAGAACCCTGTGTAACACTGCAACCCTGGCCAGGCATAGTGGTTCAAGCCTGTAATTCCAGCACTTTCGGAGGCCAAGGTGAGAGGATTGCTTGAGCCCAGGAGTTCAAGCCCAGCCTGGGCAACATAGTAAGACCCTGTCTTTACAAAAAATAAAAAATTAGCCAGGCCTGGTGGTGAGCACCAGCTACTGGGGAGGCTGAGGCGGGAAGATTAATTGAGCCCGGGAGTTTGAGGCTGCAGTGAGCTATCATCACACCACTGCACTCCAACCTGGGTGACAGAGTGAGACCCTGTCTCCAAATATATAAATGCTCCCCTGCCTCCCTGTGGGGATAGATAGGGTGAAAGAACCCACTCAGAAAGAAAGGTTAAGATGGCCTGGGTGGCTGTGGTACCGCAGGAGACTAAAAAAAGTTACAGTGAGAAATGCTTGGAGTGCAGCAACTCTTGGTAAAATCTGATGCTGGCAGGTGGGCATTCTGGAAAATAAGTCCTGGGGGGTGATTCTCCTAGAGATGGGCCTGGCTTGACCACAGATAACAGAGCTGTGACATCAGCTGAGCTCTGGCGGTTCTCACACTGCAGGATTCCAACTACAAACCTAGACCGGGGAGGAACAGGCTTAGAAGTAGGTTTCCGCCGGGTGCAGTGGCCCACGCTTGTAATCTTAGCACTTTGCGAGGCCAAGGTGGATGGATCACAAGGTCAGGAGTTCAAGACCAGCCTGGCCAAGAAAGTGAAACCCTGTCTCTACTAAAAATACAAAAATTAGCTATTCAGGAGGCTAAGGCAGGAGAATTGCTTGAACCTGGACAGCAGAGGTTGCAGTGAGCTGAGATCACGTCATTGCACTCCAACCTGGGGGACAGAATGAGACTCCGTCTCAAAATAAAAAAAAAAAAAAAGAAAGAAAGAAATAGGTTTTCAGGCCAAGTCTCAGAAGGCACAGGAAGTTGTTGCTGTAGCAATCATCTTTTATTTTATTTATTTATTTGAGACGGAGTCTCGCTCTGTCGCCCAGGCTGGAGTGCAGTGGCACGATCTCGGCTCCTGACCTCATAATCCGCCTGCCTCGCCCTCCTAAAGTGGTGGGATTACAGGCGTGAGCCACCATGCCTGGCCAGCAGTCATCTTTTACAACAAACAAATATGGCTGGGCACGGTGGCTCACATCTATAATCCTAGCACTTTGGGTGATGGGCAGATCACGAGGTCAGGAGACCAGCCTGGCCAACGAGGTGAAACCTCGTCTCTACTAAAAATACAAAAATTAGCTAGATGTGGTGACGCACGCCTGTAATCCTAGCTACTCAGGAGGCTGAGGCAGGAGAATCGCTTGAACCCGGGAGGCAGAGGTTTCAGTGAGCTGAGATTGCGCCACTGCACTCCAGCCTGAGTGACAAAGACTCCATCTCAAAAAAAAAAAAAAAAAAAAAAAAAAACAAAAAAACAAGTAAGTCAAGCACAGTGGCTCATGCATGCCTGTAATCACAGCCCTGTGGGAGGGTGAGGCATGAGGATTGCTTGAGGCCAGGAATTTGAGACTAGCTTGGGCAACATAGTGAGACCCTATCTCTACAAAAAGTAAAATGAATAAATATAACAACTACATACCAGAACTTGGAGGCACTTATTAGCTATTAGTCCTGAGTACTTGTAAACACTGAATAGAAGCTAGCCAAATTTTTAATTCTAATAATAGCTAATACTGATTACTGAAGACTGTCTATGTGCAAGGCACTGTTCCAAGTGCTTTTTTTTTTTGGTATTAACTCATTAAATCCTCACAATCACCCTGTACAGTATTATTACTGTCTCCATGTTACAGGGAGGGAAACTGATGCACAAGGAGACTACGTACCTGCCCAAGTTACACAGCAGTGGATTGGAAGCAGAGGTTCTGTTCCAGCAGCTACATGTCCCCTCCAAGGTGAGGCTATAATACTGATGCCTGAATCTTTGGGGGAGGAGGCAAGTCAAGTGGGCAGAGATTATCCCTATTTGAGACAAGTTTCAGAGAGGGGAAGTGACTTGACTAATGTCACACAGCTGACAAACACTTAAAACTGATGCTGGAACTGGATCTTTTGCGTCTAAACCAAGGGCTCTACTCACTGTTCCAATCTGCCACCAGTACCCAAGCATGGAGGGGACAGGGATCTGGGCTAATAGGGACTTCAGCACAAGACAGGTGCAGTGATGATTCGGAGCCTCCTGAGAATCATCAAGTCTAGTAAATTATGTCACCTAAGCTGACAATTATGTCAGCTAAAATTTATGATGCTTACTATGTGCCAGGCATCGTTCTAAGGCTCAAAATGCATTAACTTTTAAGCTGGGCATGGCGGCTCATGCCTGTAATCCCAGCATTTTGGGAGACTGAGGCGGGTGGATCATTTAATGTCAGGAGTTTGAGACCAGCCTGGCCAACATGGTGAAATCCTGTCTCTAACTGTGGCCGGGTGCAGTGGCTCACGCCTGTAATCTGAGCAGTTTGGGAGGCCAAGGCGGGCAGATCACTTGAGGTCAGGAGTTCGAAACCAGCCTGGTCAACATGGTGAAAGACCATCTCTACTAAAAATACAAAAAAATTAGCTGGGTGTGGTGGCTGGCACCTGTAATCCCAGCTACTTGGGAGGCTGAGGCAGAATTGCTTGAACCTGGGAGGTGGAGGTTGCAGTGAGCCCAGATCGTGCCACTGCACTCCCGCCTGGGCGACAGAGCGAAATTCCATCTCAAAAAAAAAAAAAAAAAAAGCCGGGTGTGGTGGTGCATGCCTGTAATCCCAGCTATTCAGGTAGCCGAGGCACGAGAATTGCTTGAACCCAGGAGGTGGAGGTTGGAGGTTGCAGTGAGCTGAGATTGCCCCACTGAACTCCAGCCTAGGTAACAGAGTGAGACTGTCTCAAAAAAAAAAGCATTAACTTTTAATTTTCACACACCCTATGGTCCCCAGTATACAGATGAGGAAACCAAAGAGCTCAGAGTTCTGGGAAACATGCTCAAAATCACATCAGTAAGCTTTTCTGGTTCCCCAGGAGGATGCTTACCAAAGCTTAGACATGCTGGTGTGACACAGTCAAATTGTAAAAAGAGACACACAGGTGGCCTTGCCTGGCAATAAATATTTTAATTTGTTTCATTTTTATGATGACAAATAATTTTCAAGTTTATTTCCTTGTTTAAATACAAAGCTAAACCACAAACAGGTATAATCAAGACATTGTGTCTCACATTTACACTCTCATCGGATCCTCTTCCAATTTGCTGACCACTGACCAGGCTAGCGAGGGGGTGGGAGGGAAGACTTTCTTAGGTAGCACCGTCGTGAGGCCCGAGGTGGGGTTGGGGGGGAATCAAAGACGAGGACAGGCTCTCATACCTGTCTCCATTCACATTTACCTGGGACCAGGGTGGGCAGAAGACACCAGGTCATGGCTCCTGAGCCCCGGCCCCCTGGACTGAAGGGACAGTGAGTGAGAATCAGTTCTGTGAAGGGCGGGAGGAAGCAGCCACCTATTCCTCCTGCCTTCAGAGTTAAGGTGAAAACCTTAGCCTTATCCTTGATTCCTGGGGGCCGCCGGGCCCTGCGTGCTCCCCTGCACACCTGGGTGCCTTTCTGAGGCTGGCAGCCGTGGCTGGGGTCAGGGGTCCTGGGCTCCTAGGCTCACACCTCAGCTCACAGTTGCGTCCTTGCAGGACACTGGGTGTCTGACAAACACAAGGCCTCGACAGCAGGTCTGGAACTTTCAACCCCAGCAGGATGAGGGGGAATGGGGGGTGGATGTTAGGTAAGTAATTTCTGGTCCCACTACAAAACTTTATTTTTGATTAGAGTACCATTCTCAATCTCTTCTACAAAAAGCAAAAAAAAAAAAAAAAAAAAAAAAAGCAGCCACTTCACTCACTTCAAGACCTATATACATGTAAGTTGTTTTCTGTGGTTTTTTTTTATTTTTAATTTTTTTTAATTTTTATTTTTTTTTAAAATAAATTCAGTGTTCACATTTCTATAAAGAATTAACCCAGTTTCAGGAAACCCTGCCCCAGCAGGGCAGGTAAGCAACACTCTCCCTGCCCACATCTAGTTTGATTTCGCGCCCTGATGCTTCAAGGTGCCCAGAAAAGCGGCAGCTTGTGGAAGAGGAAATCTATGCCCGGCCCGTGCTCGGAGCCCAGGGCTCAGTAAGCTTTAAAGAAAGCAGAGGGGAAGACTAGCTTACTGCAAAACCTTTTTAAAAAATATTCATACACTTCAGTGAGCGCCTGTCGAGACATTAGGACAACAAGAGCTTGGAAACATCCCGTCCAGGCCATTGGGAGGCAGCGTCTTCCTCACACCCCGTCCCTGGATGTCTGGGGTGCAGGGGGAAGGTCCCGGCTCTTCCACTGGAGAAAGGAGACTCACCTGGCTTCCTAGTTCATGTTTGACTCTTTCCTCTAAAACCTGTGCTGAGTCTTTGACTGCATGCACGGGAAGCACAAACGTTCGGCTTGTATGCAAAAAAAGTACAAAAACAACTAGAATATAAAAGTTTTGGTAATATAAGGCCATCTGTTCAAGTCCACCTTGGAAACCTGTAACAGATATTTAAATACTACAGTGAAAAGGCATCTTAATATACTTTTTAAAAACATCTGAAGTAATCTGCTAAGATTAAGTGTGTAAAAAAAAAATTCAATTCCCTTTGAGGGCACTTTGTCCTTTGAAGAAGGGAAGGTGGGGCGGGGAGGGCGCGGGGCCCACCGGTTAATGCTTCAGCCATGGGTGGGCTTCAATGGAAGCCTTGCTGCGGTCCCCATAGTCATACAGGAGCTCCTCCCCAGCCGCGATGTCTCGGGAGGCGATAAGGATGAGGTGAGGTACGCCGTCGATGTCGTGCAGTTTGGTTTGGCAGTTCCCACATTTGCTGTGATTGATCAGTCTTCCTAGGCGATTTGTCTCTCTAGTTGCATCCACGCTGGGGGGGGAGGGAGGGCCAGAGAGGATTAAATGGATAAAGAGGCTTTTTAACCCGGAGAGAGTCACACTTGTGCTCAGCTCTGGTGGGATGTTGATTTAAAGCCATGTGTTTTGGAAAGACTCAATTCATAAAGCTATTTTCCTTTTCCTTTTTAGAGGGGGTCTCGCTCCGTCACCCAGGCTGGGGTGCAGTGGCATGACCATGGCTCACTGCAGCCTCCACCTCCCAGGCTCAAGTCATCCTCCTACCTCAGCCTCCCGAGTAGCTTTGACCACAGGTACATGCCACCATATCAGGCTAATTTTTAATTGTTTTTGTAGAGACAAGGTCTCCCTATATTGCCCAGGCTGGTCTCAAACTCCTGGGCTCAAGTGATCCTCTGGCCTTGGCCTCCTGAGTTTTTGAGATTACATGCATGAGCCACCAGGTCTGGCTCAATTCGCAAAGCAATTTTTTTTTTTTTTTGACAGGGAGTCTTGTCGCTCTGTCGCCCAGGCTGGAGTGCAGTGACGCGATCTCAGCTCACTGCAACCTCTGCCTCCCAGGTTCAAGCAATTATCCTGCCTCAGCCTCCCAAGTAGCTGGGACTACAGGCACGCGCCACCACACCCAGCTAATTTTTGTATTTTTAGTAGAGACGGGGTTTTGTTTTGTTTTGTTTTGTTTTTTGAGACAGAGTCTTGCTCTGTCGCCCAGGCCGGAGTGCAATGGCGCGATCTCGGCTCACTGCAACCTCCACCTCCCAGGTTTAAGAGATTCTCCTGTCTCAGCCTCCCAAGTAGCTGGGACTACAGGTACATACCAATACGCCCAGCTAATTTTTGCATTTTTAGTAGAAACAGGGTTTCACCATGTTGGTCAGGCTGGTCTCGAACTCCTGACTTCAGGTAATCTGCCCGCCTTGGCCTCCCAAAGTGCTGGGATAACAGGTGTGAGGCACTATGCGTGGCCAGCATTTTTTTTTTTTTTTGAGACAGGGTCTCGCTCTGTTGCCCAGGCTAGAGTGCAGTGGGGTGATCACGGCTCTCTGTAGCCTCAACCTCCTAGGCTCAAGTGATCGTCCTACCTCAGCCTCCTGAGTTGCTAGGACTACAGGTGTTCACCACCATGCCTGGCTAATTTTCTTAAATTTTTAAAATTTTTGTAGAGGCAGGGTATATCCCTATGTTGCCCAGGTCTCAAACTCCTGGGTTCTATCAATCTTCCTGCCTCAGCCTCCAAAAGTACTGGGATTACAGGCATGAGCCACTGTGCCTGGCCCAGTTCACAAAGCCATTTTTTTTTTCCGAGATGGTGTCTTGCTCTGTCGCCTAAGCTGGAGTGCAGTGGTGCGATCTCAGCTCACTGCAACCTCTGCCTCCTGGGGTAAGGCAATTCTCCTGCCTCAGCCTCCTGAGTCACTGGGATTAGAAGGGTGCGACACCATGCCAGGCTAACTTTTTTGTATGTTTAGTAGAGATGGGGTTTTGCCAAGTTGGTCTCGAGCTCCTGACCTTCATGATCCATCCACCTCGGCCACCCAAAGTGCTGGGATCACAGGCATGAGCTACCATGCCTGGCCCACAAAGCTATTTTTGAGAGCCTGCACAGGCCCTGGGTGGGGGGAAGGGGTAGGACCCAAAGGGCTCTTTATGGAGGCACAGGAGGAAATGGTAGAGTTTCACAAAATAAATGGATTAAAAAAATCAACCACGACGGGCGTGGTGGCTCACGCCTGTAATCCCAGCACTCTGGGAGGCTGAGGCGGGTGGATTACCTGAGGTCAGGATTTCAAAACCAGCCTGGCCACCATAGTGAAACCCTGTCTGTGCTAAAAATACAAAATTAGCTGGGCATGGCGGCGCATGCCTGTAATCCCAGTTACTTGGGAGGCTGAGGCAGGAGAATTGCTTGAACTTCAGAAGTGGAGGTTGCAGTGAGCCAAGATCGCGCCACTGCACTCCAGCCTGGACAACAAGAGTGAAACTCCATCTCAAAAAGAAAAAAAAAAAAAAATCAACTCCACTGGTCCTAGCCAGGAAAGAGCTGCTCTGGCCAAATGCCCTGAAGGAGAGCCAGGTGAGCTGCTTAACAGGTTTTCATGTGACTAGCCCACTTCTCCCCTTGGATGAGATAACATCCAGGACAGCTCTAATTCCAAACATTAAAAATGGGAAGCTGGGGCCAGGCATGGTGGCTCATGCCTGTAATCCCAGCACTTTGGGAGGCCAATGCGGGCAGGTCACAAGGTTAGGAGAACGAGACCATCCTGGCTAACACAGTGAAACTCTACTAAAAATACAAAAAATTAGCCGGGCATGGTGGCATGTGTGTGTAGTCCCAGCTACTCAGGAGGCTGAGGCAGGAGAATCGCTTGAACCTGGGAGGTGGAGGTTGCAGTAAGCCAAGATTGCGCCGCTGCACTCCAGCCTGGGTGACAGAACGAGACTCCGTCTCAAAAAAAAAGAGAAGCTGGGGCCAGGAGCAGTGACTGACACCTGTAATCCCAGAACTTTGGGAGGCTGAGGCGGGCAGACCACCTGAGGTCAGACCAGCCTGGCCAACATAATGAAATCCCATCTCTACTAAAAAAAAACATAAGAATTAGCTGGGTGTGGTGACGCACACTTGTAATCCCAGTTACGTGGGAGGCTGAGGCAGAATACCTTGACCCCGGGAGGTGGAGGCTGCAGTGAGCCAAGACTGTGCCACTGCACTCCAGCTTGGGCGACAGATCGAGACTCAAAAAAAAAAAGGAAGCAGGGGATAACTGCGTCACAGCTTTGAAAAAAGGCAACAACAGGCCGGGCGCAGTGGCTCGCGCCTGTAATCCTAGCACTTTGGAAGGCCAAGGCGGGTGGATCGTCTGAGGTCAGGAGTTCAAGACCAGCTTGGCCAATGTGGCAAAATTCCATCTCTATAAAAATACAAAAAAAAAAAATTAGCTGGGCTACTCCGGAGGCTGAGGCAGGAGAATTCTTTGAGCCCAAGAGGAGGTTGAGTGAGCCGAGATCACACCACTGCCCTCCAGCCTGGGCAACAGAGCAAGACTCCGTCTCAAAAAATTAAAAAAAAAAAAAAGTCAACAACAACAAAATCAGAAGACTGGCCACCAAACAGAATCAGGAGTTCCTGGCCCTTTGGCCTCTCCTCACTGCCCAGAGGACAGAAAAGCCACTCTAAGCAACAGTGGACTCACCAGTAGGTTTTGCTCAGATACTGAAAATAGTACATGTAGCAGCCCGTGGAAGGGTCCTGTGCGTACAGAGCCTCCCGTTTCTTGGCGTCGGTGATCTCGATGAGGTCCCCGTGGTATTCCACCACAAAGTCACCCCGGGAGAACTGCTTGGTGGCAATCACACCCCTGCCTTTGCCATCGATGAGGTCAATCTGTCAGAAGGTGGTAAGAGAGGGTGTTGGTTCATAATAGCAATGGATGCCACTGTGCACAGCAGGTCTCTGGGGAGCTGGGGGCTTACCCCAGTCTTTAACAGCTGTACTGAGCTATGTCATAAAATTCACTCACTTTACTTGTACAGGTTGATGGGTTTTATGAAGTGTATACAGCTGTGCAACCGTCACTACAGGCCAGCTCTAGAACATTCCCTCACTCCACAAATGTGGTTCCTTGGTGCTCATCTGCAAAGCAGTTACATCAGAGCTCGTGAGAGATCTGCTAGGTGGAGACTGCCCCATTTTGTAGATGAGGAAACTGAGGCTTAAAGAGGCACAACCACGTGTCTGAGGCCACACAGCTAGGCGGTGACACAGCTCAAATCCACACACCTGGTTTCTCTGTCTAGGGGCTGTGCGCTATGCCTTCCTAGGCGAACAGCAGGCCCAGTGTTCTGGGTCTCTACCTCATTCCACAATTTATCTCCTGTGTCTCCTCACTCTATTCTACATGGAGTTGAATGGGCTTGCTGGAGGGGCCCAGGACTTAAGCTGGAATCCCTTTAGGTGGTGGGTGGAAGTGGAACTTTCTGAACCCTGAGCCCTAGTCTAGGCCCATCTGAGCCCCACTGTGGAGAGTACTTCCCCTCTCGCCCAAACTGAGTGTGCTTGAAATACACAGTAAGAGAAAAGCACATTTCTTGGGCATTGTCATTATCTAGGAAAACAGAGTTTAAAAATGTATTAGTTTCTCCTTTTAAAAGTTTCCCTGGGCATCAGCTACATATTGTATAATCCGATTTATATGAAGTGTCCAGAAGAGCAACTCCACTGAGACAGAAAGCAGCTGAGTGGCTGCCAGGGGCTGGGCAGGGGAGAGGCGGGGATGGTGGGCAGTGGTAAGTAATGGGTAAGGGTTTCCATTTGGGAGGATGAAAAAATTCTGAAATTAGACAGGGATGATGGTTGCATTGCATTGTGAATGTACAAAAAGCCACTGAATCGTTTAACCACAATTTCTAAGAAAAGCTTCCCCTGGATAACATTTATATACAAAGCCCATTTATGTTTCCTTCATAAGACATTTCCTTAACAAGTTTTGGTATTTGGCTCTTCGACAATCTAATAGAGTCTGCCTGGTCACCATGGCCATTAGAGGGTTAAAGCCACATGGTGGCCACTCTCAGCCACGGGACCAGGGAAGGTAAGCTCTTCCAGCTTTAGCTACGATGCAGCAAGCACAGCAGCCCCTTACCTTCATTCCTTCTTCCTTCCCACTTTCAATCAATTCATCTATTCTTTTCCTTTCTTCAGACTGGGCAGAGAGAAAGAAAAACAGCATCAGTATCCTCTCCTAGGCCCATCGTGGATAGCTTGACGGTCTTGAGCCCTGATTGCCCAGGCCATGCCCACTGGGCTACAACTGCCCTCATTTGGCATCACTGGGGATGATGGGTCCCCAGTGATGGCAAAGCCCTCAAGTATCCCTCCTTTTCTCATCACCCATCTGTTGTGGAAGATGTCACCTGGGGTCCAACTGGATCAGGAGGGAAACAGTGGGGACCCAAGAACAGAATGGGGCTTGTAGGTACGTTCTGTTGCCCATGCAGCACGTTAAAAAATGTCCAATTTGCCCACACTTGAAAATCAGGCCTCTGACTTCATAGAAAATCAGGTACAGCGGGCCAGGTGCGGTGGCTGGCTCACGCCTGTAATCACAACACTTTGGGAGGCCAAGGCGGGCAGATCATAAGGTCAGGAGTTCGAGAACAGCCTGGCAAATATGGTAAAACCCTGTCTCTATTAAAGATACAAAAATTAGCCAGGTGTGGTGGCAGGAGCCTGTAGTCCCAGCTACTAGGGAGGCTAAGGCAGGAGAATCGCTTGAACCTGGGAGGTGGAGGTTGCAGTGACAGTGATTGTGCCACTGCACTCCAGCCTGGGCGACAGAGCAAGACTCCATCTCAAAAAGAAAAAAAATCAGGTACAGCAGGTCAGAGGCTGTGCCCTTTGGATGGGACACACGTGGTCCACATCCCTCTGGTCTGATGGCTCATACTTCTGTTTAGGATCTCTGAGATTCACCTGTATGGAGGCCACCACCATGGATAAGAAGAGGGCCTCCAATCCCCAAGGTCAATACAGCCCTGAACAGAGAACTGGGAGGGGGCACCCCCGGATCCACTTCTCCTCTAAGGCCACCCCTCCTGCACCTACCTCCATTCCTAACCCTGGGTTCTACTGCTCTGCCATTGCACAGATACTATGGAGCAAAAGGGAACCAAGTAAAGACAGATCAGAAGCTCCAAACCAGTGTGGCTCACCCCAAACCAGCATGTCTTGACGGCACAGACTTTCACCAAACCAGATGGCACGTGTCGGGAGCCTGACACCAACTGCTGAGCTCAGCCCATTCCCCCTACACAGAGGCCCAAACCAGCTTGCAGCTTTTCCAGACACTCAATCCACACCTGCAGTGTGCCAGGCGCTGCAGTCTATGCTGGGAACAATGGTGAATGAGTAACCTCAAGAACATTCCCAAATCCTGCCACATCCTCTCCATCTCCATTCCCACTGCGGCCCAGCCACGGCCCCCTCGCTAGTCACCAGGCTTTCACTCTGACCCCAGGGAACACTCAGTTCTCCACATGGCAGCCAGAGGGGTCTTTTAAAATGTAAATGAGGCCAGGGGCGGTTTGCTCTGTCCTGTAATCCCAACACTTCAGGAGGACCAGGAGGAAGGATCGCTTAAGGACAGGAGTTAGAGACCAGCCTAAGCAACAGATCCAGACTCTGTCCCTACAAAAAATAAATAAGCTAGGTATGATGGCATACACCTTTGGTCCCAGCTACTCTAGAGGCTGAGGAAGGAGGAGGATTGCTGGAGCCCAGGAGGTTGAGGCTGCAGTGAGCCATGACTGCACCAACGCACTCCAGCCTGGGCGACAGAGTGAGACCATGTGTTAAAAACAACAGAAAACGGCCAGGCGCGGTGGCTCACGCTTGTAATCCCAGCACTTTGGGAGGCCGAGGCGGGCGGATCACAAGGTCAGGAGATCGAGACCACGGTGAAACCCCGTCTCTACTAAAAATACAAAAAAATTAGCCGGGCGTGGTGGCGGGCGCCTGTAGTCCCAGCTACTCAGAGAGGCTGAGGCAAGAGAATGGCGTGAACCCGGGAGGCAGAGCTTGCAGTGAGCCGAGATTGCGCCACTGCACTCCAGCCTGGGTGACAGAGCGAGACTCCGTCTCAAAAAAAAAAACAAAAAAACAAAAAACAATAAAAAAACAGAAAACATGACCAGACATGGTGGCTCACGTCTGTTATCCCAGCACTTTGGGAAGCTGAGGTGGGTGGATCACTTGAGGTTAGGAGTTTGAGACCAGCCTGGCCAACATGGCAAAACCCCGTCTCTACTAAAAACACAAAAATTAGCTGGGCGTGGTGGCTCACATTTGTAATCCTAGCACTTTGGGAGGCCGAGGCGGGTGGATCACAAGGTCAGGAGTTTGAGGCCAACCTGACCAACATGGTGAAACCCCGTCTCTACTAAAAATACAAAAACTAGCTGGGCGTGGTGGCAGGCGCCTATAATCCCAGCTACTTGGGAGGCTGAGGCAGGAGAATTGCTTGAACCCGGGAGGTGGAGGTTGCAGTGAGCCGAGATCGCACCACTGCACTCCAGCACAGGCTACAGAGTGAGACTGTCTCAAAAAAAAAGAAAAAAAAAAATTTGCAAAATAAAAAGATTTTAAAAACTTTTTGGCTGGGCACGGTGGCTCACGCCTGTAATCCCAGCACTTTGGGAGGCCGAGGTGGGTGGATCACAAGGTCAGGAGATCAAGACCATCCTGGCTAACATGGTGAAACCCCGTCTCTACTAAAAACACCAAAAATTAGCCAGGTGTGGTGGCGGGCACCTGTAGTCCCAGCTACTTGGGAGGCCTTTTTAATTATTTTTTAAGATGAGGTCTCACGGCCGGGCTCAGTGGCTCACGCCTGTAATCCCAGCACTTTGGGAGGCCAAAGCAAGTGGATTATGAGGTCAGGCGTTTGAGACCAGCCTGGCCGACACAGTGAAACCCCGTCTCTACTGAAAATACAAAATTAGCTGGGCGTGGTGGTAGGCGCCTGTAATCCCAGGTACTCAGGAGACTGAGGCAGGAGAATCACTTGAACTCGGGAGGTGGAGGCTGCAGTGAGCCAAGATCGCGCCATTGCACTCCAGGCCAGGTGACAGTGTGAGACTCTGTCGCAAAAAAAACGAAACAAAAAAACCACAAAAGATGGGGTCTCACAATGTTGCCCAGGTTGGTACTGAACTTCTTGCTCTCAAGTAATCCTCCCACCTCAGCCTCCAAAGTAGCCGGTGTCTTTTTTGTTGTTAATTACTCCCCATTCGAAAACAAGCCCTAGGGGCTGGTCTAGTTTACTGTGGACTCTCCTGGTCTAGAACAGTGCACACAGCAGGCCCTCAAAGCAACACCACCACCATCACACACACAACCACCTTGCTGTGTGACCCATTCATTGCAAGTGTGCAGAGAGTGCTGAGAAGTACAGTGGCCCGTGTAAACGGGAGTGATCATGGAAAGACTGGGGTAGCGGAATGGGGGTTTTTCTTTTTTTTTTTTTGAGACGGAGTCTCGCTCTGTCGCCCGGGGTGGAGTGCAGTGGCGCAATCTCAGCTCACTGCAAGCTCCGCCTGCCGGGTTCACGCCATTCTCCTGCCTCAGCCTCTCCGAGTAGCTGGGACTACAGGCGCCCGCCACCACGCCCGGCTAATTTTTTGTATTTTTTAGTAGAGACGGGGTTTCACCGTGGTCTCGATCTCCTGACCTTGTGATCCGCCCGCCTCGGCCTCCCAAAGTGCTGGGATTACAAGCGTGAGCCACCGCGCCCGGCATGGAATGGGGGTTTTTCTGCTGGGACCGAACACGGCAGGTAGGAGATGCGCAGAGGGAAGCTGGGACCAGACCAGATGCCCCAGCACAAAGCCAGGGAGGCTGTCTCCCAAAGGCCTGGAATTTGGGGCCTGCAAACAACCAGCCCTGAGTTTCCTAAAGGGAATTCTGGCAGGAACCCACAGATGGGCCTAGAGGGAGATGGAGTGGGAGGGATACAAGGTTGGAACTAGGGCAAGCGAGGAGCGCCTGTGACCAGGAAGGAGGGGACCTTCCCGAATGGAATCAGCAGGCTGCTTGCACATCTGGCCCTGGGGCTGAGCTGGGCATGAGGAAGCCCAGCCATTGCCAAGAGGCATGGTCCCTGCCCCACTGCTGGCTGCCACCCCACCCACAGCCAGGCTGGCGGGCCAAGGGGCCGCTGCAGTGAAGCACTTGGTGGGTAGGGCATCTCTCCAAGGCCCACCTTGTGTCCAAACCCAGCAGCCCTGATCCCACCCTGTTGCCCAGAACTCACGCCCTGGTGCCAGGCCCGCCCTGGCTGCTGTCTTCAGCCTCAGTGGAGGTATACAAGAGGCTCTGAATTGCAGTTTCACCCCAGACCATCTGGCCAACAACAGGCCCTATTATGCCCCACCCACCTGGATCCACAGCCTGGGCCCAACATGGCAGTCAGGTCAGGACTGACCCCACCCTTCAGATGAACCCCAGCTGTCCCGTTCTTGGGCTTTATCTGTGCAGTCAGAAAATACTCCACCCTGACCAGCTCCAGCCACGTCATCCCGGCCAGCTATGGCCTCCCTGCCCTGGCCAGCAACAGCTTGCATGGCTGCACTCAGCAGAGCCAACACAAACAGTGGTGGGCACAGCATGGCTCCTGGTCCAGGAACAGGGCGAGCTTTCTTGTGTTTGCAGACCGTGGTTTAGGGAAGCAAGTGCGTTCTTCCCTTCTGCTCATCTGCTGCAAGATTTAGCAGACCTGCATCCTGTCCCATCGCAGCCTTCACTTTGCCCAGCACAAACTCTTGCTTCTTATTAACAAGGCCAACTTGGCTCCCCCCACCCTAAAGTCCACAGCAGCCCTTGGTGGGCGCTCAGCAGAGGCCCTGTGTGTGGGCACACCGCAGCTCCAACCCTGGCTGGGAGGTGTCTGGGATTCTGTGGCCTGGCATCACCTCACCGTCTGCAGTGCTGTCTTTTTTTTTTTTTTTTTTTTTAAGACGGAGTCTTGCTCAGCCACCCAGGATGGAGTACAGTGGTGCGATCTCAGTTCACTGCAACCACCGCCTCCTGGGTTCAAGTGATTCTCCCGTCTCAGCCTCCCGAGTAGCTGGGATTACAGGCACCTGCCATCATGCCTGGCTAATTTTTGTATTTTAGTAGAGACAAGGTTTCACCATGTTGGCCAGGCTGGTCTCGAATTCCTGACCTCAGGTGATCCGCCCACCTGGGCCTCCCAAAGTGCTAGGATTACAGGCGTGAGCCACCGCACCTGTCCCAGTGCTATCTTTAAGAGTGACCTAGCAGGCCAGGCACGGTGGCTCACGTCTGTAATCCCAGCACTTTGGGAGGCTGAGGTGGACGGATCACCCGAGGTCGGGAGTTCGAGACCAGCCTGACCAACATGGACAAACCCAATCTCTACTAAAAAAAAAAATACAAAATTAGCTGGGTGTGGTGGCGAATGCCTGTAGTCCCAGCTACTCAGAAGGCTGAGACAGGAGAATCACTTGAACCCAAGAGATGGAGGTTGCGGTGAGTCGAGATCACGCCATTGCACTCCAGCCTGGGCAACAAGAGCAAAACTCCGTCTCAAAAAAAAAAAAAAAAAAAAAAAAAAAAAGTGACCTAGCACAGCCTCCCACTGCCGACAAATGTTTTAAACAGCTCATTCTTGGCTGAAAGACATTGCCTTTTTCAGGCAATAAAACCAAAGCTGCTCTCTGTGGGGAAGAAAATGGACCTTTTTTAAAAATTTTTTTAAATGAAGCTTCATCAATTAAAAGAAAAAGAGAAAGAATACTAGACCACTGTGTATCTGCGCATTTAACATCAAGAACGCTGAAGGAGTCCGCATGAGGGCTGAAATGCTGAAACTGCCAAAGCCGGGGTCCCCATCTCTCTGTGTAGGATGCAATCCTGAGCGCCTCTCCCAACCCGGTGGTCACTGTCGGAGTGAGGGGGAGTAGAGGGGCAGCCCCAGGTGTCCCTGAGGGGGAAGAGCAGAGGGACCTGCCATGCCCTGGGTTTCCTTCACAGGAAGGCAGTAACCACACCTCACTGCAGCAAATATTGACTGCCTGACGCATAGCTCAGCCCTCTGCAAACATGGCAGTGGAGGTCTGCACAGGCCAGCTGGCCTTCCAGCCAGTACTGTTCACTGGTCTGCAGGCTCCTAGCATGGCAGCAGCGTGGGAAAGAGCAGACGGGAGTGACAACACTGAGGAAGCAGGGGTGGCGATAGTAACAGTTAGCTGGCACTTACTGAGTGCCAAGCATGGTTCTAAGGGTTCCTCTTGCATGACCACATTTACTGAATGCTCACCACAACTCTAGCAGGTACTACATTGCTGTACCATTTTACAGACTGGAGAGCCAAGGCATGGACAGGGTAAGTGACTGGCCTGAGGCTACGCAACCAGCAAGTGGTTCCAAGCCACTGCTGTTTACCACCCTGGGCCACAACATGGAAACTTCCAGAAAACAGACAAGCCTCTGAAAGAACAGGCAGCCTTTCCCACAGTCCCAGGCTCCCAATGGCTCTGCCAACAAGTCCTGGAAAATCCACCTTCAGAGTCGCGCCTGGCTTTCCCTGCCACATGCTACAAGTCACAAGGTTCCTTCACACAAGTGTCTTAACCAAGCCCTGCAGTGACCCCAGCAGAAAGGCAGGACAAGCTTTGTGAGGATCCCCGATAGATCCAGGAGAAAACCAAGTCCACAGGGGCCAAGAGACTTGCCCCAAGATGACGAAAACAAGGCTCAGGACACACACACATACGCATACGCCAAGCACTGCCTGGTGGGCCACCCTGCCCCTCCACGAACTGGAATTTAAAGCACGTGACTACCTGCAGCTCGGCTTTGCTCTTCCTGGAGCTCCTTCGGACAGGGTAGAAATCCGTAAGTTTGCGATTCTGTTGCGTTTTTCCTTGAGCTCTGGGTAAAAGGGGAAGAGAAGAAAATAAATATCACGACTGAAAACCTAGAGGCACACAGCTCCTCAGAAGGCACACACCGAGGAGGCACACAACTCCTTGGAGATGATGTCACTTAAACACCTTTGTCCACTGCAGCCTGCGGGTCACTCAGTCATCTGCCCATGAGGGCCTCAGAGGAGTTTCAAAGACGGGCTGCTGGCTGGACACAGTGGCTCATGCCTGTAATGCCAACACGCTGGGAGGCTGAGGCAGGAGGATCACTTGAGCCCAGGAGTTCAAGACCAACCCAGGCAACACAGCAAAACCCTGTCTCTAAAAAAAGGAAAGAAATTAGCCGGGCATGGTGGCGCACACCTATGGTCCCAACTACTCGGAAGGCTGAAGTAGGAGGATCACTTGGTCCTGAGAGGTTGAGGCTGCACTGAGCTACTGCACTCCAGCCTGGATGACAGAATAAGACCCTGTCTCAAAAAAACACAACAGTCGGGCATGGTGGCTCATGCCTGTAATGCCAGCACGTTGGGAGGCTGAGGCAGGCAGATCACGAGGTCAGGAGTTTGAAACCAGCCTGACCAACATGGTGAAACCTTGTCTCTAATAAAAATACAAAAATAAGTGGGACATGGTGGCACGCACCTGTAATCCCAGCTACTCAGGAGGCTGAGGCAGGAGAATCGCTAGAACCCAGGAGGTGGAGTTTGCAGTGAGCCGAGATCGCACTATTGCACTCCAGCCTGGGCAACAAGAGACTCTGTCTCAAAAAAAATAAAAAAATAAAACACCAACCACCAAAAAAAACAAACAAAAAAATAAATTTAAAAAACAAAGGCTGCTTATGCTGGGGTGGGTGAGGAGGGGAGGAAGTAGAGGCTGTTGAACTCTGGACCCACGCCAGATCCAGAATCTGACAAACAGTGGCATCCCTGCTGATGACTCGGATCATCTGAGTCTTTGACATGAGAGAGGCTGAGAGATGGCCACTGAACCCCCATGGGCACCTGAGCAGGCTTCCCTGGGGTCAGAGGAACCAAACTGCTCCACGTTAGGAAGAGGACTGAAGGGGGCACTTACTTTTTTCGGGGGGCCTGTTTGCCCTTGATGGGCTTTTTCAGGGCTTGCTTGGCGATGGCTGCATTGGTGGAATCACAAGATGAGGGTGGAGTTTTTGGAGGTTCTGCTGCTTCAGATTTTTGGTTTGGAAAAGGTGCCAGGGGACCTCTCCTGGTGTCTTTGATCTTCTGTTCCTCGGACTTCATGGCGCTCCGTACTGCGTTCCCAGCATTTCTTTTCTCTGCAGGTGGAGGTGGGGGAAAGACAGGGGTTTATTCTGTACTCTGTCTCTCAATTTCCAGACCACCAGCTGCATTCTAAGACAAGCTTTGAGAAGACAGGATCCTGGGTTTGTCAGGCAGGAGTGCCCTTGGCCTGTTAAGCCCCGTGTCTGCTATGGGCTATGACAGGAGGAGTGCCTAGCTCCAGCTCGATTTTTTGACCAAGACACTGGGCAGAGGTTTTAGGCTTTTGCGTCTTGACGTGGGAGATGGAGAGCCTGTGAGGCAGAGGCACCAGAGACGGAGACGCCGGCAAGGGCGCTTGATCAATAGCTTTCAGGAATCAGGTTGCAGACTCAGATCAAAAGCTCTATTCCTGAAGGCTGGGACAGCATTAGGGGACAGAAGTAAGGTGACAAAGCAGAAACTCTTCCCCAAGAGCTGCCTGGCACCCTTCATTTCAGACTCTGAAGAAAAAGAAGGTCCCCTTCTAGTGGGGTTGAAGCCCCAGGTTCACAGCAGTTCTCAGCATGGTGCCCCAGCAGACTGGCCTGGGTATCAGGAGACACACTGCAATGATCTGTCACTTAAAACACTTGTGGAGTGCCAGTGTTGGAAAACTGCTTACCTTTTTAAAAAATGTTTTACTTTTAAATAACTAAGTAAATAGGCTGGACACGGTGTCTCATGCCTGTAATCCCAGCGCTTTGGGAGGCCGAGGCGGGCGGATCACCTTAGGTCGGGAGTTCGAGACCAGCCTGGCCAATATGCTAAAACCCCATCTCTACTAAAAATACAAAAATTAGCCAGGTGTACTGGCGGGCACTTGTAATCCCAGCTACTCAGGAGGTTGAGGCAGAACTGCTTGAACCTGGGAGGTGGAGGTTGCAGTGAGCTAAGATCATGCCATTGCACTCCAGCCTGGGCGACAGAGTGAGACTCTGTCAAAAAAAAAAAAAGAAAGAAAAAAAATTAAGTAAATAGTATGCTGCTCACAGATGTAAAATGGTGCAGCCACTTTAGAAACAGTTTGGCATTTTCCCAAAAAGTTAAACACAGTTACCATATGACCCAGCAATTTCACTCCTAGGCATCTATTCCAGAGAATTAAAAACATATGTCCCCAAAAAAATCTATGCAGGAATGTAACAGCTTATTTGTAATAGCCAAAAAGTGGAAACAACCCAAATGTCCATCAACAGATGAATAAACAAAATGTGGCCTATCCACACAAGGGAATATTATCCAGCCATAAAAAGGAATGAAGGGCTGGGCAGGGTGGCTCCCCTGAGGTCAGGAGTTCAAGACCAGCCTGGCCAAGATGGTAAAACCCCATCTCTACTAAAAATATAAAAACATTGGCCAGGTATGGTGGTGTGCGCCTATAATCCCAGCTATTTGGGAGGCTGAGGCAGGAGAATCGCTTGAACCTGGGAGGCGGAGGTCGCAGTGAGCCAAGATTGCACCATTGCACTCCAGCCTGGGTGAGAGAGAGAGACTCCTTCTCAAAAATAAAAAAAAGGAATGAAGCACTGATACTTATTACACCATGGATGGACCTTGAAAATATGATGCTCAGTTAAAGAAGCCAGACACAAAAGGCTACGTATTTTGTGATTCCATCCATATGAAACGTCCAGAACAGGCAAATCCATAGAGACAGAAAGTGCTTTAATGGTTGCCTTGGACTAGAGGGATAGGGGAATCGAAGGTGACGCCTAATGGGTACCTTTCTGGGGTGATGGAAACATTCTGGAATTAGACCGTGGTAATGGTTGCACAACTCTGTGAATATACTAAGAACCACCGACTCAAATGCTTTAAAATGAACGTTATGATATATTAACTATATCTAGATAAACAAAACAGAAAAATAAATAAATACATTAGGCCAGGCACAGTGACTCCGCCTGTAATCCCAGCACTTTGGGAGGCCAAGGTGGGTGGGCCGCCTGAGGTCAGGAGTTCAAGACCAGCCTGGCCAACATGGTGAAACCCCATCTCTACTGAAAATACAAAAAATTAGCCGAGTGTGGTGGCGGGCACCTGTAATCTCAGCTACTTGGGAGGTTGAGGCAGGATAATTGCTTGAACCCGGGAGATGGAGGTTGCAGTGAGCCGAGATCGCACCACTGCACTCCAGACTGTAAGACAGAGCAAGACTCTGTCCAAAGAAAAAACAAACAAAAACCATTAAAACCATCCAGATCTTTCTTCCTCCTCTACACACCTTCCTGGGTGAAATCAGAGAGAATTAAAGCCAGGACATCAGGCCCAGGAGTATGTGGTGCCCGTGAACATCATCTGTCACTCAGTCTGTATCACAGCAGAATTATGGACAAGAGCCTGGACCTTGGGGTCTCCAAAGTCCAGCTGACCTAAATTCTTTTTATTTTTATATTAGAGATGGGGTTTCTCTCTGTTGCCCAGGCTGGAGTGCAGTGGCATGATCAACAGCTCACTGCAGCTTTAAACTCCTGGGCTCTAGGGATCCTCCTGCCTTAGCCTCCCAAGCAGCTGGGACTATACAGATGCATGCCACCCTGCCAGGCTAATTTTTTTAATTTTCATTTTTGTAGAGACGAGTCCTCACTATGTTGCCCAGGCTGGTCTCAAACTTCTGGGCTCAAGCGATCCTCCTGCCTTGGCCTACCGAAGTGCTGGAATTACAAACCCAAGCCACCATGCCCAGACTCTGACCCAAAATTCTAATCATGGCCATTTAGTAAAACCATGAGCCAAATACACTAGCTTGTATACCAGGCCACCATTTGGTACAATGTATAGACTGCCCTATTTTAAAGGACTAGAGTCTGGGCAACTACCATTTATAGATGATAGCGCCTCTCCCCAACCCTATGGGCAGGAATTCTAAGTGCCACAGGTCCAGGGATGAGCTGGCAGTCCAGGGTTGAAGAGCTGGCACATGGAGTCCATCACAAAGCTCTCTGGCATCCACGCTGCAACCACCCTTCAAAACAGTCCTGTGTGTGTGAGGTCAGACTCCTCTCTCCCCATTTACAGATGACAGAACGGAGGCTCAGAAGAGAGCAACAACCTATCTAGCCTCCTTCTTTCAGGTGGCAAACTTAAGATTGGAACCCAAGTCATCTGAAGATCAAATAAAACAATATTGCCCTGTGTACCTGGGGGAAATCAAGCACAGGGTGGGCTCCTGTCCCCAGTCTAGGGCTTGCCCGGCCCTGGTTCTCAGATCCGGCCCCAGAGGTCATGCCAAATCGTCATTTATGACACTTTCTGTTAGCGAACACAAGGCTTCCTTGTATGGAGCTGCTGGCAGCCAGAGGCTCTGCTTCTTTCAGACAAGTTTTAATTAGAAGAGAGCATGGTGAATTGGGGAAAGCTGACACTCCCCACTGCAGCTTTGAAAGGGAGTATTTGAATTAGAGCAAGATGTCTAAGAGGTTTCAGTTTGTTTTGCAAGACCAGACAGTTTTCATTAACCCTGTATTTTCGGGTTCAATATTTTAACTCCAAATCTCATTGCAGAGGATGCTGCTTCAGAGACTAATACCAAACGCTTGAGTGGCAAGAAACTTTAGAAATGGGGTCAAGGCAGCTAGGCGCGGTGGCTCATGCCGGTAATCCCATCATTTTGGGAGGCCAAGGCGGGTGGATCACCTGAGGTCAGGAGTTCGAGACCAGTCTGGCCAACGTGGTGAAATCCCGTCTCTACCAAAAATGCAAAAATGAGCTGGGCATGGTGGCGGCCGCTTGTAATCCCAGCTACTCGGGAGACTGAGGCAGGAGAATTGCTTGAGCCCAGGAGGCGGAGGTTGCAGTGAGCTGAGATCGTGCCATTGCACTCCAGCCTGGGCGACAAGAGCGGAAATCTGTCTCAAAAAAAGAAAAAGAAATGGGGTCTAGGCCAGCTCATAAAAGGGAAGGAAGTCAGTTCCCTGCATGAACACATTAGTGAGGTCTGCAATCGCCTGGTCTGTACAACCCGAATTCATGACTTCTGCACTTTCAGCACTTGTGAGCCCTCTCTAATTGTGGGTCAGGTATGCTATTTTTGCAACTAAGCAAGACAATCAAGCTTGAAGGACATGCTAACTCTTGTGAAAGCAGGGAGAACCTGTCAGACCAACAGGGCACACACCCTGGGACAAGCCACTCTTTCAGCAGCAAGACAGAACATGGCTCAAACCTCTCGAATCTGAGACTGAAAAGGCTGGATAAATACATATGTGCATTCTTGCAGAGGACAGAGGCTTCTGCAACCCAACCAGCTGGGATCAGAACGAGGCTATTTCAAAAGCTTACCTTCTCGTTTCCTGTAGATTCCGGCTAATGGTTTCCCCTGGCATTTGACTTCGTGATGTGTAACTGAGTTCTCTTCCTGAAGGGGGAAACGCATTCCAGAGCATTTGTTCGGGCTCATGTAGGAATAGATCTTTGACTGCCCGGTAAATACGTTCTCCTAAAAAGACAAAAGCATATTCTGAAAGAGGCTTGAAGAAAAAGATCCTAGAGCATTCACGAGGAGGAGGAATACAAAAGATGAAAATCAGACACACCGTTTTTCAAAAACTGGGCTACCAGGGGATGCCAGCCCCCGTTGTCTCAGGAGAGCACTGGCAGGTTTGGAATCCCAGGTCCAGTGAAACGTTTCCTGAATGCCCTGGTCTCTAAATCACTAAGGGGACAGCTGGCCAGCAGGAGAGTCGGCTGCAACCCAAGGTCTATATAGGAAGGAGACAGCCTACCCGCAACAGGGAGGTCAAAAGGACCCGGGCATGTGAAGAGCTAGGCTATCTTTAGGAGTTCACTCCCCTGGCAGAAGCCGCAGGGACTCAGCACAGAAACAGGCCCCGGGGAACCTGATTAACCACTTGGTGCTGAGGGCGGCTGGAGGGCCTGTCAGTACAGCCAGAGCCCCATGCGTGCCCGAGCCTGACCCCTCTCAAATCACTGCAGCCCCGCAGTCTCCCACGGCTGCGACGGGAGGACTTCTCTCAGGGTGACTGGGGAAGCTGGGAAGAGCAGGAGCCACAGCCAGCGCATTCGGGGCGGCCACTTTGTTGCAAGCCGCACCTGGGCGTCAGTAAGAGAGTGGACGGGGCGGTGGGGCGGTTCAGGTCACTGCGGACGTCTCTGGGCTTGGGGCCCCTCCTCTGAGTATGTACAGACGGAGGAGGGCGTCCCCAGAAGCAACGCGGGGCCCTCGCCGCCTAAGGGACCATTCAACACCGAGGCGGCGAGACCCATGACCTCTCCGAGGGGCCCGCGCAGGCCCCGCACAGCCTGGGACGGCGGCCACCTCCGGGGAAGTAGGGTCTCGGGCTGCGGAGACGCCATGAAGGTGCAGTCAAACTTTTCCGAGGTCAAACACTGCCAGGCTCATGGCGGAGCCGTGTGGGCGCCACTCCCAGCCAGGCGGCAGCAAAGGAAGCGGCCCGGCCGGGCGCCCCGGGGCGGCGCGGGCGGGTACCCGGGGTCGCCCATGTGCTCGCGGCCCCGGCCCGGCGGGCGCGCCGCAGGGGTGCGGGGAGGGTGCCTGCTTACCCCGTCGGTGCGGGGCCTCCCCGGGCCCCTCCGCTCCACCATCTCCGGGCCCGGGGCCGTCGCTGCCACCGCCGCCGCCGCCGCCGCCGCCTCCACCGCGCGGGGCTTGGACATCTTCCTGCCTGGAGAGGGGGACCCGGGGGAAGCGGGGGAGGGGGCGCTCAGGGCGCGGCGGGGCGGGGAGCGGGGCCGCCCGGGCCGGGCGCCGCGACGGCGCCTCCCGCCGCAGCCATATTTCGAGGCCCCGGCTCTGGTGAGCCGCCCGCGCCTCCGGGAGGGCCGGGTCGGAGCCCGCGTCGCCCTCCCGCCGCCCGGCCCGGCCGGGCCCCGCGCGCCGCCCGCCCCCCGCGCGGCCGGGCCCGACACACCCACCTGCAGCCCGGCCAGGCCCATGGCGGCGCGCCCCGCGCCCTCGCCGCCGCCGCCGCCGCGGCCCGGCCACCACCGCTGCCGCTGCCGCTGCTGCTGCTGCTGCCGCCGCCACCAGCGCCGCCGCGGCGCCCCGGGGAAGGGCCGGCGGCGCCCCACGGCGCCCCCTTCCCCCATGGCCGGCGAGGCAGGGCCCGGCACCCGCGCACCGCGGCAGCCCCGGGCCGCCCGGGGCGAGGCACGCAGGGAGGGAGGCGCAGGCGGCGCGTCCTCCGCAGCCCGCCCGCCCGCTCGCAGCCGCCCACCGTCCGGCGCCCCGCCCGGGGAGGGGGCTGGTAGGGGCGGCGCCGGCAGGCCGCTCCGGAGGGCGGGCGGGCGGGCGCGGCGAATCCCGGCTCGGGCGCGCCCCCTCTCGCGCGGCCTCAGCCACTCGCGGAGGAAGGGGTGGGAAACACCGTCATGACAGCCCAGGCTCCCGCCCGCCCGCCAGCCAGCCCGCCCGGCTCCTTTTTCTGCTGGCTCTGCGGATATTTTGGGAACCCGGTCTGTGCTAGGCGAAATCAGCAGCGGTGAACGCGCCAGGCCAGGCCCTCGGGTGTGCCCGGCGCTGTGCCCACCGAGAGTTTCACAGGCATTGAATCCTCCCCCAACGCCCACGGGGACAGGTCCTGTCGGCATCCCAGCTTACAATGGTGACACTGTGACTCAAGGGATGTGCAGGGGTTTGTCCCGGGCCACAGAACTAGGAAGTGATGGGGCCAGGTGTCAAACCCAGAAGGGCTGTACTTGACCGGTAGAAAGCCCTGGGGAGACAGAGCCAGGGGTTATAATGATCGGTTTCCTGGGCGAGTCTCTTGCCGTTATCTCATTGAAACCTCACAGCAGCCCTGCAAAGGTAGATACCATTATTATCTTTTTTCAACAGATGGAGAAAGTGAGGAGCTTGGCCAAGTTCTCAGAACTAGATGGGTTTCCAGCCCCAGCCAACTGACCCCAGGGCCTGCCCTCCCAGCCGCTACCCTTCCTGGTTACAGATGAGGAAATGGAGTTTGGGAGGAGCAAATGGTCTTGCAGAAGGGTTTAACAAGTCACCTTGTTCTCCTATCCCGCCATGAGAAAATGCCCCCATAGGCAGACGAGGTCCCCGTCACTCTGGTGGCTGTTTCAGCATAGCTCACTGCCCTGCACCACTACGCTGTGGCCATTAAGGCTTGAGGGCCCACAGCCAGATTCACTGTATTTGTGCAAAGTCATAGATGCAAACAAGACACTTCAAGACATCCAGCTCCTGCAGCCTGGCCCATGGCCTGGGAGTCAGGGGCTGGACTTATTTCCCTGCATCTGCCCAGAGGTGTTTTGTGACCATCGCCAAGTCACTTCCCCAGTCTGGGCCTCAGTGTCCTCATGGGTAAAAACCAAGAACCTTGAATTCCATAATCCACCGGAGCACCTTCCAACATCCACAGATAAGCAAATGGCTGTTTGTAGCCATCCTCCCACCTAGCCTCCCTCGCCTCCCATTAGAACCGATAAGACTGAGTAGGATTAGGTGGTGACAGGTCACTGCTCAGACAATCCCTCCGAAATCAGCTCATGCTTTAGCATCCTTCAAGGCAGGGTCTCCAGTCCAACCACTAACTCCAGTGGGCTAGGTACTCTGCCCATGCCCTCTGCAGAGCCTACTACAGTTGAATATCCAAAAGATTACCTAGAGGGTGAAAGAAGATTCGAAAGTGACACTCTGATAACCAGGTTGAGCCATTTGAAAGCGTCTTCTATTTCTGCAAGGCAGAGAAGTTTTGCAGCTTAACTGCCATGACAATCATGGTTTTGGAGCAGGAAGCACCCACATAGATCATCTTGTCCATTTCACATGCTAGTATACCGAGCCGCACCCCATGCCCCACTTATGGTCATAGCTTTCTCTGCATTTCAGCCCCCAATTGCAGGGGACACATTACAAGTCTAGCACCTATTCCTCTCAATTCTGCAGCTCCAGTACCTAGAAGATGTAAATACAGATCATTCAATCTAAGTTTCAAAACAGTCCTTTCTCTGCAAGTTTATATGTATATAACAAATATACCAGCTGGGCATAGTGGCTCATACCTGTAATCCCAGCACTTTGGAAGGCAGAGGAGGGCAAATCACCTGAGGTCAGGAGTTTGAGACCAGCCTGGCCAACATGGTGACATCCCGTCTCTACTAAAAATACAAAAATTAGCTTGGTGTGGTTGCGCGTGCCTGTAATCCCAGCTACTTGGGAGGCTGAGGCAGGAGAGTCGCTTGAACCTGGGGGGGGCGGAGGTTGCAGTGAGCCAAGATTGTGCCACTGCACTCTATCCTGGGTGACAGAGTAAGACTCTGTCTCCCAAAAAAAAAGTCTATTTTTGGAGACCCCCCACCAGCTGCTAAGGGATAATGAACTGGAGATGGCAAAATGAGGACGGCAACCAACCAAGAGACCATTCAACAATGGCAGTAGAAATAGCGAAAGGGGCCGGGCGCGGTGGCTCACGCTTGTAATCCCAGCACTTTGGGAGGCCGAGGCGGGCGGATCACGAGGTCAGGAGATCGAGACCACGGTGAAACCCCGTCTCTACTAAAAATACAAAAAATTAGCCGGGCGCGGTGGCGGGCGCCTGTAGTCCCAGCTACTCGGAGAGGCTGAGGCAGGAGAATGGCGTGAACCTGGGAGGCGGAGCTTGCAGTGAGCCGAGATTGCGCCACTGCACTCCAGCCTGGGCGACAGAGCGAGACTCCGTCTCAAAAAAAAAAAAAAAAAAAAAAAAAAAATAGCGAAAGGTAGGTGGACTGACCCCTGAGACTAATATATTGGAGTTGTAAATATTTGCATGATTATAAAACTTCAAAATGAGTGACGCGTTGCCTGGCATCTGAACAGTTTGTTTCTGTGACCCAGCAGGGCTCTCAAAGTGAATTGCAAGTTCAAAGCCCAATTTTCTAGAAGAAAAAGACTGTTCATTTGAAGTGCTGTAAATGATTTGGTATTTACAATTCTAAATATTGGCCAGGCGTGGTGGCTTATGCCTGTAATCCCAGCACTTTGGGAGGCTGAGGCGGGCGGATAACCTGAGGTCATGAGTTCAAGACTAGCCTGGCCAACATGGCGAAACCCCGTCTCTACTAAAAATACAAAAATTAGCTGGGTGTGGTGACAGGTGCCTGTAATCCCAGCTACTTGGGAGGCTGAGGCACAAGAATCACTTCAACACAGGAGAGGGAGGGTGCAGTGGGCTGAAATCAGTCCACTGCACTCTAACCTGGGCGACAGAGAGAGACTCTGTCTCAAAAAAAAAAAAAAAAAAATCTAAATCTAAATATCCAATTTAATAGCTTGCAAGGGCAGTAAAGCCTAAGAAACAGGTAACTATTAATTTTGGGGTCAAGTGAGACAGTGAGAATCAATAACTAATAATTACATAGGTGATTTGTAAGCTGGCCATGGGAGGAGCTGACAAACATTATCTTCGCTTTGGGTAAGTAAGGGAGGTTGGGTGGCACAAGCAAAGACCCAGCCAAGCTAGAGTCTGGACAGCAAGTTTGGGCTTCGGGCTTCCTCTCCTAAAAAATGAGAATAACAATTTGTAAAGATCCATTGAGTTAATCCAAGTGCCTGGCCCTCAGTGGTAATTATTATTATTTTGTTATTGTTGCTGTTGTTGTTGTTGTTTGTTTTCTTGAGATGGAGTCTCGCTCTGTCGCCCATGCTGGGGTGCGGTGACACAATCTCGGCTCACTGAAAGCTCCACCTCCCAGGTTCAGGCAATTCTCCCTGCCTCAGCCTCCCAAGTAGCTGGGATTGCAGGCATGCGCTGCCATGCCCGGCTAATTTTGTATTTTTAGTAGAGACGGATTTCTCCATGTTGGTCAGGCTGGTCTCGAACTCCCGACCTCAGGTGATCTGCCCGCCTCGGCCTCCCAAAGTGTTAGGATTACAGGTGTGAGCCACCGTGCCTGGCCATAATTATTATTTAGTCATATTTTAAGTATTTCAATGATAGATGGTTAGTTTTCTTCATAGATTAATTAATGCACTACTTTTAAAACAAGTAGTTTAAATGATTTTGCTGTGATGAGAAAAATGAACCCAGGAAGCATAGTTTTATTAAAATTTGTCATATAAATTAGTCAGATAATGTTAAATATACTTTTAGATGCTTAACACTTTTCTAAGGAAAAATATTAGTATTAATTTTCTCCATGAGTTGGGTGATGAAGCTCTTTAACCTGAAGTTTACTATGCCTCATTTTTTCATCAGGCTCTGGGTAAGTCTTATCCCAAAAGAACCTCTAGGGATGCTAGGAGAATAAATGATGCAACTGACTTCAGGGCCTGAAAACAAAGGGACCCAATATATATTTGCTGAATGAATCATTATTTTATTCATTATTATTGCTATAGGGAGTATACTGCACTAAAGCAAATTCCTACTAACACCTGAAACCTTGGAATTTTGAGAAAAATATAATACCCCAACTTATTTTTTTTAAAATACTAATTCTACTCAACTTTCACGCTCAAGTTTTTGGCCCTTTGGCGTGAAGGAGACGCAGTGGCTGGAAATGACCAAGCGGTTGGAGATCTCTTTGCCGCATACCTGGGAGGCACTGTCCTGACTTCAGACAGGGCATCGCCTCCCAGGGCTGTACAAGCCCACCCAAGCCATCTACCGGGGGGCGAAGTCCTGACCAGATGCGGGTCGAACGACCGCGCCCGCGAGGTGCCAGGAACCCGTTTCAAGTGGTCCAACGGGGCCCGGCCTTCGCTCTGGCGGCGCAGAGCTGACTCAGGACGTGGGGAGGGAGGAAAGGCGCCTGCTGCGGTGTCCACCTTGACGCGCACCCCAATATGCAGGTTATTGATCTGCGCCTTCGCCTCGGGATCACCTCCTTTCCCAAAGAGAGAGGTCCCCAAAGTGGGGGAAGCCTCACTCCCGCCCCCGCCCCACTTCTATCAATAACACCTATTCCCTGGAGGTGCCCTGCGCTTTAGTTTCCAAAGAGCTCTGACATATGGATCTACTGCCGTGAAGAGGCAGGCCCGCAGGTGCTCACTTCATAGAGGGGAAACAGAAGCACGGCAGTGGAAGGGGTTTCTGGGGGTGTGTGGACCTGCAGGGGGGGCCGGCGGGTTCCGCAGCAGCACCCCCACTCCCCCCACGCGGGTCCCCAAGCTCGCCCCGAGCCACCCGAGGAGGACGCCTCCCCGCAGCCGCTGCCTCCACCCCGGCCACCCCTCCAGCACGACCCCCGACCCAGCCGTTCCGGCGCCGGCCACTTGGGCAAATACCTCTAGCCATGGCTCCACTCTGTCACAGCCTGGGATCTCCCGGGAAACCCAGCTTTCGAAAAAAGTTGCAACTACTGCAGCCAACTGCTCCGCCGGGCTCCAGCTGCTCGCCCCGATTGGAGCCGCGGCCCGCCTCTCCGCAGGCTGCCCGTAGTGATAGGCCAACTCGGAGGAAGGCCCCGCCCTTCTCCCGCCTCTTCGGCGGCGGGGCGTGTCCAGCCGCCGCAGTAACTACAAACGCTTTCCCGACAGGTCCCGGCAGAGGGGGTGGGAGGGGGTTTAAATTTGACCGTCGCCCGACGTTGATTGGCTGCGATGGAAGACACCCGAGCTGCCATTGGGAGGCCCCAGATTCCTCCCACTCCCGCTGCTGAAGCTCCGCCTCCGGAGCGTGAGTAGCCCGGCTGGAGCCCTGGGCTCCGAGCCGACCGGATCTGGGACTTCCGGTTCTCCGCGGACTTGACCGGAACCCGACCTTTGACCCCTCGATCTCCCTTTAAGAGCTGGGAAACCTGAGTCTCCCAGCAGTTTAGCAAGTCCAGCATACCGACTCCTCCAGCAGTTTGATCCATTCATTCTCAGGTTTGAAAGGTTTAGGCCGGGCGTGGTGGCTCACGCCTGTAATCCCAGCACTTTGGGAGGCCGAGGTGGGCGGATCACAAACAAGGTCAGGAGATCAAGACCATCCTGGCTAACACGGTGAAACCCCATCTCTACTAAAAATACAAAAAAATGAGCCGGGCATGGTGGTGGGCGCCTGTAGTCCCAGCTACCTGGGAGGCCGAGGCAGGAGAATGGCCTGAACCCGGGAGGCAGAGCTTGCAGTGAGCCGAGATCACGCCGCTGCACTCCAGCCTGGGCGACAGAGCAAGACTCCGTCTCAAAAAAAAAAAAACAAAAAACCCACAGGCACAAATCCTGCCAACTAACTGGGTCAGTAGGGAAGGTCCTTCCAGGACCGCAAAGATCCTAATGCTTCACACCCACTCATTTTACAGATGGAGCAATAGGGGAAGCGGGTCACTTACGCACTGCCCAAGGTCACCCAGCAATGTAATTGCAGGGCCTAGGTCAGTCTCTCCACTGTTCAAACACTAAATGGCTACCTTAACCCCAGGGAAGCAAGTATTCGCTATTCCCCTCTGGGAGAGGGGGCTCAGTCAGTATGTTCCCAGAGAATCAGGTGTCCTGGAGCGTCTTTGCTTTGGACTAGGGGAAGGCGTCCAGTTACTACTGCTCTTCCATGGGGCCCCTCCCAGGGGTGTGGGATGAGGTCACTAATCCATCCTGTCTCTTTGGTAGCTGAAAAGGTTTTGGAGACCCAACCATGCCCAAAGACCCTGCCAAAGCACCAGGAAAATAGGAAAGGAAAATAAAATGATATATGTGAAAGCACTGGGAAAGGTAGAAAAGGACACTTTTGTCACAAAGTCACTGTGTCATTTGGCACATCAGTTCAGCTCTCTGGCCTTCCATTTCCCTACCTGTCAAATGAAGGAGCTGGTGTAAAGCAACGTGCCTTACAGCTTCCATAAGTATGTAGAGGTGTGGCCGTGCTCAGTGGTTCTCACCTGTAATCCCAGCACTCTGGGAGGCCGAGGCAGGTGGATCATGAGGTCAGGAATTCAAGACCAGCCTGACCAACATGGTGAAAACCGCGTTTCTACTAAAAATACAAAAATTAGCCAGGCGTGGTGGTGCGTGCCTGTAATCTCACTACTCAGGAGGCTGAGGCAGGAGAATTGCTTGAACCTGGGAGGCAGAGGTTGCAGTGAGCCGAAATCGTGCCACTGCAATCCAGCCTGGGCAACACAGCGAGACTCTGTCTCAAAAAAAAATATATACGTATATATATATACATATATATATATGTATATATATATATATATATATGTATATATATATAGAGAGAGAGAGAGAGGGAGAGAGAGGTGTTTGCTTTCTCCAAAATTTATTAATTCAATATTTATTGAGCTCTATGCCTGCCGCTGTTTTGGATCCCCCAAGGGTCTGAAGGCAAAGTAGACACAGCTCCTTCCTTGCATTTTTTTAGGGAAGAAACAAGGCATTATTTAAAAGATCATTTTAAGGCCGGGCGTGGTGACTCACACCTGTAATCCCAGCACTTTGGGAGGCTGAGGTAGGTGAATCACCAGGTCAGAAGATCGAGACCATCCTGGCTAACACGGTGAAACCCCATCTCTACTAAAAATACAAAAAAAAATTAGCCGGGAGTGGTGGCGGGCACCTGGAGTCCCAGCTACTCGGGAGGCTGAGGCAGAGCTTGCAGTGAGCCGAGATCATGCCACTGCACTCCAGCCTAGGCAACAAAGAGAGACTACATCTCAAAAAAAAAAAAAAAAAGAAAAAGGATCATTTTGTTTATTTATTTTTATTTTTCTTGAGATGGAGTCTCTCTCTGTCTCCCTAGGCTGGAGTACAATGGTTTGATCTCGGCTCACTACAACATCTGCCTCCTGGGCTCAACCAATTCTCCTGCCTCAGCATTCTGAGTAGCTGGAATTATAGGCGCCCACTACCATGCCTCGCTAATTTTTGTATTTTTAGTAGAGATGGGGTTTCACCATGTTAGCCAGGCTGGATTCGAACTCCTGACCTAAATTGATATGACGGCCTCAGCCTCCCAAAGTGCTGGGATTACAGGCATGACCCATTGCGCTCAGCCCAATTTTTGTATTTTTAATAGAGATAGTGTTTCACCATGTTGGCCAGGCTGGTCTCAAACTCCTGGCATCACGTGATCCGCCTGCCTCAGCCTTCCAAAGTGCTAGGATTATAGGCATGGGCCCACCACCCCCAGCCTAAAAGATTATTTTATTTTATTTATTTATTTATTTATTTATTTATTTTTTTTTTTTTTTTTTTTGAGACGGAGTCTTGCTCTGTCGCCCAGGCTGGAGTGCAGGGGCGCGTTCTCGGCTCACTGCAACCTCCACCTCCTGGGCTCAAGCAATTCTCCTGCCTCAGCCTCCCAAGTAGTTGGGATTACAAGAGTGTGCCATCATGCCCACCTATTTTTTTTTTTTTTTTTTTTGAGACGGAGTCTCGCTCTGTCATCCAGGCTGGAGTGCAATGGCATGATCTCGGCTCACTGCAACCTCTGCCTCCCGGGTTCAAGCAATTCTCCTGCCTCAGCCTCCCGAGTAGCTGGGATTATAGGCATGTGCCAAAACATGCCTGTATTTTTTTTTTTGTATTTTTAGTAGAGACGGGGTTTCACCATGCTCCCCAGGCTAGTCTTGAACTCCTGACCTCAAGTGATCCACCTGCCTCAGCCTCCCAAAGCGCTTGGCTTACAGGCGTGAGCAACCGTGCCCAGGCATATTTTTGTATTTTTAGTAGAGAAGGGGTTTCACCACGTTGGCCAGGCTGGTCTTGAATTCCTGACCTCAAATGATCTACCTGCCTTGGCCTCCCAAAGTGTTGGGACTACAGGCGTGAGCCACACGCCCATCCAAAAGATTATTTTATTTAATTTATTTATTTTATTTATTTATTTTTTGAGACAAAGTTTCACTCTTGTTGCCCAGGCTGGAGTGCAATGGCGCGATCTCAGCTCACCGCAACCTCCACCTCCCAGGTTCAAGCGATTCTCCTGCCTCAACCTCCCGAGTAGCTGGGATTACAGGCATGCACGCCACGATGCCCGGCTAAGTTTGTATTTTTAGTAGAGACAAAGGTTTCTCCATGTTGGTCAGGCTGGCCTCAAACTCCTGACCTCAGGTGATCAGTCCACCTCGGCCTCCCAAAGTGCTGGGATTACAGGGGTGAGCCACTGCACCCGGCCTATTTATTTTTTGAGACAGAGTCTCGTTCTATTGCCCAGGCTGGAGTGAAGTGGCAGGATCTCGGCTCACCACAACCTCTGCCTCCCGGGTTCAAGCGATTCTCCTGCCTCAGCCTCCCAGATAGCTGGGATTACAGGCACCTGCTACCACACCCGGATAATTTTGTATTTTTAGTAGAAATGGGGTTTTGCCATGTTGGCTAGGCTGGTCTCCAACTCCTGACCTCAAGTGATCTGCCCACCTTGGCCTTCCAAATTGCTAGGACTACAGGCATGAGCCACCGCTCCCAGCCCAAAAGATCATTTTTTTTTTTTTTTTTTTGAGATGGAGTCTCGCTCTGTCGCCCAGGCTGGAGTGCAGTGGCACAATCTCGGCTTACTGCAAGCTCCGCCTCCCGGGTTCACGCCATTCTCCTGCCTCAGCTTCTCCGAGTAGCTGGGACTACAGGCGCCCGCCACCACGTCCGGCTAATTTTTTCTATTTTTCAGTAGAGACGGGGTTTCACCGTGGTCTCGATCTCCTGACCTCGTGATCCACCCGCCTCGGCCTCCCAAAGTGCTGGGATTACAAGCGTGAGCCACCGCGCCCGGCCCCAAAAGATCATTTTAAATGGTGATTAATGCTATAAGGAAAAAAGGCAGGTCAGGCCCGGTGGCTCATGCCTGTAATCCCAGCACTTTGGGATTCTGTGGCAGGTGTATTGTTTGATCTCATGAGTTTGAGACCAGCCAGGGTAATACCCACTTTTCTACCCTGTTCTGTGATACAGAGCAGCAAACCATAATTCCCTGTTCTCAGTTAATGTTAGGTTCTTCCAATGAGAGCAGATAGAAGAAGCCTGGGAGGCAGGAGGAAGAGAGGGGACTTGTTCTTGCCTGTTTGCTTACTATTCCTAGCATGTTCCCCTCAGTAATAACACTGCCTCTGGCAGTGGTATTTGGTTCAGTCTCCAGGTTCTTTGCACACTCCCAGAGACAGCCTCCTTGTGCTCCCGCGGAGGCACCAACAGCAGACCCCTCCTCAGAGTTTTGAGTCCCAACTACGCAGGGCTCTGGGAGGCCCAGCACCAATCTGGTCGTGCCTCTTTCTTTTTTTCTTTCTGTCTTTTTTTGAGACGGAGTCTTGCTCTGTCACCCAGGCTGGAGTGCAGTGGCCCAATCTCGGCTCACTGCAAGCTCTGCCTCCCGGGTTCACGCCATTCTCCTGCCTCAGCCTCTCCAAGTAGCTGGGACTACAGGCACCCGCCACCATGCCCGGCTAATTTTTTTGTATTTTTAGTAGAGACAGGGTTTCACTATGGTCTCGATCTCCTGACCTCGTGATCCGCCCGCCTCGGCCTCCCAAAGTGCTGGGATTACAAGCGTGAGCCACCGCGCCCGGTCCTCTTTCTGTCTTTTTTTTTTTGAGACAGAGTCTCGCCCTGTCACCCCAGTGGCACAATCTCAGCTCACTGCAACCTCTACCTTCTGGGTTCAAACGATTCTCCTGCCTCAGCCTCCCACATAGCTGGAATTGCCGGCATGCACCACTACATCAGGCTAATTTTTTGTATTTTTAGTAGAGACAGGGTTTTGCCATGTTGGCCAGGCTGATCTCGAACTCCTGACCTCAAGTGATCTGCTCGCCTCTGCCTCTGAAAGTGCTGGGATTACAGGCATGAATCACAGCGCCTGGCTATGTGCCTCTTTCTTAGAGGGGTGAGAACGAGCTCTCCGGGGCTCTTCCTCTGATTTTGCTAGCTCTGCTAACCCCAACTTGTTTTTATTTTTATCTCCAGCTTTGGAGGTGGTAGCTGCTTCCTCTAGTAGTTATTTACATTACCTCGGTGTTCCCTTTCTGTCTTCTCAGTCCTCTGTCACCTGTTTAATGAATTTATTTTAACTTCTCTGTTTTCCTAACTGGACGCTGACTTACAGAAAGGCACTAGTAAGACTTAGATTTTTACTCCAGTCCAATGGAAAGCCACTAAATGGTTTTAAGCAAAGGGTAGATTGATAGATTGTAAATCTGAATACTAATTTATTGCAAAGAGTACACAAATTATAATTATCAACACTGGACATGGTGGCTCATGCCTGTAACCGCAGCACTTTGGGAGGCCCAGGCAGGAATATGACTTGAGGTAGGGAGTTCGAGACCAGCCTGGCCAACGTGGCGAAACCCAGTCTCTACGAAAAATACAAAAAAAACTACAGGTGGTGCACACCTGTAATCCCAGCTACTCGGGATGCTGAGGCAGGAAAATAGTTTGAACCCGGGAGGCAGAGGTTGCAGTGAACCGAGATTACACCACTACACCCTAGCCTGAGTGACAAAATGAGACTCAAAAAATATATATATGGCCCGGCATGGTGGCTGACGCCTATAATCCTAGCACTTTGGGAGACCGAGGCAGGTGGATCACCTGAGGTCAGGAGTTCGAGACCAGCCTGACCAACATGGAGAAACCTTGTCTCTACTAAAAATACAAAATTAGCCAGGCGTGGTGGCACATGCATGTGAACTCAGCTACTCGGGAGGCTGAGGCAGGAGAATTGCTTGAACCTGGGATGTGGAGGTTGCAGTGAGGTGAGATCGTGCCATTGCACTCCAGCCTGGGCAACAAGAGTGAAACTCCATCTCAAAAAAAAAAAAAAAAAAATATATATATATATATATATATGATGTGCAAATATATATGAATATATGTAACTACCTTCTTTTTTTCTTTTTTTTTTTTTTGAGATGAAGTCTCGCTCTGTCACCAGGCTGGGGTGCAATGGCGCGATCTCGGCTCACACTGCAACCTCTGTCTCCTGGGTTCAAGTGATTCTCCCGCCTCAGCCTCCTGAGTGGCTGAGATGATAGCCGCACACCACCACGCCCAGCTAATTTTTGTATTTTTAGTAGAGATGGGGATTCACCATGTTGGCCAGGATGGTCTCAATCTCTTGATCTCGTGATCTGCCCGCCTCGGCCTCCCGAAGTGTTGGGATTAACAGGTGTCAGGCACTGTGCCCGCCTCTTTTTTTTTTTTTTTTTTTTTTTGCGACGGAGTCTCGCTCTGTCACCCAGGCTGGAGTGCGGTGGCACGATCTCGGCTCACTGCAAGCTCCGCCTTCCGGGTTCACGCCATTCTCCTGCCTCAGCCTCTCCGAGTAGCTGGGACTACAGGCGCCCGCCACCACGCCCGGCTAATTTTTTGGGGTTTCACCGTGGTCTCGATCTCCTGACCTCGTGATCCGCCCGCCTCGGCCTCCCAAAGTGCTGGGATTACAAGCGTGAGCCACCGCGCCCGGCTTTTTTTTTTTCTTAGTAGAGACCAGGTTTCAGTACGTTGCCCAGGTTGGTCTTGAACTCCTGGCTTCAAGCGCTCCTCCAACCTCCTTTAGGCCTGAGCCACCATGCCTGGCCTAAAAGTCCCTTTCTGTATATACACACATATATTAATATGTATAATGTACGTACAATGTGCCAGGTGCTATGCCTCACGCCTGTAATTCCAGCACTTTGGGAGGCCGAGGGGCGTATCACCTGAGGTCAGGAGCTCGAGACCAGCCTGGCCAACATGGTGAAACCCCGTCTCTACTAAAAATACAAAAATTAGCCAGGCTTGATGGCGGGCGCCTGTAATCCCAGCTACTCGGGAGGCTGAGGCAGGAGAATCGCTTGAACCCAGGAGGCAGAGGTTGCAGTGAGCCGAGATCACGACAGTGTACTCCAGCCTGGGCAACGAAAGGAGATTCCATCTCAAAAAAAAAAAAAAAAAAGAAACGAAAGACAGGGTCTCAGCCGGGTGCGGTGGCTCACACCTATTATCCCAGCCCTTTGGGAGGCCAAGGTAGGCAGATCTCTTGAGGTCAGGAGTTCAAGACTAGCCTGTCCAACATGGTGAAACCTTGTCTCTACTAAAAATAGAAAAATTAGGGCCGGGCACAGTGGCTCACACCTGTAATCTCAGCACTTCGGGAGGACAAGGCGGGTGGATCACCTTAGATCAGGAGTTCAAGATCATCCTGGTAAACATGGTGAAACACTGTCTCTACTAAAAATCCAAAAAATTGGCCGGGCTCACACCTGTAATCCCAGCATTTTGGGAGGCCAAGGTGGGCGGATCACAAGGTCAGGAGTTCGAGACCATCCTGGCTAACACGGTGAAACTCCATTTCTACTAAAAATACAAAAAATTAGCCCAGCGTGGTGGCGGGCACCTGTAGTCCCAGCTACTCGGGAGGCTGAGCCAGGAGAATGGTGTGAACCCGGGAGGCAGAGCTTGCAGTGAGCTGAGATCGTGCCACTGCACTCCAGCCTGGGTGACAGAGCGAAGACTCCGTCTCAAAAAAAAAAACAAAAAAAAAATCAATTAGACGTGGTGGCACACGCTTGTAATCCCAGCTACACGGGAGGCTGAGGCAGGATGATCACTTGAACCCTAGTGAGCTGAGATCATGCCACTGCACTTCAGCCTGGGTGACAAGAGTGTGAGACTCCATCTCAAAAAAAAAAAAAAAAAGACAGGGTCACGCTATGTTGCTTATCTTGAACTCTTGGGTTCAAGCCGACTCCCACGTTGGCCTCTCAAAGTGCTACAATTACAGGTGTGAGCTACTGCATTCAACCCCAAATAGCTTTTATGCACAATCAGGCTTTTGGCTTCTCTGTCAAATGGATACAGCTACTTTTCTCCCCACATTTTCTCTTAAAGGAAAGGTATTATTAAACTAGTTGTACAATATATTGGGAATTCCTTACAGTTTTAAAAATTATCAGGCCGGGGCCAGGCGCAGTGGCTCACGCCTGTAATCCCAGCACTTTGGGAGACTGAGGTGGGCGGATCACCTGAAGTCTGGAGTTCAAGACCAGCCTGACCAACATGGAGAAACCCTGTCTCTACTAAAAATAGAAAATTAGCCAGGTCTGGTGGTGCATGACTGTAATCACAGCTACTCGGGAGGCTGAGGCAGGAGAACTGCTTGAACCCGGGAGGCAGAGGTTGCAACGAGCCGAGATCACGCCATTGCACTCCAGCCTGGGCAACAAGAGAAACACTCTGTCTCAAAAAAAAAAAAAAAAAAAAAAAAGTCAGGGCACAGTGGCTTACGCCTGTAATCCTAGCACTTTGGGAGGCCAAGGCAGGTGGATCACAAGGTCAGGAGATCGAGACCATCCTGGCTAACACGGTGAAATCCCGTCTCTACTAAAAAATACAAAAAAATAAGCCGGGCGTGGTGGCTCACACCTGTAATCCCAGCACTTTGGGAGGCCAAGGTGGGCAGATCACCTGAGGTCAGGAGTTCGAAACCAGCCTGACCAACATGGAGAAACCCTGTCTCTACTAAAAATATCAGCTACTCGGGAGGCTGAGGCAGGAGAATCACTTGAACCCAGGAGGAGGAAGTTGGGGTGAGCCGAGTTTGGGCCAACACTCCAGTCTGGGCAACAAGAGTGAAACTCCATCTCAAAAAAAAATAATTATTTTATGGCCAAGTGCAGTGGCTCATGCTTGTAATCCCACCACTTTGAGAGGCCAAGGCAGGTGGATCGTTTGAAACGGTCAGGAGTTTGAGACCAGCCTGGCCAACATGGCCAAACCCCGTCTCTACTAAAAATACAAAAATTCGCTGAGCGTGGTGGTGTGCACCTGTAGTCCCAGCTACTTGCGGGACTGACACAGGAGAATCGCTTGAACCCGGGAGGCGGAGATTGCAGTGAACCGAGATCATGCCACTTCACTCCAGCCTGGGCAATAGAGTGAGACTCTGTCTCAAAATAAATACAAATAAATAAAAATAAAAATTATCATTTTATTATATATATATATATATATATATTTTTTTTTTTTTTTTTTTTTTGAGACGGAGTCTTGCTCTTTCGCCCAGGCTGGAGTGCAGTGGCGCAATCTCGGCTCACTGCAAGCTCCGCCTCCCGGGTTCACGCCATTCTCCTGCCTCAGCCTCTCCGAGTAGCTGGGACTACAGGCACCCGCCACCACGCCCGGCTAATTTTTTGTATTTTTTTAGTAGAGACGGGGTTTCACCGTGGTCTCCATCTCCTGACCTCGTGATCTGCCCGCCTTGGCCTCCCAAAGTGCTGGGATTACAAGCGTGAGCCACCGCGCCCGGCCATTTTATTATAAAATCACATGGAAAATGTATTTATTGATGAGCAAGGGCAGTTTGTTTTTGTTTTTTTGTTTGTTTTCGAGACAGGGTCTCACGATGTTACCTAGGCTGTGGTGCAGTAGTGCCATCACAGGTCACTGCAGCCTCAACCTCCCAAGCTCAAGCAATCCTCCCACCTCAGCCTCCTGAGTGTACACCACCACATCTGGCTATTTTTTGCAATTTTTGTAGAGACAGGGTCTTGCCATGTTGCCCAAGCTGGTCTCGAACTCCTGGTCTCAAATTATCTGCCCGCCTCCACCTCCCAGCATTCTGAGATTACAGGTGTGAGCCATGGCACCCGGCCCAGAATGTGATTTTTCTTAATTTTTTCCTGTGTGGGCTCTCTTTCTTTTTTTAATCTTAAATTGGTGAGTTTGAAGGAATGAGTGAATATCATCATTTTGGTTCTGGGAGATGTTCTTAATAGATGTATGATTTGCTGGTTACTGTAACAAAGTACTGCAAACTAAGTGGCTTAAGCCACAGAAATGTATTGTCATACAGTTCTGGGGGGCAGAAGTTCAAAATCAAGGTGTTGGCGGGTTGGTTCCTCCTAAATGCTGTGAGCAATGGTCTCTTGCATGCCTCTCCCGTAGCTTTTGGCGGTGAGCAGACAATCGGACATTCCTTGGCTCGTAGAAGGTAGAAGTATCACCCAGATCTGCGCCTGCATCTTCACATAGTGTTCTCCCTCTACCAGGACACTTATGTTGGATTAAGGCCAATGACGTCATTTTAACTTGATTAGATCTGTAAAAACATCTCCAAATAAGGTCACATTCTGAGGTACTGGGGGTTAGGATATGACTTCAATATACGAAATTGTGGGGGACATAATGCAACCCACAGCAAGAGTGTTATTAAAAAATAATTTAGGGCTGGGCGCGGTGGCTCACGCTTGTAATCCCAGCACTCTGGGAGGCCGAGGTGGGCGGATCACGAGGTCAGGAGGTGGAGACCACGGTGAAACCCCGTCTCTACTAAAAACAAAAAATTAGCCGGGCGTGGTGGCGGGCGCCTGTAGTCCCAGCTACTCGGAGAGGCTGAGGCAGGAGAATGGCGTGAACCCGGGAGGCGGAGCTTGCAGTGAGCCGAGATTGCGCCACTGCACTCCAGCCTGGGTGACAGAGCGAGACTCTGTCTCAAAAAAAAAAAAAAAAAAAAAAAAAATTTAGGTGTTTTCTTTTTTGAGACAGAGTGTCGCTCTTGTTGCCCAGGCTGGAGTGCAATGGTGCGATTTCCGCTCACCGCAACTTCTGCCTCCCGGGTTCAAGTGATTCTCCTGCCTCAGCCTCCTGAGTAGCTGGGATTACAGGCATGTGCCACCACGCCCGGCTAATTTTGTATTTTTAGTAGAGATGGGGTTTCTCCATGTTGGTCAGGCTGGTCTTGAACTCCGGACCTCAGGTGGTCCGCCCACCTCAGCCTCCCAAACTGCTGTGATTACAGGCATGAGCCATTGTGCCGGGCCTAATTTAGGTATTTTAAGGCCAGGAGTGGTGGCTCATACCTGTAATACCAGTGCTTTGGGAAGCTAAAGAGGGAGGATCACTTGAGGCCGGGAATTCAAGATCAGCCTGGGTAACATAGCAAGACCTTGTCTCCACAAAAAAATTTACAAATTTGGACAGGCACAGTGGATCATGCCTGTAATCCCAACGTTTTGGGAGGCCAAGGTGGGCGGATCACTTCAGGTCAGAAGCTCGAGACCAGACTGGCCAACATGGCGAAACCCTGTCTCTACTAAAAATACAAAAATTAGCTGGGTGTGGTGGCACATGCCTGTAATTCCAGCTACTCGGGACACTGAGGCAGGAGAATCGCCTGAACCTGGGAGGCAGAGGTTGAAGTGAGCTGAGATCACACCATTGCACTCCAGCCTGGGTGGCGGAGTGAGATGCTGTCTAAAAAAAAAAAAAAAAAAAAAAAATTAGCCTGGCATGGCTGACAGGCACCTGTAATCCCAGATACTCAGGAGGCTGAGACAGGAGAATCACTTGAGCCCAGCAGGCACAGTGTGCTCATATCATGCCACTGCACTCCAGACTGGGTGACAGAGTGAGACTCAGTCTAAGAAAGAAAAAAAAAATTTACAAATTAGCCCGGTAGTCTCAGTTACTCGGGAGGCTGAGGTTGAAAGGATTGCTTGAGCCCCTGAGTTAGAGGCTGCAGTGAGCCATGATCTCACCACTTATTCCAGCCTGGGTGACAGAGCAAGACCCTATCTCAAAAAACAAAACAAAATGTTTAGATATTTTAAATGTGATTTTTTAAGGGAAAGTTTACAAACATTAACAGCAATGTTTCCATTATAAAAACATAAAAATCATCCTTGGGATTTTTTTTTTTTTTTTTTGAGACAGAGTCTCACTCTGTTGCTTGGTGGCATGATCTCGGCTCATTGCAACCTCCGCCTCCCAGGTTCAAGTGATTTTGTGATCCCAGCTACTCTTGCCTCAGCCACCTGAGTAGCTGGGATCACATGTGCATGCCACCATGCCTGGTTAATATTTGTATTTTTAGTACGTACAGACGGGGTTTCACCATGTTGGCCAGGATGGTTTCCAACTTTTTTTTTTTTGAGGCAGGGTCTCAAGTAGTTGGGACTACAGGTGCTATGATCGTGCCACTGCGCTCCAGTTCAGCCTGGGCAACACAGCAGACAGTGGGAAAGCCTACTTTCTTGGGACAATTTGAGTCATATCAGTCCATACTCAAAAAAGGTAGATAATTGGGGCCGGTAAAAACTTGTAAAGCTTAATTTAAATTTATAATTGAAACTTTCAACATTGTAATTCAGTTAGTATCTGTATTGTTCCGGATTGTTTTGGATTGTAAACAAGGGAAACTCAACTCAATCTGATTCAAGAAAATGAGGGAAGGTATTGACTTTTAATTTATTTATTATTTTTTCAAGACAGGATTTCACTGTCACCCAGGCTGGAGTTCATGCAGTGGCACAAAGATGATTCACTGCAGCATCGACTTCCTGGGCTCAAGGGATTCTGTGCCTCAGCCTCCGGAGTACCTGAGACCATATGTGTGTGCCACCATGCCCAGCTAATTTTCTTGATTTTATTTCTGTAGAGATGGGGTCTCACTATGTTGCCTAGGCTGGTCTCAAATTCCTGGCCTCAAGGAATCCTCCTGCCTTGGCCTCCCAAAGTGTTGGGATTACCAGTGTGAGTCACCGCACTCATCCCTGGCCTGTTGTTTTTTTGGTTTTTTGGTTTTTTTTTTTGAGACTGAATCTCCCTCTGTCACCCAGGCTGGAGTGCAGTGGCACAATGTCAGCTCACTGCAATTTCTGCCTCCAGGGTTCAAGCAATTCTCCTGCCTCAGCCTCCCGAGTAGCTGGGATTACAGGCGCCTGCCACCTCGTCCGGCTAATTTTTTTGTGTGGGTTTTTAGTAGAGACGGGTTTTCACCATGTTGGGAGGTTGGTCTCGAACGCCTAACCCCAGATGATCTACCTGCCTTGGCCCCCCAAAGTGGTGGGATTACAGGAGTGAGCCACTGTGCCTGGCCTGTATTGACTCTCTGTTTCTTTTCTTTTTTCTTTTTTTGAGATCGAGCCTCCCTCTGTAGCCCAGGCTGGAGTGCAGTGGCACGATCTTGGCTCACGGCAGCCTCTGCCTCCTGGGTTCAAGTGATTCTCCTGCCTCACCCTCCCGAGTAGCTGGGATTACAGGTGCCCGCCAACACGCCCGGCTATTTTTTTTTTTTTTTAGACGGATTCTCACTCTGTCACCCAAGCTGGAGTGCAGTGGTGCGATCAAGGTTCACTGCCACCTCCACCCTGCCAGGTTCAAGGGATTCTCCTGCCTCAGCCTCCCGAGTAGCTGGGATTACAGGTGCCTGCCATCGTGCCTGGCTAATTTTTGTATTTTTAGTGGAGACGGGGTTTCACCATCTTGGCCAGGCTGGTCTTGAACTTCTGACCTCGTGATCCACGTGCCTCAGCCTCCCAAAGTGCTGGGATTAAAGGCGTGAGCCACTGTGCCCGGCCAATTTTTTGTATTTTTAGTAGAGACAGGGTTTCACCATGTTGACCAGGTTGGTCCTGAATTCCTGACCTCAGGTGATCCACCCACCTTGGCCTCCCAAAGTGCTGGGATTACAAGTGTGAGCCACTGCGCCTGGCCCAGCCTGTGTTGACTCTAGTTTTCTTTTTTTTTTTTTTTTTGTATTGACTGTTTTTTTGTTTTTTTTTTAACCATACTTTAAGTTCTAGGGTACATATGGACAACGTGCAGGTTTGTTACATATGTATACATGCTCCATGTTGGTGTGCTGCACCCATTAACTCGTCATTTACATTAGGTATATCTCCTAATACTATCCCTCCTCCTTCCCCCTTCCCCCCTGTATTGACTCTTATATCAAAAAAGTTAAGGCTGAGCACAGTGGTTCCCATCCGTAATCCCAGCACTTTCTGAGGCCAGAGTAGTAGGATCACTTGAGCTCAGGAGTTAGAGACCAGCCTGGGCAACATGGTGAGACCTTGTCTCTATAAAAAGAAAACCAGGGCCAGGCGCGGTGGCTCACACCTGTAATCCCAGCACTTTGGGAGGCCGAGGTGGGTGGATCACCTGAGGTTAGGAGTTCGAGACCTGCCTGATCAACAAGGTGAAACCCCGTCTCTACTAAAAATACAAAAATTAGCCAGACATGATGGCAGGTGCCTGTAGTCCCAGCTACTTGGGAGGCTGAGACAGAGAATTGCTTAAATCCAGGAGGCACGGATGTTGCAGTGAGCTGAGATCATGCCACTGCACTTCAGTCTGAGCAATGGAGTGAGACTCCTTCTCAAAAAAAAAAAAAAAAAAAACAAAACCGAAAAACCAAAAAAGCTCAGGGCTAGAAATCGCTTCAGGTTTGACACGGTCCCAGGACTCAGCAGATGTCATCAGAATCCAGTCCCTCCCCATCCCACCTACTTCTTTGCCCTGCTGTTCTCTGGGTTGACCTCATTATCAGCGTGGCCTCCTGCCCCACAGGGCCTCTGCCCCAACTTCCCAACACTGTCTTAGCAACATCAGAGGCAAGAGGGTATCTTTTTCCTGATATTTTCTTTTTTTTTTTTTTTTTTTGAGACAGAGTCTCGCTCTGTTGCCCAGGCTGGAGTGCAGTGGCGCAATCTTGGCTCACTGCAAGCTCTGCCTCCCGGGTTCACCCCATTCTCCTGCCTCAGCCTCTACGAGTAGCCGGGACTACAGGCGCCCGCCACCACGCCCGGCCAATTTTTTGTATTTTTTTTAGTAGAGACGAGGTTTCACCGTGGTCTCGATCTCCTGACCTCGTGATCCGTCCACCTTGGCCTCCCAAAGTGCTGGGATTACAAGCCTGAGCCACCGCACCCGGCCTTTTTTCCTGATATTTTCAATACAAAGTACTAGAATTGCGACTCACTGGCCTGGCACCAAATCGATCACTATGGCCGGGCTGTGGATCCAGTATTCTAATCAGCTAGACCTGGCTTGCACACTCAATTCTGGGGTGATGTGTATGAGACATGGTTACTGCTCTCCAAACCACATGGACTTTGAGAGAGGGAGATAAAACTAAGATGAGGCTCTCTGAAGAAAGAACCATAGATTCTGGGCAGTCAAAAACAATAACTGTCTACCACAGTGTTTGCCATCTTGAATAATCCAATAAATGCTTCAGCCACACACTGGTGCTGTCTGCTGCATTAGACATTGCTGGTGCTAGTGTCTCTGAATTAGAGGGTGACCTTTATGGGGGCTCTGATTGCTCCTGGTGTCTTAGGGAAGGATTTGGCGTGATGAGGCTAGTTCAGCAAGTGTGTGGAAAACTGCAAACTGGGTATAGTTGATGCTATTGCACAGAAGTGCAGCTGCCAGGGTGAAGAAGTGTTGCTGGGATGACTATTCCCTTGCATCCATAATTTCTCCTGATTCTGCTTTGACCTCTCTGATTGACCTTTCTCAGGCTCACTGGGTGCTCACTTTCTTTTTTTTTTTTTTTTTTTTTGAGGAGTCTCGCTCTGTCACCAGGCTGGAGTGCAATGGTGCGATCCTGGCTCACTGCAACCTCCACCTCCTGAGTTCAAGTGATTCTCCTACCTCAGCCTCCTGAGTAGCTGGGATTACAGGCACACACTACCACACCCAGCTAATTTTTGTATTTTTAGTAAAGATGGGATTTCACCATGTTGGACAGGATGGTCTCGATCTCTTCACCTTGTGATCCTCTCGTCTTGGCCTCCCAAAGTGCTGGGATACAGGCGTGAGCCACCGTGCCTGGCCCGGTGCTCATTTCTTTTTTGTTGTTGTTGTTGAGACAGAGTCTTGCTCTGTTGCCCAGGCTGGAGTGCCATGGTGCCATCTCCACTCACTGTAATTTCTGCCACCTGTGTTCAAGTGATTCTCCTGCCTCAGCCTCCCGAGTAGCTGGGATTAGAGGTGTGCATCACCACACCCGGCTAATTTTTTGTATTTTTAGTAGAGACAGGGTTTCATCTTGTTGGCCAGGCTGGTCTTGAACTCCTGACCTCGTGATCCACCCACCTTGGCCTCTGAAAGTGCTGGGATTACAGACGTGAGCCACCACACCTGGCCTGGTGCTCACTTCTTAGACACAGAACCTCAGCTCTGCCCCTGGCTCTCCTCTCTGCATTCTCTCCTAGTTGTATTTTTTTTTTTTTTTTTTTGAGACTAAGTCTCACTCTGTTGCCCAGGCTGGAGTGCAGTGGCATGATCTCGGCTCACTGCAACCTCCACCTCCCGGGTTCAAGCGATTCTCCTGCCTTAGCTTCCCAAGTAGCTCAGATTACAGGTGCCTACCACCACACCCGGCTATTTTTTGTATTTTCAGTAGAGATGGGGTTTCACCATGTTGGCAAGGCTGGTCTTGAACTCCTGACCTCAGGTGATCCACCCACCTTTGCCTCCCAAAGTGCCTGGATCACACATGTGAACCACCATGTCCAGCCTCTCCTAGTATAGTTTTATCCCGTCTCACATTAATCTCCATCTGGATCCCCAAGCTGTAGGATTCAATTGCTTCCTAAGTATCTCCAGTTGGATGTCTCAAAGGTCCCTCACCCTCAAAATTCCTTATGATTTACTTTGGTGGCATCCAATGAACAACACTTCTCACTAGTCATACCCTTGTGTTGCCTTTCCCAAGCTGAATTTGGCTGCCTTGTTAACCAATAGAATGTGGTGGAAACATCACTGTCAGTTGCAAGCCTAAGAATTTTTTTTTTTTCCAGACAGAGTTTTGCAAGGTGCAGTGGCTCATGCCTGTAATACCAGGACTTCGGGAGGCTGAGGTGGGCGGATCACCTGAGGTCAGGAGTTTGAGACCAGCCTGGCCAATATGGGGAAACCCCATCTCTACTAAAAATACAAAATCAGCTGGGTGTGGTGGCACACGCCTGTAGTCCCAGCTACTCGGGAGGCTGAGACAGGAGTATTGCTTGAACCTGGGAAGCAGAGGCTGCAGTGAGCCGAGATTGCACCGCTGCACTCCAGCCTGGGTGAGATAAAGCAAGACTCCGTCTCAATAAATAAATAAATAAATAAATAAGGCCCGGCACAGTAGCTCACCCATGTAATCCCAGCACTTTGGGAGGCTGAGGCGGGCATATCACCTGAGGTCAGGAGTTACAGACCAGTCTGGCTAACATGGTGAAACCCTGTTTCTACTAAAAACACAAAAAATTAGCCGGGCATGGTGGTGGGCACCTGTAATCCCCGCTACTCAGGAGGCTGAGGCAGGCAAATCACTTGAACCTGGGAGGCTGAGGCAGGAGAATCGCTTGAATCCGAGAGGCAGAGGTTGCAGTGAGCTGAGATCACAGCATTGCAACAAACTAGCTTGGGCAACAAGAGTGAAACTGTCTCAAAAACAAAAAAAATTAAAAAAATAGAGTTTCACTTTGTTACCCAGGCTGGTGCAGTGGCACGATTATAGCTCACTGTAGCCTCAAACTTCTTGGCAATCAAGTGATTCTCCTACCTTAGCCTCCTGAGTAGCTGGGACTATATATCACACTTGGCTAATTAAAAGTTTTTTGTTGGGCCAGGCGCGGTGGCTCACGCCTGTAATCCCAGCACTTTGGGAGGCCGAGGTGGGCGGATCATGAGGTCAGGAGATCGAGACCACAGTGAAACCCCGTCTCTACTAAAAATACAAAAAAAAAAAAAAAAAGTCCCAGCTACTCGGGAGGCTGAGGCAGGAGAATGGCGTGAACCCGGGAGGCAGAAGGTGCAGTGAGCCGAGATCGCACCACTGCACTCTAGCCTGGGCGACCGACAGAGCGAGACCCCATCACAAAAAGAAAAATGTTTTTTTGTCGAGATGAGGTTGTACTTTGTTACCCAGTCTGGTCTCAAACTCCTGGCTGAGATCTCCGTTTCAGCCTCCCAGTGTTGGGATTACAGGCGTGAGCCACCACATCTCGGATTCTCGCTCCGTCACCCAGGCTGGAGTGCAATGGCACGATCTCGGCCTACTGCAACCCCTGTCTCCCGAGTTCAAGCGATTCTCCTGCCTCAGCCTCCAGAGTAGCTGGGATTACAGGTGCCCGCCACCACGCCCCGGCTAAATTTTGTATTTTTAGCAGAGATGGGGTTTCACCATGTTGGCCAGGCTGGTCTCGAACTCCTGACCTTAGGTGGTCCGCCCACCTCGGCCTCCCAAAGTGCTGGGATTACAGGTGTGAGCCACTGCGCCCGGCCTAAAATATTTTTTATTTTTGTCTTTACAGGTTTTTTTTTCTATGTGTGTGAGAGGATTAAATAATGTAATTAGTAAAGCGATTAGTCAGCACTTTAAAAATATTTATAAATGTATACAGATATATAATACATATTTATGTGTACAAACACTAAAGTTTCCTATTCTTTTTTTTTTGAGACGGAGTCTCGCTGTCGCCCATGCTGGAGTGCAGTGGCGCTATCTCAGCTCACTGCTGGCCCCGCCCCCCGGGGTTCACGCCATTCTCCTGTCTCAGCCTCCCGCGTAGCTGGGACTACAGGCGCCCGCCACCTCGCCCGGCTAATTTTTTGTATTTTTAGTAGAAACGGGGTTTCACCGTGTTAGCTAGGATGGTCTCGATCTCCTGACCTCGTGATCCGCCCGCCTCGGCCTCCCAAAGTGCTAGGATTACAGGCGTGAGCCACCGCGCCCGGCCAAGTTTCCTATTCTTTCTGTGCCTACTTTTTCCTTTCTTTCCCCGAATACTTTGTCTCTGGAAGAGTTCACACTGTAACCTCCAACTGTTCCAGCTACTTGGTTTGCTTTCAGCACGAGGCTTGTAGGATGCGCAGCCAGTAGGGGGCAAGAATCACCCAGGCGTGCTTATTACCCAAGCAACGGAGTCAAACAGCACTTTCAGAATGACTTTACAAAAGGGTTACCAACAAGGTAATATGTTTATTGTGTTAGGTCGCTTAATAATAACGAAAAGATGAAAACAAGGAAGTGAGAAGCGGTAGGGACAGCCCTACTCTTCAGTATTCATTAACTGGGAGCCCCGGTGTGTTGGGCTTGCGGGTGAGCGTGAAGACAGACTGGGATGGCCGAGCTCACACGCTTTAGGTTCTGATTCTAGCCGTGGACGCGCCGAGGGCTCCGGATTACTTGCGGTTTCACTGCCAATAAAGTGCTTTGAGCGAGCCTAACAAGCAATGGATATGTAAACATTTTGTTTCTAGGACTAACTAGGTAATGAAGAGATTTTCCAAGTGACGGAAACGCTGCTAGGTAACTTCCCGGGCCGTAGCTCCCCACCCTAACAGGTTCTGAAAATAGCTCCAGGCCCTTCCTAGCCGGAGTTTGAAAGCAGGCGCATGCGCGCGGCCCTCCAGCCGACCTCCCGATAGCCCTGGCACGCGGACCTTCTTCCCGACAGGCCGCGGGGAAAAAAGGGCGGGGAAACGGAATTACCGCGAGCTCTCTGTGAGCGCCGGCGGAAACAGCAGTCACGTGACTCTCCTAGGTGGCCTTCGCCTTCCCCCTCCCCCTTCTCGGAAACCCGGCCCCCTCACCCCTCGCCCACCCCAGAGCCGCGGTAATGGACCGTTTGGGTTCCGGAATTCTCTTGGATCCAACAACTGGTACCGGGCCAAGGAGAGCCGGCGGAGTCCGTTTTTGGCGGCGAAAACTGGGGGGTGGTCAAGATGGGGGGGGAAATTGTCTTCCTTCACGTAGGAGGGAGGCGGGGCGGAGAGGGGCGCAGAGGCGGGTGGGGGGAGGAGGGAGGAAGTCACGTGAGGGCGCTGCGTGCGCACGGCGCCTCATCCGTTGCCCCTCCCCCAGCCCCTCCTGGCGGGGCGGGGGGGCTGGGGGAGGGGCGTCAAGATGGCGGCGGGGAGGTAGGCAGAGCCGGACGCCGCTGCTGCCGCCGCCGCCGCCGCCGCCTCCGCTCCAGTCGCCTCTGGTCCTTCAAACTCGCACCTCCCGGGAGAAGCTGTCCTGGCGCCGGGTCCCGCGGGGAAAGTAAGTCCTTCCCTTGGCCCTTTTCTCCTTCCACACTCGCCCTCCCGGACAGCCTCCCACTCCCACCCTTCTCGGGGGGCCGTGCGGGGCCAGGCTGGGGGGACAGCCATCTCGCCCCGGCTTGGGGCCTCGCCGCTTGCCGCCCCTCGCGGCCGCGCGCTCCGGGGCCCTCGGGGGCATGGTCCCGACGGCGGCGCCGTTGTACCCGCTTCCTCCGCTCGTCAGCGCCGGGCCCTGCTGTCGCCGCTCGTGGGGCTTTCGGGCTCCGGGAGCCCCGCTGTCCCGGGCCGGAGGCACCCCTGTTGGACCGCGGGGCAGGGTCCGTGCACGCTGGCTCCGCTGGTTTCGCCCCTTTGGCTTCCGCTTCACAACCCGGGGGCTGCGGGTCCGGGACCCGCGGGGAAAGTAAGGTCCGGATCCTTCCCAAGTCCTCTCTCCTGCCCCAGCATTGCTCCTGGCTCTGGGCGAGGGAGGGAGGCAGGCGACGGGGTCGTCCTTCCTAAATCTGAACCCCACACTGGCGGTCTCGCGCATGCCCCACTCTTGGGGAGGTGGGGAAGCCGCGGGGGACACGTGCAGGCTCCCTTCACGCCTCTCCAGGCGACTCGCGTAGTTCTGCCTCGGCGGGCGAGCTCACCTCCCAGACCCTAAGAATTACCCATGGAGGGGAACGGCAGTTGGGGATTTGCTTACTTTGAGAGCGTTTGGCATAACGAGCATCCAGAGTTCCTCAAAGCAGTAGATACCGGTGGTTTCCCAGAAGTGGTTTGGGGTCAGTTTAACCGCTGAGGAGATTTGGGTGTTCCTAAACCCTTCTGATTGTTTCTTTCCTGACCCTGGCATCCAGCTCCTCCCCTTCCCACCCCTGCTTTGTGCTTCTGTTTGGTTAATGTTTGCGGACCACTAACTTGATCCTCGCACAGAGAAGCTCTTTTTATGTGCGTGCTCGGTTTACTGTGGGAGGCTTTTGTTTTGGGGAGTCACTGGTTGAGAAACGTGGGAAAAGAACGGGCCAGAAAATGAGACAAATAAAGCAACGTTTTTATCCATTGAATTGCGCAGCCAATTGTAAGTGCACCCGGAAGTTTGTACTGAACACGTGTTGAGGGAAGGTTATAAACTGGTCCCCTTTGACCTTTGAAAGTTGACTATTATCATTTTATGTTGAGTTAAATGTTTCATATATTCTAGACAGCCAGAATTAGGGATGGTATATGGCTTCTAAAGAGTCAGCCAGGAGGGTACAGAGAGCTGTCAAATCCGGAGTGCCCTAGCAGGAATTGACTTAACACTTTCAGATAATTCTACGAGCTGACGGTACAGAGGGATTCTATTTTCCACCATATTTTCTAGCAATCAGAATTGATTTTCATAAGCGTAGGGAAAGCTATCATCGTTGCACAGAAGATAGCAGAATTTCCTACTGGTGACTTGAATGGGACATTAATTTTGCAAGCAAGGGCACATTTTCTCTCATCTTTTAAAGAAGTTGTTTCCAAAATTTTTCCGATGGGAGACGACTTTACTTTTTTCCTCTGGCTTCTGCTTTTTATTTTCCATTCCAACTTATTCCATATAATTGCGTTTAGAATATTTATGCTATTTTTTAATTTTTGAGACAGGGTCCCACTCTGTTGCTCAAGCTGGAGTGCAGTGATGTGGTCATAGCTCACTGCAGCTTGAACTCCTGGGCTCAAGCGATCGTCCCACTTCAGCCTCCTGAGTAGCTGGGAGTACAGATGTGCACCACTACAGCAGCTGATTTTTTTTAATTTTTTTGTGGAGAGGCGGGGGTCTCACCATGTTGGGAGGCAGCTACTGGCCTCAAGCAGTCTTCTGGCCTCTGCTTCCCGAAGTGGTGGGATTACAGGCATGAGCCATTGTGCCTGGCCCCTTAAGAATCTTTTTTTTTTTTTTTTTGAGACGGAGTCTTGCTCTGTTGTCCAGGCTGGAGTGCAGTGGTATGAACTCGGCTCACTGCAACCTCTGCCTCCCGGGTTCAAGCGATTCTCCTGCCTCAGTCTCCCTAGTAGCTGGGATTGCAGGCATGTGCCACCACACCCGGCTAATTTTTTTATATAGTTGGCAGAAAGGGGTTTCACCATGTTGGCCAGGCTGGTCTCACACTAATAACCTCAAGTGATCCACTCACCTCTGTCTCCAAGAGTGCTGGAATTACAGCCGTGAGCCACCACCCTTGGCCCCCCGTCAGAATCTTTTTTTTGAGGTGGAGTCTCGCTCTGTCGCCCAGGCCACAGTGCAGTGTCACAACCTTGGCTCACTGCAGCCTCGGCCTCCTGGGTTCAAGCGATTGTTCTGCTTTAGCCTCCCTAGTAGCTGGGACTACAGGCGCGTGCCACCATGCCCGGCTAATTTTCGTATTTTTAGTAGACACAGGGTTTCACCATATTGGCCAGGCTGGTTTTGAACTCCTGACCTGCTGATCCGCCTGCCTCGGCCTCCCAAAGTGCTGGGATTACAGGTGTGAGTCACCGCGCCCGGCCTCAGAATCTTAAATAAAACTTCACTTTAGTTGCTGAAGGGGAGACACTGAGTTAGTGGCCTACTATTCATTCATTCATTGAATGTGATTGTATGTCAGGCAATTTTGTATTTTTTTTTTTTTTTTTAGACTGTCTCGCTCTGTCACCAGGCTGGAGTGCAGTGGGGTGATCTCAGCTCACTGCACCCTCCCACTCCTTGGTTCAAGTGATTCTCCTGCCTCAGCTTCCTGAGTAGCTGGGATTACAGGTACACACCACCACGCCCAGCTAATTTTTGTATTTTTATTTATTTATTTATATATTTTTTGAGATGGAGTTTCACTCTTGTTGCCCAGGCTGGAGTGCAATGGCGCGATCTCGGCTCACTGCAACCTCCGCCTCCCCGGTTCAAGCGATTCTCCTGCCTCAGCCTCCTGAGTAGCTGGGATTACGGGCATGAGCCACCACTCCTGGTTAACTTTGTGTTTTTAGTAGAGACAGGGTTTCTGCATGTTGATCAGGCTGTTCTTGAACTCCCGACCTGAGATGATCCACCCATCTCCGCCTCCCGAAGTGCTGGGATTACAGGCATGAGCCACCGTGCCCAGCCTTTTTTAAACTTTTTTATTTTTTTGAGACGGAGTCTCACTCTGTTGCCCAGGCTGGAGTGCAGTGGTGTGATCTCTGCTCACTGCAACCTCCACTTCCCAGGTTCAAGCGATTCTCCTGCCTTAGCTTCCCAAGTAGCTGGGATTACAGGCGTGTGCCACCACGCCTGGCTAATTTTTGCTTTTTTAGTAGAGATGAGGTTTTACCATTTTGGCCAGGATGGTTTCAATCTCTTGATCTCGTGACCCGCCTGCCTCGGCCTTCCAAAGTGCTGGGATTGTAGGCGTGAGCCACTGCGCCCGGCCAATTTTTGTATTTTTAATAGGGACGGGGCTTCACCGTGTTGGCCAGGATGGTCTCGATCTCCTGATCTCGTGATCTGCCTGCCTTGGCCTCCCAAAGTGCTGGGATTACAGATGTGAGCCACTGTGCCCAGCCTGTAGGTTTTAAGTGCCTTACTGAAAGTACTATTTAAAAAGGGGCAGCATGCAGATTCGTTTTATGCTTTAAAAAGTGGTTTGCCTCGGCCGAGCTTGGTGGTGCACGCCTGTAATCCCAGCACTTTGGAGGGCCAAGGCTGGTGGATCACAAGGTCAGGAGATCCAGACCATCCTGGCTAACACGATGAAACCCCTGTCTACTAAAAATACAAAAAATTAGCTGGGTGTGGTGATCTGGGCCTATAATCCAGGCTACTCTGGAGGCTTAGGCAGGAGAATCGCTTGAACCCGGGAGGCAGAGGTTGCAGTGAGCCGAGATTGCGCCACTGCACTCCAGCCTTGGCGACACAGCGAGACTCCGTCTCAAAAGAAAAAAAAAAGTGGTTTGCCTCAGAGTTTAGCTGCAGATATGTTTGGGCATTTCTTAGCATCTAAATTGAGCTTCGATTTGTGACTTGCCACCTGTGAAGATGGAGAACACTCAGGACTAGTCCTACTGAGTAACCTCACATTCCATGGGGCTCTGTAGGTTCCCATGCCTTGCCTTTCTAAAGTTGGTGTAAAGATACATCTTTTTTTTTTTTTTTTTTTTTTTGAGACGGTGTTTCACTCTTGTCACCCAGGCTGGAGTGCAATGGCACAACCTTGGCTCACCTGCAAGCTCCGCCTCCCAGGTTCAAGCGATTCTCCTGCCTCAGCCTCCCAAGTAGCTGGGATTAACAGGCACCCACCACCATGCCTGGCTAATTTTTTTGTGTGTTTTTGGTAGAGACAGGGTTTCATCATGTTGGCCAGGCTGGTCTCGAACTCCTGACCTCAGGTGACCAACCAGCTTGGCCTCCCAGACTGCTGGGATTACAGGGTTGAGCTACCATGCCTGGCCAAAGATAATTTTTAAGAGTAATTACTTTAGCATTAAATACCAGTTAATAACTATCTAAAATGATGTAATCCTGAAGTGTTTGCAGTTGTCTTTGTTTTTATATGCTGATTGACAGATGTAATTTGTTGCGGCTTGAACTCATCAAGTGTTAAGACAGCCTTAGGGATACCACTGAAATTTCCTTAAATGGAAAGGATGGGCTCTTAAAGATCAGGAATTCTCTTTTATGAAAAAGATATGGTGTGAAACCTATCAAATTAACTTATTTATTGGGAGGCAATATATAGATTAGAGCCATACTTTTCAAATATTTTTATTGCATCCCACAGTAAGAAATGCGGTTTACATTGTGACCTAGTATACATATACACATACAACTCTCTCTCTCTCTCTCTACATATATATATATATATATATATATATATTTTTTTTTTTTTTTTTTTTTTTTTTTTTTGAGACGGAGTCTCCCTCTGTTGCCCAGTCCGGAGCGCAGGAGTGCAATCTCGGCTCACTGCAGCCTCTGCCTTCTGGGTTCAAGTGATTCTCCCACCTCAGCATCTCGAGTAAGTGGGATTACAGGTGTGTGCCACCAGGCCCAGCTAATTTTTTTGTGTATTTAGTAGAGACATATACGTATGTGTTGGCCAGGCTGGTCTCAAACTCCTAGCTTCAAGTGATCTCATCTTGGCCTCCCAAAGTGCTGGGATTACAGGAGTGAGCTACCGCACTCGGCCTATACTGAGATATTTTAAAATGCTGATATGATAGGCTGGGTGCAGTGGCTCACACCTGTAATCCCAGCGCTTTGGGAGGCCAAGGCGGGCTGATCACAAGGTCGGGAGATCAAGACCATCCTGGCTAACACGGTGAAACCCCGTCTGTACTAAAAATACAAAAAAATTAGCCAGGTGTGGTGGCGTGGCGGGCGCCTGTAGTCCCAGCTACTTGGGAGGCTGAGGCAGGAGAATCGCTTGAACCCAGGAGGCAGAGCTTGCAGTGAGCCAAGATCTCACCTCTGCACTCCAGCCTGGGTGACAGAGCAAGGCTCTATCTCAAAAAAAAAAAAAAACTGATACACTAAATTGATTTGACAGCCTGCTAATGTGTTGTGATCAGTAGTTTGAAAACTGGAACAGGGTTGGGAGTACAGGATCTTGGAGTGATGCGGTGTCAGACCTTCTGAATTTGTAATTCTATTCCAGGCTTACTTTTTATTACTTTGTTGTATTTCATTTTTCTTTTTATTTATTTATTTATTTTTTTGAGACGGAGTCTTGCTCTGTCGCCCAGGCTGGAGTGCAGTGGCGCGATCTTGGCTCACTGCAAGCTCCACCTCCTGGGTGCACACCATTCTCCTGCCTCAGCCTCCCGCGTAGCTGGGACTACAGGCACCTGCAACCACGCCTGGCTAATTTTTTTTGTATTTTTAGTAGAGACAGGGTTTCACCATGGTCTCGATCTCCTGACCTCGTGAGCCACCGCACCCGGCCTGTATTTCATTTTTCTGTTTTTTGTTTCTTTTTTTGAGACGGAGTCTTGCTCTGTTGCCCAGGCTGGAGTGCAGTGGCACCATCTCGGCTCACTGCGAGCTCCGCCTCCCGGGTTCACGCCATTCTCCTGCCTCAGCCTCCCCAGTAGCTGGGACTACAGGCGCCCGCCACCACGCCCGGCTAATTTTTTGTACTTTTAGTAGAGACGGGGTTTCACCGTGTTACCCAGGATGGTCTTGATCTCCTGACCTCGTGATCTGCCTGCCTCGGCCTCACTAAGTGCTGGGATTACAGGCATGAGCCACCGCACCTGGCCTGTATTTCATTTTTCTAAGCCTTAGTTTATTAACTGTGACAAAGGGATAATGGGTAGCATTTGATACTCTTGGGTTATCTTGAAAGTTAAAAGAAAAAAACCCACCCATATATGGGTTGAGCGTCCCTAATCTGAAGATTCAAAATCTGAAATGTTCAAAATCTGAAACTTTCAGCACTGACGTGATGACACAAGTGGGAAATTCCACTCTTGACCTCATGCGAGTGATCACAGTCCAAAATGCAGTCAAAACTTTGTTTCATGCACATTTTAAGGTACTGTATAAAATTATCTTCAGGCTATGTGTGTCAGGTGTATATGAAACATAAGAGTATTTTGTGTTTAGACTTGGGTCCAGTCTCTAAGATATTTCATTATGTATGTACAGGTATTCCAAAATCCAAAAAAACCCTGAGTCACTTCTGGTTCCAAGTTTCAGATATGGGAAACTCAGCCTGTAGCGAGAATCAAGACAATTGACCATCTGAATTTGACTAGTGATAATCAAGAAAGTTGTTTAATTCCCCCTAACTCAATTATTTGTGTATTGCTTTTGTTAAAGGACTTGTGTGGCTTTGTATATGATTTGCACATTCCTTTGTAAATATCTTCTTCCTATAGGTTTTGCAGTGGGGGGTACTTTACCAAGCAAGGTCCTATGAACGGTAGGTGTTGAAAAGTACAGATTGCATTCTTTGTTGTTGTTGTTTTGTTTGTTTGTTTTTGAGATGGAGTCTCCTCTTTCGCCAGGTTGGAGTGCAGTGGCAAGACCTCGGCTCACTGTAACCTCCACTTTCCGGGTTCAAGCTATTCTCCTGCCTCAGCCTCCCGAGTAGCTGGGACTACAGGCACCCGCCACCATACCCAGCTAATTTTTGTATTTTTAGTAGAGATGGGGTTTCATTATGTTGGCCAGGATGCTCTCAATCTCTTGACCTCGTGATCCGACCGCCTCAGCCTCCCAAAGTGCTAGGATTACAGGCGTGAGCCACCTTGCCTGGCTGTTTGTTGTTTTGAGACGGAGTCCCACTCTGTCGCCCAGGCTGGAGTGCAGTGGTGCAGTCTCAGCTCACTGCAACCTTCACCTCCTGGGTTCCGGTGATTCTCCTGCCTCAACCTCTGGAGTAGCTGGGATTACAGGCACGCCACCATGCCCGGCTAATTTTTGTATTTTTAGTAGAGATGGGGTTTCACCATGTTGACCAGGCTGGTCAGGTCTCGAACTCCTGACCTCAAGTGATCTGCCTGCCTGGGCATCCCAAAGTGCTGGAATTACAGGCATGAGCCACCGTGCCCAGCCCAGATTACGTTATTTTAGGTAAAGAAAATTCTTGTAAACTAACTTTGTAACTGCTGTTTCTTTCTCCTGATGTTCTTAAGTGTCTACTGCACACAGTAGACACTTAATATTTGTTGATGAACTGTATCTCTAACTGGATCATTATCTTAAAATTCTTAAACTAAATGTTAGTCATATCACAGCTGCATAAAAACACAGATAAAGCTGAATCTCGAATCAGACATGCTTAGCACTCTAAGGAGAAAAAAATCCTTTTTGTTATTAGCTAAGGTGAAGATATTTGCTAAGTGATAGTATCCATGCACATTTAAAAATGTCCACCAGTTTATTCTAAATTTAGTAACTGATTGGTCAAGTTGGATGTGTAGCAGTAACACTTTTAGATAAAAAGGGACTAGTATTTTATATAATTAATATGGGCAGGGCACGGTGGCTCATGCCTGTAATCCCAACACTGTGGGAGGCCGAGGCAGATGGATCACTTGAGGTCAGGAGTTTGAGACCAGCCTTGCCAACATGGTAAAACCCCGTGTCTACTAAAAATACAAAAAAATTAGCTGGGTGTGGGGGCACGCGCCTATAATACCAGCTACTCTGGAGTCTGAGGCAGGAGAATCACTTGAACCCCGGGGGGGCAGACTCAAGGTTGCAGTGAGCCGAGATTGTGCCATTGCACTCCAGCTTGGGTGACAGAACAAGACTCCATCTCAGAAAAACAAACAAAAAAACCCAAAGACTAGTATGAAAGTTAATTATTTAATGGATTGCTAACAAAGTTTGTATTCTGAGGAATAAAGTGCTGAATCAGTGATATGGGAGTAAACATCTTTTTTGGATGAAATACTAATATGTATAAAAATGATAGTAGCTAGTTAGTAGCTAACATTTACTCCAGGTAGTATCACATTTACTTCACACAGCAATCCTATGAAGGAAGTTCTGTTTGTATTATTTTAAGATAAGGAAACTGAGTCAGAGAGGTTTTCACTTGACCATATCATACTACTAGTGGGCAATGCAGCCAGTATTTGAACCTAGGTATTCTGTCCGACTCCATAGTCTCCTCAGCCACTGTGGTGTGCTACTGCTATTGTGGACATATCCCTCATGTCTGCTCAGAGCTGTAGAGATTGGTTTTAGATCTGAGCAAGAGGAACCCTGTCCCCCTTGGTAACTTTCTGTGTTGGTATTCTGAATGGGAACTATATCCTTTCATTCTTCTGGTTGGCTATCGTTTCTCAGTATTCTCTTCCTGCCAAAACTAGCTCTTAGTTTTTCTCTACTACTGTGTCTTTGTGTCTTACTTATCATAGAAGTTTTCATAGGCGTAGTGTTTTGAAATAGGTCATGTTTTCAAATGCATTTGCTTATTTTTCATTTTTTTGGGACAGGGTCTGTCTCTGTCACCCAGCCTGGAATGCAGTGCCATGAACATGCCTCACTGCAGCTTCGACCTGCTAGGCTCAAGGGATCCTCCTGCCTCAGCCTTCCAAGTAGCTGGGACCACAGGCGCATGTCACTGCACCCAATTAATTTTTCGAGGTTTGTTTTTATTTTTTGTTGCAGACGGAGTCTTGCTCTGTCGCCCAAGCTGGAGTGCAGTGCTGTGATCTTGGCTCACTGCAACCTCCGCCTCCCGGGTTCAAGCGATTCTCCTGCCTCAGCCTCCTGAGAAGCTGGGATTACAGGCGCCCACCACCACGCCCGGCTATTTTTTGTATTTTTAGAGGAGACGGGGTTTTACCACGTTGGCCAGGATGGTCTCAAACTGATGGTCTCAAACTCATGACCTCAGGTGAGCCACTGCGCCCAGCGTTTTTTTATTTTTATTATTTTTTTTTTATTTTTAAGAAACAGGGTCTCAGCCGGGCATGGTGGCTTATGCTGTAATCCCAGCACTTTGGGAGGCCCAGGCGGGCGGATCACGAGGTCAGTAGATCGAGACCATCCTGGCCAACGTGGTGAAACCCTGTCTCTACTAAAAATACAAAATTTAGCTGAGTGTGGTGGTGTGGGCCTGTAGTTTCAGCCACTCGGGAGGCTGAGGCAGGAGAATTGCTTGAACCCGGGAGGCGGAGGGTGCAGTGAGCTGAGATCGCGCCACTGCACTCCAGCCTGGGCAACAGAGCAAGACTCTGTCTCAAAAAAAAAAAAAAAAAAAAAAAGAAAAGAAAAAGAAACAAGGTCTCCCTTTGTTGCCCAGGCTGGTTTCAAACTTCTGGACTGAAGTGATCCTCCTTAGCCTCCCAAAGTGCTGGGATTATAGGCGTGAGTCACCGCACCCAGCTTTCAAATGTATTTATGATAAAAATTGAAATCTTTTTGTCCATTGTTTGAGAGAAAGACCTTCCGTGGTTAGTAACTTGGATTTGTTAGATTGCTCCATGGTAAATGTCATCTGAGGTCTATGAATTCCTTTGTAGACACACTGACACAGTTCTCTTGTACCTAACAGTATTTAGCATTTATATGGTGCTTTGTGGCTTCAAAGTGAAAATGTTTTTCCTCCTATGAACAGGTCTTATTTGTAAAATGAGGAGGAGATTGGCTAATACAAGTTTTTAAGGGCTTTCTCTGCTTGAGCACCAAAATTCTGTGAGTCTGTAATAGTTTCTGAATAGAAATATGATTACATACTAAGGGTTTTGCCTAATGGAGTTAGAGAATGGGATAGATGTTCTCTATCTCCTTTCCCTCCTTCACGCTGCAAAAAAAGAACAAATAGAGAATTTGTGCCTGTTTGGCTGAGAAATGATTCCTAGTATTCAATTTATGTATAAGATATATATTAGGATTAAAATCTCTTTCATTAATAGCTTGTAAAAGATAGTGTCTTTTACAGACATTATTATTCCCAGGTCATTCATCAGATTTGAGGGTCTTAAATTGTTACTTATTTTAATTGACCAGTAAAAATTGTCTGTATGGTGTATAACATGTTTTGGTATATATAAGTATACACTGTGGAATGGCTAAGTCAAATTGTGATTCCTATGAGTGAGTTCTAAGCTGGTCACTGATAATGTTATTTATAACTGTTGCTATCTTTCTTACATGATCATCAAAAAGTTTCTCAATAAAATTTTTTTGTACTTAAATGCTCATTGTTAAGAAAACATTTCAGAAAGCTCTCATGAAGTGAATAATACTTTGCAGTGAATATGCATTTCATTGATTAATGGTATCTCTACACTTTTGAATATTATTAGATAGGGCTTGGTGTATAGCTCATGGACTGATGGATCCTGTGGCCTGCAGGAGCTCTGTGGTCTGTAGTTTCGGAAGTCACTGGATTAAAGCAATGTAATTCTGTTTCAAATGTAAATAAATCATTTCCAGTATTTATTTTAAAGAGATGACATTTCGATAGTCTCCAGAGTTCTATTAATCTGGGTGAAGATTATCTGTAGCTGGTGGGCCAAGACCCTATTTTGGTCTTAATGAAGTATTTTATGGATTGAAAATGTTAAAAGCATTGATTTAGAGCTCTAGGTACTTGTTTGTATTATGCAGTAAGATAATTTGTAAAAGTATGATCAAATGCGTCTATATTAGAAAAATTAGTTAACTTGGTCTTTTTTTTAATCAAGTCATCAGGCAAACAACTTTATTTGAAATCTATATTGGGACATTTCTCCTGTTTCCTCTGTCATTCAGTTCATTCATGTTATTTATATCTTGCTGTCTAATACCTTATTCCCCCTCCAATTTTAATCTCAATCTGGCGTTTATTCTGAAATAAAATAATGAAACATCATAGTTTACCAACATCAACTTTATCTACTCATTGGAAAGAAAACTTCATGGACTTTGGGAGTTTGAACTATCTAGTTTCTAATCTTTACCACTTCTGCGTGAGTGAACTTCGGTAGATGATTTAAGTTTTCTGACCCTCAGTTTCAGCTCTTAAATTATATTACCTATCTCACTCAGGGTTGTTTTGGGCTTGAGTATGGTAATGTTTATGAAGAATTTAACACGGTGCTAGGCTTGTTTACTTCCTTCCTCACTCCCTGCCCAAAATGGTTTTTTTCCTCAGGTTGCTTTTCCTTTTTCTGGAAAATTATGGAGAAATCTCCTTTGGGAGGCTGGGCACGGTGGTGCACGCCTGTAATCCTAGCACTTTGGGAGGCCGAGGCGGACGGATTGCCTGAGCCCAGAAGTTTAAGACCAGCCTGGGCAACACGGTGAAAACCCATCTGTACTAAAATACAAAAAATTAGCCAGGCGTGGTGGCGGGCGGCTGTAGTCCCAGCTAGTCGGGAGGCTGAGGCAGGAGAATTGCTTGAACCTGGAAGGCAGAGGTTGTGGTGAGCCAAGATCACGCCACTGCACTCCAGCCTGGGTGACAGAGCGAGACTCCGTCTCCAAAAAATCTCCTTTGGGGTGTCTGTGTTTCCTCCCACCCTTCTACACAGTGGTCTGCCCTCTGTTTCATTCTGGATATCTGGTTTTCACCTTAAACTCACTCATGTTTCCATTAGAACATCTGTCTAAATAATACACAAACATAGGTGACATAGACACAGTAGAGGGTTTCTTTGTTAAATGCTTTCATCTGAAACAGTTCTTACATGCTAGAAGTCATGCTCAGGCCGGGCACAGTGGCTCACGGCCTGTAATCCCAGCACTTTGGGAGGCCAAGGTGGGTGGTTCACCTGAGGTCAGGAGTTCGAGACCAGCCTGGCCAACATCGTGAAACCCTGTCTCTACTAAATACAAAAATTAACCAGGTGTGTTGGTGGGCGCTACTTGGGAGGATGAGGCAGGAGCATCAGCTCGGGAGGCAGAGGTTGCAGTGAGCCAAGACCGTGCCGTTGTACTCCACCTTGGGCAACAAGAGCGAAACTGCGTAGTCATGCTCATTGTGCTCTTGGCTAATGCCATTTTTGTAGGACATCATGAAACACTGACACTTAATTTTATCACAGTCTGAGAACAAATGGACTAGCTGAAAATTATTATGTAACATGAAATTAGTTTTCTGAGTACAGATTTTTCATAAGTATGTTTGTATATGTAAATCGGTTATTTCAGAGAAATTAATGAGAAAAGTTAAAATTTAGAAAGCTCTTTTTCCCCCCTATAAAATGGGTAAATATCCATGGCAGCAGAATACTTTAGTCTGGCCCCTGAGATTGTAGTTGGAAAAACCTCCAAACTAAAATCTGTCTACTTGCTTTAAATTGGCTTTAGCCCCCTACCCCGGCAAACTCCATAGAACTCATCCTTCAGGTCTTCCGGGCTCAACGTTTATTTTTTATTTTCTCTTGGCCTGACTCTAGCCATTCATCAGCTCATACTTTTTCTCTGACGTGCTTCATATTCTCGCTTCCATTCTGAGTATTTAAGCTAAATCTGATGGATTTAGCTCCCTAAGTATCTTGGATTCCATTTCCCCTTCTTTCTCTCTGCCCCATACAGTTATGATACATCTCTCTCCTGGTCAGCTATGTCAGTTTCCCAAGATGTCTTTCTGCTGCTGGTCTTCTGCCCCCTCTTAGTTTGTTTCCACATTGCTGTTGAGTAATCCTTCTATTTTTTTCTTTCTTTACTGAGTTGAGTCGGGTGCGGGGTGGGGGGGGGTCTTACTCTGTAGCCCAGGCTGGAGTGCAATGGTGCAATCACAGCTCCCTGCAGTCTCCAATTCCTGGGCTCAAGCGATCCTCCCAAGTAGCTGGGACTACAGGCATGCACCACCACACTCGGCTAATTTAAACATTTTTTTTTTTTGTAGATATGGGATCTGTAGGCAGGTCTTGAACTCCTGGCCTCAAGCTAACCTCCTGCACCTCCACTTTGGTGCTGGGATTACAGACTTGAGCCACAGTGCCCAGACGAGTAATCTTTCTAAATCACAAATCTGCTGTGTCAAGTAGTCCTCAGTCGGAAAACTTGTTAGTAATCCCTGTTTCCCACAGGAGCAAGTGAACTCTCCAGCGTGGTGTACAAGGCTGTAGGTGATACCTTCATCTCTTGCCATTTCCTGCCTGAGCCCCATTCTTCTGTTCTGAGCTTCCATACCCTTGTTGAATTAACTCCAGAGGTTTTCTTTTTTTTTTTTTTTTTTTTTTGAGATGGAGTCTCGCTCTGTCACCCAGGCTGGAGTGCAGTGGCACAATCTTGGCTCACTGCAACCTCCACCTCTTGGTTCAAGCGGTTTTTCCTGCCTCAGCCTCCAGAGAAGCTGGGATTACAGGCACCCGCCACCACGTGTGGCTAATTTTTGTATTTTTAGTAGAGGCAAGGTTTCACCATTTTGGCTGGGCTGGTCTCAAACTTCTGAACTCAGGTGATCCACCTGGCTTTGCCTCCCAGCATGCTGGGATTACAGGTGTGGGCCACTGCACCTGGCCTCCAGCCATAGTTTTTAAAGTGTGTCAAATTCTTTCATGCCTCCATGTTTTGAATGCGTACTCCAGAGGATCCTTGTCCACCTGATGATTCCCTGATGCTCTGCTGCATTGTCATCTTTATAACATCTCTGCTTCCACAAAGATCATTATTTTCTTCTCTGTTCCCGAAGCCTTTTGTAGATGTATACTTGTGCTATGATTTATGTACTTGTCTATCCTTTCTATTTTAGAGTGAGCTTGGGATCGAAGACTGTTTCTCTTTTATCCTCTTTGCCTGACACGTGGCAGGGTCTTCATTAATATTAAATGAATGGGTCTAGTAGAGATTGTTGGATTGTTTATATTTAGAGGGGAGTTAATATTTGTCACTTTTTGTTTTTTATGTTAATATTTAATATTTCATTTTAAAGATGGTGGAACCAGGGCAAGATTTATTGCTTGCTGCTTTGAGTGAGAGTGGAATTAGTCCGAATGACCTCTTTGATATTGATGGTGGAGATGCAGGGCTTGCAACTCCAATGCCTACCCCGTCAGTTCAGCAGGTAAGAGTTTTCCGAAGCCTCTCTTTCTTAGTGATTTCCGTTTACAGCATTTTTTTTTTTTTAAGATGGTCTCACTCTGTGGCCCAGGCTGGGGTGCAGTGGTGCAGTCATGGCTTACTGAAGCTTCAACCTCCCAGGCTCAAGCCATCCTTCTGCCTCAGCCCCCCAAGTAGCTGGGACTATAGGCACGTGCCACCACATCCCGCTAATTTTTTGTCTTTTTTGTAGAGACAGTGTTTGCCATGTTGCCCAGGCTGGTCTTGAACTCCTGAGCTCAAGCGATTGCCCACCTCGGCCTCCCAAAGTGTTGGGATTACAGGTGCGAGCCAAGCTTGGCCCAATTTTAAATATACATGTGAAGCCTTAATTTTAAATACATGTGTTAATTTTTTTTTTTTTTGAGATGGAGTCTTGCTCTGTCACCCAGGCTGGAGTGCAGTGGCGCATTCTCAGCTCACTACAACCTCTGCCTCCTGGGTTCAAAATTCTCTTGCCTCAGCCTCCTGAGTAGTTGGGATTACAGGTGTAGGCCACCACACCTGGCTAATTTTTGTATTTTTAGTAGAGATGGGGTTTCACCATGTTGTTCAGGCTGGTCTCGAACTCCTGACCTTGTGATCTGCCTGCCTCAGCCTCCCAAAGTGCTGGAGTTATAGGCGTGAGCCACTGTGCCCGGCCGAATGTTATTTTTATGTTGAGTATTCATTTTGATTTATGAGGCAGAAAATAATGAAAACCAAAACATTATTTTTTGCTTTGATATTATTATAAATGTACAGACAGTGTAAGATGTTTAGCATTCTTATGGGAGTATCTTTAATTTCCTTAATAGTTGTTTAATTATTTAGGGATATTCTTCTGTGATTTCACTATGTACATTCTCTGAAAGCAAAAACGTAAGATTCTGGCTGGGCACAGTGTCTTATGCCAGTAATCCCAGCACTTAGGGAGGCTGAGGCTGAAGGATTGCTTGAGCCCAGGAGTGAGACCAGCCTGGGCAATGTAGCGAGACCTTGTCTCTACAAAAAGTTAAATAAAATTAGCTGGCCGTGGTTGTGTGCGCTTGATGTCCCAGCTACCCAGGAGGCTGAGGTGGGAGGATTGCTTGAGCTCAGGAGTTTGAGGCTGTTGTGAGTTGTTATCGTGCCACTGCACTTTAGCCTGGGTGACAGAGCAAGACCTTGTTTCTGAAAAATAAAAAAATAGACTGGTCCGAGTGCAGTGTTGTTTACAAGTAATTGATCACAGCCTGTTGCAGATTTCTTTGTTTCTCCTCTACTCCCACTGCTTCACCTGACTAGCCTTAAAAAAAAAAAAAAAAAAAAAGACTAAAAAAACTTTTTTTTTCTTCAGACACAGTCTCACTCTGTCACCCAGGCTGGAGTGCAGTGGCAGGATCTTGGCTCACTGCAACCTCCACCTCTCAGGTTCAAGCAGTTCTCCTGCCTCAGCCTCCCGAGTAGCTGGGATTACAGGCGGCCGCTACCAAGCCCAGCTAATGTTTTTGTTTATTTATTTCTTTTATTTATTTCTTTTTTTGAGACAGAGTCTCACTCTGTCGCCCAGGCCAGAGTGCAGTGGTGCAATCTCCACTCCAAGCTCTGCCTCCCAGGTTTACTCCATTCTCCTGCCTCAGCCTCCCAAGTAGCTGGGACTACAGGCGCCCGCCACCACACTCGGCGAATTTTTTGTATTTTTAGTAGAGACAGAGTTTCACCACGTTAGCCAGGATGGTCTCGATCTCCTGACCTTGTGATCCACCTGCCTCTGCCTCCCAAAGTGCTGGGATTATAGGCGTGAGCCACCGCGCCTGGCCAAGTTGGGCTAATTTTTGTATTTTAGTAGAGATGGGGTTTCACCATGTTGGCCAGGCTGGTCTGAAACTCCTGACCTCATGATCCGCCCACCTCGGCCTCCCAAAGTGCTGGGATTACAGGCATGAGCCACCACACCCGGCCTATAAAAATGTTTTTAAAAAGGAATCGTTAGTACAGTTTTGTGGAGATCTTGTGCTTGCAAAGATTGTTACATTATATCTGCTGTTAGTGATTTCACATCAGTTTGAATGTTAAGCTTGATATTTTTTAATAAATGCAAATCTTGTCCTTGAAACAGAATTTACTGCTGTCCTTTATTTTTTGTCTGATGTTGTTTTCTCTCCAGTCAGTGCCACTTAGTGCATTAGAACTAGGTTTGGAGACCGAAGCAGCAGTTCCTGTTAAACAAGAACCAGAGACTGTACCTACTCCAGCACTATTAAATGTGAGGGTAAGAATGATTTAGATTTGTCGTTACTTCTAAAATAGTTTAGAACTGTAGTGAGAAAACATGGCCAGGTGTGGTGGTTCGCATCTGTAATCTCAGCACTTCGAGAGGCTGAGGTAGGAGGATTGCTTGAGCCGAGGAATTCAAGACGAGCTTGAGCAAAATGGCAAGACCCCATCTCTATAAAAGAAGAAATGGGCTGGGCACAGTGGCTCATGCCTATAATCCCGGCACTTTGGGAGGCCAAGGTGGGTGGATCACATGAGGTCAGGAGTTCAAGACCAGCCTGGCCAACATGGTGAAACTCCATCTCTATCTCTATTAAAAATACAAAAATTAGCTGGGTGTGGTGGTGCATGCCTATAGTCATAGCTACTTGAGAGGCTGAGCAGGGGAATCTCTCGAACCCAGGAAGTGGAAGAGGTTGCAGTGAGCAGAGACCAAGCCACTGCACTCCAGCCTGGGCGACAGAGCGAGACTTCATCTCAAAAAAGATAAAAAAAGAGGCCGGGCACGGTGGCTCACGCCTGTAATCCCAACACTTTTGGAGGCCGGGGAGGGTGGATCACGAGGTCAGGAGATCGAGACTCTCCTGGCTAACACGGTGAAACCCCGTCTCTACTAAAAATACAAAAAATTAGCCGGGTGTGGTGGCGGGCGCCTGTAGTCCCAACTACTCGGGAGGCTGAGGCAGAAGAATGGCATGTACCGGGAAGGTAGAGCTTGCAGTGAGCTGAGATGGGGCCACTGCACTCCAGCCTGGGTGACAGAGCAAGACTCTGTCTCAAAAAAAAAAAAAAAAAAAAAGGATAATTAATAAAAAATAAAAAACCTTTTAGTGTGAAATAGTTTTCTCTCTCTTGTTCTGCTTTTTGCCACTTTCCCAATATCCTACCCTTACCTCCTACTTTGCGACACGTTTCTTTCGTTCTTGTTTCTTTTTTTTTTTTTTTTTTTTTTTTGAGACGGAGACTCGCTTTGTTGGCTCACTGCAACCTCTGCCTCCTGGGTTCAAGCAATTTTTCTGCCTTAGCCTCCCGAGCAGCTGGGAGTATAGGCACCCACCACCATGCCTGGCTAATTTTTGTACCTTTAGTAGAGACAGGTTTTACCATGTTGGCCAGGCTAGTCTTGAGCTCCTGACCTCAGGTAATGTGCCCATCTCAGCATCCCAAAGTGCTGGGATTACAGGTGTGAGCCACCGCTCCCAGCCCCACAAAGATATTTTTAAAAACAGATTTGTATGTGAAGATATATAACATGTTCGTTGATGACAAGTCAAAATATTGAAAAAAAAAGTTGTAAATAGTAGACTTTATTTTTTATTTATTTTTATTTTTTTGAGACGGAGACTCGCTCTGTCACCCAGGCTGGAGTGCAGTGGCGCGATCTCGGCTCACTGCAACCTCCGCCTTCCGGGTTCAAGCCATTCTCCTGTCTCAGCCTCCCGAGTAGCTGGGACAACAGGCCCATGCCCGGCTAACTTTTTGTATTTTTAGAAGAGACAGGGTTTCACTGTGTTAGCCAGGATGGTCTCGATCTCCTGACCTTGTGATCCACCCACCTTGGCCTCCCAAAGTGCTGGGATTACAGGCATGAGCCACTGCGCCTGGCCAATAGTAGACTCTTTATTAAAGACTCATTATTAAAGGAGTCATGGAGAAATAGCAAATAGTGTTGAGGAGGAAAAAAGTGAAAATGTCATCCATCAAGGCATTAGAAACTTTCTGTTACTAGTCTTTTGGGGAGGTTGGGGCAGGAGAGGTCTTGCTATTTTGCCAAGGCTGATCTTAAAATCAAGTGAACCTCCTGTGTCACCCTCCCAATTAGCTGGAAATGCAGGTGCACACCACTGTGCCTGGCTTAGTCCTGTTATTTTCGGTTTGTGTGGGATAGTTCCATTTTATGCTTGCCATCCCTGACAGTTACAGAAAGGGTTATATTACAACTATACCTTCTTTTCATCAAAGTTGTCCGTTTTAACTTGGTAATTTGTAGTTAATCAAATCAGAAATGAAGTACCAATATTTAGGCAAGGCTGGGCACAGTGGCTCACTCCTGTAATCCCAGCACTTTGGGAGGTTGAGGTGGGAGAATGGCATGACCCCAGGAGTTTGAGACCAACCTGAGCAACATCGTGAGACTCTTTATCTCTAAAAAAAAGTTGCCGGGCATGGTGGTGTGCACCTGTAGTCCTAGCTACTTGAGAGGTTGAGGTGCAAGAATCACTTGAGCCCGGTTGGGCAAGGCTGCAGTGAGCTATGATCACACTTCAGCCTGGGTGACAGAATGAGACTGTTTCAAAGAAAAAAAAAAAAAAAGCAATGATAAAACTGCATTTTAGATTTTTAGTTGTCCTTCCAAGTTTGTGGATATAAGCTTCATTAGAGAATAAAGCATTTTTCAGTGGTGTGTTTTTGTTTTCTATCTAGCAGCAGCCTCCATCTACTACAACGTTTGTGCTGAATCAAATAAATCATCTTCCACCCTTGGGATCTACAATTGTAATGACTAAAACACCACCTGCAACAACCAACAGGCAAACCATCACTTTAACTAAGTTTATCCAGACTACTGCAAGCACACGCCCGTCAGTCTCAGCACCAACAGTACGAAATGCCATGACCTCTGCACCTTCAAAAGACCAAGTTCAGCTGAAGGATCTACTGAAAAATAATAGTCTTAATGAACTGATGAAACTAAAGCCACCTGCTAATATTGCTCAGCCAGTAGCAACAGCAGCTAGTAAGTCTGTTTTCAATAGTATCAACTTTCTCTCTCTGGTAAGCTATGTCAGCATGTTTTTTTAAATGATTTGCTTGGGTTTTTAAAGAACTGGCCATAAAAGGGTGTTATCTGCATTATTTTGCATACTTACAGTCTTTAACACAATTCAAGGGAAGCAAAAGTTTAGATGCCTTGGGTAGGTTGTTTAGCTTTGAAATGTAATTTCTGGGATTATCAGGTAGCTACATTAGCAACATGAAATCTTACCAATTTTATATATTATAGGTAGTCAGTTAACATTTTTCTTAATTGTTTACAAATCAGTGCATCTTAGCTATTTACCTATGACTATCTATGGATCTTGTTTGAAAACAGAATCTGATTCTCAGTAGAGCCCACAATTCTGCATTTCTTTTTTCTTTTTTTGAGACGGATTTTCAGTCTGTCACCCAGACTGGAGTGCAGTGGTGTGATCTCCGCTCTCTGCAGCTTCCGTCTCCTGAGTTCAAACGATTCTCCTGCCTCAGCCTCCCGAGTAGCTGGAATTACAGGCGCGTGCCACCACACCCAGCTAATTTTTGTATTTTTAATAGAGACGGGGTTTCACTATGTTGGCCAGGCTGGTCTCAAACTCCTGAGCTCAGGTGGTCTGCCCACCTTAGCCTCCCAAAGTGTTGTTGGGATTACAGACGTGAGTACCACGCCCGGCCGGCCTGCTTGTGTTTTTATGAAATAGAGGGCTAAGAGCATTCTAAAAGAATGGGCGTTAAGTGTTTTATAGAAAGATGTAGAACTTTGTCTTTTTTTTTTTTTTTGAGATGGAGTCTTGCTCTGTCACCCAGGCTGGAGTGCAGTGGCGCGATCTTGGCTCACTGCAAGCTCCGCCTCCCGGGTTCATGCCATTCTCCTGCCTCAGCCTCTCCGAGTAGCTGGGACTACAGGCGCCCGCCACCACGCCCGGCTAATTTTTTGTATTTTTAGTAGGGACGGGGTTTCACCGTGGTCTCGATCTCCTGACCTCGTGATCCGCCCACCTCGGCCTCCCAAATTGCTGGGATTACAAGCGTGAGCCACCGCACCCGGCAGAACTTTGTCTTAAGTGACTGTAATTAAAATTTTCAGATCATCTGGTTTTTATGTTTGGGTCCATACCATTGTGTCCTTGTGGCTGTAGTTTTTTGTTTTTTGGTTTTTGTTTTTTGGTTTTCCTCTCAAGGTCATTGTCCTGAACTGACTGCAACCTGGCAGTGAGATGCAAGTTGGGAAATCATTTTAGCTGTCTTAGGACTGATTCCATTTTCTGCCGTGGAGTGCAGCACTGTGACCTTGACCTGGCTGAGGTGCAGAGCAGTTTCTGGAATCACTCGCAAGGGACTTGGGGATGGTCGACAGTTGGTGGAAGATGCTTCTCGTTACAGTCTTTGGATTTAATGAGGAAGCCTGCTTCTTATATGAGTGGCTTTCTGAGCATTGTACTCCTCACACTAGCATATGCCATCATAACTTAAAGGAGTGGATGTATGCCATTGTGAGGGAAGAATTTAGAGAACAAAACAGAAAACAGGATAGATTTGAAGCTGACTGAACAAGAAATCTAGTACAGTAAATTCTCCGACATTTAAGGTAGTGATTTTTAAAAGACAAATGCAGACATTTATAAGGCTGCACAGCAAGACTATCCTTGTATGGAAGCCTGAGAAACTGTCAAGCTAGATCAGGACTAAGAAACAAAGATGGGCCGGGCGCGGTGGCTCATGCCTGTAATCCCAGCACGTTTGGAGCCCGAGGTGGGTGAATCACGAGGTCAGGAGTTCAAGACCAGCCTGGCCAAGATGGTGAAACCCCACCTCTACTAAAAACATGAAAATTAGCTGGGCATGATGATGGGCGCCTATAATCCCAGCTACTTGGGAGGCTGAGGCAGGGAATTGCTTGAACCCAGGAGGCAGAGTTTGCAGTGAGCTGAGATGACGCCACTGCACTCCAGCCTGGGCGACAGAGCAAGACTCCATCTCAAAAAAAAAAAAAAAAAAAAGATGGTAAGTGAGTGCTGAAGATAAGCAAAGTTTTTTGTTGTAGGAGATGGTCCTCTTTTTACTGAAGGGGAAAAATGTTGAAAATATGAAACTGCAGAAAGCAAGGTGTTGCATGTTTTATTTCTTATCTGTGTGGTTGTTGCCCTTTTGGGTTCTAACCTGTCACCTTTTCTCTGGTCTTAAAACTAGGAGCTGATCACTGGCTCTTTCACAGTTATTAATAAACCATGCCCTCAAATATCATCTCTGTTCTAGTTTCCTTGTTTTGTTAATACTTTATTTTTATTTTTTGTTTTTTTGTGAGACGGAGTCTCATTCCATCACCCAGGCTGGAGTGCAATGGCGTGATCTCAGCTCCCTGCAACCCCTGTTTCTTGAATTCAAGTGATTCTCCTGCTTCAGCCTCCCAAATAGCTGGGATTACAGGCATGAGCCACCAAGCCCGGCTATTTTTAGTAGAGACGGGGTTTCACCATGTTGGCCATGCTGGTCTTGAACTCCTGACCTCAAGTGATCAGCCCACCTCGGCCTCCCAAAGTTCTGGGATTACAGGCGTGAGCACCTGGCCTGTTAATGCTTTAATTAGTTGTACTCGTTTTGGAGTCCAAGTGATAGTCCTCCCAAATACTCTTCATCTTTTGCTAGAATAGATGAAATGCTGATCAGCTCTCCTGGTGTTAGCACTCTCTTCCCTAAAGGCAGTGATTTCCACACCTCTATCTCAAGAATTCTGGGTACTGTGAGGACTTCAGGGATTCTTGGAGGTCGAAGGCTGGTTCCAGGGGTTCTGGACTGGATACCTCCCACCCCTATTCAGTCAAGCAACTCTGCTGATTGATAAGTGGATTCTGAGATTTTATTGCTATATTTAAAAGAGTTTGAAAACCAGTGGTATAGAAGAAAGTGTTCATTGTTTAGATCTTTACTCTGGGAGCAGGAGGAAGTAAGGAGTTCCCAAATGGATTTTTCTTCTTCTAGAAATAATTATTTTGCCTTGAAAATTAGTAAGTACCACCAGATCACATGAAATTGATTCTGTTTGGGCTATAACCCCAGGTTTTGGGTTTTTTTTTTTTTCTTCTTTGAGATGGAGTCTTGCTCTGTCACCCAGGCTGGAGTGTGGTGGCGCAATCTCGGCTCAGTGCAGGCTCCGCCTCCCGGTTTCACGCCATTCTCCTGCCTCAGCCTCCCTAGTAGCTGGGACTACAGGCACCTGCCACCACGCCTGGCTAATTTTTTTTTGTATTTTTTTTTAATTTTTATTAATTAATTAGTTAATTTTTTTGAGACAGAGTCTTGCTCTTGTTGTCCAGGCTAGAGTTCAATGACGTGATCTCAGCTCACTGCAACCTCCACCTCCCGGGTTCAAGCAGTTCTCTGCCTCAGCCTTCCGAGTAGCTGGGATTACAAGCATGCGCCACCATGCCCGGCTAATTTTGTATTTTTAGTAGAGACGGCCTCCTCGGCCTCCCAAAGTGCTGGGATTACAGGCGTAAGCCACCGCGCTGGCCTTGCTTGTTTTTAATGAGTCAAATGAAGTGTCTCAAAGTAATACTGGCTTTTGAATATCTTTCTGATAAATAATTTTCAAGCTTCCCATGCACACATTCCTTTTGAGTTACTTGTTTTCTAAAGTTAATTCTTTACTTCCATAAAGACACATGGGTTTGAATGTTTTCATGCCTGTGCTTAATTTAAATTAGTAATAGAGGCCAGGTGCGGTGGCTCACACCTGTAATCCCAGCACTTTGGGATGCCAAAGTGGGCAGATCACCTGAGGTTGGGAGTTCAAGACCAGCCTGACCAACATGGAGAAACCCCGTTTCTACTTAAAAAAAAAAAAAAAAAAAAAAAAAAAAATTAGGCGGCCATGGTGGTGCATTCCTGTAATCCCAGCTACTTGGGGATCTGAGGCAGGAGAATCGCTTGAACTCGGGAGGAGGAGGTTGCAGTCAGCTGAGATTGCGCCAATGCACTCCATCCTGGGCAACAAGAGTGAAACTCCAAAAATAAATAAATAAATAAAAATAAATTAGTTATAGGCAGATTGACATTCTTTGGTTTTTGAAATGTGTAAACTTCTGAGTTTTTTATTTTTATTTTTTTAGACAAAGTCTTGTTCTGTCATCCACGCTGAAGTGCAGTGGTGCAGTCTCAGCTCATTTCAACCTCCACCTCCCAGGTTCAAGCAGTTCTCTCCCTCAGTCTCCCGAGTAGCTGGGATTTCAGGCGCCCGCCACCACGCCCAGCTTGTTTCTGTATTTTTAGTAGAGACGGGGTTTCACAATCTTGGCCAGGCTGGTCTTGAACTCTTGACCTTGTAATCCACCCGCCTTGGTGTCCCAAAAATGCTGGGATTACAGGCGTGAGCCGCCGCACCGGCCTTAAACTTCTGGATTTTTAAATAATGGGAAAATAAGTTCAGAATTTTCTTCTAAATGTAATTTGACTTTTTCCTCCTCAGCTGATGTAAGCAATGGTACAGTAAAGAAAGAGTCTTCTAATAAAGAAGGAGCTAGAATGTGGATAAACGACATGAAGATGAGGAGTTTTTCCCCAACCATGGTGAGTTTCAAATAGCCGTGTCTTTATTTTTGTGTAGTATGACAGTGTACTCAACTAAAAGTGTTCTATATGGAACAACCCTCAGAAGCCTGTTTTTGGGTTGGGAAGAAGCTATACAGGCATGTAAACTAATGGATGCACTTAAACCTCACTGGAATAATATAGATACTAACCAGGGTGGTTAAAACTTGCAGATTTGATGGAGTGTGGCACTAACATGCAGTACTGATATCTTACTGTTAAAAATCTCATCTGAGCAGAAAAAAAGACAATGTGGCGTTAACGAAAAGTATTTGATAACTTTGTTCATTTTAGGACCGAACTTGAATAGAAAGCTCATAATGCACTGACAGATTATATAATGGTCTGGTTATGAGTAATTCTTTTTTTTTTTCTCTTTTTTTTTTTTTTTTTTTGAGACAGAGTCTCACTCTATCGCCCAGGCTGGAGTGCAGTGGTGCTATCTTGGCTCACTGTAACCTCCGCCTCCCAGGTTCAAGCGATTCTCTCACCTCGCCTCTCAAGTAGCTGAGATTACAGGCATGTGCCACCATGCCTGGCTAATTTTTGTATTTTTAGTAGAAATGGGGTTTCACCATGTTGGCCAGGCTGGTCTCGAACTCCTGACCTCAGGTAATCCACCCCCCTCAGCCTCCGAAAGTGCTGAGATTACAGGCGTGAGCCACTGCTCTCAGCCTGGTTATAATTCTTAACATTTTGAAAATGCTGTATGCTTTGGATCAATTGATTCCATACATTTATTTAATAAATTCTCCATGTATAAGATTGTTAATATGTAGTAGGTTTCTACAAGAAGTATATTTATTACATGCTTCTACCTTCAGTAAACAAAATTTGACAACCATCTGGATTAAGCAGTAATAATGAAAAGTACATCAAAAGGTATGCAATGTGCTACTCACAATAAAGGTTAAGAATTTGGAGGAAAAGGTGACCTTCATGAACTCTAGTGGCCTGGTGGACTTTATGGAGGAGGAATAATGGAGTTTGGGTTTTGAGTATGACGAGACTTTGAGGTGGGATATTAGGAAGGGAGCTATAGGATTAATAGGCATGGAGGAGGTAGTGACTACGTGCTTCAGTGAAAATAAGCCAGGAAGCTTAGCTTGTAGAAAGAAGTGGGAATAGTAGGTCTGGGCTCCATGGAGGGTCCTGAATTGAGGTTTTTGTCGTCGTCGTTGTTTTTGAGATGGAGTCTTGCTCTGTTGACCAGGCTGGAGTGTAGTGGTGCGATCTTGGCTCACTGCAACCTCCGCCTCCCAGGTTCAAGCGATTCTTCTGCCTCAGCTTCCTGAGTAGCTGGGATTACAGGTGCCCGCCACCAGGCCTGGCTAATTTTTGTGTTTTTAGTAGAGACGGGGTTTTACCATGTTGGCCAGGCTGGTCTCAAATGCCTTACCTCAAGTGATCCCTCCAGCTCGGCCTCCTAAAGTGCTGGGAGGCCAAGGTGCCCTGCGCTGAATTGAGTTTGAAGGACTTTGGACTTAGTCTAGCACCATTTAGTCAGTAGACATGAAGGGACCTGTTAGTGATTCAGGAGTTGGGGTGCAGACTGAGTAAAGGGGTAGGGAAGACAGATTCGGGATGAGTAGGAGTAGGCAAAAGAGAGAGGTTGGAAAGTTGGTTAACCTAAGGGGGAAGTAAGAAGGGGTATACTAGAGACCTTGCAGAGGAGATTGGAAAAGGGAGAGGGGAAAGGAAAAAAAGAGATGACTACATAACGATACCAAAAGAATTTTGGGACTTGGTTCTGGAATATGGAATTGGAGACAGTACAGCAAACTGTAGCTGAGGTTTTGAATGGGGACCAGGAGAACAACAGTGCTACTGGCAGTACCCAGTTTACTTAGTGATTGTCTACCAGCAGCACTTGGAAGGTGATTTTTGGAAACTAAAAATGCGTATTTCTTCAAGAAATGTTTTATGTGGTTTTCACATTTCCATTTCAGTCCGTTATATACCAGAAGTTTTTTATTGGCTTAGCAGTTAAGTAACATCTCAGAGAGACTGCGAACTGATAGCCCATCAACCAGACTAGTCGACGTGTGTGTGTTTGCGCGTGTGCGTGCGTGTGTGTGTGTGTTCTTAGACGGTGTCTTGCTGTCACCCAGGCTGGAGGGCAGTGACGCGATCTCAGCTCACTGCAACCTCTGCCTCCCAGGTTCAAGTGATTCTCCTGCCTCAGCCTCCCGAGTAGCTGGGATTAAAGGCGCCCCCCCCCCTCCCCACCACACCCAGATAATTTTTGTATATTTTATTTTATTTATTTATTTTGAGATGGAGTCTTGCTCTGTCACAGGCTGGAGTGCATTGGTGCAGTCTTGGCTCACTGCAACCTCCCCTTCCCGGGTTCAAGCAGTTCTCTTCTTCAACCTCCCAAGTAGCTGGGATTGCAGGCGCCTGCCACTACGCCCTGCTAATTTTTTTTTGTATTTTTTAGTAGAGATGGGGTTTCACCATCTTGGCCAGGCTGGTCTTGAACTCCTGACCTCGTGATTCACCCGCCTCGGCCTCCCAAAGTTCTGGGATTTCAGGCGTGAGCCACTGCGCCTGGTTTGTATTTTTTAGTAGAGACGGGGTTTTGCCATGTTGGCCAGGCTGGTCTTGAACTCCTTACCTCAGGTGATCGGCCCACCCCTGCTGCCCAAGTGCTGGGATCACAGGCGTGAGCCACCACGCCTGGCTGACAAATGTGTTTTGTTTGGCCTTCATGGTATTTTGAAGAATTTTGAATTTGTTTGCTGACATACACAAATCCTGATTTCCCAGTTATTTTGAAAAATGGGGAGTACCTGACAACCCCAGGCCCACGTTCCCCATCTAGTAAGATTTGCCCAGCATTGTGTAGTGAACATCTACATGGTGTGTTGGGCAAACATTTCCCAGGTACCATGGTCTCCCTCCCCCGAGTTATCTCTTTGAGCTAAATTTGATATCAGTTGCCATCTCACATGCACCTGGCTTCAAGGTATTACTTGTTTGTTTCCCGGATATAGTGGTCCTTCAGTATTACCAACTTATCCTTGAGTTATTCAGTTATCATCAATTTTATGATGATTTTAAAAAACTCTAGGTAGGAGAATAAAGGATGGAAGGAGAAAGGAGCCTGCTTATCTTAACGTAGAATACATTTATATTTTATAAGAGAGGACAGGGTTAGACGGTGGGTGTGAAGAGGACCCAGAATTTAGGTAATTTGCCTAAATTAAAAAACACTACACAATTAAATAACAGCAGAATTGGGATTCAAATCTATTCATTTGGCCAATCCTATTTTGCCTTGAATTTCTGAAATTTTTATTTTAGCATAATTTTTAAGAATATTCTAAGTTCTTAGATTTTATCTAAAGACTCCATAGGTTAATGTTGATTGGATGGTTATGTCCCACTTCTTTTCCTTTTCACGTTTATTATCTATTTGCAATCATATTCCGCTCTAGATTCTGAGGTAAATGAAAAAAGAGCCTGTCCTTCACTTTTAATGCTGTCTTGATCTTGCCTTAATTTGCCTTAACCTGTAGGTTTTTGTTCTCCTCTTCCCTTGGCATACTGAGTTTCACAACAGTTTCTTTATACTCTTCCCTGAACAAGTGCATGCTAATAAACAGTTGCCTAATGATTGTACTGGTAATGAAAAGTGGCTTGTTCCGGATCTTCCTTTATTCCTTTAAGATCCTGTAGAGGAAGAAAAGGGAAGCATAACTGTGGTGACCATTCACTTGGTTTGCTGAGGACAGTCTGGGTTTACTTCTGTTTTCTCAGTGTAATGCTCAATAGCTCCTCAACTCAAATGTGACAGGGTTTGGAAAATAAATTACATGGCCATCTTATATATGATCACGATTGCACCTGTGGAGACACAGAAGTCTGAAGTAAATTTTTCTGTTCTTCATAAGGGCCTCTAAAATAAACTCCAGTCTTCTGGGATTTTGGTTTTAGGATATGTGGGAAAGCAGACAAATAGAAGTGAACTGAGAAGGTGGTGGGATGTGAGACTGAGAGGCCCTGTTTGTGGTGATGCAGGGTCTTTTGGGGCCAGTCCACCTTTGCTAGCGTTCACTCCAGTTCTGCACTAGGAAGAACCAGACACACTGCTTGCTCTTTCTCCTGGAACTAGAATGAAGGCGAAGTCTGAGTGCAGAGAGAGTCCTGGGCATCAAGGAGGGGTGGTAGGCAGTATTGAAGGGGAAAGTAGCTTGACATGATGGTGGCCGGAAGGACGTGGAGTCTTGTGGTGACTCATTTGTGGGTAAGAGACAGAGTAGGTCCTCGTTGTCTGTGCTCATTATTGGAGAAGCAGGAAAGCCATGAAGTGTGGCCCAGATTTTGGGGAGTATTGAGGTGGCGCGTCATGTTTCCATGATGGAAATTTGTAGGTGTTCCTACAAGAGAGTTTTTCTGTGTGTTGGCTGGGCATCTGGTCCCTGGATTTGGGATTGATTGTGCTCTTTCCATGTTGGCAGAAGGTTCCTGTTGTAAAAGAAGATGATGAACCAGAGGAAGAAGACGAAGAAGAAATGGGTCATGCAGAAACCTATGCAGAATACATGCCAATAAAATGTATGTCTTTGGGATTTGTCAGATATTTACATCAAAGTTTTCCTGTGGTTTCTTTGGTTCTTTTTGTTTTATTTTGTTTTTTCTATATAAATTTAGAATCTTGTTTTAGGTCAGTCTTCTAAAACCAAAACTAAAGCTTGGATTTTATTTTAATTTTGTTCCTAGGAGTAGTGATTATAAAAATCAAAGGTAATTGTAAAGATATATAAAGCTAAGATATTTAATACAACTTGTCTAAAATTGTAAAAACATTGAAATTATAAAAATAATTGTACTATTTGAATTCCATAGTTTTAAATTAACTTTGTTTCTCCCTTTTGTATAACATGATTCTTTTTTTAGCAGCCACTGTATGAAGTCGAAAATTAGGTTTTTAATATTTGCATAAAATTTTCACTTTTTCATTATAGGAAACAAATCTATGTCTAGAATTTGTCTTTCATGTAGTCTTGGTTTCTATAAAAAACCACTAATAATACCATTTGAATTGAACTACAATTCTCTCTTTTTATCAATTACTGATAGACTCAAGATTCCATCCTTTTCTGGTCACCTGCAGTGAATTTTAGGAGTCCTATCTGAACTTCTGTTTTATTTATTCCAGTAATCATTTTGCAAAAGGATTGAAAGAGTTTATGGCCCTTTAAACCAGAGGACAGCAAACTAAATCTGGACCACTCCCTCTTTTATAGTAAATAAAGTTTTATTGGAACATAGACATGTTTATTGGTTTACTTATTATCTATGGCTGCGTTGACACTACAACAGCAATGTTAAGTAGTTGTACAAGAGACAGGATGGCCTAAAACGGCAAAATCATTCTCTGACCCTTTACAGAAAAAGCTTCCTGATCATTATTTTAATGTATTCATGTTGTACATTTTGGGGACTTGGTTGTTTAACTTTATAGCCAAGTTTGTCTTTCAAATACTTTTCAAAGTAAAATATATTCTTTTTAAGACGGGGTCTGGCTCGTTACTCAGTCTGGAGTGCAGTGGCATGCTCTTGCCTCACTGCAACCTCCACCTCCCAGGATCCCTCCTGGATTCTAGCGATTCTCATGCCTGAGCCTCCTGAGTAGCTAGGATTACAGGTGTGCACCACCATGCCTGGCTGATTTTTGTATTTTTAGTAGAGATGGGGTTTCACTGTGTTGGCCAGGCTGGTCTCGAATGCCTGACCTCAGGAGATCCACCCACCTTGGCCTCCCAAGTGCTGGGATTACAGGTGTGAGCCACCGTGCCCAGCCAGGCAGTGGCACAATCTTAGCTCACTGTAGCCTCAGCCTTCAAGGCTAAAGCAATCCTCCTGCCTCAGCCTCCTGAGTAGCTCAGACCACAGGTCCCACCACCATGCCCAGCTAATTTTTGGATTTTAATTGTAGAGATGAGGGTCTCACTATATTGCCAAGGCTGGTCTTGAACTCTTGACCTCAAATGATACTCCTGCTTTGGCCTCCCAAAGTGCTGAGATTGCAAGCATGAACCTTCATGCCTAGCCTCAAAATAAAATTATATTGCAAACTTTTTTTATTTTATTTTATTTATTTTTTTTATTATACTTTAGGTTTTAGGGTACATGTGCACAACGTGCAGGTTTGTTACATATGTATCCATGTGCCATGTTGATTTCCTGCACCCATTAACTCGTCATTTAACATTAGGTATATCTCCTAATGCTGTCCCTCCCCCCTCCCCCAACCCCACAACAGTCCGCAGAGTGTGATGTTCCCCTTCCTGTGTCCATGAGTTCTCATTGTTCAATTCCCACCTATGAGTGAGAACATGCGGTGTTTGGTTTTTTGTCCTTGCGATAGTTTACTGAGAATGATGTTTTAGTAACTGAACTCCTTAATCTGGCATTATGTTCTGTTACTATTAGAGAACCTGCTGGTATGAACCAAGTTGGTGTTTTTTTAGATCTTTTTTTATCAGCAAATCTCTATTTTATTTTATTTATTATTTAATTTTATTTATTTATTTTTTGAGACAGAGTCTCACTCCACTCAGGCTGGAGTGCAGTGGCACAGTCTTGGCTCACTGCAACCTCCGTCTCCTGGGTTCAAGCAATTCTCGTTCCTCAGCCTCCTGAGTAGCTGGAATTACAGGCGCGTGCCAACGTGCCCAGCTAATTTTTGTATTTTTAGTAGAGACAGGGTTTTGCTATGTTGGCCAGGCTGGTCTTGAATGCCTGACCTCAAGTGATCCCTCCACCTTGGCCTCCCAAAGTGCTGGGATTACAGGCGTGAGCCACCTGCCTGCCCCAAATCTCTGTTTTAACCATATGTAGTTGATAAATCATTTTAGTCAAATATAGATAGTACTTTATCATCAGTTACTTTTTATGGAAGCCCAGAGTGAATACTTTTTAATTATTTTTCTTTGTTATAAAAAGAACATTGAAATATAATGAAACTGGAAATGTTGTTACTTAGAATAATTAAAATGTTTTTACATTTTTGTTTAGTAAAAATTGGCCTGCGTCATCCAGATGCTGTAGTGGAAACCAGCTCTTTATCCAGTGTTACTCCTCCTGATGTTTGGTACAAAACATCCATTTCTGAGGAAACCATTGATAATGGCTGGTTATCAGCATTGCAGCTTGAGGCAATTACATATGCCGCCCAGGTAAGCAATAATATTTCATAATTAATACAATAATTATTTTATCCTATTCTGTATAACATAGTTGTTTCAATCTAAAGGTAACTTTTCCTTGTATGAAAACCTTGTAAATGTGATTTTTATGAAAGTTTAATGTGTTGGAAAATTAAATTTTAGAAGTGTAGCAGAGATCCAGGTAGTGCATTTCCAGTGGAAATGGCAAATGTTATAACTTTCTTGGAATTTCCTGGGAATATCTATTAAAATTACAAATATGTATATCGACCGGGCGCAGTGGCTCATGTCTGCAGTTCCAGCACTTTGGGAGGCTGAGGTGGGTATATTGGTTGAGCCCAGGAGTTCAAGACCAGTCTGGATAACATGGTGAAATATCATGTCTACGAAAAATACAAAAAATTAGCTGAGTGTAGTGGCACACACCTATAGTCCCAGTTTCTCGGGTGGCTGCGGTAGGGGAATCACCTCAGCCCGGGAAGTCGAGGCTGCAATAAGCTGTGATCTTGTCACTCCAGCCTGGGTGATGGGAACGAGACCCTGTCTCAAAAAAAAAAAAAAAAAATTACATGTATGTATATGTGTGTGTATATATACCTGTTTCTAGGAGTGTGTTGCCTAGAACTGTTAGATAAGAACATATGCGGCCGGGTGCGGTGGCTCAGGCTTGTAATCCCAGCACTTTGGGAGGCCGAGGCGGGTGGATCACGAGGTCAGGAGATCGAGACCACGGTGAAACCCCGTCTCTACTAAAAATACAAAAAAATTAGCCGGGCGTGGTGGCGGGCGCCTGTAGTCCCAGCTACTTGGAGAGGCTAAGGCAGGAGAATGGCGGGAACCCAGGAGGTGGAGCTTGCAGTGAGCCGAGATTGCGCCACTGCACTCCAGCCTGGGCGACAGAGCGAGACTCCGTCTCAAAAAAAAAAAAAAAAAAATGCAGAATGATATTTGTTGTACCTTTTGTCCCCCCAGCTGGAAAAGATTTGAGCATCCACATTATTGGGGGGTAATTGCATAAGCTGTGATATTATTGGACAGTGGGGGTGTTGTGTGGGCTTTTAAAACGATGTGAGGTAAACAGTTGTCTTGAAATGATTTCAGTCATATTCCATATCTGTAAAATAAGTAATGACCAAAATAGCGTTTATCCTCCATATTTTGTGTGATATAAAACTTTTAATTTGGCTGGGCATGGTGGCTCACACCTGTAATCCCAGCACTTCTTTTTTTTTCTTCTGAGATGGAATCTTGCTGTGTCGCCCAGGCTAGAGTGCAGTGGTGCGATCTTGGCTCACTGGAACCTCCACCTCGCAGGTTCACACCATTCTTCTGCCTCAGCCTCCGGAGTAGCTGGGACTACAGGTGCCTGCCGCCACGCCCGGCTAATTTTTTCTATTTTTAGAGGAGATGGAGTTCTACCGTGTTAGCCAGCACTTTGGGAGGCCGAGGCAGGCGGGTCACCCTGAGGTCAGGAGTTTGAGACCAGTCTGGCCAACGTGGTGAAACCCTGTCTCTACCAAAAATACAAAACTTAGCCAGGCATGGTGGTGCTCAGCTGTAGTCCCATCTACTCGGGAAGCTAAGTCAGGAGAATCACTTGAACCCAGGAGGTGGAGGTTGCAGTGAGCTGAGATTGTGCCACTGCACTCCAGCCTGGGCGACAGAGTGAGACTCTGTCTCAAAAAAGAAAAAAAAACACTGGCCGGGCACAGTGGCTCATGCCTGTAATCCCAGCACTTTTGGAGGCTGGAGGCTGAGGCTGGCAGATCACCTGAGGTCGGGAGTTCGATACCAGTCTGGCCAACATGGTGAAACCCCGTCTCTACTAAAAATAGAAAAACTAGCTCTGTGTGGTCGCACATGCCTGTAATCCCAGCTACTCGGGAGGCTGAGGCAGGAGAATCACTTGAACTCAGGAGGCGGAGGTTGTGGTGAGCCGAGATTGTGCCATTGCACTCTAGCCTGGGCAACAAGAGCAAAATGTCTCAAAAACAAAACAAAACAAAACAAAAAAACTTCATTTGATTCTGCAAGTGTTGATAAGGGGTATGGCGGGCTCCTCACCAATTTGTTAACTTTCATTACCTGGTGCATGGGAGAGTAGCAGGAAATAATATACGGTAAATATGTAGAAAGTATTCACATTAAGCTGGGCACGGTGACTCAGGCCTGTAATCCCAGCACTTTGGGAGGCCAAGGCGGGCGCATCATGAGGTCAGGAGATCGAGGCCATCCTGGTCAACGTGGTGAAACCCTACTAAAAATACAAAAAATTAACTGGGCGTGGTGGCGTGTGCCTGTAATCCCAGCTACTTGGGAGGCTGAGGCAGGAGAATAGCTTGAACAGGAAGTTGGAGGTTGCAGTGAGCCAAGATTGTGCCACTGCACTCCAGCCTGGTGACAGAGCGAGACTCTGTTTCAAAAAAAGAAAAAAGAAAGTATCCACATTAAAAGCCAAAACTATAAAATTTGGCTGGGTGCAGTGCCTCACGCTTGTAATCCCAGCACTTCGAGAGGCTGAGGCGGGCAGATCACGAGGTCAGGAGATCAAGATCATCCTGGCTAACATGGTGAAACCCTGTTTCTACTAAAAATACAAAAAATTAGCCAGGCGTGGTGGCGGGTGCCTGTAGTCCCAGCTACTCAGGAGGCTGAGGCAGGAGAATGGCGTGAACCCGGGAGGCAGAGGTTGCAGTGAGCCAAGATCGCGCCACTGCACTCCAGCCTGGGCGACAGAGTGAGACTCCATCTCAAAAAAAAAAAATCCAAAACTCTATGAAATTTATGTAAAAATAAAGTCACAAAATACATATACAAAACAAAAAATATGACATCAATATATTCCTATTCCTAAAACAGTGTATGAAAGATTGATCACCAAAATATCTGAAGGATTATATCAATTACCAGTGTTTTGTTTTTCAGCAACATGAAACTTTCCTACCTAATGGAGATCGTGCTGGCTTCTTAATAGGTGATGGTGCTGGTGTAGGAAAAGGAAGGACGATAGCAGGAATCATCTATGAAAATTATTTGTTGAGTAGAAAACGAGCATTGTGGTAAGTGTTTAAAAACTGGCTGTGGGCCGGGTGCGGCGGATCACGAGGTTAGGAGATGGAGACCATCCTGGCTAACACAGTGAAACTCCATCTCTACTAAAAATACAAAAAATTAGCCGGGCGTTGTGGTGGGTGCCTGTAGTCGCAACTACTCAGGAGGCTGAAGCAGAAGAATGGCGTGAACCCGGGAGGCATAGCTTGCAGTGAGCCGAGATTGTTCCACTGCACTCCAACCTGGGTGACAGAGTGTGACTTGTCTCAAAAAAAAATGAATAAAAATAAAAAATAAAAAAACTGGCTATGGAAGGTTTTGTTAGTGAGTAATTATTTTAGCATGTGGGGATGGGATCCTCCTTCCCCATCAACAGGATCTTTGTCACCCAGGCTGGAGTGCTGTGGCATATTCATGGTTCACTGCAGCCTCTACCTCAGGGGCTCAAGCAATTCTCCTGCCTCAGCCTCTGGAGTAGGTGGGACTACAGGCGTGCACTACCATGCTTGGCTAATTTTTTGTAGATACGGGCTCTTCTTGTGTTGCTCAGGCTGGTCTCGAACTCCTGGGCTCAAGCAGTCCTCCTGCCTCAGGCTCCCAAAGTGCTAGGATTACGGGTGTGAGCCACTGCACTCAGTGGGATGGGTTTTAATGAGTAAGTGTATTTTCTTTTTCTTTTTTTTTTTGTTTAAGTGTCAAGACCTGGCTTTATTAATTCCTGAATTCTAGAATGATATAATTTGTATTTAATTTGTGCTTTTTAATATTTTGGCAGGTTTAGTGTTTCAAATGACTTAAAGTATGATGCTGAAAGAGATTTAAGGGATATTGGAGCAAAAAACATTTTGGTTCATTCATTAAATAAGGTATGAAATCTTTTTATTCAGTTGGTCATTCAATAAATACTGACTCATCTATGAGATGAAAATAATAATAGCTATGTATATAAGGGGAAACTTTTTGGAAAACTTTGATGTTACTCCACAGAAAGCATAGTGAGTGCTAGCAACTATTGTTGGTTTGTGGATTCCTATGTGCTAAACACTGACAGGCAGTAGCCACTCATCACATGTGGCTGTTGAGTAGTGTAAATGACCAGTGCAAATTGAGATGTGCTCTTAAGTGTACAGTGCATACCAGTTGATTCTCTCAATTTTCAGTATTATTTTTGTGTTTCTTTTATAGTTTGTATGCCATAAGGGTGCAGTTTAGACAGGTGGCATACCTTGCACTATAGGTCACCAAATCATATGCGATGTAGATAGTTATGGCTTGGGCAGGCTGGTTTCAGTATTTGTACAGCTAATGGACTTGAGTTACCCATACCTCTGCTCATGTGAAAACAATTCTGTAAGCTGAAAGACAATGTGTGCCAGTGTGTTTTAGAATGTTAAGGTTCAGTTAGCAAATCTTTTTTTTTTTTTTTTTTTGAGTCAGAGTCTGGCTCTGTCCCCCAGGCTGGAGTGCAGTGGCACCATCTCGGCTCACTGCAAGCTCGCCTCCCGGGTTCACGCCATTCTCCTGCCTCAGCCTCCCGAATAGCTGGGACTACAGACGCCCGCCACCATGCCCTGCTAATTTTTTTGTATTTTTAGTAGAGACAGGGTTTCACTATGTTGGCCAGGATAGTCTCGAACTCCTGACCTCGTGATCCACCCACCTCGGCCTCCCAAAGTGCTAGGATTACAGGCTTGAGCCACCGAGCCCGGTGCAAATCTTTATTGACTTACTATGCATGCACCAATTGTTGGTGTTATAAGGTTAAAATAGACTGATAGGGTTCCTGGAAGGGCCTCCCTAGTAGCCCTTTGAAAATAAGTAACTGCACCTGTACTTCCCATGGTGAGTCCTAAGTTGAATTCAGTGTTGCCCTAAACAGTGGCTTGTTAGGGTGGGTTTTACTGGGTGGATTTGTAGCTATAAAGTACTGTGTCTTGAATGACTGTATACAATTCAGAACTAAAAGGATGTAAGTGGCATCTAGAATTTTTTTTTTATTTCAGAGTAGTATTAGAAAGGCACATTAACAACTACTCATAATTCTTATGTATCAGAAATTAATCACAGTGTTTTGCATATAGTAAGTGCACAATAAGTGTTTGTAAATTGTGACTTTTCTTATAGGGGAGTTTGTCTGGTTTTTAATGTGTTTTTTTTGTGGTGATAAAGTTTTTAAGACTTTGAAAATTGGATTTGAAAAAAAAAAGGTCTCAGCTCTGTTGCCCAGGCTGAAGTGCAGTGGCGCAATCTCAGCTCACTGCAACCTCTGTCTCCCAGGCTCAAGCAACTCTCCCACCTCAGCCTCTGTGGTAGCTGGGACTACAGACATGCGCCATGATGCCTGGCTAATTTTTGTATATTTTGTAGAGATGGGGTTTCACTATGTTGGCCAGGCTGGTCTTGGAACTCCTGAGCTCAAGCAGTCCACCCATCTTTACCTCCCAAAGTGTGGGGATTACAGATGTGAGCCACTGTGCCCTACCAAAAACTGGATTTTTGTACCATAAAGTTGTATGTTTGGGTTGTGTACATTTATACAAATAAATTTGTGTCTCTGTACTTTTGCATTTTCTGAAGCCTGTCATGGGCCTAACAAGAGTTCCTGCTTGTGAATGTTTAGTTGGGATAAATGTTTCAGAGAGAAAGGTATACTAATTAGCTAAATTCTTTTCTTTTCTTTTTTAGTTTAAATACGGAAAAATTTCTTCCAAACATAATGGGAGTGTGAAAAAGGGTGTTATTTTTGCTACTTACTCTTCACTTATTGGTGAAAGCCAGTCTGGCGGCAAGTATAAAACTAGGTTAAAACAACTTCTGCATTGGTGCGGTGATGACTTCGATGGAGTGGTATCCTTTATGGCAAATATTTTTCTATTTTTTAACGACAAGAAAATTATAAAAGGGTAGACCTTTGGGAAACAGGAATCTTGAGATTAAACGAGTTGCTGGAGTGAAAACTTTAATGATTACCTAGAGTCCAAAGGGATTGGAAAGTTGATTCGGTTTTTTACCTTTCAGGACACCAATGTTTAACCTCCTGGTTTAGAAAAATGTCAATAGATATGAGGAATACTGAATACCGTATTCCCCTTTTGAGGATTAACATTGCATATTTACGTAGCAGAATACGCGAGAAGACTAAGGGAAAGAAAACTGTTAGAACTTAGTGGTCCCAAACTTGTTCACAGTATATCTTTTAACTGTCCTGCGTGAGGAACATCACTTTTTGTAATGCTGATTAAATTGGTTACCAATCATGCTTCTACTTTTACAAGTTACCAGATAACAACTTCTTGCTGCAGTGGGTTCTTTTCTCTGTTTTAATTTAGAGGCAAATTGCTGGTTTAAATTCCAAATTCAGTGAATGTCTTTGAGGCTAGAGAGGGAGGAGGATGTAACTGGGGAAAGGCCCATAGGACTTCCTTTGTATTTGCAGTCATGAAGTAGGCAATCAGAAGGCCTCAGGGAAATAAAAGTTAACTCTTCTTGAAAGACTAGAGATTCTTAATACTAATGTGATACATTCCTTAATTCATTCCATTTAGATAGTGTTTGATGAGTGTCATAAAGCCAAAAACTTATGTCCTGTTGGTTCTTCAAAGCCAACCAAGACAGGCTTAGCAGTTTTAGAGCTTCAGAACAAATTGCCAAAAGCCAGAGTTGTTTATGCTAGTGCAACTGGTGAGTATTTATTTATTTAAAAATATATATTGTAGGTTATGTTTTCAACTATAATATATTTCATTTGTGGGATTTCAGGTGCTTCTGAACCACGCAACATGGCCTATATGAACCGTCTTGGCATATGGGGTGAGGGTACTCCATTTAGAGAATTCAGTGATTTTATTCAAGCAGTAGAACGGAGGTAATGCAGTTTACGGTATATATTCTTCTCAGTAGCAATCTAAGAAATGTGTTATTCCTAAAGCCAATTCTCTGTGTGTTAAAATTCTACTGTATTGGTAGTTACTGTATGTTTTAATTTTATTCAGAGGAGTTGGTGCCATGGAAATAGTTGCTATGGATATGAAGCTCAGAGGAATGTACATTGCTCGACAGCTGAGCTTTACTGGAGTGACCTTCAAAATTGAGGAAGTTCTTCTTTCTCAGAGCTATGTTAAAATGTATAACAAAGCCGTCAAGCTGGTGAGGAATTTTTCTTAATTCCTAGTATTTATTTAATGTATCTGATAATGTTTCTGTTAGTTTTGGCGATTGCGATGCCTCCTGCCCATGGAAATGTATTTCTACTATAAAACAACAGATGAAGCCAGGCACAGTGTCTCATGCCTCAGCAGTTTGGGAGGCTGAGGCGAGCAGGTCACCTGAGGTCAAGAGTTCAAGACCAGGCTGGGCACGGTGGCTCACGCCTGTAATCCCAGCACTTTGGGAGGCCGAGGCGGGCGGATCACGAGGTCAGGAGATCGAGACCATCCTGGCTAACACAGTGAAACCCCATCTCTACTAAAAATACAAAAAAATTAGCCAGGCGAGGTGGCGGGCGCCTGTAGTCCCAGTTACTCGGGAGGCTGAGGCAAGAGAATGGCGTGAACCCCAGGGGGCGGAGCCTGCAGTGAGCTGAGATCGCACCACTGCACTCCAGCCTGGGCTACAGCGAGACTCTGTCTCAAAAAAAAAAAAAAAAAAAAAAAAAAAGCATTCAAGACCAGCCTGGCCTACATGTTGAAACCTCGCCTCTACTAAAAATACGAAAAAAAATTAGCTGGGCGTGGTGGCGCGTGCCTGTAGTGCCAGCTACTTGGGGAGGCTGAGGCAGGAGAATCGCTTGAACCCAGGAGGCGGAGGTTGCAGTGAGCCAAGATGGTGCCACTGCACTTCAGCTTGGGTAACAGAGGGAGACTCCATCGCAAAACAAAAACAAAAACAAAAAAAAACCAGATGAGTTACCGTATGATAGGCTGTTTAAGCAATGTGGTTTTTTTGGTTTTGGTTTTTTTTTTTTTTTTTTTTTAATTGAAGCAGGGTCTTACTCTGTCGCCTAGACTGGAGTACAGTAGTGTGATCTTGGCTTACTGCAACCTCTACCTCCCAGGTTCAAGGAGTCCTCTGAACTCTGCCTCCTGAGTAGCAGGGACTGCAGGCACGTGTCAATGTGCCTGGCTAATTGTTGTATTTTTTGGTAGAGATGAGGTTTTACAGTGTTGCCCAGCCTGATCTGGAACTCCTGGGCTCAAGCGATCCACCTGCCTCAGCCTCCCAAAGTGCTGGGATTACAGGCATCAGCCACTGCGCCTGGCCTAACCAGTGTTCTTATATTTCAGATTGTCCATGTTTTCATTTTGTTAAGGTAATTGATAAGTTATAGCCATTTATTTCAGTTGCATAGTTCTTAAAATCACATTATTTTCTAAAATGACTGCATTAGGTAATAAGAAACTTGAGACAACTGTGTGAGTATCCTGAGAAATAGATTCCCAAGTTACTAAAGATGATTTATTAAATTAATATTAAATGGTCTTGCACTTAACATTATTTTGATTTAATTGGTATTTTTAAATAACTAGACTCAAAGATGAAGTGTCTAAAATGTTGATTATGTATCTTCAGTGGGTCATCGCGAGAGAGCGGTTTCAGCAAGCTGCAGATCTGATTGATGCTGAGCAACGAATGAAGAAGTCCATGTGGGGTCAGTTCTGGTCTGCTCACCAGAGGTTTTTCAAGTACTTATGCATAGCATCCAAAGTTAAAAGGGTTGTGCAACTAGCTCGAGAGGAAATCAAGAATGGAAAAGTAAGTAGAAGAACTCATTAAGAGATTGTTTTGGGGTTATGTTGTTTAGTCTTTGTGGGTGCTGAGGTTTTCTGCTTGTAAAATCTGGTTTTCCTAAAGGATAGTAAAACTTCTAAAAAATACATTTCTTAAAATTACAAAAGCAATGCCTGCTTAGAGCATTTAGAGAGTTCAGAAAAGTATAACAAAGTAAACATCGCCATAATTGGTCATCCGTAGCTGTTAGCACTGGTAACATATGGATGTGTATTGGATTAAGGTTTTTTCTTTTTGGTGAATATTTAACTACTTAAAGCATAAGATACTATAAACTCTACAAGGGCAAGGGTTTCACTCATGCTTACTACTGTCTGTAATCCTATCTCCTGCCTAAATTTTTGACACATAACCTGTCTCAAATATATAGAAGAAATAAGTAAAACAAATGTGTGTTTTATAATAATGAGGACATTCTTGTTTGAAATCTTTTTTTAGCTAAATGTTTAAAATGTGTCTTGGTAAGAAGCCACAAACATTATTACTTGTAATTAACATGTTTTCTTTTTTCTCCAGTGTGTTGTAATTGGTCTGCAGTCTACAGGAGAAGCTAGAACATTAGAAGCTTTGGAAGAGGGCGGGGGAGAATTGAATGATTTTGTTTCAACTGCCAAGTAATGTTTTTGTTTTTCTTTTTGAGTTCTTACTTACATTAGTTCCAATGTGGGCATTTCCTGGAGACAAAACGTTTGATTCACCTGCATCATCTTTAAGTTTTCTTGATCTGAGTTTTCTGCTTTTCTGTAACAGTGTATCTATTGGAAAACAATAACAGAAATCTCATAATCCTAAAATGTTAAGCATTTTGCCAATATTTCACAGAGTATGTGAACTAACAGAAGGGCTTGATTTTGTTTGTCTTGTACATCTTGGAAATCTGTGACAGCTTGGTTTAGTTTCAGTTTTAGTGTACTGTATTTGAAACTACCATTATCCACAGGAACAGTAACTATAGTTTGTCCTAATATAACGAAGTCTACTTTATAAGTTGGCTGAGGATGGTGGCTCACACCTGTAATCTCAGCACTTTGGGAGGCCAACGTGGGCGCATCACTTGAGGTCGGTAGTTCGAGACCAGCCTGGCCAAAATGGTGAAACCGCATCTCAACTAAAAATAAAAAAATTAGTTGGGCATGGTGGCACACGCCCTGTAGTCCCACCTACCTGGAGGCTGAGGCAGGAGAATCCCTTGAACCCGTGAGGTGGAGGTTGCAGTGAGCCAAGATTGCACCACTGCACTACACTCCACTCTGGGCGGCAGAGTGAGACCCTGTCTCTAAAAAAAAAAAATAAATAAAGTCTACTTTAAAAGTTGAAAATAAGCATGAGATCTTCAGAAATAGATTTTAAAATGTTTTAGGCATTGCTTTTAGTTTGCCTAACCTCCAAATTCAAACTCTGGTAGTAAACGGAGCAAAATAAACTTGCTGCTCTACTATTTTGTGCCTTGGGATGCATTCAGATGCTCCTTTTAAAAGCAATACATGGGGCTCATGCCTGTAATCCAGGCACTTTGGGAGGCTGAGTCGGGCAGATCACCAGAGGTCAGGAGTTTGAGACCAGCCTGGCCAACACGGTGAAACCCTGTCTCTACTAAAAATACAAAAACTAGCCAGGCGTGGTGGCGGGCACCTGTAATCCCAGCTACTGGAGAGGCTGAGGCAGGAGAATTGCTTGAACCAAGGAGGCAGAGGTTGCAGTGAGCCGAGATTGCACCATTGCACTCTAGCCTGGGTGATAGAGAGATTCCGTCTCAAAAAAAAAAAAGAAAAAAGAAAGACATACACCTGCTAATCTATATTTTTCTGTACATAATTGCCTAGAACTACTGTGTCCGGAATGGCAGCCACTTGTCACATGTGGCTATTGAGCCGTTGAAATGACTGATCCATATTGAGATGTTATTATATGTGTACTGAGCCAGGTTTCAAAGACTCCTTAAGAGAAAATAATGTAAGGCCGGGCGCGGTGGCTCACGCTTGTAATCCCAGCACTTCGGGAGGCCGAGGCGGGCGGATCACGAGGTCAGAAGATCGAGACCACAGTGAAACCCCGTCTCTACTAAAAATACAAAAAAATTAGCCGGGCGTGGTGGCAGGCGCCTGTAGTCCCAGCTACTTGGAGAGGCTGAGGCAGGAGAATGGCGTGAACCCGGGAGGCGGAGTTTGCAGTGAGCCAAGATTGCGCCACTGCACTCTAGCCTGGGCGACAGAACGAAACTCCGTCTCAAAAAAAAAAAAAAAAAAAAAAGAGAAAATAATGTGAAACATACATGTTGACATGGTATATTGAGTTAAATAAAATGTATTATTGAAATTAGTTCCACCAGTTTTATTTATTTTTTTACTTTTTTTTTTTTTTTTGAGACAGAGTCTCGCTCTTTAGCCCAGGCCGGACTGCAGTGGCGCTATCTCGGCTTACTGCAAGCTCCACCTCCCAGGTTCACGCCATTCTCCTGCCTCAGCCTGCCGAGTAGCTGGGATTACAGGCACCCGCCACCGCGCCCGGCTAATTTTTTGTATTTTTAGCAGAGGTGGGGTTTCACGGTGTTAGCCAAGATGGTCTCGATCTCCTGACCTCGTGATCCGCCAGCCTCAGCCTCCCAAAGTGCTGAGATTACAGGCGTGAGCCACCGCGCCCGGCTTTTTTTACTTTTTTAATGTAAGCTACCAGAAAATACAATAATTGTGTATGTGGTTTGGCTTGCATTCTTATTTAGTTGGACAGCTTTGGGCTAGAAAATTAAAATTTATTTGAGCTTGTTTATCAGTATTTTGTAAAACTGAACAAGATATATTTCAATATATTTAATAATACTTTACATATAATTATTTTGTCAACTGAAGCAGTAATTGTCGCTGTTTCTCTCCTACAGAGGTGTATTGCAGTCACTCATTGAAAAACATTTTCCTGCTCCAGACAGGAAAAAACTTTATAGTTTACTAGGTATCGATTTGACAGCTCCAAGTAACAACAGTTCACCAAGAGATAGTCCTTGTAAAGAAAATAAAATAAAGAAGCGGAAAGGTGAGTACTTTAAAAAAGAAAAAATAGACCGGGCGCAGTGGCTCACACCTGTAGTCCCAGCACTTTGGGAGGCTGAGGTGGGCAGATCACGAGGTCAGGAGATCGAGACCATCCTGGCTAACACGGTGAAACCCTGTCTCTACTAAAAATACAAAAAATTAGCCGGGCATCGTGGTGGGCACCTGTAGTCCCAGCTACTCTGGAGACTGAGGCAGGAGAATGTCGTGAACCCAGGAGGTGGAGCTTGCAGTGAGCTGAGATAGCGCCACTGCACTCCAGCCTGGGTGACAGAGCGAGACTGCATCTCAAAAAAAAGAAAAAAAGAAAAGAAAAAATAGTTGATGTCGAAAATACCACAAACATAAGCATTTTAAAGTGGCTATATTTTGGGAATGAACTGCCTTCCGTGAATTCACAAATGGTTCCAAATTTTCACTGTCACTTGTACAATTTTGAATGCACAAGTTATCCCCGTTTTAAATTAGGAATTGAGCAATTCACTGGTGGTTGGCAGTGTGTTAAGCACTTGGCTATATACATTCTATCACATAACCTGGCAGAGGTCCATATGAAATTAGGTCTTATTTTTCCAATTTTTTTTTTTTTTTTTTTGAGACGGAGTGTCGCTCTGTCACCCAGGCTGGAGTGCAGTGGCGCGATCTCGGCTCACTGCAAGCTCCGCCTCCCGGGTTCACGCCATTCTCCTGCCTCAGCCTCTCCGAGTAGCTGGGACTACAGGTGCCCGCCACCACGCCCGGCTAATTTTTTGTATTTTTAGTAGAGACGGGGTTTCACCATGGTCTCGATCTCCTGACCTCATGATCCGCCCGCCTCGGCCTCCCAAAGTGCTGGGATTACAAGCGTGAGCCACTGCGCCCAGCCTTATTTTTCCAATTTTATAGACCGAGGTCATTAAAGCACAGAAAGATTTAAAGGTTAAAGAGTTTTCCTAGGTTCACAGAGATAGTTAATGATTCATGGGAACTAAAACCTGTGTCTTTGTATTGTCAGACTTGTTTTTTAATATATAGAGAGCTGGGTGTTTCAGTAGTGTTCTTTAAAAGAGCTTTTTTTTTTTTTTTTTTTTTAGACAAGGTCTCCGTCACCCAGGCTGGAGTGCAGTGGCACCATCTTGGCTCACTGCAACCTCTGCCTTCTGGGTTCAAGGAGCTGGGATTACAGGCGTGCACCAACCATGCCCTGCTAATTTTTTTTTTTTTTTTTTGAGATGGAGTCTTGCTCTGTCTCCCAGGCGGGAGTGCAATGGCGCGATCTCGGCTCACTGCAAGCTCCGCCTCCCGGGTTCATGCCATTCTCCTGCCTCAGCCTCCCGAGTAGCTGGGACTACAGGCGCCCGCCAACACGTCCGGCTAATTTTTTGTATTTTTAGTAGAGATGGGGTTTCACTGTGTTAGCCAGGATGGTCTTGATCTCCTGACCTCGTGATCCGCCCGCCTCGGCCTCCCAAAGTGCTGGGATTACAGGCTTGAGCCACCGCGCCCGGCCGCCCTGCTAATTTTTGTATTTTTAGTAGAGACGGGGTTTCACCATGTTGGCCAGGTTGGTCTCGAACTCCTGAGCTTAAGCAATGCGCCCACCTAGGCCTCCCAAAGTGCTGGGATTACAGGTGTGAGCCATCCCACCCAGTCCTGTTTCGGTTTTAGAAGTTGACTTCTCGCCTGGCACAGTGGCTCACACCTGTAATCCCAGCTTTTTGGGAGGCTGAGGCAGACGGATCACCTGAGGTCAGGAGTTCGAGACCAGCCTGGCCAACATGGCGAAACCCCGTCTCTACTTAAAATACAAAACTTAGCCAGGCCTGGTGGCAGGGGCGCCTTATAATCCCAGCTACATGGGAGGCTGAGGCGTTAGAATCACTTGAACTTGGGAGGTGGAGGTTTCAGTGAGCCAAGATTATGCCACTGCACTTTAGCCTGGGAGACAGAGTAGACACTGTCGGGGAAAAAAAAAAAAATATCTGGTCATGGTGGCATGTGCCTGTAGTCCCAGGTACTTGGGAGGCTGAGGTGGGAGGATCACATGAGCCAGGGAAGTCGAGGCTGCAGTGAGCTATGATTGTGCCACTGCACTCCATCTTGGGCAACAGTGAGGCCCTGTCTCCAAAAATAAAAAGGTTTTATAAATTGATTTTCTATTGATTTTCTAAGTATTCTATGTCTATAAACCTGTAATTATTAGGCCTCTTCTCAAATCTGATACACAGTCAAATTGTGACTATGCCAGAGGTTCTGCTTTTACTCTGTTGTCCTGAATTTGTCTTGAAACTTGTGCACTTGAAGGCAGTCTTGACTTAGTACTTCTGTATCCAATTTCTTCTTCAGTATAAATGTTTATAACCTTATTTTTTATGGGAGTCCAAAAGTTAGCGCTGGTTTGTGAATTCTGTTTGTTTTTTGACTTACATAAATACTTTTCCTCTGCACTTTTCATTTGAATTAATTCATGAACTAAATATGATGTACTGGATCTTAAGAAACATTGAATTTGGGCTGACTCTGTTGTTTGTGGCTGAGGGTAGGTGAAGAAATAACTCGAGAAGCCAAAAAAGCACGAAAAGTAGGTGGCCTTACTGGTAGCAGTTCTGACGACAGTGGAAGTGAATCTGATGCCTCTGATAATGAAGAAAGTGACTATGAGAGCTCTAAAAACATGAGTTCTGGAGATGATGATGATTTCAACCCATTTAGAGATGAGTCTAGTGAGGATGATGAAAATGGTAAGTTCAGTATATTAAATATACACGAAAGCATATAGTATTTCAGTATATTTGAAAATGGGAATGAAACCTTTTCTTCTGTACAGTACAAATGACCACACAGATTATAATCTTTGCTTGGTGGAAAGCTCCAGGCTTATCTGCCTTCTGGAGGTTTGAGCCTCCTATATGTGAGAAGATAACCTCAATTTTGTGCAGTTATTTTTAACTTGAAAACATGGATTTGTACCCCATGGTGTATGGATGGACCAGCATAGGTGGTGATAAGTTATCAGTTAACAATATAAAAAATTTCATCCGGGCGCGGTGGCTCATGCCTGTAATCCCAGCATTTGGGAGGCTGAGGTGGGCGGATCACCTGAGGCTGGGAGTTGGAGACCAGCCTGACCAACGTGGAGAAACCGCATCTCTACTAAAAATACAAAATTAACCAGGTGTGGTGGCACATACCTGTAATCCCAGCTACTCAGGAGGCTGAGGCAGGAGAATCACTTGAACCCAGGAGGTGGAGATTGCAGTAAGCCGAGATTGCGCCATTGCACTCCAGCCTGGGCTACAACAGCGAAACATAGTCTCAAAAAAAAAAAAAATGCACAGGTTGTTTCCTTTGAAGATTCTGTACTTGTTTTAACAAATGATTTGACATCAATCTTTCCTTAACACTCAGATCCCTGGTTAATCAGAAAAGACCACAAGAAAAACAAAGAGAAAAAAAAGAAGAAAAGTATAGATCCAGATTCTATTCAAAGTGCCTTATTAGCATCAGGTCTTGGATCAAAACGACCTAGTTTTTCATCTACACCAGTTATCTCACCTGCTCCTAACAGTACACCAGGTATCCATATAGAAACTTCCTTTTTGAAATAGTCTTTTAAACAAAAATATTTAAACTTTGTACTAACTTTTAACAAATGTTCTTTATCTAGCTAACAGTAACACCAACAGTAACAATAGCCTTATAACAAGTCAGGATGCTGTGGAAAGGGCTCAGCAGATGAAGAAAGACCTGCTTGATAAGCTAGAAAAATTAGCTGAAGACCTCCCCCCTAATACCCTGGATGAACTTATCGATGAACTTGGTGGCCCTGAGAACGTTGCTGAGGTAAATAGACCTGTATCTCTTGGTGACATTTTTGCCATTTGAACCCCCGTAAAATGAGTTGTATTTTGACTATCTTCACATAATAATCTCAATTTCTTAGATTATAGAATTCTTGTTCTACTTTAGTTGCCATCCTACATCCAATGAACTGCTGCCTCCAGTATCTGAGTGTCTGTCTCAAGCCACTGGTCCTAGTTACTACGCTTGTCATGCATCTTTTGTGATTGTGGCCATGTGTCAAGGTTTTTCCAGGGACTATGTTGCAGTGTTCTGTATCCTTCAGTGCGTGGTGCAGCACAGCCTGTGCTTTTATCTCCCATGTGTCTTCAAGGAAAGAGGCACTGAGTCTGTCCACTGCAGTCAGGTACCTTCATTGTAATGACATTGTTTGGCTTCTCAGATGACTGGCCGCAAGGGACGGGTTGTGAGCAATGATGATGGAAGCATATCTTATGAGTCAAGATCTGAACTTGATGTGCCTGTGGAAATACTAAACATCACAGAAAAACAACGATTTATGGATGGAGATAAGGTATGTTTTACTGGGATGCTTCTCAGTGAAAAGAACAATGCCTGTATATTTAGATTAAGCTTTAGAAGAGTTTTTTTCCTTTTAATATAAGTCATGTCCATTGAGTATTGTCATTCTGTATTTTTTAGCAATTGTACATACTGAATATTGTACTTGTTTTTAATATTTTATCATTGAATATAATAAGTATTTGCTGGGTGCAGTGGCTCAGGCCTGTAATCCTAGCACTTTGGGAGGCCAAGGTGGGCAGATCACTTGAGCTCTGGAGTTTGACACCAGCCTGGGCAGCATAGTGAAACCCTGTCTCTACTGAAAATACAAAAAATTAGCTGGGTGTGGTAGTGCATGCCTGTAATCCCAGCTGCTCAGAAGGCAGAGGTGGGAGGATAGCTTAACCCTGGGTGGTGCAGGTTGCAGTGAGTCGAGATCGCACCACTACACTCCAGCCTGGGCAACAGAGCTATTATGCAAATTTTTTTAGTAATTGCCCTTTCTCACGGAATATTTTGCATGTTTTTATTATTTTATCATTGAATATAATAAGTATTGTGTATAATGCATAGAATTCGATATGGCTCTTGAGTGCTTTGGAGGCTTTTGAAATATTTAATCATGATATAAAAATACTGTGTTCTCTCCGGGCGTGGTGGCTCATGCCTGTAATCCCAACACTTTGGGAGGCCGAGATAGGCAGATCATGAGGTCAGGAGTTCAAGACCAGCCTGGCAAACATGATGGTGAAACCCCATCTCTACTAAAAAATACAAAAATTAGCCAGGTGTGGCAGGCACCTGTAATCCCAGCTACTCAGGAGGCTGAGGCAGGAGAATAGCTTGAACCTGGGAGGCAGGGGTTGCAGTGAGCCAAGACTGCACCATTGCACTCCCACCTGGGCAACAGAGTAAGACTGTCTCAAAAGAAAAAAAATGTTCTCTTAGTTCATCTTGGTGTTGTGACATCTAACGTCATTCTAGTGTCATTCTGATTTTGAGACTAAAATATTTATGTGTGTCCATATTACTAGTAACTTTGGTTTCACTGTTTATTTTATTGCTATATCATGTTATATTAAGATGATTTACTAGGCTGGGTGCAGTGGCTCATGCTTGTAATCCCAGCACTTTGGGAGGCCGAGGTGGGCGGATCACGAGGTCAGGAGATCGAGACCACGGTGAAACCCCGTCTCTACTAAAAATACAAAAAAAAATTAGCCGGGCGTGGTGGCGGGTGCCTGTAGTCCCAGCTACTTGGAGAGGCTGAGGCAGGAGAATGGTGTGAACCCAGGAGGCGGAGCTTGCAGTGAGCCGAGATGGCGCCACTGCACTGCAGCCTGGGCGACAGAGCGAGACTCCATCTCAAAAAAAAAAAAAAAAGATGATTTACTTTAAATGGCTTACAGATTACATTCCCATATCCAACGATTGTAGAGATTTTGGGTGCCTCCAGAGACTTTTTTTTTTTTTTTCTGAGACAGAGTCTTACTCTGTTGCCCAGGTGGGAGTGCAGTGCAGTGGCATGATCAACTCACTGCTACCTTCACCTCCTGAGTCCAAGTGATTCTTGTGCCTCAGCCTCCCGAGTAGCTGGGACTACAGGCACGTGCCACCACGCCTGGCTAATTTTTGTATTTTTTTTTTTTTTTTTTTTTTTTTTGAGACGGAGTTTCGCTCTGTCGCCCAGGCTGGAGTGCAGTGGCGCAATCTCGGCTCACTGCAAGCTCCGCCTCCCGGGTTCACGCCATTCTCCTGCCTCAGCCTCTCCGAGTAGCTGGGACTACAGGCGCCTGCCACCACGCCCGGCTAATTTTTTGTATTTTTAGTAGAGACGGGGATTCACCGTGGTCTCGATCTCCTGACCTCGTGATCCGCCCGCCTTGGCCTCCCAAAGTGCTGGGATTACAAGCGTGAGCCACCGCGCCCGGCCTAATTTTTGTATTTTTTGACAGAGACAGGTTTCACCATATTGACCTGGCTGGTCTTGAACTCCGGACCTCTGTGATGTGCCCACCTCTGCCTCCCAAAATGCTGGGATTATAGGTGTGAGCTACTGTGCTGGCCCAGAGACTCTGTAGACTGTTTGAGAAGGATGGTCACTTTGTCCCCCAGGCTGGATCTCAGCTCACTGCCACCTCTACCTCCTGAGTTCAAGCAGTTCTCTGCCTCAGCCTCCTGAGTAGCTGGGAATATAGGCACACACCACCACACCCGGCTAATTTTGGTATTTTTAGTAGAGACAGAGTTTCACCATGTTGGCCAGGCTGGTCTTGAACTCCTGACCTCAAATGATCCATCCGCCTCAGCCTCTCAAAGTACTAGATTACAAGAGTTTTGAGACCAGCCTCGGCAACATAGTGGGACCCCGCCGTGTACAGGGAAAATAGTCACATGATGGCACACGCCCACAGTCCCAGTACTGGGGAGGCTGAGGTGAAAGGATCACTTGAGCTTGAGAGGTGAGACTATAGAGAGCTGTGATTGCACCACTGCACTCCAGCTTGTGTGACAGACCCTGTCTCAAAAAATATATATATATACAAAAAGGTAATGTTACATATTTTCAAGATTGTAGGTACAGGTATTAGTTATTTTACATAATTGCTTCATGAATCTAGGCCCATATGCATTAGGAATTAGTTGGAATTAGTTTTGGTTGTTAAATAACAGAAATTACAAAGTCTGTAAAGTGTTGACTTCAATAAGATAGATTATTTCTCTCATGGACACATTTGGGTATGTGGAGCAGGGCTTGTATGCCCCCTTGAAGCCCAGGCATCTTCCATGTTGTTCATTAAATTATGTGGGCCTCCATTTCCAAGTTACCTTTGTATTCCAAGATACCTGTTCCAGACTCTGTCAGTACCTCTACGTTTTATCTAACAGAGAGGAGACAAGGGGATGAGAAGGGCATGTCGCCTACTTTTAAGGACACTTCCTATGCATCATACATTTTACCTACACCTTGCTGGCTGGAGAATGTTCACACTTAGCCATAAGGGAGACTGGGAAATAAAACTGGAAGTCTTTATTATTGAGAAAGAAGGAGAGAGTAGGCAGTCTGCTGAAGGACTTCATTTAAGGCACTGGCCTGCTTGTTCTTAATGCAAAAGTGACTTTATTTTTCTTATATTTGACACAGAATATTGCTATCATCTCAGAAGCTGCCAGCTCGGGTATTTCATTACAAGCAGATAGGAGAGCTAAAAATCAAAGGCGAAGAGTTCATATGACTTTAGAATTACCCTGGAGCGCTGATAGAGCAATTCAACAATTCGGTAAGTTCCTACAACTGGATTTCACTTAATGGATAGCTAGGAATCATTGGGGTAAATTTGTGCATATCAAAACCTAGGTTTAGGCTGGGCACAGTGGCTCATGCCTGTAATCCCAACATTTTGGGAGGCCATGGTGGGAGGATAACTTGAGTCCGGGAGTTGGAGACCAGCCTGGGCAACACAGTGAGACCCTGTCTCCACCAAAAGAAAAGAAAAACTGAGCTGAAAGCAGTGGCTCGTGCCTGTAATCCCAGCACTTTGGGAGGCTGAGGTGGGTGCATCACTTGAGGTAATAGTTTGAGACCAGCCTGGTCAACGTGGTGAAACCCAGCCTCTACTAAAAATACAAAAATTAACTGGGTGTGTTGGCACGCACCTGTAATCTCAGCTACTTAGGGTGTTGAGGCAGGAGAATCGCTTGAACCTGGGAGGCACAGGCTGCAGTGAGCTGAGATCACGCCATTGCACTCCAGCCTGGGCAACATAGGGAGATTCCATCTCAAAAAAAAAAAAAAAAAAGAAAAGAAAAGAAAAACTGGCTGGGTGTGGTGGTGTGTGCCTGTAGTCCCAGCTACGCAGGAGGCTGAGGTAGGAGGATTACTTGAGTCCAGGACTTCAAGGTTGCAGTGAGATGTGATTTCACCACTGCACTGCAGCCTGGGTGACAGAGCGTGACCTTGTCTCAAAAAAACAAAAACAGGCTGGGCGCGGCGGCTCATGCCTGTAATTTCAGCACTTTGGCAGGCTGAGGTGGGCGGATCACCTGAGGTCGGGAGTTCGAGACCATGCTGACCAACACGGAGAAACCCTGTCTCTACTGAAAATACAAAATTAGCCGGGCGTGGTGGCACATGCCTGTAATCCCGGCTACTCAGGAGGCGAAGGCAGGAGAATTGCTTGAACCCAGGAGGCGGAAGTTGCAGTGAGCCACGATCACAACATTGCAGTCCAGCTTCGGCAACAAGAGCGAAACTCTTAACAACAACAACAAAAAAATCCTGTTTAATGTCTTATATCTTATCTCGAAATTTCAGATTTTGCATTTAAGGAGTGTTATATATACCTTATAGTATATGATGCATTAGGGATTCATTCTTTGCTTGTTTACAAGTTGTAAAAAATATATATGTGGTGGAAATTTGTGGGGTTCCAAGAACAGGGCTTCTCAAGGAGTGTCCTTATAAAACTTAAGGATGTATTAGGTCCGTATCAGAGAAGCTGCTACTTCCATATGCTTTTCCAACCTCAGTAGCTTCACCAAAGGCCCATAGCTCCTCCCTCCATCTTCATGTTCTTGTGACCAATGATTTGAAAAACAATTTTGGGAAAATTCAGAGTAATTGTGCATCAGTAACATGTGGTTAAGCAAAATTGGGGTAGCAATGCTAATACTTCTGTCATTGAGCAGTTTTATGTGTGTTATGGTAATTTTACATTATCTGTAATTTTTATTGTTTAGTAGTTTCCCAATACCGGTTTAGTGTTAAATGCTAGGAATACATCTCAGAATATTCTCTGTCCAGCGAACACAATCAGTGATCTTTAAAACAAAATTTCGTTGCAGGGCGTACTCATAGATCAAACCAAGTTACTGCTCCTGAGTATGTCTTTCTGATTTCTGAACTGGCAGGAGAACAAAGATTTGCATCTATTGTTGCTAAAAGACTTGAGAGTTTGGTGAGTTTTGGAGTTGTGTGGCTGTGTGTAAATGATGATCTGTTGTACCTGTTTTCTGGTAAAAGTTTACCTGTGCCTTGAGTGAAATTTTTGTTTTTAATAGGGGGCACTTACACATGGCGATAGAAGAGCAACAGAATCTAGGGATCTGAGCAGGTTCAACTTTGATAATAAGGTACATTTCAATTTTCAGTATCTCTGAAAACTTGTGATAGTGTATGGTGTCTTTAGGGAACACGAAAGAAAAGTAGTTACTGTCTAAAACCAAACTGCCTCTCCTATGCATTTGCTTTAAAATCATGGCTTCCTGTAAGACAGAATTTCACATGTATGTTAGATCACATGTTAAGTATCAGTACAGCAACGTAGTTGTCTTTATTCTTTTTGGAAAACAAGAATAAATGAGAATGAATTAACTGAGTTCTCAGAAGCAAAGGAAGTTAATTTTTCTCATGTTTGTTATGTGTAGAGACATGAACTAGGCAGTATAAAATATGTATAAAGGCCAGGCGCGGTGGCTCATGTCTGTAATCCCAGCACTCTCAGAGGCCAAGGCGGGTGGATCACCTGAGGTCAGGAGTTCGAGACCAGCCTGGCCAACATGGTGCAACCACATCTGCACTAAAAAAAAAAATACAAAAATTGGCCGGGTGCGGTGGCTCACGCTTGTAATCCCAGCACTTTGGGAGGCTGAGGCGGGCAGATCCCGAGGTCAGGAGATTAAGACCATGGTGAAACCCTGTCTCTACTAAAAAAATACAAAAAATTAGCCGGGCGTGGTGGCGGGCGCCTGTAGTCCCAACTACTCAGAGAGGCTGAGGCAGGAGAATGACGTGAACCCGGGAGGCGGAGCTTGCAGTGAGCCGAGATTGCGCCACTGCACTCCAGCCTGTGCGACAGAGCGAGACTCCGTCTCAAAAAAAATACAAAAATTAGGCCGGGGTCATTTGCTCACGCCTATAATCCCAGAACTTTGGGAGGCCAAGGCAGGTGGGTCACCTGAGGTCAGGAGTTCGAGACCAGCCTGACCAACATAGTGAAACCCCATCTCTACTAAAAATACAAAAAAATTAGATGGGCGTGGGGGCATGCATCTGTAGTCCCAGCTACTTGGGAGGTGGAGGTTGCAGTGAGCTGAGGGGGGCAGAGGTTGCAGTGAGCCGAGATCATGCCACTGCACTCCAGCCTGGACAATAGGGCAAGACTCTGTCCCAAAAAATTATACAAAAATTAGTTGGGCGTGGCTGGGCACAGTGGCTCACGCCTGTAATCCCAGCACTTTGGGAGACCATGGTGGGCGGATCATGAGGTCGAGAGATCGAGACCATCCTGGCCAACATGATGAAACTCTTGTCTCTACTAAAAATAGAAAAATTAGCTGGGCGTGGTGTTGTGTGCGTGTAATCCTAGCTACTTGGGAGGCTGAGGCAGGAAAATCACTTCAACCTGGGATTCAGAGGTTGTAATGAGCTGAGTTTACACCACTGCACTTCAGCCTGTCGACAGAGCAAGACTCTGTCAGGAAAAAAAAAATTAGTTGGGCATGGTGGCGGGCACCTATAATCCCAGCTACTTGGGAGGCTGAGGCAGGAGAACCACTTGAACCCGGGAGGTGGAGGTTTCAGTGAGTAGAGATTGTGCCATTACACTCCAGCCTGGGCGATGAGCGAAACTCTGTCTCCAAAAAAAATAAATAAATACATATAAAGATAATTGAGAATTGCTTTTTTGAATCTTTGGTACAATAAGTTTGTGGTTTTTTGGGGGTTTTGTTGAGAGGGAGTTTTTTGCTCTTGTCGCCCAGGCTGGAGCACAATGACTCCATCTCTGCTCACTACAACCTCCGCCTCCCAGGTTCAAGTGATTCTCCTGCCTCAGCCTCCCAAGTAGCTGGGATTACAGGTGTCTGCCACCACACCCAGCTAATTTTTTGTAGTAGAGATGAGGTTTCACCATGTTGGTCAGGTTGGTCTTGAACTCCCAACCTCAGGTGATCCACCCGCCTTGACCTCCCAAAGTGCTGGGATTACAGGCATGAGCCACTGCACCCAGCCAATAGTTTCTATAGTATTTAGGTGGTCATGTGATTGAAGAGTATCCAAATGCTGAAACTGGTTAAAGGTTTTGATTTTTTTTGCAGTATGGAAGAAATGCTTTAGAAATTGTGATGAAATCCATTGTAAACTTGGATTCTCCTATGGTATCACCACCTCCAGACTATCCTGGAGAATTTTTTAAAGGTAACTTCTACAGATATTCATAACAACGACAATGATTACTGACGAAGATGTACTCAAGCCTATTGTAACATTTGCTGTTACATTAGTTTTTTCTTTGGACATAAATTGTATAAAACTTTGATATTAATGGTTACTAGGACACATAATTATCTTGTATTAAACAGTTTTATTAAAGCAAATTTTATTCAAATGAAGGTGTTCTTACTGTTGATATAGTGAAAGCATGTTTGTCTAATAATAGATTTAATACAGGAAAGTTGTTTTAGTACATTGAGTAAAATCACTTTGCCAAATAGCCTTTTTTAAAAAATTATTTATTTATTTATTTATTTATTTATTTAAAGACCGAGTCTCGCTCTGTCGCCAGGCTGGAGTACAGTGGCGTGATCTTGGCTCACTGCAACCTCCGCCACCAGGTTCAAGCCATTCTTCTGCCTCAGCCTCCTGAGTAGCTGAGATTACAGGCACACGCCACCACACCCAGCTAATTTTTGTATTTTTAGTAGAGATGGGGTTGCACCATGTTGGCCAGGATGGTCTTGACCTCCTGACTTCATGATCTGCCCTCTTCAGCCTCCCAAAGTGCTGGAATTACAGGCATGAGCTACCGTGCCCAGCCCCAAATAGCTTTTAAAATTCAATTTAATTTTAAAGTTGAAAAAGTACCTAGGTAAATAATCTGTGAGGATTGATCGGTGGGGGTGGGAGGTTTGGGTGAAACAAAATTGGCCATCAATTCACAGTTGTTTAAACTGGGTGATGGATACATGTGGCTCATAGCATAGCCTTTTTTTCTTTTGTGTATTTGGAAATGTCTTTTTTTTTTTTTTCAAGACAGAGTCTCGTGCTGTCACCTGGGCTGGAGTGCAATGGCGTGATCTTGGCTCACTGCAACCTCCGCCACCAGGTTCAAAGGATTCTCCTGCCTGAACCTCCCGAGTAGCTGGGATTACAGGTGCCCGCCACCATACCTGCCTAATTTTTGTGTTTTCAATAGAGATGGGGTTTCGCGATGTTGACCAGGCTGGTCTTGAAATCCTGGCCGCCTGTGATCCTTCCACCTCAACATCCTACAGTGCTGGGATTACAGACATGAGCCAACGCACCCAGATGGAGTTAGCATTTTTCACTAGAAAGTCCTTTTGGTATATTAGCACATACTGATATGTGTTGTTAACAGTTCATATTGACATACCAGTTAGGGGTGTTCATCATTACTCTCGGCTTTCAACAAAAGCAATAAAGTCTTAACCCTACACCTTCACTCCTTTTGACATCAGGAGTGTCAGAAACAACTCCCTGGGCTGGGCACAGTGGCTCATGCCTGTAATCCCAGCACTTTGGGAGGCTGAGGTGTGAGGATTGCTTGAGCCTAGGAGGTGGAGGCTATAGTGAGCTGTGCTGGCACCACTGCATTCCACACTGGGTGAGAGAGACCTTTTCTCAGAAAAAAAAAAAAAAAAACTCCTTGATTTATTTCTAACTTCTTAAAATTACAGGTTATGGCTAGGCACAGTGGCTCACACCTGTAATTTCAGCACTTTGGGAGGCCAAGGCAGGTGGATCATTTAAGCTCAGGAGATCAAGACCAGCCTGGGCAACATGGAGAACCCCCCTCTCAAAAAATTACAAAAAAAATTAGCCAGGCACGGTGGTGCACACCTGTAGTCCCAGCTACTCGGGAAGCTGAGGTGGGAGGATCCCTTGAACCTGGGAGGTGGAGGTTGCAGTGAGCCAAGATGATGCCATTGCACTCCAGCCTGGGCAACGTAGTCAGACACTGTCGCAAAAAAATATATATATATTATAGATTACTTGTTTATTATAAGTAATGACAATAATCTTGTAGCTGGGCGCAGTGGCTCACACCTGTAATCTCAGCACTTTGAGAGGCCGAGCCGGGTGGATCTCCGGAGGTTAGGAATTTGAGACCAGCCTGGCCAACATGGCGAAACCCCGTCTCTACTAAAAATATAAAACTTAGCCTGTAGTCCCAGCTACTCAGGAGACTGAGGCAGGAAAATTGCTTGAACCCGTGAGGCAGAGGTTGCAGTGAGCTGAGATTGCGCACTGCGCTCCAGCCTGGGTGACAGAGTGAGACTCCGTCTCAAAAAAAAAGAAAAGAATCTTATCATGTATAATGAAGAGAGTTAATACAGTCCCCTTAACCCTCCTTCCATTCTCACCTTCTTAGGTCACAGATGGCAATGTGAACAAGGGCAGTTCTCCACATTTTCTCCATGTTTACATAAATATCAAGGTTTTTTTTTTTAAAATGGCATGATATTACTTACAGCATACTTTTCTCACTTAGTGGTACATTATAGACATCTCTTGTAATTTATGAGTCAGAATTGATCCTATTCTTCCAGATGTTCGACAAGGACTGATAGGAGTTGGCCTGATAAATGTAGAAGATCGCTCGGGAATTCTTACTCTCGATAAAGGTACTACTATTAACTTTGTGTAGGCATATAACTGTTGCTATAGTATTAAAGCCCATTATGATGTATGCTTTTGAGCTGAAGGGGAAGCTTCGTGTTCTGAAGACATTCTGGGTGGTTTTGGCTGCTGTGGGGTATGTGTAAAAGATCCATACATAGAGAAGCAGTTTTCAGCACTAGCTGCTAATATGATCAGCTCTCAAGCTTTTAAAAATTACTGAAGTCTGCTGGGCACGGTGGCTCACGCCTGTAATCCCAACACTTTGGGAGGCCGAGGTGGGTAGATCACAAGGTCAGGAGTTTGCAACCAGCCTGGCCAATATGATGAAACCCCATCTCTACTAAAAATACAAAAATTAGCCAGGCCTGGTTTCGGGTGCCTGTAGTCCCAGCTACTCGGGAGGCTAAGGCAAGAGAATTACTTGAACCCGCGAGGCAGAGGTTGCAGTGAGCCGAGATTGCACCACTGCACTCCAACTTCGGCGACAGTAGAGCAAGACCCCGTCTAAAAAAATAAAAAATAAAAAATTGGTCAGGCACGATGGCTCATGCCTGTAATCCCATCACTTTGGGAGGCCGAGGCAGGCAGATCACAAGGTCAGGAGTCCAAGACCATCCTGGCCAAGATGGTGGAACCCTGTCTCTACTAAAAATACAAAAATGATCCGGGCATAGTAGTGGGCGCCTGTAATCCCAGCTACTCGGGAGGCTGAGGCAGTAGAACTGCTTGAATCTGGGAGGGGGAGGTTGCAGTGAGCCGAGATTGCACCACTGCACTCCAGCCTGGGCGACAGCAGAGTGAGACTCCGTCTCAAAAAAACAAAACAAAACAAAAAATTACTGAAGTCGGGTGAAGCTCAGACATCGGTAGTTTTCCAAAGCTCCCAGACATTCTAATAGTGCCACTACAGTTGAGAATTCAGTGCTGGAGAACAAACTTTCTTATGTAGTGAATTGTGTTCATACTTTCCATAAGTGAGGCTGAAGATGCAAAAATTCAATTTGACAAACCTCTTTTGAGCGTGTCCTGCAGTGGTGCTAATTGCTAGAGAGAGAAATGGGCAGATTACAGCCTTGTTGTGAGGACAGTGTAAGAGTTAAGAAGGAAGACTTTTAGAAGAGAAAGTGGGACTTGAACTAAGCCTAGATGAATAAAAAATTTTTAATTACCATTTGAATGCATGAAAACGTTCATTTTTTGTCATTACAGATTATAACAACATAGGAAAATTCTTAAATAGAATTTTAGGCATGGAGGTGCATCAGCAGAATGCATTATTTCAGTATTTTGCGGACACGCTTACTGCAGTTGTTCAAAATGCCAAAAAAAATGGAAGATATGATATGGGAATCTTAGGTAAGTAGGGAAAATATCCCCCTCAGTGTCCCCAGGGAAAATGTGGAGTGGAGAAATTCTTTAAACATGTGTACCTGATAAAAATGTTCTTTTTACATTTATATGTTTCTTTCTCTTGTTCAAGATCTTGGTTCTGGAGATGAAAAGGTGAGGAAAAGTGATGTTAAAAAGTTTCTGACTCCAGGATATTCAACCTCTGGCCACGTAGAATTATACACGGTAAGTTTAGAAAATGTTGTGAAGTATTGTCTTCCCATGAGATGCATTTACAGAAATGAGTTTAAATTTCGTTGTTTCTCTTACAGATTAGTGTAGAGAGGGGAATGTCATGGGAGGAAGCTACCAAGATTTGGGCTGAGCTGACAGGACCAGACGATGGCTTTTACTTGTCATTGCAAGTACGACTTTTCCTTTAAATGCTGTTCAGATATATAGTACTTTTTAATGGCCAGCATTGTAATTGTCTCTTCACTTTGTACCTGTTTCCCAGTTGTGTTTAGCTTTCTCTATTTTGGTAATTTATCATTGTAATTGTGTGTTTGTCCGTTTATATTATGTTTTTACTTAATGCATTTTAAAGGATGTTATTAGATGCGAGTTTAGAATTGTTACATTTTCTTTTTTCTTTTTTTTTCTGAGACAGAGTTTCACTCTTTGTTGCCGAGGCTGGAGTGCAATGGCGCGATCTCGGCTCACCGCATCCTCTGCTTCCCGAGTAGCTGAGATTACAAGCATGTGCCACTAGGCCTAGCTGATTTCGTATTTTTAGTAGAGACAGGGTTTCTTCATGTTGGTCAGGCTATTCTCAGACTCCCGACCTCAGGTGACTTGCCCGCCTCGGCCTTCCAAAGTGCTGGGATTAGAGGCGTGAACCACTGCACCCAGCCTAATTTTTGTATTTTTAGTAGAGGCGAAGTTTCACCATGTTGGCCAGGCTGGTCTCGAACTCCTGACCTCGGGTGATCTGCCTGCCTTGTCCTCCCAAAGGAATTGTAGATGTGAGCCACCACACCTGGCTGAATTGTTACCTTTTTTTTTTTTTTTTTTTTTTTGAGGTTGAGTCTTGCCCTGTTGCCCAGGCTGGAGTGCAGTGGCGCGATCTCAGCTCACTGCAAGCTCCACCTCCCAGGTTCACGCCATTCTCCTTGCCTCAGCCTCCCGATAGTAGCTGGGACTACAGGCACCTGTTGCCACGCCTGGCTAATTTTTTTTGTATTTTTAGTAGAGACGGGGTTTCACTGTGTTAGCCAGGATGGTCTTGATCTCCTGACCTCGTGATCTGCCCACCTCGGCCTCCCAAAGTGCTGGGATTACAGGCTTGAGCCACTGCACCCGGCCAACATTTTCTTAAATTAAGCATATTTCGTAAGACAGAGACTTACTTTAGTCTTAATAATGCTTTGAATCTTTAAGACTCATTTTTCAGTTAGTAAAACAGCTACATTCTTTTAGTTACGATTTGTCTCTGTAGACAGAACTAAGGGGTGTGTGTGCGCACACATCTATACATGTATGTATAGATACTCAACAGTCTCGAGTTTCATATTGTCTCTGTGGACAGAACTCAGGTGTGTGTGCGCATACATATCTCTGCATATATATATATATATATATATAGATAGATATATATAGATATTCAGCAGTATCTTGAGTTTCATATTGACTTACTCAGATCCAAGACAACAGAAATTTTATTTCACCAGTTCTCTAAGATATTTGGGGTTGTTTTGTTTTGTTTTGTTTTTTGAGGCAGTTTCAATCTGTCACCCAGGCTGGAGTGCAGTGGCACGATCTTGGCTCACTGCAACCTCCGCCTTCTGAGTTCAAGTGATTCTCCTGCCACAGCCTCCTGAGTAGTTGGGACTACAGGCACGTGCCACTACGCCTGGCTAAATTTTTTATTTTTAGTAGAGACGGTTTCACTGTGTTAGCCAGGATGGCCTCGATCTCTTGACCTCAGGTGATCTGCCTGCCTTGGCCTCCCGTAGTGCTGGGATTACAGGCATGAACCACCGCGCCCGGCATGTGGCTAATTTTTTAATTTTTCTTTTGTAGAGATGGTGTCTCACTACGTTGACCAGGCTGATTTGAAACTCTTGGCCTCAAGTGATCCTCCCACGTCGGCCTCCCAAAGTGCTGGGATTACAGGTGTAAACTACACTGCCTGGCCCCTTCATTCTTTTTTACAAGGCTGAGTAATATTTCTTTTTTTTTTTTTTTTTTTTTTTTTTTTGAGACAGAGTCTGGCTCTGCTGCCCAGGCTGGCGTGCAGTGGCGTAATCTTGGCTCACTGCAAGCTCCGCCTCCTGAGTTCACACCGTTCTCCTGCCTTAGCCTCCGGAGTAGCTGAGACTACAGGCGCCCGCCACCAGGCCGGCTAATTTTTTATATTTTTAGTAGAGATGGGGTTTCACCGTGTTAGCCAGGATGGTCTCGATCTCCTGACCTCATGATCTGCCCGTCTCAGCCTCCCAAAGTGCTGGGATTACAGGCATGAGCCACCGCGCCCGGCCAAGGCTGAGTAATATTTCATTGGTTGTATATAACATATTTTGCTTTCTATTTACAAATATTTATGGAGTGACTGCAAATAAGACCTGGTTCTTGCTCATATGAAGTAACTACAGGTATGATGATGCCACGGGCATGATGAAGTCATAAATTATCTAGGGCAGGAGTAGCCAAACTTTTTCTATGAAGGCCAGATATGTATGGTTTTGTAGGCCATATGTGGTCTATATTGCATGTCCTCTGTGTTTTCCTTCCTTCCTTTCTCTTTTTTTCCCCACCTTCCATCATTCCTTCTTAAACTTACCTCAGTTTAGGAGCGCCAAACTGGATTTATTCCACAGGTCTAAGCTGCTGATCCTTGATCTAGAGAAAAGCTCTCAAAGGATCTGGCTCCTAGTTGAGTTGGGGTTTTTTGGTTTTGTTTTGTTTTTTTGTAATGGGATCTCGCTCGCTCTGTCACCCAGGCTGATAAGCAGTGGCGTGCGTGATCACGGCTCACTGCAGCTTCAACCCCCTGGGCTCAGACAATCCTCCCACCTCAGCCTCTTGAGTAGCTGGGACCACAGGTACACTCCACCACATTTGGCAATTTTTTTTTTTTAATGCAGTTGATGTCTCACTGTGTTGTCCAGGCTGGTCTCAAACTCCTAGGCTTAAATGATCCTCCCACCTCGGCCTCCCAAAGTGCTGGATTACAGTTGTGAGCTACTGTGCCTTGCTGGTTTTGGGGTTTTTGAAATACTGGTTGAACTGTAGGTTGATTTGCATGTCATTATAAGAAACAGTACAGATAAAAATCTTGCATACTTTTACCAGTTACCCCAGTGGTAATATTTTTCAAAACTGTAATGCAATATCACAACCAAAATGTTGATATTGGTAAACTTCACATATTTTACTCGGCTATCCCCCATAGATGCGATTTTGATTGGTCCACATAGGGTGTTGGTTATTTTCAGGACAGTCTCGAACTCCTCCTGGGCTTGATCCATCCTCTCACCTTGACCACCTGAATAGCTGGGATTACAGGCATGCACCACTGCACCTGGCTCTTGGTTATTATCTTTAATTTGAAATTATTGCCAGAATATCACCGTTGGTAGATTGTGATGAAAGTCCTGATCCCCAGCTTCCCTTAGGTTGAAGGATGTGGTAATACTGGTCCTTCATTCTCTGTGTGGCAACAGGTGGCTGGGCATGAGGAGTGGTGGTCCTAGAGACCTCATTCCTGGTCTTCGTTTGCCTTTGAACCTCCACTGCATTAGGCCACCATACTTTTCAGTGTGTAACCTGTGCTGCCATTAGGAAAACAATGTCAGAATCACTTTCCACTGTTCCGTGATGTATAATTAACCTGACACTGTCAAGACAGAGCCCATTGTTAAGTGTCTTAAACAATATCCTCTAAGTATAGGTTTGGATATTTCCTGTCAGCTGATAAATAATTTTAAATATAATCTTCAGGCCGGGCGCGGTGGCTCACGCTTGTAGTCCCAGCACTTTGGGAGGCCGAGGCGGGCAGATCATGAGGTCAGGAGATCGAGACCACGGTGAAACCCTGTCTCTACTAAAAATACAAAAAAATTAGCCAGGCACGATGGTGGGCGCCTGTAGTCCCAGCTACTCGGAGAGGCTGAGGCAGGAGAATGGCGTGAACCTGGGAGGCGGAGCTTGCAGTGAGCCGAGATCGCGCCACTGCACTCCAGCCTGGGTGACAGAGCAAGACTCCATCTCAAAAAATAAATAAATAAATAAAATAAAATAAATAAATATAATCTTCACTTTAACCATTGTTTTATGACTTTACAGTAATTATATAAACAATGTTTCAATTCGTTGGAAAAAGTAAGAGACCAAGGGTCTTTAATATCCATGAAGAGGAAAGTAAAATATTGTGTTTTTTATTATAAGAATGAATATAAAAAGTTAATAGCCCCGCAAACAATGATTTATTGCGTAGGGGGCTGGAAAAATGGTTTTACTTTGAAACTTTTCTTTTTCCTTCCGTTTTGCTCCAGAAATGGTTGTTTAGACGCTGTTCAGTCTTCATTAAAGAAGAAATGAGTTTTCCAGTTGTTTTTCCTTGAGTTAAATGGAGTTTTAAGAGTAACTCCTCCCTCTTAAAGTTTCTCTCATAAATCCAACTTTTAAAAGTTAAAAATAGGCCAGCCGTGGTGGCTCACGTCTGTAATCCTAGCACTTTGGGAGGCCGGGTCGGGCGGATCACCTGAGGTCGGGAGTTCGAGACCAGCCTGGACAACATGGAGAAACCCCGTCTCTACTAAAAATACCAAATTAGCCGGGCATGGTGGTGGGTACCTGTAGTCCCAGCTACTCGGGAGGCTGAGGCAGGAGAATCTCCTTGAACCTGGGAGGCGGAGCTTGCAGTGAGCTGAGATCGCACCCCTGTGCTCCAGACTGGTGACAGAGCAAGACTGTCTCAAAAAAAAAAATAAAAAGTTAAAAAAAAATACCTGAATTCCAACATTTCTCTAATGTTTCCGTTTCTTCCATTTTTACCTCCATATGTGTGGACAATTTGTTCAATATTTTTGCTTTCTGCTGCCATAGCTTTGCTGTTTACAGAACACTTTATCATGTGATCTCTCACTTTGCCCTTCAAAACCCTGTGACATCGGGAAAGGCAGTACTGACGGAGTAGACAAGTGCAGAGGACTGGGGCCATCCAAGGCCTTATCTTGGAGGGGCTTGAATTCTATTGTTAACTTGAAAGGAGAGTAACATTTCTTTTTCCATTTTACTGAGAAATGTTTAAAAACATACAGCAGAGCTTAAAGAATTTTCTTTGAAGACCCCTAATGCCTACTACCTGGATTCTACTGTTAACATTTTATTACACTTGGTTTTTCTTATCTCTCTCAGGCTGCTTGACTGGGATTCCAGGTACAGGAAATAAAAGAAGCAAAATGATCTGTGTTGGACATTTGTGCATTAAAGCTAATTCCACGTAGTTTTCTGAAGATAACTTTGGTCTTTAACCTTCATCTTTAGCCAGAATTAAGGTCCAATAACTGCCCTTTGGGTGTGGCTGTGTTAAAGTCTTTTAAACAAGCAGTTTCGGTCCTTTTTAAAGTTACCATGTACTTATTTAGTGTTACAGTCTCACATGATTATATTTACTGACGTGATAGTACAAAAACATGTCTTAAAGTGTGTATTATAAAATCTTTATATTTTGTCATTTTCTTTAAACAGATAAGGAACAACAAGAAAACTGCCATCTTAGTTAAAGAAGTGAATCCTAAAAAGAAACTTTTCTTAGTTTATCGACCAAATACTGGGAAGCAGCTCAAATTAGAAATTTATGCTGATCTAAAAAAGAAATATAAGAAGGTATTTTCTCATTTGTACATTATATTATATAGGAATACTTACTTTGGGCCAGGCGATGTGGCTCACACCTGTAATCTCAGCACTTTGGGAGGCCGAGGCCGGCAGATCACCTGAGGTCAGGAGTTTGAGACCAGCCTGACCAACATGGAGAAACCCCATCTCTACTAAAAATGCAAAATATTATCCCAGGATGGTGATGCATACTTGTAATCCCAGGCACTCGGGAGGCCGAGGTAGGAGAATCGCTTGCACTCGGGAGGTGGAGGTTGCAGTGAGCCAAGATCGCGCCTTTGCATTCCAGCCTGGGCAACAGGAGCGAAACTTCGTCTCAAAAGAAAGAATACTTATTTTGGCTGGGCACAGTGGCTCATGCCTGTAATCCTAGTACTTTGGGAGGCTGTGGCGGTTGGATCACCTGAGGTCAGGAGTTGGAGACCAGCCTGGCCAATATGGCGAAACCTCGTCTCTACTAAAGATAGAAAAGATAGCCAGGTGTGGTGGTGCATGCCTGTAATCCCAGTTACTCAGGCGGCTGAGGCAGGAGAATCACTTTAACCTGTGAAGTGGAGGCTGCAGTAAGCACCACTGCACTCCAGCCAGGGAGACAGAGCAAGACTCCGTCTCAAAAAAAAAAAAAAAAAAGAATACTTATTTTATAATATATTGAAATTGTTTAAGATAGCTTTTCTAGGTATGAAATTATATTTTCTTTTTCTTTTTTTAATGAGGTATCACTGTGTTGCAAAGGCTGAGCTGGTCTGGAACTCATGGGCTCAAGCGATTGTCCACTTCTGCCTCCCAAAGTGCTAGAATTAACAGGTGTCAGCCACCGCACCCAGCCTGGTTTAAGGAAAATGTCAAGTTTTGTTATGCTAATATCAGTCTTAATGTTACCAGCCTTAAGAAACTTCTAAGGTGACTCCTTCTGTTGCCCAGGCTGGGAGTGTAGTGGCGCGATCTTAGTTCACTGAAACCTCCGCTTCCCTGGTTCAAGTGATTCTCGTGCCTCAGCTTTCCAAGCAGCTGGGGATTACAGGCACGTGCCACACACCTGGCTAATTTTTTTTTTATGTTTAGTAGAGATGGAGTTTCACCATGTTAGCTAGACTGGTCTTGAACTCGTGGCCTTAAGTGATCCACCCGCCTCAGCCTCCCAAAGTGCTGGGATTATAGGCATGAGACACCGTGCCCAGCCTAAAATGATTATTTGAAACAGCTTATCTCTTCAGTAAAGGAAGCTTCCAGTGCTGATCACAAAAGTTAGAATGTTTAAAGCCCTTCTCACTACCTCTTAGTTTTATTGTGAGGATGCCTCTATGTTTATATTTTGCAGTGATTTATAGAAAACAGTAAGTGACCATTTTTCCTAACATTTACTATTAGATTTTATTTTATTAATATTACCTTGTATTATTATTTGTAGGCATTCTGATTTGAAAACAATTATAGTTAAGTAGTTATTTGAAAAATGTATTACATAAGAGGAACCAACATGACAGAGCTTTTCAAATGGCATTCAGATTCAGTTAATAGCAAGGGTTAGGCTTTTTGTGTAGAGATTATTTTAAATTGGCTGCCTCTAGAATTACATACCAGACTAGGTAACCAGTTTATTTAAAGCAATACTGTTTTCAATGAAATTTTTCTCATTTTTACAGGTCGTCTCAGATGATGCCCTGATGCACTGGTTAGATCAGTATAATTCATCTGCAGATACTTGTACTCATGCTTACTGGTTAGTATTTTCATGTTTCCTACCAAATTTTCCAAAATTTAATTGAGATTTAAATACACCTTCACTCTTTACCAGTATGTCCTCATGAATTAACTAACAGATTAAGTATTGTCAGGCATGGTGTGTTCTATCAGGAATATTTACTGGACAGTTGTAGACTAGAAACTTTAGTTTATGTACCTCCTTACTCTTCACTGATGCTTTCTTATTTCCAGCCAACTGTTGTCTGGCAGCATGACCTTAACAGTTACCCTTCATATTAGAACTTGCTTTTTCGTGGCTGGGCACAGTGGCTCACGCCTGTAATCCCAGCACTTTGGGAGGCTGAGGTGGGCGGATCACCTGAGGTCAGGAGTTCGTGACCATCCTGGCCAACATGGTGAAACCCCATCTCTACTAAAAATACAAAACAAGTAGCCGGTGTGATGGCAGGCACCTGTAATCCCAGCTACTTGGGAGGCTGAGGCGGGAGAATCGCTTGAACCCAGAAGGTGGAAGTTGCAATGAGTCAAAATTGCACCATTGCACTCCAGCCTGGGGGACAGAGCAAGACTCCATTTAAAAAAAAAAAAAAAAAAATCAGGCCAGGTGCGGTGGCTTACACCTGTAATCCCAGCACTTTGGGAGGCCGAGGCAGGCGGATAATCTGTGGTGGGGAATTCGAGACCAGCCTGACCAACATGGAGAAACCCTGTCTCTACTAAAAAAAAAAATTAGCTGGGTGTGGTGTTGCATGCCTGTAATCCCAGCTACTCAGGAGGCCGAGGCAGAATTGCTTGAACCCAGGAGGTGGAGGTTGCATGAGCCGAGATCACGCCATTGCACTCCAGCCTGGGCAACAAGAGCAAAATTTGTCTTGAAAAAACAAAACAAAACAAAAACACTTTTTTGCCCTCCTTCTGTCACTCTCCCTTCATGTTTTTTTGTTTGGTTGGTTATTTTAAAGAGACAGTCTCACTGTATCACCTAGGCTGGAGTACAGTGCAGCAATCATAGCTCACTGCAGCCTCAAACTCTTCCCATCTCGGCCTCCTGAGTAGCTGGGCTCTTTTCTTTCTTCCTCTCTTTTTTTAAAAAAGCTTTACTGGTGTCCCAGATCTAGGGAATGTCTAAGAAACCAGGGAGATTCCCAAAGTTAACAGCACAGCACATGCAAACTTTTGTTGTTGAGTCTTGGAGCTCTTCCTGCTGTGCCCCCTCACCCCTTGGCTTACAGTGTTCACTTTGTGACCTCGTATACTCTCATACTCTGCAAATCATAGTTTTCTCATTGTTCTCTCCGTCATTAAGTAGTTAATGCTCTTGCAGTATCTGGCCCACTTCATGAAAAGGAATATAAGATGTAAATGAATTTTAGCTTGAGGGGCTTTTTGTTTGTTTTGATTGTTTTGAGCTGTTCTGCAGGTAGGTAAGTTGGCTTTGATGTGAGTAGTGCTTTTGGTTTTCATTATGAGAGTAAATTAGTGCCACTGAAAATTAGAAAAAGTCTGTAAGATAAAATGTTTTAAAAGGTAGGCCGGCTAGGCGCCATTGGCTTGCTGGTAGTCCCAGCACTTTGAGAAGTCGAGATGGATCACATTAGGCCAGGAATTCAAGACCAGCCTGGCCAACATGGTGAAACCACATCTCTACTAAAAATACAAAAATTAGCAGGGCATGGTGGCAGACGCCTGTAATCCCAGCTACTTGGGAGGCTGAGGCATGAGAATCGCTTGAGCCTGTGAGGCAGAAGAAGTTGCAGTGAGCTGAGATCTTGGCACTGCACCCCTGGCTGGATGACAGCGAGACTCGGTCTCAAAAAAAAAAAAAAAAAAAAAGTTTTAAAAGTTAACCTACTTTTTTTTTTTTTTTTTTTTGAGATGGCGTCCTTGCTCTGTCACCCAGGCTGGAGTGCTGTGGCACGATCTTGGCTCACTGCAGCCTCCACCTCCCAGGTTCAAGCAGTTCTCCTGCCTCAGCCTCCCGAGTAGCTGGGACTACGGTGCCTGCCACCATGCCCAGCTAATTTTTGTATTTTTAGTAGAGACAGGGTTTCACCATGTTGGCCAAACTGGTCTCAAACTCCTGACTTCCAAAGTGCTGGGATTACAGGCATAAGCCACCGCGCGCCTTGCCCCTACAAACATTTTTTTTTTTTTTTTTTTTTTTTTGAGATGGAGTCTCGCTCTGTCACCCAGGCTGGAGTGCAGTAGTGTGATCTCGGCTCACTGCAAGCTCCACCTCCCAGGTTCACCCCATTCTTCTCCTCAGCCTCCTGAGTAGCGGGACTACAGGCGCCGGCCACCACGCCCGGCTAATTTTTTGTGTTTTTAGTAGAGACGGGGTTTCACTGTGTTAGCCAAGATGGTCTTGATCTCCTGACCTCGTGATCCGCCCGCCTCTGCCTCCCAAAGTGCTGGGATTACAGGCGTGACCGCGCCCGGCCTGAACATTTTCTAAAACATTTCCTCTGGGGACAGTGCAGTGGCTCCTAGCACTTTGGGAGATCAAGATGAGAGGATTGCTTGAGGCCAGGAGTTTGAGACCAACCTCCTCAACACAGCGAGACTCCATCTCTACAAAAAATTAACTTAAAAAACAACAAACATTTGCTCTGAGTTATAGCAAGAAAAGTGTCCTATACACGTACATTTTACACTATGTATTAGATTCGTCTTGAGTTAGTACTAACTGGAAGGGCATCTTTATTGATGAATATTCTGAAGGTAATTTTAACCAGAAAACATCGGTGGTATTTCTCCTTTTTCTCATTTCTTCTTAAATTTACATGTAGCCTCTCCCTCCCTTCCCACCCCTTTCCATCTCTCTAGATTGCTGAGTCCTTCCCACTAGTGTGATTTAGAACCAGTGTATCAGTAGTTTCATAATATAGAAATAACTGGCAGGATCTTCCCCCCGCCCTTTCTTTTCTTTTCATAGGTATTGCTTGTTTTTTCATGGCAGGATCTCTCAGGATATTTTTTCTTTTTTAAATAGAGGGCTTGAGTGCAATGGCACTGTCTTGGCTCACTGCAACTTCTGCCTCCCAGGTTCAAGCGATTCTCGTGCCTCAACCACCTGAGTAGCTGGGATTACAGGCATGCGCCATCACACCTGGCTTTTTTTTTTTGTTTTTTTTGAGATGGAGTCTCGCTCTGTTGCCCATGCCTGAGTGTAGTGGCGTGATCTTGGCTCACCGCAAGCTCCGCCTCCGAGGTTCACGCCATTCTCCTGCCTCAGCCTCCCAAGTAGCTGGGACTACAGGTGCCCGCCACCACACCCTGCAAATTTTTTCTATGTTTAGTAGAGACGGGGTTTCACCATGTTGGCCAGGATGGTCTCGATCTCCTGACCTCATGATCTGCCTGCTTTGGCCTCTCAAAGTGCTGGGATTACAGGCGTGAGCCATCGCGCCCGGCCGGTTTTGTTTTGTTTTGTTTTGTTTTTTTTGAGATGGAGTCTCGCTTTGTTGCCCAGGCTGGAGTTACAGTGGCATGATCTCAGCTTATTGCAAGCTCCGCCTCCTGGGTTCACGCCATTCTCCTGCCTCAGCCTCCCGATTAGCTGGGACTACAGGTGCCTGCCACCACTCCCGGCTAATTTTTTGTATTTTTAGTAGAGACGGGGTTTCACCGTGTTAGCCAGGATGGTGTCGATCTCCTGACCTTGTGATCTGCCCACCTTGTCCTCCCAAAGTGCAGGGATTACAGGCGTGAGCCACCGCGCCCAGCCCACACCCGGCTAATTTTTTGTATTTTCAGTATAAATGGGGTTTCTCCGTGTTGGCCAGGCTGGTCTCAAACTCCTGGCCTCAAGCTGTCTGCACCCCTCAGCCTCCCAAAGTGCTGGGGTTACAGGCATGAGCCACCATGCCTAATTATTTTAAACTTTTTGTAGAGATAGAGCCTGTCCATGTTGCACAGGCTGGTCTCAAACTCCTGCACTCAAACAATACTCCCTCCTCAACCTCCCAAAAAGCTGTGATTACAGGCATGAGCCACCATGCCCGGCTAGCAAGATCTTTTTTTTTTTTTTTTTTGAGGCGGAGTCTTGCTCTGTCGCCCAGGCTGGAGTGCAGTGGCGCGATCTCGGCTCACTGCCAGCTCCGCCTCCCGGGTTCACGCCATTCTCCTGCCTCAGCCTCTCTGAGTAGCTGGGACTACAGGCGCCCGCCACCACGCCCGGCTAATTTTTTGTATTTTTAGTAGAGACGGGGTTTCACCGTGGTCTCGATCTCCTGACCTCGTGATCCACCCGCCTCGGCCTCCCAAAGTGCTGGGATTACAAGCGTGAGCCACCGCGCCTGGCCTGCAAGATCATTTTATCAACTAGCAATACTACAGTAAAATAATGGATATTAAAATGACGAAAATGCTTCAACAGATAGCAAGCACAATAAATTCAACCCTTTTTATTGGGAGGCAGGCCCCTGAAAAAATTGTAGTTTTAAAAATCGGCCTGATACCTTAAATTGGAAATGATAACCCAATAGACCAACAGAATTATAATCTAAGAAATAGTAAAGGTAAATACTGCTAAAACATTGTTTATTTGAAATTTGAGGCCAGGAGCGATGGCTCACACCTGTAATCCCAGCCCTTTGGGAAGCCAGGGGCGGATCACCTGAGGTCAGGAGTTTGAGACCAGCCTGCCCAACATGGCAAAACACCGTCTCTACTAAAAATACCAAAAAAAAAAAAAAAAAAAAAAAAAAAAATCCCAGCTACTCGGGAGGCTGAGGCGGGAGAATCACTTGACCCCGGGAGGCGGAGGTTGCAGTGAGCCAAGATGCACCACTGCACTCCAGTCTGGGCAACAAGAGCAAAACTCCGTCTCAAAAAAAAAAAGAAATTTGAGTTGACCTTGTAAACCTTTAGGAACATGTGTCTGTGTGCATATATAGACACTCACATATATGTATTTCTTTCCCATTTTTCTTAGGCGCGGCAATTGCAAAAAAGCAAGCTTGGGGTTAGTTTGTGAAATAGGTCTTCGTTGCCGTACATATTATGTATTATGTGGTTCCGTGCTGAGTGTCTGGACAAAAGTTGAGGGTGTTCTAGCATCTGTCAGTGGCACAAATGTGAAGATGCAGATCGTGCGGCTAAGAACGGAAGACGGGCAACGGATTGTAGGTGAGTCTAATTTTTGTTTTGGTTTGAGTTGCAGGAAAAAATCAGATCTGACTTTTTTCTCATTGCTAATATCTTAGCTCTATTCCACATGCATCTGACATCTCTTCCAGTAGTGGGTATGGGACCCGTTTTATATTTCTTACAAGGTTGAACAGAAGTTAAGCCTTCAAACAGACATTGTTGGCTCTGGTTGAAGTTATGATATGGTCATCTCTTTGATGCTGCTCTCAGCTGCTCTTGCTCTCCTTCTCTACTCTTGGTGGCTGTGCAGGCTCCCTGGTGTGAAGACAGTTCAGCCTCTTGCCCAGGAGTTCTCCACTGAGCTAGCTTAAGACTCTGGAACTCAAAAGCCACTGTGCACAGAGAATGGCTTGGTGTCCTGCAGGGAGCAAGGGCAGACTAGGCCAGCTGTTCTCACCGTGTGCTCAACTACAGGTGTCCAGGAAGCAGGCCAGCAATTGGATTCTGTTTGCTTATCTTGGTTTCACTTACAGCAGCCTTCCTCTACCACGGATTGCATATCGGCAGTTTATAGGCCAAAGTCAGTCTATGGAGTTTTTTTTTTTTTTTTTTTTTGGACGAGTATTTTGGGATGTTGTAGGTTTTCATTTGATTTTTTTTTTCTTTTTTTCTTTCTTTTTTTTTTTTTTTTTTTGAGACTGAGTCTCACTGTGTTGCCCAGGCATGCCCCCAGCTCACTGCAATCTCCGCCTCCTGAGTAGCTGGGGTTACAGGCGTGCACCACCACACCTGGCTAATTTTTATATTTTTTTAGTAGAGATGAGTTTTCACCATGTTGGCCAGGCTAGTCTCAAACTCCTGACCTCAAGTGATCCGCCCACCTCGGCTTCCCAAAGTGCTGGGATTATAGGCGTGAGCCACCGAGCCCAGCCTCATTTGAATTAATTGCCAACATTTAAAAATCAAGAGGTTTCATATGAAAGTCTAGATTTCCAGTTTCAAAAGCAGCCCATCAGCTGGGCATGGTGGTTCACCTTGTAATCCCAGCACTTTGGGAGGCTGAGGCAGGAGGATTGCTGGAGCCCAGGAGTTTGAGACCAGCCTAGGCAACACAGTGAGACCTTGTCTCTATAAAGAAAAAATAGGAGGCTGGGCGTGGTGGCTCACGCTTGTAATCCTAGCACTTTGGGAGGCCGAGGCGGGTGGATCACGAGGTCAGGAGATCGAGACCACGGTGAAACCCCGTCTCTACTAAAAATACAAAAAAAAAAAAATTAGCCGGGCATGGTGGCGGGCGCCTGTAGTCCCAGCCACTCAGGCTGAGGCAGGAGAATGGCGTGAACCCGGGAGGCGGAGCTTGCAGTGAGCCGAGATTGTGCCACTGCACTCCAGCCTGGGTGACAGAGCAAGACTCCGTCTCAAAAAAAAAAAAAAAATAGGGCTGGGCACGATGGCTCATGCCTATAATCCCAGCACTTCGGGAGGCCGAGGCAGGTGGATCATGAAGTCAAGAGATAGAGACCATCCTGGCCAACATGGTGGAACCCTGTCTCTACTAAAAATACAAAAATTAGCCAGGTGTGGTGGCAGGTGCCTGTAGTCCCAGCTACTTGGGAGGCTGAGGCAGGAGAATCACTTGAACCCAGGAGCTGGAGGTTGCAATGAGCCAAGATTGTGTCACTGCACTCCAGCCTGGTGACAGAGCAGTACTCCATCTCAAAAAAAAAAAAAAAAGCCATATATATATATATATATATGCATGCAATTTATCTGGAACATTGACCCTTCAGTCTCACATGCAGGACTTAAAGTTCCCTTAACCAGCACCCAGAGAGTATCCTTTCCAGTTTGCTAGTATCTACTCTTCTAAGTTAACCTGTTTCAGTTAGCATTTGAATTTGCAACTTTTGTTCTGTAGTCTTTTGGTGCATTAGTACATGACAAAGATGATATTTGCATGTTTGTGGAGCTTAAAAAGATAATACATAGAATAACAGATATTCTTGACCTCCTATTCCTCCAACAAGATAGCATTACACTAAACACATGCATATGCTTGGGTATTTGTGGGAAATGCTGTTGAAGAATCAGACTACATCTCGATGGCCATTTCATTTATTAGGTAGTCATTTAATTTTTGTGTGAACTTCTTGTTCATTACGCTTAATATTAGGCCTCATTTGGAATCTGCTGTGAAGCTGTACAGTGTGGTTTCTTCTGGAGACAACTTTATAAATTCTTGTTACTAATTACAGGTTTGATCATTCCGGCAAATTGTGTGTCTCCTCTTGTAAATCTCCTATCAACTTCAGACCAGTCTCAACAGCTTGCGGTCCAACAGAAACAGCTATGGCAACAGCATCACCCTCAGAGCATCACCAACTTGAGCAACGCATGAAGAACAGACAGGTTTCAACATGGATGGATCTGAAATGCTGTTGAAGCATATCATTTGCATAAAAATCAGGGACAGTTTCCAAAGAATTATATATTTTTTTCAGTTGTGCTCTCTCTAGTTAGTTTTTTTGGGAGTAAGGACAAACCTGGAATAGATAGCAAAACTGAAAATCAGCAGTGCTGATGGTGGTACATATGTCTTTCCTTTAGCTTCTCCCCTGGTAATTCCCATCTGCTTTTACTTTGGATGAGCAGAGGGGGATGTGTGCGTGCGTGTGTGTCAGTCTGTTTGTGAGTGTTAAAGGCTACAGACCACAGTTGGTTTAAAATGCTTGGAACTTCCCAAACTGGCTTTACTTTATACAGTGCTCAGGGTTAACGCAGTACATCCATGCCATTGCTGTGGGAGGTATCCCCGGATGCATGTGTTTTGAGTCTATAAATATAGAAAATATATATTGGTTTCTTTTTCCAACTTAATAGGTTTATTAAAGCATGAAATGAAAGGTTGCATATCATGCATTCAGGTTATTTTCTAATTTTTGTTCTGACAGTGCATGTCTTTGAAAGCATGCGTCAACAAGATTAACACAGGAGTTGAGTAACAGAGAGAAACATTTGTTAGATGTACAGCATTGGTTATTGCATTTTTATAGTGTTTATACCTGGGTATTGCTTCAAACCCTGCAGACCCCTCCTGCCCCTTCTCCCTGCCTTGGGTTTCTGGTCAAGGTAATGAATACATACATTTTTCTGTGATAAAACTCTTAAAAGTTAATTTTAATGTATTAATAGTATTCCTAATGTGTGCTGCAGAAATGGCTATAAGCCTCTTAAATTTACATTTTCAACTTAAAGGTAGTTTTAGAAGGAAGTACAAATTGGCTTTCATCTTGCAAGCAATCGTTTTTTACTTCATTATCTTAATTTGCTTTGTCACTCATAAAAAGGAAACCATACTTGAGTTGTAGACAATGAGGAAACACTTGAGGCTTCTGCTGTATGTTGTTTTGTTGTTGTTGTTGTTGTTACTCAGTAACTTGAATATTGTTTAATGTGTTGTAAGACATTGTAGAGTTTATCTCAAGCTGTTAAAAATGGTAATGTACAAATGTGAATAGACACTTATCTATATAATATGGGTAAGTTTTGTTTCGCCTATAATAGATGTTTATAAATACAAGTGAGGGGACAGTTGGTCTTTTTATTTCCTATTCTTTTTTTTTTTTTTTTTTTGCTTACACAGGTTGCACTATTGAAAATCGAGATTGTATAAACCTGGTAAAAAGCTGCAAGATGCCAAAATCTTGTAGATGTCAAATAAAAAGTTATTATACTAACAAGAAGTGGACTCTTGTTTAGGCCCTCACTGGTGACCTTCAGAAGTAGTCTGTGACGGGGACTCAGCAGAACTTGTGTGTTGTCTCAGCATTCCAGGTAGCCTTATAGTTTGGTTTAAAACTTATCCCTAAAATTTTAAGATGGCATTGAGGGAAGGGGTGTAATGATAGTACTTCTGAATGTTTTTTAAGTTGAATTGTTTGTAAACTTCTTGCAGAATTGGGTGAGATGTGTGTTAAAACTGACAGAAACCTGGCTGAAAGCTTAGGGCGTTCATCCTCTTGTGTCTTTTTTAGCCTGAGTTTGATTATGTCAAGCTTACCGTAAGTTTTCTTAGGATTTATTTATTCTTGGTGCCTAAAAGAATAAATTAAAAGTACTTTCTGTTCTTTGGCACATTTTGCCCAGTGGATGCAACTTCTATCCTCAGTCCAGTTCAGATATCTCAGGCAGTGATCCATTTTGTATCAGCCAGTTTCCCTTGTTAGGGCCACTGGACCCGGCTGGCAGCCAAGAGCAGCACTCTCCCCACCTTCAGCAGAACTTCTCAGCTCATGTGTGTGTTTTTAAAGCAGTAGGCAGCTTCCATCAGCAATGGAAGTGTCCCCCACTCCAGCGGAGGTGCAGTCGCTGGACCTGAGGAAGGGGGGAAGCATTACAAACCCTCCTGCAGTGAGACAGAATGGCAGAGTTGGGAAGGATCTTCTCTCGCAGGCTGTTGGCCCAACTCCTCTTTCTGTGTGTGAGGGCATTTTAGTTTTTTATGGCGTTTTCAAAGCAGCATATGAGGATTCTTAGCATGCAGCTAATTGACAACCCCCATGGCCTATGATGTAATGTTTGCTCTGGACTAGCCATCTTGATAAATAGGAGTGTATGTATCTTAGGTTCTTTGTAGAACAGCTATTTTTTTTTTTTTTTTTTCCATTAAAAAGGCCTCTGAAAGCCCTCTCAAAACGGACCTCACAAAGGCAACCAGTGTGAATGGATGGGAGCTGGAGTGCTGCATGCCCAGGCTGGTCATGGTGTGTGCAGCACCCAGAGAGTTGCACCCACCCCTTCTTCAGGTGGACATCCGACCTTTACACTGTGGTCTTGCAAAAATCAGCAAGTTCAGTTTGGCCACCCTGTGAAGCTTCAGCATTCAAGGTCCTCTTCTGTTAAAACCCAACTCTTGGCCGGGCGCGGTGGCTCACGCCTGTAATCCCAGCATTTCGGGAGGCCGAGGCAGGCGGATCACTTGAGGCCAGCAGTTCGAGACCAGCCTGGTCAACATGGCGAAACCCCATCTGTACCAAAAAATACAAAAAATTAGCCGCTGACTTCTGTAAAATAGGTCCATTCATTGCAGGATCTAAATGCCACACCTGAATTCAGAGGCCTTGTTTAACCCCATGTCCACTTTGCCTCTGCAATGCCTTTTTCTTCTTTTTAGCAATATGGCTCTGAGCACAAAGATTTGGTTGGAAATCATGTTCGTGTTTTCAGAGTTTACAGCGTCAATTGTACTGAAAACCACTTCCAGAGTCTAAAGCAGCTCAGATGTTATCTCTGGGGGAATTAGTGTTCCCCTCATTTAGCAACCTCCATACCACAAGGTCTCTATCTGTAGTTACTGGGATTATCCAGATACACTATCAATGATACAAATTCATAGAAGTATTAATGCATTTCTTTAAACACAGTTTGATTAAGAAGCAAATATGTTAAGCAGTTTTCTTTTTCTGCTGCTAAATTACAGTTAGACACTTCAGTATCTTCTCTTTACATGTGTATATAAATTAGTAAGAACCTGCATCCAAAGCAATGTAGTAGTGTATGTATGTATCTAAATATATTTGTTCTAACTCAGCACTTCAGAAGCCTTTTTGAGTTACAACAATAAATATTTTAGTTTGCTTCATCTGTAGAGGTAAAATTTCTATATTACCAAGCTCCAGAGGAATATGATATTTTACAGGCACAATTTTCTGGCTGTAGCCCCTGGGGCATTCATTTGCTGGCCTCCATGGGATGCTGTTAGAACAACTGTTAGCCAGCAGGAGAAGAAAGGGTACCAGGACAGCATTTATAATTGTAGAATGGGAGCCTTCTTCCCTCTCCCCTCCACTTTCATTTTAGCATGAGAGAAAAAAACAATAGATTGGAAATGATTGTTGCATCTCACTTCATGAAAGTAGGGGCAGAAGTTCCCTCTGGATCCTTTTCTTGACAAGCAGTCAAGAGGAAGGTCCCCATACATGTGTCACCTGTGTGATACTTGGTAGTTTCTAAGAATGGTGCTACATAAGCGTTGCTGTTAGGCTGGGATCCTATTAATGAACGTTTGATTAGTTCAGGCCTCCCAATGGCAAAGGCAGACACCGTGGAGATGAACATTTATTGACTCCCCTTCTGTGTGGCTTTGGTCTCCCTGGCTAACACCACACCCGTGCGTACTGCGCTTGGCCCACTTTGCTGCAGAAACGTAGCAAGCGTTTCATGTCAGGGCTACAGCTGAGAGCAAAAACTGCAAAAGTCTCATTGAATGCCAGTTGTCTGATACAAATGCAGTGTCTTTTAAGTGACAGAAACACACCTAAATACCTGCAACCCAAGCTCGCTAGCATTTTTTTTCTGAGTACTTGAGATAAAATCCAAAACCCACCCTCTAATTTTGTGCTGTATTTATATATGTGTACATAAATGTATATATATAGAAATGTCGAGTTCTTCTGGATTCTGAATGTAAATAATTCTTGTAAATTGGGACTCCGCCCACCTGTTTCTCCCTTTTCCCTCTTCCCTTCAGCTCTATTTATTCTTTTCTTGACTTTCCCATATGGGGCATCTTACACTTTTTTTTTTTTTTTTTTTTAGAAAAGTATGGAAAACTTTTCATTTAGAAAAGTATTTGTTCCTGTATTTTAGAATTCAGTTTTGCATCTTTGCTGTAGAATTCCTGTTTGGTGTTAATGTTTTTTACTATGTCTTATTGTGTTTTGCGTTTTTACTGTGTGCAATGCATTGTACTGGGGGGATGCACTTGAGTGCCGTTTCTGATACTGTCATTGTATGACTGCTGATGCTCATTTATGTTGTTCTTTGGAAGCTGTAGTGAGCCTGATGTTTTCATATTTTAAAAAATGCTTCCTGAGACTTCCTTAAGCTCCTCTAACTTCTTCAGTGCATTTGGGATCAAACTTAGCTCTTAGATCAGCAAACTTGACTTGCTTCTACTTTTGCAATTTTTCAGGCCTTACCATATTTCTTATCTCTGGCTTCACACCTGATAGGAAAATCTTGCAGATTTGAAACAGTGGTTTCTGGCCTGCTGCTGCAGCAAATTCCCTATGTTTATTTAAGAAGTTGGGCCTATACTTTTAACCTACAAATGATGAGTAATTTACTTGGAATGAACACAGGTAGCCTGCTGCTGTTTATTACCTGTTAAGGATATTTATAGCAGGCAGGAGGCAGGCCTAGTGTGTTATTGACGGGTGACTTTAGAGAACATACATTGGCCGGGCACGGTGGTTCACGCCTGTAATCCCAGCACTTTGGGAAGCCGAGGCGGGCGGATCACGAGGCCAGGAGATTGAGACCATCCTGGCTAACACGGTGAAACCCCGTCTCTACTAAAAATACAAAAAAAAAAATTAGCCGGGCGTGGTGGCGGGCGCCTGTAGTCCCAGCTACTCGGGGGGCTAAGGCAGGAGAATGGCGTGAACCTGGGAGGCGGAGCTTGCAGTGAGCCCAGATCACGCCACTGCACTCCAGCCTGGGCGACAGACCGAGACTCCGTCTCGAAGAAAAAAAAGAGAATGTACATTAAGGAACAATTGTCCTCCAAAAGAGAGCCAAGCAACTGCTGTGGAGCCTCCTAGGCTGACTGCTGGAGGGTGAGACAGGCAGATTCCCATTGCAGCACTGGCCCCTGGGGTTCCCTGAGCGGCTGTGCTCTCCACCCTTGTATTGGTGAGTGGATCTTGACTACGTCAGCCATAAGCCTAGAAGCAGAGCTGGATCGAGGCGTTTTTAATAATTCGAGTTGGGAAGACCTGGATGGTTCATGAAAATGATGGTATTGAGCACCTGGGAGGCGGACATTGGGTATTTGGTCACAATTTTGCACCTGTAAGAAAATGTTCCTCTATAACTTTCAAGAAGGATTGCCGTGAGCATCTTTGGGGCCTTTCATTCATGTACAAGTTTCATTCATTACTATTCAACTTGGTAGACTTGGTGAAAATGTAAAAGCATTCTGTATTTGGATCAGTCTTGGGAACTAAATTTGTCGTGAATTGGGGCCTGTCACAGATTGCCTCCAGTGCGCATCCTCCACTCAGACCCTCCTTGCTCAGTCTCCCTCTGGAACCCATGGAGAAGCCGTGCTGTGGCTGGCAGTGCGGCCATCTGGGCTGCAGCAGCGTGGCAGGGCGCAGTCCAGCAAGACTGCCCTTAGTGCAGGGCTAAGCAAGGAAAAGAAGAAGCCCAAAGAAGCGGGTTCTTTTTGGTACTTGTAATTCAGGTGTCCTCCAGAGTGAAGGCCACTCTGCAGGCCCCTGGTGAGAACCTGCCTGGCTTTTCCACTGCGGGCCCCTAAACAGTACCCTGCCCTTGTGGCCCGTTTGTGCCTGGGCAGATGTTTCTGGCCAGCAGACACTGAAGGGCTTTTTGCTATTAACAATATTTATGGCACTGAAGAGGATAAAGAAGCTTGAGCCCTCTTTCTGGCTCCCACTTTATGGGGCAGAGAGAGCTTTTTTTCTACATAGCACATTGCAGTCTCACCGCTATCAGAAAAATATCCTGTTCATGGTGTATACTGAGTTTGCAAACTACTGATATGATTTTTCAATAACCACTTCTATCTTCCATCATCCATGAGAGGTGGGAAGAGGTACACTGTATCTCTGCAATAAAACTTTTGCCAGGTTCTACCTCCTCTGAGCAAAGGATACTTTTCTATGTAGGTGTAGATGGTTCTCCTTTACTAATCTGACATGGTGCATCTGGAGACAACATCTGATGGGATCCAAAGACAACTTGAAACAAAGGTGGATGTCAGCTCTTGGTGTGTTTTCATTTCATTCTCTTTTTTAAATCTCCCTTTTGTTATCACTCCTGTTGTAGCGTGTCCATCAGTGTGTGAAGGGTACGCCCTATTCCAATGATACTGCATTGCTGCATCCAGCCTTTCGTGGGAGCACAGTACCAAGCGTCCGGAATTGATTATCCCAACCATTTTTGATATGTAACTGAAAAATTTGGTCTCATGCAATAAAAATGTACTGGCTGCATTTTAGCAAGGTTTACTCTTGCAAGTAAAAACGATCAACCGTGAAGCGTAACAAATTCTGTATTTAGTTTTTTTTTTGTTGTGGTGGTTTTTGTTCTGTTTTTTGTTTTTGTAAGATTCTAAATAAATTAAATACGAGTCACGGGTTGTGCTTTCTTTGGGCGCTGTCTTCGCAGATCTCATGAACATCTTCATAGTGTCTTTATAAAATGTAAGTGCTGTCACCGTGCCTTTGCAGATGGCACAGGCACTGAGGGAGCCAGCCAGAGTGGGGCGGTGCCCAGCCCAGGTGCAGTGTGTGGGCCCGTAGTGGGCTGCTGTCTCGGACTGCTGCAGAAGGCGGTGGGAGGGAGAAAGGGCTGGGATGCAAGTGAGAATCTGAGCAGCGTTTAGTGCATGTCTTGTCTGGGAGTTTCTCTGTGATGATTTCAAATACTTGGGAGAAGGATGTTCAGTTTTTAGCTTGAAATGCATAAGGGTATTCGATCAAATTTGTAAATAGCGTTAATGTTTAGAGGGGATTTAACCTCCCGAATATATGAGATAATTGAGCATTACTTGAGGAACAAGTCAAATGGGAGTGTTTTAACTAAAATTTGATTCAGTATTTTTGAGTTTGAAAACTGAAAGAAACAGGTTTTTAAATGTATAACGTTAATAAATTGGGCATTGGCCAGGCACAGTGGCTCACAGCTGTAATCCCAGCACTTTCAGAGGTCGAGGCGGGAAGATCACCTGAGGTCAGAAGTTCAAGACCAGCCTGGTCAACGTGGTGAAACCTCATCTCTACTAAAAATACAAAAAGCTGGCGAGGTGGCAGACACCTGTAATCCCAGCTACTTTGGAGGCTGAGGCAGGAGAATCACTTGAAGCTGGGAGGCAGAGGTGGCAGTGAGCCGAGTTCATGCCATTGTACTCCGGCCTGGGCAACAATAGCAAAACTCCATCTCAAAAAATAAAAAATAAATTGGGTACTTATATATTTTTTTGGGGTTTTTTTTTTTTTTTTTTTTTTTTTTTTTTTTTTTTTTTGAGACAGAGTCTCACCCTGTCGCCCAGGCTGGAGTGCAGTGGTGTGATCTCGGCTCACTGCAACCTCTGTCTCCCGAGTTCAAGGGATTCTCCTGCCTCCGCCTCCCAAGTATCTGGGATTACAGGTGCCTGCCACCATGCCCAGCTAATTTTTGTATTTTTATTAGAGGTGGGATTTCGCCATGTTGGCCAGACTGATCTCAAACTCTTGGCCTCAGGTGATCCACCTGCCTTGGCCACCCAAAGTGCTGGGATTACATGTGTGAGCCAATGCACCCTGCTGAGTATTAATGTATTAATTTGAATAAGAAATAATGGCTGAAGGCCGGGCGGTGGCTCACGCCTGTAATCCCAGCACTTTGGGAGGCCGAGGCGGGCAGATCATGAGGTCAGGAGATCGAGACCATCCTGGCTAACACGGTGAAACCCCGTCTCTACTAAAAATACAAAAAATTAGCCGGGCGTGGTGGCGGGCGCCTGTAGTCCCAGCTACTCGGGAGGCTGAAGCAGGAGAATGATGTGAGCCCAGGAGGCGGAGGTTGCAGTGAGCCCATATCGTGCTGCATTCCAGCCTGGAGGACAGTGAGCCTCCATCTCAAAAAAGAAAAAAAGAAAGAATGGCTGCTTGTAGTGGCTCATGCCTGTAATCCCAGTACTTTGGGAGGCTGAGGTGGGTGGATCACTTGAGGCCAGGATTTTGAGACCAGCCTGGCCAACATGGCAAAACCCTGCTTCTACAAAAATATTAAAAAATTAGCTGGGCATGGTGCCATGTGCCTGTAGTCCCAGCTATGTGGGAGGCTGAGGGGCAGGAGGATTGCCTGAGCTGGGGAGGTGGAGGCTGCAGTGAGCCATGATTGCTCCACTGCACTCCAATCTGGGTGACAGAGTAAGACCCAGTCTTAGAGGTAAAAGATGAAAGAGCAAACTTCGGATCGTGCCTCCGCCAGCCCCCTTGTGTTTTTCTGTTAGAATTCCAGGCTGCTTTGACCTTCCTTCCCTCGGGGTTTTGCTCTCCCTCAGTCTTGTTTTTGTTTCACCTTGGGTTGGCCTGGGCCCTGTTGACATTTGAGCCAAGTCATTCTTTGCTGTGGAGGTATCCTGGGCACTGTCGGATGTTGAGCAGCATCCCTGGCCTCCACCTGCAGATGCCGGGAGCACACATCATCTCCACGTTTGTAACAACCCCAAATCTCTCCAGACATTGGCAGATGTCCCCTGGGGGGCAAAATCAATCCTGGTTGACAATCACTGCTCTAGGCAAATTAGTCATAGAAGAGAAAGCTGGTTTTGTGTGTGTGTGTGTGTACATGTGCATGTGTGCTTTTTACATATGAACAAAGGGCACCACCCCCGAGATACAGAAGATACAAATGTTAACTGGCTGGGGGTTTGGAGTATGTACAATACAATTTCCATAAGTATGAATATTTATCAGCTAGTCATTTGAGAGCATGATGTAAAAAAGCCATCTGTGGAGGCCTTTATGAGAGAGAAGAGGCTAAAAGAAATGTGCCGAATGCTTATTTTTAGAGTCCGATTCTCAGTAAGTTGGCTCCATTCTGTAACGCTGCCCACTCTGGGTGGTAAGTGCTTTACTGGGTTGAGAGGGGCAAGGGCCACACTATTGGGTCTGAATCATCTGGTTTTTTTTTTGTTTTTTTTTTTTTTTGAGATGGAGTTTCGCTCTTGTCACCCAGGCTGGAGTGCAGTGGCACCATCTCGGCTCACTGCAACCTCCACGTCCCGGGTTCAAGTGATTCTCCTGCCTCAGCCTTCCGAGTACCTGGGATTATAGGTGCCTACCACCATGCCCGGCTCATTTTTTGTATTTTTAGTAGAGATGGGCTTTCACCATGTTGGGCAGGCTGGTCTTGAACTCCTGACCTCAGGTGATCCGCCTGCCTCGGCCTCCGGAAGTGCTGGGATTACAGGCGTGAGCCACCGTGCCTGGCCATCATCATCTTTTAGTTAAGAAATATCACTGTGGCCAGGCATGGTGGCTCACACCTGTAATCCCAGCACTTTGGGAGGCTGAGGTGGGAGGATCAACATGAGGTCAGGAGTTCAAGACCAGTCTGGCCAACATGGCAAAACCCTGTCTCTCCTAAAAATACAAAAATTAGCCGGGCATGAGGGCGGGCACATACTGTAATCCCAGGTACTTAGGAGGCTGAGGCAGGAGAATCGCTTGAACCCGGGAGGCAGAGGTTGCAGTGAGCTGAGATCACGCCACTACACTCCAGCCTGGGCAACAAAGCCAGACCATCTCAAAAAAATAAAAAATAAAAAAAATAACTGAGTATCATGCAAAGGTAGGATAGCTAGGTGCCTATTAAATTAGTCCGAATACTTCATGTTACTTTTTTTATTCTTTTTTTGAGACAGAGTCTCACTCTGTATTTTTAGTAAAGATGGGATTTCACCATGTTGGCCAGGTTGGTCTTGAACTCCTGACCTCGTGATCCGCCCACCTCGGCCTCTCAAAGTGCTGGGATTATAGGTGTGAGCCACTGCGCCTGGCCCAAACCATATTAATTGTAGGAAATTCAACAGCATGAACCTGTAAGTTGTTTTGTGAAGATACCTACTGGTGGTAGGAACAAGAGGCCCTACAGTCTCTTCCACCTCTACTCCTGGATACAGGTAAATTATACAAAGTTCTTAATTCCTGCATTGATGCTGGATTTCTGTTTAGCTTTCTGTTCCCACAGTTTCTGCTTTTTGTGTGTATCTTATTTGGAGGTACCTTTATGAAGATAGGTTTATGTCCTCAAATGTCCCATTTTTTTTCCCCCTGCCTATGGGGAAATAGGCTTAAGAAACAAATTTGTGGCCAGGCGCAGTGGCTCATGCCTGTAATCTCAACACTGGAAGACCAAGGCAGGCTGATCACTTGAGGTCAGGAGTTCGGGACCAACCTGGCCAACATGGTGAAACCCTGTCTCTACTAAAAATGCAAAAATTAGCCAGGCGTGGTGGTGGGTGCCTGTAAGTCCCAGCTACTCGGGAGGCTAAGGCAGGAGAATCGCTTGAGCCCGGGAGGCGGAGGTTGCAGTGAGCCGAGATCGCGCCATTGCACAGCAGCCTGGGCAATAAGAGTGAAACTCTATCTCAAAGGAAAAAAAAAAAAAAAAAGGAAACTTGTGTGGACTAAAAGAAGAATTGGCCAACTATGGTCCGTGGGTCAAGTCCAGCCTGCCACCTGTTTTTCTTTGGCCTCATAAGCTGAGAATGGTTTTGAGAACATTTTTAAATGGTTGGAAAAAATAAAAAGAATATTTTCTAACATGTGAGAAGTATGTGAAATTCAAATTTCAGTGTCCATAAATAAAGTTTTATTGGAACACAGCCATGCCCATTCTCTTATGTATTGTCTCTGGCAGCATTAGAGTAGCGACAGCACCGTTGCATAGTTACAGAGTCTATATGGCCTACAAAGCCTGAAGCATTAATATTTGCTATCCAACCCTTTATATAAAAGGCTTGCCAGCTCCTGGTCTAAAAACAAGAATAATGGGCTGGGCACGGTGGCTCACGCCTGTAATCCTAGCATTTTGGGAGGGCAAGGCAGGTAGATTGCCTGAGCTCAGGAGTTCAAGACCAGCCTGGGCAACATGGTGAAACCCTGTCTCTATTAAAATACAAAAAAATTGACTGGGCATGGCAGCATGTGCCTGCAATCCCAGCTACTCGGGAGGCTGAGACAGGAGAATCGGTTGAACCTGGGAGGTGGAGATTGCAGTGAGCCGAGATCATGCCACTGCACTCCAGCACTCCAGCCTGGGCGACAGAGCAAGACTACATCTCAAAAAAAACAAAACAAAACAAACAAAAGCAAGAATAGGCTGGGCGCGGTGGCTCCCGCCTGTAATCCCAGCTACTCGGGAGGCTGAGGCAGGAGAATGGCGTGAACCCGGGAGGCAGAGCTCACAGTGAACCTTGCAAGATTTCACCACTGCACTCCAGCACTGGGCGACAAAGCAAGACTCCATCTCAAAAAAAAAAGAATAATGTCAGAAACAAAACTGAAAATTAGTGCTGGAAGTGGTGGTTCCCGCCTGTAATCCCAGCACTGTGGGAGGGCAAGGTGGGTGGATTGCTTGAGACCAGGAGTCTGAGACCAGCCTGGGCAACATAGGAAGACCCTATCTCTACAAAAAATAAAAATTAATGGGGCATGGTGGCTTACACCTGTGGTCCCAGCTACTCGGGAGGCTGAGGCGGGAGGATCTTGTGAGCTCGGGAGGTCAAAAAAAATAAAAAAATTAGCAAATTTGGGAGTAGACCCCTGGTCATAGCCCAAATTGATAGAAGGAATTGTTGTATGTCCCCAGCGCAAAACCATGCTGGAATCAGCAGCTGCGATGTCTTAGTCATGATGCTTCACCCACCTATTTGTTAAGTTGTGAAATGATGAGTCTGGCCACCTACATGACTAGTTTCTTAAATCAGTGGTCTTCAAGCCTTTTTGGTCACATGCTCCAGATTCAAAAGATTTGTTTTTGTTTTTGTTTTTTGAGACGGAGTCTCGCTCTGTCACCCAGGCTGGAGTGCAGTGGCGTGATCTCGGCTCACTGCAAGCTCCACCTCCCAGGTTCATGCCATTCTCCTGCCTCAGCCTCCCGAGTAAAAAGTAGCTGGGACTACAGGCACCCGCCACCACGCCCGGCTAATTTTTTGTATTTTTAGTAGAGACAGGGTTTCACTGTGTTAGCCAGGATGGTCTCCATCTCCTGACCTCGTGATCCACCCGCCTCGGCCTCCCAAAGTGCTGGGATTGCAGGCGTGAGCCACTGCGCCCAGCCTGATACAAAAGATTTCTAGGCCAGGCACAGTGGCTCATGCCTGTAATCTCAGAACTTTGGGAGGCCTAGGTGGGAAGATCTGGAGCCCAGGAGTTCCAAGACCAGCCTGGGCAACATGGGAAGACCCCATCTCTACAAAAAATGCAAAAATTAGTTGGGCGTGGTGGTGCACCCTGTAGCCCCAGCTACTTGGGAGGCTGGGGTGGGAGGATTTCTTGAGCCTGAGAGGCGGAGGCTGCAGTGAGCCGAGATAGTGCTACTGCACTCCAGCCTGGGTGACAGAGCGAAGGACACTGTCTGGCAAAAAAAAAAAAAAAGTTTCCAGTGCATACCTCCACCTCTAGCATTGCTTATTAATTTACTTGTAAGCTATAGTGGCTGCTGTCCTGATATGTATGCTGTATATCCCACATAAATAGAAGCTCTAATATTCCCTCCTATGGGTCACCATTCTCACCACCTGGGGTAGGCACAGTCCTCGTTGGAGCTGATTGCTTCAGAATGTTTTCAGTGTTGGAATCAGTTCCAGAATAATTTAAGGGCTTTCTCTATGGCCATATTTCCCTGAACGTCCTTGGTCTCAGCTGATCTTGGAAAGTAAGCAGTGCGAGGCTTGGTTAGTACTTGGATGGCAGACCACCTCGGGATACTAGGTGCCGTAGGCTAGACCTAAATCTTACAATACTGGGGGAAAAAAAGGTATTTTTAAAAAAATAAAGGTTGACCTGGTACAGTAGTAGCTCATGGCTGTAACCCCAGCACTTTGGGGGGCTGAGGCAGGCCGATCACTTGAGGTCAGGAGTTTGAGACCAACTGGCCAATGGTGAAACCCGTCTCTACTAAAACTACAAAAAAAAAGGAAAAAAGCCAGGTGTGGTGGTGGGCGGCTTTAATCCCAGCTACTCGGGAGGCCAAGGCAGGAGAATCGCTTGAACCCGGGAGGCAGAGGTTGCAGTGAGCTGAGATTGCGCCATTGCATTCCAGCCTGGGTGACAAAGCAAGACTCCATCTCAAAAAAAATAAATAATAAAAATAAAAACATCCTTTCTAGGCTGGTTTTTTGTTTGTTTGACATGGGGGTCTCATGTGTTGCCCAGGCTGGAGTGCGGTGGCGTGACCTTGGCTAACTGCAACCTCTACCTCCCAGGTTCAAGCGATCCTCCTGCCTCACTCTCTCAAGTAGCTGTGGTTACGGGAATGCATCACCGCGCTCGGCTACTTTTTGTATTTTGGGTAGAGACGAGGTTTCACTACGTTGCTCAGGCTGGCCTCAAACTCCTGACCTCAAGTGATTTGTGCGCCTTGGCCTCCCAAGTGCTGAGATTATAGGCGTGAGCCACCGCGCCTGGCCAAGTGCTGGTGTTTTTTGTTAGAGAAAATGGTGCGCGTTTTACCTGTCTTCTTAGGATGTGAAGTGTTGAGAGAATCCTTAGTGATCCATCCTATCAAACCTCCCTGATCTTACAGATGAAACGAAGGCCTAAGGATGTCAAGCAAGTTCTCTGAGGCCTAGAGAAGGGTTTATGGCAGATCTGGAGCTAAAGCTTGTGTCTCCTGAGGTTCTTCATACTACACTAAGTCCCTGGGCTTCCCTTCTCTCTCCATTTACCTGCTTGCTCCCTGGTAAGCCACTCTGTGAAATATCCATTGAACCAGTAAAGAACCATTGTAGGCCAGGCACAATGGCTTACGTCCCAGCACTTTGGGAGGCAGAGGCTGGAGGATTGCTTGAGCCCAGGAGTGCAAGACCAGTCTGGGCAACATGGTGAAATCTCACCTCTACTAAAAATACAAAAAGGCCAGGCATGGTGGCTCACACCTGCAATCCCAGCACTTTGGGAAGCTGAGGCAGGCAGATCACTTGAGGTCAGGAGTTCAAGACCAGCCTGACCAACATGGAGAAACCCCGTCTCTATTAAAAATACAAAAATTATCTGGGCATGGTGGCGTGCACCTGAAGTCCCAGCTACTTGGGAGGCTGAGGCAGGAGAATCGCTTGAACCCAGGAGGCAGAGGTTGCACTAAGCCGAGATTGCCCCACTGTACTCCATCCTGGTGACAGAGCAAGACTCCATCTCAAAAAAAATAAATAAATAAAAATAAAAATAAAGAAATTACATTGAAAACTATAGAACATTGTTGAAGTTAAAAAAACTAAATAGGAGCGCCTCTGCCCGGCCGCCCCGTCCGGGAAGAAGTGAGGAGCGCCTCTGCCCGGCCGCCACGTCCGGGAAGAAGCGAGGAGTGCCTCTGCCCGGCCGCCCCGTCCGGGAAGAAGTGAGGAGCGCCTCTGCCTGGCTGCCCCGTCTGGGAAGTGAGGAGCGCCTCTGCCTGACCGCCCTGTCCGGGAAGAAATGAGGAGCGCCTCTGCCCGGGCGCCCCGTCCGGGAAGAAATGAGGAGCGCCTCTGCCCGGGCGCCCCGTCCGGGAACAAGTGAGGAGCGCCTCTGCCCGGCCGCCCCGTCTGGGAAGTGAGGAGCGCCTCTGCCCGGCCACCCACCGTCTGGGAAGTGAGGAGCGCCTCTGCCCGGCCACCCACCGTCTGGGAAGTGAGGAGCGCCTCTGCCCGGCCACCCACCGTCTGGGAAGTGAGGAGCGCCTCTGCCCGGCCACCCGTCTGGGAAGTGAGGAGCGCCTCTGCCCGGCCACCCATCGTCTGGGAGGTGAGGAGCGCCTCTGCCCGGCCTCCCATCGTCTGGGAGGTGAGGAGCGCCTCTGCCCGGCCGCCCCGTCTGGGAGGAAATGAGGAGCGCCTCTGCCCGGCCGCCCCGTCCGGGAAGAGAGGAGCGCCTCTGCCCGGCCACCCACCGTCTGGGAAGTGAGGAGCGCCTCTGCCCGGCCGCCCCGTCCAGGAAGAAGTGAGGAGCGCCTCTGCCCGGCTGCCCCGTCTGGGAAGTGAGGAGCGCCTCTGCCCGGCCTCCCCGTCCGGGAAGAAATGAGGAGCGCCTCTGCCCGGCCGCCGCATCTGGGAGGTGAGGAGCGCCTCTGCCCAGCCACCCATCGTCTGGGAAGTGAGGAGCGCCTCTGCCCGGCCGCCCCGTCTGGGAAGTGAGGAGCGCCTCTGCCCGGCCGCCCCGTCTGGGAAGTGAGGAGTGCCTCTGCCCGGCCACCCATCGTCTGGGAAGTGAGCAGCGCCTCTGCCCGGCCACCCATCGTCTGGGAGGTGAGGAGCGCCTCTGCCCGGCCGCCCCGTCCGGGAGGAAGTGAGGAGCGCCTCTGCCCGGCCGCCCCGTCCGGGAGGAAGTGAGGAGCGCCTCTGCCCGGCCGCCCCGTCCGGGAGGAAGTGAGGAGCGCCTCTGCCCGGCCACCCATCGTCTGGGAGGTGAGGAGCGCCTCTGCCCGGCCACCCATCGTCTGGGAGGTGAGGAGCGCCTCTGCCCGGCTGCCCCATCTGGGAAGTGAGGAGTGCCTCTGCCCGGCCACCCATCGTCTGGGAAGTGAGGAGCGCCTCTGCCCGGCCGCCCCGTGTCTGGGTAGAAGTGAGGAGCTCCTCTGCCTGGCCGCTCCGTCTGGGAGGTCTACCACGGAGGCCAGAAGCAATGTGGGGGCTGGACGTGGTGGCTCACGCCTGTGGTCCCGGCACTCTGGGGGGCGAGGCGGGTTGATCACTTCGGACTAGGAGTTCGAGACCAGTCTGGCCAACTTGGCGAAACATGAAGAATACAACAGACAAACCAACCAACCAACTCAATGACAACAAAACAGGTCTACCCTGGAGTCATACTCTAATTTTTTCTATTTTCCTCCCTTTCTGATCCTTTATCCCACTTTCTTTTTCTTCCTCTTCCTTCTCCCTCTTCTTTGTCAAATAGAAGATTGAGTTATTATCACTGATCCATATAAAGTCCCTCTCTCATTTATTTTAACTCCCACCCCCATTTCTATTCCCCGACTTCCCATGTGCAACCTTCCTAATATGTTTGATACGCATCTTTTTGTTTGTATGTATTTTTAGAAAATGTTTATTGTTTTTGTATGCAAAAAAAATTAAAAAAAAAAAAAAAGGCCGGGCGCTGTGGCTCACGCCTGTAATCCCAGCACTTTGGGAGGCCGAGACGGGCGGATCACGAGGTCAGGAGATCGAGACCATCCTGGCTAACACGGTGAAACCCCGTCTCCACTAAAAATACAAAAAAAAAATTAGCCGGGCGTGGTGGCGGGCGCCTGTAGTCCCAGCTACTCGGGAGGCTTAGGCAGGAGAATGGCGTGAACCCGGGAGGCGGAGCTTGCAGTGAGCCGAGATCGCGCCACTGCACTCCAGCCTGGGGGAAAGAGCGAGACTCCGCCTCAAAAAAAAAAACAAAACAAAACAAAACAAAACAAAAACTAAATAAGACCTAAAATATGGAAGATCCTGTGTTCATGGATTGGAAGACAATATTGCAATTAAAACAGCAATACTCCCGAAATAGATATACAGATTTAATACAAGCTCATCAAAATTCCAATTGTCTTTTTTTTTTTTTTTTTTTTTTCAGAAAGGGACAAGCTGATCCTAAAACTCATATGGAAATAAATGTAAGTAACCCAAAATAGCCAAAAGCAGTCTTGAAAAAGAAGAACAAAGTTGGAAGACTCATACTTCCCGATTTCAAAACTTACTATAACGCTACGGGAATCGAGGCAGCATGGTACTGGAATAGGGATAAACAAGTTGAACAGTGGAATAGAATTGAGAGGCTGGAAATAAACCTTCACACTCATCATCAATTGATTTCCAACAATGGCATCAAGACAATTCTGTGAAGGAAAGGAATAGTTATTTATTTATTTATTTATTTATTTATTTATTTATTTATTTTTTGAGATGGAGTCTAGTCTGTCACCCAGGCTGGAGTGCAGTGGCGCGATCTCGGCTCACTGCAAGCTCTGCCTCCTGGGTTCACGCCATTCTCCTGCCTCAGCCTCCCGGGTAGCTGGGACTACAGGCGCCCGCCACCACGCCCGGCTAATTTTTTTTTTTTTGTATTTTTAATAGAGACGGGGATTCACTGTGTTAGCCGGGATGGCCTTGATCTTCTGACCTCGTGATCTGCCCGACTTGGCCTCCCAAAGTGCTGGGATTACAGGCGTGAGCCACTGCGCCCGGCCGGAAAGGAATAGTTTTTTCAACAAAATGTGCTGAGAGAAGTTTAAGACCAGCCTGGCTAAGATGGTGAAACCCCGTCTCTACTAAAAATACAAAAAATTAGGCCGGGCGCGGTGGCTCACGCTTGTAATCCCAGCACTTTGGGAGGCCGAGGCAGGCGGATCACGAGGTCAGGAGATCGAGACCATGGTGAAACCCCGTCTCTACTAAAAATACAAAAAAAAATTAGCCGGTGTGGTGGTGGGCGCCTGTAGTCCCAGCTACTTGGAGAGGCTGAGGCAGGAGAATGGCATGAACCCGCGAGGCGGAGCTTGCAGTGAGCCGAGATCGCGCCACTGCACTCCAGCCTGGGTGACAGAGCGAGACTCCGTCTCAAAAAAAAAATAAAATAAATAAAAAAAAAATAAAAATAAAAAAAATTAGCCGGGCGTTGGCCGGGCGCGGTGGCTCACGCTTGTAATCCCAGCACTTTGGGAGGCCGAGGCGGGCGGATCACGAGGTCAGAGATTGAGACCACGGTGAAACCCCGTCTCTACTAAAAATACAAAAAATTAGCCGGGCGTGGTGGCGGGCGCCTGTAGTCCCAGCTACTCAGAGAGGCTGAGGCAGGACAATGGCGTGAACCCGGGAGGCGGAGCTTGCAGTGAGCCGAGATTCCGCCACTGCACTCCAGCCTGGGCGACAGAGCAAGACCCTGTCTCAAAAAAAAATACAAAAATTAGCCAGTTGTGGTAGCCTATACCTGTAGTCCCAGCTATTTGAGAGGCTGATGCAGGAGGATTGCTTGAGCCCAAGAGTTCAAGGTTGCAGGGAACTAGGATCATGTCATTGCACTCCAGCCTGGGTGACAGAGACCCTGTCTCTTTAAAAAAAAAAAAAAAAGAAGTACAGTTGCAGTCACTATGGAAAGCAGTTTGGCAGTTCCTCAAAACGTGAAACAGAGTTATCATTTGACCCACCAACTCCATTTCTGAGTATAAAACCAAAGGAACTGAAAACATGTTCTCACAAATGCTTGTACACAAATGATGACAGCAGCACTGTTCATCATAGCCATCATAGCCAAAAAGTACAAATAACTCAAATGTCAATCAACTGATTAATGGATAAACAAAATGGGGTACATTCATACCATGGAATATTCAGCCCTGAAGAGGAAGGAACTGCTGGAATGCTACCTGCTACAACATGGATGAACCGTGAAACATTATGTATGGCAAGTGGAAGAAGCCAGACACAAAAGGCCACATAGTGTACCATTCTATTTACAAGAAATGTCCTGAATAGGAAATCCAAGTAAATTAGTAGTTGCCTAAAGCTGGAGAGAATGAGGAATGAGAAGCGACTACTACTGGGTATGAAGTTTCTTTTTATTTTATTTAATTAATTTATTTTTTTTGAAACGGGGTCTTGCTCCATCACCCAGCCCGGAGTGCAGTGGCAGGATCTTGGCTCACTGCAACCTCTGCCTCCTGGGTTCAAGCGATTCTCCTGCCTCAGCCTCCCAGGTAGCTGGGATTACAGGCACCTGGAATCATGCCCGGCTAATTTTTGTGTTTTTAGTAGAGGCTGAGGTGGGTGGATCACTAGGTCAGGAGTTTGAAACCAGCCTGATCAACATGGTGAAACCCTATCTCTACTAAAAATATAAAAATTAGCCGGGCGTGGTGGCGGGCGCCTGTAGTCCCAGCTACTCGTGAGGCTGAGGCAGGACAATCTCTCGAACCTGGGAGGCGGAGGTTGCAGTGACCCGAAATTGCACCACTGCACTCCAGCCTGGGTGACAGAGCAAGATTTCGTCTCAAATAAATAAATAAATAGGCCGGGCACAGTGGCTCACACCTGTAATCTCAACAGTTTGGGAGGCCAAGGCAGGCAGATCGTTTGAGGCCAGGAGTTTGAGACCAGCCTGGCCAACATGGTGAAACCCCATTTCTACTAAAAATACAAAAATTATCTGTGCATGGTGGCTGGCGCCTATAATCCCAGCTACTCAGGAAACTGAGGGAGGAGAGTCGCTTCAACCCAGGAGGCAAGTGCAGTGAGCTGAGATCATGCCACTGTACTCCAGCCTGGGCGACAGAGCAAAACTCCCTCTAAAATAAATAAATAAATAAATAAATAAATAAATAAATAAATAAATAAATAGGCCAGGTGCAGTGGCTCACGCCTGTAATACCAGCACTTTGGGAGGCCGAGGAGTGCGGATCACGAGGTCAGGAGATCGAGACCATCCTGGCTAACACAGTGAAACCCTGTCTCTGCTAAAAATACAAAAAAAATTAGCTGGGTGTGGTGGCGGGCACCTGTAGTCCCAGCTACTCAGGAGGCTGAGGCAAGGAGAATGGCGTGAACCTGGGAGGCAGAGCTTACAGTGAGCTGAGATCCTGCCACTGCACTCCAGCCTGGGCAACAGATCGAGACTTTGTCTCTAAATAAATAAATAAATAAATATCAAATGGGGTGGGCCAGGAGTGGTGGCTCACCCCTGTAATCCCAGCATGTTGGGAGGCCAAGGCGGGCGGATCACCTGAGGTCAGGAGTGCGAGACCAGCCTGGCTAACATGGCGAAACCCCGTCTCTACCCAAAATGCCAAAATTAGCCGAGTGTGGTGGCGGGTGTTTGTAATCCCAGCTACTGGGGAGCCTGAGGAGGAGAATCGCTTGAACCTGGGAGGCGGAGGTTGCAGTGAGCCAGGATTGTGCCATTGTACTCCATCCTGGGCAACAAGAGCAAGACTCCATCTCAAAAATATAAAAATAAAAATAAAATAAAACAGGGTGATAATGTTCTAGAATTAGGCCAGGCGTGGTGGTTCACTCCTGTAATCCCAGCACTTGGGGAGAGCGAGGCGGGCGGATCACGAGGTCATGAGATCAAGACCATCCTGGCTAACATGGTGAAACCCCGCCTCTGTAAAAAATACAAAAACAAAACAAATTAATTGAGCGTGGTGGCGAGTGCCTGTAGTCCCAGCTACTACGGAGGCTGAGGCTGGAGAATGGCGTGAACCCGGGAGGCAGAGCTTGCAGTGAGCCGAGATCACGCCCCTGCACTCCAGCCTGGGCAACAGAGCAAGACCCCAGCCTGGGCAACAGAGCGAGACTCTGTCTCAAAAAAAAAAAAAAAAAAAAATGTAATCCCAGCACTTTGGGAGGCCGAGGCGGGCGGATCACGAGGTCAGGAGATCGAGACCACGGTGAAACCCCGTCTCTACTAAAAAATACAAAAAGTAGTCAGGCATGGTGGCGGGCGCCTGTAGTCCCAGCTACTCGGAGGCTGAGGCAGGAGAATGGCGTGAACCCGGGAGGCGGAGCTTGCAGCGAGCGGAGATTGTGCCACTGCACTCCAGCCCGGGCGACAGAGCGAGACTCTGTCTCAAAAAAAAAAAAAAAAAAAAAAAGTTCTAGAATTAGATAGTGGTGATAGTTGCACAACTCTGTGAATATGCTAAAAATCACTGAATTATATACTTTTTTGGGGGGTGAGGGGACAGAGTGTCACTGTCACCCAAGCTGGAGTGCAATGCCCTGATCTTGGCTCACTGCAGCCTCAACCTCCCCGAGGTTAGGGTGATCCTCCTACCTCAGCCTCCTGAGTAGCTGGGACTACAGGTTAGCCTCCACTCTCGGCTAACGTTTGTATTTTTAGTAGAGATGTGGTCTTGTTATGTTTCCTTGGCTGGTCTCAAACTCCTGGGCTCAAGAGATCCGCCTACCTCAGCCTCACAAAGTGCTGGGATTACAGGCACGCACCACCACGCCCAGCTTTTTTTGTTTGTTTGTTTTTGTATTTTAGTAGAGACGGGGTTTCACCATGTGGCCAGGATGGTCTTGATTTCCTGACCTTGTGATCCACCCGCCTCGGCCTCCCAAAGTGTTGGGATTACAGGCGTGAGCCACCGCGCCTGGCCGAGTTGTATACTTTTTTTTTTTTTTTTGGAGACAGAGTCTTGCTCTGTCGCCCAGGCTGGAGTGCAGTGGCGCCATCTCGGCTCACTGCAAGCTCCGCCTCCTGGGTTCACGCCATTCTCCTGCCTCAGCCTCCCGAGTAGCTGGGACTACAGTCGCCCGCCACCACGCCCGGCTAATTTTTTGTATTTTTAGTAGAGATGGGGTTTCACCGTGTTAGCCAGGATGGTCTCGATCTCCTGACCTCGTGATCTGCCTGCCTCGGCCTCCCAAAGTGCTGGGATTACAGGCGTGTGCCACCGCGCCTGGCCTCTAAGTTGTATACTTTTTTTATTTTTTTTGAGACGGAGTCTTGCTGTCGCCCAGGCTGGAGTGCAGTGGCGCGATCTCGGCTCACTGCAGGCTCCGCCCCGCGGGGTTCAGGCCATTCTCCTGCCTCAGCCTCCCGAGTAGCTGGGACTACAGGGGCCCGCCACCTCGCCCAGCTAATTTTTTTTGTATTTTTAGTAGAGACGGGGTTTCACCGTGTTAGCCGGGATGGTCTTGATCTCCTGACCTCGTGATCCGCCCGCCTCGGCCTCCCAAACTGCTGGGATTACAGGCGTGAGCCACCGTGCCCAGCCTAAGTTGTATACTTTTAAAGGATGAATTTTGTGCTAAGTGAATAATATCTCAATTAGAATAAAAAATGGAAAGATTTTTTTCTTTTCTTTCTTTTTTCTTTTTTTTTTTTTTTTTTTTTTTTTTTTTTTTTTTTTTTTTTTTTTTTGAGACAGAGTCTTGCTCTGTCACCCAGGCTGGAGTGCAGTGGCACAATCTCGGCTCACTGCAAACTCCGCCTCCCGGGTTCATGCCATTCTCCTGCCTCAGCCTCTCCGAGTAGCTGGGACTACAGGCGCTCGCCACCACGCCCGGCTAATTTTTTGTATTTTTAGTAGAGACGGGGTTTCACCGTGGTCTCGATCTCCTGACCTCGTGATCCGCCCGCCTCGGCCTCCCAAAGTGCTGGGATTACAAGCGTGAGCCACCGCGCCCGGCTTTTCTTTCTTTTTTCTTTTGAGACAGTTTTGCTCTATCGCCCAGGCTGGAGTAGTGGTGACATTGTGGGTCAGTGAAACCTCCCTTTCTGGGGTCCAGTGATCCTCCCACCTCAGCACCTCAGCCTCCGGAGTAGCTGGGATCACGGGCGCGTGTCACTATGCCCCAGCTAATTTTTGTATTTTTAGTAGAGATGGGTTCTTGTTTGTTTGTTTATTTATTTATTTTGAGTCGGAGTCTTGCACTGTCACCCAGGCTGGAGTGCAGTGGCGCAATCTCGGCTCACTGCAAGCTCCGCCTCCCGGGTTCACGCCATTCTCCTGCCTCAGCCTCCGGTGTAGCTGGGACTACAGGGGCCCGCAACCTCGCCGGGCTAAATTTTTTGTATTTTTAGTAGAGATAGACTTTCACCGTGTTAGTCAGGATGGTCTCGATCTCCTGACCTCGTGATCCACCCTCCTCGGCCTCCCAAAGTGGTGGGATTACAGGTGTGAGCCACCGCGCCCGGCGACATGGGTTCTATGTTGCCCATGCTGGTTTTGAACCCCTGGGCTCAATTGATCTCCCTGCTTTGGCCTTCCATAGTGCTGGGATTACAGAAGTGAGCCATCGTGCCCTGCTGAAACTTTTTTTTTCTTTGAGACAGAGTTTCGCTGTCACCCAGGTTTGAGTGCAGTGGCTCGATCTCGGCTCACTGCAACCTCCGCCTCCTCGGTTCAAGCAATTCTGCCTCAGCCTCTCGAGTAGCTGGGACTACAGGCACGCACCACCACGCCTGCCTACTTTTTGTATTTTTAGTTAAGATGGGGTTTCACCATGTTGGCCAAGCTAGTCTCGATCTCCTGACCTCAGGTGATCCGTCCCCCTCGGCCTCCCAAAGTGCTGGGATTAAAGGCATGAGCTGAAACTTTTTTTTTTTTTTTTTTTTTCTGAGGTGGAATCTTGCTCTGTCACCCAGGCTGGAGTGCAAGTGGCAGGATCTCGGCTCACTGCAACCTCCTCCCGGGTTCAAGCGATTGTCCTCTCTCAGCCTCCCGAGTAGCTGGGATTACAGGTGCCCGCCACCGCGCCCGGCTAATTTTTTCTATTTTTAGTAGAGACGGGTTTTTGCCATGTTGGCCAGGCTAGTCTCGATCTCCTGACCTTGTGATCTGCCCGCCTCGGCCTCCCAAAGTGTTGGGATTACAGACGTTAGCCACTGCGCTCGGCCAACAGTTTTAAAATGATGCCATGGACTTAGAGCGAGGAGTGGGGACAATGGAAAAAATACAACACTATTGGCTGACGCCTGTAATCCCAGTGCTTTGAGGTGGAGGTGGAGACGGGAGGATCACTTGAGCCCAATAGTTCAAGGCTACAGTGAGCTACGATCAAGCCACTGCACTCCAGCCTGGGTGACAGAGGGAGACCCCGGCTCTTAAATAACAATATGGAAATAGATCGGTTCAGAGCACTCACAGAAAGGACGGGGCCTGCCACTGAGATCTGGATTCTTGCCCGGCGGAAATGGAGGCCTAGTCAAGCAGCCAGTGGGTGATGGAGTCAGAGTCAGTACCCGGTGTGTCCGTCTCCGTGGCCCTCTGCTAGTAGCTGCAGCCCTGCACTGTTCAATATGGTGACCCCTAGCTATGGTGGCTACTGAGCGCTGAAACGTGGCTAGTCTGAATTAAAATACGTTGTAAGTATAAAACACACACTGGATTGCGAAGACTTCGTATGATAAGAGAATGTAAAGTGTCTTATTAATAATTCCTTTTAATTCATTATATAGTGAAATCACGCTGTTCTGGAGCTATTGTGTTAAATAAAACATGTTAAAATCAATTTCACCAGTTTTTTGACTTTCTCAAATGTGACTACTGAAAAATTGAAAATTAGTTATGTGGCTGGCATTCTATTTCCATTGGACAGTGCTGCTCTAGAGGACTGGGCGCCCGGGACCAGACATATGGGTGGCATTAATTTATTCATGGAATAAGGTTTCACTGAGCGTCCTTCGCTAGTGCTGGCCTACAGCTGATCTCAAGGGTGAGGGTTAAGCTGGGGAGGGGGTGTCGTCGCCTGAGCCTTTGGTCCTAAAGGAAGAAGCAGGCCTGGGTGGGCATCCCTAGGTGGGTGCCTTTGTCACCAGATCCGGGGATGATGCTTGCACGCCTGTGTCTAATTAAATCTGCAAACCATGGCGATTAAAAACAACAGAAAAGGGTGGGCATCTTATGTATTTTAACGAGCTTTACTACTTCGGCAGAACTCCAAAATTCAAAAAACAAAAAACAAAAAAAAATCCAAAAAACCCCACAACCTTCAGGTTATTCATCTAATCCAAATCCAAAATACACTGGATGGTTACATTTCAATCAGAGCCAAGGATGGGCTGGGGGTGGGGTCGAAGGAGGATCTAAAATTGTCCCGTAAACTCCAGGGGGTAGAAACTTTGCCAAGTTCAATTCTTGTATCCTCAGCTCTTGGAACAGTGAGTGGCGCATAGTAGGTGCTTCCCTTAAATACTGTAGTGAGTCTACGCACAATGCGATTCAGGGGTGAGTTTTCCGGGGAGGGGGGGTGAGGGGTGGAGAAGGCCTCTAGCTTTTGTCAGTCTCAAAGGAGTCTTGGATCCCCAAAGGGTTAAAAACCACTTCATACAGACAGAGACATGAAATTTATTTGAAATCAATGTCAAGCATCGGTTATTCTAATCCTGGGGCTTGGCCAGACCTGGGCGTCTGGAATGATCTACGTGGTTAAATACACCACTCGCCACCATTTTCTCCAGGTAATTTTCCATCCCTGCCCCCACCATCAAGGGGAAGAAAGTGCTCCTCGGATTCCGGTTCGCCCTGGCCTCCAGCAGCCGCCGCGGGGGCGGCCCCCAGCGCACCCCCGGGGCGCCAGGCGCTGGTTAGCCGCCCGGACGCGCGCGGGCCTCAGGCGCCGCCGGGACCCCAGCCCCCAAACTTTGGCAAGTTGCGGACGCCGAGCGCACCCGGAGGCGCGGGGCGCGGCCGCAGGCGGAGCCGCCCCCTGACGCCGGGCCGCCCCCTCCCGGCCCCGGCCGCCCCGCCGGCTCCGCGGAAAGTTTGCGGCTGCCCCTGCGCCGCGCCCGGGGCCTGGGTGAGACTGCGGCGGCGGCAGGGCGCGGACGGCCATATTTGCCGGCGCGGCCCGAGCCGCCGACAACAAAAAGTGCGCGGGCGCTCGGCGGGCGCTCGGACGGGCGCGGGGCTGCCGCGCTACCGCCCGGCCTCGCCGCCGCCGCCGCCGCCGCCTTCGCGGCCTGGCCCCGCCGCGCCCGGCGCGCCCGCCGCCCGGGGGGATGTCTTACAAACCGAACTTGGCCGCGCACATGCCCGCCGCCGCCCTCAACGCCGGTGAGTGAGCCGCGTGCGACGCGCCCCGAGCGCCGCCAAGTTGGGGGTCCGCGCGTCGGGTCCCGGCCCGGGGATGCCGGAGGCGCCCGCGGAGGCCGGGGGCGGGGGGCTTAGGGTCCCGGCCAGGGGCAGCGCTGCCGCCGCCATGATTCCCGAGCCCGCGCCGCGAAAGTTCTCTGGTGCGCCCCGCACGCCAAGGGCCTCGGCTGGGGGTGCGGGGTGGGCGGCCCGGGGTGACCCCCGCGCCGGCGGCTGCGGATCGCAGGGAGCGCGGCGGGCGAGGGCGAGGGCGGGGGAGGCTTGTTCTCGGCTCCTTTTTCCTCCCGCTTCTGGGCGGCTCGGCGAGGGCCCCTGCCGGCGGGAGTCGGGAGCGGCCCGGGCCGCGCCGGGAGCGGGGAGCGGGGAGCGGGGCGCGGGGCCCTGCCGCCCTGGGGAGCGGGGTCGTGGAGCAGCCAGGGCAGGGGGCGCTGCGGGTAGGGCCAGGCCCCGCGCTGGCGGGCGCGGGTGGAGGGCTGCGGGGCTGCCGCGGGCCCTGAGGTCGCGGGGCCGCCGGGACTGGGACCGGGATGGGGTCGCCGGCAGGCAGCGGACTCGGAGGCCCGGGGGCCTCGGCCGGGCGCGTCGGAGCAGGGGCTGCCCCATGCGGTCACGCAGGGATCCCCATAAGGTGTGCGCGGAGTGAACGAAGTTGGCGCAGCCCTGGGGCTGCTGGGGCCCGCGCGCGGGCATGGGGTCAATGGGTTACGCGGACGCCCTATCTGGGAGCCCCCAGGGCTGGTCCTGGAAGGCCCTCGATGCAGAAGCCGGGAGGGGCTCCCCTCGACCTTGCTGGGGCTGCGGCCGCAGCCGGGCGCTCCCAGGAAACTCCTCCAGAAGTTGTCAGGTAGCTTCGGGCTGAGCCCAGGGGACCGAGGGAGCCATGGGGAGTGGGCTCAACATTGAGATTTGTAGGTGCCGGGCTTTGTGACCTCACTGGGGCCCCTCTTCTCTGACACTTGGTCGGAAACAGACTTCCCAAAGGCGGTTGTGTTGCGGGGCGGGGCGGGGAAGGACTCGAGGGGGAGAGGAGTGGCCCCGTTGGTCACCGGTGCCACGCTGGCTCTCCTGCTCGAGTTTTGGGCCTTGTTTGCAAACGTTGACTTCGTAACCCCCCAAATCAGAAGTGGGACCCATAAAAACGATACTTAAAAAAAGACCTTGGACACTGAGGTGTAGGGGCAGGAAAGGGTTAAGCGTCAGGGTGCGGAGGGAGAGTTGAATTGCTCACTTGTGGGCTCGGAGTCCCAAAGAGCAAACAGCCACTGTTTTTTTCTCAAACGTTCTCACCTCCTCTGGGGTGAGACCTTACAAAGACGGGCTTTGTTGCCAGGTAGGACTGCCAGCAGCCTTCTTCCTCTGGCCTGTGGGGAGGGCAGGGGCTGGTGTTGCCAGCCTGGGCAAGGCTGACATCTCAGGCTTACCCTGGTGTCATTGGGGCCGGGGCCCTAAACTGGGACCCTCGGGGTTTGGGGTCACAGGGACAGCGGCACTCACGGGGACCCCTGAAGTCCTGTTCTGGGCTGGCTGCACCTGTACTCAGTTTTTCTTCTTTCTCCTGTGGAGATTTCCAGGAGTGCCGAGATCCCTAGATCTGGGATTTTTGGTGCCCCTCCTTCCCCTCCATGGGCCCCTTTGCAGAACCCCAGCTCCCCTCCTGCCATTAGCATCCAAGATGGACTCTCCGCTGCCGCCGCTGCTCCTCCGGCTTCCTTGTCATCATCCCTCACGCCCTGCAGCCCTGCCTCCTGTTCACGGGTTGCCAAGCCGCGGCCTGGCCGGTGGTGGCAGTGGCGGAGTTAGACAAAGCCCCCGCCTCCCCCGCCCCAGAGCCCCCCAGGCGCCCCAAGTGGCGGGAAGGCCGCCAGCTCCCCAGGCCCCGCGCTCTTTGTCTGGCGTGGGGGTGGGGAGCCGCGCCTGGCCCCAGGAGCTTCCTGGCCTCTGCCAACCCCTCGCTCCTGCACACTGCGCTCATTGTCTGAGATGCGCCGAGACGGCCGGCGCTGACGTGGTCCCTGTGTCCTGGTCCCTGTGTCTGCAGGAAGGAGTGACCAGGAGTGGAACTTGGAGCCCTTCCGCCATCTCTCTCCAGGACTAGACACCCCACCCCCCGAACAAGGGAGTGGCCTGGACAGAGCATTGGGGTCACCGAGCTATTGCTCCTCGTCCCCCAGCCAAAATGGGACGATTTCTCCTTCCTCCTCCCTCTCAGCCCTGCAAAACCTAACCCCAGTATCATCAAATAGTAGGATCTGGAGCCCGTAGACTTTCTCTTGGGAAGCACTGCCTCTAACAAATGGAGAAACTGAGGACTGGAGGGCGGGGGGCCTGTCTGAGGTCCCACAGCCAGGAGTGGCACAGCTGGGGCTGGCACGAAGTCCAGTGGGGAGAACAGAAAAGGGGAGGTGAGAAGCAGTGGGCAGAGCAGTTGGGGAAGAGGACAGGGGCACACCGAGGGTATGCGAGGGTGCATGGGAAGTGGCCAGCACCCCTCCTGCCAGGGCGCTGGGATCTTGCAAACGCTTGGGTTGCTGTGCGCGATGCTACCCCCAGTGACTGGCCCTCGAGGCCAGAGAGGTGTAGTGACCAGGATCAGATCCCAGGTCTGTGCCGGCAGAGCCTGTGTTCCCCATGCCACACTTGCTGCCACATCAGAAGCTCAGGAAACTGGGGTTTGGTTGATGTGGTGAGGGGGCTCTGGGGGACATTGCCCTGCCCAATTCCTGCAGTGGCCATGGACGTGCTGGATATCGTGGGCATAGTGCGTCCCCCTCCCAAGCAACCGGCCCCTATAGCGCACGTGTCTCATCATCCCCACGTGGGAGGCATGGAAACTGAGGCTCGGAGTGGCTCGGTGCTCTGCCCAGTTCAGGATCCAAGTCCACGTTTCCAGTTCCAGCCCAAGCTGGAGCATAACCTGGGCTGCAGTGGCAGCATCCAGGGCTGGCCTGAGACTCAGGGAGACAGCTCGGAACTGTCCCCGTTCTTGGGGAGAGGGGCAGGTGCCGGGGTAGCTGGCTCCCTGCATTGGCCTCCTCTATGCTGTGTGCCCTGAGGCCACCCCCTCAGGCCCATTTCTCTAAATCGAGGGGCCTGGAGCCAGGGTTCTCCAGGGCTCCTCCTGGCTCCCCCAGCTTGAGGCCCTGAACTTCCTTCCTCCTCTGCCCCTCCCCTCACCCACACCAAGCGAGCAGCTGGTGGGTTTGGCCAGCCTGGCACCAGCTGTCCGTCCCCGAGGCCAAGTCTGCGGCGCCCACTGTGTGTTTGAGAGAGAGACCGTGTGGCTCTGGGGGCGGCAGGCGGGCAGCTGCCGAGGAGGACTAGGTAAATTCTCCATGGTTACCGCTGTTTGTCATTCTGCAGGATATCCTTTACCCGCTAATGGCCACTGGGACGCCATTGCGGGGCGGCGTGCTCCCAGCCACGGACTCCCTTGCCAGATCCAGGAGGCTGCGTTCTGGGCCGGGCCCTGCTTGGTCACTAACTGCAGCCCTGGACAGGCCCCAATGTTGCACCCCATATGTGGGGCCTCAACCCTCCTCTCTTGGGATACAGAGCCCTTGGGGCATAGACTGCCAAGAGTCTGGTCCCCTCTTTGGGGAGGGGGAGACAGGCACAGAGAGGTTGAGGGGCTTTATCTGGGGCACAGAGAGGCCGTGGTGTTCTCTAGATTCCTGATTTGATGTCCAGCGTGCCTGTCTCCAGCCAGGGTTGGGTCTCAAATACTCCAAGGCCTTCCTGTCTTCGCCGTCATTGAGCACAGCAGAGATTTGGGCGCATAGCAAAAAGGCTTGGAAGCTCAGCCTGCTTTCGACCAGCCTATGTGGCAGTGTGGTGTGATGCGGCCTCTAGGTTCTCAGCCTCTGGGGACCAGGACACAGGGAGAGGGGATGGGCAGAGATGAGGCCAGGAGTGGCAGTAATTTTATCTTTGGGAGCAGCCCTGCTGCTTGGAAGGTTCTGGTTGGATGGGACGGAGCTCTGTGAGGACCAGCGGCTGCTGCAGAGCTGGGGATGGCCGGGTGCCTTGTAGCTACATTTCATTATCTGTCTTCTACGCTGGTCAAACTGAAGGTGGAGAGCAGGGTTCTCCATCCTGCTGCAGTTGGTGGTGTGGGTCCTGGGCAAGGGCTGTTGCAGGACCCAGAGTCCTTGCCTTGGTACAACTGGCTGAGCTGACTCCTGGCCTCTCTCTCCCCACCCCACAGCTGGGAGTGTCCACTCGCCTTCCACCAGCATGGCGACGTCTTCACAGTACCGCCAGCTGCTCAGTGACTACGGGCCACCGTCCCTAGGCTACACCCAGGTATGGCAATGGGGGTGATGGCATGGTGGGAGGGCCAGGGGGAGACATGCTCCCTGCCATCAGAGGAGAGAAGTTGGTGGAAGAGACGAAGGAGCAGAAAGGATGGGATGGAGCTTTCTCAGCCCAAGGCCCTGGCTGCACTCCTGCTCAGAACACATCAGAATGGAGGGCACTGGGGACTGTGCTTCGCGGGGACGTGTGAGGTGGAGGGGACAGGAGAGCACCAGGAAGGGGCAGCAGCCCGAGCTGTGCTGAGGCCCCCACCCCATGCGTTCCTCCAGTGGGTCTCCTCACTCCTCTTTCCTGGGCAAGTGAGGCCTGACTTTGGCGCTGGCTCTCCAAGCTGGGACAGAAGACAGGGTCAGTTCCCACTTGCTCTCCACGAGCGTGGGCCCAGCAGAGAGGAGGTGGCCCTGTCTCGAGAGCCAAGCTGCCGCTTGTCGAGGGCCAGTATTTGAGAGCGTGGCCTGGGTGAGGCCGCTCCCTGGTTCCACCACTTTCCAGACTGTGACCCCCACTTGGTAACTGCCCAAGACCTGGGCTCCTCATCAGCCCAAGGGTGATCCTAGTACCCCCAGCCCAGGCTGGCGAACAGCAGGAATGGGGTAGCCACCATCTCAGCTGCACCCCACATCTCCAAGAGATAAGCCACCCCAGGGAATTTCCCAGCGGGAAGATGCTCTCCCTGGCTGGGCCCCAGCGCCAGTGTTCTGAGGTCACCATGGAGCCTGTTCCTCACAGAGTGCACGGCTCCCTGGCCATGCCCCGCCAGGCCGCCCTGCCTCAGGAGGAGAAGCCGGTGTGGGCCCGTGAGTGGGACCGGCTGAAGAAGCGGCAGCTATGGGAGGCCAGGCAGAGGCGCAGCTGGGAGTGGCAGTGCCTGAGGCAGTGCCGTGGGGAGGCAGAGCAGCCGGAGCAGGACGAGGACAGGACAGAGCACGAGGCCAGGGGACAGAGGCGGTGGTGGAGGAGGGAGGAGGCAAGGACCTCGCCCAGGGAGCTGGCGTGGCTATGGGAGGAGGCGGCCAAGGGTTGGTAGCCTGGGCTTGTGGGCTTGCGGCTTGTCGGAAGCCCAGCCTCGCTGATCCGGGTGCTTGCTGTGGGGCTCCCGGTGGTGGTGGGAGGATGAGAGAAGGGAATGCATTCCAGGCTCTGGCTGGGCCATGGCGGATGGCTGTGGTCCCAGTGGCCCAGGTGTGGCCTCTGTCTCCCCACTGGCTCGGAGGTTCGGCACCTGGGATGTGCCCTCCCACCCATCTGCATCCTGGGAAATGCTGTTTGGACTGTTTTGTGCCAAAATGAGCTGGTTCCCCTGTTTTGTTCATTGGAGATGATAAACTTGCTTCCTGGAGACGGCTGGGTGGTCTCCCTGAGTGAGTGAGGATGGGAGGGTGAAGACCATCTCCCTAACTTGTAGTTGTCCTCTAGAATGGGACGTTCCTTGGCCCAGCTGAGGTGGCTGCCCCAGGAGTCTGAGGCTGGGCTGCATTTCCTACCCTGACCAGCCCGGGGCCCTCTCCACCCACCTGCCTGTGGCCTTGGGGTCAGGCTGCTGAACGCTTTTTTTTTTTTTTCCCCGAGATGGAGTCTCACTCTGTTGCCCAGGCTGGAGTGCAGTGGAGTGATCTTGGCTCACTGCAACCTCCACCTCCTGGGTCCAAGCAGTTCTCCTGCCTCAGCCTCCTGAGTAACTGGGACTACAGGCATGCACCACCACGCCCGGCTAATTTTGCTGAACCCATTTCTTTCTGATTCTAGGGAACTGGGAACAGCCAGGTGCCCCAAAGCAAATACGCGGAGCTGCTGGCCATCATTGAAGAGCTGGGGAAGGAGATCAGACCCACGTATGCGGGGAGCAAGAGTGCCATGGAGAGGCTGAAGCGCGGTAAGCCCGGCCCCGCTGCCCTGTCGGTGACCACAGTGCTAGGCCTTTAACTCTGGAAAGACTTTTGGGGAAAATGTGGGAAGGTGGGCTAGGGATGGGGCTTGCTCATCGGAGCTCCTGTCTTGTTACAGAGTTGCCACCTGTTTTGGAGGCCTTAGGCAGGCGATGGGTCTGGTGGCGAGGGGCCTGGGGGGCCGGATGTCTTCAGAGGGATCTTCTGGGAAGGGCAGCCCAGGCAGGGAGCCCTTCTTACCCTGTGTGCTGCCAGGGGGTCTGCTGGCTTTCAAGGGTGTGTTCGAAGTGCCCCCCGCCCCCGACCCTGCCTGGTCTGCTCCTGTTGGCCGACACTGGTCCTAGGGAAGCCAAGCTCAGGGTTCATCGGTGCCTGCACTGCCCTCTGCTGTCACCTCTTTGGAGGGAGACCCAAGGAAGTGTGTGGGTCTGTGCTAGGGTCTGGGGAGGGAGCCTGAGAGCACTTTGTTCTTTAATGATTGGAGAGGGAGGGCAGGCAGGAGATGACAGAGCACAAGGGACTCGTGTTAAGGTGTGACTGTCCAGCTGATTTCGAAAGGACATTAAATAGGTTGCTACCTCCTGAAATAAAAGGGGAGTGGAGGGAGAGCAGGATTTCTATTTTGGAAGGAGACAGTGCAGTGGAGCCATAGCCCATGAACTCATTCAAGATGAGGGGAGACTTGGGGCTCTTTTTTTTTTTTTTGGAGACGGAGTTTTACTCTTGTTGCCCAGGCTGGAGTGCAGTGGTGCGATCTCGGCTCACCGCAACCTCCGCCTCCTGGGTTCAAGCGATTCTCCTGCCTCAGCCTCCCAAGTAGCTGGGATTACAGGCATATGCCACCACACCCGTCTAATTTTTTGTATTTTTAGTAGAGACAGGATTTCTCCATGTTGGTCAGGCTGGTCTTGAACTCCCAACCTCAGGTGATCCACCTGCCTTGGCCTCCCAAAGTGCTGGCATTACAGGCGTGAGCCACAGCGCCTGGCCTGGGACTTGGGGTTCTTAAAAAGGCTGGAGAAGCAACCTGGGAGAGGAACATTCTCTTTTTTTTTTTTTTTTTTTTGAGATGGAGTCTAGCTCTGTCACCCGGGCTAGACTGCGGTGGCGTGATCTTGGCTCACTGCAACCTCTGCCTCCCGGGTTCAAACAATTTTCCTGCCTCAGCCTCCCGAGTAGCTGGGATTATAGGCATGTGCCACTACACCCAGCTAATTTTTGTATTTTTACTAGAGACCGGGTTTTGCCATGTTGGTTAGCCAGGATGGTTTCGATTTCTTGACCTTGTGATCCTCCCACCTTGGCCTCCCAAAGTGCTGGGATTACAGACATTGAGCCACCTCGCCCGGCCTGGGAGAGGAACATTCTTTGGTTGTAAATCTGTAGCATAAATGGGGGCTGTAGTTGAAGTCATGACCCCAGTGACACGAGGGCCAGTTGAGGACAGGCTGCTGCCAGGAGCGGGGTTGCTCTGGAGTTTATGAAACCTTTGTGAAGAGGTTGACGGATCTGAAAGCTAGGTTGGGATTAGCAGGGTTAGAGGATGTGATTGAAGAGGGCCTGGGGAAGGGATGCAGAGCCCAACCCTGGTCTCGCCTGCTCTCCGGTAGCTGGGGTGCTGGTTACCCGAATGGAAATTCCTGGGAAGATGCTGGGTCCCAGAGTCCAACAGGTGATTTGCAGTCACCCAGAAAAGGCACTGGTTCAAGTCAGCAAATGCGTACAAACTGCCAGTGTTTTAGTAACAAGGAAGACCTAGTGCTACCCCTTGGCCAACAGCCAAGCCCAAGCTTACCAACCTCATGTCACAGCAGGGTGAAAACACGTCATAGGCCGGGCGCGGTGGCTCAAGCCTGTAATCCCAGCACTTTGGGAGGCCGAGGCGGGCGGATCACGAGGTCAGGAGATCGAGACCATCCTGGCTAACACAGTGAAACCCCATCTCTACTAAAAATACAAAAAATTAGCCGGACGTGTTGGCGGGCGCCTGTAGTCCCAGCTACTCGGGAGGCTGAGGCAGGAGAATGGCATGAACCCGGGAGGCGGAGCTTGCAGTGAGCCGAGATCGCGCCATTGCACTCCCGCCTGGGAGACAGAGCAAGACTCCGTCTCAAAAAAAAAAAAAAAAAATTAAAAAAAAGAAAACACGTCATAGAGGGGTCAGGGAGTTAGGAGCATAGGAGCATTGTAGGTAGGTTGGCAACTACAGCCCATGAGCCAAGAGTCAAGAATAGTGTTTTTTTTGTTTGTTTGTTTGTTTGTTTTGAGACGGAGTCTTGCTCTATCACCCAGGCTGGAGTGCAATGGCACAATCTCGGCTCACTGCAACCTCTGCCTCCCGGGTTCAAGCAATTCTCCTGCCTCAGCCTCCCGAGTAGCTGGGATTATAGGCGCCCACCACCACGCCCATCTAATTTTTGTATTTTTAGTACAGATGGGGTTGTACCATGTTGGCCAGGCTGGTCTCAAACACTTGACCTCAAGTGGCCAATGTGCCCCGGCCTCCAAAAGTGCTGGGATTACAGGTGTGAGCCACCGCGACAGGCATGGTTCTTAATGGTTGAAAAAAAAAATGATTTTGGGACGTGTGAAAGTTATCTGAAATTCAGACTTAAGTGTTCATAAATAAAGGTTTGTGGGGCCAGGTGTGATGGTGCACGCCTGTAATCCAGCAGTTTGGGAGGCTGAAGCCAGGAGCAACATAGTGAGACTCCCATCTCTACAAATAATAATAAAACAGCCAGGCATGGTGGTGTGTGCCTACAGTCCCAGCTTCTCCGGAGGCTGAGGTGGGAGGATCACCTGATTCTGGGAGGTTGAGGCTGCAGTGAGCTGTGATCATGCCACTGCACTCCAGCCTGGGTGACAGGGCAAGATGCTGTCTCAAAAAAAATTTGAGTGGAGTAGTTGTGTCGGAGACTGTGTAGCCTGCAAAGCTCAAAATATTTGCTGTCTGTTCCTCACAGAAAACATTCTCCAAGGCTCTGAGTTAGATTCTAAGATTTGTGAGGTGATGATGTGGGATGTCATTCCCAGTGGCCTCTGGGAGTCATGTATTAGAAGGAATAGAATCCTTAGTGTCTATTAAAAGATCATATTTCATGAAGTTCAGTAGAGGCAGAAGGAAAAAGAAGGTAACCACCAAACCATAGAGACAAAAGACGGGAAGATTCATCAGGCAGAAGGTAGCTGCAGAGTCTTGTGGGGTTGTCCTCGTGGACCCAGGGTCCCGCGTGGGCAGCAGTCAGTTCTCTGCGCCCTTACGTGTGCAGCTGGAGCCATTCTCTTGCTTACTTACGCCGATCAAGCCCTTTCTAGAATTCAGACTGAAGAAGCCAGAGAAAAATCTCCACAGTCAGTCAAGCAAAAGAATTTGGGTGGAGACACGTCTTTCATCCAACAGTGTCATGGAAGGACAGCTTGCTGGTGCCACCTTGAATGCAGGAAAAAATGTTTAGAGAGACAGGAAGAGTTGTGGTGAGGAGGGAAGGGCTTTAGAGAGGGATGGGATTGTTAGCATCCTTCAGGGTTGCTTGGTTATAGGTTCCCCCAGTTTCCTTTCTGTCTGAGAGTTTTGTGGACAGGCTGTGGAAGGATGGATCCTCTTCCTGTACCAGAATGGGCTCTGCAGGCTGGTCCTGTGCACTGGCTGACTTCAGGTCTCTGCCTCTCTTTCAGGCATCATTCACGCTAGAGGACTGGTTCGGGAGTGCTTGGCAGAAACGGAACGGAATGCCAGATCCTAGCTGCCTTGTTGGTTTTGAAGGATTTCCATCTTTTTACAAGATGAGAAGTTACAGTTCATCTCCCCTGTTGAGATGAAACCCTTGTTTTCAAAATGGTTACAGTTTGGTTTTTCCTCCCCTGGTTCACTTGGCTCTGAACCTACAGTCTCAAAGATTGAGAAAAGATTTTGCAATTAATTAGGATTTGCATTTTATAAGTAGTTAGGAACTGCCCAGGTTTTGTTTTTTAAGCATTGATTTAAAAGATGCACGTAAAGTTATCTTACAGCAAACTGTAGTTTGCCTCCAAGACACCATTGTCTCCCTTTAATCTTCTCTTTTGAATACATTTGTTACCCATGGTGTTCTTTGTTGCTTTTCATAAGCTAATACCACTCTAGGGATTTTGTTTTGAACTCATATTGACAGCACGCTTTACTTAGTAGCCGGTTCCCATTTGCCATACAGTGTAGGTTCTGCTTAATGTAACTTCTTTTTTGCTTAAGCATTTGCATGACTATTAGTGCTTCAAAGTTAATTTTTAAAAATGCACAAGTTATAAATACAGAAGAAAGAGCAACCCACCAAACCTAACAAGGACCCCCGAACACTTTCATACTAAGACTGTAAGTAGATCTCAGTTCTGTGTTTATTGTAAGTTGATAAAAACATCTGGAAGAAAATGACTAAAACTGTTTGCATCTTTGTATGTATTTATTACTTGATGTAATAAAGCTTATTTTCATTAACAATTTGTATTAAAATGTGGGTTCCTTGAATTCTTATGTGCTGTTTTATTTTTTTGAGACAGGGTCTTGTTTTGCCACCCAGGCTGGAGTGCAGTAATGTAATCTTGGCTCACCGCAGCCTCAACCTCCTGGGCTCAAGCAATCCTCCCACCTCAGCCTCCCTAGTGGCGGGAACTACAGGTGTGTGCCACTACGCCTGAATAATTTTTAAAAGACTTTTCATATTGAATGAATGGGTGTGTGAAGGAAAAAAAAAACTTTTTGTAGAGATGAGGTCTCACTATGTTGCCTAGGGTGGATCCTGGGCTCAAGTGATCTTCCACCTTAGCCTCTCCAAGTACTGGGATTATAGGTGTGAGCTACCGCACCTGGTCTAAAGAAGTGCTATTTTAAATAATCTCTCATGAAAGTGTTTGAAATGCTTGTTCCCCGGTGCCGTGGAGAAATAGCACTTGAACATAAATTTAATTTCCTTAGCAAGGCCATTTTTACTTCCTGCAGAAAGGGTACACTCGCCAGCAGTTTTGCCATGAGAGTACACCAAACAAAGAGACGGGGTCATTTGTAACCTGATGCATCCACCCTACTGCTGTGTCCGGTTTCCACTGGCTGGAATACATTCTGTATTTGTCCTGATTGGCGAGCAACTTAAAACTTTTTAAAAGAGGCAAAGGCAGAGGAGAACAAAGGAAGGAGGAAATAACTTGTGGAATGGTGAGAAAGGTAAAAACACTTTTAAATAAGGAAGAGGAACAGGCTATGACCTAATGCTTGCTTGGACCAGTATAAGCATGCCAGGGCAAATATTTAGGCTAAATTGTGGGAGCTAAGAACATAAAGTACATTGATTTCTTTACCACGGCTAGCAGATAATTAAGAATGTCAGCACAGGTCTTTGAATAAATTTTGCTTCGAAGAGAAGTTACTGTTTATTCCAAATTAAATGGGGAGGAAAGTCTTTGGAGAGGAACCTCTACTTTTTACAAGAGGTAGGAGATACCTGTTCAAACTGTATTTTCCCATCTGACATGGAAACATTTTGGTGATGATATCATTAGCACAGTTGGCTGGGGAAAGAATGCGTTTGCTAAGTCGGAGGTAGGGATAAAGTGAAGTTGCATTATGGGTGTATTTTAAGTGCAGCAAACTTGAGTGTATGCTAGGAAAAAAAAAAATCAGAAGCAGTTTTTATTTTTTTATTTTTTTTTTAGATGGAGTCTCCCTCTGTTGCCTAGGCTAGAGTGCAGTGGCTTGATGTTGGTTCACTGCAATCTCTGCCTCCCAGGTTCAAGGGATTTTTCCAGCTTAGCCTCCCGAGTAGCTGGGATTACAGGAGTGTGCCACCACACCCAGCTAATTTTTGTGTTTTTATTAGAGATGGGATTTTACCATGTTGGTCAGGATGGTCTCGAACTCCTGACCTCAGGTGACCCACCCGCCTTGGCCTCCCAAAGTGCTGGGATTACAGGCGTGAGCCACCACGCCCGGCCAGAAGCAGTATTATTATTTTATTTATTTATTTATTTATTTATTTATTTATTTATTTTTGAGACAGAGTCTCGCTCTGTCACCCAGGCTGGAGTGCAGTGGTGCGATCTCGGCTCACTGCAAGCTCCGCCCCCCGGGTTCACGCCATTCTCCTGCCTCAGCCTCTCCGAGTAGCTGGGACTACAGGCACCCGCCACCATGCCCGGCTAATTTTTTTTTGTATTTTTAGTAGAGACGGGGTTTCACCGTGGTCTCGATCTCCTGACCTCATGATCTGCCCGCCTCGGCCTCCCAAAGTGCTGGGATTACAAGCGTGAGCCACTGCGCCCGGCCCAGAAGCAGTATTATTGAGTTGGCCTATTACCCACGGTTAGGCCATTCTCAGTTCGTAGGTGCTTATCCTGTGGGCTTTTGCTGGGTGCTACAGGAATCTTTTTCATAAAGTGCGACCCCTAAATTCAAGCTACTTCATATGGTGCTCACTGGAAGAATTATCTGCTCTGGTGCCAGGGAAAAAATGGGCTGCACTGGATGTGTTGAGAATCCACATGGTGGTCTCTGACAGTGCCTCCCAAAGGGATTTTAATTCTTACTCTATATCTTAGGCCCTAAATGCCCACAATGAGAATTTGCTTTGCTGAGCAATAGACAAAGGCAAATGAGAGAGACTTGTCTTTCTTTGATGCAGGCATGAGGCGAATTCTCAGCCGTGACAAGGCTGAAGGCCAGCAGAAACAGGCTCTAGTGAAACGAGTGCTGTGTCCCCTTCCTGCTTGTGGCAGAAAGTTGCAAAGGTATGAGAGAGGAGACAAACGGAAACCACTCTCCCTCATCTCCAGCTCCATATTTCCCTTCCCACTATTACTGGTTTCTTAGGTGTTGTTCTAGAGACTATTTTCTAAAGGGAGTTTGGGCCGGGGAAGGGTCCTGTACACTCGCAACAGGAGGTGTAGAATGAGCCCTGCATTGAATGTGTAAGCATCCAAAGCTGTCACTGAGGTGAGAAGAGCCTTCATTGGCAGCCTCAAAGAGAAAGGTGTGCTTGGATGTATGCCCTGGACATGCCGCCTAGGCCCACTGGACAGACTGCAGAACTGAGGCCCTGCAACTGGCAATCTCACCATGGCCTTCTCACCTCCCAGTATTTTTTCCTATTTGTTTTCTATGTGGCCTCCAGAAGAGTTCTAACAAGCCAAGCTATTAAGCATGGCTTTAAAAGAAAAACAACTGTAAGGTCAAATCCAGCTTAAGTGATGTAAATTTACAAGCAAATCAGATTCGGGAACCTCACCTTTACAAATCTTGCAAATCAACGTGCAGTGAATGTGTTTCTACATCAGAGGCACAACTGGGCATCATACAGCCTAGAAGCTGATAGAGCACATGGACAAGGAACAGAGCCTTTAACTCTTCCAACCCTCTTGTTTTCTCTTTTTTTTTTGAGACAGAGTCTTGCTCTGTTGCTCATGCTGGAGTGCAGTGGCGCAGTCTTGGCTCACTGCAACCTCCGCCTCCCGGATTCAAGCAATTCTCTTGGCTCAGCCTCCTGAGTAGCTGGGATTACAGGCGTGTGCTGCCACGCCTGGCTAATTTTTGTATTTTTAGTAGAGATGGGGTTTTACCATGTTGGTCAGGCTGGTCTCAAACTCCTGACCTCATGATCCACCTGCTTCGGCCTCCCAAAGTGCTGGGATTACAGGCGTGAGCCACCATGCCCGGTCCTTGTTTTCTCTTTTACTGTCTTGAGCTGACATCAGGATAACTGACGTTTAAGTGTCACTGGGCAGCGGCTTCCCAGCAAATGACAAGTTGCCACCAAACGCTATTAATGTTTGACTCCATTCTCCAGTTTGCCATAAAAATTGACTTTACTAATTTCAAAAAAATTTTTTTATTACAAAACAGGTACAATCACACAGACAAAGGTACAACTTGAAATACGGGGACACCCTTCTAACTACCACCCAGGTGAAAAAACAGAACTTTGTCAGGCACCCCAGAACCCCTCCAAGTGCCTCATCACAATAACTCCTTTCTTCCCTCTAGAAGTAGCCATTATTCTTGTATAGTACTGACTGTGTTTCTTTATGGTTTTATCTTACTTTTTAGAGACAGGGTCCTGTTCTGTCACACAAGAACAAGTGGACAGGTGGAGTGCAGTGGTGTTCATAGCTCACTGCAATCTTGAGCTCCTGGGCTCAGGCGATCTTCCTGCCTTAGCCTCCCAAAGTGCTGGGATTATAGGTGTGTGTCATTGCACTTGACCCTAGTTTTATTTTTTTTTTGAGATGGAGTCTCAGTTTGTCACCCAGGTGTTGCCCAGGCTTGAGTGCAGTGGTGCGATCTCAGCTCACTGCAACCTCCGCCTCTCAGGTTCACGCAATTCTCCTGCCTCAGCCTCCCGAGTAGCTGGGATTACAGGTGCCCGCCACCACGCCCAGCTAATTTTTTGTATTTTTAGTAGAGACGGGGTTTCACCATGTTGGCCAGGCTGGTCTCAACTCCTGAACTCAAGTGATCTGCCCGCCTTGGCCTCCCAAAGTGCTGGGATTACAGGTGTGAGGCACCGTCGACCGTGCCCGGCCGAGTTTTCTTTTTTTTTTTTTTTTTGAGACGGAGTCTTGCTCTGTCGCCCAGGCTGGAGTGCAGTGGCGCAGTCTCGGCTCACTGCAAGCTCCGCCTCCCAGGTTCACGCCATTCTCCTGCCTCAGCCTCTCCAAGTAGCTGGGACTACAGGCACCCGCCACCACGCCCGGCTAATTTTTTGTATTTTTAGTAGAGATGGGGTTTCACCGTGGTCTCGATCTCCTGACCTCGTGATCCGCCCGCCTCAGCCTCCCAAAGTGCTGGGATTACAAGTGTGAGCCACTGCGCCCGGCCGAGTTTTATTCTTGAATCGTGCATGTCCCTGTTTACTACAGTTTAGTGCACCATTTAAATAACTTTGTTTTTAAGTTCATCAAAAATACTTCTTTTGAAGCACTATAATAATGCTGGTGATGGAACCATTATTCCCTGGGAGCTTCTGGCAGATTCTGTCATTTGGAATTTGGAATCTGTAATTCTTTTCTCAGTGGACCTTTTTACTTGACTCCCACAGTTCTTTCAGTAGCTTCTTTTTTTCCAGGGTTTCCTTTGCTCTTTTTTTCCTTTCTTGTTTTTTCTTCGCTGCTTCTAGTTTTTCTTTGTGAACAGGACTGTTTTCACCATTGTAGAAAACATCTACTTTCTCTTGTAGGATTTTCCGAGCTAGCTTTCTGTTCTGATCAACTGATCTTGTCTGATGGCACTGTAAGAGATAATATTTTATAATGTGAAAACCACAGGATGTTCAAAACGGACAGGACCTCAGAAGTCATTAAATTCAACCTGTTTGCTTTTTTATTTATTATTTATTTATTTATTTAGACAGAGTTTCGTTCTTGTCATCCAGGCTAGAGTGCAATAGCGTGATCTTTGGCTCACTGCAACCTCCGCTTCCTGGGTCCAAGTGATTCTCCTGCCTCAGACTCCCAAGTAGCTGGGATTATAGGCGCACGCCACCATGCCCTGTTAATTTTTGTATTTTTAGTAGAGATGGGGTTTCACCATTTTGGCCAGGCTGGTCAGGACAACCTGTTCGCTTTATAGAGAGGGACAAACCTGGAAGGCAAAGCCCCTTAGCAGGAGTCCCCATGAGTCAGTGACAGTGAAGACCAGCCCCCTTCCTGCCTCTGCCCTGTGTCCCACACCCTTGCTGTATTATGTGGCTTTCACTGTGATTGTTTTAATCATTAGGAGTGCTATTTTGTTTAGAAGCAACAGTGTCCTTCAAATAACTTAAAGTTGCAAAATAATTATGAAAGTATCAACTGATGTATCTAGCTTGTGGCCAGTGAACAACCACTTTGTGTGTACCATTTATAAGCATAAAGTTCTGTCTGAAGGAAGAACATAGCATCTTTATTATCAGTCAACCATAACTCATGCACTGTGTAATGCCTCAGTTACTATAGGTGAGTGCCTTGCAAAGCTGTTTGATAACAGATAAATCCTAAGCCAGGCACAGTGACTCACACCTATGATCCCAATGCTTTGGGGGCTGAAACGGGAGGATCACTTGAGGGCTGGAGTTTGAGACCAGCATGGGCAACATAGCAAGACCCCCCATCTGTACCAAAAATGTAAAAATTGGGTGGCCGGACGCGGTGGCTTATGCCTGTAATCCTAGCACTTTGGGAGGCCGAGATGGGTGGATCCCTTGAGGTCAGGAGTTTGAAACCAGCCTGGCCAACATGGTGAAACTCTGTCTCTAGTAAAAATACAAAAAAATTAGCTGGGCGTGGTGATGGGCATCTGTAATCCCAGCTACTCAGGAGGCTGAGGCAGGAGAATTGCTTGAACCCAGGAGGTGGATGTTGCAGTGAACTGAGATTGCGACACTGCACTCCAGCCTGGGCAATAGAGCAAGACTGTCTCAAAAAACAAAACGAAACAAAAAACACTGAGTGTGGTGGGGCATGCCTGCAGTCCCAGCTACTCAGGAGGCTGAGGCAGGAGGATTGCGTGAGCCCAGGTGTTTGAGGCTACACTGAGCCATGATTGCACCATTGCACTCCAACCTGGCTGACAAAACAAGACCCTGTCTCTTAAAAAAAAATTCTGTGAAATTAGGGTTAAAGAATAATTCTGAAAGCAAGTTTGGAATGAGTTATGTAAAATAGGTTAAACAAAAATTAACTCTCAGGTTTCAGAATTTTGTTACTCATGAATGACACTTTTCAAGGAGGAAAAGAAAAGTGATTGAGGTTTTACGTGAAATGCTCGTGGCTCAAAAACCCAGCAGTGAAGTGCAGCTGTTAGGAACATGGACGTGGGGTATGCTGTGAACTGACTACTAAGTGGCAGGACCTTGGGCAGGTCACTTAGCCTCTCTGTGTCCCAGATTCCACACCTGTACTGTGATGGAAATCATGAACATGGGGTTTTGGGGACTGCAGAGTTAATGCTGCTTAGAACAGTTCCTCCCACACGTTTCCATGACCTGTAAGTATCTGCTGCCAGTATCATTATATATGAAACACCTGCCTTTGCTGTCTCTTTTCTGTGCTGCTTCCAGGACTCTCTCGTGATCCCTGAGGCAGAAGGACTGGGAGCCCCTCTGACCAGGCTTGTCTTTTTTTTTTTTTTTTTTTTTTTAAGAGGGAATCTTGTCTGTTGCCTAGGCTAGTATGCAGTAGCATGATCTCGGCTCACTGCAACCTCTGCCTCCAGGGTTCAAGCGATTCTCCTGCCTCAGCCTCCTGAGTAACTGGGATTACAGGCACGCGCCACCACGCCCGGCTAATTTTTGTATTTTTAGTAGAGATGGGGTTTTGCCATGTTGACCAGATTGGTCTGGAACTCCTGACCTCAGGTAATCCACCCACCTCGGCCTCCCAAAGTGCTGGGATTTACAGGCATGAGCTACTGTGCCTGGCCTGAGACTTGTTTTTTTATGTAAAAAGGAAGACTCCTATAGGCAGCTGTGCGCAGCATTGTTTCTTCTGAGGTTGGAAAATGCCTGGCCTCCATGATCCTCCATGATCTCACCCTCAGTCGTCTCTGTCCAGAAGGGGAGGCATCACCGACATTTACCAAAGGGGACAGAGAGGCATGGAGGACATGGCCACCCTAATGTTAACCAGCCAGGACAGCTAAGGGCTGGGACTGCCAGCCGACAACCCAGGCCTGCTTGCCACCTCCTCAGGGACTTGGAGCGCACAGCAATGCTGGGGATCTCGGCAGCCTTCCTGCAGCGGGAATAGATTTGAAAGAACCATGCTGTCCGGGCGCCTGCCTTTATCAGCCACTGCTTAGTTTTGTCAAGATGTTGCTTCCGGGGCAGCAGCCAAGCACCAGTGCTGTCTGCCAAATTCAAGGATGGCAGCCATACCCTGGCTCCAAAAGATCCTGGAAGCAGGCTTCCCAGGCTGTTGTAGGAGGTTCTGCCTTAGGGAGGAATGGCTCAGGGATGGGATGAGATCTGTGGTGCCCTCTACTGCCTGGCTGGTAGAGGGTGGCCCGAGCCAGAAAAATAATGCACTTCAGCTGATCCCATTCACACTTGGGAGAAATCTCTGGAGGCTGTGGAACCCTTGGGCGGGGCCTCTCCCCTCAGCGGCCTTCTGTGATCTACCTTTACAACGATGCCCGAGGGGATGTGCTTCAGCACCACGCAGTTGCTGGTTTTGTTGGTTGCCTGGCCCCCTGGGCCGTGTCCTTTGACAAACTGCTCTTCGAGTTCATTCTCATCCAAGGAAAGCAGTGCAGGGTAGTCCTTCTTGCCTGCCATCTGGACCGGAGTGACAGCTATTCCTGGGGATAACAACGTCAGCTTCTCCCAAAGCCGGAGTCCCCATGGCGCCGGGCATATTCGGGTCAGTGGTGTAGGAAAATGAAATAAACCCGTGGTGCTCATAAGGAACGTGGCTCTGCTGGCCGAGGACCTGGGTTAGATGAATAAGGAGAGCTTTCAGTAAGAGGCATCTGCCCTCAAGATTATGCTTCAGATTCGAAGACAGCTTTTTATAAAGCAATTCAAATGATGACCCATCTGTTACCGAGGGAATTTAGGAAATGAGTGGAGACACATTATTCAGCAAGACGCCCCTCTCCTCAGCCTTGCACTGTCTGCCATGTTACCAGGACATGCCCTGCCAGCTAATACATATTTTCTTGCAATAGACCAAAAATATCTTCCAAGCACCTAGGGGTGCTGTCTTCTCAGGAAGGGAAGGTTTTGAGTATGAAATTCAGGCCGGGCGTGGTGGCTCACACCTGTAATCCAAGCACTTTGGGAGGCTGAGGCAGGTGGATCACGAGGTCAGGAGTTCAAGACCAGCCTGGCCAAGATGGTGAAACTCTATCTCTACTAAAAATACAAAAATTAGCCGGGCTTGGTGGGCGCCTGTAATCCCAGCTACTCGGGAGGCTGAGGCAGAGCCACTGCACTCCAGCCTGGGCAACAGAGCAAGACACTGTCTCAAAAAAAAAAAAAAAAAAAATTCAAAGGAACGGACTGTAATTTGATACAGATAAATAGTGCATCAAGCAAGAATTAGGATCTGGGTCAAGTGCCAGTATTTAAATGTTTGAGAATCTCTGAAATCAAAATGTAAAGATGACTATGAGAGTCTTTTATTTTTTGAGACGGAATCTCGCTCTGTCGCCCAGGCTGGAATGCGATGGTGCGATCTTGGCTCACTGCAACCTCCGCCTCCCAGGTTCAGGTGATTCTCCTGCCTCAGCCTCCTGAGTAGCTGGGATTACAGGTGTGTGCCACCACACCCGGCTAATTTTTGTATTTTTAGTAGAGGCGGGGATTCACCATGTTGGCCAGGCTGGTCTCGAATTCCTGACCTCAGGTGATCTGCCCACCTCGGCCTCCCAAAGTGCTAGGATTACAAGTGTGAGCCACCCCCCCCCCCCCACCGCTGGGGCTGAGAGTATTTTATAGCTGAGCTTAAGCAATCTGACATAGTAAACATCACTATCAATCAATGTCATGATTGTTGTTTTTTGTTTCCAGTTTCATGGATTTGAATGTGAACATCTGTTCCCCTGGACGCACTGCCAACAATGTGGTCCAACTGGTACTCATCGTTGTAACTACCAAGTCAACTAATTTTTTTTTTTTTTTGAGACAGAGTCCCACTCTGTCACCCAGGTGTGGCATGCAGTGTCACGGCAGTGGCATGATCACAGCTTACTGCAGCCTTGACTTCCCCAGGGTCAGGCGATTCTCTCACCTCAGGCTCCGTAGTAGGTGAAGACTACAGGCAGACACCACCACATCTGAGTAATTACTTTCCGTAGAGATGGGGTTTGGCCATGTTGCCCAGGCTGGTCTTGAACTCCCTAAGGTCAAGTTATCCGCCTGCCTCAGCCTCCCAAAGTGCTGGGATTACAGGCGTGAGCCACTGCACCTAGCCAGTCAACTAACTTTTAATAAGGTCCTTGTTAGGTATAGTGAGGGACATGAGATGAAAAAGAGCTCGACTGTCTTCTTGGAGCTTACAGGTTAGTTAGAGAAGATATTAAAAGACAGATGAGACGGGCCTAGACTCTCCGCCTACATCTTTCTCCCGTGCTGGATGCTCCCTGCCCTCGAACATCAGACTCCACGTTCTTCAGTTTTGGGACTTGGACTAGCTCTCCTTGCTCCTCAGCTTGCAGACAGCCTATTTTGGGACCTTGTGATCATAATTTATTTGTATGGGACCTCCTGGGATCATGGCAGACAGGAGGCAGGACTAGATTGCAGCTTCAGACAGAGCAGCATGCAGAGGCTTGCACTGTGAATTTTAGCTCCAGATCAACTGCAAGAACAAACCAGCAATCCTGAGAGGATCCACAGACCCTCTGAAGGAAGCAGATTGCTCCTGCAGGGCCAGGGAGACCCCCAAATACTGTGAGTGCCCCAACTGTGGAAGTGGGAAAGGGAGACCCTCCTCTCCTGAACACACACCCCCCCACTGGAGAGGCTGAAGGTCTGTTTGCAAGATAAATTTCCAACTTCACCTGGAGGTAAGTCAGACTCAGCAGAGCGAAATACAGGAGTAGAGGAAGCAGCAGAAAGGCCGTGGGAGCTCGCTGGGTCCCCAGGCAGCCCATTCCTGCCTGGCACCACAGGGATCCATCGGGAGGGTGGCCAGAGGAGCAAGGGATAAAACTCCACAGGGAGGAGGAATTTCTCTAGTGGAACTTTGTAACAATTTAAACAGGGTGAGAAGCCTCCTGGCCAGAACTGCACGAATCTGGCATGCAGACTTCACAGGTGGGAGAAGAACTACAGCCCTTTTCTTTCGCAGCTGGGAGGGGAACAGCCTCGGGCAAATTTTCAAGCCAGTCTCACCCTCTGCCTGGAAACAGACTTGGGGCAATTTTGGGGAACACGGTGGGAGTAAGACCGGCCCTTCCTTGGGTTTGTGTGGGAGCTGGGTGAGGCCTGTGACTGCCAGCTTTCCCCCACTTCCCTGACAACCTGCATGACTCAGCAGAGGCAGCCATAACTCTCCTAGGTACACGACTCCAGTGACCTGGGAATCTCACCCCCATTCCCTACAGCAGCTGCAGCAAGACCGGCCCAAGGAGAGTCTGAGCTCAGACACGCCTAGCTCCACCCCCACCTGATGGTCCTTCCCTATCCACCCTGGTGGGAAGACAAAGGGCAAAATAATCCTGGGAGTTCTAGGGCCCCGCCCACTGCTGGTTCCTCCCCATATTACCACAGCTGATGCTTTCTGGAAAGCACCACCTCCTGGCAGGAGGCCAACCAGCAAAAAAAAAAAAAAAAAAAAAAAAAAAATAGACCATTAACCCACCAAAGCTAAGGACCCTCATGGAGTCCATTGTACCCTCTGCCACCTCCACCGAACAGGCACTGGTATCCATGGCTGAGAGACCCATAGATGGTTGACATCACAGGACTCTGCAGATAACCTCCAGTACCAGCCTGGAACTGGGAAGACTCGCTGGGTGGCTAGACCCAGAAGAGAGACAACAATCACTGCAAGTTTGGCTCATAGGAAGCCACATCCATAGGAAAAGGGGCAGAGTACTACATGAAGAGAACACCCCATGGGACAAAACAATCTGAACAGCCTTCAGCCCTAGACCTTCCCTCTGACAGAGCCTACCCAAATGAACAAACCCTGGTAATATGACAAAACAAGACTCTTCAACACCCCCCCCAAAAACAGACTAGTTCACCAGCAATGGATCCAAACCAAGAAGAAATCCCTGATTTACCTGAAAAAGAATTCAGGAGGTTAGTTATTAATCAGGGAAGGACCAGAGAAAGGTGAAGCCCAATGTAAGGAAATCCAAAAAATGATACAAGATGTGAAGGGAGAAATCATTCAGGGAAATAGATAGCTTAAAGAAAAAACAATCAAAAATTCAGGAAACTTTGGACACACTTTTAGAAATGCAAAATGCTCTGGAAAGTCTCAGCCATAGAATTCAACAAGTAGAAGAAAGAAATTCAGAGCTCGAAGACAAGGTCTTCAAATTAACCCCATCCAACAAAGACAAAGAAAAAAGAATAAGAAAATATGAATAAAGCCTCCAAGAAGTCTGGGATTATGTTAAACGACCAAACCTAAGAATAATTGGTGTTCCTGAGGAAGAAGAGAAATCTAAAAGCTTGGAAAACATATTTGGGGGAATAATCGAGGAAAACTTCCCTGGCCTTGCTAGAGACCTAGACATCCAAATACAAGAAGCACAAAGAACACCTGAGAAATTCATTGCAAAAACATCTTCATCTAGGCATATTGTCATCAGGTAATCCAAATGAGAGGTGACAACGTGCTAGCAGCCCTCACTCGCTCTCGGCGCCTCCTTGGCCTCAGCATTCACTCTGGCTGCACTTGAGGAACCCTTCAGCCCACTGCTGCACTCCGGAAGCCCCTCTCTGGGCTGGCCTAGGCTGAAGCTGGCTCCCTCCGCTTGCGGGGACGGGTGGAGGGAGAGGTCACGGGCCAGCGTGGGCTTGGGCCCCGCACTGGGAGTGGCTGGCTGGCGCCAGCGGCCCCAGGCAGTGAGGGGCTTAGCACCCGGGCCAGCAGCTGCGGAGGGTGTGCCAGGTCCCCCAGCACTGCCGGCCCACCCGGGCTGTGCTCGAATTCTCACCGGGCCTCAGCCGCCTCCCCGTGGAGCAGGGCTTGGAACTTGCAGCCCGCCATGCCTGAGTTCCCCCTCAGCCCATCCCGCTCCCGCAGGGCTGGAGCCTCCCGGACGGGCGCTGCCCACTGCTCCGTGGCGCCTGGTCCCATCGACCACCCAAGGGCTGAGGAGTGCGGGTGCGTGGTGTGGGACTAGCGGACAGCTCCGCCCGCGGCCCCGGTGTGGGATCCACTAGGCAAAGCCAGCTGGGTTCCTGAGTCAGGTGGGGACTTGGAGAACTTTTATGTCTAGCTAAAGATTTGTAAATACACCAGTCAGCACTTTGTGTCTAGCTCAAGGTTTGTAAATGCACCAATCAGCACCCTGTGTCTAGCTCAAGGTTTGTAAATGCACCAGTCAGTGCTCTGTGTCTAGCTAATCTAGTGGGGACTTGGAGAACTTTTGTGTCTAGCTAAAGGATTGTAAATGCACCAGTCAGCACTCTGTGTCTAGCTCAAGGTTTATAAACGCACCAGTCAGCACCCTGTCAAAACAGAACAATCAGCTCTCTGTAAAATGGGCCAATTAGCTCTCTGTAAAATGGACCAATCAGCAGGATGTGGGTGGGGTCAGATAAGGGAATAAAAGCAGCTCAACCTGCTCGGGTCGCCTGCCACACTGTGGAAGCTTTGTTCTTTTGGTCTTTGCAGTAAATGTTACTGCTGCTCACTCTTTGGGTCTGCGCTGCCTTTAAGAGCTGTAACACTCACTGTGAAGGTCTGCAGCTTCACTCCTGAAGTCAGCGAGACCACAAACCCACCAGAAGGAAGAAACTCCGGACGCACCTGAACATCTGAAGGAACAAACTCTGGACACACCATCTTTAAGAGCTGTAACACTCACCATGAGGGTCCGTGGCTTCAAGAGCAAGAACCCATCAATTCCAGACAAAGTTAAAATGAAAGAAAGAATTTTAAGAGCTGTGAGACAGAAGCACCAGGTAACCTATAAAGGAAAACCTATCAGATTAACAGCAGATTTCTTAGGAGAAACCCTACAAGCTAGAAGGGACTGGGGTCCTATGTTTAGCCTCCTCAAACAAAACAATTATCAGCCAAGAATTCTGTATCCAGCAGAACTAAGTATCACATATGAAGAAAAGATAGTCATTTTCAGACAAACAAATGCTGAGAGAATTCACCATTACCAAGCCACTGCTACAAGAACTGCTAAAAGGAGCTCTAAATCTTGAAACAAATCCTGGAAACACATCAAAACAGAACCTCTTTAAAGCATAAATCACACAGGACCTATAAAACAAAAATACAAGTTAAAAAGCAAAACCAAAAAACTCCTAAAGTACATAGGCAACAAAGAGCACAATGAATGCAATGGTACCTCACATCTTATTTATTTATTATTATTTTTTGAGACGGAGTCTCACTCTGTTGCCTAGGCTGGAGTGCAGTGACGTGATATCTGCTCACTGCAAGCTCCGCCTCCCAGGTTCACGCCATTCTCCTGCCTCAGCCTCCCAAGTAGCTGGGACTACAGGCGTCCACCACCACGCCCGGCTAATTTTTTGTATTTTTAGTAGAGACGGGGTCTCACCGTATTAGCCAGGATGGTCTGGATCTCCTGACCTCGTGATCCACCCGCCTTGGCCTTCCAAAGTGCTGGGATTACAGGCGTGAGCCACCGTGCCAGGCCAGTACCTCATTTCAATACTAACATTGAATGTGAATGGCCTAAATGCTCCACTTAAAAGATACAGAACTGCAGAATGGATAAGAACTCATCAACCATCTGCTGCCCTCAGGAGACTCAACTAACACATAAGGACTCACGTAAACTTAAAGGGGTGGAAAAAGGCATTTCATGCAAATAGACACCAAAAACAAGCAGGGGTAGCTATTCTTGTATCAGACAAAAACTTTAAAGCAACAGCAGTTAAAAGAGACAAAGAAGGATGTTATATAATGGTAATAAGGCCTCATCACAGGATAATATCACAATCCTAAACATACATGAACCTAACACTGGAGCTCCCAAATTTATAAAACAATTACTAACAGACCTAAGAAATGAGATAGACAGCAGCACAATAAATAGTAGGGGACTTCAAAACTCCACTGACAGCACTAGACAGGTCATCAAAACAAAAAGTCAACAAAGAATGGATTTAAACTATACCTTGGAACAAATGGACTTAACAGATATATATAGAACATTTCATCCAACAACTGCAGAATATACATTCTATTCAACAGTACATGGAACTTTCTCCAAGAGAGATCACATGATAGGCCATAAAATAAGCCTCAATAAATTTAAGAAAATTGAAATTAGGCGAGGCGCGGTGGCTCACGCCTGTAATCCCAGCACTTTGGGAGGCTGAGGTGGGCGGATCACAAGGTCAGGAGATCGAGACCATCCTGGCTAACACAGTGAAACCCTGTCTCTACTAAAAATACAAAAATTAGCCGGGCGTGGTGGTGTGTGCCTGTAGTCCCAGCTCCTGGGGAGGCTGAGGCAGGAGAATGGTGTGAACCCGGGAGGTGGAGCTTGCAGTGAGCCAAGATTGCTCCACTGCACTCCAGCCTGGGTGACAGAGTGAGATTCGTCTCAAAAAAAAAAAAAAAAAAAGTAAAAGAAAATTGAAGTTATATCAAGCACTCTCTCAGACCACAGTGGAATAAAACTGGAAATCGACTCCAAAAGGAACCTTCAAAACCATGCAAATAAATTAGCTGGCTGTGGTGGCAGGTACCTGTAATCCCAGCTACTTGGGAGACTGAGGCAGGAGAACTGCTTGAACCTGGGAGGCGGAGGTTGCAGTGAGCCGAGATTGTGCCATTGCACTCCAGCCTGGGCACGAGAACAAAACTCCGTTTCAAAACAAACAAAACCAAAAAACCCCACAAACAAACAAAATGCAAATACATGTAAATTAAATAACTGCTCCTGAATGAGCATTGGGTCAAAAACAAAATCAAGATGGAAATTAAAAAATTCTTCAAACTGAGGCTGGGTGCAGTGGCTCAGCACTTTGGGAGGCCGAGGAGCACAGATCACCTGAGGTCGGGAGTTTGAGACCAGCCTGACCATGGTGAAACCCCGTCTCTACTGAAAATACAAAATTAGCTGGGCGTGGTGGTGCATGCCTGTAATCCAGCTACTCCGGAGGCTGAGGCAGGAGAACCGCTTGAACCCGGGAGGCAGAGGTTGCAGTGAGCTGAGATCGCCCCACTGCACTCCACCCTGGGTGACAGAGTGAGACTCTGTCTCAAAACAAAACAAAACAAGCAAAAAAAAAAAAAATCTATGACAAACCCACAGCCAACATAATACTCAATGGGGAAAGGTTGAAACTGTTCCCCCGAGAATTGGAACAAGACAAGAATTCCTACTCTCACCACTTCTCTTCAACATAGTACGGAAGTCCTAGCTAGAGCAATCATACAAGATAACGAAATAAAGGGCATCCACATCCATAAAGAGGAAGTCAAGCTGTCACTGTTTGCTAATGATATGATCATTTACCTTGAAAACCCTAAGGACTCCTCCAGAAAGCTCCTAGAACTGATAAAAGAATTCACAAAGTTTCTGGATACAAGATTAACATACACAAATCAGTAGCTTTTCTATACCCCAACAGCCACCAAGTGGAGAATCAAATCAAGAACTCAACCCCTTTTACAATAGCTGCAAAAACAAACGAACAAAAAACAAAAACAAAAACAAAACTTAGGAATATACCTAACACAGGAGTTGAAAGACCTCTACAAGGAAAACTACAAAACTGCTGAAAGGAATCATAGACGACACAAACAAATGGAAACACATCCCATGCTCATGGATGGGTAGAATCAATATTGTGGGCCGGGCGCGGTGGCTCACGCTTGTAATCCCAGCACTTTGGGAGGCCGAGGCGGGCGGATCACGAGGTCAGGAGATCGAGACCATGGTGAAACCCCGTCTCTACTAAAAATACAAAAAATTAGCCGGGCGTGGTGGCGGGCGCCTGTAGTCCCAGCTACTCGGAGAGGCTGAGGCAGGAGAATGGCATGAACCCGGGAGGCGGAGTTTGCAGTGAGCCGAGATTGTGCCACTGCACTCCAGCCTGGGTGACAGAGCAAGACTCCGTCTCAAAAAAAAAAAAAAAAAAAAAAAAAAGAATCAATATTGTGAAAATGACCACACTGCCAAAAGCAATCTACAAATTCCACACAATCCCCATCAAAATACCACCACCATCATTCTTCATGAAATTAGAAAAAAAAATTCTAAAATTCATATGGAACCAAAATAGAGCCCACATAGCCAAAGCAAGACTAAGCAAAAAGTACAAATCTGGAGGCGTCATATTACCTGATTTCAGACTATACCATAAGGCCACAGTCACCAAAACAGCGTGGTACTGGTATAAAAATAGGCACATAGGGCCAGGTGCAGTGGCTCACGCCTGTAATCCCAGCACTTTGGGAGGCCGAGGAGGGCGGATCACGAGGTCAGGAGATCGAGACCATGGTGAAACCCCGTCTCTACTAAAAATACAAAAAATTAGCCGGGCGCAGTGGCGGGCGCCTGTAATCCAAGCTACTTGGGAGGCTGAGGCAGGAGAATGGCGTGAACCCAGGAGGCAGAGCTTGCAGTGAGCCGAGATCGCACCACTGCACTCCAGCCTGGGGGACAGAGTGAGACTCCATCTCAAACAACAACAACAACAACAACAAAAACAAACTCAAGATGGATTAAAGACTTAAACCTAAGACCTGAAACTATAAAAATTCTAGAAGATAACATTGGAAAAACCCTTCTAGATAAGGGAAAGGATTTCATGACCAAGAACCCAAAAGCAAATGCAAAAACAAAGATAAATAGCTGAGAGCTAATTAAACTAAAGAGCTTTTTGCATGGCAAAAGAAACAGTCAGCAGAGTAAACAGACAACCCAAAGAGTGGGAGAAAATCTTCACAATCTATACATCTGACAAGGGACTAATCCAGAATCTATAATGAACTCAAACAAGTCAGTAAGAAAAAAATAATCCCGGCTGGGCGCGGTGGCTCATGCCTGTAATCCCAGCACTTTGGGAGGCTGAGGCAGGCGGATCCCGAGGTCAGGAGATTGAGACCATCCTGGCTAACACAGTGAAACCCTGTTTCTACTGAAAATACAAAAAAATTAGCCAGGTGTGGTGGCAGGCACCTGTAGTCCCAGCTACTCGGGAGGCTGAGGCAGGAGAATAGTGTGAACCCGGGAGGTGGAGCTTGCAGTGAGCCGAGATTGCGCCACTGCACTCCAGCCTGGGCAACAAAGCCAGACTCCGTCTCAAAAAAAAAAAAAAAAAAAAAAAAAGAAACAAAAAAAAATCCCATCAACAAGTGGGCTAAGGATATGAACAGACAATTCTCAAAAGATACACAAATGGTCAACCAACATATGAAAAAATGCTTAACATCACTTATGATCAGGGAAATGTAAGTCAAAACCACAATGCAATACCACCTTACTCCTGCAAGAATTGCCATAATCAAAAAAATAAAAAAACAGTAGATGTTGGCGTGGATGAGGTGAACAGGGAACACTTCTACACTGCTGGTGAGAATGTAAACTAGTACAGCCACTGTGGAAAACAGTGTGGAGATCCCTTAAAGAACTAAAAGTAGAACTACCATTTGATCCATCAGTCCTCCTACTGGGTATCTACCCAGAGGAAAAGAAATCATTATTTGAAAAAGATACTTGCACAAGCATGTTTAATAGCAGCACAATTCACAATTGCAAAATTGTGGAACCACCCAAATGCCCATCAATCAACAAGTGGATAAAGAAACTGTGGTATTATATACAAAGGAATACTACGCAGCCGTAAAAAGGAATGAATTAACAGCATTTGCAGTGACCTGGATGAGACTGGAGACTATTATTCTAAGTGAAGTAACTCAGGAATGGAAAACCAAACATTGTATGTCCTCGCTGGTATGTGGGAGCTAAGCTATGAGGATGCAAAGGCATAAGAATGATACAATGAGGCTGGGCACAGTGGCTCATGCCTGTAATCCCAGCACTTTGGGAGGATGAGGTGGATGGATCATGAGGTCGGGAGTTCGAGACCAGCCTGGCCAACATGGTGAAACCCCATCTCTACTAAAAATACAAAATTAGTTGGGTGTGGTGGCGCATGCCTGTAATCCCAGCTACTCGGGAGGCTGAGGCAGGAGAATTGCTTGAATCTGGGAGGCAGAAGTTGCGGTGATCCAAGATTGTGCCGTTGCACTACAGCCTGGGCAACAAGAGCAAAACTCCGTATTTAAAAAAAAAAAAAAAAAAAAGATATAATGGGCCGGGTGCAGTGGCTCACGCCTGTAACCCTAGCACTTTGGGAAGCCAAAGTGGGTGGATCACCAGAGTCCAAGAGTTCGAGACTAGCCTGGCAAACACGGTGAAACCCCGTCTCTATGAAAAATACAAAAACTAGCCAGGAGTGGTGGTGGGCACCTATAATCCCAGCTACTCAGGAGGCTGAGGCAGGAGAATTGCTTGAATTCCAGGAGGTGGAGGTTGCAGTGAGCTGAGATCGTGCCACTGCACTCTAGCCTGGGTGACAGAGTAAGACTCTGTCTAAAAAAAAAAAATAAATGCTGGGTGTGGTGGCTCATACCTGCAATCCTAGCACTTTGGGAGGCCAAGGCGGGCAGATCACAAGGTCAGGAGTTCGAGACCAGCCTGACCAACATGGTGAAACCCATCTCTACTAAAAATACAAAAATTAGCCGGGTGTGGTGGCACACACCTGTAATCTCAGCTACTTGGGAGGCTGAGGCAGGAGAATCACTTGAACCCATGAGGCGGAGGTTGCGGTGAGCCGAGATCACACCATTGCACTCCAGCCTGGGTGACAGAGCAAGACTCCGTCTCAAAAAAAAAAAAAAGATCACAGAAAAAAGTATTCTAGAAAGGGCTTTGTTGATTCCTTTCAAGGCTTGAGACTGATTTGTAGTAAAATCTCCATCATCCAGGCAGATTACGGGAACTGCAAAAGTACCACTTGGTTAGAGCATCTTTATTGAAGATTACTTAGTAGATACTAAATACAGATGTGCTGCTTTTTTTTTTTTTTTTTTTTTGAGATGGAGTTTCACTCTTGCTGCCCAGGCTGGAGTGCGATGGTGAGATCTTGGCTCGCTGCAACCTCTGCCTCCTGGGTTCAAGTGATTCTCCTGCCTCGGCCTCCTGAGTAGCTGAGACTACAGGCATGTGTCACCATGCCCAGCTAATTTTGTATTTTTAGTAGAGACAGGGTTTCTCCATGTTGGTCAGGCTAGTCTTGAACTCCCAACCTGAGGTGATCCACTTGCCTCAGCCTCCCAAAGTGCTGGGATTACAGGAGTGAGCCACACCACGCCTGGCCTGTGCTGCTCTTATTAAACAACTGCCTCATGTGAGGCTCTAAATAGCTTCTTTTAGTGTTTGAAACCTCATAAACTGTAGTCATGGCAACTGGTGTCTGATCTAGGTGGGAGCCAGCTTCTAAGGTAACTGGACTCCACAGCTTTGCTCCCAGCCTGTCCACCTCACCCTCGGTCAACTTCCCCTGAACCTGCTGCTGTCTCCTGAGCCCGCTGTGAGATCCAGATAGATACCCACTGAGGAGGAAGCAGGATGGAGACACGGGATCAGGCGTTGCTTTCTTGTAAATATGTGCATTTCCTGTTACTTTACGTGTAAGCTTCTAGGTTAGTAACCAGTACAGTGATACTGAGATGACACCGGTCACCTTTAGAATGACAATACGATATCCTTCATCTCTACTTCTGCTATTTCTTTTTTATTTTTTGTTTTGAGATGGAGTCTTGCTTTGTCGCCAGGGTGGAGTACAGTGGCGCGATCTCGGCTCACTGCAACCTCCGCCTGCTGGGTTCAAGCGATTCTCCTGCCTCAGCCTGCCAAGTAGCTGGGACTATAGGCACGTGCCACCACACCCAGCTAATTTTTTTTTTTTTTTTTTTGAGATGGAGTCTTGCTTCGCCCAGGCTGGAGTGCAGTGGCGCAATCTCGGCTCACTGCAACCTCCACCTCCCAGGTTCACGCCATTCTCCTGCCTCAGCCTCCCGAATAGCTGGGACTACAGGCGTCTGCCACCATGCCCGGCTAATTTTTTGTATTTTTAGTAGAGACGGGGTTTCACCGTGTTAGCCAGGCTGGTCTCGATCTCCTGACCTCGTGATCCGCCCGCCTCGGCCTCCCAAAGTGCTGGGATTACAGGCATGAGCCACTGCGCCCAGCCATTTTTGTATTTTTAGTAGAGACGGGGTTTCACCATGTTGGCCAGGGTGGTCTCGATTTCTTGACCTCATGATCTGCCCGCCTCGGCCTCCCAAAGTGCTGAGATTACAGATGGGAGCCACTGTGCCTGGCCTACTTCTGCTATTTCTATGGGAAATAAATATAATGCCAATGCTGGTTTTTAGTTCCATGACTAACAATATGATCTAAGCCAATGTGTTGTCAGTCCCAGTGGGTGATAATTATGATGGTACTGCCTACATCTGTGTAGCGTAAAAAAAGAAAAGCGCAGCCTGGGCAACATAGTGAGATCCCGCCTCTACAAAAAATAAAAAAATTAGCTGGGTGTGGTGGTTTGAGCCTGTAGTCCCGCTACTTGGGAAGCTGAGATGGAAGGATGGCTTGAGCCCGGGAGGCTGAAGCTGCAGTGAGCCATGATAATGCCTTTGCATTCAGCCTGAGTGATAGAGTGAGACCCTGTCTCAAAAACAAAACAAAACAAGCCGGGCATGGTGGCTCACGCTTGTAATCCCAGCACTCTGGGAAGCTGGGGCGGGCAGACTGCCTGAGCTCAGGAGTTTGTGATCAGCCTGGGCAACTCGGTGAAACCCCGTCTCTACTAAAACACAAAAAATTAGCTGGGCATGGCAGCGTGCACCTCCCAGCTACTCCAGAGGCTGAGGCAGGAGAATTGCTTGAACCTGGGAGGCAGAGGTTGCAGTAAGCCAAGATCACACCACCGCACTCCAGCCTGGGTGATAGAGCGAGACTCCGTCTCAAAATAAAACCAACAACAACAACAAAAAAACAAAGAAAAGCAACGAAAAACAAAGCAAAACTCTTTTTTTGTTTTTCTTTGAGATGGAGTCTCGCTCTGTCGCCAGGCTAGAGTGCAGTGGCACAATCTCGGTTCACTGCAACCTCCGCCTCCCAGGTTCACGCCATTCTCCTGCCTCAGCCTCCTGAGTAGCTGGGCCTATAGGTGCACACCACCACGTCCAGCTAATTTTTTGTATTTTTTTTTTTTTTTTTAGTAGATACGGGGTTTCACCATGTTAGCCAGGATGGTCTTGATCTCCTGTCCTCGTGATCCGCCTGCCTCGGTCTCCCAAAGTGCCGGGATTACAGGCATGAGCCACCGTGCCCAGCCAAAAAAAAAAAAATTTGTTTTAAAAGATGGTATTGGTAAGGTGCTCCATGACTGTGAAGGGATATACTTTGAATTGGAGTGTGCCAAGGAAATTGGTGCTTTAAAAACTGGTTTTGTTTAATGTGTATGAAATATGTATAAAATCAAATACCTTAGAAAAAGATAAATGATAAACCCGGGCACTTTCTCTGAACTCTCTTGATAAACGTGGGCACTTTCTCTGAACTCTCTCTGACAAAGAATCGCCTTACCTACGAATGATTGAGTAGACTAAGTCAATGTCCAAAACTTATCTTTCCTTATTCCTGTTTTCAATCCACAAAACAAAATTCATTTGTGTATCAGGCAGCCTGTAGTCCCGGATTCAATTCATTATGGAACATGAGCCCTGCACCTCTCTCTGAGTTTCTCATCTGCTAGCTGGTAAATGTGACCAGGCAGGACAGCACTGGCAGCAACCAGTGCAGTGAAAAAGAGAGGAAGTGATTCCAAGGCAAGGCGAGACTCCCAAAGGATGGAGAGGAGAGTGCTTTTATCAGCTGCTTTGTCACCAGTCCACTGTTTGAATCTCTACCTTTCTGTCCTAGTTCAGAGCTGCCAGACACACTGGAAGATCTCCCACCCAACTGGAGTTCAAGAAGGTCTCCGGTGTTCAGTTACTCGCTGCTTTGTTTAATAGTTAATTCCAACAGCCAATCAGACAATTCTAGACACTTTTAGTATCTCCTGGAGCTTTGGCCCTACTCCAATGACTGCTAAAAATGACAAACACATCCATGGTTCCACTTCCCCAAAGGCCAAAAAAATACGAATTGGATTTCAGTTTTTGTGATATAGAGTAATCCAAAGTCTTTAGGGAACAATAAAAGCAGCTCAAATTATAGCTCATTGTGACATGAAAAAAGAGAAAAAGAAAAATGGTACAGAGAAGTGCTAGTAAGAGGAAACCAGCAGTCATGACAGCTTTGCCCCAGTTCCCTTCTTCAAATGCGAGCTTCAGTGTAGGGCTGGCGCTCTACCCTGACTCCCTATAGGCTCTACTTTACCTTTGATGATGGCTTCTGCACTAAATGGCTGATTGCAGTTAAGGTGAAAGCTCCTGTCATTGCTTCAGTCCCTTCCAACTTGGTTAAATTCAGAGATAACAGGTCTAAGGAACTTACAAAAGGGAACATTAATTTGTGCAAGAATATTTTAAACACCTATTGAGTATCAGGCATGGGCTTCAGGGAGCCTGAAGAGTCTGTAGCATAAAAGAGAAATGAAGACAGGCACAAACAGGTTACGTGCGATAGCTGAGGATGGATAACATACTATAGAGCAGTGCTTCTCAAACCTATCCCCTCATCCTCCTGGAGAGCTTGCTGTCAGGATTTGAAACCTATGTGCTACTGAGTGGCCTTCTTCATGACTGGATCTGGTTAGCACACCCCTCCTCCAGCTTCCACATTCAACTCAAACCAACACAGACTATCTGCAGGGATGGCATGTTAACTCTGCAAGGCCTGTGGCTGGAGCAAACAAGATAATAGCTTACAGTCCCAGCTACTTGGGAGGCCGAGGTGGGAGGATTGCTTGAGCCCAGAAGCTGTCTCCAGCCTGTGCAACATAGGGAGACCTCATCTCTAAAAAACAAAATAGGCCGGGCATGGTGGTTCGTGCTTGTAATCCCAGCACTTTGGGAGGCCGAAGCAGGTGGATCACCAGAGGTCAGGAGTTCGAGACCATCCTAGCCAACATGGTGAAACCCTGTCTCTACTAAAAATACAAAAAATTAGCTGGGGGTGGTAGTGGGCACATGTAGTCCCAGCTACTTGGGAGGACTGAGGCAGGAGAATTGCTTGAACCCGGGAGGCAGAGGTTTTAGTGAGCCGAGATGGCGCCATTGCACTCCAGCCTGGGCGAAGACTGAAGGAGCTCTGTCTCAAACAACAACAACAACAACAACAACAAAAAAAAAACAGTAAAATAAAAAATACAATAAAAAATAAAATAAATAATAAAAAATAAAATAATGCTGGGTGTGGTGGCTCACACCTGAAATCCCAGCATATTGGGAGGCTGAGGTGGGAGGATCCCATGAAGTTGGGAGTTCATGGTCAGCTTGGGCAACATAGTGAGACTCCATCTCTTTTATCAAAAAAAAAAAAAAACAACACACAAAAAAACCCCAAAAATAAAAGCCTAGATGTAGGAGGTGATGCTGTGTCATCAACAGCTCTCACTTTTGAGAGAAAAGGATGGTAATGCCTTTCATTTCGTGTCTCTGAAAAGGATAAAGGATATTTGAGGCTGGGCGTGGTGGCTCACACCTGTAATCCTAGCGCTTTGGGAGGCCAAGGTGGGCAGATTACCTGAGGTCAGGAGTTCAAGACCAGTCTGGCCAACATAGTGAAATCCCATCTCTACTAAAAATACAAAAAATTAGCTAGGTGCAGTGGTGTGCTGAGGCTGAGGCAGGAGAATCACTTGAACTTGGGAGGCGGAGGTTGTGGTGAGCCAAGATCACGCCACTGCATTCCAGCCTGGGGTACAGAGTGAATGTTTTTCTCAAAAAAAAAAAAAAAAGTCAATAAAATAAAGGGTATTTAATCTATTTTCAGGAAAGCATGAGATGTCAATCTCTGGACCTGCCTTCTGGACGCCATTTATCTAAAATTCACTGTTTAAGTGTTATTTTTTTTTTCTGAAAGGTAAAGCACTAGTTTACCTTAGCTACAACTTTCATGATATATAAACCTTGCAGAAACTTCTTTAAAACTAACTGAAGGAACAGGTGCAGAGACTAACTAAAACAGTGTGCTTTAGGAAGATTGTTAAAGTGCTCACCAGCCAGTCTCACCATGCAAACTTTAATGTGCATACAAATCACCTGGGAGTCTTGTGACTTGTGATGCTGATTCACTAGGTCTGGGGCAAGGCCTAAGGCTCTGCATTTCTTCTTTTTTTTTAGACGGAGTCTCTGTCACCCTGACTGCTCACTGCAACCTCCGCCTCCCGGGTTCTAGCAATTCTCCTACCTCAGCATCCCAAGTAGCTGGGATTACAGGTGCCCACCACCATGTCCAGGTTTTTTTTTTTGTATTTTTAATAGAGATGGGGTTTCACTATGTTGGTCAGGGTGGTCTTGAACTCCTGACCTCAGGTGATCCACAAGCCTCAGCCTCTCAAAGTGCTGGGATTACAGGTGTGAGCCACCGTGCCCGGCGAGGCTCTGCATTTCTAACCAGCTCACAGATGAGGCTATTGCGGCTGGTCCAGGCCCCACACCCCGTGGCAAGGCTAAGTGCTTTAAACAAGGGTGCTGCCCCAGTATTCTCTGTTCACTGCTTGATGAGAGCCCTGGGATCATGATGGCAATGGTGAAGGCTGAGAAGGTGTAAAGGAGTGTGATGGGAGGGCAAGGAAATCATCCCAAGAAAAGAATTAAACAAGTACTGATTTGAGCTAGCAGAGATGGTGACATGGAAACAAGGAGATTGGGAAACTGGGTCGTCTGGGGAAAAAAAAACATCAAAAATGTCACCTCTATTGTGTTAATGTTCTAGAACAGTGTTGTCCAATAGAAACTAATGCTACTGGGCTGGGCGCGGTGGCTCACGCCTGTAATCCCAGCACTTTGGGAGGCCAAGGTGGGCGGATCACGAGGTCAGGAGATCAAGACCATCCTGGCTAACACGGTGAAACCCCGTCTCTACTAAAAATACAAAAAATTAGCTGGGCATGGTTGCACGTAGCTGTAGTCCCAGCTACTTGGGAGGCTGAGGCAGGAGAATCGCTTGAACCTGGGAGGTGGAGGTTGCGGTGAGCCGAGATTGCGCCATTGCACTCTAGCCTGGCAACAGAGTGAGACTCTGTCAAAAACAAAACAAAAAACAAAACTAATGCTACCCACATGTGAAATTCTAAATTTTCTGGTAGTTACATTAGAAATAATAAATGATGAAATTTATATTTAACCCAACATATCAAAAATATTATTTCAACATGTGATCAATGTTTTATTATTATTTTGAGGCAAGGTCTGGCTCCATCATCCAGGCTGGAGTATAGTGGTGCCATCTCAGCTCACTGCAATCTCTGCCTTCCAGGCTCCTGAGTAGTTAGAACTACAGGCATGTAACACCATGCCTGGCTAATTTTTGGATTTTTTGTAGAGACGAGGTTTCACCATGTTGCTGTGGCTGGTATGGAACTCAAGCTCAAGCGATCTGCCTGCCTCAGCCTTCCAAAGTGCTGGGATTACAGGTGTGAGCCACTGCACCCAGCCAATATTTTAAAATGGAGATATTATTTTTTCCCCCTAAATATGAAGGCTTCAAAATCTAGGTTATAATCATACTTACAGAACATCTCAGTTTGGGCCACATGTGCTGGTGGCTACTTTATGGGACAATGTAGCTCTAGAATCTTGCTATCCAAAGTGTGATCTGCATAGTGGCAAAAGCACCACGTGGAGGATGGTTAGGAATGAAGATTTCAGGCCCTGCTCTGACCTACCAAATGAGAACCTGCAGCCTAACAAGATCCTCAGGTGATGCAGAGGCACATAAAATTTGACAAGCATTGTTCCAGAACACAGGAATCAGCAAGTTCTTCTGATTGCTAGGACAGACACTTTTAAAAGCTTTTCTTTTTCTTTTCTAAAAAAGTAGCGATGGGGTTTCATCATGTTGCCCAGGCTGGTCTCAAACTCCTGAGCTCAAGCAATCTGCCTGCCTCGGTCTCACAAAGTGCTGGGATTACAGTCATGAGCCACCATGCCCAGCCTGTTTCTTATTTATATGACATTTAAGAAACTGAGACAAGAATTCAGGAGGGCTGATTACCTGCTTATTCCGTCTTATCTCTTCCTTAAGAAGGAGATGAAACCATAGGTCTCAAAACAATGACCTAATAAACAGTTAAGGGCCAAACAACATTGAGCTTAAACAGACCAACGTGCAATGTTGCTGCTTTGAAAAGAAAAAATGGCCAGCAGGTGGTGCCAGAAGCTAAGTGAGGGGAAAATTATTTTTCTGAGAAACGCTTAATAATAATAATTCATGTTTCAAAAATGTGTTTTGGGGCTGGGTGTGGTGGCTCATGACTGTAATCCTAGCAATTTAGGAGGCTGAGGAGGGTGGATTGCCTGAGCTCAGGAGTTCCAGACCAGCCTGGGCAACATGGTGAAACCCCGTCTCTACTAAAATACAAAAAATTAGCCAGGTGTGGTGGTGTGCACCTGCAGTCCCAGCTACTTGGGAGGCTGCGGCAGAATAATGGATTCAACCTGGCAGGCAGAGGTTGCAGCGTGCTGAGGTTGCCCCACTGCACTCCACCCTGGGTGACAGAGTGAGACTCCGTTTCAAAAAAAAAAAAAGTGTTTTGGTGCTGTCTGTAAAATGGTAGTTAAAAATAGCATTTCCCTGTATTTCACATCCTCCTGTTAGCTCATCCTCCTGCTGTAGGTACCTGAAATCCTTAAGGGCTGAAACCTCTCAAATGGAACCAGTGAGTATTGCTGGTCAGGCTTGAAACAGACCATGCCATTTCCTAGACTTGGGGTTTTAATCTGAAGATAAAGCACTCTTCAGTCACAGTAAGTGTTTGCAGATAGTTATTTCTCAAACAAGGAAAGCATAATAGATTGAGTAGGAAATGCAGAGCTGTAGTCTTTGATTTTGGGGGGTGGGAGGAAAAAGACTACTCTAGGTCTGGTCTAAATTTAACAGGCTTAATGCTTGAATGCTTAATGCTGCAGAATTCAAGAGATAGTTAATGAAGTAAAGAGGAAAACATTCACTTCACACAATCCCAACATCTCGTTCATTTTTATTTTTGAGTGGGAGTTTCACTTGTCACCCAGGCTAGAGTGCAATGGCGTGATCTTGGCTCACTGCAACCTCTGCCTCCCAGGTTCAAGTGATTCTCCTGTCTCAGCCTCCTGAGCATCTGGGACTACAGGCACCTGCCATCACGCCCGGCTAATTTTGTATTTTTAGTAGAGACGGAGGTTTCACCATGTTGGCCAGGCTTGTCTCGAACTCCTGACGTCAGGTGATGGGCCTGCCTTGGCCTCCCGTAGTCCTGGGATTACAGGCGTGAGCCACAGTGCCTGGCCCCGTTTGTTTTTTTTTAAGCAGAAAACTTTGAATCCACAGAATTACACCTGTCCTATTTGTGTGTATCATATTTCTTCTATTTTTTTTTTTTTTAGCTGGAGTCTCACTCTGTCACCCAGCCTGGAGTGCAGTGGCGCAATCTCAGCTCATTGCAACCTCCGCCTTCCAGATTCAAGCGATTCTTCTGCCTCAGCCTCCCGAGTAGCTGGGACTACAGGCGCACACTGCCACGCTTGGCTAATTTTTTGTATTTTTAGTAGAGATGGGGATTCACCGTGTTTCCCAGGCTGGTGTTGAACTCCTGACCTCAGGCGATTCACCCGCCTCGGCCTCTCAAAGTGCTGGGAGGTGTGAGCCACCGCGCCCGGCCCCGTATGTGTTCTATTTATGGCATCTAACAGGAACTTTATAATTTATCAACTACACTATTAAAACAGAAACACATTAAAAAAGCAGCAATAACAACACTGTATATTTTCTTGTAAAAGTCTCAAAGCCTATATTTCTATTAACAATGTCTTGTGTTTGTTTAGGACTTAAACATATCCAAACCAAAGCACTTTCTTCTTCTTTTTTGGGTTTTTTTTTTTTTTTTTGAGACAGGGTCTCCCTCTGTCACCCAAGTGGAGTGCAGTGGTGTAAAAATGGCTCAGTGCAGCCTGGACCTCCTGGGCTCAAGCAAGCTTCTTTGCCTCAGCCTCCCCAGTAGCTGGGGACACAGGTGTGTACCACCATACCTGGCTAGTTTTTAATTTTTTATAGAGATGGGGTCTTGCCATGTTGCCCAAGCAGGTCTCGAACTCATGGGCTCAAGCAATCCTCCTGCCTCAGCCTCCCAAAGTGATTGGATTACAGGCATGAGCCACCAACTCCAGCTGCAAAGCACTTTCAAATACATTATTGTATTTAATACAAATAAAGAAAATAAGAGATGCACACTTCCTGATTATCTCAGTAAGACCTATCTTGGAAACCATTAGGTTTTCAATTTTTGAAACTAAATTATCCTTTCTACACCTTGTTTCATTACCTTTCACAGTATCTCCAGATCTTTTTCCAGTTCCTTAGGCAATGTTAGCTCCTTTTCCTTAACTTTTTCTGTTTTAAATTTTTATTTATTTATTTTTTTGAGACGAGTCTCACTCTGTTGCCCAGGCTGGAGTGCAGTGGCACGATCTTGGCTCACTACAACTTTTGCCTCCCAGGTTCCAGCGATTCTCCTGCTTCAGCCTCCCAAGTAGCTGGGATTATAGGCACCAGCCACCACGCCCAGCTAATTTTTGTATTCTTAGTTGAGACGGGGTTTCACCACATTGGCCAGACTGGTCTCGAACTCCTGATCTCAAGCGATCCGCTTGCCTCGGCCTCCCAAAGTGCTGGGAGTACAAGCATGAGCCACCACGCCCAGCCAACTTTCTCTTTTTAAAAAGACTAGTCAAGTACAGTAGAGAAGGGGGAAAGAGTAGAACAAGAAGTTTGATCTGTGACTGTGAACAATTAACTCACTAATAGGCTGGGCGCGGTGGCTCACGCCTGTAATCCCAGCACTTTGGGAGGCTGAGGCAGGTGGATCATGAGGTCAGGAGATCAAGACCAACCTGGCTAACACGGTGAAACCCCATCTCTACTAAAAATACACACAAAAAAATTAGCTGGGCGTGGTGGCGGGCACCTGTAGTCTCAGCTACTAGAGATGCTGAGGCAGGAGAATGGCGTGAACCTGGGGGGCGGAGCTTGCAGTGAGCTGAGATGGTGCCACCGCACTCCAGCCTAGGCAACAGAGCAAGACTCTGTCTCACAAAAAAAAAAAAACAAACAACTCACTACTTTTGGACCAGCCTGACTTTCTGTATTTGACAACTCCTCTCATTTTTTCTTTTGTCCCAAAAAAGCCTTCCTGCCAAGGAGTGCGAGCTCTGTGGCCAACAGACCTGCATTCAATGTCTCAATGCCACAATTTACTTACTGGGCAACTTTGGCTCTATTTCCTCATCTGTAAAATGGAGATACTACTACCTAGAGTGAGAACAAAATCATACATGTTGCCATAAATGTGAAGTACTTAGTGGTCACTAAACGGGAGCATGTCAGATCTCTCAACTACAAGGCTGAGGAACTTTGGAATGACACACCACATACGCTGTGGTCTTATGACACAAACCCAGTCGGGGAACTGATTATTTCATGGGCCTTTGTTTTAGAGATTAGGGTGAAAAGGCATCTAGAACAGTGGCTTGTAAATTATTTTACTTGGTATGGTCCAATTTAAGAAGTACTTGATAAGCCATGACATTACTGAAAACATGTTATTTGGTGGGATCATAATTCTGGTCTGTGAAATCAGGTACTAAGGAGATCACTGTGATGCCAAAAATACAGCCTGACTTCCCAGCAGGCTCACACTGAAAGATAAAACCATCTTCAATGAAGTAAGTCCTGGTTTAAACATAAAATATCTTTTGGAATTATGTAATATAATTTAAAAAATCATGAAAGGATAACATCAAATTTACCCTTTGAAAATTGCCAGGCGTGGTGGCTCATGCCTGTAATCCCAGCACTTTGGGTGGCCGAGGCAGGAGGATGACCTGAGGTCAGGAATTCGAGACCAGCCTGGCGCCAATATGGCAAAACCCCGTCTCTACTAAAAATACAAAAAATTAGCCGGATGTGGTGGCGGGCACCGGTATTAACAGCTACTCGGAAGGCTGAAGCAGAAGAATCGCTTGAACCCGGGAGGCAGAGGTTAAAGTGAGCCGAGATTGCACCATTGCCCTCCAGCCTGGGTGACAGAGTGAGACCCTGTCCCCCCTCACCCCCCAAAAAATAAAAAAAGTAAAAAATAAAAATAATTGGTAGGTATACTTAGGAAGCTCCAATGAGATGGAATGCCTCCTGGCAGATCTGTTATTCCAAGGGCAGATCCATTTCCTGGGTCGTGGAGGCCTAAGTGATAGTGTCAGGGAAGTCCCTTTACTGTGAGCCAGAACTCCTGGAGGGAAATCGAGGAGCTGGAAAGACCTTAAAGGTTAACTATGCTGAAAAATGCGGCCTGCACAGTGCGCATGAAATGGGCTGGGGTCCCACGCGGAGGAGAGCGGGTTCCCTTCGGTCCTTTAAAAGTAGGGCTGGGGGGCTCGCGCCTGTGATCCCAGCACTTTGGGAGGAAGAGGAAGGAGGATCGCTTGAGGCCAGGAGTTCGAGACCAGCTTGGGCAACACAGTGAGACACCCCCCCCCCCCAACGTCTATTAAAAATAAACGAGTATCTCCGCAAAAGCCTAGCAAGGGCAGTGCTGACCCCTACTATGTGCCAGGCCTGAAACAGCACCTGATGCGTGCTCACAGCTCCATTCCGCTCAGTTATGTACATGAGGATCCTTCCGTTTCTCCTTGGGCCTCCGTGGAACCGTTTTCTCCAGGACGGTAGTCTCTCCTCTCCCCTGCCCTGAGTGCCTGAACAGCCCCAGGGCCGACCCACAGCACCTAGCGTAAACCAGGTCCCGAGAAAACTGAGCTTGGGTGTCAGGGCCGGCCCCACCCCACCGCCAGCACGGCCTCAGGTAAACTGGCTGCGCCACCCGGGGTCGCAAGCCGGGAAAAACCCAGGCGTCCCGGCTCGCAGTCCTCTCTCCGGAGCCTTTGACAGTCGTCGGCAGCCGTAGGGTTACCTGGCTTCTCCGCAGATGCTTACCTGGTCTCAGGACCCGACCCGTGCCCTCAACGTTCTAGGGAAACCCAAATCACCGCAGCGGAGGATTCGCAATCGCAATCCCTGATCTGCGCACGCGCCGTACTCTGATCGCGGTTTCCCTCATCTGAGGCTCATGTTTACTCACTGCGCATGCGAGAAACTGAAGCTTCTTTCCCTCAAGGCAGCGGCTGGCTCCCAGAGAGCCAATCAGAGAAGAGAGTTTCACAGCAATCCCGCCCCCTTGTCACTCCCCCGGGGTTTGACATCTGTCTTTGGTTGGAGCTGCGCGAGGGGGAAAGGCGAGGTGGACGCGCGCGCCATGCTCGGCTGTCTCCGCCTCCTTCCGGGCAACCAATCACTGGCGAGACGCCGGGCGCGCGCGCGCTCCCTCGGGTAACGGTCGCGAGAGGCCGCTTGCCTGACCCTGACATCGGCAGCGGGAGCGGCGGCCAGGTAAGTGGCCGCCAGCCTGCAGGGAGCTGTAGGCCGCTGGGGACAGGGGACGAGACTTAGGAGACACTGTCTTAGCGGCCCCTTGAATGTGGTGATGGGCTGGGGTGTGGGGAGACGGCTGCCGATCGGCCTGACCCCCTCGGAGCCCTTCGGCGTGTGGGAGCTCTGCCCGGCCGCGGTGCGTCTTTTCTAGACTCGGCGCCCTTGAGTGACACTCGCGCGGCCCAATCGCAGAGCGCCCTTCCCGAGGGGCGGGGGGTTTGTGGGTTTTTTTTTAAAATTTTCCCCCATTTTTTGCCAAGGTGCCCCGGCTTCCTTTTGGAATCGCTGTTGTAGTTGCAGGAGCGGTGGCTTTTCTCCGTCCTCCCTGCTTTCCGTAGCTTAGGCGACTGCATGGATTCTCCCTCTCCTTCCCACTTTGACCCGATAGCCACCACCAGCCATCGCGGGCTGACTGTGAGCGCCAGAATGTCAGGATCTGGCCTCATCCCCATCTGAAATCTCTTCCTCTCCCCCAGCCTCCCGTCAAGGCGGAGCGCCCAGTTAACTTTCATGTTTCATAACCACCAATCGTTTCTTTTCCCCAGCTCCCTTTTTTTTGCTAGGGGGTAGAGACGCCAAAAGCGTCATATCTTGTTGCTGGGAAATATAAAAGCTCTGCTCTTATATTCATTCTGTATCAATTTAAAAAAATTTTTTTTGCATTGTATATGTGGCTGTTTAAGGATTTTTCCCTTTTACTTCCCTGCCCTCCCCCCAGCACCTCCACCCCAATGGAGAAGCATCCTTGAATTTGTAGTGGTTTTCCATCTGGATCTGCATCCGGAGCTGGATTACCTTAGCAGGGGAAATAATAGATGGGGTTGCAGGTCCATCTCCCTGGAGAGCTTGTGTTTTCCTGGTATAACAGCATGGTGATTGGAATCCAGGTATTTCTGTTGCCAGTTGGAAGGGGCAGTCCTTGACTGTTTCAATGCCCCATTTGTCGTGGGTGATGGGCTGAGCCACTGGGGAAAAGTTCCATTTAGTTACGTCCGGTTACTCTTTGCATTCACTCCTGTCCCTGAAGGAAATGGTCCCTGTTTTTGTGTAATGCTTTATAAAAGTAGGCCCTAGAAAGTGGGAATCTAGCAGAAGCGGAATACTAGACAATATTCCTGTTGCACTCTCTAAGCTTTTCAAGTTTGTAAGCAGCTGAAGTTTTTTTTTTTCTTTTTTTCTCCTTTTTCCCTTGCTCCCTTGCTCTTTTATAAATGTATGAATTCCCCAGGAAGGAGGCATTTTGTTTGACCTGTTACAGCCAATTTGCCATGGTATATACCCAGCTTCACTGAAATTTTAGTTGGCCTGGCAAATAATTTTTTTATTTAGTTTTTTTATTTTTATTTTTATTTTTTAAGAGATGGGGTCTTGCTCTGTTGCCCAAGCTGGAGTGCAGTGGCAGGATCATAGCTCACTGCAGTCTTGAACTCCTGGGCTCAAGTGATCCTCCCACCTCAGCCTCCAGAGTAGCTGGGACATGCTCCCAGTAGCTGCAGGCAGGCTCCAGTGTGCCCAGCTGGTTTATTTTCTAAGAATAGCTGCACAGAGACAAAAGACCATGTATATAGTTCAAAATGTACTTCCAGACAATGGGGAAGCTATGGTTGTTAACAGTTTAATTGGCTCTTTTTAATACAAATTAAACATTAAGTAGTTCAGTTCTTCTTGTCTCTGTATAAGTCAACAAACATATATACTTGGTAGAATTTATTAAACAAATGAACAAGGCATGCAAGTATTCCAATTGTTACATAATAGAATTATATCTAGAACTTTCATTGTAAAGCCTGGCAAAATGCTTTGCGCTATAATCCCAGCTGCTCGGGAGGCTGAGCACTTGAGGCCAGGGAGTTGTAGATGAGCCTGGGCAACATAGCAAGGTGCTGTCTCTAAAAAAAAGAACCTTGATTATTAAACATATAAAAATCTGAAATATTACCTGAAAAAGGTGATGCTGCTTTTGCAAATAATCCTTAATGTAGATTTTTAATTGAGATACATAATTCACATACCATAAAATTCAGCCTTTTAAAAGTGTACAATTCAGTGGTTTTTAGTTCACAAGGTTGTGCAGCCATCACCACTACCTAATTCCAGAATTTTTTATCACCCCAAAAAGAAACTCCATACCAACTGCACTCACTCACATTCTCTCCTTCCCCCAGCTCCTGGCAGCCATTTGTCTATGAATTTGCCCATTCAAGATATTTCATATCAATGAAATCATATACTCTGTGGTCTTTTGTGACTGGCTTTTTTTACTTAGCATACTATCTTCAGTGTTCATCTGTGTTGTAGCATGTGTCTTTTTATGGCTGAATTCTATCCTGTTCTATGGATATGCTTCATTCGTTTATCCATTTATCCATTGATGGACATTTGGGTGGTTTCTACATTTTGATTATTTGAATACTGTTGCTATCCTTAATGGAGATCTGTATGAAAGAAGTTAAGGTTTCCAAAGTTACGTAAAAACAGTTGCTAGGTTTAGTGGCTTTTTATAGTAGTATTTTTTTCCCCCGTTCATTTTCAGACTCTCTTGGAAGTTTAGGATATTTCACAGTTCTGAATGTTAGCCACTGAAAATGCCAGTAGACGATGAAGCCTCTGAAGATGACACGGATTCACTTTCCTCAAACAGTCCAAGAACATTTATTTTCCAATAAGAGAATATAACAATTTCTGTACACTATGGAAGAGTTTGACTTGGTGAAAACCTTACACAAAACTTCATCTTCTGTAGAATCTGATAAAAATTCTCTTCATTCTCTTGGACTGAACTTAAATACTGATAGGTAAGAATGGGATTTAAAAAAAAGTAACAAATCAAAATAACCTTATTTGCATACGTTTACTAAATTATCCAAATAGTGTCATAGTTACTGATTTGAATTATTATTATTATTGTTTTTTAACCCATAATCAAGAATGTTCAGGGAGGCCGGGTATGGTGGCTCATGCCTGTAATCCCAGCACCTTGGGAGGCTGAGGTGGGTGGATCACCTGAGGCCAGGAGTTGGAGACCAGCCTGGCTAACATGGTGAAACCTCGTCTCTACTAAAAATACAAAAATTAGCCAGGTGCGGTGGCACGCGCCTGTAGTCCCAGCTACTCAGGAGGCTGAGGCGGGAGAATCACTTGAACCCAGGAGGCAGAGGTTGCAATGAGCCAAGATTGCGCCACTGCACTCCAGCCTGGGCGACAGAGCGAGACTCTGTCTCAAAAAAAAAAAAAAAAAAAAAAAAAAAAGAATGTTCAGGGACAGTTGTTTAAGTCAGGAATAGGTTTAGTCTTTTCACGTTTTTCATTTCTCTCAGAGATATGTACTTTTGCATGGAAAGCATTCTGAAAAAGAACTTGTTTTGCTTGTTTTACTTTCCTTTACAATTTTGTTTGTTTTTGGTAAATTACAAGCATATCTTTAACATTTAGTTGCCTAAATATTATTTCTACATTTTCAAATGATTGGGACAAATGATGTTTTATGTTGCAGAAATACTTCACCAATGTGGGAAGTAGCAATTAAAGTTGAGTATTAGGAAGTTAAGACAAAAAACAGACTCTAAGTAGACAAAATAGTGGACCAACTAGATGTTATCAAAGTGTGTTTTATGCATTTTATTTATTTTTTAAAATGCATTTTATTTTTTAAGCTATCCTATGATCGGTTTGTTTTTATTTTTTAATGGTCTTAACACAGATCATGGTTAGTTTGTTTTTCATCAGAGCCTGTTTACTTTCCATTTGCACATAGTCTGACAAGCTTGGTTATTGGGTTTCTAAATTTCTAGTAGTGTAGAAACAGCAAAGAGGCAAGGACTGTAAGAGAGGAGAGCATCTATAAACAGCAGGTACAAGAAAGGAAAACAGCAGTTTTGGGGGCCTTACTGGTAAAGGGGCTAGGAGCTTTAAACACAGTAGGTCTTGAAGAAATTGTGTATTATAAATAAATACATTTGTTAAAAAGTTGTTAATTCTCTGCCCTTTTCAGGAGGAATTTAAGGCAGCTTACGTGGGTATATAAAACAATGGGGGTGGGGAGTTGTAAAAAACAAAGGAATATGTGAAATAAAACAAGAAAAGGAAATTTTAAAAGGCACAGGAAATGGTCCTACAGTAATCTGTATGCACTTGCGGAAAGTTGGCCACGCATTTTGGTTCTTGTATTACTTGGTGGTCCCTTTAAAGTACACTTCTAGAAGACATTCCTGTTAGAACAGTGTTTGATTTGGCTGGAGGAAGCTAACTGTGCCTTGCTAGTGAAAATTAGGCAATTAAACTTGTCTCCCTTTTCATTGTGACTGGCAGTTAAATTGGCCACATTTAAACTCGATTATTACAGCTATGTAAAATCCTTTACTGATAACATATATTCTTTCCTTTGAATTTTTTTTTTTTTTTTTGACGGAGTCTCGCTCTGTCGCTAGGCTGGGGTGCAGTGGTGCGATCTCAGCTCATTGCAGTCTCCGCGTCCTGGGTTCAAGGGATTCCCCTGCCTCAGCCTCCTGATTAGCTGGGACTACAGGCACGCACTACCACACCCAGCTAATTTTTTGTATTTTAGTAGAGATGGGGTTTCACCATGTTGGCCAGGACGGTCTCGATCTCCTGACCTCGTGATCTGCCCGCCTTGGCCTCCCAAAGTGCTGGGATTATAGGCGTGAGCCATTGTGCCTGTCCTCCTTTGAATTTTTAGTAATATTTTCACTGGTCCTAACTATTATTTTACTGTTATTTTCATTTTTTTAAACAAATTATTTGTGAAAGAAAGCAGGATATCAAGCAGTAAATAAATGAAAATGATCTTTTGGTGACTAGATTTTAAGTACATTTTAATGTCCTGAAATATATTATCTGTTTATAAAACAAATCCAAAATAACTGAAGTTTGGAAAAGCAGTACTCCTGGAAAGAATCAGAGCTGTTTTATGCACTGAGTAGGCTAAATAAGTCCTGAAAATTTGCTGCTAATTTGCTTGGCACAACTTTTATTCAGAGATAGTGCAGAGATAAGCATCAGCTTATCGTACCAAATTAAGGGTATCCAGTGAACAAGATTTGACTGTCATTTGGGGCAGTGGAGAAAGAATCCCCACTGCACAATGAAGGGCTGTTCTTAAAGTTGGGGGAAATAATCCTCTGGAATAGCTGAGATCAGAGAAGCTGGAAATTAATCTTATTGTTTAGCACAGACTTTTTTTATTTTCTGCTGATTCTTCGGAGTGTTCTCTCACTTTTGGAGAAGGTCTTCCTGTTGTGTTCTTAAAAAGAATACAGTGAGGTCTTTTTACTGGCCTTTTCCTTTTGTGGACCATCTTGTGATCACATTTTGAACAAATGAGGTGCCATTAGAAGGATTAAATGTCAGTGGTTTTGTACTGCTCTGCTAAATCTTGAACTGCTGAATTATTCAACACTTTGATAGAGTGAAGAAAACCATTTGAATTATTTATGTTTCAACAGAAGTAGTCCCCACCTTAGTACAAATGGGGTATCCTCTTTCTCAGGGAAGACCAGACCATCTGTAATTCAAGGTACAGTTGAAGTCCTAACTTCTTTAATGCAAGAGCTACAAAACAGTGGAAAGACTGATTCGGAACTTTGGAAAAACTGTGAGGTATCTAATTTTGTTTTATTTTTGGAATTTTAAAATAATTATATTAATACATACCTCTACTAAACTCTAAATTATTAGAAATTTATGTCCTGAAAAGCATGACACTTTTAAGTTAATGCTAAAGTGGTCAAGTATATTAATTTGGGAATGATATTGAATGAATGGGAAAAAGGTGATCAAAAGTATTTTTTAACAATATATTACTGATTAGACATACTAATTTGTATATTAAATATGAACTAAAACATTGTCTTGGTTCAGAGACCTGAGAATCCCAAAATTATTAAAATTGTTACTAATTGTAATGTTGTCAGTAACTTATATGGAATTGTCATCATTTTGAAAAACTAAATCCACTTTGAAATATTTTCAATGTTCTAATTAGAAATTGAAGCTTCTATTTGGTACCTTACCGTATTCAGCTGTGATACATTGCATTATATTGTTTTCAGATCAGTGGTTCTTTCTTTGGTTCATAGGTTAAATTGTGATATAAAAATGTAACAGTTAAAAGAATACTTACATGGCCGAGCCTGTACAGTGGCTCATGCCTATAGTCCCAGCACTTTAGGCGGCCAAGGTAGGAGGTTTGGTTGAGGCCAGGAGTTTGAGACTAGCCTGGGCAAGATAGCGAGACCCTGTCTCTACAAATATAAATACATAAATAAATTAGTTGGGCATGGTGGCACGGTGTCTGTAGTCCTAGCTACTTGGGAGGCTGATGTGGGAGGATCACTCGAACCCAGGAAGTCAGGGTTGCAGTGAGCTATGATCACAGCACTACACTCCAGCCTGGGTGACAGACTGAGACCCTGTCTCTCTCTATATATAAAAAAAGAGAACCTGTAATCCTAGCACTTGAGGCAGAGGTGGATAGCTTGTGCCCAGGAGTTTGTGACCTGCTTGGGCACATAGCAAGACCCCCTCAGTTAAAAAAAAAACAAAAAAACTTATATATAAATTTTGTTTCATAGGATAATGCTCAAGATAGACTTTCCTAAGGCTGGATTTGATAGTTTTTTATAGAAATGTTTAAACCATTATTAATTCTTAGAAAGCACTAGATCTTGTTTTAAACGTTAATTATACTTTTAGAAGCATAATTTGTGTTATTTTTTAGAATATAGAGTAAGTGAAATGAAAGATTACCTGGTTCAAGAATTCAAAAGCATCAACTGCTAAGTGTAATTATTTATATCCATTATCCATAATTATTGAAATTATAAAAAAGTATTACTATATGCTTAAAAAAATTGAGTTTTCAGTTTTTATACTTTATGCTTGTTTGCATGTAATAATCAGTATGCACTAACATGAAAGACCTTTAAAAATGCCCCTGCAAATGCAATTGAAAATGGAATGTTTATTAAGTATATTAAATGTTTCCCCTAATGTATCTACTCATTAGTTTTTTGTTTATTTGTTTGTTTGTTTCTGAGACAAAGTCTCGCTCTGTTGCCCAGGCTGGAGTGCGGTGGTGTGATCTCGGCTCACTGCCATCACTGCCTCCCAGGTTCCAGTGATTCTCCTGCCTCAGTCTCCCGAGTAGCTGAGATCACAGGCAAGCGCCACCATGCCCAGCTAATTTTTGTATTTTTAGTAGAGAAGGGGTTTTGCCATGTTGGCCAGGCTGGTCTTGAACTCCTGACCTCAGGTAATCTGCCTGCTTTGGCTTCCGAAAGTGCTGGGATTACAGGCATGAGCCACCGTGGCTGGCCCTCATTAGCTTTTGATAACTGAATTAACATGCTTTAGGACAAAGGAGGCATTGCCACAATGTAGTTTAACTTCTGGAAAATTTGTATTTAACTAGAAATTGTTACTTTTAATAATTTGAAATCAACATTTTTTTTTGACATCAGCATCTTAAGTCAGAATCAGAATATATTCCCCGCCCTACCTCTCCCCTCCCTCCCTTCCTTCCTTCCTTTTCTTTGTTTCTTTTTCTTCTCTTTCATTCTCTCTCTTTTTTTTTTTTTTTTTTTTGAAATAGGGTCTCATTCTGTCATCCAGGCTGGAGTGCAGTGGCACAATCTCTGTTCACTGTACCTTCAACCTCTTGGGCTCAAGCCATCTTCCCAGCTCAGCCTCTCAAGTAGCTGGGACTACAGGTGCACACCACCATGCCCAGCTAATTTTTGTATTTTTTGTTGAGACAAGGTTTTGCTATGTTGCCCAGGTTAGTCTTGAACTCATGAACTCAAATGATCCACCCACCTTGGCCTCCCAAAGTGCTGGAATTACAGGCATGAGCCGCTGTGCCCAGCCTCTGAGCTCTCTTTTTATAACAGCTTTCAAAATAACATCAATTTATATTATCCTGAAATGAAGTTCATAGGTAATATAACCTACCTGTACCCACTTTAAAAAATCAATGTACTATCCTAAATGTGACATAAAGGAGAAATAAAAAACTTACAGTAAAATAACATGTATTTGGATATATCCATGTCAGGCACATGTTCATTAGAAGACATAATGAAGTAGTCATATTTACCTGTATGTAGACTCACTGTGAATTCAGCAGCTGAACACAGATCGATATAGCTATGGTGTGTTGATGATCCAGGTATTGTGTACGGCACCTCCACTGGTGACATGCTTTTCTGAAAGGGTGACCAACTTCTCATGAGATTTTGAAACTTAAGTTTGTTTTGATGTTATGAATACTGTGCGAAATATTTATTGTTTTGTAACATAAAATGGACACAGGACAATTCTTCATCGTGGGGGACTGCCCTATGATCTGCATGCCTGGACCCTGCCCACTAAATGCCAGTGATGTTCCCCCAGCTTTGTCATGACTGTGACCTCATATATTTCCAAATGGAGTTCCTTCCCCATTGAGATCACTGCATCATATTTAAATTTAAAACTTAGGCCTGTAATCCCAGCACTTTGGGAGACCGAGGCGGGTGGATCACTTGAGGTCAGGAGTTAGAGAACAGCCTGGCCAACATGGTGAAACCGTGTCTCTACTAAAACATATAAAAATTCGACCGGGTGCAGTGGCTCACGCCTGTAATCCCAGCACTTTGGGAGGCTGAGGTGGGCGAATCATGAGGTCAGGAGATCGAGACCATCCTGGCTAATACGGTAAAACCCCGTCTCTACTAAAAATACAAAAAAATTAGCCGGGCGTGGTGGCGGGTGCCTGTAGTCCCAGCTACTTGGGGGCTGAGGCAGGAGAATGGTGTGAACCCAGGAGGCAGAGCTTGCAGTGAGCCAAGATCACACCACTGCACTCCAGTCTGGGCAACAGAGCAAGACTCCGTCTCAAAAAAAAAAAAAAAAACCAAAACTATATATATAAATTAGCTGAACATGGTGACACATGCCTGTAATCTCAGCTACTTGGGAGGCTGAGGCACGAGACTTGCTTTAACTCGGGAGGTGGAGGTTGCAGTGAGCCCAGATCATGCCACTGCACTCCAGCCTGGGCGAGAGAGTGAGAGACTCCGTCTCAAAAAAAAAAAAAAAAAATAAATAAATAAGTAAATAAAAATCCTTTTAGCCACCTACGAGATATTATTATTCCCATTTTATAAAGTGGGAAACTGAGGTACAAATTAATTTGTCCAGGACCCCACGAGTTTTTCGTGGAGAGCTTGGGGCAGGGGTAGGAGACAGAGTTCACAAAGTGAGCATTTAAGAGACTTTCTGATGTGGCAAATGCTCTGAAGGAAACAAATAGGATGACAAGAAAGAAAGGAACTGTTAGGATGGTTTGAGAAGATGATAATTAGGCTGAAATTGCAGGATGGGAAGACAGCAGTCATGGTGAGAGCTGTGCAGGAGCTCACGAGGTGGCGGGCACAGCAGGTGCTCAGCTGTGAGGCGGGAGACAATTTTGGCATGCTCAAGAACAGAGGATGCCCGTGAGGCAGGTGCGTAGCCAGCAAGGGACAGAGAGCTGGGCCGAAGTGGGGAGGTGCGTAGGAGCCAGACGATGCAGAGCCGTCTACGGAGAGCTTGGGAGTGGAAAGATGCTGAAAGGCTTTACACAGGCAGGTAGTTTTCATAGCCACTTCCTGATGTTGTGTATTGCTGCATGTGGTCTGTGGCTGAAAGTTTCCCAGCCTTGAGGCTGAATGTAGCCTTCTGTAGAACTCCCTGCTCCCTTGGTGTGGCACACTGGCATACTCTAGCTATGAGAGTGCTGATGGCTCTTGGGATTCGGGATGGATCATGACCTAAAAAGGGCTCTTTTACACTGGAGGAATTGTTCTGGGAAATATTAAGTCAAAAAATTATTTTTAACTAACATATTTTATAATTTAATAGACCAGGTGGTTACAGCTATTCAATTTGGTGGAGAAACAATGCCAAGAACAGATAGTTGCCCAGCAGGAGCAGTTCCACAACCAAATTCAAGTAAGTTATCATTTACATTGATTCCTTTTTTATATACATATACATATACATACATACATATATATATACACACACACACATATATAGAAATGGAGTCTCACTCTTGTCGCCCAGGTTGGAGTGCAGTGGCTTGACCTCAGCTCACTACAACCTCTGCCTCCCGGGTTCAAGCCATTCTCCTGCCTCAGCCTCCCGAGTAGCTGAGATTACAGGCACCCGCCAACACGCCCGGCTAATTTTGGTATTTTTAGTAGACATGAGTTTCGCCATGTTCGCCAGGCTGGTCTTAAACTCCTGACCTCAGGTGATCCACCCGCCTCGGCCTCCTGTCCAGCCCTTTTTTCATTTTATTTTTATTTATTTTTTTTGAGATGGAGTCTCACTCTGTTGCCCAGGCTGGAGTGCAATGGCATGGTCTTGGCTCACTGCAACCTCTGCCTCCCAGGTTCAAGCATTCTCCTGCCCCAGCCTCCTGAGTAGCTGGGAATACAGGTGTGTGCCACCATACCTGGCTAATTTTTGTATTTTCGGTAGAGACAGGCTTTCACCGTGTTGGCCAGGCTGGTCTGGAACTTCTGACCTCTTGATCTGCCCGCCTCGACCTCCCAAAGTGCTGGGATTACAGGCGTGAGCCACCACACCTAGCATCCTTTGTTATATTTGTAAGAAAAAAATACGTTATATCAATTTTTTTTTTGAGACAAGGTCTCACTCTGACACCCGGGCTGGCGTGCAGTGACACGATTTTAGCTGACTGCAACCTCTGCCTCCTGGGTTCAAGAAATTCTTCTGCCTCAGCCTCCTGAGTAGCTGGAATTACAGATGCACACCACCATGTCTGGCTAATTTTTAGTAGTCACAGTTTGACCATGTTGGCCAGGCTGGTTTTGAGCTCCTGACCTTGTGATCTGCCCACCTCAGCCTCCCAAAGTGCTGGGATTACAGGTGTGAGCCACCGTGCCTGGCCACCAGCCTCAATTTTGTTTATAAACTAAAGATAAAGCATCACATTATCTTTAGAATAATATCTCACCATGTTTTGAAACATGCTATTCTTGTAACAGTCATAAAAATATGATGTTTAATATACTTTCTTACCCAAATCTGTAACTTTTTATTTCCAGCATATACAGGAGGAGATAAAAAATTTAGTCAAATTACAGACTAGTAGTGCTTCCTTGGCTTCCTATGAAGGAAATTCTTCAAACAAACAAGTATCTTCGGAAAGTCAAATGGGTTTTTTTTCTGAAAGCAGTGAGAGAAATGAATCTGTTATCCATTATCCTGAATCCACAGAACCTGAAATAGAGCAAGAAATGTCCACGTCACAACCAGACTGCAATGTGGATAGTTGCTCAGTAAGCAGTGGATATGGCACATTTTGTATCTCAGAATTAAATCTGTACAAATCTAAAGACCCTAAGGAGTTCATGGAGCACGTAAATGTTCCCAAAGGACAGTATGTATCACCTGCAGTGCCGGCTGCGTCACTTGTAGATGGTGTGAAAAATGAGAATTTTTATATACAGACTCCTGAAGAGTGTCATGTGTCTTTAAAGGAAGATGTATCTATTTTTCCTGGTGAATTTGAACATAATTTTCTTGGTGAAAATAAGGTTTCTGAAGTATACAGTGGGAAAACAAATAGGTAAGTAGAATTTCCATCATTCGAAGGGAGTTTATTACATTTAGAATCTAGCATTCCTTTTAATGGACTATAATAGAATGAGATGTATTTGAACATTTATCAGTTTGTTGCCTGTAGAAAATTGAAATAAACAAAGCACACTATATTCTAATGACACTGACTTTCTTCCCATCTGTAATGTTGTAAGACTACTAAACTCTTAAGGTCAGAAGCTTTGCCAGAAAATAGAAAAGATATTTTTAGCAGACAGGACTGTATCAATAGTGGAAGTTTGTCACACATGTTCATGTAATTTGAACAATTTTTTTTTTTTAAAGGTGGGGGTCTTGCTTTGTTGCCCAAGCTGGTGTGCCGTGGTGCAATCATAGCTCACTGCAGCCTAAAATTCCTGGGCTCAAGTGATCCTCCTGAGTAGTTAGGACTGTGAGCACGTGCTATGTTACCATGTCCAGCTGAAACCGAAAATTATATACAGGGTTACCCAATTTTATGTTTTTTTTTTTTTTTTTCTAATTTTTGTGTATATATATATATATATATATATATATATATATATATATATATATTTTTTTTTTTTTTTTAGTAGAGATGGGGTTTCGCCATGTTGGCCAGGCTGGTCTCGATCTCCTGACCTCAGGTGATCTGCCCACCTCAGCCTCCCAAAGTGCTGGAATTACAGGCGTGAGCCACCACACCTGGCCTGTTTTGTTTTTTTTTGAGATGGAATCTTGCTCTGTCTCCCAGGCTGGAGTGCAGTGGCACAATCTCAGCTCACTGCAACCTCTGCCTCCCTGGTTCAAGTGATACTCCTGCCTTAAGCCTCCTGAGTAGCTGGGACTACAGGTGTGGGCCACCACACCCGGCTAATTTTTGTATTTTCAGTAGAGACAGAGTTCCACTTTGTTGGCCAGGCTGGTCTGTCTCCTGACCTCAGGTGATCTGCCCGCTTCGGCCTCCCAAAGTGCTGGGATTACGGTGTGAGCCACCATGCCTGGCCCCAATTCTATGTTTTTTATTTTCTTTTTTCTAGTCTGTATCCTGCTGAATGTTTTTGTTTGTTTCTTTTGTTCTGTTTTTATTTATTTTTTGAGATGGAGTCTCGCTCTGTCACTCAGGCTGGAGTGCAGTGGTGCGATCACAGCTCACTGCAACCTCTACCTCCCGGGTTCATGTGATTCTCCTGCCTCAGCCTCGTGAGTAGCTGGGACTACAGGCATGTACCACCACGTCTGGCTAATTTTTGTATTTTTAGTAGAGACGGGGTTTCGCCGTGTTGGCCAGGCTGGTCTCGAACTCCTGAGAGTTTAGTAGTCTTACAACATCTGCCCACCTTGGCCTCCCGAAGTGCTGGGATTACAGGCGTGAGCTACTGCGCCCAGCCTGAATGTTTTTTATGTATAAGAAGAATTTTTATAAATTTAGTGACGTTTCATGACAAAGGAGGCTTTTTAGTAAACTGTGGCTGAATGTTTGTAAAACAAATAATCCTTAAAAATTTCATAATTTATCCCAAGTTTTTAGTTTCATATCCCTGAATTGTGTCATCTAAAGCAACACAAATCTTATGTATGTTCAAGTATAATGACTGATTTATGCCAACAAATACGCTCTCATTGTAGAGATACATTTAGCACATGGAAGGGCAAATGTGGTGGTTTTTGTTCTAGTCTATGGCTACAGACTTTGTGTATTATTAGTCACCGTTAGTCTTTTTTTTTTTTTTTTTTTTTGAGATGGAGTCTCGCTCTGTTGCGCAGGCTGGAGTGCAGTGGCGCGATCTCGGCTCACTGCAAGCTCTGCCTCCCGGGTTCACGTCGTTCTCCCGCCTCAGCCTCCTGAGTAGCTTTTAGTAGAGACAGGGTTTCGCCATGTTAGCCAGGATGGTCTCGACCTCCTGACCTTGTGATCCTCCCGCCTCGGCTTCCCAAAGTGCTGGGATTACAGGCGTAAGCCACCGCGCCAGGCCAGTCACTGTTAGTCTTTTTGTTTACTTTGCCTTTGATAATAAGAAATTGAAAAAAGTAATGTAGGTGAATTAATAAAAATTCATTATCTTACCACTATTAGAAAAAACAACTGGCTGGGTGCAGTGGCTCAAACTTGTAATCCCAGCAGTTTGGGAGGCTGAGACGGGTGGATCACTTGAGCCCAGGAGTTCGAGATCAGCCTGGGCAACATGGCAAGACCCTGTCTCTACAAAAAAAATACAAAAATTAGCTGGGTGTGGTGGTGCCCGCTTGTGGTCCCAGCTACTTGGGAGGCAGAGGTGGGAGAATCACCTGAGCTGAGGAAGGTCAGGCTTCCTGACCTTGTGCAATCCTGTGATTGCACCACTGCCACTCCATTCTAGCCTGGGTGACAGAGAGGGTCTCTAAAAAAAAATAAAAAAGAAGAAAAACAAAAACAACTGAAAGCAACTGGTGGTTAGCTTTATATGTGAAGTATCTAAAGAAATAATTTTGGAACCCAGTGTGGTGGCTGATGCCTGTAATCCCAGCACTTTGGGAGGCTGAGGCGGGCAGAGGTCAGGAGCTTGAGACCAGTCTGGCCAACATGGTAAAACCCCATATCTAGTAAAAATACAAAAATTAGCTGGGCGTGGTGGTGCGTCTGTAATCGCAGCTATTCAGAAGACTGAGGCACGAGAATTGCTTGAACCTAGGAGATGGAAGTTGCAGTGAACTGAGATTGCGCCACTGTACTCCAGCCTGGGCGATACAGCGAGACTCTTGTCTCAAAACAAAAAAGTAATTTTGGTTTTCTTTTCTTAAATAGTACTGCTATAACATCATGGGCACAAAAACTGAAGCAGAACCAACCAAAGAGACCACATGTAGAAGATGGAGGTTCAAGATCTAAACAAGGAAATGAGCAAAGCAAGAAGACACCAATTGAGAAAGTAGGTGACAAGTCACTTTCCCTGCGGGCTCCAGTACTGATGATTATGTGGGTTTAGTACACGCTCATGAACAAAACTCTTGTGCCCTTTCTTTTGTATTGTTAATTTGTTCATTTATACATTTTTTTATAATTTTTTTGAGACGGGAGTTTCGCTCTTGTGGCCCAGGCTGGAGTGCAATGACGTGATCTCGGCTCACTTCAACTTCCACCTCCCAGGTTCAAGTGATTCTCCTGTCTCATCCTCCCCAGTACCTGGGATTACGGTCGTGTGTCACCATGCCTGGCCAATTTTTTTTTTTTTCTTTTGAGACGGAGTCTCGCTCTGTCGCCCAGGCTGGAGTGCAGTGGCGCAATCTCGGCTCACTGCAAGCTCCGCCTCCCAGGTTCATGCCATTCTCCTGCGTCAGCTTCCCGAGTAGTTGGGACTACAGGCGCCCGCCACCACGCCCAGCTAATTTTTTGTATTTTTAGTAGAGACGGGGTTTCACCATGTTGGCCAGACTGCTCTCGAACTCCTGACCTCAGGTGATCCACCCACCTTGGCCTCCAAAAGTGCAGGGATTACAGGCATGAGCCACTGTGCCTGGCCCGTTTATACATCTTTCTTTTGGTGTTTCAGAGGTTTAGAAATAATGATTTGCTGTAAGTGTTTCTTCTTTAGTAGGCTACAAATCAAAGCTAATAAAGGATAAAATATTATGAAAATGAATCATTTGCAAAGGTCCTATTTCTCTTTATACTGCAAATGTTTACATTTAGCCAGAGAGTAATCCATTTAATTGTTTAAAATAAACTTTCAAATAATTTATATTATTATTAAGTTGTAAGAAGTAATACTGTAATCTTAAAGTTGAGGCTGGGCCAAGTGACTCATGCCTGTAATCCCAGCACTTTGGGAGGCCGGGGTGGGCAGATCACGAGGTCAAGAGATCGAGACCATCCTTGTCAACATGGTGAAACCTCATCTCTAACTAAAAATACAAAACTTAGCCAGGTGTGGTGGCATGCGCCTGTAGTCCCAGCTACTCGGGAGGCTGAGGCAGGAGAATCACTTGAACTGGGGAGACGGAGGTTGCAGTGATCCAAGATCACACCATTGCACTCCAGCCTGGCAAAAGAGCAAGATTCCTTCTAAAAAAAAAAAGGTTGAAATTTGAACAGTTCTGGCCGGGCGCAGTGGCTCACGCTTGTAATCCCAGCACTTTGGGAGGCTGAGGCGGGTGGATCACGAGGTCAGGAGATCGAGACCACAGTGAAACCCCGTCTCTACTAAAAATACAAAAAATTAGCCGGGCGTGGTGGCGGGCGCCTGTAGTCCCAGCTACTTGGAGAGGCTGAGGCAGGAGAATGGCGTGAACCTAGGAAGCGGAGCTTGCAGTGAGCCAAGATTGCGCCACTGCACTCCAGCCTGGGCGACAGAGTGAGATTCCGTCTCAAAAAAAAAAAAAAAAAGAAATTTGAACAGTTCTGAATTTATAATCCAAATTGTGAGAGATTAAATGTTGAAATTCTGTATGGCCCTTTTGCTAACCTAGCAGCTACTTTAATTAAGAGATTATAGATATTGAGTAAGGTTTTTAAAAAATTATTTAAATTTGAGTTTCAGATAATTCAGATTTTAAACATTTCTTTTATTTATTTATTAATTTATTTATTTTTTTGACATGGAGTCTTGCTCTGTTGCCCAGGCTGGATTACAGTGACATAATCTCAGCTCACTGCAACTTCTGTCTCCTGGGTTCAAGCGATTCTCCTGCCTTGGCCTCCTGAGTAGCCGGGACTATAAGCGCATGCCACCATGCCTGGCTTATTTTTGTATTTTTGGTAGAGATGGGGTCTCGCCATGTTGGTTAGGCTGGTCTTGAACTCCTGACCTCAAGTGATCCACTCACCTCAGCCTCCCAAAGTGCCGGGATTATAGACGTGAGCCACTGTTCCTGGCCAAAAGAAATTTTTTTTTTTTTTTTTTTGAGACGGAGTCTCGCTCTGTCACCCAGGCTGGAGTGCAGTGGCGCGATCTCGGCTCAGTGCAAGCTCCGCCTCCTGGGTTCACGCCATTCTCCTGCCTCAGCCTCTCCGAGTAGCTGGGACTACAGGCGCCTGCCATCACGCCCGGCTAATTTTTTGTATTTTTAGTAGAGACGGGGTTACACCGTGGTCTCGATCTCCTAACCTCGTGATCCACCCGCCTCGGCCTCCCAAAGTGCTGGGAATACAAGCGTGAGCCACCGCGCCCGGCCTAAGAAATTTTTTTAAAATATATTTTTGTAGAGACAGAGTCTCACTATGTTGCCCAGGCTGGTCTCAAACTCGTGGCTTCAAGTGATCCTCTTGCCTTGGCCTCCCAAAATGCTGAGATTACAAGCATGAGCCACTGTGCCTGGCCAGATAATTTTTATTATGCCTGTATAGCCCTTATTGCTCTAAATTTGTCACAGAATAGCATTGTTTAGTATAATACATTGAAATGGCAAAATCAGGTCCCTCTACCAACCCAATACCTTTAGAAACTGGCCATGTCTTACCATCCTGAACATGGTCTTTTTGTCATCCTATGAAAAAGATCTATTAAAGAGAGCATAAGAAGATAGTCCTACAGCCTTCATAAGGCATTGTTTATTCTTCTTTCAATAAATTTTATTTCTTCAATTTAGGCTTCCTGATATCACCATTCTTTGTACTTTTTCAGATTTATATTGAAGAGGAGGGAAGTGAAGGTAAATGAAGCTCTATGAACCACAAAAGCTTCTGTGGCCTAGGAAAGCCCTTTAGTACTGTGTTGCTAGTTTTATTCTAGAAAAGCCCTTTGGTACTATATTGATAGCTCTAGAAAAGCCATTCAATACAGTGTTGTTAGTTTTTTTCTTTTATTTTGAGACAGAGTCTCGCTCTGTTGCCCAGTGGCGCAATCTCGGCTTACTGCAACCTCTGCCTCCCGGGTTCAAGTGATTCTCCTGCCTCAGCCTCCTGAGTAGCTGGGATTACAGGCATGTGCCACCATGCCTGACTAATTTTTTTGTATTTTTAGTAGAGACGGGATTTCACCATGTTGGCCAGGCTAGTCTTGAACTCTTGACCTCAGGTGATCCACCTGCCTCGGCCTCCCAAATGCTGGGATTACAGGCATGAGTCACTGGTTAGTTCTATTTTAGAAAAGCCATTTAGCATTGTGTTCTGTTTTAGAAAAGTCATTTAGGTACTGTGTTGGTAGGTCTATTTTAGAAAAGCCCTTTGGTTTAGAACTGTGTTGGTAGTTCTATTCTGTTGACTCTCTATGCCATCAAGGATGGTGTATCCTTGTTTGGTATGACAGCAAAAAACATTTGGAGACGGGTAAAAATTGCTTTTTCTCATTGGGATAGATTGGCATAAAGCGAGAATGTTTTCATACACAATAGTTCCTTTTCTTCTGTTTTTCCTAAGATTACACCTCTTCTTGTGCAGACTTCCGCTTCTGATAAACTTTGGCCTTGTGGTTATGTACTCAGTGGGTTCGCCGATGTTCTTGCTGTCCTTTGTGATTGTAGCTCAGTATATGCCACGTAGCACCGTGGTTCTGCCTTTGCTGCACATTAGACTCACCTGAGGAGATTTAAAACTCTACTTCTCCTGGCTTCCAAACCCAGGTGCTGACCTGTGTTTTGGGACTTTTAATCAGGTGTTGCTGATGTGCGGTAGAGTCTAGGAGCTGCTGGTTAATTAGGCCACCGCCTAATTTTTCTTCTCTATTCAGTGGAGAATCAGACCAGCTGCCCATGGTCTGGCCCTGCCTTTGAAATGCTCTTCTGCTCACATCTTCTACCTCTTGCGATCATAGGGCAGAAAGTGGAGGCAGTGAGGAGGCAGTGATTCCCTCTGAGTCTTTCTTTGATCATCTCCTGGACAAGTTTTAGTTTTCCTTTTTTTGGGTAACTGAAATATTCAGTATTAAATTACTAGGGGAAATCAAGTTTCTTTGATATTTCTGAACCCTAAATGATTTCGAGCTCATGGTGGTTGGTGAATCAGAGACGCGCCCCCGCCCCCCCCCCCACCCCCGCCGAAATGCATTTCTTGAGTGATTCTGGATTCACAAAAGTTAGAACTTTCCTCTTTATTTAGTTCTTTTTCTTCTCTCATTGGTTTCAGTTTCAGTCTAAAGCAGAGAATGCTTGTTACCAGGATTTTCTTCTGATCCAATTTTCTTTTTATGCAATGGTAGTTTATTTTGGGTAAATAGTGCCTTTGAAGTAATTTTGTAATTGCATATTGTTTAGCAAAAGGGTTTTCCAGGGAGGGCTTGAGTTGCTCTTTGTTTGCTTGGTCCTTTGTCTTGGACAGACTCGACTATCCCATTTCACAGGCTGAGGGGCTTCCGTGGTGGTTTTTCAGATGGGCTAATAGATGGTGACTAAAACTCATTAAGGTCCTTGTGCTAAGCTTAGGCTGGCTTCTTGGACTAAGAGGGTTTATATTTAGAAGGGCTTTTCATTGCACCCTACTTTTATTTTTAATTAAAAGCTGGGCCTGTTTTCTTCAGTGGATGCCTTGTTTCCCCCAGGAGAGTGCAGCAGGTGGCTCTGTAAGATAAGCCCTTGCCAGCCCACTGTGTGTGTGCGGCAGCCGAGTGCACTGAATTTGCATCTCAGAATCCAGACAAGGACAAAATATTTTGCTTGGGATTATTTGACTTGGACTTTTCCAGTCACCTTCTCTTGGTCTTTTTTTTTTTTTTTCCTGAGACAGAGTTTCGCTCTGTCGCCCAGGCTGGAGTGCAGTGGCGCGATCTCAGCTCACTGCAAGCTCCACCTCCCAGGTTCATGCCATTCTCCTGCCTCAGCCTCCCGAGTAGCTGGGACTACAGGTGCCCACCACCACGCCCGGCTAATTTTTTGTATTTTTAGTAGAGACGGGGTTTCCCCGTGATAGCCAGAATGGTCTCGATCTCCTGACCTGGTGATCTGCCTGCCTCGGCCTCCCAAAGTGCTGGGATTACAGGCGTGAGCCACCGCGCCGGCCTTCTCTTGGTCTTAAGTAGTGAGACAAATTCAAACAGGTGGAATTTCTTCCTTGATGAGAAAGAAAGTGGTGCCTTATAAGGCTGATGTGTTAATCCCCCTTCTTGGTAGGTAGTGTTATCTCAGTGTGCTTTTACTTTGGCAATGGGTTCATGGATGGTTACATACTCTTTACAGGAATTAAAAGTTTCATGAGGGACCTGATAAGAAAAATTCTGATAGAGGCCGGGCGCGGTGGCTCACGCCTGTACTCCTAGCACTTTGGGAGGCCGAGGCGGGTGGATCACCTGAGGTCAGGAGTTCGAGACCAGCCTGACCAACATGGAGAAACCCCATCTCTACTAAAAATACACAAAAATTAGCCGGACGTGGAGGTGCATGCCTGTAATCCCAGTTACTCGGGAGCCTGAGGCAGGAGAATCGCTTGAACCCAGGAGGCGGAGGTTGTGGTGAGCCGAGATCGCGCCATTGCACTCCAGCCTGGGCGACAAGAGGGAAAACTCCGTCTCAAAAAAAAAAAAAAAAAAAAAAAAAAAAAAAGAAAAATTCTGATAGAAATATTCTCATCACATATCTCTGGAAACACATTTCTTGCGACAGTGTCAGAGATGTTGTGAGGATTGATTTGCTCAGAATTTTTACTAGAATTGATAAGTAAGCAGGGACTACTACTAACCAATTGTTTGTATATAGGAAATAGTCTACTACTTAAGGCTCATATTATTGATTTATGGTTTTTAGAGTTAATCTGATTTATTGTAATTATGATAAAAATGAATTGTTAGAGCTTTTACATTAATTTTTATACTAAATGACTTTAATTCTAGGCACCTCAAATTTGTTTTGGAAGTAAATGGCAAATTATACATACATTTTAGGTCTGAACTCACGAAATAATACCTGCCCCCATTTTTCTCCTTCCAGCTCCATGGAGAACTGAAATAAACTTTTGTAAATTACACAGGCAAAAAAAAAAAATAAAAAGTGTGACAGTGAATTCCTATCAGGTAGCATTCTTGTAACCATGGGGAAACCAGGCTTTCTTTTTTTTTTTTTGAGACAGAGTCTTGCTCTGTGCCCAGGCTAGAGTGCAGTGGCGCGATCTCGGCTCACTGCAACCTCTGCCTCCCAGGTTCAAGTGATTCTCCTGCCTCAGCCTCCCGAGTAGCTGGGATTAAAGGCACCCGCCACTGTGCCCGGCTAATTTTTGTATTTTTAGTAGAGACGGGGTTTCATCATCTTGACCAGGCTGGTTTCGAACTTTTGACCTCGTGATCCACCCGCCTTGGCCTCCCAAAGTGCTGGGATAATAGGCGTGAGCTACTGCGCCTGGCCCAGGCTTTCTTCTTTGAACCCTCTGAAGGTTTCTCTCCACCTGGTTTGAGGCCTGGCTCTCATTTCTTGGGTCAGCAGATTGTGCCTAATGACTTTTAGCTGTCAACCAATAGTTTTCTTTCTTGTAGTCTGATTTTGCTGCTGCTACACATCCTCGTGCTTTTTACCTCAGTAAACCAGATGAAACTCCAAATGCTTGGATGTCTGATTCAGGAACAGGTATGATACTTAAATTTTTATTTTTTTAACCTAAACTACACTCAGAGGAAGGTACTTAGATTTTTAGAGCATTATTTTTAAAAAACAACTTGCCTACATTTCTCCTTATAGGATGATACTGTATAGTAGTATGGTTTTGTAAATGTGTTATGTGTTGTGGTGTTCTCTGGTAGCAGCCTTACCTTTGTTTGTTTTGTTTTTTGAGACAAGGTCTCACTCTGTCACCCAGGCTGGGATGCAGTGGTGTGATCACAGCTCACTGCAGGCTCTGTCTCCTGGGCTCAATTGATCCTCCCACCTCAGCTTCCCAAGAATAGTTGGGACAACAGGCAGCGCCACCATGCCCAGCTACCTTTTGTATTTTTTTGTAGAGACAGGGTTTCGCCATGTTGCCCCAGCTGGTTTTGAACTCCTGGGTGCAAGCAATCCACCTGCCTCTGTTTCTCAAGGTGCTGGGATTACAGGCTTCAGCCACCATGCCCAGCCACCTTTCTTGTCTTAATTTATGTTACAAGATCTATAAACAGAATGAAGTACTTTTGCAGTTGTTTTGAACAGCTGTAAAAATCATCAGCCTTTTTCGGGTAGTCCAAAATGAATTAAATTCAAACCCCCTGAGCCATTCTTTACACTCCATGGTGAGCTTATTCCAATCTTAATGGCTTTATATACAGACTTAATTTTTTTTCCATATCCCACATCCAATTCATCAGGATGAATTAGCTTTGCCTTACAAAACTTTCCAGAATCCCACCACTTCTTACCACCTCCACGGCTTCCAGCCTAAGAGTGGCCTCTCATCTGTCACCTGGGTTGCTGCTGTCTTCCTAACCAGCCTCCCCACTTCCACTCTTGCACACTTCAATCTATTCTCAACATAGTAGACAAAGTGATCCTCTGAAAAGTTAAGTCACATCATGTGACTCCTCCTCTCCAAACCCTGTTGTTCACAGAGTCCCTACAGGGGCCCACAGTGCCTAACAACCTAGCCCTGTTACCTCTTTGACCTCACTTTTTTTTTTTTTTTTTTGAGATGGAGTCTCACCGTGTCGCCCAGACTAGAGTGTAGTGCCGCGATCTCGGCTCACTGCAACCTCCACCTCCTGGGTTCAAGAGATTCTCCTGCCTCAGCCTCCTGAGTAGCTGAGATTACAGGCGTGCGCCACCATGCCCGGTTAATTTTTTTGAATTTTTGTAGAGGCAGGGTTTTGCTATGTTGGCCAGGCTGGTCTCGAACTCCTGACCTCAGCTGATCCACCCGCCTCGGCCTCCCAAAGTGCTGGGATTACAGGCGTGAGCCACTGCGCCCGGCCTGACCTCAGTTATATACTGAGTTGTTCCTCGAATTACAATGGGATTATGTCCTGATAAACCCACCATAAATTGAAAATATCATAAGTTGAAAGTGGGCTGGGCACAGTGGCTCATGCCTGTAATCCCAGCACTTTGAGAGGCCAAGGTGTGAGGATCGCTTGAGGCCATGAGTTTGAGACCAGCTTGAGCAACAAGTTGAGACCCCATCTCTACAAAAGAGTTAAAAAATTCACCAGGGTTGGTGATGCGCCTGTAGTGCTAGCTACTTGGAAAGCTGAAATGGGAAGATTGCTTGAGTCTGGGAGGTCAAGGCTGCAGTGAGCCATGATCACACCACTGCACTCCAGCCTGGGCAACACCAAGACCTTGTCTCGAGAAAAAAAAAATTGAAAATGCATTTAGTACACCTAGCTTATTAAACATCATAGCTTAGCCTAGTGTACATTAAATGTGCTCAGAACACTTACATTAGCCTACAGTTGGGCAAAGTTATCTAACACAAAGTATTTTATAATAAAGTATTGACTATTTCATATACTTTATTGAATACCGAGAGTGAAAAACAGAGTGGTCAGCCGGGTGCTGTGGCTCATGCTTGTAATCCCAGCACTTTGGGAGGCCGGGTCGGACGGATCATGAGGTCAGGCGATCGAGACTATCCTGGCTAATACAGTGAAACCCCATGTCTACTAAAAATACAAAAAATTAGCTGGGCTTGGTGGCGGGGACCTGTAATCCCAGCTACTCGAGAGGCTGAGGCAGGAGAATGGCATGAACCCAGGAGGCGGAGCTTGCAGTGAGCCGAGATTGTGCCACTGAACTCCAGCCTGGGAGACAGAGCCAGGCTCTGTCTCAAAAAAAAAAAGAAAAACAGAATGGTCATATGGGTATGGGTACTCAAAGTATGGTTTCTACTGACTGCATATCACTTTTGCACCATGAAAAAGTAAAAAAAAAAAAAAATGAGTCGAACCATTGTAGGCTGGGGATTGTACTCTGTCCCTTTTTTTTCTTTTTTTTTTTTTTGAGACAGAGTTTTGCTCTTGTTGCCCAGGCTGGAGTGCGATGGTGTGATCTCGGCTCACTGCAATCTCCGCTTCCCGGGTTCAAGTGATTTTTCTGCCTCAGCCTTCAGCTTCCCAAGATGAGATTACAGGCATGCACCACCATGCCCAGCTAATTTTGTATTTTTAGTAGAGACAGAGTTTCTCCATGTTGGTCAGGCTGGTCTTCAACTCCTGACCTCAGGTGATCTGCCCGCCTCAGCCTCCCAAAGTGTTGGGATTACAGGCGTGAGCCATTGCTCCTTGCCGTGCTCTGTCCGTTTCTTTGATGAGAAGGGAGATTGTCTGCTCAAATGTCCCACATAGGTTTTAGGACTTTTGCATTGGCTGTTTTCCATACTTGAAATGTTCTTCCCTCTGTATGAGGGAGCTCCCTCATACATGGCTAAAATGGCTGATGCCCTCTTAATTATCCTCTCAGTAGCCAACCCTGTTCACCTGATTCAAAAATAGTGCCTGCCCACCCCACCCCCCACTACATATCCCCTTTATCCTGTTTTAAAATCTCATCAGAGTGCTTACCACCTATATACTGCATGATTTACTTACTTTTCATGTCTCACTCCTTCTGCCTCCACAGCCTGGCACTATAGGTGCTCAATAAACATTTGAATTATTGAATTATTTACATTGATTCTATATGTCTATACTACTCACAAAGAAATTCTCAGCTGGGCGTGGTGGCTCACACCTGTGATCCCAGCACTTTGGGAAGCCAAGGTGGGCAGATCATTTGACCCCAGGAGGTTGAGACCAGCCTGGGCAACATAGCAAAACTTCGTCTCTACACAAAATACAAAAATTAGCCAGGTGTGGTGGTGTGAGCTTATAGTCCCAGCTACTTGGGAGGCTGAAAGGGAATGATGGCTTGAGCTTGGGAGGTCAGGGCTGTAGTGAGCTGTGATTGCGCCACTGTACTCCAGCCTGGGTGACAGATGGAGGCCCTGTCTCAGAAAAAAAAAAAAAAAAAGAAAAGAAATTGTCTATTTTAAAATATATTTTAAGGCTGGACCTGGTAGCTCACAACTGTAATCCTAGCACTTTGGGAGGCCAAGGAGGGTGGATTGTTTGAGCTCTGGAGTTCGAGACCAGCCTGGGTAACATGGCAAAACTCTGTCTCTACTAAAAGTACAAAAAAAATTAGCAGGGCTTGGTGGTGTGTGCCTGTAGTCCCAGCTTCTTGCAGGGCTAAGGCAGGAGGATGTCTTGAACCTGGAAGGTTGAGACTCCAGTGAGCTGGGCTGGGCGCAGTGGACCATGCCTATAATCCCAGCACTTTGGGAGGCCGAGGCGGGAGGATCACTTGAGATCAGGAGTTCGAGACCAGCCTGGCCAACATGGTGAAGCCCCATCTCTACTAAAAATACAAAAATTAGTCCGGGCACGGTGGCTCACACCTGTTATCCCAGCACTTTGGGAGACCAAGGCAGGCAGATCACTTGAGGTCAGGAGTTCGAGACCAGTCTGGCCAAAATGGCAAAAACCTGTCTCTACTAAAAATACAAAAATTAGCCGGGCGTGGTGGTGCATGCCTGTAACCTCAGCTACTCAGGAGGCTGAGGCAGGAGAATCACTTGAACCTGGGAGGCGGAGGTTGCAGTGAGCTGAGCTCATGCCATTGCACTCCAGTCTGGGCAACAGAGTGAGACTGTCTCAAAAAAAAAAAAAAGAAAAGAAAAAAACAAACCCAAAATTAGCCAGTTATCGTGGCGCATGCCTGTAATTCCAACTACTCAGGAGGCTGAGGCAGGAGAATCGCTTGAACTCGGGAGACGGAGGTTGCAGTGAGCCGAGATCACTCCACTGCATTCCATCTTGGGCAACAGAGCCAGACTCTGTCTCAAAAAAAGAGACCACAGTGGACCGAGATGGCACCACTGCACTCCAGCCTGGGTGACAAAGCGAGACCCTGTCTCAAAAAATAAAAAAATTTATTTTATTATTATTATTTTCATTTTTTTTTGAGACTCTATCACTCACTCTATCACTCAGGCTGGAGTGCAGTGGCACCATCTCAGCTCACTACAACCTCTGTCTCCTGGGTTCAAGCAATTCTCATGCCTCAGCCTCCCAAGTAGCTGGTATTACAGTGTGTGCCACCACACCTGGCTGATTTTTGGATTTTTAGTAGAGATGGGGCTTCACCACGTTGGCCAGGCTGGTCTCAAACTCCTGACGTTAGGTAATCTTCCTGCCTCAGCTTCCCAGAGGGCTGGGATTACAGGTGTGAGCTACCATGCCTGGCCAAAAATATATATTTTAAATTGTACCAACTCATCTTGACTTTTTATATTTCAGTTTTAAACATTTGCATACAGTTAGGACTCTTACATAATAAGGAATTTAGATAACCTTTTTTCCATCAAAATTCAAATTACTTTAACCCAAAATTAGTTTCTTCCCATATTTAATTTCCTTTAGGTAGAAATGTTATTCTAGAAAGCATTTTTGTTTTTTCCTTACTCTTTTCTATTCTGTGTATTTGTGCACGTCAGGATTGACCTACTGGAAACTAGAGGAAAAGGATATGCACCACTCTTTGCCTGAAACTTTAGAGAAGACGTTCATATCAGTGTCTTCCACAGATGTGTCACCAAACCAGGTAATTTAAAAACACACTGTGGCTGGGCGCGGTGGCTCACGCCTGTAATCCCAGCACTTTGGGAGGCCGAGGCGGGCGGATCATGAAGTCAGGAGATCGAGACCATCCTGGCTAACACGGTGAAACCCCGTCTCTACTAAAAATACAAAAAATTAGCTGGGCGTGGTGGCGGGTGCCTGTAGTCCCAGCTACTCGGAGAGGCTGAGGCAGGAGAATGGCGTGAACCTGGGAGGCGGAGCTTGCAGTGAGCCGAGACTGCGCCACTGCACTCCAGCCTGGGTGACAGAGTGAGACTCCGTCTCAAAAAGAAAAAAGAAGAAAAAAAACCCAACACACACACTGTGGGCTGGGCATGGTGGCCTGTAATCCTGTAATCCCGGCACTTTGGGAGGCTGAGGCAGCGGATCATCTGAGGTCAGGAGTTCGAGACCAGCCTGGCTAACACGGTGAAACGCCGTTTCTACTAAAAATACAAAAAAATTAGCCAGACGTGGTGGCGTGTGCCTGTTAATCTCAGCTACTCGGGAGGCTGAGGCAGGAGAATCACTTGAACCTGGGAGGTGTAGGCTGCAGTGAACCGAGATCGTGCCATTGCACTCCAGCTTGGGCAACGAGAGTGAAACTCCATCTTGAAGAAAAAAAAAATTGTGTGTGTTTGTGTTTTACAATTGTTGCTAAGTACTCCAGTGTAAATTTTATTTTTCAACTTCTAAAATACTGGGAAAAGCATGGGCTTTACAATTATACTCACTCGTTTTCAAATTCAATCTGTCATTTTTTCCTTACGTAATCTTAGCAATGCTTCTTAAAAGTGGAATTAAAGGCTGGGTGCCATGGCTCAAGCCTGTAATCCCAGCACTTTGGTAGGCCAAGGCGGGCGGATCACCTGAGGTTGGGAGTTCAAGACCAGCCTGGCCAACATGGTGAAACCCCATCTCTACTAAAAATACAAAAATTAACTGGGTGTGGTGGCATGCACTTGTAATCCCAGCTGCTCAAGTGGCTGAGGCAGGAGAATCACTTGAACCCAGGAGGTGGAGATTGCAGTGAGCCAAGATGGTGCCACTGCACTCCAGCCTGGGTGGCAGAGTGAGACTCCATCTCAGCAAAAACAACAACAGAAAAAAATAGAATTAAAAATTCCACTTTTAAAAAATTCTGGCTGGTTTGGGCTGGGCATGGTTGCTTACACCTGTAATCCTTGTACTTTGGGAGGCTGAGGTGAGAGGATCACTTGAGCCCAGGAGGTCACACCATTGCACTCTAGCCGGTGTGACAGAGTGAGACCCTGTCTCAAAAAGGGAAAAAAAAAATGCTGGTTAGTGTTTTGTGAAATTAAATGGATTGTGCCTACTGTTTCATATGTAGTAGGTCCTCAGCTATTAATTTCTTCCCCTTTTCCCAGAATTGGTGTTGATTTTTCATTTGTTGCACCTCCATTCGTTTTCATTTGTTACGCAATCCATTTCCACCATAGTTATGAGCAACTTAATTTGCTGTATTTTTTTTTTTTTTTTTTTGAGACAGTTTCACTCTGTCGCCAGGTTGGAGTGCAGTGGCGCGATCTCAGCTCACTGCAACCTCTGCCTTCCGGGTTCAAGTGATTATCCTGCCTCAGCCTCCCGAGTAGCTGGGACTACAGGCGCATGCCACCACGCTCAGCTAATTTTTGTATTTTTAGTAGAGACGGGGTTTCACCATGTTGGTCAGGATGGTCTCGATCTCTTGACCTCGTGATTTGCCTGCCTTGGCCTCCCAAGTGCTGGAATTACAGACATGCACCACTGCGCCCGGCCAATTTGCTGGATTTTCTTTGAGTAAGAACGGTACATTTAAAAAAAAAATTTTTTTTTTTTTTTTTTTTCTGAGACGGAGTCTCAGTCTGTCACTTAGGCTGGAGTGCAGTGGTTCCAGGTTCAAGTGATTCTCCTGCCTCAGCCTCCTGAGTAGCTGGGATTATGGGCATGTGCCACCATATCCGGCTAATTTTTGTATTTTTAGTAGAGAGGGAGTTTCGTGATGTTGGCCAGGCTGGTGATCCTCCCACCAGCCTCCCAAAGTGCTGGGAATACAGGCGTGAGCCACTGCACTGGACCATTTTCTTTTTTAAATTTAAGAGCAAAGAAATAAAACTATCCAGTAAATGTATGTCAATGTACCTATTTCACCTCTGTATTTTTTCTTTCTTTTTTTTTTTTTTTCTTTGAGACGGAGTCTCACTCTGTTACCCAGGCTGGAGTGCAATGGTGTGATCTCGGCTCACTGCAATCTCCGCCTCCTGGGTTCAAGTGATTCTCCCGCCTCAACCTTCCAAGTAGCTGGGATTACAGGCACCTGCCATCATGCCCAGCTATGTTTTGTATTTGTGTAGAGACGGGGTTTCGCCATATTGGCCAGGCTGCTCTCGAACTCCTGACCTCAGGTGATCCGCCTGCCTTGGCCTCCCAAAGTGCTGGGATTACAGGCATGAGCTACTGCACCCGGCCTTCACTTCTGTATTTTGATCAGGTAGTGAAAGAGTACCTGGGGAAAGGAGAGATACTATTAAAGTAACCAAGAGACATAAAAATGAATGACATGTACAGACAGACAGACGGGGCAACGTACTTGTAAGCATCAGAGTCTCAGTGACGGAAACCAACATTCCATACTTCATGAAAGGAACGAAAAGACACAGGTCAACACAGAGAAATGAAGGATGAGGGAGTTAAGATTGTAGGGGGCAAGGCAGGCTTAGTAGGCTTTGCAGTTGCAGGGCTCACAGTGTTACTTGATCTTGAACATCAGTAAGTGAATGGATACTACATTTTGTTGACTCTATGGTATCGTCAACTTTAAGGTTTCCCATTTCATGTTCTACCAAGAAAAATTTATAAATTAGACTGATACAATGCTTTTTTTTTTTTTTTAACCACTTTAGAATTTATATTTTGTACTTATGGAAAGAGTCTTTAGACTTAAACATAGGTTTTATTATGTATCAGTAACTTTTTTTTTTTTTTTTAATAGAGATAGGATTTTTGCTGTGTTGCCTAGGCTGGTCTCAAACTCCTGGGCTCAAGTGATTCCCCTGCTTTGGTCTCCCAAAGTGCTGGGATTACAGCTGTGAGTCACTGTGCCTGGCCTATTATATAACTTTTTTTTGAGACGGAGTCTTGCTTTGTTGCCAGGCTGGAGTGCAGTGGTGTGATCTCGGCTCACTGCAACCTCCACCTCCTGGGTTCAAGCGATTCTCCTGCTTCAGCCTCCTGAGTAGCTGGGACTACAGGCATGCGCTACCATGCCCAGCTAATTTTTTTGTGTTTTTAGTAGAAACGAGGTTCCACCATGTTGGCCAGGATGGTCTCGATCTCCTGACCTTGTGACCCACCTGCCTCAGCCTCCCAAAGTGCTGAGATTATAGGTGTGAGCCACTGTGCCTGGCTTATTATATAACTCTTATGCATACTTTAAAAAGGAAAACATAAGTGAAATAAAAGTGGCTAAAATTCTTTCCTTCTCAGAGGGTTATACTCTTCTCTTCTCTTCTCTTCTCTTCTCTTCTCTTCTCTTCTCTTCTCTTCTCTTCTCTCTCTCTTTCTCTCTTTCTTTCTTTATGGTCTCACTCTGTTACCCAGGCTGGAGTATAGCAGCTTGATCATAGATAACTGCAGACTCAACCTCCTGGGCTCAGGCGATCCTCTTGCCTCAGCCTCCTGAGTAGCTGGGACTACAGTCATGTGCAACCACATCTGGCTCATTTTTTTTTTTTTTTTTTTTTTAGTAGAGGCAATGTCTCTCTATGTTACCCAGGCTGGTCTCTCGAACTCCTGGACTCAAGCAATCCTCCTGCCTCAGCCTCGCAAAGTGCTGGGATTACAAATGTGAACCACTATGCCTGGCCACTTCTCTCTCTTCACCTTGGTGTTAGTTTCTGTGTTTTCCCACATTATCTTCTTCTAGCCCACCAAGAGCATCAGCGATTCTGCATTTCTTTAAAAAGAATGGAAGAGGCCTTTCTGCTTTTTACCTGTCTTAGTAGCATGTAGGACTAGCCCGCTTTGGACTCTCATGTGTAGTATGTTGCTAAACGTGTCTGATTCACCGTTCTCTTAAATATTGGTCCTCAGGAGCTTCATTGTAGTGTGTAGGTTTGTCTTCCAAGCTGCTGATACCTATTTGGCCAATTTTGAGCTCATGAGCAGGGAATGACAGTCTATCACAACCACAACTTGGCCCAGAGCAATTATAAGATGCCATTAATTACAAGAGGCATCCCTACTTTAGAGATGTTAACATGACAAGAACATAAAAGTGGCGAAAAGTGGCACTTTTCTATTCCCATGAGCTTTGAATAGAATAACCCCAACTATTCCCCCAGGCCACCAGGCTGTGGCCATAGCTGGAGTAATGCTACTCTTCACAGGCTTCAGGTCTTGAAAAGCCTTCTTTAGGTTATTGGCATGTAAGAAATGAATTCTACAGCAGGATTATGGGAATTGTGGTACTATTTTTTTTGAGGCAGAGTCTCGCTCTGTTTCACAGGCTGGAATGCAGTGGTACGATCTCAGCTCACTGCATCCTCCGCCTCCTGGGTTCAAGCAATTCTCCTGCTTCAGCCTCCCAAGTAGCTGGGATTACAGGCACGCGCCACCATACCCAGCTAATTTTTGTGTTTTTAGTAGAGATGGGGTTTCACCAATATTGGCCAGGCTGGTGTCGAACTTCTGACCTCAAGTGATCACCTGCCTTGGCCTCCCAAAGTGTTGGGATTACAGGCGTGAGCCACCACAGTATATTTTAAAGGTTTAGATTTAACAAATTAATGCATTTAATGCACACACTCACAGGGTAGTTATAAGGTTTTAAAAATATATATTCATGGTGCTCTGCAGCCTATGTAGGGTCTAGAAATGGGACACAAATTTAAAGCTACATGATTAATGTGTTCTTTCAGTGTTTTCAGTATATCTATTGTTGAATCTGTAATCTCATTTGTGACAATGTTCACAGTTTAAATTTGAGGCCCGAAGTTAATTGGTTCTCCTCTCACACCCTATAATACATCCCACCTTGAAATAATTTAAGCCAAAAGTTTTAATGTTTAGAGCCTAGACCTCTCTGCAACATTTTTAGTGTAGTGAAGCCCTGATTTCAATTTTTCGAAATTGGGGTCCTATCTTCTGTTTTTTGAGACAGAGTCTTGCTCTGTCCCCCAGGCTAGAGTGAAGGAGTGTAGTGGCATGATCCTAGCTCACTGCAACCTCTGCCTCCCGGGTTCAAGTGATTGTCCCACTTCAGTCTCCTGCATTGCTGGGATTACAGGCCTGCGCCACCACTCCCAGCTAATTTTTGTAGTTTTAGTAGAGACGGGGTTTCACCATATTAGCCAGGCTGGTCTCGAACTCCCGACCTCAGGCAATCCGCCTGCCTCAGCCTCCCAAAGCGCTGGGATTACAGGCGTAAGCCACCGTGTCCAGCCTAGGGTCATATCTTCTTATTTTGCTAATGAATAAAGGGACGTATTTTCACTTGATCTTAGCCAAAAGGCCGAGAAGTGATGGGGGGGGGGACTTATTTTCATTGGGTCACTTTGTGACACCTAGTTTTGGTTGGCCAACTCTTTAAACAAACATGATTGTAACTACATAGATAAGGAACTCCACCTCTTGGTGCTTTTTACTTCAGCCATATGAAATTAACTTGGCCGAAAGTTTTCTCATCCTTCTATCATTCATTATGAAGTATTTTCTTTTCTTTTTTTTTTTTGTTTGAGACGGAGTTTCGCTCTTGTTGCGCAGGCTGGAGTGCAATGGCACGATCTCGGCTCGCCGCAACCTCCGCCTTCCAGGTTCAAGCGATTCTCCTGCCTCAGCCTCCCTTGTAGCTGGGATTACAGGCATGCGCCACCATGCCCGGCTAATTTTGTATTTTTAGTAGAGACGAGGTTTCTCCATGTTGTCTAGGCTGGTCTCAAACTCTCGACTTCAAGTGATCACTCACCTTGGCCTCTCGAAGTGCTGGGATTACAGGCATGAGCCACCACGCCCGGCCTATGAAATATTTTCTTACCTCAAAACTTGGTTATTGGCTAGGCGTGGTGGCTCATGCCTGTAATCCCAGCACTTTGGGAAGCTAAGGTGGGAGGACTGCTTGAGCTCAGGAGTTTGAGACTAGCCTGGGCAACATGGCAAGACCCTGTCTCTACAAAAAAATACAAAAATTAGCTGGGCGTAGTGGCGCAATCGTGTAGTCCCAGCAACTTGGGAAGTTGAGGCAGGAAGATCACCTTAGCCTGGGAGATTGAGGCTGCAGTGAACCATGATCACACCACTGCACTCCAGCCTGGGCAACAGGGTGAGACCTTGTCTCAAAGAAACCCATAAAACTTGGTTCTTATTTTGAGTGGGAGAACTACTAAGAATTTCATTATTTGGAAGTATTCATAGGCTGCTAAATAATTAATGTTCACATTATCCCCTTAGTGTCCTAAATTGTTAGGAGATCCAAACATCTTTCCATTCTGAGGTAGACTCATCATACTAGGTAATGACTTCCAAGCTTGTATTACAAATCTGACAGTCTACATTTTCAATTTGCTTAAAGTCTTTCAGAAATCTTTTTATGGTGCTTATTTTGATATCATTAATTTGTTTCATTATTGATAACACCATTGAATTTTGTTTCATATCTTTAAGTCTAATACTAGTAATGAGATGAAGCTACCGTCACTGAAGGATATTTATTATAAAAAACAAAGGGAAAACAAGCAGTTACCTGAAAGGAATCTCACTTCTGCTTCCAACCCAAATCATCCACCAGAGGTAAAGTTGTCCACATTCTGCCGAGTGAACGTGAACAATGCTTCCTGACTCTAACTTTTACCTCAAGCTTCATTTTCCCTAGGAGATCTAAAGCCTAGTCACTTCAAAACAAGCAAAACAAAGCCGAGTTCTGAGGGTAAGACTTCCTTGTTGTCTGGTTTCTAGGTCCTGACTCTAGATCCAACGTTACACATGAAGCCAAAGCAGCAGATTTCAGGGATTCAACCTCACGGCCTTCCGAATGCCCTTGATGACAGAATATCCTTTTCCCCGGACTCTGTTCTAGAGCCTAGTATGTCTACTCCCTCTGACATAGACTCATTTTCACAAGCAAGTAATGTCACTTCTCAGTTACCTGGATTTCCAAAATATCCCTCACACACAAAAGCTTCTCCGCTGGACTCTTGGAAAAATCAGACATTCCAAAATGAAAGTAGGACCAGTTCCACGTTTCCGTCAGTATATACCATTACTAGTAATGATATCTCGGTCAACACTGTAGATGAAGAAAACACTGTCATGGTCGCTTCGGCCTCAGTCAGTCAGTCCCAGCTTCCAGGTACAGCCAACAGTGTCCCAGAATGCATTTCATTGACTTCCTTGGAAGATCCTGTGATATTGTCTAAGTATGTATTTCAGTGAATGGCTTGTAATGTTAATAGATTTTCAGTGATGTCTGATTGAAAATGATCTTTATTGAACTTCAGTATTGCATAAAGTCTTAGAGATTTAGCATTTTTAAGATGGAGCATATAAAAACTTTTTCACTTGATTGTCAACTTTTTGTGTATTAATCTATATATTTTGTAGTATGCAAAGGAAATATGCTATATTTTTCCCCATGAGAATCATTGTGTTCTTGTTTTCTCTTGTGGGACGGAGACTGAGGATAGCTTTCCTAATATATATTTTTTATTCTCACCGAATAAGGATTAGGCAGAACCTGAAGGAAAAGCATGCTCGACACATAGCAGATCTTCGAGCTTATTATGAATCAGAAATAAATAGTTTGAAACAGAAGCTGGAGGCAAAAGAAATCTCTGGAGTTGAAGATTGGAAGATAACCAATCAAATTCTTGTAGACAGGTAAAATTTATAATTTAGCTGTGAAGTTTTCTCCACCTTGGATGTATTATTTTCACAGAAGTATAATGTGAGAAAACACTTTGAAAATATATACTTTGGATTTGAAATTTTAACAGTCATGTTTGCCTAAGTATTTTTGAAGCTAAACCCCCCTCTTATAATACACTAATAACTGACATGGAGCCATTTGTTTCACATGGGCAAAATACTGAAACAGTTGAGCGAATTTTGTATATGCAGAGTAATGTCGTTGATGGGGAGAGCAGTACTATGGACTTCCTAATAAGTCTGTGGCTTATTCCTAATAAGTTCTGTGGCAGTTCTCCACCTTTTTAATAGGCCCATTAAAATACTGTAGTTCCCATTCCAAAAAAACCCACAAAGAAATGCAAGGGAGAATGGCCTTATATTCAGGATAGCTTCACACCTATTTTAGAATCACTTAGAAAATCTGACGCTTTCACTAGTATTAGTAGTAGAGTCCTTGCAACATACTTTACTATTAAATGGGACTTGGTCAGGCATGGTGGCTCACGTCTGTAACCCAGCACTTTGGGAGGCTGTGGCAGGCAGATCTCTTGAGCTCAGGAGTTCAAGACCAGCCTGGGCAACATAGTGGAACCCTGTCTCTACAAAAAATTAAAACATTAGGTGGTGTGTACCTGTGGTCCCACTTACTGGGGAGGCTGAGGTGAGAGGATTGCTTGAGCTCAGGAAGTCGAGGCTGCAGTGAACTGAGGTTGTGCCACTGCACTCCAGCCTGGGTGACAAAGCGACACCCTGTCTCTAAATAAATAAATAGCACTTAAATAGATTGAAAATCGATGCAGGTCTAGCTGATAGCAAGGCGTTCTCTAGGGAGAAAAGACAAAGCTCACTTCAAAGAGCCTAGGAGGGAACTAAAATCTTCCATCTGGTTAACAGTTTAACTTTCAAAGTTATGGGAAAACTAGCCTTTATATTGTAAGTAGTTTTGGTTGCTGTGGTAGTTAACATGGCTGTCTTATTGAATGTTTCTACAGCTTTCATTTTGCATTTGGTGGTGTGGGGGTACAATGGTAGGGAAAAGTAATTTGAAAAAGAGCCAAACCAAAAGAAAAGAGACAGGTTTAGGTTTTTTACGACACAAACAGTAGATAGCAGGTTATGGGAAGTTGGGTTTTTTGTTACTGTTTTTGTTTAGAAGGCAAAGATGAGGCTGAGTGTGGTGGCTCACACCTGTAATCCCAGCACTTTGGGAGGCCAAGGCAGGCAGATCACTAGAGGTTAGGAGTTCAAGACCAGCCTAGACAACATATTGAAACTCTGTCTCTACTAAATAAACAGAAAGTAGCTGGATGTGGTGGTGTGCACCTGTAGTCCCAGATACTCGGGAGGCTGAGGCAGGAGAATCGCTTGAACCCGAGAGGCGGAGGTTGCAGTGAGCCGAAATTGTGTCACTGCACTCCAGCCTGGGCGACAGAGTGAAACTCAGTTTCAAAAAAAAAAAAAAAAAAAAAAAAAGCAAAGATGACTGCAGTTACTTCCTGTAGGAAAACAAGTGTGAAAGAAGCCCACCAGTGAACTTTTGAAGATAAAAACAGTCCTAAAGAAGGTACCTAGAATAAATTATTGCCAGTTAAAACATTTTTATGACTAGAAGATGTTTGAGTGTGTAGGGCAATGAGCAAATATAGGTGGAGCAAATTGGAAGCCAGAGTTTTAAGTAAATGGCTGTGTTACAGCAGTTAATAATGGTGGCAGGCTTGGTTACTGGAGTAGATGTAATCACTGTGTAAAATGAATAGCAGTACATTATTTTCTCCTCTTCCCAAAAAAGATTTGATCTGGCTTATGGTTAAAAAAAAAAAAAGCTGTTACAGAGGACAGTAGAAACAAAATACATGGCAGTCATTTAGAACTGGAGAAATGATTCCCCCAAGATAAAAACCATTGTTATCAGCATATACACTGGTTTTTTCCAAACTTAAAATTGCAAATTGGAGAATCCCCCTGGTGTTACAAATGGAGCCATTAGCCAGCTGTGATATCAGATTACTATGTCACGGATTTGGAACTTGGGACCGTGATCCTCTGGCACATTAGAATCCATAGTATGGAAAAAAGCCAAATACAGTTAACACACACTTGACTATTTGAGTGATTTTTTTTCAACAATAGTCTTATCAGTATTTCATGTCTGTGCTGCATTAATGCACAGTGGTTAGGAGCATGAACTAGGAGTGCCCAGCTTATGCTCCCAGTGTGACTGCTTACAGCCTGTGTGACTTTCAGTGAGGAACTGAACTGTCTTTGTTTTCTCAACTATAAAATGGGATCAATGATAATCTTTTTTTCTTTCTTTTTTTTTTTTGAGATGGAGTCTCTGTCGCCTAGGCTGGAGTACAGTGGTGCTATCTCGGCTCACTGCAAGCTCCGCCTCCCAGGTTCATGCCATTCTCCTGCCTCAGACTCCCGAGTAGCTGGGACTACAGGCACCTGCCACGATGCCCGGCTAATTTTTTGTATTTTAGTAGAGATGGGGTTTCACCATGTTAGCCAGGATGGTTTAGCCAGGATGGTCTCGATCTCCCGACCTCGTGATCCACCCGCCTTGGCCTCTCAAAGTGCTGGGATTACAGGCGTGAGCCACTGCGCCTGGCTGGGACCAATGATAGTCTTAATGGACAGAATTGTGAGGATAAATGAAACGTGCTTAAAGACCTGGTGTATAGTCAGTGCTAAATAAATAAAGCTTTTATTATTCATACTATGTTAAACACTGAGTCAAGATGGTAACTGAATTCTTCTATGTATTTTGTTATTTTGAGGGTCTGTGATAATTAACTTTACAAAGGAAGTTAATTATAAGAATAGTTATATTCATGCTAAATTCGAAATAGTACAGAAGGACATAATATGAAAAGTAAATTGGATCGCCTGAGTCCAGGAGTTTGAGACCAGCCTGGGCAACAAAGTGAGATCCCATCTCTACAGAAAATCAAATCAGCTGTGTGTGGTGGTGCATACTCAGGAGGTTGAGGCAGGAGGGTTGCTTGAGCCCAGAAGGTTAAGGCTGCAGTGAACCATGATTGCACCACTGTACTTCAGCCTGGGTTATGGAGTGAGATCCTGTCTCCAAAAAAAAAAAGTAAATCTCCCTACCCCAACCTCTAGTCCCAAATCCCAAATCGAAATTTAATTTTTTGCATTTTTCCAGAAATCATAATGCATATATGTAGATACAGATTTTTTTGATAGCTAAGATCAAGCTATTTTATGCACGTCTTTTTTTTTATATCTTTTAAAAAAATTATTTTAGGCTTTTTTTTTTGGAGACAAGTTCTCACTCTGTCACTCAGGCTGGAATGCAGTGGCGTGATCTCAGCCCGCTGCAACCTCAGCCTCCCAGGTTCAAGCCACCCTCCCACCTCAGCCTCCTGAGTAGCTGGGACTACAGGCACGTGCCACCATGCCCAGCTAATTTTTGTATTTTTAGTAGAGATGGGGTTTCACCATGTTGGCCAGGCTGATCTCGAACTCCTGGCCTCAAGTGATCTGCCTGCCTCAGCCTCCCAAAGTGTTGGTATTACAGGTGTGAGCCACTGTGCCTGGCCAATTTTAGCCTTTTCTCTATGTACTATATTATTAGATTCATTGGGATATATTCTATTAAAATGGCATCCTGAGTCTTAGTTAACACTGGAGAATTTGTCTTACATATTAGAGAATTGATTAGATTTATATAATACTTTTAAGGATAATAATTTTATCTTCTAATTTAAACTAAATTTATGGTTTTTAGATGTGGCCAATTAGATAGTGCTTTGCATGAAGCTACCAGTTGCGTGAGAACACTTGAAAATAAGAATAACTTACTGGAAATTGAAGTGGTAAGTACTCTTTTTCTGGTGGGAGTTCTGGTGAGACAAATGAATTATTTCATGATAACATCAGTTATGTTTCTTGTCTTTTTAAGGAAAGCTTATGATGTTTATATTTTTAGTGCTGTTGGCTTCATATAATACTATAAACTTTACCCTTTTTTTTTTTTTTTTGAGACGGAATCTCGCTCTGTTGCCCAGGCTGGAGTGCAGTGGCGCGATTTCGGCTCACTGCAAGCTCTGCCTCCCAGGTTCACGCCATTCTTCTGCCTCAGCCTCCTGAGTAGCTGGGACTACAGGCGCCCTCCACCACGCCCAGCTAGTTTTTTGTATTTTTTAGTAGAGACGGGGTTTCACCGTGTTAGACAGGATGGTCTCGATCTCCTGACCTTGTGATCCTCCTGCCTCGGCCTCCCAAAGTGCTGGGATTACAGGCGTGAGCCACTGCACCCTTTCTTTTTTTTGAGATGGAGTCTTGCTCTGTCACCTAGGCTGTAGTGCAGTTGCGCGATCTCAGCTCACTGCAACCTTTGCCTCCCAGGTTCAAGTGATTCTTCTGCCTCAGGCTCCCTAGTAGCTGGGACTACAGGCACATGCCACCGTGCCTGGCTAATTTCTGTATTTTTAGTAGAGATGGGGTTTCACCATGTCGGTCAGGCTGGTCTCTAATGCCTGACCTCGTGATCCACCCGCCTCGGCCTCCCAGAGTGCCAGGATTACAGGTGTGAGCCACCGCACCTGGCCTAAACTTTACCCTTTTAAAACTTACCTTTTGGCCAGGTGTGGTGGCTCATGTCAGTAATCCTAGCACTTTGGGAGGCTGAGGTGGGAGGGTTGCTTGAGCCCAGGAGTTCGAGACCAGCCTGGGTAACATACAGAGACCTCTGTCTCTACAAATTAGCTGGGCGTGGTGGTGCACAGCTGTGGCCCCAGCTACTTGGGAGGCTGAGGCAGGAGGATGACTTGATCCCAGGAAGTTGAGGCTGCAAGGATCATGATTGCACCACAGCACTGTAGCCTGAGCAAGAGAGCATGACCCTGTCTCAAAAAAAATTTTTTTTAAAATTTTTTGCAATATAATTTGCATATCATAAAACTTACCCTTTTAAAGTGTACAATTCCACGAATTTTAGTATATTTAGAGTTGGGCAACCACCACCACAATCAATTTTAGGACATTTTCCTCAAAAAAAGAAAAAAAAAAACCAAAAAACCCCACACCCCTTAGCCGTCACCCCCCACATTCTGTCCTTCCACACCCTGGCAACCACTACTCGGTTTTCTTTCTCTGTGCATTTGCCTTTTCTGAACATTGATATAAATGAAATCCTAGACTGTGTGGCCTTTCGTGTCTGGCTTCCTCACTTAGTATATTTTCAAGGTTCATCCGTGTTGTAACATATCAGTATTCATTCCTTTTTATGGCTGAATATATTTCATTCTGTGAATAATACCCCATTTTTGTTTACATTCATCAGGTAATGTTTATATGCTTTCTGGCTATGTAAATTATATATATATATATATATATATTTTTTTTTTTTTTTTTTTTTTTTTTTTTTTGAGACAGAGTCTCGCTCTGTCGCCCAGGCTGGAGTGCAGTGGCGCAATCTCGGCTCACTGCAAGCTCCGCCTCCCGGGTTCACGCCATTCTCCTGCCTCAGCCTCTCTGAGTAGCTGGGACTACAGGTGTCCGCCACCACGCCCGGCTAATTTTTTGTATTTTTAGTGGAGACGGGGTTTCACCGTGGTCTCGATCTCCTGACCTCGTGATCCGCCCACCTCGGCCTCCCAAAGTGCTGGGATTACAAGCGTGAGCCACCACACCCGGCTTAAATTATATTGCTATGAATGTTTGTCTACAAGATTTTATGTGCCACATAAATTTTTAGTTTTCTTGGATATATAACTAAAAGTGCATAAACTTTTTATGCTAAAATTTCTTTTTTCCCCACGCATTACCAAGTTTTATTTTTTTACACGTAACTTCTTTTCTTTCTGAACAAAGACCTTTGTTATGTCATTCCCAATCTTTTGGTGTAAGGCAATCTTTTTAAAGGTCAAAAGTTTCTCAAAGTCTGTGTTTACAAGTTTTATTTTTAATATCTATTAGAAGATAAAATGCATTATAGCTATCATAGAGTAGTGTGTATATGTATGAGATACATATAACCTTATGCACAAAATTTTGGTGGAAACTGTCTATTTTGGTTTTTTGTTGAGATGGAGTCTCGCCCTTGTTGCCTTGTTGAGATAGAGTCTCGCTCTGTCACCCAGGCTGGAGTGCAATGGTGCGATATTGGCTCACTGCAACCTCCGTCTCCCTGGTTCAAGGGATTCTCCTGCCTCAGCCTCCTGAATAGCTGGGATTACAGGTGCCTACCACCAAGCCCGGCTAATTTTTGTATTTTTAGTAGAGACGGGATTTCACTATGTTGGCCAGGCTGGCCTCGAACTCCTGACCTCAGGTGATCTGCCCGCTTCAGCCTCCCAAAGTGCTGGGGTTACTGGCACCCAGCCTATTTTGTTTTATATGCTGTTTTTATCTTTGCCCTTTTTTTTTTTCAAGACAGGGTCTCACTCCGTTGCCCAGGCTAGAGTGCTGTGGAGCTGTCATGGCTTACTGCAGTCTCAACCTCTTGTGCTCAAGTGCTCCTCCCATCTCAGCCTCTTGAGTAGTTGAGACTATAGGCACGCACCACCACACCCAGCTGATTTTTAAAATTTTTTGTTGAGACACGCTATGTCGCCCAGGCTGGTCTTGAACTCCTGGGCTCTAGCAGTCCTCCCAAAGTGCTGGGATTTCCTCTGTGAGCCACAGTGCCTGGCCTGTTTGCTTTTTTAGTTCCTCTCCTCCTAAGCTTCATGACATTAGGGACTATTATCTTTTTTGTTAATCTTACATTTCTGGCACCCTAGTGCCTGTCACCTAGTGGGTATTCCAGAAATGATTGTTGGGTGAATATTAACATATCAGATGGGTTTTGAATTTCCTGTATTTTCTTTTTTTTTTTTTTTGAGACAGAGTCTCACTCTGTCACCAGGGCTGGAGTGCAGTGGCATGATCTCGGCTCGTTGCAACCTCCGCCTCCTGGGTTCAAGCGATTCTCCTGCCTCAGCCTCCTGAGTAGCTGGGATTACAGGCACCCGCCGTTAAGCCCAGCTAATTTTTTGTATTTTTAGTAGAGACGGGGTTTCACCATGTTGGCCAGGCAGCTCTTGAACTCCTGACCTCGTGATTCACCCACCTTGGCCTCCCAAAGTGCTGGGATTACAGGCGAGAGCTACTGTGCCCGGCCAACTGAATTTCCTGTATTTTCATAGTGAGAGGGTATGAAATGTTTTTCTCTTCCCTAAATGTTGATGTTGGGCAACAAAGTCCAGCTATACCTTCAAAATAATTTCCCTAATAGCAGTGGTTATTTTTTCCTTATTAAAGTGAACTGTAGGAGCTGTTAGGTGAGTCCTAGAATCACGTGCCACAGATGATAGTTTCCTGTATACCTTATGATAATGTCAGGGGCTGGTATTCCAGTAGAACTATTCTTCCTGGACTCTCCATCCCAGAATACAACAAAATAGATTTGTTTATTTCCATTTCTATGTTTTGTTCATTTTTTAATGCCCACAATTTATTAGCTATTATTAAGGCATCTTTTTGTTTTTTCATTTAAAATAAATTTTGGGCTGGGCTTGGTAGCTCATGCCTGTAATCTCAGCACTTTGGGAGGCCGAGGCCTGTGGATTACTTGAGGTCAGGAGTTTGAGACCAACTTGGCCAACATAGTGAAACCCTGTCTCTACTAAAAATACAAAAAATTAGCCAGGGGTGGTGGTGGGCCCCTGTAATCCCAGCGCTCGGGAGGCTGAGGCAGGAGAATTGCTTGAACCTGGGAGGCAGAGGTTGCAGTAGGCCAAGATGGCACCATTGTACTCCAGCTTGGGCAACAGAGCGAGACTCCATCACAAAAAAAAAATTATGTTTGTCTTTGTTTTGTAGAATGATTTGAGAGAACGCTTCAGTGCAGCCAGCAGTGCTTCCAAAATTTTGCAGGAACGAATTGAAGAAATGAGAACAAGCAGTAAAGAAAAAGACAATACCATCATTCGACTAAAATCTAGACTGCAAGATTTAGAAGAAGAATTTGAAAATGCTTACAAACTCTCGGATGATAAAGAAGCTCAACTAAAACAAGAGAACAAAATGTTTCAAGATGTAAGTAGCGAATAATAGTAACTTAATGACGTGATTGGCTAAAAGTAATTTAGGTATTATACTCTTACAGGTGATTATGACTTTCTAGGCTTACTTTATTATTTATTGATTTATTTTGAGACAGAGTCTCACTCTGACACCCAGGCTGGAGTGCAGTGGCAAGAGCTCAACTCACTGCAGCCTCCACCTCCCAGACTCAAGCGATCTTCTTGCCCCAGCCTCCCAAGTAGCTGGAATTACAGGAGCCCACCACTGCGCCCGGCTAATTTTTGTATTGTTAGTAAAGACAGGGTTTCCCCATGTTGGCCTGGCTGGTCTCGAACTCCTGACCTCAGGTGATCTGCCCGCCTCGGCCTCCCAAAGTCCTGGGATTACAGGCATCAGCCACCGTGTCCGGCCTTTATTTTAGTTTTACATAACTTTGCAGCAACTGTGAATATGTACCTTCCCGATGGAGTCAGTTGGGTCTTGCCTTGCAACAAGAATTCAGATACTTAGAACGATGGCATCACTCCCACATCTTTTCTGTTTCTAGCAGGTCAACTTAAAAAAAAAAAAAAAAAGAAAAGCCTGTGTCTGCATCAGGTCAACTTTCAAGCTATGTTAACATTTGTGTGTCTGGCAGGATAAAATGCTATGAACAGATTTAGAGCAGGTTTGATTAAATTTTTTCACTTTGGCATAATTTCACTTAAAATTTGGATTTGTATAACATTGAAACCAGATTAGGTTTCAGGTTGCTTATCTTTTTCTAAATTTTTCTTTCTTTTTGTTCTTAGAGACAGGGTCTCGCCATGTTGCTCAGGCTGGCCTCAGGCATTCTCCTGTCAGCCTTCTGAGTAGCGGGGTCTACACCTGTGTGCCACTGCATCTGGCTTCTAAATTTTTCTTAACATCGTTTTTCAGGATATTATGATAAATAAGTAATCTGAAAGTATTTAGGCTGTTGAAATTTTCTCCCTAATTGCTTTAGATTTGCATTTCATGAAAAACAGCAGTCTTCCCTACCTACCTTTTAGTATCCTACCCTAGAGGCTGTTACTTTCAGCTCTTTTAGCTATTTCTAATAGCATTTTCCTCCGTGTTTATAAATAATATTCTTATATTGCACTCTCATTTTTTTTCCATCTATTTCAGACATACTGACTTTCTTCTATGCAGGGTCACGGTGTGGCTTTCTTACACCATTTGCTGCAACACAGACACTTCTCCTGCTCCTTCCCATGTGGTTCATGTGTATGTGTGTATAGTGTGTGTGTGTGTGTGTGTGTGTGTGTGTATTTTTTTTTTTTTTTTTTTTTGAGAGACAATCCCTCTCTGTCGCCCAGGCTGGAGTGCAGTGGCATGATTTTGGCTCACTGCAACCTCTGCCTCCCAGGTTCAAGCAGTTCTCCTGCTTCAGCCTCCCGAGTAGCTGGGACTACAGGCACCCACCACCAGCTAATTTTTGTATTTTTAGTAGAGACGTGATTTCACCATGCTGGCCAGGCTGGTCTCGATTTCTTGACCTCTTGATCCACCCGCCTCGGCCTCCCAGAGTGCTGGGATTACAGGCCTGAAGCAGTATTTTTTCTTTTAGTAATTTGTAAAATAATGGTGTGATATATAATCAATGGTGTCTTAAAATGGAAATTATATATCATTTATTATATCTGTATAAATATTGTTCACAGTTAAGCTATGGTGGTATACTGTAATTACATATTACATTTCCTTTTCTCTCTTTTCTCTCTCTCTTTTTTTTTTTTTTTTTTGAGACAGGGTCTCACTCTGTTGCCCAGGCTGGAGTACAGTGGTGCGATCACAGCTTACTGAAGCCTCAACCTCCCCGGGCTCAGGTGATTCTTCCACCTTGGCTTCCAAAGTTGCTAGGACCACAGGCACATGCCACTATGCCCGGACAATTATTTAACTTTTTTTTTTTTTTTTTTTTGAGATGGAGTCTTGCTTGGTTGCCCAGGCTGGAGTGCAGTGGCATGATCTTGACTCACTGCAACCTCTGCCTCCCAGGTTCAAGTGATGCTCCTGCCTCAGCCTCCTGAGTAGCTGGGATTACAGGTGCACGCCACCACACTTGGCTAATTTTTGTATCATTGGTAGAGACAGGGTTTCACCATGTTGCCCAGGCTGGTCTCAAACTCCTGGGCTCAAGCATTCCTCCTGCCTCAGCCTCTGAAAGTGCGGGGATTACAGGGATTACAGGCATGTGCCACTGCACCCAGCCTTTTTCTCATTAAGCTTTTACCTGCTAGTTTTAGCTTCCATTGAGGAGTCTTGCCTGAAAGAAGCACGTACTGTGGTGTGTTTTTCTAATTCTGTATTCCTTCTGCATTTGACTGAAAGGAGCTTCCCTCTTTCCTTGACTTATTTATTATTTGTCTTTAGAGACAGTCCTTGCTCTATTGCCCAGCCTGGAGTAAGCAATCCTTCTGCCTTAGCCTCCTGAGTAGCTAGGATACTACTACTAAAGTGCATGTCCTTTACTTTGTTACATCAGTAAAGAAGATTGATGGATTCTTATTTTACTCAGTGAATTACAGTTCTTTACCATGATTATTTTGATACTCACAGTGTCCCAAGTTTGGCTAGTGAGAGACATGTCAGACTGGTCCCGTGTCCTTTTGACATGCTTTTGTCATTCGTTGACCATGTCCATATTTCCTGGCACAGCACTATGTTCCAGGCTCATCTTGTACTTTTCCAAGCCCCAGTCCTAGAATCAGTCTCATTTTTTCTGTTGAGTTCTAGTTCCTTTTCATGGAAAATGGTATTCAGACATGAAGATCTGGTACTAGGCCAAGTGTGATGGCTCATGCATGTGATTCCAGCACTTTGGGCGGTTGAGGTGGGCAGATCACCTGAGGTCAGGAGTTCGAGACCAGCCTGGCCAACATGGTAAAACCCTCGCCTCTACTAAAAATAAAAAACATTAGTTAGGCGTGGTGATGAATGCCTGTAGTCCCAGCTACTCGGGGTGCTGAGGCAGGAGAATCACTTGAAGTGGTACTGAGTATGTTCATTGCTACTGGGATGTCATTGTTTCTTGTTCTTTTTTTTTTTGGAGTCAAAGTTTCACTCTTGTTGCCCAGGCTAGAGTGCAATGGCGCAATCTCGGCTCACCACAGCCTCCGCCTCTCAGGTTCAAGTAATTCTCCTGCCTCAGCCTCTTGAGTAGCTGGGATTTCAGGCATGTGCCACCATGCCCAGCTAATTTTGTATTTTTCGTAGAGATGGGGTTTCTCCACGTTGGTCAGGCTGGTCTCGAACTCCTGACCTCAAGTGATCCGCCTGCCTCAGCCTCCCAAAGTGCTGAGATTACAGGCATGAGCCACTGCGCCTGGGCTGGGATGTCATTGTTTCTAATTATTCACAAACCCACCACAATTATGTTTGAGCAGCAATGAAGCAGCAAAGGATAGCTAGAATGTGTTGTTTTTAGCTGAAATTGTATTAATGTAGCCAGTGATACACTGACTTTGCATTTATCATATATAACATTTCAAGCATACAGAAAAGTATAGAGAGTAATATAACGAATACCGTTCTAGCCTTCTCTAGATAGAGTGAAACACTGTCTTCTATTCCTCTCTTCCCCACCCTAGAGGTACCCACTTTGTTAAATGTGCTCTGTTATCCTCAATGCAGTTCTTTTTGCTTTTACTACATATGCCTGTGTTTGTAAACAATATTTAGTAATGTTTTATGTGTTCTTAAGCAATGTATGAATTGTACTGCATTGCATATATCCTGCCGCAACCTGGTTTTTCCCTTTCAACATTGTGTCTGAGATTTGCCATGTTGACACATTCAGCTTTTATTGATTCATTTTAATTTAAACATTTACATTTGAAATATCTTAGGTACATAAAAAGATAGAGAATAATATAACGTATGTATGAATCCACCACCTATCTTAAGAAATAAAATACTCTGGCCAGGCGCGGTGGCTTGCACCTGTAATCCCAGTACTTTGGGAAGCCGAGGCAGGCGGATCACAGAGTCAGGAGATTGAGACCATCCTGGCTAGCACGGTGAAACCCCGTCTCTACTAAAAATACAAAAAATTAGCTGGGCGTGGTGGCGGGCGCCTGTAGTCCCAGCTACTTGGGAGGCTGAGGCAGGAGAATGGCGTGAACCCAGGAGGTGGAGCTTGCAGTGAGCCGAGGTAGCGCCACTGCACTCCAGCCTGGGCAACAGAGCGAGACTCCATCTCAAAAAAAAAAAAAGAAAATACTACAAAATGCAGTTGACATCCCCTGTGCACCCTTTTCTGATCACTTCTGTCCTCCTGGGAATAACTGATCTAAATTGTGTGAATATCATTCCCTTGTCTTTGTATGGTCACATGTGTATATATGTATCCTTAGTGTTACTTCTTTGGCATATCTTGAAACTTTTATAAATACTATCAATACTTTTTTTTGTTTTTGTTTTTGTTTTTTTTGTTTGTTTGTTTTTTTGAGACGGAGTCTTGCTCCGTTGCCCAGGCTGGAGTGCAGTGGCACCATCTCGGCTCACAGCAAGCTCCGCCTCCTGGGTTTGTGCCATTCTCCTGCCTCAGCCTCCCTAGTAGCTGGGACTACAGGTGCCCTCCACCACACCCAGCTAATTTTTTTTGTATTTTTAGTAGAGACGGGGTTTCACTGTGTTAGCCAGGATGGTCTCAATCTCCTGATCTTGTGATCTGCCCGCCTCGGCTTCCCAAAGTGCTGGGATTACAGGGGTGAGCCACCGTGCCCGGCCTTCATACTGTCTTTAGTGTTATGCAACTTTTTTCACTTGTGAGATTTACCTAACTGGATACATGTAGTAGTAGCACAACTTCATTTGTGTTCATTCCTGTGTCGTCCATCATGTGGCTCTTCCACAGTGTATTTATCCACTTTCCTTTTGCCAGTTTGTCATTGCTGTTAGGGGCAATGCTACCATGAACATTTCTTCTATGTGGCTCCTTATGCCAATGTGTGCAAGCGCCTCTAGAGTATTGTTCTAGCTGCCATAGCTCCAAAACTCATAACCTCAAATTTTGACATATTCTGCTCATGGACTCTGTTGTTCAGGAGCTTGTACTGGGCCCAGCAGGGACAGCTTGTCTGTTCTGCAGTGTCTAGGACCTCAGCTAGAAACTTAAGGACTGGGAGCTGGAATCTTCTGAAGGGCATGTTCCATCATGAATGGTGGCTGTCAACTAAGACCACAGTTCCTCTCTATGTGGTTAGGTTGGGTTTCTTTGCAACATGATGGCTTAGTACTAAAGACAAGAGTCCTGAAAGAGCATCCCAACAGCTACATTGCCTTTTATGACCTTGCCTTGGAAACTGTACAGCATCACTTGTACCACATTCTATTTTTTTGAGACAGGGTCTTGCTCTGTCATTCAAGCTGGAGTATAGTGGCATGATTATAGCTTTCTGGAGCCTTGAAGTTCTGAGCTCAAATGATCTTCCTGCCTCAGCCCTCTGAGTAGCTAGGACTACGGGTGTATGCCACCACACCTGGCTAATTATTTATTTTTATGTTTACTATTTTTTTTATTTTTTTGAGAAGGAATTTTGCTTTTGTTGCCCAGGCAGGAGTGCAGTGGCGCTATCTCGGCTCACTGCAACCTCTGCCTCTCAGGTTCAAGAGATTCCCCTGCCTCAGCCTCCCACGTAGCTGGGAGTACAGGTGCGCACCACTATGTCTAGCTAATTTTTTGTATTTTAGTAGAGACAGGTTTTCACAGTTTTGGCCAGGATGGTCTCGATCTCCTGACCTCAGGTGATCCGCCCACCTCAGCCTCCCAAAGTGCTGGGATTACAGGCGTGAGCCATCGTGCCTGGCCTCTATTCTATTTTTTAAATAATCCCGAAGTCCTGCATAGGTTCAAGGAGAGGGAAAATGGATACTATCTCTTAATGGAACACAGCAAGGTTCTGCAGGAGCTTATGGGACTGGAAATACTGTTGTGGCTGTTACTGGGAAATATAGCCTGTTATAATTGTCTCTTTCTCTGAATGCAGTGGCTGGGACATAGAATATTAGCTTTGTTATCTTTTTTAGATATTGCTAAATTGCTCTCTGAAATGGTTGTACCAGTTTATTTTCCTGCCAGTAGTGTATGATAATTCTTATTTTTCTAGATTATTTCCAGTGCTTGGTATTGTCAAGCCTTTTAATTTTTCAAGTGTGATTAAGAGGAAATGGTTATACATATTGCATCCATCTTCTTTTGGTATTTTTATGGGATACAAGTTTTGGGTGTTTTTTGTTTGTTTGTTTGTTTTGAGATGGAGTCTTGCTCTTGTTGTCCAGGCTGGAGTGCAATGGTGCAATCTTGGTTCACTGCAACCTCTGCCTCCCGGCTTCAAGCAATCTCCTGCCTCAACCTCCTGAACAGCTGGGATTACAGGCGCCCACCACCACGCCTCGCTAATTCTTTTTGTATTTTTAGTAGAGACAGAGTTTCACCATGTTGGCCAGGCTGGTCTTGAACTCCTGACCTCAGGTGATTCACCCGCCTCAGTCTACCAAAGTGTTGAGATTACAGGTGCGAGCCACAGCGCCCAGCCCAGAATTACTTCTTATGTAATATATGGTATGAGTAGGAATTGAACTTGATCCTCCCTGCCCCCAATGATTAACCAGTTGTCCCAGAGTCATTTTTTAATAGATTTTCCTTCCCTTACTGACTTCTGTTGTACATTGTATTTCCTGCTCGTGTAAATCTGCTTTGAGGCTCTGAGCTGTCCCATTGGTCTGTCTCTGAATTGGAACCACATCATATAAATTATTAGTATTTTATAACAAGTGTTGATTTTTGGTGTCATTTCTTTATCTCATTTTTTTGCTCTTGTAAAAATTATTTTGCCTATTCTTGGCTTTGTTTTGTTTCATACAAATATTACCGTCAGCATGTCACTCTGCTTTTGATTGGAATTGCACTGAATTTACAGATTTATTTGGAGACAGCTAAGACTTGAAATATTGATTCTTCCCATACATGAACATGGTTTAAATCTCAAATATTTTTCTTTTTTAAAAATTAAGGCCTTTTCTGGGCGCGGTGGCTCACGCTTGTAATCCCAGCACTTTGGGAGGCCGAGGCGGGTGGATCACGAGGTCAGGAGTTCGAGACCACGGTGAAACCCCGTCTCTACTAAAAAATAGAAAAAATTAGCCGGGCGTGGTGGCGGGCGCCTGTAGTCCCAGCTACTCGGAGAGGCTGAGGCAGGAGAATGGCGTGAACCCGGGAGGCGGAGCTTGCAGTGAGCCGAGATTGTGCCACTGCACTCCAGCCTGGGCGACAGAGCGAGACTCCATCTCAAAAAAAAAAAAAAAAAAAAAAAAAAATTAAGGCCTTTTACATCCTTTGTTCATTTTTTCTCGAGGTATATCATATTCTAGTATTTATGTATTTCTAAATAATGTCCTGATATTGTTCGTTCTTTCTTTTTTTTTTGAAATGGGGTTTCACTCTTATTGCCCAAGCTGGAGTGCAATGGTGCGATCTTGGCTACTGCAGCCTCTGCTCCTGGGTTCAAGTGATTCTCCTACCTCAGCCTACCAAGTAGCTGGGATTATAGGCGTGCGCCACAACGCCTGGCTAGTTTTTTGTATTTTTGGTAGAAACAGGGTTTCACCATGTTAGCCATGGCTGGTCTCGGACTCCTGACCTCCGGTGATCCGCCTGCCTCAGCCTCCCAAGGTGCTGGGATTACAGGCGTGAGCCACTGCACCCAGCCTCTTTCTTTCCGTTTTGAGATGGAGTCTTGTTCTGTTGCCCAGGCTGGAGTGCAGTGGCATGATCTTGGCTCACTGCAACCTCCACTTCCTGGGTTCAAACAATTCTCTTGCCTCACCCTCCTGAGTAGCTGGGGTTACAGGCGCGTGCCACCATGCCTAGCTAATTTTTGCATTTTTAGTAGAGATAAGATTTCACCATATTGGCCAGGCTGGCCTTGAAATCCTGACCTCAAGTGATCCACCTGCCTCGGCCTCCCGAAGGGCTGGGATTACAGGAATCAGCCCCTGTGGCTGGCTCAATATTGTTATTTCTTGAATTTTACATATTATCTATAATTGTGGTGGATGAAGATCTAGGTCCTAGCTGAAGATGAAGATCTAGATCCTAATTGTGATTCTGAGTGTATGTTTTCTTCAGATTTGAAGGCTTTGTTTTATTGCCTATGACATGATCAATTCTTTTCCTTTCTCTCCCCTCCCATGGCTTTCAAAGTTTCAAGCCTGCAGAAAAATTGTAAGAATGATACAATGAAAACCCTTGTATATTCTTTACCTAGATTTACCAATTGTGAGTATCTTACAGCATTGCTTTGTCTTCATAGAGATACAAACTTTTTTCTTTTGCTGAACTATATTTGAGAGTAAATTAGACACTATGATAACTTACCCTTAAATACCTCAGTAGGTATCTCTGAAGAACAGAGATATTCTCCTGTGTAATATCAATGTACTTTTCATCCTCAGGAAATTTAACATTGATATAATACTAATATCTAAATACATTCTGACTATATTCAAATGTTGCCAGTTGTGTAAATAATATCCTTTATAGATGTATTTTTTTGCTTTTTAATCCAGAATCCAATCAAGGATCACACATTGCATTTATTGTTATTATTTTTTTGAGACAGGGTCTCACTCTGTCACCCAGGCTGGAGTACAGTAGGCATATTCATAGCTCACTGCAGCCTCAACCTCCAGGGCTCAGGTGATCCTCTTACCTCAGCCTCTCCAACAGCTGAGACTACAGGCACTACAGGCTATCACGCCTGGCTAATTTTACTTTTTTGTAGAGATGAGGTCTCACTATGTTGCTCTTGCTGGTCTCCAACTCCTGAGCTCAAGCGATACTCCCACACTGGCCTCCCAAAGTGCTGGGATTACAGGCATGAGCCAATGTGCCTGGCCCACATTGCATTTAATAATCATGTTTCTCATTCCTTTCTAATGTGGTTCTTTTTTTCTCTTTCTGGAAGTTTTTTAGGATCATCTTTTTATCCTTGGTATGCCGAAATTTTGTAACAATATTTCTTTTTTTTTTTTTTTTTTTTTAGTTTCTAACAACTCTTTTTCTGATTGATCATTTTTAATAGCTTTCTGTTCCTGTTTTGAGTCTAATGTTGTTATTTCTTTTAGAATATTATGGCTTCCATTGGACAGTTTCTGTAGTTTTCATTATTCTGAGTTAACCTTTTGATTTGAAGTATCTTTCATATTTAATGTCTTTTTCCAAGTATTGGTTCTTTTGCAGGCTCACATTTAAGAGGCACTAGGCTAGGTGTGGCAGCTCACACCTATAATTTCAGTGCTTTGGGAGGCCGAGATGGGTGGATCACTTGAGGCCAGGAATTTGAGACCAGCCTGGCCAACATGGTGAAACCCTGTCTCTACTAAAACTACAAAAATTAGCTGGGTGTGGTGGTGCACATCTATAATCCCAGCTATTCGGGAGGCAGAAGCATGAGAATTGCTTGAACCCAAGAGGTGGAGGTTGCAGTGAGTTCCAGCCTGGGTGACAGAGCGAGACTCTGTCTCAAAAGATAAAAATTAAATTAAATAGGCTGGGCGCAGTGGCTCATGCCTGTAATCCCAGCACTTTGGGAGGCCGAGGCAGGTGGATCACAAGGTCAGGAGATCGAGACCATCCTGGCTAACACGATGAAACCCTGTTTCTACTAAAAAATACAAAAAAAATTAGCCAGGGCCGGGCGCGGTGGCTCACGCTTGTAATCCCAGCACTTTGGGAGGCCGAGGCGGGCGGATCACGAGGTCAGGAGATCGAGACCACGGTGAAACCCCGTCTCTATTAAAAATAGAAAAAAATTAGCCGGGCGTGGTGGCGGGCGCCGGTAGTCCCAGCTACTACTGGGGAGGCTGAGGCAGGAGAATGGCGTGAACCCGGGAGGCGGAGCTTGCAGTGAGCCGAGATCGCGCCACTGCACTCCAGCCTGGGCGACAGAGCGAGACTCCGTCTCAAAAAAAAAAAAAAAAAAAAAAAAAATTAGCTGGGCGCGGTGGCTGGCGCCTATAGTCCCAGCTACTCGGGAGGCTGAGGCAGGAAAATGGCGTGAACCCGGGAGGTGGAGCTTGCAGTGAGCCGAGATCACGCCACTGCACTCCAGCCTGGGAGACAGAGCAAGACTCCATCTCAAAAAAAAAGAAAAAAAAATTTAAATAAAAGCGAAGCAGTATAAAAAGCTATTGAAAGACTCTAAGTGTATGGATGGGACTTAGTTCCCGGTAGCCTTCATTTTCAGGCGATTGTAGAGTCATGTACCAGCCATTTTGTTAGGGGACCTCCAGATGTGAATGTTTAGAAGTTTTTTTTTCCGGGGTTATTCAGTTTTTGTAAAGACAGGTCTTACAGTCTCTTGCCTGGGACCTATCAGTCAGACTCTGGCAGTGGAGGAGGGGGAGGTCACCTTTTTTTAAAAAAAAATTATTTGTTAATATATTTATTTTAGAGACAGGTCTCACCTTGTCACCGAGCCTGGAGTGCAGTGGCGTGATCATAGCTCACTGCATCTTCAAACCCCTGGGCTTGAGGAATCTTCCTGCCTCAGCCTCCCCAGTAGCTGGGACTACAGGCACATGCCACCAGGCCTGGCTAATTTTTAAATTTTTTGTAGAGATGGGGTCTTGCTATATTGCGCAGGCTGGTCTCCAACTCCTGGGCTCAAGTAATCTTCCTCGGCCTCTCAAAGTGCTAGGATTATAGGTGTGACCTGCCCTGGGTATTTTTGAAGTCTTTTACTTTGTCATTTTCTCTTTATCCTCTGCCTCCCACTCCACTATTATCCTTGGATTTCCAAAGTTCCATTTTTCTCCCCATTCATTTTCTCCTGCTGTCCGGCCACCTGGCTGAACAGTCTACTGCTGTATGGGATGTGTCCTGGGCTCTGACTACTTAAGGAATTTCAACCAGTTCTCTGTGGTCAGCCCTGTGCCTCAGCCCTGTCCATCTCTAAACCTGGGTTTCAAGGTGGGCACCTCTCACAGTTATGCTGACATCAGCCTACTTTTCATCAGCATTTCCGGATTCAGGCACTTGGGGTTGTATCCAACTCCACCCTGCTAAGGCACTTTTTTTCTTTCTTTTTTTTTTTTGAGACAGAGTCTCGCTCTGTCACCTTGGCTGGGGTGCAGTGGCACCATCTCGGTTCACTGCAACCTCTGCCTCCCAAGTTCAAGCAATTTTTCTGCCTCAGCCTCCCGAGTAGCTGGGATTACAGGCACGTGCCACCACACCCAGCTAATTTTTGTATTTTTAGTAGAGACAGGGTTTCACTATGTTGGCCAGGCTGGTCTTGAACTCCTGACCTCAGGTGATCCACCTGCCTTGGCCTCCCAAAGTGCTGAGATTACAGGTGTGAGCCACCGCGCCCGGCCAGCACTTTGTTTCTTTTCAATTTTCTAAGACTTTATTGAAATCTCTCACCTGTTACTGTCACCTCTTTTGTTTTCTCTTTAATTTCTTCATTGTTAGTTTAGTGGACTCTCAGGGTGAAGAGAAGAAAATTCTATTATTAATTTTCATCTTTAACCAGAAATCTCACATATGTGTTCTTATATTTATTTATTTTTATTTTTTAAAATATTTTTGGTAGAGATGGAGTTTCACCATATTGGCCAGGCTGGTCTTGAACTCCTGACCTCAAGTGATCTGTCTGCCTCGGCCTCCCAAAGTGCTGGGATTACAGGCATCAGCTACTGCACCCGGCCTCTTATTTATTTATTTTTGAGACAAGGTGTTGCTCTGTCACCCAGGCTGGAGTGCAGTGGTGCCCTCTTGGCTCACTACAACCTACGCCTTCTGGGTTCAAGCAATTCTCCCACCTCAGCCACCCAAGTAGGCAGGATTACAGGTGTGTGCCACCATGCTCAGCTAATTTTTGTATTTTTAGTAGAGATGGCGTCTCATCATGTTGGCCAGGCTTGTCTCAAACTCCTGACCTCAAGTGATCCACCCACCTTGGCCTCCCACAGTGCCGGGATTACAGGCATGAGCCACCACGCCCAGCCTCACATATATATATTTTTAAATAAAGACTTTGGCATTGTGCTTTTACTGTGTAGAACTAACTTAGCAAAAAGTAATATACAATAGGCCAGGCATGGTGGCTCACGCCTGTAATCCCGGCACTTTGGGAGGCCAAGGCATGTGGATCACTTGAGGTCAGGAGTTTGAGACAAGCCTGGCCAACATGATGAGACGCCATCTCTACTAAAAATACAAAAATTAGCTGAGCATGGTGGCACACACCTGTAATCCCAGCTACTCGGGAGGCTGAGGTGGGAGAAATTGCTTGAACCTGGGAGGCAGAGGTTGCAGTGAGCTGAGAACGTGCCACTGCACTTCACCCTGGGTGATGGAGCAAGATTCCATCAAAAAAAAAAAAAAAAAAAAAAAAAAAATCCCACAAAAAAAACACCGGGCATGGTGGATCATGCGTGTAATCCTAGCACTTTGGGAGGCTGAGGTGGGCGGATCATGAGGTCAAGAGATCAAGACCATTTGGCCGGGCGCGGTGGCTCACGCTTGTAATCCCAGCACTTTGGGAGGCCGAGGCGGGCGGATCACGAGGTCAGGAGATCGAGACCACGGTGAAACCCCGTCTCTACTAAAACTACAAAAAATTAGCCGGGCGTGGTGGCGGGCGCCTGTAGTCCCAGCTACTCGGAGAGGCTGAGACGGGAGAATGGCGTGAACCCGGGAGGCGGAGCTTGCAGTGAGCCGAGACTGCGCCACTGCACTCCAGCCTGGGCGACAGAGCGAGACTCCGTCTCAAAAAAAAAAAAAAAAAAAAAAAAAAAAAAAAAAAGACCATTCTGGCCAACCTGGTGAAACCCCGTCTTTACTAAAAATACAAAAATTAGCCGGGCGTGGTGGCGTGTGCCTGTAGTTCCAGCTACTCGGGAGGCTGAGGCAGGAGAATTGCTTGAACCCGGGAGGCAGAGGTTGCAGTGAGCCACTGTACTCCAGCCTGGTGACAGAGCAAGACTCCATCTAAAAGAAAAAAGAAAAAAAAAAAGTAATAGTTCCAAAAACAGCAATGCAAATTTTAGTCTTTTAAAATACTTACATGGTATTGATATTTTATTTTGAGACAGGGTCTTGTTCTGTGGCCCAGGCTACAGTGCAGTGGTGCAATCTCACTGCAAGCCTCACTACAAGCTCACTGTAGTCTCAACCTCCCAGGCTCAAGTGAGCTTCCTGAGTCTATAAGCATAAATCTCCATGTTCAGTTATTTTTTTTTTTAAGATGGGGTCTCTCTTTGTCCCCCAGGTTAGAGTGCATAGCTCACTGTAGCCTTGAACTCTTGAGCTTTCAGGCTCAAGCAATCCTACCTCAGCCTCCCAAAGTGCTAGGATTACAGGCGTGAGCCACCGAGCTCAGCTTTTGTTTTTTGTTTGTTTTTTGTTTTTTTTTTTTTGAAGAGACGAGGTCTCACTCTGTTCCCTAGGCTGGTCTCCAGCTCCTGGCCTCAAGTGATCCTCCATCCTCAGCCTCCCAAAGTGTTGGGATTATAGGTGTGAGCCACTGCATCCAGCTTTATTTATTTTGAAATAAAATCAAATGTACAGAAACCATTCCAGAAATTGAGAATTGTCCCATTCCCTTTACATTGAATCACCAGTGCTCTGTTGACCTTTCTCTTTCATGACATTGGCATTTTTGAAGGCTATAGGCAGTTATTTTGTAGACTGTACCTCATTTGATAGAGTAACGTTTAATATTGTGGTATACTTTGTTTTTGTTTTTCCTTGTAGCTTTTAGGAGAGTATGAGTCCCTTGGAAAAGAACACAGGAGAGTAAAGGTAAGGGGTAATGGTTCATGTTCTAGATTTCATGCAGAGACAGAAACATTGGATTGGGAATCAAGGGATCTGACTCTTCCTCCTCCTTGCACCCCTTCCTGAACCTCCATAGCTGTTGGAACTGGAACCTTGCTTATCCTGTTTCAGTATCCTTATTTGCAAATACCTGCCCCATTTAACTCACAAGTTTGTTAGATTCATTAATCTAACAAATATTTATTGAATGGCTATTGCATTTGAAATGAAATTGTTCAAAAGAGTATAAGGTACCATACAGATGCAAATTATTATTTCATGCTGTTTGTTTGTTTTGTGACACCCAGGTTGGAGTACAGTGGTGCGATCTCGGCTCACCACAACCTCTGCCTCCTGGGTTCAAGCGATTCTTCTGCCTTAGCCTCCTGAGTAGCTGGGATTCCAGGTGTGTGCCACCACGCCCAGCTAATTTTTTTTTTTTTTTGAGACGGAGTCTCGCTCTGTCACCCAGGCTGGAGTGCAGTGGCGCGATCTCGGCTCACTGCAAGCACCGCCTCCCGGGTTCATGCCATTCTCCTGCCTCAGCCTCTCCAAGTAGCTGGGACTACAGGCACCCGCCACCACGCCCGGCTAATTTTTTTGTATTTTTAGTAGAGACAGGATTTCACCATGGTCTCGATCTCCTGATGTCGTGATGCACCCGCCTCGGCCTCCCAAAGTGCTGGGATTACAAGCGTGAGCCACGGCGCCCGGCCGCTAATTTTTGTATTTTTAGTAGAGACGGGATTTCACCATGTTGGCCAGGTTGGTCTCCAATTCCTGACCTCAAGTGGTCCACCCGTGTCAGCCTCCCTGAGTGCTGGGATTACGGGCATGAGCCACTGCACCCAGCCATTTAATACTGATTAAATATCAAGCTTTGATTTTCACTGCATTAGCTTTTGGTAGGGTTGAGTTTATCAATTATGTTTGAATTCTTTTTGAAAGCTCTGTTTGGAGACTACATATTTGCATTCAGTAAAACCCTTTGACGATGGTGTAACTGGGGCCCAAATATTTCTGTTGCATAGAATGGAGGGTTGTGGTTATTGAAGCTCAGCAAAAAGACCTGCATAGCTTGGCTGCCAAACCATTCTGAGGGTTCGGGAGCAAATCCCATGATATCTAAATCTCATTGAAATTATTTGTTTTACCATCCTTCTGAGGTTTTAGTCAAGTTATTTTAACACTGATTTGTTTCTAATTAAGCAAAGTATAAAGGGCTGTATCTGTTACCCAGGGGACTTACACAGAGGGACTTGTGTAGGCCGGTGCTTTGCTCTCATTTGTTTTCCTTGAACTGTTGGTCCTGGCCGTATGGTTGATGCCATACTTGCTGAGTATGGTTTGTAGCTAGCTGGTTTAGCCTTAGATTAATTTTCTTTTATGCATTTTAAAATAATACATCTGAATATTTGTCTTCAGTTATCTGAATTTCTCCTTTATTTCCATAGGATGCATTAAATACAACTGAGAACAAATTGCTTGATGCATATACTCAGATTTCTGATTTGAAAAGGTAAAATGTATTAACTTACTAATGTACACATACCTCAATTGTTCTTTTATTTGTCTGTATTGAACAAGATGAGAAGGAAGTTTTTCTTGAGGGTTTTTAAGCAGTTTGAGAACTAGTTTTGTCTTAATTTTCCCTTGACATGGAAATACATTTCATTTTAGCCAAACAAGATTTCTTCTCTCTTTTTTTTTTTTTTTTAAGAGATAGGGTCTCACTATGTTGCCTAGGTTGGCTGTGAATTCCTGGGCTCAAGCAATCTTCCTGCCTTGGCTTCCTGAATAGTTGGGACTACAGGCGCTCATCATCATGCCTGGCTGATTTTTTGTTGTTGTTGTTGATACAGAGTATTACTCTGTCACCCAGGCTGGAGTACAGTGGCACAATCTCGGCTCACTGCAACCTCCTCCTCTTGGGTTCAAGCAATTCTCCTGCCTCAGCCTCCCTAGTAGCTGGGACTACAGGAGTGCACCACCACACCCAGCTAATTTTTTGTATTTTTGATAGAGACAGGGTTTCGCCATGTTGGCCAGGCTGGTCTTGAACTCCTGACCTCAAGTGATCCGACTGCCTCGGCTTGCCAAAGTGCTGGGATTACAGGCATAAGCCACGGAGCCCAGCAAGCCTGGCTGATTTTTAAAAACTTTTATTAGAAGTAGGATCTTGCTATGTTGCCCTGGCTGGTCTCAAATCTCTCGACCTCAAGTGATCCTCTCGCCTCATCCACAAAAAGTGCTGGGATTACAGGCATGTGCTACTGCACCTGGCTTCAAACAAGATGTTTTAAGGAATTAAAATGTATTGGTGGTTGTGCCTCAGAGGTGGATATTTTCCCAAACATTATGTATTTTCTCAGCATAGGTTAAAATCCAAATGATATTTAACCACTGGAAAGAACTTTAAGAAGCAGCCTAGTTCACAGAATTATTTTTGTGCTTCAAAAAGAAAACAGCATTAACACCAAAATTATGGTCATCTATTTTCAGAAAGACCTGGTTGGAGACTGTATTAATGATCTGATTTGTTTAATTAGGTAGGGACAGAATCGTAAATGGTATCCATTGCAAATGATTAGAAATATCCAAACTGGGCTGGGTGCAGTGGCTCACGCCTGTAATCTCAGCACTTTGGGATCCCGGCTGAGATGGGAAGATTACCTGAGGTCAGGAGTTCAAGACCAGCCTGGTTAACATGGCAAAACCCTGTCTCTACTAAAAATACAAAAATTAGGTGGGCATGGTGGTGCACACCTGTAATCCCTGCTACTCAGGAGAGTGAGGCAGGAGAATCGCTTGAACTCTGGAGACGGAAGTTGCAGTGAGCCGAGATCACGCCGCTGTACTCCAGCCTGGGTGACAGAGCAAGACTGTCCCCTCCCCACCAAAAAAACTGAAAGAAAAGAGAAATATTTAAACTAGTTCAAGAGCAAATTTTATGTTTGTATTTGGATATAAGTAATGTCCCTTATTTAGACATTTTACTGCAGTCTTAAGGAGTTCTTATAGAGAAGAACAGAAATACTGTCTAGGTTTCTCATCTGCCTGTCTTCTGTGATTCATTCAGTTTTAGTGATAGCTTTCTTATCAGATTGTTACAAACATCAGTCTTGTTAGGGCTATTATTTCTCAAACCTTCCTTGCATCAAAGTAGGTAAGAATTCGAGTTTGAAAGATAAGATGAAGTCATACACAGAGCTTAAAAGAACAAGCCAGGCATGGTGGTGTGCACCTGTACTCCCAGCTGCTTGGGAGACTGAGGCAGGAGCATCTCTTAAGCACAGGGGCTTGAGGCTGCAGCAAGCAATGATCGTGCCAGTGCACTCCAGCCTGGGTGACCAAGCAAGACCTCATCTCTTAAAGAGGGGAAAAAAGCACAGCATGAATGCCAGGATATCTTTAAAATAGTCAGTTGGCCAGAGTAGTTATTTCCTGTTGGTAAACTTGAAAATAGGCTTTTATTTTGAACATGGCACAAATTAGATGAAATACCTATAGGTTGTTTGCAATATTTTAGCCTTGGCCTCTTTTAAAAATTAGAAAGGTTTTTTTTTGGAAATTGTTTTTGTAAAAGTTCTGTTTTTAGAAGTTAAGCCTGCTTCCTCGTTTGTGAAAGTGTTACCTATTGTATGCATGGTTATATACATATTAGGATTAAACATATTAGAATGCAGTTTATTTGACAATTTTGTTTTTATTTATAAATGTTATGTTTTGATCTGTAGTCAAATTTATATAACTTGGGATATTAAGTCCATTTGTTCTCTTTTTATTCAGTTGCATGGGAAATGTTCCTTTGTAGAGTTTTAATGTATTTGTTTTTCTGTTTTTCTATTTATATTCACTGATTTTTGTTTAGCTTTTATTTTTTTTTTTTGAGACAAAGTCTTGCTCTGTCACCCAGGCTGGAGTGAAGTGGCATGATAACGGCTCACTGCAACCTCTGCCTCCCGGGTTCAAGCCAATTCTCCTTCCTCAGTCTCCCGAGTAGGTGGGATTGCAGGTGCGTGCCACCACACCTGGCTGATTTTCATATTTTTAGTAGAGACGGGGGTTTCACCATGCTGGCCAGGCTGGTCTCGAACTCCTGACATCAGATGATCCGCCCACCTCAGCCTCCCAAAGTGCTGGGATTACAGGCATGAGCCACTGCACCTGGCCTATTTAGGTTTTTAAATAATGGCGATGTTTTACTATGAAAAAGGTTTATGGACTTGCAACTCTTTTTTTTTTTTTTTTTTTTTTTGAGACAGAGTCTCACTCTGTTGCCAGGCTGGCACGATCTCCGCTCACTGCAACCTCCACCTCCCGGGTTCAAGCGATTCTCCTGCCTCAGCCCCCTGAGTAGCTGGGACTACAGGTGCACACCACCATGCCCAGCTAATTTTTGTATTTTTAGTAGAGACAGGGTTTCACCATATTGACCAGGATGTTCTCCATCTCTTGACCTTGTGATCCACCTGCCTCTGCCTCCCAAAGTGCTGGGATTACAGGGGTGAGCCACTGTTCCCGGCCATGGACTTGCAACTCTTTTACCACCCATTTTTTAGGAGAGTCTGTTAAATAAACTGTGGTTGAGCTATATTTTACATTTGTTGAAATGTACTTAATTTATCTTCATTGCTTTTGAATTAGAATGATTTCAAAACTTGAAGCTCAGGTCAAGCAAGTAGAACATGAAAATATGTTAAGCCTTCGTCATAATTCTAGAATTCACGTGAGACCCTCGCGTGCCAAGTAAGTTATTTCATTTACTCTCTATAAAGCTAGAAATAGGTGCATGCTTTTATTAAGATGAGAAACTCATCTGTCTAAATAATAAGAAAGTCCAGGTTAAATGTCATTACAGAACTTAAATGTGTTAGATTAATTACCGAACATTGTAAACCCTCTTATGCAGAGGCATTTGCTAAAATGAGGAAATATATTAGGATCAAATTGGGATCCTTGGAATGTATTTTGTTCTTTGCCCAGCTGTGTGACCTTAGGCAAGTCACTTACCTTTTTTGGAATTCATTTTTCTTATCTGTAAAAATAAGGACAAGGGACTAGAACATCTCAAAAGGTCTTTTAGCCCTAAAATTTCAGACGTTTTATTCCTATGTTAATGGAAGGATCTATGAAGATGGATCTTCATTAGGTTGTATGGGTTTTCTTTCTAGTTTTTTTAGTTCTTTCAGAATTAGCTTGGCTATAATCTCAGCATTGTCTTGGTGATACCCTTACAGAATACATTTTTTTATATTAGAACTGGCTTTTATTATGATTTTGGTGTAAATAAAGAATATTAATAAGTAATAACTTTATAATGACATTTATTAGAAAAATGATTTTAAATTGTAATTTGTGACCCAAGTTGTAATTGTCAAATGAGGAGCTTTTTCTAGGGCCAGGCACAGTGGTTCACGTCTGTAATTCCAGCATTTTGGAAAGCCAAGGTGGGAGGATCGCTAGAGCCCAGGAGTTCGAGACCAGTCTGGGCAACATGGCGAGATCCCATCTCTATAAAATAAAATAAATTTTAAGAGAAGCTTTTTCTAGGTCTTTGTTAATTAATCTTAGTAGAACATATCAAATTCTTTTTTTTTTTTAAAGAAAAGATGTATAACAAATTGAACATTTGAGAGAGATAAAAGAGAGAGCTTTGGGTTGGGGACCACGGAAGGCCTTTCTTTAGAGGAGGCTCATAAGTGGAGGAGTCACCTGTGCATAGAGTTGCTGGAGCAGGAGGTGTAGGGTGAGGGATAGGCAGGGTGGGGTATCTGGGAGGTGGTCCATGCAGAGAAATTGCCTTGCTAAGTCCTCAGGTAGGAAAGAGCTTAGCATATTTGAAGAGCCTAAGGGAGGTTAGTGTGGCCTGAATATTTCCAGCAAGAAGCAAAGTTGCCGTAGATGAAATCAGAGATTGACCATTTATAGCTTTCTAAGCCGTGATTAAGAATTGTAATCCCAGCACTTTGGGAGGCCGAGGCGGGCGGATCATGAGGTCGGGAGATTGAGACGATCCTGGCTAACACGATGAAACCCCGTCTCTACTAAAAAATACAAAAAAAATTAGCCGGGCGCGGTGGCTGGCGCCTGTAGTCCCAGCTACTTGGGAGGCTGAGGCAGGAGAATGGTGTGAACCCGGGAGGCAGAGCTTGCAGTGAGCCGAGATCACGCCACTGCACTCCAGCCTGGGAGACAGAGCAAGACTCCGTCTCAAAAAAAAAAAAAAAAAAAAAAAAAAAGAGTTGGATCTTGCCCTAAGTCCATTGGAAAGCCTTTGAAGGTTTTTATGTGGTAAAATGATGTTATCTAATTTTTATTAATGTACCTTCCATGAGAAGATGGAGAAGGAAAGAATGGAAACAGGAGACTAGTTAGGCTGGTGCAGTGCTAGGAGAGAGATGGTGTTAGCTGGGTGGTGGTCACAGAAATAGACAATAGAGACTCTTCGGGAGAGATTCTAGAGGTAGGATCTATAGGATGTGGTTGTGAATTGGATGGCAAGGTAAGAAAGGGAGGTGTTGGAATAATTCCTTTGTTTTTGTCTCAAACAACTAAAGGTACTTAGTTCATATGTTGAACTTAGGGAAGAGATCAGAATTTCCATCTTGAATATTTTTGTTTGAGATTCATATCGATTCTAAGTGGAAATCAAATAGGCAATTATAAATGAGTTTGGAGCTCAAAAATAAGGTTTTAGGATGGGGTGATAAATTTTGGAGTCATGCCGGGTGCAGTGGCTCATGCCCGTAATCCCAGCACTTTGGGAGGCTGAGGCAGGCGGATCACAAGGTCAGGAGATCAAGACCATCCTGGCTAACACGGTGAAACCCTGTCTCTACTAAAAATACAAAAAATTAGCCGGGCGTGGTGGTGGGCGCCTGTAGTCCCAGCTACTCGGGAGACTGAGGCAGGAGAATGGTGTGAACCCGGGAGGCAGAGCTTGCAGTGAGCCAAGATCACGCCACTGCATGCCAGCCTGGGCAACTGAGCAAGACTCCGTCTCAAAAAAAAAAAAAAAAATTGGAATTGTCTCTTTCTAGATGGTGCGTAAAGTTGTAGAATGGATGCGAACTGAGTGTATTTAGTGAGAAGTAGGCCTGGGGCAAGAACTCTGACACTGGTGTTGGATAGAGAGAGCTGGCAAAGGAACCTGAGAAAGCGCTAACAAAAAGCTAGAGGAAAACAAGCAGCCACCAATACTGAGTGCAAAACCGAACCTGTGTTTTCCCTGTGCTCTCACACCAGCACAACAACAATAGACTCAGAAGACTTTTGTGACCCTGAATGTGTGACATTTCTCCTCACCAGCAAGCGAGCAATCAGTTCTTCATGGGACCCAGCTAGGTGGCCTCCCATTCATTTCTGATACTATCTACTCAGAGATAGGGTCAGATCCCATAAGCTGAGGGCTCAGTCCCCAAGACTATCCCCGTTTCAGACACCATTTGCAAGTCCAGGCCTCCAAAACGTCTAACCAACTGGCTTTAAGTTGAGGTTCCCACAGCCCTCTCTTTGGGTTTTTGCCAGAGTGGCTTATAGAACTCAGAGAAACATGTTTACCAATTTATTACAGATGATATTTTAAAGGATACAAATAAACGGCCAGTTGAAGAGATACAGAGTAAGGTCTGGAAGGATCTCCAGCACAGGAGTTTCTTTCCCAGTAGAGCTGGGATATGACGCCCCCTCAGTGCATGGATGAGCTCTTGTTCAGCTCTCCAGAAGCTCTGGAGCCCTGTCCTCTTGGGCATTTTATGGAGGCTTCATTGGATAGGCCTGATTGAAGCTTGGACAACTGTGTTGAAATGTGATTGGACAGAAAGGATGTGATCTAAGCCCAGCAAGGCCTGTCTGTTCAGATCCTTCTTGGCCTCTTTGTGCAGCATTCCTTCCTCCAGAGGATGAGGCAGGATGCTCTCTGATTCGGATGAGAGTCTTATGACCCATAATCAGATTAAAGTCCTACCCTGGTAAGGTAAAAGGAAGACAGGAGAAGGTTAGAGATTCTGTTGACTGCAACAAGGGATATGAAAGTTATGAGCCAGGAATTGTGAATGAAAACTGATGTATAATATATGTCATAATCTCACATTGCTGCTTGAGAGATCAAGGTGAAGACTGCAAGGTCTTTGCAAGCTGGAGGCTAATGCTTAGTGAACAGTCTGGATAGAGTGATAGTAGTAGAAGCCCATTCAGAGTGTACTTGAGTGAATGCAGGCTGGGCGTGGTGGCTTACGCCTGTAATCCCAGCACTTTGGGAGGCCAAGGCAGGTGGATCACTTGAGGTCAGGAGTTCGAGACCAGCCTGGCCAACATGGCGAAACTCCATCTCTACTAAAAATACAAAAATCAGCCAGGCGTAGTGGTGCAGGCCTGTAATCCCAGCTACTCGGGAGGCTGAAGAATCACTTGAACCTGGGAGGTGGAGGTTGCAGTGAGCCGAGATCGTGCCACTGCACTCCAACCTGGGTGACAGAGCACCACTCTGTCTCAAAAAAAAAAAAAAAAAAAAAAAAAAGTGAATGAAAACCTGAAAGTCTAACAGCCGGAATATGGAAAATACTGTTATACACTCAAGCAGGACACTGCATCATGACAGTGCAGGTGGCAGAGCCCGAGTTGGCAGACCCCAGCCTATGGGGCCATATCTGGCATGAACTACCTGTTTTTGTGAGGCCTCTGAGTAAGGAATGGTTTCTATATTCTTACATGTTTGGGAAAAAAGAATATTTCATGACACATGAAAATTGTATGACGGGCTGGGCGTGGTGGCCCACACCTGTAATCCCAGCCCTTTGGGAGGCCAAGGCGAGTGAATCACCTGAGGTCAGGAGTTTGAGACCCAGCCTGGCCAACATGGCAAAACTCCATCTCTATTAAAAATACAACAATTAGCTGGGCATGATGGCATGTGCCTGTAGTCCCAGTTACTCAGGAGGCTGAATGAAGCAGGAGAATCGCTTGAACCTGGAAGGCAGAGGTTCCAGTGAGCCAAGACTGCACCACTGCATTCCAGCCTGGGTGAGAAAGCGAGACTCTGTCTCAAAAAAAAAAAAAAAAAGAAAATTGTATAACATTCAAATTTTAGTGTCCACAAATAAAATTTTCATGGAATACAAGCTTATTCACTTACATATCATCTACGGCAGCTTTTGTGCAACAGCAAAGTGGAGTAGTTGCAACAGACACTGGCCCATAAAACCTCAAGTGTTTACTATCTGGCTCTTTACAGAGAGAATTTGCTGATCCTCAGCTAGACGGTCAATGTGGATTAATCTGAAGGACATAATATGGAACAACAAAAAACTAGTTACAGAAGAAATAGGATACTATTTATATTGACTTTAGCATGTGAAGCAATTTTGTATTTCTTATGGGTTCATGCAAACGTAGTAAAAGTATGAAAACATGCATGGGAATGCGGAACACAAATTTAGTATAAATGGTTGCTTTTGGGAGGGAACGAATGAGATTGGAGAAGTGCACAGGGGCTTTAGTTGTCTTTATAGTGTTCTACTCTTAATTTAAAGAATATATAACCAAGATTTATAAAGCTGGATGGTTGGCATGAGTATTACCTGTATGTCTATGTGTGCTTGAGATATATATATATAGTATATATTTTGTGTTTGTTTGTTTGTTTTGAGATGGAGTCTCGCTCTGTCACCCAGGCTGGAGTGCAGTGGCATAATCTCGGCTCCCGGTAACCTCCGCTTCCCATGTTCAAGCGATTCTCCTGCCTCAGCCTCCCGAGTAGCTGGGATTACAGGTGCCCGCTACCATGCCTGGTTAATTTTTGTATTTTTAGTAGAGATGGGGTTTTGCCATGTCGGCCAGGCTGGTCTCAAACTCCTGACCTCAAGTGATCCGCCCACCTCAGCCTCCCAATGTGCTGGAATTATAGGCATGAGCCACAGTTCCTGGCTGATATTTTATTTTATTTTTGAGACAGTCTCGCTCTGTCACCCAGGCTGGAGTGCAATGGCACAATCTTGGCTCACTGCAACCTTCGCCTCCCGAGTTCAAACGATTCTCCCACCTCAGCCTCCCAAGTAGCTGGTACTACAGGCACGCGCCACCATGCCCACTAATTTTTTGTATTTTTAGTAGAGACGGGATTTTACCTTGTTGGCCAGGCTGGTCTCGAACTCCTGACCTCAAGTGATCTGCCCACCTTGGCTTCCCAAAGTGCTGGGATTACAGGCATGAGCCACTGTACCTGGCCCCGGCTGATATTTTTTATATATATATTTTTTTCTTTTATTTATTTATTTATTTATTTATTTATTTATTTTTTATTATTATACTTTAGGTTTTAGGGTACAATATTTTATATTTTTAAAGTGAACAGGAACGAATAAAGGAAAAGTATCCAGAAGATGAAAGAACTCTTACAAATCAATAAGAGAAAGATAACTTTCTCAACAAAAAATGGTAAAAGAATATAACAAGCAGCGCACAGATCCCTGATGGCTAATAAAAATGAGAACATGTTAATTGTCATGAAAATGCACATTAAAACAAGATACAATTCACACCATTGGACAGGTTAGACTTAAAATTGAATCACTTTAACATTTGGCAAAGATATGGAGAAACAGGAACTCCCAAAGTAATGATTGACAGTTGATACAGCTTGTCTGGAGAGTTATTTGGCAACACCCAGAGAGGCTGAAGATGTGCACCAAATCCCACAGTTCCATGTTAAGATGTTTGCCTTAGAGGAATTTTCACACGTGTTAATTTTAGCATTGTCGAAATGCTGCATATTAAAAACTGTATTTCCACTGCCGGGAGAAAGGACAAATATATTCATACTATGGGTAAATGATTAAAATGAATAGAGCTTATATGTACTAACACAGATAAATTTCTTTTTTTTTTTTTTTTTTTATTATACTTTAGGGTTTTAGGGTACATGTGCACAATGTGCAGGTTTGTTACATATGTATCCATGTGCCATGTTGATTTCCTGCACCCATTAACTCGTCATTTAGCATTAGGTGTATCTCCTAATGCTGTCCCTCCCCCCTCCTCCCACCCCACAACAGTCCCCGGGAGCGTGATGTTCCCCTTCCTGTGTCCATGAGTTCTCATTGTTCAATTCCCACCTATGAGTGAGAACATGTGGTGTTTGGTTTTTTGTCCTTGCGATAGTTTACTGAGAATGATGTTTTCCAGTTTCATCCATGTCCCTACAAAGGACACGAACTCATCATTTTTTATGGCTGCATAGTATTCCATGGTGTATATGTGCCACATTTTCTTAATCCAGTCTATCGTTGTTGGACATTTGGGTTGGTTCCAACTCTTTGCTATTGTGAATAGTGCCGCAATAAACATACGTGTGCATGTGTCTTTATAGCAGCCTGATTTATAGTCCTTTGGGTATATACCCAGTAATGGGATGGCTGGGTCAAATGGTATTTCTAGTTCTAGATCCCTGAGGAATCGCCACACTGACTTCCACAATGGTTGAACTAGTTTACAGTCCCACCAACAGTGTAAAAGTGTTCCTATTTCTCCACATCCTCTCCAGCACCTGTTGTTTCCTGATTTTTTAATGATGGCCATTCTAACTGGTGTGAGATGGTATCTCACTGTGGTTTTGATTTGCATTTCTCTGATGGCCAGTGATGAGGAGCATTTCTTCATGTGTTTTTTGGCTGCATAAATGTCTTCTTTTGAGAAGTGTCTGTTCATGTCCTCTGCCCACTTTTTGATGGGGTTTGTTTTTTTCTTGTAAATTTGTTTGAGTTCATTGTAGATTCTGGATATTAGCCCTTTGTCAAACTGGAAGCATTCCCTCTGAAAACTGGCACAAGACAGGGATGCCCTCTCTCACCGCTCCTATTCAACATAGTGCTGGAAGTTCTGGCCAGAGCAATCAGGCAGGAGAAGGAAATAAAGGGTATTCAATTAGGAAAAGAGGAAGTCAAATTGTCCCTGTTTGCAGATGACATGATTGTATATCTAGAAAACCCCATTGTCTCAGCACAAAATCTCCTTAAGCTGATTAGCAACTTCAGCAAAGTCTCAGGATACAAAATTAATGTACAAAAATCACAAGCATTCTTGTACACCAATAACAGACAAACAGAGAGCCAAATCATGAGTGAACTCCCATTCACAATTGCTTCAAAGAGAATAAAATACCTAGGAATCCAACTTACAAGGGATGTGAAGGACCTCTTCAAGGAGAACTACAAACCACTGCTCAATGAAATAAAAGAGGATACAAACAAATGGAAGAACATTCCATGCTCATGGGTTGGAAGAATCAATATCGTGAAAATGGCCATACTGCCCAAGGTAATTTATAGATTCAATGCCATCCCCATCAAGCTACCAATGACTTTCTTCACAGAATTGGAAAAAACTACTTTAAAGTTCATATGGAACCAAAAAAGAGCCCACATCGCCAAGTCAATCCTAAGCCAAAAGAACAAAGCTGGAGGCATCACGCTACCTGACTTTAAACTATACTACAAGGCTACAGTAACCAAAACAGCATGGTACTGGTACCACAACAGAGACATAGATCAATGGAACAGAACAGAGCCCTCAGAAATGATGCCGCATAGCTACAACTATCTGATCTTTGACAAACCTGACAAAAACAAGAAATGGGGAAAGGATTCCCTATTTAATAAATGGTGCTGGGAAAACTGGCTAGCCATATGTAGAAAGCTGCAACTGGATCCCTTCCTTACACCTTATACAAAAATTAATTCAAGATGGATTAAAGACTTATATGTTAGACCTAAAACCATTAAAATCCTACAAGAAAACCTAGGCAATACCATTCAGGACATAGGCGTGGGCAAGGACTTCATGTCTAAAACACCAAAAGCAATGGCAACAAAAGCCAAAATCGACAAATGGGATCTCATTAAACTAAAGAGCTTCTGCACAGCAAAAGAAACTATCATCAGAGTGAACAGGCAACCTACACAATGGGAGAAAATTTTTGCAACCTAACACAGATAAATTTCAAAACATAATATTGAACAGAGAAAGCATTAAAGGCCAGGTGTGGTGGCTCACGTCTATAATTTCAGCATTTTGGGAGGCCAAGGTAGGGAAATTGCTTGAGCCCAGGAGTTCGAGACCAGCCTGGGCAACATGGCAAAACCCTCTCTCCACAAAAAATATAAAAAGTTAGCGGCTGGACGCGGTGGCTCACGCCAGTAATCCCAGCACTTTGGTAGGCTGAGGCAGGTGGATCACGAGGTCAGGAGTTTGAGACCAGCCTTACCAACATGGTGAAACCCCGTCTCTACTAAAAATACAAAAAAATTAGCCAGGCATGGTGGCACACACTTGTGATCCCAGCTACTCGCGGGGCTGAGGCAGGAGAATGGTTTGAACCTGAGAGGCGGAGGTTGCAGTGAGCCGACGTCGAGCCACTGCACTCTAGCCTGGGTGACAGAGCGAGACTCTGCCTTAAAAAAAAAAAGCTGGGTGGTTGGTGGTATGCGCCTGTAGTCCCAGCAGCTCAGGAGGCTGAGGTGGGAGAATCACTTGAGCCTGAGGGGCCGAGGCTGTACTGAGCCATGATCATGCCACTGCACTTTAGCCTGGCGGACAGGGTAAAACCCTGTCTCAAAAAAAAACAAAAGACATTTAAAAATGTGTGTTAATACATTATGCCTTATGTGTAATTAAAAAAAATACAACTGTATATATAAAAATTGGTCTTATAATTAAAAACAAATTTTGCAAGATCAGGCTGGGCGCCGTGGCTCACGCCTGTAATCCCAGCACTTTGGAGGCCAAGGTGGGCAGATCACTTGAGGTTAGGAGTTTGGCCAACATGGTGAAACCCCGTCACTTGTAAAAATGCAAAAATTAGCTGGGCACAGTGGTAGGCCCCTGTAATCCCAGCTACTCTGGAGGCTGAGGCAGGAGAATTGCGTGAACCTGGTAGGTAGAGGTTGCAGTGAGCCGAGATCATGTCACTGCACTCCAGCCTGGGTGACAGAGGAAGACTCCGTCTCAAGAAAAAAAAATTGGCAAGATCTTAGCATTTATTAAAACTGAGAATGGGTGAGTAGATGCTTGTTATAGTATTCTTTGTAATTTTCCAAGAACGTTTGAAGTTTTTTTTTTTTTTTTTTTGAGACAGAGTCTCGCTCTGTTGCCCAGGCTGGAGTGCAGTGGTGCGATCTCAGCTCACTGCAAACTCCGCCTCCTGGGCTTATGCCATTCTCCTGCCTAAGCCTCATGAGTAGCTGGGACTACAGGTGCCCGTCACCACACCTGGCTAACTTTTTTTTGCATTTTTAGTAGAGACAGGGTTTCACCATGTTAGCCAGGATGGTCTCGATCTCCTGACCTTGTTATCTGCCCGCCTTGGCCTCTCAAAGTGTTAGGATTATAGGCATGAGCCACTGAGCCTGGCCCTGAAATAGTTCTTAATTTAAAAACTGGGCCGGGCGCAGTGGCTCACGCCTGTAATCCCAGCACTTCGGGAGGCCAAGGCGGGTGGATCATGAGGTCAGCAGATCAAGACCATCCTGGTTAATAACATGGTGAAACCCCGTCCCTACTAAAAACACAAAAAATTAGCTGGGCGTGATGGTGGGTGCCTGTAGTCCCAGCTATTCGGGAGGCTGAAGCAGGAGAATGGCGTGAACCCAAGAGGCAGAGCTTGCCTTGAGCCAAGATCACGCCACTGCACTCCAGCCTGGGCGACAGAGCGAGACTCTGTCTCAAAAAAAAAAAAAAAAAAACTGAGGGAAAGAGTGACTGGAGTTGAAGTGAATGTAGATAGAAGAGACAGCTCTAAAATGTTTGGTTGTGAAAGGGGACAGAGAGAAGACAAGAGTTGTTTCATGGTTTCTGGTGTTTCTTTGAATTTGACTCAATAGTTTCACCTGTCAACGAAGGTGGGATGGGAGGTTTGAGGAGGGTGGAAAGGGTGTGAGATAGTCATGTTTGGAGAACTGAAGCTTGCTGGTTACAGAAAGTCATGTTGCTGGGCGGTTTGGGGTGTCTGCTTGAGGTGGTGATGAGTCTGCCCAGCTGGTGGCTTTTTTCCAGCAAAGCTCAGTGGTAGGAGTTTAGACCTGAAGCGTGCCTTTGTAGTCAGCCAGTCCTCAGATTTTGCTGCCAGTCAGGTGTGGTGAAAGGTGAGAGAGAAAGTATCATGAGTGTGGACTTCAGGGTAGATCAAGAGGACCTAGTCAGGCTAGGAGGGGTTGATAAATGGAAAATGGAGAGGCCAAGGATCGTAGGTCACGTTGCTGAAGCTTGAGGGCGGGAGGCAGAATATGGGCACAGTCTTTGGAGTATTGGTTTCTTAAGGGGAGTGTGTTCTCTGGTTTTGACAAAAGCCGGCAAGTACCCTCTGAGTTGGCTGGCTGAGGAGTAGAGGGTCACCTCACTGGAGAGAGCGGTCAGGAAGTTGCCTAGTGTAAGAACAGGAATAGGTGTGGAGAAAACAAGGCAGGCTCTAAAGTCTGGGGAATGACTGGGGGTTAACATGATGGTGGGAACCTCAGATGAGCTCGGGGAGCAATAGTCTAGAACTGCACTGTTCAGTACAGTCCTGCCAACAGCCACTATTACTATTTAAATCAATCATGTCAACCTAAAATGAGTGACAGAGACTGACTCTCTAAAGAAATTTATTTGGAAATGTTGGGGGTTTGCAATCTGGAGTACGCATGCTGTAGTGAACCATAAGCGTATCCAAAGGGGTTGGGACACAGGAAGCTTTAAAAGACAAAGGGCAGTCCACAGTCCACTAAGCTATTTTAAAACAAAGACCACTGGTTACAGGAGCATGTTGCGGGCATTAGCATTAGCTCAGTGGTGGAGACATCCCTTGTTAGGGATGTTTCTTTGTACAAGCAGCTTATTATCTGGAATACTGTGATTCTGAGGAATTCAGAATAGTTCCCATAATCAGCATCTGTGTGAGAGGCTGCTCCTTTGTGCCTCCCAGCTCCATTTTGTGGGAGTTTGACATTAGTGACTCCATTTTGATACTGAAAACTTTCATTATTAAAATTAACATTTTATAATTGGTTCTTCAGTCTCACTAGCCACATTTCAGGTGTTCGGTAGTGACACCTGACTTGTGACTGCTGCATTGGACAGTGCAGATAGCGTTTCTGGTTTTGCAGAAGATTCTGTTGGACAGTGCTGGTCTGAAGGCAACAAGAAGGGCAGCCCTGCTTCCTTCAGCACCTTACCCTCAGCTACAGTAGGGGCACAGAGTGTAAAGGGTGTGAAATGCCTGAGAGACAGTGAGGGGAATGTTCAGAGCCACAAGTACCTGAATCTTGACGAGATTCAGGAGTAACAGAAACCTAGAACAACAGTTAAGTTGAATCATAAAACTGTAAAATAAATTGTATCCAAAATATAGATTGTTACATGTGATTTTTAGTGTACAAATGTGTAAATACTGTTTGAGAGCAGATTGTTTTATATGCACATGCAGTCTGAATTGAAGTGCAGACCTTTATAATGCCTGACAGTTTTCATTCTAATAGCACACTAGCAACTTCAGACGTCAGCAGGCGGAAATGGCTGATTCCAGGTGCAGAGTATTCCATCTTTACTGGCCAGCCTCTGGACACCCAGGACAGTAATGTGGATAACCAGCTGGAGGAAACCTGTAGCCCTGGGTGAGATAACTTTGCTAAAGATTCTATTTAGGGATGTTATGCTTTCTTAGAGATTTCAATTGCTTTTAGTTCAGGAAGCCCTCTCCTTGGTTCTTTAATGTCTTAATTTTGAGAACCTGATTTTTATTTTACTTTGAAAGGCTACTACTTTTAGAATATTTTACTTCCATGAGCTCTGCCGAGCTTCCGCACCTGTGCTCAGTGGCACGGTATGGGTTTGTGATTAGGATAGGATGTCGATCCTCAGGCCAGGTGTGGTGGCTCACGCCTGTAATCCCAACACTTTGGGAGGCCAACGTGGAGGATTGCTTGAGCCTAGGAGTTTGAGAACAGCTTGGGCAGCATGACAAAGTCCCACCTCTACAAAAAATAAATATATTAGATGGGCGTGGTGACATGCGCCTGTAGTTTTAGCTACTTGGGAAGCTGAGGTGGGAGGATTACTTGAGCCTGGGGAGCTCAAGGCTACAGTGAGCTATGATTGCACCACTGCACTCCAGCCTGGGTGACAGAGTGAGACCTTGTCTAAAAACAAACAAAAGATGTAGATCCTCTCCCCCTTCAGATGGCTCTGGCCAGCCCGAGCCCCGAGCCTACATGAGCAGCCTCAGCCGCTTACTCCAGGGTGCTGTGCAGATGCTGTTCCTCTAAGTATAGGACTAGAAGGATGGGAAAGCACTGTATGCAGGTTTAATTTATTTGCATTGCAAAGCATGCTTATTGGAGAATATAATTGTCAACTCTGTTATTCCCCTAACAACCCCAGTAAAGTGTGTGTTTTAGCTTGGACTGTTACAACAAAGTACCACAGACTGGGTGGCATAAACAACACACATTTCTTTCTCTACCTCTGGAGGCTGGAAGTGCAAGATCAGGGTGCTGTTTGGTGAGGGCCCTCTTCCTGGTTATGTCCTCACATGGCCTTTCCTTGCTTTGTGTGCACAGAGAGAGCGCTCCTGCCTCTTTCCCTTTTTCATAAGGGCATTAATCCCATCTTGGAGGCTTCACCCTCATGACCTCATCCAACCCTAATTACCTCTTAAAGGCCCCACCTCCAGACACCATCACATTGAAGATTAGGGCTTCAACATGTATGTTTGGTGTGGGGGCGGGGGGCAAGATACAGACGTTCAGTCCATAGCGCTGTATGTCTTAAAATTATTGTTTAAGGCACCGTTCACCTCTGGAAAAGGATTCTTCACCTGGAAGTTCATCAACAAGCTTGTTGATAAAAAAGCAAAGAGAGACTTCAGACACGCCGATCATGAGAGCTTTAAAAGAACTTGATGAGGGAAAAATGTTTAAAAATTGGGGGACACAGACAGAGAAAGAGGACACCTCAAATAGTGAGTATTTCCTTGTTTGAGATAGACGGATATAGATATCTTTTCCCCATTTATATTACCTTCGCTAAAATTAAAATATTTAGGTAATGAAATTAAAAGTTTTAGCTCTGTAAACTTGCTATTTTACTGCTACTTCAGCCCCATTTCATAGAGAATTGAATGTCCTAGTTAATAATTTATCACAGTTCTGGCATAACATGTACCTTTTGTACAAAGCCAGTTGCATCTTACATTCTGATTATGAAAAAGGCTTACATGGCTTTTTTTTTTTTTTTTTTTGAGACAGAGTCTCACTCTTTTGCCCAGGCTGGAGTGCAGTGCGTAATAGCTCACTGCAAACTCCACCTCCCAGGTTCAAGCGATCATCCTGCCTCAGCCTCTCAAGTACCTAGAATTACAGGCGCCCTCCATCACCCCCGGCTAATTTTAATATTTTTAATAGAGACGGAGTTTCACCATGTTGGCCAGGTTGGTCTCGAACTCCTGGCTTCAAGTGGTCCACCCGCCTTGTCCTCCCAAAGTGTTGTGATTACAGGTGTGAACCACTGCTCCTGGCCTTACATGGCATTCCTAAGGATATTTGAAAAATTCCTGTCGGTCCATCTTACTTGCACACATCAGAAAGCTGTGATAGGCATTTGGTATTCATGAAGTGAGATATAAAATTTCCTCTTCTTTCTTGGTTACCGAGCATCTGTAGATAAGTCAAGTGGTGTCTTTAATACTGTGTTTTTTCACAGGTCCAGGTCACCAATACGTTTCTCTCCTTTGCCACTATGCTTGCTTGCTCAGACCCCTCAGTCATCCTGCCAGCGTCTTTGGGGTTACATCTCCCAAGCAGTGTCTCTTAGTAAATAAATTAGTAACCTGCTTTCTAAAAATAACCCTCTTGAAAGTCACCTTGAATGCTGATTGTAAACAGGGAACCAGAATGAATTCATTATAAACTCCCATATTTTTCTTCATCAAGCATTTTTTATCATTATAATGTGGTGCATTTGCAAATAGTCGTTATGACCTAGCTGGTGAGAATAAATGCTTTGAGCAGAACCTAAGCTGTGGGGCTTGGTGTGTAACCATGTGTAACCACCTGTTAATAAAGGTGGATAACTGAAGCTTAGGCTTGTTTTGATTTGTTTTTTGTTTTGCTTTTTTTTGGTCTGCTGTAGTAAATCCTCAGCAAACTGAAACTTCAGTTAATGCAAGTCGTTCTCCAGAAAAGTGTGCCCAACAGAGACAAAAGAGACTTAATTCGGCCTCACAGAGATCATCATCTTTACCACCTTCAAATCGTAAATCAAGTACTCCAAGTAAGAGTTAGATGTGTACATCTCTTGGGTTCAAAAGCGTGATCTCTGAGTCAAATCTATTTGTGCCCGCTGCTTGCCCGTTTCTGGCTTCTCTTGTATCCTCAGCACCTAGTAGAGTACTCTGAGCAGAGGACCCCTAAATAAGATCTTGTTCATAAATAAAATTGTCTGATCACACAGATACTACAAATGTAAATGAAGAAATCTGTTTATTAAAGTGAGATTTTTTATTGTGTCCAGTAAATTGTTTACAACTAATACTAATAATTTATTGTGTCCACTAAATTGTTTGCAACTAATACTTAAAAAGACTTCAGAGTTTTTAAGATAGTAGACAGCTCAAAACATTAATTCCATCAAATTAATCCAAGCTGGTCTGCATATATACTTCTTATGTATTTGATCTCAAGTACTCAGCATTAGTCACCGTCTTTCTTTAGCCAATTACAGGTTGGTTTTAAAGTTGAAGCATTGAATTTCTGTCCAGAATTTCCATTTTCACACCAGCTGAGGAGATTCTTATTATTGTGTTATAGGAATGTTCAGTTGTGTACTGCTGTTTCCATCTTATTTCCAGTCGACTTCTAAAATCCTGAAAAACCAGTTTTGAGTCAGAGTGCTGAAAGTACTGTCTGATATACTACAGTGTTACAGTGGTTACCTCTAGGTGTTAGGATTATGAGTGATTTTATTTTTTTGTACACTCTTATTTCTCAAAGTTTTACGTTGAAATTATATTCCTTTCAAAATTAGAAAAAAAAAATACTGAATAAGAAACTGTTATGCTGATACATATAGAAGGAAAAGAATATTTCCTCTTAATTTTCTTCTATAGCAAAAAGAGAGATTATGCTAACACCAGTGACTGTGGCTTATAGTCCAAAGCGATCCCCTAAAGAAAACTTGTCCCCAGGATTTAGTCACCTGCTTAGCAAAAATGAGAGCAGTCCGATTCGGTAAGTTCTCTAAAATTGTAGAATAAAGTTTACTATATTAGTGATTTTTTTCCAAATGTTGACTTATATTTCTAGCTATCACTAATTTTTCAGTTACCAGTGGGAACTCCGTGAATTTCATTTAAATCATAAGTGAATGTCATACTACAACTAAAGTACTGCAGTACAATGAACACAGTTTTTAACTATGTAAACTTGCCACTACTAGATTTTAAATATCACTTCAGCACCCCGTTCAGCTTTTGTATGTAGAATGATAGTTCTTTGTTTTCCTGAAAAGGTTTATGATACGGGAAAACTTTTGGGCCATTTGTACAGGAAAGTGGGCTTTACTGGTATGGCCCTGCCACCAAATGCAAGTTTACCTGTGCTGCTGAGAATCTGTCCCCTCCGAAGTGTGGGCAGCTGTGTGTGCTATTGGCGGGGAGGGATGTTGCTTCTTGGTTCCAGACCCAATTCTGTCAGGCTCTTGCGGAGATGAGTTAAGCACATTGAACCTCAGTTTCCTCTTCTATAAAACGGGGATAATAATAACTACCCTGCTTACTTCATAAGGTTTTTATAAAGATCAAATGAGATAATGTACGGGTAAGTGTTTTAAGTCTTTAGTTTGTAAATACAATTTTGTTAGAAAATAGAAATAAAATTTCAGTTTTAGACAATTACATAACCAGCTTTCTTTTAAGAAAATACATAAATATGTGAGTTAGCTGGATGCCAGCTCATCTTTGTAGTGGAGATAGGGAAAATCAGTTAACATTTTTTTTCTCACAAGTAACTTGCTTCATTCAATAGATTTGATATACTTTTGGATGATTTAGATACTGTTCCTGTGTCTACATTACAACGTACCAATCCAAGAAAGCAACTCCAGTTTCTTCCTCTAGATGGCTCGGAAGGTATCTTTTCCTAAAAAATATTAGTTACGGTTTTAATCATTCATTTTTTGAGATTCTGGTATCTCTCAGTGTTCTAAATATTGTAATATCTTGCACTTAAAAATTTTCCTACTCAAGAGCGTCTGAAACTAAGCACTCATGATGCTACGTGTTGTTATGTCAATGTTGTTATCCTCATTGAAAAGTTGGGAAACTGAGGTACAGGGAATGTTGATGTTTAATTACCAGAGCCACACTGTTCAGTTATTCTCTTTACTTTTATTCTCTATGTGCAGCTTAGGCTTTGGGTAACTTTTTTTTCTCATTTATATTCTAAATTGGAATAAAGCTATAAGACAATGTATGTGAAATCACTTGGGTAGGCCCTCAAAACATTAACTGTTTAGTGTTGGTGTATGTCCACTAAATGTGATGTATTATTTAGTTTTTAAGCTTTTTTTTTTTTTTTTTGCTTTAAGTTTACTTAAAGTTCATTTATGTTTACATGAAGTTTGCTTAAGTTCATTAAGGGAAGTTGCAAAGATTGTCAAACAGAGGGCAAAGCTTTCAGAATTCTTTGGAGAAAAAAGTACTGAGTAAATATGATTGATTATTGTATCTCTTTTCATTACTTTTTTGGGCCATATAGCAGCTATATCCAGAAAGTGAAATTGGGCAACATATTTAATATATATGCAACCTACACGAAAAATTGGTAAGAAATATAAGCAATTTCTCTCCTCTCTGACAGAAAAAACGTATTCTGAGAAAGCCACCGATAACCATGTTAATCATAGCTCTTGCCCTGAACCAGTGCCAAATGGAGTGAAGAAAGTATCTGTGAGAACAGCCTGGGAGAAGAATAAGTCAGTTAGCTATGAACAGTGTAAGCTGGTTTCAGTCACTCCACAGGGGAATGATTTTGAATATACAGCAAAAATTCGGACCCTAGCTGAAACAGAACGATTTTTTGATGAACTTACAAAAGAAAAGGACCAGGTAAAAACAAACAAATATTTTAAAAAATTATTTTCTGAACTTAATGCTTATGCCTAAGGAGAAGGGAATTATTGAGTCAAACCTGTCTCAGGAAATTACAATGGGATGACATACCAGAGCTGTGCTAGCAACGGATTTGAGCCATGTGGTCGTTACTAATTGACAGAGGGAAATTAAGTTGAGATGAAATGGACAAGGAAATACTAAGCCAAAATCTTTTCTTTCCATTCTGAGTGATAAACCTCCCTGCCAGTAATTTAAACATATTTTTTTCGTGTGTTAACAGATTGAGGCAGCACTAAGCAGGATGCCTTCTCCTGGAGGACGAATCACTTTACAGACAAGATTAAATCAGGTGAAATGTCTTAGCTTGAATCTGCTTTAGAGGCTTGATGCCAGTCAGTGTTCCAGTTATCTAAGAGGGGTTTAAAAAATCATGGCACAGTGAAAATTAGACACACTGAAGCAGCAGTCAAAACTTTTAGCTTTTACGGGAAGTGTTTGATTTAGCAATTTTATAACTGCAAGCTAGCTTTCAGGAATAAAAATTGATTTTACCTTTAGACTTAGAGAAGAAGGTGTTCATGCCCTTGTATTTTCAAGAAACTAACTTGAGAGCAAATGGCAATATGCTTTTCAACAGATTTTACATTAAGTTAGTGCTCACAGATTGTCTCTCTTTTTGTTTGATTTCTCTCTCCTCAAATCTGTAATTTATTTCTGAACTCCTTTCCATTAGCAAGCAGATAAAATGGTTACACTTTGGAAACTGAATAGCTGTAGAGGTTCAAAAAGTGAGCCGTAGGCCGGGCGCAGGGGCTCACGCCTGTAATCCCAGCACTTTGGGAGGCTGAGGCCAGTGTATCACCTGAGGTCAGGAGTTCCAGCCACTGCGCCCAGCCCCCAACTTCTTTTTTTCTGACTTTGTCTTTTTGTTCTGATAAATTTTAGTCAATAATTTATAGGCCGGGCGTGGTGGCTCATGCCGGTAATCCCAGCACTTTGGGAGGCTGAAGTGGGCGGATCACCTGAGGTCAGGAGTTCGAGACCAGCCTGGCCCACATGGTGAAACCCCGTCTCTACTAAACTACAAAAATTAGCCGGGCATGGTGGGCAGGGGGACACCTGTAATTCCAGCTACTCAGGAGGCTGAGGCAGGAGAATTGCTCCAACCTGGAAGGTGGAGGTTGCAGTGAGCCAAGATGATGCCACTGCACTCCAGCCTGGGTAATAGAGCAAGACTCAGTCTTAAAAAAAAAAAACCAAAAAAAAACTTTCAATTGAACTTTTCATGTTATGAAATATCTTTCTATAACATCCTTTTAAATTAACGTACAATATTCCATCAGCAGTAACATATTTAACCAAGAATGTTTTAGTAGAAATTTGGGTTGCTTCTAATTTTGGATATCGTAAATAAGGCTTCAATAAAGTTCTTAAACATATCTCTTTGCACATGTAAGTATTGCCTTAGGAATCATTCTCAGAAGTAAAAATGCTAGGTCCAAAGAAATGCACATTTCTAAGGATTTGGATATATGTCAAGTTGTAACCCAGGATGTTTGAGACAATTTCTACTCCTACCTGCAGTGTATGAAGATAAGCTCTTCCCCATCCTGAAACCTGTATTTTTTGGGGGGGAAAAGACTGCCATGGCCAGGTGCAATGGCTTATGCCTGTAATCCTAGCACTTTGGGAGGCCGAGGTGGGTGTATCACGAGGTCAGGAGTTCGAGACCAGCCTGGCCAACATGGCAAAACCCCATCTCTACTAAATATACAAAAAATTAGCCAGGCGTGGTAGTGCACGCCTGCAGTCCTAGCTACTCGGGAGGCTGAGGCATGAGAATCGCTTGAACCCGGGTGGTGGAGGTTGCATTGAGCTGAGATCGTGCCACTGCACTCAGCCTGGGTGACAGAGCAAGACTCCGTCTCCGAAAAAGAATAATAATAAAAAAAAATACCTGCCAATGTGATCGTTTTTTAAAAGCTGTGGGGTTGTCTTGGCTAATCTTTTATTTATCTAGTTTGGGACGGAGTCTCGCTCTGTCACCAGGCTGGAGCGCAGTGACACAATCTCGGTTCACTGCAACCTCCAACTCCCTGGTTCAACTGATTCTCCTGCCTCAGCCTCCCGAGTAGCTGGGATTACAGGCACATGGGCCCGGCCTAATTCAAAGATGTTTTGAGGCTGAGCACAGTGGCTCATGCCACTGTAATCTCAGCACTTTGGGAGGCCAAGGTGGGCGGATCACTTGAGGTCAGGAGTTTGAGGCCAGCCTGGCCAACGTGGTGAAAGCCTGTCTCTACTAAAAATACAAAAAAATTAGCCGGTTGTGGTGGTGTGCCTGTAATCTCAGCTACTTGGAGGCTGAGGCAGGAGGTTCAGTTGAACCCAAGAGTTGGAGGTTGCAGTGAGCTGAGATTGCACCACTGTACTCCAGTCAGGGCAACAGAGTGAGACTGTGTCTCCAAAAAAAAAAAAAATTGAGACAGAGTTTGATTCTCTTCTTAGGTTTCTCTTTTAATTTTTTTGAGACAGGGTCTCATTCTGTCACTCAGGCTGGAGTGCATTGGCATAATCATAGCTCACTGTAGTCTTGACCTCTGAGGCCCCAGCCCCTTGAGTAAGCTAGGACTACAGGCATGCACCACCACACCTGGCTAATTTAAAAAATTTTTTTGAGGCGGGGCATTGCAGCATTGCCCAGGCTGGTCTCAAACTCCTGGCCACAGGTGATTCTCCCACTTTGGTCTCCCAAAGTGCTGGGATTACAGGTGTGAGCCACCATGCTTGGCTTTATTTTTCTTTTTAAAAATGATACATGGCTGGGTGCGCTGGCTCACGCCTGTAATCCCAGCACTTTGGGAGGCTGAGGTGGGCAGATCAGATCACCTGCAGTCAGGAGTTCAAGACCAGCTTGGCCAATATGGCAAAACCCTTCTCTACTAAAAATATAAAAATGAGCCGGGCATGGTAGTGGGCACCTGTAATCCCAGCTACTTTTGAGGCTGAGGGAGGAGAATCGCTTGAACCTGGGAGGCAGAGGTTGCAGTGAGCTGAGATTGTGCCACTGCACTCCAGCCTGGGCAACAGAGCGAGACTCCGTCTGCCCCTCCCTCCCCCCACAAAAAAGGGGTATGCGTATATATGTATGCAGAAAAAATAGGAAAGAGGAACAGTTTTTTTTTGCTTATTTGTCTTCTTAATTTTCTATATGCTAAGTGTTCTATAATCCTTTTATAATTAAAGAAAAAATTTTTAAGTTTTATTTCAGGACACCATTGGAATTAATACTGAATAAATTAACTAAAATGAGGCTGGGTGCGGTGGCTTACGCCTATAATCCCAGCACTTTGGGAGGCCGAGGTGGGTGGATCACTTGAGGCCAGGAGTTTGAGACCAGCCTGGGTGACATAGTGAGACCTTGTCTCTGCAAAAAAAAAATGTTTAAAATCAGCCAGGTGTGGTGGTGCCTGCCTGTAGTTTCAGATACTCGAGAGGCTAAGGTGGAAGGATTGCTTGAGCCCAAGAGTTTGAGGCTGCAGTAAGCTATGATCATGTCATTGCAGTTCAGCTTTGGGTGACAGAGCAAAACCCTGTCTCAACAAAAACACAGAAGTATGTATAATGATATATAGTCCAGGTATTATTTAACAGTAATATTCTTTATTTTAAAATAGCAATTGTTAATTCATTGTGAAATCTATTTTTTTTTAGAAAAGTATCCTTCAGTGTTTTTTTTTTCCTTTTTAACTTACAAATTTTGGTGAGAAGAAAGTTATTTGATCTATGTATGTGTGGGATGCAGCACTGATCAAATGTGTCCATTTCTTCTGGTGAAATGTGTGAAGCACCTCCTAGGCCCCTCTTGTACTGTTCTCACTTCAGCAGAGCCAAAGAATTATCCTCTTCCAGTTGGTTGTATTGCTATTACTAGAATTTCCATATATTCAATGTGTCAAACATATTGAGAATATTTTAAAGTACAGCAGTTATTTGGAATAGTTGAAAAGCTGATTTATATTGTCCAGTTTAAAAGAAATCATAAGATGATTTGTGTAGAAAGCAAAATAATTGTAATTTTAGTGTTTATACTTGCCCTTTTGCTAAAAGAAAGGTCAGTTTGGTGGTGATTATAGAACTTGGTATAGAATTCTAATTAAACTTTTCCCATTGTTTTCACCTAGGAAGCCTTGGAAGATCGTTTGGAAAGGATTAATCGAGAACTGGGTTCAGTTCGCATGACGCTAAAGAAATTCCATGTTTTGCGCACCTCTGCAAATCTTTGAGATTTGTAGCCATTAAATTTTGAGACATTTTTGTTTGCACTAATGTATAATTATGCAGTCAGAAAAGGCAAACTATTTTGTATTGTTTATAAGCCTTCAAACAGTAGTTTTACAATCATGCTATTCTTACACTTGCTATTTTATACTTCAAATGGCCACATATTTTCAAGATATTTTTGTTATGCTCAGGAATCTCTTGTATATTTTACTATTTAAAAAGCATTATTTTTAAATAGTATATGTCTCCAATTTATATCAAGAATAAGGAAATATAAACAGTGGAAGCAGCTTGTTTCTAAACAAATAGTGTTATCCTTTTACAATTAACTTTGCACACCAATTTTATAAACTTGTTCTACATTGTAAATACAATTCATTTTTTAAAAAATAAAGCTTAATAGCTTCCATAATGATAGACTAGTACATGCTGAATACATAAACAATTACAGTGTACCTTGGATTTCAGGTGTGTTGAGGTTTTTAAAAAATGATAATGCAATTCCTATTTGAAACATGTCTTAGAGTGAATATCAGAATAGTAATAATGGACTCTTGGAAAGCTTTGAAAACTACATGAATATAACCCATTTTCTTTAAACTTTATTGTCTGTAAGAGAAAAATGAGAGAGATTGTAATTCTCTAATTTTATCTTTTCTAAAAAAGTTAAACAATTGGAGAGCCCGCTCTGGAGGGCTCTCAGCGTAGCTCTCTGCCCATTGTTCTGAATTAACTTGTGTCCCACCCTGGACAATAAATGGACAGATAAACCCTTTGAAATACAAGCCACCACCCCATGAGGGATTAAGAGGGCAGCCTGGTTTTCTTAGTGTGCATGGCTTCAGCTGTCCGTCGTCGTTGTCATCTGGATATGTTCACCCCTTTCCACTCCTTCACCCTGGCCAAAAGGAAAATATTTCCATTGTAGGTGCTGTAAGAACACTAGACTTTAGATCATCACAATCTACTGTATTTGTTAATGACAGGGAGTGTGTTCAGATGGAGCCTGGTGCCTTCCCCTCAGCCTTGCAGAGGGCTCCAACCCACTGCCTCTGTGGTAGCCGCTGGCTCTCAGAAGTAGCGCGTGGGCAGGAGTCTCTCCTCTGATCCAGGAGCATTGGCAGGTTTGTGTTGGGACTGCTGGTTAAGTTGGAGCTGTGTAACTGCTTACTTTTTGGTAGCCAGTCAGAACGCAGTGCCCCACATAATTCCCGCTCGGTACATGTTGATAAACAGACTCATCCAAACTTTCAAAATGGATTCGTACTAAACATGCTCAGATTTTAAATTTTGGTTTGCTTTTGAGCTTTTCCTCTTTATGTGGCTCTTAATAATAAGTAGTTAGAATGAACCAAGCCATCCCAGTTATTCCAAGCAGGCTTTCAAACGACCTTTGAGCACCCTTCACCTGGCTGGTCCCCAGGCCAGGGGTCCGCAGCCCTGCTCCCTTCTCAGCAAGGAGTGCGGCCTGTCTGACAGTGCAGTTGAACCTTTGCTCCCTACTCCTGCAACTTTTGAAGACTTCAGGCTAATCAAAATTACTTATAATTAGAATCAAGTGCCTTTATTCTTGTTTTTTATTTTTATTTTATTTATTTATTTTTTTAGATGGAGTTTTGCCCTTGTTGCCCAGGCTGGAGTGCAATGGCATGACCTCAGCTCACTGCAACCTCTGCCTCCCGGGTTCAAGCGATTCTCCTGCCTCAGCCTCCGGGGTAGCTGGGATTACAGGCATCTGCCACCATGCACAGCTAATTGTGTGTGTGTGTGTATCTTTTTTTTTTTTTTTTTTTTTAGTAGAGATGGTGTTTCACCATGTTGGCCAGGCTGGTCTCAAACTCCTGAACTCATGTGATCCGCCTGCCTCGGTCCCCCAAAGTGCTGGGATTACAGGCATGAGCCACCACATCTGGCCTATTCTTGGTATTCTTTATTCTTGGTTTTCTAGCCTTAAAAAAAAAATCTAGTCTTGGTAAAGAAAATGTTCATTTTAATCAAGCTCCAGTACAGGTTGTGTCAAGACCTAGTAAGACCACCTTTAATGTGTTCCTGGATATGACGTTAAAAACTAACTTGAAAATTGTTAGGATATTTCCTTGTTCCCTACTTTTATTGTAAAATCTACTACATTCTTAAGAATTAAAAAATGCCATTTCAGAAGAGATGATAGTTTTATCTTGCCAAGGAATTATCTTCTTAGTAGCCTATATTGGCTTATTCCAAAAAAGGCGTTAAGCTCCATCAAAACATCTTCTGTGCCTCTCTCTCAGCATATGCTTTGATATTTGAAGTGTGTAATAGATTGGAGCTATCAGTCACTTATTTCTAAAAAATGTATTCTTTTTTCTTCATAGCTGTGAAGAGGGATACCAAGGAAAATTCTTTCTGCTATCTTTCTCTTTCGTAATGCTTATCTTATGAACACTCAACTGAAAAAACACTCCACCTAAAAGTAGGAAAGATGGCAATTCTAAATAGCAGCTATTATCCTGGGGTGTAAACTATTTTTGTTGTTGGCTTGGGGCTGTGCTGCAGGTATTAATAGTTAAAAAAAAAAAAACAAAAAAAAACCCTAAGCAAATCTGCCACTTCTGAGAAGTGCCTTTTAAAATGCAAATAGAAAGTGGACTCTCTCCTGATGCCTGGATCTGCCCCCTTCCTTGCCCTTGCTAAGCCTCTGTTTGCAGGAGCTACTCCTGAGGTATGGAAATGGCCTTTGCAACTGAAGGACTTTTCCAACTGAAGCAACACATGTAGCTAAAGTGGCCGTGCTAGGGCTGTGCAGAGCTGGGCTCAGGGGACAAGAAAGGAGAAACTTGGAGCCAGAGAGACCTGGGTCACATCCTGGCACAGGCCTGCCTTCCTCAGCTATAGGATGAAATAAGAAAACTCCTTTCATTAAGGGAGATTTTGTAAAGTGCCTGGTGCTTAGTAAGTGCTCAAGAAGTATTATATTTCAGATTCATTGTGTTAAGTAGGCTTTTGAGGTAGCATACTTTTTTTTTTTTTGACATGGAGTCTAGCTCTGTTGCCCAGGCTGGAGTGCAGTGGTGTGATACCAGCTCACTGCAACCTCTGTCTCCTGGGTTCAAGCTATTCTCCTGCCTCAGCCTCCCGTGTAGCTGGGATTACAGGTACCACATCTGGTTAATTTTTGTATTTTCGGTAGAGAGGGGGTTCTCACCATGTTGGCCATCCTGGTCTTGAACTTTTGACCCCAAATGATCCGCCTGCCTTGGCCTCCCAAAGTGTTGGGATTATAGGCATGAGCCACTGCGCCCAGCCTTGAGGTAGCATACTTTTTGAAATAAAAAAGTAGATTATGTCCCAAGAAGTTGACCTAAAAACTGCCTTGGACTGACATTTGTGAGGTGGTCTAAGATGTTCTCTTCATGCTTTGCAAAAAAATGAGCTTTTTTGGAGTTTAAATTGAGCTTCCCTCTGGTGTGTTTGGTTTTTTAACCACCAAAAATTTAACAAATTTGATAACCGTCACGTGTAAGTTCAGAAAGCACTTTGGTCTTCATTGGTGACTTGGGGGTTATTTGATATAAATATAGGCTGTTTTTCTAAAAATTATTGCCAGTATCCTCCAAATAATTGCCCCTTCAAATGTTTCATCTAAAGGTGACAGCCTGTGGGCAGAACCACGCACAGGAAATGCCTGCAAGTGGGTGTTAGGAGATATATGTGGAGTCTGTGATAGCCAACCAAAACCTGTCCCCTTCTCGCTCAGAAAAGCCACGTGCTTTGCTGGACACTGCTTGAAATCTGAACCCTGCACCTTACATATGTAGTAAAATTTAGACACTTTTGTCACTTTAATTTTTAGATTATCTCAGAAATTTTCACTAGATTTCAATGTGCCACTTGTGCTATGAGTCTTTAAGAAGCTTTAAAAAATAAATGCACACCTGTAGCCTTTTAGGGTTCAGACAGGTAGATTATATTTACCTGTCATGAGGGACCATGTATGGTTGACAGTTGCAGGTTTGATTAAATCCACTATATTGCACAAATTTTGCTGGAAATAATTTCCTGCCCTGCCAAGAGCTCTATGGTAGTTTGATAATAAACTAGCCCTGTATTCTTAGGAAATGTGTTACTAAGTCTTTTCTGCCTGATTTGTACTTTATTTCCATAGACCCCTCAGATATGTGAGGAATCAAGCCATAAATGTGCATTTGCTGGACATTATATATCATGTCATCTCTATGACTACAGATTTCAAGGATAATTTTTACATCTAACAATTTCACTATAAGAGTGACCGATAATGTGAAAAATGTGCTTTATACAGTGCTGCTGGTGGGTAGACAAGTGCTTGCTGCAGTTCTTTCTGAATCTAGCCAGATGCTGGAGTCGTGAAGCTGTAAGCTCCGCGGGAGCAGGGACCATCTCTTTTTGCACTACAGGCACTCAATAAATACTCGTGGCTGTGAACTGGCGTGTGGCCTTTGTGTGTTTACTTCCGCTAGCTGGCTGCGGGAGCGGGTTGTTGGTGATTTTAAGTCCCAGGCATAGAGAAGTCCTTGAGTTACGGGTTAAGGGGCGTCCATCCAGGAGCACAGTTCCCGTTGGGACTCTGTGGGCTCCGCAGATCTTTCTGGATGGATCCTAGGGCACCTCTTGGTGGAGGGAAGGAGCTGAGGCGTTCTAGGTGATGATGGTACGCCTTCGCCTCCTCTGCGTGGTCATGGTCAGGGTCACCTGGAGGCGAGTCGGGAACGATGGCCTTCCTGGCCCGTTCAGTTGGGTTCTGCGGTGACCCCAGGAGGTAAGCAGCTGTCAGGGGCTCGGCCTCCCCGGCTTCATGTGGAGTCATCTAGGCCGCCTTAATTTTAGCTTGTCCTCTCCCCTCCAGGGGAGCACCGCCGTCTCCTCAGCCTTATAAGGTGATAAATAACTAGGGATGGGTCGCCCATCACTAAGTTTTAGGTGTGTCCTCTTTAGTTTCATGACTTCAGATTTTGCCAAACAAGTCCACCCTGGCTCAACCTAACAAACACCTCATGTTTTTAAGGAATGTCACCATGCGCTCCCCCACCGGGGGCTCTTCCCGTTGGAGAGCCCTGTCGTGCCAGATCATCGGGATTAAACTGTTAGTGATCCTCTTCCAGCTATTCCCTGAGGTGGGGACCCGGACGGCTGCGCTCCCGGCTCTGCCGTTCCCTGGGCCGCGGCCCGGGCGTCCTGAGGGGAGAACGCGGACCCGGCGTGTGGCGAGCACCGCGCCCGGGGCTGGGCTTCGGTGAGCTGCCCGCTGCGCTCTGCCCTCCCTGGTTTACCATTTCGCTCCTAAGAAACTTCATTTTTAAAAATGAGGCTGTTTTAAGAGTCACAGCGGCCGCAAGTGGGCCGGTTCTCGCCCCCGAGTGCGCTCGGCTGCTGCGGACGGTGGGCGAGGAGCCCGGGGCGGGGATACGCGCCGCCGCCCCCGAGTCCAGTCCCGGGCCCTGAGGACACGGGCGAGCAGGGGAGGAGCGGGGGCGCCGCGGCAGGGCTGAGGAACCAGGCGGGCTGCCCAAGTCGGAGAGGTTTCTTCCGGCGGAGGCGGCGGGGCCGGGCCGGGACTCCGCAGGGACGCGCCCCCGCCGCCGCCGCCGCCGCCGCTCCCCCGCGCGGCCTGAGGAGGCGCCGCCGCTACTGAGGGAATGCGAGCCCGGCCCGGCGCGCGCGGGCAGCAGTGGCCGCTGGGGTGCGCGGGGCACGGCGGCGCCGCGGCGTAGAGCTGTCCAGCCGGCCCCGGCCGCCCGCCCGGCGCTTCCTTCTCAGCCCGCGGCCGCCTCAGCGAGAGCCGCCCGCCAGCACGTGCGCCGCCGCCGCCCGTCTGCGACGCCCGGGAGCAATGCCCGCCGGGGCCCTGCCGCTCGCCCGGGGTCAGCAGGCGGCGGGGGCGCGCGGGGCGCAGCCGGCCGGGCCGGGGCCGCGGGGCGGGCGCTCCCGGTGAGGCGGCGTGAGGTGGCGGCGGCCCAGCCGGGGCCCCGAAGAGGACAGAGCCCGCGGCCGCGCCGAGCGGGGTGAGTGCGTCCGGGCGGCCGCTCCGCAGGCCCGCGGTGAGTCCCGCAGTGCCGGGCGCGGGCCGGGGACCTGGGGATCTGGGGCGGCGGCTCCCAGAGAGGCCCCGGCCCGCCCGCCCCCCGAGCCTAGGGGGCTGGAGGAGGGAGCGGAGACCCGGGCAGGGAGGAGGGTGTGGCGTGCGGGAACCCCGCTCGGGAGACCGCCCGAGCTTGGCCTCAGTGAGTCGCCGGCCCCGGATTCGTGCCCGAAACGCTGATTTCCGAATTTCCGTCGGTCGCGGCCGCGTGGGGGACCCCCGCCAGGGACAAGTGTCATAGCGGTCGGGGGGCAGGCGTGGGCAGTGCCGGTGCCAGGGCGAGGAAGGGGCTGTCGGGAGGAAGCGGAGGTGAGCCCCCGGCCCGCCTTCTCTGCTTCCCGCCTCCAGCTGAACGTCCCCAGGCCCGGGCCGTGGCCTCTGCCTGTCGGGCGCCCAGGGTTGGGGTGTGGCCCGTCTCCATCCTCAGTGCCCCCTTCGTGTTGTAATGGGGGTGCCGGCTCTGTCTTCTTCCCACCCCGAATCCTTTCTTATCTGTGGCAGGGCTGTTCAGTGTCCCCCGCCCCAGTGTGCACTGTCTCCCCGCAAGAAATCCCAAACGGCCACTCCAGGTGAACATAGTGCGTGCGGTGCAAATGTCATTTCAAGGCAAGTCCTCCAGGCTTGTCCCGTTTCCACCGACTTGCTCCTGCAGAGACATCCTGCACTCCTCTCCCTCCCTCTGAAGTGTGGGCTGGGCGCCTCTCCAAACACGCCGGCCTACCTGCCTCCCCCACCCAGAGTCTGGATTCTTCAAAGGAGACCTCATTGGAACATCTGTCTTTGTCCACAACCAGCTCTTTCCCCGGCCCCCATCTGGGAGTGACCAGAGCTGCTAGGATAGACCCCCCACTTCTGGAGGGAAGGCAGTAAGTGCTCCCCTTCATCTGAATCTCCCCTAACACCCATCCCCCAGACTCCTCTCTGCTCTGAACTCCCACTGCCTGCTATCTCCTGTGTAACTCTTATCACCGTCTGCCTTATTTTATAGTTACTTTTCCATCTGCCTTATCTCCCCTGCTGGACGGTGAGCTCCCGGGCTGGAGTTGATTCATCTCTGGTCCCCTGCCCTGGTCAGTACCCTGCGTGCAGTCAGTGTCTCTGTGGAGCAGAAGGCCCTCCAACGCTTGCCTCCAGGACCGTAGCTTGTCTGATTCCTGGACTGTTGCTGTTAAATTCTTTTCCTTCCATGAAGACACTGTATTCTGTGGTTGGAATGGACTTCTAGCCCTCTCCCACTGCAGAGAGAAACACAATGAGTTAGGAAGGGCTGTTTTTCTTGTAAGGAGTGGCTTGCCAAGTCAACAGGACAGTACATCCTCTGCCCCGAAGATGGCCAGGCACAGACTCTAGATTCTCTGGGTAGTGAGTGTTGAATGGGCCGTTCTCTCTCCTGGTCTTCCCCACCTGCTCAGGCGTGGGTGGCAGCAGGGGAGAGAAGTGGACTGCGGGAGTCGAGAGACTGGGGTTCCAGGCCTGGCTTTTCCCATAACTTGCTACAGGAGCTTAACTAAGTCACTTGGTTTCTCTTGGTTTTGGTTGCACCTTATGGAATCTGAAATAATTCCTCTGCGTATCTAAGGCCCCTTGGGATCTGGGTCCTGTCTACCTTTTCTGCCTCCTCTCCTACCATTTCATTCATACCCTAAGCTGCAGTCCTCTCAGGCTACCTAGAGGCTTTCAAAAGCATGGTGCTCCCGTGCCCTCCCTCTCCCCAGGTGCCTTCAACTCTTCACTGGTTGAGACCCAGTCTTGGCCTTCACAGGTGGAATTGGTTCCTCTTCTGATTTTCCAACCACCCTAGTCTGACTTGCTTGCCACACAGAATGGCCCTTATCTGTTTACATGTGCCCCCCACTAGACTGTGAACTCCTGGGCAGTTAGTGCTGTGTCACGTTTCTCTGCATCCCCAATGCTTCGCTGCACAGTAAGGTACTTAGGAAAATAAGTGAGAGGGTTGGCCTAGATCACCACTGAGAGCCCTTCTTGTCCAGAGTCGATTGCTTATACATTCTCTGTTATGGAGACCCATTGCCTTCCTCCATGTCTAGAGGCCTGTTTTAACACCAAGCAGATAGATGCTCTCCTAACCAGCCCATCCAGTTAAAGTCTTTCCAACTTGGTCTTCGAGAAGACCAGTCATAAAGGATGTGCAGTTATCTGTAGAGATTAGCAGAGGAAATGTCTGGTACTTTGAGATCACTGCCGTGCTGTTTTTGGAAAAAATGCTGGGGCCGTGTGCTCTTTAATGTAAGTGTAGTGGTATTGTTCCAGTGTCGTTGGCCATGGGCAGGAGGAGCCACTGCTTATGACTGCAAAGTCAATCCAAAACGAGCCATTGTACGCCAGTTCTCAACTTTGCTTGGATGAGATCAATCCTTTTGCAGATAGTCACCCTGAAAGCTGTTTAACAGGACTCCCTGCCTCCAAACACAGATGTGGCTAAGTGGTCTTTGCACAGCTTCTCTGTAGGTCATTTGGTTGATGTTTATTAAGCTTTTACTGGGTACCCTGGAATGTTATCAAATAGAGCCATGGCAAATCCTCATCTGGTTTACTCTAAAACCATAATCTGAGGCATTTTCCCCTTTTCTAAAGGCTTCTTACAGTGACCCATATTAAAATTTTCTTTTAGAATTTAGGGCCAGGCAAACTTTGCCTTCCCCCAGGAAACTAGGTTGCTTTCTCCTTTGATAATGAAAAGGAAAGTGGGGAAGGAAAACATGTTTTGTTTGTATACTATGCACCATGCAGTGTGTGCTTGGGCCTCCCTGACACACTGTGCAGGGTAGGTTGTATTCTTCCCCTTTTTCCCAGAGAAAGAAGTTGAGACAAACAGAGAGGTCAACTAACTTACTTGCCCAAGTTTCCCTGGATTTGCACTCATTTCTGCTTCTTTGCCACACTATGTGTGGCTCTTTCTATACCACACTGTCTTTCCAACTGATTATGTTTCTCCTCTTCTCCTTGGCTTCCAGGCTGCTCAGCACACAATGTGATATTCCGTCTAGCAACTATATTACCCTCAACATCAGCATGTTTATTTCTGCTTTCCTGAACTGTCTCTTTTTCTGTGTGTGTGTTTATGTATAAATCTCTCTATATGTATTTTTTATAAAGTCATCACAAAAGGTTTCTGGAAAACTGTATGGATAAGTGAATTAAATATAGTAAGTAACATTGCTAGCTGGGCATGGTGGTGTGCGCCTGTAGCTGAGATGGGAGGATCCCTTTAGCCTAGGAGTTTCAGGCTGCAGTGAGTTATGACTGTGCCACTGCACTCCAGCCTGGGCAGCAGAGTGAGAAAAGAAAAAATAAAAATAAAAAGGTAACATTGTACCTAACACAGTAACTCACAGTGTGGTTAGGAAGACGAGTCCATGGGTAACAAAGGGTATGTGTGATAAGAGTTGTTGAAGGTAGAGTTCAGAGGGAGAGATGCCCTTTCTGGGTAAGGCAGTCAGGGTTGACTTCCTGAAAGAAGTGGGACTTGAAGGGGGCCTTGAAGAATGGGTAGTTTTGATAGTCCACAGCAACTGTAAAGGTGTGTAGGACTTAAAGTCTAAAATCTGTGGTTATCACAGTGGCCTTGCAGAACAGGTCTTCTGGTGGGAAAGGAGAGAATCGGTCCAGATATTAAAGTGGGGAGCCTGGTGATGCCTTTTTCAAATCCTCTATATCCTTGATGGAGGGTCCCAGAAGACTGGAGCTGGGAGGGCCTGCACCCTGTTGAGGATGAGAGGCAGAGGCTGGCAGAATAGAAGTGATTTGCACAAGACCTCTCTGCTAGCCTGGAACCCAAGTCCCCGATTACCGGTTTAATGCTCTTTTTTAAAAGTGACAGCGCTGTACATGGGTCCTTGTTTCCTGTAAAATGAGTATGGAGCATTGACCTCCTCACCCCCAGCCTAGCAACACCAGGACAAACCTCTGCTAAACGTTTATGGTCAAAGACATGACGAATTCTGTTTGGGGGGCAGGCTGGCATTTGCTTAAATTACTCTTTTTTTTTTAACTTTTATTTTATTTTTAAAAAATTATTATTATTTTTAGATGGAGTTTCACTCTTGTCGCCCAGGCTGCAGTGCAGTGGTGTGATGTTGGCTCACTGCAACCTCCGCCTCCCAGATTCAAGCGATTCTCCTGCCTCAGCCTCCCGAGTAGCTGGGATTATAGGTGCCCACCACCACACCGGGCTAATTTTTGTATTTTTAGTAGAGATGGGTTTCGCCATGTTGGCCAGGCTGGTCTCGAACTCCTGACCTCTGGTGATCCGCCCACCTTGGCCTCCCAAAGTGCTGGTATTACAGGCATGAGCCACCGCACCCAGCTGTTAACTTTTAAGTTCAGGTGTACAAGCGCAGGTTTGTTGTATCGGTAGACTTGTGTCATGAGGGCTTGTTATACAGATCATTTCGTCACTCAGGTACTAAACCTAGTATCCATTAGTTATTTTTCCTGATCCTCTCCCTCCTCCCACCCTCCACCCTCCAATAGGTCCCAGTGTGTGTTACCCCCCTCTATGTGTCCATGTGTTCTCACCTTTAGCTCCCACTTATAAGAGGGAACTTGTGGTGTTTGGTTTTCTGTTCTTTCATTAGTTTGCTAAGAATAATGGCCTCCAACTTCATCCATGTTCCTGCAAAGGACATGATTTCATTCTTTTTCATGACTATATAGTATTCTATACTATGTGTATGTATACCACATTTTCTTTTCCAGTCTACCATTGATGGTGCATTTAGGTTGATTCCATGTCTTTGCTATTGTGAATAGTGCTGCAATGAACATACGTGTGCCTGTATCTTTATGGTAGAACAATATTTTTAGTAGAGACGACGTCTTGCTATGTTGCCCAGACTGGTCTGGAACTCCCAGGTTCAAGCAGTCCTCTTGCCTGGGCCTCTCTAAGTGTTGGGATTACAGGTGTGAGCCATTGTGCCTGGCCAAATTACTTATATTAACAACCGCCCTTGCTAGAGGACACAAAGGAGATTAACCAACAGGCAGGGTTCCGGTAACAGACAAATAAAAAACCCAAGACAACCTTGGAGAGAGAGCATGGAAAAATCAGTTTCATACTCTCCTTGTTGAAGTTCCCCATTCTTCGCAAAGCTTTTCCTTGAGTGCCCTTGCCCCTGCAGTCCCTTATCTCTATTGTGGAAAGGGGTCTTATTAAGACCTGGCTAGTCAGAAAGATCAGAGGTCATGATCAGGGACGTCAGCGGGAGTCATGGGTCCAGGGAAAAGGTAGAGTATTACCAGAGCAGCAGCAGGACCCAAGAGACCTTGAGGCTGATTCCAGTCTTGGAGCAGAAGCTGACAGCTCAAACTCCCTATTGGGTGTGGACATGCCAACCTGCAGCCTTAGGAGCACATGAGTGTAGGGTGGAATAGCTCTGTCTGAGGAAAGTATATCCTGACTATGCATACATGTATGCGTAGTCATTTGATTCATATTGTTGGCCATAGTTAGTTTCTTCTTTTTTTTAATTTTTGAGACAGGGTCTCTCTCTGTTTCCCAGGCTGGAGTGCATTGGTGCAATCATTGCTCACTGAAGCCTCAAACTCCTGGGCCCAATGATCCTCCTGCCTCAGCCTCCTGAGTAGCTGGGACTACAGACTTGTGCACCACGCTGGCTAACGTAGTTATGTTCTATAAAGTCCCGCTTCAAACACTGAGTTAGTGAACACTGAACCACTGCTCCTAGGGAAAACACAGGGTTAGGCTCCTTTGAGCCTGCGGGGACAACATTTTCTTTAACCAATCCATATGTAATCTTATTTTATATATGTTTCTGTTAAAAGAGGTCGGGCATGGTGGCTCACACCTATATTCCCAGCAATTTGGGAGGCCGAGGCGGGTGGATTACCTGAGGTCAGGAGTTCGAGACCAGCCTGGACAACATGGTGAAACCTTGTCTCTACTAAAAAGACAAAAATTGGCCGGGCACAGTGGCTCATGCCTGTAATCCTAGCACTTTGGGAGGCCGAGGCGGGTGGATAATGAGGTCAAGAGATCGAGACCATCCTGGCCAACATGGTGAAACCCCGTCTCTACTAAAAATACAAAAATTAGCTGGGTGTGGTGGTGTGCATCTGTAGTCCCAGCTACTCAGGAGGCTAAGGCAGGAGAATTGCTTGAACCCAGGAGGTGGAGGTTGCAGTGAGCCAAGATCGTGCCACTGCACTCTGGCGACAGAGTGAGACTGTCTCAAAACAACAACAAAAAAGACACCCTATTTAATATGTATTATTGATTCATTAACATTAAACTCCTGGCCATCAACACTGTGATTCATGCCTGAATGAAGCTTCTCTAACACAAGAGATTTTCTCTGCACATCATAACCATCTTGCACCCAAGAACTAGACTGCACCTCAGCACTGTGATTGGGGGCCATTCCAAACAGCAAAATCACCAACACAAGCACACAAGTGCCAAAAATGTGGCACTGCACAGACCACAAAAAGGACACTTGTTTCCAATAGGAGAGCTGAGATGGGAAGATAGAGGATGTCCCCTCGTTCAACCTCAGCAGAGAATGTGCCATCAGGCAACTCAAATTTTTTGCCAATCTGCACAAATTCGAAAATGAATTTGAAAGCACCATGAGCATTGATTTTGGGGTTACAGATAAATTTTAATGACTAGGGTAATTCACAAATATGGAATCCATGGATAGTGAGGATCTGCCACCTTTGGCATCATGTCAGCCCCCATGGTGTATCCAGCCTAGCTCAGGGCACCTCACAATGCTGATGGTACTTAATGGATGAAGACTGGAGCTGCGGGATGAAGCTGTGGGCAGATTCTTGTGTTTGCTTGTCTTAGGTGCTACAGAAAGACAAGCTGTCCTCCCTCAGCCCTGCTGTAGCTTCTTCTAGAAGGTCTGCTGCCAGCAGAATGGTGCCCATCTCTCTCTGCTCAAGTCTACAGGTAGGAGGGACCCTGTACTTTCATGCAGAGGGTTCTGGTAGCAGCCCTGCAATAGACTTGGCCTTTCTTAGGAGCTGAGACCAATCCTTCACCCAAAGAAATAATCCTCTTACAGAGGTGTTTCAGGCCAAGATGGGGGGTTCCTGGGGCCCCCATGCCTCAAATTGTGGCCTTCTTATGCCTGGGCTGTCTCAGAGGAAGCTTTCCCAAGTCTTTTGCCTATTGTGTGCCCTCTTAAGAGTTGGTACGTACGTCATACGGATTATTACTGTTTCTCCTCTGCAGAGCTGTTTATTTCCCCTTTGAGAGGTGGCTCCTGGGGAGGGCCTGAATTTTCTCTTTTGGCAGCTGGGGGGCTTCCCTTCCAAGTCTGACTCACAGGCTGTGCTGTGGAGCAGGGCTGTGCACTTTGCTTCTGTTGTCCTCCTGGGATTAGAATCAGGCCCTTGGGCCTCCTGGCCCCGTAGGGAGGGCTCACTGGGCACCAGTATCCTGCATGAGGTCGTGAGCCGGTGGGAGGGCTTGTTATGGGTGCTGCTGGCTCCACCCTCTGCTGTCTCTCTAGACAGCCCCTTGGAGGGAGGGAGGGAGGGAGGGGGGAGGGGGATAGGGATGGGTGTGTCAGAGTAGAAATAGGTGGCTATTCTCAGCTTCCATCAGTGGTGTGAGGTTGTCTGAGAGGCAGAGGCAGGGCTTCCCCGCAGGTGTGGATGCGTGGTTAACACTGGCTTGGCGACGGTGCTCTGGAGAACAGGAGGACATTCTTTCTCTCACACTGAAGGGCCCATTTAATTGCTTTCCTTGGTACTTTATAACAGTTGACTTTTCACTTGCTTTTTTTTTTTTTTTTTCATAAGAGGGAGAAAAACTCAACGTTTTTTGCAATTAGAATTTTTCCCATGCGGGTAATCACACTGGAAAAAAGCATTTAAATCCTTTGAAAACCACACATAAGTGAGGCTCACGGAGCAGGGAGAACATTCAATCAGCAGGGGTGGCCAGACGTGGAGGCACTTCAGTGGGTTATCGTGTAAGGAAACAATTATTTCACATTTATTTTGGGTTTGCTTGTTGCAGCATATTTCAATTAGTTCGTCAGTGTTGTGCATCTGACAGGCCAAACGTTTATTGTGGTTGAACCATCTGGGAGGTGGGAGGCCTGCAGCCTTCCCCATGGCAGTCAGGAACTACTAGTTTAAAGGAAATTTGTTTGATGTGTTTAAGAACCCAACACTAAAACACCGTTAATAACAAAATCCTCAAGAATTCTGAAAGCACTCTCACCCATTTCGCCATCAATTGGGCATGCATCACTCGAGACTTCATTCTTCCCGTAAGCGGGACATTTTCCAATACGCTGAAGCAAAGTTTTGAAGTGGCTTACTTAATTGACCCAGAGCACGATTTGTATTAACCCAGCAAGGAAAATAGCTCACTAATTTATATTTGAGTGTGAAATAGCTTATGCATTTGCTGCTGGGAGTAGCAAGGGATGCATTTAGCGGATTCTTGCCATTAGTATGCAGCTGAGCTCCTGTCCTGTACTATGATAGAGAGTGTTAGTTTGATTTCAGTTCCCAGCCTTGGGTGACTCACCAGAGCATTGTGAGTTCACGGTAATGATTGCTGACCGGTGCAATTTGTCGTGCACTCTTTGAGTACCAAGATTTTATAGTACCTGATTTCACCCATTTTTCATTTTACCTCAATTATTCCTCCCCACCACACCCCCGCTAAAAGTTCTCTTCCCTGAGGAATGTTCTGTCTGACTTTCCAGCAGGGGGGCTAAAGGAATTTAGAATCAAACAAATAGGAGAGCCAGAAGAAGCACTGGAAAAAACCGAGTCCAAGGGTTTGACCTTTCCACAAAGGGGAATGACTTTCCATTTCCCTGAAACCCTAAGATCACAGGGCTGGGTGTGGGGTGTTGGCAGTGGAGCAGGATTAAGACTCAAGGACACAGCTAGTGAACTGGAGGCCGGCTCATAAAATCTGGGACGTGCAGCTCACTCAGGTTTGTCTTGGTGGCCTGGGAGCTGCAGGACTGGTGCTTGCAGGGTTCAGGCCAGTGGCTCCTATACCATACCCAGCCTCGTCGACTCTGTGTTATGGGCTTTTCTGGTGCTTAAGATTCCTGCTCCAGGAGACGGCTGCTCTTCCCTCTCCAGGAGATGGCTGCTGTTCCTTCTCCAGGGAAGCCTCCAAACCAGAGGCATCCCTGGCCTATCCCAGCTGCTTCTCAGGCTGCGGGGATCTTAGCTATTTGTGTTTGAGTTGCTGGTGCCAGGCGCAGTGGCATGGTAGTGATCCAGTGTCTGTGGATTGTTCTTGCAGAGGCAGTGGCTGGAGGTGCAGAGGGGAGGGGCCTTTCCCGCTTACCCACCTTTTGTCTAAGACACCACAGTGCGTGGCATACTTCTGCCCATTGTGCTTCACAGGACTCTCAGAAATGTTGCTGTGCCCATTTTACAGGTGAGGAGACTGAGGCTCAGAGAAGTCATGGTATGGCCCTCAGTGCTTTCATTTGTTGTGTCTCACAGATGGGGACCGTAAGACTCAGAGACGTCATGACTTAGGCCTCACCACACAGGGAGTTAACTGCTGGCTAGACTCTAGACCTGATCCCTCATGTTCATGCTTGTGTTCGGTCATGTTCTGTTACACAGCCTGTGCTGTTGTTTTAAAAAATCCATCAGTATTTCCTGATCTAGTTGAGTCTAAGCAATACAAAACACCTTTCAATTTGGGTTTGTGTGGGTTTTTTTTTTTTTCCCTTTTCTTTTTTCCAAGAGGAAAACAGAATTCCTCTTCTTTTTGTTCTGTAGCTTTTCCTTTTCAAAGAGGCCAAAGGGATGCATGGACTTAGAGCAGATTCACCAAGACAGGATTACGTGCTCTGGGATCACATCTGTTTATGTGACTTTGAGGCCAAATTTGGACCTACTTGTGAAGTTGTCCAGCTATGCACCTGTAGGCTGGAGGTTAGAGAGCAGGATGGGGTCTCGCTAGGCCTCTGGGGTGTGGTCCTGGGGGTTTAGGAGTCTTACTTGAGAGTCAGTGCCTTTTTCTCCCTTTAAGGGAGAACAACCTTCAGACTGGCTGGGTGACAGCTGGTCAAGCAGATCCCTGTTTATGGCCTCCTTTCTGTTAGGGGGTGGGGCAGGGGATTTTTTTAAAAAGAACACAGTTCCTAGCGGCTTGTCCTGGAGGAGGGGCCTCACTAACCTCCAGCCAGGGCCAGCTTAGTCTCCATCTTTCCCTGAGCCTACTCACTTTTGCTCTTTTCCTTGTTCTCTGACTCATTAAAGAAGGAGCAGGGGCCCAGAGCTGACCTCATGAATAGGGCAACAGGAAGCCAGGTTGGGGAGGAGGAGGCTGGACCTGGTGGCTGCATCCTCTGGGAGTGCCTGCCTTCCTTGCTGTCTCTGGGCTCTTCTGGGCTGAAGGAGCAGAAGGGCCTGTGGCCACTGGGCTAAGAGGATTAAGAGGCGATGCAGGTGGCCCCAGTGTGGGAACCTCTGACTCAGGTCCCCTTAGCAGGAGTTACAGGGCCTGCGTTCCCTGGGGGCCTAAGGGGGCATGTTCAGAGCAGCTGAACCTGTGTTCTTGATCTAGATAGAGACACATCCCTTGACCTTCTCAGACCATCTAGAGTCAGACCTGCGTTGCTGTCCTCTTGATTTAGCTCCCAGGACCTGGGTGTCCCAGTCAGCCAGTGGGGTGCCTGGGGACGCTGAGTTATCCCTTTTTAGGTTTCCTCAGGTTGCCTAACTTGGTTCTAAATTTGAAACAGGGATTTAATTAAATCTCTGGATGAAGAAAACTTGGGGGAGGTGGTCTGTAGGGAAGGGATGATAATAAGTCATACCTGGAAAAGTAGAAGTGGACTACTTGGCCTCTGGGATGGACAGGGATTCCCGAAAAAGCAAACAATGAGGTCTCAGAGCTGGGCCTCCCTGCTCTCCAGGTGGTGGATTGCCAGTTTATTCCTACTCTCACTATAGTCTTGCCTAGGTGCTTGGAATAACCCAGAAGGATTCTAAGCTTCTGGCCATGTTAAGGCCTCAGATGCAGAGAGAAAATGCAGTAGATTCCAGCAGATGTAGTGTGTGGGAGAGGACAGGAAGGGTCTCTGGAAGCCCAGTGGAAAAAGAGAGGCACCAGGTGAGGCTTTGGACAGAGCAGGAAAGAAGGCAGAGATGTGCAGTTGTCTGTTTTTTTTTTTTGAGAGGGAGTCTCTCACTGTCGCCCAGGCTGGAATGCAGTGGCGCGATCTCACCTCACTGCAAGCTCTGCCTCCCGGGTTCACGCCATTCTCCTGCCTCAGCCTTCTGAGTAGCTGGGACTACAGGCGCCCGCCACCACACCCAGCTAGTTTTTTTGTGTTTTTAGTAGAGACGGGGTTTCACTGTGTTAGCCAGGATGGTCTCCATCTCCTGACCTCGTGATCCGCCTGCCTCAGCCTCCCAAAGTGCTGGGATTACAGGCATGAGCCACCATGCCCGGCCAACGATTGTCTGTTTTTAAAAATTGAGGTGAATTTACACATGATGTGAAATTAACCATTTTAATTAATTATTTATTTATTTTTTAGACAGAATCTCACTCTCTCACCCAGGTTGGGGTGCAGTAGCACAATCGTAGCTCACTACAACCTCAACCTCCTGGGCTCAAGGGATCCTCCTGCCTCAGCCTCCCAAGTAGCTGGGACTACAGGCTTGCATCACAGTGCCTGGCTAATTGCCTAATTTTTTGTAGAGACAGGGTCTTGCTGTGTTGCCCAGGCTGGTCTTGAAATCCTGGCTTCAAGTGATCCTCCTGCCTGGGCCTCTCAAAGTGCTGGGATTACAGGTGTGACCCACTGTGCCCAGCCTGTAAAATTAAAAGTATTTTAATTTTAAAATTAAAATTTAATTTTATAAAATTGAAATTATTTTTAAAGTATATAATTAATTCAGTGTTATATAGTATATTCACAACAGTGTGCACCCACTGGCTCTATCGAATTCCAGAACACTTTCATCACTCCAGAAGGAGACCCTACACCCATTGGCAGTCACTCCCCATTCTTCCCTCTCCCAGCCCCCTGGCAACAACTCGTCTACTTTCTGTTTCTATTGATTTACCTATTCTGAACATTTCATATAAATGGAATCATATAATGTATGGCCTTTTGTGTCTGGTTTCTTTCATATAACATAGTGTTTTCAAGGTTCAACCATGTCGTATCATGGATAGTACTTCATTCCTTTTTTTTGTGGTAAAATATACATAATATAACATTTACCATTTTAAGCATTTTTATTTTTGGAACAGGGTCTCTCTCTGTCGCTTGTGCAGTGACACCAACACAGCTTACTGCAGCCTCGAACTCCTAGGCTCAAGTGATCCTCTTGCCTCAGCCTTCCGAGTAGCTGGGACTACAGGCACGCACCACCATGTCTGGATAATTTTTGTATTTTTTTTTGCAGAGATGGGGTTTTGCCGTGTTGCCCAGGCTGGTCTTGAACTCCTGAGCTCAAGCGATCCACCCACCTCAGCCTCCCAAAGTGTTGGGATTACAGGCGTGAACCATTGCACCGGCCGTCTTTTTAAGACAGACTAATGGTTCATTGTAGGCATACACCACATTTTCTTTCCTCATTCATCCATTGATAGACATTTAGGTGTTTCCGGGCCAGTGAAATTTTGACTTTGGTTTGCCTCTGGATGAGGAACAACAAAAGACAACTGAACTAGGAGGGTTTAGGGACCCAGAGACATCAGTTGTCCCATTTCCAAGGTAAGTGACCATTGACAGTTGCATCTTTCTTTTTTTTTTTGCTTTCTTCTTCTTCTTCTTCTTTTTTTTTTTTGAGACAGAATCTTGCTCTGTCACCCAGGCTGGAGTACAGTGGTGTGATCTTGGCTCACTGCAGCCTCCATCTCCTGGGTTCAAGCGATTCTCCTGCCTCAGCCTCCTGAGTAGCTGGGACTACAGACACGCACCACCATGTCCTGCTAATTTTTTTTTTTTTTTTTTCTTGAGACGGAGTCTTGCTCTGTCACCCAGGCTGGAGTGCAGTGGTACAATCTCGGCTCACTGCAAGCTCCGCCTCCTGGGTTCACGCCATTCTCCTGCCTCAGCCTCTCCGAGTAGCTGGGACTACAGGCGCCCGCCACCATGCCCGGCTAATTTTTTGTATTTTTAGTAGAGACGGGGTTTCACCGTGGTCTCGATCTCCTGACCTCGTGATCCACCCGCCTCGGCCTCCCAAAGTGCTGGGATTACAAGCGTGAGCCACCGCGCCCGGCCCGTCCTGCTAATTTTTGTATTTTTAGTAGAGATGGGGTTTCACTTTGTTGGCCAGGCTGTTCTTAAACTCCTGGCCTCAAGTGATCCGCCTGCCTTGGCATCCCAAAGTGCTGGGATGATAGGTGTGAGCTACTGCACCCAGCCACGAGAGCACCTTTCTGTGCCTTGGTTCCAATACCCACCTGGTAATAGTAGCAGTGGTCCCTCTCAAGGCTGCTGTGTGGATTCAGAGAGACTGGCTGGGAGGGTGGCTTTATGAGCTGTCAAGTACACTCATGAGCTGCTGTTGACCTGGTCAGGCACAGAGCAGGTATTCATCAGTCATGGGTATGAGGGTTGGTAGGGCACAGCCTTCTTCTGCCCACCTGGGCCTTCCATGATCTGGAAGGAGCCAGAGGGGCTCACCTGTGATTCTATCTGCCAGAGGGCCCCCTTTCCTGAAGAGGTTCTGGGGCCAGCTCCAGGAAAAGGTGGCAGGTATGTGTCCTGGCTCTTGGTGGCCTTCAGAATGTGTGCTGACTCCTAACAGATAGTGGTAGGGAAGGCACGAGACACATAGCCTCCTGTAGTTCTGTCCTCTTGGTCTGCCTCTTTGGTGCTGCAGGAAATGAATCCAGGAGGATGACATGGGCAGCCTCCTGGGTGGCTGACTCAGAGTGGAAAGTCAGTCTGGCATTCACGAAGTCACACTTGCCCTCATTAGGCTAATTAACTTTCGATGTGGAAGTGCTCCATGAGCAAGTGACTTAGGAAATCCATTATCAGGCCGGGGTCAATTTTGTGTGCTGTGGTGCCTACGATGCTGTGCTGTACATTTCCATATTCACCAATTAAGGGTGCTTAATTATTATTATTATTTTGAGACGGAGTCTCGCTCTGTCTGGCCGGAGTGCAGTGGCACAATCTCGGCTCACTGCAATCCCTGCCTCCTGAGTTCAAGCGATTCTCCTGCCTCAGCCTCCCGAATAGCTGGGACTACAGGCGCCTGCCACCATGCCTGGCTAATTTTTTGTATTTTTAGTAGAGACGGGGTTTCACTGTGTTAGCCAGGATGGTCTTGATCTCCTGACCTCGTGATCCACCCACCTTGGCCTCCCAAAATGCTGGGATTACAGGTGTGAGCCACCGTGCCTGGCCGAGTGCTTAATTATTAACTTAGGTTTGGGTGACTAAGGAGGAGTTGCATTCAACATGCTTTGAGAATTTTAAGGCCATTTGTGAATTAGCTGTAATATGGTAAATAATCAATCATACTTTTAATCTTGTGATCTGTGTTCTAGATTACATGGAAGATAAGCTGAGGCCGAGGGGTTGATTTATTGAAGGCTACGGGGATTGAGATTGAGGGGGAGTCAGAAAGAACAAGAAGGAGGCCCTTTTCTTTAACACCAAGTTAAATTTCTATTTTGTGTTATTTTTTCTGGTTTTTATAAATGGGTTTAATTTTTTTTTTTTTTTTGAGACAGAGTCTCGCTCTGTTGCCCAGGCTGGAGTGCAATGGTGTGATCTTGGCTCACTGCAAGCTCCACCTCCTGGGTTCATGCCATTCTCCTGCCTTAACCTCCCAAGTAGCTGGGACTACAGGTAACTGCCACCACGCCCGGCTAATTTTTTTGTATTTTTAGTAGAGACAGGGTTTCACCAGGTTAGCCAGGATGGTCTTGATCTCCTGACCTCGTGATCCACCCGCGTCGGCCTCCCAAAGTGCTGGGATTACAGACGTGAGCCACCGCACCTGGCCAAAAAATTTTTAAGTAATGTATGTTGATGGGAAATTAACAAAGATAAATTAAAAAGCCAAATAATTAAAAAATGTCCATCAACTGATGAATGGGTAAAGAAAATGTGGTATATACATTCAACAAAATATTATTCAGCCATAAAAAAGAAGGAAATCCCAAACTGGGTAGGGTGGCACAGGCTTGCAGTCCCAGCTACTTGGGAGGATCACTTGAGCTCAGGAGTTTGGGGCTATGGTGCACTATGATCTCACCTGTTAATAGCTACTGCACTCCAGCCTGGGCAGCATAGCAAGACCCCGTCTCTAAAAAACCAAACAAAAAAGGAAATCCTGCCATATGGAATAACATGGATGAACGTTTAGGACATTAAGTTACATGAAATAGAACAGTCACAGAAAGGCAAATACTGCATAATCTCACTTACACAAGGTACCTAGAGTAGTCAAATTCATAGACTCAGAGAGTGGAATGGTGGTTGCCAGGGTCTGAGGGGAGGAAGCAATGAGGAGTTAGTAATCTATAGGCATAATGTTTTAGTCAAGTGAGATGAATAAGCTCTAGAGATCTGCTATACAACATTGTACTTATAGTCAACAATAACATATTTTACACTTAAGTTTTGTTAAGGGGGAGGTCATATGTTACTATGCTTATCACAGTAAAATTTTTAAAAAGTCAAATGGTTTAAAAATATTTAAAATGAAAGTACATTATTCCTAGCTATAAACATGTTTTATTTTTGCTTTTTTTAAAAAATGGAACCTGAACCTACCTATAGGTTGCAGGTTTGTTCCTGCCACCGGGAAGGGTCCCACCTTCACCCTGGACGTCTTTGCTTGACTTCTGCCTTTGTGGTCTCCTAGACTGGGTGTGGCCACATTTAATTCAGCGTGTGTGAAGTGCTGACTGGTGTGGGGCATTTCCAGCTGACACAGTGGGCACTGCGAAAGGCTGCTTTCCATGAGAATGTCTGTCCCCATGGTTAGGTTCCCAGGCTAGCCCACCAAAAAAACATGATCTACCGTGCAGCTGAATTTCTGAGCTTTGTCCTGCTAGGCCCACCAGCTACAGCACCTGTGCTTGTTGGGGAACTTACTGAATACCAGAGCCTCACTTCATCCCACAACAACCCTCCGTAATCAACTCTGTTGTACAGATGAGAAAACTGAGTCCCGCAGAGGCCTTACTTCCTCAAGGTCCCATGGCTAACAGATTCAAATTTAGGCCACTTGGCCCTGAGCTTTATGTTAAAGTGCTGCTTTTGACAGTTCACCACACAACGGGCCTATTTTGGAGTTAAATAGGCTTTTGGAGTTAAGTAGGCTTTTCAGCCTACTTAACCTTGGAATCTAAGCATTTTGTAAAACCTTTTTTTTTCCCCTCTTAAGTGGGAAAACCTGTCCTGGGCGCACCCAAGAAGGAACACTTCATGTTTTCAAGGCTTGAGAGGAGCCTCCCTGCAGCCTGGTTTGAAGGAGGCATTTGTGTGTGCAAGAACGGTTGTGCCTGGAGGGCTTCCTGGCACTGACTCATGCAAAGCCCATTTGTCCAGAACCCTGTGGGTGACACCGCCGCAGACTCTTGCAGGAGGTGTGGAGTGGTGGTTTCCATCACATCACCAGTGTCCTGGGTGTGCTCTTACCTGGTCATATGGCTCGGGGTGGTCACCGGGCTTGGCAGACCCCAGCACTTTGGGAGCCCAAGGTGGGTGGATCGCAAGGTCAGAAGATCGCGAACATCTTGGCTAACATGGTAAAACCATGTCTCTACTAAAAATACAAAAAATTAGCTGGGCGTGGTGGCACGCGTCTGTAGTCCCAGCTACTTGGGAGACTGAGGCAGGAGAATCCCTTGAACCAAAGGCGGAGGTTGCAGTGAGCCAAGATCACGCCACTGCCCTCCACCCTGGGCAATAGAGCGAGACTCGATCTAAAAAAAAAAATGGATAAAGTAGCTCCTGATTGGAGATATTCCTTATCATGTTGAAATCTTTGCCTATCCCTCAGTCTCTATGTTTTTAAGAGTAATGAGACTGGGTGCGGTGGCTCACGCCTATAATCTCAGCACTTGGGAGGCCAAGGTGGGCGTATCACCTGAGGTCAGGAGTTCAAGATTAGTCTGGCAAACATGGACCTGGGGACATAGAGATTTGAGCAAACTTTTTTGTGTACAGTGAGGGATGAGCGTGTGTGTGTGTGTGTTCATTAATTATTGTGATGCTAAGGTTGCCTTCGGTAGTTCATCTAGATATTTTTCCACATTCCTCATGTTTCTACTTTTTCCTGTATTTTGGATTCTCCATTCGAAGGCAGGGAAAGAAGAGGAGGTTGAAGGGAAAAGTATTCTAGTCCTTTCCAAACATTATCGTGGAAGATTTATCAAGGGAGATCGAAACAATCTCTTCTTCCCATCCCCTACTGTCATCCCACAGAGTTTAAGAAAATACTCAAATTCTCTCTCTTCCATTGGCATCAGATTCACAGCCCTGCCTTTGGTGGGAAGCGACCTTGGTGCATTGGCTTCATTCCCACAGTGGACATAATTGAGGCTCTGAGTGATCAATGTATTTGTTCAGGGTCACACAGCCAGCAGGCACCAGAGCTGGAACTAGAATTGGATTTTCCTGACTCTACAGCCAGCATTCTTCTTTCTGCTGCTCTGTACACAATGGCAGGAATGAAGTAGGCAGATGGCAGGGATTTGCCATGGAGCCATATCTGGGGCTCTTATGGGACTTGCCTCTTCCCTGCCTCTAAAATTTCAGGGGCAAGTATTGGTGAGGATGTGGAGAAATTGAAACCCTCGTGTGTTACTGGTGGGAATGTCAAATGGTTGCAGCTGCTGTGGAAGACAATTTGGTGGTTCCTCAAGTGGTTAAACACAAAATTCCCATATGACACAGTAGTTCCACACCTAGTTCTAGGTCTATACCCAAGAGACTTGAAAGCAGGGACTTGAACAGATACTTGTAGCTTAATGTTCATAGTAGTGCTGTTCTCAGCAGCCATAAGGTGGAAACAACTCAAGTGTTCAGCAGTTGATGAGTGGATAAACAGAGCGTGGTCTGTTCATACGCCATACTGTTTGGTTCCATCAAACAATATGTGTCGGTATTCCATTCCTCTTTATGGCCAAATAATATTTGCCAAGTATTGAATGAACCATGGATGAACCTTGAAAACACTTTAAATGAAAGAAGTCAGACACAAAAGGACAATATTGTATGATTCTACTTATATGAGGTACCTAGAATAGGCAAATACACAGATACAGAAAGTAGAATAGTGGTTATCAGGAGTTGGGGAGGGGAGATGGGGAATGAGTGTTTAGTGGGTACAAAGCTTCCGGTTGGGATAATGAAAATGCTCTGGAAATGGATAGTGGTGGTGGTTGTACAACATTGTGGATGTCCTTGATGCCACTAAATTTTACACTTATAAATTGTCAAAATAGTAAAAAAAAAAAAAAAAAAAAAGGGAAAGAAAGAAAAGAACAAAAGAATGACAACAAACAAAAATTTCAGGCTTGTAGGGCTGTTCATGAATACTGCTGAGAACCTCCAGTGGCTCTCAGGGCTGGACCACACCTTGCCCTGTGTTTATGGAGCTCTGGCTGTCGCAGACACTGGGAGAGGCAACCCCACACCTGTGGCCCAGCTGAGAGCTCCTTGCTCTGCAGTGTACCCGCCATGCTCTTAGGGGAGTGGAGGTGGGTGTTCCTGGCAGTTAACGGCCATGTCTGGTCACTGCGTATGAATGACATCTGTCTCTGGAACGCTTGTGCACCTGACGTTGGGCATGTCCTTATATGGCTCTCGCTTGCTCTCAGTGAGTGGAAAGATAAATACCTTTTCAAAGAGCAGACACCAACTGCCTGCGGTCCCTGGCATCCACAGCTGCAGAGCGAGTGGGAGACAGCTCTGTCGAGGGGCAGGTGCTTCAGCCCTGGGGGAATCGGGCACTGGGTGTGCCGAGAACCCAACAGGCCTCATGCAGACAGCCTGAATGTGGAGCAGGGTTCTGCCAAGGACATGCTGTGGGACCCTGAGCAGGTCATGTGCTTTCTCAGAGCTTCTCTTTCCTTCCTGCCTTTGGTTGGTCCTGAGGTTTAAAGAAGAATGTATATGAAAGGGCGCAGCAGAGTTCCTGGCACCTCCTATAGCTTGACATGCACTTGGATTCATCCTTGTGTCTGGCTCATGTGATGATCCCTTCCAGTAAGCAGTCACAGTCGGCTGGGGGCTGCTTCTTCCATCAGGACCTTGCACAGACACAGGCTAGGAGCTGCTCTGGAAGGGCAGTGGAAGGTGTGGCTGGCTGGCAGGGTGAGGCTCTGTGACTGGGGCAAGAGTAAGGGTGATGTCCTTGAGGGATTCCAGATGGAACCAGACTCTCCCTCTGCCTCCTGGAGCCTCTGCTCCTAGGGCAAGCATGCAGGGGCTTGTGCACTACCATATCTTTGTGTTAATTCCGTAGGGCTGCCATAACAACCCACCACAACTGGATGGCTTAAAACAATGAAAATAGATTCTCTAACAGTACTGGAAGCCACACACCCAAATTTTGGGTTTCGGCAGTTTGGTTGCTTCTAAAGACCACAAAGAGTATCTGTTCCCGGTCTCCCTCCTAGCTTCTGATGGTTGCAGGCCATTCTTGGCATTCCTTGACTTGAAGACACATAATTCCAACCTCTGCCTAAGTTGTCACATGGTTGTCTCCCTCTGTGTCTATCTGCCTCTGTAACTTTTCTCTTATAAGGACACCAATCATTGGATTTAGGGCTCACCCTACTCCAGTGTAACCTCACCTTAACTAATGACATCTGCCGTGACCCTATTTCCAAGTAAAGTCACATTCTGAGTTTCTGACAAGGATATGAGTTTTGGGAGGACATTCTTCAACCCATATAATCTCCATATTTGTTGAATGAATGAATGAATGTGAAAGCCATCCTCACATGTCTGCTCAGGTGTATTGATGTAGAATAGAAGGTGGGGATGTCTCTGGTGCCCTAGGCATGTGAGGGTGGGGTAGGGGACAGCACCAGGATCATCCCCTTTTCGTGTCCAAGCCTCTCCTATTTCTGGCCTCTACACCCTAAGCCTAGCACCCAGGAAATGGAGGGCAGCAGTGTAAGTGGTGTGATGCAGGGTGTTCAGCATCTCTCAGCGGGGTTATTCTGAGGACTCTTCCAGAATGTTTTGAACACATTTGTGCACCATTAAGTTGTTGTCACAGAGCCTGGAAGTCCATTATTTCAAGCTTAACTCATCCTGGATGATGGATGCAACTTGAGGAGGGATGAACCATTTGTGCATTCTCCAAGGACAGGGCTCTCAGAAATTCCCCATAGCTTTGTAGTCCCTTGCCCTGGCATCCCCTAGACCACCGTGCTCAGGGCAGTGTTTGGACGAGACCCCAGTGAACAGAGCCTGGTTGCTGGAAGTAAATCTTTTGCTCCTGCTGGAAACCAGAGAACAGACACCGCTTCATCACTGCTGTCATTCATGCAAGCTTCATCACATTTCCCCAGTCATTATCCTGATCTTTCTCAAAGGCAATTCTTGCCTCTCTTTCAATCAACAGAGAACCCTAGAGATAATTCAGTCTTTGAGGGATTGCTGAGTCATTCAGCTGACTGGGGCTACCACGATGGAGCTGAAGTTCCAATGTCATGAACCAGGCTGTTCTCGGAGGCCACGGAAAGGGCGGATGGATGTGTGTCTGCCAGCTGTCCCGCAGGCTGAACCCATCATGCTGGCCATACTTCCTAAGTCATCCTCCCTCCTCCCTAGTTCTTTTTCTTTTCTCTACTCACTCAGTGTGGTTTTGCTACTTTTAATTTTCTGCCTTATTTTAACCATTGTGGTTTGCATGACCACCAGAGGGGTCAGTGTGCAGTTCTCCTAGGACTAAAGCCCTCCAGCTTTGTGACAGCTTTTCCCCTGAAGCTTGGTGGTCTGATCTGCAAGTTGGCCCTCTTCTAAATGGTGGGAGTTGTAGTCAGCCCGCTTGCCAGACTGGATTGTGGAGAGTAGTAGGGCAAGAGTGACAGGTTAATAGGGCAAGAGTTCCCAAGCTTACCCAAGGATATGCATCAATCCCTGCAGAACCCTTAGCAGGGTCTGCTTGGTTTTTAGATCTTCTTTCTGATTCTTTAGGGATATGAGGGTCACGGGATTAAAAGGTAGACCCTAGGCCGGGTGTGGTGGTTCATGCCTGTAATCCCAGCACTTTGGGAGGCTGAGGCAGGCGGATCACAAGGTCAGGAGATCGAAACCATCCTGGCTAACACGGTGAAACCCTGTCTCTACTAAAAATACAAAAAGTTAGCTGGGCGTGGTGGCAGCCGCCTGTAGTCCCAGTTACTCGGGAGGCTGAGGCAGGAGAATGGCGTGAACCCGAGAGGCGGAGCTTGCAGTGAGCCGAGATTGCACCACTGCACTCCGGCCTGGGTGACAGTGTGAGACTCCATCTCAAAAAGAAAAAAAAAAAAAGGTAGACCCTAATTTTTTTTTTTTTTTTTTTTTTGAGACAGAGTCTTGCTCTGTCACCCAGGCTGGAGTACAGTGGTGCAATCTCGGCTCACTGCAACCTTGGCCTCCAGGGTTCAAGCAATTCTCCTGCCTCAGCCTCCTGAGAGCTGGAATTACAGGCACGCACCACCACGCCCGGCCCAGCTAATTTTTTCGTATTTTTAGTAGAGACGGGGGTTTCACTATGTTGGTCAGGCTGGTCTCGAGCTCCTGACCTGATGAGCCGCCTGCCTTGGCCTCCTAAAGTGCTGGGATTATAGGCATGAGCCGCTGCACCCAGCCCCTAATGTGGTTTTAAAGAATGGATTTTAAAATTGTTTGGGACATACATTTTCTTTTTTCTTTCTTTCTTTTTTTTTTTTTTGAGATGGAGTCTCGCTCTGTCACCCAGGCTAGAGTGCAGTGGCACGATCTCAGCTCACTGCAACCGATTCTCCTGCCTAAGCCTCCTGAGTAGCTGGGATTACAGGCACCTGCCACCACACCCAGCTAATTTTTGTATTTTTAATAGAGACAGAGTTTCACCATGTTGGTCAGGCTGGTCTCAAACTCCTGACCTCGTGATCCACCCACCTCGGCCTCCCAAAGTGCTGGGATTACAGGTGTGAGCCACCGTGCCCGGCCTGTACCATACATTTTCTTTGCATTCTGCTATTCCAAAAGAAATATTAAATATTGGCATTTTAAAACATAAAATAGTTATTAGAATTGAAATTTTAAAAACTCCTGTTAAATCTGTAGCCTCAACTTTAATGAACCATCAGTGGTGTACATCGTCCTTTGATATGACTGAGTCTGCTTTTTGTATCCAGATATCAATTATTTATTTGTTTTTGCTTCTACCTAACTTCTTCCTTCTCTAACAATTCAAGACTCACAATTTTCTAGGATTCAAAGAACATTGTTTTTTGAGTGCTTTTGAATCATTTACTCATTCATTCTTTCACTTACTAAAAAACATTGAACATTTGGGAGGTTGAGGTGGGCAGATTGCTTGAGCCCAGGAGTTTGAGACCAACCTGGGCAACATGGCAAGACCTCATCTCTACAAAAAAAATACAAAAATTAGCTGGGCATGGTGACACATGCCTGTAGTCCCAGCTACTTGGGAGGCTGAGGCAGGAGGATCAGGGGAGCCCAAGAGATCGAGGCTGCAGTGAGCTGTGATCTCACTGATGCACTCCATCTGGACTACAGAGCGAGACTCTGTCTCAAAAAAAGAATTTTTTTTTTAACAAAACATTGAAAAGGCTATGCATGACAGTGTACCAGACATTAGCAAGATTCTAAAGATAAATTAGATACATTCCTTATGGAACTTACAAACTCATAGATTACAGTTCAGTAATAAAATATAAAGATCATATATATTTTAAATATTATTTGGGTAAGTAAGTAATGCATTATACTTGGTACTGAAGTGAAAAGCAGCTACAGGCAAACATAAGACTTCTTGCCGGGTGGGGGGAGGGGGGAGGGATAGCATTAGGAGATATACCTAATGTAAATGACGAGTTAATGGGTGCAGCACACCAACATGGCACATGTATACATATGTAACAAACCTGCACGTTGTGCACATGTACCCTAGAACTTAAAGTATAATAATAATAATAAAAAAGATTTCTTGCCACCCCTGTCTTCAATATCTTAGTTTTCCTTCCCAGAGACAGCGATGGTTGCTAGTTTTGTGTGTGTGTCCTCTTTCAGAGAGATTCTCTGTATATATTAATGTATATTACTTTTTAAATTTTTTTTTTTTTGAGACGGAGTCTCGCTCCGTTGCCCAGGTTGGAGTGCAGTGGTACAATCTTGGCTCACTGCAGCTTCTGTCTCCTGGGTTCAAGCGATTCTCCTGCCTCAGTCTCCCAAGTAGCTGGAATTACAGGGGCACACCACCATGCCTGGCTAATATTTTGTATTTTTATTTTATTTTTTGAGACGGAGTCTCACTCTGTCACCCAGGCTGGACTGCAGTGGCACAACTTCAGGCTCACTGCAACCTCCGCCTCCTGGGTCCAAGCGATTCTTCTGCCTCAGCCTCCCGAGTACCTGGGGTTACAGGCATCCGCCACCACGCCAGGCTAATTTTTTTGTATTTTTAGTAGAGATGGGTTTTCACCGTGTTAGCCAGGATGGTCTCGATCTCCTAACCTCATGATCCGCCCACCTCAGCCTCCCAAAGTGGTGGGATTACAGGTGTGAGCCACCGTGCCCGGCCACTTTTTAAATTTTAAATTTAAATTTTTTTTTTTTTTGAGGCAGAATCTTGCTCTGTTGCCCAGGGTAGAGTGTGGTGGTGCAATCTCCACACTACAACCTCTGCCTCCTGGGTTCAGGCGATTCTTGTGCCTCAGCCTCCCAAGTAGCTGCGATTACAGGAATGTACCCCCACACCTGGCTAATTTTTGTATTTTTTAGTAGAGCTGGGGTTTTGCCATGTTGGCTAGACTGATCTCCACCTCCTGGCCTCAAGTGATCCACCTCTCTCAGCCTCCCAAAGTGCTGGGATTATAGGCATGAGCCAATGCTCCTGGCCTAAAAATTTAATTTAATTTAATTTAATTTAATTTTTTTTTTTTTTTTTTTTTTTTTTTTTTTGGTGAGAGAGAGAGGGTTTGCTCTGTTACCCAAGCTAGAGAGCAGTGGTATGATCATAGCTCACTGCAGCCTTGAACTCCTGGGCTCAAGCAGTCCTCCCGCCTCAGCCTCTTGAGTAGCTGGGACTACAGGCATGTGCCACTGCACTTGGCTAATTTTTTTACTTTTGTAGACATGGAGTCTTGCTATGTTGCCCAGGCTGGTCTCAAACTCCTGGCTTCAAGCAGTCCTCTCACCGTGGCCTCCTAGAGTATTGGGATTATAGGGGTGATCAACCTTGCCTGGCCTATATTACTTAAAAACAAAGCTAAACACAAATGGCTGCCTATTGTGCATCTGCTTTTTTGACTTCACAATACATAAATCCTGCAGATGGTTCTCTGTTGGCACAGAGTTGTTCAGTTCTTGTAATGGTGGGCTTAGTATTCTGCTCATGGGTGGACCATCATGTGTTAAACCAGGTCCCTGTTGATGGGGTTTTAGATTGTAATAGCAGAAGATGGGAAGCAAACAGTGCTGTAGCAGGCATCTCAATAAGTAGGTTTTCATGTGAATATACTCTTGTGTCTGTAGAATAAATTTCCAGAAGTAGAATTGCTGGGTCAAGGAGTGTTTTTCTTTTATTTTTGTTAGCAATTACTAAATTGCTCTCCATAAAGGTAGTACCAATTTACAGTCTCACTTACAATGTGTGAGTGCGAGGCAGTGGTTTTCAACCTCAAAACCCCAGACAAGGAAGAGCTTTTAAGTAAAATAAAAATCTGGACAAAACGCCTTCTGTGTGAGAGCCTTTTCTACCGCAAAGGGCAGGCTGTAGGGTAGTTCCTGGCATAGCCAGTTAAGATTGTTCATTCCCATTAGCTGCCAACTTGCACACAACTGAGGGGCTCTTGGGTTTTTGGATGCCTGTAGTCAGGTTGTGGTCTGGAAGATATTTTCCTGGTAAAGGGTGGGGGCAGCAGCTGCCTTGCCCCTCCTCTGTCAACTTCTTTACCACCGAGTATCTAAGAAACACCCGAAGCTTACCTTCAGGGAGGTTATGTTTTTGGGGGAGCTCAGATGTGACCAGGAGGCCTATCAATAGGCTTGCAACTTGGATTTCCCAGATTTGTAAGTTGATGTCATTTCTTTCTTTCTTCTTTTTTTTTTGGAGACAGAGTCTTGCTCTGTCGCCCAGGTTGGAGTGCAATGACACGATCTTGGCTCACTGCAACCTCCGCCTCCCAGGTTCAAGTGATTCTCCTGCCTCAGCCTCCTGAGTAGCTGGGACTACAGGCATGTGTCACCACGCCCGGCTAATTTTTGTATTTTTAGTAGAGACGGGGTTTCACCATGTTGGCCAGGCTGGTCTCGAACTCCCGACCTCAGACAATCTGCCCGCCTTAGCCTCCTAAAGTGCTGGGATTATAGGCATGAGCCACCGCACCAGGCCAATTGACATCATTTCTAAAGAGGTTCCCCAGGGAGCTGGGGGCAGGAGGAATGGAGAGTTAGTATTTGATAGGTAGAGTTCAGTTTGGGAGGATGAAGAAGTTCTGGAGGTAGATGGCAGTGATGATTGTGTAACATTGCGAATGTCCTTCAAACCATTGAACTGTACACTTAAAAATGGTTGACATGTTAGCTGGGCATGGTGGTGTGCGCCTGTAGTCCCAACTATAATACTTGTGAGGCGGAGGCGGGAGGATCACTTGAGCCTGGGAGGCAGAGGTTGCAGGAGCCAAGATCACTCCACTATACTCCAGCCTGGGTGACAGAGCGAAACCCTGTTTCAAAAACAAACAAAAGGTTGACATGGGCTGGGCATGGTAGTCCAAGCCTGTAATCTTAGTGACTCAGGAGGCAGAGGCAGGAGGATTGCTTGAGGCCAGGAGTTAGAGACCACCCTGGACAACACAGACCTTTTCTCTACTGAAAAAAAATTATGTTAAAGTCAGATGTAGTGGTGCGTGCCTGTAGTCCCACCTACTCAGGAGGCTGAGGCAGGAGGTTTGTTTGAGGCAGGAATTCAAGGTTGCAATGAGCTGTAATCATGCCCCTGCACTCCAGCCTGGGTGACAGAGTGAGACCCTGTCTCAAAAAAAATAAATAAATAAAATAAAAATTATAAAGTTATTATGGTAATTGTTGTTACGCATATTTAACCACAAACACAAAAAAAGGTATAATTCACTGTAGCTATCATCTTATGAACAAAAGGAACACTAAGAAGTAGGCAAGATCTAAGAATAAAGAAACTAAGTGGAGCTTTTTGATTTTTGTTCGTTTGTTTTGACACACAGTCTTGTTCTGTTGCCCAGGCTGGAGGGCATGATCATGTCCTACTGCAGCCTCAAACTCCTGGGTTCAAGAGATCTTTCTATCTCGGCCTCATAAAGTGTTGGGATCGCAGGTGTGTGCCACCATACCCTGCCAAACTGGAGCTCTTTGAACAGCTTGGCCCATTAGCCATGTTCTCATTTCTCCTTGAACTGGTGAGAGTTTGGCCAGGCCTAGTGCTGACCTGCTCACTGGGGTTTGGGAGTCAGCAGAGAGGCCTCTGAGGGCTGGAGCTAGAGTCGGCTCCCCAGAGAAGGAGCCTGGGCTGGGCCTGCAGCAGCTGTGTGTTCTGAGAAAAGATTCTATTCTCTAACTTGGGAGACCCGGGGCTGTCTCATTTCTCTGTGTTTAAACAAGAAGTGTGTCTCTGGCCTGCTGCCGGATGTTTTGGAGGCTGGTTCAAGTGAAGCACCCAGTGATCTGGGTGTGGTCTTCGTTATGCTTTTCCATTTTCCCCAGGGGCTCAGATAACTTTTGCAAAAAGAGCAGGCGAGCAGAGCAGATGTTTGTTTAGAATGACATGGTGGTTCAGAGTAGGTTCTCAGAGAGGTTGTCCCTGCTGGGGCTGTGGTGTCTGACCGGCAGGGAGGAGCTTTGCAGAGGTATTGCGTGGCCTCTGCACAGCCATCCTGCCTCACTAAGGTGCTAGGTGTTGTACCAGCAAAGGTCATCATCCCAGACTGTAATTACTCTCAGGAAACATGTGCCACTAAATCTCAGTGCCTTTAGAGGATGTGGATGTGAGCTCACTCGCACTGGCCAGGGTGTGACTGACAGTGAATTAGCTTTATGCCACATCTGGCTGAGGGCTCTGACTCTTCCATAATCCACTCTCCGTATGAGAGGTCTGTGGTCATCACTCTACTTGCAGAGAGAGAGGCACTAGTCCTATAGAAGACCAAGGAACTCCTATGGCGCTCTTGACCACAAGGAGGCTGCTGCCCTGGGCCAGTGCCTCCCAGCCAACCTGTGACTGTTAGGCCAGGATGCTGCTTAGACCCCTGTCGTCTTACCCCTCCTTTCACAGCCAAGACACAGATTCCAGGAGGTGAGGGGCTGTCCAAGCTCACAGCCAGTTGGAGTCAAAACTGGCTCTTGAACCCAGTCCATGAACTCGGGTCCTGAATGCTCTGGTTGGGGCATTTTAAATCTTAGAGGGTGTTAGTTATAAGGTGACGTTAAATCTGCGGGTTCATATTTGACAAAACCAAAGCCAGGCCTTTGCTGCAGGTGTGCCCTCCGAAAGCCCTTGTCAGCTATGCAGCAAAACCCCAGCAGGCCATACAGGCACCTGTGATGAGTTTCCCTTTGACTCACCGGTTGTCAAGTAGGTAACACGACTTCACCATATTCACAGGGCAGTATGGTTGCTGAGCTGACACAGCCTTCTCACGTGGGTGGCAAGCGTATGCTTCCCATTAAGAAAATTGCTACTTTTGAACGGGCTCCCAGCAGAACTTTTTCTCGCTTACTAAAATTAAGAAAATAATAATAAAACAAGCCACTCAATACCCCAAACTCAAAAAAAAAAAAAAAAAAGAAAAGAAAAAGAAGAAATATTTAGTATTGACTCAGAAAAAAAACCTCCGTATTCAGCCTGATATTAGTACTCATGGAACCACATGGATGGAACGAAGAAATTGTCGTTTAGGTGTGGTTAAGATCACCATCCTCGTCTGGGCGCAGTGGCTCATGCCTGTAATCCCAGCACTTTGGGAGGCCGAGGCGGGCGGATCACGAGGTCAGGAGATCAAGACCATCCTGGCTAACACGGTGAAACCCTGTCTCTACTAAAAAATACAAAAAAATTAGCCGGGCGTGGTGGCGGATGCCTGTAACCCCAGCTACTAGGGAGGCTGAGGCAAGAGAGTGTCGTGAACCCGGGAGGCAGAGCTTGCAGTGAGCCAAGATCGTGCCACTGCACTCCAGCCTGGGCCACAGGGCAAGACTCCGTCTCAAAAAAAAAGATCACCATCCTCTATGCTTCTAGATAGAGCACAGCCTTTAGTTGTGCTACCTAATCCTTGTCCCTACCTCCCGAGCATGACAAAGCTTAGGCAGAAGCTGCTTCAAACACAAATGAACTGTGCTGAATTTTCCTCTGAGAATTCTCAGCAGTCCCAGGAGATCATTGGAGAAATCCCCCAGGTGGCCACAGAATCAGAGCTGTCTTGCTGCGTTAAGTCTTGTTGGAGCACTTGAGTCCTGAAGAGGCCCTTGATAAAGGGAATAGTTAGACTATTGTCATCAACGCTGAGCCCAGATAGATCTGGGAGTGGGAGCTGGAGATCTCTGCCCCTGACCTACAGATGACTAAAGCTGACAGTGGACACAGGCCACACGGACACAGCTGAGTGACACTGTTTCACGTCCCTGCAGCCTGGCCTCCATCAGCACTAAGGCACAGCATTTGCGGAAGGGCCATGTGTTCGACAATACTTACCGCGTTCAGTAGCCAGATGGTCTAAACAACCCATCAGTGGTATGGTATGTAAATATTTTCCGTCATTATCATGGTGCTGCCATATTGACATTAACGAGGATGGAGAATTACTCTGAGGAGCTCTCCGTTAAGAGCCAGTCAGGCCGCAGGCAGGGCTGCAAAGCTGTCCCTATACCATGGAGGCTGACAGCTTTCCAGGCTAGCTTGGTTTCCTCTTGCTGCCTCCTCCCAGGCACAAATTCCCTCACACAGTAGCCCCATGGACATTCCCCTCAGAGCTCTTCCCAAGCGCAATGTCTGTATCTCATCATGAACTAATGTTTTCCACTATTGGGAAGAGCTTTGTGACCCAGCATATTTCCCTCTTTGCTTTACCTACCAGGAAGCACACAGCTAAGATTTTTACTCATTTGCTTTTAGATTGTTCTCAATTTGGAGCCTTGATAGAGATTTTCTCCCTCCTGTTTGGTTGCTTTCTTTCCTTGATCATCTCATGTTTGGTGGGAAAATGTGGTGAGCCTGTGTTGTAAGGTTTTTGGAAGCAGGCAGTATGGATAGAGCTTGAACAGGTTTCCGTCATGATCACAGAGTACAGAACTGGTCTGTATCCAATGTCCCTGAACTGTCACCTAGACTGGTAGTTCTAAGAAGGCTAAGATTAGACCTCAGCCAAATTCTCCTATGTATCTCCTACATATCTGACAATTAGTATCAATTTGGTGAATGTATTTGTTAAGTAATGCTAACTGCTAGACAATTCTCTAGTCTCAGTGGCTTATCACAATAAAGGCTTATCCCCACTCTTGTCTTAGTTGAATTGCATGCTCTGTGAGTGGCCTCCATGTGGTGAATTGGGGACCCAGGATCCTTTCACACTGTGGCTCTCCCATCCCCTGGGGCTCCCCTGGAGTTCTCCAGTGTATCTGTGCAGTCAGCTGGCTGGTAAGCAGAGAAAGAGGGAGCATAGGAGATTGCGTGGGGCATTCTGGGGGCCAGGCTTTGAAGTGGTGGACCTCCCCTACTCATATAACTAGTCCCGTAGCCTCACCTAGAGTCCAGGGGGCTAAACATGTGATTTAGGAAGAGGAAATTGGACCATGCCAGAGTCTGCCATAGTGAGATATTGAACAATGAATGAACAAATCCATGAAGGACACAGAGAGCAGAGCAGGGCTCCAGGGGCACACATCTGAGGAGCCCAGTGAGCACATCTGTCTGCCTTGCAAACCTAGATGCAAATCACTGGACTTGATGCAGGGCTTTGGATTACAGGTCAGTATTCCCTTCTGTCCAAATCATAGGATTGTAGAATGTTGGAGCTGAGCTGAGAGCCCTTTCAGAGGTCATCAAGCCCAGCCTCCTCACTCTACAGATGGGGAAACAGAGGCCTAGTGAGCAGAACTGACTTACCCAGAGTCAGCAGCCAGAACTCTGGTCTCAATCCCATGCCAATGATCACTTCATTGCACTCAGGGAATCCCATCCACATCTCTGTCCACAATGTGCAAACCCCTGCTCTGCACAGAGAGATAGAGAGTCGTGTAATTAAGTGACAGCTTGAGTTGATCATCTGATGGCTTGCTTACTCCATAGGATCACTGGAGAAATTCCCCAGCCTCACGACAGCTGTTTGAAACTCAGCACCGGCTTCATTTCAGCATTCACTCCATTGGGATATTGGGAGTGGAAGACTACTCTCTTCCTAAGACTCATTTAAGCACTAATGTCTCTCAGCAACTCTCATGTGAGGATACAAAAGGTCTTTGTGAGTCTTATGATAGAAGTAGAAATTCCTGCAAACCCGCTAGAGAGCTTGGCCACCATCAGTTACCTATTGCTGCTTAACAGAGTACGTCCAAACATAGTGATGCAAAATGCCATTTTATTTATTTGCTCACAATATGGCAATTTGGGCAGGGCCCAGTGGTAAGGTTAGCTTATCCCTGCGCCACTGGTGTCAGCTGGAACAACTTGACTACTTGGAGTGGGGGACACATTGACAAGGTGGCTGGCTGCACTCCTGTGGCTGGTGAGATGGTACTGGTGCTTGGCTGTATCTGCCAGGGCTGCTGGCTGGGACATCTGTTCCCCTCCTCATCACCACTTGGGCAAGGTACAGGTGGTTGGCTTCTTACCTGGCTTCAGCTTCCCTAGAGTTCAAATGCAGAAGCATCCAGGCTGCCACCACCATTTCATTCTCCTCACTCCTCTCCTCCTTTTTTTTTTTTTTTTTTGAAAGAAGGTCTTGCCCTGTCACCAGGCTAGAGTACAGTGACATAATCATGGCTCACTGCAGCCTCAACCTCCTGGGCTCAAGCAATTCTCCTGCTTCGGCCTCCTGAGTAGCTGAGACGCAGGAATGTGCCACTGCACCTGGCTAATTTTTGTATTTTTTGTAGAGATGGGGTTTCTCTATGTTGCCCAGCCTGGTCTTGGACTCCTGGCCTCAAGTGATCCTCTTACCTTGGCCTCCTGAAGCACTGGGACTACACATGTGAACCACCACTCCTGGCCAGAATGTCTGTCTTTTTTAAGGCTAATATTCCATTGTGTGGATAGACTACATTTTATCTGTTCATCTGTTTGTGGATGCCTGGGTTGTGCCCATCTTTTGGCTATTGTGAACGTTGCTGCTGTGAACATTGGTACACAAATAACCTGTTTGCATCCTGCTTTCAATTCTTAGCCAGGCCTCCCTAAGCTTAGAGATACAAACCTGGCACAGTGTTACTTCCACCCCATACTGTTGGTTAGAACAGGCCACAAGGCCAGGCTAGATTAAAAGGGAGGGGACTCCACAAGGGCATGGCTCATTGAAGGCCACCAAAGTAACAGTCTCCTGTGCCACTCTGGGTAAAGATCTTTGCAGACCCACTCACACAAACCCTTCCAAAGCCTGGCTGTGCTCCTGGATGCCGCTGGAATATCCAGGTTCCCATGGCCCAAGCAAGGTCCTACTGGAGCCACTCAAGCCAGAACCCAACTGTTCCCTCCCTTGGAGAAGGCTGCACGCTTGTGCTGTGTTTTGTATTGCTGATGGTGGTGCCTCCTATTACATAATCTGTTATTCTGTGCTGCACAAGGCCCTGGTTACTTGTCAAAAGTTTCTAAAAGCCAGCTGTATCAGCTCCAGGCAACTGGGGGTGCTGCCTCTCCCTCATAGTATTAGTCACTCTGTACTTAGCTAAATTTAACTTTTTATCATCCAAATGATATTTTTGTGGGCTTGGGATTTTACATAATGCTACCAACTGCTGCAGGCTAAGAATTTCTCCTCTTTGTTATGTGTGTGCGCGCGCGCGTGTGTATGTGTGTGTGCGTGTATTGGGTTTTTTCCCTCCATCAGCTTCTGCATGGTTAAGCAAGGCTTGTTCAGTTTCTCTTCCCCTGTTCTGCTTTCCCAGGTCTGGGTTTTGTTCTTTGGGCTCTGCCTTTGCCACTTGCCAGCAGAGAGAAAAATCGCTCCTAACAGTCTTTTAATGGCCCTGCAAATGCTTCCGCCTTCACTGGAGGTCTCTCCACTTTGAACGTCTCTGAGGGTTTCCCTGCTGCCTCCAATAATCTGGGCTTCTGAAAGAGAAGCTCAGCTCTGGAGTAGAGTGTTTGTTGAAGAAGATGGAAAGGAGGGGGAGTAGGGTCATGAAATAAGAAATCCAGCCAGCCAGCCTGCCCAAGGCATGGGGTCCATGATGCCAGCTCCTCCTCTCGGCCCGTGGGAGGGTGGGTAATGGTGGAGGGTTCAGAGCTGTTCTTGGGAGAACACAGGGAGGTGGGCGGGTGAGAGGATGGAGACCCAGCCTCAGAAGGGCCTGGAGCAGCACGCGGGGAGCTAGAGACACATCTCAGCCACCTGACTTTCCCTGAGTCCCCACTGCTCAGAGGCTGTAGCACGCCTGGCCCTCATGCAGGGATCTCGGGTCTACACCATAACTGTGCCTGGGAGGTGCCTTCCTTTATTTTCCCGAGGAGGAAGCTGAAGATTAGCTCAGTGAGGTGAAGCAGCGGTAGTAATCACAGCGGCAGCAAAACACTGAGTACTTACTGTGTGCCAGGCATGGTGCTAAGCACTTGCTTTCTTTAGCTCATTGACTCTTCAGCCATTCTATGAATTAGGTACCAGTATCCACTCTCTTTTTTAGATAGGGAAACCAAGTCCCAGAGAGGTTAAGCAGCTTGCTTGAGCGAGGCCTCATAGCTGGGAAATGGAGGACCACATTACAGAACCCATCTACCTCCAGGACTCCTCTTGCCACCCAGTTCCGTGGCCTCTTCTAGGCTACATGGCTTTCCAAGGGGCACACTGGGACAAAGGGGAGAAATGGCACTTGGACTGTGCTCACTTCCTGGCGTTACTGGGCTGATTCCAGCCTGATTCCGGCCTGATCTAGTTGCCAAGTTCCTCCCATGCAAGCTGTCTTTAAAATAAAGCAGGGTGTACATGTATAGGCGGTCTCTGGGAGGATTCGCCAGAAACTGGAATTTGCCTTTGGGCAGGGAACTGGGTGCTGGGGAACAGGGACAAGAGAGAAACTTACTCTCACCCTCTAACCATTTTATCTTTTTGAGTTTTGAAGGTTTTCAAAATATAGATGCATTACTTGTCTTAAATTGAGTGATGTTATCTTATTAAAAAATTAGGAACAACTAGGTGTATACCCAAAAGAATTGAAAATAAATGTTCACACAAAAATTTGTACAGCAATCTTCACAGTAGCATTTATTCACAATAGCCAAAAGGTGGAACCAACCTAGATGTCCATCGATGGATGAATGGATAAACAAGGTGTAGTGTATATAATGGAATATTACTCCATCATAAAAAGAAATGAAATACCGACACATGCTATAACATTGGTGAACCTCAGAAACATTATGCTAAGTGAAGGATGCCAGACACAAAAGGATACATATTGTATGATTCCATTTATGTGAAGTATCTAGAATAGGCAAACCCATAGAGGTAGAAAGATTAGTGGTTGCCAGGGGCAGGGAGGAGGGGAGGATGGAAGTGACTGCTTATGTGTACAAGTTTTCTTTTTGGGGTGATGAAAATGTTCTGGCATCAGATAGTGGTGATGGTTGTACAACATTGTAAGTAGACTAATAACCATTGACCTATATATTTTGAAAGGGTAGGGTTTTGTTGGGTTTATAGATGGTCTTGCTGTGTCACTCAGGCTGGAGTGCAGTGGTGTGATCACAGTTCACCGTGGCCTTGATCTCCCAGACTCAAGTTATCCTCCCAACTCAGCCTCCTGAGTAGCTGGGATTACAGGCATGTGCCACTACACCCAGCTAATTTATGAGTATTTGTAAAGATGGGGGGTCTCACTGTGTTGCCCAGGCTTGTCTTGAATTCTTGAGCTTAAATGATCCTCCTGCCTCGGCCTCTCTAAGTGCTGGGATTACAAGCATGAGCCATGGCACCTGGCTAAAAGGGTGGGTTTTATGGTGTGTGAATTATATCTAAATTGAAAAAAATTGTCCGGGCGCGGTGGCTCACGCCTGTAATCCCAGCACTTTGGGAGGCCGAGGCGGGCGGATCACGAGATCAGGAGATCTAAACCATCCTGGCTAACATGGTGAAACCCCGTCTCCACTAAAAATACAAAAAAATTAGCCGGGCGAGGTGGCGGGCACCTGTAGTCCCAGCTACACGGGAGGCTGAGGCAGGAGAATGGCATGAACCCTGGGGGGCGGAGCCTACAGTGAGCTGAGATTGTGCCACTGCACTCCAGCCTGGGTGAAAGAGCGAGACTCAGTCTCAAAAAAAAAAAAAAAATTGAAAAAAATTGAAAAAAATTAGGAACCATGCCTCCAGATGGAGTCAAAGGCCATGGTCTGTTGTCAGCACTCTGGACAGTTTGCCGTGGTTCCACCTACCATAGGTATGGGTCTCTCTCTACCCATTCCTTAGCCACCTGCCTCACAGTCGCCATGTCAACGGAGGCTGGAGACAGCAGTGTTTAACTTCGGCAGCACTACCCACTCATTTTGGAACTTACACTTTCCACAAGGGCCAGCCGGAGACGTGTGGACGTCTGGGCAGGCTAGTAGCTGGCACCCCATCAAACTGGTATTCTTTAAGTGTTTGTTTGACATTTATTTAGTGGGGATGAGGAGAGACTGATATTCTATTAATAGGAATCGTATAGAGAAACAGATTCACTTGCTAATTCACTTTCATGGACTGAAACAGAGTCAGGGATCTGAAAAATTTTTAGGAATGCAATTCTGACTTCTGTTGTTCTTGTCCCCTAAGGTATCTTTTTGTTTTGTTTTTCTTTCCCCTGCAGTTTTCCAAATCATTCAAGAAGTATATTGAAGATTTAGGCTGGGCGCAGTGGCTCACGCCTGTAATCCCTGCACTTTGGGAGGCCAAGGCGGGCAGATCATGAGGTCAGGAGATCAAGACCATCCTGGCTAACATGGTGAAACCACGTCTCTACTAAAAATACAAAAAAATTAGCCGGGTGTGGTGGCAGGCACCTGTAGTCCCAGCTACTCAGGAGGCTGAGGCAGGAGAATGGCATGAACCCGGGAGGCGGAGCTTGCAGTGAGCCGAGATAGCGCCACTGCATTCCAGCCTGGGTGACAGAGAGAGACTCCGTCTCAAAAAAAAAAAAAAGTATATTGAAGATTTGGATTTAAAACTTAAAGGAATGAAATGATATTTGTTCCTGGAAAACAGCAACACGATGTATTATTTGGTCTTGGATACCCTGCTCCCCTCCAGGACTGTGACTACACGTGTATGGAACGTACATTACATGCAACAAACCCCAGCAAGGAATTGTGTTTTGTTGTGACTTTCCATGTCCCCTTAGGGCAGTGGACAGATTTGCTGTTTACCATTTATGTGAGGGGTCACTGGAGGAAAACTAAGTTAGCCAGCAGCACATTTTAATTTCTTTCCAGGGATGTTTTGAGCCCCCTGCCCCTAGAGGTCTGTTCCCCAAGTAGCTGCCTACTGGGTTGGCTCCTTAGCCTGACCCTGCATTCACTTTTTTCACTTTTAATACTTTTAGTCAGAAACATAATTCCCTGCAGTGCCTCTCTTTGTGTTCCGAGAGTGCTTTTTTCTCATAGCCCCTGTGGATCTAATTCTGTGGGGTGTGAGTCACCACTGCCCTTCTCACCCGCCAAGAAGCATTGTGGTGGGCTGGAGTGGGGCTGGCCTACCAAATCTGGCTTGCCATTGATGGGTGCATTACCATGGCAAACCCTCAACCCTCTCAACAGCTTTCCTCACCTCGAACATGGGGAGACTTCAGAGTTGCTGGCCTCAACTGTGGCCTACGGTGGCATATGGAGGCAAGGCTGGAAGGCCAGCTTGCTCATGGTCACTGGGAGGGCTGGGACCTGCATCCACTCTGCTGTGGGTGCCTGGGCTGTTTCATTTGTTCCGGGGGTTGAGTGTGTATGTGGGTGTGTACATGCAGCCGTGGAGACAAGGGGCTGGGGCGGGACAGCGATGGAGCCTCAGTCCCACAGAGGAGCCTGCATGGGGGTGGGCATGCAGAACGCAGTGGCGATGGCGGGGTTGGAAGAGCCGCCCGCTCCCTGCAGCCACACCTCCCACTGCTGTGTATTGCTAGCTATCTTCGCACCTCCCCAATTCCACTCTCCTTCCTCTGTCTGGCCGTTCACTTGGAAGTTGATGACTTTGCCATCCCCAGCCACCATTCCATTTCCCTTTGTTAGTGCTGTGCTTGCCCCTAGCGGGCATGGACTGGTGTCTGAGGAGATCCTCACCATGCCTGTCTTCAGCTCTTAAAGCAGAGTTGCCCTGGAATTGGGCATCAGTTCCTGAAACACTCCCAGCTTCCATAGCCAGCAGACAAGTGGCCTCTCTGTCATGGTCATTGGAGAGCCCTGTAGGCTGCCACCTGCTCTCTGGGCCCAGGGTCAGGAGGCTTGTATGTGTGTCAGGCAAACAAGAATGTGTATTGAGCTGCGAGATGGGCTACCCGGCTTGTCTGTGGTCCCTGTAGGAGCCCTGGGTTGGGTGGTGGCTTCAGTGGTACCTGTGAAGACTTTGTCATCTCTGAGGCTGTTGGACCTGCTACTCTTTGGAAATCCATTTCTCCACCTTCTTCGTTTTGTTTTGAATGCTTGTCTCTGGCCTCTGGGTAGTCAGATCACACTCTTCCCAGCTGGAGGGGCTTGCTGGAAGGCTGGAAGCCATTTGCATCACCCCACAATGTGACCATGCCCCTGTCCCGGCATCAGGACGCCATCCTCTCGGACTGTGTCTCCCACTCTTCTTCCTGCATTATCTCATTTTCCAGCCTCCTCTCTGCGGTCTGAAGTCCTCCAATCCCAGTGGGGTTCATGAGTGAAAATCAAGGTTTGAGACAGAGCTCCAAGGGGCTTTGGAAATAAGATGGCTTATGGTGTGTGCTGGTGGTCTCAGTTCCCGCTCCCTGAGCAGTTTTCCTAAGTAGAAGGGGTGCCGGGCAATGTTGGGGTGTATCTGTCACCAATTCTGAGTCAGACACTTGCTTCCTGAATGGTCCTGGGCTGGGTCCCTTTGTAAAATGGAGACACCTTTAGTCAGATGTCCCCTGTTCAATCCTCTTGGTCCATCGGCATTGTGGACCATCTCCCAGTTGGATTGGTGTGGAGTGATCAGAGTCCAGGTGTCTCACCTCCTCTCCCGTTGTGCTTCTCCCTGCAGGATGCTGGCACGTGTGTCCCGGTCCTCGACACCCTTCTGTGAGCCTAGGCACCCATTTCTCCTCCTGTGACAGGGACATTAGTGGAGCCTTCTTAGACCCACAGGTAAGGCTGTCCACCTGTGCAGTAGCACCCTACTTCCTAGAGCTGAGACCCTGCAGGCCACCCTGGCCTTTGGAGTTTGAGGGTACAGAGACTTTATTGCTGTTTCCCTTTTCCCCTAAAAACCAGACTATTGTTGGGCGCAATGGCTCACACCTGTAATCCCAGCACTTTGGGAGGCTAAGGCAGGAGGATCACTGGAGGCCAGGATTTCAAGACCGGCCTGGGCAACATAGTGAGACTGCATATCTCTGAAAAAAAAAAAAAAAAAATTAAGTGGGTGAGGTGCCACCTGTCTCTAGTCCCAGCTACTGGGGAGGCTGATGTGGGACGATCACTTGAACCCAGGAGTTCGAGGCTGCAATAAGCCATGGTCACACTACTTCATTCCAGCCTGAGTAACACAGTGAGACCCTGTCTCTTAAAAAAACACTGTAAACCTGACTTTATCTGATTAATGTGGGGTAGATTGTATTTATTGATTATGCTTTTGCAAATATTGACTTCTCTTCACTAAATACGAAAGACCGATGTTCTGCCTCTGGTAGCTTTCGATTCCAAATACCATAAAAACTGCTTGGGTTGGCCTTTGAGGCCCCAGCGGCTGCTATTCTCCTGTTTATAGAGCACCCCAGGGTGGCTCTTTTCTGTTTGCTCTTGAGGCTCAGCCTGGCCTGCTCTACCCTTAGTACATGGAATAGGACAGGCAGGAGTTTTGCTTCTTCTGTGCCTTGGCTGGGAAGCTCAGGCTCTGGCTACTCCCTGGCTTTGGCAGAGAGCAGAGGCTGGGCTGCTGCCTTGCTCAGCTGCCTGCAAGTCATGGTCAGTGGCCCAGAAACAAGCATGAGTGTGGTTTTTAATGCACCATCCCTCTGGATGTACAGTGAGAAACCAAGGCTGAGTGGAGGGCAGGCCTGAGCCTCTGTCTTGAGTCTCAGGGAGTGCCAGGTCTAGAGATTGAATGGTCCAGGGAGTAGCAGTCTCTCCCCTCCTACCCCCAGCTGGCAGCAGGAGCCCCTGGCCTCCCAAGCTTCTTTCCATTTTGTATTTCTGCGTCTCAGGCACAATCCCTGGCCTTGGTCCCATTTTCCATGCCAAGGCCTTTGTTGGGTGGAACAGGAGGTAAAGTGATTTTTCCTTCTTTTTTTCCTAAATGTTGATGAATCCTTCTCCTTGTACACTCACTGGCTAGTTTCAGCTTTGGAGGCACGGAGGATGGATGTTCCATCAAGGGAAGCTAGCAAAGCTGAGGTGAGGATGCTGGTGGGGGTAGGTTTAATGTACCCAGCCCCTGCCGCATGGGGCTAAGTCCCACAGTAACCATGAGCAGTGCCTGTTAGGGTCCCTTTCTACACAGGAAGCTGAGGCTCAGAGATGGCAGATATCAGCTCCAGGTTGCACAGCTAGTCAGTGGTGGGATTGGGATTGGACCCCGAGTCTAGACTTGCAAGCACATGGCATGGTTTTCCAAATTTGGCCTGTGACTCACAGGGCCCTTGGTTCAGCCCAGGCTCAACCGTTACTTGCTGTCTGATCTCAGGTAAGTCCCCTCCCTTCTCCAGGTGCCCTCATCCTCGCTGGGAAGATAGGGCATGTTGTGATGGGGCCTCTTAAGTTGCCTCTGGCTCCGTAGTTCCAGGCTGGCACCATGGACTGTTATCTTCTCTAATTGCTCATTCTTTTCAGTTGCTGTGAAAAGGCCTCCAAGTGCTAAGAAGAGAGAGTGCTATGTTGTATTTTTTATTTTTCTGTTTTGTTTTAATTCACTTTCCAAGGTGTCCCAGCTACTGGGAGTGGATGTAGGGGAGGGCGCATAGTAACACTCAGCCCTGACTTGCAGCTTCTCCAGGGGTCACTCGGGTTCTGCGGGGTTGGGGCCTCATGGTTGTCCTGTTGCCAAAGGTCTTGGCTGCCAAGTTGAGGCAGGGCCCGGTGAGAGCTCTTCTGCCCTGCATGGCCTGAGCACTGACATTGCTCTGAGGGACCCTGCTTCAACACATCCTTGGTCTCCTGTCTCCTTTCTTACAGGAAGGAGGTTCTATTCCTTCTTAATAACTGCATTCCAGAGTGCAGTGGCTTTGCAGAGACCATGGCCTTGCAGCCTACCTCATCCGAAGGTCTTCACTTAGACCTAAAATGTCTTCAGGAATTGTTCTGCTCCACTCGTTTGTCCATAAAGTATTTATTGTTACTTAGTATGCACCAGGGACCATTCCAGTTGCCAGAGACGCCACTGTGAACAAAACAGACAGGCGTCCCTGCTTGCGTCTAGTTTATACACTGGTACATTCTCTGCGCTTTGCTTATGCAGTTCCAGCATCCTGAAATTCCCTCTTCCCACCTCCACCTGTCAGGTTCCTGTTTCACCTTCCAAGCCCATTTCAAACAGCTCCTTTCCTCTAAATTTCTTTGCAAGGCCTGGGTCCACATTAGCCTCTCCTTCCTCCCTCTGTGCTGTCACGGCATACTGCTTGGACCTCAGAATTCTTGGCATCATTTTCTCTGAAATATTTTAATAAGTGTCTGAGTCTGCTGTCAGCCTGGGAGCCCTGTAATGTGGGAGACTTGCCTTTGGGCGCCATCCTTTCCCCCCAGATCCTGGACTAGAGAGCTGGTACCACCTGCTTTTCCCAAAACCCTCCCCTAGAAAATGGCAGGCCCCATGTGAGGATGATTAGGGTTGCCCCCTCCGTGCCTCTGCACCCCTGCTTGGGAGTTTGTGGCATAGTGACCCCCGGGCCCTGGTAGCGAGAGTCATGGGGTGGAGGGAGGCCACACTCCCTGGGGTCGGTTAAGAACGAGATCTTTCCTTCTCCTCTCTCCTCCACAGGGGACTGAGGAAGGAAAGGGCTCAAGGACCAGAGTTTATTTTTAGAAAATTTCCTTGCTGTGGAGGAACCCAGAGCCCTTCCTTCCAGAAGGTGGGGGTGGCAGGTGGTGGGTGGGGGTAGCTGGGGTTGTGTCTCCTACTGCCTGGCTGTCTTTCACAGAAGGGGTCTGCCTTAAAGAGGCGGGTCCCAGCCAAGGAGAATATTTGCCCTTAGCCCCCACAGTTGAAGATGTTTGCCATTCGGCACTGGTGAGCAGAGCTTCTGGCATTGCCATGAGCCTCAGTGTCCATTGGGCAAGAGCTCAGTGGGGAGGGTCCTGGGCCCAGGCAGTGGCTTCCCTCCGGACTCCCCGTGGCTCAGGCAGGGAGGGGCACTTCCTGCCATTGTCTCTGTGACAGGCCTCAAAAGGTCACTGTCTCCTGAGGAGAAAGAGAGCTCATGACATGGGCAGGGCCTCAGACCACAGCAGCAATGACACAGACTTTCCAGGGCATGTCCCCACCTCCCCATGCTGTACCCCCACCCCCACCTCCAGCCCCTTGGATGAAGTCCCATCCTAGGTGAAGAAGGGACTTATCTCCATCTGTTGCAGCAGCAGAGCCCTACCTGCAGCGAGGGCCTTGCTTCCTAGTTCCTCCTCTCAGGCAGCCCTAGTCCCACATGGGAATGCAGGCCTGTCCGTCCCTGTGAGGTTTAGGTCTGTGATAAGTCTCGCATGTTAGAAGGCTGCCCAGAGAGCCCAGAGCATGGGGAGGTTATGGAAAGGAAGTAGAGGGCTGAGTGCCCTCATGCCCTGGAGCAAAGATGCTGCCCTGAGGTCCACAGAGAGCTCCTCCTCAGCTCATTTGCTGCCCCCACAGAGCTTGGTAGAGATATGGGCACAATCTGATGACCCATGTCATGCCCTGGCCAGCTCTGTCACCTGTGCCCCTCCTGACTGCTCCCATCTACATTTTGTTTATTGACATGGTTCTTTGACACACACCCGACGCTGCTCAGTACGCAGGGCTTTAGCCAGAAATTGTTGGCTCTTCTCAGTCTTCTCTTCTTCCTGTTCCCCGGAGCTCTGGGGACCGACTCCTGCATTTGTCTTGTTTGCTCTGATGCAGCATGTCTTCCTGAGAATGTACTTTCTTTTCTTCCTTTTTTTTTAAATTTTTTTTATTTTTATTTTTTTTTTTGAGACGGAGTCTCGCTCTGTCGCCCAGGCTGGAGTGCAGTGGCGCAATCTCGGTTCACTGCAAGCTCTGCCTCCCGGGTTCACGCCATTCTCCTGCCTCGGCCTCTCCGAGTAGCTGAGACTACAGGCGCCTGCCACCATGCCTGGCTACTTTTTTTGTATTTTTAGTAGAGACGGGGTTTCACCGTGGTCTCGATCTCCTGACCTTGTGATCCACCCACCTCGGCCTCCCAAAGTGCTGGGATTACAAGCGTGAGCCACTGCGCCCGGCCTTTTTTTTTTTTTTAAAGAATTATTTACTTATTTTAGAGATGGAGTCTTGCTCTGCCACCCAGGCTGGAGTGCAGTGGTGTGATCATGGCTCATTGCAGCCTTGAATTCCTGGGCTCAAGCAGTCCTCCCACCTCAGCCTCCTGAGTAGCTGGGGCTACAGGTGCACACCACCACACCTGGCCCAGAATGTATTTTACTTTCAACAAGGTGGCAGAAGCCTGCGTTCCTCTGGCTTGTGTTGAATTATGCTTTAGAAGGATGTCTTCTGGCTGCCGTGTTGAGAGCAGGCTAGCTGGGGTGAAGAGAGGAAGCAGGGGGCCTGTGGCGAGACGGTTGTTTCTGGGCGATGCCTTTGGTCACTTGTTGAGGTTTGCGCAGGCATGCCATGCTTGCAGGGGGATGGGCACGGGTCTGTTTCACTTGTGCTCTTCAGGACAGGCAGGGCCAGGAAGGAAGCTGGCCTGGCCTACCAGAGGGCATGTGAGGCCAGGTGCCCTGCTGTCTCGGTCAGTGGTGGTCTGGGGCTGGGGGTTTCTCTACATCTCTGCCTGCAGGTTCGCAGCATGGGAAACTCTTTCTCACCACCTTTCTTTTCCTTCTTCCTCTCGTTCTGCCTTTCCTTGGCTCTGGTACAGAGCCCCCGTCTTCGGTTCATTTCCAGTACTTCTCCATGGTGGGTATCCAGTGCGCTCACGTTGATGACCTCATCCCACCTGCAAGGAGGCAGCTGGAGGCATGACAGCTCAGCACTCCAGGTGCCTGGAGGCATTCCCATATGCATTGAGCCCTCATGCCTTCCAGTAGCCAGGTGTCGTCAGCAGGAGCTTTCTGGATCTGTGTCCCCTGTGTCACTTCCTTTCTTTGTTTCTTCACACACTTCCTGAGATGTGAACCCTGCCTGGGACAATCACTTTTGTTCCTGGAGACAGTGTACAGAGCTTGGAATTCTCCGAGGGGTTCCTGAGATGGCGCCATTCAAGCCGGGGGGTTGAATAGCTTGACTCTTCATTTCGGCAGCATGATTGACCCCTCAGTGGATCAACAGCGATTCATTCCACACATATTTAGTGAGTACCTACTATTCTAGGAGCTGGGCATAAAGATGTGATAAAATGTTAAAAACTTCTGGCCCTCCTGGGGCTTGTATTCTAGTGGGGGTAGACACTCGATAGAAAATAGTCAGTAAAACCTGTAAGCACGTCAGATGGTGATCAGAGCTGCAGAAGCAGGGGAAAGGAAGGCCTCCCAAGTTGGGGACATTTAGGCGAAGACCTGAAGGAGGTGAGGAGTGAGCCAGGACGGTAGCTCAGGGAGAAAGGCCCTGAGGCAGGAGCTTGTCCAGGATGTTCAGGAAACTGGAGTGAGTGAATGAGGGGAAGAGAAGCAGGGGAGGAGGTCAGAGAATATTGAGGGCCCCGATGGATCAGGGCCTTGCAGGCTGTATCAGGACTTTGGCCCTGACTCTGAGTGACCTGAAGCTTCAGAAATGTTTGAGCAGTAGAGGGTCAGGATCCGAACTGTGCTTTAAAAGGATGGTTTCTGGCTATGGTGATGAGAGCAGGCTGGATGGGAGGAAGGGAGGAAGCTGGGGGATTGTGGGGAAACAATTGCAATAGGGAGTTTCATGCGTGTCCTTGTGAAGAGACCACCAAACAGGCTTTGTGTGGGCAATAAAGCTTTTAATCACGTGGGAGCAGGTGGGCTGAGTCCGAAAAGCGAGTCAGCGAAGGGAGATAGGGGTGGGGCTGTTTTATAAGATTTGGGTAGGTAAAGGAAAATTACAGTTGAAGGGGGTTTGTTCTTTGGTGGGCAGGAGTGGGGGTTGCAAGATGCTCAGTGGGGGAGCTTTCTGAGCCAGGATGAGCCAGGAAAAGGACATTCACAAGGCAATGTCATCACTTAAGGCAAAGACCGGCCATTTTCACTTCTTTTGTGGTGGAATGTCATCAGTTAAGGCGGGCAGGGCATATTCCCTTATTTTATGATTCTTCAGTTACTTCAGGCCATCTGGGCGTATATACGTGTAAGTCACAGGGGATGCGATGGCTTGGCTTGGGCTCAGAGGCCTGACATTCCTGCCTTCTTATATTAAGAAAAATAAAACAAAATAGTGTTGAACTGTTGGGGTGGCGAAAATTTTTGGGGGGTGGTATGGAGAGAGAGAATGGGCCATGTTTCTCAGGGCTGCGTCAAGCAGGATTAGGGGTGGCGTGGGAACCTAGAGTGGGAGAGATTAAGCTGAAGGGAGATCTTGTGGTAAGGGGTGATATTGTGGGGTTGTTAGAAGAAACATTTGTTGTATAGAATGATTGGTGATGGCCTGGATACGGTTTTGGATGAATTGAGAAACTAAACGGAAGATACAAGGTCCGAATAAAAGAAGGAGAAACATGGGTATTAAAGGACTAAGAACTGGGAGGACCTAGGACATCCAATTAGAGAGTGCCCAAGGGGATTCAGCGTAATTACTTGGCTTGGTTGGCAAGTTTTTGGGCTCTATCCTTGAGTTTTTTTATGTTGTCATACACCAGGCCAGACTGATTTAGGTAAAAACAGCACTCTTCATTTAAGAACATACAGCGTCCTCCTTTTTCAGCAGTGAATAAGTCAAGGCCTCAGCGGTTTTGAAGGCCAACTGCAGCTTAAGAGTCAACTTGGGCCTGGAGGACTGATAAAGTTTGTGGTATGTCTGTGATGCTAGCAGAGAAGTCATTAGACAGGCTATGAAGGTCGTGACAGGTTGAAATGCCTGCTATTCCAGTACCGAGAGCAATAGTGGAGGCAGAAAGTCCTGAACCGGCCGACAAGGGAATTAGGGGAATAACTCTTTTTTGTCGTGTCGGTGTCATGAGGGGAACAGGGAGCTCTTCGGTCCCATTTGCAAATTGAATTTTGGGGGTAAGGAAAACTAGTGTGCATGTGCCTGTCCAATTAGCAGGTAGACACATGTAGGTAGAGGATCCACAGAGGAAGAAGAGACCTTGTGTGAGGCAAAACTGGAGATGTAAAGCAAAAAGGTGAGAAGGAGTGCTGAAGAGGGTGTCTTGTACCCAGACTCCTAGGGATCCAGCTGGGGCGGCAGCTGTCAGAGGTTGTAATGGGGACTGATGGGGTAACTGTGTAGAGGAAGAGGTTCAATTTTCATGGTGTGCGAGAAAACGTTGAGTATCTACGAGCAAGCTTTCACTGTTATTTTCGCAGCTGGGTATAAGTAAACAAGAAGAGGGCCTGGGAGGAGAGTCTGACTAGCAAGGGGAAAGTAGCCAAGGATGGAGTGAAATACAGGGTAAGTGTCTTCCTAAGCAATAATTACTGCTAACGTTTTTGAGTTTGTCAGTATTGATAGCAGGCTTGTCTGTAATATGGAGCTGGAAGGCTCCAATTGTTTCAATGATGTGTGTAGTTGGGCTTTGGAGATGAAGAGTAAAGGAACATCGAGAAGGTGAAAGATTCCAGTGGGTCTTTGCTGAGAGACACATAAAGGAGAGGCCACAGGAATAGTAGTTTGTGTTGTAAGAGGTCCAAATATGGGGGGAGTAGAGTTAATATAAGGAGAAAGGTTTTTTAAATAAGTGCGGAGGAGGGCGGCAGCTTGCTGATGTGAAATGTCTGGGGAAGTCTTGCTGGACTTGTCTAGAAAGTAAATGAGTTCTTCAGGAGTGTAAAGGTGAGGGCTGTTAAAGGAAGTTCGGAGGTGTAAGGAGACAGGAGATGTTGCCCACTGTGTCTGTAAGGTGGGGACAGCTGTGTAGGCACTGGAAGAAAGGGAAATGCAAAGCCAGCAGTTGTTCTCTAAGGAGGGATTAGAAGCAGCTAGGAGAGAATGGGTAAGGTTGATAGTGTGGTGGAGATAGCTGGGGAGAGGTAAAGGGTGGCATAAGAATGGAATGAGAATAAGAGTGAGTATAAAAGTAAAGAATAGAACTTCATCAGGGTGGAAGTACTGGAGGGTGCCCTGCCAGCAAAGATCATCTACCCACTCTAAGAGGGAGTTAAGAGTGGCGGTTTGGGGATAGCACCAAGAGATAGCTGTGATGGCTTGAAGAAACAGTGTAAACCGGCAGTGTAAACAAGAGTAGGGCATTTATAAGTAGTTAAGAACGGAGAATAGGAGTATGACTAGACAGAAAATAGTAGGGATGACAAGTTTTTTGGGGCTTGGCCTAAGTGGTGGGGGTGACTTCGTAAAGCCCTGTTGCAAAAAGTAGGGTAAGGACGAGCAGACCTAATAGAATGAAGGGATGTATTAGGCTCATAAGGGTTATTACTGTTCTTCAGAAATACGAGTGAGTTTAAGGGAAGTAGGGGAGAGTACTTGCGACTTCCAGGAGGAAAAGGAGGGATTAGGCTGGCTGTCCGATGGACACAGCTTTATTCTAGAACTGTGAACCCAGTGGGGAGGATCCCACAGGCAGACGGCAGTCGGGCTACTATAGATGACTAAGTAGGGTCTGGTCCATCGAGGTTGTAGAGTTTGAGGGGTCAGATTCTTAACAAGAACTGATCGTCCAGCTAGGGTGTCTTCATATGGCTGGGAATCTGGAGTAGGCAAGAGAAGATTAGCAGCCTGGTGAATTTCCTGTCTAGCCTGTTGGAGGACTGGAAGATAGTCGCCTAGAGGGCTGGTGTCTGGGATGAGGTTGGGGCCAAGCAAGAAAGTGCGTCCATATAAAAGTTCAAATGGACTGTACCCTGTAGCATCTCGAGGACAGGCTCTAATTCTGAGAAAGGCAAGAGGTAAAAGTACTGTCCAATCCTTTTTAAGTTGGAGGCTGAGCTTGGTGAGGTGTGTCTTTAAAAGACCATTAGTCCGTTCTACCTTTCCTGAAGATTGAGGATGGTAAGGGATATGAAGGTTCCACTGAATACCAAGAGCCTGAGAAACTGCTTGGGTGATTTGACTAGTAAAGGCTGGTCCGTTATCAGATTGTATAGAGGTGGGAAGGCCAAACCGAGGAATTATGTCTGACAGAAGGGAAGAAATGACTGTGATGGCCTTCTCAGACCCTGTGGGAAAGGCCTCTACCCATCCAGTGAAAGTGTCTACCCAGACTAAGAGATTTTTTAGTTTTCTGACTCAAGGCATGTGAGTAAAGTCAATTTGCCAGTCCTGGGCAGGAGCAAATCCCCGAGCTTGATGTGTAGGAAAGGGAGGAGGCCTGAACAATCCCTGAGGGGTAGTAGAATAGCAGATGGAACACTGAGAAGTGATCTCCTTGAGGATAGATTTCCATGATGGAAAGGAAATGAGAGGTTCTAAGAGGCGGGCTAGCGGCTTATAACCTACATGGAAGAGGTTATGAAATGATGACAGAGTAGAGTGGGCCTGTGAGGCTGGAAGGAGGTATTTTCCTTCGTCTAAGAACCATTTGCTTGTGTGGGAAGAGATTGATAGGTGGAAGTTTCAGCGGGGGAGTAGGTGGGAGTGACCGATGTGAAGGAGAAAAACTGGCCAGGAGGGACAGAAGTTGGAGAGCTAGCTGCTTGTCTAGCCACCTTATCAGCATAAGCGTTGCCTAGAGCAATGGGATCTGACCCCTTTTGATGCCCCTTGCAGTGAATGACCCCAGCTTCCTTTGGAAATAAAGCGGCCTTGAGCAGAGTTTTTATTAAAGAGGCATTAATGATGGAGGACCCTTGTGTAGTGAGGAAACCTCTTTCAGCCCGTATGACCGCATGGTGGTGCAGAATATGAAAAGCATATTTAGAATAGGTATAGATATTGACATGTAGTCCTTTTGCAAGAGTGAGGGCTTGAGTTAAGGCAACTAGTTCAGCTTGCTGAGAGGTAGTGGAGGAGGGCAGAGCGGTAGCCTCAATGATAGATGTGGAAGATACTATAGCATAGCCTGCCTTTGCTGGTGAGTGGCGATTAGGTCTGGTGGAACTGCCATCAATAAACCAAGTGTGATCAGGGTGAGAAACAGGGAAGAAGGAAATGTGGGGAAATGGGGTGAATGTCAGGTGGATCAGAGAGATGCAGTCATGAGGGTCAGGTGTGGTATCCGGAATAATGTGGGAGGCCAGATTGAAGTCTGGGCCAGGAACAATGGTAATTGTGGGAGACTCAACAAAGAGTGAGTATAGCTGAAGGATCTGGGGAGCAGAAAGTATATGTGTCAGGTGTGAGGAAGAAAATAGATTTTGGAAATTATGAGAGCTGTAGAGAGTGAGTTGAGCATAATTTGTGATTTTGAGGGCCTCTAAAAGTATTAGGGCTGCAGCAGCCGCTGCACGGAGACATGATGGCCAGCCTAAAACAGTAAGGTCAAGTTGTTTGGACAAAAAGGCTACAGGACGCAATCCTGGTCCTTGTGTAAGAATTCCGACTGCACAGCCCTGCACTTTGGCTGTGTGTAATGAAAAGGGTTGGGATGAGTCAGGGAGAGCTAGAGTGGGGGCAGTCTCTAAAGCTGTCTTCAAGGAATGGAAAGAGGAGTGGGGAAAGGATTTAGGATCTATGGGGTCAGCTAGGTTTCCTTTTGTGAGTTTATATAATGGTTTTGTTAGGATGGCAAAACCAGGTATCCAAAGGCGAAAGTATCCAACCATGCCCAGGAAGGAAAGGAGTTGTTGTTTTGTAGAAGGGGTTGGGGTTTGAGAGCTTAGTTGGACACGATCGGCAGGGAGAACACGTGTGTTTTTATGAAGAATTATGCTGAGGTAGGTAACGGATGGAGAAGAAATTTGAGCTTTGGAGGGGGATACCTGATATCCTTTGGAGAATAAATGTTGAAGGAGAAGAAGTGTGTCTTGTTGAGAAGATTCAAAGGAAGGGCTACAAAGAAGAAGATCATCAATATATTGAATAAGGTGAGAAGCGGAGGGGTGGAAAGTAAATCATGAGAAAGAGCTTGGCTGAAGTAATGAGGGCTGTCCCTGAAACCTTGTGGCAGCACAGCCCAGGTAAGCTGCTGGGACTGATGGGTGTCAGGGTCAGTCCAGGTGAAAGCAAAGAGAGGCTGGGACGAGGGGTGCAGGGAAATAGTGAAAAAAGCATCTTTAAGATCAAGAACGGAATAGTGAGTTGTGGAGGAAGGTATTGAGGACAAAAGAGTGTACGGGTTGGGCACTACAGGGTGGATAGGCAAAACAATTTGGTTGATAAGGCGCAGATCCTGAACTAATCTGTAAGACTTGTCTGGTTTTTGGACAGGTAAAATGGGGGAATTGTAAGGAGAGTTTATAGGTTTTAGAAACCCATGCTGTAGCAGGTGAGTGATAACAGGCTTTAATCCTTTTAAAGCGTGCTGTGGGATGGGATATTGGTGTTGAGCGGGGTAAGGGTGATTAGGTTTTAATGGGATGGTAATGGGTATGTGATCGGTTGCCAGGGAAGGAGTAGAGATGTCCCATACTTGCGGGTTAAGGTCGGGGGATACGAGAGGAAGACGCGAAGGAGGCTTTGGGTTGGGGAGAAGGGCGGCAATGAGATGCGGCTGTAGTCCAGGAATAGTCAGGAAAGCAGATAATTTGGTTAAAATATCTCGGCCTAATAAGGGAACTGGGCAGGTGGGGATAACTAAAAAAGAGTGCATAAAAGAGTGTTGTCTAAGTTGGCACCAGATTTGGGAGTTTTAAGAGGTTTAGAAGCTTGGCCGTCAATACCCACAACAGTTACGGAAGCAAGGAACACAGGCCCTTGAAAAGAAGGTAATGTGGAGTGGGTAGCCTCCGTATTGGCTAAGAAGGGGATGGACTTACCTTCCACTGTGAGAGTTACCTAGAGCGTCTGTGATGGTCCTGTAGGCTTCTGAGGCGATCGGGCAGTGTCAGTCTTCAGCTGCTAAGCCGAGAAGATCTGGGAAGGAGTCAGTCAGAGAGCCTTGGGCCAGAGTTCCAGGGGCTGTGGAAGTGGCTGTCAGGTGAATTGAACAGTCCGATTTTCAGTGGGGTCCCGCACAGATGGGACACGCCTTAGGAGGAATCCTGGGCTGTGGGCATTCCTTGGCCCAGCGGTCAGATTTCTGGCACTTGTAGCAAGCTCCTGGGGGAAGAGGTTCTGGAGGAACCCCTGGCAGCTGCGGTTCAGGCGTTTGGAGTTCTTGTGTGCTGGAGATGTGGCTGGGGTTTGTCTCACAGTGGAGGCAAGGAATTGCAACTCAGAAATACATTGCTACTTGGCTGCCTCTACTCTATTATTGTACACCTTGAAGGTGAGGTTAAGTCCTGTTGTGGGGTTTGAGGGCTGGAATTTAATTTTTGGAGCTTTATTTCATGTCGGGAGCACGTTGGGTAATAAAATAAAATGCATATTGAGAATAAGACGGCCTTCTGACCTTTCAGGGTCTAGGGCTGTAAAGCATCTCAGGGTTGCTGCCAAACGAGCCATGAACTGGGCTGAGTTTTTATATTTGATGAAAAAGAGCCTAAACACTAACTGATTTGGGGAGAGGTCAGATAAAGAAAAAGGAGCGTTAACCTTGACTATGCCTTTAGCTCCAGCCACCTTTTTAGGAGGAAATTGCTGGGCAGGTGGGGGAAGGCTAGTTGCAGAACGAAACTGTAAGCTGGACCGGGTGTGAGGAGGGGAGGTGGTAGAAGGATTATAGGGTGGAGGAGCGGAGGCTGAGGAAGAATTGGGACTTAGCTCGACCTGGTGATGAGCAGCTTGAGGAGGAGGGGAAAGGTCAGATGGGTCTGTAGAAAAGGAAGACTGGAAAGACTCAGCGACGCCTGGGGTTGGGACTGAGGGGACAGGTGGGAGGGAAAGAAGGAGGATTTGGGAGGAATCGCATTGGGAACAGAGACTAGGGAGGGAATGAAATGTGAAAAATGCCCGGATGTAAGGCACCTCAGACTATTCGCCCATTTTTTGACAAAAATTATTTAGGTCTTGTAGGATGGAGAAATTGAAAGTGCCGTTTTCTGGCCATTTAGAGCCATTGCCAAGTTTGTATTGGGGCCAGGCGGTGTTGCAGGAGAAAATAAGGCGTTTAGGTTTTAGGTCAGGTGTGAGTTGAAGAGGTTTTAAGTTTTTGAGGACACAGGCTAAGGGAGAAGAAGGAGGAATGGAGGGTGGAAAGTTGCCCATAGTGAAGGAAGCAACCCCAGAGAAAAGAGAGAGACACAGAGGGAAGGGGTTCGGGAGTTCTTACCCTCCAGAAAAGCAGGAAAGGGGTCGGGGCGTGGAAATAAGGGGTTGGGGTGCAGAGATAAGAAGTCGGGGCACGGAAATAAGGGATCAGGGCACAGAGAAAAGAGGTCGGGGAGTGGAAATAAGGGATTGGGGCACAGAGATAAGAGGTCGGGGCATGGAAATAACGGATTGGGGGTTCTTGCCCCCTAGAAAAGCAGGACTTGCCTCTAAGGGTGAAGGAGAAGGGGTTGAGGGGTTCTTGCCCCTGCCCTAGAAAAGCAGAGAAGGGGTAGAGACACGGAGAGAAGGCGTAGGGTTACTTGCCCCCCACCCCCAAGAAAAGCGGGACTTGCCGCTAAGGGTGAAGGACCAAGGCAGGCGTCCCTGTGTGGTCTGACACCTCTGAAACCTGGGTGAATAATCAGAGAGGTGTCCTTGCAATGATTAAACACCAAGTGAAGGCTGCCTTCCCTAGTCCATGACTGGCGCCGGAGTTTTGGGTCCACAGATAAAACATGTCTCCTTTGTCTCTACCAGAAAATGAAAGGAATTGAAATTAAGAGAAGGGAGAGATTGAAGTGTGGCGCCAAGATTGAAAGGAGAAAGAGGTTGAGGGATAGTGAGGGAGGTTGGAGAAGAGAGTAAAAAGAGGCCGCTTACCGGATTTGAAATTGGCGAGATGTTTCTTGGGCTGGTCGGCCTGAGGACCTGAGGTCGTAGGTGGATCTTTCTCACGGAGCAAAGAACAGGAGGACAGCGGATTGATCTCCCAAGGGAGGTCCCCTGATCTGAGTCACGGCACCAAATTTCATGCGTGTCATTGTGAAGAGACCACCAAACAGGCTTTGTGTGAGCAATAAATCTTTTAATCACCTGGGTGCAGGTGGGCTGAGTCCGAAATGAGAGTCAGCGAAGGGAGATAGAGATCTTTTATAAGATTTGGGTAGGTAAAGGAAAATTACAGTCAAAGAGGGTTTGTTCTCTGGCGGGCAGGAGTGGGGGTCGCAAGGTGCTCAGTGGGGGAGCTTTTTGAGCCAGGATGAGCCAGGAAAAGGACTTTCACAAGGTAATGTCATCACTTAAGGCAAGGACCGGCCATTTTCACTTCTTTTGTGGTGAAGTATCATCAGTTAAGGCAAGGACCGGCCATTTACACTTCTTTTGTGGTGGAATGTCATCAGTTAAGGCGGGGCAGGGCATATTCACTTATTTTGTGATTCTTCAGTTACTTCAGGCCATCTGGGCGTATATACGTGCAAGTCACAGGGGATGCGATGGCTTGGCTTGGGCTCAGAGGCCTGACAGGGAGAGGCAGTGGGTGTGTGGGGGCTGCAAGCCTGTTGGGCCCCAGATGTGTTCTAAAGGTAGAGCCAGGCTGGACATGGTGGCCCACGCCTGTAATCCCAGCACTTTGGGAGGCCAACGGGGGCAGATTACCTGAGGTCGGGAGTTCAAGACCAGCCTCCAGCCTGACTAACATAGAGATACCCTGTCTCTACTAAAAATACAAAAATTAGCCAGATGTGGTGGTGCATGCCTGTAGTCCCAGCTACTTGGGAGGCTGAGGCAGGAGAATTGCTTGAACCCAGGAGGCGGAGGTTGCAGTGAGCCAAGATCACGCCATTGCACTCCAGCCTGGGCAACAAGAGTGAAACTCCATCTCAAAATAAATAAATAAATAAATAAAATAATAAAATAAATAAAGGTAGAGCCTAGAGGAATTCTGAGGCGCTGGGTGCCTCTTGCTTAAAAGAAGGTTCTTGTGGACTTGGAGGATGCAAGAAGTCATCTAGGCCAACCTTTACACCTAACCCACTGGAAAACTGAGGCCTAAGAAAAGAAGTGACTTGTCCAAAGTCCCATGGCCAGCTGGCTAGTTGCAGAGCCAAGATTTGGGCTTCTGGAATGCAGGTCCAGTGTTTTTACAGCTGAAACAATGAATGGTTCCAGTGAGGTTGAGGGCCAAGGCAAGAAGGGCTGGCCCCAAGGTCCCAGAGCCAAGCCACAGGGTCCTGACAGCACCCACAGAGGCCAGGCCCAGCCTCCACTGGCCAGCAGGAGCCTGAGGCTTTGTGAGCTGAGGATTCTTGGCACTCTGGGCCTTCAGCAGCTCTCTCTGGACCAGCATTTTGACCTTAGCTGGGCTGCAGTCTTGACGATGTCAGGCCTTGGGCAGATCAAAGTCAGTGCTCCTGTGCATTATTCACTTGGTTCGTGCTGAGCCTCCATGGAGTGTCAGGCCCCAACAAACAAGAGAGTCTTGCTGTCAAGGAGCTAACAGTTCAAGGGAGACAGACGAGCAAACCCAGGGAGTCTGTATGGTCAGGGTCATAGGTTCATGTTAGAGGCATATGCAGGGAAATGGCCAAGGTCAGGGGATCATCACTGTAAGGACAGTCACTAAAACAACTTCTCCTGCCCCCAGATGCCCCAGGGAACACAAACCAGAGGCGTTGTGTCTACCAAGGTGGTTTGTTTAAACCCATGATTCAGTTAGCCTGGTGTGGTGGTGTGCACCTGTAGTCCCAGCTTTCATGCGCGTCCATGTAGAGACCACCAAACAGGCTTTGTGTGAGCAATAAAGCTTTTAATCACTTGGGTGCAGGCAGGCTGAGTCCGAAAAGAGAGTCAGCGAAGGGAGATAGGGGTGGGGCCGTTTTATAAGATTTGGGTAGGTAAAGGAAAATCACAGTCAAAGCGGGGGTTGTTCTCTGGCGGGCAGAGTGGGGGTCACAAGGTGCTCAGCAGGGGAGCTTTTGAGCCAGGATGAGTCAGGAGAAGGAATTTGCACAAGACAATGTCATCAGTTAAGGCAGGAACAGGCCATTTTCACTTCTTTTGTGGTGGAATGTCATCAGTTAAGGCAGGAACTGGCCATCTGGATGTGTACCTGCAGGTCACAGGGGATATGATGGCTTAGCTTGGGCTCAGAGGCCTGACATTCCTGTCTTCTTATATTAATAAGAAAAATAAAATGAAATAGTGGTAAAGTGTTGGGACGGTGAAAATTTTTGGGGGTGGTATGGAGAGATAATGGGCGATGTTTCTCAGGGCTGCTTCAAGCGGGATTGGGGCGACATGGGAACCTAGAGTGGGAGAGATTAAGCTGAAGGAAGATTGTGTGGTAAGGGGTGATATTGTGGGACTGTTAGAAGAAACATTTGTCATTTAGAATTGTTGGTGATGGCCTGGATACGGTTTTGTATGAATTGAAAAACTAAATGGAATAACAGAAGGAGAAAAACAGGTATAAAAGGTCTAAGAATTGGGACGACTCAGGACATCTGATTAGAGAGTTCTTAAGGAGATTCAGCATAGTCCTGCCAGTGAAGATTATTTATTTACTTTAAGAGTTAAGAGTGGCAGTTTGGGATAGCACCAGGAGATGTCAGCTGTGATGACTTGGAGAAACAGTGTAAACAGGCAGTGTAAACAAGAGCAGGGCATGTATGAGTAGTTGAGAACGGTGAATAGGAGTATGACTAGACAGAAGATAGTAGGGATGACAAGTTTTTTTGGGGCACAGTCTAAGTTGGTCTAGTGTCTGGAATGAGACTGGGGCCTAATAAAAAGGAGCGTCTATACAGGAGCTTAAATGGGCTGTACCTTGTAGCATTCTGAGGACAGGTCTGACTTCTGAGAAGGGAAAGTGGTAAAAGTATTGTCCAGTCCTTTTTAAGTTGGTGGCTGAGCTTTGTGAGGTGTGTTTTTAAAAGACCTTTAGTCCGTTCTACTTTTCTTGAAGACGGAGGACCGTAAGGGATATAAAGGTTTCACTGAATACTAAGAGCCTGAAAAACTGCTTGGCTGATTTGACTAATAAAGGCTGGTCTGTTATCAGACTGTATAGAGGTGGGAAGGCTAAACTGAGGAATTATGTCTGACAGAGGGGAAGAAATGACTGCGGTGGCCTTCTCAGACCCTGTAGGAAAGGACTCCACCTATCCAGTGAAAGTGTCTATCTAGACTAAGAGATATTTTAGTTATCTGACTCGGGGCATGTTGAGTAAAGCTAATTTGCCAGTCCTGGGTGGGGGCAAATCCTCAAGCTTGATGTGTAGGGAAGGGAGGGGGCCTGAATAATCCCTGAGGAGTAGTAGAATAGCAGATGGAACACTGAGAAGTTATTTCCTTGAGGATAGATTTCCACGATGGAAAGGAAATGAGAGGTTTTAAGAGGCGGGCTAGTGGCTTGTACTATAGCATAGCCTGCCTTTGCTGGTGTGTGGCGATTAGGCCTGGTGGAACCGCCATCAATAAATCAAGCGTGATCAGGGTGAGGAACAGGAAAGAATGAAATATGGGGAAATGGGGTGAATGTCAGGTGGATCAGAGAGATACAGTCATGGGGGTCAGGTGTGGTATCAGGAACAATGTAGGAGGCCGGATTGAAGTCCCGGCCAGGAACAATGGTAATTGTGGGACTTAACAAAGAGTGAGTACAGCTGAAGGAGCCGGGGAGCAGAAAGTATATGCATCAGGTATGAGGAAGAAAATAGATTTTGTAAGTTATGAGAAATGTAGGGAGTGAGTTGAGCGTAGTTTGTGATTTTTAGGGCCTCTAAAAGTATTAAAGCAGCTGCAGCCGCTGCATGCAGGCATGAGGGCTAGGCTAAAACAGTAAGGTCAGGTTGTTTGCACAGAAAGGCTACAGGGTGTGGTCCTGGCTCTTGTGTAAGAATTCTGACCGCACTAACCATGCCTAGGAAGGAAAGGAGGTGTTGTTTTGTAAGGGATTGAGGTTTGGGAGATTAATGGGACACGATCAGCAGGGAAAGCACGTGTGTTTTTATGAGAATTATGCCGAGATAGGTAACAGATGAGGATGAAATTTGGGCTTGACTGAAGTAATGGGGGCTGTCTGTGAAGCCTTGCAGCAGTACAGCCCAGGTAATTTGCTGAGCCTGATGGGTGTCAGGGTTAGTCTAAGTGAAAGCAAAGAGAGGCTGGGACAAGGGGTGCAGGGGAATAGTGAAAAAAGCATCTTTAAGATCGAGAACGGAATAGTGAGTTGTGGAGGAAGGTATTGAGGACAAAAGAGTGTACGGGTTGGGCACCACAGGGTGGATAGGCAAAACAATTTGGTTGATAAGGCGCAGATCCTGAACTAATCTGTAAGACTTGTCTGGTTTTCGGACAGGTAAAATGGGGGAATTGTAAGGAGAGTTTATAGGCTTTAAAAGGCCATGCCGTAGCAGGCGAGTGATAACAGGCTTTAATCCTTTCAAAGCGTGCTGTGGGATGGGATATTGGCATTGAGCGGGGTAAGGGTGATTAGGTTTTAATGAGATGGTAAGGGGTGCATGATCAGTCGCCAAGGAGGGAGTAGAGGTATCTTACACTTGTGGGTTAAGGTGGGGGAATACAAGAGGAGGACGCAAAGGAGGCTTTGGATTGGGAAGAAGGGCAGCAATGAGATGTAGCTGTAATCCAGGAATAGTCAGGGAAGCAGATAATTTAGTTAAAGTGTCTCGGCCTAATAAGGGAAATGGGCAGGTGGGGATAACTAAAAGGAGTGCTTAGAAGAGTATTGTCTAAGTTGGCACCAGAGTTTAGAAGCCTGGCTGTCAATACCCACAACAGTTATGGAGGCAAGGGAAACAGGCCCTTGAAAAGAAGGTAATGTGGAGTGAGTAGCCTCGGTATTGATTAAGAAGGGGACAGACTTACGCTCCACTGTGAGAGTTACCCAAAGCTCGGCGTCCGTGATGGTCTAGGGGGCTTCCGAGGCGATCGGGCAGTGTCAGTCTTCAGCCGCTAAGCCAAGAAGATCTGGGAAGGAGTCAGAGAGCCTTGGGCCAGAGTTCCAGGGGCTCTGGGAGTGGCTGCCAGGTGAGTTGAACAGTCTGATTTCCAGTGGGATCCCGCACAGATGGGACATGGCTTAGGAGGAATCCTGGGCTGCAGGCATTCTTTGGCCTGGTGGTCAGATTTCTGGCACTTGTAGCAAGCTCCTGGGGGAGGAGGTTCTGGAGGAATGCCTGGCCGCTGCGGTTCAGGCGTTTGGAAGTTCTTGTGTGCTGGAGATGTGGCTGGGGTTTGTCTCACAGTGGAGGCAAGGAATTGCAACTTTTTTCTATTATTGTTCACCTTGAAGGCAAGGTTAATTAAATCCTGTTGTGGGGTTTGAGGGCCGGAATTTAATTTTTGGAGTTTTATTTAATGTCGGGAGCAGATTGGGTAATAAAATGTATATTGAGAATAAGATGGCCTTTTGACCTTTTAGGGTCTATGGCTGTAAAGTGTCTCAGGGTAGCTCCCGAACGAGTCATGAACTGAGCTGGATTTTTATATTTGATGAAAAAGAGCCTAAAAGCTATCTGATTTGGGATAAAGAAAAAGGAGCATTAACCTTGACTATGCCTTTAGCTCCAGACACCTTTTTAAGAGTAAATTGCTGGGCAGGTGGGGGAGGGCTAGTCATGGAACAAAACTGTAAGCCAGACCGGGTGTGAGGAGGGGAAGTGATAAAAGGATTACAGGGTGGAGGAGCGGAGGCTGAGGAAGAATTGGGACCTAGCTCAGCCTGGCGAGGAGCAGCCTGGGGAGGAGGGGAGAGGTTAGATGGGTCTGTAGAAAAGGAAGATTAGAAAGACTCAGCGACGCTTGGGGTTGGGAGTGAGGGGACAGGTGGGAGGGAAAGGAAGATTTGGGATGAGTTGCATTGGGAACAGAGACTAGAGAGAGACCAATGTGTAAAAGAATGCCTGGACGTCAGGCACCTCAGACCATTTGCCTATTTTATGACAAGAATTATTTAGATCTTGCAGGATGGAAAAATTGAAAGTGCCGTTTTCTGGCTATTTGGAACTACTGTCGAATTTGTATTGGGGTCAAGCAGCATTGCAGAAGAAAATAAGACGCTTAGATTTTAGGTCAGGTGAGAGTTGAAGAGGTTTTAAGTTCTTAAGAACACAGGCTAAAGGAGAAGGAGGAATTGAGGGTGGAAGGTTGTCCATAGTGAAGCCCAGAGAAAAGAGAGAGTAGAGACATGGAGGGAAGGGGTTCAGGGGTTCTCACCCTCCAGAAAAGCAGGAAAGGGGTCGGGGCACAGAGATATGAGGTTAGGGTGCAGAAATAAGGGATTGGGGCACAGAGATATAAGAGATTGGGGCACGGAAATAAGGGATTGGGGCACAGAGATATAAGGGGTTGGGGTACTTGCCCCTCCCCCAGAAAAGCAGTACTTGCCGCTAAGGGTGGAGGAGAAGAGGTTGGGGGTTTCTTGCCCCCCAGAAAGGTGGAGAAGGGGTAGAGACACGGAGAGAAGGGGTTGGGGTACTTGCCCCTTTCCCAGAAAAACGGGACTTGCCGCTAAGGGTGAAGGACCAAGGCAGGCGTCCCTGCGTGGTCTGACACCTCTGAAACCTGTGTGAATAATCAGAGAGGCGTCCCTGCAATGATTAAACACCAAGGGAAGGCTGCCTTCCCTAGTCCGTGACCAGCACCGGAGTTTTGGGTCCACGGATAAAACGTGTCTCCTTTGTCTCTACCAGAAAGTGAAAAGAATTGAAATTAAGAGAAGGGAGAGATTGAAGAGTGGAAAGGAGAAAGAGTGAGGGATAGTGAGAGGGGTTGGAGAGGAGAGTAAGAAGAGGCCGCTTACCGGATTTAAAATTGGTGAGATGTTCCTTGGGCTGGTCAGTCTGAGGACCTGAGGTCGTAGGTGGATCTTTCTCATGGAGCAAAGGACAGAAGGACAGGGGATTGATCTTCCAAGGGAGGTCCCCCGATCCGAGTCACAGCACCAAATTTCATGCGCGTCCGTGTAGAGACCACCAAACAGGCTTTGTGTGAGCAATAAAGCTTTTAATCACTTGGGTGCAGGCAGGCTGAGTCTGAAAAGAGAGTCAGCGAAGGGAGATAGGGGTAGGGCTGTTTTATGGGATTTGGGTAGGTAAAGGAAAATTACAGTTAAAGCGGGGGTTGTTCTCTGGCGGGCAGAGTGGGGGTCACAAGGTGCTCAGTAGGGGAGCTTTTGAGCCAGGATGAGCCAGGAGAAGGAATTTGCACAAGACAATGTCATCAGTTAAGGCAGGAACAGGCCATTTTCACTTCTTTTGTGGTGGAATGTCATCAGTTAAGGCAGGAACTGGCCATCTGGATGTGTACCTGCAGGTCACAGGGGATATGATGGCTTAGCTTGGGCTCAGAGGCCTGACACCAGCTACTCAGGAGGCTGAGGTAGGAGGATTGCTTTAGGCCGGGAGGTCAAGGCTGCAGTGAGCTGTGATTACACCATTGCACTCCAGCCTGGGCAACTGAGTGAGACCGGTCTCTAAACAAATTCATGATTCAGTCTCTTGGAATACAACGGGCAAGGAAGGTTGGTGGGGGCTGAGATCTGACTGCCCTACAGTTAACTGTGTCACCAAGAACAGGTTATCTTTAAACTTCCAGGACCCATACACTTAGGTTGATCACTGTGGGGTGTCCTTGCATTGCATCAGGTGACTTCCATGTGCTTCTTTGTGAAGAAAGCTGGTATTTTTCTTTTTTAGTGTGCAAGGCTGCTCTAATGACAAGCTTTAAGGTCTCCTGTGGCTGGTGGGATTCAGAATGAGACCTGTGAAGTTCCCAGCTCAGCATGGGAAGAATCAGGTGTCATCTTTACACTCCTCAGTATGAGGGCTGCCTGTGGGGGATGGGAGGGAAAGATGTTGCTTTTGTTCTCTTAGGAGGAGTTGAATCTATAGGCCAAAGGGGAGGGAAATCCAGTTTGCTTTTGTTTTCAGTTTTTTAACTTCGTCGACCCCATCACAGTAAATGTATTGTTGAGGAATGACAACTTGGAAATTACTTCCATTGATTGGTGTATAGGCTGCCCCGGGAAACCATTCTCAACTGCCCTTTGCTCTGGTGGGCATGTCCTTGCAGAAGGCGACTTCTTAGTGTTTTCTTCTGAGGCTGGACGAGGGAGCGGAGACAGTAAGGAAACTGGAGACAAGCTCTCTGCCCTTAAGTAGCTCAGGGCAGCATCTTCCCCCACAGCACATGTTGTTCAGCACTTTCCTTCCTCTCCCCAGCCTTCTCCCTCCCGCTCTGGGATGTAGCATTCTAACACACCTTGCTGGGGACTTCCTTGCATTTCTGTGGCAATTCTCAGGTGTAGACAGAGTTCTGTGACAACTGAGGTTGAGTGCTGTGTGTAGGTTGTGCCTACAAATTAGTGGTGGGCACTATTATTTTTTATTTTATTTTATTTTATTTTTTTTGGAGACGGAGTCTCGCCCTCTCACCCAGGCTGGAGTGCAGTGGCGCGATCTCGGCTCGCTGCAAGCTCCGCCTCCCGGGTTCACGCCATTCTCCTGCCTCAGCCTCTCCGAGTAGCTGGGACTACAGGTGCCCACCACCACGCCCGGCTAATTTTTTGCATTTTTAGTAGAGACGGGGTTTCACCATGGTCTTGATCTCCTGATCTCGTGATCCGCCCACCTCGGCCTCCCAAAGTGCTGGGATTACAAGCGTGAGCCACCGCGCCCGGCCTATTATTTTTAAGAATTTGTTTTTTAGAGACAAGATCACTCTGTCACCCAGGCTGGAGTACGGTGGTACAATCTTAGCTCACTGCAGTCTCAAACTTGCCTGTCACAGATGCACACCACACCCAGCTAATTTTAAAATTTTATGTAGAGATGGGATCTCGCTAGGTTGCCCAGGCTGGTCTCGAGCTCTTTTCCTCAAGTGATCCTCCCACCTTGGCCTCTCAAAGTGCTGGAATTACAGGCATGAGCCACCATGCCGGACTGGTGGTGGGTTTTAGAACTCATTCCACCACCCCCAGGAAAAGGGAACTTGATGGTTTGTCCCCATGGAGCTTGCACTAGAGCTTTCTAGGGGGCAGGTTCCCAGATGGGAGGAGTGGCCTTAGGTAGGCCACTTAACACATGACAAACATTTACTAAGCATCATCTGTGTGCCTGAGCTGCACTACGTGCTGGAGGTAAAAATAAATAAGGGTTGTGCTTTGAGGGGTTGGGAAGGAGAACCATTTCTCCATTATCCCTCCAGTGCCTGAAATTTTGCTATTGGTCCCTTATTCCTTTTAGTCAAGCATTGCTGTCTTTCTAGTTTTCATGCAAATGATAAATACTCTTGGGAAATATGTTGCATTAACTCTTTGATACTTCACTGTGGATATGTTTATTAATGGAACCAAGAAGCAGGGCAAGTTGATGACAGTGAGAGAGGAGTGGGGAGGTGGCATCTCGGCAGGAGGGACCTTGTCCTGCATCACAGGTTAGCCCAGGGTCAGCCCATGCTATGTCCCACTGCAAGGGGATATTTGAGGTCATAAGTATGTGTTTTTGAAGCATTAAAGCATCTCCCAAAAATGGCCTAGGTTTGAAAAAACTTTGACCAAAGGAAAGAAAACAAATAAGAAAACCAGTACAGAGTACCTGTGCACTGTGTCAGGCACTTATTAGGTGCTCAATAAAGAATGTTCCTTCCCTAAAACAAATAGGAGTGGCACCTGGCACTTGCAGCTGCCTGGGAAAGGTGGCCATGCACCTTGGCTGGCAGAGCTCTCTGATCAATGTCAGTGTGGGGTATGTGTGGGAAATGGGGCACGTGGAATGAACAGTTCCTTCATATGTGAAGTCAGGAAAGGCTTCTGGAACCAGGGAGTTATAGACGTTATATGGAGTTATAGAAGCACAGTGGAAGGGGTGGCGTTAGACGCTGTTCTTGCCTCAGGTGAGTCTGACTGGGTCTCAGTCTTTTCTCATAGAGAAGAAGAATGGCTAATGCCTTTTCTGGACATTTTATATGAATGGAGTCATACACGATGTGGTCTTTTGCATCTGTGTCTGGCTTCTTTCACTCAGCATCATGTTTTCATGGTTCATCCCTGCTGTAGCATGTGTCAGTGCTGCATGATTTTTTTTTTTTTTTTGAGATGGAGTCTTGCTCTGTTGCCCAGCCTGGAGTGCAGTGGTGCGATCTCGGCTCACTACAACTTCCGCCTACCAGGCTCAAGTGATTCTCCTGCCTTAGCCTCCCAAGTAGCTGGGACTATAGACGTCCGCTACCACGTCCCACTAATTTTTGTTTTTTTAGTAGAGATGGGGTTTCACCATGTTGGTCAGGCTGGTCTCGATCTCCTGACCTCAGGTGATCCACCTGCCTTGGCCTCCCAAAGTGCTGGGATTACAGGCGTAAGCCACCATGCCCAGCTTGCATACAAGTTTTTATTGGATATGTTTCATTTCTCTTGTGCACATGCCTACAAGTGAAATTGCTGGGTCATATGGTAACTCTGTGTTCAGCATATTTGAGGAATTACCAGACTGTTTTCCAGAGAGGCTGTAGCATTTTACTTTGCACATTGTTTTATCTGCATGGAGAATTGTATAGTGTGGTGGTTAATGCAGCTTCCAGAACCTAACTGCCTGGGACACCTTGGGCAAGTCCCCTCAACTCACTGCACCTCAGTTTCCTCATCTGTGAAATGCAGACCTTATTAGTCCTTACTGCATATGGTCATGTGGAAGAAAGGAGTAGGTGTCCGCGGACTCCTTGGTAAGGCTGTGCACATGTCACCTGCAATTCTTACTTCCCCCGGGCATGGATGCCTGCACACTTGGGTGCTCTGTCAGTGGTGTTTTCTGTGGATGTAGAGCTGTCCTTACAGGGCACTGCATCTTTCAGTGCTTTCTAGTCTTCTGATTGCCCCTGGGAATAGGCCTCCCAGGCTGTCAGTGCCTGGCACATCTGTGCATCTCTCTCCTCAGCTGGAGGGGCTTCCTAAGGGGAGTGCGCCAGCTGTGGAATCTGAGAGGCTGTGGGTGGGACTTGGAATAGTGCCAGCATGGAGAAGCATCTGAACCCAGGCACACAGCAGGACCTGGAGCCAGGCATCCAGGAGCCAGGAGCTGTTTGGGTCATTAAAAAAATAGTAGCCCAGAGAAGGTTAACCCAGCCCTTAGCTACATGCCTAGTTCTCCTCTGCACTGGGCTCCTGCTTTATGATCGGCCATGTGGAAGGAGATGATATTCAGGCCAGGAGCCTGTGGGAAGTCTGCCAGTGCTGCAGGTGTGGCCCAGAGCCCCCAGGGCTTTGCCAGCCCACAGGCACAAAGGTGAGCCTCCTCTCTCTCTGTAGAGGAGTATCCCACTTGTTCCACCAGCCAAGCCCTGGCAGAACAGTAACTTCCCAATCTTGCTGTGCTGGGTGTTCTCCGAGGAACATAGGGAGGCAGATTCAGAGAGCCAGACTTGCCTTTGCCCTCATCTCCAAACGGAGTCCTGGTATGAGGTCTCATTCTTTAAAAAAAAAAGATATATATATATTTTTTCGGCAAAACGACAGTTCTGGGTGAGCATGAAGGAGGGAATCAGTTGTCTCCCTTATCTGGCAGGTGCTTGCTGTGCCCACTGAATCAGAGATCCAGTGAGGAAGGGGAACTCAGCCCCTGGGATGGGGGTATAGACACATGTTAGAATGCATAGCACATGCACAGAGGGGAGGCACAGAGTGCAGGTAGAGCAGAGAGAAGGCAGCAGCTGACATCCGATGGAGAAGATTTCATAGAAGAGGGAGCATTTCAAATGGGCTTTGAAGGATATGGAGGAGTTTATCAGGAGTAAAGGGGGAAAGGCAGAGGGACCAGAATGAGCCTTCAGTACTCAAAGTGCATGGTGTCTTTGGGGAGTGCTGAGAAGTTCCAGGTTCTTGAAGTGCAGAGAGAAAGGCTGGCAGGATGGAGATTGGACTGGGAAGGAAGCTGACCCCTGAGCTCAGCTCTCAGGAGTGGACACTTGGGAGCCCATGGGATTCGGGGGAGTCACTCGCCAACCTTGTGGCTGTCTCTGTGGCATCTGTGTGTTTGCTTCTAATTAGGAGGCGCTTCCTCTTCTTCATTTGCATATTAGCTGACTGCAGCCTTGAACTCCTGGGCTCAAGCAATCCTCCTGCCTATGCCTCTGGAGTAGCTGGGACTATAGATGCAGGCCACCATGCCTGGCTAATTAAAAAAAATTTTTCTCTTTTTGTAGAGACAGAGTCTTACTATGTTGCCCAGGCTGGTCTTGAACTCCTGAACTCAAGTGATCCTCCCACAGTTTCCCAAAGTGCTGGGATTACAGGTTTGAGCCACTGTGCCCGGCCTGCACATGTTTCTTATCTCGCATTGCTGCCGTCCTATGATAGGGCTCTGGCTGGTGGTCCCTGACACCCTCCACCCTGCCTAGATGTCTAACTCCCCGTCCTGGTCCTGACTTACACCTGGTACCTTCTTCCTCCTCCCATGAGCCCCGACCCATTCCAGGCCTTTTTAGGACCCAGATCCTTGTTCCCCTGAGAGCATCTCCCAGAGCCTGTGGGCCAGCACTCATCCCAGAGGACAGAAATGGGAAATGGGCCCATGATTCTGTTGTACAGGTGCAAGAAGCCAGGCAGGAGGGCATCTCCCTGCAACCTGGGTGCTGGGGGTGACCTGCTTTCTGTGAGGCTGTGCTGCTGCCTTTCGTTCTTCTCTCTTTCTCTGGACTGTCTGCTCTGATTAGCACACTGACGTCAGGAATCTCTGTCACCTTTGGTCTCCCTGTGGCCTGGCAGCTGTGATGTATCATTTTCGACGTGGCCCCTGCATCACTACAGAGGGCCAAGGCCAGCAGAGAAAGGAGGATTATGTTGTTTCCATCTGGCTGCAGCCGCTTCCCGAGCTCTGTCCAGCTGTTCCTCATACCCACTGCCAAGTGGCAGATGTAGGGGCGAGGTCAGCCCAGGAGCTGGGGACCTGCCCGTCATCTTCACGTGAATGTCTTCAAGGCTATTTCTGGCCTTGCCATTATCCCAGCGGCTTTGGGCGATAAATATAGACACAGATTGAAAAGCCCCAGTGGAAGGCAGGCAGGCAGGCAAGGAAGGCAGGCAGGCAGGCAAGTGAGGCAGGCCGCACTGGAGAGTGTGCGGACAGGCTGCTTGGTTATAAATAAGTCTGCTGGAACCCCTCGCATCCATGCCAACACTGCTGAGCGTGTGTGTGCCTTAAGAAAGACACTCTCCCTTCCTGACTCCCAGCCACGGCTCACTTGTGCCTGTAGGGTCAAGGGTAGAGGAGTGAGGGAGGGTCTGCCAAGGAGAGGAAAGGAGGTGCTGGCCTCTTGAGGACTGTGCAGACAAGTGGGCTGCTGAAAGTGTTTCCCCCTTAGCACTTTGCAATCACTAATAAAAGGGGGATGTCAGGCCGGGCGCGGTGGCTCATGCCTGTAATCCCAGCACTTTGGGAGGTCAAGGCAGGTAGATCACCTGAGGTCAGGAGTTCGAGACCAGCCTGGCCAACATGGCGAAACCCCGTCTCTACTAAAAGTACAAAAATTAGCTGGGCGTGGTGGTGGGCGCCTGTAATCCCAGTTACTCAGGAGGCTGAGGCAGGAGAATCACTTGAACCCAGGAGGCAGAGGTTGCAGCGAGCCAAGATCGTGCCACTGCACTCCAACCTGGGCAACAAGAGCGAGACTCTGTACCAAAAAAATAATAATAATAAAAAATAAATAAATAAATAAATAATAATAATAAAAATAGAGATGTCAGGGTGGACCCACTCCGGGGAGTCCTGGGGACAGCTGTGTTGCGGTAAGCACAGTGGCACCAGTCCAGCATCCTTTAGTTCCTCTAGCTTCCCTGGGCCTCGTTTTTGCTGCAGAGGGGCTGGGGAGACCTGCTGGGCCTGGAGGATTCTATGGCCAGCCTGCCATCCTGCTGGGTGGCTCCTGGCTTACACAAGCCACCTTCCTGTGTCTTTTTTCTGCTTCTGCCCTGCCTGGATCCCTCCTCTTGACAAGAGTACAGCTTTGTCTTCTGGTTCCAGGTCCTCATTGCTCAGCCCAGGCTGGCTGGTGTTGGGACCCTTGTTTAGGCTAGTGGTGCAGAAGAGGGATTCCAGATGCCCCTGGGCCTGCAGCTGTCTCCTTCCCTGTTCCTCTCTGCTCCTTCCTCACGCCTTCCTTCCTCTTTCTTCCTTCTCCATGTCCTTTTGGGTTCTCTCTCATTCCTCACCCCCCTCCCCATCTTCCCACTGCCTCTTCCTAGCTAGAAGCAGATTCTGGCATTGGGTGAGGAACAGAACGCATGCCCAAGACACACTTTTCATGGAAAAGGATTGAAGTCGGTAAGCTGGCAAGAATCCCGGGAACTCACCGTGAATAAAATATGGTTGCTGTGCAGTCACCAATCATGGGAAGTGGCTTCCCGCGAGCCCATTCCTTTTCTGTGGCCTCATTTAACCAGGGCCGAGAGCTGGGGCATGCAAGCAAGGCATGTGTTAATATTGCATAAATAAATGGTGCCTGGGTGTGCTTGCTGGCTACAGATGAGGAGTGAGCTGCCATCACATGGGAGTGGGGCCAGTCCCTCAAAGGAGGGGTCTGTCCCCCCGCCCCAATTCCCAATGTATTCCTGGTGCTTTAGGGCTTCAGGGGACAAGCCACGGGGCCACCTTGGCTCCCTGAGCAGGCGACACGTGTATGGATCCATCATTCAGCCCTGAGTGTGGGCTCTGAGCTACAGGGCTGCAGAAGTGAATCAGTTCCAGCCTCCGCTCTCAAGGAGCTCTCAGGCCATCGGAGGCATCAGTCATGGGCAGTGGTGATCCTTACGATAGTGCCAAGCCCTGTGGAAGTGGGGTTGGGGGGTCTGCCACTGGGGCGCGGAGCCCATGGAGGGAGCCTCAGGGTGCTGACGCTTGGTCTAGATCCTGTGGGGTGCCGAGTTCACACGACACAGGAGGCAGGGTTGGGTGTAAACAAGGGAGAGTCTTCCTGGTAGAGGGAACCGCCTTCGCAATGGCCCCGAGGCAGGAGGAGCCCCATGGGCTCCTGTCCGTGAGAGTCTGGCTGGGGCTGAGCTGCAGGAAGGACCAGGTTGGGGGCCTCATGCCCTAGTTAAGGAGCTTAGATGTCGCCTTGAAACCCAAGGGGAGCATTGAGGGGCTGTACTCAGAGAAGTGACACGCTCCGATGTGTGTATTGGAAGACACTTCATCTCACTTCATCTGGGTGACAGGTCGGAGGCGGGGGGAGGAGGGGGCAGGCTGGTGGCAACATCACGACATCTTGCTTTGTTGAGTACCTGAAAGATCTTTGCGCTTTTAACAGAGCCTGTAAAATCGAGATGTACACATGTGGGTGCATGCCCAAGAAATGGTTGTTTCTAAAGATGGCAGCACAGAGCAATCGTCAGCAGGGGCTGCCAAGCGGGATCTGTGCCCAGCACAGGGCCGTCGGTTCCGATTTGCTTAGCTCTCCCTGTCACCACAGGGACGACTGTCCAGCAAGCTTGGCTACTGCCAAGAGCCAGGGTCTGGAGCACAGGAAACCAACTCCCCAGGGGACCAGCCCATTCCCCTGGGCCCGCTCACCACGTTCCAAGCCCTGAATCAGCCTGCTGTGCAAGGATGGTGGGGTGGAGGGTCTTGGATCCCCAGCAGCCACCCTAATGTGGACGCAATGCCGTGCTGTGAGCCCCAGCGCCCCGAAAAAGAAGTGACCAAGGAAAAAGTGTTGTGTGAGGGAAGGATAAACATGCTTGCTTCAGTGCGCCACAAAGCCCAGAAGTTAATCTGGTCATATAAATATTTTCACGTGTCTGTGGTTCTGCGAGGGTGTACTGATAAATAGAGTGAAGAAAGGAGAGGTTGTGTGGCCGCAGTCTTGCCTTGGGGGTAGATGCGATGTTTGTTCCCAACTATGAGTCAGATGTGGGGTCAGAGCCAGGAGGTCGCTCAGTCCAAGGCCTTCGATTCTCAGATGGGAACCTGGCCTTCCCTGTCCTCGGCCCCCCCGGGAGCTGCTTCTAGGAGGTGGAGGGACCCCACCCCACTGCCTGTGCTTTGTTTTGGAGAGGGCTGTCTGGGCCTTTGATGCATCTATGCAGATGGAGGACGGTAATTTATGGTCCTGTGGGGGAGGAGAAGAGTTTCTCCAATTACCGGCTTCCCAAGTTCCTGGCTTTATGGCCAGAGTTGGAGGCAGCTGTTTGGGTAACGTCCCCAGAGGACTCAGCCCGCTTTCCTGGGGCAGAGCAGATGATGGAGACTTCCATGGCATTGTGTGTGAGCCCGATGCGCCGGAGGACAAGCCTTGCAGGAAGCACAGGATCACAGGCCTTGGCTGGGCTCCGCTTCAGCCTGCTGGGTGCAGACATGGGGCCTTTCCGAGGTCAGCCGTGGTCACTCACCCAGGAACCTCCCTGAGCTCTCAGAGAGCCTTGGACTGGCTTCCTGGTGCTCTGGGACCCCCTGCACCACTTGAGTTCCATTCCTCTGGCTGGCGGACCTGTCACCTTGGTCAGCCCCTTTTAAGTCTACAGCCAGCCCTGGACTGATGAGGCTCAAGTAAGACAAGTATTCCTGAAATGTGTCACCTGGCTCTGTTGACCAAGCCAGCAGTGCCACAAGAGAAGCAGCTGCCATGGCCCAGTGACACCTGGAGTGTTTGACAATGCTTTGTGTCCATGTGGCCCCTAACCAGGCCTTTCTCACAGCCACATAGCATCCCCAGGCCTGCTGCACTGGGCCAGCCGCAGCCTGAGAGCCCAGCCTGAGGGGCCTCTCGCTGGGATCCCCAGCTTTGTCCCTGAGATGAGGGGGCTGATCCTAAGAGTGTGGGTGGGGATGCCTCTGCCCAGGGGGTTCCGGTGGTGTTGGGCTCTGGCCCAGGCCTCCTGGCTCTGTGTCCTTCCATAGACTCCAGGTTCCTCACAGTCATTCACAAACCAACTGGATGTTGGTGTCTTGCGGCTTCTGGTCTCAGGGTTGGAGGTATTAAAGCCGTGGAAGAGCAGTCTCTCCTGGGCTGCAACAGCCTGTCTTCTGTGGCCTCTAGCTCCATCCTCAGAGTTTGGGATGGGGTGAGTCTTTTGCTTATTCTCCCTCCCAGGGCTGGCCCCCAGAGTCAGTACTTCAGGTTGAGGGGAGTGGGAGGTTGGCTCTGGAGGGGCTGCCGAGTGGTAGGAGGAAGGGGCTCAGGAGCAGGGGGTGGCTCCACTGCAGCGGCCAGACTCTGTTGATTACAGATGATTATTTCAAGGTGTGTGTGTGTGTGTGCGTGCGTGCGTGTGTATGTGTATTTTTAAATAACAGCTCTATTGAGATATAGTCCACATACCATACAATTCACCCATTGAAAGTGTACAATTCAATGGTTTCTAGTATGTTCACAGAGTCGTATAATGAACACCACAGTTACTTTTAGAACATTTTCTTCTATTCTCTTACAATGTGTAAAAATAAAGGTTTTTTAAAAAGAACATTTTCATCACACCAAAAATGAGCTACTAGATGGATGTTATCCCTCATTTGTCCCCAAACCCCCAGCCCCTGGCAACCCCTAATCTACTTTCTATCTCTAGATTTGCCTATCGTAGACATTTCGTATGAATGGAGTGATACACCATGTGGCCTTTTGTGTCTGGTTTCTTCCACTGAGCATCATGATTTCAAGTTCATGTAGGAGCATGCATCTGAGCTTCATTCCTTCTCATGGTGCAGTCATCTTCCACTGTGTGTATAAGACCACATTTTGTCAATCCATACATCCATGGATCACAAGTGCATTTTTAAAGGGTGCTTTTACATTTCAAACACAGTTCTCAGTTGGCGAGGGGGTCAGAGGACAATGCAGAAGTGACTGTAAGCGGCATAAACTGTAGCTTCCCAGAGGGGCTTCAGGGGCTTGGGGGAGAGGTCGAGGTGGAGAAGCGATGTCCTTCCTTTGAGCAGCCACTGAGAGGGAGAAAGAGTTGCAGAGATCAGGAAGGAGAGGATTTCTTTCCAGTTTTCTGGCAGTTTTTCCTCACTCTTTTGGAGACCTAGGATGGGTTAGGAGAGGGCATGGCAAAGGCAGAGGTGGCTCTGCTGGAGGAGGCCGCAGGTCCGCAGGCCGGACCTGGGGAGCCAGCCGTGTCTGGCCTGAGGCCCTGCTTTGAGGAGAAGATAAAGCCTTGAGGAGGCTTTTGGGCCGATCTGGGAACCCAGCAAGACTAGATTAGCCTGACTGATGACAGACCTGGGATGAGGATGAGGGTAGTTAAGTGTTTGTTTAATCTCGCTTTGTCTTTTCAAACAGCAGTTTAGTAATCCTGTTGGAGGCTGCAGTGTGGCAGTGCTTTCCGGAGGATGGAGTCCTTTTTGTTTGTTTTGAAAAAATAGAGAGAATGTTTCACTGTATTGCCTAGGCTGGTCTCATACTCTGGCCTCAAGCCATCCTCCTGCCTGGGCCTCCCAAAGTGTTGGGATTACAGATGTGAGCCATGGTGCCAGACTGGAGTCCTTTTATTAAAATTAACTGCCTTACTCAGCTTTCTGCTGGGCCACCCCAGAGCCAGTCCTTGGTTCTTGGGCCCAAGGCTGGACCCAGGGGTTGCAGGAAACAGTCTGCAGCATCCAAGTGGGGCCTGTTGTACCCACTCCAGTGTCTAGGTGCAGAACGCTCTTTGGGGGATTTCTCTGCTGGGCCACCTTACTCCAGGGATCCCTCAGGTTTCAAAACAAAGCAAGAGGGCAAGGAAGAATGGAGAAACAGCTCAATGTTGACTCTCTTCCCCCTGGTGAGTGCCGTGCTGGGGCCTCTGTGCACGTCATACCACTTCCCCCTCGAATCAGCCCCACAAGGCAGGGTGAGAGAGGAGGACTCAGGGTGCAAGGAGGTCTCACAGCTTGGAAGTGGATCAGGACAGCTCTGATTCTCCAAGGCTAAGGTCTTCTCTACATCATGAGGCAGCCCAAAGATGTGTTTCTACACATCTTCTGTGTAGAAACTCAGGCCAGGTTCCTATATGCTCTGGGTGACAACGGGAAGCTGCTTTCCAGTGTGAATCAGTGTGGCCCATAATGTCATAATGTCATAATGTCATTGCCTCTTCCAAAATATCAGCAAAGCTGACCCTAGTGCTTGTAGTGCTCAAATGCACTTCTCTGCCTTTGTGCCATAGGGAAATGGATTTGGTCCTGGGAGTGGTAATACCGACTTCTGTCTCAATTCCACCACCCTCACTCAGCACCCCCACCCCAGGCCTGTGCAGAGGAGGAATAACCATCCTTGAGAACCATCCAGCCCTAGGTGGAGAAGTTAGATTTATGGACTTAATCAGTTCTTCTTCCCTGTCTGTGGTGGTGAGAATGAAATGGGGGAAATTGATAAGCCTCAGTCATGTTTTCCTGCGAGACAAGGCAGCTTTGGCAGCTGGTGGGACTGACGCCTTCTTCACCTGTGTCCTCTGCCTCTGAGTGACTATAAATTGCGAACCCCACGAGGTGGCACCTGCAGCCACAGATCGCTTAGGCACCTTGCACAGGGGGCCACCTAATGAACTGGCTGCAGGACGGCAATCCTGACGTGAAGTCAGGCACCTCGGGAGGGGGCAAGGTGGCAGAACTGAGAGAGCAGATGCTCCTTGCTGTTTCTGTAAGGCCACCAGTGGCTGGGTGGCCTGGCCCTGGTAGCAAGGTGGTGATCGTGTGAGTGGCTGAATCCTGCACCACTTTTCCTGAGCCTCCTTCCTCCTGGATTCCTGCAACTATATTCTCACTACATGGCTCACCACCGATTCGTTCTCTCTGCCCCAAGGAGGCTGGACAAGAGGCTCAGGTCAGTGTGGGTATGCAGGAACCTATGTCTGTAAAATGAAAATGCCTGCCTTCAAGGGCTGTCTTGAGGTTGAAAGGAGATGGTCTAGATCAAGGGTTAGGAAGACCACAGTGTGGCCGTGCCGGCCACTTCCAGGCTGGCTTCAGTCTCCCATCCCCATAGTCATACCCCTGTGAAGTCCCTTCTCATACTGAATCGGGCTACCTGTGTATCTTATAGGGTGTTGGAAATGACAGAGTGTGAATTCCAAGGCCCTATAAAAGACAGTGTGGGCCAGGTGTGGTGGCTCACTCCTGTAATCCCAGCACTTTGGGAGGCTGAGCCAAGCGGATCACTTGAGGTCAGGAGTTCCAGACCAGCCTGGCCAACATGGTGAAACCCTCTCTCTACTAAAAATACAAAAAAAAAAAAAAAAAATTAGCCAGGTGTGTTGGCGCCTGTGCCTGTAGTCCCAGCTGCTGGGGAGGCTGAGCCAGGAGAATCACTGAACCTGAGAGGTGGAGGTTGCAGTGAGCCAAGATTGTGCCACTGCACTCCAGCTGGGTGACAGAGACTCTGTCTCTAAACAAAGAAAATGTGGTTTCTGCTGTCCTTTCTCTTGGATCACTTTCTCTGGGAAACCAGCCACCATCTTGTGAGGACACTCAAGCTCTCTGGAAAGGTTCAGAAATGTGGTGAGGAAGTGAGACAGACCTCTTGCCAAAAACCATGTACTAACTTATCAGTCACGTACATGAGTTGACTTAGAAAAGACTCTATCAGCCTCAGCCAAACCTTCAGATGACTGCAGCGCTGGTCAGCATCTTGACTGTGACCCATGGAAGACCCTGAAACACTCAGCCAAGCCACTCTCAGCTTCCTGATCCACAGAAACAGCATGAAATAATAAATTTTTCTTGTTTTAAACTGCTAAGTTTTGGGTTAATTTGTTATACAGCTGTAGATAACTCCAAGAATACTCCATAAATGTTGATTTCCTTTCTGCAGCTCCACTGAGTCATCTTTGTTCATGGGCAAAGCTCACTGTCTCTCCACTGACTGCAAAAGATGTCCATTTGTTGGCTCTGACTCATGCTTGTGGTCTTGATGGCTCACAGCAAGGCCTTTTCACAGAGGATGGTGGTTTGTCACACTCAGAATCCAGGTCTTACCTGCTTTCCTGCTCCATGGAATTTTGACCTGAGTTTGAAGGCTGATAGGGGATTGATGGATGAGGGAGAAAGACACAGTCAGTTCTTAGAGCAGTAGCTAATCCAGGGGTTTCTCTGGCTTTGTTTGCATGAGTAGTGATAGTTGGGGATGAAGCAGGGGTATTCGAGATCTTTTTTGTGTGAGTATGGAAGGAAAAATTCTGTTCTCTTCCTCCTCCATCTTTATTCATCTCTGTCTTCCCTCGGATCAGCTTTAAAGACCCCTGAGACTCTAGGACTTGGTTTGCTTTTTTCTCACCACTGGGATCCGTCTCCCACTAGTAGGAAGGATCTAAGTAGTTGAGCTGCACAAAGGGGAAGTAAACAGCCAGACAAATGTTACATTTTAGAGCCTTGAGTCACCCAGAGCTTTCTATCAGCTTCATTGGGTACAGGGAGGGTAGCGATTTCTGGCTGCTGTCACCTCCTTGCTCATATCAGGACGCGCTAATTTTGAGGCAAAGTTCAGTGCCCTCTGGCTCACCTAGGGCTCCTGTTGCCTAATTTCACGAGGCCAAGAGTTTGAGGGTGGGTTCGGGGCTGTGCAGCCTGGATGCCTTGGTTTGCGTGCCTATAGCAGCTGTGCCCGAAAGCTTTTTTTAGAGTAAATATGTAGCTTTTGCTAGGCTTTTTGTGTGCCTTGTTCATTCCTCTATCATTTTTTGTATACCTGCTATGGTGTCAGGCACTGGGGATAAAAATCAGCCGGGGACTCAGACATGTAAGCAAGTAAGCCCAATAGCAGCTAATATTTATGCAGTGCTCACTGTGTGCTTGGATGTCCAGAGTGATAGAGCAGGTTTAGTAAGGGGGACAGAGGGCTCAGACCAGAGGCAAGGTAGAAAAGGGCATTTCTGGAGGCGGCAACATGAGTGCAAAGGAGACATACACAAGGTTCCCCGGGGGATTCCAAGTTGTTGCTGTCGTGGCTTCAAATCTTACTTTAGGGCCTACTCAGGTGGCATCTTGTTCATGAAGATGTGCCTGTTTTTTGTTTTATTTGTCCCCCTTCCCCCAACAAAGAGTGACCTTTTCTTCTGAACTTCTCGAAAGTTTGCTAACATCAGCTATAAAACTCTCTGGGCCTGGGGATATTTTGCGGGGAGCAGGGAAGATCTTTGATTATCATTTTAACTTATTTCATGTTCATTTATTCAAGCTTTTTCTTCTTTCACCAATTCTCAAAAGCCCCACACCACCCTCCTGCCACCCCCACACCCCTCCACTTCCAGTCGCTACCTTCCACCCATCATTCTCACTTCTAAAGCCATCAACAGAGGTTTTGAACACCACTCATGTGCCAGGTGTTGTTCTAACCACAGGTTCATCAGTGAGCCAAATGAAATTCCTTCCTAAAATATGCTCTTTGGTGGTGCTAAATGCCAGGAAGAAAAGTAAGCAAGGGGAGGGAAGAGAGAGGTGTGGGGTGGCGGGGGGCGGGAGCTTGGATAGGATGGTCGGAAAGGACCTCTTTGTAGAAACTTAAATAAATTTAGAAAGCAAGTCATGTAATAGCTGGGAAAGTGGAAATAGCAGGTGCAAAGGCCCTGAGGTTGAAGTGTCCTGGCAAGTTTGAGGCAAGCAAGGAAGGCAGTGTGGTTGGAACAGAACAAGAGAGGAAAGGTGGTAGGAAATGATGGAGAGAGAGTCAGGGGCACAACCTTGGAGGACTTGCAGGTCATGGTAAAGACGCTGGACTTGACACAAAGTGTGAAAAGAGTTCTTGGAGGATTCTGAGGTAGAGAGTAGCACAATCTCATTTGTGTTTTTATTTTAACACGCTCACTTGGGCCACCTTGTAGAGGCTGGAGTGGAAAGGAGGGAGACTAGTTAGAAATTCTGTATTGCGGGCTGGGCGTGATAGCTCCCAGCACTGTGGGAGGCCAAGGCCAGAGGATCGCTTGAGTCTAGCAGTTTGGGGCCAGCCTAGGCAACATAGTGAGACCCTGTCTCTGCAAAAAATTTTAAAATTGCCCAGGGATGGTGGTGCACACTTGTAATCCCAACTACTTGGGAGGCTGAGGTGGGAGGATTGCCTGAGCCCAGGAGTTTGAGGCTCCAGTGAGCTGTGATTGTGCCGTTGCGCTCCAGCCTGGGTGACAGAGCGAGACCCTGTCTCTAAAAAGAAAAAGAAAAAAAGAAATTCTGTATTGCAGTAGCCTAAGAGAGTCATTAGAGTTAAGAGGTTTGTAGTAGGCATTTTTTAGAAAGTTGCATTGAGGGCTAGGCACGGTGGCTCGTGCCTATGATCCCGGCACTTTGGGAGGCCAAGGTGGATAGATCGTTTGAGGTCAGGAGTCTGGCCAACATAGCGAAACTCTGTCTCTACTAAAAAAATTAGCTGGGCGGTAGTGGCACGCGCCTGTAATCCCAGCTACCCGGGAGGCTGAGGCAGGAGAATTGCTTGAGCCTGGGAGGTGGAGATTGCCAGTGAGCCGAGATCGCGCCACTGCACTCCAGCAGTCTGGGCGACAGAGTGAGATGCTGTCTCAAAAAAAAAAAAGAAAGTTGGATTGAGGGAAATTCATAATTCATTCCCTTTGAGAAGGAGTTGGAAGCAGCTTGCCCTTCAGCAGGGTACACAGAGTCTCCCATGAGTGTGCAGGGCCCGCTATTTCTAGTCCCTGGAAGGATTTGGGTCTCTAGTTGTCTCCAGGCTCTCTGAGGGTCTGAGGAATGCCTCATAAGCCAGAACATGGAGATACTCCTTCCCTTTAGTGCCCTAGCCTTGGTTCTGAAGGAGTTAATTGCACCCTTGGGTGCTAATCACAGTGGCTGGGCTGAGCAGAACTGAGTACCAAGGTCTTGGGCCTGAGAAGAACCTTGAGAAGAACCAGGCCAGTCCAACCATTCTGTGGGCTTCCCTGAGGGACCTGCTCTGAGACCTTTCCCTAGGACTTCCAGTGGCTCACGTCCGGAAGTCAGAGCTGTGCAAGCCGGCTGTGGGTCTGCCTCTGCATGCCAGAGTCTCTTCTCAGAGCCTCCTTCCACACTTCCCTTGAGATACCCTATGGTACAGTGGTGGCCAGCTCAGGCCTGGAGCCAGATGACTAGAATTTGAATCTGGGCTCCACTACCTCTTGGCTGTGTGTCCTGGGGCAAGTCACTGACCTCTCTGTGCTTCAGTTTCCTCATATGCAACATGGGGACAAAAGGATTCAATCAGTTAATTCACATGCTGAGAAGAGTAGTTATGGTTGTGGTTTGGCCCTACTGGCCCCTTCCCCTGCCTTCAGGATCGCTGACCCACACCTCTTGGCCAGCATTAAGGGATTAATGTTGTACTTCCATTATAATCCATGTATCGTTACCATTTACCGACCTTTGACCGTGTCCCAGCCATATGCTAAACACTTACTATACATCATCTCATTGTAGTCCTCAGAAAAGCCCAAGAGACAAATATTGTCTTCACCCCCATTTTGTAGAAGAGAAAACTGAGGTTTAGAGGGTTGAAGGAACTAGCCAAGGCCCCCTAGCTGGTAAATGGTGGAGCTAGGACCTGATGCCCCCTGCAAGCTGCTTTTCTGTAGCCAGGGAGCAGGAAGGTGCTGGCATGTCATAGTGCTGGGGCCCTGGCTTTCCTCTTCTTGCTCACAGCTACCTTGCCTGGCTCCAGCAACCATCCCAGTATTTTTCTAACTGTAGATGGTCAGAAAGGACCTCCCTGTGAAAACCTAAATAAACGTAGGAAGCAAGTTACAGAATATCCGGGAAGTGCATTTCAGGAAGAGGGTGCAGCGAATGCCAAGACCAGGAGGTGCCTTCCAGGGAGGTGTCCACAGAGACTTCTCAGCCCCTGCCTGCCCTGTGGCATCTGGCTGGCCGCCAGGGAGACAGGGCATCCTGGCTCAGTCATGCTGGCTCACACAAAGAGCCCTTCTCTGAAGGTCCCTGGTGTTCATACATGACAAGACAGGCCCTGTGAGCCTCTGCGCTGTGCTTTAAGCATTGAGTCTGGCTGGGGGCAGTTTGCAGAGGGTCCCACCATCGTCCCTATGGAGTTACTGGCCATCCTGTATCTTCAAGTTGCATTTTGGAGAGTGGGCTTTTTTCTCCTTGTATTTTTTTTATTGTGGTAAAATATACATAACATGAAATTTTCTGTGTTAACCACTTTTATGTGTATAGTTCATTGGCATAAGTACATTTACGATGTGTGTAACCATCACCCCTATCCACTTCCAGAATTTTTTTTATCATCCCAAACAGAAACTGCACCCATTAACTAACAACTCCCAACCCTTCTCCTCACCCCCAGTAGCCTCTGCCGTACCCTCTGTCTCTATGGATTTGCGTCTTCTAGATGTTTCATGGGAACGGAGTCTTGTAATATGTGGCCTTTTGTGTCTGGCTTCTTCTGCTCAGCATCATGTTTTTGAGGTTTGTCTGTGTTGTAGGGGGTGCGCTTTTTGAAGCAAAGGAGATGTCAGCACTGTGTGCTGACCCTATACCAGGTGCTGCCAGGGAGCAAAAGAGGAAGAGAAGCCCAGGTCCTGCCCAGGAGCCCCCATCTGGGTCACGCAGATGGCGCTAGCTCACACCTACTTAGTTACTCCTCAGCTCCTGGATCTGCCTGTTTGCATCTCTCCAGACAGGCACCCCTCGAAATCAAGGACTCAGTTCCACATGTGGGACTCCACAGTGCATGCCACAACTCTAGGTTCATCTCAGGGCCTGATTTCTGTGCTTGGGCACCTGACATCTCTCAGCCTTATCTCTCCCATCTGTGGAATGGATCTGGTTCTCTATTAAGAGCCATACTTGGCCCGATTAAGCTGGCTTCCCAGAGTCAGCTCAGAGCTGACCCTTGACGGGGGAGGGGGGTGTGTGGGATGGTGCTTCTTAGACTATGACTTTTTTATTTATTAAAAATTAGGCCGGGCGCGGTGGCTCACGCTTGTAATCCCAGCACTTTGGGAGGCCGAGGCGGGCGGATCATGAGGTCAGGAGATCGAGACCATGGTGAAACCCCGTCTCTACTAAAAATACAAAAAAAAAATTAGCCGGGCGTGGTGGCGGGCGCCTGTAGTCCCAGCTACTCGGAGAGGCTGAGGCAGGAGAATGGCATGAACCCGGGAGGCAGAGCTTGCAGTGAGCCGAGACTGCGCCACTGCACTCCAGTCTGGGCGACAGAGCGAGAATCCGTCTCAAAAAAAAAAAAAAATTAATTCAGGGACTTTGATGCATCAGACTTTAAAAGGAGTTGACAGGTCACATGGTCTCTGAAAGCACAGGGCTGGTAATCCATTTAAGAAAACATTTTCTTCTTCTTTTTAATTTAATGGAGGAAATCATTAGCTGGGAAATTGGTAGGACTGATTTATTCTTGTTTTGGGGAAGAAGCGTGGAAGAGAAAATCTGCTTTAATTGCTGCTGGCTCTAGAAATATCTCAGCAAAATATTCCCATCAGCTGGGCCTGGCATGAGAGGAGGCAGTAGGCTAAGCGTTCGTCTCTTCACCCATGCTCTGGGGGCAGCGGAGGGGCTCTTTCTGGCCCCAGGTGGGTGACCATAATGTCAGCAGTGGCAAATGTTCAAAGTTGCAGCCTTGGCTCCCTGGTGCTCCAGTTCCTCCCGAGCCTGAATGCACTGTGTGGTTCTGGTCGGGGTCTGGGTCCCAGAGAGCTCATGCTCAAGCCTTATTCCCAGGGAAACAGGACCAGGACCCCCGTCTGGGAAAAAGGACTACGTGCCTCTGGGGCTTCATCCGGTTCCAAGGGGAGGCAACTGGGTTCACCCTAAAAATAACCGAAGATGCAAACAGCTTCAGCATGCAAATGTTTTTCATATCTGTGGGCCAGATAATTTAAAGGTACAGCTGTTTTTCCACTGTCCCAATCTGTTTGTTTTTCCTGAAGCAGGGAGGAGGCCTGGGGTGAGCTGAGCCCTTCTGGGGTCACCATTGTCCAGCATCTCTGGCTGAGATCTGCCTGCGTGCCCAGTTGCTGCCCTCTCTTTAGATGCCACCTTCCTGGGGACACCCCAACCTGTGACTCTCAGCAGGCCCTCAAGGGTCCCTGTCATGGAGCAGGAGCTGCCAGCAGGCCTGGCCTGAGTGCAGTCACCCCAGCAGGCTTGCTGAGGTTGGGGAGATGGTCCACCTGATTTCAATTCACCAAGCTTGTTAAGCTCAGAAAAATGGGTGAAGGAGTTTTCAGAGAGAGGGAGGCTATAAATAGCCTGGCAGGACGAGGAGATGAGAGGTTAGTGATTGTCAAGGTTGTAGCCCAGCTCCTGGCCAGCTGCCACATCTCCAGGTCTCCTGAATGCCCCCAGGCTGCTGCCCCTCCACGACGTGCTGGCTTCAGGCTCTGTTGGCCGAATTCTGGTGTTCCAGGACCTTCCTGGCCTCCATGCCTCTTCCTGGTGGCTGCTGCCCTGTGAGGCTCCAGGGCCCATTGTCACCTCCATGGCTGGGGACTCTCATCTGCCCATGTCATAATCCTCCCATAGACATGTTACATCTGGGGGAAAGACTCGAAGCAATTAGCCATCTGGGAGAAGCCTACCATCAAGTGGGGCATCCTGCCACGCTGAGCACCACTACCTCTCAGGGATGGTAGGCCTGGGGCTTCAGTTCCAAAGCTGTAGGGTGGGACCAGGAGTTAGTCTACAGTGGGGGTGAGGGACATAACTCCAGGCCAGGCACAGACATTTGAGGCACTGACCTATACAGGGTCTTCATTCATCCATCCATCCATTGGTTCATCCGTTTGTATATTTAGAAATTCTATTCAGTGCCTGCTGCGTGCCGGTGCTCTTCCAGCCCGAGGATACAGCCAACCAACATCCCTGCCCTCATAGAGACTCCATTCTAGTAGGAGAGACAGAGAGTTAAAAACTTTTTTTTTTTTTTTTTTTAGAGACGGGGTCTCACTGTGTTGCCCAAGGGGGCTGGACTCAAACTCCTGGGTCAAACGATCCTCCCACCACAGCCTCCTGTAGCTGGGACTACAAGCATATGCTACTGTGCCTGGGCAGACAATATTTTAAAAAGAACATGCTACGACACATGGATGAACCGATAAGATATGCTCGGTGAAAGAAGCCAGACATAGAAGGACAAATACTGTATGATTCCACTTACCGTGATTATATGATGAGGTCCCTAGAGTTGTCAAATGCACAGCGACAGACAGTAGAACAGTGAGTGCTGGGGCTGGTGAAGGGGGAATGGGGAGTTAGTGTTTAATGCGTAGAGTTCAGCTGGGGAAGGTGAATTGGTTCTGGATAAGGATGGTGGGGATGTTGCACAACAATGTGAATGTGCCTAATGCCATGGAACTGTGTGCACTTGGGAGTGGCTAAGATGGGTCAGGCACGGTGGCCATGCCTATAATCCCAGCACTTTGGGAGGCCGAGGCAGGCGGATCAGTTGAGGTCAGGAGTTTGAGACCAGCTTGACCAACATGGTGAAACCCTGTCTTACTAAAATATAAAAATTAGCCGGGCATGGTGGTGGGCACCTGTAATCCCAGCTATTTGTAGGCTGAGGCATGAGAATCGCTTGAACTGGGAGGCAGAGGTTGCAGTGAGCTGAGATCGTGCCACTGCACTCCAGCCTGGGCAAGACTCTGTCTCAAAAAAATGAAAATATAGAAGTGGCTAAGATGGTAAATTTTATGTTACATGTACAATTTTTAAAATAAAAAGGAAAGAAGAAAGAAAAGTAAGTCGGGTACTAGATAACGATCAACGCTCTGAATAAAATTAGAAAGGGTCCGAGGAATGCCAGGGTTAGAGTCAGGGCCAAGTTTTACATCAGGGTGTCAAGAAAGGCCTTAGTGAGAAGGGGCCCTTGAGCAGAGGGGAGGGAGAGTGGCAAGTACAGATGCCCCAAGGCGGGAACTTGCCCACGGCCTTGCCAGGGCAGAGAGGTGGCAGGGCAGAGCCTGCAGGCCCTCACTCTGAGTGGGTGGAGAGAGGCCATTCAGGGCTTTGAGCATGTCCTGGTCCTTCTGGCCAGTCTGTTGAGGGAGCCAGAAGGCTTTGCAGGGTGGGGGTACAGGCCCATCCTCAGCTGCAGCTCCCACCTCTGCGTGACTCCTACCGGTTTGTGGGCTCAGCACAACAGGAGTTAATGATGCTTTACTTAGTGGTTGTGTTTAAATTTTTCCTGTTTTTCTGGAGTCTCCACAACCCCTCCTTTCCCAGCTTTGGTGGGTTCAGGTGGGTCTGGGACAGGAGAGGGGTGGCTTGCTCAGTCTTCAGTCCCTGCTGTCCGGGCTTTGAAGCCACACAGCTGCCAAGAAGCAGACAGACTTTTGCCTACCTAGCAAGGGTGCACAGTGCCCCCTTCCCCTGGGTCTGCTCCCGAGACACCTCTCAGGAGGCTCCTGCAGGGCCAGCTTGGTGGGGTCGGGACCCTGGGCTTCAGACCCCGCCCTGTTGGAGAAGTTACTTCCCTTTCTGAGTCTGGATTTTTGCATCTGCAAAGTGAGAGGGCTGGGTGGCAGTCAGGTCTGGATTCTCATCCTGACGCTCCCTGCCAGAGGAGCCTGAGAGAGTAGCTTCGTGGCTATGCGAAACTCCCTGAGTGCCCAGCTCAACAGCCCAGCCGAGAACCAAGGCCCTCTGCACATCCCCTCAGGGGTCTCTGCCACCACATGAGGGATTGCAGGGGGGACCTGTTCCAATTTTACAGCCCCTGCCCAGACAGTCCAGGGATAACCTCAGGAGTTGCTAGGGGAAACAGCAGTTGGGGAGTTCTAGAACAGGGCAGAGGAGAGGCCTGCGGTTCCAGACCCAAGTCATTATGGAGTCTATGGTGCCCACTCCCCAGTTGGTGTCTACTCCCCAGTTGGTGTCTGTGCTGTTCCCTGAGAGCCCCACCATCCACCTTCTGTCCTTTTAGAGGTGCCTCTGGAGCTAGGCTGTGGACAGAGCCTGCTCCCCTGCCCAGACACTGTAGGGTAAGTAGGAGAGGAGGGGTTGAGGCAAGAGACCAGGATCTAGGCCTGGGCCTGGACCATGCGTCCTTTTACACTTGTCATCAGGCCTTAGAACTGACCACCAGTCTAGTGTGACTATTTAAGTTCAATTATAAATTAAAGTGAAATAAAATGGAAAAGTTCCCACTCCCACTCATCACATTTCAAGTGCTTAGTAGCCACCTGGGGCCAGTGGCAGGTCACGGCAGCTGCACTGGATAGTGCAGGTGTGTAACATGTTCATCAATGGGGAAAGTTCTACTGGGCGGTGCCAGCATCATCTCTAGAGCAACCCCATGGGGTAGAGATTGTTGCCCCATTCACAGCTGAAGAAGCTGAAGCTCAGAGAGGGGTGATGACTGGCTAGTCACGTAGTCAGTGAGTGCCAGTGGTCCTGGCACCGGGTTTCGTTTGATCTCAAAGCATGGGTGTGGGATTGGCACATGCATGTGTCTCCCTGCCCAGCTGGCTGCTTACCTGGGATGGGTTGGAGGAGGCTGGAGGCCCACTTGTGGGCTACACACAGGCTTTTAGGATCTCTGCCTTGGGCCCCAGGGCCAGCTGGAGCCTCCCTTACTTGGTCACCCATGAGGAGCATTGCTTTAGTGGAAGGCAGGGTGAGATGAGCACTCAGTTTAGGGCCTCTGGGCCTGCAACTTTGGGAACAAATCCCTTAGGAGGGGCTCTGGGACATTTCACTGGGCTCTGAAGACTTCATTTTAAAAGTGAGAAGCTGAGCACAGTGGCATGACCCTGGCCTGTATTCCTAGATACTCAGGAGGCTGAGGCGGGAGAATCACTTGAATCCAGGAGGTCGAGGCCGCAGTAAGCTATAATCACACCACTGCACTCCAGCCTGGGCAACAGAGCGAGACCCTGTCTCTTAAAAAAAAAAAATGTGACAATAGCCAAAAGGTGGAAACAGCTCACATGTCCATTGGCTGATGGATATAATGCATAAGCAGAATGTGGTCCATCTATGTACTGGGGTACGATTCAGTCATAAAACAGAACGAAAGACTGACAGATGCCACAACGTGGCTGGACCTCGAAAACAGGATACTGAGTGAAAGAAGCCAGACACAGAAGGCCGTGTAGTTTATGAGTCCATTTATGTGAAATGTCCAGAATAGGCAAATCCATAGAGACAGACAGAGAGTAGACTGGTTGTTGACAGGGGCTGGGGGAGAGGGGACTGGAGAGAGGCTGCTAATGGGTCTCCTTTTGGGATGCTGAAACTCTGGAACTAGATAGAGGTGGTGGTTGCACAACATTGTGAATATACTCAATGCCACTGAAGTGAACACTTTAAAATGGTTAAAATGGTAAATTTTGTGTTATATGTATTTTACTGCAATAAAAAAAGTGAGAAGAAGCGGTAGAATCTAGATGGTGAATATATGGATGTTCATTATAAAATGTTTTCAACTTTGCCATATGCTTGAACACTTTCATCATAAAACAGTGAGAGAGAGGCCGGGCACCGTGGCTCATGCCTGTAATCTCAGCACTTTGAGAGGCCGAGATGGGTGGATGACCTGAGGTCAGGAGTTCAAGACCAACCTGGCCAACATGGTGAAACCTTGTCCCTAGTAAAAATACAAAAATTAGCTGGGTGTGGTGGTGGGCGCCTATAATCCCAGCTACTTGGGCTGAGGCAGGAGAATTGTTTTGAGCCCAGGAGGTGCAGGTTGCAGTGAGCCGTGATCGTACCACTGCACTCCAGCCTGACTCTGTCTCAAAAAAAAAAAAAAAAGAAAGAAAAGAAAAAAGAAAAAGAAGTGAAATAAAACACTGAGGGAGAAAGCGACAGGATTGGGCTGTGCCCCAACTTAGATGTCTCTGTGTCAGGGCAGCTGGGCCTGGTAGGCTCTGGTGCCGGCTGCAGACCTACTGTAGTTTTAGTCCTGAGGGGTCTGCCAAGTGAGCAGGGAGAGATAGGAGGCTGGGGGATACTGCTACTGTGCTCCCAGCCCTAAGGAGACCGCAGCTCCTGAGATGGGCCCAGGACAGCACTAGTGCCTGCCCTGAGCCTTCTCCAAGTCCTGCCACGTCTGAGTGCCTGGGAGTGCCAGTTGGTAGAACGTGGTATCATCTCTGTCTGTAATAAGGAGATAGAAGCTCAAGGAAGTGATCAGACTTGCCCCTGGTCATGCGATCTCCAAGGAGAGAGACTGCAACCCCACTGAGGTCTCGTGGCTCTCTCCCCAGCCCCATTTCGCTGCTCCCAGTATGAGTGGGGCCAGGTGGCTGAAGCCAGTATCGAAGCTGGGACGTGGGCAGCTGCAGCAGTGAGGCTGGCACAGGCGTGATGGGAGACGCCACCCAGCGTGGCGAGCCTGGGAGTCCCCATCCACCTGCCAGTGTGTCCAGGAGAGCCCCCTCCCCCTGCTGTGCCCAGCAGCCTCCCTTCTCCTCTGCTTCCCACATGGGTGGCACTGGGCCATCGGAGCCCTTACATAGGTAGGTATCCCCGCATCCCTGAGGGCGGCAAGATGTGACTCAGGATTTGGCAACAGATTTTTAGAAACAGGGAGGCCAGGCAGGTGGAAATCCGCAGTGCCTCCCCAAACACCAGGTAACACCTAAGCCCGGGGAGAGGGTCACTTTAGTCTCTGGGGTCCCGACTTCAGGCTCTGGCTGGGCAGCGTGGCGTCAGACGGAGGGCCCAGGCTCTTGGGGCAGCAGAGCACCACGAGCCAGGCGAGAAAGCCCCCATCTCCTCCCTTTTCCTTGGCGTGGTGGTGGCCACCAGCTGCTGCTTTTGCCCACTGGTCTGTCCGGTACCCCTCCCCGCCTGGCCACCTGGACCCTGAGGCCTGGTATGGGGGAGGCTGCAGCAGCAGAACTGTGGGATTGGCTCTCTGCTGATGCCTTCCCTCTGGCATATGGCTCCTCCGCCCGTCTTGGGCTCTGCCAGCGGCTCCCCTTTCTCCATGGCAACTCAGCTCAGTGGTCCCAGTGGAGGAGAGAAAATCAATTCTCCCTCCTTCCCGCCCTCCCTCTCCTCTCCCCACCCCTTCCTCTCCGGCCTGCCTTTCTCCCTTCCTCCGGCATCCCTGCACAGGCTCGCAGCTCCTCCGTCCACCCATCCTGGGGACACGCGTGCTCCCCAGTGTCCTCTGTCTCCAGGCATGGGCTGCTGGGAGAGCCGCGTGCTGGGGGCGGCCCCCTGAGGCCGGCAGCATGGGGAGCTCAGTGGACCTCTGCAGGGATGGGAGGCTGCTGCGCGACCCCAGCCCGGCTCCTGTGGTGCGCACCTCCTGGCTCTGATACTTTGTCCCCCCACCCCTTCCCTCACATTGGCTTCCTAAAAGGTAATTTTCTGCTCCTTCTGAAACATGTCACAGCCTCAGGAGGGGTTTATTAGCAAGGAAGGCTCTGTCTGGTCACGCGGGCTGCTTGCTTTCTCTCCGAAGAGCTGGGATGGAGGGAGAGAGAGAGGGAGAGGCCTCACCTGGCGTGCTCAGAGCTCAGAGGGGGCACAGCAGAGTTTGGGTGCATGGAGTTCTCCTCTAGGGAGTCTGTGAGTAGCTCAGCTCCTGCCTCCTGGTGCTCGGGTAGGTACAGCACTCCATTGTACTTCCATTTTCCACCGTGATTGCCACGGAGCATAGAAAATCTGCTTTCCTGGACTGTGTGGTTGGACCAAGGAGAGGGGAGGAAATTTAGAGGCATGCACGTGTGCCCTAGATGGGGCAGGGCTCTGGAGTGGTGATTGTTGGCCACAGGTTGGCTGTCTCTCTGACCAATCCTTCATTGTCTGAAAATGAGAGTTCAGTGAGGAAATGTTTTCTCCCTCCCCACCCCTGATAACAAGGAGTGTCTCTCCCCACCCCGATATCCCCCATAACCAAGATTTCCAAGAAGGTGGTGTAGGGAGGATCATCTGCTGGCTGGCTTCAGGCAGAGCGGCCCTGCCAGTGTGTCTGTCTGGATAGCACCATCTGTTTGGGACAGCCCCTCAGCACAGTTTGGTTCAGGCAGGATTTCAAGCCTGCTGCCCAGTGGGTCAACATTCTGCATCATTTCTTCCCCATCCCCAGTAGATGCATTCAGAATGACTCTTAAGTGGCTTTCCCAGAGGGAATCTGTGAGGCTAACCCCTCAGCAGCGCAGCCCGGGGAGACACACTCCAACCCATGCCCGGCACAGGCAGCTCCCACCGTGACCTCTGCTTCCTGTGCAGCAGGCAATGGAAAAAAGAACCCCTGGTTGTCAACGAGAACAGCTCCCGTGTTGATGGAAAGTGAGGGCCAAAGAAACCAGATTTAGCACCCAGTTCTTAGAAGTTATGGGTTTGAATGGTGTCTGAGAGTAAGCCCTGTCTGATCTTTAAATAGAAAGTGTACACCAAGTAGCCCCGTCTGACTCACCAGGGAGCTTCAGAGTTCAGGTACCAGGGAACCCATAGTCAACTCTGAAAGAGGCACTCAACTTGGAGGGCTGACTGCAGAGAAGTCTAGATGTTCAGGTATGTGTCTGTGTCTCAGGGTGCAGTGGGGATTGAGGGTGGGACCAGAGTTGGCTCACAAAGTGAATAGTTGAATGTAGGACTTCAGCCTCATGAGCACCTGATTGGATTCTGTTTTTTGTTTCAGCATTCTCTCTGTCAGATTGTTTTAATAACAGCATCGGAGCCTTGAAGGTGGCCTGAGACAGGACTCCCTGTGTGGTTCTGTGGCTGGGCATCTTTAAACTATGTTTATCTCCCCAAAGCCCTGTTTCTTTAAAACTGCCTTTGAGCCCCCCAGAGACCCTCAATTCTTGGTGCTTCTCTTTGAGCAATCAGATGGGTTACGACTGGGCAGGATGAGAGGAATGCTTTTGTGTCTGCACAGGTCTGTGCTGTTTCTTCCTCTGCTTTGGGGCTGGAGAATCACCCAGACCCTCCTGGCATCTGGGCGGTGTACAGGCTTCTTAACGACATTACAGGCATCTGGATTCTGGTTGGTTGCTGGGAATTCTGATGGGTTTACGAGTTATGTGATGGGCGGGGAGGCCATGTGCTAGTTTGGTTTGGTTTGGTTTTGGTTTGCTAGCGAGCGGAAAATCTGATGTGACACCTTAAAGGCCAGCCCACAAGTGGTAGCACCCGATCCTCATCTCTGCTCTCAGCCTCTATGGGAGGCACCCGGCCCTGCCGTTGCAGCTGGGCTTCCTCTGCCCTGAGGGCTTTCGTGTGAGCTCAGGGCAAAGCAAGTGTGTGTTCAGTTACCAAGCCCAAAAGTCAAAAGAACAGCCAGAGCCAAGCTGGCTTTTGAGGAGAGAGGCTAGCTCCTCCAGCCTGGCTGCATTTGCCTGAGGTAGATCGTGAGTGCTCTGCCCCAGCCTCTCCGCCCTCCTGTGTCCTTTCTCAGCGGCTGCTCTGAAGTGTAACTTCACGGAGTGGTGACTTGACTTGAAAGGAGCCGCAGGGGGCGTGAGAGCAGCTTGGAGAGGTGGGAGCCTGGGCTGCCGATGGCTCCAGCCTGTAAAAGTGTGGAAAGCTCATTCCAGGAAAATTGGAATAATCATCGCATTGGCTGGCTTTCAGGCGGTGAGTGGTTCTTTCTTTAATTTGACAGGAGCGCTGGGATTCAGGGAAGGGCGTGGTGGGAAGCCCGGTGGTTCAGACAGATCTCACGAAGCCAGTGAAGCTCCCAGGAGAAAGTCTGATTTATTTTTCCCTGGCCTGGCTTGCAGCATGGTGGAGTCCACCACCCAGGCTGTGCTGGGCAGGACAGGCCGCTCTGATGTGGGTCAGAGATTCAGGGACTCAGAACATCTGCCTTGGCCCCCGCCCAGCCCATGCCTAGCTTTGAAAAAGTCTGTTGGTGGTGTTGCATGATGACTTAAACTGCAGGAAGAGAGAAGCTCATGAACATTAAACTCTTCCCCAGTCTCTCTTGTGAGTTTCCTGAACACACACGTACTTATACATGCACATACATGCCCTTGCCCACATGTGCACATACACAAATGCACATATGCTTGCAGATACACACAGTCTCCCCACATGCACACTCACACAAATACATGTGCACATGCCATGCAGGCACACACATGCAACTCACAAGCTCACACCCACATGCACGCACACACAAATATGTTTTCCCTGCCTGCTAGCAGGGGTGTACCTACCATTTGGCATTCTTCTCATGCTAACATGATCCCATGTAAACGGTTCCCAGGATTGGTAAGATCAGACAGCTGTCCTTTTTATGCACTGCTTTACAGCTCAGTGTCTCACCTGAGTGAGACAACTGTCCCTGTCCACTTCTGGAAAGAGCTGCCTCTGTTCCCTCTTTTCCTCCCTGGTGCTCTGTTGCATGGTCTGGTGTGTTACAGAGATTGGCATGTTTGTGTTTGCAGGGGAGCCTCTGGGTGCTGGCTTTCTGTCCAGGGCTTCTGAGGGCCTCTAGCCCAAAGGGAAGGGATTCATCAGAGACTGATAAGCTTAAGGTGTGCTGAGCTGTAAGGCCGTGTGTGTGTTTGTGTGTGTGTGTGTGGGGGTGGGTGTATGTGTAGATGTGTAGGCATGTGTGTGTCCATGTGAGGTGTGTGATGTGTTTGCATATGCGTGTGTGGTGTGTGCATGTCGGGGGGTGTATATGTGAGTGTGTATGGTGTGTGCATATGGACATGTGTGTATTTATATGTGCATGTGTGGTATGTTGTGTGTGTGTGCGCATGTGTGTGGCATGTATATGTGCCTGTGTGTGCCTATGAGGTATGTGAGAGTGTGCAGTGAGTGTGAGTGTGGCATTTGTATTTGGGCATCTTTAACTTTCTGCATTCTGTTTCTCCCTGTTTTCTGCTTCAATTCCCAGAGCAGGGCTCAGCAAACTCCTTAACCCATGTCTGCACTGGGATCTTAAATCCGCTTCATAGACACTTTCCCAAGTCTCATGTGATTTAACAGTTTGCAGCCACCCTGGAAGTACTTGGCGTTGCTCCCATTTTACAGATAAGCAGACGGAGTCTCAGAGGGTTGAGTAGCCTGCCTGTGAAGGCAGAACCAGAACTTGGATCCCTGGCTCTTTCACTCCTTCACTCCCTCCCTCCCTCTCCCTCACTCATTAGTTCTACATGCAACTTGCTCTGCACCGGGCATGGCTGCTGGGCTCTTGGCCTGAAGACTATATTCAGCCCTTGTCCTTCAGTGGGTGCCCAGTGTGGGAGGAGGCCGAGGAGGTTGGGTGAGGAGAGCTGGGGGGTGCTCACTCTCCCTGCACTCCACGGCCACCCACCTTAGTTGTCTGAGAAGAGAAAAGGAAGGAATTAGAGAGAGGAAGGAGCAGGCAGCCTGGGGCTGAGCTGGAGGAGAGCCCCCTGCATCTGCCCTACCACTCACTTGCCCCAGGGCTTCCACCCAGAGTACATGAGGCCACTCTACACTGTGGAAAATCCAGGTCACTCTGATCCTGATCCACTGTTATTCTGCTATAGGAGCAGAGTGGCTCCCTTTCTTTTAAAAATTGCTACATCATATATCATCAGAAAGACAGTCTGCATCGTGGGGTCTATGTGTTTTAGGCTGAGGATTTCAGCATTGGTGGCTCAGGGTAGTAGGAGCAGCACTGCACATGAGGAGATATGTGCCTCAGTTTCTTCACCTGTAACACAGAGATAACACTGTCTACTTCATGTGTCTCACCACAGAGAACAGGTGTGACGTGCGTGGAGATGAACCACCTGTGTAGGCAGTGGCGAATGGTAGGCTGTTGTTAGAGACAAGGCATTCCCATAACTTACTCTTCAATGGGTCAGGAGCATTTATGCCCAGAGATGCACACAGAGAGCAGGAGGGGCACAGATGCAAGGCAGATGGAACGAAAGGGAAGCAATTGCTGCTTTTGGGTAGAGCGTAGAGGGGAGTTCTTATGTTAGTTTTGCAATTTTTCCGTAGCTTAGAGACTATATGAAAATGAAATATAGAAAAAAAAAGATTCATTCATTTAAGAGCTCTTCCTAAGAGGTTGACAGAATACTGATGTAACAAACAGCAGAGGGTGTGTACCTTAACGACCCATGAGAAGCCAAGTGAATAAAACGGAAGCTCCATCCTCATGGAAGCTGGAGACAGCTGGCCATCCCTGAAGGGGATAGGGAGCTCTGGGGAGGGGGGCAGGCGATGGAATCACACCAGCCAAACTCTCAAGAGTCAGGGCTCTCCCTAAACACCAGGCCTCGGAAGTCAGGCTCCTTCCCTGATCCCTGTTGGGGCTCCAGATTCTGGCTTGGATGACTTCCCCAGGGCCCTTGCCTGGTGGCCACAGCCTCTTCTTCCAGACCTCCAGGTGAGGGAAAGTTGTATCTTATGATGGTTTCCTGACTGGGTGCTGGTTTTGTTTGGTCCAACGTTTAGTTGCAGGTTTACCCAGTAGGTCAGCTTTGTGGCCCTCTCTGCTACCGTCGGCATCCTGAAAGCCCCTTTCAGATGAATGTTTAACCTCAAAACCTTGAGCAGCTGTTGACAGGGAGCACTAGACCTGGAGTCCGAGAGTCTGGGGTCCCAGCTCTGCCCCAGTGGACCTCTCTGAGACCTGACTGTCTCCCTGACAAAGCCAAGTTTGGTGGGAATGAATGAATGAAGGACTTGAACATGCTCTGTCACTCTGCAAATGGTAGGTGTGTCTTGGGAGAAGACAGGAGGGGGACAATTGCCAGCCTTAACTTGCTGTCTACTTTGTGCCTCAGTTTCCCCACCTTGTTGCCATAGTGAGAGGAATTTTCCTCATCAAGTCCCCATCACCTTTCTCTAAGCAAGACTATGCTCAGGGGCTGGAGGGGAGGAGAGAATGCAAGTTAGAAGACCTTGTCCCTGTCCCATCTGCCATCAGCCTAATTATAAGATCTTGGAGAATTCCATTGACCTCTCGGAGCCTCAGTTTCCTGGTGTGCACAGCAGAGTTAGCGATGGGTGCCCTCAGGAGAATGGGAAGGACAAATGGATGGTGTGTGCCCAGCACTTTGTTTCATGCCAGCGTCCTCACTTTTCCTGTCACCCTGTGCCCTTGTAAAGCACTTCACAGCTTTCTAGGCATGGGCACACCATTATCACAGCCTGTGCCTGTGAACAGGTTTGTCAAGCCTGTGCAGACAGGGAATGGGGAATGGGTAAATTTAAAACACTCCTTCTGCCTGACTTCATTTGCCTGCTGGGCCTGTGCTAATTGCATGGCTGAAGTCCCCTTTCCAGGACTCTAGGTTCCTGAGATGGAAAGGATCGGGACTGGGCTGCTCTAGGACCTTCCTAAGCTGGTAGGAAGAGTAAAACTTCGTAGTCATATAGGCTCGGGTTTGAGTCCTGGCTGTGTGATCCACAGAAGCTGCTTAATCCCATTGCACCTCAGTTTCCTACTGTGTGGAATGGGAGTGATGGTCCCCCCATGGGCGTTGTGCGAGAATTCAAGATTCCGTGCTTCTTGCCTGCCTCGTCACAGGAGTGTGTGAAGCGGATGATCGTCTTGCAGGGCTCTCCTCCAGTGTCAGATTGCTCTGTACCAGAGGCTGTCCTAGGATCAGGGCCAGGCCAACCACTGCTTTTCATGCTCCCAAATGTTTGGAGAGCCAGTGCGGTGTCTTAGCCAGCAGAGCTTTCTGTCAGGAGGTGTGATCATCTAGCCGTTTGTGCCCTGCCAGCCACCTGAATCCAGAGCCACTCCCTGGACTGAGCTTGCCTTCAGGGGAAGGTGGGCAGCAGAGTTATCCAGCCCGCGGGTCTCTCTCTGGCTGTCCTCCACCCTAGGAAGCACAACATGTGGTCAGCAGTGTGGATCATGGGGAGCACAGGGAAAAGATGAGCAGCTCCATATTTCATGGCTGGAACTTGGGTATGGCTGCAGTGCCAAGGAGGGGCCTTCCCTGGACCCAGAAAGAGCAGGGGCTGGAAGTTATGCTTGAGACACCAGCTGGCAGCTTCAACTTAGAGAAGAGCCGGCATGCCTGTCCCCCTCTGCTGCCTGCAGCCCTCTGCTCACCCTACTCAAGAGTTCAGCCTGTTGCTCCCTCCCAAGCAACAGTGGACACTCGAGGATCCCAGGTCGGACCTGATAGATGGGGACACTGACTCAGACAGACCCAGGGCAGCTTTCCTGAGTCACTTGGAATCACACTGAGCTGGGCCAGCTGGATAGGCTCCTGGGGGCAGAACGGAGTTCAACTCCCTCTCTCTGCTGGCCTCTTTTCCTGCATCCCCCCGTTTGCAGCTAGGAAGGGCTGAGCTGATGACTCGGTGATATCCCTTCCATGTGGCCCCAACATGAGTCACACGTCACGGCATTCTCTGGGTTGGGCAGATGCACGAAGGGGCACGTTGATGCGGGGCCCTTAGGGCTGCCCCCACAACTAGCCTGGTCTGAAGAACCGGTTGGTCCTGTGGGGTTATTTAGAAGGCATGGGGGGCAGGCCTAAGCTCCCCAGCTCCTCCTTGGAAGAGACCTGGCCTGTGTAAGCTGTTACTGCCTGGCTTGAGGAAGTGGCACACCGAGGAGCGTCCTGTCCCATAGGGAGCCCATCCCATGGGCATCTCTGCTCCTCAGGGCAGCCAGTGGAGCTGGGAGGGGGGACGACGCCTGCTTCCCAGACTCAGCGCGTGTCATGTTCCTCTGGGCTGCCCGGCCTGGGTGTTCTAGGAGGCCTCTGTCCAGTGGGACAGACCTTCCCTGATGCCCACACCAACATGAATGCCTGCCACGAGGCCCTGAGGGTGCTGATGACAGCAGCTGTGACAGCGGTGCCATTGCCCACACGGTCCTGGGGCCCTTGGATATGGTCCAGCTCAAACCCCTTCACTATAGCTGGGATACTAAGGCCCACACAGGCCAGGGACCTGCTCCAGCTCCCAGGCCCTTGTTACCACCACTTGATGTGATCTTCTGTTTGCAGTCTGATAGCTTTCAGGGCCCAGTCCTGCTCCCCACAGTGGACATGGGCTTAGGGCATGATTTAAGCCCCAAGAGTAGTGAACAGAGCTGGGCTAGGGGCCAGGGCATGGCGACTTCTTGCCCTAGGCTCAAGGCTAGTAGAACCTCTGGACTCATCTGTCCCTGGGCTGTATCTACCAGCAGACTCTCCTGCCTGGGTCTTGCCACCTTGGGGACTCTTAGCTCCTTGCCAGTCACTCAGTGAGCCCCTGCTTGTCATGTGAGCCCCGGGTGCAGAGCCCCACTGCTGGGCAGCTTCCTGAGTGCATTGCATCTGGCTTTTCACTGTCACCTTGGGAAACAGTCAGGGCAGATGGACGAGAATCTGTTCCAGGAAGGGTCCTGGAAGTTGGGTCACCTGCTCAAGGTCAGACAACTGTTCTGGGACAGAGTTTGGAATTAAAATCTTTTATCTAACAAATATTTGCTGGGTACCTACCTTTATTAAGCAACTGCTGTGGCCGAGCCCTGGGGACACAACTTTGAACAAGGCTCGGGCCCTGAGCTCCAAAGCAAACATGCGGCTACAGTACAGTCTGATAAACGCCGAAAGGAAAGTGGGCGCAAGGTGCCCAGGGAGCTGACTCAGCCCACGGGGCTTGGGAAGGCTTCCAGGGGGCCTGGAAGGCGAGGAAGCTTCACTTGGGGGAAGGGCTCTTTGAGCACAGACGACTCTGGCCATCTGATTCCAGGCCTATAGGGACCCCAGCAAGCCCAGGAGAGGTGTGGACTCTGGCCTTGGCTTTGCTACGTGGCCTGCAGCAATCCCTGTCCTGTCTCCAGTCTCTCCATCTGTCTGCAGGGGAGATTGTACCAGGCCCTGTGTTTCATTCTCTGGAGCGCTTCCTGATAACCTCAGGAGATGTGTTTAAAACGCAGGTTTTGGGGCCTCTCACACAGAGGTTCTGATTTAGCAGGTCTAGGAATCTGCATTTTTTTCCTTTTTTTTTTTTTTTTTTTTTAGAGAGTGGGTCTTACTCTGTTGTCCAGGCTGGAGTGCAGTGGTGCAGTCATAGCTCACTGCAGCCTCCTGGGCTCAAGCCATCCTCCTGCCTCAATCCCCTGAGTAGCTGGTTCTACAGGCACAATCCACCACTTCTGGCTGATTTTTAATTTTTTTGTATAGATGGGGTCTCACCATGTTGCCCAGGCTAGTCTCAAACTCCTGGTCTCAAGCAATCCTCCCACCTCAGCTTTCCAAAGTGCTGGGATTATAGGTGTGAGCCACTGTCCCTGGCCCTGGAATCTGCATTTTAAACAAGCTCACTGGGTGTTTCTAAAGCAGCTCATCCCTGTACTTCAGTTTGAGAAAAGCTGGACTTAACCATCTTGGCTCTGACATTATCAGTCCTACAATGGTCCTGACCATGTCCCTTGTGGGCAGAGCCTATGGTATTGGGATGGTGGAGGTGCCTGGGGTTCGCAAGTGCTGGAGCTCTCTGAGATTCCAAACTCTGCAGAATCTCAGAGAAACCCTTGTTCTTAGTCCTAAAGCTTCCAAAAGTCTTGGCCAACTCCCTCAGCTCCCCATTATGGGAGTGTCTCCAAAAGTGGAGACACGTAGGGGATGCTGAGCCCCTTGGGGATAGGGGGCTGTTAAGTATTTCTCAGATCTCGCTTCAAGCATTTCTGATTAGAAAGACCTGCAGTCCCTGCGTTAGTTCTTAAGGCTGTCTGCTTAGGGCTGGTGTGCCCAAGGATTATTTTTATTTATTTATTATTATTTTTTTTTGGAGATGGAGTCTTGCTCTGTCGCCTATGCTGGAGTGCAGTGATGCAATCTTGGCTCACTGCAAGCTCCACCTCCTAGGTTCACGCCATTCTCCTGCCTCAGCCTCCCAAGTAGCCACCGCGCCCGGCTAATTTTTTATATTTCTAGTAGAGACGGGGTTTCACCGTGTTAGCCAGGATGGTCTCAATCTCCTGACCTCATGATCCGCCTGCCTTGGCCTCCCAAAGTGCTGGGATTACAGGCATGAGCCACCGTGCCCGGCTGTGCCCGTGGATTTTTAGCAAAGCTGAGCTGGCCTGACCTGACGTGGGGGCCTAGAAAAAGCTGTTCAGGTACCATGTGGGGAGGTGGAGAAAGTGGAGAGGCTGGGCAGGGGGAGGCCAGTGCACTTTGAGCCACATGACTACTTCCCCTCAAGTGTCTTAAGAGCCTAGATGCAGACAGGCTTCTCACCATTGGCTCCTCGCATGCCCTGAGCTAGTTGGGCTGCAGCCCTGCTAACAGCCTGGTGACAGGATGGCTCAGTCCTGCCCAGATGGTAGTGTCACCCTCCTGTGTCTGGAATTGGTGGGTTCTTGGTCTCACTGACTTCAAGAATGAAGCCGCAGACCCTCACGGTGAGTGTTAACAGTTCTTAAAGGCGGCGTGTCCGGAGTTTTTTCCTTCTGATGTTCAGATGTGTTCAGAGTTTCTTCCTTCTGGTGGGTTCGTGGTCTCGCTGGCTCAGGAGTGAAGCTGCAGACCTTCACGGTGAGTGTTACAGCTCTTAAGGCGGCGCATCTGGAGTTGTTCGTTCCTCCCGGTGGGCTTGTGGTCTCGCTGGCTTCGGGAGTGAAGCTGCAGACCTTCGCAGTGAGTGAAGCTGCAGACCTTCGCAGTGAGTGTTACAGCTCATAAATGCAGTCTGGACCCAAAGAGTGAGCAGTAGCAAGATTTACTGCAAAGAGCGAAAGAACAAAGCTTCCACAGTGTGGAAGGGGACTCAAGCGGGTTGCCACTGCTGGCTCCGGCAGCCTGCTTTTATTCTATCTGGCCCCACCCACATCCTGCTAATTGGTAGAGCCGAGTGGTCTGTTTTGACAGGGCGCGGATTGGTGCGTTTACAATCCCTGAGCTAGACATAAAGGTTCTCCACGTCCCCATCAGATCAGTTAGATACAGAGTATGGACACAAAGGTTCTCCAAGGCCCCACCAGAGCAGCTAGATACAGAGTGTTGATTGGTGCACTCACAAACCCTGAGCTAGATACAGGGTGCTGATTGGTGTGTTTATAAACCTTGAGCTAGATACAGAGTGCTGATTGGTGTATTTACTATCCTTGAGCTAGACATAAAGGTTCTCCAAGGCCCCACCAGAGCAGCTAGATACAGAGTGTCAATTGGTGCATTCACAGACCCTCAGCTAGACACAGGGTGCTGATTGGTGTGTTTACAAACCTTGAGCTAGATACGGAGTGCTGATTGGTGTATTTACAATCCCTGAGCTAGACATAAAAGTTTTCCAAGGTCCCACCAGAGCAGCTAGATACAGAGTGTTGATTGGTGCACTCACAAACCCTGAGCTAGACACAGGGTGCTGATTGGTGTGTTTGCAAACCTTGAGCTAGATACAGAGTGCTGATTGGTGTATTTACAATCCTTGAGCTAGACATAAAGGTTCTCCAAGGCCCCACCAGAGTAGCTAGATGCAGAGTGTCGATTCATGCATTCACAGACCCTGAGCTAGACACCGGGTGCTGATTGGTGTATTTACAATCCCTGAGCTAGACATAAAGGTTCTCCACATCTCCACCAGACTCAGGAGCCCAGCTGGCTTCACCCAGTGGATCCCGCACCGAGGCTGCAGGTGGAGCTGCCTGCCAGTCCCGCGCTGTGCGCTTGCACTCCTCAGCCCTTGGGTGGTCGATGGGACTGGGCGCCGTGGAGCAGGGGGTGGTGCTCGTCGGGGAGGCTCAGGCCGCACAGGAGCCCATGGAGGGGGTGGGAGGCTCAGGCATGGCGGGCTGCAGGTCCCGAGCCCTGCCTCGTGGGAAGGCAGCTAAGGCCCGGTGAGAAATCGAGTGCAGCGCCGGTGGGCTGGCACTGCTGGGGGACCCAGTACACCCTCCGCAGCCGCTGGCCTGGGTGCCAAGCCCCTCATTGCCCGGGGCCAGCAGGGCCTGCCGGCTGCTCTGAGTGCAGGGCCCGCCAAGGCCACGCCCACCCGGAACTCCAGCTGGCCCTCAAGTGCCTTGCGCAGCCCCGGTTCCCGCTCGTGCCTCTCCCTCCACACCTCCCCGCAAGCCGAGGGAGCTGGCTCCCGCCTTGGCCAGCCCAGAAAGGGGCTCCCACAGTGCAGCGGTGGGCTGAAGGGCTCCTCAAGTGCCGCCAAAGTGGGAGCCCAGGCAGAGGAGGTGCTGAGAGCAAGCGAGGGCTGTGAGGACTGCCAGCACGCTGTCACCTCTCACTCCCAGCCAGGAGACCCGTTGGCTGTTCTCCTGCAGGGTGCCTGGAGCAGGGGACACTAGCTGACCTATATGTGGTCAGCTCAGAGTATGTCCTGTTTCCCAATGCCACAAACCCAATATACTAGTTTCCTGGAGCTGCCGTCACAAATGACCACAAACTGCATGGCCTAAACAGCAGAAATTTATTCTCTCACAGTTCTGGAGGCCAGAAGTCTCAGATCAAGGTGTCAGCAGGGCCACACTCCCTCTGAAAGCTCCAAGGAGAATCCTTCCTTGCCTCTTGCAGCTTCTGGTGGCCCCAAGTGTTCCCTGGCTTGTGGCTGCATCACTGCAGTCTCTGCCTCTGCCTTCACATGGCCTTCTCCTCTGTGTCTCCTGTGTCCTCTCCTCTTCTTCTTTTCTTTTTTACTTTTTTTTTTTTGTGTATGTGTGTATGAGATGGAGTTTCGCTCTTGTCTCCCAGGCTGGAGTGCAGTGGCACTATCTCGGCTCACTGCAACCTCTGCCTCCTGGGTTCAAGCAATTCTCCTGCCTCAGCCTCCCGAGTAGCTGGGATTACAGGCATGTGCCACCATGTCCAGCTAACTTTTGTATTTTTGGTAGAGACGGGGTTTCACCATGTTGCCCATGCTGGTCTCGAACTCCTGACCTCAGGTGTTCCACCCACCTTGGTTCCCAAAGTGCTGGGATTAAAGGCGTGAGCCACCATGCATGGCCATGGCTATAGACTCTCTCCTCTTCTTATAAGAACACCAGTCATTGGGTTTTGAGCCCATCCTCAATCCAGTATGATTTCATCTAGAAATCCTTCACTAATCATATCCACAAATACCCTATTTCCAAATAAGGTCACATTCTGAGGCTCTAGTTAGATGTGAATTTGGGGAGAGGGCTGCAGTATTCAACCCCTTGCATCCAGCAGGCAGAATGTCACCAGATAAAGGGCAAACCTACTGCACTGGCCAAGGAGTGTGGCCTGGCAGCGGGTTCCAGGAAACACACCCAGGGCTTTTAGCAGCCTCAGGCCCTGTCATCGGCAAGGGCGACTTTGCCTCCATGAGTAGAATCAGAGAGCCCAGAGCAGCGGAGGGGGCCCAGTGGGCAGCCACTGTGGAGAGGGTGTACTAGTCAGACACGTATTTTAAGGTGTCCTGGAGGAGAAAGGCTGCATGTGGCTCCAAAAAGTCAATCAAGACCCCAGGTTGAGTCCCAGGGGGGCAAACTCAGTTCAGTATAGGAACTTTCTATAATAGCAATACCTTGTAGCCCATCCCAGGGGGTGGTTAAGCCCCTCTCACAGGGTGGGCATTGCAGAGAGGAGTCTGTCTGTCTCCCAGCTCTCAGTCTGTGCTTGTCTCAGAGGTTCATGCCCCCACCCCCAACAGCTGTGGAGTGAGGTCAGGGACTCACTCCACAAAGGCAGTGGAGATGATGGTGGCATACATAGCCAGACCCCTGTTTTTGCTCCTGGCTGGCTCATGAGTTTGCGGGTTGTGGGGAGTACCCACAATGCTTAGGGCATCTACAGTGACGGCCCCTCACCCTCTGCCCCTGCCTGCACCAGCCCACTCCGTGTGTTTCCCAGCTGGGTCTTCTCTACCCCTCGTCAGGCCCTCCCCTCGCTCGATCTTGACACTTGGCCTCCTTCCTGACCAGGCTGTCTGCCTGCGTCCAGCCCTGGCTCCCTGAGCTCCTCTCGGATACATCACTGGGCACATGGTGGAGTGGCCATCTCAACACTTGGCACCTGCAAGAGCTTTCATCTCCTTTCCCTGGCCCATGGCAGATGAGACGCACTGACACCTCAGCTGTGAAGGTGACACTGGTCTACACACACACACACACACACACACACACACACATACAGGGCTGGATACAACAAGGGACAAGGCTTAGGCCTGCTGCAGACCTTGGGCAAGTCTCTGCCCCATGTCTCCAGCGGCTAATGAAAGACAATCTTGCTCTGGGAAGCACTTCCTGCATCTGACTTCTAGAAGTCTCTGCTGTCCAGGATGACAGAGGGTGCCTCTGAATGCAGGAAGTGCTGAGTGTCGCCAGTACCAGTGCCCCTGTGGCTGCCTGACCACCATCCATTCCTTCCCATCCTCCTGCTCTGAGAGAACCAACAGACCACCTTGGGGATGATGTCCCCTAAGGCTCCCAGGCCAGCCCAAGGTGCCTGTTGGGGAGCTGCCTCCTCATCCTCACACCCACAGGCTTTACATACAATTAATCATTTAAAATGAACAGCCCTTCTGAGCCTGCTGGCCTCCTGCAAGTCTCACACCAACTTGCCAAAATCCTTTCCCTTTTCTGGGCCCCTTGCTTTTACCCGTCAAAAAGACATAATCTGCTGGGACAAGGTGTGTCAGCTGCTCCCACAGAGCCTGGTGCCTTGGAAATGCCCCATAAATGGTTGTTCCTGTCCTGCATCCTCCTGCCTCTCCTGCCAGCCCCGTTGGTTCCCCATTGACTCCGTCTCCAGTGTCTGCTGTGCACTTGCTCTGGGCAGAGCCCTGTGCGCTGTCCCTGGCACCAGGTGGCTCTCACGCTGCCCCTGCAAAGCAGCAGCTAGGGATGAGCTGAGTCCTGCTGCCTGCCCCATGACAGTGACTGGAGGGCTATGGGGAACCCTGGATGCCATCAGGGACCTCTTCACCCTTTCCTCTGGTTTTGTGGATGCTCTCAGAAAGCCTTCTGGGTGGCCCCTTGAGCTTGACCTCACAGACCGATGAGGCAGCTGCTCCAGGCTCAGCACTGCAGTTACACAAGGATGGACAGGGCCTTGTGCAGCCGTCCAGGGGCCTCCAGCTGCTGTGGCAAGTGCCTGCAGAATGGGGGCTGTAGCTCAGCTGTCCCACTGGGAGACTCTGAGCAAGGCTCTGAAGGGTGAGCAGGGCATGGCAGGCCCAGGAGGACATCTCAGGTGCCCAGTGCCTCACTGTCACCTCATTTAATCCCACTCAACCCTCCAAGGTGGGTGGTGGTCCACAAATGGGTACACTGAGGCCTGGAGCAGGTAAAGGACTTGCTCAAAGACAAGGCTTGAATGTGAACGTGGTCTGGCCCCAGAGTTAGTCACTCCCTGTGTCCTGCTGCTTCTGATTCATTGTGTTGTTTGTTTCCCACTAGCTTTTTTTTTGCAGGGTGAGGGTGTTGTGCTTACCCCCACAACCTTCCCTGTTGGATTTGGGGCTGTTCAGTGCCTCCTCACTTCCCACCCTGTTGACACAGGGATGTTGCTGGGCTTGTTTTGTTTTTGACCCAGTCAGCCTGGCAGGGAAGTGGCGGGCTGTGTGCAGAGCTTCCCGAAATAGCCCCAGGCTCCCCGCCAAAGATAGAGGAGCCAGACTGTGCGCGATGGGCTTGGGCCAGTTGAAAGATGACTCGGTTCCCTACTCCCCTCAGCTCCCCTGCACTGTGCCACCCCCCAGCCCAGGTCTTGACGCTCCTGCACATACCTGTGCCCCGTGGTGGCTGAGAGGCTCCTGTGGGCTGCAGGCCTTGGGGTGCTGGTTGGGATCGGTTTGGTGTCACCCTGGGCCCAGAATGAGGAGTTCTCATCCCTTCCCTGCTACTGACTTGCCCGACGACCTTGACCAAGTCCCTGTCGCTCTCTTGGCTTCCATTTTCCAATTTGGAATGGGGAAAGTGCGCCTGTCTGCCTGCTGGCAGCGTTGCTGGGAGGGTCAAAACAGTGAGCAACGGTCCCAACCCTGGGAAGGCTGGCAATAATGCATAGTGACAAAATGATATCAATGAGTTGTTTCTCCTAGTCCTGACTATTTTGAGTGTGGGGATACAGTTCTTTAGCAGGGCTGATCCCCAGCATCACCATCACCATCATCATTATAGTAATAATAGCAGCTGCTGCTGTTGCTTGGGTGTTGTGTGCTGGGTGCTTTACATTCATTGTCTGTAATTATTCCCCTTACTACCCTATGAGGTGTGTGTGGTATTGGACCTAGTCTTATAAAATGAAGAACTAAGGCTCAGAGAGTTTAAGTAACTTCCCTAAGACCAAGTGAGGGATGGAGCTGTGATCAGAGCACCGTTCTGACGTCAAAGCCTGAGTTCTGCCTGCAATGCTGTGACCCCTCCTCCAGGGGTCCCTGCTCTAGGCTTTTCCCTCCAGACCTGGAGCCTGGTCTCTTGGGGGCTGCTCTTGGCAGCCAGAGCATCCAGTAGGTCTCATGTGCATTCTGACGAGAGAGCCCTGGTATAGGACAGAGACCCACAAGGGGCTCTGCCTCAAAAGAGAGCCCTGGGGGAGAGGGAGACGTTTCTGGGACTGAAGGGGCCACTTATTTTAGCCTCCTCTTTTTTTTTTTTTTTGAGAAGGAGTCTCGCTCTTTCACCCAGGCTGGAGTGCAGTGGCGCGATCTCGGCTCACTGCAGGCTCCGCCCCCCGGGGTTCACGCCATTCTCCTGCCTCATCCTCCCACGTAGCTGGGACTACAGGCGCCCGCCACCTCGCCCAGCTAATTTTTTGTGGTTTTAGTAGAGACGGGGTTTCACCGTGTTAGCCAGGATGGTCTCGATCTCCTGACCTCGTGATCCGCCCGCCTCGGCCTCCCAAAGTGCTGGGATTACAGGCGTGAGCCACCGCGCCCGGCCTAGCCCCCTCTTTTAAATATTATGCATTTAAGCAATGTCACAGAACAGAGTCAGCAAGCACTTCCTAAGCACCAGCTGTGTGCCAAGCCCTGGGGGCTCCTGTGTGCCCCTCACCAAGCCCAAGAGGCCTGTATCACTCAGACTTTGCAGGTGAAGAAATGCAGCCCAGCCAGGGGCGCAGGCCACCTGCCCAAGGCCACCTATCTAAGGCCACCAGCTGGGCAGTGGCAGTGCTGGTACCAGAGCCAGGTCTGCTTGGCATACCTGCCCCTCCTCCACACTGCAGAGATGAGGAAGCTCTCAACCACCAAGCCCTGCCATGTTCCTCATTCCTGCCTACCCTTGCTTGCCCAGGCACAGGCTTGGAATCACAGGCCTTGCCCTGAGCAGGGGTCAGCGGGCCCTGGGGCAACACAGGTTCCATCAGCAGAGCTGGGCTCTGCGTCCTTGTGGATCTATGTGCCCGCAGGCCTGTGTTATAAATATATTTATAGGCATTGCTGTTTGTGTGTGTGTGCACATTTGCTTTCGTATGTGACTCATCTCTTTGGACTGTGTTCCCCAAGGTCACAGGGCCTGGTGAGTTTTAGAGGCAGAGCACATGTAACCCCTCATCTGTCCTGCATTGGTAGTGGGATGAAGCAGGGGTGATGTGCAGTTGGTTCACACCGATATGTGGTGAAAACATTGATGTGCAGATCCACAATTCCTTATCCTCAATTCCAAAATCCAGCACACTGAAAACCAGACACTTTTTTGTAACTCATTTGGCAGCAAAATTTTGCCTGAACTGAGGTGAGGCTATTTATAGTCCAAGTGAGGCTATTTATAGCCTTTATGTATTCTATATTCATGTCTTTCACTGCAGAGAGTTCAGCGTATTTGTTTATTGGATGCTGCTGAGATAGGCAGCTTTACCTGTCTAAAGTTCAGGATATTCTGGAATCCTAGATACATCTAGCCCCAAGAGCAAGAGTGCTGTACCTTTTTTTTGCTGGTTGTAAATAGCCTCTGCCCCTGCCCCGTCCCCCTTAGTGTCCCTTCCCTGGGATTCCTGGAGCTAAGTGGGCAATGCTGTCCACAGGTGCCTCCAGGATTCCCCCAGCCCCACAGCCAGCAGCAGTGCCCAGCGGCTAGATATTTTTAGTATTCCTGTGGGTGATAGAACACATCTTGGTTGCCAGGCATAGGGTTCTCCATACTGCCTAACCCCCTCACTGGATGTATTACCACCTCCCTTTACAGATGAGTAAACCAAGGCTCAGTTGCAAGTACCAGATCTAAGGATGGAGAGATGAGAAGTGCAGGCGCTGGACCCCAAACTTTCCCTTCCACCTGGCTGCCTGTCTGGGAGGGAGTCTGGGGACTCAGGAACCTGTCTCCCTGGATTTGTTGAAATGGGAGGCAGCAAGCGTCAGGGTCCCAGGTGCACCGGAGGGGAGCAGACAGATGCAAGCCAGGCTGCTGTACTTGGCAGGGAGGAGGAGGAGGAGGAGCAGGGGCACCTCAGTTGCTGCAGGGCCTCCCTAGGAACCTACCACCTACCTCTACACCGTAGTTCCTGCTTCTCAGAGAGTCCCTTTGTTAGAACACCTGTGCCTTCCTCCACACCCAACTCCATCTCTTCCCAGCAGCGAGCACTCATAGCTGCTCCGGCTCTTGGGTCTTTCCTCCAGAACTCTCTGAAGCCACTGGCACACAGGGAGATGGCATAACTTTGTCCAAACTCTGTCGGCAGCTGTTCTTAGAGACCCTGCTAGCAGCCACCTTCCCCCCACAACCTTCAGAAGCTCCCTTGGATGCAGGAGCTTTGTCAGGGCCTGAAAGCCCCAGGCTTCCTCCTTTTTCTGACTCCCCAGTGTACAAGTTCTTTCCCATTTCCTGTGAGACGCATCATCTTGTGATGACCAGTGACTCCCACCATCCACCACATTGACCCTGGCTCAGAAGCCTTTGGTCTGAGAAGCTTCTTGCCCACTGGGACGCCTCCTATCCACCCTGCCCAAGCCCTGCCTGACGTGCTGTAGTGCAGTGAGAGGGCCTGCTCTTGGACAGTGGAGAGATCTGGGACAGGGTTATGGCTGTAGTGGTTAACCATCCTTGGATGGTAGGCACGTCAGCAGACCTCTCCAGAGCTTGTTTCCTGTTTCCTCATCTGCAGAGTGGGCTTAGGGTTGGCTGCCCTCACAGAGCTGTTGATGAGGATTGGCCTTAGGGCAGGCACCCTGCATAGACCATGCCTTGTCATGAGCCCTGATATCCTTCCCCCATTCCACTAGCAGGGCCTTTCTTCCTGTATACCCCTTAAGGGGTCAGAAAGTTTCTCAGAGCTGCCATGAGTGTAAAGAAGTCAACTGTGACCTGTTGTGAAGAACTTTGGTTTAGAGGCAGAGGCTCTGGGCTCCAGTCGCAGCCCTGCCCTATGTAGATGATGGATGGATGTATGGGTGGATGGATGCATGGGTGGATGAATGCATGGGTGGATGGATCAGTGGATGCATGCATGAGTGAATGGCTCAGTAGCTACATGGGTAGATGGATAGGTGGATGCATGGGTGAAGGGATGCATGGGGAGATGCGAGTAGGGATGCATAGGTGGAAGGATGAGTAGATCAACTCTCTGCCCTTTTCTGGGCCTTAATTTTTCCATCTACCCAATGATAGGGTTGGATTGCAAGTTCTTCAGTTTCTGAGGTTTGTGACCCCACCTATGTCAACCTGGCACCCTTAAGGACTGCTGCCCCCTTAGGTGGTGACCTATAAGGAGGACCATGCCTATACCCAGGGACCCTGGAACCCTCTCTGAGCTCCACCTTCCACCCTGCCTTGGACCTTCCCAGCTCTGACCTGGTACCCTCCTTGCAGCCTCTGCGCTCCTCGTCCCTTTCCAATAGGGGTGCAGTTTTCTTCTGGCTCTTTTGTTGACAGAATCGCTTGTTTGTTTGTGGTGGTGGGGTCTATATATCCTGTGTGCAGTCACTTCCCTCCGGGCCACTCTGCATTCATGCAGGATGAGCTGCTGAGTGAGCCTTGGGTGGAAGTGTCAGACGCTGGGGGCTTGGCAGAGGGACTGTCACAGGGTCAGGGTGGCTTTACTGCCAAGGTGGCTCTTGAGTTAGGTCAGGAGCTAGGTCAACTCAGTAGGTCAGGATTTCCCGGTGGAGGTGGAGACCCAGGTGATGGCACCCAGACGGGCTGGGTCCCCACGGGTGAGGGTGTCAGTTCACCAGCCTGTGCAAAGACTTCCAGTGCCAAGGCAAGGAGCTCGGGGTGCTTTGGTGAACGAAGGTGAATTCTTGAAGGGTTTTAACCAGGAGGTGACGCAGTCAAGTTCCTTCTCCTGCAGTATGCTGGAGCATCTTTGGTTAAAAATAAAAAAATAAAGGTCAACACGGAAAACTCACCCTTGATTTGTGCTCTGAGCCCTTGGGGCCTGGGGGTTGATAAAAAGAGCCAGGATGCTAGCTTGCAGAAAAGGGAGCACTGCCAGGACTTGGAGAAAAAAAAGGAACCTGATACTTGGAGTTCTGCCTGACCTTTCTTTCCTCGTCTCTTTTTAGGTGAAATTCAGTAAGCTTAAACATGTTAAAAGTGCACAATTCAGTGGCATATAGTATGCTTACAAGATTGTGCAGAGCCACCACCTTTATCTAGTTCTAACACATTTCCATCACCCTGAAAGGAACCCCTGTCCCTGTTAAGCAGTCACTTCCCATTCCTCCCTCCCCACAGCTCCTGGCCACCATCTGTCTGCATCCTAGCTCTATGGATTTGTCTATTCTGGATGTTTCATAGCCACAGAATCAGGCATACATCAGACTCTGGGCCGTTTCTTAGGCTCTGCCTTGTCCCTGCTGTGTTACAAGCTCACCATTTATTTCCTGCTCTATGGCCCTCAAGCCAGTCCTGTGTGCAGCCTGAGTGGAGCTCCCAGCCTCCCACTGTCCAAGAGAGAAGCTCAGATGGTATGAAAACGAATCAGTCAAGCTTGTTCTGGGGGAGAAGTGGGCCTCCACCCTTCTGGGGGCATTAGTGGGTGTGTGTGGCCAGGTGCTAAAGGGCCAGAATGTGGTAAAGCTGGGACAGTACTCATGACTGCAGAGAGTACAGACCCAGCCCTGGAAGTGAAGTCACAGAGCCTATTGGGCATCTGGCTTCCCAGGCAGGTTCCTCCCTGACCTTCTCTGGGCCCTCTGCCCCGCATCCGAGACCTTTTACCAAATTCAGGCTAAGTGGCTCAGTGCTGCTACGGAAAGGGGCAGGGGTTGAGCTGCACAGGAGGTGGCTGGTTGACTCACTGCTCTCCATATGGCCCTTGGAAGAGCCCCCAGAAAAGGTCCCATGCTTGTGAGCTCCTCCTCTCTGACTGTTTGGAAACACACGGGCTCTTCAGCCTGTGATGTCCTTGGTTGGCCTTCTCCCTGCCTGGTTCTCTCCCTGCCCAGATGCTGACCTCTGCCCCCACAGCTGTGCCTCCCCTAAGTACTTATGGAGAGCTGTAGAGCACCTCGCTGTGGGCTTGGCCCTGAAGATGCAGAAATGAAGCAGATGCGGGTGCTGTCCTGAGCTTCATGGTTTGGGGACAGACAGTGGGAATGGGGTGTGGCGGGAGCTGGGGCTGAGATGCTCTCAGTGCACCTGGGCACTCAGCTTTGCCCAGAGTAGTCTCGGAGGGTTTCTCAGAGTGAGTGCTATGTAAGCTGATTCTTAATAGACACTTCGGGAATTTTCCAGGTGGACCCCATGGGAAAGGGCTTTTTCCACAAAAGAACCAGCAGGTGTGAGCTTGAGCACTTGAGCAAATGCCTCAGGCAACAGTTACCAGCTTCTGCAGCGCTTGGGGCCGAGGTGTAAGAGGCAGGTGCTGCTCTTGAGGGCTTTGGAGCTGAGGACCGCAAACAGGGAACAGCAAGAATGACAGCAGGGAACAGCAGGTAGTTGGGAACAGCAAGAATGGTGGAGTGAGAGAGGCCCTGGAGAGGTTGTGGGTGGAGCACAATGGCTTCCAGTGACATTCTGGAGAGCTGGCAAACATGGTTGCATCTGCATTGGGAAGATGTCCTCTAATGGTTTCTAGAAGGAGGATTTCAGAGGAACCAAACTGGAAACATAGAGACCAATTAGAAGGCTGTCTCTGACACCCAGGGAGTGCTGGTGAGGGCCAGAATCAAAAGGGATGGAGGCAGAAGGCAAATTAGAAAGAGACATAGCAGGTGTTCTTCCCATGGCTCAGCCATGGGTGACTTGGAATTCTCGGGGAGGGGACCCCGTGGTGGCATTGGAGACAGAGACCTGGTATACACCCTGACTTCCTCCCTGGCACCCTACAACCTTGGCTGAATTGTCTGATCTCACCTGGCCTTGGTTTATCCTTCCGACAAAATGCCCAAAAAGAAGAAGCGAAGAACGTGGGTTCGTAAGTACTTTGAAGAGTAAAAGGTCAGGGGATGAAGGCATAGTTTATTTTTTGCTGCCTAGTGGCCCAGAGAGGAGGTAGCACCTGTCAGGTGTACAGGAGGGGTCCCCGGGACTTGGGGCCCAGCTGGCACAGAGGGTCACATTTCAACCTCTGGATCCCTTTGGTCTGCAAAAGAGTTCCAGTTCCCCTCTCCAACTCTGAGAGCAGCTGCACCTGATTCCCCCAGGGCCTTGGCTGTACCTCCTCCTCTGTGGTTAATAATTCAGGACAAGCCAGATGGCTCTGCTTTCCCCTCCTTCTCTCCCATAGCCTCCTAGGGCTTGTTCCTCAACTAGGGGTGGGCGTCGGGGTGGGGAGCCCAGGAGGCTCAGCCGCTTGTAACTCAGATGAACCGTCACCACCAGAGCCTACAGCCTCTGTGCACCCTGGGGCTTCAGGTTCTGGCCGGGCGCCCCAGCTTCAGAGTCCATAGGCCCATTGCCTGGGGAAGTGGAGAGAGCCCTTAGAAACCACAGGTCCTGCCTCCCGCCCAGCTCTGATTTCAGATGCGGTCTTGTCTAGGGCACTTTGTAAATACTTGTAGGGTGAGGAGACCAATGGTACTATTTGCACTCTCAGAAACATTCTTTCCTTAGTGAACTGCCACCTCCTGGGTCTGCAAAGTCCTGCAGGGATCTGCAGGGTGTCCCCATTCTCTGTGATTCGTAGCACCCATCTTGATAGGATCTTGGGCACAGGACCCCTGATTGGGCTGGGTATGGAGAGAGCCAGGCCCTGAGGCTATCCCAGCCCCTGGCCCGGGGTGTCCTGGGAGAGGACAGGGACAGTGTCCATTGTCACCCAGTGCAGGGAGAGCCTTTCTTTGTCAACCCAGGAGGGCTTGTTAGAAGAAGAGGGCCGGGCAGCTCAGCTCTTTCCCTCTTCGTGTCCGGCAGCAGGAGGCCACTCCTGGCTCTGGGCCTCCTGGAGTTGGCAAGAGCTGCTGACCAAGAACCTGACCCAGGCCCATGAAGGCAGTGTCCAGGGCGAGCCAGCACAGTGGCTGTCCACATACCTGTATGCTAAGGTGAAGCTGCCGCAGTGAGAAGCTGGTGCAGAACATTTTGGGGCAGCTCTAAATAGAAAAGGATTTTGTCTCCCAGGCAACGTGGACATGAGACATAAGCCTACACGCCTCCATGTAGGCTCCCAGACTGCCTGAAAGCTCTGGCTAAGTTCTCCAGAGCGCTCAGGTGATAGCTCTTCTTCTCAGACGAGTACATTGAGGCCACTGTCTTGCCAGACATGTAAGTGGCCAAGCTTGGCCTGACGCTGCAGTCACTTTCCACTGACCTGCAGCTGTGACTCATCACCACTGCCTTGACCTCAGGGCCAGAGCCTGGAACTCAAGCTGCAGGGCCCCTAAGAGTGAACTTAAGGAAGCCCAGCTGGGCTTGGGACTGGGCAGCGTTCTAGGATCCAGGTGGAGCAGAGGTGAGATTAACACCACAGGAAAGAACCCCAGGGAGAGGCGGAGGCAGGACATTGGCTGGTGGGGTGTGAACACATCATAAAAAGGTGCCACTGTATTTCTTTTCATCGTGCTTTCACTAATATCTTGCAAGTGTGTGTGTGTGTGTGTCTTCAAACTATCATATTAGTATATTGGGGATGCTTTTATGGAGGGGGCTTGTGGGGAGTCACCGTTCCCTCTGCCCTGTGTGCTTCTGCTGGGGAAGGGAGCAAGATGTGGGTGGCTTAAGAGAGCCTGGCAAGAAGAAGAATTCTCACCCAGAATCTGTTGAAAGGATCTGGTTTTGAATCTGAATGGAAGATCCCATAGCCTGAGCTACCCTCACAGTGGTCCAGAAACATGTGAATCTGAGCCAAGTCTACTGATGTGTGATTAATTTACAAATAGGCGTGCAGAGCAGAACGGTGTGTACACAGGAGCCTGCTGTTCCTACAAAGCTGCATCAAGATGTCACTGAGTTGGGTTTTATTTTAGTTCCAAGTATTGTATCTGTTTAGCACCCAGCCAGCATGGTGCCGTGTGCATGCTGGGCAGGCTGAGCTGGTGGCATTTACTGCTCCCTAGATGGGAGGTAGTTCCAGGCCCCATGTGCTGGGCCCAGAGCAACTCCTCAGATTCACAGAAAGAGCTCATGTTTCATGGATGGTCATTTGGCAGAAAGGGTCTGCACATGATGAAAGGGTGGCACATTGGGAACACTGGACTTTATGTCGAGCTGCATCTGGCCTTTACCCCAACCAGCTGCAGCGTCTTTCCCCTGACCAGATTCACACCACGTCTTCTGGACTCAAAGGACAGACTTTGAGACTTCAGAACCATCATACAAAGAGAAAACACCTTAACTTATTTGGAGTTTTCAACCATTTTTTGACATAGGGGTAAAGTGAAATGTACCTTTTCTTTTCTTTTTTTTTGAGACTGAGTTTTGCTCTCTCGCCCAGGCTGGAGTGCTGTGGTGTGATCTCAGCCCACTTCAACCTCTGCTCCTGGATTCAAGTGATTCTCCTGCCTCAGCCTCCTGAATGACTGGAACTACAAGTGTACCCCACCATGCCAGGCTAATTTTTGTATTTTTAGTAGAGATGGGTTTTCACCGTGTTGTCCAGGCTAATCTTAAACTCCTGACCTCAGGTGATCCTGTCGCCTTGGCCTCCCAAAGTGTTGGGATTACAGGCATGAGCCACCATACCTGAGCATAAATGTATCTTTCTGCCCTTCAGGAGGAAAGGGTTTGCTCAGCAAGTGAATAACACGCAGAAGGTCAAAGCAAGAAGTATCATCCTACTCTTAGTCAGGACCTTTCTGAGTGCAACAGAAATCCAGTTTGAACTCAGGCAAAAAGGAGACCTAATTGGAATGCTCATGTTCACCATCCGTGGAAGGACAGCAACTGCTGGAGCCCAGGATTCTCTTGGACTGCATGGAAGACACAGCTGCCGACAGCCTCCCTGCCTTTGCCACCAGTGAAGGATTGACCACATTCTCTCTTTGACCCCAAGTTTAAAAAAGAAAATCCCTGGCAAGTGTAAGCAGGAGTGAGATCATGGCTGCAGATTGAGGACATGCTCCAAATCCCTAAATCTGATAGAACAAATATTATTAAAAACCCATATCCACGCAGGCAAAGAAATGCGTTTAGGGGCTAAGAAATCATGCAGAATCCTGAAAAGGTGTAGTGAAAATGGGATTCAACTGAAAAAGGAAACAATAGCCAAGATTGTACCCAGGAGGTAGAGAGGTTTCTAGGTGTGGATTGCTTGAGCCCAAGAGTGTGAGGCTGCAGTGAGCTATGATTGTGCCACTACACTCCAGTCTGGGCGACAGAGTGTGGGACCCTGTCCCTAGGATAAAAAATAAAAAAAAATATAAATAAATAAATTGATGATATAGCAAGTGAAAAATGACAGATATAGAGTGAATAATGTAGAGTTTTTAAAATCCAGGATAGGTGTTTTATTATACACACAAACCTACATAAGTGATAAAATTATATGGAACTTAATACATACACACACTGCACACACAAATAAATACAAGTAAAACAGGCAAATCTGACTGAAGTCTATAGAGTGTATCAATGTCAATATCCTGATAGTAATATTGTAGTTTTGTAAGATGTCACCGCCTGTAATCCCAGCACTTTGGGAGGCTGAGGTGGGCAGATCACCTGAGATCAGGAGCTCGAGACCAGCCTGACCAACATGCAGAAACCCCATCTCTACTAAAAAATACAAAATTAGCCGGGCGTGGTGGCGCATGCCTGTAATCCTAGCTACTCAGGAGGCCGAAGCAGGAGAATCACTTGAACCCAGGAGGTGGAGGTTTTGGTGGGCCGAGATCACGCCGTTGCACTCCAGCCTGGACAACAAGAGCAAAACTCCGTCTCAAAAAAAAAAAAAAAAAGACGTCACCATTGGGGGACACTGGACAAAGTATACAAGGGATCTCTCTGTGTTATTGCTTACAGCCACATGTGAGTTTACAATTATCAATAAAAATTTCAATAGAAAAATCTCTTGAGAGTAACAGGTTAGTTACAAAAATCTAAATAACTGTCAGTTTAAATGGGGATGTCAAAATGAAAATTTTAAACGACCATGTTTGAACTAAATGGCAGTAGGAACACTGGATGTAAAAACTTGTGGGGTGGAGTGAAGCCACTAGACTCTGGAATCCAGGCCACCCTTCCCAGTGTAGATTTGGCCAAAAGTTCAAATGGATGGGGCCCTTACCAGAAGCCAACCAGCTGTGGCCCATGAAATGTGGACTTCCCAGCCTCCAGCACTGAATTCTACTTCTGTTGAAAAAAGGTCCATAAGATGCAATTATAATAAATGTATTTCTGGGAATGTAGAGAAATACATTTAAAAGACTCAGTTCTAGATCCGGCACATCATTGACGTCATCGTTGCCCGACGGCTCTCTAGGAGACTGGAGTCAAATGCCGTGAGTCAGCCATAATGGCAGATGAAGAAATTAATGAGGACTATCCAGTAGAAATTCAGGAGTATTTGTCAGTGTTTGCGAATTCCATTGATTCTGTGGATGAGATGCTGAAGAACATGATGTCTGTTTCTAGAAATGAGTTGTTGCAGAAGTTGGACCCATTTGAACAAGCAAAAGTGGATTTGGTTTCTGCATATACATTAAATTCAATGTTTTGGGTTTATTTGGTAACTCAAGGAGTGAATCCTAAGGAACACCCAGTAAAGCAGGAATTGGAAAGAATCAGAGTATATATGAACAGATTCAAGGAAATAGAGAAGAAAAACGCTGGCAAGCTGGACAGAGGTGCAGCTTCAAGATTGGTAAAAAATGCCCTCTGGGAACCAAAACCGAAAAATGCATCCAAAGCTGCCAATAAAAGAAAAAGCAAAAGTTAACTTTTTGGTTTTGATGTACACATATTCAAAAAGTACATCTTTTTTTTTTCCCACAAAATAATTCTGTGGCAGTGCAAGTTTAAATGTATTCCTTATTGAATTAATGTGTAAATTTACAGTAAATTTGTAAAGCTCAATACTTTCCTCTCCAAAGGTTGTTATCTTTATTGATCTGCACTATGAGGATTTTAACGTTGTGATATATTTTATATTTACAATTTACCATCTCTTTTGAAGAGAGTCTCATTTCTTTATATAGGTCAGTCTTGCAAGTACCATTTTTTAAGCAACTGTGAAATTTAAGTGAGATGTTCTTTGTAAATATTTATACTATTTTCAATGAAATAACACACTTATACCATCCACAGACACATATAAAATACTCAATAAAGGCCATTTAATGTAGCTGATTGCATGTAGCTCCAGGTACAATTAGTTACTTCCCCAATTCACTTTCTATTTCTTCTTTCTCTTAATTATTTTGAGCTTATCAGTTGTAGCAAAAGCACACACTATTTTTCCTCTGTAGTAGTGTAGACAACTGAAATGATCTCTTGGTAGAAATTTTAATCCAGTCATTGCTTTATTTTATTTTATTTTTTATTTTAGATTTGGAGTTTCATGTGCAGGTTAGTTACATGGATATATTTGCACATAGTGCAAATCAATTGTCCTGAGGTTTGGGCTTTTATTGATCCTGTCACTCAAAAAGTGAACCTAGTATCCTATAGATAGGTTTTCAACCCTTCCCCCCTCCCTTCCTCCTCCTCCTTTGGAATCCCCAGTGTCTTTTGTTCTCATCTTTATGTCAGGGTGTACCCAGCGTTTAACTCCAAGTTAGAAGTGAAAACATGCAATACTTGGTTTTCTGTTTCTGCATTAATTTGCTTAGAATAATGGTTTCTAGCTGCATCCATGTTGCTGCAGTCTGTGATTTCATTCTTTTTATGGCTGTGTAGTATTCCATGGTGTATATGTACCACATTTTCTTTATCCAGTACACCATTGATAGACACCTAGGTTGGTTTCATGTCTTTAGTATTTTGAATAGTGCTGTTATAAACATACAAATGTCAAAAAAAAAAAAAAAAAACCTATGGGATGAAGCCAAATCAGTACTCAAAGGAAAATGTATAGCCCTAAATTCATTTATTCAGAGACAAGTCAAGTTAAAAATTATTGAACTCAGCTTTCAATTCAAGAAGCTAGAAAAATAAATAAATTCAAAGGGTTTAAAAAGGGCCAGGCAAGGTGGCTTACACCTGTAATCCCAGCAATTTGGGAGGCCAAGATAGGAGGATTCCTTGAGGCCAGGAGTTGGAGACCAGTCCTGGCAACATAGCAAGACCCTGTCTCTAAAAAAATAAAAAATTAGCCAGGTGTGGTGTGGTGGTGCACACCTGTAGTCCTAGCTACTTGGGAGGCTAAAGGGGAGGGTTGCTTGAACTCAGGAGGTTGAGGCTGCTGTGAGCTGTGATGGTAACATTGTACCCCAGCTGGGGTGCAGAGTTAAAAAATAAATAATATAAAAATAAATGTTACAACTCTTTTACAAGGAACTCTGTTACCAAAATCAAAGGAGAACTTAGTAACTCAACAAAACTACAGGCTGGTTTCACTTAAAAAAAAAAAAAAAACTTAAAATATTAGCAAATTTCATTCAACTGAATGTATTATTACAGCATGACCAAATAGGATTTATTCCAAGAATGGAAGGGAGATTCAAGAGTAGAAAAGAATTTTCATTTAATTTATTATATTGGCTGTTTTAAAATTTTAGTTTATTTTGTTATTGATTGAGACAAGGCTCTTGCTCTGTCGCTCTAGCTGGAGTGCAGTTATGTGATCATGGCTCATGCAGCCTTGATATCCTGGGTTCAAATGAGCTTCCAACCTCAGCTTCCCAAGTAGCTAGGATTACAGGCTCGCACCACCATGCCCAGCTAATTTTTTAAATTTTTTGTAGAGATGAGGTCTCCCTATGTTGCTCAGGCTGATCTTAAACTCCTGGCCTCAAGAAATCCACCAGGCTTACTGACACCTTCATTTCAGACTTCTGGCCTCCAGAACTGTCAGAGAATAAATTTATTTTGTTTAAAGCCACTCAGTTTGTGGCACTTTGTGATGGTTGCCCTAGGAAACAAACCCGCTGTCTATTCCGGGGTAAGAATAGAATGGAAAAACTAGGCCGGGCACCATGGCTCACACTGTAATTCCAGCACTTGGGAGGCCGAGGCAGGCAGATCATCTGAGGTCAGGAGTTCAAGACCAGCCTGGCCAACATGGTAAACCGGGTCTCTACTAAAAATACAAAAAAAAAAAAAAAAATTAACTGGGCATGGTGGTATGCACCTGTAATCTCAGCTACCCGGGAGGCTGAGGCAGGAGACTTGCTTGAATCTGGGAGGCAGAGGTTGCAATGAGCCGAGATGGCGCCACGGCACTCCAGCATGGGCAACAGAGTGAGACTGTCTCAAAAAACAAAAAAACAAACAAACAAAAAAAAAGAATAGAATGGAAAAACGAGAAAGGTGAACTTATATGACCTGCTGGTTCACACTAACCTCTACCTGAGAATTTAGAGTGATCGCAGATGGGTATTAACCCAGGCATTTGCTGGAGCAAGTATAGCCCTCTATGGAAAAACAGACCCTCATCCTAAGCCTCAAAAGAATTTCTACAAATATCTTCCACAGAAAATGAGCAGTTCTTAGTCAAAAATAACTGAGTACAAGAGGAGTTAAAGCACTAAGAGCCAGAGCCAGCACGAACAATTTACAGCAGAAACAGACTCTGGAGACTTCAGATGCTGCAATATTTAAGCATAGCCGATAAAATAACTGTTCAGTGCATTTAAATAAATAAAAGGCAAAGTTGAGAATATGTGCAGGGAATTAAAAGCTCTAAAGAATGATGAAGCAGATTTGAACAATGAAACAGAACTTTAAGTCAAACGTGGAGAAATCCAGAATACAACAGTGGAAGAAAAGGAAGCTGCAGAGAGGATAAGACACATACGTGGAGAAAGTCTAACATTTATCTGATTAGAGAGCCAGAAAGAGAAGAGAGAAATAGAACAAAGTCTACGTAAGTGGGGTTCAGCCCTTAAAAGGTGGCTAATACTTCTCTCTAGTCCTGGGCTTAGTGCTTGATTTCAGCCCAGCCAGTCAAGTGGCTCACGAAATAGATGCCAAACCCTTTGCCTTGACTCCTCCCCAACCTTGGTCATTTCTTCCTGCAAGAGGGGTATCAACGAGCAGTTCCTGAGAACTAAGAGGCCTAGGACAAAGTGTCATGAGGGGTGGGCCTTGAGGATATTGAAGACATTGCCCAAAATCATGCAAGGTCCTTTCCCTGCACTTCCTAACTCAAGGGAGTGTCATTCGTATTGTAGTACATGAGAATGGCATCACTTGGAGTTGGACAGTGCATAGCCTGTGCAACTGAATGCAGCAACCCAGCTATCTCTGATGCCTTTTCTGCCCAAGTTAAGTGCCCATGGGGCTTTCCAAATTTGACCAGTGCTTTTTTTCCTTTGTGTTTTGTTTCCTCCCTGTTTCCCTCCCTGGAGAAGGATGAGATCTGTCATCGGCTGGAGGATTTTATGGCATGATAAAGGGAAGCTAATAGCTCTGTACAGAAGAGCCAGTTACCTGGGAAACTTTCCAGGCATGTTGTGTTTCTGGCAGCCCTGGGAGGCTGGGCTGTAAAGGCCACACCACTCACAATGCTATGGAGCAAGGCCTGGGTGAAGTTGTACAGACATGTGAATGTGCCTGTCCCCACCTCCCCTAAGAACACTGGCTGGGCCTTTTGTTGTCCTCTAGGTCCTCTGGCTCTGCCTGCTTGCTCCCTTCTGAGTCGAGCATTTGGACCTGGTTATTGGTGACCTAAGACACCTGGGTTTCCTGCTCACCTAAGAGTACAGTAGATCAGGCCTGGGTCACAGCCCAGGAGATAGAGTCTGGTACCATTCTGCCCTGACTCACTGTATGGCCTTGTCAAATGACTGAGTCCCTCTGGGCTTTTGTCTTCCCATCTTGCCCTGACTGCTTCTGAGCATTGAGTTTCCAGCGAGATTTTTGCGGCAGAGTGTTTATAAACTGAGCTGCACTGAGTGTGTCTGAGAGGAGGTGGTAGTTATACTAAGGGCATTTGGGCCGCCTGGCATAGCCATGTCTCATTTAGGGCCCAGCTTGTCTCTCCCAAACCTGCCTATCAGAAAGGGCTGAGATGACTTCAGATACCCCCGCCCCCAGCCCACACCATAGGCAGCAACATCCAGTTGTCCTGTTTGACATTTATGCCCTGCACATGCTCTTGAGGAGGGCAAGTCTGGCTCCATGAAAAGTCTGAGTCACAGACGCTGTCAAGAAACAGGGACATGGCAGGGAGCGTGCACTATTCTTGGAGAATCTTAACTGCGCTAAGGAACAGCTAACAGAGCAGTTTGTAATTAGCACTTTGGCTGCTTGGCGGCGGCGTTTTCTGCCTGTGGAGGGTTCTTTTGTGAACATTTGCCAATTACCCTTCTTGAGTACCTACTAAGTGCCAGGCCCTGGCTGCCTAGTACCTGCTGTGAATGGAGAGACAAATGAAAGGTGTTATCTTTTTCTCTTTTGTTCAGGCACCATTCTAGGATTATCTACTGGGATTATGGCAACAAATAAGACAGACAAGTTCCCTGCTCTCCTGTCACCTGTGCTGGGATGAAGGGAGGCAGTCTTCAAGTACACAAATCAGATCATTGGAAAGTGTGGCAATGGGACTGAACTGGGCAGGAGAGGAAAGCTACACTGCAGAAGGGACAGGGAGGGCATGACATTTGTGCCCAGACCTGATTGATGCCAGGGAGTGAGGGAGCAGCTGTTCCCTGGCCTGGGGAATGGGTGCTTCCTGGGCATGGCAGCAGCTGGAATGGAGAGCTAACATAGTGAGTTCCTAGCAAAGTAAGCAGCCATGTGGCTGGAGAGTGGTGATGGAGGAGCTATGGCTCATGAGCAGGCAGACAGGGCACACGGGATCTTACAGACCTGGAAGCTGGAAGTAAACGGAGCTGAGGAATGCACAAAGTTCTGTGGGTGAGAGACAGGATCGGGAGGTGACAAGGCAGGGTGAAGGGCATCCTAGGCACGGAACCCTCCTAGACAAGCACGCTTGGGAGCTGCTGTCAGGTCCCTCTGGTTATGGAACCCTCAGGCAGCACCTGCCTTCTCCACTGTGGCTCTTGTCAGAGCTTTTGTAGAAGGGGTGTGTGTGTGTGTGTGTGTGTGTGTGTGTTTTAGAGACAGGGTCTTGCTCTGTCACCCAGGCTGGAGTGCAGTGGCACAATCATAGCTCAGTGTAGCCTCAAACTCCTGGGCTCAAGAGATCCTCCAGCCTCAGCCTTCTGAGTAGCTGGGACTATAGGTACATGCCACCATGGTGGGCTAATTTTATTATTTTTTGTAGAAATGAGGTCTCACTATGTTGCCCAGGCTGGTCTCAAACTCCTGGCCTCCAGTGATCCTCCTGTCTCAGCCTCCCAAAATGCTGGGATTATATGCATGAGCCACTGTGCCTGGCCCCATGTTGACCATTTTTAAGCATACAGTTCTGTGACATTAAGGACATTGACACTGTTAAACAACCATAACCACCATCCATCTCCAGGACTTTTTCATCTTCCCAAACTAAAACTCTGTCCTCATTAAACACTAACTACCCATTCTCCTTTCCCCAAGTCCCTAGCACCCACCATTCTACTTTTTATCTCTATGAATTTGACTACTCTAGGGACTTCCTGTAAGTGGAATCATGCAGTATTTGTCCTTTTGTGTCTGGTTTATTTCACTTTGCTTAATGTCTTCAGAGTTCATCCATGTTGTAGCATGTGTCAGAATGTCCTTCCTTTTTGAGGCTGAATAATATTTCCCATCAGGTTCCCCCCACCCTTTTTTTCTCATTAGGTTTTGATGACTCATGTGATGTCTGTCTGTCCTTTTTTTTTTTTTTTTTTTTTTTTGAGACAGAGTCTCGCTCTGTTGCCCAGGCTAGAGTACAGTTGTGCAATCTCGGCTCACTGCAACCTCCACTTCCCGGGTTCAAGTGATTGTTCTGCCTTAACCTTCTTTGGTAGCTGCGACTACAAGTGTGCACCACAATGCCTGGCTAATTTTTGTATTTTTAGTAGATACGGGGTTTCACCATGTTGGCCAGGATGGTCTTGATCTTCTGACCTCATGATCTGCCCGCCTCAGCCTCCCAAAGTGCTGGGATTACAGGTGTGAGTCATTGCACCTGGCCAATTCTGTCTCTTTTTGAGGCTAAATAGTATTTCCCATCAGGTTCCCCCTACCCTTTTTTTTCTCATTAGGTTTTGATAACTTATGTGATGTCTGTCTCCCCTGGAGCCTGGAGGCTCCCTGAGGCCTGTCTTGGTCCCCTGTATCCTTAGCACCCATCATAGAACCTGGACCCTAAGAGGTGCTTAATGAACATTTGTTAGGTGCATGGAGTTCAAAGTACTAGAATTCTTACTGAAAGAGGGGATTGGTATTGGGATGACAATATTAAAGACTTTATTTGCCAGACTGTGGAGCTTTGGCTTCTAGGCAAATGTTTCTGTTGATCCAAGCCACCTAGGGGACTTGTTAAAAATTCTTATTCCCAGGTCTCTCCCTTGGCAATGCAGCTGATTTGGGCTGCAACCAAGACGCCTGTATTTTGAAAGAGATATCGACCTTTATTTCCTAGATCATTTAAGAACATTAGAATAAAAACAAGTAACCACTCTCTGATAAACTTTAAGTGGGGCTTTCCCTCAGCCAGAAGGTTTGTGCTTACTACAAAATATTCTGAAAGAAAAAACCAGAAATTGTTTCTCTAAATCACGCATCTTTATTAAAAAGCATTAAAGCAGCTCTGTTAGCTTGTGTTGTATCCAGAGTCAGGTGCAGCCACCATTCACGCATCAATACATAGCTTTAGCCTGGAATATACCACTTAAATTTTGGGGGCTTTCATTTCTTCCAAAAATGGGGGCATTGTTACCTTTTCCACATTGGGAGGTCATTCTGAAGAAGCAAGAATAAAAAGGCTAAAAGAATTTGTAAGTCATAAAATGCTATTATCAATGCTAGGGGTGCATATGTATATAAATTGATTTAAGTATAGAAGATGATGGTTCAATTCTTAAGCTATTTACTATCCTGGCTGTACAGTAAGATACACTTGACTCCACCACTTACTGAGTAATAGGGGCAAGGTACCATAATGACACAAAGCCCTGGGTCTCCTTAATTATAAAAATGGGGCTAATAGCCTTGCAGCACAATATTATTCAGTCATAAAAAGCAATGAAGTTCTCTCAGTGCTACAACATGAACCTCAAAAACATGATGCCAAGCGAAAAAGCCCAGACACAGAAAGCACATATTGTATGACTCCACCAATAGGAAATGTCCAGAATAGGCAAATCCATCAAAACAGAAAGCAGCTTAGTGGGTGCCAGGGGCTGGGGCAATGGGAAGTGACTGCTTAATGAGCTTAATGAGAAATGGGCTTTCTTTTTGGGTGAGGAAAATGTTCTGGAATTAGATAGGGGTGATGGTTGCACAACTCTGTGAGTATACTAAAAACCACTTTAACGGGGTGAATTACATGGCATGTGAATTATATCACAATAAAATACTTAAATAAGTGGGGACAATACATCTAACTCGGGGGAGTTGTGAGGATTAAGTCACTTACAATGTATTAATAGGGCCCAAGTGTGTAAAACCATGGGCCAGATTTATAAACCAAGGAGCGAGCAGAAGAGTCTGGTTGCCAGATGTGCCCGCCAGAGGGTGGGGGCTGTTGGGATGTGGGGTCTGATGAGACCCTGGCACCATTTACAGGAGGGGGCCATTCACACTGGGAATGCCTTCAGGAAAGGCAGGACTGGGCAGACTGTGTATTTTCTCCTACACCCTCCTCCTCACAGGATGCATGAAGGATGAGGGGCCAGGGTCGGGGTGGGGACTAAGTCTCTGACTGTTCAGCTGCTCTGGCATCTGTGTCTTTAAGGAGTTGACTGTTGTAATGTGGCAAGTTTGGGAAACCCTGTTTTAGGCATCACAGAGAGCTGTGGGCAATTTCTCTGAGCTAAAGGGCTGTGACACCCTCGCTGGGACACCGAGGGACGGCTGGGTCTGCACCCCACTCAGCCATAGCTATTGCAGAAGGAGCCACGGGGGCTCAGAGTGGTGGGCCGGTGCACCTTTGGTACCATGAGTAGGGTGGGCTTAAGGAGACAGGACTAGGGACACTGGCTACTGAGACTCCAGCATGGCGTTTGTGCCTCTCCGGACTTGAGGTTAGCCCCACAGAGCTCCTTGCAGGCTGCACAATACCAGCTGTTGTTTTGGAACAACAAAAATTCCTAATTTGCAGCTGATAACTAACAGGTACCCGAGTAAGTTGGCTGAGAGCCTCAGTGCTGGAATCTTGCACATGGTGGGCTCCAAGTGGAAGTTTATTGGGAGGTATGTTGGCTGAGTAAAGAGGAGAACCTTGTCCAGGGAAAAACTCGATCCCAGGGCTGTGCCTACCTGCTCACAAGCCATGGGGAGGCATCTGCAGCCAACATTCAATCCATTTGTGTTAAATGCAGGAATTAAGGAAAGACTGAATTTGATGAGAATTGTCTGCCGACTTAGCCACATGGAGGTCACTTGTGACCTTGACCAATATGGTTTCAGTGGAGTGGGGGTGGTCAAAGTGGGTTGGAAAGAGATCAGGAGGTGAGACAATGGAAACAGCAAGTATAGCTAAGCTTGTGGAGGATTTGCTATAAAGGGGATCAAAGAAGCGGGATGGTGCCAAGAAGGTAGAGTTGAGGGGGGCTATGGCTTGTTGTTTTGTTCTGGTTTTGCAGATATGGGAGCTATAACTTGCATGTTTGAATGCTGATGGTGAATGGGGAGGTCCATTAGGGAGACAAGAGAGGGGAGCATTTCGGGAGAAGGTCCCTGAATGACAAGAGGGCATGGGTCCCAGTGACAGAGAGTTGGCCTTCAGTAGGAGCAGAGACATCCATGCATTGCAACAGCAGCTAGTGGATTGGTGCAGTGGGTTGGTCCGTTTGATGCTGGGAATTTGAGGAAACGAAGACTGGAGCCAGGCATGGTACACATGCCTGTGGTCCCAGCTACTTAAGAGGCTGAGGCAGGAAGGTCGCTTGAGCCCAGGAGTTGGAGGCTGCAGTGAGCTAAGATGGCGCCACTGTGCTCTATCTAGCCTGGGCAAAGAGCGAGACTCCATCTCCAAAAAAATTAATAATAAAAAAGTAACGAAGACTCAAGATGGAGAGAAGGTATAAAATCAGGAGTGGGAGATAGTGAAGGAACTGAATCAGTGAAGTAGGACTGCAGGAGCTGTGCCCTCCTGGGGTGTCCTGTCAGAGTTTTGAAGGCTGGCCCAGAGGAGTAAGCACTCAAGGGACTTTGTATTCTCATTATGTATCTTCTCTGTCATCACAAGGGCTTATCACCAGTTCAGGAGTAACCCGGGTGAAAATCTCAGCAGTGCCTCTTATCAACTCTGGTGTCTTGGATGGTTCCGGAAAGCTCTGATTTCCCTGGAGAATTGATCGAGCTGAGTTTTGCTTTGGGACAGGGTCTGCAGCACAGCCAGCTCTCTGCCAACAGGCTCTCAGCCTCTAAGCATCTCAGGGGGCCCTCCCTTCTGCATGCCTCAGAAGCTGAGAGCTTTCACCCCTAAAGGACTGGCCATTTCTAAGGCCAATGGCCTCCTGAAAAGCCCCGGCACTTCTTATGTAGGAGGATGGTCTGGGTGCTGCTGCTGAAATGGTGGTGGCCTCAGGGAAGTGACCAGGAGTGAGAAAGGAAGGCCCCTGAGCAAACCCCAGCCTACGATTTTGTAGCCACAGCTTAGACCCTAACTGCTGGGGCCAAGGTCCCCTCTGGGCTTGTTTCTGTTGTCACATCTGAGCCTCCTGTGGCATTTTGTTTAAGGGCCCAGCCTTATTCCAGCCATACTCAGTGTTAAATTAGGGGAGCACCAACCCTGGAGGCCAGTGTGGTGGTGGTAGTAGCTCTGTGACCAGCAGGGTCCCCAGAGGACCGGGGTAGGAGGTGAGTTCCAAATAATTCTCCTTCGTGCCATACTCGTCATCTTGGAGGCTCTGAGTTTCAAGCTTATTTCCTCACATGCACATTTGTGCCCTTTTCCACCCAACTGAGGTTGCTATGCTGATAGCCACAGCCAGGGAGGAGGAGTCATAAAAACAGGGCTCCCTTGCCTTGCCGCAGTCCTTGAGCAGGATGCGCCCTCTCGGAGCCTGCTCTGTGGTCTGCACCACTGCTTCTCTGGGGCTGTTGTTTGGGTTGAGGCATTACATAGCGATGCCTCATAACTCTAGCATCCCACTCCTGCTCCTGGAGCTGCAGAGCACTGCAAGCCCCACGGTGCCCCCAGGTGGCTGCTGTGCTGTGGGGTCTGGTGACCAACTCCTGCAGTGGCTTGGCAGTTGCCCCAGCTTGGCACTCCAGGTGTACAATGGTGAGATTTATGACTTTCTGTGGGATTTGGGGTAACTGCAGCAGTGCCCAGGGCTTTAAAGCTCTCTGGGACCCCCTCTTCAGTGCCCAGGCCAGCGTTAGAGGAAGGAGTCATGTCCTGCTTAAAGGTGTCAAGGAATCTGTGGGGGGCAGGGGTAGGAGCTGTGTCCTCCTGCTCAAAGTCTCCTTGGTCCTTGCCCTTCCAGCCTGGCCACCCCTGCCTCATGAACCTGAAGCTCTTTCTGTGTCACTTTTCTCTTCTAATGCCTGGGAGTATGTGGCTGGGTGGAGGGAGAAGCTGGGAGTCAGGGTCCTGGTTCCCAACCCAGCTCTCTGCCTGCTTCCTGAGCCTTAGTCTCCTCATTTGTAAGGGGAGGGTTGGCCTGCAGCAGGGTCCTCTGCTTGTTTCTTAGCCCAGAAATCCTTTCTTCAAAAGAAATCTCTGCTGGAAGCCCAGTGTCTAACACATAAAGGTGGAACTACTCTGGGGCAGGGATTGGATGATTCTGTGGGTCTGTGACCTCTCCTGCTTTCAGCTCCAGGACACAGAGAGGCAGCTTATCAGTGCTAACCTCATAACACACACCTTCAGAGCAGCCACACACTCCTGCAACCCCAGCCCAAGCATAGGGGCTGCTTGCTGGACACAAAGAACAGCCCCTTATCCCTCTGTGCCGCCTCCCATTCATCCAGAGCTTTGGGTCCCTGGATATACATAGATGGTTAGGGGAGGCCTGGGAAGCCTTGTCTGGCTGCATCTGGAGAGGAAGTGCTTTTAACATTGCCTGCTTCAGCTCCTGATTGGGGACCAGTAGGTTTGGGAAGCAGAGAGCAGAAGGAAGCTCTCTTAGAGCAAGAGGAGAGGGACTCAAGGGAGGCAGAAGGAGGTTATGGATACCCACAGTCCTGAGTCCCAGGCCCCCAGACCTGCTGGTGGCTCCCTCGCTTCCCACTGCTGCAAAAGCAGGGGCTCCCGCTGGCTTGGCTTGGAGTAGCTTCCAGACTTAATAGCCAGAATGCAGCTGAACTGCGTTTGGATGGATTCCATCCCCCCTTGACTTTGCACAGCCTCACTGCTAAATTCCATCTGTGACGTCAGACCCCTGCTAATCATGGAAAAACAGATTAAGTTCTGTAAACTCAATTCTCGTGCTTTCCCTCCCAGTCAGGGTGTCTCGTGGCCTCCGCTTAAAGGAGCTGTCCACCTCCCTGCTCGGTCCACCCTCCCTCATCCTGGGCCAAATCCCAGTAATCCACTTTAAGTCTTCATCACATGCCTCCAGCCTGGCCACCCCTGCCTCCTGAACCTGAAGCTCTTTCTGTGTCACTTTTCTCCTCTACTGCCTGGGAGGTTCAGGAAGATCTCTGGGCTCCAGCCTGGGAGGCCCAGCTGGTGCTCTGTGTCTTGGTGGGAAGCCATGCCCTTGATTCTTTGGGTGACATCCCTCACAGCTCTTCTTGGTCGTCTGCCTGTGCCTGGAACCCTGGTCTGGATGCAGCCTGCACCTCGCGCCTTGCCCACGGCTGGTCTCTTGCTCCATGGCCTCCCTGAGTGGCCCCACTCTGACATGGTCTGGCCAGTTGTTTCCTCAAAGACATCAGTGAACATGGGGCTGGGGGTTCTTTCTAGGGTCGTGAATGCCAGGGTCTGGAACATGAAGACTTTTCTAAGGGCCAGGGCCCAGGTGCCACATTTGAAGCCCAGGGAAGGGTCCCCGTCATCCCTGGAGCAGAGCCATGTGGGCTGTGCATGTGGGCAACCACCCAGACCCCTTCCCTGGCCTTCCTCCCTGAAGGGCCTCTGGAGACCTGTATGTGTCTTTTTTCCTCTGTCTGTGCCAGGCCCCAAAAGATGCCCTGTAGAAAGCAGTAAAACATAATTCTGTCTAACCCGTCACGACTCCGGCAGAGACGAGATGAAATGTGTGTCCGTCTCACTTGCACCCAGGCAGCCGGACTGGGTGTAATGAGATTGTCTGAATGAGGGTTCAGCTTCGGGCCAAGGGGGCTCCAGGGAGAGGCAGACACACAAGTCACACTGCTCTGATACAGGGAGGGTCTGCCGTGCTCCCTGGCCTCAGCTCAACCAGGGAGAAAGTGAGGAGGACCCTATCTCACCCCAGTAGGTCCGTGCCTGGCTGTAAGGCCAACCAGCACCACAGCAGGGCTGCCCCTCCCTCAGGCCTAGGTTTATTGTCTGCACCTGGGGGTAGGCAGCCCTCCTAGGAAGCCCACAGGCCCTGTGTCTCAGGGACCCGCCTTCCAGACCCTGCTAGGGACAGCAGTGCCACCTTGTTGTTCACTCTTGCTAGTTGAACGCTGGTTGGAACAGGGCTGAGCACTTCATGTGCATCATCTTATTTAATCCACAGACACCCCAGCTGGGCAGGGGTGGTTCTTACCCCCAGAAGACAAAATAAAAGATCAAAGGATTAAGCAATTTGCCCACAGTCACAGCTAAGAGGTGGCAGAAGGTCTAGCTGATTATTTTATTTTAATCACAGCACTACCAGCCCTTCTCTGTCTGTTTACACACACATCACTCAAATGCTGCAGCTGCTGCCTTCTGAAACATCAGGTAATAAAATGCAGATAAAAGTTGCCCGCAAATTCCATCTATCTGATGGAACCCTCTCCAGCATTCAGTCAATGTTTATTCCACACTCTTCATCCAAACAGACATATACAGAGTAGTAATAATCTTTTTTTAAAAAAGTATCATGTTCTACATGAATTTTTAAAGTAAAAATTAAATTTAATAATCTTTTTTTAAAAAGTATCATGTTCTACATGAATTTTTAAGGTAAAAATTAAATTTAATGTTATTTGAATTTAACCAGACAAATGTATCAATTTTCATGTATCTTAAGTGAAATGAGAGTTGCTAAACTGAGGAAAAAGATTTCTTTATTGTAAGTGATAATAGTCCTAAAAGGTTAAAGGTGAGAGAAAAACTTTTGAAAATAGCTTGATTGAAGTATAATAACATACCATACATATACTCATTTAAAGTATACAATTAAATGGTTTTGGTATGTTATTGATTTTTTTAAATTGTGGTAAGTAGGCCGGGTGCGGTGGCTCACGCCTGTAATCCCAGCACTTTGAGAGGCCGAGGCGGGCGGATCACGAGGTCAGGAGATCAAGACCATCCTGGCTAACATGGTGAAACCCCGTCTCTACTAAAAATACAAAAAAAATTAGCTGGGTGCGGTGGCGGGCGCCTGTACTCCCAGCTACTCGGGAGGCTGAGGCAAGAGAATGGCGTTAACCCGGGAGGCAGAGCTTGCAGTGAGCCGAGAATGAGCCACTGCACCGCAGCCTGGGTGACAGCGCAAGACTTTGTCTCAAAAAAAAAAAAAAAAATTGTGGTAAGTACATATATATAATATATATATATGTATATAACATAAACTTTGCTATTTTAAGTTTTTTTTTTTTTTTTTTTTTTTTTTTTTGAGACAGAGTCTCTCTCTGTCGCCCAGGCTGGAGTGCAGTGGCGCAATCTCGGCTCACTGCAAGCTCCGCCTCCCAGGTTCATGCCATTCTCCTGCCTCAGCCTCTCCGAGTAGCTGAGACTACAGGCGCCCGCCACCACGCCCGGCTAATTTTTTGTATTTTTAGTAGAGACAGGGTTTCACCATGGTCTCGATCTCCTGACCTCATGATCCGCCCGCCTCGGCCTCCCAAAGTGCTGGGATTACAAGCGTGAGCCACCGCGCCCAGCCTTATTTTAAGTTTTTAAGTGTACTATTTCATCGCAGTAAGTATATTCACAATGTTGAGCAACCATCACCACTACCACTTCCAAAGCTTTTTTATCACCCAAATAACTCTGTAACTATTAAACAACTACTCCCATTTCCTCCAATCCCAGCTCCTAGTGACCTCTAATCTATTTTCTGAGAGGAAAACTTTTAAAAGGTTAAAGTCATTAATTTTTTTTTAATAATAAACTTTATTTTTTGAGACAGGATCTCGCTCTGTTGCCCAGGCTGGAGTGCAGTGGCACGATCTTGGCTCACTGCAACCTCCACCTCCCGGGCTCAAGGGATCCTCCCACCTCAGCCTCCAGAGTAGCTGAGACTACAGGCACTCCACCACACCTGGCTAACTTTTGTATTTTTTGTAGAAATGGGGTTTCGCCATGTTGCTCAGGCTGGTCTCAAACTCTTGACCTCAAGTGATCTGCCTACCTTGGCCTCCCAAAGTACTGGGATTAAGGCGTGAGCCACCTAAACTTTATTTTTTTTAAGAGACGTTTTAGATTCACAGCAAAATTGAGTGGCAAGTACGGAGTTCCCATATGCCCCTTCCCCCACTCTCAGTATCCCACATCAGTGTGCCCTATTTGTTACAATGAATGAGCCTGCAGTGACATGGCATCGCCCGAAGTCCATACATCACACAGGGGCTCACTCTTGATGTTGTATTTTCTATGGGTTTGGACAAATGTATGAGGACATGCATCCGCCATTGTAGTATCCCACAGAGTACTTTTACTGCCCTAAAAATCCTCCATTCTCTGCCTGTTCATCTCTCACTAATTTTTCTACCTACTTAATGAACCAACTTCTATGCTATGGAAGTTGAGGAAACTATATTTCTACCTTTGTTCTTCTCCAAATTTGTCTTAGTTGTATTATCATTTGTGTACAGTGTTGAGGTTTTGATATTCAGTTCAATCACATAATTGCCATGATTTCAAAAATATCAATGCTGTGTTCATCAGGATTTCTCCATTTATTACCTCATTTTGACTTATCTTTTTGGTTAGTTGGATTTCAACATCAGATAATTTTTTCTTTTTTTTTGAATTTGATGTATTTATTTATTTTTGAGACAGGGCCTTGCTCTGTGATTCAGGCTGGAGTGCAGTGGCGCAAACATGGCTCACTGTAGCCTTGACCTCCTGTGCTCAAGCCATCCTCCCACCTCATCTCCCCAGGATGCAGCCTGGCCGTGCCAGGGGTGCACAGTAGGAACACGATGGAGCCCCATGTTCCTGCCCTGGGGCCTTTGCTCACGCTGTTCCTTCTTACTGGATTGAGTCCTTCTCACACCTACCCTCAGCTCTGCCCTTAGCTTCCCCAAGTGTCTGGATTACAGGTGTCTGCCGCCATGCCCAGCTAATTATTTTTAATTGTATGATTTTTTGAAGAAACAGGATCTCACTGTATTGCCCAGGCTGGTCTTGAACTCCTGGGCTCAGGCAATCCTCTTGCCTTGGTTTCCCAAAGTGCTAGGATTATAGGTGTGAGCCACCGTGCCTGGCCAGGTAATTATTTTTTAGATGACTTTAAGGATGTCTAAGCCCCTAAACTCATGCTTCAGAGAGCCCCACCTCATCTCCCCAAGATGCAGCCCGGCCATGCCAGGGGTACATGGTGGGAAGGCACTCAATGGAGCCCCACATTCCTGCCCTGGGGCCTTTGCTCACGCTGTTCCTTCTTACTGGATTGAGTCCTTCTCACACCCGCCCTCAGCTCTGCTGAGCAGAATCCCATGGATCTCAGAGAGCCTGGCTCCGCCTTCCATGAAGCCTTTCCTGAGACCCCTCTAGACTGAGCGACTTATCTTGTTTTGATGACACTCATGGTAACTCCAGAAGTCAGATAGTATTATCCGCACTTTATATGTGGAGAGACCGAGGCTCAGCAGGTACAGGGGCTTTTCCAGGAGGTCACACAGCTGGTAAAGGCACTGTGAGGCTTTGCAGTCAGATCCCAGAGTGAGCTCCAAACTGTCACCTCCCATCACATTCTGTGTCACTCTTAGAGTTCTGAGTCCTCTCTCCTATTAGTCACCTGTGCACTTAACTGTAAGATATAGAACGATTTATTTGTTTTTTCCTTCTTCCTATCCATGTATTTACCTACTTACTTACCTCTACAGCTCTTTAGTTCCTTGCGGGCAGAAACACGGTTGCTTTTCCCTAAGCCAGCCTTGATGGAATTGCATCCTGAGCACTTGCACTTTCTGATGCTCTTCCACCATGTGGCTGCTGCCCTTGCACAGTCCTAAGCTTTGCCCCGCTCCACCCAGGTGCCAGGAGCCTCCAAGGGGCCTCTGGGCCCTCCAGCTGTGTGTTCCCTCTCTGTCTCTGTCCCTCTGCCTGCACGCAGAAATATCCCAGCGGAGCTGTGGACAGCACCTGTGGAATTAACAGCTCACCTGACAGCTTGTCCGTGGGGGAACATCATTAGGTGTCTGTTCCAGACACGTGCTCACAGAGCCTCTGAAATCAGAGACCCAAGCCAGTGTCTGGGTGCTGGCTCAGGCTGTGAGATTTCACCCCTGGTTGTTATTTGAGAAGATGGAGACATTTAAGGAACATGATGAATCTGGCTCAGGGGGTCCTGCCTTGCTAGTGCCTGGTGGGCCTGGAATCTGAGAGGACTGAGAAAGGACTGATTTGCATGGGGATGAGCAGGGCAGGTCATGTACCCCGGAGGGGTTAAGACTCTCAAAGGGTAGAATGCTTAGACTCTTAAGGTTTCTGAAGAACATTTAGAGTCTGTGTCTGACCATGCTATTTAGATGACTAAATGAGACTTGCCCATTCTGGGTCACTGCATTTGCCCCACAGTAAAGGAGCCCACCTGAGGCCCCACAGAGGCGGAGTGGGTGCTGCACGTCACACAGGTGTGCTGCTTGACACCAAGCACCTGCTGTGCCTTCCTAGTTGGGTGATGCTGGGGCTTCAATGAAGAACCATGTGAAGAAGCTTCAGAAACAACCCCCATTGAACTTCAGTTTTCCATTCCCGTCTCCAACCCTAATTTCCTCCAACTTCCCTCAAACATAAAGCTCTCTCTCCTTTTTGTATATAAGTTTCCCAGATCAGGTGCCTGTGCTACCCTCCCAGCCAGCTGGAAGTCCATCCAGGTGTCAGACGGGTCCCTTGCTACTTTGGCCGAGCCAGCTCTTGTTTCACACCTCACAGGATAAGGTGCAGCCTGGGGACTGTAGGGCCATTGCTTCTTTCTCCTGTGTCCTCAGCTTCCAGCCAGGTTTGAGGATAGACATGTGGGCCGAGGCGGAGCTGAGTCTGGGAGTATGGGGAAGAACTCCACAGGGCCTCAGGCCCTAAACTTGCAGGTCTCATGGGCTGTTAGCTAGACCCACTGACCTTGAAGAAGGTCAGCAATGGTCTTTTTTCACTTGAGCACAGCCTCTGGGGAGCTTTGGAGTTGATCAGGGATCAGAAAGGCTGGTGGACAGGTTGCAGGAGAGAGCAAGCCCTTCCTAGCAAGAGTCCTTATGGATATAGCAGGGCCTGGGGCCACCCCAAGGAGGGGAACAGGGCAAGGAAACTTCCCAGGGAGAGGGGAGCTAGAGGGGATTTCTGTGACCAGGTGATGTTGTTCAGCAGCACTGTGGGGAGTCTGGGTCAGAGACCTCCAAGGGGCAGTTGGGGTCTGGGATCCAGGGTTATCTTATCTACAGCCAGCAGATATTGGGTGCAGTTTCTGGGGTATATAAAGTATCTAGGCTCTAACTGGCTAAAAAAGAGCTTCACTTGGACTATATTTAAAGCAACTGGATGTGAGAATTGGGTTCTTTTTTAATAGAGAGGAGGGCCTTGCTATGTTTCCCAGGCTGGTCTTGAGCTTGCTTGGCCTCAAGCAGTCCACCTGCCTTGGCCTCCCATAATGCCAGGATGGATGTGAGAATTTGAATGGGCTTTGGGCTGACGTTCTTACCTGCTGTGAACTAAACAACTGGGAGCCGCTGTTTTAGTCTAACACAAGGGATGGAGCCCCTTTATCAGACCTTTCCTCTCTCTGTCTCTCTCCCTAAGTGGCTTATTTAAGAACTTCTTTTAACCCTGTCTACTGGTATTCCTGAGAGTTCTGGTAAATGTTTTTCTCAACCTTGTTAGCTACGCAGTAATGCTTTAGCACCTGGGTGATACTCCAATGCCCGATAGAGAGCCGTGCCCTGGGGAAGTTGCCTGACTGGCCAGGCCGTTGCTTTTATCACTTAGCAGGAGTCCTGCCCATGGTCACTGTGAATCCTCCCTGGCTGCTGTCCTTGGAGTAGTCTTGCTAAAATACTACCCTTAGCCGGGTGTGGGTGGCGTGCACCTGTAGTCCCAGCTACTCTGGAGGCTGAGGTGGAAGGATAGCTTGAGCCCAGGAGATCAAGGCTGCAGTGAGCTGGGATTGCACCACTGTACTCTAGCCTGGGTGCAGAGTGAGACCTTGTCTCTAAACAATAAATAAATATAAAATTTATTTATCGTCCATCCTGAAAACCTTCACTTGGCTTCATGTTAACAGCATGTGACCTTTGGAGGTGACCAAATGATATTTATGGCAAAGCTTCAGCCATCTGGGGCTTGGGTTTTAAGGGGTGATTTCATTTTCCAGATAACTGAGTATGCGCCTCTTCCAAGCCCTAAGGTTTTTTTTTTTGTTTTTTTTTGAGACGGAGTTTCACTCTTGTCCCCCAGGCTAGAGTGCAATGGCGCGATCTCGGCTCACTGCACCCTCTGCCTCCTGGGTTCAAGCGATTCTCCTGCCTCAGCCTCCCAAGTAGTTGGGACCACAGGCTCCTGCCACCACCTGCGGCTAATTTTTGTATTTTTAGTAGAGACGGGGTTTCACCACGTTGGCCAGTCTGGTCTTGAACTCCGAACCTCAAGTGATCTGCCTGCCTTGGCCTCCCAAAGTGTTGGGATTACAAGTGTGAGCCATTGCGCCTGGCCCAGTTAAAAAAAAAAAAAAAGTGCTTAGGGGCAAATCTTCATCAAATATATTCTTTGTCACTTAAATAGAGGTTGCTATGAGTACACTCTCTGCTTATCTTGTCTCATCTACTTCCCAGACATAGCCCAATGGAAGGAATAAAATAGATGCCAATAAATGTTTCTTATTGGATTGAACTGAAACCAAACTTTAAATCACTCAGAGTCTCCCCTTGGGATGTAGTGATGTCATCTTCCCCTAATGGCATGGTCAGACTGCTGACTTGTGAATGTCTCATGTCTGTGCTGCTTAGTTTTATTTGATCTGCCTGCTTTTCCGTGACCAGCTATCGTTACTCACTGTGTCAGTACCGGGGAAACAGATGCTGTAGCTTGTTAGGATTGTGAGTAAAACAAGAGCACGGTGTTCTTACCCTGGCCCTTGCTAATGGAGTGACAATTCTTTACTTCCCCGTGGCTGTTTGTTGATCAGAGAGCTTACACATAGCCTCTCACTTGTCCTTTTGGTAGCTGTTAGCAAACAAGAAAAATAAAGGTTGGAAAGGAGAGAACCTGCTCAATCAAAGTTGCACTGTTGGATCATGCCTGATCAGAGGCCAGAATTCCAGCCTCAGGTCTAGACCGGGCCATTTCTCTGTGCTATGGTATTCATCCGCCTTTGCAGAAAGTGACTGTTCTGTCCTCTCTCTCTCCCAGGGGTCCTTGGTGAATTTTGTCATGGTTATTTAAGGAACCTTGCCTAGAAGTCCCAACTTGCAGTTCCCCATTGACGGGAAGGCTTGGACTCCAAGATGATTATAAAGGAATATCGGATTCCTCTGCCAATGACCGTGGAGGAGTACCGCATCGCCCAGCTGTACATGATACAGGTGGGTCGTGGGGCAAGGGTGGGTCATGGTGTGAGGGTGGGTCGCGCCAGCGCACAGACACCACATGTAGGTTAGGTGGAGTTGTGGCCTTCACAGTGCAGTGCCTGCCCCAGAACTTCCTGGTAAGTGTGAATTGTGCTGGACCCCTGGCCTCTAGGCACAATGCCAGGCGCACAGGGCACACCATGGGCGCGTGGCATCAGATTGCTTTCCGGCACTGTGTCCCGCCGCCCACAGCGCGAACACTTGCCCTTGCATTCGGCACCATTATCTCCCTGGCCCAGACGTTATCCCTATGTTTCCCTATGTTTCAGTTTGCCTGGGCTGCCATCAGTAAATACCACAAACTGGGGGTGTAGAGGAACGCACTTCCTCACAGTTCTGGGGGCCGGAAGTCCCAGATCAAGGCCTGGCAAGTGCGGTTTCTGGTGAGGGCCCTCTTCCTGGCTTGCACATGGGCGCCTTCTCCCTGTTTCCTAACATGGCGGGGAACGAGCAGGCTCTGGTGTCTTCTCCTCTTTTTCTTTTTCTCTTCTGTTTTTTATTTGTGTAAATGTATAGGATACAACTGTGATTTTGTTGCATGCACAGATTGGAAAATGGTGCTTGTAGGGTATCTATCACTCAAATACACTGTACTCATTAAGTAATCCCTCATCTTCCACCCTTCCTTTTCTTCTAAGGACACCAGTCACATTGTCAGGGCCCCACCCATATGATCTCATCTAGCCCTGATTACCACCCAAAGGCCCCATCTCCAAATACCATCACATTGGGGGTCAGGCCTTTTGGGGGGATACAGACATTCAGTCCATAACACCCCATTCTACAGACAGGAGGCATATAAGGCCCAGAGATGTTAAATGCCTTGCCAAGGAGCGCAGGGCCTGTCTCCTAGCTCCCAGCTCCATGCTTTCCTCACCACCCTGACTGCTTGCAAAAAAGCAGTGTCAGACATGTGGCTTACTTACAGACGCACGCAGGAGTTTGAGGATGACAGGCTCCTTTGATAAGCCGGAGACTCTTGCTTAGGAGACACCTCCAGTCTCCCTACCCAGTGCCTGACCGACCTGGAACATAAGACCTGGCTGCCTCTGGCTGACCCCAGATGGGACCACTGCTCCCACTTGCCGCAGTCCTGGCTGCAGTCCTTTCTATGTAGAGGTTCTATCCCAGCTCTCCTGCTGTCCTCCTGTCCACCCTCAGTGCCTGGCATGGCCTAGCCTGGCAGCTTCCCTCCAGGCTGAGGGTCTTCGGGCTTCCCACACTGATTATGAACCTGCTGTCAGCCTGGCTCTGGCTCCTCTGGGCATATCAGTGCCTCCAGTCCCTGTGACACAGTGGGGCTTGCCCTCCTCCAGCTTCTTGCTGTACAGCCCCTTAATTACAGCATCAGACTGAGTCGTTGGTGTTGGGGAGAGGCTTCGGCAGGGCCTCCACCTCCCATCCCTGGCTTCGCCTATTGGGCGCCCACCTTCCACCCAGGTCAGGGGAGGTAGCTGTGAGCTCCCAGCAGAGCCTGCAGCCCCAGCTGCCTTCTGGGAGGAGCTTGAGGAAGCTGCAAGGGTTTGTCCAGGCTCCCCTATGTGGGAGCCTTGGCTGGGAAAAGAACGGAAGGTGAACCCAGCCTCTCCGGGGGGCTGTTTGCTCTGAGCTGCTTCAGAAGGACCACTCAATTCCCTCTTGAACCACTTACCCGATAATTATTTCTAGAGAGTGGAGAGAGAGGAAGAGGCTTAAATCAGCCCCCCATCTCTGAGCACTCTGGAAATAGCTCAGCCTGTTCAAGGACCAGGCTGATCTGCCAATGCTGCTGTTGTCTTGCTGCTTCTCAATTCCCACCCAAGCTAGGGTGAACCCAGACCACAGGAGCCCCTCAGCTCCACCTGGCCTCCCAGTGGCTGTCAAGATTGGGAGGACTGACCTCCAGCCCCTAGGAGATCCCAAAGCTGTTCTGGAACATAGAATCACCTCTGGGCTCCTCAAAACACCTGTCACTCCAGGTTTTTGTTTGTTTGTTTGTTTGTTTGTTTGTTTTTGAGATGGAGTCTCGCTCTGTCACCAGGCTGGAGTGCAGTATCGTGATCTCGGCTCACTGCAACCTCCGCCTCCTGGGTTCAAGCGATTCTCATGCCTCAGCCTCCCGAGTAGCTGGGATTACAAGCACGCGCCACCACACCCAGCTAATTTTCGTATTTTTAGTAGAGACAGGGTTTCACCATGTTGACCAGGACAGTCTCGGTCTCCTGACCTTGTGATCCACTCACCTTGGCCTCCAAAGTGCTGGGATTACAGGCATGAGCCACGATGCCCGGCCACTTCAGGGTTTTTTTGAACACCTATCCTTATGCCTCCAATGAATGTAATTGTTAAACATCATATAGTTCCCTGTTAGACGCTCAGACCTTCCTGCACCTGTGCAGCCAGGCCCCGTCCCTCTAGCCGACACATGCAGTGTCTTTTGAGAAGCTCCATTGATTAGGATTGTGGCAGGATGGAAACATCTCCCGCCTTGCAGATCATGAGCATCAGCACTCTCAGGGCCCTTCGTGAGAGCCTGTTGGACAGATGGGCATCCTTCCCAGCTAGGCAGAGACACTGTGGCCTCTAAGGGCTGGCTGGAGTCATTGCTGCTGCTCTGAGCTTCCAGAGCCTTTCCCTGTGCACCTTCTGGGTGAGCAAGCATGTGTGCACACGTCTGCTTTCCTGTTAAAAAAGAAAGGTGAAAGAAACCAGGTATTGCCGGGAGAGGTGCTTCTGTGACAGGCACTAGCATGCTTGGAGGGGAGATTGGGGGCAAGGTTGTTGGTGTTCCTGCTCAGGCTGGTTGGCTGGGCAGCTTTCCTCTGGGCAGGCCTTGAGGCTGGGGGTGTCGGATAGCCAGCTTGGTGATGGGCAGGGGGTCTGCTGCACATCACAGGTGCTAGTGCCTTGCACCTGTGTCCTCTGTGTTCTTAGTATGTGCTGTCTCCGGCCTGAGGACTAATTGCTGTGTTTGAGATGCTGCTGCCCTCATGTCATTACCAGGAAGCCATAGGTTCCTGCTAGAGCTACTGACTGGGAAGTTTCCCATGCACTTAAGGCCCTTGCTGGCCAGCCCCGCCCCAGCTGGGTCTTAGGCAGATGCATCGCTGGGTTCTGGCCTCCACAGCCCCTAGTCCAAGCTTCAACAAAATGAGCTCCAAGATATTGCCAGGCCCATAGGTCGTGTGCCCTCTGAGGGGCAAAATGTTGGCCTGCCTACTGTCTGCATGGACGGGGCTCAGGCTGTCAGTTCTCTATAGCATTTGGAAGAAATTCTTCTGGGACTAGGGGCTTTGGGCTTACTTGATTGGGTGTTGTCTTGTTTTGCTTTTATTGAGGTAAAATTCACAAAACATTAACCATTTTTTTTTTTTTTTTTTTTTTTTTGAGACGGAGTCTCGCTCTGTCACCCAGGCTGGAGTGCAGTGGCGCAATCTCGGCTCACTGCAAGCTCCGCCTCTCGGGTTCACACCATTCTCCTGCCTCAGCCTCTCCGAGTAGCTGGGAGTACAGGCGCCCGCCACCACGCCCGGCTATTTTTTTGTATTTTTAGTAGAGACGGGGTTTCACTGTGGTCTCGATCTCCTGACCTCGTGATCCGCCCACCTCGGCCTCCCAAAGTGCTGGGATTACAAGCGTGAGCCACCGCGCCCGGCCCAACATTGACCATTTTTAAGTGAACAATTCAGTGGCATTTAGTATACTCACAATGTTGTGCAACCATGAACTTTAGTTCCAAAACACTTTCATCACCCGAGAAAGAAACCCCATATCCATTAAACAGTCACTCCTCACTCCCCCTCCCCACCCCCTGGCAATCACTAATGTACTGTCTCCCTGGGTTTGCCTGTTCTGGACATTTCATATGCTTGGGATCACTCACGGTGTTGCTCTTTGTGTCTGGCTTCTCTCACTCAGCGTCATGTTGTTGGGATTCATCCATGTCGTAGCATGTGTCAGTGCCTCATTACGTTTTATGGCTGAATCATATTCCATTGTATGAACAGACCACATTTTGCTTATCCATTCATCCATTGATGGACATTTGGGTTGACATTAGCATACAAGTATCTGTTTTCTTTTTTCTTTTTTTTTTTTTTTTTTGAGGCGGAGTCTTGCTCTGTCACCCAGGCTGGAGTGCAGTGGCACCATCTCAGCTCACTGCAAGCGCCGCCTCCTGGGTTCACGCCATTCTCCTGCCTCAGCCTCCCGAGTAGCTGGGACTACAGGCACCCACCACCACACCTGGCTAATTTTTTGTATTTTTAGTAGAGACAGGGTTTCCCATGTTAGCCAGGATGGTCTTGATCTCCTGACCTCGTGATCCGCCCACCTCGGCCTCCCAAAGTGCTGGGATTACAGGCGTGAGCCACCGTGCCCGGCCTACAAGTATCTGTTTTCAATTCTTCTGATCTACACCTAGGAAGGGAATTTCTGGGTCACCTGGTGACGCTATGCTTGATGTCTGGAGGAACCACCAGACTGTTTTCCACAGTGGCTGCACCATTTTACATTCCTACTGGGAATGTATGAAGTTTACAGTTTCTCAACATCCTCACCAGCACTTACTGTCCACTTTTTTAATAAATGCTACCCTAGTGAGTATGTTTTGAAACAGAAGAGTCCCCAGGTTATCTCAAGGGTCCTTCTGCCCATCTTTCAGACCAGCCTGCCTGCTACATCCTTCTCGGAGACTTTTCTGATCTCCATGGGCAGCATGAGTGATTTCTTTCCCTGAATTCTCGCAGTTTCCTGTCAGTCCCACGCCTGGGCACCTAGTGTCTTCCACCTCTTTGTGGGTGTCTGTCTGCTTCCTGCTGGACAGTGAGTGTCTCAGGGCAGGGTTTAGGTCTGTGGGTCTGTTTTCCCAGTTTCTGGCTCATATCCTCTTTAGTGCACATCCTCCCTCACCCATGGCTCTAGTGCGCACACACACACACACACACACACAGACACATGTGTGTCCACACACAACATATATACATGCAAGCACAGCCACCTATGCATACAGGTATGTACACAAATACATGCAGACACATGCACACACCTACACAGACACGTGCGTGCACACACAGCATGCACACATGTGCACATGTGTACATGCACCTACACACACACACACACACACACACATACACCACAAGACCCAAGGGAGTAGTGCTCCTCTTGGTTGCTTTTTCTGTTTTTTGAGATGAAGTCTCACTCTGTTTCCCAGGCTGAAGTGCAGTGATGTAATCTCAGCTCACTGCAACCTTTGCCTCTCGGGTTCAAGAGATTCTTCTGCCTCAGTCTCCCGAGTAGCTGGGATTACAGGCGCCCGCCTCCATGCCTGGCTAATTTTTGTATTTTTAGTAGAGATGGGGTTTCACCATGTTGGCCAGGCTGGTCTCAAACTCCTGACCTCAGGTGATCCGCCCACCTCGGCCTCCCAAAGTGCTGGGATTACAGGCGTGAGCCATTGCATCCAGCCTTTCTCTTGGTTGCTCTTGATGCCAGCATAGCCCCTTTCTCTGAAATTGCATCCCCTTGTGGGGAAACCCCAGGCTCTGCCCAGGCGCGCAAGAGCCATCTCCCAACCTTTCCGCATGGCCCACACTGGCAGAAAGGCTGAGGAGGGCTGAGTCTCTGTGAGGTGAAGGCATCTCAGCCAGTTGTAAGTGGAGGGGTCATGACTTACAGGTTTATACCCAGGGACCCAGGGTGGAAGCCTGCAAGCCTTGGCTAGGGAATGATCTGCCGCCAAGCCACCTTGGGGCTGAGAGACATGGTCTGTTGGAAATAGTGTCGACTTTTGGGGCCAGAATAACCCTAGTTTAAGTTCCAGCTCTGCCCTTGGTGAGCTGGCAGTTGGGCCTCTCCACACCACAGTTTCTTTGTTTGTTTGTTTTGAGATGTAGTCTTGCTCTGTCACCCAGGCTGGAGTGCGGTGGCCGCCTCCTGGGTTCAAGCGATTCTCCTGCCTCAGCCTCTTGAGTAGCTGGGATTACAGGCATGTGCCACCACCCCCGGCTAATTTTTGTATTTTTAGTAGAGATGGGCTTTCGCCATGTTGGCCAGGCTGGTCTTGAACTCCTGACCTCAGGTGATCCGCCCGCTGTCTCCCAAAGTGCTGGGATTACAGGCATGAGCCACCACGCACAGCCAGTTTCTTTATCTATAACCTAAGCTAGGCTCTCACAGAGCATAGTTTCCCATTTTACATATGGGTAAATTGAGGCCCACAGAGCCAGGGTTGGAGCTCAGATCTCCGGGCTCCTAGGTGGCCTCTTTGGGACCCCTAGTAGGCCAAGGGAGGCTGCTGCCAATCTCAGAGGTGAGGGCACCCTGGCAGGCAGAGAGGACCAGGAGGTGCCGGTATCTAGATTGGGGAGGAGGCAGCATTGGGAGGGATCTCCCCTCTCAACCCCAGCCTGTGCTGTGGCTCCCAGGCCTGAGGGCAGAGCAGGTGGGCAGGAGGGGAGAGGTTCAGGCCACCCCGACTTGGAGACCCGAGGCACTACCTGTGCCCTTCCTGTCACCAAGACCCCTACTGTCAGCCCGATTTCCATCTCGAGAGCTCTTGCCCCTCCCACAGAGCTGGTGTGAATGCCCCTCCTCCAGGCAGCTTCCTCTGACCCTCTGGGTCCTGAGGGCACTCATTCTTCCCAGCTCCACCTGCCTGTCTGTCCCCGCTCTGACCTTTTTCTAACCTGTGGTTCCTGGGGTTCTTGTCACTGTGGGGTGATGGACTCAAAAAGTGTGAACATACATCAGAATCACCAGCTGCTCCTTTACATGTGTACAGCTTATTGTATGTCAGTCATACCTCAGTAACACTGCTAAAAAGTAAGTTAAAGTCACCTGACTTTCCTGTGCCCTTTCTGTGCCGAGAGCTGAGTTGCAGAGGGGGATAAAAGTGCTTCCGGTTCTCTGGGAAGATAGATTTCACATACGTTTCGGCACAGGCTCAAGGACACAGTCTGCACTGGCCTCCTGAGATGGATAGGCCTTCAAGAAGGCTGCTGCGTTTTTGTGGAAAGAGTAATAAGAAGACCTTAGTTCATCATTTCCCACTTGTGCCGTTTGCCAGCCAGTGGCAGCTAGGAATAGGCCTTCCTCTCTGCGAGCTGCCCCACTGGAAGGTTGTGAAAAAGATGGGCTGGGCTTGCGTGTCAAAGTGCCTGGCACCCTGCTGGAGCAGCACTCAATATACACCATGTTAAAGGTGAGAAAACAAAATCGTCTGCCTGGCTGGGAGAGGGCCGTCCATCCGAGGTGTTCAGCGAATGTGTGCTGCTGAGGGAGCGGCCGGAGGTGGCCTGGCCAGGACCCTGGGAGCGGCTGCTTTCAGGGGTTTCTTGGTCTTGATCTTTCTTTGCATCCTCCCCCAACTCCTTCATCAGCCCCTGGGGAGCCAGGCCTGTCTCCGCTGTCCAACTGCCGCCGCCTTTGAAAACAGTACTGCAGCACTGTTTAGGGGAATGGTAGGCAGGGACGAGGGGGTGGCTGCTCGTGTGGCAGAGATCAGAGTGATTCCAGAAGAGCTTGCTCCTAAGTGGCATGACTGAGTAGCTGTGCCAGGAGAGGTCTGCCCCCCTTGGACGCCATCACTGGTGGAGAGCCAGAGGTCAGCTTGGGGAGGACTGGCTGCCCTTGGTGATGCCAGCTTTGACGTTCCTGGTGACAGTTGGAACTAGAATCCATTCTTCATTCGACCAATCTTCACCTAGCATCTATTTCATGAAACACCAAAGTGCTATACAGGGGGTCCCGTCTGGGTCCCACTGGCTCTGCCACTTACTGCAGCCGTCACACCCCTCCACAGCCCACTGAATCAGTGTCCAGCAAGTGATCAGAACCTGCTTTAATCCTCACGATAACCTGCACAGTTGGTGGTACTCATCCCCACTCATCCCCATCCCCAGATGATAGCTCGAGGCTCAGAGATATCAAGGAACTTTCCCAAGGGTGCATAGCTGGCCTAATGATACCAGTCTGCCCAGAGATGTGGTGGGCTGCCTTTTTCACACTGCTTTTAGTGGAGCACTTTGAGGTCTCCTAGTCCACCCCTTCTCTGAAGTTCCAGCTGTTGGAGGTTACATGCTCTCCACCCTGTCTGATTCTGAAGCCAGTGCTCTCCCTTTCACAGCTCTGCCTTCCAGTGCCCAGATACTCAGAACTACAGATAGCACAGGGTCACCTGTGGGTGGCAAGGCCAGGGGTGCTGGAGTCAGCATGAAGAGTCACCATACACTGGGGAAAGTGCTGGTGACTGAAGACTTATGTGGCCAAGGGCTGGGTGGGAGGTGGTGAGGACTCCACCTGCCCCACCAAGAGATGAGGGACAGGTGGGGGGCCATCAGGGTAGTGCGCTTGTTTCTCCAGCAGGCAGGCTGAAGCTCACTCACAGGAGGCCATTGTGGGCACTCACCCCACTGGTGACCAGTGTCCCCCCAGAATCTGCATCCACCTGCAATCTCAGAATGTGACCTTATTTTGAAATAGGGCCTCTGAAGATCTAATTTGTTAAGGATCTTGAAATGAGATCATTCTGGATTTAGAGAGGTCCCTGAATGAATGAGTAGTGTCCCTATAAGAAAAGGAAAGGACTGAGACACAGGAAAGATGAAGCAGAGATTGGAGAGATACCGCATGGGCCAAAGAGCACCGGGAGCCAGCAGCAGCTGGAAGAGACAGGAGGCATCCTCCCTAGAGCCCGGCACAGGATGCTGCTGGATGAGCCTGCTGTCCTGGGAAAGGCGTGAAGTCTGCCTGAGTGGGCAGGGGCTTCTGTGCAGCCACCCAGCAAGGCCAAGGTGGAAGGGACCCTCCTGGCCCCTGTCCTGGTTCCACCCTCAGCTGCTGGCAGGTGGGTCACCAGGCCTCTGCCCAAAGAGACTCCTACAGGCAGCTCTGGACCCCCTGTCTTACACACCTTCTCACTGAGCCTGCCAGCATCCCAGATATCTTATTTCCTGGTGCTGCCATAACAAAGAACCACAAACTGCATAGCTTGAAACAACAGACATTTATTCTTTCACAGTTCTGGAGGCCAGAAACCAGAGAGGCAGGTGTCCGCAGGGCTGCACTTCCTCCAGAGATTCTATGAGTAGACCCTTCCTTGTCTCTTCCAGCTTCTGGTGGCTCCAAGCATAACTTAGTTTGTGGCCATGTCACTCCAATTACATCAGCAAAGATCCTATTTCCAAATAAGGTCACATTCCAAGGGCTTGGTGGGGACATTCCACCCATTACACCAGGGCATGGGCAGATAGGTAGTCCTGTCTCCACTTAGAGTTTGGAAATTGACACCAGAGAGAAGTGACTTGTCCAGGAGGAGAGGGAGTTGGTCACAGAGTTGGGACTAGAATTCATTTATTTGTTCAATAAGAATTTACGGAGCACATATCTTATGCTGAGGTCTTTTCTTGAGGCACCTTGGTGCTATGGGCTGAGCAGGCTCTGGAATGACACAGGTCTGAATTCAAGGCCTGGCTCTGCCATTTAGTAACTGTGTGACCTTGGACAAGTTTGCACCTCTCATAGCCTCGATCGTCTCATCTGTGATTTGGGGGTAATAGTGCTAATACACCTTTCCTAAGGGGATGTTGCAGTAACTAAAGGAGAACGTACATGCAAAGCACTTAGCATAGCCACAAATAAATGATGCCACTGGAAGAGGTGGGGGCTTAGAGCATTCAGGAAGAGCTTGCTATTTTCACTACAAATCTGGTCCACATAGGCCGGATGCGGTGGCTCACACCTGTGATCCCAGCACTTTGGGAGGCCAAGGCGGGCGGATCACCTGAGGTTGGGAGTTCGAGACCAGCCTGACCAACATGGTGAAACCCCATCTCTACTAAAAATAAAAAATTAGCCAGGTGTGGTGGCTCATGCCTGTAATCTCAGCTACTCAGGAGGCTGAAGCAGGGAATCGCTTGAACCTGGGAGGCAGAGGTTGCGGTGAGCCAAGATCACACCATTGCACTCCAGCCTGGGCAAGAAGAGCAAAACTTTGTCTCAAAAAAAAAAAAAAAAAAAAAAAAAAATCTGGTCCACATTCCAGGAGCTCTTTTAAAGAGGGAGAGATGGCACATGCCTGCCCTGACCTCACCTATGGCCTTACCCAGAGTCTTGTCTGGTTTTTGTTTTGGAAGGGGACTCAGCCGCTCTGGGCCATGGAGATATAGCACATTTTTTGTGCCTTAGAGAGGCCTGTGGCTGTGTATGCATGTGCATCTCTGTGCCTAGGTGTATGCACGCACACATACACACCTGCTGTTCAGGAAGCTGACCGAGGATGCCCTTGGCTAGCCCATCATGTCACCATGGAAACAGATGCTGAGCTTAAAGTTGCCACTGCCTTAAACATGAGGTTTCCTGCATAAGCAGAAAACTGAGCTTTTGGACACTGGGAGGGACATTCGTGGCAGAGAGATGCTTAGAGGTGACCCATCTTTCTCTCACAGTGCCAGCGAGGCCCGTTCCTGCTTGCCACGTTTGATTTTTTTGATCTTAGTAAGTACAAAAGGCAGGATTGGTTTCTGTTTGTTTTGTTTTATAACAGCTTTATTGAGATATAAGTCACACACCACATGACTCATCCATTTAAAGTGCACAGTTCGGTGGTTTTTAGCCTATTCAGAGTTGTACAACCGTCACCAGAATCAATTTTAGAACATTTCTATTCCCCCAAAAAAGAAATCACTATTTTCACCCCAGCCCCAGGCAACCAATAATGTGCTTTCTGTCTCTATAGGTTCCACTATTCTGGGCATTTTATATAAATGGAATCATACAATATGTGTCCTTTTGTGTCTGGCTTCTTTCACTCAGCATAATATTTCCAGGGTTCATCCCTGTTGTATCATGTGCCAGTGCTCCGTTACTTTTTATGGCCAAATAATATTCCATTCCATGGTAGACCACAGTTTGTTTCCCATTCATCTGTTGGTGGACATTTGGGTTGTTTCCACTTTTTGGCTACAGTGAATAATGCTGCCATAAATATTCATGTATAAGTTTTTATGTGGACATATGTTTTCATTTTCTTGGATATTTACCTAGAGTGAAATTGCTGGGTCATATGGTAACTCTATGTTTAACTTTTTGAGGAACCGCCAAACTGTTTGCCACAGCAGCTGCACCATTTTACGTTCCCACCATCAATGTACGAGGGTTCCATTGCTCCACACCCTGAACAACACTTGCTGCTGTGTGTCTTTTTAACCGCCCCAGTGAGTGTGAAGTGGCATCTCATTATGGTTTTGATTTGCATTTCCCTAATGACAAATGATGTTGAGCATCTTTTCATTTGCTCGTTGACCATTTGTATAATCTTTTTGTAGAAATGTCTGTTCAAGTTCTTTGCCTTAATTATTCTTACTATTTTTTTAGAGATGGGGTCTTGCTATGTCGCTCAAGCTGACCTTGAACTCCTGGGCTCTGGCCATCCTGCCAACTTCACCTCTGGAGTAGCTGGATCTATAGGTGTACAACACCATGCCCAGCTCCTTTGCCAGTTTTTGAATGGGGTTGTTGTTTCTTTGTTGTTTCATTGGAGGAGTTCTGTATATATTTTGGATACAAGTTACTAAAAGATATATTGTTTATAAAAATTTTCTCCCATTTTGTACATTGTTTTTTCACTTTCTTTTTAGTGTCCTTTGAAGTATAAAAGTTGTTAATTTTGATGAGGTCCAGTTTATCTGTCTTTTCTTTTGTTGCTTGTGCTTTTGGTGTCATGGCTCCAAAACCATTGCCTAATTCAAGGTCATAGGACTTATGCCTATGTTTTCTCCTAAGAGTTTTATAGTTTGAGCCCTTACATTTAGGACAACATATTTTTAATGAGCTGTTGGCAGCGGCCAGTGAGAAGGTGGCGTCCTCTGGGGAGTCTGTGGACTTGTGCATTGCCCAGGAGTCCCACCAGAATCCCTCCTGCTTCCTCAGCTACCTCTGGCCCTCCAGCTGTGTGGCCCAAACACGTTGCTTCCAGTCCCTGACCCTCAGTTTCCCCATGTATACCACAAGTAGGTCATCTTGAGGATGTCTTTGTAAGTGTCCTCCTGGTTCCATTCTTTGCCTTCTCTAGAGATAGCTCTGGTCACGTGCACCTTTTGCTCCACCCAGAAGAGCCCTGAATCCATGGGCCTTGGCTCCTGCATGCACACACACGCCACATGTGTGTGCACGCATGCATGCCTGTGCACTGACATCCTGAATGGCAGCTTCAGTGAGCCCAGCACAGGGAGCACAGCCCTCAGTCCCCTGAGCCATACACCAAGTCCAGGAGACACATTTCTACCCTGAGGTCAGGCTCTTTGGCAGCAAGGGCCACTCCTAGCTGTCCCCTCCCTCCAGTGAGCTGGCCCCAGCCCAGCGTGTGCTTCGAACTGCCTACCTCATTCAGCTGTGCAGTAAATTCCATGTCAGGGCAACTTTGAAGCCATGGAAACATCCGGCTTTGGAGCCAGAGCGATTCCCCTGCCACTCTCCTTGCTGGGATAAAGCCAGGGCGTGGCATCCTGGGATGATGTTCCCTGTTGCTGAGCGTGCACACATCCTGAGCTCATCCTGTGTATGTCAGCTACACATGCTCGCATCTAATTTTCTTAACAACCTAGCCAGTACTATTGCTTCTCCTCCTCTTACAGATGGGGAGATGATGACATATAGAGGTTAACTTATCAGAGACCACACAGAAAGAAAGAAAAAGAGGAGGGTTTGCACCCAGACATTTGAACCGCAGAAAGTATGCTCTAAGCCCGCATGTTCTGCCACCTCCCTGAGAGGGAGCCCCTCTTGGACCCTGATAGCTGAAGGTAAACTCCATGCCCCACATCCTCAGGGAAGGGCAGCTTGCTATTCAAGGGGAATGGTCATGGTCTTCACCTGACACCGCAATGGGGCTTGATTTAGAAACTGTGACTCCCAGGCTGAGCACAGAGGCTTACTCCTGTAATCCCAGCATTTTGAGAGACCAAGGCACTCTACAAAAAAATAAAAAATTAGCCGGGTGTGGTGGGGTGCACGCCTGTAGTCCCAGCTACTCTAGAGTCTGAGGCAGAAGGATTGCTTGAGCCTGGGGGGTCAAGGCTGCAGTGAGCCATGATCATGCCGTTGTACTTCACCCTGGGGGACAGAGTGAGACCCTATCTCATAAATAAATAAATAAACTGAAATTCTCAGCAGGTGGCTCCTCAGTAAATAGGGCTGGGGCCCCTGTGGCCCAGATGGTAAAGATGTGGCTCCCTTTTGCCTGGACCTTGTGGCCTCTACCCAGTTTCAGCACAGGACAGGTTTGGGCACAGGGTGAGGAGCAGATCTCAGCCCATGGGCAGGGTGGGTGGCTGCGCAGGGGCATGGGGCCTCTATCCCACCATGGTGGGCAGGAAAAGGCTGAGTCACTGGTCTTTAGAGTGTACCTGGGCTCACTAATCACTTTCTTTTTTTTTTTTTTGAGATGGAATTTCGCTCTTGTCGCCTAGGCTGGAGTGCAATGGCGCGATCTCGGCTCACTGCAACCTCTGCCTCCTGAATTCAAGTGATTCTCCTGCCTCAGCCTTCCCGGTATCTGGGATTAGTGGCACCCACCACCACGCCTGGCTATTTTTTTTTTATTATTGTTTTTAGTAGAGACAGGGTTTTACCATGTTGGCCAGGCTAGTCTCGAACTCCTGACCTCAGGTGATCTGCCTGCCTCAGCCTCCCAAAGTGCCGGGATTACAGGCGTGAAGCACTGTGCCTGGCCCACTGACCACTTTCAACTGCAGCCTGGCCTCTCCCTTCTCTCCTTTGCCCTCAGCTACCAAGATTTCATGTTCATAAAGCCGCTAAGTACCTGGCCTACCTGCTGAGCACAGAGGCATCTCCTGCTGCTCCCGGAGCTGGGGGCCTCACCTCCTATCTAAACCCAGGAAAGAACATCCCTGTGGGCAGCTGCCCATGCCAGGGGATCTCCCATTCTCCATACACGTACCAGGACGTTCTTCCTGGGACCCAGATTAGATTGTGCTCCTCTCCTGCTTAAACCCTTTCCTTCCCTTAGCATCAAAACTGTGCTCCTTTTATGGCCGGGCACGGTGGCTCACTCCTGTAATCCCAGCACTTTGGGAGGCGGATGCGGGCAGATCATTTGAGGTCAGGAGTGTGAGACCAGCCTGGCCAACATGGTGAAACCCCATCTCTACTAAAAACACAAAAATTAGCTGGGTGTGGTGGCCTGTGACTGTAATCCCAGCTATTCGGGAGGCTGAGGTGGGAGAATCACTTGAACCTGGGAGGCGGAGGTTGCAGTGAGCCGAGATCATGCCATAACACTCCAGTCTGGGTGACAGAGCCAGACTCTGTCTCATCTGTCTCAAAACAAACAAACAAACAAACAAACAAAAAACTTTTGTGTTCTGGCTTCTGCCTAGCTCCTAGGCCCTTCCCTGCCACTTCCTGCCTCGCAGCCTACACCCAGGCAACTGAGTCTACACGCTTCCAGGGCTCCCTCCAGACACACACCTTTAGCTCTGTCACCTGCCTCCCTACCCAGCATATCTGTCCTGTCCACCCCTGCCTGGTGAGTGCCTCGCCACCTCCCAGCTCACCTGCAGGTCACTTTCTCTGACCCCCCTGAGGCTGAGTGAAGGCCTCCCCTCATGTCTTCTAATCCCTCATCACATGATAGTTGTTCTCTTTGGGGTATGTCTTCCACATACTCCAAGTCTGGAGCAGGGGTGATTCTTCCCAAAGCAGACCAGCCTGGACAATGACATCTCTTTCTTCTACCTTCTGTGAACTCCTCTGGGTAAGGGCTGCCCAGGCCCTCCACTGGGTGGGGGATTTTGCTATATGGGGTTATTTCAGCTTTAACTATTTGGCTGATGGGGCTTGCGGCTTTCCTGGAGGGAGAGAGGAGCGCTTGCTCATTCTCAGAGACCCTGCTGCCTGGCAAGAGTCAGCTCATAGTGGTGTGCCGGAGCTGTGTCAGGGAGATGGCTATGAGTGGCAGGGCCCTCATCGGCCTGGTGTTCTAAAGATGGGGTGCTCTGAGCAGCCTGCAGACTTTTCTTTCCCAGTTTCATTCCTAATTCTTTTTCACTTTTTATTCAAGTGTTGTATATATACAGAGAAGTTTATGATTCATAAGTGTCTACCCTGATGGTCTTGCAAAAAGTGAATATGTCTGTGTAACCAGCACCAGGCCAAGCAACAGAACATTCTTCAGCAAACCCCTCAGGCCCCCTTGACCCATGGGATTTTGAAATAACTTGACAGCTACTTGAGCTATAATTCATACACCATATAATTCACCCACTTAAAGTGTACAGTTCAAAGGTTCTTGGTATATTCACAGAGTTGTGCAACCATCACCACTACCTAATTCCAGAGCACTTTCATCACCTCAAAATAAACCTGTACCAGCCAGGCACGGTGGCTCATTCCTGTAATCCCAGCAATTTGGGAGGCCGAGGCAGGTGGATCACTTGGGGTCAAAAGTTTGAGATCAGTCTGGCCAACATGGCAAAACCCTTTCACTACTAATAATATAAAAATTAGCCAAGCTTGGTGGCACACGCCTGTAATCCCAGCTACTTGGGCAGCTGAGGCAGGAGAATCACTTGAGCCTGGGAGGCAGAGGTTGCAGTGAGCTGAGATCTCACTACTGCACTCCAGCCTGGGAGACAGAGTGAGACTCTGTCTCAAAAAAAAAAAAAAAAGGGAAAAAAAAGAAAAGAAAAAGAAACCTGTACCAGCCTGTAATGCCAAAGCTTTGGGAGGTTGAGACAGGAGAATTACTTGAGGCCAAGAGTTTGAGACAAGCCTGGGCAACATAGTGAGACTCCATTCTCTACAAAAGAAATTTTTTAATTAGCCAAGCATGTCTGGGCATGGTGGCTCACACCTGTAATCCCAGAACTTTGGGAGGCCAAGGCAGGCGGATCACTTGGGGTCAGGAGTTTGAGACCAGCCTGGCCAACATGGCAAAACCCTGTCTTTACTAGTAATACAAAAATTAGTCAGGCATGGTGGTGCACACCTGTAATCCCAGCTGCTTGGGAGGCTGAGGCAGGAGAATCGGTTGAGCCTGGGAGGCGAAGGTTGCAGTGAGTCTAGATGGCGCCACTGCACTCCAACCTGTGCGACAGAATGAGACTCTGTCTCAAAAAAAAAAAAAAAAAAAAGAAGAAGAAGAAAAAGAAAAGAAAAGAAAATAAATTAAAAATTATTAAATTATTAAAAAAATTAACCAGGTGTGGAATGGTCCTTTAGTCTCAGCTACTCAGGTGGTTGAGGTGGGAGGATCACTAGAGCCCAAGAGTTAGAGGTTACAACAAGCTGTGATCATGCCAGTGCCCTGCAGCCTGAGTAACAGAGCAAGAGGAAAGAGAGAGAGAGAGAGAGAGGGAGAGAAGAGAGGGAGAGAAGAGAGGGAGGAAGGGAGGGAGGGAGGGAGGGAGGAAGGAAGGAAGGAAGGAAGGAAGGAAGGAAGGAAGGAAGGAAGGAAGGAAGGAAGGAAGGAAAAGCGAGAGAAAGGGAAGAAAGAAAAGAAAATGAAGGAAAGGAAAGAAGGAGGGAGGGAGGAAGGGATGGATGGAGGGAGGAAGGGCCCTGCACCCATTAGCATCACTCTTCATTTCCCCCATGTTCCCCAGCAGCAGGCCACCACTAATTCACTTTCTGTCTCTATATATTTTCCTTTTCTGTACTTTCCATATAAATGGAATCACAGGATATGTGGTCCTTTGTGTCTGGCTTGTTTCACTTAATAGAATCTTTTCAAGGTTCATCGATGTTGTGGTATGTAGCATTACTTCATTCCTCTTTGTGACTGAATAATATTCTATTATTGTATGGATAGACCACATTTTATTCTTTCATCTGTTGATGGACGCTTGAGTTGTTTACAGCTTTTGACTATTGTGAATAATACTGCAATGAACATTGGTGTACAGGTTTTTCTGTGAATACATGGCAACAGCTGGTAGGGCTGGAGTCATCTGAAGGCTTGGTGTACAAGTATCTGTTCAAGTCCCTGTTTTCAGTTATTTTGGGTGCATACCCAGAAGTGGAATTGCTGGTCATATGGTAATGCTATGTTTAACTTTTTGAGAAAGTGCTAAACTTTTTTTTTTTTTTTTTTGAGACAGTCTCACTGTCACCCAGGCTAGAGTGCAGTGGCACAATCTTGGCTCACTGCGACCTCTGCCTCCTGGGTTCAAGCAATTCTCCTGCCTCAGCCTCCCAAATAGCTGGGATTACAGGCATGCGGCACCACACACGACTAATTTTTGTATTTTTTTAGTAGAGACAGTGTTTCACCATGTTGGCCAGACTGGTGTCGAAATTCTGACTTCAAGTGATCCACCCACCTCAGCCTCCCAAAGTGCTGGGATTACAGGAATGAGCCACCATGCCTGCCCTGCTAAACTATTATCTTTTCTTTTTTTTTTTGAGACAGAGTCTCACTCTGTCGCCCAGGCTGGAGTGCAGTGGCGCAATCTCGGCTCACTGCAACCTCCGCCTCCCAGGTTCAAGTGATTCTGCTGCCTCAGCCTCCTGAGTAGCTGGGACTACAGGCACACACCACCATGCCCGGCTAATTTTTGTATTTTTTTAGTAGAGACGGGGTTTCACCATGCTGGCCAGGCTGGTCTCGAACTCCTGACTTCGTGATCCAGCCACCTCAGCCTCCCAAAGTGCTAGGCTTACAGGCGTGAGCCACTGCACCTGGCCTACTAAACTATTTTCAACAGTTTTACATTCTCACCATTTTATATTCCCACCAATAGGGTTCCAGTTTCTCCACATGCCAACCAGCATTGATTATTTTCTCCAGGTTTTTTTTTTTTTTTTGAATACTAGCCACCTTAATGGGTGTGAGGTGCTATCTCATTGTGTTTTTTATTTGTTTTTTTGTTTGTTTTTGAGACGGAGTCTTAGGCCGAGGCGAGTGGATCATGAGGCCAAGAGATCAAGACCATCCTGGCCAACATGGTAAAACCCCATCTCTACTAAAAATACAAAAAATTAGCTGGATGTGGTGGCGGGCACCTATAGTCTCAGCTATTCGGGAGGCTGAGGCAGGAGAACCACTTGAACCCAGGAGGCGGAGATTGTAGTGAGCCAAGATCATGCCACTGCACTCCAGCCTGGTGACAGAGCGAGACTCCATATCAAAAAAAAAAGAGAGACAGAATCTTGCTCTGTCACCCAGGCTGGACTGCAGTGGCGTGATCTCGGCTCACTGCAACCTCTGCCTCCTGGGTTCAAGCAATTCTCCTACCTCAGCCTCCCGAGTAGCTGGGACTACAGGTGCACGCCACCACCCCCAGCTACTTTTTGTATTTTCAGTAGAGACAGAGTTTTACCATGTTGGCCAGGCTGGTCTCTAACTCCTGGCCTCAAGTGATCTGCCTGCCTCGGCCTCCCAAATTGCTGGGATTACAGGCGTAAGCCACCACGCTCGGCCCTCATTGTGGTTTTGATTTGCATTTTCCTAATGAATAGTGATGTTGAACATCTTTTCATGTGCTTATTGGCCATTCGTATGCCTTCTTTGGAGAAATGGCTATTCAAGTCCTTTCCTCATGTTTGAATTGTGTTGTTTGTTTTGTTGTTGAGTTGTAGGAGTTCTTTATATGTTCTGGATACAAGTCCCTTATCAGATACGTGGTATGCAAATGTCTTCTCCCATTTGGCGGGTTGTCTTTTTCTCTCTTCATAGTGCTCTTTGATACACTAAGGTTTTTAATTTTGATTAAGTCCAGTTCATCTATTTTTTCTTTTGTTGCTTGTGCTTTTGGTGTCATATTTAAGAAAGCATTGCCAAATCCAAGGTCATAAAGATGACCTTGTTTGCCCCAGTTTTCTTCTGTTTTATCATTTTGTGATTTTATTTCTTTTTTTAAACTACCATTTCTCAAGCATCTTAAAGTTTTATAGTTTTAGTTCTTATCTGTAAATCTTTGATTCATTTCGAGTTTTTGTATCTGCTGTGAGGTAGGGTCGAGCTTCATTCTTTTACATGTTGTTATTCAATTGTCCCAGCACCATTTTTTAAAGACTATTATTTCCACATTGGATGGTCTTGGCACCCTTCTCAAAAATTAGTTGATCATAGATATATGGTTTATTTCTAGACTCTCAATTATATTCTGTCTGTCTATCTGTCTGTTGATCTATTTGTCTAGCCTATGCCAGTGCTACACTTTTTTGACTACTGTAGTTTTGTAGTAAGGTTTGATATAGGGAAGTGTGAGTCCTCCAACTTGGTTTTGTTTTGTTTTCAAGATTGTTTTGGCTCTTCGGGGTCTCCTGTAATTCCATATGAATTTTAGGATCAGCTGTTCCATTTCTACAAATAAGGCTGCTGGGATTTTGATAAAGATCGCATTATATCTGTAGGTTGTTTGAGGCAGTGTCGCCATCTTAACAATATTAAATCTTCCAATCCATCAACATGGGATGTCTTTCCATTTATTTAGGACTTTAATTTCTTTCAGCAACGTTTTGTAGTTTTAAGTGCACAGGTCTTTCACCTCTTTGGTTAAATATATTCCTAGGTATTTATTCTTTTGGAGGCTATTATAAATGGAATTGTTTCTTAATTTTCTTTGATATTGTTCATTTCTATGTGTCATTTTGTATTCTGCAAATTTGTTGAATTTATTTATTAGGTCTAACAGGCTTTGGTGGAGATTGTTTAGCATTTTCTATATATAAGATTATGGCATCAGGAAATCGAAATAGTTTTACTTCTATATTTCCAATTTGGATGCCTCTTATTCTTTTTGTTTGTTTTGTTTTGTTTGTTTGTTTTTTGAGACAGAGTCTCACTTTGTCACTAAGACTGGAGTGCAGAGGCATGATCTCAGCTCACTGCAACCTCTGCCTCCTGGGTTCAAGCAATTCTTCTGTCTCAGCCTTTGAGTAGCTGGGGCTACAGGCATGTGCCACATGCCTGGCTAATTTTTCTATTTTTAGTAGACACAAGGTTTCACCATGTTGCCCAGGCTGGTCTCAAACTCCTGACCTCAAGTGATCTGCCCACCTCTGCCTCCCAAAGTGCTGGGATTATAGGCGTGAGCCAATGTGCCCAGTTGCCTCGTATTATTTCTTTTTCTTATCTAATTGCTCTAGTTAGAACTTATAGCACAATATTGAGGAGAAGCAAGTAAGTGGGCATCCTTGTCTTGTTCCTGATCATGGGAACGCTTTTAGTCCTGGGACAGGTGGGAGTCAGAATATAGGACTTGTGTGTGCAGCACTAGGTCTGGGAGAGGGAGTCTGTGGCCCCTTCAGCCTCTTGCACAAGCCCTGGCATATAGATTTGGGGGTCTGGAAGTGACACAGGAGGAGCCAGCCTCGTTGACCAAAGCCCCTCCTCCCTTTCCACACCCCTGGGCCCAGTCTCCTGTGCCCCTTCCCTCCTGAAGAGTGCTCTGGCCCCACACACATTGCAGGTGCTTTTGTCCCCACAGAAGAAGAGCCGTAACGAGACATATGGCGAAGGCAGCGGCGTGGAGATCCTGGAGAACCGGCCGTACACAGATGGCCCAGGCGGCTCTGGGCAGTACACACACAAGGTGTATCATGTGGGCATGCACATTCCCAGCTGGTTCCGCTCCATCCTGCCCAAGGCAGCCCTGCGGGTGGTGGAGGAGTCTTGGAATGCCTACCCCTACACCCGAACCAGGTGCGCCTGCTTTGGCCTCCGTGTGCCTCCCACCTCCACATGCCATCTGGCGGGAAGCAATCTTGTGGCATAGATCCAGGGGATGGGATCAGCCTTCAAGCAGGTTCAACAACCCATAACCCCAGGGAACCCAGGCTTTGTTCCATACAGGTGCCCCGAAGGTCACCCAGGGCAGGCACAGGCAAGAGAGGGAAGGATACACCCCTAGATACCTCCTGACTTCCCACATGTGGAGGCCATGAAGGCGTAAGTCAAGCGAGGTCTGTTAGAGACTTCTTTGCCATCCTAGAAGATGCAGGGAATATAAACCCACTTCAGGCTCCCTAAGAAGGCTGAGACAGCCTGCTGGAAAGAAACTGAGGGTAGAACAGATGACCCAGAGGTCCCTTCCAACTCTGAGACCTTCAGCTGCTGTGACAGTGTTGTCCCACATCCCATGCTGAGCAGGACTGTCCTTGGGATCCCCTGGCAGAAGGTTCTTCACTCCGTGCCCTGCAGTGTGTAGCTCATCACTGCTGAGTTGAATAGATGGGGGCTGGTCCCACCAGCTGCCTACTGCTGAGCAGTTGGGGTCCCCACAAATCTCCTGGGGCTCCCTTCCCCACACTGGTGGGCACCCGGAGCTTGCTGAGGGATCCACGGAGCTTGTTTCTCTTCCCTGTAGTACTTTCCCCTCTAAGCTCATCTCAGCCTAGAGAGAGGCTATTCCCCCATTGTCAGAGCTGGCTTCTTGGGAACTAGAGGTGGCATGCCCCATGGAGCACCCCAGCTTCCTCCTGCTTGGCAGTATGCTGCCATAGCTGTGCCTGTGTTCCTGCCATGCTGTGGACATTGGACATGGGGCTTCTAGAAGCCACTGAGGATACACTGTCTTCCGCTCCCCCTGAATCCTTCCCTGCCCCCATCCTGGCTGTTCTTGGGACAAAGTGGCGATCCAAGAGGTGGACAGGGCAGGCAAGTCTCGGCTACCCTCCACCCTCCTTCTATGCCCGCTCACCAGCTCCACTCCTACCCAGTGGGTCAACAGGCCCTGGCCAGCCACACTGGGCCTCTCCAAGGACAGGTCCTGATGGGTACTTTCCTTCCCACACAGGTTCACCTGCCCTTTCGTGGAGAAATTCTCCATCGACATTGAAACCTTTTATAAAACTGATGCTGGAGAAAACCCCGACGTGTTCAACCTCTCTCCTGTGGAAAAGAACCAGCTGACAATCGGTAACCAGGAAGGGCAGAGCCCCACAGGGCTGTACTCTGGGTTTCCTACCCACAGGCCCCTCTTGTCCTGCCCCTTTTCCCCACACCTGGTAGACTCCAGACCTGGCCCTGTCCTGGGAAGGCAGGTCAGAGTTGGAGCAAGCATGGGGCCCATGGGGGAGGCAGGACAGACCTCCTCAGCCCCATTCTGCTGATATATACACCAAGTCCAAGTGCCTTTTCCACCCAGAGCCGCTTCCCTCCATCCCTATGAGGGATCCCTACTCCCCAGAAGTACATATGTGCTTGGGCATCCATCTCTAGCTGACAGCCATGCACAAGTGCTCCCGGCACATGATGGGGTCTATGTCCTCTTGATGGTGGGTGCCCTACCCACTACCTCCAGATGACAGTGACATGCAAGGGATGGGCCCTATTTGTTAAATCTTCATTTTTAGAGAAGCCAGCGATAAGGATGTTCATGAGAAATCTCCCAATACTAAATGTTAGCAACCAATTAAAAATCTTTGTAAATAAATGTATGCCAGTCAAACAAAACACATATGTGGGCCAGTGCAGCTCAGCAGCCACCCTCCTGCAGCCTCTGGGTACAAGGCCTAAGTCACTGTGGAGGCATCTCAGGCAGGGCATGCCGGGTTGGAGGTGGGTGTCCATGCCCCAGGAGCTGCTCCAGGCCCAACCCCCCCACCTCTGCTGGGATTTCCTGGGTCTGCGTAACAAAGCATCATAGCATGAGTGGCTTGCACAACATGCAGTTATTCTCTCGGGGCTCTGGAGGCCAGAAGCCTGAGATCACAGCGTGGTGGGTTCTTCCCCGTGGTGAAGACTCTGTTCAGGCCTCTTCAGTGTCTGTGCTTTGCCGGCAGTCCTTGGTGCTCCTTGACTTGTAGAAGCATCCCTCCAATCTCTGCCTCGTTCATCACATGGTCACTCCCCTTTGTGTCTGTCTGCCTGTGTCTCCTCTTCTTATAAGAACACCAGTCATACTGGATTAGGACCCACCTTAATGGCCTTACTTTTAACTTGATTACCTCTTTGAAAACCTTATCTCTAGATAAGATCACATTCTGAGGCACTGGGTTCAGTACTTCAGCGTAGGAATTGGGGTTGGGGTGTACATAGCTCTTCCAATAGCAGGCAGCCCTGACGCTGCCAGAGCTCTGCAGGCTCCCTCCAAGGCCAGCTGCCATGGATCCTAAGTCTCTGTGACATTTCCCGTGCGGGGTCTTTGCCGGCTCACATGGGCAGGGCATGTGGTCTGCTCCGGGAAGAGTGCTCATCCCTCCTGGCATTCTGTGGTCCTCAGACTTGCTCCTGACCCTGCTGGTTTTGGTGGAGCTGATGTCTGTGTCTGCAGTCTGCAGCCTGGATACAGAGGGGCCCACACATTGGAGAAAATGAGGCAGCCAAGGGCCTGGCTAGAGCAGAACCAACCGTAAAAGAGGGTTCTGTGAGCCACAAACCCTTTACTGGGGCTCTTTCTCACCCAGTGAGTGCCCCAGTCCTGTCCAACACACGTGTGCCTCGGGAGTGAGCACACAGGAGGGCTCTGCCTCCACCATGGGAGGAGGCCACAGGAGGGCTCTGAGATGCCCCTGTGGAGGGGAAGCCTGTGATCATAAGTGGCCTGGCCTACGTCCTGCCCAGAGCCATCACCCCTCGTCTTGTCACCCTCACCAGGTCCTATCAGCCCCTAACCCTGTTTTCTGCACTCCTACCTCTGTGACATCTGCCCCTGCTCTCAGGCCCAGCCTGGAGCAAGCTTGGCCAGACACCCCCTGTAGGCCTCTTCAGACGTCTCTTCCGGTGTCTGTCCAGGAAGGCTTTTCCAACAGGCCAGCCTGCCTGCATCCCTCTCAGCCTCAGACCTATACCTGGGTCCACTTGGCTCTCAGGGCACTGTCCGGGCTCCTAGCTTGGAGAGAAATGGCCGGCATGTCCAGGGCATCCCCATTTTTCTGTGACTGCTGCCATCCTTCTCCCCACACAGACATCCTGGTGGTTCCTTCCCCAGAACCCCCTACCTCTTGCCCAAGGGCCGGTGCTGCTGGGACATTCTTGACCTCTCGATTCCACCCCTCTGGCTGAAACACCATCTTTGTGGGAAGCTTTTCCTAGCCTTCTCTTCTGTTCCTCACACTCCATATTCTTCATGGAAAGTCATCTCCCCAGTGTTTCCTGATTGCCTTATTTATCTGCTTTGCCAAGAGGTAGGGTGCACTCAGAACATGGGTTTTGCTGAAGTGACTTGAAAAGGCAACAAAGGGCCAGGTGCATTGGCTCATACCTGTAATCTCAGCACTTTGAGAGGCTGAGGTGGTAGGAGTGCTTGAGCCTGGGCAACATAGCAAGACCCCTGTCTGAATGAATGAATGCACCAAGGAAACTGCAGGCCCCACTGTCAGGGATTTTGAGGTCAGAGCTGCCCAGAACATGATCTTCACTCCCAGGGTCCCTCTGGCAGGGTAAGGCCCAGAGTCCTGGGAGGATTTGGGGGTGGAGGAACGTGGAGAGATGTGGGTGGGGGTTGAGGTCAGGGCAGAAGTGGCCACTCTAAGGGTTTCCCCACAGACTTCATCGACATTGTCAAAGACCCTGTGCCCCACAACGAGTATAAGACAGAAGAGGACCCCAAGCTGTTCCAGTCAACCAAGACCCAGCGGGGGCCCCTGTCTGACAACTGGATCGAGGAGTACAAGAAGCAGGTCTTCCCCATCATGTGCGCATACAAGCTCTGCAAGGTGGAGTTCCGCTACTGGGGCATGCAGTCCAAGATCGAGAGGTTCATCCATGACACCGGTGAGCACACCCATGCCGGGTGGGCAGTGGCCGGGCTACCCAACCCCTCTGTCTCCTGTCACCTGCCTGTCTGCCTCCTCTCTTTGCATGTCTGCCTGGGAGTCTGTGTTTCTGTTTTGTTCTGGGAAGGTGACACCAAAGCCCATGTCCAGCTTCCCCACTACCCCCCAACCATGGGTTATCTTGAACACCCATGAATACTTACTGAGCACCTGCAGAGACAAGCAGTGTGTGTTGTTGGATGAAGAAGCCCTAGGCCCTGCCCCCAGACATTCCTGACCTGGTTCTCATTTGATAAAGTGTAGCCCACACTCCACAGGTCTGAGTAGCCCCTGGGGACAGCTTCCCTGCTGCTCACGTGGGCCTCTGGGCTCCCAGGCCTTTGTTTCCTCTACTCGAGGAGGCCCAGAACTCAGGGCCACGGCTCAGCCTCCCTCATTGGGCTGGAAGCTCCCAGGAGCAGGGTGTCTCAGACATCATAGTGGCCTTCACACCCACACCAGCCTAGCCAGAGTAGGTGAGTAGGTGCCCATGGAACAGGTAGACAGCAGATGGCCTGGGGGTCCTGGTGCAGTGAGTGCCATTTCCTCACCTAGAGCCCTAAACCCCCCTCTGCCGAGGTCATAGCATGATGTCATTCCAAGAGCTGGTTCCAGTCCCTGAGGCCCATGACCCAAAAGGCACCCCAGCCAGACACCTTGTGATGCCATGAGCAAGGGTGACTTAATTTAAGATTGAACAGAGCCACACTGTTGACAGTACACATCACACTTGTCACGTAGGCTTATGATAACTCATGAGGGTAGGCATTGTCACTCCACTTATGCAGGAGGAAGCAGAGACCCAATACTGGGGCTGAACCAGATCTGCCTCCCATCCCAGCCACCCTTGTCCTGAATTAACATCCTCCTGTTCTTAGCATCAGTAAGGGAGGTGTCTCACTAGACAGCCACGTTCAGTGTTGGGGCTGCGATCCCAAGGGAAGGGTAGGTGTATACCCGAAAGGGTTGGGGTCCGAGGACGCGGTCTTCCACTTGGAGAAGCGGAGACGTGGACACGGCCTCGACGGGTGTGATGGTGTCACCACCTCCATCCCCAGGGCAGAACCCTCAGACACATTGTCCACCATTCTTTTTCCAGAAGGGCTGCTGTGGTGTCAGTCAGCAGCTGGGAGAGGTGGCAGGAAGAGAAGGAAGCTGTTCCATCCATTGAAAGGGATGCATTCCCGCAATCCATCTCTCTAACCCCATGGGAGCTTAGATTGGCCCAAACCTGCCTCTCTCCATTACCCAGGGCTCACAGACTGGAACCGGCAACCCCAGTGCTGAAGTCCCAAAATGGGAATGGTGGTTCTCACTTCCCAGGGAATATGAGGAGTGGAGGAGCATGTGGGCAGAACTGGGAGGGGCTCCCCGATCCTGGGCAGGGCGTCCCCTACCACCCTTCTTGACCTCCAGGAACTTGAACACATCAGCACTGGTGACTCATCCCACCCTCTCCTCAAGGCTTCTCTAGGTTCAGCCCTGCACAGGACACCCAGCAGACCTACTAAGGCTGCAGCTCCTGGCACTCTGTCTCTGTGGGTCCCCTTGGCCCTCCCCAGCCCTACCCAGCAGCTGAGATCCTGGCCAAGCTGCAGAGACTCCCCAGCTCCCTGAAAGTCAGTTCTCCCCTCAGAAAGCAGGAACTAGTGGCTGGTGGGAAGAAAGAGGACAACTTTAGAGTCCAGGCCTGACTCACGCATAGTGGCTCTGTGGTCTCTCAGCCTCACTGAGCTTTGCTTTTCTCTTCTGTAAAATGGGTGTAATGACACCAATCCTATCGGACCGTTGTGGGCTGAGATCGTGGGTTCAGAACCGAAGATGGGGTGTGGCACATAGGTGGGGCTTGATGACAACTGTGAGTACTAGTCCTATAATATCACGGGGATGATCTCGTGAACTCATGTGAGCTGCGCTGGGCTTCTAGGGACCTTGAGGAGGCAACTCCTGGGGGTTGGGACAGCTCTCAGCTGTCCTCATTACTGCCTGGCCCCAGATGTAGTGCATGTCCCAGCCCTTATGGTCACCCCAGGAGGAGGCATTTCCCTATATAGGGTAGAGCAAGGGATGCAGCCCTTCCTGGCAGCCCTGTGAGGCCAGCAGACAGTCCCAGGAAAGGAAACCAAGGCTCTTCAGTGTGCCACACCTGAGGCCACCCCTGGGGCTTGGGCAGAGGACACAGGACTCCATCCCACAGAGAGGTCTTTAAGAGTGGATGGGATTTAGAAAGGAAGGCTCAGCAAAGCCAGAGGTGGGAAGTGAGGAGGCAGGAAAAGAGGGTACACAGGAGACCAGCCTGGGAGCCTGGCGTGGCCCAACTGCTTGCAAAGCCGCTCAGCATGCTCTAGGGGAGGCGGGGGTACATGCCCTGAGATTGCTTCTCCCAGGTTTGTCCCCTGGAGAAATCCCCATGCCTGTTCTGGAATGTTCAGAGCACCAGGTTTGTGAAAGCAAAATGGAGAAACAATGCAAATTAGCCAAAGGCCCATTGGCAGGAAAAGGAATCAATGAAATGTGGCATTTCACACGCACACGGATGCCACACAGTCCCAGCTTGATGAGCCAAAGCCCCCACGCACGCATCCATGGACAAAACTCACCCAGAGAAGCAAGTGGCAGAAAAATACAGCGTGACACGTAGATGTGAAATTCAGCAACAGCCACACCAGCCTGATACAGTGTGCAGGAAAACACATCTGTGTGCTGAGACCAGAAGGCAAAGCGCATGACAAGCAAAATTTGGGGCCAACTGTCAGGGGCCGGGCGAGTGAAGGGCTCCCTGTCGCTGGTGATGGTGTGTTTCTTTGCCGGGGCTGTGGATGTGGATGTCTCATTGCTTTTTAAAGTTTTTTAAACAGCTTTATTGAGGCATAATTTTAGATACCATATGATTCACTCATTGTAAGATAACAGTTTGGTAAGTTTTAGTATATTCACAGCTGGGCACAACTTCAGAGCATTCATCACCCCAGAAGGTCCTTTGTTCCCATTTCACTGTCATCCCCATCCCTCCCTGGCCCAAGGCAACCCCCAGTCTGCTTTTAGTCTTTATAATTCTATTATGATTATTATTACTATTTTGAGACAGGGTCACCCAGGCTGGAGTGCAGTGGCATGATCATGGCTCACTGCAACCTTAAACTCTTGGGCTCAAGTGATCCCCCCACCTCCACCTCCCAGGTAGCTGGGACCACAGACACACACCACCACGCCTGGCTAATTTTTTTTTTTGTCTTTTTTGGTAGAGATGGGGGATCTCCCTGTGTTGCCCAGGCTGGTCTGAAGCTCCTGGCCTCAAGCCATCCTCTCACCTCAGCCTCCCAGAGTGCTGGGATTACAGGTGTGAGCTACCATGCCTGGCCCTTTAATTGTTTTTTATACTTTAAAAGGTACATATTCTTTACTTTATTCTACATCTTAATTTATATGTGTAATATATTCTTATATATCTCACGTGCATAATATATTCTACTAAAAGCATTTAAACAAACAAACAAAAAAAAAAAAAGAAAAGGAGAACCAACCCAGTTTGAACTTGAACTTGATTTTCCATGGGAAATTTAACAGGAAAAATATACCAGACACTGAGACAGGAGACTCTCAGGAAGTCCTATTCTACCTCCCCTGTGGCAGGAATCTCCCAGAAAATTAACTGTGGCTTCTTATTTATTTATCTATTTAGAGACAGGGTCCCACTCTGTTACCCAGGCTGGAGTGCGGTGGCACAATCATAACTCACTGCAGGCTTAAACCCCTGGGCTCAAGTGATCCTCCCACCTCGGCCTCTAGAGTAGCTGGGACTACAAGCACACACCAGCACACCCGGCTAATTTTTTTTAAATTTTTTTTTTATAGAGACAGGGTCTTGTTTCGTTGCCCAGGCTGATCTCAAACCCTTGGACTCAAGCTGTCCTCCCACCTAATCCTCCCAAAGTGTTGGGATTACAGGCATGAGCCACTGCACCCTTCCAACTGTGGCTTCTGACTGGACACATTGCCTTGGGAGGCCCCTCCACTCTAATTATAGAACCACTATGAGCTTGTGAGACTATCTGTGAGCCAGTCCCCTTATTTTACAAATGGGGAAACTGAGGCACAGACAGGCAGTGACTTTAGTTTGACCTGCAACATGGATGCAGCCTCCCAAAGCCCCTGCCTGGGCCCTACACCTCCGTGCAGGCTCCTGCGCTGACCTCCCTCCCCTCGTCTCTCTCCCTCTCTGATCCCCGTGGGGCACAGGACTACGGAGGGTGATGGTGCGGGCTCACCGGCAGGCCTGGTGCTGGCAGGACGAGTGGTATGGGCTGAGCATGGAGAACATCCGGGAGCTGGAGAAGGAGGCGCAGCTCATGCTTTCCCGAAAGATGGCCCAGTTCAATGAGGATGGTGAGGAGGCCACCGAGCTCGTCAAGCACGAAGCCGCCTCGGACCAGGCCTCTGGGGAGCCCCCGGAGCCCAGCAGCAGCAATGGGGAGCCCCTAGTGGGGCGCGGCCTCAAGAAACAGTGGTCCACATCCTCCAAGTCGTCTCGGTCGTCCAAGCGGGGAGGTGAGCCCCTGCGCCACCTGCCACCCACACTCAAGGTCCCTCCCCACAAGGCAGCCCCACACACTGCTGGATCACTGCACCTCCTCAGAGTTCTTTCCCATGGACATTGAGGCACCAAGCCCAGAGGGAGTCAGAGCCCTGGGCTAGTCCTCCCACACGGGGAAGCCTGGGCCCTGCCCCAGCAGGCTCCCCGACACTTACCCTCCATGCCCAGGGAACACAGTGCTACCCATAGGAGCCAGTGGAGGTGGCTGGGAACCTGCAGCGCTGTGGAGGGGCCACCCCTCCTGATGGGGAGACTTCAGACCCTGAGATAAAGGATCAACCCAGGCATCCCGAGTGGAGTCAGCTTCTCCAGCAGGCAAACCTGGCTCACTCATCTCCTGCCTGGGCCCTGCTGTGGCCAAATTTCAGGAGTTTGCTCTTGGTCAGACTCAGGTCAGAGGCCCAGGAGTGGACCCAGGCCTGTCTGACCCCACGTCCTGGGCTTATGTCTGTCATGCTCTTCCCCACCCATGCTCCCCGGGACATGACTGCCTTGTGCCAGGTGGACAGGAGGTGAGCCTAGGCCGCTCCCCACTCATTTACCCACTTCATTCTCTTCTGAACCTTCCTGGCTCCTGTGGCAGCCTCTGTGATGCCTGTCAGGCCTGTGGGTGGCCCTCCCTGCCTCCTGCCGGCTCGGGGCAGCCTCTGGGCCCTTCCTCTCCAGTTGGCGGTCATTCTGAGGTTTTGCCTTCCAGCGAGTCCTTCCCGCCACAGCATCTCGGAGTGGAGGATGCAGAGTATTGCCAGGGACTCAGATGAGAGCTCAGATGACGAGTTCTTCGATGCGCACGGTAGGCAGGCAGCGCCCTGCAGTCCTTGGGGCCTTCCTGGGCGAGGTGGGGAGGGGTCTGAAAGGGCTTAGGGTGTGGGTGTGGACTGATGCGGGTGTTGCCTGTTACTATTCTATATCTGGTCCCTACAGCTGTGCTGTCCCAGGTGGACAGCCTGGTGTTTGGGGCAGTGCATAGAGGATGAGATGAAGTCATCTTGTTCCTTTGAGTCTGGGGTCTCAGGACCTGATATCAGGATGTGCTGTGGGCCTGGCAGATGGGGCCTGCGCTCTTGAAACCCCAAATAAGGATATGCCATCAGACTACGGCTTTATTCCATATGTGAATTTATTTCCATGGAAGCATAACTTCTTTTAATTTTCTAATTTTTTGTATTTACCTTATTTTTTCTTGATTAAATTAATACCACATCTAATGTAGGCACTTTAGAAAATGCAATAAGCAGAAAAAGTGAAGTGCCCATTTTCCCACTAGTCCCAAAATAAGCGCATGACCATATAGCAGATGCACCACCTGTGCCAGGAAGAGGCATGCATACAGCGCTCACCTGCTTGGTGCCCCAGCCATTCCTCTCCAGGAAGCTGGAGGGGCCAGCAGGTGTAGGAGTTGGGGGCTTGGGTCCCTCTGCAAGCCGGTGGCTGAGCCAGACCAAAGTTCACACAGCAGGTCAGAGACTCAGAAAGGGACGGGGGCGAGCCCATAGGCACTCAGCAGACACAGGCAGCACCAGATCTCATGTCACCACTGTGGCTTGGAGGGGCACAGGAACCACATAAGGTGGCATTTTGGTTAACTGGCCAGCTGCCCTCAAGGGAAGGAACCTGGGGAGTCAGCGTCCAGGCAGAAGAAAGGTGCCTGGTTTGGCCCTGGGACTGGAGGACCTGGAATGGTGGCTGGGAACTCCCGAGCTGGCCTCTGCACCAGGGGCCTTGCCCAGGACGGAGGGGGGGCCTCTTGGCGTCCCACCCCTCCCAGGTGGCTCTCTGACCCTGATGAAAGGAAAATACATATTTAACATAGAAAAAGCTGTAAAAGAGACAGCAAAGCAGGAAGTGCCAGGGCAGCAGTGTCCTGGGGAAATGGGCCCAGGAGCCCATCCAGGACTGGAGGAGGGCCGGCGAGTGCCAGAGCCAGACAGTAGCCACGAGCCTGATGGACCTGGGCAGAAGTTCTCAGAGGAGCAGAAGCAGGCGTCTTGGAGGCAGTGTTCATAGCAGCACTTCTTACGAAGCTGTGCTTTTGTGGAGGGACAGGGAGAGACCTGTTAGAGGATATGAAATTATATCTAGATAGGAGGAATGAGTTCAGTTCTATGACACTGCAGGATGACTAGAGTTAACAGTAATGTATTGGGCCAGGCGCAGTGGCTCACACCTGTAATCCCAGCACTTTGGGAGGCTGAGGCAGGTGGATCGCTTGAGCCTAGGAGTTTGAGACCAGCCTGGGCAACATGGCGAAACCCTGTCAATACCAAAAATAAAAAAATTTTTTTAAACCACAGTAATATATAGTTTCAAATCACTGGAAGGTGGAAATTGAACATTCCCAACACAAAGAAATGATAAATATTTGACATGATGGATATGCTAATTATCCTAATCTGATCACCATACACTGGTATATTGAAACATCACTGTGTACCCCATGAATATGTACAATTATGATTATTTGTCAATTTAACAAAACAGGAACTGGGTACAGTGCCTTACGCCTGTTATCCCAACACTTTGGGATTGCTTAAGCCCAGGAGTTCAAGACCAGCTAGGGTAACATAGTGAGAACTCGTCTCTACAAAAATAAAAATAAAAAAATTAGCCAAGTGTCGTGGCGCATGCCTGTAGTTCCAGCTACTCAGGAGGCTGAGATGGGAGGATCACTTGAGCCCAGGAGGTCAAGGCTGCAGTAAGCTATGACAGCCTGGGCATCAAAGCAAGACCCTATCTCAAAAAAAAATATATATATATAAGAAATTAAAAATGGCGAAGAGGAATAAAGTAAATGTAGCATTTTTTATTTTTATTTATTATTTATTTGTTTTTGAGACGGAGTCTCACTCTGTTGCCCAGGCTGAAGTGCAGTGGTGCAATCTCAGCTCACTGCAATCTCTGCCTCCCAGATTCAAGTGATTCTCATGCCTCAGCCTCCTGAGTAGCTGGGACTACAGGCACCATGCCTGCCTAATTTTTGTATTTTTAGTAGAGATGGGGTTTTGCCATGTTGGCCAGGCCGGTCTTGAATTCCTGACCTCAGGTGATCCACCTGACTCAGCCTTCCAAAGTGTTGGGATTACAGATGTGAACCACCACCCCCGGCCTAAATGTAGCTTTTTTTTTTTTTTTTTGAGACAAGAGTTTTGCTCTGTCGCCCAGTCTGGAGTGCAACGGCGCCATCTCAGCTCACTGCAACCTCCGCCACCCAGGTTCAAGTAATTCTCCTGCCTCAGCCTTCTGAGTAGCTGGGACTACAGGCGCGCACCACCACGCCCGGCTAATTTTTGTATTTTTAGTAGAGACGGAGTTTCACCATGTTGGTCAGGCTGGTCTTGAACTCCTGACCTCAAGCAGTCCACCCGCCTCAGCCTCCCAGAGTGCTGGGATTACAGGCATGAGCCACCACGTCTGGCCAATATAGCATTTTTTTTAAAAATGGTCAGGAACATCAGCTGATGAGTGGATAAACAAAAGGGGTGTGTCCATGCAATGGACTGTGGTTCAGCCATAAAAAGGAATGAAGCATCTGACACACACTACAACATAGAGGAACCCCAGAAACCCTATGCTGAGTGCAAGAAGCCAGACACAGGACCACATAGTGTATGGTTCCATTTATAGGAAATGTCCATAATAGACAAATCTGTAGAGACAGAAAATTGGTTGGTGGTGGCCAGGGGCCAAGGAAGGCAAGACTGAGGACTCACTGCTCCCAGGTATGGGGCTCCCATTTAGGGAGGTGAGATGTTCTGGAATTAGATAGTGGTGATGGTTGCACGGCATTGTGAATATACTAAATACCACTTTATAAATGGTGACTTTTCTTATATGAATGTTACCACTATTTTTTGTAATGGTCAGGAAGAAGCCCAAGGTGTGGGGCTGTGTGGCCGTCCTGTTGAGGAAGGGTCAGAGCAGAGCCAAACACAGGGGTACTCAGGGGTGTCCCCACCTCGGGAAGCCAGGCCTCCCCACTGTTCCCAGTCCCACCTGAGTTTCCCTCCCTCCTCTTCAGAGGACCTGTCCGACACAGAGGAAATGTTCCCCAAGGACATCACCAAGTGGAGCTCCAATGACCTCATGGACAAGATCGAGAGCCCAGAGCCGGAAGACACACAAGGTCAGCAGGTCTGGGGGTGCTGCAGAGCCTGGGGAGGACGGCTGCAGGGCTTCAGCCCCCTCCTTTCTGATCCAGCTCCTGCACAGTGCTGGGCATACACGGGGGTTGGGGACCCCCAAGCTCCCCTCGTCACAGTTGCAGCCTCCGTCCGGTCGGCCAGGTTAGGCTGCCCCTCAGCTCACAGCACGGCTTCTGTGTTGTTGCAGATGGTCTGTACCGCCAGAGTGCCCCTGAGTTCAGGGTGGCCTCCAGCGTGGAGCAGCTGAACATCATAGAGGTGGGTGCCCGAGTGTCAGAGGGACAGGGGCACAGCCACCAAGGGAGGGGTAGGGTGCAGAGGAATAGTCTGAGGGGTTACAGAGGTGGAACTCTGGGCCTGGTAGCCTCACCTCCACGCCTGCCTGGGTACCGTCCGGGGAGAGGCCTGGGCCTCCTTTTTTGCTGCCCTGCTAGGAAGGCACCTGTCGCCCTCTGTCTCTGAGGTCCCCAAGAACCAGGGACTACAGACAACCCCTGAGAAAGCCTTATCCAAGCTCCACCCATGGGAAAGTAAAATGAGAAACTTGTAAATTCCAGATCAAAAATAAGATCTTCACCTTGTGCCCAGCCTGTCTGCTGTCCCTGAAGATAAAAAGACGAAAAGGGAGGAAGCGACAGTCGTCTAGGCAGAAGTGATGTGGCCGTGGCCGACAAGATGGCCCTGCGGGAGGCAGGCGGAGCTCAGTGTGTCCAATAAAGCTGTCTTGGTAGAGCGCCTGTGTCCGCTTCGGGGGTTCTCTGTGGGAGTTCACGCCCCATCCTCCTCCACCTGCGGGCCGTCAGAGCTGTTTGCACTGGGACAGGAGCCAGGGCTGAGCTGGGCTGTCCCACCATCACCTGCGGTCACCGCACTGCTCTGGCCTCAAGCTACCTAAGGTGGAGGCAGCACCACTTCTGTGGGGAACTTGGGCCCCCGGGGAGTCTGGGGGAGGAGGAGGGACATCCACACAGCCTCCCCTCCTGTGGTTTTCTGCTTTGCGGTCTGACACTGAGGTGGGCTTTCTAAAAGGGTCATGGAATAAGGGGAGTTGATTTCCAATTGCTGCTTAATGTCTAGATAAGCAAACGGATCCCTTTCCCCACCTGCAGCACACACAGCTCTGACGCCCCCCAGGGGAGGGGCAGAAGGGGCCTGGGGCTCTGGATCTGCCTTGGGGTGTGTGTTCAGAACCCAGCACTGATTCTGGAGCACCACCATCCAAAGCTAAATCCATTTGCTTGCAAGAACCCCCAAACCGGAGCCCCTGCTCCTTGCCTTGCAGAGACACTAGTAGGGGGATGCCTCTACAGCTACAGGGGGCTCAGCCCCAACTAGAGCCCAGGGCAGGGTGAATCCCTGTCTCGGGCTGAGGCAGGATGTCCCCTTGGAGAAAGCAGGCTGAGTGTAGGGAGGCTGTGTTCCAGGGGCCTCTGGGGGTCCCTGGATCATCTCCAGGGCTGAGCCCAGTCAGACAGGCCTATGCAGGATTCTCTCAGCCCCCAGTGCCAAGCCCTTCCCGTCCCCTGGTGACTAAGTACCACTGGATGTCACCTCCCTGTCCTGAAGGCTGCGTAAGACATTTCTTCCATAAGCCCTTCGCCTCACTGGACTGGAAAAAAGCCCTTGTCAAAGCCCAACAGGGCTCATGTTGTTCCCTCCTGCCCTGTGTTCGGGGCAGCTGGTGGCCCCCTCTGCCCTAGGCTGAGTGTGTTTGTGTCCAGGCCAACCAGTGGTGGCTAATCCCCATGTGAGGACAAGTGTCAGTCCTGCCCTGGCCCCTGGGAAGAAGAGAGAAGCCCGTGGCTCCTCCTGGGGTGAGGGCAGCCCAGCCTTCCTCCTCCAGCTCAGCAGCACCCACCAGGCTTCTTGCTGCTCAGTGGCTCCTGGCCCAGCCCATCCATTCCCTTGCCCTTCCTGGTGCCCACATTTTTTTATTTTTTTTGGAGACAGGGTCTCACTCCGTCACCCAGTTTGCAGTGCAGTGGTGCGATCTCGGCCCACTGCAACTTCTGCCTCCTGGGTACAAATGATTTTCCTGCCTCAGCCTCCCGAGTAGCTGGGATTACAGATGTGCACAACCCTGCCTGGCTAATTTTTGTATTTTTGGTAGAGACGGTTTTGCTATGTTGGCCAGGCTGGTTTCAAACTACTGGCCTCAAGTGATCTGCCTGCCTCAGCCTCCCAAAGTGCTGGGATTACAGGTTTGAGCCACTGTGCCCAGCCACCTCGTGGCCTCTTAAGTCCTGGATCCAGCCCCTGCCCTCCCCACCCACCCAGCCTCTGTGTTGGCACCTGGGTCCTGGTGCTACCCCTACCCCCTGGCCAGTTCAGGGCCAGCTGTCCCCACCACAGGCCCTCTAGATGGCTTTGGCTGCTTGGTCTGTCTCCTCGGGTTCTTGGAGGCAGGACTCTCCCTTCAGCTCCCTTCTCTGCCCCCACACCCTAGACATCATACGGACACAGCAAGTACTCATCAGTGGCCCCTCTCGGGCCCTGGCCCTGCTGCTATCCTCCGGTCACATACCAGAAGCTTGGGGCAGGGGAGGGTGACCTCTGGGGACAGGGCCACAGCCTGGCCTGGCAGGAGAGTGCTGAGTAGTGGCAGAGGCTTTAGGTTCCGGTCCAGCCTGGCACCGACATGCCATGTGATATTAGCCCAGTCCCCCAGCCTGGAGCAGTTCGCAGCCCTTACACAGGTGTGCAGGTCTAGGGTCTCACCTTGACCTCACAGGCAGGCCTGGCCTGGCAGGAAGGTGGGGTCATTACCTCTTGAAATCTGATCAGCCTCCTCTCTAAGGTGCTGGGGCTCCGTCCCCACCAGGACACCTCTCCTTTTGGAGACCCTGGTCTTAGAGAGATGCCAGGAATGGCAGGGCCTTAGGGTGGGGGCCTGGGGAGAATGGGGGGAGAGCTCGGAGCTGCAGGCAGAGTAGCTGGGGTTGCCGCCCACCCAGGCTGTGGATGCCCTGACCCCAGCCATTCTCAGGTGACCTCTGTAACTTTGAGCTGGTGGTGGCCCTGTCTGCTCAGGCCAAGACAGACACACACAGGGCAGGCAGCCCCCAAGGCCAAGACCAGGCTGAACCTCTCTGCCTCCCCCTAAAGCTGGAAGCCCCAGAAGCCACTGCCTGGGCTCCCTGAAGGAAGGAGAGCTCGTGCTCTCAAAGGAATGGACTCCCTCCCTCCATGTCCTCTGTGCCCCTGGTCAGGGTGGCAGACAGGAGCAGGGCTGCAGGAGGAGGAGTGCACAGGCCCACCTCCCTGCCTCCTCCTGCAGGCTCCAGTCCCTGCAAGGGTCCCAGGGGAGAGGTTGAGGCAGCCAAACCCAAGGCTCCAGGACTGAGTAACCAAAACTGGGGTCCTCAGAGGGAGCAGTTGGGCTGCGTGTGACAGGCACACCCCCACCAAGGGTGACAGAGGGGCCTCAGCAAGGAGCTGGGTTCCCTGGGGAGCTGACACTGTCCCCCAACCCATGCAGGACGAGGTTAGCCAGCCGCTGGCTGCACCGCCCTCCAAGATCCACGTGCTGCTACTGGTGCTGCACGGAGGCACCATCCTGGACACGGGCGCCGGGGACCCCAGCTCCAAGAAGGGCGATGCCAACACCATCGCCAACGTGTTCGACACCGTCATGCGTGTGCACTACCCCAGCGCCCTAGGCCGCCTTGCCATCCGCCTGGTGCCCTGCCCGCCCGTCTGCTCTGACGCCTTTGCCCTGGTCTCCAAGTGAGTGGCATCTGCCCTTGACTGCAGCCTCCACCAGTGCACTGTCCTCCTCCCACCCCTGGGCCTCAGGTGGCTCCCCAATTTCAGGACTCCTGCCCCGATGTCCAGACCCACCGGCCAGCCCCTTCTACCTGGAGGTGCCCAAACATATACATGCAGGCTAAGCCTCGAGTCCCAGAAGGGCTGGGCCCATGGCTGAGCCTTCGTTTCCAAACGTGTAATGTGGGGATATTGGCCTGCCTCTGAGACATGGGGTCTTACCCACCCTGGTCCCCCAAGCCTACCCAGGCCCTGGCTGGGAAGGGTCCTCACTAGTGTATGCTGAGTCCATGGCTGAGACTCAGGTCAGGGGAGAGGGGCCCTTTGGGCTGAGCTGGAGCCGCCTGCCCTCTCTTGACTGGCCCCTCTCCCCAGCCTCAGCCCCTACAGCCATGACGAAGGCTGTCTGTCCAGCAGTCAGGACCACATTCCCCTGGCTGCCCTCCCCCTGCTGGCCACCTCCTCCCCCCAGTACCAGGAGGCGGTTGCCACAGTGATTCAGCGAGCCAACCTTGCCTATGGGGACTTCATCAAGTCCCAGGAGGGCATGACCTTCAATGGGCAGGTGAGTCCCGGGGAGGTTGGGGAGGGGAGGAGATGGAAGACCCTGTAGGGCAGGCTGGCCTGAGGGGGAAGGTGACGGCCTCCCCAGCCTATAGTCCAGCGAGTGGGTGAATGGCTCAGGCCTCTGGCCCCTCTCCCTCAAGGTCTGCCTGATTGGGGACTGCGTCGGGGGCATCCTGGCATTTGATGCCCTGTGCTACAGCAACCAGCCGGTGTCTGAGAGTCAAAGCAGCAGCCGCCGGGGCAGCGTGGTCAGCATGCAGGTACCCAAGTGGGGGCCCAGACAGTCCCCAAGGCCTGAAGCCTCCTGCATGCCCCCAGGGTCGCTGTCCTGCCTGTTCCTGCACCTGGCCCCAGGCTGTGTCCACCAAGCAGAATGCTGGCAGCACTTCCTGAGTCCAACTGGCTTGAACTCTACCCAGTTAAGCTCTATTCATTCAACAAACATTTTCCAAGCCCCTGAACCCCAGCTCTGCTGCCAGAGCTCACCTCCAGGGCAGGGGCTGTGGAGGGGTTGGGGGTGCAGGTGAGCTGAGGAAGCCCAGCCCATTCTGGCAGAAGTGCCTGGGCCCTGAAAGAGCTGTAGCAGTTTTTCTCACAATCTCTCTCCCCTCACCCCTCCAAAAAAGGATGGGAAGGGCAAAGGTTGGCAGCACAGGTGCCCAGAGGCAGCAGGGCAGGTGCATGGGGGCAGGGGAACAGCTGCTACGTGGCCAAGCCTAGGAATGCGTGTGGTTTCATGAGCCTGAACCAGGGTCTGCAGTGTGGGCAGTGGGGTCTGGTTCCTAGGAGGTGGGATGGGCGACCCATCTCTGCTTCCCTGCCTCTGCTGCACAGTGGCAAACAGCCTGTAGACCAGTGAGGTCCAGGGTGGCTGGGAGGACGGAAGGGAACAGGGGCCCTTCCCTCTGGTTTGGCGAGAGGCCGGCTGGACAGTGGCCGCTGGGCCTGGGGTTATGAGGGAGGAGGCAGCTTCTAGGACACTGGAGAAGGGGTCAGGCCAGCGGCCACCCGGCAGTGAGACTCCACGGGGCCATTCCAGGACAACGACCTGCTGTCCCCGGGCATCCTGGTGAATGCAGCACACTGCTCCGGTGGTGGCGGTGGTGGTGGTGGCAGCAGTGGTGGTGGTGGCAGTAGTGGTGGCTCCAGCCTGGAGAGCAGTAGGCACCTGAGCCGAAGCAACGTCGACATCCCCCGCAGCAACGGCACCGAGGACCCCAAAAGGCAACTGCCCCGCAAGAGGAGCGACTCATCCACCTACGAGCTGGATACCATCCAGCAGCACCAGGCCTTCCTGTCCAGGTGGGCGGGGCTGGGGGCTGGGGCTCACCTCTGGGTGCTGGAAGAGGCTCCAAGAGGGAGGAACATCCCCCGTGATGGCCAACAGGAGGCCCAGGCTCTCTGCCTGAGGTTCCGCCAGCCTGAGACCTGGGATCCCAGTCTGGGCCCAGGAGAAAGTGGCTTATTGGGTGCCTTGTCTCATATACACCAAGGGCCATCTTGGGCCTGAGGGAGCAATTTGTCTTGAGGGTGAGGGTTGGGAATGGCAGAGTCGGGGGCAGAATGGACCAGGGGCAGGTAGTCCAGCTCAGGGCTGTCCTGAAGCCAGTGGGCCCCCGAGAGAGGTTGGGACCTGCTGCCACCAGCGGTGTCGTGGCAGATGATGGCAGCTGCACCCACATGACAGCTGTCTTATTTGGGTCTGCAGCCTCCATGCCAGCGTGCTGAGGACTGAGCCCTGCTCACGCCATTCCAGCAGCTCCACCATGTTGGACGGCACAGGTGCCCTGGGCAGGTTTGACTTTGAGATCACTGACCTCTTCCTCTTTGGGTGCCCGCTGGGGCTGGTCCTGGCCTTGAGGAAGACTGTCATCCCAGCCCTGGATGGTGAGAGCCCAGCAGGGGCAGGATGGGGGGTACATGCACTGGGTGCGGGTGCGGGGGTCTCAGTGGACCCCTGTGACGAGATCATAGCCACGTCCCAGGCCTGTTTCTGCCCTCCTTCCTGTCTTCCCCACCAAGGGTCCCTTGCTATCCTCTGCTCCTGCTTCAGCAGCTCAGTCACTGGCCGTCCATGACACCTGCTGTTTCATTTCATCTCCGGGGTGCCTGTGGGAGCTGAGGCTCAACCCCTAGATGGGAAAGCTGAGGTCCAGGGAGAGAAGGCACCACCCCAGAGTCAGATGGAGACAGACCCAGCCTCCCAGGTCCAAGGTTCTCCCATAGAGAGAGATGCAGAGGCCAGGCATCCCCAAAGCCTCCTGGGTATAGTGGGCTCCCAGCCCTGGAGGGGCCACAGCTGTGCGTCTCTGTCTACCCAGGGAAGGCAGGCCAGCGGCTGGGCGTCATTGGAGCAGCAGTCCCTGCCCTGTACCCTGGGTTCAGCCTGCAAAGCTCCAGGAGCCACACAATCCTGAGAGTAGCAACACATGTTACACCCCCAGATGACAGAGGGGGGAAACTGAGGCTCAGAGAGGTTTAGATGCTTGCCAAGTGCTAGGTTAAAAATGCAGACCTGGCCGGGCACAGTGGCTCATACCTGTAATCCCAGCACTTTGGGAGGCCGAGGTGGGCGGATCAGCTGAGGTCGGGAGTTTGAGACCAGCCTGACCAACATGGAGAAACCCTGTCTCTACTAAAATTACAAAATTAGCCGGGTGTGGCGGCACATGCCTGTAATCCCAGCTACTCGGGAGGCTGAGGCAGGAGAATCGCCTGAACGCGGGAGGGCGAAGGTTGCGGTGAGCCAAGATTGTGCCATTGCACTCCAGCCTGGGCAACAAAAGCGAAACTCAGTCTCAAAAAAAAAAGAAAAAAACATGCAGACCTCTGGACTCAGCACCCAAGCCCCTTCCCCTTCCATAAACTGGCGACTTCAGCACTGCCAGGAAGAGAAATGGGTAGCTTTAAGGGGACCCCAACAACCAAGGCAGCCCCATGAAGGGCATCCCTGTGCCCCATCCACTGCAGGCTCTGAATAGCCCCACAGAGTCCCACACAGGTACATGGAGACTTACGGGCAGTGCCGTTGTGGTCACATTATGTGTCATTGTGAAAAACCAGAACCAACTTAAATGTCCATCTATGTGGAGGGGGCTGGTTAGATAAATTCTGGCACAACCACACAGTGGAGTACCCGCCTCCACTGAAAAAGAGCAAAGAGAAGCTACACGTGCTGACGTGAAAGATGCCAACATTTTTTGTGTTAAGCGGGAGGAAAAGGCAAAGTTCAGAAGGCATAGCATATGTTCTGGTTTATGTCCCTCTAAAAGTGAGATACAGCACTAATAATTAACACAACCTTGCATTCACATGATCTCCTTAATTCCATGACATGGTTGGAACTGCTGCCCCATTTGACAAGGGGAAACATTTTCCGATACAGGCAGAGCAGGGCTGCCTTAGCCAACACTCGATGGTGCTCCCGCAAGATGAGCTGGAGCTGCAGGGAGGTCTGGGGTGGAAGGGGTTTCCACCATGTGCCCTTCATCATATGCTCTTCTGTACTGCAAACCACCTTTTACCACAATCATCATAAATTTTGCAATGAAAAAAAAATTAGAGGTCAGGTGTGGTGGCTCATGCCTGTAATCCCAGCACTTTGGGAGGCCCAGGTGGGAGGATCACTTGAGTCCAGGAGTTTGAGACCAGCCTGGATAATATAGCAAGACCCCATCTCTACAAAAAATAAAATAAAAAAGCTAGGTGTGGTGGTGCACACCTGTGGTCTCAGCTACTCAGGAGGCTGAGGGGGTAGGATCACTTGAGCCCAGGAGACTGAGGCTACAGTGAACCAAGATCGCACCACTGCCCTCCAGCCTGGGTGACAGAGCAAGACCCTGTCTCAGACAAAAAAGTGACAATGACCCAAACAGGTCCTAAATGGATAGAGACACACCCGCCGTCTTATCCCTAACAACCCAGTGCCCAGTTCCCAAATTTCCCACCCCCGCCCCTGCTCCTCAGGGCCAGCCCCAGCTCTGCAGCCAACACCCCCACCCCCAGTTTTCCAGCTGCGGCCGGCCTGCCAGCAAGTCTACAACCTCTTCCACCCCGCGGACCCTTCAGCTTCACGCCTGGAGCCGCTGCTGGAACGGCGCTTTCACGCCCTGCCGCCTTTCAGCGTCCCCCGCTACCAACGCTACCCGCTGGGGGACGGCTGCTCCACGCTGCTGGGTGAGAGGCACATTCCGCCCCGCTCCTCTAGGGGAAGGTGGGGTAGGCGTGGCTCCCTGGCTCCTAGGTCCTCCATGCCACGTGGTTCTTCCCCAGGTGAGAGGGACAGCCTTTGCTGAATGCCTCTCGGAGGTGGACAGCTGTTGGGGGTGGGTGGTGGGGGTGGTGCATCCCTCTGCACTGATCCCAGTGAGGCACGAATGATAGTTCCCACCTTTCAGAGGACACAGGTCAGGGCCTTGTTCCAGGGTCCCCAGAGCAGGGAAAGGGCAGAACAAGACCAGACTTCCCTCTCCACAGCTGAGCTTCCATCCCAGCAGAGACAGAGCTAAGGACCCAGCAGGGACCCTCACTGAGTAGGGGGCCTGGTCGGCTGGGTCCCATCATGGCAGGTGGCCGGCCCCGAGACAGGGTGCAGGAGACGGGTTGGGGCAGGGGAGGTCCAGGTAGGCTTGGCCCGACCCCTGCCCCAGCGTGTATCCCAGCGTCTTGTCATGTCCTGGTCCTTGAGGAGCCCTGAGTCTCTGTGTCGGAGCGTGTCTGGATGGCCCATGCAAGTGTCTGTTCTTGTCCTCTGTTCTCTCCCCGTCTGCCTCCAGTCGAGACCGTGCAGAGAAACCCCGAGCTGGTCCTGGAGGGCAGCCCCCTGGCCCCTCTCCCCCACGGGGACGGCTTCCTGGAAACCAGTATGCCTGTTCCCGCGCCCACCTGGCAAGACGGGCCCCGCCCGGGCTGTGCCGAGTGTGTGTACCCTCCCTTGCTCGTGGTGACGTCTGCTTCGCTGGTTGACCCGGTCCTCAGGGACACCCCCCAACCCATGCCCTCCTTGGCCACTCACAGTTCATGGGACCTGGGTGGTGAGGAACAGAGACTTGGGCGGGACGGCCCTGGGGAGCTGGTGTCGGTGCCTCCTCCCTGCATATTGTGGGCCAGAGGCAGGGCAGACCCAAAGCAAAGGGGCGCAGCAGCTCAGAGACAGCAGAGGCCGTCTCAGGGCCACACAGCAAGTCAGTGACAGTTCCAGGGCTCTGCCAGAAGCAGACTGAGGCTTTGAGCCAGCCGGGCCCACCCCTCACCTGGGGAAGCTTCCGGTCCCATCGAGGGGTTGGATTCCCCAGGGCCCACTCCTTCACTCTCTGAGGTCACCCAGGCACCTCCTGTACCCCGTCCAGGTGTGGCTTGTCTGGCTGAGCCCCATCCTCCCTGTTCTGTCCTGTCTTCAGCCTGGGCCTGGGTGAGCCTGGCTTGAGCTCCCAGAACCTGCCTTTGTCCCCAAATGCCCATCAGGGGCTGCTGGCTGTGGCCTGTGTGAGGGACGCCTAGGGCTTGCCTCTCTCTGTGCTCTGCATGTGCAGGGCATCCCCAGGAAGCCACCCATGGCACCTGTTGTCAGCGCCCTGCAAACCTGGGTGGAGCCGCTGCTTCTGCTGTGGGCTGTGGGTCAGGTCAGGCCAGGCTGAGCTCCGGAGGCCCTGGAGCCACTGGGGTGCTGGAGATAAGCTGAGGGGTGTGTGTGGGGCAGGAGGGTGACTGAGGTTGAGCCCAGCTGCCACGCCTCCCTGCCCTGTGTCTGTGTCCATTCGTCAGTCCACCCTGCCCCAGCCCTCCTCCTCACCTGCTAATGCTCTGGGCCCCTCCCTCTCACAGCCCTGAGCAGGTGGCTCTGGCACAGCTGCTGCCCGGCCTCCAGTCTAGGTGCACACTGGACCCTGGCGCACTGGCTCCCCCACTGCTCCGGGGCTGGGCAGGGCCTCTCTTACCTGGCCTCTGGTCCCTGTCCACCTGCAGCGGATGTGCTCCAGACCCACAATGCAGCCTTCCAAGAGCATGCCGCCCCCTCCTCGCCCGGCACTGCCCCTGCCAGTCGTGGCTTTCGCCGAGCCAGTGAGATCAGCATCGCCAGCCAGGTGTCAGGCATGGCTGAGAGCTACACGGCATCAAGCATTGCCCAGAGTGAGTATACCAGGCCCCTCACCCTCCTCACTTAGCCAGGGCCGTTGTGCCCACAGGGGACAGCTGCTGGCCATGTCTAGGAGCATTTCTAGCTGATGAAGCTGGGGAGGGATGCTGCTGGCACCTGGTGGGTAGAGGGAGGGAGGCTGCTGGGCACCTGCAGTACCCAGGCCAGCCCCACAGCAGAGACTGGTCAAGTCCAAAGACTCTGCAGTGTCCAGGCTGAGAAGCTTCACCTTCTCAGGATTCTGGAAGAAGGTGCATTAGGAAGGGCCCCGCCTTCCTCATGCTTGGCTCCTGCATGAAGCCTCTTGGTGCTTGAAGCACAGCCCGGGTTCCCTTCTCAGTCCCTGCCAGGTGGCTGCCCCCCGTGCTGGGCCAGGGATTCTCGCAGCTGCGGTCAGCGTGGCCATGCAGGGGCTGAGGCTGGGGTAGGGGTTGCTGGCAGCTGTGTTCATCCGTGAGGAGGGCCAAGGAGCCTGCCCTTGATAGCCCCAGGCCTGGCACTGTCCCAGTGTCCTGCCTGGCCCCTAGTAGACGTGGCAGCGCGGTCGCCCCCTGCGTGGCTGAGCCATCCATTGCTCTTGCTTCTCAGAGGCCCCCGATGCGCTCAGCCATACCCCCAGCGTCAGGCGTCTGTCCCTGCTCGCCCTGCCCCACCCTAGCCCCACCACCCCTGGCCCCCACCCTCCAGCCAGGCAGTCGATCCCCGGCCTGGAGAGGGCCCCTGGCCTCCCTGAGCTGGACATCGGAGAAGGTACCACCCCACACACTTTCCCCTCACTGGGGCTGGGCAGGGCCTCTCTTACCTGGTCACTGCTGCTGAGCACCCCTCACTGCCAGGCTCTGCCCACCTGGACCCCCGCTTCGGCCTAACAGGGAGCTAGGGGCTGGGCTGGGAGGACTTGGCCATCTAGGGAGGAGGTGGGACCTGGTGGCATTGTCTGGTGGGTTGGGGGACTGGGGACCCCACAGAGCTGGAATGAGGCCAGATGAGGACCAAGGAAGCTCTGAGGAAAGCTATGGGCAGAACCTAGGGAAGCCTGGACCCATAAACCAGGCCCTGCTGCTGGGCCCCTCCTACAGACAGCTCAGGGGGCACTTTACAAGCTTGTCTTGTTCAGGAAGGTTGTCTGCGCCCAGCCCCTAGTGGCAGAGCCAGATGCACCCAGGACCATCCTTCTGGAGGCCCAGGCTTCCCTACCCACACTGCTGTGTCTCAGGGCTTGTGGGGTGGCCCAGGTGCGAGGAGGGAGGCACCCTTGCCCTGGGGATCAGGAATTGTAACCCCACCTCTATGCCGCCTTTCCCAGCCTTGAGGCCTAGGGGGAAGATAGGAGAACAGGAATGGCCCAGAGAGGGCAGCGATGAGGTTGCCACAGGGCAGAGGGTCACCAGAGTCAGCAAGGGACCACGGACAGCTGGTACCATCCCACAGATCCCGACTGGTCCCCCAACGCAACCGCAGGAGCCCCTCAGCAGGGCTGGCACTCACCACTGTCATGGGTCTGCATGCTTCTGCCTGTGCTCCCTCCCGCTTGCCTCACTCACCCATCCTGGGAGAAGACTCACTTTAGGCTATAGCTGGTTGGGGGGGTCTGTGCTGGGCTGAGCAGGCCAGAGGGGCCGGGTGACCCTTCGGGGTCCCTGTCTGGGACTATACAGCCCCAGCCCAGTCACGGCCCCTCCTGGCAGTCGCTGCAAAGTGGTGGGGCCAGAAGCGGATCGACTACGCCCTGTACTGCCCTGACGCCCTCACGGCCTTCCCCACGGTGGCTCTGCCTCACCTCTTCCACGCCAGCTACTGGGAGTCAACGGATGTGGTCTCCTTCCTGCTGAGACAGGTACCTGGGGCCTGGGGCCTCCCAGGAGGGCCCTGAGTGACAAGACCCATGACAGGGCCCCATTTCACAGATGAGGGGACAGTGGGTACTCCTCTCCAACCCCATCAGATCACAGAGCTAGCAAGACGAAGGCACCTTTATGCTGGGGTGTATTCAGGCTTTTCAGGACATTGGGATGGAGGGAACATATCTGCACATTCGTCAGGTGAATGAACAGGGATCTGAGGGCTACTGGGCAGACGGTAGTGGGTTGAAGAACGCCCCCTACAAAACACACGCTCCTCTTGCTCCCGGGTACTGGGCCTCCTCCTCCCAGGGCAGGAAGCCCCAGGGTGGCATCTGCCCCACGGCCTGCCCTGTCCCCTCTTCCCAGGTCATGAGGCACGACAACTCCAGCATCTTGGAGCTGGATGGCAAGGAAGTGTCGGTGTTCACCCCCTCAAAGCCAAGGGAGAAGTGGCAGCGCAAGCGGACTCACGTGAAGCTGCGGGTGAGGGTCCCCCAGGCGCCCAGGCGCCCAGGCCCCCATGCTGTCACCAGCCTCCGTGTCCAGATGGGGAAACTGAGTTGCAGGGAAGCCTGCAGTCTTATGTACCTTCCCGGGCCATGAGGCTGGAGCTGTCAGCCCACTTCACAGACAGGGAAGGCAGCAAGGCTTCCTAGTTTCTCCAAGGCCACGCCATCGTGTCTGATCCAGACTGAGACATGGGCTGCGCAGCTCACAGCTCAAGCCTGCCCCTCAGGCCCACAGAACTTGAGCAGAACACAGGGACCCGGAGTGCCCTCTGACCCCCTGACCTGGGCTTGCTGCTCCCTCCACAGAACGTGACGGCCAACCACCGGATCAATGATGCCCTCGCCAATGAGGACGGCCCCCAGGTTCTGACGGGCAGGTTCATGTATGGGCCCCTGGACATGGTCACCCTGACTGGGGAGAAGGTAAGGACATGGCGGGTAGGGGTAACATGGAGGGACTTTGGGGAGCTCCCTGCTGCCCTCTGGCCAGGGTGCAGGGGGTGGGGAGGCCAGACACAGCCAGCCTGTGACCAGCCTGCTGGGCCCAGGTGGATGTGCACATCATGACCCAGCCGCCCTCGGGCGAGTGGCTCTACCTGGATACGCTGGTGACCAACAACAGTGGGCGTGTCTCCTACACCATCCCTGAGTCGCACCGCCTGGGCGTGGGTGTCTACCCTATCAAGATGGTGGTCAGGTATATGCCTGCCCTGGGAGGGCGGGATAGGCAGGGCGAGGCTCTGGGTGGTTCTGATGAGCACCCCCACCACCTGCCAGGGGAGACCACACGTTTGCCGACAGCTACATCACCGTGCTGCCCAAGGGCACAGAGTTCGTGGTCTTCAGCATCGACGGTTCCTTTGCCGCTAGCGTGTCCATCATGGGCAGCGACCCCAAGGTGCGGGCCGGGGCCGTGGACGTGGTGCGGTGAGTGGTCCGGAGGGGCACAAAGGGGCTGTAGCAAGGTGGGTGGGCTCAGGGGCTCCCGCCAGCCAGGTGGAGGAGGACAGGGGAGCCTCTGTGGAGGACGCCTGGCTCGGGCACTGGGCCTTAAGGACCTCAGTTCAGAGCCCGGCACCCCCAATTATTAGCCGTGTCACCTCGGGCAAGCGATGTCACTTCTCAATGTCGGTTTTCCATTCCCGCATCTGGAAAGTGAGGCTGGTAAGCCAGGGACACCGCAGCAGGGGCATCTGCCGCCCGGTGCGAGCGCCCGAGGGCCTGCTGCAGCACCTTCACTGTCACCATTGTCGTTACTGAGCTCAATCAGAGATGTGGTTTCCGATGGCCCAAGTGGGCCCTGGCTGGGCAGGAGACAGGGAGGCCTAGGAGGGAGGAAGGGGTGGCCATGAGACACCCAGGCCTGCCCCTCACCCCCAGGCACTGGCAGGACCTGGGCTACCTCATCATCTACGTGACGGGCCGGCCCGACATGCAGAAGCAGCGGGTGGTGGCGTGGCTGGCCCAGCACAACTTCCCCCATGGCGTGGTGTCCTTCTGTGACGGCCTGGTGCATGACCCGCTGCGGCACAAGGCCAACTTCCTGAAGCTGCTCATCTCCGAGGTGGGGCCTGGGAGGATGGGGCAGGGCAGGGGTGGGGGCAGAGGGACCATGGTGCCTGTGCCCATGCCAGTCTCCCCACAGCTGCACCTGCGCGTGCACGCGGCCTATGGCTCCACCAAGGACGTGGCGGTCTACAGCGCCATCAGCCTGTCCCCCATGCAGATCTACATTGTGGGCCGGCCCACCAAGAAGCTGCAGCAGCAGTGCCAGGTGAGTGGGCGCATTGTGGGGGTGGGTGCAGGCGGGCAGCTCGGGGAGCCCCAGCCTGTGACAGCCGCCCTCACTGACCCCGCAGTTCATCACGGACGGCTATGCGGCCCACCTGGCGCAGCTGAAGTACAGCCACCGGGCGCGGCCCGCTCGCAACACAGCCACACGCATGGCGCTGCGCAAGGGCAGCTTCGGCCTGCCCGGCCAGGGCGACTTCCTGCGCTCCCGGAACCACCTGCTTCGCACCATCTCGGCCCAGCCCAGCGGGCCCAGCCACCGGCACGAGCGGACACAGAGCCAGGCGGATGGCGAGCAGCGGGGCCAGCGCAGCATGAGTGTGGCGGCCGGCTGCTGGGGCCGCGCCATAACTGGCCGCCTGGAGCCGGGGGCGGCCGCGGGCCCCAAGTAGGGCACCGTGAGTGCAGCGCGGGGTCTCCATGGTGCTAGGCCAGGGTGGCCAGCCCCGCCAGGAGGCCTGGCCTGGGCACACGCACAGACGTGGGCCTGGGAGGTTGTCCCAGGGCCTCGCGGAGGACACGGGCCGCGCCACACAGTGCTCCCTGCCCTGCCTCATGTCCTCGGGCCTGACGGGTCCGGCTTGTCATGGAAGCTGGCAGGGACCACCAGCCCCAGGATGGCAGAGGGACCAGAACTCCCCATTCAGACTGGCCTGGGAGGCTCTCCCAGACATTTTGCCCTGCGTGGATCTCCAAGTGTCCTGGTGCCAGGTGTGGGCCCAGGCCCAGCCTGCCACCTCCCCATCCACTGGCCACCCTCACTCCCAGGTCCCCTCCCATTTGGTAGCAGCTCCAACAGGGGTCCAGCCTGCATCTTGTTAACTCGAGTTTCTCAACTGTTCAACCTCACTGGTTTTGCACTGATTTTTGAGAGCGGAGACCCATTACCACCTCCTATGGCTGCAGCCCCGTTGACATGCATGAAACTCAGTACCTGCCGACCCAGGACCTACAACCACACTGAAGGCTCCAGTGCGGCAGAGCCTCGTGCAAGCAGGAGAGAAAGGCCGTATCTTAATTTCTGCGCCCCAGACCCCTGCCCACCTGTCTGCCTGCCCCGCCTGGAGCCCAGGCCAGTGTTGTTTCCAGCCTCAGGCCACGGGCTGGACGGGCCTGGCCACCTCTTCCGCTCCCTGCCATCAGTCAAGGCTGCCCGCCCATGTTTCTACGCCTTTCTACTTCTCAATCTGATTTCTATGACGTTTTTTTAAATGAGCAATCCTTGGCTGCTTCCTTTTCTTAACTCTTTCAGTACCGAGAGCAGCCCCTCCACACTGAAAACACCCAGCACTGTGACGGAGTCCAGCCTGGTTCTGGGTCCCGTGGGCCCTGCTCCTGCCCACTTAGCGAGGCGTGGGCTCCTTGCCTCACCTGGCCCCGGCAATCCCACTGAATTTCTACTCTGGGGTGGGTGGGGCACACACTTCGGTTTTTTTAATGCCAATTCCGTTTTCATGCCGAATCTAAGAAGCCACAACTTGCTTTGTCAGCTTCAGGGCAGGCAGCCATGACTTCATTTCTCGCCTGAGCAAGGACCATGCTGTCCTGCACGCTGGGTCTGGCCGTCTGCCCTCTCTCCCCAGCACCAAGCGTGACCTTGGCTGTGGCGCTCAACGGCCAGCTCCGGCGGCCCCCCTGCTGCTCCTCAGCTTTCCCGGAAGTGGGAGAGCCTGCCTGGCCTCGGCCTTTGTCCAGCGACCAGGCTCTGTCCCCAAGAAGCTACGGCTGACCTGGGTCTGATGTTGGGACGCATGGACCGGGCTGGGGAGGTGCACAGTGATGTTAACTTTTTCCCGTGTGTAGATATGTACAGCCAAAGGGTCGTGTAAATGTTCTGCAAAAGTGGGTCTATACAGAGTGAAAGCTATTTATTTTGTGCAGAGAAAAATGTCTGGAGGGATGGAACCTTCAGGGTTTATTCATATTTAAGATGTAGCTTTTTGTTGTTGTTTCAGGCATTATATATAAAGCAACGATTATTTTATGGACCAAGTTTTCATGTAACTGTTGCAGTGAAAGTGCAATATCTGACCCCCCTGCTCCCAGCGGGAAGTTGCCTGGCCCGACAATCACAGCCCCGGTCAGGGGCCCTGTGGCCAGTGCCTCCTCCTCTCTCGGCCCCACCTCATCCTGTCTTGCCTGCTGCCTCGGTGACCAGCCATCCAGAGAAGCACCTGGAAGAGTCTCGGGCCCTCCTGCAATAAAGGCCGGGAGGCCCTGTGGGCAGTGGGCTCAGCCTCTCCCCCGGGGGGCAGCTCCCCTAAGGCTCCTCGCTCCCCGCCTGCCTGCCCAGCCGCCAGCCATGCCAAGGACAACAGCAATAGTCCCCTGGGGCTCTCCCAGCGGCCCTCAGCCATAGACGGCAGGGTGGGCAGCCTGCCCCCCATGGGAAGTCTCTTCTGTATCCAGGTCTGCTTTCCACCTCCCTTCAGATTCCTTTTTGGCACATTCTCCTCTTGAGGAAGCACCAGTCTTTCTGAAACTAAGAGAGGGACAGCAATGTCCTTTAAAAATACCAAAAATGTTTACAGAGTTGGGTGCTGAGCTGCAGGGCTCAGGCCTGACCAGTCATAACCAAAGGGTGAGGCAGGCCTTGCTGACTGCCACCCCCTGGGCCTGTTTGTTAGAATAGAAGCCTTAGTCCCACTCCCACCACACCCCCAGGCCCCAGACCCCACCACCTGCCTTCTCTTTGATTTCTAAAGAGGGATTCAGCAGAGACCCCCCACCCCTCCCTGGCTCGGTCTGAGTCCCACTGTCTGCCCCATCACAGCCTTCACGTCTCAGCCCCTCCCATCTGGTCTGTCCGTGTGCCGTCTGTCTCTCTGGGCCACGTGTGAGCCGTGTCCCCACTCTCCCCATCCGTCCCTGCTGTCCCCGCATCATTGGGCCTGAGTGTGCTCTGTATACAACGTCATGTCTGTTAACACCAATTAAAGAAGCGGGAAGGCTTCCTTCTGGATCTCTTTACTGCACTGGCGACCGTGGGGCATGGTGGGATGGGGGCATGGAACAGTAATGCTAGTGACACTCACAGTGATGCCAACACATTAGTGCGGGGCTGACTCTGAGCCTAGTCTGCTTTTAGCTCCTTCCCGGGACGGAACTCAGGTTTGCCCTCACAGACCCCAGTGAGGCGGGTGCCGTGAGCCTCCCTGCCTCAGACTGGAAGACACAGCTGGGCAGTGGGAGCCAGGACTCCCACACAGGCCACTCGGCCCCAGCACCTGGCTCTGCACTGCTGTGATCTGTGGAATGAACACGGCAGGGGAAGCCATCTCTCTCCATGCCTGAGTGCATAGCATCTCAGAGCCAGCTCTCTGGGTTTGGGGTTCAGCTGGCATGGGGTCTGGTCCAGGCAGGCTGACCTGAAGATGAGGAGGGCACAGGCGCTGGTGTGGCCTGTGCTCACTACCACCAGAGGACACCCCAGCTTTGCCCGAAAGCTCCTGGAGCCCTTGTTTTTCCCTGGCAGTCATGTAGCATCCTTCCCTCCCCCTCAGTACAAAAAGCCACAGAACAGAGAAAGTCTATCCAGGGGGCCTTTAATAGCTAAGAAGTGCTGCTCTTTCAGATGGGGGTGCCAAGCAGGCTGGTGACCCCATCCTCCACCCCCTCTGCCCCTGAGAAGAGGCTGGGCTGGGCCAGAGGCCAATCCACCCGGGAAAGGCCACCAGCACCCATCAGGCTTCCCACTGGCACCCTGAAGCCTGCCCAGGCTGGGCCGCCAGCGCCGTCCACAGGCCTTGGCCAGCTGGGGCCCTCAGGGAAGCAACCCAGCTCGCATCTGGAAGGCCAGGCCATCCCCTCGGGTGGCTTGCTGGGGAAGAAAGCACACAGGAGGAGGGGTATATCACAAACAGAGCTGGGGGCGGATGGCAGGCAGAGGGGCCACACCCACCTTGTTGATCTCTCTGTGTCGTTCTTTGGTTACGATTTCCTCTAGGACCTCGCCATCTCCCTTAATAAGCCTGGGGGTGGGAGGGTCTCCGTTCAGCAAGGAATAGGCAGGTCCCCTAATGCCAGAGGAGCAGAACCACAAGCAGCCAGCAGAGGGGTCCCAGGGATCCTGCCGCACAGCCTTGAGTGGACAGACCCTGGGGCCTCACCCACTCTCCCTGATGAAGGCAGCGGAGCTGGGCTCTGCCTTGCCAGCCTCAGCTGGGCCAACAACAGCCCTTTGAAGAGCCTCCTCCAGGCCCTTCCAGCCCCTGCAACTACTTAGTCCAAGTGACCGTATTTTTGCCCACATTTGGCCTTTTTCAGGCAGCAGGAACCCCGCCCGGCCCCACTCCTCCCGAGAGCACACATCTTCGGCCAACACTCCCAGACCCTGTGGTGTAAGTCAGGCCAAAGGCTCCCCACCTGGTGCGCCCCGTCTCGGGGTCCACCACCTTGCGGATGATGCTCTGCCGGGCATCCCACTCCTCCTTGGTCATGGGCTTCATGGCCTGGATTCGGGACTTCTGCTCATCCGTCAGGACTGGAAGGGAACACGGAGGTGGTGGCCAGGCCTTGGGAAGGGACCTTCTCCCTCTCAGGTGCTGGACAGCACAGTACCTGGGCCATCCTCTTCCTCCCCAGCTGATCGGTGCCACTGGTCCAGCGAGGGGCCCGGCAGAGCCTCCATCTGCTGTGCTTCCGCCTTCTCCTTGCCCTTCTTCTTCAGCTTCTTCCTCTTCTTCTTCTTCTTCCTCTTCTTGTCCTTGTACTTCCCCCGCTTCTTCCGGCCATCACTGGAGGAAGAGGAGGAGGACGAGGAGGAAGAAGAGGAGCTAGAAGAACTGGAAGAGGAGGAGGAGGAGCTGGATCGTGGTCTCCTCCGGGCCTTCTGCTTGCTTCTCTCTGTGATGCAGGGAGAAGGTGAGACTGGAAGGCCAGGAGGGGAAGAGGTAAACCTTTGTCCCCTGCTCTGGCCTGGGGCAGGCACAGACCGTCTACAGGGTGAGCGCTTCCTGAGGGGCTTTCCAGAACAGAGATGGAGCTTCCCAGAGGAGCCCCTTCCAGGCTCCTGCGGCGCCTGGCCCTCACATCTCAGGCCCGGCTGCACAGAGGCATGACTGAGCGTCCCCGACCACTGCTCGCCCCGACTTCCCTGGGAAGTGGCTGCGCCTCCTCTCCCCGATGCCTGTGGTCCTCACCCTCCGCCCTAGGGGCCGTGCTGGCCTTGCGACCTTGGGATGTGGAGGCCGAGCAGTTCCTCGAGGCGTCCCTCCTGCTCTTCTTCTTTCTCTTTTCCGACCCCCGTCCCCGGGACCGGCTGCGACTCCTCGAGCGCTTGCGGGAGCCGACGTGAGCCATGGCGCCGCGGGCTGGCGACGGAGAAGACGCGCTTAGCCGAAGCCCCCAAGGCCGGCCGCGGGCGGGCTCCAAGGGTGGCTCTAGCGGGGCCGGGGCCTCGCGACGCCCAGTACCCGTCACCGTCCTGGGAAAATGAGCGACCCTCACCCACCCCCAACGCTGGGGACCCCGGTTTCTCCGCCGACTCCAGCGGTGCCTATTAAGGGCCCGCCCCCGCCCGGACGCCCCACGCCTGCGCACCCGGCTCCGAGCCCCCGGGAACGGGCCGCCGTCCGCCGCGAGTGGCGTCTGGGGCGCTTTCCCGCGCTCTCCTACCCTCCAGCCCCGCGCCCTTCCCGGCCTCGCCGCCTCAAGGGGGCCCCCGGGGTTGTTCTGTTCCCACCTCGACAGCCCTACGGGCCGGACAGCCCGCCCCGCGCCTTCTCGAGGGGAAGCGGCGGCTAGGAGGCTTCCGGCCGGGGCGCTGCGCGGGAGGCTGTCCGGCTGGGAAGCGCGGCGCCGCTGCCTTTCGTTCTGACGCCCCAGGTTCCGTCTCGGGCGCGCCCACCTCCCGCAGAGGCAAGCAGGGGCGCCGGGGCGAGGCCGTACCCTGCAGCCTGGCGCCGGCCCTCGAGCTCCGCAGCCCCTCACGCCCGTGTCTGCCGAAGCTGCGCCCGCTTCCAACGCTGCCCTCTCGGCGCACGCCCGCAGCAACCACGCCCCCGGTGCCCTGGGAAGAAGGCGACCCTCGCGCGCGCCGCCCTCCTCCCCGGCTGGTCCTGCCCTCTCCATACGACTGCGAGCTCCCAACTGAGGCGCCCTGGTCTTTCCGACCTGCCCACCCAGTGACTCAGAGGTCGCAAACTCGTGTCCGTAGGGGCCAGAGACACCTTGGCAGCGAGCACGGGTATGAACCCCAGGCCCATCCGGAGGGAAGCCGGGATTCTGCTCTAGCTGATCCGTGCAACGTGGCATGGGGCTGGTGCCCCACCTTCCCAGGAAGACCGAACTCAAGACTGCAATACGGAACCCCCCGACTTTCAAATGTGTAACTCAAAAGCGCGGCTGTGCGCTTCAACCAATCGGGCCCCCAAATTGCAACTCTTCCACGATAATGACAGCGGCAAACACAAAGGGCTCTTGCAAAGCACTTTATATACGTCAGCGCATTTGACTCTCAAAACAGCTCTAGGAGGTAGGTGCTAAATGAGGAAACCAAGGCACCAAAAGGTGAAGGCTCACCTAAAGCCACACAGCTGGAAGTGGCAGAAGCAGAATGGGAACCCAGGCAGCCTGGTTCCCAGCCCTGCCATTCACCCCTCTGCCATCTAGAAGATGCTACTGGTGGCCCACCCAAGTCCACTGGGGGTGATGCTTGCTGCTGAGGGTTCACATCTGTGCTGTCTCTGGAGGCTTCCCTTGGCTACTGCAAGGCACCCTGCCCTGGAGATAAGTATCTGGGAAGTTACTCACTCCTCTCTGGCCCCCTCATCCAGGAGCCAGTAACCGATGGTGTGGGCACACTGTGGTACTGTGGGCTCTGCCTGGAGCTCTCCGCGGGGTCGGCTGAGGCTGGACGTCCTCTGAAGCCACTTCCTTGCCCAGCTGCTCCCTCCCCTCCCCTGCTTCCCTGACTCCCTCGCTGACGCCCCATTCCAGACTCTGCTTCCGACAAACCTGAACTAAGGCAGCATGTTTACCCAGAGAATGACCCAGAAGCTGGCACAGCCTTGAGCCAAGAAGTGCAGTAGGCTGTGGGGATTTTATTTCTGCCCCCAGCCAAAGGCAACGGAGCCCTCACCTGCCTGCCACCCCCACACTGGGCCCAAGCAAGCTCAGGTGAGCGCACACACATCCACCGTGGCGGGCTCTTCTCGGGTGAAGCCATCACCGAAGCCCTCATCATCCACCAGGTCGGGCTCATGGCAGCACATGGGACAGAGGCGGTTGCGCACAGCCGAGGCTCGGAGCCAGACGACAAGGTTCCAACGCTCACCAGTGCCCAAGGGCCGGGCCCCATGCAGCTGGCCGCCACGATGGAGGACACCCTGGCCCACCACGTGCTCCACCTCCAGGGGCTCCGTCAGGGCTGCGGGTGCCTGCAGATGGCACGACTCAGGCCTGGGCACTCACAGCTGCCCCAGGCCCTGCCGCATGGGTCACACACTCACCTGGAAGAGGCCCCCAAAATACAGGGCGCCCCCTGTGAAGACCTTGCCCAAGGCCACATTGAGGGTGAGCTCGGCATTATCATAGTGGCATCCCAGCTCAAGGTCCTGGCCTGGTGCGTATTTGACCACAAAGGCCCGGTGACTGTCGAGCTGGCCCCCGCCACAGTCAGGGTACAGCAGGGCCATCAGCGGCTGCAGGAAGCGCTCCCGCAGTGGTGTCATCAGCGGCTCGTCCAGCCCGAGCTCGTGCAGCAGCACCTGGGAGGGGATTCCTGGGGTCAGCAAGAAAACTAGGGGGCTGCAACCCTGGGGTTCCACTCCACGGTGATCCCACTATGACCTTCTTTCACAGCCCGGGCAGGCAGCCCATCTGCAGCACCTCCGACACTGCCTCCTGACCCCAGCCACCCCCTCCTCTGCCACCGGCCAGGCCTCACCCACCCCGTAGTTGTTCATGGTGTTGGGCCTCCCCTTAGGCATGTCCGACTGCTCAAAGTGCTCCAGCTCTTCCAGCAGGGCCTGGCAGAAGGGTGCTGTGAACACAGGCACCCGGTAGATGCGCTTCTCCTCTGTGGAAGGAGGGATGGTCTGTGGGCCTGAATGTGGCTGTGGGCCAGCCAGGCCTGGGCTTCAGTCTTCCTGTCTTATCACCTGTGCCATGGGGATGAGGCCTTCGCTTTTCAGGGCTATTGTGATGACTAAAGGAAGCAACATGAGGAAGGGGAGGCCGATTCCCATGCCCCCCACTTATACCCGGAACCTTTCCCCAGACTCCACAAGTGTCCACAGGGCTGGCACTGGGAGCTCACATATGGGTCCTGAGGCCCAGAGAGGAGAAGGAAGTAGCCCAGGGACACCCAGCAGGCCAGTGACAGCCAAGCCGGGATCACAGAGCCAACTTCAGGCTCTCTCTGCACCTCCTTTCATCTGATGAGCCATCGAAGTCTGTACCCCAACTCAGAAGTGGCTCTGGGAGCCTTTGTCCCCCAGCAGGAAGGCCAGAAGGGGCTGTTCTTTCTTGCTGAGCCCTGAGGGGGAAGAAGCCAGGCTGCGAATGGAAACCTAAACATTTCTTGGCAGATGCACCAATGCCCAGGGGTGCAGGGCTAGTGTGCCCACGATGGGGCCACCTCACAGCCTGGGCCCTGCCCCAGCCAACAGCCTCAGCACTATCTCAGCTGCCAGGAAGTGGAAGGCAATGAGGAGAGCACCCCCAGGCTGGGAGAAGGGGGATTCATTCCACCCATGACCCCCAACAAAGCACAGGCTCCATGAGGGGAAACTTGTATCTGCCTCCCACAGGAGCCCCTAGCCCAGGCTATCAGTGCCAATAAGAATAGGAAACACTTTCCAAACACTATGTGCGGGCCCTGTGACAGGCACTCTATGCAGGTTAACTCACTTGATCATCGTGGTGCCTTAAGAGAGGGGGTTACTGTTGCTCCCATTTTACAGATGAGGAAACTGAATCACAGAGGTTAAACAACACGCAAACCTCCCTTGCCCAGCATTTCCTGCTGGGTTTAGCCAATAAATGAGCCCAGCAGGAAATCCAAAGGGGAGAAGTGGGGCATTTCTTGCCCTACTTGGAGTCTGGCATGGCTGCAGGCCTCTGCCCAGAGCCACAACTCCAGGTGGTAACTGCTCCCTCCTGTTGCCAGCCCCGGGGGACGGGACTTTGCCATTCCTTACTGGTCCCTTTACCCTGCCCATACCTGTCTCAATGGTCCCTTTAAGATCTTGGATCAGCCCTGTTTGAGTGTGTCAGCTGTCCCACACATGACACAAATACCCACTATTTGCTGGATGAGGGCACGAAGGAAGGGTGAAGGAAAGAATGAAGATACCAGGCTCATGGCAGGTATTGAATGAATGAATGCAGATGTCCTGCTCCTGGCGGGTTGGTCCCACTGACCCTTCCAGCTCCTGCTGGTTTGGTTTTTGGAGGCAAAGTTGGTGGCTGGAGGGACCCCAGCATCCCACACCCAGGTTTCCCAGGCTGCCATTCCTTGGTCCTGCCAGGTCTCAGGGTCAGGACCTCACCCGATACTGTCTCCAGCCGCTGGAGAAGGCCCTTGAGGTCTGCGCCTGGGGACACGCTGTACTCAGCCACTGCCAGAAACTCGGGGGCCAGAGCTGCATCCTGGGGGCAAAACACACCAGCTGTGGGGCAGGCAGCCCCCCCCAGCCCTGGATGCTACCTCCTCTTTCCAGTACCGGCCTTCAAGCACTCTGGCTAGCTGGTACCTGCAGTGAGTCGTAGACCTCAGGCCGTGCCGGGTGGTAAGAACTCGCGATGAGGGCTTTCCTAGCCGCTGACTCCTGCCCCAGCCGCCGCCGCCGCTCCACCTCCTGCTCAAGCTGCGGTGGCACAGGGCTGTTACCAGGTGGGGCCTCCCATCCTCCTGAGGCCACTGTACAGATGAAGAAACTGAAGCCCAGAACGCCAGACAGGGCCCAGGCTGGAAGCCAAGTCTAGCCTACACTCCTGAATCTATCTGGGTCAACTGCAAGTTCCAGACTGTTAGCTGAAAGGGACTTCTAGAAGCAGACCCGTCCTGTTTCAGGCTGCCCCAACCTGAGCCTAGCTGGGATGAGAACCCCTAGATGTACCTCAACCATCTGGGCCCACATAGGGGAAGGAGACAGTCATGGCCAAGTCCTGTGTTCCAGAGGTTGCTGAGGACTCTCCTGGGAAGCTTCCCACCACTGACTCCAGGGGAAGGAGGAGGAGGGAGCGGGGCAGCAGCCCTGGCAGCAGCCTGTGGGGTATGTGGTAAAGTGTGAGGAGCCCAGGGGCCTGGAAGCCGTGGCTGGGATGGCATCTGCTCCTGCTGTAAAAGCTTGGGCAAGTGATCCCTCTTTAAGCCTCAGCTTCTCAATCCAAAATGAGGGTGGTGCGTGTGCTTATCTCGCAGAGCTGTTAAGAATGGCATGACTAGGCAACTTAGCATTTCCCGTTCTCTCTCCTGGTGCCAAGACCCAGGTGTGGACGGATGAGTGGGGGGCAGGAAGGAGGAAAGTGAGGGCCTAAGTGACCCTTCAGGGATCAGGGACTGAGGCTAGGAGACCCCTCAAGCTGCGGAAACAAATCTAACGAGGAGGAGCTGTGCAGGGACAGGGGACTGGTACCTCTGCTAACAGCTGCTGGAAGTCCTTGGCGCTAACACAGCCTCGGCTGCGCAGGATCTGGGAGCAGAAAGAACACTGAACATGACTGTATGACCTGAGGAAGTCCCTCCAATCTCTAAGCCTCAGTTTCCCCTGCTTAAAATGGGGAGAGGAGCCCCGACCTCAAAGGATCATGGAGAGAATGAACTGCGGAACCTTGTCAAGCTCAGGACAGGGCTCCGGGCTGGTGTTGCTATGAGGCGGCAAGCTGAGCCCAGCCCTGTCCTAAGCACCCTATATGCGTGTTCATTCCTTCCTCACAACCTCACAGGGAGATACTATTATCCCTTTAAGGTGAGAAAACTGAGGCACAAACAGGCCGTCATTCTTGTATTTGAGGATGTGGTGCGCGCCGTGCGCAAACGACCCTGGGGACGAACTTCCCTCCTCCACTGCCCCTCTCTGCCCACTGCTCCGTAGGGACGACAGCGGCCACTCACCGGGCCGTAGTCCCGGCGCAGCTGCTGCTCGCCTCGGAAGCGCACGTGCAGCCCATAGCGCGCCACGTACAAGTTCTCGGTGCAGAAGCAGGCGCAGCGGCAGAAGCGCCGCGGAGCCCCCACCGTCGCCATAGTGAAGCGCCCACAGCCCTGCCAGCTTCCGTAGAGCGACTTCCGGGCACGCCCCCAACCGCGGGAGGCGCGGAACCAGCGGCCAAGGGGCCGCTCTAAGTTCCCAAGGGCGGAAAAGGACGAAGACGCACCTCGCCAGGAAACGGTCTGCGCAGAAAGATGCTCCTGGGCCGGGTTGGGACCGGCGGCCTCCTCGTTCCGCCTCCCAGTTTTCCCACCACGAGGCAGGGACTAATGGCTCCACTTTACAGACAGCTGAACTGGGTCGCGCCTTCACAGGACGGGGAGAGGGAGGGACTCGGAGCCCCAAGGCCTTTGACTTAAACGCTGGCCCCTCTTCTGCTCGGAGCTCGTGGAGAACCAGCCGAGCCCACGAGGAAGGCTGAAGATAGTTTAAAGAGCTCGGAGGTCTGACTAGTTCCCGCTGCTGCTTCAATCATCCAGCCCTGTGCGTTTCAGTTTGGATTTAGCATCTACCCCGGGTCCCTGCCTGGCGCTTCCGGTCCCTCCGCCACAGTCTGTTGGATTACCTCAGATTGTCCCAGTGAGTGTCTCCGCTAAAACGCTCCGTCTCGCATTACTTCCGGTGGCGCTCCCAATGGACGCGGGAGGGCGGGGTCAGGTGTGGGAGGGCGACGGGGCGTGGTCTCACCGCGGCCAACAAATGACAACTCCTGCAGACCGAGCCTCTTCTCTCTCCGGACCTTTGCTCAGGAATCTACCGGCATTAAACCTTTGAGCTAGGTACTGTTATATCACCATGTTACAGATGAGGAAACTGAGACCCAGAGAGGCACAGGGACCCGCCGCAGGTCACACATCCAGTAAGGGGCAAATATGGCGTTTGAACCCTACAGCCTGCCCTCTGAGTTCCCCAGTTCACCACCACAGGGCTTCTGGGAGTGATGGGAGTATGTGGGATTTGGGGTTTTCTCGTGCAGAGCTGCCCGGCCCGAGAAGGTGTTTAACGTTTTACAGTCGTCTTGATTGCCCAGCGATAGTGAGAGGCCCTGCTATCTAGGAAAGGATCCATTTCCCCAGATCAATGTTCATTACCCGCCTAACTGCCCTTTTTCTCTACGAGGCCCAGGGCAGGTCGGCTCCCCAGCCAGCCGCCAGGCAGGCCTGGCACATGCAGCACCCCACCCCACCCTCACCCCCTCTCCCTTTGTAGCAGTTTGCAAGATGAGCGTGTGCTACCTATCAGTTTATTTATTTTTTGAGATGGAGTTTTACCCAGGCTGGAGTGCAGTGGCGCGATCTCGGCTCACTGCAACCTCTGCCTCCCGGATTCAAGCAGTTTTCCTGCCTCAGCCTCCCGAATATTTGGGATTATCGGCACGCGCCACCACGCCCAGCTAATTTTTTTTTTTTTTTTGAGACGGAGTCTTGCTCTGTCGCCCAGGCTGGAGTGCAGTGGCACGATCTCGGCTCACTGCAAGCTCCGCCTCCCAGGTTCACGCCGTTCTCCTGGCTCAGCCTCCCGAGTAGCTGGGACTACAGGCGCCCGCCGCCACGCCCGGCTAATTTTTTGTATTTTTAGTAGAGACGGGGTTTCACCGTGTCAGCCAGGATGGTCTCGATCTCCTGGCCTCGTGGTCCGCCCGCCTCAGCCTCCCAAAGTTTTTGTATTTTTAGTAGAAACGGGATTTCGCCATGTTGGCCAGGCTGGGCTAGAACTGAGACGACCGCGCCCGGCCTGCTTATCGTTTAGATTGGCCCTCTCCATGGACCCTCTCCTCCTTCCAGACACTCTGGGCTCAGTCACCAAAGGGAGCAGCAGCAAGAAAAATATTTACCAGCAAGTACTGAATCAACATGTGCTGCCAGCCAGCACTGACATATATCTTTGTTGACTGCTTAAGGTATTATTATCCCCATTTTACAGATAAGGAAACTGAGGCTCGGTGGGTACAGGAACCTGTCTAGAGTCATAAACCTAGTGAGTAGCAGACCAGAATTAGAACGCTCCGGAATTAGAGTATCTTGATTCCAGAGTGGTATGTATATGTGTATGTGAATATATGTATATGAATGTGCAATCATATGTATATGTCTGTGTATGTGTATATATACACATACTTTAAAAATTGACATAGAGGCCAGGCGTGGTGGCTCACGCCTGTAATCCTAGCACTTTGGGAGGCTGAGGCCAGCCGATTACCTGAGGTCAGGAGTTCGAGACCAGCCTGGGCAACATGGTGAAACCCCGTCTCTACCAAAAATATAACAAAATTATCCAGGCGTGGTAGCACACGCCTGTAATCCCAGCTACTTGGGAGGCTGAGGCATGAGAATCGCTTGAACCCAGGAGGCGGAGGCTGCAGTGAGCCGAGATTGCACCACTGCACTCCAGCCTGGGCAACAGAGACTCTGTCTCAGAAAACAAAAACAAAAAAGTCAACATAGAGCACTGGACAAACCCATGTAACCAGTACCCAGATTCCAAACAGAACATTCCAGCCCCCATAGAAGCGCCCCTGTTCTTTTTCTCGACTGCTTTCTATTCCCTTGAGTGAACATTCCACAAGTCATTGGCCCATTCTACAGCTGACAGACATTTGCGCTGTTTCCAGTTTAAAGACGTTATGAATGAGGCCGGGCGTGGTGGCTCACGCCTGTAATCCCAGTACTTTGGGAGGCCGAGGCGGGTGGATCACGAGGTCGGGAGATCGAGACCATCCTGGCTAACACAGGAGAACACCATCTCTACTAAAAATACAAAAAATTAGCTGGGCATTGTGGCAGGCGTCTGTAGTCCCAGCTGCTTGGGAGGCTGAGGCAGGAGAATGGTGTGAACCCGGGAGGCAGAGCTTGCAGTGAGCCGAGATTGCGCCACTGCACTCCAGCCTGAGTGACAGAGCGAGACTCCTTCTCAACAACAACAAAAAAGATATTATGAATGAAGCTGCTATGAACATTCTTTTTATTATGATAATATCTACATAACAAAATTTACCATTTTAACCACTTTTAATAGATTTCCTTTTTTTTTAGATCAGTTTTAGGCTCACAGCAAAATTGAGTAGCAAGTATAGAGTGTTCTCATAACCCCCATCCCCCACAGCACACACAGCCTCCCCCACCATCACCATCCCACACCAGCCAGTACATTTGTTATGGTCAGTGAACCCACACTGACACCTCATTATCATCCAAAGCTGGCAGTTTACATTAGGATTCATATATTCTATAGTTTTTGGCTGGGCGCAGTGGCTCACACCTGTAATCCCAGCACTTTGGGAGGTCGAGGTGGGCAGATTGCTTGAGCTCAGGAGTTTGAGACCAGCCTCGTCAACATGGCAAAATCCCGTCTCTATGAAAAATACGAAAATTAGCTGGGTGTGGTGGCGCACCTATGATCCCAGCTACTCAGCAGGCTGAGGTGGGAGAATCACTTGAACCTGGGACGCAGAGGTTGCATGAGCAGAGGCCATGCTGCTGAACCCCAGCCTGGGTGACAGAATGAGACCTTGTCTCAAAAAAAATCATTAAAAATTAAATAAACATATTCTATAGTTTTTTTGTTGTTTTTTTGTTTGTTTGTTTATTTATTTTTTTGAGACGGAGTCTCACTCTGTTGCCCAGGCTGGACTGCAGTGGCATGATCTCAGTTCACTGCATCTTCCGCCTCCTGGGTTCAAGCAATTTTCCTGCCTCAGCCTCCTGAGTAGCTGGGATTACAGGGGTGTGCCACCACACTCGACTAATTTTTTTTATATTTTTGGTAGAGACAGGGTTTCACCATATTGGCCAGGCTGGTCTCGAACTCCTGACCTCAGGTGATCCACCCACCTTGGCCTCTCAAAGGGCTGGGATTACAGGCCTATAGTTTTTGACAAATGTATATGGCATGCATCTACCATTATAGTATCATATGGAGTAGTTTCACTGCCCTAAAAATCCTCTGTGCCCTGCCTACTCACCCCTTCCTTCTCACTAACCCTTGGCAAACACTGATCTTTGTACTGTCTCCACCGTTTTGCCTTTTCCAGAATGTCATATGGTAGGAATCATACAGTATAGAGCTTTTTCAGATTGCTTCCTTCTCTTAGGAATGTGCATTGAAGGTTCCTCCATGCCTTTTCATGGCTTGATAGCTCATTTCATTTTAGCACTGAATAATATTCTATTGTCTGGATGTACCACAGTGTATCCATTCACCTGTTGAACAACATCATAGTTGCTTCCAAGTTTAGGCAATTACGAATAAAGCTTTATTTTATTTTATTTTTTAGTCGACAAATCATTTTACATGTTCGTGGGGTACGTAGTGTTGTTTCAATACATATAATGCATAGTGATCAGATCAGGGTCATGAGCATATATATCATCTCAAACATCTATCATTTCTTTGTGTTGGAAACATTCAATAGAATAAAGCTTCCAGGCTGGGTGTGGTGGCTCACACCTGTAATCCCAGCACTTTGGGAGGCCGAGGCAGGTAGATCATCTGAGGTCAGGAGTTCTAGACCAGCCTGGCCAACATGGTGAAACTTCATCTCTACTAAAAATACAAAAATTAGCCAGGTGTGGTGGCATGCGCCTGTAATCCCTGCTACTCGGGAGGCTGAGGCAGGAGAGTCACTGGAGCCTAGGAGGCGGAGGTTGCAGTGAGCCGAGATCACACTACTGCCCTGCAGCCTGGGTGACAGAGCGAGACTCCATCTCAAATAAATAAATAAATTAGCTGGGCATGGTGGCAGGCTTCTGTAATCCCAGCTGATCAGGAGGCTGAGGCAGGAGAATCACTTGACCCCGGGAGGCGGAGGTTGCAGTGAGCTGAGTTCATGCCATTGCACTTCAGCCTGGGAGACAGAGTGAGACTCCATCTTGAAAGTAATAATAATAAAACGTCTATAAACATCTGTGGACAGGTGTTTCTGTAGATGTAAATTTTTACTTCCTCTGGGTAAATATCATGGAGTGTGACTGCTTGATCTTGTAGTAAGAGTATAGTTAGTTGTATTAAAGAAACTTGCCGAACTGCCTTCCTCCCTAGCTGTACTGTTTTGCATTCCCAGCAGCAATGAATGAGAGTCCCTGTTGTTCCTCATCGTTGACAGCATTTGGTGTTGTCAGTGTTCCAGATCTCGGCTATTCTAGTGTGTGTGTATTGATATCACATTGCTGTTTTAATTTGCATTTCCTTTATGGCATATGGCATGGAGTGTTTTTTCTTTTTCTTTTTCTTTTTTTTTTTTTTTTTTTTTGAGACAGGATCTCTGTTGCCCAGGCTGGAGTTCAGTGGTATGAACACAGCTCATTGCAGCCTCAACATCCCAGGTTCAAGCAATCCTCCCACCTCAGCCTCCTGAGTAGCTCGGACTACAGGCATGTGCCACCACACCCAGCTAATTTTTTAAATTGTTTGTAGCAACTGGGTCCCACTGTGTTGCCCGGGCTGGGTTCAAGTGATCGTTGGCCACCTTGGCCTCCCAGAGTGCTGGGATTACAGGCATAAGCCACATTGCCTGGCCTTCTTTTTGTAATAATAGCTTTATTGAGATACACTTTACATACAATACAATTAACCAAATTAAAGTGTACAATTCAAGAGTTTTTAGTATATTCACAGAGTTGTGTAACCATCACTACAATCAACTTTTAGAACATTCCTCACCCAAAAAGACACCATATCCATTAGCAGTCACTCACACAATGGTTCTTAGTCCAAGTTTACCAGAGCCAGTCTCTGTGACTAGGCTGGGGTTGCAGTGGGACCACTCAAGCCAGTTGGCTGCCACACAGCAGGGGGCAAGGGTGGAAAGGATGCTGGAAAGGCAGTGACTGGTGGCCCACTCACCTGTGCCTCACCTGTTTCACCCTCCCCTTGTCACAACGCTGACAGCCTCCTGCAGTGCACCTGACATTGCAACTTACCTTCCCCGCCTCACCAAGCTCTCATTCTAAGATTGTTTCAAGTGCAAGGAGAGTGGGCCAGATATGTGAAAGGGATGCAGTGGCCAGGATTTGAGAAGCCCATCCTTGGCAGAGGTGAGAAGCTATGCAAAGGTACAGAGAGGCCGGGTGCGGTGACTGATGCTTGTAATCCCAGCACCGTGGGAGGCCAAGGCGGGTGGATCACCTGAGGTCAGGAGTTCGAGACCAGCCTGGCCAACATGGCAAAATCCCATCTCTACTAAACGTACAAAAGTCAGCCGGGCACGTTGGTACATGCTTGCAATCACAGCTACTCGGGAGGCTGTGGTGGGAAGATCGCTTGAACCCGGGAGGTGGAGGCTGCAGTGAGCCTGGGTGTCAGAGCAAGACTCCATCTCAAAAAAAAAAAAAAAAAGGTACAGAGGAATGAGAGACTGGAGAGCTTGCAAACATGATCGCTGGAAAGCAACATCCATGTGAAGAAATGGCATGTGATGAGGCCGACTTGTTTCTGTCCGCTTCACATTTCTGACAGCTCCTGTTGATTTTTGCTATACTATGCTAATAGTTACATAAAGGTTCAGTCATCCCATCTCTCCTAAAAATAATCCTTGTTCTCCTTTACTGAAAATTTATCACGTGCCAGGGGCTGCCCTCACCGGCCTTGTCACATTTTACCTTTACCTGATGTAGTCGATATCTTTATTACCCCATTTCTCTGATGAGAAAACAGGCTCAGATAGGCAAAGTCACCTCTTTAAGGTCACACAGCATAAATGACAGAGCCCAGCTCTGAGTGACTCCTGCTTTTTGGACAGTGCATCCAATATATCGTCTTCAAGTACAATTAGATATTTGCCTTTGTTTTTGCACAAATAGTAACATGGTTCAACTTTATTCTCTCCTTGGTTTTTACTCAATACATTTAGGAGGTCATTCCATACCTTTATATAACTCTATGTCTTCTTTTTTTTTTTTTTTTCCTGCTACAGAGTATTCTGTTGAACAGGTGTTCTCTAATTATTTGGCCAGTTCCCTATGGAAGGGTATTTAGGTTATTTCCAGACTTTTGCTACTGTAGTAACTACCTTTAAGCTAGTACCTTAGCTCCCCTGCACAAGTCTATCTGTAGAGGAAATTCCTTCTGGGTTAAAAAAAACATGGTGTTGTAAGTTCCAAACGAATTCTCGTCTAAAGAAGCTGTCCCACCAAGTAGCAGAGGACATTTCCAATTCAGAGAGTGCTCCAAAAAGCCTCTGTTCAGGGCTGGGCACGCATGGCTCATGACTCTAATCCCAGCACCTTGGGAGGCCAAGGAGGGCAGATCACTTGAGGTCAGGAGTTTGAGACCAGCCTGGCCAACATGGCTAAACCCCATCTCTACTAAAAATACAAAAATTAGCCAGGCGTGGTAGCGGACACCTGTAATCCCACCTGCTTGGGAAGCTGAGGCAGGAGAATCACTTGAAGCTGGGAGGCGGAGGCTGCAGTGAGCTGAGAACTCGCCACTGCACTCCATCCTGGAGTCTCTGTCTCAGGAAAAAACAAAGCCTCTGATCGGAGGATCCAGGGATGTGGGCAGTTCTTGCCCCACCTGCTGCCCCTCTGGGCCATAAGCCCACTCCCCCACCCACTTCGCACGGTTCAGGCCACATGGACCCTTTTCTGGTCCTCAAGTGGCCAAGTTTGTTCCTACCTCAGAGCCTTTGAACTTGCAGGCCTTAGCTTAGGATGTTCTTCCCTCCCCGTGGCTAACGCCTTCTCACCTTTCACTTACACAGTTTTATTTATTTTACTGCACCCAGTACCTGAATCGTCTTATGCACTTACTTGCTGATGTTCTGTCCCCTTCACGCCATGAAGGCTGGGAGTTTTCTGTCTTTTCACACACAGCTGTGTTCCCAGCACCTGGCAGTCACTGAGGACATATCGCTGCCTCCCCTCTCCAATGCCCCGAATCCCTGATCTTGCACTAATTTTGTCCATAAAATGTATTCCCTTCCAATATATCTCATTTGCTTATATATGTTGTCTGACACCCTCACTAGAATGTCAGCTCCAGAAGGGCAAGGATCTTGTTTTGTTAATTGTTTAATTTCAAATGCTTAAAAGGGCATATGGCATGCCGTAGGCACTGGATAAATATCTGTTAGGTGAATGAATGAAAGAATGAGTGAATGAATGAGGACCATAACCTACCCTCCTGGACTGGCTGGCTGCCCCTCCAGAGAAAAAGATCAGTTAAAAAGCGGGCCTCCTTCAGGTGAAACCATTTCCGTCCCCTCAGGATGGGCCTGTGGCTCCAGGTGAGGAGCACGCAGTGTGGAGGGCCTGGCTAGCCAGATGTGGGAGGAGTTTGCCACAGGTGAGCAGGTGGCCAGCTTTGGCCCCGCCCCCCAGGAGGCCCCTCCCCACCCGGAGGCTTCGACAGCCCCCTCCCCGGGAGCCCCGCCCGTCCAGGAGAGCCCGCCCACTCCTCCTGAGGCCCCGCCCCTCCGTCACTGAGGCCCCGCCCCTTCCATCAGCCGGTCTCAACGCACGCCAGGCTCAGCTGCGACCTTGCAGCGGCGCAGCGCGGGCGGGAGGCGGGGAGGAGCAGCGGGAAGAGCGGAGCGAGCACCGCGTCCGGCGCAGTCTCCAATGAGCAGCGCGGAACCTGCACCCCAGACCCGAGCCTGCTGCGCGCCCCCTCCCACAGCTCACCTGGTGCCAGGTAACAGGTAAGGGCAAGGCACCCTAGACCCCTGGTTTTGGGACCTTTCCAGGCCAGAGTGCCAGGCCAGGCACGGGTTGGGGGGCGTCTGGACCCCCCTCCCTCGGTGGGAATAGGCATCTCGGTTGAAGGTGGGAGCCTCCCTGGAGCCCTCCCGGAGCCCGCAGCCGCAGCTCCCAGCCCCCATCCCTGCAGCATCCTTTCCGCGCCCGTAGGGCGAATGTTGCCATTTTTTTTAACCCCCCAGGCGCCGCTGCCTCTTGGAAAATGTGGGAGGTGTAGAAGGATCCCGGGATGGCTGTCGTTCACCCAGGACGGGGCTGGCGCGCCTTCTGAGGGCTCCCACTGTCCATGTCGGGGCTTCCCAGGGATCCTGAGCACCAGGGCTTTGGCAGAAGCCTGGGGATCTGGTCTGTGCCTGCTGACCTGGGCAAAGCCCTTTTCTCAGTCTCCTCAGCAGGCCAATGGGCTGCCGCTGCTCCCCGCCATCCACCCTGGCAGTGAGGCCTGTAGGTTCCCAGGGGAGCCTCTTTTATTTCTGGGCCTCTGGGAAAAAAAAAAAAAGCCTCCTCCCCCGGCCTGACATTAACTGAGACAGCTTTAAGCTGGGCTGACAGGATCCCCGCCTCTGCCCATTCCCCTTTTCTGCATAGGGCAGGGCCAGGTGACAAGAGGAGGCTTGGAGGGAGGGCACCTCGCACCTCTCTTTGCCTCCCCTAGAGCTGAGAGCACCTGAGACAGCTTCTCAAGTCCCAGAGTGAGGCTGGGCCCCACGTGGGCTGCCAGAGGCTCAGCAGGGATGGAATCAGGATGGACCCACGCAGACCCAGCCCAGTACTGCCCCAGAGCCAGGGACCCCCACAGTCACACCCTCCCACCCAGCGGGCCTCCGTCAGCCAGTGCTTTGCTGCGCAGCGAATGGAGTGGGCTTGTCCAGGTCTGGGCCCACGCCTGGGTAAAAAGCTCACCATGTCAGGGGTGAACCGAGGCCACTGGGCCACCCAAGTTGTTTGGCCCCTTTTCTTGCAGTCCTTGAATGGCCTGGGCAGAGGCCCCCCAAGTCTCCATCCTGGAGACCCTGGATGCGGGTCTCCATCCTGCCTTCGTCCTTTTTCTGCATGCCACTTAACCTCTTCTGTCTCCCCAGCTGTAAAATGAAGCTGATGACCACAGGGTCCTCCCAGGGAAGGGAGGAGGCCTGGCTGCTTTGGGAGGTGCCAGGCACATAGTAGGGCCCGGTGAAGGGTCTCTGTTGCAGTGTCATAATAACCTTTATCTATTGTCTCCTGGCCTTCTCTGCAAAGGGTCTCTGTTGCAGCGTCATAATAACTGCTATCTATCGTCTTCTGGCCTTCTCTGCAGCTGGTGCCTAGAGATACCCCAACCAATGTCTCCTACCCTGGGAAGAAAAGCCTTTGACAAGACCCCTGGTGGGGACAGGGCCACTTGCTTATCCTGTGCCATTCTTTAATGCGCAGAGTCAGGGCGAACCACCCCGTCTTCCTGAGCCTTGTCCGGTTCTGGGTGGGGCCTGTTCTGGCCACCACCTTGTCCTTGTCCCTCGGGCCAAGCAGGTCACCCATGTGCTCACAATTTGCCCTCCAGCTCCACCTGGCCAAGCCCAGCGCGTCCTCTGAGTCAGGCAGATGGAGAGCAGGGACAGGCCTCTAAGCAGCCTTGGCTGGTGGTCACGCTTCTGCCCAGTAGCTTTAAAAATAACGGAGTAACTGTTCCCACCGAGGACTGTAACCTGACCCGGGGCTGGATTCCACTCTGCTGGGAGCCTGTGGTAGAAGGACTAGTGCTTGGGGGCAGGGACCCAGGTGCGAGCGCTGCTCTGCCCCAGCCTGCTGGATGACCTGAAACAAGCCTCACCCCCTCCCTCTCTGGGCCTCAGTTTTCCCATCTGCAAAATGTGGCTTTGGTAGTCTGTGATATGGGTGTTTGAAATTTTGTTTATTCTGATGAAGATAAATAGGCTTCTGGAGGCAGGTGGCATGATGGTACCCTGGGCTGTCGGGGGATGGGGAAGGAGTTCCCCCAGAGTCTGGGAGTCAAGTTGGGAGAGTCAGCCAAGCCCCTGGGCTGCTGTCCAGCTTTTGAGTCTCTTGCGGATCTGCCTCCTGTTCCACTTCTGAGCCCCAGCCCCTTTCTGGAGACTGAGGGACCCCATGTGCCCACCATGAGGAGAGCAGCAGCTGAGGCAGCTGGCAGCACCTGGTGCAGCCGGCAGTGGCTTGGCTGGGAGGCCTGGAATGGCACCGGGCCAGGAGCTTCCCTCCCTGGGCTCTGACTGGAGCTCACCCACTCACTCGCTCCCCACGGCCTCTGCATTGCAGCAGACAGGAGCCTGCGTGGGCAGCACAGGCAGGGCTGGGGAGGGAGTCAGGACCTGGGCTGAGGGTGTCCGACCATCCTACCCACTTCCCCTTGCCCTTGCCCCTGCTCGGCCCTGACCATCTTTGGAGGGGCAGCTACTGACTAAGCAACTGTCATCTCTGCGATGGGCTTCAGTGTGCCTGGAGGTGTGGGGGTGAAAGCAGGCTTGGGGGTCGTTATATCCCCCCACTCCATTCCCCCTCTGCATCTCAGACCCCTTCTCAGCATCAGTAGGGGTTGTGCCTACCTCCTGGAGAGGCTGTTTTGAAGGATTGGAGCTTTGGAGTTGAGAGTACAGATTTTGGAACTCGATGGCCAGGGTTCACATCCCAGCTTGGTCACTTCCTAGCTCTGTGACCCAGGGCAGGTCACTTAACCTCTCTGTTCCTCAGTTTTCCTAACTGTAAAATGGGGATAATGATAGGACCTACTTCATAGGGCTCTGGTGAGTGCTGATGCATGTAAGTGCCTGGAGCCAGTGTCAGCTGGCACCAGCTGCTGTCATTGCCAGCAATTAGCCTCAGCAGTTTTATCACCTCTGCCACATGGCCCAGCACTCTGCTGGGGACTCTTTCTTTAGATGAACACTTCCCAGTAACATTTTCTTTCACTCTGTCACCCAGGCTGGAGTGCAGTGGCACCATCTTGGCTCACCGCAACCTCTACCTCCCAGTTTCAAGTGATTCTTCTGCCTCAGCCTCCTGAGATGCTGGGATTACAGGCGTGCACCACCATGCTCGGCTAATTTTTGTATTCTTAGTAGAGACGGGATTTTGCCATGTTGCCCAGGCTGGAATCGAACTCGTGAGCTCAAGCTATCTGCCCATCTCGGCCTCCCAAGAGGCCCAGATGGGATTACAGGTGTGAGCCACCACGCCTGGCCCCTGGTAGCATTTTCTATATTGAATATTATCTTAATTTAGGGGTGAAGAACACAGATTCTGGGCTCAGACACCTGTGAGTCCACATCCCAGCTCTGCTATTGAGAAGCTGTGTAATCTTGGGCAAATTCTTCACTTCTCTGGGCCTCAGTTTCTCCATCTGTTAAGTGGGAGGGATGAGAGTGCACATCTCACAAAGTTGCTGTGAGGATTAAATAGGTAGGGCCACCTGGATTTGAAGCACATGGTGCAGGGCAGGGCTCACAGGAAGTGCAATGTTACATCCCTGTCTGCTTGTAGTTATTAGACACCTGCTTTGTGCCAGGCACGCAGTAGACAGGTGGAGAAGCAGATGCTGGGGTCCTGCACTCACTGCCTCAAGTCCTGACTTGGGCCCTTGTTGGCTGAATGTCTGGATCAGGTGATTTTTTTCTGTCTGTGCCACAGTTTCCCCAACTGTAAACGGGAATATGGAAACCCTGGCCTCGTGGGATTGTGTGAGGTTCCAGTCATGCCACAGTGTGAGCAGTTTGGGCACCTGGGCGCCAGAGCTTCGGGGAGAGGATCTCTCTCAGGATGGTCCCTTCCTGGCCATGACACAGTCATCCCCGCTGTCACCTAGCACCTTACCCCGCCTCTTGGGGGATCTAGGGCTCAGCCCATTTTGCAGATATGACAACAAAAGGCCCAGGGGAGGAAGGACTGGAACTGAGACAGGAGGTAGCACCCAGGGGCACACCCCAGTCCGGTCCTAACCCCACCCTGGACAAGCCCCACTCACAAACTCAGGCCTCCAGGCCCGTTTCCCAGGTGTCCCTGCGGCTCTGGGGGAGTCCTGAGGGACTCAGTGCCAGGAGATTCCTTGGATAAAGCAGACATCAAGATTCAGAAAACCAAAGGGGCCTAGGGCTGGGCACGAGGGCCAACCTGGGCAGGAGGAAAAGATTCTGGAAACTTCCAAGCAGATGCCAAGGTTTCTGGATTGCTGTGTGGCCTGCAAGCCACCCCCACAGCTGTCAAGTTCCCTCTTAGACCAAAACAGTTTATTTGGGGTTGCAGAGATAGAAGACCTGATGTGGGAGGAGAAAAGTGAACAAACATTGATTAAGCACACACTGTATACGGTTGATTACAATCAGCAGCAATTATGCACCAAGCACTCTGCCCAGAACTGACACATTGAACCTCATGCTCACGTTTTGCAAATGAGGAAACAGGTTGAGAGAAATGAGTAGCGGTAGTAAAGACAGAGGCTGTTTATTAAACTCTGCTTCTCTCAGCTTCGTCCTCACTATGGATGCAAAATCCTCCAGATACTCCCCACCCTCTCTGATCTCATGGGGCCTTGCTGCCTTCCCAAGGGGCACTCCTGCCTTGGGGCCCTGGCACTGTTTCACCTGTGCCAAGTGCTTTTCCCCAGATAGCCACTTGTCAGACTTCCGTACCTCTTTCAAGTCTTGCTCGAGTGTTACCTACCCAGCGAGGTCTTCTCTGGCCCCCTATTTAAAATTGATCTCTGGCCTGACGTGGTGGCTCACGCCTGTGATCCCAGGACTTTGGGATACTGAGGCAGGTGGATCACTTGAGGTCAGGAGTTGAGAACAGCCTGGCCAACATGGTGAAACCCCGCCTCTACTAAAAAAAGTACAAAAACTTAGCTGGTCATGGTGGTGGGGTACCTGTAGTCCCAGCTGCTTGGGGGGCTAAGGCAGGAGAATTGGTTGAACTCGGGAGACAGAGGTTGCTGTGAGCCGAGGTCGCACCACTGTACTCCAGCCTGGGTGACAGAGCGAGACTCTGTCTCAAAAAAATAAATAAATAAAATAAAATTGATCTCTGTCTTCCCCCACCCCTATCCTATTCACCCTCACCCCATCCTATTCACCCCCCTCTTTTTTCCACCACAACCTTATCTCTTTTTTTAATTAAAAAAAAATTTTTTTTTTAGAGATAGGATCTTGCTGTCACCAAGGCTGGAGTGCAGTGGCATGATCATAGCTCACTGCGGCCTCAAACTCCCAGGCTGAAGTGATCCTCCCGTCTTGGCCTCCCAAGTAGCTTGGACTACAGGACCATGCTACCACACTCAGTTAATTTTTTTTTTTTTTTTTTTTAAAGACAGTGTCTCACCCTGTTGCCCAGGCTGCTCTCCAACTCCTGGCCTCAAGGGATCCTCCAACCTTGGCCTCACAAGACACACATCATTTCCTTATTATCTTTTTTTTTTTTTTGAGATGGAGTCTTGCTCTGTCACCCAGCTAAATTTTGTATTTTCAGTAGAGACGAGGGTTTCACCATGTTGGCCAGGCTGGTCTTAAACTCCTGACCTCAGGTGATCCACCTACCTCGGCCTCCCAAAGTGCTGGGATTACAGGCGTGAGACCATTTCCTTATTATCTGTCTCCTGCATGAGTATGTCATCTCCAGAAGAGCAGGGATCTTTGTTGTTTTTGTTCATGACAAAGAACAAAGAACAGCACCTGGCCACAGTGGGCACTCAGTAAGTATCCCTTGAATGAGTGGAATCTTCATAGTACCCTGGGAAGTTGATATTGCCATTTGACAGATGATAAAACTAAGGCTCAGAGATGTCAAGTGACTTTCTCAAGGTCACACAGCCAGAGAGTGGCAAACCTGAACCCCTTGTGCTGATGTCTGCTGTTGTCCCTACAGGCCTGGCCTCGCCCTGTGGATGATGATGGCCTTGCCCCCGTGAGCTACAACCTGGCCTTCGGCGCCCACCCACCTCCAACCAGCAGGATGCGGCTGTGGAAGGCGGTGGTGGTGACTTTGGCCTTCATGAGTGTGGACATCTGTGTGACCACGGCCATCTATGTCTTCAGCCACCTGGACCGCAGCCTCCTGGAGGACATCCGCCACTTCAACATCTTTGACTCGGTGCTGGATCTCTGGGCAGCCTGCCTGTACCGCAGCTGCCTGCTGCTGGGGGCCACCATTGGCGTGGCCAAGAACAGTGCGCTGGGGCCCCGGCGGCTACAGGCCTCGTGGCTGGTCATCACCCTCGTGTGCCTCTTCGTGGGCATCTATGCCATGGTGAAGCTGCTGCTCTTCTCAGAGGTGCGCAGGCCCATCCGGGACCCCTGGTTCTGGGCCCTGTTCGTGTGGACGTACATTTCACTCGGTGCATCCTTCCTGCTCTGGTGGCTGCTGTCCACCGTGCGGCCAGGCACCCAGGCCCTGGAGCCAGGGGCAGCCACCGAGGCCGAGGGCTTCCCTGGGAGCAGCCAGCCACCGCCCGAGCAGGCGTCTGGGGCCACGCTGCAGAAGCTGCTCTCCTACACCAAGCCCGACGTGGCCTTCCTCGTGGCTGCCTCCTTCTTCCTCATCGTGGCAGCTCTGGGTAAGTAAGGACCTCGGGGACACGTGGCCACCAGAACATCAAATTAGGTGGATATGACTGCCTTCGATTTTAAAAGATTTTACTTACCTGGTTCAGACATCAAATTGGTATGAAAAGGAAAACAGGCCAGTCATGGTGGCTCATATCTATAATCCCAGCACTTTCGGAGGCTGAGGTGGGAAGATCACTTGAGCCCAGCAGTTCAAGACCAGCCTGGGCAACATAGCGAGAACCCATTTCTATTTTATTTTATTTATTTATTTATTTATTTTTTTGAAATGTAGTCTTGCTTTGTCACCTAGGCTGGAGTGCAGTGGCACAATCTCAGGTCACTGCAACCTCTGCCAGCCAGCTTCAAGTGATTCTCCTGCCTCAGCCTCCCAAGTAGCTGGGACTACAGGCATATGCCACCATGTCCAACTAATTTTTGTATTTTTAGTAGAGATGGGCTTTCGCCATGTTGGCCAGGTGGGTCTTGAACTCCTGACCTCAGGTGATCCGCTGGCCTCGGCCTCCCAAAGTGCTGGGATTACAGGCGTGAGCCACGGTGGCTGCCCCATTTCTATTTTATGTAATTTAAAACAAAAAAATAGGCCAGGCGCAGTGACTCACGCCTATAATCCCAGCACTTTGGGAGGCCAAGGTGGGAAGATTGCCTGAGCCCAGGAGTTCAAGACCAGCCTGGGCAACACGACAAGACCCCATCTCAATTTAAAAAAGGAAAAAGGAAAAGATGAGAAGAAAAAGGAAACTATGAGTTCCACTCCTGTTTTTTTCTTTTTAGACAGGGTCTCACTCCGTTGCCCAGGCTGTAGTGCAGTGGCATGATCACAGCTTACGGCAGCTTCAACCTCCCAGGCTCAAGTAATCCCCCCACCTCAGTCTCCGGAATAGCTGGGACTACAGGGGCGTGCACCACACCCAGCTAATTAGAGATAGGATCTCACTATGTTGTCCAGGCTGATCTCGAACTCCTGGGCTCAAGTGATCCTCGCACCTTGGCCTCTCAAAGCACTGGGATTACAGGTGCAAGCCACAATGCCTGGCTGTGTTTCACTTCTAATTCTACCCTGATCATCCTGCCCAGGGCTAACTGCAGGAAAAGGATCCAGAAACTCCCAGGTGGCCAGGAAAGCACTCTTTCTTACTCAATCCTTGTGCATGTTCCCAGCTTCTCCTTATGCAGCTACAAGCACATCAAAAGAACATGCATCACTCCCCCACCTCTCACCCACATTGTTTTATGTTTTGCTCTTTTCAGTTAGCAGTATGTTCTGGAATTTTCCTAACCAGTACCTCATTGTTTTATTTGGCTGCATAATATTCCATTGTGCGGCTATACCATAGATTATTTAATTGGTCTCCCATCATTTGACTCTTGGGTTATTTTGAGCCTTTTCCTCTGAACATGAATTTTTTTTTTTTTTTTTTTGAGATAGAGTCTTGCTGTGTCACCCAGGCTGGAATGCAGTGGTGCGATCTTGGCTCACCACAACCTCCATCTCCTGGGTTCAAGTGATTCTCCTGCCTCAGCCTCCCAAGCAGCTGGGATTACAGGCATGAGCCACTGCGCCCGACCTGCATGTGAATAATTCTGTTCATACACATTTCATATGAATGTGGATGGATCTGTAGAATAAATTCCTGGAACTGGGATCATCAGAGAATAGACTAGAAAACATCAGAGTGGGCAGGCATGGTGGCTCACGCCTGTAATCCCAGCACTTTGGGAGGCCGAGGCAGGCAGATCACACACACACAAAAAAGAGATATTAATATTTTAGTTGTGTGTGCCTACGTGCAGGTGTGGCCTGGTTTGTGATGTGAAATGTATTTGTGCCTGCGAGTCTGGTCCAAACAGTTTGAAGGCACCACTCAGCAACATGGGTAGGAAGGTGGCACTGCATGGTTGGAGCTCCACAGGTTCTGGGGGCAACGAGGCGTGGGCACAAATCCCTGTCCTGCTCCCTACCCAGCTGCATGGCCCTGCGTGAGTTCTCCAGCTTTTCTGAGCCTCACTTCCCCCCTCTGTGCAACGAGGATTGTTAGAGTCCTTATTTCCTGACATTTTAGATGCTGAAAAAAACGGGAGAGCTGGGTGCAGTGGCTCATGTCTAATCCCAGCACTTTGGGAGGCCAAGGCTACAGGATCACTTGAGCCCAGGAGTTTGAGACCACTCTGGGCAACATAGCAGGACCCTGTATCTTAAAAAAAATGTTTTTTTAATTAGCTGGGCATGGTGGTACTTGCCTATAGTCCCAGCTACTCAGGAGGCTAAGGTGGGAGGATCCCTTGAGCTCAGGATTTTGAGTTGTAGTGAGCCATGATGACGCCACTGCACTCCAGCCTGGGCAACAGAGCAAGACCAGTCTCTACAAAAAAAAAAAAAAAAAAAATAGAAGGACTAAGTACAGAGCTCGGCTTGTCACGGTAAGTGCTCAGGGTTGTTAGCTATTATGAGTTTTAAAAATTTAAAGCCGGGCGCGGTGGCTCACGCCTGTAATCCCAACACTTTGGGAGGCTGAGGCGGGCGGATCATTTGAGGTCAGGAGTTTGAGACCAGCCTGGCCAACATGGTGAAACCCCGTTTCTGCTAAAAGATTTATAAATATTAGCCAGGTGCGGTGGCTCATGCCTATAATCCCAGCACTTTGGGAGGCCGAGGCAAGCGCATCACTTGAGGTCAGGAGTTCGAGACCAGCCTGGCAACATGGTGAAACCCCATCTCTACTAAAAATATAAAACTGAGCCAGATATGTTGGCATACGCCTGTAATTCCAGCTATTTGGGAGGCTGAGGCAGGAGAATCGCTTGAACCTGGGAGGCAGAGGTTGCAGTGAGCCAAGCTCACACAACTGCACTCCAGCCTGGGTGACAAAGTGAGACTCCGTCTCAAAAAATGTAAATAAATAATAAAATAAAAATGTTAACTGACAGAGACAGAGCCTGGAGAGGTGACAATGCAATAACAATGCCAGAATGTTCTGAGACGGGACAGGCGAACCCAGAGCTGGCCCTGACTCTTCAGCCCTGTACTCCTATGATCCACCTCTGCCCTCTCAGTCCCATCCCCTCAACAGCTGTGTGAGATTAGGCAAGTTATTTAACCCCTCTAAGTCTTAGCCTCCTCTTTTGTGACATGAGCATAGTAGTACCCCCACAATGGGGTTGGAAGGGTCAGTGAATCCACATAGGTGAGACACCTTGGACAGCTCCTGGCACATAGACACCTCCCAGTAATAGTAGCAGCTGTGAGGACTGGGATGACCCCTTTCAACCAGGCAGTTTCTCCTGCTCATGCTGGGCGGCCCAAAAGTCCCCTCCTTAGGAAGCCACCTTAGCTTCTGCCAACTGTGGCAACTTTGTCTGCACGTCAGTTATAGCTTTTATGACATAAAAATCATGCATTCAGGCCGGGCACGGTGGCTCACACCTATAATCCCAGCACTCTGGGGAGCTGAGGCCTGCAGATCACCTGAGGTTAGAAGTTCGAGACCAGCCTGGACAATATGGCAAAACCCCGTCTCTACTAAAACTACAAAAATTAGCTGGGCATGGTGGCAGCCGCCTGTAATCCCAGCTACTCAGAAGGCTGATGCAGGAGGATCTCTTGAACCCAGGAGGTGGAGGCTGCAGTGAGCTGAGATTGTGCCACAGCGCTCCAGCCTAGGCCACAAAGTGAGACTCCATCTCAAAAAAACAAAAAAACAAAAAACTATGCATTTATGCTGGGCACAGTGGCTCATGCCTATAATCCCAGTACTTTGGGAGTCTGAGGCAGGAGGATCACTTGAGGCCAGGAGTTCAAGACCAGTCTGGCCAACATAGCAAGACCCTGTTATGCATTCACCCTTCTGCCTCCCCTCCCAGGTCCTGAGCCCCTCAGGGGCAGGGGCCAGGTCTGACTTACCCTGGATCCCAGTAGCTGGCACAGAGACGGGCTCACTGAATGAATAAATGAACAAAAGTATGAATGACTGTCATGCCTGTGCAGACAGATGGCGCCCCATGCCATGACCTTGTTTACCCCACCTGCTGGGGCCCTGGCGTCAGCTGCTGTGTGGTCGGGGAATGCAGACATCCTTAAATACTGCTGAGCAGATTTTCCCAGCTTGCAGGATTGCATCAAGAGTCAGGGCGCAGACTCGAGGCTCAGGCCCCCAACTACATTGATAACTTTAGGCAAGTTATGAACCTGGCCAGCGCTCACTTGACCATTCTGAAGTGAGGGCTTTGTTGGGGTACTGTGAGAAAGAAGTGAGAGGAAGCTTGGTGCTAGCACAAGTAAATACTTAATCAGTGTTAGGGCCAGGTACAATGGCATGTACCTGTGATCACAGCTACTTGGGTGGCCAAGGAGGGAGGGTTGCTTTGGCTCAGGAGTTTGAGACCAACCTGGGCAACATAGCAAGACCCATCTCAAAAAAAAAAATTAGGTACTGTGATTATTAATAATTATTTTTCAATCAACAAGCATTCAGCAGTGCCCAGCTTTTCTGTACCCTCAGAATCTTAAAACAAACAAACAAAAACAAAAAACAAAAAACCACCCATTGGGAAATGTTAGTTTTAGGGTTGACTATCTCTTATTAAATTAAGGTTCTTTAGAGGCCAAGTGCGTGGCTTACACCTATAATCTCAGCACTTTGGAAGGCTGAGGTGGGCAGATCACTTGAGGTCAGGAGTTCAAGACTAGCTTGGCCAACATGGCAAAACCCTGTCTCTACTAAAAATACAAAAATTAGCCGGGCGTGGTGGCACATGCCTGTAATCCCAGCTGCTCAGAAGGCTGAGGCGGGAGAATTGCTTGAACCTGGGAGGTGGAGGTTGCAGTGAGCTGATATCGTGCCACTGTACTCCAGCCTGGGTGACAGAACGAGACTCTGTCTCAAAAAATAAAAAATAGGCCAGGCACGGTGGCTCACACCTGTAATCCCAGCACTTTGGGAGGCCAAGTGGGGCAGATCACCTGAGGTCAGGAGTTCAAGACCAGCCTGACCAACATGGAGAAACCCCATCTCTACTAAAAATACAAAATTAGCCAGGTGTGGTGGCGCATGCCTGTAATCCCAGCTAGTCGGAAGGCTGAGGCAGGAGAATCGCTTGAACCCGGGAGGCAGAGGTTGCTGTGAGTTGGAGATCGTGCCATTGCACCCCAGCCTGGCCAACAAGAGTGAAACTCCGTCTCAAAAAAATACATAAAAAACAAATGGAGTCCTCTTTTTTTTTTTTTTTTTGAGGCAGAGCCTCCCTCTGTAACCCAGGCTGGATGGAGTACAGTGGAGTGATCACAGCTCACTGCAGCCTTGACCTCTCCAGCTCAAATGATCCTCCCACCTCAGCCTCCCAAAGTGCTGGGATTGCAGGTGTGAGCTACCTTCTGTAGCCTAAGATTCTTTAATATGGATTTCATGGCAAACCAAATGTATAAACTTGGGCAAGTGACTTAATCTCTCTGAGCCTCAGTTTCCTCTTCTGTGGAAAGAATACATTTCCACAAATGGAAGGAATAATTGTACCAAACCTATAGGATTACTGGGTGGCCTTTGAGACTTAAGAAGGTAGGGGAGCAGATATCTGGGGTAAGTGGCTGGGTGCGGTGACTCACACCTGTAATCCCAGCATTTTGGGAGGCCAAGGCGGGCAAATCACTTGAGGTCAAGAGTTCGAGACCAGCCTGGGCAACATGGTGAAACCTTGTCTCTAATAAAAATATAAAATTTAGGCCAGGCGCGATGGCTCATGCCTGTAATCCCGGCACTTTGGGAGGCCAAGGCGGGTGGATCCCGAGGTCAGGAGTTCAAGATCAGCCGGGCCAACATCGTGAAACCCCATCTCTACTAAAAATACAAAAATTAGCCAGGCGCAATGGCAGGCGTCTGTAATCCCAGCTATTTGGGAGGCTGAGGCAGGAGAATCACTTGAACCTGGGTGGCAGAGGTCGCAGCAAGCCAAAATCGTGCCAATACACTCCAGCCTGGGCGACGGAGTGAGACTCCATCTCAAAATATATATATACATATATAAAATTTAGCCGGGTGTGATGGTGGTCGCCTGTAATCCCAGCTACTTGGGAGGCTGAGGCATGAGAATCACCTGAACCCAGGAAGTGGAGTTTGCAGTGAGCTGAGATTGTGCCACTGCACTCCAGCCTGGGTAACAGACTGAGACTCCATCTCAAAAAAAAAAAAAAAAGTATGTGGTAAGAGCACTCTAGGCAGAAGGACCAGCCCATGCAAAGGTCCTGAGGCAGGAAGGTGCCCAGTTGTTCAAGAGCAGACACCAGTTAGCTGGAGCAGAGGGAGTGAGATGGGGTGGGGAGAAGACAAAGGTCTCTGCTAGGGGCTCAATCATGCAGGTCCTTGTGGGCTATTGTAAAGACTTTGGCTTTTACCATCTCACTGGATGAGAAGAGGGATTTGGACTGTTTTGAGCCAAGGAGCAACAAGATCTGAGTGAGTTCCAACAGGATCCTGCCGTCTGCTGTGTGGACAGGCTGATGTGAACAAAGTTGAGAGCAGGCTACTGAGATAGTCCCAGTGAGGTTAATGACTTGGACCAGGGTTGGGGCAGTAGAGGCAGTGAAAGTGGTCAGGTTCTGGAAATGGTCTGAGTATTTGCTGATGCATTGGAGAGTTTCACGTAATTCTTGTGCAGATTCAGCAAGAGAGTTTGCCAGCATGCTTTGCACAGCCGCTGGTACCCAGTAAGGCGATTATTAGCATTGGTGCTTGCTGGAATCAAATATTACAGAATATTCTGTCACAGCTCACCGTTGCCCTCTTCTTTTCTGTGGGTAAACTGAGGCAGAAACTCAGGCTGGGTGGAACTCCGCAGTCTCGGCTGGAGACCTCATCTGGCCAAGGACTGTGGGGACACAGGCCCTCTAGGCTGCCACCTCATGGTCCCAGCAGAGGGCACCAGAACTGCACAGAAAGTCTCGCTACCCAAGTGTCTGAGCCAGGCCAGACGGTGCTAGCCAGACCTGCCGGGGGTTCATTCACTGACCTTTATTGATCACCTACTGTATGCCCAGCCCTAAACCTGGCTCTGCTCATGGAAAGAACTTCAGTGGAAACAGGTCCTGGGATGAACAAGGGCCTGGCCTGGTGACGCCACTATTTCCATAAGAGGAGAGTGGACATTCCAGATTATTGTCAGGGGAGTCTCATTTCTGCTGCTATAGCTAAATACCACAGACTGGGTCATTTAGAAACAATAGAAACTGATTTCTCACTGTTCTGGAGGCTGGGAAGTCCCAGATCAAGGTGCCAGCAGATTTGGTGTCATGAGGGCCACTCTCTGCTTCCAAGATGGTCCCTCCTTGCTGTGTCCTCTGGAGGGGAAGACTGCTGTATCCTCACGCTGCACAAGGTGGAAGGGCGAGAGACGGCAAACCAGGCTCACAAGCCCTTTGCAAAGGGCCCTCATCCCATCCTGGAGAGCTCCGCCCTTGTGACTTAATCACCACCACACTGGCGATTATGTTTCAATATGTAAATTTTGGGAGATGCATTCAGACCACAGCAGGAAGGGTAAAGAAAGAGCCCCCAGATTGGAAGCCAGTTTAGGTTTGAGTCCCAGCCTTTCCCCTTGCTGTGTGACCTGGAGTAAATTTCTCAGCCTCTCTGAGTCTCCCATTCCACCCCAGGATTGTTGTGAAAACACAGGGAGGCAAGTGGGTAAGAAAGCACCCAGCAAGGTGTCAAGTGCCCCACCAGGAGGGGTGGGGTGGCAATTTCCAGCATTGCTTGGAACCAGAATAGCAACATCTTCTGAGGTTCCAGAATTTGGACTCTGAACCCAGTGAGAAGAATGAAATCAACTTTGGCGTCAATCAGCCACTGATTGCCCTGTGGCCTGGGCGAGTCATCTCATTCAACTTCACTTTTGGCCGAGCGCTGTGACTCAGGCCTGTAACCCCAGCACTTTGGGAAGCTGAGGTGGGTGGATGGCTCAAGCCCAGGAGTTAGAGACCAGCCTGGGCAACCTAGCGAAACCTCATCTCTACAAAAAAATACAAAAAATTAGCTAGGCCTGGTGGCGTGTGCCTGTAGTCCCGGCTACTCAGGAGTCTGAGGTGGGAGGATCCACTGAGCCCAGGAGGTTGAGGCTGCACTCCAGCCTCGGCAACAGGAGCGAAACCCTGTCTCAAAAAGTTAAAAAAAAAAAAAAAAAAGGAAAATATTTTACAAAAATAAAAAGAAAAACAAATTAAATTAATTTTTCTCATTTGTAAAATGGGGGTGATTCCAGGGCCTGCTCCAAAGGGAATGAAACAAAGGTCAGGAGCACTGGCTCATACCTATAATCCCAGTACTTTGGGAGGCCAAGGTAGGAGGATTGCTTCAACCCAGGAGGTTGAGACCAGCTTGGGCAACATAGTGAGACCCCTGTCTCTACAAAAAAAAAAAAAAAATTAGCCTGGCATGATGGCACAGGCCTGTGTTCCCTACTCAGAAGGCTGAGACAGGAGGATCACCTGAGCCCAGGAGTTTGATGCTGCAGTGAGCTATGATTACACCACTGCACTCCAGCCCGGGGGACACAGCAAGACCCTGTCTCAAAAAAACAAGAGAATGAAGCATCCCACAGGAGCCCTGGCTCGATGCCTGGTAGCCACTATAAATAAATAAGAACCAGCAGGCTGTGTGGATGCAAGGCCCAGTGCTTCCCTGTTCTCTGAGGAGGGGGGCATGAAGCACCCTGGGGCCCCACGATGGGCAGCAAGAGTTTGCCGAGGGAGGAAAGCCCACCGGTGGAGCGGGCAGAGGGGTTGGTGTGTGGACTTCTGGAGCCTCAGGAGGAAGGGTGTGGGTTCCCCTGGCTGCAGACGTCCCTGAGGCTGCCTTGCCTCCCCCAGGAGAGACCTTCCTGCCCTACTACACGGGCCGCGCCATTGATGGCATCGTCATCCAGAAAAGCATGGATCAGTTCAGCACGGCTGTCATCATCGTGTGCCTGCTGGCCATTGGCAGGTAGCCGGCTCAACCCCCACGCCCTGCCCCGCACACCCCGGCCTGCACCAGGGAGGGAAGGGAGGGCCTGTTCTAAGGAAGACAGGGGCCAGGGAGGCCCTGGAAATGCCCCTGGTGGGCCTGTCCCTCAGCTGGTCACCCTGGGAACCGGCTTCCACACTGTCTTAGAGCACCCTAGAACCACACCCTCTGGTCCCTGAAAAGGGCTTCAGTCCTCAGGGTTCCCCGCTCACCCTCCCTGGCTGTCTTCCAAGTAGGAATCTGGTCCCAAACAGAACCGGCTTTGTCTGAGCTGTTCTGGAAGGGAGAGGGTCTGGCTGGCACATTTGGGTCTTTTGCCCCACTTCTGTCCCCTTTGCCCTCACCTTGGGGGGGGGGCTCCCGCTGGGAATGAGGGAGACCCCACAGGGGTGCCAGCCCTGGAGCGGGGCTGCGGTGGGGCTCCCAGGCCTGCCGGCAGCGGGAGGGGGCAGCCGGGTGTGGTCACTGGTCTGGAAGGACGTCGTGCTATAACATCTCTTATCTGCAATTAGCTCATTTGCCGCAGGTATTCGGGGCGGCATTTTTACCCTCATATTTGCCAGACTGAACATTCGCCTTCGAAACTGTCTCTTCCGCTCACTGGTGTCCCAGGAGACAAGCTTCTTTGATGAGAATCGCACAGGTTGGTCCTCCCAGTGCCCTAGGTGTCCTGGGGGCTGGGCCCCACCCCTGTGGGCTTGCCTGGCACTGAGGAATGAAATGGGCGTGTGGGTGGTCTCGGCCCTCTGTCTTCTCCTCCTGCTGTTAGTTCAGGCTGGGAACACCCTGGGCTTGGCCTGTGTCCTGGGAGCTGGCTTGCTCACTGAGGTTTTGGTGTGGGCTGCGGCCTCTGTGGGGCCCTGGCCAGGCCACCCGAGGTCCCCGCAGGGGCCAAGGCCTTGCTTTCCATTGCTCCATGGAAACCACCAGGGCCAGGACTACCCACGCCTGTGGCCGGCAGAGACCCCGCTCCCATGGGGGTCAGCGGGTGAGGGCCAGGGACCACAACAGGAAAGACGATAGAATATCCACCAAGATCCAAGCTCTGAGAGACACCAGCCTGCGTCCAAGCCCTGGTTCCTCCACTCGCGAACTTCACCTCTCTAAGCCTCTGTTTTCTTGTCTGTAAAATGGGAACACGGATAGTAGCCACCCCATGGGGTCCTTACAAAGCTCTTAGCACAGTGTCCAACTTAGGTAAGAAGTGTCTGCGCTTTTCTGCCCGCCACCAGCCAGGTTGTTATTTCTCTAGAAGGGAAGAGGAGTTACCCCCTCTGCCAGTGACAGGGAGGAGACACGGGTTTGAAGTCTGGCTCAGCCACGGACAGGCCGTGTGACTCTATGGGGGCCTTCCTGTTCTGAGCCCCAGCCTCCTCCGCTGTACAGCGGGATGTCGTGAAGCCTAAGCAAGATGCTGGTGACTGGGATTGGCTCAGAGTAGCCCTCGAGGGGTATCTGCTCTTCTCTCCCACCCCCCAACCCCGCCCACAGGTAGGGAGGCCCAGCTTCCCAGTGTCTCTCTCAGAGGCCCCTTAGCATCCCCCACTGCCACCCCCAAGGCCCGGGTTGCTGTGGTGAGAGCTGAGCCGCGTGTGTTCCAGGGGACCTCATCTCCCGCCTGACCTCGGACACCACCATGGTCAGCGACCTGGTCTCCCAGAACATCAATGTCTTCCTGCGGAACACGGTCAAGGTCACGGGCGTGGTGGTCTTCATGTTCAGCCTCTCATGGCAGCTCTCCTTGGTCACCTTCATGGGTTTCCCCATCATCATGATGGTGTCCAACATCTACGGCAAGTACTACAAGGTAGGCCTGCCCCGTCTCTGCTGGGGACCGTGCACCCTGGCAGCCCCCAAACATCCCCTTAGGAGGGGCTCAGGGGGCCACTAAGGGCTAGTGAAGGACTGGTCTTGAGGCTGTGTTTGCATTCATTCAACCATTTATTCATTCATTCATTTCTTCATTCATTCAATAAATAATTACTGACCAACTGCTATGTCCCAGGCACTGGGATACATCAGTGAGAAAGACATGGCCCCTGCCTTCCTGGAACTTGTATTCTAGTGTCAGAGACGGATACTAGGTACCAACAGCACAAAGAATGAGAATCCACAATACAGTAAAAGATGGTCAGTGCTAAGGAGAAACACGAAGTGAGCAGAGGGATTGGGAGCATTGGATGTAGTTGCAATTTTAAATTGGATTGCCAGCTGGGCCCGGTGGCTCATGCCTGTAATCCCAGAACTTTGGGAGACACAGGCAGGAGGACCACTTGAGCCTAGGAGTTCGAGACAAGATTGGACAATATAGCAAGACCCCATCTCTACAAAAAAAGATTTTTTTAAATTAGCTGGGCTTGGTGGCGCATGCCTGTGGCCCCAGCTCCCTGGGAGGCTGAGGTGGAGGATCGCCTGAGCCCATGAGGTCGAGGCTGTAGTGAGCTATGATCGTGCCACTGCACTCTAGCCTGGGTGACACAGCAAGACCCTGTCTCCAAAATGAATGAATAAGTACAAGTTAAATAGGTCTTGCTGAGAAGGGGACATCTGAACAAGGGTCTGAAGGAGGCGGGCGTCTTGGGAGGTGTGTGCTGAGCAGAGGGCACAGCCAGTGAAAAGGCCCTGGGTTGGGACGTGCCTGGTGTGTATGTGGGGGTGGTGCAGGCCCGCCGTGATGCATGGGGAGGCTGCTGTCCCCTCTGGCCACCCCACGGCACTGCTTCTGCTTCAGAGCTAGTCCCATGAGCCAGGTTAGACCTCACCCTCCTCCTGCTTCCCAAATGGGTGGGTGCCCCCGAGCCCTAAGGGACAGACAGGCTGGGTTCAGACAGGCAGGGCTGTGACCCTGTGAAAGGTACAGGCAACCCCCTCAGAGTCACCCAGGCCCACGCGGGGTACTTCTGAGCAGGGGCTTGGATGCATGACGGCCTCCAGGTGGTGCCGGGTAAGTCACTGTCGCGGCTCCATTGGAGCCTTTGGTGTTGGTGACCTGAGACCAGGGTAGCAAAGGAAGCCGTCTCCCACCCAGCCCCCGGTGAGGCCACTCCCCACAGCCTTCTCCAGCCACACAGGTAGGACCTCTTCCCGAAGTTCCTGGTCACGAGCCTCCCCGCTGTCCTCACTGAGATGAGAAAGTAAATCTATTCTTTAGAGTCTGAGCCATTTCCAGCACGCTGCTCCCCACCCCTTGCTTCCGGCCTTCCCACTAGCCCCTGGGACGGAGCAGGAAACCCTGGAGCTTCCCCTCAGCCCCACCTCTGTGTGCGCTGCAGACCCTGCCTTTTAGTTCAGCTGAGGGAGGCCTCAGGAAGGCCCTATCTGGGTTTTCCACCCCATGCCTGAATGTGTTGTGTGTAGCCAGCGAGTCATCTCCACAAGCCACACACACCGCCAGTGGCCAAACATGACTCAAGCACCCTGCATGCTTCCTGCGGCTGGGGCGTGACACATGGTCATGGGACATGCCAGTGCATGCTCCTGTCCTGGCCTCTCGGGCAGCCTTCCTGGCTGACTTCAGGATCAGCAGAGTGACTCCTGCAAAGTGTGAACGGCTCCACCCAGGGGCCTCTTCCAGGACTCTGGTGAACAGCAGCCTGATGGCCACACACTTGGGACCACTTTTCAGCTCTGCCTGTGGTGACATGCACATGGCGTGGGCAGATTTCACAACCCACAGCCCCTACCACCATGTAGAACTTGGCTGGGAGTTCTGGAATCTCTTTGTCAACCCTCAGGCTCTAACATAATTTATGTTGATGATGTAAATGGTGCCCCTTTAATAGTTGGTGTTTCTTATATAGTGTACAACCTGAACAACTGTCCAGACATCTCCTGCTCTTCCAGCACAGGGTCAGGTGTTGAGGCCCCTTTTCTGAAAGGATTACCAAAAACTGTCCAGTCATGAATAGCCTCTTTTGAATACTGGGGATGACTTATTGATCAGTACCCCCCATCCTTCAGGAGCTGAAACCATCACCCCAAAAGCCTCTCTGGAGTTCACTATCTGAGTGTGTCAAATTGAGCCAGAAGGAGATGGGGGAGAAAGGGCTAGATCTTGTCTTTTTGTCCCAGGAACCTCTTACATATAGCTGTTGCCAGCGACGGGTGGAAAAACCCAGAGAGTCCTGGGGGCTCCAGTACATAGTGAGGCTGTTTTGGGGTCTTCTTCTTGTCTGCCTCCTGTCCATAGAGGCTCTCCAAAGAGGTCCAGAATGCCCTGGCCAGAGCGAGCAACACGGCCGAGGAGACCATCAGTGCCATGAAGACTGTCCGGAGCTTCGCCAATGAGGAGGAGGAGGCAGAGGTGTACCTGCGGAAGCTGCAGCAGGTGTACAAGCTGAACAGGAAGGAGGCGGCTGCCTACATGTACTACGTCTGGGGCAGCGGGGTATGTGCCCCTGGCCAGGCAGCTCTGGCTGTGGAGGGATGGGATGCAAAGATGGGGGAAGCCCTCAATCTAGGACATCAGCCCTGCATGTTGGCATCAAGCTGGTGGAGAATCTTTCTTTTTTTTTTGAGACAGAGCCTCACTCTGTCACCCAGGCTGGAGTGCAGTGGCACCATCTCAGCTCACTGCAACCTCCACCTCCTGGGTTCAAGCAATTCTCCTGCCTCAGCCTCCTGCATAGCTGGGACCACAGGCGCCCGCCACCATGCCTGGCTAATTTTTGTATTTTTGGTAGAGACAGGGTTTCACTATGTTGGCCAGGCTGGTCTCGAACTCCTGAGCTCAGGTGATCCACCCACATCAGCCTCCCAAAGTGCTGGGATTACAGGCGTGAGCCACCGCGCCCGGCTGAGAATCTTTCCCGGAAGCAAGGCTGCCCCTCTCTCCCGCTCACCTGGCGTGGGGTGGCAGGGTGGGAGCTTTCTTTTCCCAGCTGGGGAAACATCCTTGCTGACGTGGGGAGTCAGCAGGTCCCTAGGCCACTTTCGGGCAGGTCTCCTGTCACAGCCACACACACTCCCGACAGTGTATGGCACACTCCTGGGAGTGAGTCACAGCCCCTCCTTGGAGGATGGGGAGCACTTGGATCATGTCACTGTTGCACTGGCCACACATGGGAGGTGGGCAGGTCAGGGCATAGCTGCAGAGGAATGAGGAGGGTTTGGAGTGAGAGGGAGGAGGGAGCTGGTGGTCTACAGGGGAGCCAGGGGACAGAGGATATCTGGGACTTCCTGGTGCTGCCACCTCCCCAAAGTACCAGCCAAGGAGGAGAGGAGGGGCTAAGGGCCAGCTCAGCTGGCTGATCCTCTTAGCAATCTGTCCACTGGCGGGGGGATCCTTTGCAGCTTCCACCAAGGCACAGTGGCCCAGACAGCAGCCTAGTTCTGGCTGGGCATGAGGAGGACAGATGGAGTCCCTGACTGGGGTGTGGGCTGCCATGGGTACTCAGACTCCACTCCCTTCCCAGATGCCCCCCAGGTACAGGAGGAAGGCATGGGCACCCCCATCACAGCCCGTTCTTCACAGAACCCCTCTGGGGGAGGAAACAGAGAGCTTGCTGTGTGACCTTAGCCAGGGCACTTGCCCTCTCTGAGTCATGCTCTTCCCCATAAGGAGGACGAATAGTTCCCACGTGGCCAAGCTGAGGAGCCTGGGGGTGGCATGTGTGTGCCAGGGCCTCACAAAGAAAGCCTTGTTCTGTGGCCAAGCCCACAGCCTGCTCCAGCTGGAGGCCTCTGTAGGGAAATGCTCGGGGCAGGGGAAGGCATGAGTGACAAGCCTTGGAAGACACCCCTGCCAACGGCTGGCATTTCAGTTTGTGGCTGGGTCTGCCCTCACCTCCCCTTGTAGCCTGGGATGGGGCAGGGAATGGGGGATGGTGGGGGATCTAAGGTCCCCCCGACCCACATCCCCTCTCCCTCTGCCCCAGCTCACACTGCTGGTGGTCCAGGTCAGCATCCTCTACTACGGGGGCCACCTTGTCATCTCGGGCCAGATGACCAGCGGCAACCTCATCGCCTTCATCATCTACGAGTTTGTCCTGGGAGATTGTATGGAGGTGAGAGGCCAGTGTGTCCGGGGATCCAGAGAGAAGGGAGGGGTTTGGGGAAGAGGGATCTTAATGGGGTGGGGGGGTTCCAGGGACTCTGACAGTGTGGTATTTCTCTCTAAGGTAAGTAGGGGAGACAGCATGATCATATCAAGAATGATAATACTAGGCAGGGCATGGTGGCTCACGCCTATAATCCCAGAACTTTGGGAGGCGGAGGCGGGTGGATCACTTGAGGTCAGGAGTTCGAGACCAGCCTGGCCAATGTGGTGAAACCCCATCTCTACTGAAAACACAAAAATTAGCCAAGCGTGTTGGTGGGTACCTGTAATCCCAGCTACTTGAGAGAAGAATTGCTTGAACCCTGGAGGCAGAGGTTGCAGTGAGCTGAGATCGCACCACTGCACTCCGGGCGAGACTCCGTCTCAATAAATAAATAGGCAAGTCGAGTATGGTGGCATGTGTCTGTAGTCCCAGGTCCTCAGGAGGCTGAGGCAGGAGAATCGCTTGAACCCAGGAGGCAGAGGTTGCAGTGAGCCAAGATCGCGCCACTGCACTCCAGCCTGGGCAACCAAAGCGAAACTCCATCTCAAAAAAAAACAAAAGAAACAAAGAATGATAATACTACCAACAAGTGACAGCAACACCCTTTAGGGACAGAGGTGATTTCAGGAAATGGTCTTAACAGCTCTGTGAGAAGTTGAAGTGATGTGGAAATTCCCATTTCTCAGAAAAGAAAACCGAACCCAAGCAGTGAAGTGACTCGCCCACCACATTTGCTCGGGAACGGGCTCAGGGCCAGCCGGGTCTGACTTCCTCCCAGCCTACTTCCAGTGTAGCGCCTCGGAAATGCAAGGGTGTTTTAGATTGTCTTGATTTTGGTTTCCACACAAGCAGATCCTGAGACAGAATTGGAGTGCAACAGATTTGTTTGGGAGGTGATCTCAGGAAACGGGGGTGGGAGTGGAAAGTGAGACGTGGAAGGAAGGAAGTCAGCAGAGTGAGTGGTGGAGCCAGTTACCAGTGTGGGCAACTGAGGTGGGATCCTTCTAGCGGACAGGGTAGGATACCAGCGCCAGAGTCATCCCATCTGAGGGCCAGGGAGCTGGGGTGTTTACACCCAAGCTGCCATCAGTCATTGCTCAAGGTCAGCCTGGAGTGAGGGTGTTAATTCTCTTGTCTGCCCCACTCCCACAAAAAAGCCCGCATTCCGCAGGCAGTAAGAGGTTGGGCCTTTGTGTGCTGCGCTGATAAGGCTCAAGGATGTTGGTGGGGTGTTCCTAGCATCTGCTACTCAGGCCATTGCATCTGCTGGAGAATCACACCTGCGGTATTATTTGACTCAGCAGTAATTCTGCCCCTAGGAATCCATGCTTCAAGAGTACTCACAGCAGTGGGCGAAGATGTATGTCCCGAAATGTTCAGTGCAGTGTTGTTTGTTTATTATTATTACTATTTGAGACAGAGTCTCACATTGTCACCCAGGCTGGGGTGCAGTGGTGTGATCATGACTCACTGCAGCCTTGACCTCCTGGACTCAAGTGATATTCCTACCTTAGCTACTTGAGTAGCTGGGGTTACGGTCACATGCCACCACACCCAGCTAATTTTTTTCTTTTTAATTTTTTTTTTTTTTTTGAGACGGAGTCTTGCTCTGCCTCCCAGGCTAGAGTACAGTGTTGCAATCTTGGCTCACTGCAACCTCTGCCTCCCGGGTTCAAGCTATTCTCCTGCCTCATCCTCCCCAGTAGCTGGGACTATAGGCACGCACCACCATGCCCAGCTAATTTTTGTACCTTTTTTTTTTTTTTTTTTTTTTTTTGAGACGGAGTCTCGCTCTTTCACCCAGGCTGGAGTGCAGTGGCGCGATCTCGGCTCACTGCAGGCTCCGCCCCCCGGGGTTCACGCCATTCTCCTGCCTCAGCCTCCCACGTAGCTGGGACTACAGGCGCCTGCCACCTCGCCCGGCTAATTTTTTGTATTTTTAGTAGAGACGGGGTTTCACCGTGTTAGCCAGGATGGTCTCGATCTCCTGACCTCGTGATCCGCCCACCTCGGCCTCCCAAAGTGCTGGGATTACAGGCGTGAGCCACCGCGCCCGGCTAATTTTTGTACTTTTAGTAGAGAAGGGGTTTCACCATGTTGGCCAGCTGATCTCGAACTTCTGACCTCAAATGATCCGCCTGCCTCGGCCTCCCAAAGTGCTGGGATTACAGGCGTGAGCCACTGTGCCCGGCCAGCTCTGGGGTTTTGAGTGTTTACTACCAGCTGTTGCTGTTGTCTTCACAGTAACAGGACACAGATGCTGATATCACCGCCTTATCACCAATGAGGACATTCAGCACCTAAGAGCCTGAACTCAGGAGACAGATGGGCCTGGATTCAAATCCTGGCTCTGCCACTTCTAGGCTATGTGACCTGGGCCAAGTTACTTGAGCCCTCTGTGCCTGAGTTTCCTCATCAGTTAAAAAAGGAGATAATGTTGGAACCTACCTCCTAACATACACAGCATGCTCGGCCGGGCACAGTGGGCCACACCTGTAATCCCAGCACTTTGGGAGGCTGAGCCAGGCGGATTCCTTGAGCTCAGAAGTTCCAGACCAGCCTGGGCAACATGGTGCAACCCCGTTTCTACTGAAAATACAAAAAATTAACCGGGCGTAGTGGTGGCTCATGCCTGTGGTCCCAGCTACTCGGGAGGCTGAGGTTGGAGAATTGCTTGAACTCGGGAGGCAGAAGTTGCAGTGAGCAGGATCACACCACTGCACTCCAGCCTGGGTGACAGAGTGAGACCCTCCTCTCAAAAACAATAAATAAAAAGAGAATACTTAAGAAAATGGGCCGTTATTATGATTTACATTCATACTCTATGTATTTTTACCCAAGGAGAATATATTTATTTGTAGTACACATTAAGACCCATTTTGAAAACTGAAATCAAGCCAGGTCTGGTGACTCATGCCTGTAATCCCAGCACTTTGGGAGGGTGAGGTGGGCGGATCACTTAAGGTCAGGAGTTTGAGACCAGCCTGGCCAACATGGTGAAACCCTGTCTCTACTAAAAATACAAATATTAGCTGGGCGTGGTGGCGAGTACCTGTAATCCCAGCTACTCTGGAGGCTGAGGCAGGAGAATCACTTGACTTGGGAGGCGGAGGGTGCAGTGAGCCAAGATTACACCAATGCACTCCAGCTTGGGCGACAGAGGGAGACTCTATCTTAAAAAAAAAAAAAAAAAAAACAGCTATGCTATGGCAATTGAAAGACCAAGGCTGGATTCCCACTGTGCCACACCCCTGCCGGTTCCTTCGATTCCATCTGCTCCTGTGGGGATGATGGCACCCACTCAGCTGGATGGCCGGGAGAGTGCCGGTGATGCTGCTGTCCTCACCTCCCCTTACTGTCGTTATCTAATGCACCAGTGGGTGGTCAGGTGGCCTCCTGCACCTCCCCGCCAGAACTCCTTGCTTTCTCTGTACCTGCCTCATCTCTCTAGTAACGGGTGGGTCCCAGGAGTCGGGTATCGGTGGGACAGGAACGCGTGTCTCCTCTCCCCAGTCCGTGGGCTCCGTCTACAGTGGCCTGATGCAGGGAGTGGGGGCTGCTGAGAAGGTGTTCGAGTTCATCGACCGGCAGCCGACCATGGTGCACGATGGCAGCTTGGCCCCCGACCACCTGGAGGGCCGGGTGGACTTTGAGAACGTGACCTTCACCTACCGCACTCGGCCCCACACCCAGGTCCTGCAGGTGAGGGCGCGGCCTGAGGCCTGCCAGAATCAGTCTTTCCATCACCCCATTTCTCGTGCACCTCCTATACACCAGGCTGTGGCAGGGCAGCTGGGAATATGTCAGGCAACATCCTTGCCCTCCAGGAGTTTTGGGCTCCAGTTGGGGAAGACAGATACTTAACAGAATGATTCCAGATAATAAGTGCTACAAAGAAAACGGATCAGGGTGCTGTGGTAGGGATGGTCCATGGGAATGGTGGTAACAGTCAAGAAGGGGTTCTTGGAGGAGGTGACATTTGAAGTGAGACCTCACCGGGGGGCTCCCTGCAGAGAGAACATTCCAGACAGAGGAAACAGCAAATCTCAAGGTGCTTCCAAGTCCTAGTGTCTTAGAAAGAACGTTTAGGGGCCAGCAGTGCCCAAGTGAGGGAGAGGCACATGGGGTGGGCTGGGAAGGGCACCCACCTATGTTCAAGGCCAGGGCATCCAGTCCTGGACGTGAGCCAATAACCCCACACTGTGCCTGTGTGTTCTTTGCAGAATGTCTCCTTCAGCCTGTCCCCCGGCAAGGTGACGGCCCTGGTGGGGCCCTCGGGCAGTGGGAAGAGCTCCTGCGTCAACATCCTGGAGAACTTCTACCCCCTGGAAGGGGGTCGGGTGCTGCTGGACGGCAAGCCCATCAGCGCCTACGACCACAAGTACTTGCACCGTGTGGTATGTGGATGGGCCTGGGCCACACTCCTTCGCCCTTTCTGCATCTAACCGTCTTTCTTGTGAGCTGTAACAGGTGCGGAAGAGGGCACTAGAGATAAATGGACAGTTCAAAGAATTATCACCAATTACAATGCCCTCCTAGAGAAACAGAACATTCTTGTCTGGACGCGGTGGCTCACTCCTGTAATCCCAGCATTTTGGGAAGCTGAGGCTGGAGGATCCCTTGAGGCCAGCCTGGACAACATAATGAGACTCCGTCTCTATTAAAAAAGAAAAAAAGGGCAGATGTGATGGCCCACACCTGTAATCCCAGCACTTTGGGAGGCCGAGGCGGGTGGATTGCTTGAGCTCAGGAGTTCAAGACGAGCCTGGCCAACATGGCGAAACCCCATCTCTACTAAAAATACAAAAATTAGCCGGGTGTGGTGGCGCATGCCTGTGATCCCAGCTCCTCAAGAGGCTGAGGCACGAGAATCACTTGAACCCAGGAGGTAGAGGTTGCAGTGAGCCGAGATTGGGCCACTGCACTGCAGCCTGGGCAACAGAATGAGACTCTGTCTCAAGAAAAAAAAAAGAAATAGAACATTCTGGCACTCCAGAAGCCTCCTCCCCCACGCCATGTGTCCCTTCTCTTTCCCCAAGAAGTAATGTCTTGACTTTTAGAGTCTTCATGTTCTTGCTTTTCATTGGTTCTGACATCTCTGTGTGCACCGCTGAACAGCAGAGCTCTGTGCTGCCTGCTCGGAACTTCATCTGGGTAGAATCGTGATTGGTGTGTGGATTAGTTTGTGTCTTGTGTCTCCCACTCGACATTGTGAGCCATCCAGGTTGAGGCTGGGGACAGAGTTCATTCATTTTCATTGCTGGGTGATAACCCACTGTACAAATGTTTATCACAATTATTTATGCATTCTGGATATTTGGGTTGTTTCCCTTTATTTTTTTTTTTTTTGAGATGGAGTCTTGCTCTGTTGCCCAAGCTGGAGTTCAGTGGTGCGATCTCAGCTCACTGCAGCCTCCACCTCCTGGGTTCAAGCTATTCTCCTATCTCAGCCTCCCTAGTAGCTGGGATTACAGGACTGTGCCACCATGCCCGACTAATTTTTGTATTTTTAGTACAGACAGGGTTTCACCGTGTTGCCCAGGCTGGTCTCGAACACTTGACCTCAGGTGATCAGCCTGCCTTGGCCTCCCAAAGTATTAGGTTTATAGGCGTGAGCCACTGTGCCTCGCTGGGTTGTTTCCCTTTATATTTTATTTTGTTTATTTATTTTTATGTATTTTTTTTTTTGGAGACAGAGTCTCGCTCTGTTGCCCAGGCTGGACTGCAGTGGAATGATTTCGGCTCACTGCAAGCTCCACCTGACGGGTTCACGCCATTCTCCTGCCTCAGTCTCCCAAGTAGCTGGGACTACAGATGCCCACCGCAACGCCTGGCTAATTTTTTGTATTTTTAGTAGAGACGGCATTTCACCATGTTAGCCAGGATGGTCTCGATCTCCTGACCTCGTGATCCACCTGCCTCGGCCTCCCAAAGTGCTGGGATTACAGGCATGAGCCACCGCACCCGGCCTATTTTTATTTTTTTGAGACAGGGTCTCCCGCTGTTGCCCAGGCTGGAGTGCAGTGGCACAGTCACAACTTACTGCAGCCTCAGAGTCCTGTGCTCAAGTCATCCTCCCACCTCCGCCTCCCAAGTAGCTGGGACTGCAGGCACATGCCACTATGCCCAGCTAATTTTATTTTTTTGTGGACATGTGGTCTCACCATGTTGCCTAGGCTGATCTCAGACACCTGGCCTCAAGTGATCCTCCTGCCTCAGCCTCCCAAAGTGCTGGGATGACAGGTGTGAGCCTCTGCCCCCAGCCTGTTTTTCAGTTTGTTTTGTTTTACCATTACCAAAAATACCAGTGTGGGATGTGGACAATTTTGTCTATGTTTTCTGGTGTACATGAGTATGCCCTCCCAAGGTATAATCCTAAGAGTAGAAAGCTTGGTGATAGTGGATGTACATCCCCAACTGCAGTAGTTTCTGTCACAACAGCTATGCCCAGGTGGTTATACCAATTTACATTTTACAATTTACATTCTACAAGCAGTGAAGGAGTTTCAGCTGTTCCACATTTAGGTCATCTCCAGTACTCAAAATAGGCTATTCATGACTGGACAGTTTTTAGTAATCCTTTCAGAAAAAGAACTGTAACACCTGTCCCTGTGCTGGCCTAAGAGCAGGGATGCCCTGGATGGTTGCTCAGGTTGTGCACTGTCCAAGAAATATAAACTGTTAAGAGAGCACCATTTACATCATCAACATAAATTATGTGAAAGCCTGAGTGTTGGCACAGAGATTCCAGAACTCCTAGCCAAGTTCTAGATGGTGGCGAGGGCCATGGGTTGTGAAATCTGCCCACACCATGTGCATGTAACCAGAGGTAGATTGTTGTGAAATGGTGCCAAGTGGGGGGCCACCAGGCTGCTGCTCACCAGTTTTAGAAGAGGCCCCTGGGCAGAGCTGTTCACACTTTGCAGTAGGTACCACGCTTTGATTCTCAGACACCTAACATTGTCAGTCCTGAATTTTTGCTAACTGGTGAGAATGTAGTGGTAGCTTATTGTGGTCTTTTGCATTTTCCTGATGACTGAAGATATTAAACACCTTTTCATATATTTATTGGCCATTTGGTTTTCTTTTTCATGAATAGCCTCTCTTAATTATTTATTTATGTACTTTTTCTTTTCTTTTTTTTTTTTTTTAAGATGGAGTCTCACTCTGTCGCACAGGCTAGAGTGCTGTGGCATGATCTCGGCTCACTGCAATCTCTTCCTTCTGGGTTCAAGCAATTCTCCTGCCTCAGCCTCCCGAGTAGCTGGGACTACAGGCACATACCATCACACCTGGCTAATTTTTTGTAGTTTTAGTAGAGACAAGGTTTCACCATGTTGGCCAGGCTGGTCTCGAACTCCTGACCTCAAGTGATCCACCCACCTCAGCCTCCCAAAATGCTGGGAGTGAGCCGTGGCGCCTGGCCTATTTATGTACTTTTTGTTTGAGATAGAATCTCACTCTGTCACCCAGGCTGGAATGTGATGGTGTGATCATGGTTCACTGCAGCCATGACGTCCTGGGCTCAAGCAATCCTCCCACATCAGCCTCCTGAGGGACTGTAGGTGCACACCACCACATCTGGTCAAATTTTTTTTTTTTTTCGAGATGGAGTTTTGCTCTTGTTGCCCAGGCTGGAGTACAATGGTGCAATCTCGGCTCACCACATCCTCCGCCTTGAGGGTTCAAGCAATTCTCCTGCCTCATCCTCCCGAGCAGCTGGGATTACAGGCATGCGCCACCACACCTGGCTAATTTTGTATTTTTAGTAGAGACGGGGTTTTCTCCATCTTGGTCAGGCTGGTCTCGAACACTTGACCTCAGGTGATCCGCCCACCTCGGCCTCCCAAAGTGCTAGGATTACAGGCATGAGCCACCATGTACACCTGGCCAATTTTTAAATTATTTTGTAGAGACGGGTTCTCACTGTGTTGCTCAGGCTGATCTCAAACTCGGGGGCTCAAGCCATCCTCCCACCTTAGCCTCCCAAAGTGCTGGGGTTACAGGTGTGAACCACCATTCCTGGCCTCTATCTTTAAATTTAAAATGTTAATTTCTTTTTTTTTTTTTTTTTTTTTTGAGACGGAGTCTCGCTGTCGCCCAGGCTGGAGTGCAGTGGCAGGATCTCGGCTCACTGCAGGCTCCGCCCCCCGGGGTTCACGCCATTCTCCTGCCTCAGCCTCCCGAGTAGCTGGGACTACAGGCGCCCGCCACCTCGCCCAGCTAATTTTTTGTATTTTTAGTAGAGACGGGGTTTCACCGTGTTAGCCAGGATGGTCTCGATCTCCTGACCTCGTGATCCGCCCACCTCGGCCTCCCAAAGTGCTGGGATTACAGGCGTGAGCCACCGCGCCCGGCTAAAATGTTAATTTCTATAAACATTTTAAAACAATAAATTTTAAAACAAATTAAAAACAATAAAATGTTACAAGCTAATCATATTCTCATAGTTGTAATGAATCTTGTAACTGTGACATGAATGTCGCCCTCCACCTTACCTTTTGAATTCCACCACGTGGAGGTAGCCAGTGTTAACAGTTTAGTAAACATCCTTTTCAATGTGTTTCCTATCTTTATAGAAATATATCAATATATGAAGGTACATGTTTATAATTTTTTTAAACAAGAATAGAATCATGCTATGTATATGTATCTATTGCAATTCAGTTTTAAGGGTGCACTGTCACTATTTAACCAATCCCCATTTATGGACACCTAGATTGTTTCCATTTTAATTTAATTAATTAACTAACTTTTGCTACTTATGGTGTTGCAATGATATCTTCCATACTATATATTTTTTTCATTTTGTAGATATGGGATCTTGCTGTGTTTCCCAGGCTGGTCTTGAACTCCTAGACTAAAGCAATTCTCCTGCCTCTGCCTCCCTAAGTGCTGGGATTACAGGCATGAGCCACCAGGCCTGGCCATACTATTATTTTTGTAGGCCCAGATGCCTGAAACTGTAATCTAGAGAGGATAGCTCCTTTAAATTGTTCTCTTAGAAGGGAGGGGACCACCGCCAGGGCAGTCTGTGTGACCTGGAGCCCTGCTGTGGCCTCTTGCTTCCTGAGATGGGCAGACTCATTCACAGCAACATTCTATATTCATTCTATCCCTCTTTCTTTTTTTCCAGGACAGGGATGGCCAGTGAGCTTTCTCTCGGAGGTCAGGGAACTTGGCTTATCCCAGAGCAGCAAATGTAAAAGGCCCCAGTTTGCTGATTAGGGGAGGCTGAGGGCTTGTGGGTACAGGCGGGAATCGCTGTTGAGGAAGAAGAGAGGCAGCTCAGTGCAGTCACTGGGCCCCGATCAGGTTTCAGGCCTGAGACTGCTGACGTCTCCAGGCCCCAGGCAGCAAGGCTGCTGGGGACAGCTGGATGAACACATTCCTGGCCTCTCATGCCCCATGCTCCCTCCTCCCCAGATCTCCCTGGTGAGCCAGGAGCCCGTGCTGTTCGCCCGCTCCATCACAGACAACATCTCCTATGGCCTGCCCACTGTGCCCTTCGAGATGGTGGTGGAGGCCGCGCAGAAGGCCAACGCCCACGGCTTCATCATGGAACTCCAGGACGGCTACAGCACAGGTGCGGAGCCGGGGGTGGCCCCTCTCCTGGGCCCACAGGGTCACCCTCAGGGACATAGCCCTCTGAGTTAAGCACTGCCCTCTGCCACTTGCTCTTTTTTTGTAGAGATGGGGTCCGGCTACGTTACCCAGGCTAGACTCGAACCTCCTGGGCTCAAGCAATCTTCCTGTAATCCCCAAAGTGCTGGGATTCCAGGCATGAGCCACTGTGCTCCGACTCAGCAAAGTATTTATTAAGTAAATTATTATAGAAGCCCATACACTGGAATATTATGCTGCTGGGAAAAAGAGGAAGTAGAAGGAGAAGGAGGTGGAGGCAGAGGAGGAGGCAGCTCTCCATATATCAGTATGGAAAGGTCACTGAGATATGATGCTAAGCGAGAAGAGCCAGGTGCAGAGTATAAGGAGCTGTTTTTCTTCCTATTAAAGGATTGGGGAGATAAAAATAACATGTTCATATTTGCATAAAGAAACTAGACAAGGACATGTAAGCAACTAATGAAAGACTTTTTGGTGGGAGCAGGAGGGAACTGAAGAAAGGACTTAATCTTTTCATTATTTATAGTTTTATGTATTTTTAGATTTTATTTTATTTTATTTTTTTGAGGCAGGGGCTTGCTCTGTCACCCAGGTGGGAGTGCAGCGGTGTGATCACGGCTCATTGCAGCCTCAACCTCTTGGGCTCAAGCTATCCTCCTGCCCCATTTTTTATTTTTGTTGTAGAGGTGGGGTCTTGCTATGTTTCCCAGGCTGGTCTCAAATTCCTGGGCTCGTGCAATCCTCCTGCCTCCCAAAGTGCTGCGATTACAGGCATGAGCCATTGTACCCAGCCTATATTTTTAGATTTTTGAACCACACGAATAGCCCCTTTTCAGTAATTAAATATATACAATGTATAGGGAGGGTTGGGGAGATGTTGATCAAAAGATAAAAATTTTCCCTTAGGAATAAGGTCAAGAGACCTGTTGACTATAGTTTTTTGTTTGTTTGTTTTTTAATTGAGACAGTCTCACTCTGTCACCCAGGCTGGAATACAGTGGAGCAATCTTGCCTCACTGCAACCTCCGTCTCCCAGGTTCAAGCGATTCTCCTGCCTCGGCCTCCTGAGTAGCTGGGATTACAAGTGCCCACCACTGCACCTCACTAATTTTTTTTTGTATTGTTAGTAGAGACGGGGTTTCACCATTTTGGCCCAGCTGGTCTCGAACTCCTGACCTCAGGTGATCCGCCTGCCTTGGCCTCCCAAAGTGGTGGGATTTCAGGTGTGAGCCACCGTGCCTGGCCAGCTATAGTTAATAACAGTGTACTGTTTACTTGAAAATAGGTAAGAGAGTAGATTTCAAGTGTTCTTTCTAAAAAAAAAAAGTGATAAATATGTGAGATAATGTATATGTTAACTGGCTTGATTTAGCTATTCCACAGTGTATATGTATTTCAAAGCATCACATTGTACACCATTAAATATGAACTATTTTTACTTGTCAATTTAAAAGAATTTTTAAATAAAAATATACTAAGTATACTAATTTTAAAAAAATTACCTCAATACGAACTTAAGTAGTTCTAGTAATTAATTGATATAATAAATATATATTATTTTAGAATAATGTTTTGGAACTAAATAGAGGTGGTGGTTGTGCAACATTGTGAATGCACTAAATGCCACTGGATTATTCACTTTTTTTTTTTTTTGAAACGGAGTCTTGCTCTGTTGCCCAGGCTGGAGTGCAGTGGCGCAATCTCGGCTCATGGCAACCTCTGCCTCCTGGGTTCAAGTGATTCTCTTGCCTCAGCCTCCCGAGTAGCTGGGATTACAGGCATGTGCCACCACACCCGGCTAATTTTGTGTATTTTTAGTTGAGACAGGGTCTCACCGTGTTAGCCAGGATGGTCTCAATCTCCTGACCTCGTGATCCGCCCACCTCAGCCTCCCAAAGTGCTGGGAGCCACTGCACTCAGCCCGGATTATTCACTTTACAATGGTTATGTTTATGTTATGTCAGTTTCATCTCAGTGAAAGAAAAATGAAATAATAAAGAGCTGGTGGCATGGCCAGGTGCAGTGGCTCACGTCTGTAATCCCAGCACTTTGGAGGCCAAGGCAAGAGGATCGCTTGAGGCCACGAGTTTGAGAACAGCTTGGGCAATGTAGTGAGACCCCACCTCTACAGAAAAATATTTTAAGTTAGCCAGGTATGGTGGCATGCACTGTAGTCTCAGTTACTCAGAAGGCTGAGGCTGGAGGATTGCTTGAACCCAGAAGTTTGAGGCTACAGTAAGCAATGATTGCACTACTGTACTCTAGCGTGGGTGAGAGAGTGAGACCCTGTCTCTAAAATAATAATAATTGATTGACTCAATTTCCTATTGATGGACATTTGAGTCTATTTGTCTTTATTTTTTGCAATAACAACACTGTGGGTCACAAGTGACCTGTGTCTATATTGTTCTGCATGGGAGGAAGTTGGTCCATGGGGAAAATTGGTCCGGGTGGGCTTGCTGGGCCACAGGCCGCACATCTCTGGTGAACACACACAACCTTTGCACTGCACAGACTCATAGACCCAGGGTTATTGCTGCAGCTCTTCAAGCCATGGGGCTCGCTCCAACTCCCCTTCTCCAGGAGGACGGGTGAGGGCCTGTCTCCCTGCAGCCTCACTTGCACTGTGTGCTATCAGATGTTTGGGTTTCTGCCAAAGGAATGGGTGAAAATTGGTAACTTGCTATCAATTCGCATGTAGGCTTAATCTGCATGCCCCTTATGAGTTGGGTGGGGGGAGCATCATTTCATGAGCTTTCAAGCTGTGGGTTCCAGCCCGCCCTTTCCACAGCTGCAGGGCAGGGCCCCTCACTCTTCCCTGGGGCTGCCTGGCCTCACCCATTGCTAAATTGTCTCTGTGCCTCCACCATACAGAGACAGGGGAGAAGGGCGCCCAGCTGTCAGGTGGCCAGAAGCAGCGGGTGGCCATGGCCCGGGCTCTGGTGCGGAACCCCCCAGTCCTCATCCTGGATGAAGCCACCAGCGCTTTGGATGCCGAGAGCGAGTATCTGGTGAGTCACAGGGTGGCAGGCAATGCGGGGGCAGGAGCAGCTCCAGGCGGCCAGAGCCCCCATTGCCCAGCAGATGGGTGCTGAGACGGGCCCCAGGAGCTCAGCCCAGTCAGCCTTCTGGGCTGGTGAATTCCTGGTGTTGAGAGTGGGGAGCCAGGAGCCACTCTGGACCCAGCCTCCAGGCTCCAGGCAGAGCTGTATGGTGTGGGGCAAGAGAAGGCATCAGAATGGGGAGACCTGGGTCATGAGCGGTGGCTCACACCTGTAATCCCAGCACTTTGGGAGGCAGAAGCAGGTGGATCACCTGAGGTCAGGAGTTGGAGACTAGCCTGGCCAACATGGTGAAACCCCATCTCTACTAGAAATACAAAAACTAGCCAGGCGTGGTAGCACATGCCTGTAATCCCAGCTACTTGGGAGGCTGAGGCAGGAGAATTGCTTGAACCTGGGAGGTAGAGGTTGCAGTCAGCTGAGATCGTGCCACTGCACTCCAGCCTGGGTGACAGAGCCAGACTCCATTTGGCTCAAACAAACAGATAAAAACAAAACAAAACAAAACAGGCCCAGTATGATTGTTCATGCCTGTAATCCCAGCACTTTGGGAGGCCAAGGCAGGCGGATCACTTGAGGTCCGGAGTTCAAGACCAGCCTGGTCAATATGGTGAAACCCTGTCTCTACTAAAAATACAAAAATTAGCTGGGCATGGTGGTGCATGCTTGTAACCCCAGCTACTCGGGAGGCTGAGGCAGGAGACTCACTTGAACCCAGGAGATGGAGGTTGCAGTGAGCTGAGATTGTGCCACTGCACTCTAGCCTGGGCGATAGAATGAGACTCCATCTACAAAAAAAAAAGCCTGGGCGCAGTGGTTCATGCCTATAATCCCAGCATTTTGGGAGGCCAAGGCGGGTGGATCACCTGAGGTCAGGAGTTCAAGACCAGCCGGGCCAACATGGTGAAACTCCGTTTCTACTAAAGATACAAAAGTCAGCCAGGTATGGTGGCAGGTGCCTGTAATCCTAGCTACTTGGGAGGCTGAGGCAGGAGAATAGCTTGAACCTGGGAAGCAGAGGTTGCAGTGAGCCGAGATTGCATCACTGCATTCCAGCCTTGGCAACAGAGCGAGACTCCGTCTCAAAAAACAAACAAAAACAAAAAACAGAATGGGGATACCTGGACTAGCAGCTCCGTCCTACAGTTTACAACTGTGTAACCTCAAGCTAGTGCTTCCCCTCTGAGTTTCATTCTCACTGGTCAGGTGGGCCCAGTCATGTATTTGCAGATGGCTAGCAACCTCAGTCTATGCGGATTGATTCACTTATTACACAGAGAGTTACTGAGCTCTTCTCAGGCACCAGGCACCATTCTGGGGTTATCGTGGTGGGCTGACCAGACAAAGACCCTTGTCCCCATGGTGTTTCCATTCCAGTGGGGAAGGCAGATAAGAAACAAGGAAGGCCAGGCGTGGTGGCTCACGCCTGTAATCCCAACACTTTAGGAGGCCGAGGCCGGCGGATCATGAGGTCAGGTGTTTGAGACTAGTCTGGCCAACATGGTGAAACCCTGTCTCTACTAAAAATACAAAAATTAGCTGGGTGTGGTGGCAGGTACCTGTAATCCCAGCTACTTGGGAGGCTGAGGCAGGAGAATGGCTTGAACCCAGGAGGCGGAGTTTGCAGTGAGCCAAGATCGCGTGACTGCACTCCAGTCTGGACAACAGAGCAAGACTCCATCTCAAAAAAAAAAAACAAAAAAAACAAGGAAACAAGCATGCGTTCACCCCGTGGCCTGTGCTACAAAGCAAATGAAACAGTCTTGGGACACCAGGAGATTGGGAGGGGTCACCGTTGTCAAAGGTAAACACAGCTGGGCGCTAGCAAAAGCCATAAAAGAGATTTTATGCAGTAACTCCTGACAGTGGGGAAGGAGCCGTGTTCCATCCCAGTTTGGTGGTGACGGGCATTTTAAAGGGAGAATGAGGGGATAGGGAGGGGAGCAGGCAGAGGCCCCCATGAAAACTAAAAGCAAGCCCAGTGGACAGCCAAGAGGCTACCTGTGTCTAGCTGTCCATTTCAAGGGAATGGCTTTCAGGTCCTTAAGAGAGACACTTCTGAGATGCAAGAGATCACATACACATCTCAGAGGGACAGAGGAAGGAGTCACAGTTGTAAGCCTTTTTAGTAAACACTCCAAGAAAAAGAGGTTGGGGCCAGTCAGCAGGTGTTGACTAAAACACAGCAAATTCTCCTGGCCAAGCTGAGCTTTCTCACACAGGCACTTGAATGGGGGCTGTGGTCATCCCAGGGATATGGCTTTCTGCTGCTAGAAGCCATGCTAGAGTTTGGTTACTTAGCACAGCGGTTTGGATGGAGTCACCATGTGCCAAGAGTTCTGTGGTTCTCACCATTAGAACCAAGGCCATCAGGTGCCATCTGAGCTGAGACATGAAAGAAGAGAAGCCAGTGGTGGAGAGTTCTGGAGGTAAGAACGTGCCAGGAGGAAGGGTCAGCAGGTGCCAAGGCCCGGAGTGGAGAATGAGCTTGGCAAGTTCAAAGCCAAAAGGTCAGTGTGGCTGGTGGGTGGGGATTGAATGGAGAGGGGTAAGGACAAAGTTGCAGGGAGGCAAACTCCTCGGCTTCTAGTACAGAGTTTGGATTGTTTGTAAAAATTAATAGGCTTTATTTTTGTTGTTGTTGGTTTTTGTTTGTTTTGAGACAAGGCCTTGCTCTGTCACCCAGGCTGGCACGCAGTGGCACAATCACAGTTCTCCCGGGCTCAAGCGATCCTCCAACCTCCTAGCCTCCTGAGTAGCTGGGACTACAGCTGCATGCCACCACACACAGCTAATTTTTTATATTTTTTGTAGAGACGGGGTTTCGCCATGTTGCCCAGGCTGGTCTCAAACTCCTGAGCTCAAGGGATCCACCTGCCTCGGCCTACCAAAGTGCTGGGATTACAGGTGTGAGCCACTGCTTCCAGTGGCTTTATTTTTTAGAGCGGTTTTAGGTTTAAAGAAAATTAAACGGAGGCTGGGTGTGGTGGCTCACACCTATAATCCTGGCACTTTAGGAGGCCAATGCGGGAGGATGGCTTGAGGCCAGGAGTTCAAGATGAGCCTAGGAAACATAGTGGGACACCCATCTCTACAAAAAAATACAAAAATTAGCTGGGCACGATGGTGCATGCCTGTGGTCCCAGCTACTTGGAAGGCTGAGGCAGGAGGATTCCTTGAGGCCAGGAGGTTGAGGATACAGTGAGCTGTGATCGCTCCACTGCACTCTAGCCTGGGCCACAGAGCAAGACCCTGTCTCAGAAAGAAAAGAAAAAGGAGGGAGGCTGGTCACTTGAGGTCAGGAGTTCGAGACCAGCTTGGCCAACATAGTGAAACCCCACCTCTACTAAAAATACAAAACAAAATTAGCTGGGCATGATGGCATGCACCTGTAATCCCCCAGCTACTTGGGAAGCTGAGGCATGAGAATTGATTGAACCCACGAGGCAGAGGTTGCAGTGAGCTGAGATCGCACCGCTGCACTCCAGCCTGGGTGACAGCAAGACTTAGTCAAAAAAAAAAAAAAAAAAAAAAAAGAGGGGGAAGGGAGGGACCAGAAGACTGGAGGGCCAGGGTAGGGCTGATTCCCCCATTCACCAGGTGCCTCGCTGTGTCTGGCCCTGAGCTGTCTCCGTTTAAGAAAAACCAAGGAAGCTGGCCATCCTTTGTGAACTGAGCCTCAGAGAGGTTAAGCATCAGCCCATAGGTGGTGGCATGGAGCACGGTTGCGGGTGGGGCGTCCGTGCCATGCAAGCCAGGCCCCTACTGTCCCCGCAGATCCAGCAGGCCATCCACGGCAACCTGCAGAAGCACACGGTACTCATCATCGCGCACCGGCTGAGCACTGTGGAGCACGCGCACCTCATTGTGGTGCTGGACAAGGGCCGTGTAGTGCAGCAGGGCACCCACCAGCAGCTGCTGGCCCAGGGCGGCCTCTACGCCAAGCTGGTGCAGCGGCAGATGCTGGGGCTTGAGCCCGCCGTGGACTTCACAGCTGGCCACAAGGAGCCTGTAGCCAACGGCAGTCACAAGGCCTGATGGGGGGCCCCTGCTTCTCCCAGTGTGGCAGAGGCCCCGGTGCCTGCCTGGCAGACGTGCCCACGGAGGCCCCCGGTGGTCCCCCGCTGCCCTCCGAGCCCAGGCCTGCAGCACTGGACGACGACCTGCCATGTCCCATGGATCACCGCTTCCTGCATCTTGCCCCTGGTCCCTGCCCCATTCCCAGGGCACTCCCTACCCCTGCTGCCCTGAGCCAATGCCTTCACGGACCTCCCCAGCCTCCTAAGCAAAGGTAGAGCTGCCTTTTTAAACCTAGATCTTACCAGGGTTTTTACTGTTTAGTTTGAGGCACCCCAGTCAACTCCTAGATTTCAAAACCCTTTTTCTAATTGGGAGTAATGGCGGGCACTTTCACCAAGATGTTCTAGAAACTTCTGAGCCAGGAGTGAATGGCCCTTCCTTAGTAGCCTGGGGGATGTCAAGAGACTAGGCCTCTCCCCTTTACCCCTCCAGAGAAGGGGCTTCCCTGTCCCGGAGGGAGACACGGGGAACGGGATTTTCCGTCTCTCCCTCTTGCCAGCTCTGTGAGTCTGGCCAGGGCAGGTGGGGAGCGTGGAGGGCATCTGTCTGCCATCGCCCGCTGCCAATCTAAGCCAGTCTCACTGTGAACCACACGAAACCTCAACTGGGGGAGTGAGGGGCTGGCCAGGTCTGGAGGGGCCTCAGGGGTGCCCCCAGCCTGGCACCCAGCGCTTTCGCCCCTCGTCCACCCACCCCTGGCTGGCAGCCTCCCTCCCCACATCCGCCCTTGTGCTCTGCTGTCTGGAGGCCACGTGGATGTTCATGAGATGCGTTCTCTTCTCTCTTTGGTGGATGGGATGGTGGCAAAGCCCAGGGTCTGGCTTTGCCAGAGGTTGCAACATGTTGGGAGAACCCGGTCAATAAAGTGTACTACCTCTTACCCCTAACCTGACTTCTACTTGGGCCAACTGCCTCATCGCCCAGTTAGGTTTTTCCACCAGACCACGGCTCTCCTCTGAGCCCTCTCTGGTGGAGTTGCAGAGAGACTTTGGGTGGTCCAGGGCCTCCCCCTGTGTCTAGGAGCCCCATCTGCACTCCTTCCATCCCAGGGTCTCTGGTGTAGACATTCCTGTCTGCCTGTCTCCACGGGGATTGCACGGGGGATAGAGACGTTGCCTTGAAATCCCTGAGGCCTCTGCGCTTCCTGGGACAGCTGAACTGAGGCCCAACAAATGCCACCTGTTCTTTTCCATTGAGGCTCAGGCACCCAACACCCACCCCAATCCATGCAGCAGAGAAATATTACCCAGCAGGACAGCTCAATCAGCAGGGAGGTTTGGGCCTGGACACAGGAAGACCCCTGAGGTGGTTATTCTTACTTGCTGAATTGTGAAGAAGTCTGGGGTCCCAGGAGGAGGGCCCTGTGCCAACTGGTAGAGTAGTATTTCAATTTTTTTTTTTTTTGAGACAGAGCCTTGCTCTGCCACCCAGGCTGGAGTGCAGTGGCACAGTCTTGGCTTACTACAATCTCCACCTCCCAAGTTCAAGCGATTCTCCTGCCTCAGCCTCCTGAGTAACTGGGACTACAGGCACTCACCACCACACCCGGCTCATTTTTGTATTTTTAGTAAAGATGGGTTCACTGTGTTGGCCAGGCTGGTCTCAAACTCCTGACCTCAGATGGCCTGCCCACCTTGGCCTCCCAAAGTGCTGGGATTATAGGCGTGAGCCACCGCCCCCGGCCAGCCTTGTCTTTCTCTTATAAAAGCACTTGTCATTGGATTTAGAGGCCACCTAGATAATCCGGGCTGATCTCATCTAGTGGTCCTTTGCATCTGCAAAGACCCTTTTTTCCAAATATGGTCACTTCACAGGTTCAGGGGTTTGACAAGGGAAGCTTTTGGGGGCCACCACTCAGCCTGCTACAGAGGGGAACTTGCAACCTTGGTTGAAGTTAACCTCAGGTCTTCCTTTTTGATTTTAGGAAGCAGAGGGAGTTAAGTTTTCAGAGACTTAGCATATCTTCAGATGTTTCCAGAGAAGTTGGAAATTCCAATTTTCATGTGAGATCAGCTGTTTTTTATGTATTGGCTCAAATTACTTTGACAAAACCGAGGACCAACAAAGCACATGTGTAGAGGTGGTCTCCAGCCTGTGGGTGTCTAGTTTGCAGCGTTAGTGTTGGACATTCCTGTTCTGCAAAGTCCCTCCCAAGGGGCTTCCTGGCACCAGCCCAGCCCCGTTCCAGTCTAAGCTCCTCTCCCATCTGCCTGTCTCTTCTCATCTCTGCACTTTCAGGCTGAGAATTCCAGATTCTTCTCCCTCTCCTATGGAGTTAGCCCCAGAGCCTTGATTTGTAAACCCACACCCAAAAGTATGCCATAGGCAGACAAAAGAACCTTCCAGAGACCGAACTAGCTTCTCTTTAGGAGGTACATAGGAGTTTTAAAAAAGTAATGTTTAGGCCAGATGTAGTGGCTCATGCCTGTAATCCCAGCACTTTGGGAGGCCAAGGTGGGTGGATCACGAGGTCAGGAGTTCAAGACCAGCCTGGCCAACATGGTAAAACCCTGTCTCTACTAAAAACACAAAAATTAGCCGGGCATGGTGGCACACTTCTGTAGTCCCAGCTACTCGGGAGGTTGAGGCAGGAGAATTGCTTGAATCCGGGAGGCAGAGGTTTCAGTGAGCCGAGATCGCGTCCCTGCACTCTAGCCTGGGTGACAGAGCGAGACTGTCTCAAAAAAAAAAAAAAAAGTTTAATTTTGAAATAGTTTTAGATTTACAGAAAAGTCACAAAACAATACAGAAAGTTCCCTTATGCCCCACCCCTCACTGTTTCCTCTTCTCTTAAAATCTCATAGTACTGGAGTACATTTGTCACAACTAGGAAACCAACATAGCATGTCACTATCAGTGAAACTGCAAGCTGTATTTGTGTGTCACTAGTTTTCTCACTGATGTCCTCTTTCTGTTCCAGGGTCCCACATTACATTTAAGATAGGAGTGTTTTTGTTTGTTTGTTTGTTTTTAAAGACAGGTTCTTGCTCTATTGCCCAGACTGGAGTGCAGAGGTGCTATCACAGCTCACTGTAGCCTCAACCTTCTGGGCTCAAGTGATCCTCCCACCTTAGCCTTCAGAGTAGCTGGGGCTACAGGTGCACATCACCATGCTCAGCTAATTTTTTCTTTTTCTTTTTTTTTTTTTTTTTTTGTAGAGACAGGCCTTGCTTTGTTGAACAGGCTGGTCTCAAACCCTGGCCTCAAGCAGTCCTCCCACCTTGGCCTCCCAAAGTGTTGAGCTTATAGGCATGAGCCACCACGCCCGGCCAGAGGTATCATGTTTTCTTTCATTTGTTTTATTTTGGCGGGGTTTTTTGTTTTAGTTTTTGAGACAGGATCTCTCTCTGTCATCCAGGCTGGAGTGCAGTGGCACGATCTTAGCTCACTGCAACCTCTGCCTCCCTGGTTCAAGCGATTCTCCTGGCTCAGTCTTTTGAGTAGCTGGGACTACAGGCGCCTGCCACCACACCCAGCTAAATTTTTTGTGTTTTTAGCAGAGACAGCGTTTCACCATCTTGGTCAGGCTGGTCTTGAACTCCTAGCTTCAAGTAATACACCTGCCTCAGCCTCCCAAAGTGCTGAGATTATAGGCGTGAGCCACTGCGCCCAGCCTAATGTTTTTAAAATTGTTTTTATTGCAGCAACATGCAGATAATATAAAACTTATCATTAGTGACATCTAGTACACTTATGATAACCATCATCATTATCTAATTCCAGGACATTTTCATCACCCTAACAGAAAACCCTATACCCATTAACAGTCACTCCCCAGTTCTTCCTCCACACAGACCCCGGCTGCCAGCATTCTAAAATCTGGCTCTGCAGATTGGCCCCTCTGGCCTTTTCATGTACATGGAACCCTATACTATGTGGCCTTTCGTGTCTGGCTTCTCTCATCATGTGTACAAGGTCCAACCATGTTGTGGCATGAATCAGCACTTTATTCCTTTTTATGGCTGAATAATATCCTATTATATGGCTATGCCCCATTTTGTTTATCCATTCATCCGTTGATAGATATTTGGGCTGTTTCCACCTTTGGGCTATTGTGAATAGTACTGCTATTAGTGCTGCTAATGGTGGGAACATTCATGTTTTGTTGTTGTTGTTGTTGTTGTTGTTGTTTGAGGCGGAATCTCGCTCTGTCACCCAGGCTGGAGTGCAGTAGCGCAATCTCGGCTCACTGCAAGCTCCGCCTCCAGAGTTCATGCCATTCTCCTGCCTCAGCCTCCAGAGTAGCTGGGACTACAGGCGCCTGCCACCACGCCCAGCTAATTTTTTGCGTTTTTAATAGAGACGGGGTTTCACTGCGTTAGCTAGGATGGTCTCGATCTCTTGACCTCGTGATTCACCTACCTCGGCCTCCCAAAGTGCTAGGATTATAGTCGTGAGCCACCGCGCCCAGCCCAACATTCATGTTTTTTTGTGGGAGTTTGCTTTAGCCTCTCTTGGGTAGATGCCTGGGAGTGGAATTGCTGGTCCCATGAGAACTCTACGCTCAACATTTTGAGGAACTGCCAGACTGTGTTCCACAGCGGCTGCACCATTTTGCATTCCCACCAGCAATCCATGAGGGTTGCAATTTCCCCACATCCTCACCAACACTTGTTATTTTCTTTTTTTTTTTTTGAGACAGAGTCTCGCTCTGTCGCCCGGGCTGGAGTGCAGTGGCGCAATCTTGGCTCACTGCAAGCTCTGCCTCCCGGGTTCACGCCATTCTCCTGCCTCAGCCTCCGAGTAGCTGGGACTACAGGCGCCCGCCACCGCACCCGGCTAATTTTTTGTATTTTTTAGTAGAGACGGGGTTTCACCGTGGTCTCGATCTCCTGACTTCGTGATCCGCCCGCCTCGGCCTCCCAAAGTGCTGGGATTACAAGCGTGAGCCACCGCGCCCGGCCAACACTTGTTATTTTCTGGTTTTGTTTTTGTTTTTAATTATCACCATTCAGGGCCAGGAACAGTGGCTCACACCTGTAATCCCAGCACTTTGGGAGTCTGAAGCAGGCAGATCGCTTGAGCCCAGGAGTTCAAGACCAGCCTGGGCAACATGGTGAAACCTCGTCTCTACTAAAAAATCCAAAAACTACTAGCCGGGCGTGGTGGCACACACCTGTGGTCTCAGCTGTTCGTGAGGCTGAAGTGGGAGGATTGCTTGAACTCGGGAGGTGGAGGTTGTGGTGAGCTGATATCATGCCACTGCACTCCAGCCTGGGTGACAGAGTGAGACTCTGTCTCAAAAACAAACAATATAAAATTGTCACCATCCTGGTGGGTGTGGAGAGTTATGACTTTTAAAGCTGACTTTTTTCTGTTACAATTAATTTAGCAAATGTCACTGTCCTCCTTCTGTCCCACACAGTGTGCTGGGTAAACCAGGAGAAAGTAATTGCAGTCGAGGGCTTTGGGGACAGCACAGTTGGCCAGAGAGACAGACGAGGAAACAAGCAGGGATGAGAGAGAATGAAGAGCAGCACGGCGCCCCAGGGCTGGCTTAGTCCTGGCGCCAGGACTTAGTTTACTCTGTCATTGTTTCTCTCCCACATTAGATTTTGTCTTGGTCACTGCTGTATTCCCCAGTGCCTAGAACAGTAGCTGACACATAGTATGTGCTCAGTAAACAGCCATTAAAGAAATGTTTGAGCTGAGCATAGAGGCCCATGCCTGTAATTCCAGCTACTCAGGAGGCTTAGGTGGGAGGATCGCTTGAGTCCACGAGTTTGAGGCTGCCATGAGCTATGATCGTGCCACTGCACTGCAGCCTGGGCCACAGAGCATGACCTTGTCTCTACAAAACTTGAAAAAGAAAGGAATGATTGAACTCTTGGACACACCGTAACATAGTGTGAAAACAATGAACACAGTCCAATCACCTCATTTAACAGACAGGGAAACTGAGGCCCAGAGAAAAGAAATGACTGCAGGGTTATAAATGTATTTAGCAGAATGGCCAAGGCTGGAACACAGGTCCCCACACTCCCTGCTGCTGCCTTCGTCTGGAGAGTGTATTTCAGTTTCCAACTTGCCAGGGCTAAAGACGACCCCGATCCCAGGAAGACGGCAGACTCAGCCCAAGTCAATGGCTGGGGCAGCTGCTGAGCCATGAGAGGTCTCTGAAGTGCCCTGGGGTCCTAGGAGCCCACAGGGACCCTGGTGATGACTTCAGGGTGAAGATGTGCACAAAGAACCTTGCGAGGCAGAGCCCCTTCCCCGTGCCCCCTGCTGTCTGCTGCAGCTCCCCTGTCGACTGGACTGGTCTGTGTCAACCTCGTCCTATGTCGGCAGGTTCAAAAGCCGTGCCTGAGAAAACGGAAACAGCACAGAGGAGGGTTAAGCCCAATGGCCCTGGCTTTTCAGGGTTTTGTTCCAGAACTTTTGGGATCATAAATCTCTTTGGAAATTTGATGAAAATTCTAGAAACTCTCCCCAGAAAAATACCCATACACATAAAGCATTGTATGCAACTTGTGGGAAATGTGTGGTATTTTACAATTCCTCTGTCAGGGGGCTCTGAGTTAAGGACCGTTGCTCCACTGGGATTAAAAATGAAGAATTTAAGAATTAGCCAATAAGAAGTATTGGTGTGGTCGGGCGCCGTGGCTCACGTCTGTAATCCCAGCACTTTGGGAAGCCAAGGCGGGCGGATCACGAGGTCAGGAGATTGAGACCATCCTGGCTAACACAGTGAAACCCCGTCTCTACTAAAAATACAAAAAAAAATTAGCCGGGCGTGGTGGCGGGTGCGTGTAGTCCCAGCTACTCGGGAGGCTGAGGCAGGAGAATGGCGTGAACCCGGGAGGCGGAGCTTGCAGTGCGTGGAGGTTGCACCACTGCACTCCATGGAGCCTGGGCGACAGAGCGAGACTCCGTCTCAAAATAAATAAATAAATAAATAAATAAATAAATAAATAAGAAGTATTAGCATAAGGCAGGACACAGTGGTGCACGCCTGTAGTTTCAGCTCCTCAGGAGCCTGAAACAGGAGGATTGCTTGAGCCTGGGAAGTTGAGGCAGCAGTGAGCCATGATGGCACCACTGCACTCCAGCCTGGGCGACAGAGTGAGACCCTGTCTCAAGAAAAAAAAAAAAATGCTGAGCACTGGTGGCTCACAACTGTAGTCCCAGTACTTTGGGAGGCTGAGGCAGGTGGATCACTTGAGTCTAGGAGTTCAAGACCAGCCTGGGCAACATAGTGAGACCCCATCTCTACTAAAAACTTAAAAAAAAAAGAAAGAAGAAGAAAAATTAGCCAGGTGTGGTGGCGTGTGCCTATAGTCTCAGCAACTCTGAAGGCTGAGGTGGGAAAATTGCTTAAGCCCAGGAATTCAAGGCTGCAGTGAGCTCATAATTGCGCCACTGCACTCCAGCCCGGGTGATAGAGCGAGACCTTCTCTCTAAACAATAAAATAATAATAATAATAGATTGGAAGGCTACACAACCAATTCATGTTGGAGTTTGTCTGGGTATTGAAGACAAAAGCATGAAGATATGCAATACCTTACTTCTTTTTTTTTTTTTTTTTTTTTTTTTTGAGACGGAGTCTCGCTCTGTCACCCAGGCTGGAGTGCGGTGGCGCGATCTCGGCTCACTGCAAGCTCCGCCTCCCAGGTTCACGCCATTCTCCTGCCTCAGCCTCTCCGAGTAGCTGGGACTACAGGCGCCCGCCACCACGCCCGGCTAATTTTTTGTATTTTTAGTAGAGACGGGGTTTCACCATGGTCTCGATCTCCTGACCTCGTGATCCGCCCGCCTCGGCCTCCCAAAGTGCTGGGATTACAAGCGTGAGCCACCGCGCCCGGCCTACCTTACTTCTTTAAGAATAAAAATAGACTTGGCTGGGTGCAGTGGCTCACACCTGTAATCCCAGCACTTTGGGAGGCCAAGGCAAGTGGAACACTTGAGGCCAGGAGTTCGAGACCACCTTGGCCAGCATGGCAAAACCCATCTCTACTAAAAATACAAAAATTAGCCGGGCGTGGTGGCACATGCCTGTAGTCCCAGCTACTCGGGAGGCTGAGGCAGGAGAATCACTTGAACCTGGGAGGCGGAGGTTGCAGTGAGCCGAGATAGTGCCACTGCACTCCAGCCTGGGCAACAGAGTGAGACTCCATCTAAAAAAAATGAAGTCCGTATTTCTAAAAAAAAAAAAAGACTCAGAGCAAAGAGAGGAAATCGTTAGCAATGGCTAGTCCTGAGCTGAGCAGTGGGTACTATGTGTTTGTTATACTGTTCTATGTACATTTCTGAATACTAGAATTTTCTTCAGGGGTAGGGGAGGGGACACTGTAAACAAACTAAACAAACCCTGGCATGATAAGTGCTGCTGTGTCCCAGGAAGACTTCCTGGGCGAAATAGAAAGCAGCTGTTCTGACTTCTGTTGACTGAAAATAGCAGTCGTTAAGCCACCCAACAGCAAGCCAGTGCATCCGGCTGAGAACCTGGCCCAGACCTGAGCGGCCGGCCTGGCGTCTCCACCTCCTGCCTCCCTAGCCGCCTCTATTCAATGAGCCCAGACTGAAACAGGGGCCTGGCATTCTAGACAATTCCACAGAGAAGAAACTCTGGAACCCAGCACTGACACAGCCATTACTGCTGACCATTTGTTTCTGGCCCCAGGTAAGGAAGCTGTTATCATTTCAAATAATACAGAAAATTTTTTAATTTTTTGTTTTGGCAGAGGGAGCTCAGAAGGAGGTTAATTCTTTAATGTTTACTTTTTGTTTTGTTTTGAGACGGAGTCTCTGTCTCCCAGGGTAGAGTGCAGTGGCACGATCTCCGCTCGCTGCAAACCCCGCCTCCCATGTTCAAGCGATTCTCCTGCCCCGGCCTCCCGAGTAGCTGGGATTACAGGCATGTGCCACCACACCCAGATGATTTTTGTATTTTTAATAGAGATGGGGTTTCATCATGTTGGCCAGGCTGGTCTCGAACTCCTGACATCAGGTGATCCACCTGCCTCACTCTCCCAAAGTGCTGGGATTACAGGCGTGAGCCACTGTCCTCAGCCAATGTTTGCTTTTTAAATTGTGGTAAAATACACATAACATAACGTTAACCATTGCATTTATTTATTATTGTTATTTTTTAGAGACAGGGTCTTGCTCTGTTGCCTAGCCCGGAGTGCAGTGGTGCCATCATAGCTCACTTCAGCCTTAAACTTCTGGGCTCAACTGATCCTTCTGCCTCAGGCTCCTAAATAGCTGGGACTACAGGCCTGTGCCACCATGCCTGGCTAATTTTTAGATTTTCTGTGGAGACAGGGTTGTCGCTATGTTGCCCAGGCTGGTCTTACGCTCCTAGTTTCAAGCGATCCTTCTGCCTCGGCCTCCCAAAGTGCTGGGATTACAGGTGTGCCCCATCATGCCCAGCCAACCATTTTAAATTGCATGATCCAGAGGCATTAAGCAGACTCCCAATGTTTCCTTTGACGTTTAGCAAGCATATTTATTATCTCCTTACACCTGAACGACCAGCCTGCAGATATCACAACCAAGATGGATTGATGATGATGATGATGATAACTATTCAGGTATAAAACATTTTCAGTGCAGCAAACACGAGTCTATGTACTTTATGTGATTATTTTTTATTTTTTTGAGATGGAGTCTCGCTCTGTCACCCAGGCTGGAGTGCAGTGGCGTGATCTCGGTGAACTGCGAGCTCCGCCTCCCAGGTTCACGCCATTCTCTTGCCTCAGCCTCCTGAGTAGCTGGGACTACAGGTGCCTACCACCACACCCGGCTAATTTTTTTGTATTTTTAGTACAGACGAGGTTTCACTGTGTTAGCCAGGATGGTCTCCATCTCCTGACCTCATGATCCGCCCGCCTCGGCCTCCCAAGTGATTTTTTTTTTTTTAAGACAGGGGTCTTGGGCTGGGCGCGGTGGCTCACGCTTGTAATCCCAGCACTTTGGGAGGCCGAGGCGGGCGGATCACGAGGTCAGGAGATTGAGACCACGGTGAAACCCCGTCTCTACTAAAAATACAAAAAAATTAGCCGGGCGTGGTGGCGAGCGCCTGTAGTCCCAGCTACTCGGAGAGGCTGAGGCAGGAGAATGGCGTGAACCTGGGAGGCGGAGCTTGCAGTGAGCCGAGATTGCGCCACTGCACTCCAGCCTGGGCGACAGAGTGAGACTCTGTCTCGGAAAAAAAAAAAAAAAAAAAAAAAAGACAGGAGTCTCACTCTGTTGCCCAGGCTGGAGTGCAGTGGTACGATCTCACCTCACTGCAACATCTGCCTCCCAGACTCCAGTGAGCCTCCCACCTCACCCTCCCAAGTAGCTGGGACTATAGGCATGTGCCACCATGCCTGGCTAATTTTTTTTTTTCTTTTTTGTAGAAACGGGGTTTCACCATGTCACCCAGGCTGGTCTCAAACTCCTGACCTCAAGTGATCCTCCCACCTTGGCCTCCCAAAGTACTGGGATTACAGGTGTGAGCCACTGTGCCCGGCCCACTTTATGTGACTTTAATGCCTTTAATCCTCACAACAAGTCTATGAAGCAGCTACTACGGTTAATGCAGTTTTTTCAAAAAAGAAAAATGAGGTTAAGTAACCTGCAAAAATTAAGTGGCACAGCACTAGGAACTGAACACAGGCAGCCTGAACCCTGACCGGAGCCCTTAACCTTTTCCCTAGACTGGGGACAGGTTTATATGCTTATCTAATCTCCACCCAAATTATTTTCCACCTTTGCCTTTTTTTTTTTTTTTTTCCTTTGCAGTTGTCACTGAGGGCTGCCTGTTGCACCTCAGGAGCTGGGGATAGTAAAGGAACAGGAAAAGGCTGAGAAAGAAGCATCGCCAATGGTTTCTCTTTCCTGGTTTTTATTCTTTCCTCAGAGAGGAGGAAGTTGACCATTTAAACAGGTGAGTTGGCTGGGCATGGTGGCTCACACCTGTAATCCCAGCACTTTGGGAGGCCGAGGCAGGCGGACCACTTGAGGTCAGGAGTTTGAGACAGCCTGGTCAACATGGTGAAAACTCATCTCTACTAAAAATACAAAAATTAGCCAGGTGTGGTGGGGAGGCTGAGGCAAGAGAATCACTTGAACCCGAGAGGCAGAGGTTGCAGTGAGCCGAGATTGTGCCTCTGAACTCCAGCCTGGACGACAGAGTGAGACTCCATCTAAAATAAATAAATAAATAAACAAACAAACAAACAAACAAACAGATGAGTCACCCAGGGGGAGGTCCTAACAGCGACCTAAGGTGACAGTGACAGTGCCTCACATTGTTACAGCTCTTTACCTTTGACTACCTGAGATCAGTCATTCAGCAAGCATTTATTGAGAACCTCGGCCGGGCGCGGTGGCTCACGCCTGTAATCCCAGCACTTTGGGAGGCCGAGGCGGGCGGATCACGAGGTCAGGAGATCGAGACCATCCTGGCTAACACGGTGAAACCCCGTCTCTACTAAAAATACAAAAAATTAGCCGGGCGAAGTGGCGGGCGCCTGTAGTCCCAGCTACGCGGGAGGCTGAGGCAGGAGAATGGCGTGAACCCCGGGGGGCGGAGCCTGCAGTGAGCTGAGATCGCGCCACTGCACTCCAGCCTGGGTGAAAGAACGAGACTCCGTCTCAAAAAAAAAAAAAAAAAAAAAGAGAGAACCTCCGTCTACCAGGCACTGTGCTAGGCTGTGGGTCACAGTGGAGACTAGGAGGTCTGAGATCACCTACATCCTACTGGGTAATAAACCCCAGCTGGTGAAAAGATGGCGGCAGACAAGAGAGTGATTTGGGAGAGGGGCACTGTTTGAGCTGGGGTGGTCTGGGGAGGTGATATGGGAGCTGAGCCCTGAATGACAAGGAGGTACCAGCTTTGAGTATCTAGAGGAAAGAATGTTCCCAACCACAGTCTGGCACTTCCTCAAAAAGCTGAACGTGGACCTGGGCACAGTGGCTCACAGTTGTAATCCCAGCACTTCGGGAGGCTGAGGCGGGAGGATTGCTTAAAGCCGGGAGTTTGAGAACAGCCTGGGCAACATAGTGGGACCCCATCGCTACAAAAATTAAAAAATCAGCCAGGCGTGGTAGTGCACACCAGTGGTCCCAGCTACTTGTGTGGCTGAGGCAGGAGGATCCTTTGAGCTCAAGGAGGTTGAGGCTGCAACGAACCGTGATGGTGCCACTGCACTCCAGCCTGGATGACAGAGTGAGACCTCGTCTCTAAAAATAATAAAATAAAGCCAAAAAGTACAAACAATCCAATGTATGAATGGATAAACAAACTGCAAACCGTGGCATGCGCATACTGTGGGGTATGATTCAGCTGTAGAAAGGAATGAAGTACTGGTACATGCTATAACATAGATGGTCCTTGGAAGCATTATGCAAATGAAAGATGCCAGGCAGGGAAGGTCACCTATGGTATGATTCTTTTTATATGATATATTCAGAAGAAGCAAATCTATAGGGATAGAAAGCAGATTAGAGGTTACCAGGGCATGGGGAGGGAGGAATGGAGAGTGACTGCTTGCTGGATACAAGATGTTTTTTACGGGGTGATGAGAAAGTTTGGAGGCCAAGGTGGGCAGATCACGAGGTCAGGAGATCGAGACCATCCTGGCTAACACGGTGAAACCCTGTCTCTACTAAAAAAAAACAAAAAATTAGCCGGGCGTGGTGGTGGGCGCCTGTAGTCCCAGCTACTCAGGAGGCTGAGGCAGGAGAATGGCGTGAACCCGGGTGGAGCTTGCAGTGAGCCAAGATTGCGCCACTGCACTCCAGCCTGGGCGACAGAGTAAGACTCCATCTCAAAAAAAAAAAAAAATCTGACATAGCTGATTCCATCTTGCCTCTAACCTCCAAGCTGTCCTTGTTCATTCCTGAGCATAGGCCAAGCTAACTTTGGGAGGAATTTAGTTTATAGTTTAATCTTAAAACAAGGATGAAAATAGCCCTTCCCAAAACAATCCTTTCCTTGCTTGGAGATCAAAACTGCCCTTGTAAAACTAGCAAATTAGCCACAAGGGTAGAAATCACGACTCAGAGCCAGGCACCGTGGCTCATGCCTGTAATCCCAGCACTTTGGGAGGCTGAGGCAGGTGGATCACTTGAGGTTGGGAGTTTGAGACCAGCCTGGCCAATATGGTGAAACTGCGTCTCTACTAAAAATACAAAAATTAGCCAGGTGAGGTGGTGTGCACCTGTAATCCCAGTTACTCGGGAGGCTGAGACACAAGAATCACTTGAACCCAGGAGGTGGAAGTTGCAGTGAGCAGAGATCGCATCAGTGCACTCCGGCCTGGGCGATAGAGCAAGACCCTATATATATAAAAAAAGAAATTATGGTTCAGGAATTGTGTAGCCAGAAGTCACAAGATTCCTAACCTCCCGAGTTGCTCCTAGAGATGACATCACTATCATCAAGCCTAAGATTGTTGTTCGAGATGTTTCTTTTTAATCAATGTTGACCAGGTTGGCCTCGAACATGTAGCCTCGCCTCCCCGAGTGCCGGGGCAACCGGCCTGAGCCACAGCGGCTCCCTCGAGGTGTTTCTTAGACCCTACATTCTCATGGACCAATTGGCACCACCCAGACTGGTAAATTGGCTCAACTGGTCTTGTGATCCCACCCAGGAGCTGAGGATGACAAGAAGACAGCTTCAACCTCCTGTGATTTCATTCCTGACCCAACCAATCAGCATTCCCGTTTCCTTAGCCCTCTACCCACCATATTATACTTAAAAAACCTAGTCTCCAAATTTTGGGGGAGACCGATTTGAATAGTAAACTCCCATCTTCCACTTGATTGGCAGTGTGTTTAGTAAACATTTTCTCTACGGCAATACCACTGTCTTGGTAAATCAGCTCTGTCTGAGCAAGGGGCAAGAAAACCCCGTCGCGTAATTGCAATCCCACATTACATTACATTTATTTATTTATTTTTGAGACAGGGTCCCATTCTGTCACCCAGGCTGAAGTGCGGTGGCACCATCTCAGCTCACTGCAACCTCCACCTCCCAGGTTCAAGCGATTCTCCTGCTTCAGCCTTCCGAGTAGCCAAGATTACAGGTGCACGCCACCATGCCTGGCTAATTTTTGTATTTTTGGTAGAGATAGGGTTTCACTGTGTTGGCCAGGCTGGTCTTGAACTCCTGGCCTCAGGTGATCTGCCCGCCTCGGCCTCCCAGAGTGCTGGGCTGACAGGCACCCGGCCCCACATTACATTTAGTGGTCATGTCTCCTTAGTTTCCTCCTGGCTGTGACAGTTTCTCTGACAGTTTTTGTTTTGATGACCTTGACTGTTTTGAGCAGCACTGGTCAGGGATTTTGTAGGTTGTCCTCTGCTGGGATTTGTTTGATATTTTTCTCATGATTAGACATGGTGATGGGTTTTGGGGAGGATGCCATTTTCATCAAATCCTATCAAACGCACACACAATTATTATGACCTGTCACTGTTGATGTTGACCTTGATCACCGCTGAGGTCATTCATGTTGATCAGGTTTCTCTACTGTGAAGTCACTCTTCCCCCTTTCCAGACTGTGTCCCTTGCATTTTTTTTTTTTTTTTTTTTTTTTTTTTTTTTTTTTTTTTTTTTTTTGAGGCAGAGTCTCATTCTGTTGCCAAGGCTGAAGTGCAATGGCTGATGCTGGCTCGCTGCAACCTCTGCCTCCTGGGTTCAAACCATTCTCCTGCCTCAGCCTTCCAAGTAGCTGGGACTACAGGCATGCACCACCAGACCTAGCTATTTTTGTATTTTTAGTAGAGACAGGTTTTCACCACGTTGGCCAGGCTGGTCTCAAACTCCTGACTTCAGGTGATCCGCCCGGCTTGGCCTCCCAAAGTGCTGGGATTACAGGCATGAGCCACTGCGCCTGGCCCCGACTGTGTCCTTTGGAAGAAAGTAGCTATGTACCATCCATACCTGAAGCATGAGGAGTCATGGAGACCTTTAAAATGATAGATCAGTTCCTCTCACTTCTCTGATTCAAACCCTCTGACAACTTTTCCCTGCCCTAAGAGTAAAGCTGACCTCCCAGGTCCTGGTGGCCTGGCCCTACTCCCACCCCTAGCCTGGTCTCCTGCCACTTCCTCCTCATCACCCACCACACTCCAGCCACAATGGCTTGCTTGCCTGCCTGCCCTCCCTCCCTCTTGTTTTCTTTTCTTTTACTTTCTTTTCCCTCCCCCCTCCCTCTCTCTCTCTCTCTCTCTTTTTGACGGAGTTTCGCTCTTGTCGCCCAGGCACGATCTTGGCTCACTGCAACCTCCACCTCCTGGGTTCAAGTGATTCTCCTGCCTCAGCTTCCCGAGTAGCTGGGATTATAGGCATGTGCCACCACACCCAGCCAATTTTTGTATTTTCGGTAGAGACGGAGTTTTACCATGTTGGCCAGGCTGGTCTCAAACTCCTGACCTCAGGCAATCTGCCCGCCTCAGCCTCCCAAAGCTGAGATTACAGGCATGAGCCACTGCGCCTGGCCACACTGACCTTCTTTCCTTATGTCAAACATGCCAACCTTGTCCCCACCTCTGGGCCTGTGCATAGCTCTTCCCTCTGCCTGGAACCCCCTTCCCTAATATTCTCATGGCCAGCTCCCTGTCATCATCCAGGTCTCTCTCTACCCAAATGTCTCCGCTCCTGGGGGAAATCCTGAACCCCTTAGGAGTGTTCACCATTTTGGTTTTTTTTGAGACAGAGTCTTGCTCTGTCCCCTAGTCTGGACTGCAGTGGTCCATCTCGGCTCACTGCAACTTCTGCCTCCCGGCTTCAAGGGATTCTCCTGCCTCAGCCTCTGGCGTAGCTGGGACTACAGACACCCACCACCATGCCTGGATAATTTTTATATTTTCAGTAGAGATGGGGTTTTACCATGTTGGCCAGGCTGATCTCAAACTACTGGGCTCACATGATCCTCCTGCCTCGGCCTCCCAAAGTGCTGTGATTACAGGCATGAGCCACCATGCCCAGTCCACTCTTGTCTTCTAAACTCCACCTTTGTGACTGCTCCTTGGTAATTTGGCATCAACCATGGTAGGAGTTTTTACACCACGGGAAGTGGTGAGTACTACAAATTAATACTCTTTCCCAGGTACTCTTTTGTACTTTTTAATTTATTTTAATTTTTTAAATCTTATAATAGAGACAGGGTCTTGCTATGTTGGGCAGGCTGGTCTCAAACTTCTGACCTCAAGTGATCCACCCGCCTCACCCTCCCAAAGTGCTGGGATTACAGGCATGAGCCACCACACCCGGCCCAGATTCTTTTTCTTCCCCCAGGAAAAAAAAGGCCTTCTTCGGCCAGGCACGGTGGCTCATGCCTGTTATCCCAGCACTTTGGGAGGCTGAGGCGGGCGGATTACCTGAGGTCAGGAGTTTGAGACCAGCCTGGCCAACATGGTGAAACCCCGTCTCTACTAAAAATACAAAAACTAGCTGTGCGTGGTGGCACACACCTGTAATCCCAGCTACTCGGGAGGCGGAGGCAGGAGAATTGCTTGAACCTGGGAGTCGGAGGTTGCAGAGAGCCGAGATCATGCCACTGCACTCCAGCCTGGCTGACAGAGCAAGATTCTGTCTCAAAAAAAAAAAAAAAAAAAAAAAAAAAAGGCCTTCTTCTGATTACTTCATTTTCTGAATCCCCCTGGAATAAGCCATTCTCATTCACGGTGTTGGCGAACTTCCTATGACCCCTCTCAAGTTGGTTGCTGGACTAGGTGCTTTTTGAGCCTTGGTTCTGCCTCTGCTTTACATAGAACATACACAAGTCACTCAGCCTTGTTATGTACAAAATATCTATATCATGAATATACTGAGAGAAATAAAGGTGAAAGCATTCATGAAAATAAATACCTGGGAAGTACCTTTTCCCAAGTATTTCCAGGTAGCTATTTGCTAAACATTTATTTGGATAACCACTGAGGGATATTGCTGACCCCAAACTCAGGGGACAGTAAAGAAGTTTTCCTTGAGGCTGGGCGTGGTGGCTCATGCCTGTAATCCCAGCACTTTGGGAGGCCGAGGTGGGTGGATCACCTGAGGTTGAGAGTTTGAGAACAGCCTGACCAACATGGAGAAACCCCATCTCTACCAAAAATACAAAATTAGCTGGGCGTGGTGCCACATGCCTGTAATCCCAGCTATTTGGGAGGCTGAGGCAGGCGAATCGCTTGAACCCAAGAGGCGGAGGTTGCGGTGAGCCGAGATCGCGCCATTGCACTCCAGCCTGGGCAACAAGAGCGAAACTCCATCTCAAAAAAAAAAAGTTTTCCTTGACGCTGCACAAACCAGAAAAAGGAAAAGGAAGAGGGAGAATAAATAATTCCTGAAAGATTGTTGCCACCGGCCTGCCTGCCCATGGATACAAATCAGCTGGAGGCACAGGGAACTGAAGCTGGGAACTCGATCTGAGGTCACCCTGACTGGCGGTGCCCAGGAGTGCGGCAGAAGCAGGTGCATGTCTTCTCCAGAGGAGAGCTCCTTCCTTCTAGGCCTCAGAGAATTCCCCACAAATAACTTTTCCAGGGCAATAACCAACACACATGGCCCATAGGGAAACAAGGCCATGTGAACAGGAACCAGAAGAAACAGGCAGCAGAAGCAGACTCACACAGACCTCAGACGCTGAAATTATCCAACACAGATTCTAAAACAGTTATGCTCAATGGTTTAAAAAAGTAATCATCAGGGCTGGTGCAGAGGTTCATGCCTGTAATCCCAATCCTTTAGGAGGCCAAGGCAGAAGGATTGCTTGAGGCCCAGGAGTTCAAGAACAGCCGGGGGGTGGCCGGGCGCGGTGGCTCACACCTGTAATCCCAGCACTTTGGGAGGCCGAGGTGGGCAGATCACGAGGTCAGGGGATCGAGACCATCCTGGCTAACACAGTGAAACCCCGTCTCTACCAAAAATACAAAAAATTAGCCGGGCGAGGTGGCAGGCACCTGTAGTCCCAGCTACTCGGGAGGCTGAGGCAGGAGAATGGCGTGAACCCCGGGGGGCGGAGCCTGCAGTGAGCCGAGATTGCGCCACTGCACTCCAGCCTGGGCGACAGCGAGACTCTGTCTCAAAAAAAAAAAAAAAAAAAAGAACAACTGGGGCAACATGGCAAGACTCTTATACTACAAAAGATTTTTTTAAAAAATTAACTGGGCATGGTGGCATGTACCTGCAGTCCCAGTTAGGAGGCTGTGGCAGGAGGATCCCTTGAGCCCAAGATTTCCAGGGTAAGTGGCTATGATTGTACCACTGTCCTGTAGCCTGGTGACAGAGAGGCCCTGTCTCTAGAAAACAACAACAACAAAATCATCAACCTTGAAAGCATTTACAGGGAATATAAGGCTATAAAAAATAACATAACAGATTTCTTTTTTTTTTCTTTTTCTCTCTTTTTTTTTTTTTTTTTTTGAGAGGGAGTCTCATTCTGTTCCCCAGGCTGGAGTGCAGTGGCTCGATCTCAGCTCACTGCAACCTCCGCCTCCTGGGTTCAAGTGATTCTCCTGCCTCAGCCTCCCGAGTAGCTGGGATTACGGGCATGCACCACCATGGCTGGTTAATTTTTTTTGTATTTTAGTAGAGACAGGGTTTCACCATGTTGGCCAGGCTTGTCTCGAACTCCTGGGCTCAAGCGATCAGCCCTCCTTGGCCTCCGAAAGTGCTGGGATTACAGGTGTGAGCCACTGTGCCCAGACATAACATATTTCAAAAAGAACAAAGTAGAACTTTTAGAAACTTAAAAAATAAATAAAGAATGAACTCAATTATTGTATGTGACAGAAGATTGTTCATGGTGGAAGAATTAGTGAGATATCAGAAGTTATGGCTGGGCAGTGGCTCACGCCTGTAATCCCACCACTTTGGGAGGCTAAGGAGGGCTGATCACTTGAGCCCAGGAGTTCGAGACAAGCCTGGCCAACATGGTGAAACCCCATCTCTACTAACTAAAATACAACAACAAGAAAAAAAATTAGCCAGGCGTGGTGGTGTATGCCTGTGGCTCCAGCTACTCGGAAGCTGAAGCAGGAGAATCGCTTGAACCTAGGAGGTAAAGGTTGCAGTGAGCCAAGATGGCGCCACTGCACTCCAGCCTGGGTGACAGAACGAGACCCTGTCTCAGAAAAAAAACAGAAGTTATCCAGAATGTAACATAGTGAGACAAAAAGAAAATACCAAAGGGAGAAGAGGAGAGTTGGAAGGTTCTTTGAGAAATGTTGTCATACATTTGTTTGGAGTTGCAGACAGAGAGAAGAGAGCGTGGCATGAGAACTCTCTGATCGCTAACGGCTGAGAATGGTCCAGAACCGACGAAAGACAACCTGCAGGTTTGAGGAGGCCAATATTTGCTGAATGAATGAATGAATGAATAAGTGGGGGCAGATGCCTGGATCAGCATGCCTGCCACCTCCCTTCCCCTCACATGGGGGCTGCCATGGCCCGAGAGCCCCTTCCTCGCCCTCCCAGGCTCTACACAGTGGAAGCCCATCCATGCCATTGAAAGCCCGTCTGCCTGCTGCCAGCCCTTCCTGCCAGATGTCCTTCACCCACTGTTCAGCCTTTGTTGTCTTGCCCCCGCCTCCCTAGTTATCTGCGTGGTTTAAAATAGACAGGCCAGGGGAGGAATGTTGCCCAGCTACTCAGTGGCAACAAGCTTGCGACCTCAGACAGCTTCCAAAACGTGCCCCTCAGGGAAGAGGAATATGTCAACCTGGTTAGCGGTCTTCTCTCCTGGAACAAAAGGAAACATTTCAAATTCAGAAAAACAATCCAAACACCCTTCCAACTGAGAGGGTAGGAGGGAAGAGGGTTAGAAAGGGTGCCTGGTCGTCTGGGAAGTGAGGAGCGCCTCTGCCCGGCCACCCATCGTCTGGGAAGTGAGGAGCGCGTCTGCCCGGCCGCCCCGTCTGGGAAGTGAGGGGTGCCTCTGCCCGGCCGCCCCGTCTGGGAAGAAGTGAGGAGCACCTCTGCCCGGCCGCCCCGTCTGGGAAGAAGTGAGGAGCGTCTCTGCCCGGCCGCCCCGTCTGGGAAGTGAGGAGCGCCTCTGCCCGACCGCCCCGTCTGGGAGGTCTACCACGGAGGCCAGAAGCAATGTGGGGGCTGGACGTGGTGGCTCACGCCTGTGGTCCAGGCACTCTGGGGGGCCGAGGCGGGTTGATCACTTCAGGCTAGGAGTTCGAGACCAGTCTGGCCAACATGGCGAAACATATGAAAAATACAACAGACAAACCAACCAACCAACCCAGCGACAACAAAACAGGTCTACCCTGGAGTCATACTCTAATTTTTTCTATTTTCCTCCCTTTCTGATCCTTTATCCCACTCTTTTTCTTCCTCTTCCTTCTCCTTCTTCTTTGTCAAATAGAGGATTGAGTTATTATCATTGATCCATATAAAGTCCCTCTCTCATTTATTTTCTTTAATTCCCACTCCCCATTTCTATTCCCCGTCTTCCCATGTGCAACCTTCCTAATATGTTTGATACACATCTTTTTGTTTGTATTTTTAGAAAATGTTTATTGTTTTGTGTGCAAAAAAAATTAATAATAAAAGAAAGGGTGCCTGGTGTTTTCATTTCATCTGTTGAGCCCCAACCAGGCTTCAGGGCAACCACACACCACTAACCAGCTGCCAAGGCCTGGCTTATCAAGGTGGCATGATCTGCCATATGCATGTTTTTCTGTCAATATAAAGCCTTGTTTTTGTAGTGGAGTGGAGATAGGAATTAGTCCCATTTTTCAGATGGGAAAATTGAGGTCCCAGAAGCAAAGCACTATCATTTGCTCCTCCTCTTAATGACCACAACCCAAGTTATTTGGACTAGGTCGTTTTCTTCTTGTTTTTTTGAGATAGGGTCTTGCTCTGTCACCCAGGTTGTAGTGCAGTGGTGCAATCTTGTCTCACTGCAAACTCCGCTTCCCAGGCTCAAGTGATCCTCCCATCTCAGCCTCCTGAGTAGCTGGGATTACAGGCGCAAGCCACCATGCCTGGCTAATTTTTTTTGTATTTGTTGTAGAGACGGAGTCTCATCACATTGCCCAGGCTGAAACAATTGGATTTTATTCTTGTAATAAAATCCAATTGTGTCACTATAATGAAAACTGTATATGATCTGGTTTTATTACCTGAAATTATCTTGGTTATATAACTTATTTACTTAATCAGCATCTATTTGCTCTTCAGAGGAATATAAACTTCATGGGTGCAAAGGTGTTGCCTGTTTGGTTCACTGCTGTATTCTCAGCGTTTACAGCTCAAAGCCATCTGCCTACCTTGGCCTCCCAAAGTGCTGGGATTACAGGTGTGAGCCATCACGCCCAGCCCTAGGTAGTTTCTTCTTGTCAAAACTGCATATCAGGCCAGGCGCAGTGACTCACACCTGTAATCTCAGCACTTTGGGAGACCAAGGTGAGGCAGGAGGATCACTTGAGTTTATAGTGAGCTATGACGATGCCACCGCTCTCCAGCCTGGGCAACAGAGCCAGACCCTGTTTCTAAAAAAAGAAAGAAACTGTACATCATCACCTACCACCACGTATCAAGTTCCTTTTGTAAGCCTGGGCAACATAACAAGACCCCATTTCTACAAAAAATTTTTAAATATTAGCCAGGTGTGGTGGCACGTTCCTGTGGTTTCAGCTAATTGGGAGGCTGAGGTGGGAGAGTTGCTTCAGCCCAGGAAGTTGAGGCTGTAGTGAGCTGTGATCTCACCACTGCACTCCAGCCTGTGCGACAGTGTGAGACCCTGTCTCAGGAAAAAAAAAAAAGTTCCTATTTACACAAATTGTGCTCTCAGATTCTGTAGAGAAGACTGGTATTCCTGACCCTCAAGTTTACAGCTAATTGGCAGAGACAGGTCAAATGCAGGTGGCAAAGGTTTCAGGCAGCTTATAAAAAAGAATACAAATGATAGCAAATGATGGTCCAATGGTGGGGGAGTGGCACCGTTATCACAAGCAACGCTGGCCTTCCACGACCCCTTCCCCACGAACAGCCAAAGCGGCCTTTAAAAAAAAAAAAAAAAGGCTTTATTGAGATATAGAGGGACCTGAAATTGTGAATTGTCATTTCTCTGCTTAAAACTCTTCACTGGGCCGGGCAGTGGCTCACGCCTGTAATCCCAGCACTTTGGGAGGCTGAGGCGGGCGGATCATGAGGTCAAGAGATTGAAACCATCCTGGCCAAAATGGTGAAACCCTGTCTCTATTAAAAAAAAAAAAAAAAAAAAAATACAGGCCGGGCACAGGGGCTCATGCCTATAATCCCAGCACTTTGGGAGGCCAAGGCAGGCGGATCACGAGGTCAGGATTTCGAGACCAGCCTGGCCAACATGGTGAAACCCTGTCTCTACTAAAAATACAAAAAATTAGCTGGGCATGGTGGCTCATGCCTCTAATCCCAGCTACTCGGGAGGCTGAGGCAGGAGACTCAGTTGAACCCGGGAGGTGGAGGTTGCAGTGAGTGGAGATTGCGCCACTGCACTCCAGCCTGGGTGACAGTGTGAGACTCCGTCTCAAAACAAACAAACAAACAAAAAAACACAAAAATTAGCCGGGCGTGGTGGCACCTGCCTGTAGTCCCAGCTCCTCAGGAGGCTGGGGCAGGAGAATCACTTGAACCTGGGAGGCAGAGACTGCAGTGAGCCAACATCCCGCCATTGCACTCCAGCCTGGACACAGAGCCAGACTCTGTCTCAAAAAAAAAAAAAAAAAAAAATACAAAACCAAAAAAAACCTCTCCATTGGCCGGGTGCCATGACTCATGCCTGTAATCCCAGCACTTGGGAGTCCAAGTCAAGCAGATGACGTGAGGTCAGCCTGGCCAACATGGCGAAACCCCGTCTCTACTAAAAATACAAAAATTAGCCAGGCATGGTGTTGGGCACCTGTAATCCCAGCTACTCAAGAGACTGAGGCAGGAGAATCACTTGAACCCAGGAGGTGGAGGATGCAGTGAGCCGAGGTTGCGCCATTGCACTCCAGCCTGGGCCACAGAGTGAGACTCCGTCCCAAAAAACCAAAACAAACAAAACCCCTCTCCATTGTTTCCTACTGTTCTCATAATAAAATCCAATTGTGTCACTATAATAAAAAAGGCTGTATATGATCTGGTTGTATTATTACCTGAAATTATCCTAGTTATATAACTAGTTTATGTGATTGGCATCTGTTTTCTCTTTATTGGAATGTAAACTTCATGGGGGTAAAGGTGTTGCTTGTTTGGTTCACTGCTGTATTCTCGGTGTTTAGAACAGTGACTAGGTTATAGTAGATGCTCAATAAATTTATGAAAAGATGAATAAATGAAAGCATGCAGGTGAGATTTTTTGAAAGAGGGAGGCTTAAACGATGATATGGAGCTGACATAGTATTTCTTAGAGTACGTATTCTTTTTTTTTTTTTTTTTTTTTAGGACAGAGTCTTGCTCTGTTGCCCAGGCTGGAGTGCTATGGCTCAATCTCGGCTCCCTGCAAGCTCTGCCTCCCGGGTTCACGCCGTTCTCCTGCCCCAGCTTCCCGAGTAGCTGGGACTACAGGTGCCTGCCATCACGCCAGGCTAATTTTTGTATTTTTGGTAGAGACGGGGTTTCACCGTGTTAGCTAGGATGGTCTCGATCTCCTGACCTCATGATCCGCCTGCCTCGGCCTCCCAAGTGCTGGGATTACAGGCGTGAGCCACCGCACCCGGTCCCAAGTATGTATTCTTTAATGGTGAAAAATGCTGTATCACTTTATGTGATCCTTGAAACACTGTAGACATACATATTATTAATCCCCATTTTATAGATAAGGAAATTGAGGCAGGCACGTTAGAGGATTTGCACAAGTCCTTGTGGGCACTTTATTTTATTTATTTATTTATTTTTTTGAGACAGAGTCTAGCTCTGTCACTCAAGCTGGAATGCGGTGGCATGAACTTGGCTCACTGCAACCTCTGCCTCTCCGGTTCAAGCGATTCTCCTGCCTCAGCTTCTCGAGTAACTGGGATTACAGGTGTCTGCCACCATGCCCAGCTAATTTTTGTATATATGTATTTTATATTATACTTTAAGTTCTGGGGTACATGTGCAGAACGTGCAGGTTTGTTACATAGGTATACACGTGCCATGGTGGTTTGCTGCACCCATCAACCCATCATCTACATTAGATATTTCTCCTAACGCTATCCCTCCCTTAGCCCCCAACCCCCTGACAGGCCCCGGTGTGTGATATGCCCCTCTTGGTGTCCATGTGTTCTCATTGTTCAACTCCCACTTATGAGTGAGAACATGCGGTGTTTGGTTTTCTGTTCTTGTGTCAGTTTGCTGAGAATGATGGTTTCCAGCTTCATCCATGTCCCTGTAAAGGACATGAACTCATCCTTTTTTATGGCTGCATAGTATTCCATGGCATAATTTTTGTAGTTTTAGTATAGACGAGGTTTCACTGTGTTGGCCAGGCTGGTCTTGAACTCCTGACCTTGTGATCTGCCCGCCTCAGCCTCCCAAACCTAAGCCACCATGCCGAGTCCCTCATGGGCACTTTAAAAATACAGCAGAGGCTGGGCATGGTTGCTCATGCCTGTAATCCCAGCACTTTGGGAGGCCAAGGTGGGTGGATCACCTGAGGTCAGGAGTTTGAGACAAGCCTGGCCAACATGGTGAAACTCTGTCTCTACTAAAAATACAAAATTAGGCCTGGCGCAGTGGCTCACACCTGTAATCCTAGCACTTTGGGAGGCCAAGGAGGGCAGACTGCTGGAGTTCAAGAGTTCAAGAGCAGCCTGGGCAACACGGTGAAAACCTTGTCTCTGCTAAAATACAAAAGAAATTAGCCGGGCATGGCAGAGTGTGCCTGTAGTCCCAGTTACTCGGGAGGATGAGGCAGGAGAATTGCTTGAACCCAGGAGGCGGAGGTTGCAGTAAGCCGAGATTGCACCACTGCATTCCAGCCTGGGCGACAGAGCAAGACTCTGTCTCTAGTTAAAAAAAAAAAAAAAAAAATAGCTGGGTGTGGTGGCACATGCCTGTAATCCCAGCTACTTGGGAGGTGGAGGCAGAAGAATCGCTTGAACCTGGGAGGTGGAAGTTGCAGTGAGCCGAGATCGAGTCACACTACACTCTAGCCTGGGCAACGAGAGCGAAACTCCATCTCAAAAAAAACAAAAAAACAAAAACAAAACAAAAAACCAAACACACACACACACAAAAACAGCAAGGGCCAGATGCGGTGGCTCACACCTGTAATCCCAGCACCTTGGGAGGCTGAGGAGAACAGATCACTTGAGGTCAGGAGTTCGAGAATAGCCTGGCCAACATGGCGAAACCTGTCTCTACTAAAAATACAAAAATTAGCTGGGTGTGGTGGTGCATACCTGTAATCCCAGCTACTCAGGAGGCTGAGGCAGGAGAATTGCTTGAACCCAGAAGGTGGAGGTTGCAGTGAGCCAAGATCTGCCACTGCACCCCAGCCTGGGTGACAGAGCAAGACTGTGTCTCAAAAATAAATAAATAAATAATAATGGTTAGAATGATAAACTTTATGTATATTGTACCACAATAAGAAGTAATTTTTTAAAAGTGGTAGCTGAACTAGTTTTATGTGTATTAATAGAGATGGATTTCAAAACAGAGACAGAAGCATGTTACAGAATAGGATGCCATATTTTTTAACAAAAATACTACCCAAAACAACACCAAATAAATCTGTTGTGCATTCATATGTATATATGTTAAAGAATAAAAATGGTCTGGAAAAATTCACACCAAGGAGTGTTAACAGTGGTCGCCGCTGGGGAGAAAGGATGAATAGTTAGGTGGCCAAGGAGAACTTAGTTTCTTTGTCCTAATTTATTTATTTGTAAAGGAGGATGGCGTGGAAGACTAAATAATAATTCCCCAATTACACCCGCATCCTCATGCCCTGCCAGCGTTGTTTTGTGTGGTACAAAGTCTTTGCAGGTCTGATTAAGCGAAGGGCCTTGCGGTGGGGAGTGGCGCCTGGGCTATCCAGGTGAGTCTAGTGTCATCACAAAAGCCTTCCTAAGAGGGAGGCAGGAGCATCAGGGTCAGAGGAGGCGATCTGAAAACAGGCAGAGATTGACCGAGGCCCCTAGAAGCTGGGAGAAAAGCAAGGAAGCTGATTCTCCCCTCTGAGTTTCCAGAAAGAACCAGGGCTGCCAACACCTTGCCTTTAGGACGTCGTGATTTTGGACATCTGACCTGCAGAACTGTAAGAGAAGAAATGAGTGTTGCTTAAGCCACTAAGTTAGTTGTCGTTTGTCACAGCATAGGAAATGAATACAGGATTCATAGCTTCCCTGTACAGTTAAACATTATGCAGTTATATAAATAGAAAGGCTCGGGAGGAGGGAGTAGATTTTGAGTGCATCAGACAGGGCACCCCCTCTTGAAAGAAGAGCGTAAACTAGGTGGGTTTCTGTAGCACTGACGTTGAGGGCAACAGGTCCAGGAGGTGAAGAGGTCGGAGTGACTGAGGTGGGAGCTGACGTAAGATCATTAGCATATGCAGAATCACCTCGAGAAGGACCACAAGGTAAGAGCAGAATAAACTGGTATCTTCACACATTTTCTGCAAAAGACGAGACATGCAAAATTTCACAGTGATTAGAATGTTCCAGATTTAGTGCCTGGATTAACACCTTCTGCCGAGAAGAATCTTCACTTGAAAAAAAAAGAAGAAAACACCCTGCATGGAATTCAAAGGAAAAAAAAAAAAAAACACCAACATTATTTTCAGCACTACTAGGGGAAAGGCAAATTCAGGCAACACCTGTTGAACAGGTTTCAAGAGGTTTTGGAACCAGCTATGGGTCAGCTAATGTCGCTAAGGAGTTATATTGATTTGTCCTTAGCTATATGATTGCAGAGTGACACGTTCCATATAAGTAGAGTGTGATCTCTCTTGCTTTAAAAAAAAAAGTGGTGGGAGGGTGGATATGAATATAGTTGCTTGAATAAGCATTGAAAAAACTTCTGGAAGGAAACAAGTTGTTAATGGTTTTTGTTTGACCCCCTTATCTACTGTTTGAATTTTATTTTATGCCATTTTATTATTACTTTTGAGACAGGGTCTTGCTCTGTCTCCCAGGCTGGAGAGCAGCGGCACGATTATAGCTCACTGCAGCCTCCAAATCCTGGGCTCAAGCAATCCTCCTGACTCAGCCTCCTAAGTAGCTGGGACTACAAGCATGTGCCACCATGCCCAGGTAATTTTTTTTTTTTTTTTTTGAGACAGAGTCTCACTTTGTTGCCCAGGCTGGAGTACAGTGGCACGATCACTGCTCACTGCAGCCTCGACTTCCTGGGCTCAGGTGATCCTCCCATCTAGTCTTCCAAGTGCTGGAATTACAGGCATGCACCACTACGCCCGGCTAATTTTTGTGTTTTTAGTAGAGACAGGGTTTTTCCATGTTGCCCAGGCTGATCTTGAACTCCTGGGCTCGAGATCCTCCCACCTTGGCCTCCCAAAGTGCCAAGATCATGCCACTGCAGCCAAGATCTACCTCCCGGGTTCAAGAGATTCTTGTGCCTCAGCCTTCCGAGTAGCTGGGATCACAGGTGCACACCACCATGCCTAGCTAATTTTTATATTTTTAGTAGAGATGGGGTTTCACTATGTTGGCCTGGCTGCTATTTTTTTTTCTTTTTGAAAGACGGGGTCTTGCTATGTTGCCCAGGCTGGTCTGGAACTCCTGACCTCAAGGATCCTCCTGCCTCAGCCTCCCAAAGTGTTGGGATTATAGGCGTGAGCCACTGTGCCCAGCCAAGGATCTTTTTAATTTTTTTAAATTAAAAAGAAGTCTTGGCATGGTGGCTCACGCCTGTAATCCCAGCACTTTGGGAGGCTGAGGCAGGAGGATCCTTGAGGTCAGGAGTTCCAGACCAGCCTGGGCAACACAGCAAGACCCCGTCTTTCAAAAAGAAAAAAAAAATAGCAGGGCATAGGGGTGTGTGCCTATGGTCCCAGCTACTCAAGAGGCTGAGGTGGGAGGATCACTCGAGCCCAGGAGCTTGAGGCTTGAGCAGTGAGCCAAGATAGTGCTGCTGCACTCCAGCTTGGGCAACAGAGAAAGACTCTGTCAAAAAACAACAACAAAAAAAGTGATTCAATTTCTAGGAAATTATCCTACATATAGGCTTAAGATGTACACAAAGATTATGTACACAATAGTGTTTTTCACAGCTTATTGTATAGACAAAGAAATCTAAATGCCACAGTAAGTCAGGTATGGTGGCACATACCTGTAGTCTCAACTACTCAGGAGGCTGAGTAGGGAGGATTGCTTCAGGCCAGGAGTTTGAGGCTGCATTGAGCTATGATCTCATCACTGCAGTCCAGCCTGGGCTATAACATGAGACCCTGTCTCATAACTAAATGCATCCATGCATGCCACAGTGTCTACTCTGGAATACTATACAGTAGTTAAAAAGAATGTAGTATAGCTGAAAGTACAGTACCGAAATGCCATTTGTAGAGTAGTAAGATCTTCTATTAAATGAAAAGTTAACTTATGTACATGTTTATCTTTTTTGAGATGGAGTCTTGCTTTGTCACCCAGGCTGGAGTGCAATGGTGCAATCTCGACTCACTGCAACCTCCGCCTCTCTGGTTCAAGTGATTCTCCTGTCTCAGCCTCCCAAGTAGCTGGGATTACAGGTGCCCGCCACCACGCCCAGCTAATTTTTTGTATTTTTAGTAGAGACGGGATTTCGCCATGTTAGCCAGGCTGGTCTCGATCTCCTGACCTCGTGATCCACCCGCCTCAGCCTCCCAAAGTGCTGGGATTACAGGCGTGAGCCACCGTGCCCAGTCCATACATGTTTATCTTTTAAAAAATTCTAGAACCAGAAACAAAACTGATCATTGGGGCTACCTCTGGGATATGGGTTCAATAGGGTTTGTTGTTAACATTTCAGTTTACACACTTCTCACAGTTTAGACAGTTTTTACAGTAAACGTTATTTTTAAGTATTTGGATGTTAATTTGTATATTTTATTATAAATATTTCAAATTTATCAAAAGGAATAGATAATAATATAATAAGCCCATGACTCAGTTAAGAAACTCAAGGTGCAAATTACTTTTGTAACTAAAGAAGCAAGCAAACAAAAACCTATAAAGGTTTCCTTAAAAAAAAAAAAAAAAAAAAGCCACCTTGAGAGGGTTTCAGTTTCTAGTTTCTCTCTAGAGAATTTGCAAACCCAATGCCTGGAAATCCTGTCTCTGTACTTTTACCTCTGTGTAAACCACCTCAAGTGTTATAACCACTTCTATGTAAGGTTTTTCAACGTTGTCAGGGTTCGAAGTGAATGTTAGAGCTGAGTTAATTTCTTGGTGGATGAACCTAATCTTGAAACTGTCAGGCTTATCACAGTGCATATAAGCAGGGAACAGTCTGTTGCCTCTGTGGTTTATCTGCAGTGTCAAGACAAATCAGGCAAAAAAATGCCGCAGGGCCACTTTCTGAAGGCTATTTTAGTGAGGAAAGCAAGGTTCTGGGACTTGAAAACAGTTGGGGTCCTCTCTAGGGGTGACCAGAGAAATCATTCATAAGGGAAGCAAAAATTAAGTGGTCTTGCAATGGTTCTCCCTGGCTGGGTTGATCAACACAAGACGTAAAAATAGCTTTATTGACTCTTTTTAAATATGAAATAATGATGCAAAACAGAAGCATTTTTGTTGAGAGATAAAAAAAAGAGCAAGATTAAGACCCCCATCTTCCTCTAAGTAAATAGTAAGAAAAGTGAATTTTCAGTAACACTCCAGCAGGGAGTTTAGTGAAAATCAGGCTGTGAAAATCTGCCCTGCTCTGTTTCATGGCATATCACCTAATACATTTTTATTTATTGTGGGTTGGTGCAGCACAAAAGTTTGGGTTTTCGGGATTTTATTATTTTTGTTGGTGACCATTTTGGTTTTGCCAGTGACATTTAATAAACTCTTTTCTGTTTTTCTTGAGGTTGTGAGCAGCTACATTTACATTAGTTATATTAGTTTTCTTCTTTTAGTCAAAAAAAAAATACAAAAATCCTTGGCTGGGTGTGGTGGCTCACTCCTGTAATCTCAGCACTTTGGGAGGCCGAGGTGGGTGGATCACCTGAGATCAAGAGTTCGAGACCAGCCTGGCCAACATGTTGAAACTCCGTCCCTACTAAAAATATAAAAATTAGCTGGGCGTGGTGGCATGTGCCTGTAATCCCAGCTACTCAGGAGGCTGAGGCATGAGAATCACTTGATCCTGGGAGGCGGAGGTTGCAGTGAGCTGAGATCGTGCCACTGCACTCTAGCCTGGGCGGCAAAGCGAAACTCTGTCTCAAAAAAACAAAAACAAAAACAAAAAAAAACTTCAATCCACAAGCATTGTTGTAACCTTAAAAAAAAAAATTACTAACTTCTCCACTAACAACTTAAATACTTTGTTACTCTCGAGTCTTTGTCCTATAGAAATATAGCTTGTTCATTATAATCAGTCTGTATACACATTATACATGTGATACACACACATACACACAGAGAATGAGAGAGAGAGAGAGAGAAAGAGAGAGAAAGAGACAGGGTCTTAATCTCTTGGCCAGGCTGGAGTGCAGTGGTGCGACCACAGCTCATTGCCACCTCAACCTCCTGGACCTCACCAATCCTCCCACCTCAGCCTCCCAAGTAGCTGGGACCACAGGCATGCATCACCATACCGGGCTATTTTATTTTATTTTATTTTATATTTGTAGAGACAGAGTCTCCCTCGCATGCCCACGATGGCCTTGAACTCCTGTACTCAAGGGATCATCCCACCCCAGGCTTCTAAAGTGCTGGGATTATAGGTGTGAGCCACCATGCCCAGCCTACATTTATATTTTGCCTTTGTACCTTAACTGATGTTGGTTTTTCCACGTAGCTTCATAGTCTTTGCGTATCTTATTTTAATGGCTGAAAATATACCATTGATCAGATTTACTACAATTTACTTAACCATTCCCATACTGTTGGACATTTAAGTTCTCATAATAATGGTCATTTATTCACCCTCCCCTCCTGTGACCATTCTATAGACCTCCATCTTCCAGGTTGAAGTGACTCTCCTGCCTCAGCCTCCCAAGTAGCTGGGACTACAGGCATATGCCACCACACCTGGCTAATTCTTGTATTTTCGGTAGAGATGGGGTTTCATTACATTGGCCAGGCTGGTCTCGAACTCCTGACCTCAAGCGATCCACCCGCCTTGGCCTACCAAAGTGCTGGGATTACAGGTGTAAGACACCGGGCCTGGCCTCCTACCTTTATAACACACCAAAATAACATCAACCCTAAATATAATTTTAAAAATACTATTCTATATTTGTATATCTTCTCTTGCTCTCCAAAGCAGAGACTGTAAAAGGATTTCTTTTTTCTGGATGACTAGTATGTAGGTCATTTTGGACACGTAGGTATCAGTACATGACAGTGACATGGTGGTGACATCAGGCTGTGAGTCCCCAGAGAAGCATGGCTATTCCACCTGACACCTGGGGGAATAATTCCTCTAGTGCACACACATAGTTTTGTAGCTATGTGTGCTATGCTATGGACACCTTCTTATTAATACATTTTCTCCCAGCGTCTCAAACTGGAAATCATTTCTGGATAAATCTACCAATGGGAGAGAAAGAATTCTAACCCCAAGGCTAGAAGATTTTTAGGTTCAACTACGCAAAGGTTGTGTGTGTGTGTGTGTGTGTGTGTGTGTGTGTTTTAAGTATGCTTGCCAAACAATTCCCAATATTGTGTAACAGGAGATTCATTGCTCAGATGGCAACAATGCTCCCATTGAGAGTGAAGCTCTGGCACATGCATACATTGCCCTTGATTCACCAGAGCAAAATCTTAGTTAACCCACAAGCATTACAAGCAGACGTAGGTGCATAAAGAAACCCAAATATCAGCCAACCGATAAAAGGAAAAAGACATGCAAATCCATCCATGCATTAAATTGACAGGTTTGACACTGATGCGAGGAAGCTTTGACATTTTCTTTTCTTCTCTCAACCCCCTTTAAGAGTGACAAGAAGTTTTTAGAGTAGCAGAAAACAAGATGATTTTGTGGTTTGCTCTAACAAAGGAAGTGGTGTATGACTCCAATAGGTTGGTGGCAGATAGCAGGTATGAGAAGAGTTATAAAAGGACTGGGCAAGGGTGGCAAGTGAGCCTTGTTTAAACTTAGTACCTTTAGAGGTCACTGTATATGGGTATGCCATTCTGAAGCCAGTTTCGTTCCTGGGGTATGTTCTTGGTTAAATCACATCATCCCTCTAGATTCTGGAGAGCTCTGACCCCTACCTTATTCTCATCTTCTGTGGGGACTATGAGAAATTCCTGGACATCTTAAGCCTCATAGAGAGGATTTCCTGGAAATAGAGCTACTATTCTCAATTTGACAGGTCTATTCTTCTCCTGGAGGGAAATGGAAAAAAGAAACGCCAGCTTCCTACATCTCCTTCCCGCTTGTGTCCTTTCCTCCTTAGAGCCATCTTTCTTCACCAAGTATAACAAGTTAGAAGGAAGAAAACTACTGAGTGTCCTTTTGAGCTCAATAAAACCTTTAGTTTGGCCGGGTACAGTGGCTCATGCCTGTAATCCCAGCACTTTGGGAGGCCGAGGTGGGCGGATCACGAGGTCAGAAGATTGAGACCATCCGGGCTAACACTGTGAAACACCGTCACTACTGAAAATACAAAAAACTAGCCGGGCGGGGTGGCGAGTGCCTGTAGTCCCAGCTACTTGGGAGGCTGAGGCAGGAGAACAGCGTGAACCTGGAAGGCAGAGCTTGCAGTGAGCTGAGATTACGCCACTGCACTCCAGCCTGGGCGACAGGGCGAGACTCTATCTCAAAAACAACAACAACAACAACAAACAAACAAAAAACCTTTAGCTTACGGATCATAAGAAACATTTCTTTTGGCTGGGCGCGGTGGCTCAGGTCTGTAATCCCAGCACTTTGGGAGGCTGAGGTGGGCAGATCACTTGAGGTCAGGAGTTCGAGACCAACCTGGCCAACATGGTGAAACCCCATTTCGACTAAAAACACAAAAATTAGCTGAGCGTGGTGGCGCATGCCTGTAGTCCCAGCTACTTGGAAGGCTGAGGCAGGAGAATTGCTTCAACCCAGGAGGCAGAGATTGAGGTGAGCTGAGATCGCACCACTGCACTCCAGCCTGGACGACAGAGCAAGACTCTGTCTCAAAAAATAAAAAAAGCAGTAGTTCCTCTAACTTTCATCATTTTTCTGCAAACACAAGCCCTTAGTACAACGGGCTGGAAGGAGAGAAGAGGTTGGCAGAGCCCAGCCTAACGTATGGATGGAGAACACAGACCTTATGTTTTACCCATGGAGTTGCAGAAGCATCAGCTTCATACACAAAGCCCCTAAGTCTGCCGATAAGCATTTGCTGAATGCCTCGACTGTGTTCAGAGCTGAGTTATGCGACGAGGTCAGTGTGTTATGATGCCAGCGTGGTGGACGCCAGACTGGGAGCCAGGAGACCTGCCAATTACTTGATTTTCAGAAACAAAGCAAAAGCCCAAAAAACTTCCCCCTCCCAGGGCTTCAGTTTCCTTATGTGTAAAATTAGGGGGCTGTCATTAACCTCAGCCTTAGGTTTCTTCTAACTAGAACTATGACAGATTCCAAAGTAGGATAATGAGTTCCCAGGCTCCTGGATCTTAAGAGGCTTCCCGGTAGCTGGGAGAATGAGAGCGACTGCACCCTAAATCGTGTTGTTTCTGAAGGAGCACAGGTTGGCCCATCTGGATGTCTGGGCACCTTCCTCTGAGGTGATGCAAAGGGGCCACTCAGTGGGTCCTTGCTCAAAATGCTCCAGCCTTACTGGCCTTCTTCCCATTCCTGAATGCACCAAGTTAGTCCTGTCTCAGGGCCTTTGCACGTGCTGGTTTTGCTGCCTTGAACTTCCTACAGAAATGGTGGCTGGTTCCTCCCTTTTCATCCTTCACATTTCCTTAGACGCCACTTCTCTGAAAGTGCCATCTCTTACTACCCTAAAGGTCTTTTTATTCTCTTATTTCAGTGTCCATTCCCTTGTGATCTCCTAATTATTTTACTTATTTCTTGTTTTGTTTGCGTCCTCTTTCATTCTGTTAGCTCCATGTAAGCAGGGGTCCGTTTTGCTTTATTCAGAACTGTATACTCAATGCCCAGTACAGAGTAGGTCTCAAAATATATTTGTTAAATGAATGACGTGGCAGCTCCACAATTCCAAGGAACCAGTGACACCTAATGTTGTTTCCCCATGAAGTCTCCGTCTTTTGGGTTCCGTGCATCGGGCTGGGCTCACAGGCTGCAGTAACTTCCTTCCCACTGCCTGTTTTCCTTGGATCGCGGTCTCTCTCTTCCTGGAGGAAAAAGACTGTTATGACCTCATGGCGCGCTCTCCCAAGCCGCAGTGACGTCATTAATGCGCTCACGCGTCACAGCCCAATCATAGTGCCCTTCCCCTCCCTTTAGAAGTCCCGACTGTCCCTGATACATTCCACTTCACGCGAGCCGCGACACTTACGTCACGTCCGTCCGCCCGCCCGCACGGTGATGACGTCACGACCCAGGGCTGGCGTCACGTGCCCCCCCGCGGGGGGCGGCCCTTGAGGGCGGCGCTTCCGGTCGGCGGAGCCTGGTGGCCGCAGCGGCGGTGGCGACGACGGCCGAGACGTGGGGATGGCGGGCGCCGGGAGCGAAGCCCGGTTCGCCGGGCTGTCGCTGGTGCAGCTCAACGAGCTGCTGGAGGACGAGGGCCAGCTGACGGAGATGGTGCAGAAGATGGAGGAGGTGAGCCGAGCTGGGGCTTAAGGCGGCGGCTGTGGGGCCTCGGCGACCGCGGCGCCTCTGGTCGTGTTGAGGGAACTGGGCTAGAAATGGGGGCGCTTGGGGCGGGGTTCGGGAGCCAGGGAACCGCGACTGGTGCTTAGGCAGGAATCGGGGGCCTGAGAGAGGGTTTGAGGGACTGAGGGGACCGAGACTAGGGCGGAGACGGGAAAAAGGGTCCTGAGACGGGAAAAAGGGTCCTGAGGCGGGAAAAAGGGTCCTGAGACGGGAAAAAGGGTCCTGAGACGGGAAAAAGGGTCCTGAGACGGGAAAAAGGGTCCTGAGACGGGAAAAAGGGTCCTGAGACGGGAAAAAGGGTCCTGAGACGGGAAAAAGGGTCCTGAGACGGGGCTTGGGGAGCCGATTGGGGGTCCTGAGACAAGGTTTTGCGGGGCTGAGGACTTAAGGCTGGGTCTGAAGTGGAGATTAGGGAGCCTGGAATGGGAATTTGGGGATTAGAGTGCTATCGTTGGGTCCAGGCGGAAGAGGACGGAACTAGGGGGATCTGAGATTGGTTTGTCCGGAGGAGAGGGGAGAGTAATAAGGGCTGAATCGGAGGCGAGGATTAGGGGTGACTGAGGGGGGCCAAGAGCTAGATCTGGTAGGGGTTGGGGGGTTTCCTTTAAGAGGAAAGGTTGGGGGCATCCAGGGGGACTGAGGCAGCTATAGGGGATCAGAGTAGGTTTTGGGGGACTGAGTGGAGTATCCAAATAGGACTCTTAGGAGAGGATTGAGGGTTCCAAGATGGATTCGGGAGGCTGAGGGTCTGTAGCTGAGTCTATGAGGTGGTTCTGAGGCTCTTTAAGGGTTGGGTGAGGGTCTCCAGGGTTTGGAGGCAGGAGTCCATGGTCATACCATAGCCAGGGTAAGGTTTGAAGGTTCCATGTATCTAAGGGGTCCCAAGAGTGCCCCTGGAGTCTGACTTCTTTTGAAGTGGCCCAAGCAGAGTTACGGGAGTTCGTGGATAGGCCTAAGGGTGGCGACAGGATACGTCTTTCTGTAAGAGTTGCCCCCTCCACCGAGGAAGGGAAGGTGGGAAATTTCGTGTGGCTGGCTTTGTACCACTGTATCTCACGTGTCTGGGACCAAGGAAGGTTCCTGGAGCTGTTTCAGGAAGAAGATAAAATGGGGGTTTGGGGCTGGCTGCCAACCCTCACCTCTGAGAGTCAAGCCTTGCCCAGCCCCCGAAAGGCATGTGCCAGCTCCTGTTTCTGGTTATCTTCCTTCATACCTTGAGGTGTGGTTTGCTCTCGGGTAACTGACTTCATCCTTGCAGATTTGCAGTGCGTGCTCCCTTTCTCTCAACCCATTTGGACTCATTCTCGGAAAGTCTGATCTTATGGGTCTGGTTCTCCTCCAGGCAGGTGGGCCCAGGCTAATCCCAGCTCTTCCTGGCCCACCTACCACTCCTTTATGTCTCTGAAGTCTGAGCCTTCCCACGCCTACAGTGCTGAGCCTCTCACCCAGGAGCCCATGTGGGGGCTTTTGGCTTTCTTTCCGAAGAGGGATTGTTTAGCACCAAGCCAGCCCCCTTAAAAGAGAGCTTGTATGGAGGTTGCACATTCAAAATCCCTGGAAAACCCTCAACAGATCATTGTCCGGAGCTACAGAGAGGCCACTGTAGTAAGATGCTATCAGTCTTTCCGTTAATACACCCCTTGTATTCATGGGCTTTGTAACTTGGCACATAATAACGTTGCTCCAAGATACAGTTTACCCCGTTTATGGTCTCCATGTGGCACCTTCCATTTTGGAGAATAAGAAGTGACAAAATCCATCTTTTTTAGCTGAATGAGTTTCATGTCTCCAAAGAAAAAGTCTTTGCTTAGTTTCTCTGCTTTTCAGTTGCTGGGAGACCTTTTGTTGATTGTCAGCAGGGTTTTTCTGGTTTAATAATAAAATGATAGGTATATTTTTCTAATGTGTAACACTGCCTACAAGTTATTTTGGTATATGTGACTATTCTGTTGCAGTAAGAACTGAGTACTGTAGCTTTGTTGGTGGAACATTAATAGAAATAAACTGCCTTTAGTGGAGGGAAGATTGTGGAACGAATCAAGTTCATTCTGTTCACTTGGAGGCTGTTAGGGACAACCTCACCTGTTTCCTCTACCTCGGAACCTGAAGATTATTTTTTAAAGAGAAAGGTAAATTCGTCTGGCAGGAATTTTTTTTGTTTTTTGTTTTTTGTTTTTTTGAGTGAAAGTGACCATACCTGAATACCCAAGAGAAGTATTGAGGCCTGAGCGACTCCACTTGATAAGTCTGCATAGTTCACATTAAATTACTCAGCAGTAGTTTGCTTTTCTGGGTGTAGTCCTTTTAAAACAAGGAAACAACTTGAAAACCAAAATACCTTAGCTCACCTAGCGAGGATCACTGTCAATCCTGTTGTCCTGGTCCTGTGTGGTGCCTTTCTCGGAATGGGTGTAATGTGAACCGAAATTTTTGTTCATGGTAGTTTCACTCACCTGGTAATGCTATGCATTGGCTTATGTTGGGGGTGATTGTGAGACACAATAGAAGAAAATATTTTATGAACTGTCCACTGTTGACCAAATGGAACATTTGTGATGGCGTGTTAAAGAACATTCTGGCTTTGGAATCACACACTCCAGACTGGACTTGGCCGCTTCCCAGCTGTGTGATTGCAGGCAAGTCACTTCACCTGCCTGAGTATCTGTTGGAAAAGGATAATATGACAGTAATACCTATTTCATAAAGTTAATGTGAGGATCAGGTGAGATGATGCCTGTTAGTACTTAACACAGCCCATCAGTAGGGCTCAATAAAAAGTAATTGCAATAATTAATCACTTGTATTAATAGTTCTCTTTTTGAAAGATGACTGACAATCATTAATACCAGATCATCCTGAAAGTTACTAGGATCCCATTTCAAGAATGTTGAGTAAATTATGATTTGCAATTAGCCTAAAAAACATTTACCTTTTCCTTTTTTTTTTTTTTTTTGAGAAAGGAGCTTGCTCTGTTGCCCAGCTGGAGTGCAGTAGTACAATCTCGGCTCACTGCAACCTCGGCCTCCTGGGTTCAAGTGGTTCTCGTGCCTTAGCCTCCTGCGTAGCAGGGCTCACAGGTGTGCGCCATCACACCCAGCTAATTTTTGTATTTTTAGTAGAGATGGGGTTTCAGCATGTTGACCAGGCTGGTTTTGAACTCCTGACCTCAGGCGATCCGCCTGCCTCAGCCTCCCATAGTGCTAGAATTAAAGGCGTGAGCCACCGCACCCCGCTGCCACCAGCTAATTTTTTATTTTTGTTTTTTTGTGGAGATGGGGTCTTGCTATGTTGCCTCTTGAATTCCTGGCCCTAAACCATATTCCTGCCTTGATTTCCCAAAGTGCTGGGATTACAGGCGTGGGCCACCACGCCCAGCCAAACATTTATCTTTCTGTGGTCAAAATGATTATGTATTTGAGTAGGTATAGGGTGAAATGGTAAATATAACAGGCCTTTCACAGCATAGAATCTCTTAACCTGAACCGAAGGATTTCTTTTTTTTTTTTTTTTAATTGGCAGAAGGAAGTGTTTTAAATTGTAGAGTAAGGCTTCTTTAAGCCTGAGGGGATATTTTGTGGAGGCTGGAAAAAGTGGCTAGGTTTTGAAGGCATTCACTGTTAGGTTTAACTGCAGCTGTTCATTATGCTTCACTTACATTGTTTTAATTGTGGCGTGTGAGTTTCAGTGCAGTTTAAGTAGTGAACATGATTTCGGAGCTAGCTAAACAGTCCTCATTTTCTGGGCCTGTGTGTCAGTTTCTCTCTTCCTGTTCCTCCTGTTCATTATGCAATTCCCTAAATGTAGTATATCCTTCATGATCTTATGCTCTTGTCTGTGCTGTTGGCTAATGTTTCATATGCATGTATTTTATTTTTAAAGTTATTTTTACATGGCAGTGGAATGTGCCTTCCTCTGTCCACATTAACCCCATTGGACTTGCAGGGCACTCCCTTAAAAGGAACTGTGGCTTAGGGGATTAGGCAACTAAACCGGACCTCTTGAGTTACTTCTTCACTGTGCTTTCTGAGGAAATGCTGATTGGTTACTGCTAAAGATTCCACTAACGATTCAAATTGGAGATCTTTGTTCCCATGGCATGAAAATGCCCATGCCCGCATGCAAAAATGCTGAGGGTCTGAAAGACAGATTGTTTTGTGGAAAGTAAAGAGCTCTGGTCTGGAAGAAGCTGTTTCCCTAAGGCGTGTTCGGGTGTGATTTGTGTGTGGGGCTGAAAGCTACTGCATGAATCATAATGGCTCATTGAAATGTATTGACCTTGCTTTAAATCCAGGGACTGGCTCCCGAACATGCTCTGAATGCTGGTGAGACTGTTTTAGAAGCTAAGATTTGCACTCTTGAGTATAATATTACTGGAGTTTGTTTTTATCCGTGTTGTATAATCATTATGTACGCGTAAAGGCTTCAACTTTTACGTTTAAATCTTTTCCATGGACCTTTTACATGAGTAAAAAATTACTGTGCCTAGGAATATGTACGGAAATTCAGTTGTATGTCATTTTATCGTTAAGTGAGGCATCAAGATTTTATGGAAAGCACGGAACTGAGTTGTGTGACTTTAAGTGACTTAAACTCTGTGCTTCAGTTTCCTCAACTGTAAAGAAAGGATAATATGCCTATCTTTTAGGGTACTTGTAAGGCTAAATGTCACAACAGAAGTGGTACAGAGGATGCATTCAGTAGAGGCCAGCTCCCTTTTTTTTTTTTTATTATACTTTAGGTTTTAGGGTACATGTGCACAATGTGCAGGTTTGTTACATATGTATCCATGTGCCATGTTGATTTCCTGCACCCATTAACTCTCATTTAGCATTAGGTATATCTCCTAATGCTGTCCCTCCCCCCTCCCCCAACCCCACAACAGTCCCCAGAGTGTGATGTTCCCCTTCCTGTGTCCATGAGTTCTCATTGTTCAATTCCCACCTATGAGTGAGAACATGCGGTGTTTGGTTTTTTGTCCTTGCTATAGTTTACTGAGAATGATGTTTTCCAGTTTCATCCATGTCCCTACAAAGGATATGAACTCATCCTTTTTTATGGCTGCATAGTATTCCATGGTGTATATGTGCCACATTTTCTTAATCCATCTATCGTTGTTGGACATTTGGGTTGGTTCCAACTCTTTGCTATTGTGAATAGTGCCGCAATAAACATACGTGTGCATGTGTCTTTATGGCAGCATGATTTATAGTCCTTTGGGTATATACCCAGTAATGGGATGGCTGGGTCAAATGGTATTTCTAGTTCTAGATCCCTGAGGAATCGCCACACTGACTTCCACAATGGTTGAACTAGTTTACGGTCCCACCAACAGTGTGAAAGTGTTCCTATTTCTCCACATCCTCTCCAGCACCTGTTGTTAGCTCCCTTTTTTTAAGATGCAATTTTCAGAATATGTAGACTGGCTTAGGTGAAATTTGATCAATTTATTTAGTTGCTCTTCTGCGTTTACTGAAAGTGCAGTGGGGGTGGCATCGCACAGTGGTCGGAGTCAGAACTGGCTTTTGATACCAGTGGTTGACCTTTGACAAGTATTTAGTCTTTTTAATTGTTGTTACCTCACTGGAAATTAAGGAGAAAATAACAATAACCTTTTTCATAGCATTGTTGGGTAGATTAAATGAAATAAGATTCCTAATATGATACTTAGCACAGAGTGAACACTTGGTAGTTACTGTTAGCTAAAAGGCGTAGTTTCCTTGATGCCCAAATGGAAGATTCCATTTCAGTTCCACAGCTCTTGGACACTTCCCTGTGCAGGGTATTGTAAAGGATGGATACACAAGTAGGACATAATCCCTAGATTATAATTTGGGAATAAACTAAATACAGAAATGCCTACAATACAAGAGGGAATAGGGAGTTTGTTAGGGAAGATGAAGGGCTCTAGAGGTGGATGGTGGTGATGGTGGCATAATAATATGAATGTACTCAGTGCCACTGAACTGTCAACTGTTCTCTTAAAAATGGTTACGATGGAAAATTTTATGTATATTATATCACAGTTTTTTGAAAAAAAATAAGAAAAAGGCCAGGCTGGGTGCAGTGGCTCACACCTGTAATCTTAGCACTTTGGGAGGCCGAGGTGGGAAGATTACTTAAGCCCCGTAGTTTGAGACCAGTCTGTGCAATATAGCGAAACTCCATCTCTACAAAAAATAAAAAAATTAGCCGGACATAGTGGCACACACCTGTAGTCCCAGATATTCAGGAGGCTGAGGTGGGAGGATTGCCTGAGCCTGGGAGGTTGAGGCTGTGGTGAGCCATGATCATGTCACTGCACTTCAGCCTGGGTGACAGAGTGAGGCTGTCTCAAAAAAAAAAAAAAAGCCAGATGTGAATTCTAAATGACATTGAAGTTCAGATGAAAAAGCTCTCTGGCTATGTTAGGTTTCTGTTGCAAGAGACAGTTTTTTTTTGTTGTTTTTTAACTTACGTCCCCACAAAACAAAAGAGACAGACTTTGATAGGTAGGTAAACGTTAAGAAAATAAATTATTAAATAGAATAATATCTACCAGAGGGCACAGAGAATAAGGAACTTTGTGTACCTGCCACCCAGCCGAGGAAGTAAACACTGCCAACCGGCAGAACCCCCCACCTCGTGCTCTGCCCTCGGTGTGCTCTTCCCCATGCCCACTGTTGTGAATTATTTATTTCTCTAAGTAGGCTTTTGATGGACAAAAATGGGGGCTCAGGAGGAAGTGACACAGGCACAGAGGCAGGAAAGCAGGGATGGGTTGTCCGACGAGCGAGTTCTCGTCTACTTTGGCCAGATGGTATGTACTTGTGTGTAGAGAAATGACAAGAAATAGGGCTGGTGAGGGGGAGTGCCAGGGTGTGCGCCCCGTGGTGGTTAATTTAGGAGGAAACAAGGAGCTTCGTGACCATTTTGGAGCAGAGAAGCAGTCGGATGAAACTGCTCTTTATTTTTTTTTGAGACCAAGTTTTGCTCTTATCTCCCAGGCTGGAGTGCAATGGTGCAATCTCGGCTCACTGCAACCTCTGCCTCCCAGGTTCAAGCGATTCTCCTGCCTCAGCCTCCCAAGTAGCTGGGACTACAGGCACGCGCCACCATGCCCGGCTAATTTTGTATTTTTAGTAGAGATGGGGTTTCTCCATGTTGGTCGGGCTGGTCTAGAACTCCTGACCTCAGGTGATCCGCCTGCCTTGGCCTCCCAAAGTGCTGGGATTACAGGCGTGAGCCACCGAGCCCGGCCTGAAACTGCTCTTTAGGAAGGTTAATCTGGCAGCAGAGCGTGGGCTGGCTTGGCGTGGCAGGACCAGGTTGGCGGCGGAAGTGGAGGTTAGGAAGAAATTAGGATTTGAGCTAGGGCTCTGGGAGAGGTATTCGGACCAGCTGGCCAGACTCCCTTTCTCACGTCCCCTCTCCTGCTGACCTGAAGTGCTTTCCCTACCTCTGTCACAGGCACGTGGTCCCTTAGCTTCTTTGTATACCTCTCCTGTGGCACTTGACACATATTTTGTAAGTCACTTCCCTGTGTTCCCCACTGGCTTGGGGGCTGCATTTTGTCATGTTTGTCTTTTTGTCCTTGGCACCCAGCACAATGCCTGGCACCCAGGATGTGCCCGGTTAGTGCTGCTGAGTGAGTGGTGATAACCGGGGCTTCAAGTGGAAGTGAGTAGGAGATGGGGCTCTGGTGAGTGGGGAGGGGAGGGGCAGTGGGGGTGCAGGAGGGAGGGAGTCATTGAGGCTGGATTAGGCTGAGCATGAGGGATGGGCAGGGCTCTGTCCCGCAGGCAGTTGGAGTGTGGTTCTGGAGCTCAGGGGGAATGCTCTGCTTGGAGATAGAAATTCAAGCCACTCTCCTCCAAGTGCTTGTGGAAATCAAGGAGAATATAAAAGTTTGAAAGGCCACTAGGAGCTATTAGTGGGTTGGGAGAAGGAAAGAGGTGGCATCGAAGGGAGGGGAGAAACGAGAGAAACAAGTTGGATGACCTAACATCCTGTTAGAGACTGGCTGGAGGAGGAACCCAGAAGTAGACTGCACTGTTTGACCCTCACCGGTCAGTCGGTCGTATGCAGAGTGGTTGTGCTCTTGAGCTGAGGAATGCCAGCCTTGTTGCCTGTTTGGCTTTGATTACAGTATTTGTAGCAGAATGTTGCTATGGGGATTCATGCCAGGTACGCAGTGGGAGGTGATCTAGAAGACCGTGTGTCAGCCACTCGTAGGTAATCACTGGCGCTCAGAACATGCTGAGACAAGAGTTCTCGTTGGTTTATTTCCTTCCCCAGCTATGTGAGTTTTCAAATTTCATCATTGGAAATGATGTCTTACCCAATGATACAAAAGCAGAGGAAATGTCTTTGTAGAATTTCTTCCAAGGGCAGAATGAAAGTAGAGAGGTGACTTAGCTTAGCTTTGTTGTCTCTAGAGTACATTACAGTGTGTCAAGGGAAAGCTTTTCAAAGTATTTGTCATGGGATTGTGAGGAATGTAGTCCATTACTTTGTCAAAGAGTTTATGTGAAAAGTAGATATTTGAATAATTTGTTATAATTTCAAGCAACGTTACAGCTAATGTTTCTTTTAAATCAAACCTTTTATCTCCAAGGTTAACTAATGGCACCTCGAGGTTATATTTATATCTGCAGCCCAGTGTCTAGGATAGTAGAGGAACATAGTGCTAATTCATGTTTGTCATCAGAGCTGGGTGTGGTGGCTGACACCTGTAAATCCAGCTACTCCGAAGGCTGAGGTGGGAGATCTCTTGAGCCCCATGAGTTTGAGACCAGCCTGGGCGACATAGTGAGACCCTGTCTAAAAAAAAAAAAAAAAAAAAGTGGGCTAACATGTTTGCCATCAGACAGCAGTTTTCATTAATGTGAACATGACTGAGGTCAAGTGTATTCATGGGTCAAGTGTATTCATGTACCCAGCCTTTGCAGAGCACCTGTGGTGTGCCACTTGGGGGATGTGAAACCAGTAAACCACATAGTTTTCATCATTTAGGATCATGCAGGTGTACAGGGTACACGTGAAACAGTAGTGAGGCCCACATGCTGGTGGGGGGAGATCCAGTAAGCCTTTGGAAGGTGGGGGGTCAGCAGGGAGTGTTTCCTGGAGAAGATGAATGACTCATAAGTTGTGATTCAGAGAATGAGTTAAGAGTTAGCCAGGTAATGAGGGAGAAGGGCTCCCAGGCATATGGGAGGAACAAAGGCACTTAGGGAAGAAGCCGGGACAGAGTGTGTGTGCGCACAGGAATATTATAAGTATTGCTGGAGGGACCAGGGCAGAGTGTAGTGGGGGCTGAGGCCCAAAAGGCAGTCAGGAACCAGATGGCCTCATATGCCCTGTTAAGGAGCTTGGGCTTGATCCTCTAGGCAGGGAGCCGTTGGAGGATTTAAGCCAGGGAGTGCTGTGGTTGGTCACACTCGCCATTTATGTAGATGATTTTGGCAGCCAGGGGAAGGATGGATTTGAGGGGGATGAGATTAGAAAGCTGGGATATGAGTTAGGAGGCTGAAAGATGGTTGATAAAAATGATCTTTGGGCAGCCGAGATAACTGACTTCAAGGACATACTGGACTCGTAGCAGAGCCTGTTGAGTCTTGCTTTGCACACAGTTCAAATAATAATTCACTTAGTCATATGGTTTATCTGCCAGTGGCAAATGTTAAGACTGTGGGGAAAAACTAGAAGAACCAATAACATCATCAAGAAGTAAGTGACAGAGGAGGCAAAAGTCATAAAAGCTGTACAAAAATTGGAAATTGACCGTTGAAGCATCATGGTTAAGACAGGATTTGGGTTGCTAGGAAACTTTGGGGCAAGTATTTAACCTTCCTATGTGTCAGTTTCCTCCTCTTTAAAATGGGAGTTAGTAATACCATCCTTATTGAGTTATTCTGAGGATTAAATAAGATGATGTGTATAAACTGTTTTACACCATGCCTGGCAAGAAAAAGAACCCAGTAAGTGGAAGCTGTTACTGTGAATACATTTTGTGGCCGTTTGATTAGGGTAGTGTTTTCCTTAGATCTCTAATATTGTGGATGTTAATTGTATTATAATTACATTAAAAAGAGTTCCATGGTAAATAAATTTGGGAATTAAAGAGAGATTTTTTGTTTTTTTGAGACAGGGTCTCACTCTGTCGCCCAGGCTAGAGCGTGGTGGCATGACCATAGTTCACTGCAGCCTCCATCTAACAAGCCTCCTGAGTAGCTGGGATTACAGGCGCTTGCCACTACACCTGGCTGACTTTTTTGATTTCTAGCGTAGATGAGGTCTTGCTATGGTTGCGTAGGCTGGTCTCAAACTCCTGAGCTCAGGCAATCCTTCTGTCTTGGCCTCTCAAGTGTTGGGATTGTAGGCGTGAGCCACCACACCGGCCAAGAGAGGTTTTGTTTCTTCTGCTAGAGTGTGTGGTGAAGCTCCAGAGGGGCAACCTACACAGTATTTCCCATTCACACTTGATTGCAGCGCTCTTAGAAAAGCTCACAGGACTGGGTCCTTGGGGGCACACTTTGGCAAATGCTTATTTAGGGGAGAAACATACCCGTCTGCTTCCATAGCCCAAGGGTATTGCTCTATCAGAGACAGCACCAGTTACTTGATATTCATAACGACAATTCGAGATCATCAAAGAAAGCTACCTTAGTTTCATGTACTCTGTTTAAAAAGGCAGGGAAGTATAATAGTATGTTTTATTTCTGATCCCAACTAATCAAACTTTTAAAAATAATGTTTTACATGTTTATGATAGAAAATTTGGAAAACACAGCCATAAAGAAGAAAAGTGTAATCACATCATATCACTACCCAGAAATAAACACTGTTAACAAAGCATTTAAGTTTTTTTCCTTTGTTGTTCCCTTTTGGGATGATTTTTTAGAGTTTTTGTAGAGTTTTTGTTTGATTTTAACCTAAAGTTATACTCTGGGTATTTTCTTATTTTTTAAATCAGAATATTCTTACATGACATGATTTTTAACAGCTACGTGATCTTTCATGTGGACATGTCATTTATATAACCATTCCTTTATTGGATATTTAGGCACTTTTTTGCTGTCATAAATTATAATGCAATTAACATCTTTGAAATCTGTTTAAAAATCCATTAAAGTGATCAACATTTAACTTGTTTTTTTTTAGTAAGTCTTAAGTGTCTAGGCAGTTTTTAGGTAAAATATCTGATCCCCTACATGAAATATGATTATATAGTTTTTTAATTATGAAATTTCAGTGGAGTAATCTCAACAGATTCTCTTTTGGCTAATCCCTTTCCCTACCCACAGACTGAAAAAAAAATTCCATTATTAGAATAGCATTTTCTCATTTAAATGGAATAGAAGATGAGTAATTGGAGTCATGTGAGAGTTAAATTTTATTTGTTGAACCAAATTCTGGGTCAGGTGTTGGAAAGTTCATGTCATGATGTATTTTAAATGTAAAAACAAAATTGTCAAAAGATACAGTCTTTTTTTTTTTTTTTTTTTTTTGAGACGGAGTCTTGCTCTGTTGCCCAGGCTGGAGTGCAGTGGCGCAGTCTCGGCTCATTGCAAGCTCCGCCTCCCAGGTTCACGCCATTCTCCTGCCTCAGCCTCCCAAGTAGCTGGGACTACAAGGCACCCGCCACCACGCCCAGCTAATTTTTTGTATTTTTAGTAGAGACAGAGTTTCACCATGTTAGCCAGGATGGTCTCAATCTCCTGACCTCGTGATCCGCCTGCCTCGGCCTCCCTAAGTGCTGGGATTACAGGCGTGAGCCACCGCGCCTGGCTGACAAAAGATACAGTCTTAATAAACATAAATCCAGGGTCCACCTGGGTAGGCACTTTCTTATTTGCACCTGTGTAAAGACTAGTCTGAAGAATTCTTAGGCATGAATTTCCAGAAATTGTGGTAAAAAGGAAATAGAGATGAGGGGGAAAAAACAAACACACCAACCCGAAGCTCTTCCTAAATAAATGAATGCTTTGGTTGTTGGTCCTGGCCAGAAACTATTAATAAGAAAATCAGAATTTAAGAATTCTTCTGTAAGCTGCTTTTTTTTGGAGATGGGAGGGGAGTAGAGGCTATTAACTGACACCCCTCATGGTCATGTGGTCATGACTAGGTATCTGGACATTTCTGCTCCCACACTGGAATCTCATACTTACACAGGATCAAATGTGTTCACTCCCAGATCTGTTCATTCTGGTTTTATTATAGTAGTTCTGTGATTTCATTAAATCCTGGGGCAACTGATGAACCATGAGTGCAAAGAGAAAGTTATTTCTACAAAAACTGTCAACTGAGTGCTTTGGAAAGTGTTGATATAAATTGATTCTCTCGAAAGAAAACTTGGTGGTGAATTAGGTTGGGACTAGATCGGGGGAAAGTGGAAGAAGTCCCAAAGGATTCTGCCCTCTGATTGCTTATCCAGTGTCCAGTTCTCACCCCACATGAAAAGACGTGGTCTATTTGAAAAAGAACTTTTGGAACTTGAACTAGTGGACCCCCTTCTCTTAAGAAAAGACCTTTACCTTAAATGGAACATTGACAACAGATCTTTAAAATGTTTAGTGTGTGCTTTAACCAAACTGCTCAGTTACAGGGACCTAACTGGTTCTGATGATGTGGAGTGGAGGGCTCAGCTGTGCATTTCGTGGCCTTTACTGCTGAGATTCTAATTCGGAAGGCCTAGGATAGGGCCAGAGGACAAAGGCAGTTAACTTTGTGATCCATGTGGGTGTCCCATGTTGTCTTCTGATCCTTACTCCTGCCCTCCTCCATCCAAGGTCTCCAGTTATTCTAAAGCTAGTTAGGACATTTTATAACATGTGCCAGTTATCAGAACCATTGACACCTGTTACTATATTTCTTTATTACTGACACCATTATCCACATAATAAGTCCAAAAAGATGGGAGAGCTTGTTTTTCCTCTGAGTATTGGAAAATACGTCTTCTGGCCAGGTGCGGTGGCTCACGCCTGTAATCCCCAGCACTTTGGGAGGCCAAGGTGGGCGGATCACGAGGTCAAGAGATCGAGACCATCCTGGCCAACATGGTGAAACCCCATCTCTACTAAAAATACAAAAATTAGCTGGATGTGGTGGCACACGCCTGTAGTCTCAGCTACTTGGGAGGCTGAGGCTGGTTGAACCTGGGAGGCGGAGGTTGCAGTGAGCTGAGATGGTGCCACTGCACCAGCCTGGTGACAGAGTAAGACTCTGTCTCAAAAAAAAAAAAAAAAAAAAATGTCTTCTAGGAAAAACCAAACCCACCCCTGGTAAGTTGTGCCTGCCAGCCCTAGAAACTGTCAAGTGTGTCACTTCCCATCTTACCTAGGAATAGTCCATTTATTTTCGAGCCTAGCTTTTTGTGTTTCTGTTGTTAGCTGCACTCACACATACCAATTTTTAGATTCACATCAGCTACATATGGAGGGGATCGTTTGAGTCTAGATCCCACTGTCTGTTCCTTTTCAAGGGAAGCAAGTTTTCTCTCAAGAAGGATTTTGATGTCTCCGATAAAAATAGCTATCTTTATTAATCTAATAGTTGGAAGTTAGAGGTTCTGTGTGTGGAGTGGGTTGTTTGTGGAACATTCGATAAGCAGCTGTTAAGTTTCCTTCCTGAGTGGGCTGTAGCCTTGGAGATGGTTTCACACAGCCCCCAGGATTGTCGTATTTTAGGACTGTTTCATAATGTTCTCCGATTCTTTAAGTATATTTCTGTATTTGCAGATCTTTTAATTTTGTCAACATGTTAAATAGTCCAACTCCGCAACTGTTAAGTTTTTTTCAGTAAAACTGAAGATTTGAATTAAGCCACATTAATGTGTTTACAGCACATCTGTGGGACATCGTAGGTTTGGATTACAGGCTTCACTTGAAGACCTGAATTCAGGTGGAGACTGGTGAAATTATTTTGTCATTGGGAATATCTTTTTACTAAATGAAGGTGAATTTGGGCTTTTAAATAACCTAGCCTTTAATGTAAAGCTCAAACTCAAATTGCATGTTACCTTGGTGAAATTTACCTTGAAATTAGTTGGTGCGATAAATCAAGTATCGTAAAATAAAAAGAGATTCAGTTAACCTAGCTGAATTACGGCAGCCTTTCTTTATCAAATCTAACCCATAAGCCTGCTGCATTTAAGGTCTTAATGCAATTTGAGAATATTTCTAGTAGTAGAATAGTACAAAAGCTAAGATTTATTTTATTCCTTTTCTTTGTGTTATAGATAACTTTGAATTTAATTTAATCTGGAGAGGAAAAGATCAAAATCAAATTTCCCACCAAAAGGAACTAGTATTCCTTTGAGAAGGGCCAGCTCAGCTTGGGGGCAGCAAATGTACAGGATGGGTCTTAGACGTATTTTACTGGAGAGCAGGGCAGCAGTGGTGTCCCAGAACAGCCTTTTATTGGAGATAAAAATTTCATTACTTCATAATGATACTCTCAAAAAGCTTATTGGTCATTTTTGGAGTTTGCTCAGGTATGAACTCAGTCTTCCAAAAGTTGGTTTAAAAAGAAAAAAAAAAAAAGAACCAAGCATTTATCCAGCTTTTCCTATATAAACTGTATTTCACATAGTCAAATAGATGAGGCAAAAAGCTTTTTATAGAAGAAATTGAGCCAACACATGCAGAGGATGATATTAAAGGATTATTGTTAATTTTGCTAAATGTGATTATGGCATTGTAGCTAGGGTTAAAAAGTTCTTACCTGTTAGAAATATAAAATTTTTAAGCGTGAATGATGATGATGCTCGAAGTTTGCTTTAAACTACTTTAAAAAAGCGGGAGTATAGATGAAGTAAGATTGGCAAATGTTGCTAATTGTCGAACCTAGGAGACGGTTATACATAGTTTCATCATACTCATCTCTCTACCTTTACTTTTTGAAAGATCTTCGATAAAAGGTTTTTTAAAAAAGATATAAATAGGAATGAACCTTAGATGATTGTTGTTATAACGTGAAAATAGAGAAATAGTAAACTAGTAAATTTCCATTTGATCCTCTTCTGGAGTGTAGTGGTGTGATTACAGCTCACTGCGGTCTTGCCTTCCCTGGCTCAAGCAATCCTCCTTCCTCAGCCTCCCCAGTATTTGGGACCACAGGTGCGTGCTGTCACGCCTGGCTCATTTTTTATTTTTTGTAGAGATGGGGTCTTACTTTATTGCCCAGGCTGTTCTCCAGCCAACTCCTGGGCTTAAACAACCCGCCTGCCTGGGCCTCCCAGAGTGCTGGGTTTACAGCCATAAGCCACCATACCTGGCATAATTTATTTTTAGAGATAGGGTCTCACTATGTTGCCTAGACTGGCCTTGAACTCCTAGGCTCAAGTGATCCTCCTGCTTCAGCCTCTCAAGTAACTGGGGCTACAGGCGTGAGCCACTGCACAGTAGTAAGATCGCAGCTCTGGAGGGAGTTACTAGCAGTTGTAACTTTGACAGCTCATTTAACCTTCCTAAGATTGTATTTCCTGTCTCTTGAGGAAAATGAGGACAAATTTGTCTCACTGTCACAGAGGATAGAATGGAGACAGTGGAACTAAGAGAAGGTGGCACATGCTAGCCATGCTCAACAAATGTCAGCAAATTTTGTTGAAATGTGGAAGATGCTGACAAGAGCAAAGTTTTCAGATCAGCACCAGTAACTTGTCTTACTTAAACCGTTAAAATCACATCTGTTTTGATTTTTCCCCTTTTTCTCTTTTGAGCCTTTTATTGGAAGAGCAGATGCAGTCTGTGTGGGTATGCACTGCTGCAGTACGAAGTGAATGGCACCCCCTGGAGTTGGGCAGTGCGCAATGCTCAATGCCTTACGTGGGAGGATGGGCTTGACTGAGACTCTGAGCCAGATTCCCAGTGATGATGGTGTCTCCCCCGAGCCTGGCACACAGCGGTGCTTCCCAAGTATTTCTTGTATGAATGAACGAACAGGTGAACGGGCCAACCACTGTGCTGGAGCATGTCGTTGTGGCCCTGATGAGCTGTAGATATGGAAGCTTGGGATTGGGATTAGGGTTTTTCTATGTGTGTGTGTGTGTGTGTCATTTTTTTTTTTTTTCCTTTCTGTGGAGATCGGTGCCTCACTTCGTTGCCTAGGCTGGTCTTGATCTCCTGGGCTCAAGCAATCCTTCTGCCTCTACCTTCCTTACTGCTAGAATGACAGGTGTGAGCTACTGCACCCGTGTGTAAATTACACATGTGTAAATACAGTGGCTTCAAGGCTCTCATGACAGTAATGTTACTCTAACATTCTGATATGCTTTCTTAGTGTGAGAGGGCTGAATTTCAGTGAAGAGAAGCGTCGCACAAAGCCAGCTGTGTCTGCGTCTCCGTGTGTGTTGTGTGTCTCATGTTTCACCACAGTTAATGGGTAGCTTTGCTTTCCAGCCATCAGTGTCATCATCTTCATTTTTCCCCTTTCCATTTCACTGCCAGACTGTTATCACTGCTGGAGTAAAAGCTAGGAATGCAAGTAGTTTCCCAGTTTATAGCTGGTTGTATCAACCCATGACGTTACTGTTTACGAATTTGAACATTCAAAAAGGCTAATCTTCAAAAAAGCTTAGCAGGATTTTCACAATGACTGACACATAGTGGCCTGAGGCCCCAACTATGAAGATTCTTATGGTTGAAATTGAGCAAGTTTTTTTTGTAGTACATTGGCACGATCTCGGTTCACTGTAGCCTCTGCCTCCTGGGTTCAAGTGATTCTCCTGCCTGCCTCAGCCTCCCAAGTAGCTGAGGCTACAGGTGCACACCACCATGCCTGGCTAATTTTTGTAGTTTTAGCAGAAACGGGGTTTCACCATGTTGGCCAGGCTGGTCTCCAATGCCTGACCTCAAGTGATCCGCCCGCCTTGGTCTCTCAAAGTGCTGGGATTATAGGTGTTGAGCCACCGCGCCCAGCCAAGCAAGTATTTAGCTATGTGCCTGTGTTAGCCTGGGTACTATGCTAGGTTCTGGGCACAGGGGAATGATTAAGACACGGTTCTGCTCTTAAGGGGCTTTATGGTCACCATTAAAAGAGTGGATGTGAGCTCACGTGTCATTTTGTGTCATGGGGTAAACTGTTCTGTTTCAACCAGGCTTCTGGCAAGACATGGCACAGTCAGCATGAGGGATTGGCGAGGAGTTGAATAAAGGGATTCCCCACAAGGAGAGGGCAGCGTGGAGACCTCCCAAAGCCTGATGCAGGATTAGCAACAGCCATGCACTTCTCACTTCAGGCCTAAGGGAGGGGCAGGGGAGAGGGCTGCCTTGGAGGAAGGGAGGGTGGGAGGACCTGGCCCAGCTGCAGCCCCTCCTCAGCGAAGCAACCCGGGGAACACTCCCCATCCCCACTGTCCCTTTTCATCTTCCTCCTACCCTTGATCCTCATTGCTGAATCCAACCAGAACCTGAGGGTGAGTGTCCCGGTGAAGGGTTGGTATAGTTCAGCCAGGTGGCTGCTGGGGCACAGAGCAGGATAGACAGTGGTTTTCAAGAATAGGTGGAAGATTCCAGCACTGTACTAGTCCTGTGGCTGCTGTAACATGACCACAAACTGGGCAGCTTGCAACAACAGAAACTTAATTCTGTCACAGCTCTGGAGGCCAGAAGTCTGAAATCAGGGTACCCTGTTCCCTCTGGAGGCTCTAGGGGAGGACTCTTCTTTGCCACTTCCAGCTTCTCACGTGTGCTGGTGTCCTGGGCTTGTGACCACATCATGCTGCCCCCATCTTCACATGGCTTTCTCGTCTGCCTCTGTCTTCTCCATGTGTCTCTTAAAAGGGCTCTTGTCGGCTGGGCAGGGTGGCTCACGCCTGTAATTCCAACACTTTGGGAGGCCAAGGCGGGCAGATCACTTGAGGCCAGGAGTTCGAGACCAGCCTGGCCAACATGGTGAAACCCCATCTCTACTGAAAACACAAAAATTAGCTGGGCATGGTGGCGTGCACATGTAATCCCAGCTACTCGGGAGGCTGAGGCAGGAGAATTGCTTGAACCTGGGAGGCGGAGGTTGCAGTGAGCCAAGATTGCCCCACTGTACTCCAACCTGGGTGACAGAGCAAGACTGCCTCAAAAAAAAAAAAAAAAGTCTTGTCATTGGATTAGGGCCACTTAGATGATTAAAAATGATTGCCTCATTTCCAGATACTTCATTACATTTGCAAAGACCTTTTTTCCAATAAATATAGGTTCCAGAGATTAGGGTATAGACACATCTTTATGGGGGAGGGGGACACACCAGCATACCACAAGCATCCTGTCACTCCCAGGAGACTTACAACACTTTCGTGACACAGCAGTGGAGTGGACAGGTTTTTTGTTTTGTTTTGTTTTTTGGGTTTTTTTTTTTTTTTGAGACAGAGTCTCCCTCTGTCACCAGGCTGGAATGCAGTGGCACAATCTTGGCACACTGCAACCTCCGCCTCCTGGGTTCAAGCGATTCTCTTGCCTCAGCCTCCTGAGTAGCTGGGACTACAGGCGGGCACCACCCTGCCTGGCTAATTTTTGTATTTTTAGTAGAGATGGGGCTTCACCATGTTGGCCAGGATGGTCTTGATCTCTTGACCTCGTGACCCACTCGCCTCGGCCTCCCAAAGTGCTGGGATTACAGGTGTGAGCCACCGCGCCCAGTCTAGCAGTGGACAGATTTTATGATTCTGTTTGTCATATTTAGTAGCTGCACTCTCCTAAGGACAGGAACCTCACGTTCCTGTTCACTTTTCTGTCTCCATTGCCTGTACTTCCCAGAGCCAGCCCGTGATGATGCCTGAAAAAAAATTTTTTGATGTATGAATAGATGAACAAACAAGCACAGAAGAATACAGTGTGAATACAGTGAAGCCAGAGGTGTACTCTGTGAATACATGAGACACCCTTGTGTGGAATGGTTTCAGTAGATGGATTGTACGAAGTGTGAATTGTATCTCAATCAAGCGGGGCCTCAGGGAATGCCCACCACTAAGGGTCTAGCTCTGTGTGGCGTTGGTGGGGCTGGGGGGAAGTTTAGAAAAGGCTCTGCCATTGCTAAGACCTTGGTTAGGGTAGAGTTTGCAGCAGAGATTTGGATAGGAGGGCGTTCTAGGCTGAATAGCCAGTGTGAACACAGTCTTGGCGGGAAGAGCATTTTATATTCCTGGACCTAATGCTTGTTTAACAAGATGCTTGCTTGTGGCTGGGCGCAGTGGCTCAAGCCTGTAATCCCAGCACTTTGGGAGGCTGAGGTGAGAGGATCGCTTGACCTCAGGAGGTCAAAGTTGCAGTGAGCCATGATTGCACCACTGCATTTCAGTCTGGGTGATAGAACAAGACCCTGTCTCAAAAAATAAAAAATTACAGTAAAGATTGCTTGTTAAATAAAATGTGATTTATTTACTTTGCATAAATACTATGCCTTCTGAGAATGCTGTAGGTGCGGGCATACTTTGTTTTTATCCTAACACAGCCCAAATTCCAAGTACACACTGGATTTTGAGCATTTAAAGGACTTCCGATGCTATTAAGGATTCCCATTTGTTCGTTTAAGTTTGCTAGCCGAATTCAGTCATGTCACTTACTTAGTTGTTGTAAGTATTATATTACAGTATGAAGGGGGAAAAAAGAACTGCTATGAGTATCTTTCCATGAAGAAGATTTAGCTTGGAAATGTGGGCAGATTTGTCTGCCTTTGTGTTTAGGAAGGCACAATTATAATTACAGATGGAGGAGCTAGACACTGGCCAGCTGGAATCAGAATTTCACATTGTAGAAGTGTCTGGTCTGGAAAGCATCCACGGGAAACCTACACCCTTGACCCAGCATTGGCCACAGAGCTGCAGGCGGTCTCCCGCCCCTGCCTCTGCCCCTGTGTGCCTCTCCTTTGTAGCAGCCATGGCATATGCAGAGGGGACTGTAGATCTCTTTTCTTTCTTGCTGACTTAATTTTCTACTACACTCCCCCAACCCAAATAAAGAAATAATGACATGTGCATTTGAGATAGTGTGTGGTGTTTTTTTTGTTTTTTTTTTTTCTCTTTCTGAGATGGAGTCTTACTCTGTTGCCCAGGCTGAAGTGCAGTGGTGCGATCTCAGCTCACTGCAGCCTCTGCCTCCCAGGTTCAAGCAACTCTCGTGCCTCAGCCTCCCCAGTAGCTGGGATTATAGGCACCCACCACCACAGCTGGCTAATTTTTTTGTATTTTTAGTAGAGATGGCTACTGGTCATTTTGGCTAGGCCGGTCTCAAACTCCTGACCTCAAGTGATCCACCCGCCTTGGCCTCCCAAAGTGCTGGGATTACAGGTATGAGCCACCGTGCCCAGCCAGACTGTGTTCTGGGAGAGTTACATATATTAATGTAAGCATCCCAGGAGATAAAAAGAGACCTCCACATTTCTGCCTGAATAAGTATATATAAGAAACTTTTTTAACTTAAAACCCTTTTTCTACAAAGTTATGCATGCTTGCTCTAATGAATCAAACACTGTGATAGTTAAAAGTAGAAAGTGGGAAGTAAAAAAATCACACCACTCGGGCTGCTGCTGTTACCCTGGGGTGAGCATGCTTCCGGAGAGTTCTCTGTGCTTATGCACGGATGGATGGGCAGAAATAAGTTTAGACAAGCCAGGTCCTACTACACATGCTGTAATCAGGCATCTCATTTTTCTTCACTTATGAGAAGTAGTGGAAACTGAAGTGAAACTGAGTAAATTTATAAGAATGTTTCTTTACCACAGAGAGATTATTTCCTGAAAAGACTTTTCTATGGTTAACAAAAAGGATCATGAGAATGATCAAGAGGTTGGCGTCACTGTTTTCAATTTCAGGTGCCTACCATGAAACAAAGACAGTGGCAACTTAAGATTTTTTTTTTTTAGTTTGATGGTTCCTAAAATACCTCTCTAAGCATTCTCAGATTTACTGTACAGATTTGGTCACAGACACTGAGGCTGGAATCAGTCCGAGAGGGGTAGAGAGCCGGGTGTATGTGGCCGGAGTGGCAGCCATCTGGGCCTTGCTGAGTGGTGTGTGCTGTGCCCGTGGAGGCCTCCCGGGCCTGTCCTGGCCAGTTTGCCTTTGCTTTGCAAATGAACAAAGCTGTCGTTTCTCCTCCCCCTTTTTTTTTTTTCCAACTGTAACAATGAAAAGATTGAGGAAAGAGTTTCTGCATCGATTGTAGCATCCAAGGTGTGTTCTGGGGCAGGTTTTGAGTGTTAAAAAGTTTTATCCAATGCTTAAGAAAAGACATCCACCTTCAGCACATGCATCCTGGCCATTGTCCCCACTGCCATTATCCTGCAGGGTGCTGTGGGTATGCTCTGGGTGGCCACTTAGAATTTACTGTATTTGTCTGGGTGTGGTGGCTCATGCTAGTAATCCTAGAACTTTGGGAGGCCGAGGCAGGGAGATTACTCAAGGTCAGGAGTTCAAGACCAGCCTGGCCAATGTGGCAAAACCTCGTCTCTACTAAAAATACAAAAAAAAAAAAAAAAAAAATTAGGTATGGTACACACCTGTAATCCCAGCTACTCGAGAGGCTGAGGCACGGGAATCGCTTGAACCTGGCAGGCGGAGGCTGCAGTGAGCTGAGATGACGCCACTGCATTCCAGTCTGGGTGACAGAGCGAGACTCTGTCTCAATTTTTTAAAAAATTTATCGTATTTATATAAAAACATCTGAATACCCAAAGGATATTAAAAAAAATCACTGCCAGTTTAACAGTCCTCAGTTGGAGGTTTGTTTGTTTGTTTTTGAGACGGAGTTTCACTCTTGTTGCCCAGGCTGGAGTGCAATGGCACGATCTTGGCTCACCGCAACCTCTGCCTCCCAAGTTCAAGTGATTCTCCTGCCTCAGCCTCCGAGTAGCTGGGATTACAGGCATGTGCCACCATGCCCGGCTAATTTTGTATTTTTCGTAGAGAAGGGGGTCTCTCTCCATGTTGGTCAGTCTGGTCTTAAACTCCTAACCTCAGGTGATCCGCCTGCCTCAGCCTCCCAAAGTGCTGGGATTACAGGTGTGAGCCACTGCACTCGGCCTCAGTTGGAGTTTTATTTGGCCTCTTTTGATGCCTGGTGGCTTGTGTGTGTCCTATACAAAACAAATTGCCTTTTTTCCCCAGATCCCAGAAATGTGGACACGTGAGTTGTCTTTTTATTATAGTCCACGCTTTCCTTGTGTTCTTCTCCTCTAGGACTTTCTAATATGTAGGACAAGTGATTTTGACTTGACTTAAACCCTACGGAAATAAGATTTTCTTTGTAGATGCATTTTTATGGTGAAACTGAAGCAAAAGTTTTCAGCTTAGCGGTATGTATCAACAGGGAGCTTTGAAGACAGTATCCATGCCTGGGCCCCCTCCTGAAGAGCTTGACAGGTAGGGGTTGGTCGGGACATTGAGATTTTTAACAGCAGCCTCCCTACTCCCCAGTAAACAGGGATCGTAAGGCACAGCCGAGGCAGACTGCTGTGGGGTAGTCTAGGCCGCCTGCTGGAATGTCGGTCGGTGCTGCATCGAGTGCTAGTGCTGTCTTTCAAGTGGTTGCGTGGGAGACCTGCACTTGCTGTGTGCTACCTTGACTGAGGACTTTTGAGGAAATTCTGTTTGACAATTACTTTGAGGTCCAGCGTGACACCCTCCCTCAGACTCAGTCTCTAGTGACTTTCTGATGGGAGCGCCTCTGCTTCATCAAGGATTGGAGGCACTTAGCGCTCAACAAACTTAGCTCGCTTTTTTTCCTCCACAGTTTGTTACCTCCCTTATTTGCCAGGCTTGGCTTTGAGTGAATTTTGGCTTTTTGGGGGTTGAGGGGGGCTCTCTGATTCATTCAGCAGATCTTCACTGAGTGGCAGATGTGTGCAAAGTGCTTGGGATGCCAAAGACAAGTGTGTCGTCTGTATTTAGTGTTGGGACAGACAGTGATGGAGACAACAGATTTAATCTTCACTGATGACAGTGACGATGCCACGAAAGACGTGGGCGCTGCTGGTGTAGGCAGGATGATTAGGGACCTCCTTTCTCAGAACTGACCGGGAAGGGATGGTGGGGACCAGGCCATTTGGGGCCTCACAGATCAGGGTTGATGAGTTTGGCTCCATTTATGCTGACTCAGTTTATTTGAGGGTGGGAGCACTCCTGTTTCTCAGAATTCCCTGTGCCTAACCCCAGGCGTGGCAGATAATACTCGCTCAGTAAATGTTTATTGAACAAATAATTGATTGAGAATGATGGAACACACAGAACTGTGGGGCTGGGAGCAGGAGCGCGAGGCTTGTCTCTGAATGCAGCCTGGACGGCGTGCCCTTCTCCTCATCCGCCAGGTGAGACCAGCAGGAGAAAGCCATCTCAGCAGTGGTTGGTGGTGGTATTTATGGTTAAATTTTATTTTGAGATGCTCATAGTTTCACATGCAGTCGTAAGAATACAGAGAGATCCTGTGTCCCCTTCTCCCAGCCGCCCCCTGGGTAACATCTGGTGAAATTCAACACACTCTCAGCACCAGGATCGGGGCACTGATACTGCCAGGACACAGAACATCAGGACGGCTCCGTCCCTGGGCAAATCCGTCATGTTGGCCTTTTATAGTCCCACACACGCCGCTAATCTGTTCTCTATTTTTGTGATTTTGTATTTCTTTTTTTTTTTTTTTTTTTTTTTTTTGAGACAGAGTCTTTCTCTGTCCCCCAGGCTGGAGTGCAGTGGCGCGATCTCGGCTCACCGCAAGCTCCGCCTCCCGGGTTCACGCCATTCTTTGCCTCAGCCTCCCGAGTAGCTGCGACTACAGGCACCCGCCAACATGCCCGGCTAATTTTTTGTATTTTTAGTAGAGATGGGGTTTCACCGTGTTAGCCAGGATGGTCTCGATCTCCTGACCTCGTGATCCGCCCGCCTCGGCCTCCCAAAGTGCTGGGATTACAGGCTTGAGCCACCGCGCCCGGCCGTGATTTTGTATTTCAAGGGTGTTGTTGTGCATGGGGTCGTGGAGTGAGTGGCCCTTTGGGGTTGGCTGTTTTCACTCAGTGTGATTCCCTAGAGCCTTCTCAGTCCTGCCAGGCAAGTTTCTTCCTTTTGCTGCTGAGTGGTATTTTGCGGCCTGGCTGTCCTGCAGCTTGTTTAACCATTCACCTGTTAAAAGACACCTGGGCTGCATCTAGATTTTAGTTGTTACAAATAAATGTTGCCCTCAACAGTCCTGGGCAGGTTTTTGTTGAATGTAACTTTTCATTTCTCTGATATAAATGCCCAAGAGTACAATTTCTGGGTCATAGGGTAGTTACATATTCAGCTTTATTAAAAAGTGCCTGTTTTCCAGAGTGGCCATACAGTGGTTTTTGTTTGTTCTTTTAAATGGCTTAACAATGGAAGGAAAGCCACTTCTGCAGGGCCTGGCATAGAAAGCCCATGGAGAGCTACCCTGTGGGTGGGGAAGGGGGTGATGGGAGCCCCACTGCTCACCAGAAACCCGAGTGAAACTGCGTCTTTCCAGTCCCAAGATTCTTCTTTTTTGCTAAAGGCATCAGAAGAGATGAAAGCATTTCTACCACCCACATTTCGGGGACACTCCTAGCTTTTACTTTAGAGTTGGGAGAGAGGTTTGGTTTTCATTGTCATTTAAATCCTGTCGGGTTTTCAGCAGAGCCTGATCTTTAGGGCCCTGGGTACAGCTGTTGGTCTGGAGATGCAGATCACTCTCTGCTGAAAAGAGCCCTCCTGCTGGGGTTAGGGATCTCCTGATTGAGGCATGGATCCAAGGGCTTCTTTCTTTGTTCTCTGATTCCCTGAGCCTCTTCCTTGTGTGTGTGGTGTGTGTGCACTTGTGTGAGCGCACCAGGAACTATGACAGCAATCAACGGGTATGACTGGGGGTGGGGAGCAGAGGCAGCATGGCCAGGAATCTATACTCGAGCTACCAAGAGGAAGGAAGTCGCAGCAAAAATAGCCTGGGTGGGGTGATAGAAAATATTAAAGGGAAAACGAGATGACTGGGATGGGGTTGAAAAGCTGCTTAAAGAGAAACAGGGACACACACTGGGTAAGGAATCGCGTGCTCTTGAAACTGACGGTGTGGAAGGAAAGTGAGGTGGCGGCGGCTGGGCTGTGGTAGAGGAAGCCGATCACCAGTGAGTGAAAAGGGAACTAGGGTACCCACACGTTTGTGTTTTTTATTTAAACTTTGGCTAAGTTTTGCTAGGAGCATTTTGCCTTTTTTTCTCAGACCTTCTACTCCTGTCTTTCTCCCCTAAGTTCTGGGCATGTGGCTTCTTCTCTACCTACCAGGGTAGCCTGTCATTGCTTTAAAGGACAAAATGAAATCCCCGATGGGCAAAATATGTCCCCCCCTTCCCCCACTTTTGGTCGGCTTTGCTCACCCACCAACAGCTAGGAGCTGGAAGGCTCAGAAAAGCTGGGGTGGGCATGGGAGACACAGACGAACCCCGGTGGCTGGAAACACTGTTCCTTCCCGTGGTCTCTTCAGCTTGCTGGTTGGACCTCTTAGCCTGCTTATGAAGCCTGAGTTGACATCATGCCGACTGGTCTCCTGCTGATAAGTGATTCCTTAACTTCCTCTGGAGCAGCAGAAACTTGTTTTGAAAAAAATCAGATTCTAAATCTTTACAGCTGTTTACTTCTGCAAGCACAATGGCCTTAGTAAGGAATTCAAGTCACAGCGCAGCCGTGGCAGGGAAGGCTCTGCATGGAGTCACAGGACAAAGCCTGTCCTGGAAACGTGCTGGAAGGAAGTTGGCCTCATTCTTTACGATGGGCAGTAGCTCCAAATGAGAAACCAGGGGGCTTGGCTCTGGGTCGGTAGCATCTGCCTGGCATGCGGTGCCAGCTGTGGAGACCAGTGAGGCGGCAGCAGCCGCAGTGGGCTCCTGGGGTGTGCATGGGGACCTCCAGGGGTTTAGGAGCTGATATACTTTTGATTCTCATCATCTTGTGTGTTCCTTGCAGACGCAGAATGTTCAGCTTAACAAAGAAATGACACTTGCCAGCAACCGGAGCCTGGCAGAAGGAAACCTTTTGTACCAGCCCCAGCTGGACACGTTGAAAGCACGCTTGACCCAGAAATACCAAGAACTCCAGGTTCTCTTTGAAGCCTATCAGATAAAGAAGACCAAATTAGGTAACTTTTTAAGGGTGATGATTCGAGAATAAAGAGAGAAGGACACATTTTCAAGCTATTACCCTACTAGGAAAGAAATACTATGGAAAAATTTCAGGTTAAGATAGCGACTCTACTGCAATGAAGAAATAGCTTATGTATATTATTTATTTACTTTTAGAGACAGGGTCTTGCTCTGTCTCTCAGACTGGAGTGCAGTGGCACAACCATGGCTCAGCGCGACCTCCTGGGCTCAGGTGATCCTCCTGCCTCAGCCTCCTGAGTAGCTGGGACCACAGGTGTGAACTACCCCAAGCAGGCTAGTTTTTCATTTTTTTGTAGAGAGGTCGTCTTGCTATGTTGCCCAGGCTGGTCTTGAACTCAAGCCATCCTCCTGCCTTTGCCTCACAAAGTGCTGCTATTACAGACGTGAGCCACTGTATTGGACTAGTTTACATATGGAATATGGAGGCCCCCAGACCTGTGGCCTCTCTGCACTTGCGGTTTGAGAGGGCAGGGTGTGTAGCAGGACTGCCCCCTCCTCCCAGTGGCCCTGACTGGTGGCGGTGACTGCTGAGGTCAGCCCAGGTCCACACGCACCTTCAGGGTCTGCAGCGTGGAGCAGGTGGCAGAAACGTGGGTACCTCGGGGCAGTTACCGGAAAGGGGGCTGGAGATTAGGAGGAAGCCAGCCAGTTTAGCAGTCACCAGTTTAGAAGAGGAGACTTAACCAATTTTTAAATTCAAGACCCCACCTTCTCTAAACAGCATAGAAAAAGCTTTCTGAATTATGATATTCAACAGATGTCTTACGCTGTTTGCCCATTTGTCTTATGCTGTTTGTTAATGGTAAAAAAAAAAAAAAAATACTCATCACTGGAACACTTTATTTTAATGGCATACTTTAATTTGCAGCCATTAGGAGGAGACATCAGAATTAAAGATTGTTGAGCATCCTGAGTGCTTTTGATAGTTATCAAAGGGACATTTAGATAAAGTCGGAGCTGGGTGTGGTGGCACATGCCTATGGTCCTAGCTACTTGGGAGGCTAAGGAAGGAGGGTTGCTTGAGCCTTGGGGATTGAAGCTGCAGTGAGCCATGATTGCAGCCCTGTACTCCAGCCTGGGCGACAGAGCGAGACTATGTCTCCACAAAAGAAGTGAAATAAGCCAGGGCTGGCGGTGCTCGCCTGTAGTCCCACCCACTCTGAAGGCTGAGGCCACAGTGAACTGTGATTGCATTACTGTACTCCAGCCTGGGTGTGACAGAGACCCCATCCCTTAAAAGAATTTGGGTTAAAAATCACCTTCTGCAGTGGGGTTTACAGTGATGTCTGTCACTACTTGCTATCATCTTGTCATTTTCTCCATTAACTTCAGTAAAAATTTACGATCACACACCCAAACCAGAATGACAAAAAGTAAAAAGACCGGCAGTACCAAGTGCTGGTGAGGTGCCACACATCTGTTGCTGGTAGGAGTGTCCGTGGGTCATTTGGGGCTTGCAGGCTGCACCGCCATAGCTGGCTCCTTTTCTCATTTCCCCTGGGGAAGGTTGTTGGGTACTAAAATTAAGAGTGTGTATGCGCAGCCGGGCGCAGTGGCTCACGCTTGTAATCCCAGCACTTTGTGAGGCCGAGGAGGGCGGATCACGAGGTCAGGAGATCGAGACCACGGTGAAACCCCGTTTCTACTAAAAATACAAAAAAATTAGCCGGGCGTGGTGGCGGGCGCCTGTAGTCCCAGCTACTCGGAGAGGCTGAGGCAGGAGAATGGCGTGAACCCGGGAGGCGGAGCTTGCAGTGAGCCGAGATCGCGCCATTGCACTCCAGCCTGGGTGACAGAGCGAGACTCTGTCTCAAAAAAAAAAGAGTGTATGCGCTGCAGTGCGCTGCAGCTCCGCAGCTCTGCTCCTGGGTGTATACCCAACAGAAGCAGACATTAATGTCTCTCAGAAGATAGGTACAAGCATGTTGTATCTTTATTACCTTACAATAAAATTTGGAAACAATAAAAATGTCCGTCTACAGAGTGATGGGCACATGAAGTCTATTTACACAATGGCACACTACACAGCATTGAAAAGAAACGAACTGATTCACAGACCTGAGCAGGGTCTCAGAGATGCGGTGCTGAGTGGAACAAGCCAGCAGAGTATGTCCTATACTCTGATTCCAGGATGTGGTGTCAAGACCAGGCAGAGCTCCTCTGTGGTGGTGGAGGCCGGCGTAGGGATTATCTGGCGTGTGCAGTGGGTGTGAGGGCGCCCGGTGGAAACGTTCTGTGTCTGGATCTGGGTGGGGGTGGTTGGGGATTAAACACGTGGAAATTTGAGTTACACACTTAAGATGTGTATGCTCGATGTAAGTTACCACTCAAAACATAAAGGAAATACAAAGTGGCATGATGAGAATGTCACTGCCCCATATTTGAAAACAGCTGGCTCTAGAAGCAGCTGGTGACACAGGTTGCTCTGACATGGGATGTTGGCCCCTGGGCACTGGCTTAGTACACTTGTTCCCCTGTAGGTTTTCAAGCCTTTCACATTCAGCTTCCTGGAAAGGAAGGTGCAACCCTGCTGTGGTCTGTGTAGACGGCATCATGAAGGGCTTTACCTGGACGCCTCTCACTCTTATGCGTCTTGCTTCTTTTCCAGACAGACAGTCCTGCAGCGCTTCCTTGGAGACCCTGTTAGCACTTCTGCAGGCAGAAGGGGCCAAGATTGAGGAAGACACTGAGGTAAAGCCAACCAGCCTTGGTGGAATCCTTGGGGCACTTTGGGCAGTCACTGGGCCCACTGCCTCCAGGGACCGTGAGCGCCACACTGCCACGGCCAGGAGGTGGTGCCTCCCAGGTGTGCGGGCTGTGTGCCAGCAGGCAGCCTGGCCTGTGTGCTGGGGAAAGTGCCAGGCAGGGGTCCAGGGAGCAGCAGGGCGAGTGAGGGCAGGTCCGAGGGAGGGTCAAGAGAGGGCATGCGTGCCACCCTGTGAACGCCAGCCCCGGGGCCAGTGGCGAATTATCACGTGCCGTGGTTCAAGGGCCAGCTGGGGGCCGCAGAGCTTCTGGGACACGTCCAGCTGCTCATTAGAGCCTTGAGCCTCGCCAGGCGATAAGGAAATGAGTCAAGGTCGAATGTTGCGCACTTGTCGCAGGCTGGGGCCGGCAGGGTCTTGCCAAGATAGGGCTGGGTTCGATGAACTCTGAAGCCTTGGGGGGCCTGGTGGGCACAAGTGTTTCTGTCTTGCTTACCCACCCAGGGCGAGTCTGTCAGTCAGGGTGCAGCCGGGTGGAAGCAAGGAGGTGTTGGACTCCAGCGGGCTCGAGAGAGGCCTGGGACCCAGGAGTCGGAGCCCTCACCCAAAGGCCAGCTCCTCTGCCTGTCACGCTGGTGGTGGGGTGCGCAGCAGGGTTGTCGTCCTCTCCACCTAGTGGCAGCTCATGCTGAAGCCTGAGCCCATGACCTGTGAGATCTGGAGCAGGAGCGAGGCCCTCTGGGTGGTTACAGGGAGGGGCAGTGTTGGAAGCAGCTGGGCGTTGCCTCTCCTTGTGCCTAGACCATGAAGGGAGCATCCTCCCCATCTGGCTGCCCCTGTAACCAGGTTTCTGCCTCTTTCAGAACATGGCAGAGAAGTTTCTGGATGGAGAACTTCCTCTGGATTCCTTCATTGATGTTTATCAGAGCAAACGGAAACTGGCCCACATGCGACGGGTGAAAATCGAGAAGCTCCAGGAGATGGTGCTTAAGGGGCAGAGACTCCCGCAGGCCCTGGCCCCGCTGCCCCCCAGGCTGCCCGAACTGGCACCTACCGCCCCCCTTCCCTACCCTGCCCCAGAGGCCAGTGGGCCCACCGCCGTTGCACCTCGGCGCATCCCCCCACCACCACCCCCGGTGCCTGCAGGACGCTTAGCCACCCCGTTTACTGCGGCCATGAGCTCGGGACAGGCCGTGCCGTACCCAGGATTACAGTGCCCGCCCCTGCCCCCCCGCGTGGGCCTCCCCACTCAGCAAGGATTCTCTTCGCAGTTCATGTCCCCGTATCCGCCACCTCTCCCCCAGAGACCCCCGCCCCGGCTCCCTCCGCACCAGCCGGGTTTCATCCTCCAGTGAGCGCCGGTGCGGTCCTTCCCGGGAGACCTCCGCCTGGCATGTTGTGCTCTGCTCACGGGAAGGAGGCTGGAGGTCCGCTCTGTGCCAAGGGCTCTGGGGCCCTGGGCCAGCGTGTCCGTCTGATTTTAGGACTGTAGGTCAGTGGTGAGTAGTAGGAGCCCAGGCTTTGGGCAACAAGGCAGTTGTGTGTGCCGGGTTGCAGCCTGACACCTGTGCGTTGCATCGGTTTGCATTCTCCCTGTGATTTCTAAGTATCTTAGCGTTGATGAACTCATGTTTGGGAAGAAACAGGCCTCTTCCCCCAATCCCATTTAGAATCGTGGTCCTTCCATTGCAGTTTTATTTAATGAGCATGGTTCATGATACTTATTTTATTTTCGAAAGACAGTCCTATGTGTCTCACCCACCGGCCACTGCAGCCCTGGTGAGGGCAGGTGGGCGCCGGCCGGCCGGCTGGCCTGGAAGTGCGCCGTGGCCGGGCCATCACCTGCGGCTGCGTTGTTGCTCACTGAATCTGTTGGGGAGAGGTCACCATGGTCACCGCCTGACCTGGCTGCTGCTCTTGCTTCAGAGCCACAAGCAAAGTTTGCACTGGGCCCACTGCCGAGTCCAGAGGCCAGAGAACGGCCACCGGTGTGGGAGGGGAGCGCACGAGTGGGACTTTGCACGGCAAATTGTGTCCCAGCTCCTCCTCTCCCTCCTGCCTCGAGCCGGCCCTGAAGGTTTCTATGAAGAAATAATCCCCCAATATTTTTACTACGTGTGTGATTTTCCTGTTTTATATTGAAAAAACTTTTTTGACACTCCCAAGACCATTCAGGGAAATTTTATAAAAAATGCAGATACTGTCTTGAGCAGATTGAAATGCCGATGAAGTGGATGCAATTTCCTTTTGTGCAAGCAGTGCACGGTGCCCCCCTCGGGTGTCCGTGCTGTGCCTTAGCTTCCCCAGGTGCCAGGACTCACACCTGCTAGGGGCTGGGCAAGGCCCCGGCTCTGCTTTCTCTGAAGGGCTTGTCCAAGTTCATTGTTCTGTTACAGGTGGTCAAGACGTCCGGCCGCCTTGACCCAGGCTACCCTTAGCCAATGTCCTCTGCCCCTGGCTGGCTGGTGGCTGGACTTCAGGGTGGGCAGCGTTAGGGGCTTGGCGAAAGCCCGCCCCATGGGATTGAGGGACGGGGCTGCACTCCGACCGTCTGCACCTGCTCTTCCCCCCACCCCTGTGGGACCTCATCTTCACATGTGTGCTGAAGGCCCAGGGCCCAGCAGGGGGTGTCGCACCTGTTGACAGAAAAGGCCGAGGTGCTTACCGGTGGACCTTCTGGCCCGCCCCTCCCCTGTCACTTGTCAGGCATCCAGGGCCCTGACCTGTGCCTAGCCACCAGGGTGACAGAAGGCAGAACTGAAGCGGGGTCTGTCCCAGTGGGCCACAGGCCAGGCCAGGCCACTGCCTTTTGTCCTCAGTGACCGTACATTCCTGCTCTCGGACTTGAACTCTACTGTAACTGTTTTCTTAAAGGAAATGAAGCTGTACAGGACGATTCACTGCCATGCCAGTCAGGCGGGCTTGCCATGTTCTGTGAATCTCGAGTGAGCGGTGCCACCCGCCCCATACCTCCGCCACCAGCCACTGTCGGGGATGCCACAGCCTGGCCACGGTTGCAGCCAAACGTGAGCTTGGCATTGAAGTTGCAAAGGAGCCCCTGGCCAGGCTCGCCATCGCTGTTCAGGGCCACGTCCGGTGCTGTGGCTGTAAAGCTGTAGGACCCTTTTTAATAAATAGAGAATTATTAATAACAGGCATGTTACTTATTTACTTGGGGATGTGGATGTTCATGATGTCTGGTTCTGAAACATCAGTGATCAAAGTTCCAGCAGGGAAGCTGGCTGGGACGTGTTTTTGAAGCTGAAGACGAAATCTCTGCCTATCCAGGGCCTCTGGCACAGGCGGGGCCTCTTACCCTCTTGGTCACCAGAGTCTCATAAACAGCAGTCACGGACAGAGCATGTTCTGTGTCTAAGAGCGTGTTTTCAGGATCACAGCCACTGTGTCCAAGTAGGGGACTGAGGGTGACCTCAGGGCTCAGGCTGTGCCTGCTCTGTCCATGAGGTTGCCACCGTGTGCTATGTGAATGGTGGTACTTGTTAGGATTTTCTGTGTTGGTTTTTAGTGGGAAAACCAGTGGCTCTGATGTTTTGCTTTGGGGACTTGCCAGCAGGTGTTTCAAGAAGGCAGTTGCCTCTGCCCACTTCAAAGCCCAGTGGGTGCTGCTTCCTTCTCCAGGCTAAGAGGAGGGGACCGTGCAAACCCTGCCTCCTTGCAGAGCTACGGAACTGCCCTGTGCCCGCCGCCCCGGCTGGGCCGTGCACCTGCAGCTATGTATGCCCGCCGCCCCGGCTGGGCCGTGCGCCTGCAGCTATGTATGCCCGCCGCCCCGGCTGGGCCGTGCGCCTGTAGCTATGTATGCCCGCCGCCCCGGCTGGGCCGTGCGCCTGCAGCTATGTATGCCCGCCGCCCCGGCTGGGCTGTGCGCCTGCAGCTATGTATGCCCGCCGCCCCGGCTGGGCTGTGCGCCTGCAGCTATGTATGCCCGCCGCCCCGGCTGGGCTGTGCGCCTGCAGCTATGTATGCCCGCCGCCCCGGCTGGGCTGTGCGCCTGCAGCTATGTATGCCCGCCGCCCCGGCTGGGCCGTGTGCCTGCGTCCTCACTACCCCAGCTGAGCTGTGTATCTGGGTCACAATGCCCCTGCGAGGGACTTGAGGAACTGAGATGAGAGCAAGCTCACCTGTTGCTGTTTCTTCTAATAGCTGCCATTCCTGGCACATCATTGTTCTATGAGAATGTGCAGGAGAAATTTCTGTGGTTTTTCTGTGAGGAAGAGGGAAGCATTTCCTGAGAAGCCAGTTAGCCTTAAAAAAAAAAAGTGTCTGATAGTTTCATTCTTCCCAGTGGCTGCCAGGAAGCTTATGGCCAAATCTGTTGTCCACTCCAGTGAGGATGCTGGACTTCACAGTCTTGTGACTCATGAACCTTGCTTTGTGGGAGCCTCTCCTCCCGCTGTGTGTCCCGTTCACAAGGAGGACCAGGGAGAGGCAATGACAGGTCCAAGAGGGTGGGGGAGCAGGACCAGACCCCCACGCTCCTGCTTTCTAGCCCCATACGAGGCAGCCTTTTCAATTAAAGGTTTCGGCCAGGCACAGTGGCCTGTAATCCCAGCACTTTGGGAGGCTGAGGCTGGGGGGCGGATCACTTGAGATCAGGAGTTTGAGACCAGCCTGGCCAACATGGCAAAGCCCCCATCTCTACTAAAAATACAAAAATTAGCCAGGCATGGTGGTGCATGCCTGTAATCCCAGCTGCTCGGAAGACTGAGGCAGAATTTCTTGAACTCGGGAGGAGGTTGTAGTGAGCCAAGGCATGCCACTGTATTGCCACCTAGGTGACAGCAAGACTCCATCTCAAAAAGTTTGGTCATTGAGGACTCAAGAATGATCAGTTAAGTGTTGTCAGTGCCTGTGGATTTTCACTGGTTTGTATCTGGTGGAGAACCAGTTCTGTTGCTGTTTTCTGAAGCCATCTTGCCGCGTAAACAAGAGCCAGGCATGGGGTCTGTCTTAGCCCTCGTGGTCAGTTTGCAAGGCCCTTTCACCCTAACCACCTGGCACAAGCACCCTGGCTACGCAGCCCCAGCTGAGGCCCCACTTCATCATCTTTCAGGAGACCTGGGCACAGGTGGGAGGCTTGTCTGAGGGCATACAGGAGCCAGCCAAGGGGCCTTTTCTCTCCCCTGACCCACCCTGTCCTTTCTCTCCATAAATGCCAGTGATCTTGGCAGGGGGTAGGACAGAGTGAGCTCACCCACCTCAGCCTTCCCTCTGGCATGTGCTCCTGGGTAAAGTGGGTGCTTGCGAGGCTGCCACATGCCCAGGGACTGAACACCCTTCCAGGTTTCCGGTAGGTGCAAAGGCTGTGTGTGGCCATGGCTCAAGCCCAGGCCAGCCGGGAGTCAGGGTCCCCACCTTAACTTAGCAACTGTCAGGCACGGTCTCAGACACACTGAGGGGGTCAGCAACTGCTGGGGGCCCCAGGGAAGCTGTGGGCATCAAGGCTGGGAGTGCAGGTGGCTCTTGGCCTCCTGTGTAAAAGGAGGGCCCTGAGGCCCATAAATCCTCCCAGAGATGCAAGGCGGGGACACAAGCCAGTGACAGCCCTGTTGAGCTTTTCTGCAGTCCCAAGTACTCTAGCATTAAATGCAGACATGAATAGGTCCCCGCCCCAGTGCCTGGCCAGGGCCTAGACAAGGGAACACATGTCCCTAGAGGAATGAAGAGCCAGGCACAGCCCCCTCCCTCTGGGGCATCAGTGACAACAGTCAAAGTGCATTTTATTGCCAACAGAACACTTCAGGAGGAAATGCTAACACAAAGCCAAGGGGCTCATTTTTGCTCCTCCTGACCTTGGCCAGTATTTGGTAGCCTTTCCAGAGCACAGGGTGAATGGCTAAAGGGCTAGGGCTGGGGCTGGGGGCAGGGTGGGGGGAGCAGGAGGGCATGGCAGCTGCTGGCTTTGTCCTCCCAGCCTGGTCCCACCCCTCCTGCCACTCCCCTCGGGCTCAAGGGACACACATTCGTTCAAATCTGATGGGCAAAGCCAGGGCCTAGCTCGCTCCAGCTGCAGGGTCCCCTCCCTGAGGGCCCTGGTCCAGCAGCTGGGTTTCTGGGCTTTTTCTGGCTGAGCTGGAGGGCCCAAGGCCAAACCCACTCTCCAGAGGGCTGGAAACCACCCCTTCAGGTGGGCAGTGGGGTGCAGCCAGAACGGGGGAATGGAAAACAGGAAATGGGGGTGGCTGCAGATTCCAGCTGGAAATGGAAACTCCAGGAGTGAAGGTGCGCCTGGGCCACTATGTCTCACCTCACTCCCCAAAAAGCGGCCCCTTCCAGCATCTGACCTCTCCTGGGGGCTCCCATCACGGAGGCCCGAGGGCCAGGCCTGAGGAGTAATGGGCGACATTCCTCTAGCCCACCCAGAGCCTGGTCTGTGGAGACCACGCAGCCGGAAGGCCTGGTAGAAATCAGTGCCCCAGAAGGCCAAAGACAGGATGCCTGACCCTCGTCCCATCAGCCAGCACAGGCTGTGTGCCTTCCGTCCATCCACGACCTTCAGGAGTCCAGAAGGCAGGGAGCCCCATGCTGGCCCGGTTTCCCAGTGTGCTGACTACAAACGTAGGAAGAAGAGCTCTAGCTCGGAATATTAAAAACTCTTATTTCCTGAAGAGTTGAGGCTCTGGTCTACTGGGTCCTGGCTGTGCCCCAAAGTTTCTTCTGCAGGTAAGTAAGAGACTCACATCCAGAAGCACCACCCACATGGCCCAGGCCCCTGCAGGCTCAGTAAGGGCCCGGGGCCTTGCGGACACTGATCCAGATGGTGGGGCGGGAGGCTTGGGCACCAGGTGGAGGGGCAAGGCCCCTCGGTCCTGTCAGGGCAGTTGCAGAGGCTCAGGCCTGTCTGCCAGCCACCCTGCTTGACCCCTGGGGGGTCTAGTAGTTCACGAGTTGAGCTGGGTAGATGCCATCCTTTCTGTCAAGCTGTAGGGGTTCAAGGTCGGGGGGTCAGTGGTCACGGCCAGGCTCCTGGGGCCCCACCTCTCCCTTGAAGAAGCTCCTCCCTCCATGTTGTCAGTGGTCCCTGACTTCCCCAGGGATGTGCACCATGTGCCCCTCTAGGGCTGGGGACGGCACCCCCATCCCGGAACTCCCCCATCCCAGTGCAGACGGCACCTGGTGGTCCTGTCTGGGGGCCACACTGGGCTTCTGGGCCAGGGGTGGTTTCTTGGTGGTTACACTTCGGGGGGCAGCACTGGGCCGGACGGCCTCCTCCTCTCCAGGGCTGCCTGATGCCCCAGCCAGCACGTAGTGTTGCTTCCGCAACTCTCCCAGCCGCATGCGTTCAGCCTCCAGCGTCTTCTCCAGCTCCAGGACACGCACCTGTAGCCACACGGCCTGCTCAGCCCAGCCCAGCCCAGCCTCCCCAGGGAGCTCTCTCCTGGGTCCAGGCTTCACCCGAGGGATGAGCTCAGAGGTCACGGGGCAGCCATGGGCACCTACCTGGGTCTCCATCTCCTGCTTCTTCAGCTTGATGAGGGATAGGCCAGAGAAATCCATGGTGTCTATGGCCGGAGAGCAAGGGAGTGAACATCTGGGCGCCCACCCCCATTCATCCTCGGGAGCCAGTAGCCCCCCTTGGCACCTGGCACTCACCTCTGTCCTCAATCTGCTCCTGGCCTGACTTGGTGGAGGCCACTACATTGGCAGCCCTCTCATTGACTATGCGAGAACATTCCTGCAGGCGGCTCAGGTGGGGGCTGTGCTTGTCGGCCTTCACCTGAGGGGCGAGGGGTCAGGGTGGGGCGAGAGATCAGGGTGGGCCCAGGTCTCCCAGCTCAGGGCAGCAACAGGCCTGGGCTTGGCAGCCACAGCCCAGGCCAAACTGGGCCCAGAGCCCGGTGTGCTGCCGTCAGCATGCAAGCTCACCTTGGAGGCCGCCACCAGTTGGGCCGTGCTGGCTGCGATCTCGTGGGAGCAGACGATGAGCTCCTCGTACTTGCCCGTGTGAAGCACCACTTTGTCAGCCGCCTCCCTGCGAGGCAAGGGCCAGTCAGGGCCAGAGTCTCTGACCCCATGGACGGCTGGCGCCACTCCACACCCCGTCTACTCCCCGCACCCTGTTGACCCCCAGACTGCTCCAACTGGCAGGCAGCAGCCCCCTGCCCACCCCTACCCAGGGCAACCTACACCAGCTGTGTGGCTCCCCAGCCCACAGCCTTGGAGGCTGAAATGAGGCCTTCGGTCCAGCGTGAGTTCTTGGCGTAAAATTCCTGCTGCGTGGCTGCCCCCTAGTGGCGACGGGAGAACAGGGCAGGACGTGCCAGTCAAGGACACCGAAGGTGGAAAGGGGTCCTCGGGCCCTTCTCCCCCTCACTGTGGCCATAAGGCGCATCCCTGAGGCCTCCCTGTGGTAGGGGGTGGGGGGGTCTCATGCCCAGGGTGGCCTAGGCTGGGGGTCAGGCTCCTTGTTGACTGTGCCCTGCTGCCGGCCGGCCCCTCACCCTGCCGCTCTCCACGATCTCCTTCTGCAGGCTAGTGGATGTCATCACCAGGAGCCGGATGGCCTGCCGAGACCAAGACAGCAATGACTGGTGGCCCTCCAGGTGCAGATCCCCCCACCTGGGTCACAGCCCCTCACCTTCATCAGGTCTGTGCAGGAGTTGAGGATTCTGGAGGAGAAGAGAGACTTGGCTGCTGCTCTGCAGGGCAGCCCACACGACACCATGGCAGGCCTGGCCACAGCAGGGCTCAGCAGGTGGGGAGGGAGTGTCTGCTCTGAGCCAGGCCTTCCTTTCCCATGAGCAGAACAGTTGGGGGCAGAACCTCAGGGGCCATGGGGGGCTGAGCCTGGGGGGACAGAAGGGGGGCTCACCTCTCGTTCACCTCTAGCTTCACCCCCGAGCTGGCGTGGCGCGCCTGGTTCATCATGTCCTGCACCCAAGAACAGAGCCGTGAGCTGGCTGGGAGGAGGGGACTGTGGTCCTGGGAAAGCCAGGGCTGCCTCCTGCCCTCTCAGCTCTGACCTCACAGGCCCCCGGAAAACGCCATCTGTCCCCTGCCTGGAGACTGTGAGCAGGAGTGGTTACAGCCTGTACCCAGCCCACAAAGCTCCACAGGAATGAGGGGAGTCCCCAGATCCCATGCTCACCTCGATCCTCCACACAGCATCTTCAATGGCTGCGGATGTGGCCGCCATCTCCTTGTCGACCATGGCCCCCAGCTCCTCCTGCCGCACATCTAGGCTCTTGGGTTTCAGTTCCTGGTGAGGATGGGAGTCAGACAGGGGTAGCCTCCATCCCCCCACCAAGCCCATGGGCAGCCTGGGAAAGAGGTTGGGGGCCACAGGGATCGAGGAGGGTGCATGGTCCCCACCCTGTGTCCTGAGGCTGCAGGCTCCAAGCACAAACACCTGTTCAGCCAACCCAGAGGTGGGTGCAGAGATCAGAGGCAGGCCCAAGCCTCACAAACCCACACTCAGCTGTGCCTCACCTGGCCCAGCTGAAGGATGCCCCGCAGGGGTGGCCGCACCAGGCTGGCCTGCATGTGCCGCAGAGCCTGCCGGTCCTGCAGCTGCCCCATGAGCTCCAGAGCCTGGGCTCCGCACTCCCTGCAGGTGTCTATCAGGCCTGGGGTGAGAAAGGACTGTGAGTGGAGCCCCCCACAGGCCCCATAAGGACCCCTAGGGGAGACAAGCTAGTGAGGCGGACAGAACCTGCCATCCCAGGACCCACTTACGGTCGGCAGGGTCAGTTGGAGCCAGGTGGGAGGTGGCACCACCATTGATGATGGTGTCCGCAGCCAGGTGGGAGAAGCGGGTCAGAGCTGCCACCAGGGTGGAGGCATCTGTGTGGGTGGGTGGGTGGGGCCAAGGTTAGGGGAGGATGACCCTGAGACACTAGCACTGGGACCACTGTTGGCAGCCAGCTATCCCAGGAGAAGAGGGAGGGGGAGGGGGAGAAGAGGGAGGGGGAGGGGGGGAGGAGGAGAAGGGGGGGGAGGGGGAGAAGGAGGGGGGGGAGGGGGAGAAGGAGGGGGAGGAGGGGGAAGGGGGGGGGCTCGGCAAGACGATGTCCAGGAGGTAGTGGGAACCACAGCGCAGTGTATATGGCCCCAGGCCCTTCAGTGCCCTGCCACCTGCACACATGGTGGCCCAGGCCCCAGAGGCAAAAGCCTGTTTGTCCACAGGGCAGGGGTGGGTTCCTGAGAAGGAGCAGGCAGGGGGCATCTGCTTGGCTTCCCAGAGAGGTCCCTGCTGTCCACAAACCTCCCAAAAGGCAAGAGGTGGCCATGGGCGCTGGAACTGGGACACAGCCCCCGCCTCCGCCCTGCCCTGGCTACACTCACCTGCCAAAGAGGTCAGGTACTGGGCGTGGCCCTCCTCCAGGGCGCTCACGGCATCCAAGGCCTCCTGGGCCCTGCTCACCAGGTAGTCTGCAAGCACAAGGAGAACTGAGGCCCCTGCCACCTGCTGCTCAGGGCTGGGGATGGGAAGAAGGCAGGGGAGCAGCTGAGTGTGGCCCCACCGTCTACCTGGAGAGCTGGTACAGCGCAGGTGCAGGGGGTCGTCCAGCTTGCTCACAGCATCCTGCAGGATGCCTGCGGCCTCGGCAGCAGCACCCCGCAGCACTGCGAACTGCTCGTCCAGCAGCCTCTGCCGCAGCCCCTGCTCCTGAGACTCCTGGCAATGGGGGTGAAGAAGGCAGCTTAGAGACCCTCCCCAAGGCCAAGGATGTGCACCAGCCCTGGACCGACCCATGGGCCGCCAGTTGGAGCCCAGCTGAGACCCTCACTGGTCAGGGGGTGGAGATTTCTATAAAGAGGCTTCCCGCAGTGCACAGCTCAATAAAAAAAAGATAACCCAATTAAAACGTGGGCTCAAGGTCCTAAAAGACATTTCTCCAAAGATACACAAACGGTCAGTGAGCTCATGAAAAGATATGTAGCACCCTTTGCCATCAGGAAAACACAAATCAAGACCATGAGAAACCACTCCACACTCACTAGGATGGCTAAAATAAAAACAATAATAAGCGTTGGCAAGGATGTGGAGAAACTGGAACATTCATGCATTGCTGGTGGGAGTGTAAAATGGTGCAGCCACTTTAGAAAACAGTCTGGTAGTTTCTCATCAGGGTAACAGAGGTGAGACCCAGCGGTTCTGCTATCTATCCAAGATAAGTGATGGCAGATGTTTACACAGAAACTTGTGCTCAAAGGCCCACAGCAGCACTATTTACAACAGCTAGAAACTGGCAACAACCCCAATGTCCACCAAGTGATGAACAGATAAACACAATGTGGTCTGTCCACACAGCGGAGTACAACTCAGCCATAAAAGGAATGAGGTGCTGACACAGGCTATGATGTGGTGACCCCTGACAACGTGATGCTGAGTGGAAGAAGCCAGACGCAAAAGGATGCATCGTGTATGATCCCGTTTATGTGAAATCTCTAGAACAGGCAGATCACGGAGACAGATCGATGGCTGCCAGGCGGCAGTGAACTCAGCAGTGCTGCTACATCTGGGGAGGCCATACCTTCTCTGCCAGCCGGCCCTGCAACTCGCCCTGCTCCCGGGAGCTGCGCTGCTGCTCCCGGCTCAGCGCCGCCTCTGTCTCGCGCACCAGGCTCTGCGCCGCCAGCAGGTCTGCCTCCCGCTGCCGCACAGCTCCACTCAGCACATCCTTCTCCACACTCAGCGTGTCCAGCCGTGAGCTCAGCTCCGACTCGCTCTATGGACAGACATGGACACCTGGCATGTGAACAGAGCTCCCAGGCCCCGCCCACCCTGCCCCCACGCTTACAAACTGGGCCCTGGGGATTAGTGATCACTTCCATCAGACTCAGGGCTCCCTGAGGACCAGCGGTAGGTCCTGTCTCCCATGTAGCCCCTGGGTCTGGGTCAGGGCTGCATCCCAGGATCACCAGATGGCACCCGGGTATTGCCTGTCCACGGGAAAGAGGACCTGACTTCCACCCAGGACTGGCCCCAGAACCCCACCCCCAGTCATTGAAGCCAGATGCACCTGCTCTTTGTGGCTCAGGGCCTCCTGCACGCGGGCCAGCTCTCCGGCCTTGGCCTCCAGCTCTCTCTTGAGCTTCTCCAGCTGGTCGCTCTGCTCCTCCAGCTGGGACAGGACAGCGTGTCACTGGGGCAGTGGGCTGGGGATGCTGGGGCAGGGCCCTGTGCCACAAGGGACTTACCTTCAACTCCGACTCCCGCTTCACCTGCTCCACCTGAAAGGCCAGCTGCTCCTTCACCCTCGCCACCTCCTCCTGGCTTTGCTGCGTCACCGTCAGCTGCTTGGCTGTGTCCGCGTTCTACACGGGCAGGGGAAGGGCTCATGCTCTGCTACCATTCCCGAGAGGCCCTGCCACTGGCTGGGATGGAGGATGGGCTGGACCTACCTTTCTGAGCAGCTCCGCGTGCACATGGACGAGTTCACTGTGCTTTTCCTTCAGCTTGTTGTAGCGCGCCTCCGTGGCACTGGCCTTTCCTGGGGGCGAGAGGAGAGGCAGTGACGCCCCACGTGGGGTGGCAGGGGCTGGGGACATGCCCTTGGACCCCTCTGGCCGAGGCCATACATACTCTCAGCCTCCTCACGCAGGCCCTGGCTCCGCTCGCCCTCCAGCTGGGCAGCCCTCAGCTGGGCCAGCTCGTGGCGGAGCTGCTCATTATCCACCAGGGCCTTCTGCTTCTGCTTCCGCTGCTCCTCCAGCTCACCCTCCAGTGCATTCACCTGGCTCTTCAGCTGCGCGATGTACCGCTGGGCCTGCGGAAGGAGGTGTGATGTGGGGCCCTGCCTGGGCTGTGAGGGGCCCCAGCCCCCGCCCACCCCCACCCCGGCACCTCCAGCCCATCCCCACCCGGCCCCTGCCCACCCCCTCCCCGGCACCTCCAGCTTGATCTTCTCCAGCTCAGAGCGGAGCATTTCCACCTCTCTCTTCAAGCTCTCAATCTGGAGGTCCCTGGAGACAGAGGTCCTGGGGTTCAAGTTAAGTCAACCAGAAGAGTCAAGAGACCCAGCACAGGAACCTGTCTCCTCCTCAGTGGCCACTCAGGATTTGGGCACCTCACGGGTTCATGTTCCCCACCCGTGGCCTTTCCAGACAGAAGTGTCCAGAGCATAGCTCAGCTGAGGCCGTTTCCAACCACCCCCAGCCCACTCGGCTCCTCCAGCCCTCACCTGTCGTCCTTCACAGAGCCATTGGGGGGTCCAAACGTCTGATCGAAGAGATCAGCCACCACCTGCCACAGCAAAGCATGGTGACCCCTGCCCCACTCACCTGTGCCCTCCAGGCCGGGCAGTGGGCAAAGGGAGGGCTGGCCACCCGACACTCCCGTTGGCCTCATGCTGTAGCTGGAGGACTGGGGGACACGGGCTGTGCGGGGGGGGGCTCACCAGTGGCTCCCCCACAGGGGGCCCCGTGCTGATCTCAATGAGATTCTCCGGCTCCTCATCCTCTGGGGCCTCCTCGGGGATCACCACCACCGGCTTGATGTGCTCAGCCAGGGCTGAGGCCCGCAGGAAGTTAGGGGGTCCCTGCAGGGGCGGCAGGTGGGACCTGCTCAGCTGTCCCCCAAACAAGCCCTCCTTCCGCCATCTCCATAGACTATGTGGGGCCCAGCCAGGTGCCTGGGGTCCTCAAAGGGCCTCGGGGCCCTCTTGGGGGTGGTACCTCGGGCAGCCGGGGGATCTGGATGAGCCGCTTGAAGTACAGCATGTCGGAGGCTCTGCGGAAGAAGTTCCTGAGGCTGCAGAGATGGTGGGAAGTTCGGGTTCAGGAAGGGACCACGGAGCCTCTCCCCCACCGGCCTCAATCCTGTCCCTGTCCCAGGCAGTACCTGTGAAACTGCTCGTGGAACCGGTCCCTGTGGCCTTGCAGGGTGTCCGCAGGGAGACCTGGAGGGTGGCACAAGTGTAACAGGACTTCTCTGCACACTGCTCAGGGGCTCACCTGCCCTGCCTGTTCCTCCGTATGCTACAAACTCACAGAGATCACCCGAGACTCGGCCAGGCCCGCTCTCCCATCGGGAGGGGGAGACCTGTGTGAGATGCTGTGGGAGGGCTCAGTTCAGACTGAGCTAGAGAAGGAAACAGCGAATGGAAAGGAAGGCGCTGCGGCCACATCTCACCTAACCCACACCTGGCTTCGGGAGGCACTAGCAAGCCGCTTTCACCAAACACATTTGTCCCGGGCTGACACCAACACAGTGGTTCTCAAAGTGTGGTCGAGGGACGAGACCCTTTCAAGGGGTTGGTGAGATCAAAACTCTCCTAACGCCCCAGACACCTTTTGCCTTTTTGCGCTCGCACCCCCAGGGTGCCTGGTGGGAGACTGCCGAGAGCAGGTGGGGCCTCCGTCTCGGCCAAGCCAGGCATTCAGTCGTAAAAATGAAAACCAAGCCACTCACTAAGTTTTTTGCTTGGTAAAGTAGTGGGTTTTTTTTGTTTTTTTCATAAAATGTATGTTATTTCTATTAATGGGTAGTAGGTTTATTACTGCCATTTTTAAATGAATAAACCTCTAATTTTTCGATTTTCCTTTTTGACAGTGAATGTCTAAGCCACATAAACACAGCCTTCTGGGGCAGGGGCTGCCCTGGGCCACTCACAAGAGTGTAGCTTGAACAGGAGCTTGACCGTGTAGTGGTAGAGGTGGCTGCAGTCCTGGATGACCTGGATGAGCGGGGCCAGGCGGCACTGGCCTGAGGACATCTGGGATACGGCGATGGCCGTGTTGAGCTGTCGGAAAACTGTGCAAAAGAGGGGCAAGAGGAAGACCGTGAGCCCTTGGGAGCTGGGCAACCTGCCCAAGGTGGTCCGGCTGTGAAGCAGGGCCCTAAGCCAGCTCCCGCACACCAGTGTGCCTCCTGCCTCCAAGACGGGAGCCTCGTGTGCTGGGGCTGCCCCAGGTCAAGACCAGATGCTCCCATGAAGGAGGTCAACGGCAACAGCAAGGTCAAGGCAAAGGAGCTCCAAGCCCAGCTCAGCAAGGGCTTCCAGAGACCTCCACCTGGGAGCCCAGGACGAGGTGCCCGACTGACAAGAGTGACGGACAGCTCCATGCCCACGGGCCTCAAACCCGTGCTGAATGTTAGAGCAGGAAGGAGGCTCACGATGGAGCACCCCAAATGCCTAACTTTACAGATGTGGGAACAGGCAGGGCTTCTGCCAAGTCACACGGCACTAGGGTCACAACTTGGCTCTGCACACCCCAAGTGACCCTGAAACCTCGCTTGCCCCCAGGGCCCATCTCCCTTGCCCCTGACAATCGGGCCCTGTATCACAACTACCAAGTGGGAGGGACAAAGGACAAACATGAGGCTGCCTCCTCCTTGGCTGGCAGCTTCTCTGAGGCAGAGAGAAGAATGACAGAGCAGGCAGCTGGCCAGCACGGGAGAGTGGCCAGACAGCCCCTGCTGCACAGACCTGTGCCCCGGCCCCTCAGGTCCTGCTCCCGCCTTGCCTGTGATGGGACCACTTGCACATCTCTGCAGTGACAGGAGAGAGCCTGAGGGGGAGGGGCAGGAAGGAAGACACAAAGTGCTGCCCCTTGCCTTTCTAAAAAATTAATCTCTAATTGCATGTCATGCTAAGGATGTTTTCCTTGCAAAAAATTACAGCATACATAAAGTACTGCTTGGATCTTAAACACGTATGTCCATGCTGTTCGGCAATCTGCTTGATTTCACACAGTAGAATGTTTTCTAGATCTTCCCGGCTATCCCAGATTCGACACATCTCTCTTCCCGCCACCCTCCATTCTCTGCTCTGCACAGACAGCGAGATGCAGCCAGGCCTCCGCCATCACAGATTCGACGCATGTCTTTCTTCACCGCCGCCCTCCGTTCTCTGCTCTGCACAGACAGCGAGACGCAGCCTCCACTGAGACATGTTTAGGACGTTTGTGTTTCTTTGCTGTTACAGGTCCTGAGGCAGGGAAGCCCCTGCACCTGTCATCTCTGCAGATCTGGGAATTTCTCCAGCAGATGCTGGTACACCCCTTTGTGCTTCATCAACACACCAGTGTCACCAGGTGGGTGGCGTGCCTGTGTGTGTTCTCCACTTCCCTCATGGGGCCACTGCCTGCCCACACTGGCCTTCTCCCATGCCAGGGGTATCTGGCTCCTACCTGGTGGCCTCTGTGCTGAGAGGCTCAGGCTCAGCACATCTCTGCCAGGACACAGAGCCTGGTAGCCCTGTCCTGCTGCACAGTTGGGGCCACACCTTTGGACACTTGCCCTCTGCTCTCCACGTCAGCTCCTGAGCAGCCTCTTCCCAGGCACAAGGGTCCAGCTCTGAGCCCGCCTCTCACCCACTGGAACTGAATGCCCATCAGGCTCACCCAGCTGCAGAGGCCAGACCTGGGGACTCAGGGAGGCTGCCCAAAGTGCCTCTAACTCCCAATTTTCCCTTAAGGAGGCATTTGCTTCTTGCCCTCTGATGGAGAGCACTGAGTCACCCATGAGTTGTTTTGAAGCTGCCACCCAGAACAATCAGTTCTCCAGCCTGGAAGCTGAGCCCTCTGAGATTTCCTGTCCAACAGCAGCCGGGTTCCCCCGCTAGGAAGTCTGACATGACTCAGAGGCTTTCTAGAGCAGAAAATGGGCAGGACGACCCAAACCACCTCTCTTCCAACTGGGCTCTGCAGATGGCCCAAGGCTGGGGCAGGAAACCTGGCAAGGTGGCTCCTGTGCACACCTCCTCACCCTCCCCGTCTTGGGGCTGATAGAGTGACACTCACTGGATGGAAGGGATGGCTGAACCTGTATCCTGGATGTACCCACTGGGGCCTGCCATGCTTTGGAGGTGCCAGGAGGCCCCATTATCTATCCCTGGAGGTGCCAGGAGGCCCCATTATCTATCCCTGGAGGTGCAGGGACCCTGGGAGGGGCAGGAGAAGGGGCATTTCTTTTGTTTTTTTTTTTTTTTTTTTTTTTTTGAGACAGCGTCTCAATCTGTCGCCCAGGCTGGAGTGTAGCGGCATGATCTCCACCGCCTGGGTTCAAGTGATTCTCCTGCCTCAGCCTCCCGAGTAGCTGGGACTACAGGCATGAGCCACCACGCCTGGTTAATTTTTATATTTTTTTTAGTAGAGACAGTGTTTCACCATGTTGGCCAGGCTGGTCTTGAACCCCTGACCTCAAGCGATCTGCCTGCCTTGGCCTCCCAAAATGCTGGGATTACAGATGTGAGCCACTGTGGCTGGCCAGGGTCATTTCATAGTGATCAGCTGGTCTGATCACTCATGTCTTCTTTTTTTCTTCTCGTCCCTTCTCTGGGGACTTAGCAATGCACTCAGACCCCCACATCCCCTCTTTACGGCTCACCTGATTCAGAAAGCTTCAGCTCACAATCCATGTAATCAAACATCTCCACAGTGAGCTGGAAGCTACGCAAGAGAAGTGGGGGAAGAGATGAAAAAGGGTGGGTGGGCCCACCAACTTGTCCTGAGACCCCCCGTCCAGTGGGGACGGAGGCACCGCCGACACCATGGCTCTGGTGAGTCAGCGTGCCTCTGCCAGGACGACAGTCCTTCAAGTACACCCCACCCTTTTAACTTCACCCTCTGTCCCTGGGAGCGTGAGCGTCAACCAACAAGGCCACGGACTCATTCAACCCCACTGCCCCATGCGGATGCCTGGGCGTGAGACACGGTAGGAAGGAATGGGGAAGCCGAGGGGAAGTGGCCATGTAGCCATGCAGAGTGACTCACATGTTGTTGACATCGGTCCCAGCTGCCTTCTCCAATACCTCGTCTGTCACTTCCAGGCCCGCGGGAAACTGGGGATGCTGTGGAGAGAACCCCCACCCAGCGGCCACTGAACCAGGGCCCCCCCACCCCCACCCAGTGGCCACTGAACCAGGGCCCCCCCTTACCCAGCAGCCACTGAACCAGGGCCCCCCACCCCCACCCAGCAGCCACTGAACCAGGGGGCCCCACGCTGGGCCCTGGGCCCTGCTCTTGGCAGACCCAGGCTGTGGTCCACATAGGTGGCAGAGGGCAGTGGAGGGGGTTGGGAGGAGGGGAGCACCCGGCCAGGACAGTGGAGACTGAGAAAGCCCAGTGCCCACGTCCACGGAAACGCCTGGGGAAGCCCAGTGCCCACGTCCACGGAAACGCCTGGGGAAGCCCAGTGCCCACGTCCACGGAAACGCCTGGGGAAGCCCAGTGCCCACGTCCACGGAAACGCCTGGGGAAGCCCAGTGCCCACGTCCACGGAAACGCCTGGGGAAGCCCAGTGCCCACGTCCACGGAAACGCCTGGGGAGGCCCGTGCCCACGTCCACGGAAACGCCTGGGAAAGCCCAGTGCCCACGTCCACGGAAACGCCTGGGGAAGCCCAGTGCCCACGTCCACGGAAACGCCTGGGAAAGCCCAGTGCCCACGTCCACGGAAACGCCTGGGAAAGCCCAGTGCCCACGTCCACGGAAACGCCTGGGGAAGCCCAGTGCCCACGTCCACGGAAACGCCTGGGGAAGCCTGTGCCCACGTCCACGGAAACGCCTGGGGAAGCCCGTGCCCACGTCCACGGAAACGCCTGGGGAAGCCCGTGCCCACGTCCACGGAAACGCCTGGGGAAGCCCGTGCCCACGTCCACGGAAACGCCTGGGGAAGCCCGTGCCCACGTCCACGGAAACGCCTGGGGAAGCCCGTGCCCACGTCCACGGAAACGCCTGAGGTGTTCTAGGAGCTTCGTGGCGCCCCTGGCTTCCCTGTCTCCTCTTTAGTCATAGTTGGGACAAGAAGGTGAATGGAAAGACTCATGGAGAGGACAGATCCCACCCTCGATGTCCCAACACGTGCCATCACGTCACAGTGGGAAAAGCCCACGGGTTCCTCAGCCCCATGACTCCCCCGAGGAAACCACCTTGAGGTGGAAGGAGATCTTGGTCAGCAGCAGCTTGGTGTAGACATTCACCAGCTGTCCATACCGGTCATGCAGATGTCCCTGTGGGAAGACAGGGTGAGGGGCCACGGCTCGTGAACATGTCCAAGAGTCCTCAAGGACCTGGGCATGAGAGTGACCCACCACCGGGCACTTCTTCATTCAACAAACGTCTTCTCCCAGCCTCCACCAACCTCCCTCTCTGTCTCTAGCTTTTTCCCTTAATCTTCCTCCTTGTCATTCCTGCCAAAGAAACTCTTGTGAGGAGAGAGCTCTTTGTCCAGGGCAGCAGGCCAATTCTGAGCAGGGACGCTTTATTAAAGTGCTGGTGCTGGCAGGGAGGCACATCCCGACGGGCGCCTGGACACATCCTCCCTGCTCCCTCCTCCAGCCCCATGGCCCCTGCGGCCGGGCCAGCTGGGCCTGCATCTGCAGATGGCACCATGGGCAATGTTTTCCTCACTTCAAGGGAAGTGAGTCAGGGCAGTGGTCCTGGGTTGGATAATGCCCTGGTCAGGCCTCCCTGTGGGTCCCCGGTCCAGGGCCTGCCCTGCTCCTATGTCCCTGCCTAGGCAGAAGAGCACCCCACAGTGCTCCAGAGAGAATCAGGCCAAGGCCCTCTGCCCACCAGGGACATCTCTAACTCCTGAGGTCTTGCAGTGCATCCATATTGCAGGCTCCCAGGGCTCTCGGGCCTTACTGTGTCTAAGGATCATCCGGCAAGTGTGCTCAAAATGCAGACCTCCAGTCCTGATTCTTCCGCAGCAGCAGCTCTGCGGGAGCCCAGGAACCTGCGCCCTGCCACAGGCTCTCTAACCACCACTGAGGTGCCCGGGCTGTGGTCTTGCCACATTTCCCAACTCGTGAGGACTAAAGGGCCCTGGTGACTTCGGAGCTGGAGGGCCCACTGGTTATGCCTGTGGAGTGCCCTGGGTCAGGCCTTCAAAGGCAGGCAGCATCTCCCCGTGCTGCCCCTCCCACTGTCGCCCCTGGGAAAACCCAGCCACCCGCAGGGAACTGCCCAGAGGGAGCCACCCTTCGCTCAGCCCCACACGCTCGGGAAAGCCCTGAATGCCAGGCAGGACCTAGACTGGCTGGACCTACCCACAGGTCTCCGATCTCCCGGATGTTGCTGCGGTACCGCTGGCAGTCATGCAGCACCTGCAGTGCAGGGAACACGGGAGGGGGAGAGTGTCCAGGACCCTGTGGTAGGGCCCTGAGACACGCACTCCCCACCCGAGGTGGGAGGAACAGCCCAGAGCTACGGGGACAGGAACAGGGCCAGAGCCCGCATGCCAGCGGGACAGTGCCCCAGCTCCGGGGAGCAGAGGGAGCAGCTGCTACTCACATTGGGGTGCCCATCTCGAAGGACCTTGTGGAGGACGTGGCAGAACTTCCAGCTCAGAATGGAGCTGCTGGGCAGCGGCAGCCCGATGGCGTAGGACCAGAAGGTGAAAGCCCCCTTCTCATGGTGTGTGCCCAGAATGATGCCTGCAATGTCAAGGCCAAGTGTGGAAGCACAGACTGGAGTACGGGGGCTCAGCAAACCCAGCTGAGAGAGGCCAGAGCTGCCGGAAGAGGGCCGGCCCCCAATCACGTGCCCATCAGCCCCAGGTCACCAGAGCTCCAGTGTCCAGCCAAGGGGACAGGAGTTAGGGGAAGACAAGGAAACCTTCATTGGGCCCAATGGGGGCGTTTTTGTGATGAGACTGAGATGGGAAGGAGCCAAGCCGCACGGGACCCTCCTCCCCTGGCTCAGTGAGGGACCTTGTGACCCCGGCACAGCTGACCGCAGGCCACCTGCAGCGCTACGCTGCTCCCACATCCACACCCGAACCCTGGGCCCAAGAGCCAGCCAAGGATACGCCGGGCGTGCTTCTCCTTCACGGGGGCCTCCTGGGTGTTGATGGCTTTGCTGATGCTGATGGCCTGTGAGGGACAAAGGAGCAGTGTTTAGAGCCCCAGGCAGCCACCCCAGGAGACATCACCCCAAGGGGGAGAAGCACAATACTGAACAGGATTCTGCCTGGGTTCAAGGCCAGCGGAGCAATGGGGGAGACAGGAATCCCCTCAACCTAAGCCTCTGAAGGACTTCCCTGTGCCTGATCGGTGCAGCCGGAACTACAGTGAAAACCAAGAGCTCCAGGAGTCAGGGGACAAGGACCAAAGCTGGGCTATGGCTCCGGGAGGCCATCCTGCCCAAAACCTGCAAGACTTGACTCTGCTGACAGATGTGGTGCCCTGAGCCCCAGGTCATGGCCCAGTGTGGTGTCCTCCGGCCCCATCTCCCCTTGGGGAAAAGCAACTGAGAGTGGAGCTCCCAGCTGGGGCCCACCTGGCCTTTGCGGCACCCCATGAAGGGTGCACATCACATTGTCCCCACTCTCTCGGGAGGCATTCCCAGGAAACTTAGGCTAAGCCCAGGGCCTGTGGCCCACTGCCCCATAGGCTGCCCCCTCCTGGGTGGGGCCTCGCCCTGTCAATCTGTGTCAAGCTCCTGCTGCCACCTGCAGCCCAGCCAGGGGCGGAGGAAGGCAGGAGTGGGGTCTGCAGCTGTCACCCAGAGCTGCGCAAGTGGCACCTTCACACTTGACCAAGGCCAGAATCTCGGCATCCCTCTCGCTCCACCTACGGCAGTCTCATCCCTTCCCCCACCCCCAGCTACTGCCCCCTTTTCCGAGAAGGCTTCCTGGACGTGACTGTGCTCTCGAGGAAGGCTCACGGCGGTACTGTCACTACCACCCAGCCCTGGCTCCATGAGGCATGGGGTATTTCTCATGCGGGAACAGGTCTGCTAAGCCTCTGTCCCCCACCACCAATGGTGGACTGAGAAGAGCTGCCCAGGCCATGAGCGGGAGGGATGGGGCCTCGACAGATGCAGACACTGAGATGGGACACGCAGCTCCGGGCCAGCCATTCTCCCCAGCCCCCAGCCTCAGCCAGGGCAGCTGGGCTCCAGAGCCACAGGCTGGCCTGAGCCAGGCAGGCCTTGCAGGGCAGGGAGCTGGCTTGCAGGACAGTGCAGCGCTCCTGCACCTTCTCCCCGGATGCCACTGTGCTCTCCCACCCAGCACCGGAGCAGAGGACATCCAATTAGGGTCTACTGTGGAATTTCCTCTGTGAGAAAAGCCAGCCCAGGAGGCTGGGGGGCCCTTCCTGGTGGGACCTCAGATGGGAGCTGGGGGACTGTGGGGCTGGGCCAGGCAGTCTCTGGGCCACCCCTGGCCCCTAGAACGATTCTGGCCCCCTTTCACACACAGGGCCCATTGTACTGGACCCTCCCAGGCAGGCATCCTGGGGCTGCCCTGAGCCCTGCTCCCCGTAGTCGGGGAGGAGCTGCGGTCCCATCTCAAGGAACCAGGACCTGAGGAAACGCACAGAGGCTCTGGTGGGCCTGATCCTGAGGGCTGCCCAGCCAGTGGCCCCCAGGCCTCAGCTCCTTCCTTGAACAAACTCGTCTCCACTGTGAGAAGCCATGGCTGTGAGTGTCACGCCCCTACCAAGGCGGAACATTGCCCATGACAGCAGCGATGATGATGATAAGGATCCTCAGTGCCCAGCCCCAGCCAGGCATGGGCAACTCGCCTCCCAGCAACAGCCCAGGGAAGTGGTGACGATCCCATTTTCCTGGTGAGGAAACTGAGGCACAGAGGCTTATATACTTGTCTGTACAGCTAATAAGGACAAAGGCAGGGTTCAAAGCCAGGTCTGTCTGATTCCACAACCTGTGTCCTTAGTGACTCTGAACAGCCCCCAGGCAGTTCCTTCTGTGGGGAGGGGCTCCCAAGGCAGGAGGCAGGGGCTGTGCCTTTCCCCAGCTCATCGGCAAGCAGCTGTCCCTTCACAAGCCAGGCGTGTCCGTCTCCGGGGAGTGTAACCCCATCCCCAGCTGCCGACACCTGAGCTGCCACCTGGTTCGGAAGATTCCTGGCAAGAAGGGTGGAGGCGAAGTGACTGGTGCAGACCTGGCACCAGAGAGGCTGTAGACCCAGAGATGCGGGGGTTTCTCTTGACACTGAAGAAACCCCAGGACGGGGCTGAGATAGGGACCCTGGAAGCAGAGAACACATTCTGGGGTAATGGGCTGCCCTCTCCTCTTTGCGAGGAAAGACACACTGAGGCCAAGGTGCAGCCACCCCTGTGCCCCCAGGCCCCAGGCTCCAGATGCCCACACAGCAGAGCTCCAGCTCCCCGCACCCGGCACCCTCACACCTCCCTGCAGCCGCCCTGTTGAAATCTGCACCTCCTGGATGGATGGTCTCTGAGGACCGGGAACCCTCGGACAGTGGAATGTTTCCTTATTTATCACCCTCTCCCCTCACCCAGCACTCAGCAACACGAGGGGAAGAAGATCGGCCTATAGGTGCTGCTGAACCCCCGGCTCCTCAACAGTGCCTGGCACGCGAATGACTTTCATGGCAGGAGGGAGGCCCCAGGAATGCAGCGTGACGGGGCATGTCTTGGGCACATGGCATGGTCTGCTGTGCGCCTGGGCCTCAGTGCTGCCTGCTCCCCGCGCTGGCGGCAGGGGACAGGATCCGTGGCAGCAGGGCCCTCCCGGGCAGGGTGCCGGCTGGCTCTGGGAACACAGCCCCGTTGTGTCTAGGATGGGCAGATGTGTGCACCAGGCTCGGAGCGCCACACAAGGAAGCACAGTGCTCGCACAGTGGGAGTCTGTGGCTGCTCCGTGGGCCTTGCCTCTGACCAGGCAGTAGCAGCTAAGCCCTGTCCCAGGAGAAGCACGGGCAGGTCCCAGTGATGTCCCACCTACTCCCGTCTGCTGCTGACCCTCCTTTGAGGAAGTGGCTCCAGGGGTCTGAGGGGCCGCGGCAGTGCAGGTGCTCAGGGGCTCACTCTGCGGTGAAATCCACACAGGGTGTCCTTGACACAGCTCCGCTCTGAGGCTTACAGTCCCGAAGCGGGTCCAACTGCCAGCAATACTTGGTTCTGGGTCCTGAGGTTCTCAACATGCTATCCTCATAGCTGCCAAGTGGGGTGAACGTCGTTCTCCCCATTTTGAAGGTGAGGAAACTGCAGTGTGCCATGGGAGGTAGAGGGCTGCCCAGGCCCATCGCTGGGTTCTCTCTAGCCTGCATTTGTGCCCCGTGTGGCCCCTTGGGCCAGAACAACCCCAGCAGCTCTGACACAGGCCAGAGGCTGGCTGGTCAGCTGCCACAGAGACACCCCTTCGGGGCAGCGCAGCCTTTGAGGAGTGGAAGGGATTGATTACAGATCTCAGCTCAGGGTGGAAAAACCCAGTGCTAGAGAAAGGAAGATCATAAGGACACATGTGACCGCCCTGGGGTCTGTCCGCTACTCAGCACCCACAGCTCCCATCCGGCTCCCAAGAAGCAGGGGCCTCACATAGAGCCTGGCAGGGCAGTTTCCACACAGCTGTGAGTGGCTGTGGGACCAGGGCTCTGCAGGGGATGCAGTGATAATGGGCAGCATGAGAACATGAGGAGGGGGATGCTGTTCTTCCCACTGCTGGGCACAACAGGGAGGGGTGTCTGGCTGGGTCAGGGGAGGTCTCTGGAGGAAGCAGGGCAGAAGCGATAATGGAGGGGGACCAGGCGCAGTGGCGCACGCCTATAATCTCAGCACTTTGGGAAGCTGAGGTGGGAGGATCACTTGTGCCCAGGAGTTCAAGCCCAGCCTAGCAAGACCCCATCTCTACCAAAAATAATTTAAAACTTAGCCGGGTGTGGTGGTGCACGGCTGTAGACCCCTGCTACTCAGAAGGCTGAGAATTGCTTGGGTCCAGGAGTTCCAAGCTGCAGTGAGCCATGACAGCACCACTGCACTCCATCCTGGGTGACAGAGTGAGAAGCTGCCTCTGAAAAGTAAAAATAATAGGCCGGCGCGGTGGCTCACGCCTGTCATCCCAGCACTTTGCGAGACTGAGGCAGGTGGATCACTTGAGGGCAGGAGTTTGAGACCAGCCTGGCCAACATGGCGAAACTCCCGTCTCTACTAAAAATACAAAAATTAGCCGGGCATGGTGGTGTGTGCCTGTAATCCCAGCTATTCAGGAAGCTGAGGCAGAGAATCGCTTGAACCTGGGAGGCTGCAGTGAGCCAAGATCATGCCACTGCACTCCAGCCTGGGCAACAGAGCTAAACTCCATCTCAAACAAAACAAAATAGAGAGTTCCACAGCAGCCGTGAGACACCTTGTGGAAGGGAGTTGGAGGGTCCACAGAGACAGCAGAGAGGGGCAGAGTGAGGTCAGCTCCTGCCTGGTTCCACCGACCCTGCAGCTTTTCGGGTCTCGAAAAATCCTCAGAGTCCACACCCACGCCCCAGGGGCCCCACCTGCTCACAACTCTCCAAGCCTGCTCTTATCCTGCCCAGTGCCGGCAGCAGGAACGGCCTGACCTTTAAGGGCAGAGAGTAGGGACAAAGCTCAGGGGTACCCAGGGGCCCAGGGCGCAGGTGAGGCTGTGCAGATACACTCAGGATAACTGGCATCGCCAAGTGTGTAAGAACATACTCTATGCCATAAGGCCAGCAGACAGGTCTCAATAACCTATTAATAAAATCAATTTTATTGAGCTCAGCCTTGTACTGGGCCCCGAGCAGACAGCATTGTTCCGGTGTTACCTCATTAATGCTCATAAGGAACCTCGGAGCAGGCGGGCAAGGGAGGACATTGAGGCTGCAGGTTAACCACCTGTCCAAGGTCATAAATAACAAAAAAAATGTGGACCAGAGATGGACCAGAGATGGAGATGGAGCCCCTCAGGCCCCCCCCAGGCGGCCCTGGGCTGCATGGCCTTCACAGTTCTGGGTGCGGCGTAAGGCTGGGTGCGGGAGAAGTGTGTCAGCGTAGACGTCCTTATTGTCCCACCACAGGAACCCCGCTCCCCAAGGGCCTGCTAACATGCCTCCAAATTGGGAGTGGGCTCTGGATCAGGATGTGTTCAAATCCCGAGTAATGAAGGCCTTGGGGCTGGCAGAGCCAAGGGGCCTTCCCACTGCCCCCATCCCTTGGAGAGAGGGCATCTGCCTCTGGGCTGTGGCCTTCAGCTCAGCTCAGTGGCCAGGGGGAGCCCAAGCCCTCAGGATACACCTGCCCTGCTTCCAGGAACAATCAGGCCAGACGGGGCCCGCTGACCCGTGAGCAGCCCAGAGCTGCACTGGTCTCTGGACTGAGACTCACGGGGCGCACCCCGGTGAGCATCTCAGAGTGCTGCTTCAGAAGGGGGGGAGATCAGGGTGAGGCAGGGGATGCTCCTGAGAGGCTCCTGGCCCAGGCCTGATGTGGACTCCAGATGGAAACAGACCGCAGGAATGGGCACTGTCAGCAAAGCCAGGCGACCGAGCTGGGAGGCTCCAGGCAGCAGCCGCCCCACATGCCAACCCCACAGCACCCTGTGGCCCAGGAGGCTCCGGAGTTGTCTGTCCACTGATTATACTCTGTCCCCACCTCCAACCCCCGAATACAGGGACATCTTCCTTCCTGCTGTATCTCTAGGCCCAAACCAACATCTGGCTGTCAGCAAATCCCCACTGGGCAAAGGGAAGGGTGAACACTCAAAGGAACAAGAGCTCTTTCAAAGACAAGTACTGGACGACTTCAGGGCACCAAGTCTCTCCTTCTCCAGCTAATAATTTATCCACTAGAGCTGCATAGTAAAAGTAACTATAAAACAATTTCTATTTTTAAAAGCAACCCTGAAATGAATCAGACGTAAGCCTCCTTGTGCTGTTATCGTGGCACCTAACAGCAGCACTCGGCAGGGACAAGAACGTTCTTCAAAGAGCTGGGGCACACGGACGGACGCTGGCAGAGCGGCGGGTTATTTTGGTTTAGCATTTCCAAAGAGTTGGTTGAAGGACAGAGAGATCTCATTCAAATGCGTTTGTCCCCTCAAAGGCCATTGACAGAGCAAACACAGGGTTTCTGTAGCTGAGGAGGCCGGGATACGGCCACATGCAAAGCAGCGAGGTGGACAGCTGGGTCAGCTCCGGCAGACAGGAAGTCAGGGGCAACTGCTCGGCTCCATTTAACCTGTATCTCCCCTCACTCTCACCCAGGCCTGCTTGGTCCTGGCCGCTCCATCATTTCAGCGTTTAGGAAAGCTCCCGAGGGGAGCATGAGAGCCCAGGTTCCCCAGGACGCTGGTTACAATGTTGCCGCCTGACCCACTGCCACCTCTGCCCCAGGCTTTGTGGGTGACACCCAGTAGTAGGACTGTTCCTGCGTTACCCCTCTGCCAGGCTAGCTCTGGAAGTGACAGGCAGCCAGTTCGTGCAGTTTTGTTCCCTGGGCCCTGGTGACATCACTCCACAAACCCGTCTGTCCCAAAAGCCAGGGGCCTGAGTCACCTCCAGGCAGATGAACCTACTGCAGTTTGAGGATCATGTTTATTTTAACCAGAGAAAAAACAATCTCGCCCCAACTAAACTTTTCTCCAGGGCTCAGTCATTCCCTAGAATGGATGGCCATGAGCCTTTCAGACCTCACCAAGAGGACAGCATCAAAGAAGGGAGACCACTGGCCCCTGGGCATCCTCTCATCCAGCCACTTAGGACGTGGCCCTGACTGAGGACCCCAGGGTAGGTGGCCGGTGCAGGTCTGAGCAGTTGCTCAGGGAGCTCGGCAAGGAGGTGACACACTCCCACTTCTCAGGCAAGCCTGGTCTACACACGCGCCCACCCCATGTCTGTCTGCTTCCTCCCGCTCTGCTGGGCCAGCCGCAGCATGTCAGGGCAAATGTGGAAGCAGCACAAATGATGTCATGAGGACTGGGCAGCACAGAGAAGCTTGGGCAGGAGGATGGCAGCAGGTGGCTGCACAGAGGAGGTGATATGCAAGTCAACATCGCAGATTACCAAGTTGGGCGGGGAGGGGGGCGGGTAAGGGCATCGCCAACAGAGCAGCCAAGGCGTCTCAGGTTAGCCGGCTGGGTATCCCTGTCCCTCGGCCAAGCAGGCCTGGACTCCACTCAGAGGCTTTCCACTTTAAGCTGCTGGGATCCAGCGGCCAGCTGGGTTTCATTCACGAATGACCAGTGCAGTGCTGGCTGGGAGGCTGGCGTCTGGGTCGGGTCAGAGAAGGGGCCTCGTCTGTGCCTGTCCCTATTCAGAGAGTGAGCAGTTCGGCCAGGCAAGGCTCCTGCTGGCTTTGTCCGCACTTCCTGAGGCTGTCGTCCCCCAAAATATCCTCCCAACCCTGGAGAGCCTTCACAATGTGGCACCTCTGGGCTCACTCTTCCAGGGAAGGGCTGTCCCCCCATGCCTGAGTCCCCCAACCTCTGTGCAGATCCACTTTTCTCCCCAACCGCCCCAGCACACAAGGCCTCCGCTTACAGCTAAGGGCACCGGACAGAGCCCAACAGGGAGCTTGTTTCTCTCTTTCAGCCCAGCCTGCTCTTCCGAACACAATATAATAGCCAACACTTACACGGCATTCACTACACACCAGGCATTATGAACACCTGTAAATCTTCAAAACCACTCCAGGAGGTGTGTAGTAGTATTGCCTCCATTTTGTAGGTGAGGAAACTGAGGCAGAGTGGTGAACGGACAGAGCCTCTCTTTCAGCCCAGCCTGCTCTTCCGAACGCAATATAATAGCCAACACTTACACGGCATTCACTACACACCAGGCATTATGAACACCTGTAAATCTTCAAATCCACTCCAGGAGGTGTGTAGTAGTATTGCCCCCATTTTGTAGGTGAGGAAACTGAGGCAGAGTGGTGAACGGACAGAGCCAGGGGCTGAACCTGGAGCTTGCTCTTGACTGCCCTGCCATTCCACACGTGGTCACAGTTCGCATCTCTCCACCTCTTAGAGGGTACAAAGATGACTCGGACCTTCCTGGGGCATACCTCAAAGCTACAGGAACAGGCCAAATGGTAAGACAGCAAGCAGCGCTCTGGAATGTGTCATGGGCATCAAAGCACATCAGAGACAGGGACGGGGAGGTCAGGGATGGGCGGCCCCTTCCCACCCCAACCTGGACCAAGAACAGCCTCTGGAATAGCTCTCCCAGGGAGGCAATATGCAGCCCAGGGGTCAGGAAGTCAGCGGCCTGCCGGGCATCACCACGAGGGCAATGCCATGTGGGCTGATGGGGTGGAACCGAGCAGAGGATGTCACGTGGCGAGACAGCAGTGCGCATGCCCAGGAACAACGAGCTCAACGCCTGTGCCAAGCTGCGGGCAAATCACTCCTATACACGTAAACGTTGCCCTTTTCTAAAAGCCACCAGGTGATTCTAACACTTGCATTGTCCGGCACAGTAGCCGCTGGCCGGTGGGGGCTGTGAGTATTGGAAAGGTGGTGAGTCCAGACTGAGATCAGCTGTGAGTGTCCAGTACACACCTATTTCAAAGATTTAGTAGGAGAAAAAGAATGTAAATTCTCCCATTCATAATTTTTGTGGCAATTACATGTTGAAAGGGCTATCTTTTGGATATACTGGGTTAAATAAAATATGCAATCACAGTTAATCTCACCTGTTTCTGTTGACTTTTCTAGTAGTTACTAGACAATCTGAAAGTACACACGTGGCTTGCCTCTGGTTCCTCCTGGGATAGCACTGCTCTACTGTGTGCCAGGGCTGAGAAGCCCTCAGTTGTCAATAAATGTTAATCTTGACAGGATTTTGGTTTCACGGGGGATGCTAAGCATGTATGTCAGCGACCTGGAAAACTGGACCTATGAACTGTTTCCACGTATTGCTCCCCTAGACAATCCCTGGCCCCGCAGGAACCCCTCGCACCTGGGTAGTTTTATGTCTACAGTCAATGCTCACCTGCCAGACTTGGCTCACTCAGCAGTGGCCAGAGGCCTTGCAATGTAGTAAAGGGTTTCTCCCATCCTAACCTGAGAGGAATCTTCTCGGCTTGATCTCCAACCTCTGCGCCTGCAGAGGAAACTGAGGCCCAGTGAAGCAGAAAGGTTCACAGATCAGGAAAAGGCAGGACTCACCGTGAGCATTTCCAGTACTCCTAACTGAGTCCTTCTTCATGATATGCTTCAAAGATGCTTTCTTCTCTAGATTTTAAACTTTTCAGCGGAGGGAGGGAAGGGAGAAAGACGGTTGGGCCGAGTATCTGCTGAGGCCCTGCTATGCCCTAGGTGCTGTTTCATGTTTACATACTGGATGTATTAGTTCCTTATGGCTGCCATAACAAATCACACAAACTTGCAGTTCTGGAGGTCGGAAGTCTAAAACAGGTCTCACAGGACTAAAAGCAAAGTGTCAGAAAGGCTGTGTTTCCTCCTGGAGGCTCTAGGGAAGAATCCATTTCCTCGCCTTTTCCAGGTTGTGGAGGACGCCCATACTCCTTGGCTAGTGGCTCCTTCCCAGCAGCAGGCATTGGAGTCTTTCTCACACGGCCTCACTCCGACCTCCTCTCCTGCCTCCCTTGTCCACATTTAAAGACCTCTGTGATTACACTGAGCCCACCTGGTAGCCCAGGAGAATCATCCCATCTCAAGGACCATCTCAGCTGATGAGAAACTCTAATTCCAGCTGCAACGCCTTACTAAGTCATTAACATAGTCACAGGTTCCAGCTGCCACACGGTCTCTCTCTTATATCTTACAACAGCCCTATACGATAGCTGGAACGATCTGTATGGTTTTTTTTTTTCAGACAAGGACATAGATTTACGAGTTAAGCAACTTGCCAGGGACACAGGCTAGAGCCTAGGTCTACCTACCTACTAGTGCCTTTATGATACCACATCCTCTTTTTAAATGGTACAGGCAGTGCTCAGGTTCCAAATACAGGCATGCTGTATTTTGTAGTATTCTGTATTCAGAAAACAACAGTAACAAGACAATAAAAGTTTGTCACCTCCATTTTGAAAAGGGTTTTTGTTTTGTTTTGTTTTTACCAAAGGGAGTAAAGTCATAGGGAAGAAAAGCATACACTGGTTTTCTGGACATTCCCCTGGGATTATACACACACATCATGCAACAATCACAGGCACCAGCTCCCAGCAGGCACATGATCGCCTCTCTTCACACTCCTGAGCGCTAACCCCAGAGATATTTGCAAACAGGGTGTGTCCTGTCAAAAAAGCTCACAGGAAAGCAATTATCTTCCTCCTGACCCAGGAGCCCAGGGGAGGAAAGCGAGGCTGGCGGGCTAGTGAATATTTAAATTCTAAGCCAGCCTAGTGCTCCTGCCACAGCACACAGCGCTGTGGTCAATGCAAGACAAGCAGCGTATTACAAAGGAAGCCAGGTGCCTGGACTGCATGTGCTATTTTCTGTCCTGAAGGAGGCATGGAAGTAGCAACCTCAGCTCTCCAGGTCCTTTTCCACCACGGGGCCTGGCTGGCGGCTCACTTGATTATTTCTGGGAACGATTTAATTAAATATTAACCATATACAAAAACCTCATTCTTACATTCCTCAATAAGTCACTGTGAAGACGAGCAAACCCAGACAATGAACTCAAACTCCATCTTTCCAGAAAATGGTGCCCCAGAATAGGTAAGTCCTGTGACATTCACCCATTACAGTTACTCATTGTAAGTGGCCCTCTTAGCCTCCGAGAAAAACCCAGAGCAAAACAAAACAAAACAATCCACCTTCGGTGAGGCACCTGTAATCCCAACACCTTGGGAGGCCGAGGTGAGGTGGGTGGATTGCCTGAGGTCAGGAGTTCGAGACCAGCCTGTCCAACATGGTGAAACACCTTCTCTACCGAAAACACAAAAATTAGCCAGGTGTGGTGGCGCACGCTTGTAGTCCCAGCCACTTGGGAGGCTGAGGCAGGAGAATCACTTGAACCCGGGAGGCGGAGATTGCAGAGAGCTGAGATCATGCCATTGCACTCCAGCCTGGGCAACGAGAGAGACTCTGTCTTAAAAAAAAAAAAATCCACCTTCTTGTGTATCAAACCAACCACTACAATGTGTGGTCCTGTATCAGAGATTCTCTCTTTGACACTCAGGAAGGTTGCCCTTGACTTCTTACCATTCAAGAGTAAGATCAATGAAGTTGGTCCTTCACATCCCATCTCCTCCATGTAGCAATCAGACCTCTTTATACCTCCTCAAAGGCACGAGAAAAAACTCAGTGAATACACAAAGTTTCTGACAACACCCAGATCTGTCTGCCAATTCAGGTTTTCTCCCTATGATCTACAAGTTCTTGACACAATTAATTATGTATTGGTGACTTTAAATTTTTTTTAAACGACGGGCTATCCCGGCTGAACCAGTTGATGGTGATGAAGATCACAAGGATAAATTGGTAACTTGCGGCCACCTGGGTTCCAGCACTTGGCATTTCTAAAGCCTTGATATCCTCAGGATTTATTATTGCTTTCTGGGTCAATCCCAAGCACAAAGGTTAGAAGGTCTCCCTGCGTTCTCTCTCATTTCAAAACGAAAGCTGTTGTAGAGTGCATGTGCTAACTAGATGTGAAGGCAACCGCAGAAGTCATCGCTCTCTGCAAGGACAAGTGGAACGGAACTTGCAAATAGCCGCCACAAACGCAAATGTCACCAAGCAGCTTTAGACGGGAGTGGGAGGGGTCCTCTGGCTTCCTTTATCTCTAGAGTAAAATTTTTCAGCCATTTCAGTCTTGGTTGACTTATTTTGGCAAATAAACAAGTATGCCCCCCTCCACTGCCCATCCCCCAAGCCTGAGAGCACTTCAAGAGTTTGTAAAAAGCAACAGGAAACCAGAAACGCAGCAACGTCTGCATCGCGGGTCCCCGGCACAAACACAAGTACAAAACGCACACCCGCGCCCTTATTTAATTTCTAAAGCCTTCCCAGGATAGGCATCATCTGGAAGAGATACAAGCGTGGGAGGCGCAGGAAGGGAGCCCCAGGAAGTTTCTGTCTGCCGGGCGCCGGTATTTAATGAGGGGGTGTGCACCTATTTATACGTGGGCAGCGCTCGGGCAAACAAGTCTGGCGACATACGAGAAGCTCTTCACCCAGCAAATAATAGGAGACTGTGCAGCCCTGGGAAACCGCTCACGAGAGAAGGAAGCTGGGAGTTTAAGGAATTTCCTTTAAGGAAATTGCCCGTGGGGGCATCGGTTTCAGGGGGTAGGAGACGGGGGCAGGAGCCGGCAAGGAGCGGCACGGAACGGCGGGGACCCCAGTCGGGCCGCGTCGGCCCCGGGAGCACCTGGATCCCCAGCCCCCTCGGCCCCCGGCTCGCTGGGCTCGCGCACACCCAACCCCGGCCCCATCTCCGTCCCCGGCCGCCTCAGCTCCGGCGCTCCCGGCCCGCGCACACCCTGACCCCGGCCCCCTCAGCCCCGGCGCCTCTGGGCCCGAGTGCCTGGCGGGAGCGGGGAGCGCGGCTTCCGGTTCACCTGCGCGCCGGTCGGCTCGGGCCGCGGAGGCCGGCGGGGGGCGGCCGCGGAGCTCTCGGAGAGCCCGGGCGGACACAGGCCCTGCCCCCGCGCCGTCCCCCGCCCCTGGTCTGCGCCTCCCGGGCTCCAGCCGTTCGCGCGTGAGGGGACAGGGACGCCGCTTGTCCGCCTGCCCGCCGCCCGCCGCCCGCTCGCCTGGGTCTTGTCGAACTGCTCGCGCTCGGCCTCCAAGCTGTGGCCCGGCCTGCGGCTCAGCACCCGCGCTGGCACGTTCTTGATGCTGTTCATCCTGCCGCCGCCGCCCGCTCTTGCCCGGCTCCGTCCGCGCGACTCAGCCTCACGGTCCGGCAGCCCCAGCCTAGGCACCGCGAGGCCACCGCGCCGCGCCCGGGCTCGCCCGCCGGGGAGGAGCCCGCCTCGCCCCGCCCCCAACTCCAGGGCACGCCCCTCCCCCGCACACCTCCAACCCCGCCCCCCGCGCCCGCAAACGCCTCGCCCGCCCCCAACTCCAGGGCACGCCCCTCCCCCCGCACACCTCCAACCCCACCCCCCGCGATCTCGGGACACGCGCCTCTCCCCGCACACCCCCAACCCTCCAACTCGCGGCGACCCCGGCACACGCCCCGCCCCCCGCACACCTCCAACCCCCACCTCCCTCTCAAGGTTGGGGCACAGGCCAAACGCCCCCCCAGCTCCTCCCCACCTCTAATCCCCTCCCTAAACCCGGAGGGGAGGGGGGGAGGGGGAACCCATCCCTCCTCCTTCCACCCAGGGTAGGGACCCCGGCCAATTCCCTCTCCCCACCCCTTCCCCGAACTCACTAAGTCTTGTCTGCACCAGGGCAAGATCTGGTTAATTGGAGAAAATCTGGCCTCCATGAGTCTGGTCGGTGGCCGCACAGATAGACGTGTTTTTTCCTTTTTGGTCTTAACGTATGTGTCAAAAGGCACACAATGACACTCTCCCCTCTTTCTGCAATTCTAACATAGCTGCAGCTGTTATCCATGCGGGGATGCAGGATGCATTTCCAGAGACGCAGCCGGCTCCGCAACCGGACACCTCGCCAGCGCCAGGAACAATGGGGGCTGAGGCCGGGCGGTATTAGGCTGGGACAGAAGGCAGGCGGATCTGAACAGCAAAGTACACCGAGGAGATGCCGCCAGGGGTGGCGTGAGGCTTTTTAAAACCATTATTATTGGCTTCCCCTTAAAATCACTGGTCACAAGGCTGAAGTGAAAAAATAAATAAAAGCCCAGAGTCCTCTCTAAGCGTAGCTCTCAGATGGGTATTGTGTTTCTGCTGTTTCTCTTTCCTATGGGAATGCAGATGTGAAATCATACATAAAGGTCCCTTGCTTTTGAAGGGAGAGGCACCGCCTGCCTGTAAGGAGGAAAATGACGCCCACGTAATCCTGACCTTTGTCTCCCTAGTGAGACCATAACCTGTCTGAGGTCAGGGACCCTTTTTCCTTTCCTTTCCTTTCCTTTCCTTTCCTTTCTCCTTTTCTTTCTTTTCTCTCTCTCATTCTTTCTTTTCTTATTTCTTTCTTTTTTTTTTTTTTTTTTGAGAAGGAGTCTCGCTCTTTCACCCAGGCTGGAGTGCAGTGGCGCGATCTCGGCTCACTGCAGGCTCCGCCCCCCAGGTTCACGCCATTCTCCTGCCTCAGCCTCCCGCGTAGCTGGGACTACAGGCGCCCGCCACCTCGCCCGGCTAATTTTTTGTATTTTTAGTAGAGACGGGGTTTCACCGTGTTAGCCAGGATGGTCTGGATCTCCTGACCTCGTGATCCGCCCGCCTCGGCCTCCCAAAGTGCTGGGATTACAGGCGTGAGCCACCGCGCCCTGCCCTCTTCTTTCTCTTTCTTTCTTTTTCTTTTCTTTCTTTTTCTTAACCGAGCTTCACTCTTGTTGCCTAGGCTGGAGTGCAATGGCACCATCTCACCTCACCACAACCTCCGCCTCCTGGGTTCAAGCAATTCTCCTGCCTCAGCCTCCCAAATAGCTGGAATTACAGGCATGTGCCACCACGCCTGGCTAATTTTGTATTTTTAGTAGAGACAGAGTTTCTCCGTGTTGGTCAGGCTGGTCTCGAACTCCCGACCTCAGGTGATCCACCCGCATTGGCCTCCCAAAGTGCTGGGATTACAGGTGTGAGCCACCGCACCCCGCCAGGGACCCTTTTCTTTAACTGATTCCTCACCCTCCAGCCCAAGAGCTAGAGCTGACCCCAAAAGATACATTTGCCAAGACTCTCCTCTCACTCCACCAAAAGGAGAAATTAATCCTGTTTTCTCTAATTCCAATCACTAAAAACTTCTTTATCAGAATAACAGTAGAATCACAATAGCTGATATGTATTGAATGCTTATTATTTGACAGGCACTGGGCTAAACCCTTCATATGTAACTTAGTCAACTTAGTCGATAGCTGTGCTCAAATAAAGACCACAGTAAAGGAGATTTTTGCTGTACTCCGGCTGTTTCTCACACTCCTTTTTCCACACGGAACAAAAGTGGTTCGCCTGTGACCCTTCACGCATATACAGCATCCCTTTTCATCCAGGCAACAGCCCCTCTAGGTCTAGCACATCTGCCACAGTGACTTCCCATTAGCAACCGGCTTTCTAAATAATCATAGAGCCTATTACTGTGCCAGGCACCAGGCTCAGCATTTGTTAAACAGTATCTCACTTATTCTTCTTTAAAGTTGTTGATGAGGCTGGGCACGGTGGCTCACGCCTGTATTCCGAGCACTTTGGGAGGCTGAGACAGTGGATCACTTGAGCTCAGGAGTTCGAAACCATCCTGGGCAACATGGTGAAACCCCATCTCTACCAAAAAATACAAAAAACTTAGCTGGCCGTGGTGGCGTGCCTGTAGTCCCAGCTACTCAGGAGGCTGAGGTGGGAGGATCACTTAAGCCTGCAAGGCAGAGGTTGCAGTAAGCTGAGATCATAGGCCGGGCGCGGTGGCTCACGCTTGTAATCCCAGCACTCTGGGAGGCCGAGGCGGGCGGATCACGAGGTCAGGAGATCGAGACCACGGTGAAACCCCGTCTCTACTAAAAATACAGAAAATTAGCCGGGCGTGGTGGCGGGCGCCTGTAGTCCCAGCTACTCGGAGAGGCTGAGGCAGGAGAATGGCGTGAACCTGGGAGGCGGAGCTTGCAGTGAGCTGAGATCGCGCCACTGCACTCCAGCCTGGGTGACAGAGCGAGACTCCGTCTCAAAAAAAAAAAAAAAAAAAAGCTGAGATCATGCCACTGCACTCCAGCCTGGGCAACAGAGTGAGACCCTGTCTCAAAATATATAAATAAAAAATAAAGCATCGGCCAGGCACGGTGGCTCACACCTGTAATCCCAGCACTTAGGGAGGCCGAGGCGGGTGGATCACGAGGTCAGGAGTTCAAGACCAGACTGGCCAAGAAGGTGAAACCCCGTATCTACTAAAAATACAAAATTTAGCCGGGTGCAGTGAAAGGCGCTTGTAATCCCAGCTACTCGGGAAGCTGAGGCAGAAGAATCGCTTGAACTCGGAGGGTGGAGGTTGCAGTGAGCTGAGATTGTGCCACTGCACTCCAGCCTGACAACAGAGTGAGACTCCGTCTCAAAAAAAAAAAAAAAGAAGAAGAAAAGAAAAAAAAATAAAGCATCAACAACTTTATTTTTATGTATTTATTTTTTTTGAGACAGGGTCTGGCTTCATTACCCAGGCCGGAATGCAGTGGCATAATCATAGCTCACTGCAATCTCTGCCTCCCAGGCTCAAGTGATCCTCCCACCTCAGCCTCCTAAGTAGCTGGAACTGGAAGGATGCACTATCACGCCCAGCTAATTTTTTTTTTTTTTTTTTGAGATGTAGTCTCGCTCTGTTGCTAAGCTGGAGTGCAGTGGCACGATCTTGGCTCACTGCAACCTCTGCCTCCCAGCTTCAAGCAATTCTCCTGCCTCAGCCTCCCAAGTAGCTGGGACTACAGGTGCCTGCCACCATGCCCAGCTAATTTTTGTATTTTTAGTAGAGACAGGGTTTCACCATGTTGGCCAGGATGGTCTCGATCTCTTGACCTCATGATCCACCCACCTCGGACTCCCAAAATGCTGGGATTACAGGTGTGAGCCACCGTGCCCGGCCATGCCCACATAATTTTTGAAATTTTTTTGTAGAGACAGAGTCTTGCTATGTTGCCCAGGCTGGTCTCAAACTCCTGGGCTCAAGTGAATTCACTCACCTTGAAAATACTGGGATTACAGGCCGAAGCCACCGCACCTGGCCTCTTGATGGTATTTTTTTACAGACCAACAAACAAGCTCAGGCTCAGAGAGTTTAGCCCAGGTTCATACAACTGGTAAACTGTGCATTCGGGATCCAGACCCAGATGTGCCTGATTTCAAAGCCAGTGCTCTCAACACCCATGCCATTTGGACTACATTTTGTGGTCAATGACTTTCAGTACTATACTACCTTGGGCTTGCTGTTTGGGACCTGAGAGCACTCTCCTAATACATCTCTAAGGGATTGTACTTTATGTGCTTGTAGGTAAGATTTTGAGCTATTAGAGGGCCACCCTGTCTTATTCAGTTTTATGTACTCAGTGCCTAGCGGGGCACCTGGCACATAGCAATGTTCAATAAATGTATGTGAAATGAAGGGCTGAAAGAGTGAGTAAACAAATACCCCTTTGGTATACTTCAACATACAGCTGATCTCACGAAAGAGCGTCACTGAGGACATAAGGATACAAACTTCCCCACTCTTTTGTTTGTTTGTTTGTTTTTGTTTTTGAAACAGGGTCGCCCTCTGTCACCCAGGCTGGAGTGCAGTGGCATGATCTCAGCTCATAGCAACCTTCGCCTCCTGGGTTCAAACAATTCTCCTGCCTCAGCCTCCTGAGTAGCTGAGATTACAGGCGTGCACCACCATAGCCTGGCTAATTTTTGTATTTTTTGTAGAGACAAGGTTTCACCATATTGATCAAGCTGGTTTCGAACTCCCAACCTCAGGTGATCCACCCGCCTCGACCTCCCAAAGTGTTGGGACTACAGGTGTAAGCCACCGTGCCCGGCCCAAACTTTCCCCACTCTTAATTTTTCTGGTTCATCTCTCTAACATCTTCAGGCAGGAGGCCTGGTCTACTATTGTCCCTGTCACTGACTGCCTTTCTTTTCTGGGAGGGGATACAGGGTCTTGCTTGCTCTGTTACCCATGCTGGAGTGCAGTGGCTGGATTATGGCTCACTGCAGCCTCAACCTCCTGGGCTCAAGTGATCCTCCCACCTCAGCTTCCAGAATAGCTGGGACCATAGGTGTGCACCACCATGCCTGGCTAATTTTTAAATTTTTTGTTGAGACAGGGGTCTCACCACGTTGCCCAGACTGGTCTTGAACTCCTGGACTCAAGCAATCCTCCCACCTTAGCCTCCCAAAGTGCTGGCATTACAGGCAGGAGCCACTGCTCCCAGCCTGAGATTCTTCATGCCATCAGAATCAGGGTCCTGTTTTGGTGTATCTCGAGGGCTGTTGAACTCCTGCTCACCCCTATTACAAAAGCAAAGCAATTGGAATACAAATAAGACCTCGTTTTAAGGAAAATCCAAGATGCACAGGAGAGTTTACATCATCTGGCCCACTAAAATATGGTATGCTACCACACCCGCACTGACTCATTGACTTGTATGCATGATCTGGCTCCAGCCTCTGTCCCTGGCTTCATCTTGCACCATCCTGGCCCATCAGGTCCCAGATGCGTCATGTTCCCTCCTACCTCAGAGCCTTTGCACATGCTGTTCCTACTGCCTGGAATTCTCTTCTGCTTCCTGTTCGCCCTACTTAGCATCCACTTGTCTGTAACTCTTGGCTCAGATGTCACTTCTTCAGGGAAGCATTCTCTTAACACTCCACCCTTCACCTGAGTCCCTATTATAAGCTGTCATCATATCTCAAAGCTTTCTTTTGTAGCACTAACCAGTCTCTCGTGAACTATGTATGGGATTCTTAGTGTGTTTCTACGACTAGATTGTCTGCTTTGCTCATTGTTGTGTCTCCAGTGGCCAGCAAAGCACCTACTGTGTGCTCCAAATTCTTTGATTCTTTTTTTGTTGGGTTTCTTTTTGTTGTTGTTGTGGTTGGGTTTCTTAAGCATGCATCTGGCTGAGAACCCAGACATCATCCTTTAGAGAACTGATTCATGTACACTTTTCATTCAACCAACTTCTCTCAAAGACTATTCTGGGTGTTTTTTGTTTGTTTGTTTGAAATAGAGTCTGGCTCCGTTGCCCAGGCTGGAGGCATGGCTCAAACTCAGCACACTGCAACCTCCGCCTCCCAGGTTGAAGTGACTCTTGTGCCTCAGCCTTCTGAGTAGCTGGGATTACAGGCACCCACCACCACGCCCGACTAATTTTTGTATTTTTAGTAGAGAGGTGGTTTCGCCATGTTGGCCAGGCTGGTCTTGAACTCCTGACCTCAAATGATGTGTGAGCGTTGGCCTCTCAAAGTGCTGGGATTACAGGCGTGGGCCACTGCGCCTGGCCACATTCTGGTTTTTAAACCTCCTTGTCAGCTGTGGTCTTGATGAATGTGTCTGGTTTCTTATTTTGATCCTATTCATTCTGTTCTCTATCACACCAGAGGTTGCTAAGATTATTCTGTTGAAGGTCTAGAATAATGAACTTTCCTACAATGTGTCCTAACAAAATCATCATCAAATGGCTCAAGAGAAACAAACGTACAACACTGCAAACCCACCACCCCAGCTACAGGTGTCAAACCACACAAAGCCACAGGAGAAAACTCCAGGATCAGTTTGCCAGAACATAACAAGGATTCAGCCTTCAGTCTCCTTCCTGAAATGTATGGAGCCAACCTTATCCCACACAGCCAAGAAGTTCTACGCATTCTCTTGGCACTTTTGGGGTAAAGCTGCTTTTAGTGTTTATGTTTTATCTTAATTCAGAACTTTTTTTCTTTGGGGGTAGTTCTACTTCTGTTTTTAAAAATCTGTTGGCCAGGCGCGGGGGCTCACGCCTGTAACCCCAGCACTTTGGGAGGCTGAGGTGGGTGGATCGCTTGAGGTCAGGAGTTCGAGACCAGCCTGGCCAACATGGTGAAACTCCGTCTCTACTAAAAACACAAAAATTAGCCAGGCATGGTGGCAGGTGCCTGTAATCCCAGCTACTCGGGAGGCTGAGGCACAAGAATCTCTTTTTTTTTTTTTTTTTTTTTTTTGAGATGGAGTCTCGCTCTGTCGCCCAGGCTGGAGTGCAGTGGTGCCAATCTCAGCTCACTGCAAGCTCTGCCTCCCAGGTTCACGCCATTCTCCTGCCTCAGCCTCCCGAGTAGCTGGGACTACAGCCACCCGCCACCACGCCCGGCTAATTTTTTGTATTTTTAGTAGAGATGGGGTTTCACTGTGTTAGCCAGGATGGTCTCGATCTCCTGACCTCCTGACCTCGTGATCCTCCCGCCTCGGCCTCCCAAAGTGCTGGGATTACAGGCATGAGCCACCACACCCGGCCAGAAGAATCTCTTGAACCTAGGAGACGGAGGTTGCAGTGAGTTGACATCATGCCACCACGCTTCAGCCTGGGTGACAGAGTGAGACTCCATCTAAAAAAAAAAAAAAAAAAATTAGGCATGGTGGCACATGCCTGGAGTCCTTGCTAATTGGGAAGCTGAAGCAGGAGAATCACTTGAGCCCAAGAATTTGAGGCTACAGTGAGCTATGATGATACCACTGCCCTCCAGCCTGGGTGACAGCATGAGACCCTGTCAGTAAAAATAAAATTTAAAAAAAATCCGTTCACAGATTCTAAAAATACCCTTATATCAGTCTTTTCCAATGCTGAGATTATTTCTGGCAGGCAGATTGTAGTATAATTCATTTGCCTCCTCTTCGGATGTGTTGATCTTAAGAATGTTGGTGATAAAACATAAATGCTAAAATCTAGTTTTTATCTTGTAACTATTTCAAATACGCTATGAGACTGCCTCTCTGCATCCATTAAAGTACAGAAAAAAAAAAGAAGACTGCCTATCTAACAGAAATTGCTCATACCTTAGGTCAGGGGTATCTGCACTCCACGTTCACGGCAGCACTGCTCACAACAGCCAAGATGTGGAAGCAACCTAAATGCCCATCAACAGATGAGTGGATAAAGAAATGTGGTGGCTCACGCCTGTAATCCCAGCACTTTGGGAGGTTGAGTTGGGGAGGATCACATGAGGCCAGGAGTTCAACACCAGCCTGGCCGACATGATGAAACCCCATCTCTACTAAAAAAACAAAAAGTTAGCTAGGAGTGGTGGTAGGCACCTGTAATCCCAGTTTCTCAGGCTGAGGCAGGAGAATTGCTTGAACTCGGGAGGTGGAGGTTGCAGTGAGCTGAAACTGAGCCACTGCACTCCAGCCTGGGCAATAGAGCGAGACTCCATCTCAAAAAAAAAAGTGGTATATATATACACAATGGAATACTGTTTAGCCATAAAAACAAACGAAATCCTGTCATTTAAATGACTTAGGTTGGGCCAGGTGCGGTGGCTCACGTCTGTAATCCCAGCACTTTGGGAGGCCGAGAAGGTGGAACACAAGGTCAGAAGTTCAAGACCAGCCTGGCCAATATGGTGAAACCCCGTCTCTATTAAAAATACAAAATTTAGCTGGGCATGGTGGCGCACGCCTATAGTCCCAGCTACTCAGGAGGCTGAGGCAGGAGAATCACTTGAACCTGAAAGGCAGAGGTTGCAGTGAGCCAAGATCACGCCACTGCACTCCAGCCTGGGTGACAGAGACAGAAAAATAAAAAATAAAAATAAAAATAAATAAATAAATAACTTCAGTTGAGCTAGATACATTGCTAACATTAAATTTCTCATTCCTTTTTTTTTTTTTTTTTTTTTGAGACGGAACCTCACTCTGTTACCCAAGCTGGAGTGCAGTGGTACGATCTCAGCTCACTGCAACCTCCGCCTCCCGGGTTCAAGCAATTCTCCTGCCTCAGCCTCCCAAGTAGCTGGGATTACAGGCGCGTGACACCACGCCCAGCTAATTTTTTGTATTTTTAGTAGAGAGGGGGTTTTGTCATGTTGGCCAGGCTGGTCTCGAACCCCTGATCTCAAGTGATCCACCTGCCTCAGGCTCCCAAAGTGCTGGGATTACAGGCATGAGCCACCACACCCAGCCGAAATTTCTTATTGTTGGATTGCATATGGAACGATAAGGTGGTGGGATACAATCGGTGTCAGGTGTCTAGGTACTGTAATCCTATGAGCTAAAATACATTTAGACATAAAATAATGTTTAATTGTTATCACATCCTTTAGTTCCCTGACATTTTCCAATTTAGCATCTATTCACTGTTGCCTTTTCACTAGGCAAGTTGATGTGCAGCCATGAACATGAAAAGGAGGAGAAAATTTAATATTTTGATTCTTAGATTTGAAGTCAACCTCCCAAGGGTCATTTTAGGTTTCTACTTGGCAGGCAGCAGCTCAGAAGCAACTATACCTTTCTCAGTTTTGCTCTGGACAGCCCAGCCTGAGGGAGAAAGCACGCATTGATAAAGAACATAACCAAACCTCACCCAACTTCTCTTTTCAGCACCCTAATTAAAAAGGCTAAATGAGGTGGCTCTTCCCCGCTCATGAAAATCGTCTCTGAAGTAACACTGAAACCTGTTAACAAAGGGGCATTTATTCAGCACAATAGAACTTTGATATCTGCAATGCTTAAAAAAATACATGCCCATTCCTGAGGAAATTAACTTGCCAGGTTCAGTTTAAAGCGATGACTGTTCCTTCCTTATTTTACTCCTGTAAAATAAAAAGAAACCAAGGAAACATATTTTTTCTTTAATATTAAAAATATCTTTTATTGACTGAAGCTGATCAATTCTTTTAGAGAAGACACAGAGGCATATAGTATAAGCTTTAAAAAATTAAATTACTTTACAAGTTAAAATGGAAGTGTTTTAGTCTTTAAGATTTTTAAAAATGCATCTAAAACTTGATCTTCCAGCAAACTTTTGTTTGCGTCAGTAGGTGGGACTACTATAGACCCAGGAAGATGGGGCTCTGCTCAGCTTGGGAAAGAAGGACCTCGAGCTATTTTCCAGTTACATTTTATATTTTATATCAAAGCACCTTATGTCTATTTACACAGCAAAGTCAAGAGCTAAAACCATGAGAGAATACTATTTCTCATATATTTTGAGCTGACTCTGATAACCTATTGTTTATAATTTAAATGTATGCACAGATTTTTTAAAAATCAGATAGTTAAAACAGCACTTTCTATGCAGGGGTTCTTTCTCTATTTGATGTTCACGTTTTTAAAGAGCTTCTCTAGCATTTAACTGTAGTCTGTATCTTTACAGAGAAGACTTTTTCATTCTTAGCATAATTCCAAGTTTCTATATGTACAATAAGGTCTACTTTCTTACACATGAAAATATTTCTTCAGCACAAAAATGGTTAACTTGAAAATAAAGTGTAGATGTTTAAAAATTAACTTTCTAGTTCTGCTCCCAGCTGGAATTAAGTGCTGTTTATGAAGAACTACAATCCTCTTTCAGTTTTACGGTTAAGTATTCATTCAGTATTGGTGTCTGCTTTCTGCCTTCCACATAGATGAGAAATCTGCTTTTGGATGAAGAAAACACGACGTTAATAAAATACAATCAATTAACATTGGAGAGCATGCTATAAGCTCCCGGCGTCTAAAATATTAACTGTACATCCTGATTTTCATCAACATCAGGACATGCAAAATACTATAAATGTGAAAACTCAGCAGAGAGTGAAGGGAGAGAAGAGGAGGGATGGGGGCGGGCATGGTGTTGCTCAGGCTCCCTGCTTCCCCAGTCTTTGAAATGCTGATGATATGCTTACCTTGAAAAGATCTGAAATGCCTGTACCCTTTAGCTTATCAAACTGGGTTCTAAGGAAACCACATATGAAATGCAGGTTTGATAGAAGTAAACACAAATCCAGAAAGTGCTTACTGGGTCAATAAACGTTTTTATGAAGATTTTACCCCACGTAAAACTTTTTTTTTTTTTTTGAGATGGAGTTTCGTTCTTGTCACCCAGGCTGGAATGCAGTGGCCAAATCTCCACTCATTGCAACCGCTGCCTCCCAGGTTCAAGCCATTCTCCTGCATCAGCCTCCCCAGTAGCTGGGATTACAGGCACGAGCCTCCATGCCCGGCTAATTTTTTTTTTTTTTTTTTTTTTTTAGTAGAGACAGGGTTTCGCCATGTTGGCCAGGATGGTCTCAAACTCCTGACCTCAGGCGATCCGCCCACCTCGGCCTCCCAAAGTGCTGAGATTACAGGTGTGAGCCACCGCACCCAGCTACCCTATGTAAAACTTTTATAAAGCTCTACTCCACATAAAGACTTCTTGGCCAGGCGTGGTAGGTCACGCCTCTAATCCCAGCAGTTTGGGAGGCCAAGGCAGGCGGATCACTTAAGCTCAGGAGTTCGAGACCAGCTGGCCAACATGGCGAAACCCTGTCTCTACTAAAAATACAAAAAGAAAAAATTAGCCGGGCGTGGTGGCACATGCCTGTAATCCCAGCTACTTGGGAGGCTGAAGCAGGAGAATCGCTTGAACCCGGGAGGCGGAGGTTGCAGTGAGCTGAGATCACACCACTGCACTCCAGCCTGGGAGACAAGAGCGAAACTCTGTCTCAAAAAATAATAATAATAACAAAAAATTAGCCAGGCATGGTGATGCGCACCTGTAATCCCAGCTGCTTGGGAGACTAAGGCAGGAGAATTGCTTGAACCCGGGAGGTGGAGGTTGCAGTGAGCTGAGATTGCACCACTGCACTCCAGCCTGGGAGACAGAGCAAGCCTCCATCTCAAAAACAAACAAACAAACAAAAAACTTCTATCCGGACAGACAGATGAAATGCTGAAACATTAATTCTGATTTTCTTTCAGCTATAATTTTCTTTTTTTTTTTTTGAGACTGAGTTTCACTCTTGTTGCCCAGGCTGGTGTGCAATGGCACAATCTTGGCTCACTGCAACCTCTGCCTCCCGGATTCAAGTGATCCTCTTGCCTCAGCCTCCTGAGTAGCTGGGATTACAGACATGCACCACCACACCCAGCTAATTTTTTGTATTTTTAGTAGAGACAGGGTTTCACCATGTTGGCCAGGCTGGTCTCAAACTCCCGACCTCAGGTGATCTGCCTGCCTCGGCCTCCCAGTGCTAGGATTACAGGTGTGAGCCACCATGCCTGGCCCATATACCACATTTTCTTTATCCATTAGTTGATTGATGGGCATCTGCACTGGTTCCGTATTTTTGCAATTGCAAATTGTGCTGCTATAAACGTGTGTACACGTGTCTTTTTCATATAATGACTACTTTTCCTCCACGTAGATACCCAGTAGTGGGATTGTTGGATCAAATCGGAGTTCTACTTTTAGTTCTTTAAGGATAACCTCCACACTGTTTTCCATAGTGGTTATACTAGTTTAAATTCCCACCAGCAGTGTAAAAGTGTTCCCTTTTTACCACATCCACGCCAACATCTATTATTTCTTGATTTTTAAATTATGGCCATTCTTGCATGAGTAAGGTGGTACTGCATTGTGGTTTTTCTGTTTGTTTTTTTGTTTGTTTGTTTGTTTTGAGACAGAGTCTCACTATTGTCGCCCGGCTGGAGTGCAATGGTATGATCTTGGCTCATTGCAACCTCCGCCTCCCAGGTTCCAGAAATTCTCCTACCTCAGCCTCCCGAGTAGCTGGGATTACAGGTGCCCGCCACCATGCCTGGCTAATTTTTGTATTTTTAGTAGAAACGGGGTTTCACCATGTTGGCCAGGCTTGTCTCGAACTCCTGGCCTCAAGTGATCCACCCGCCTTGGCCAACCAAAGTGCTGGGATTATAGGCATGAGCCACTGCACCTGGCCCGTACTGTGGTTTTGATTTGCATTCCCCTGATAATTAGTGATGTTGAGCGTCTTTTCATATTAGATTCTGATTTTTAAAGCTGTGTCTATGTATTCACTTCCCTAGATTTAAAATTCTAGGTATTGAGAATAATAACTGTTTTTTTTTTTGAGACGGAGTCTTGCTCTGTTGCCCAGGCTAGAGTGCAGTGGTGCCATCTTGGCTCACTGCAACCTCAGCCTCCTGGGTTCAAGTGATTCTCCTGCCTCAGCCTCCCAAGTAGCTGGAATTACAGGCGCCCACTACCGTGCCTGGCTAATTTTTGTATTTTTAGTAGAGACAGATCAGGCTGGTCTCAAACTCCTGACCTTGTGATCCACCTGCCTCAGCCTCCCAAAGTGATGGGATTACAGGTGTGAGCCACCGCGCCTGGCCTTTTTATTTTTATTTTTTTTATTTTTTTTATTTTATTATTATTATTTTTTTTTGAGACGGAGTCTCGCTCTGTCGCCCAGGCTGGAGTGCAGTGGCGCGATCTCGGCTCACTGCAAGCTCTGCCTCCCGGGTTCACGCCATTCTCCTGCCTCAGCCTCTCCGAGTAGCTGGGACTACAGGCGCCCGCCACCACGCCCGGCTAATTTTTTTTGTATTTTTAGTAGAGACGGGGTTTCACCATGTTAGCCAGGATGGTCTCGATCTCCTGACCTCGTGATCCGCCCGCCTCGGCCTCCCAAAGTGCTGGGATTACAAGCGTGAGCCACCGCGCCCGGCCGGCCTTTTTATTTTTTAAGAGACAAGGTCTCACTGTGTTCCCAGGCTGGAGTGCAGGAGAACTTTTTGATCTGCATTTCTTTGCAAGTAATTGACATTTTATTCTGATTAAATTTAGAAGGTATGCATAAATCGGTCAAGCAAAAGAGAAAGTATTACAAGTCAAACAAATACATGGTCTTGACTCAACATTATCGATGTTCCCAAGTTACTTATTAAATATTAATTGAGATATAAGGTGAGATAAGCAAAGGTGACTTACCCGTGATCACGATGAATACTGAAGTTGCCTTTTGTTTCTTTCAATAACTGACAAAGGTATTTTTTTGAGCTGACTCTTCTGGGACCTCTGACTTCTAGAAAACAACTCCCAGATTAGTATCCAGGATAGAGAAACTAGAAAATTCTTAAGAAGACTCAACACAAATATAGCAGAAATGCCTTTAAAAGACGTTAGATGAGGCTGGGTGCGGTGGCTCAGGCCTACAATCCCAGCACTTTGGGAGGCCAGGGCGGGCGGATCACTTAAGATCAGGAATTCAGGCGGGGCGCGGTGGCTCACGCTTGTAATCCCAGCACTTTGGGAGGCCGAGGCGGGCGGATCACGAGGTCAGGAGATCAAGACCACGGTGAAACCCCGTCTCTACTAAAAAATACAAAAAATTAGCCGGGCGCGGTGGCGGGCGCCTGTAGTCCCAGCTACTCGGAGAGGCTGAGGCAGGAGAATGGCTTGAACCCGGGAGGCAGAGCTTGCAGTGAGCCGAGATCGCGCCACTGCACTCCAGCCTGGGCGACAGAGCGAGACTCCGTCTCAAAAAAAAAAAAAAAAAAAAAAAAGATCAGGAATTCAAGAGCAGCCTGGCCAGTATGGTGAAACCTCATCTCTACCAAAAATACAAAAATTAGGTGGGCATGGCCAGGAGTGGTGGCTCATGCCTGTAATCCCAGCACTTTGGGAGACCGAGGCGGGCGGATCACGAGGTCAGGAGATCGAGACCATCCTGGCTAACACGGTGAAACCTCGTCTCTACTAAAAATACAAAAAATTAGCCGGGCGTGGTGGCGGGCGCCTGTAGTCCCAGCTACTCGGAAGGCTGAGGCAGGAGAATGGTGTGAACCCGGGAGGCGGAGCTTGCAGTGAGCCGAGATCGCGCCACTGCACTCCAGCCTGGGAGACAGAGCGAGACCCCGCCTAAAAAAAAAAAAAAAAAATTAGGTGGACATAGTGGCACCCACCTGTAATTCCAGCTACTCGGGAAGCTGAGGTGGGAGAATTGCTTGAACCCAGGAGGTGGAAGTTGCAGTAAGCCAAGATCACGCCACTGCACTCCAGCCTGGGCGACAGAGTGAGACCCCATCTCAAAAAAAAAAACAAACAAAAAAAGACATTAGATGAAGAGATATCTGCACTCCACTCCATGTTCACTGCAGCCAAGATGCGGAAGCAACATAAGTGCCTGTCAGCAGATGAGTGGATCAGGAAAACATAGTATATACGCACAATGGAATACTATTTAGCCATAAAAACAAACAAAATGCTGTCATTTGCAACAGCGTGGATGAGCCTAGGGGACATTAGGCTATGTGAAAGAAGCCAGGCACAGAAAGACAAATGCTGCCTGATCTCACTTATATGTCTCTACTAAAACCCTGTCTCTACTAAAAATACAAAAATTAGCTGGGCGTGGTGGTGGGCGCCTGTAGTCCCCGCGACTCAGGAGGCTGAAAGGCAGGAGAATCACTTCAACCTGGGAGGTGGAGTTTGCAGTGAGCCAAGATCGCGCCACTGCACTCCAGCCTGGTGACAGAGTGACAGTCTGTCTCAAAAAAAAAAAAGATAAATAAATAAATAATGTAGCGTGTGTGTGTGTGTGTGTGTGTATGTGTGTGCATTTAATTTATAGAGACAGGGTCTCCCATTGTTGCCCATTCTTGGCTTCATGTGATACTCCCGCCTCAGCCTCCCAAAGGGCTAGGATTACAGGTATAATCCATTGTGCCCAGCCAATAATAATGTACGATATATTTCAAAATTGTTAAATGAACAGATTCTAAATCTTTCCACTACAAAGACATGGAAGTATGTGAGGTGATAGATACAGCTGGTTTAGTCATTCCACTACGTTATATACATAACATTGCACTATACACTATAAATATATACAATTATTATTTGTCAATTTAAAAACGACCTTAGTGGCTGCGCACAGTGGCTCACGCCTGCAATCCCCGCACTTTGGGAAGCTGAGGTGGGAGGATCTCTTGAGCCCAGGAGTTTGAGACCAGCCTGGGCAACACAGGGAGACAAAAAATATACTTAAATTAGCCAGGCGTGGTGACACACACCCGTAGTCCCAGATATTCAGGAGGCTGAAGTGGGAGGACCGCTGGAGCCTGGGAGTTTGAGGCAGAAGTGAGCCATGATCGTGCCACTGCACTCTAGCCTGAGCGACAGAGTGAGACCCTGTCTCAGAAAAAAAAAAATAAATAAGACCTTAGGGAATGAATAAAATATAATGAAGTGACCGCATACAATTGCCATCCATCCATCCAACAAAGGCTTCTTGACTTCCCATTCATGTGTGGGGTCCCCTTTGTCTCTAATTTGGAAGGACTTCTCTGTCTGCTTTACCATGTGTGTTACAGCTAAATGCTGGCCATCAACTAATGCCCAGATATAACTGGCTCATTGTCAGTCCTAACACAAGCACCCATCCAGTGAGCCCTAAGTGAGCACTGTTGAAAACAGTGGTCAGTAGTTAAGCATCAGCAACTCTAAGTGCTGCGGTGCCTTGTTAGCCTTGTTAGGTGTCTGCGTGGGGAAAAGAGGAAGGAGGGGAGTGGAGAGGTAAGGGGGGCGGAATGAAGGGGAGATGATGCCTGGAAAGACTCCGGTGCATTCCGTGGTGACCCCTGGCTTGCAGGTGAGCCCACCTGCTCACCTCCTCCTGCCTGTGTGGCCTGCATTCCAGCCACGCGGGGATCCCTCACAGTTCCTCAGGGGCACCCAGGGGTGCTTCCAGGCCTCTGTGCTTTTACTCATGCTGCTTCCTCTCTATGCAAATTGCCCATGTATTTTACCATCTGATTTTTTTTTTTTTTTTTTTTTGAGACAGAGTCTCGCTCTGTTGCCCAGGCTGGAGTGCAGTGGCGCAATCTCGGCTAGCTGCAACCTCCACCACTTGGGTTCAAGCGATTCTACTGCCTCAGCCTCTCGAGTAGCTGGGATTACAGGCACGCCACCATGCCCGGGTAATTTTTGTATTTTTGGTAAAGAGGGGTTTTAACCATGTTGGCCAGGCTGGTCTGGAACTCCTGCCCTCAGGTGATATGCCTGCCTGGGCCTCCCAAAGGGCTGGGATTATAGGCGTGAACCACCGTGCTTTGCTACCATGCTATGTATTTTCTCTTATTCATTTAAAAACTTCATTCTAAAAGGGTTCTGCGGGCTTTATCAGCCTGCCACGAGAAAGGCCAAGAGCCCCGACAGGTAAACACCAACCATCTCAAGCCAGCAATCAGAACGGCCAGGCCCGCGCAGCAGGCACAACTCCAAGCTCAGTTTATGGTAGGGTCTGCTCCCCATTCCTACCCTCGAGGCAAGGAGGAAGCCCGCCATGAGGCAATGTGTTCAGCTGTGCTTCCTCTTACTCTCGCTCCTTTTTTCTCTTTTGTCTATTTTTAAATTATTGGAGTTTTTCTTGAATAGTTTAAGAGTCAAAATAATAAAAACAGGTATAAACTGAGAAGTCCCACTTCTGCCTCATCCCTCATGCCTCCAATTGGTAAAATTTATATCATCTTTCCACTGTGTCTTTGTGCAAATATATATTATTTCCATCCTCTTTCTTTTCTTCGTCTTCTTTTTTTTTTTTTTTTTTTTTGAGACAGGATCTTGCTGTATCGCTCAGGCTGGAATACATTTGCTCAATCACAGCTCACTGCAGCCTCAAATTCCTGGGCTCAAGTGATCCTCCTGTCCCAGCCTCCCGAGTGCCTGGGACTACAAGTGTGCACCACCATGCCCCACTAATGTTTTTAAAAACCTTTTGGCCGGGCGCGGTGGCTCAAGCCTGTAATCCCAGCACTTTGGGAGGCCGAGGCGGGCGGATCACGAGGTCAGGAGATCGAGACCATCCTGGCTAACACGGTGAAACCCCGTCTCTACTAAAAATACAAAAAATTAGCCGGGCGTGTTGGCGGGCGCCTGTAGTCCCAGCTACTCGGGAGGCTGAGGCAGGAGAATGGCGTGAACCCGGGAGCCGGAGCTTGCAGTGAGCCGAGATCGCGCCACTGCACTCCAGCCTGGGCAACAGAGCGAGACTCCGTCTCAAAAAAAAAAAAAATAAAAAAAAAAAATAAAAACCTTTTTTTGTAGAGACAGGGCCTAGCTATGTTGCCCAGGCTGGTCTCGAACTCCTGGGCTCAAGCAATCCTCCACCTTGGCCTCCCAAAGTGGTGGGATTACAGGTGTGAGCCACCGCCCCTGGGCATCTCCTTACGTATATGGAATGCCATATGAACCTTCAGTATCTTGTACGTTTCTCACTTAGCAATATATCTGAAAATATTTCCACATCCTAGAGCACCTCATTCTGTTCTATGGCTGCTCAGAACTCCACCGTGTGGGCGGATCACAGCTTATTCCCTCGGTTCCCTTTTGCTGGACACTGGGTGGCCTCCTATCATTTGCTATTGTAAAGAAATGCTGCAAAGAAACACGTGTGCCTATGCCATTTCATACACATGCAGAAGTATTCGTGGGAGAGATTCCCAAAGTGACACTGCATCATCAAAGCGTCAGTTCTTCGGTGATTTTTTAGAAAACATTGCCAATTTCCCCACCAGGAGGACTGAATCATTTCGTGCTCCCTGGCAACGTGGGAGAGTGCCTGTCTCACAGCAAGTCTCTGAATTACGACCCTTGTCTGTAGTGACAGATGGCAAAGCCCTGGAGAAGCAGATACGCTGCTCAGAACTTTACCCTGCTTCCTTATTGCAGAAATTAAGAATTTTTAAACAAAATTATTTGCTTTTTCGGTACCTATCTGTACTCAGTACAAAGGCATGGGGGGAGGAGTTTGTAAAGCGTGTTGCCAGGTAAATCCCTGTTATTTAAATTCTGTCTTCCCAATATCTCTAGAATCAGTTAATGCACCAGAAAATGTATGATATCTGGAGCCAACAGTTTTTCCAATTAGATGATTTTCTGATTCTAGCTGTAGTTTGTTGACTAAAGAGATTCGGTCATTTTTCCCTTCCTGTAAAATGTAAGGTTGGAATTAGATATCTCTTCTGGTTCTTTCTAGCTCAAACACTCTCAAAAAAATATATTTTTTGAGACAGGGTCTTGCTCTGTTGCCCAGGCTGGAGTGCAATGGTGTGATCATGGCTCACTGTAGCCTCGAACTCCTGGGCTCAAAGTCATGATCCTCCTACCTCAGCCTCCTGAGTAGCTGGAACTATAGGCGTGAGCCACTACACTTGGCTAATTTTTATTTTTTAGCAATGGGGTCTCACTATCTTGCCCAGGCTGGTCTCGAACTCCCAGGCTCAAGCAATCCTCCTGTGTGGTCTTCCCAAAGAGCTAGGATTACAGGTGTGAGTCACTGCTCCCAGCTAATTTTATTTTATTTTTCTTAGACAGTGTCCCACTCTATGGCCCAAGCTGGAGTGCAGTGGTGTGATCATAGCTCACTGTAGCCTTGACCTCATGCTCAAGCAATCCTACCGCCTCAACCTCCCAAGTACGCAGGACTACAGTCGTAGGTCACCACGTCCAGCTAATTTTTTTTTTTTTTTTTGAGACAGAGTCTCGCTATGTTGCCCAGGCTAGAGTGCAGTGGCACGATCTCGGCTCACTGCAAGCTCCGCCTCCTGGGTTCACGCCATTCTCCTGCCTCAGCCTTCCAAGTAGCCGGGACTACAGGCGCTCACCACCATGCCTGGCTAATTTTTTTGTATTTTTAGTGGAGACGGGGTTTCACCGTGTTAGACAGGATGGTCTCGATCTCCTGACCTCGTGATCCGCCCACCTTGGCCTCCCAAAGTGCTGGGATTACAGGCGTGAGCCACCACGCCCGGCCACATCCAGCTAATTTTTGAATTTTTTGTAGAGACAAAGTCTTGGTATGTTGCCCCAGCAGAACTTGAACTCCTGCCCTCAAGTGATCCTCCCACCTCAGCCTCCCAAAGTGCTGGGATTATAGGTGTGAGCCACTGCACCTGGCCAGCTTTGTCTTTTTTCTGCATGTTCCTATCAGTTCCATTCAAAGTAGGCCCTGAGGCCCTCTGTGGCAGGTGCTGGGTGCTGCAGCCAGGGTGCCAAGGTGGAGAAGGGTCCTGAGGCGCTCACAGTAAGCAGGAGTCATGGACGCAGTCGCCTGTTGGGTACCTGACGTGCACTCTGATGGAGACAGATACACACACACACACGTGCAGGCACACACACACAGAGCCACACTAGCAGGACAAAAATGAGGGAGGGATTAATTATATCTCAGGAATTTGACATAAAACCCTAACGAAGAGAAGAGGTTGAGAGAACAACCTGAAGCCACAAGGACAAGGAGGAGACATCTGTTGCTATAATGCTTGTTAGGAAAATATGAATTTGGGCCGGGCACAGTGGCTCATGCCTGTAATCCCAGCACATTGGGAGGCCAAGTTGGGAGGATCACTTGAGGTCAGGAGTTTGAGACCAGCCTGGCCAACATGGTGAAACTCTGTGTCTACTAAAAATACAAAAAATTAACCAGGCATGGTGGCTCACACCTGTAATCCCAGCTACTCAGGAGGCTGAGGCAGGAGAATCGCTTGAACCTGGGAAGTGGAGGAAAGAGTGAAACTCCATCTCAAAAATAAAATACAAATAAAAAAATAGGCCAGGCATGGTGGCTTATGCCTGTAATCCCAGCACTTTGGGAGGCCGAGGTGGGTCGATCACAAGGTCAGGGGATCGAGACCATCCTGGCTAGCACGGTGAAACCCCGTCTCTACTAAAAATACAAAAAAAAAAAAAAAAATTAGCCAGGCGTGGTGGCAGGCGCCTGTAGTCCCAGCTACTTGGGAGGCTGAGGCAGGAGAATAGTGTGAACCCGGGAGGCGGAGCTTGCAGTGAGCCAAGATCATACCACTGCACTCCAGCCTGGGTGACAGAGCAAGACTCTGTCTCAAAACAATAAATAAATAAATAAAATTAAAAAATAAAAATAAACTGGCATGTAATCTTTATTCCATCAAAGTTCATGGATCTCATGAATTCTATTCAACAAGTTCTGATTAAAATTATCTGTCCAACAAATCCATAGAGACAGAAAGTAGATTGTGGTAAACAGTGGCTGTGGATGTGGGGTCTCCTTTTGGGGTGATTAAAATATTCTAGAACTAGATAGGGGTAGTGGCTGCACGATTTTATGAATATGATTTTAAAAAACCACCGAATCGTACACTTTAGAAGGGTGAATTGTATGTAAATAATAAAATGTGGGCCGGGCGCGGTGGCTCAAGCCTGTAATCCCAGCACTTTGGGAGGCCGAGGCGGGCGGATCACGAGGTCAGGAGATCGAGACCATCCTGGTTAACATGGTGAAACCCCGTCTCTACTAAAAATACAAAAAAAAATTAGCCGGGCGTGGTGGCTCACGCCTGTAGTCCCAGCTACTCGGAGAGGCTGAGGCAGGAGAATGGCGTGAACCTGGGAGGCGGAGCTTGCAGTGAGCCGAGATCGTGCCACTGCACTCCAGCCTGGGTGACAGAGCAAGACTCCATCTCAAAAAATAAATAAATAAATAAATAAATAAATAAATAAATAAAATGTGAATTCTGTCTCTCTCTCTTTTTGATATAGGGTCTTACTCTGTCACCCACACTGGAGTGCAGTGGCAAGATCACGGCTCTCTACAGTCTTGACCTCCCAGGATCAAGTGATCCTCCCACCTCAGCCTCCTGAGTAGCTGGGAATACAGGTGCATGGCAGTGTGTCTAGCTAATTAAAAAAATATTTTTTTGTAGAGGTGGGGTTTCCCAATGTTGCCCAAGGTGGTCTCAAACTCCTTGGCTCAAGTGATCCATCTGCTTTGGCCTCCCAAAGTGCTGGGATTACAGGTGTTAGCCACCATGGCTGGCCTATATCTCAATTAAAAAATATATATTTTAAAGAAATAGCCAAAGAATGACCGGAAAAGTCATAAAGGTTCTCCCCAGACACAGGGGAAGAAGCAGCCTCACTGCATACATTTAAAGGGATAGCTAAGCACCAAAATAGTTTTGTCATTAAAAACCTTCCTCTGAGCACCTCTGCCCGGCCGCCCCGTCGGGAAGAAGTGAGGAGCGCCTATGCCCGGCCGCCCCGTCCGGGAAGAAGTGAGGAGCGCCTCTGCCCGGCCGCCCCGTCTGGGAGGTGAGGAGCGCCTCTACCCGGCCACCCATCATCTGGAAAGTGAGGAGCGCCTCTGCCCGGCTGCCCCATCTGGGAAGTGAGGAGTGCCTCTGCCCGGCCACCCATCGTCTGGGAAGTGAGGAGCGCCTCTGCCCGGCCACCTATCGTCTGGGAAGAAGTGAGGAGCGTCTCTGCCTGGCCGCCCCGTCTGGGAAGTGAGGAGCTCCTCTGCCCGGACGCCCCGTGTCTGGGTAGAAGTGAGGAGCTCCTCTGCCTGGCCGCTCCGTCTGGGAGGTCTACCACGGAGGCCAGAAGCAATGTGGGGGCTGGACGTGGTGGCTCACGCCTGTGGTCCCAGCACTCTGGGGGGCGAGGCGGGTTGATCACTTCGGGCTGGGAGTTCAAGACCAGTCTGGCCAACTTGGCGAAACATGAAGAATACAACAGACAAACCAACCAACCAACTCAGTGACAACAAAACAGGTCTACCCTGGAGTCATACTCTAATTTTTTCTGTTTTCCTCCCTTTCTGATCCTTTATCCCACTTTCTTTTTCTTCCTCTTCCTTCTCCCTCTTCTTTGTCAAATAGAGGATTGAGTTATTATCACTGATCCATATAAAGTCCCTCTCTCATTTATTTTAACTCCCACCCCCCATTTCTATTCCCCGACTTCCCATGTGCAACCTTCCTAATATGTTTGATACGCATCTTTTTGTTTGTATGTATTTTTGGAGAATGTTTATTGTTTTTGTATGCAAAAAAAATTAATTAAAAAAAAATAATACCTCTAAAAAAAAAAAAAAAAAAAAAAAAATCCTAGTAAGATTGTTCACAAATGTTATGTACATTCTTGAGTCAAATTCTGAAATAATCTTTTTTTGTTTAAAGAAATTAAACAGGCCGGGTGCAGTGGCTCACGCTTGCTTGTAATCCCAGCACTTTGGGAGGCCGAGGTGGGCGAATCACGAGGTCAGGAGATCGAGACCACGGTGAAACCCCGTCTCTACTAAAAATACAAAAAATTAGCCGGGCGTGGTGGCGGGTGCCTGTAGTCCCAGCTACTCGGAGAGGCTGAGGCAGGAGAATGGCGTGACCCCGGGAGGCGGAGCTTGCAGTGAGCCGAGATCGCGCCACTGCACTCCAGCCTGGGCAACAGAGCGAGACTCCGTCTCAAAAAACAAACAAACAAACAAACAAAAAAAAGAAATTAAACAGTTTTTGTCTTTGAAAAAAAAAAAAAAAAAAAAAAAAACCTTCCTCTGCCCCAATATAAATGCAATGCTTCACTAATGCCTCAGAGACAGCTTGTGAAGAAGAAATCTTCCTAGGAAACACCAGAGTCCATCACGGTTTCCACTCTGAAAAGCTTATATGGCACACATGGTATACTTCGAAAAATTTCTATTTTTGGATCCTGTTCTGCTTTAAGGTAATCTCTGCAACTACTTGTTTAGGCTCATGGCAATGAGCATCTTGATTCTAAAATGATTAATGTTCTAGTTTTGGATCTATTCGCGTCACATAGAAACTGCTCCAGGGAACTCTGAATCTAACAAAATACCAATCTGAAGAAGGACTAAGCAAGAAATGCCATCAGAGAGCATTTTGTGAAATAAGGCAAAGATGTCTGCTCCCCTCCTATTCAACACTCATCTGGAGGTCCTAGCCAGAGCAGTAAGGGAAGAAAATAAAATAAGGCATAAATATTGGAAAAAAGAATAAAACTGTCTCTATTCATGAATACATGATTGTGTTGAAAATCCTAAGGAATCTACAAAAAAACTACTAGAATAGGCTGGCTGTGGTGGCTCACACCTGTAATCCCAGCATTTTGGGAGGCTGAGGAGGGTGGATCACAAGGTCAGGAGATGGAGACCATCCTGGCTAACACGGTGAAACCCCATCTCTACTAAAAAATGCAAAAACTTAGCCGGGTGTGGTGGCAGGCGCCTGTAGTCCCAGCTACTCGGGAGGCTGAGGCAGGAGAATGGTGTGAACCCGGAAGGAGGAGCTTGCAGTGAGCTGGGATCGCGCCACTGGCACCAAGGCCTGGGCGACAGAGTAAGACTCTGTCTCCAAAAAAAAAAAAATAAAATCCTGTTAATGGAAGTAATCAAAATTTTAAATTTCTCTTTTTAAAAGACACTGTTAAGAAAAGCCAGGCCAGGCGCAGTGGCTCACGCCCGTAATCCCAGCACTTTGGGAGGCTGAGGCAGGAGGACTGCTTGAGCCCAGGAGTTTGAGACCAGCCTGGGCAACATTGTGGGACCCTGTCTCTACAAAAAATAAAAACATCAGCTGGGTGTGGTTTCGTGTATGTGTAATCCCAGCAACTCAGGAGGCTGAGGTGGGAAGATCACTTGAGCCTGGGAGTTGGAGGTTCAAGTTGGCCCTGCATTCCAGCCTGAGTGACAGAGCAAGACTGTCTCTGAAAAATAAATAAATAAACTGAGCACGGTGGCTCACGCTGATAGTCTCAACACTTTGGGAGGTTGAGGCAGGAGGATTACTTGAGGCCGGGAGTTCAATCAGCCTGGGAAACATAGTGGGCATGGTAGTGCGTGCCTGTGGTCCCAGCTACTTGGGAGACTGAGGTGGGAGGATCTCTTGAGCCCAGGAATTTGAGGCTGCAGTGAGCTGTGATCACGCCTGCGAATAGCTACTGCACTCCAGCCTGGGCAACAGAGGAAGATGCTGTCTCAAAAATAAATAAATACACAAAATCAAAATTAGGCCGGGCAGGGTGGCTCACACCTGTAATCCCAGCACTTTGGGAGGCCAAGGCAGGTGGATCACTTGAGGTCAGGAGTTCAAGACCAGCCTGGTAAACATGGTGAAACCCCGCCTCTACTAAAAATACAAAAATTATCAAGGCATGGTGGCGGGCGCCTGTAATCTCAGCTACTTGGGAGGCTGAGACAGGAGAATCGCTTGAACCCAGGAGGCGGAGATTGCAGTGAGCTGATATCATGCCATTGCACCCCAGCCTGGGCAACAAGAGTGAAACTCAGTCTCAAAAAAAAAAATTAGGCCGGGCGCGGTGGCTCAAGCCTGTAATCCCAGCACTTTGGGAGGCCGAGGCGGGCGGATCGTGAGGTCAAGAGATCGCAACCTTCCTGGCTAACACGGTGAAACCCCGTCTCTACTAAAAATACGAAAAATTAGCCGAGCGTGGTGGCGGGCGCCTGTAGTCCCAGCTACTCAAGAGGCTGAGGCGGGAGAATGGCGTGAATCCCGGAAGTGGAGCCTGCAGTGAGCCGAGATCGCGCCACTGCACTGCAGCCTGGGCAACAGAGTGAGACTCTTGTCTCGGAAAAAAAAAAAAATTAAAATTAAAAGTCCATATCTGTTAGAGAGACATCAAGATCATGAAATATTTATGAGTGACATGATATGATGCTGAGATTCACTCTAAAATGCTTCCAAAGAAAATGTGTATGGATGGGGCAAGATAAAATCAGTGGTAGTCAAAGGTAAGTGACCGTGCCATTCTTTCTACTTCAGTGCATATTTGAAATTTTCTTTCTCTTTTTTTTTTCTTTTTTTTAAGACGGAGCTTTGCTCATTGCCCAGGCTGGAGTGCAATGGCATGATCTCGGCTCACCGCAACCTCCACCTCCGGGGTTCAAGCGATTCTCCTGCCTCAGCCTCCTGAGTAGCTGGGATTACAGGCATGCGCCACTATGTCCAGCTAACTTTGTATTTTTAGTAGAGACGGGGTTTCTCCACATTGGTCAGGCTGGTCTCGAACTCCCAACCCCAGGTAATCCACCTGCCTCGGCCTCCCAAAGTGCTGGGATTACAGGCATGAGCCACCATGCCCGGCCTTGAAACTTTCTATAATAAAATTTAGTTTTTAAAACATTTCTGGCTGGGTGCGGTGGCTCACACCTGTAATCCTAGCACTTTGGGAGGCCAAGGTGGGTGGATTGCTGGAGATCAGGAGTTTGAGACCAGCCTGGCCAACATGGTGAAACCCTATCTCTACTAAAAATACAAAAATTAGCCGGGCATGGTGGAGTATGCCTTTAGTCCCAGTTACTTGGGAGGCTGAGGCAGGAGAATCACTTGAACCCGGGAGGTGGAGGTTGCATTGAGCTGAGATCGTGCCACTGCACCTCAGCCTGGGCAACAAGAGCAAAACTCTGTACCCCCCACAAAAAAAAATCCCCAAGAATTTATCTTCATATGCCCCAGATCATTAGAAAGAGGAAGTTTGGGTCCAGTGACATCTGATTGTAACTTTTTCCTCCTTAAAACAAGCATGTTCCCTTTCCTCCCTAGAGACACAGAAACTCTCCCTCTAACAGAAAGGCCATCCTGCTGGTGATATTTGCACACCGGTGTTCAGTGGTGTGTTCGGATGTGACAAATATAGTCAAGAGAAAATGAAACGCATACATTTGTGGCACTGCCAGTGAGATTCTCATGGCTGATGGGCAGCAGCGTGCTCAGCTCCAGGTCTGTCACCACCTGACGAGATTCCGCCAGCAAACGCTGGAGCTTGCTTGTGGGCGAGAAATCATCCTGGGAGGGTAACACAATTGAAGCCTACAGGAAATTAAGAGGCACCTTTAAATGCTTAGGTTTACAAACACAAATGCTAACTACCTAGGAATATTGTTTTCTTTTTTTTTCTTTCTCTTGCTCTGTCGCCCAGGCTGAAGTGCAGTGGCACAATCACAATTGACTGCCTCAAGCTCCTGGGCTCAAGTGATCCTCCTGCCTCAGCCTCTTGAAAAGCTGGGACCATAGGTGTGTGCAACCACACCCAGCTATTTTTTCTTTTGGTAGAGGTGGGATCTCACTATGTTGCCCAGGCTAGTCTTGAACTCCTGGCCTCAAGTTATCCTCCTGCCTCGGCCTCCCAAAGTGCTGGGGTTATAGGCGTGAGCCACTACATCTGATCACCTGTGAATATTTCTTTGTCTTTAGGTGTTACAAAGCAAAGCAGGACATCAAATAGTAGAATAAGAATAACTAAATTAATTCCTTTTCTTTTTTTTTTTTTTTGAGACGGAGTCTCGCTCTGTTGCCCAGGCTGGAGTGCAGTGGCACGATCTCGGCTCACTGCAAGCTCCACCTCCCGGATTCATGCCATTCTCCCGCCTCAGCCTCTCGAGCAGCTGGGACTACAGGCACCCACCACCATGCCTGGCTAATTTTTTTTTTGTATTTTTTAGTAGAGATGGGGTTTCATCGTGTTAGCCAGAATGGTCTCGATCTCCTGACCTCATGATCTGCCTGCCTCGGCCTCCCAAAGTGCTGGGATTACAGGCGTGAGCCACCGTGCCCAGGCTCTTTTTTTTTTTTTTTTGAGACGGAGTTTTGCTCTTGTTGCCTAGGCTGGAGTGCAATAGTGCAACCTCAGCTCACTGCAACCTCCACCTCCCGGGTTCAAGTGATTCTCCTGACTCAGCCTCCCAAGTAGATGGGGCTACAGTTGCCCACCACCACGCCCGGCTAATTTTGTATTTTTAGTAGAGATGGGGTTTTACCCTGTTGGCCAGGCTGGTCTTGAACTCCTGACCTCCAGTGATCCACCCGCCTTGAACTCCCAAAGTGGTAGGATTACAGGCATGAGCCACTGCACCCAGCCCTTTTTATTTCTTAGAACCTACTCAGTTAAATAATTTGACTTAAACAGAACTTACTACAGCTAATGAAGTAACACCCATGTGATAAAAGAATCCTAGGCATTGGTTAACTCTCCTCAACCAACTTGTCAAGGCTGTATTTAGCATGTCAAAATACTTGCAAAATAAGACAACATTAAAGGCTTATCAGCCTTGAAAAATATGTGGGTATGTGCCTTCATTTATTCCTATTAAATTTCAACTTTGGGATCTGAAGTTTAGCACGAAAATGAGTCACTGCCAACTGCTCTTAAAGGGGCTTAGACTGATTTTTTTTTTTTTTTTTTTGGAGATGGAGTCTCACTCTGTCGCCAGGCTGGAGTGCAGTGGCGCAATCTCGGCTGACTGCAACCTCCAACTCCCGGGTTCAAGCAATTCTCCTGCCTTTCAGCCTCCCAAGTAGCTGGGAATACAGGCGTGTGCCACCAAGCCCAGCTAATTTTTGTATTTTTAGTAGAGACGGAGTTTCACCATGTTGGCCAGGATGGTCTTGATCTCCTGATCTCATGATCTGCCCGCCTCAACCTCCCAAAGTACTGGGATTATAGGCATGAGCTACCGCACCCAGCCCTGAATTTTTTTTTGTTTTTTTTTTTGAGATGGAGCCTTGCTCTGTCGCCAGGCCAGAGTGCAGTGGTGTGATCTCAGCTCACTGCAACCTCTTTCCAGGTTCAAGCGATTCTCCTGCCTCAGCCTCCCGAGTAGCTGGGATACAGGCACATGCCATCAAGCCTGGCTAATTTTTTGTATTTTAGTAGAGACGGGGCTCCACCATGTTGGCCAGGATGGTCTCGATCTCCTGACCTTAGGTGATCCCCCTGCCTTGGCCTCCAAAAGTGCTGGGAGTACAGGCGTGAGCCACCATCTGATTTTTTTTTTTTTTTTTTAAGAAAACTTAATTTCAGCCGGGAGTGGTGGCTCACGCCTGTACTCCCAGCACTTTGGGAGGCTGAGGCGGGTGGATCACCTGAGGTCAGGAGTTCGAGACCAGCCTGACCAACATGGAGAAACCCCGTCTCTACTAAAAATACAAAATTAGCCGGGCATGGTGGCACATGCCTGTAATCCCAGCTACTAGGGAGGCTGAGGCAGGAGAATCGCTTGAACCTGGGAGGCGGAGGTTGTGGTGAGCCGAGATCATGCCATTGCACTCCAGCCTGGGCAACAAGAGTGAAATTCCGTCTCAAAAAAAAAAAAAATACTTACTTTCTTTTTTTTATTTTTTATTTATTATTATTATACTTTAAGTTCTAGGGTACATGTGCACAACCTGCAGGTTTGTTACATATGTATACATGTGCCATGTTGGTGTGCTGCACCCATTAACACGTCATTTACATTAGGTATATCTCCTAATACTATCCCTCCCCCCTCCCCCGACCCCATGACAGGCCCTGGTGTGTGATGTTCCCCTTCCTGTGTCCAAGTGTTCTCATTGTTCAATTCCCACCTATGAGTGAGAACATGCGATGTTTGGATTTTTGTCCTTGCAATAGTTTGCTGAGAATGATGGTTTCCAGCTTCATCCATGTCCCTACAAAGGACATGAATTCATCATTTTTTATGGCTGCATAGTATTCCATGGTGCATATGTGCCACATTTTCTTAATCTAGTCTATCATTGTTGGACATTTGGGTTGGTTCCAGGTCTTTGCTATTGTGAATAGTGCCACAATAAACACACGTGTGCATGTGTCTTTATAGCAGCATGATTTATAATCCTTTGGGTATATACCCAGTAATGGGATGGTTGGGTCAAATGATATTTCTAGTTCTAGATCCCTGAGGAATCACCACACTGTCTTCCACAATGGTTGAACCAGTTTACAGTCCCACCAACAGTGTAAAAGTGTTCCTATTTCTCCACATCCTCTCCAGCACCTGTTGTTTCCTGACTTTTTAATGATCACTATTCTAACCGGTGTGAGATGGTATCTCATTGTGGTTTTGATTTGCATTTCTCTGATGGCCAGTGATGATGAGCATTTTTTCATGTGTCTGGTGGCTGCATAAATGTCTGCTTTTGAGAAGTGTTTGTTCATATCCTTCGCCCACTTTTTGATGGGGTTGTTTTTTTCTTGTAAATTTGTTTGTGTTCTTTGTAGATTCTGGATATTAGCCCTTTGTCAGATGAGTAGATTGCAAAAATGTTTTCCCATTCTGTAGGTTGCCTGTTCACTCTGATGGTAGTTTCTTTTGCTGTGCAGAAGCTCTTTAGTTTAATTAGATCCCATTTGTCAATTTTGGCTTTTGTTGCCATTGCTTTTGGTGTTTTCGACATGAAGTCCTTGCCCATGCCTATGTCCTGAATGGTATTGCCTAGGTTTTCTTCTAGGGTTTTTATGGTTTTAGGTCTAACATTTAAGTCTTTAATCCATCTTGAATTAATTTTTGTATAAGGTATAAGGAGAGATCCAGTTTCAGCTTTCTACATATGGCTAGCCAGTTTTCCCAGCACCATTTGTTAAATAGGGAATCCTTTCCCCATTTCTTGTTTTCGTCAGGTTTGTCAAAGATAAGGTAGTTGTAGATGTGTGGTATTATTTCTGAGGGCTCTGTTCTGTTCCATTGGTCTATATCTCTGTTTTGGTACCAGTACCATGCTGTTTTGGTTAGTGTAGCCTTGTAGTATAGTTTGAAGTCAGGTAGCATGATGCCTCCAGCTTTGTTCTTTTGGCTTAGGATTGACTTGGCAATGCGGGCTCTTTTTTAGTTCCATATGAACTTTAAAGTAGTTTTTTCCAATTCTGTGAAGAAAGTCATTGGCACCTGGCCATAGCCAGACAGTGTTTCACCATGTTGACCAGGCTGGTCTTGAACTTCTGACCTCAGGTGATCCACCTGCCTCAGCCTCCCAAAGTGCTGGGATTACAGGCATGAGCCACCATGCCCAGCCTCTTATTATTTTTTAAGACAGGGTCTGGCTCTGTCACCCAGGCAGAAGTGCAATGGCACAATCTCAGCTTGCTGCAGCCTCCACCTCCTGGGCTCAAGCGATTCTTCCACGTCAACCTCTTGAGTGGCTGGGACCACAGGCACGAGCTACAACACCTGGCTAATTTTTGTATTTTTAGTAGAGACGGGGTTTCACCATGTTGGCCAGGCTGGTCTTCAACTCCTGACCTCAGGTGATGTGCCCGCCTCAGCCTCCCAAGGTGCTGGGATTACAGGCATGAGCCACCACGCCTGGCCTGATAAGTGTTTTATTAGCATAGTGCAGAGAGGAGGTAAATCTGGAGAAGTAATTAAAGAAGGGATATTCTACACAGACATAAAGAATAGTGTCTCTTTGGGACTGAATAACTGGCTAGAACTTCTCTATCAGTTGAAAACAAAGGGCCGGGCGCGGTGGCTCACGCCTGTAATCCCAGCACTTTGGGAGGCCGAGGCGGGCGGATCACGAGGTCAGGAGATCCAGACCATCCTGGCTAACACGGTGAAACCCCGTCTCTACTAAAAATACAAAAAATTAGCTGGGCGAGGTGGCGGGCACCTGTAGTCCCAGCTACGCGGGAGGCTGAGGCAGAAGAATGGCGTGAACCCGGGGGGCGGAGCCTGCATGAGCCGAGATCGCGCCACTGCACTCCAGCCTGGGTGAAAGAGCGAGACTCCTTCTCAAAAAAAAAAAAAAAGAAAAGAAAACAGTCCGGGCGCGGTGGCTCAAGCCTGTAATCCCAGCACTTTGGGAGGCCGAGGCGGGAGGATCACAAGGTCAGGAGATCGAGACCAACCTGGCTAACACGGTGAAACCCTGTCTCTACTAAAAAAATACAAAAAATTAGCCGGGCATGTTGGCGGGCGCCTATAGTCCCAGCTACTCGGGAGGCTGAGGCAGGAGAATGGTGTGAACCCGGGAGGCAGAGCTTGCAGTGAGCCGAGATCGCGCCACTGCACTCCAGCCTGGGGGACAGAGAAAGACCCTGTCTCAAAAAAAAAAAGAAAAAAAGAAAACAAAGCTATAAATACATGGTGGTTTAGTGTGTGAAAAGATGCACAACATTGTTAGTCATTAGGGGAATGCAAGTTAAAACCACATTGAGATACCTCTTCATACCTGTTAGAATGTCTGGAATTTAAAAATTGACCATAGCAAGTATTGACTGGAATCTGGAGCAGCTGGGACCGTCATACACTGATGGTGGGAATGTAACTGGTATAACCACTTTGGAAAACATCTGGCAGTTCCTTAAAATGTTAAATATACCCCAGCACTTTGGGAGGCTGAGGCAGGAGGATTGCTTGAGGTCAGGAGTTTGAGACCACCCTGGGCAACATAACAAGACCCCATCTCCACAAAAAATGCAAAAATGAGCTGGGCATAATGGCTCATGCCTACAGTCCCAGCTACTTGGGAGGCTGCGGTGGGAGGATTACTTGAGCCCAGGAGTTTGAGACTGCAATAAGCCAGGATTGCGTCACTGCACTCCAGCTTGGGCGACAGAGCAAGACCCTGTCTCTAAAAAAAGAAAAAAAAAAAGGTTAAATATACACCTACCATATGACCTAGCTAGCATTCCATTCCTAGATAAACGATGTCTATACAAAAAAAGTGTCTATACAAAGACTTATTATACATGAATATGCAAGCAGCTTTATTTGTATTACCCAGTACACCAGAAACAATCCAAATGTCCATTGACAAGTGAATGGCTAAATCACTGTGGTAATAGCGTGGTGCAGAAGTAATTGCGGTTTTTGCCATTACTTTTCTTTGTTTTTTTTTTTTTTTTTTTTAAACTAAAGTTTTTATTACTAAGTATCTTTTAAAATACAAATCTCACAGCTCCTTATTGTCAAGAAAAGAACACATGAAAATTTATAAATAAGATTTTCTCTCTATTAAGTTTACAGTCTTGCATTAAATATTGGTTATTGGGACCCACCATGTCCAAGATTATGATTAAGTATCAATGAAGTATGACTCTTGCAGCAAATATGCATGCAAATGTTATAAGATTATTTTCACATTATTTCACATTATTTCTTTTTTTTTTTTTTTTTTTTTTTATTATACTTTAGGGTTTTAGGGTACATGTGCACAATGTGCAGGTTTGTTACATATGTATCCATGTGCCATGTTGATTTCCTGCACCCATGAACTCGTCATTTAGCATTAGGTGTATCTCCTAATGCTGTCCCTCCCCCCTCCCCCCACCCCACAACAGAACTAGAAATACCATTTGACCCAGCCATCCCATTACTGGGTATATACCCAAAGGACTATAAATCATGCTGCTATAAAGACACATGCACACGTATGTTTATTGCGGCACTATTCACAATAGCAAAGACTTGGAACCAACCCAAATGTCCAACAACGATAGACTGGATTAAGAAAATGTGGCACATATACACCATGGAACACTATGCAGCCATAAAAAATGATGAGTTCGTGTCCTTTGTAGGGACATGGATGAAACTGGAAAACATCATTCTCAGTAAACTATCGCAAGGACAAAAAACCAAACACCGCATGTTCTCACTCATAGGTGGGAATTGAACAATGAGAACTCATGGACACAAGAAGGGGAACATCACGCTCCGGGGACTTTTCTTTGTTTTTATTTTTTTTTATTTTTTTTTATTTTTTTGAGACGGAGTCTCGCTCTGTCGCCCAGGCTGGAGTGCAGTGGCGCGATCTCGGCTCACTGCAAACTCCGTCTCCCGGGTTCACGCCATTCTCCTGCCTCAGCCTCTCCGAGTAGCTGGGACTACAGGCGCCCGCCACCACGCCCGGCTAATTTTTTGTATTTTTAGTAGAGACGGGGTTTCACCGTGGTCTCGATCTCCTGACCTCGGGATCCGCCCGCCTCGGCCTCCCAAAGTGCTGGGATTATAGGCGTGAGCCACCGCGCCCGGCTCTTTGTTTTTAAGATTGAATCTCGCTCTGTCGCCCAGGCTGGAGTCTAGTAGCATGATCTTGGCTCACTGCAACCCCCGCCTCCCGGGTTTAAGTAATTCTCCTGCCTCAGCCTCCCAAGTAGCTGGGATTACAGGCACACACCAGCACACCAGGCTAATTTTTGTATTTTTAGTAGACAGGGAGTTTCGCCATGCTGGCCAGGCTGGTCTCGAGCACCTGACCTCAAGTGATCCGCCTGCCTTGGCCTCCCAAAGTGTTGGGATTACTTTTAATGGCCTGCCATTGCTTTTAATGACAAAGACCACACTTACTTTTGCACCAACCTAATATATCCACACAATAGGATACTTGTCAGCAACAAAAAGGAATTATTTATACACACAGTCACATAGGTTAATCTCAAGATAATTACACTGAGTGAAAGAAACAAGAGGGACACAAAAGTTTGAATGCATTTATATAAAATTCTAGAAAATGCAAACTAATCTGTGTTACAGAAGACAGATTAGTGAGTGGTTGTCTGGGAATAGGGAGGGACACACAGGGCAGAGGAAGAATTCCAAAGGGGTTTGGGTGTAATGAATGTGTCACGATTAGTCTGTCACATACAGACTAATGTGTGGTAAATGGGATTTCACTATATAAGAAAATGTCTGGGCTGGGCGCAGTGGCTCATGCCTGTAATCCCAGCACTTTGGGAGGCCAAGGCGGGCGAATCACGAGGTCAGGAGATCGAGACCATCCTGGCTAATACGGTGAAACCCCGTCTCTACTAAAAATACAAAAAATTAGCCAGGCGAGGTGGCAGGCGCCTGTGGTACCAGCTACTTGGGAGGCTGAGGCAGGAGAATGGCGTGAACCCCGGGGGGCGGAGCCTGCAGTGAGCTGAGATCGCGCCACTGCACTCCAGCCTGGGCGACAGCGAGACTCCGTCTCAAAAAAAAAAAAAAAAAAAAAGAAAATGTCTGGCCAGGTACAGTGCCTCATGACTGTAATCCCATTAGTGGGATGAAGATTTCAATTTGCCACCCTGGTGTCTTGGTAAATCATAGATGTTAGATGTTTTCCTTTTTTTTTTTTTTGAGACAGAGTCTCACTCTGTTTCCAGGCTGGAGTGCAATGGTGCAATCTCGGCTCACTGCAAACTCCGCCTCCTGGTTTCAAGCGATTCTCCCCCCTCAGCCGCCCAAGTAGCTGAGATTACACGCACCCGCCACTACACCCGGCTAATTTTTGTATTTTAGTAGAGATGGGGTTTCACCATGTTGGTCAGGCTGGTCTCGAACTCCTGACCTCAGGTTATCTGCCCACCCCGGCCTTCCAAAGTGATGGGATTACAGGCGTGAGCCACTGCGCCCGGCGATGTTTTCCTCTTTTATGTTTTTAAAATTTTATTGAAATAAAAAATAGAGGCAGGGTCTTGCTATGTTGCCCATGCTGATCCTGAATTCCTGGGCTTAAGCAATTCTCCCACCTTGGCCCCCCAGAGTGTTGGGATTACAGGCATGAGGCACTGTACCTAGCCACACATTTCTTATATAATGAAATCCCATTTACCACACATTAGTCTGTATGCATGTCTCTGCAGATAGAGAAATCTGTAAGCAAGCCCACCAACATGTCACCTGGGTCTCTCTAGACACTGCCAGGGGTTGCCTATTTGGAGGAAGGGACAGCTGAGACCAGGCAGTTAGGTGATATCTACATTTCTGTATCGTTCTTGTGGTTTGTTTTTCTTTTTCTTCCCTTTCTTTTTATTTTTACAACCAACATGTATCAAGTTGCCAAAAAAAAAAAAAATACAATTTTTCTTGAAAGAAAAAAAAGTAGTCCCAGCATGGTGGTTCACACTTATAATCCCAGCACACTTTGGGAGGCCAAGGCAAGAAGATCACTTGAGCCCAAGTGTTCAAGACCAGACTGGGCAACAAATCGAGACCCTGTCTCTACAAAAAAAATAAGAAAATTAGCTGGGCATGGTGGCATGTGCCTGTAGTTGCAGCTACTTGGGAGGCTGAGGCAGGAGGATCTCTTAAGCTCAGGAGGTTGAGGCTGCAGTGAGCCATGATTGCACCACTGCACTACAGCCTGGCTGACTGAGTACCCTGTCTCAAAGAAACAGAACAAAACACAAAATAATAAAATAAATAAAAGGATTGCCTTAAAAACATCTTAAAATCCTAGAATTAAAAAAAAAAAAACGGAGGAATAGCCAAAATAAGCAAGCTACCAGTGGTTGCTAGAGAAGCATTAAAAGCCTGTTGGTGAGAGGCCTGGCTTGAGTAAGCTGGGGATTTCTAAGCAAAATACGAACCTTTTCATTGAATGCTGGTGCATCTTTGTAGATTAACAAACTCGTAGGTGAGTTCTTTTTATCGGAAGAGGACTCTGTCTCATCTTCTCTCAAGGCAGATTTTGAAGAACCCAAAGAGTGGGAATCTTGGATGGCAATTAGCTCACTATGAATAAGAAAACCCAACAAAAACAAATATCTTAAAACAATATCATACATAGATCACTCTTATACTCAAAAGTATCTTAAAAGGACAAAGAAGTGTTTTTGTTATTGAAGCAGCTCAAGTTTGAGTAGAACATTATAGCTTGGAATAGAATATTATAAGTTAATGCGTACCTTTTGCAAATAAGAATTAAAACAAGGCTGGGCACGGTAGCTCACGCCTATAATCCCAGCACTTTGGGAGGCTGATCCGGGTGGATCACGAGGTCAGGAGATCAGGACCGTCCTGGCCAACATGGTGAAACCCCAGCTCTACTAAAAACACAAAAATTAGCTGGGTGTGGCCGGGCACGGTAGCTCACACCTGTAATCCCAGCACTTTGGGAGGCCGAGGAGGGCGGATCAGGAGGTCAGGAGATTGAGACCATCCTAACATGGTGAAACCCTGTCTCTACTAAAAAATACAAAATAGGGCCGGGCGCGGTGGCTCACGCTTGTAATCCCAGCACTTTGGGAGGCCGAGGCAGGCGGATCACGAGGTCAGGAGATCGAGACCTGTTGAAACCTCGTCTCTAATAAAAATACAAAAAAATTAGCCGGGCGTGGTGGCGGGCGCCTGTAGTCTCAGCTACTCGGAGGGGCTGAGGCAGGAGAATGGCGTGAACCCGGGAGGCGGAGCTTGCAGTGAGCCGAGATCGCGCCACTGCACTCCAGCCTGGGCGACAGAGCAAGACTCCGTCTCAAAAAAAAAAAAAAATACAAAATATTAGCTGGCTGTGGTGGCGGGTGCCTGCAGTCCCAGCTACTCGGAAGGCTGAGGCAGGAGAATGGCGTGAACCCAGGAGGCAGAGCCTGCAGCGAGCCAAGATCGTGCCACTGCACTCCAGCCTGGGCGACAGAGCGAGACTCCGCCTCAAAAAAAAAAAAAAAAATGAGCTGGGTGTGGTGGCACGTGCCTGTAATCCCAGCTACTCAGGAAGCTGAGGCACAAGAATTGCTTGAACCCAGGAGGTGGAGGTTGCAGTGAGCCGAGATCGTGCCACTGCATTCCAGCCTGGCGATGGAGCGAGACTCTGTCTCAAAAAAAAAAAAAAATTAAAAAAAAATTATTAGGTAAAGGTAACTATAGAATAAAAAATGTTCTCCCTAAAAATACAGTGAAATGAAGTTTCTAGAGATAGGATCATCTAAAAGGGAGGGAAAAATTAAAACAGACTAATTCTCAAAAAAAAAAAAAAAAAAAAAGCCGGCCGGGTGCGGTGACTCATGCCTGTAATCCCCATACTTTGGGAGGCCAAGGAGGGCGGATCACCTGAGGGTCAGGAGTTTGAGACCAGCCTGGCCAACATGGTAAAAATCCATCTCTACTAAAAATACAAAAATCAGCCGGGCATGGTGGCATGCGCCTGTAATCTCAGCTACTCTGGAGGTTGAGGCAGGCGAATCACTTGAACCCAGGAGGCAGAGGTTGCAGTGAGCCGAGATCATGCCATCGCACTCCAGGCTGGGCCACAAGAGCGAAACTTCATCTCAAAAAAAAAAAAAAAAATGGAACCAAGTGCAATGACTCATGCCTGTAGTCTCGGCTACCTGGGAGGCTGAAGTGGGATCACTTGAGACCAGGAGTTAGAGGCTGCAGTGAGATATGATTATACCACTGCACTCCAGCCTGGGTGACAGCGAGACCCTATCTCTAAAAAGAAAAAAAAAAAAAAACATGGAATAAGGTTATATTTGTGAACATTTTAGGTTTTCAGTTTGTGAGATTGATTTTTGTTAATGGCTTTGTTCATTTATTTATTTATTTTTGTTATTGTTAGAGATGGGCCATCCTGTTGCCCAGGATGGCCTTCAACTCCTGAACTCAAGAGATCCTCCTTGTTTTGGCCTCCCAAAGTATTGGAATTACAGGCATGAGCCACTTCACCTGACCAATGACCTTTTCTTTTAAGACCGAGTCCCATTCTGTTGCCCAGGCTGGAGTGCAGTGGCATAATCTTGGGTCATTGCAACCTCCACCTCCTGGGTTCAAGCGATTCTTGTGCCTCAGCTTCCCGAGTAGCTGGGACTACAGGTGTGCACCACCATGTCCGGCTCATTTTTGTATTTTTAGTAGAGATAGGGTTTCACCATGTTGGCCAGGCTGGTCTCGACCTCCTGACCTCAGGTGATCCGCCTGAGTTTGACAGCAAAAGCTGTTCTGGAACAGACCAGAGGCACTAGAACTGCTTCCTTCCCTGTAACCTACAATGAAGTGAGAACAGGCTGCCCCCGGTTTCTCCCTGCACGGGTAAACCTCTGTTTGTCAAATGGAATGCTGGCACAAATGTGAACATTTTAGTTAGATAATAAAGTAGGTACGCAATCTATGGAAAATAATCTATGGAAAAATAGAAAAACATAATTATCTTTCTACTTAATCACGTATTTGTCATGTGATATCTTGGCATCCGTCTCTGCTGGCAGAACAGGCAATCACTTCAATCATTTTAAGTTGGTGAGGTCAAAAGGGCCTTGAAAGAAACTCTGAATGTAAATCTGAACTTATTTCATACATTAAACTTAATCCTCTATGCTCTTAAAACTATCTGACATAAGCCTGTCCCTTAATATATGAGTGTCCTTGTTCAGTAGTGAAAAATAGGCATTGTGCCCTGATACTTGCAATTATCCAAAGATCTTTAAAGACCAAATATGAATAGATGACATTTAGTGTGATGACCGACTTTTTAAAATAATTTGCAACTGGCAGAATGACTATCTGCATGACCTTTAAACAATTCAAGTTTCTAAAAGGGCCAAAGGAAATAAACAAAATACAATTAAAGAGCCAACGGATACTCCAAATAATTAAGCACTAGAAATAAATTTTAATCGTAAAGTCCTATAAAGCCAATGTAACGATTAAAATACGCCTCTCAATATAGAAACTTCATCCTTTTCTGTAATTTAAGATTAAAGAGCTATGCTTTATTTAAAAATAGCAGACAATATTATGACGCCACTCACACACAAGATTAACTATTCCAACAATAAGACAAGCCTGAATAAGGCAGCATATGCCTTATTCTCTTAAATTTTCTTCTCTTAAAAAAACCAGTAACTTACCAGCTTGTTAAATACAAATATCCTCTTTCCTGAATGATTTTCAAAAATTAAGAAAGTTTGGGCAATGTAAAGTCTCAAACAGATATGAAATGAATGAACACAAAGGCAGGCACGGTTGGATATGTAAATATACTAAGTGACCCTGGATAAGAGCTGAGAGATGCCGGGTGTGGTGGTTCACACCTGTAACCCCCACAGGTGAAAAAGATTGCTTAAGCCCAGGAGTTCGAGACCAGCCTGGGCAATATCGTACCACTTCATCTCAATTTTTTTAAAAAGAGCCATGACAAATGTTTTTGAAATAGAGTCTCACTTTGTTGCCCAGGCTGGAGTGCAGTGGCACAATCATAGCTCACCGCAGTCTCAAACTCCTGAGTTCAAGTGATCCTCCCACCTCAGCCTCCCAAGTAGCTTGGACTACACGTGTTTGCCACCCATGCCCAGCAAATTAAAAAAATTTTTTTGTGGAGATGGAGCCTCACTATGTTACCCAGGCTAGTCTCAAATTCCTGGACTCAAGTGGTCCTCCTGCCTCAGCCTCCCAAGTACTGGGACTACAGGTGTACACCACCATGCCCAGCTAACTTAAAAACAATTTTTTAAAAATGTGTAGAGGCCAAGCGTAGTGGCTCATGCCTGTAATCACAGCAATTTGGGAGGCCAAGGTGGGTGGATCACTTGAAGTCAGGAGTTCGAGACCAGCCTGGCCAATATGGTGAGACCTCATCTTTACTAAAAATACAAAAATTAGCTGGGCATGGTGGTGTGCGCCTTTAATCCCAGCTACTTGGGAGGCTGAGGCAGGAGAATGGCTTGAACCCAGGAGGCGGAGGTTTCAGTGAGCCAAGATTGCGCCACTGCACTCCAGCCTGGGTGACAAAGCTAGTCTCCATCTCCAAAAAAAAAAAAAAAGTGTGAAAGTGTGGAGATAGGGTCTCGCTATATTGCCCATGCTGGTCTCAAACTCCTAGCCTCATGTGACCCTCCTGCCTTGGCCTCCCAAAAGTGCTAGAATTACAGGCATGAGCCACCACAATGCACCAAGAGACATTTTTTTTTTTTTTTTGAGATGGAGTCTCGCTCTGTTGCCAAGGCTGGACTTCAGTGGCGCGATCTTGGCTCACTGCAAGCTCCGCCTCCCGGGTTCACGCCATTCTCCTGCCTCAGCCTCCCGAGTAGCTGGGACTTCAGGCGCCCGCCATCACGCCCAGCTAATTTTTTGTATTTTTTAGTAGAGATGGGGTTTCAACATGTTAGCCAGGGTGGTCTCGATCTCCTGACCTCGTGATCCACCCACCTCGGCCTCCCAAAGTGCTGGGATTACAGGCGTGAGCCACGGCGCCTGGCCTAAGAGACATTTTTATATGGGGTCTAGGTAATGCCATCTGGACCAGAAATGGTCAGCGTGTCAGTTCAGAATGGCTTCTGGGGTGAGGAATGCTCTAGGGTGGCATTCCACCCTGTGCAGCGATCCACCCGTTTGCTTTTTAATAAAACATATTTGCCCAAGTCATAACAACTGGTTTTGTTTTTAAACAAACCTTTGCCTCAGAAGCCGTCCTCAGTATAAACGCGTCCCTGGAATCTAACAGAGCCTCTATAATTAAAGACTCAACAGTCCATGCTGTGATGAAAAGAGGGAACCATTGGTCCTAAGGAAGATTTCTGTTAGCAAACATGGCTTCTGGATTAATAGTAGGTATGGCGTGGCTTCCGTCACCCTTTGTATTTCTAAATACTGGCATGTATGCTCCGTGGGTGTTTACAGATGTGAACGTTACTCACCTTGCCGGGGAGTCATGTTGTATCCCACAGATGCTTTCTGAACAGGTGCACCCAGATTTGAGGCGGACAATTCTCTGCATTTTGGAAGGCTTGAAAATACTCATCCACTCCACGTCAGGCATGTGGCCTGGGGCTTCAATTATGAAGTTACTCGGGTGGCAGCACTTGGAGTCACACATGCCACTTTCGCCCAGACAGGCTTCATTTTTCTGGCAGCATGAGACTTCGGACCTTTCCATCTGATCTTGACATTCTACATCCAGCTTTTCTGGATGTTTTGAACTTGGACAGTTGGTCAGGCCCAGGTAAACACTGACATCGTGCCACTGCTTCTCATCAGATAAAGTGGGCATTTCTGAGGGTTGTTTTCCTTCGTTCTGAACCCCAGTGCCATGACATTTTGGTGATTTTGCATGGATCTTGCACAGTGTAATTTTGTTTTCGGGTTCAATCTGGGTTTTTCCTCCCAGAGACCAAGACTTGTGTTTCTCTACTAAGTCTTTGGTAAATATGGATGACAGCGTAATTACACTTTTCTCCCCAAATGCAGTATTGATCTGTCGTTTCTTCTCTTTGCATTCATCATCACAAGAGCTCTTGTCTGACCTATTTTGCTGAAACAACATGGCTTCAAATTTCTGGTCCTTAAACAGTGACTTCTGATTTTTTTCCCTCTTAATATCGACTTTTGGGTGGTTATTTTCAAGGTCTGATAAACACATGTCTCTGCTATGGTGGCATTAGAAAAAAAATGGAGGTTATAAGATATACTTGATGCTATAATTCTAAACATTTCACCCAAAACTCAGTAGAGCTAAATCCCACTGAGACTCATTTGTCTGAACCTCAGAGCCCAATTCCAGCCCGACCTTCTCCAGGAAGCCTTTCTGACCACCAAGCCCACATTCCCTTTTCCATCCTCACCTCTTATTGCACTTACTGTCTATATGAGAAAAAAAGAATACTACAGAAATGTGACAAAACCTTTTAATACATCTTCCTTTAAAATTTTTCATGTCACTTGTATTGTAGTCAGGTATTCTAATCTGCATCATTCTGATATCTTAGGAAATATAACTCTGTCTTTCCATAATGCTATAAACTATTTTATGCTTAAAAAAAATTTTTTTTTAGGCCGGGCGCAGTAGCTAACGCCTGTAATCCCAGCGCTTTGGGAGGCTGAGGCGGGTGGATCACCTGAGATCGAGAGTTCGAGACCAGCCTGGACCACATGGAGAAACCCTGTCTCTACTAAATATACAAAAATTAGCTGGGCATGGTGGCGCATGCCTGTATTCCCAGCTACTTGGGAGGCTGAGGCAAGAGAATTGCTTGAACCTGGGAGGCGGAGGTTGCAGTCAGCCGAGATCGCACCATTGTATTCCAGCCTGGGTGACAAGAGTGAAACCTCGTCTCAAAAAAAAAAAAAAATTTTTTTTTTGGTAGAGACAGGGTCTTGCTATGTTGCCTAGGCTGCTCTTGAACTCCTGGCCTCAAGTAATCCTCCTGCCTTAGCTTCCGAAAGCACTGCGATTACAGGTGTGAGCCATGGCGCCCAGCCCATTTTAAGCTTTTAAGGAATAACCTCATCTAGTACCTCCTAGAGGCAACAAAGGTCAAAAAGGAGAAAGACAGCCTTGGCAACACAACGAAACCCCATATCTACAAAAAAAAAAAAAAAAAAAAAAAGTAGCTGGGCATGGTGGCGCACGCCTGTGGGCCCAGCTACTTACTTGGAAGGCTGAGGTGAGAGGATCGCTTTAACCCAGGAGGTGGAGGTTACAGTGAGCTGAGGTTGCACCACTGCATGCCAGCATGGGCAACAGAGCAAGACCCCACCTCAAAAAAAGGAAAAAGGAGAAAGAGCCAGTATGTTAGGGGCTTCTGCCTGCAAGAAAACTCTGAGTTAGTCTGGTGTCTGGTGGCAGTGGCAGCAGCTAGGACCCAGAGCCACAGGCCACAACCCCCCTCAGAGGGCCCCAAAGGAAAGTGAAACAAGTGCAGCGGAAAGCAGGGCAGCCCCAGCCACACGCCACACGCCTGGGGTGATCCCTGCAGTGCTGCAGCTACTAAGCCCTGCTGCTCTCAACTCCATTCTCCCAGGGAAAGTCGCTGCTGCAACCCAGTCCAGCCTCCATGGTTCCAACCAGTCATGGGGAGCTTCCCTAATCCCTCTCCCTTTCAAAGACTTCTTGTAACATTTCGGCTTAGAAAAGTAGACTAAGTTGAGCTGTGGTACAGTTATATGCCTGTTAAATTAAACCACGCTTTATATGTTTATATTTTAATTTTACAGAAACCAATTTAATTCCCACACTGCTTGTTGTGGGGAAGGGAAGATGTTTCCTATTAACGAGGCAAGCAGGAAAATCCAGTTAAGGGCGCAGATCACCCTCGGTGGAGTGGGGCTCCCACTCAGCGATCAATGCATTCCTTGGCATTACTTCTTTTGGGCAAGTGCCATGCCCTATATACCTACATGTGCCCAAGTCCTAGCCTAGTGTCCAAACACTGAATGCTGGATGGATGGATGGACGAATGATTCATCTCTGTAGTGTCTACTCTAGCTCAAAGCCTTCTACACAACAGAAGGGAAAATCAGGTTAAATAAATTTACTTCTATCCAGTGGCTAAATCAGGATCATGACTAAAATTCTTTTTTTTTTTTTTTTTTTTGAGACGGAGTCTCGCTCTTTCACCCAGGCTGGAGTGCAGTGGCGCGATCTCAGCTCACTGCAGGCTCCGCCCCCCGGGGTTCACGCCATTCTCCTGCCTCAGCCTCCCTTGTAGCTGGGACTACAGGCGCCTGCCACTTCGCCCGGCCAATTTTTTGTATTTTTAGTAGAGACGGGGTTTCACCGTGTTAGCCAGGATGGTCTCGATCTCCTGACCTCGTGATCTGCCCGCCTCGGCCTCCCAAAGTGCTGGGATTACAGGCGTGAGCCACCGCGCCCGGCGATCATGACTAAAATTCTTAGATCGGGTCTTCCTGCGACTGAGGATTATGACAATCATTATTAGCTCACATACATTTATTTTATTTATTTATTTATTTATTTATTTATTTTTTCATACGGAGTCTCACTCTGTCACCCAGGCTGGAGTGCAGTGGCGCAATGTCAGCTCACTGCAACCTCTGCCTCCCAGGTTCCAGCAATCCTCCTGCCTCAGCCTGCCGAATAGTTGGGACTACAGGCGCCTGCCACCATGCCTGGCTAATTTTTTTGTACTTTTGGTACAGATGGGGCTTCACCGTGTTAGTCAGGATGGTCTCGATCTCCTGACCTCGTGATCCACCTGCCTCGGCCTCCCAAAGTGCTGGGATTACAGGCATGAGCCACCGCGCCAGGCCTATTTATTTATTTTTTGAGACGGAGTTTGGCTCGTCACCCAGGCTGGAGTGCAATGGCGCAATCTCAGCTCACTGAAACCTCCACCTCTGGGGTTCAAGTGATTCTCCTGCCTCAGCCTCCCAAGTAGCTGGGATTACATGTGCCCGTGACCACGCCCAGCTAATTTTTATATTTTTATTTATTTATTTATTTATTTTGAAACAGAATCTTGCTCTATTACCAGGCTGGAGTGCAGTGGCATGATCTCGGCTCATTGCAACCTCCGCCTCCCAGGTTCAAGCGATTCTCGTGCCTCAGCCTTGCGAGTAGCTGGGACTACAGGCATGAGCCACTATGCCCGGCTAATGTTTGTATTTTTAGTAGAGATGGGGTTTCACCATGTTGGCCAGGCTGGTCTCGAACTCCTGACCTCAGGTGACCCGCCTGCCTTGGCCTCCCAAAGTGCTGGGATTACAGGTGTGAGGCACTGTGCCTGGCCACATTTATTTCCTACCATATGGGGAATAGTAGTCAGTACTGGCCAACAGTAAGTGCACAGTAAATACTGACTGATGGAACATAATACAAGATTATATTAATTGCATCTTGCTAAGATTACCTGGAGTCCAGGGCCTTTGATTCCTTCATCTTTGAGTCATACATCTGTATTAATTCCTGAGGATTTTCCACATTGAAATTAAGAAACTGCAGATCATTCTGTTGTTTTACATAAATCTGTCATAGATATTGACAAATCAACACGAAATGTAATAACAAAACTAAACTGGGCTGGGCGCGGTGGCTCACGCCTGTAATCCCAGCACTTTGGGAGGCCGGGGCGGGCAGATCACAAGATCAGGAGATCGAGACCACGGTGAAACCCCGTCTCTACTAAAAAATACAAAAAATTAGCCGGGCATGGTGGCAGGCGCCTGTAGTCCCAGCTACTCGGAGAGGCTGAGGCAGGAGAATGGCGTAAACCTGGGAGGCGGAGCTTGCAGTGAGCCGAGATTGCACCACTGCACTCCAGCCTGGGCGACAGAGTGAGACTCCGTCTCAAAAAAAAAAAAAAAGAAAAAAAACTAAACTGAACCAACAATTTGGCACTTTCCCTGAAACAGTTCACAAATCCTAAAACAGGTCAGATAGTTACTAGAGAAATATGCTAAATATGTCTGCTTTTAATTTTCCTTTGTTAGCACTAAGATTTGCTAGGATAGCTGGACTCCCAGCCTTTGATCACCACAAGCAAGACCTATTTGCTGTACTAAACATGATATACAGGCTGGGTGCACTGGCTCACGCCTGTAATCCCAGCACTTTGGGAGGCTGAGGTGGGCGGGTCATGAGGTCAGGAGTTCGAGACCAGCCTGGCCAACACAGTAAAACCCTGTCTCTACTAAAAATACAAAAAATTGGTTGGGCGTGGTGGTGGGCACATGTAATCCCAACTACTTAGGAGGCTGAGGCAGGAGGATCGCTTGTAACTGGGAGGTGGAGGTTGCAGTGAGCCGAGATCAGGCCATTGCACCCCAGCCCGGTTGACAGTGCGAGACTCTGTCTCAAAAAAAATAATAATAATAAAAATAAATAAACATGATATACAACTAATGTAGTTAGGATTCCAAACTACCAATTAAACAAAATCGACGGGCATACATTTTTCCTAATTTGCTATTTGTTTACAAACATTTCTTATGTAATAGAGAAGGATGATTGGGGACATACCTGTCTCAGAATGTGCAGTTCTGAATTTGTGCGTTCTTGCTTTGACTTTGCAATATTAAGCAATTCATCTTTCCTCTTTTCTCTCTCTACTATTTAAGAACAAGTATTATTAACATTTTTCATTAGCTGTATCAACACAAACCTATTTCCAACAATTTAATGCTCGGCTAACATTTTTGTTGTTGTTGTTTCTGAACTTAAAAATAGCAGAATGGGCTGAATGAAGTGGCTCACACCTGTAATTGCAGCACTTTGGGAGGCCGAGGTGGGTAGACCACTTGCGGTCAAGAGTTAGAGACTGGCCTGGCCAACATGGTGAAACCCTATATCTACTAAAAATACAAATTTAGCCGGGTGTGGTGGTGCATGCCTGTGGTCCCAGCTACTTGGGAGGCTGAGGCAGGAAAATCATTTGAACCTGGGAGGTGGAGGTTGCAGTGAGCAGAGATTGCGCCACTGCACTCCAGTCTGGATGACAGAGTGAGGACTTTGTCTCAAAAAAAAAAGAAGTGATTTGTAGATTCAGGGATTATTTGTCTTTCCTTTTGTGGGGGATAGAATAAGGGTGATTTCCAAATCTCTATACTTAATACATATTACTTTAATTATTTATTTAAAAATTTTAAAAGATAAAATATTTTTAAAAATAGAGATGGGGTCTCACTATGTTGCCCAGGCTGGTCTTGAACTCCTGGGTTTCACCATGTTAGCCAGGTTGGTCTCGAACTCCTGGCCTCATGTGATCTGCCCACCTCAGCCTCCCAAAATGCTGGGATTAGGGGCATGAGCCACCATGCCAGGCCAAAACTGAGACATTTTAACAGTGGAAGTGATATCCGTAGTGTATCTGACTCAGTGGGTCTCAATTCTACATGCCTTTCATGTTAACAGCATCCAAGCAGGGTGTACTCCTAATGTTTAAATAAACCTGTTTTGTTATATTCCCAGCTACTTCGGAGGCTGAGGTGGGAAGATTGCTTGAGCCCAGGAGTTTGAGACCAGCCTGAGTCAACACAGCAAGACACTGTCTCTTAAAAAAAAAAAAAAAAGAACAACTTGTTTTGGATACAGCATGGTCCCTAAACAAAAGCCAACTACTTTATCTGGCCCTCAGAGTAATTTTAAATACATCTGAATGTTGGCCAGTGGGGTTGTCAGGGGGCGGTGGGGGAGGGCAGGTGGTCAAAGAAAAAAATATATATATATATATTTGAATGTTGCCTTAATCTCTGGTTTTGTTTTATTTTATTTTATTTTATTTTATTTTTTCTTGAGACAGAGTCTCGCTCTGTTGCCCAGGCTGGAGTGCAGTGGCGCAATCTCGGCTCACTGCAAGCCCCGCCTCCCGGGTTCACGCCATTCACCTGCCTCAGCCTCTCCGAGTAGCTGGGACTACAGGCGCCCGCCACCACGCCCAGCTAATTTTTTGTATTTTTTAGTAGAGACGGGGTTTCACTGTGGTCTCGATCTCCTGATCTTGTGATCCGCCCGCCTCGGCCTCCCAAAGTGCTGGGATTACAAGCATGAGCCACCGCGCCCGGCCAATCTCTGGTTTTAGAATAATCTACTTTTGCATAAGAGGCAATGCCACTGTAAATATAAATGTTTCCCTAGTTCAGATAGTTTTCTCCATGGCTGGGTTTAGCTGAGAGATCCAAGTGGATTGGGTCTGACTATTTTCACAAGTTGGCCACAGAAAACAAAGAGGTAAGGAACTCTCTGCTGCTATCTGCCTGAACAATCAGCCTAAGACAAAACAATGGGAAGGGTCTTAGACGCCTGGAACCTGCTGAATTCTGAGCAAGACTCTGCCTTTTACCGCCTGGGAGACCTGAGGCAGACACTCAATCTATAAGAGCTCACCTACAGGACTGTCAGGACCCACAGAAATGTAAATTAGTATCGTTGTTCTCTTTGCAAACTCCTTACTCCTGGTTATGTACAAGCAAAACATGTCCCTCAGCCTATGTAAAGAACACGCCTGTAATCCCAGCATTTCGGGAGGCCAAGGTGGGCAGATCACGAGGTCAGGAGATTGAGACCATCCTGGCTAACACGGTGAAACCCCATCTCTACTAAAAAATACAAAAAATTAGCCGGGCGTGGTGGCGGGCACCTGTAGTCCCAGCTACTCGGGAGGCTGAGGCAGGAGAACAGCGTGAACCCAGGAGGCTGAGCTTGCAGTGAGCCGCAAACGCACCACTGCACTCCAGCCTGGGCAACAGAGAGCGAGACTCCGTCTCAAAACAAACAAACAAACAAAAACTGCATTTTCAACAAGTTTTAAACTTAAAAGTAAAACTTTAAGACATCTTCCAACTTCAAATAAAACGTGGTAACATCTGACTGGGTGCGGTGGCTCACACCTGTAATCCTAATACTTTGGGAGGCCGAGGCAGGTGGATTGTCTGAGCTCAGGAGTTCGAGACCAGCCTGGGAAACACAATGAAACCACGTATCTACTAAAGTACAAAAAATTAGCCAGGTATCGTGGCATGTGCCTGCAGTCCCAGCTACTCCGGAGGCTGAGGCATGAGAATTGCTTGAACCCAGGAGGTGGAAGTTGAAGTGAGACAAGAAGGCGCCACTACACTCCAGCCTAGGTGACAGAGCAAGACTCCATCTCCAAAAAAAAACAAAAACAGAAAAACATGGTAACATTTAGACATAGCACTTGACAGCATATTATCATGTTATGCCTTTAAAAATTCTTTTTTGGGCTTAGGCCAAGCATGACGGCTCATGCCTATAATCTTAGTACTTTGGGAGGCCAAGGCAGGAGGATTATCTGAGGCTAGGAGTTCAAGACCAGCAGCCTGGGCCACATAGCGAGACCCTGCCTCTACTAAAAATTAAAAAAATAAAATTAGCTAGGTGTGATGACACATGCCTGTAGTCCCAGCTACTGAGGCTGAGGTGGCAGGATCACTTGAACCCAGACAGTCGAGGCTGCGGTGAGCTATTATTGCACCACTGCACTCCAGCCTGGGCAACAGAGCAAGACCCTGCCTCTACAAAATAAATAAATAAATTCTTTTGTAGGCTTTGTTCACTTTTATAATTGAAACATGCAAATATACCAATTGTCTATATTTTGAAAAAGAAGAAAAAACATACAAAAATTGTTTTCAGACAGTGGTGTAAGATTGTCTATAGTTAAGAAGATGTTTAAGGAATCAATTTAGGATGCCAGGTGTGGTGGCTCATGCCTGTAATCCCAACGCTTAGGGAGGCAGAGGTAGGAGGATCGCTTGAGCCCAGCAGTTCCAGACCAGACTGGGCAACATAGTGGAACCTCATCCATACAAAAAATTTAAAAATTAGGCATGTGTGATGGCATGTGCCTGTGGTCCCACCTACTTGGGAGGCTGAGGTGGGAGGATCACCTGAGCCTCAGAGTTTGAGGCTGCAGTGAGCCGTGATTGTACCACTGCACTCCAGCCTGGGTAAAGAAATCTGCTTAGGATATGATAAAAATATTTCACGAAATCGATTTATTATAATATTAGCTAACAAATTCCATGTATTTTACTTAGTAACACATAGTAGAGTGCATGGGTAAAAAGTGATTAATCAAAAAGAAAAGAGACTAATGTATCCTTTAAGCTTTGTTCTTTCCTTTGACCTCCCATAGCATTTTATGTATAGCATTTGTATAGTAGTAAATTCTGTGGGCCTGTGAACTTCTGAGCATATTGCAGGGCACCTGGCATACAAATGCTGGTCCAAGGACTGTTTGAATTCAACTGTAAAGCTACAAATATGTGATATCTTTAGCAGCGTAACAGGTTATCATTACTTGCAGATACAGCAATCCTAGAAATTGTGAAAATAGTGACCTCTAGTGGCAGAATACCACACTTCCCCCCCATCTTTAATCACAAGAGATTAAAATTAAGAATTCCATTTCACTTGAAACTTCTTAGGCCAGGCATGGTGGCTCACACCTGTAATCCCAGCACTTTGGGAGGCCAAGGCAAGAGGATCACTTGATCCCAGGAGCTACAGACCAGCCTGGGCAACATAGTGAGACCCCTTCTCTGCAAAAAAATTAAAAATTTAGCCAGGCTACTCCAAGGGCCAAGGTGGGAGGATTCCTTGAGTCCAGGAGTTTGAGGCTGCAGTGAGCTGTGATTACACCACTGCACTCCAACCTAGGTGACAGAGTGAGACCTTGTAATTTTTTTCCCATTAATTTACAGACAAACTGCATTCCATTCCCTGCCATATTTCTTACCTACCCTCAGTATCTCAGAGTTTCCACTGGTGAAGGCCTCCTTCTCTACTCCCAACTGAGAATGACTGACATAGAGAGCTTGTTGACATCCCTGCCAGCCAAGATGATTCTACTGGGCTTTCTTTTCAGTGGTTTGTGTTAGGAAAGTCATTGATTTAGAAGAGAAAATCATATGAACACTTTTTGGTCTACGGATACCTACCCTCAGTTCCCTTTTTACTAGGGGTACGCATTCATTAAAAAATCCCTACTTTGAGCACCCATACAACCATTCTGTTTTTCACTTTCAGTAAATTACATGATATATTCAACAATTTATTATAAAACAGCCTTTGTGTGAGATGATTTTGTCCAAATGCAGGCTAATGCGAGTGTTCTGTGCATGTTTAAGGCAGGCTAGGCTGAGCTATGCTGATGGGTAGGTTGGCTTCATTAAATGCATTTTTGACTTGCAAGGGGTTTATCAGAATGTAACCCTGTAAGTCAAAGAGCATCTATGTTATGTTTTTAGTGAGAAGCAGAGTCACACGCTCAAGCTGGAAGGGAGAGTAGCTCATTTTACAGAAGAGGAAATAGTGACTGGGAATGGGATGGCAGCATTAACATTCGCTGCTTGGTTCCCCATTGATCCCGCAAAGAGTGTTAAAAACAAACAAAAAGGCTGGGCGCGATGTCTCATGCCTGTAATCCCAGCACTTTGCAAGGCCGAGGCGGGCGGATTATCTGAGGCCAGAGTTCGAGATCAGCCTGGTCGACATGGTGAAACCCCGTCTCTACTAAAAACATAAAAATTAGGCCGGGCGCGGTGGCTCACGCCTGTAATCCCAGCACTTTGGAAGGCTGAGGCGGGCGGATCACAAGGTCAGGAGATCGAGACCACAGTGAAACCCCGTCTCTACTAAAAATATAAAAAATGAGCCGGGCGCGGTGGCGGGCGCCTGTAGTCCCAGCTACTCGGGAAGCTGAGGCAGGAGAATGGCGTGAACCCGGGAGGCGGAGCTTGCAGCGACCTGAGATTGCATCACTGCACTGCAGCCTGGGTAACAGAGTGAGACTTCATCTCAAAAAAAAAAAAAAAAAAAAAAAAAAAAAAAAATTAGCCGGGCATGGTGGCACGCGCCTGTAATCCCAGCTACTCGGGAGGCTGAGGCAGGAGAATTGCTTGAACCTGGGAGGCGGAGGTTGCAGTGAGCCAAGATCATGCCACTGCATTCCAGCTTGGGTGACAGAGTGAGACTCTGTCTCAGAAAAAAATAAAAATAAAAATAAAAATAAAAAAGCCGGGCTCACACCTGCAATCTCAGCACTTTGGAAGGCCAAGGCCTGTAGATCACTTGAGGTTAGGAGTTCAAGAAGACCAGCCTGACCAATGTGGTGAAACCCCGTCTCTACTAAAAATACAAAATTTAGGGCCGGGCGCGGTGGCTCACGCTTGTAATCCCAGCACTTTGGGAGGCCGAGGCGGGCGGATCACGAGGTCAGGAGATTGAGACCATGGTGAAACCCCGTCTCTACTAAAAATACAAAAAAAAATTAGCCGGGCGTGGTGGCGGGCGCCTGTAGTCCCAGCTACTCGGAGAGGCTGAAGCAGGAGAGTGGCGTGAACCCGGGAGGCGGAGCTTGCAGTGAGCCGAGATTGCGCCACTGCACTCCAGCCTGGGCGACAGAGCGAGACTCCGTCTCAAAAAATAAAATAAAAATACAAAATTTAGCCAGGTGTGGTGGCTCATACCAGTAATCCCAGCTACTAAGGAGGCTGAGGCAGGAGAATCACTTGGGCCCGGGAGGCAGAAGTTGCAGTTAGCCGAGATCGCACCACTGCACTCCAGCCGGGGTGACAGAGCAAGACCCTGTCTCAAAAAAAAAAAAAAAAAAAAATACAAACCATTTTGGGAGAGGTATAATTCCTTCAGCCTGTCATCATAGCAAGTCTAGGTTACAAATACATTCGATCATCTGTTTTACCAGTAAAAAGCAATTCATCGTGCAGGCAACTTTTCTCTTGCTTGAGGCGAGTGATCTCTTCTCGTTGCTCGTTATTTTCTGTCGTCTTTTCGTTGAGGTCCTCTTCATAACAGAAGAAAAAGAAAGTCCTCAAATAAATACTAGTTTCCAGTCCTCATATACACACTATGCCTAACCCTCGTGTCCTCAGTGGCCCCTTCCAGTCCTGTCGGATCTATAGACAAAATCTGTTTCACAGCCAACATCTCCATACCTGGCAAGGACCCTGGTTGGAGGCTTCGCCTGCTCTCATCTGACTGACCTCCCTGCACGAGGCTTGCCTCTCCTGTGACAGCCCAGTGTACACAGACCAATCTTTTAAAAATCAAAATCTGCCCAGCACAGTGGCTCATGCCTATAATCCCAGCACTTTGGGAGGCCAAGGTGGACAAACCACTTGAGGCCAGGAGTTCGAGACCAGCCTGGCCAACATGGTGAAACCTCGTCTCTACTAAATATACAAAAATTACCTGGGTGTGGTGGCGCACGCCTGCAATCCCAGCTACTCAGGAGCCTGAGGCAGGAAAATCGCTTGAATCCAGGTGGCGGAGGTTGCAGTGAGCTGAGATCATGCCACTGCACTCAACCTGGACAACAGAGTGAGACTCCATCTCAAAAAAAAAAAAAAGTAAAGTAAAAATAAAGGCCAAATGCAGTGGCTCACACCTGTAATCCCAACACTTTGGGAGGCAGGTGGATCACCTGAGGTCAGGAGTTCGAGAACAGCCTGGCCAACCTGGTAAAACCCCATCTCTACTAAAAATACAAAAATTAGCTGGGCATGGTGGTGGGCACCTGTAATCCCAGCTACTCAGGAGGCTGAGGCAGAATTGCTTGAGAGGGAGGCGGAGGTTGCAGTGAGCCGAGATCGCGCCATTGCACTCCAGCCTGGGCGACAAGAGTGAAATTCTGTCTCAAAAATAAATAAATAAATAAAAATAAAAATCTGCTCATGTCATTTCTCAGTGAAAAGCCTTGCTACAGCACTGAGGATGAAATCCAAATTCATTACCGCAAACTGCAGAGTCCAGCATGACCTGACCCGCCCATCTCCCCACCGCCGTTCCCTCCTTTCCTTCTGTTCCTTGAATATGTCTGTGGTATAAGAAGAAATAGATGTGGTTTTTGTCCTCTGTTCCTGGAACAGAGCTCCTAAAACTTGTGGAATTTTCTAAGTGACAGAAGCATCTTTTGTCATTCATGAAGAGCCCCAGTTGATTACACCAGAGTACATGCTAACGAGGTGACTCAGGGTGGATCTCCTACATGGCCTCAGGATGCAGACAGCCACCAGAAACACCAAGTGAGGACAGGGCTGGAACCTGCAGTCCCACTTGTGGACCTCCAGGAAGGGGAGGGAGGGCTGGAGATTGAGCTCTATAAAAATTCCTCTTCTTTTTTTTTGTTTTTTTTGAGGCAGGATTTTGCTCTGTTGCCCAGGCTGAAGTGTGGTGGCACAATCTTGGCTCACTGCAACCTTCACCTCCTGGGCTCAAGAAATCCTTCCACTTTGCCTCTCGATTAGCTGGGACTATAGGATCACACCACCATGCCTGGCTAATTTTTTGTAGAGACAGGGCTCTGCCATGTTATCCAGGCTGGTCTTCTTGAAGTCCTGGCCTCAAGCAATCTGCCCGCTTTGGCCTCCCAAAGTGCTAGGATTACAGATGTGAGCCATCGTGCCCAGCCACTATTTTTCTTTTCTAAAAAAAAAAGTTTTAAGCTAGGTGCAGTGGCTCATGCCTGTAATCCCAGCACTTTTGGGAGGCCGAGGCAGGTGGATCACAAGGTCAGGAGTTTGAGACCAGCCTGACCAACATGATGAAACCCTGTCTCTACTAAAAATACAAAAATTAGTCGGGCATGGTGGCACCCACCTGTAATCCCAGCTACTCAGGAGGCTGAGGCAAGAAAATTGCTTGAACCCAGGAGGCGGAGGTTGCAGTGAGCTGAGATCATGCCATTGCACTCCAGCCTGGGCAACAGAGTGAGACTCCGTCTCAAAAAAAAAAAAAGTTTTAATATTGAATTTAGAAAATGTTTTTAATATATAAATATTGACAGAATAGACTTCTTTTTACATGAATATTTTACCTTGATATATATAAACATTCAATAAATACCAAATACCTAGAGTGTAGCCCTTGTGCTGTGCTATTAACAGTACACTGAAAAAGAGAAGCAGAGTCTGTTCCTGCTGCCAAGGGGATGATAATACGATTATGGTTTTAGCTGAAGCTACAAATGGAGATAAGACCTATGGCTAACCATAGGTCAGGGCATCATAAAGACAACATCTTCAAATGCTGAATCTTTTAAGTTAAATCAGCAAAGATCGGCTGGGTGTGTTGGCTCACGCCTGTAAATCCCAGCACTTTGGGAGGCCAAGGCAGAGGGATTCACCTGAGGTCGGGAGTTCCAGACTAGCCTGGCCAACATGGCAAAACTCTGTCTCTACTAAACATCGAAAAATTAGCCAGGTGGGCCGGGCACGGTGGCTCACGCCTGTAATCCCAGCACTTTGGGAGGCCGAGGCGGGCGGATCACAAGGTCAGGAGATCGAGACCATCCTGGCTAACACGGTGAAACCCCGTCTCTACTAAAAATACAAAAAATTAGCCGGGCGAGGTGGCAGGCGCCTGTAGTCCCAGCTACAAGGGAGGCTGAGGCAGGAGAATGGCGTGAACCCCGGGGGGCGGAGCCTGCAGTGAGCCGAGATCGCGCCACTGCACTCCAGCCTGGGTGAAAGAGCGAGACTCCGTCTCAAAAAAAAAAAAAAAAAAAAAGAAAAATTAGCCAGGCATGGTGGTAGGTGCCTGTAATTCCAGCTACTCGGGAAGCTGAGACAGGAGAATAGCTTGAACCTGGGAGGTGGAGGCAGTGGTGAACCAAGATTGTGCTACCGCACTCCAGCCTGGGTGACAAAGTGAGATTCTGTCAAAAATAAATAAATCGGCAAAAATAAAAATTCCTAATTTCAGAATCAGAAGTTTCTGCCCTCACCATGGGAAGAAATGCCCTGGCTAGCCTGCTAGCAAGAAGATGAAACATGTGAGGCAAAACTGCCCAGATGGGAAGCTCAGTGAGGCCCAACCACAGTCAGACAACTCCCATTTGCCTCTAGACATGTGGGTTTAATAAATGCTACAACTGTCTGCCACTGAGATACTGATGTTGTCTGCCACAAAGCATGTATTAGCAATAGCTAATGGTACAGCAACTTCAACTAAGGCAGGATTACTTTAAAATATGATACATTCTGCAGTTTTCCCCAACTCTGTTATATATCTTATAAGACACAAATTGCAGCATAATCCTATATAAATGAAATGGATATTTCACGTTAGGGTCTGAGGCCAGGAATTGATCTACTCTCGAGCATAAGATTAAGTGAACCCAAATGAAGAAATATATTCCCAAGATAATACATTTGTATCTTAAATGTAGGTCTCTTCCTTACCTTTTAGTTTATTGACTTCAATCTTAAGTGCCTTCAATTTCTGCTTATAATCTTGCTTTTCTTTCACAATACAAGTCTCCGCCATCTTGGCATCACGTAGGGCATGCTCTAGCAATTTAAATTTACCCGAACAGTCTGCAATATGATTAACTGCCTCAATAATATCTTTGTCCTAAAAACCAAATTTGAAAACGGTTATCCTAGATTCTTAAATTCCAATTAACCAAGAAGAAAAGATAACACTTACTAAGATCTTATTGTGTGCCAGGTTCCATTCTAAGCACTTCTCGCATATTAACTCATTTAATCTTTACAGTAACTCTATGAGGGTGGTACTATTGTTCTTGCCAAGTGACATGAGTCAACAGAAAGGCTGCGTTCCTTGCCCACGGTTACACAGCTAGCTAGTGGTGGAGCCACCATTTGAACCTAGCTGGCTGCCTCAGACACTATGTACTGAACCACTACCCCTTACTCTCTCTCAAAAAGTTAGAGCCAGACCATTCCATTACCTAAGAAACTATAATAGCAACAAGAGGGTGGGTGGCCCCTGGATGGGAAAACCATCCTCTGGATTATATAGGTAAGTCTAATGACCCACCATTCCCTCCCATTTTCCAGCTTGTTAACATGACAGACTCCACCACAACATCATTCCAAACCTCCCAAATTAGAATCTCTTAATTGTTGAGGCAGTTTTAGTTACCAAAAAAGGTATCTGCTTCTTGAAAAGCAACTCAAACAACACCTAAAAGTATAAAAATAAGTAAAAGTTCTATCCCTCCCCCACTCACCTGGAATAACTGTTATTAAGAGGTTTTACCCCTACTGAAGTCTAAACGTTTCTGCTACAGCATCATAAATGCACTCCTGAAAAATCACATTGTCTGCACATCTCACACTAGGACTTACAGAATAACAGGGTTGGGGCAGGCCATGCAAAAACCCATGGAACTTTGCGACCAGGTCAGTAGCAAAAAATAACCATTCTAATAGGTACAAGAACACAGTTCCGTTAACACCAGAAGACCCACGACAGTCAATCCCTTTCAGCCTTAAATTTGGGATTCCTACTTGCTCCTTTGATAAGGATGTCCTGGAGGGCATCTGCTTCTAATGGAAACCATTTTCATCAAATAAAATCTCTAAGACTAGGAAAACACAGCCTTTTTTTTTTTTTTTTTTTTTTCAGATGAAGTCTCACTCTGTCACCAGGCTGGAGTGCAGTGGCGTGATCTCGGCTTACTGCAACCTCTGCCTCCTGGGTTCAAGCAATTCTCCTGCCTCAGCCTCCTGAGTAGCTGGGACTACAGGCATGTGCCACCATGCCCAGCTAATTTTTGTATTTTTTAAAATGGAGATGAGGTTTCACCATGTTAGCCAGGATGGTCTCAATCTCTTGGCCTTGTGATCTGCCTGGCTCAGCCTCCCAAAGTGCTGGGATTACAGGTGTGAGCCACCGCGCCCAACCTTCTTCTTTTTTTTTTTTTTTTTGAGACGGAGTCTCGCTCTGTCACCCAAGCTGGAGTGCAGTGGTGCAATCTCAGCTCACTGCAACCTCCACCCCCGGCTTCCAGGGATCCTCCCACCCCAGCCTCCAGAGTAGCTGGGATTACAGGTGTGTGCCACCATGCCCGGCTAATTTTTCTGTATTTTTAGTAAAGACAGGGGTTTCACCATGTTGGCTAGGCTAGTCTCGAACTCCTGACCTCAAGCAATCCACCCGCCTCAGCTTCCCAAAGTGCTGGGATTATAGGCATGAGCCACGGCACTAGGCCTCCAGGAGCACAGCCTTCCTAATGCACCCACTGTTTTAATGGTGGGGAAATGCCTTGGCAGCACCTTCAGACATACCTACAGCTTTGCCAGAGTTTGCTATGATGGAAACCAGAGAGGTTGTTGAAGCCACTAAACTGTCCACTACTTGACTAAAGACATGACTGTAGATTTTAATATTTTCTCTTTAACTTTAAGAGCACTTGCCCCAATCACTTGAAAACAATGTGCTGAGAAAAATCACATATTTATTAGCGTGAGCATTTCGTTATACCAACGTTGTTCCTTCAAATACCAATTGTCAAAGACACATGTAACAGCAGGAGAGTGTGTATTGTTGTATATTGCATGTTAGTGACTACATCAACTGCTTGATTGCAAATGGTTTTTCTCTCCATTAAAAAAAACCTATCAAGCAATCTAATGGCCCATAACTCTATGAGACCTAACAATGGATACCCGGGGACAAAACAAGTTAATTCAGACCTGCCAGCCCACAGAATGGGCCTTGGAGACAGAAGACCAGAAGCAGAGTCCTGCCTCCTTTCTTGATGCCTTGGGAACATCATTTTAAACTTGTTTCCCTCATTACTAAATGGACGTTTTAAAAAACAAGAGCAACGTTGGTAGCTTCACATTTCTGGGATGCTAGGGACTTAGGTAAGATAATGAATATGGATATAAACTACCAAGCACTCTGGCAAATGCGGGAATTCTTATTTTTGATTACCTTTAGCTTTATCATTGTCGTGAGAGCTTGTTCTCGAGCTTGTAGCTGTCCTACCTGAGCAGAAAGTTCCACTAACGTGTTGCTGAGAGTTTCGTTTCTAGCCTACAAGAAAACAACACAGATGATACTGCTTGAGTCCTTTTAAAGTTTTCACGGCTGGGCGCGGTGGCTCAAGCCTGTAATCCCAGCACTTTGGGAGGCTGAGGCGGGCGGATCACGAGGTCAGAAGATCGAGACCATCCTGGCTAACACGGTGAAACCCCGTCTCTACTAAAATACAAAAAATTAGCCAGGCGTGGTGGCAGGTGCCTGTAGTCCCAGCTACTCGGGAGGCTGAGGCAGGAGAATAGTGTGAACCCGGGAGGCGGAGCTTGCAGTGAGCCGAGGTGGTGCCACTGCACTCCAGCCTGGGCGACAGAGCGAGACTCCGTCTCAGGAAAAAAAAAAAAAAAAAAAAATGAAGGATATAACAAATAAACAAGCTGGCTTTCTGCACCTCTTATAAGCATGAACTCAAAAAATATCTGATGACTGACCAGTTAGAAGAGAAAACCAAAAAAATCCATCTTTTTTTTTGACAAGGAGTCTGGCTCTTTTCCCCAGGCTGGAGTGCAGTGGTGCGATCTCGGCTCACTGCAACCTCTGCCTCTCAGGTTCAATTGACTCTCCTACCTCAGCCTCCTGAGTAGTTGGGACTACAGGCGCCTGCCACCACATCTGGTTAATTTTTGAATTTTTAGTAGAGACGGGGTTTCACCATGTTGGCCAGGCTGATCTCAGACTTTGGACCTCAAGTCATCTGCCCACCTCGGCCTCCCAAAGTACTGGGATTATAGGTGTGAGCCACCGTGCCGGGCTCAAAAAACCAGTCTTACAGTTTTTATTCCCAATATGCCACTAACATTATGAGATAAAACACAATAATTGGCTGGGCACAGTGGCTCACACCTGGAATCCCAGCACTTTGGGAGGCCGAGGTGGGCGGATCACCTGAGGTCGGGCATTGGATACCAGCCTGACCAACACGAAGAAACTCCGTCTCTACTAAAAATACAAAATTAGCTGGGCATAGTGGTGCATGCCTGTAATCCCAGCTACTCGGGGGAGTGAGGCAAGAGAATTGCTTGAACCCAGGAGGCAGAGGTTGTGGTGAGCCGAGATCGTGGCATTGCACTTCAGCCTGGGCAACGAGAGCGAAACTCCATCTCAAAAAAAAAAAACAAAAAAACCCCAATAATTTAGAAAACATCATTGAGGCTACCAAAACTTCATTATACCCTCTTATCTTTGGGGAAAGCTTTCTAAAATAACTCATTGTTGATTAAATGGTAGCTGCTACTAAACCAAATGGCGTTAACAGTTAAAAAGCATTGTACTGAAGTTCAGTCTCTAAGACAGGATAGTGCTGTGCAGCTAACCAAAACTGTAGGATAAACACAAAACTACAAGGGGTGGATGAGTGTAGATACCTTCACACACAAACGTATGCATTTTTGCATTGGTTGCTTGTTGTTATTGTTGTTTTTTATTGAGATGAGGTCTCACTATGTTGTCCAGGCTGGACTTGGACTCCTGGGTCCAAGCGATGTTTCTGCCTCAGCCTCCCCAGAAGCTGGGACTACAGGCATACACCACTGTGCTTGGCTTACATATGCTTTTTTTTTTTTTTTGTCACCCAGGCTGGGGTGTAGTGGCACAATCACAGCTTACTGCAGCCTTGACCTCCTGGGTTCAAGTGATCCTCCTGCCTCAGCCTCCCAAGTAGCTGGGACCACAGCAGCACACCATCACACCCAGCTCATTTTCGTATTTCTTCTTTTTATAGAGACAGGCATTTGCCATGTTGCCAAGCCTGGTCGTGAATTCCTGGGCTCAAGCAATCCTCCCACCTCAGCCTCCCAAACAAAGAGCTGGGATAACAGGCATGAGCCACCAAGCCACTGTGCCCAGCCTCACATGCATTTTTAATGAGACATTTAAATCTAATTTTTCTTTTTTCTTTTTTTTTTTGAGACAGAGTTTCGCTCTTGTTGCCTGGGCTGGAGTGCAATGGCGCAATCTTGGCTCACTGCAACCTCCACCTCCCGGGTTCAAACGATTCTCCTGCCTCAGCCTCCTGAGTAGCTGGGACTACAGGCGTGTGCCACCACACCCAGCTAATTTTGTATTTTTAGTAGAGATGGGGTTTCTCCACGTTGGACAGCCTGGTCTCGAACTCCTGACCTCAGGTGATCTGCCTGCCTCAGCCTCCCAAAGTGTTGGCATTACAGGAGTAAGCCACCATGCCTGGCCAAATCTAATTTTTCAATAACTGAAACACAAAGGGAATTTGGACTAGTGAAGCTTATCAAAAAATAATCCCAACCTCAAGGTCTTCAGAGAGAAGAGCAGAATGCGTTGCCTTTTGAGCCATTTCCTGAAGCTGTAGTTGGGTCTTTTGGAGAGCTGTTTGGCATTCCATTTGATTGGATTCAAGAGTTTTTACCTTCTTTGTGAGTGACCTGATTATTTCAGTTCTTTTATGTAGTTCACCTGAGGGGAAGTTCATCAATAATTTGTAGTCAGACCTTCAGCTTAAAAGGCATTATTTTCAAAATGGGTGTAAAAAGTTAAAATGTGCTAGAGAATTTTTAAAAAGACAATCTTCTTTTAAAACCTTTTATTATGAAATGCACAATATCACACCTAATCAAGAAACAGAACTGTGAGCAACTGGAAGCCTCTGGAGGTCACTTCCTGAACATAATCACTCCAGTTTCCACTTTCCCAACCATGACCCTGATCTTAGAGTAATCACTTCCTAGCTTTTCATTACAGTTTTACCAATGACCACATGCCTCAAAATTATAGTTTAATTTGAACCATATAAAAATGGAATCATATTCTGAGAATTCTTCTGTTTGCTTTTTTTGCTTAAGATGATGATTCTGAGATTCACTCAGTTGTGTGTAACTTGTGTTTGTGCACTAACATTGCTAGGTAATATTCCACTGAATGATTACACAAAAGCTTATTTCTATTTTATTTTATTTTATTTTATTTTTGAGACAGTCTCGCTCTGTTGTCCAGGCTGGAGTGCAGTGGCATGATCTCAGCTCACTGCAAGCTCCGCCTCCCGGGTTCATGCCATTCTCCTGCCTCAGCCTCCTGAGTAGCTGGGACTATAGGCGCCCACCACCATGCCCCGCTAATTTTTGTATTTCTAGTAGAGACGAGGTACACCATGTTGGCTAGGCTGGTATCGAACTCCTGACCTCAAGTGATCCGCCTGCCTCAGCCTCCCAAAGTGCTGGGATTACAGGCATGAGCCACCACGCCCCACCAAAAATGACAGATTTGGATTGTCACATTTACAGAATCCTTTGAGTAATGTTAAGTAAAAAAAGGTTATCTTTCTATCATACAGATCTAGTGTTTTCTCCTCTAATGCATTCTACTAACAACCTAGAGTCATGGAACATTCAGATGTAGGGCAGCACTAAAGGAATGACAAAATTAAAATATGGCATCAAATAAACTTTTTGCAACCATTTTTGAGACAGCTATAATTTTTTTTTTTTTTTGAGACAGGGTCTTGTTCTGTCCCCCAGGCTGGAGTGCAGTGGTGCAATCTTTGCTCACGGCAACCTCCGCCTCCTGGGTTCAAGCAATTCTCGTGCCTTTGCCTCCCGAGTAGCTGAGATTACAGGTGTGCGCCACCACACCCAGTTAACTTTTTGTATTTTTCGTAGAAATGGGGTTTCACCATGTTGGCCAGGCTGGTCTCGAGTTCCAGAGCTCAAGTGATCCGCCAAAGTGCTGGGATTACAGGTGTGAGCCACTGTGCCTGGCCGGACAGCTATAATTTTAAAAGATGACCATTTTAGGAACTTAAGATCAAGTTCAATACCAAAAGCCTAAAATCTTTCAGTTTAGTTTAAGAGAAATGGCTAGTCATATGGCATTTTCATTCATACTCTTGTTCAAAACTTCAGCTTCAACACTGGCGCTCACCCCATGTTAACTGGAGCTCTATCCAGCCCCCTTTCTATACTGAAATACTTTGCTCGTCCTACTTTATTTGTGTGTGTCTGTCCCATTGTGGCTGTTCATAAAGTCCTCCTGTCTCCAATGAGCCTAAACTTGAGGACAGCAGGGATTGCAGTCTTTACTTCCTCTCTATCTTCCCCATGAGCCCATCAATGTGTTAGCACACAGAAGTGCGTAACTGTTGTCACTGAATGGATTTCTGACCTTCTAATTTGCTGCAACGTTCTTCCAATGTCAACACTTTCTGCCGATCCTCTTCCCATGAAAGAAGCTGTTGCTGGTGCACTGCAACCATGTCATTGAGCTCTTTATCTCGATCTTTTAATTCTCCAATGAGCAACTGCAGCTCCTTCCGTTGTTTCTCAATAGTGGAAATCTCAACTTCTGACCCGATGTTCTAAACATAGAAAGCGGTTTCACATCAAAATAGAATGAAATCAATAACAAATCAGCCAAAGTCCATTTTCCAAATAAGTATATCTTCTTTTGCTGCCAATTCTAAGTAGTTCAATTAAGTTTTAAGTTAATAACATGGCAGCAAAAGATTATGTATACTTAAAACATGTTCAAGTTAAAACTTACCATGCACTCTGCCTCTCTACAATTTTCTGTCATGCCATACGTACCATGCCTGAAAAGTGAGACTGTTTCTAAAACCCACTGGGTAAACAAATAAACTTATTTCTGCACTTTTTCTCCCCCTTTGCCAACAATGCTTTTCTCTGCCAGTCAATAACATTATCCCTCACCTTGCCCCAGCAATTTGAGTAACCAAGTACAGGTAAACATGAAATAGTGGCCAGGCGTGGTGGCTCACGCCTGTAATCTCAGCACTTTGGGAGGTCAAGGTGGGCTGATCACCTGAGGTCAGAAGTTCAAGACCAGCCTGGCCAACGTGGCAAAACCCCATCTCTACTAAAAATACAAAAATTAGCTAAGTGTGGTGGCACGCGCCTGTAATCCCAGCTACTCAATAGGCTGAGGCAGGAGAATTGCTTGAACCCTGGAGGCAGAGGTTGCAGTTAGCTGAGATCGTGCCATTGCACTCTAGCCTGGGCGACAAGAGCAAAACTCTTATCTCAAAAAAAAAACAAAATCATGAAATAGTTACTGTTTAAATGTAAATGATCCTTACTAAAGAATGGGAATTTTAGTCTATAAAAAGAAAATTAAGTCTTCCAGTGTTCAATATTCATGACAACTACAATATCTAAGGCATCTATACATACTCAATCAATTAAGGGCAATTTAATATTGTAACTGATCCAAATACAACATACATCATTAAAAAACAAATTCTGTAAGGAAATTTGTGAAAACATGTACCCAAAGACAATAGTACGATAAACTCCCATATACTCAGTGCCTGGGTTCTACCATTATTGAGATTTCACTGCGGCTGCTTCAATGTCCTTTTCATTATTGGTTAAAAAATACTATTTCACCCTTACATACTTCAGAATGCATCTCTAAAAATGAACATTTCATATATAACCATGATGCCATTTTCATATCTAACAATATTATCTATTAATACAATAATTTCTTTGAAGTATACAGCATTTTAAAATCTAACAAGATGGTCTGACCAAATCGTGATCCCAGAATTAGCCACTTAGTGGCTACATAACCTTGGGCAAGTTACTTAACTTCTCTTAAGCATTAGTTTCCTCACCTGTAAAACGATAGCAACAGCATTTTAACATCTTGGAGTGGCAAAGATTAAACAAAACAAACTCTGTAAAGTACTGAGCACAAAGCCTGGCCCGTTGTAATCACTCAACAAACATCAGCTCTCATTAACACTGTAAACCACATTTCAAATCATGGTGCTGTCCCTGCCTATGAAATAAACAACTAAAAGTGTTACTTTAATAGAGTTCCACCTTAAAGACAGTAATTAAAGGTTCACCAGTGGCCCTTTGTACCTCCTTACTGCTTTTTGAAAAGTAAGATTTGTAAATAAACAAGAATAATGAGGTTGGGCTCAGTGGCTCACGCCTGTAATCCCAGCACTTTGGGAGGCCAAGGTGGGCAGATCACCTGAGGTAGAGAGTTCGAGACCAGCCTGGCCAACATGGCGAAACCCTGTCTCTACTAAAAACACAAAAATTAGCTCGGCATGGTGGTGGGTGCCTCAAGTCCCAGCTATTCGGGAGGCTGAGGCGGGAGGATCGTTTGAACCCGGGAAGCAGAGGCTGCAGTAAGCCGACATTGCGTCACTGTGCTCCAGCCCTGGGGACAGAGCCAGACCTTGTCTCAAAAATAAATAAATAAGAATGATGAATAAATTACAGTTGCTAGTCTTAACAAGGAAAATGGAATTTGGAGTCAAGGGATTTCAAGTCCCAAGGCTTGAATTCCAGTATTGGGTTAGCCCTTCATTCATGCATTCAACAAATAATTTATTGAGCGCCAGTGGCTGGGCCACAGCCCGCCAGGCAAGGAGCACATATTCCACTCCAGGAAAACGCAGTAAGCCGGCACAAAGGCAGGTCGTCTTACACTGATGGACGCGAACCTTGGGCAAGCCTACTTCAAGACTTTTTGGTACAGTGGAGTTGTGAGAGCTCCTTCCTCTACTCGCCAGGGTGTGTAAATCAAGGACACCCAGCGAGGTAAATGGGAAAGCAGCTCCCCAGACGCCAATCGTCCTCCTTAAACAGTAAGCACCAGGTACGCGCTACTCTGTGGCCTGGGCTGAATAACAAGGTGTTATTGGGTTAAGGAAACGGTCGTGATGCCGTTTTCCTCTAGTGTATTGTTTCACTGCAGTGGCGCGATCCAGGCTCAAGGCAAGCTCCGCCTCCCGGGTTCACGCCATTCTCCTGCCTCAGCCTCCTGAGTAGCTGGGATTACAGGCGCCCGCCACCACGCCAGGCTAATTTTTTTTTTTTTTTTTTTTTTTTTTTTTTAGTAGAGACAGGGTTTCACTGTGTTAGCCAGGATGGTCTCGATCTCCTGACCTCTTAATCCGCCCGCCTCCGCCTCCGCCTCCCAAAGTGCTGGGATTACAGGCGTGAGCCACCGCGCCCGGCCTGTTTCACATTTTAAGTAGACTGTTCTACATTTTAAGTAGATTGTTCTTGAGAAGCAATAGATTTCGACCAATGTGCACCGTTCCCGCGGCGCCCCGCCGCGCCCAGAACCGCCGCTTACCTGGCGCCCTGCAAGGAAGGCGGCCGGAGGGTTCATAGGTGTTTCCTCCGCCCCCAGAGAAGGCCAGTGTGGACGGCGTCACCTCAGAAACGCCATCGGCGCGACGGCCCCGAGCGGGGGGGGGGCGAGCCCGGAGCTCCGGAGCCCCGAGCCCTCGGTCGACCCCCGCCCCGTACCCCAACCGCCTGCCTGGCCCCCACGCGGCGTGCGCCCGCCGGGGCTCGGGGCTCCCGCCAGGATTTCCCGGCAGCAGCCCCGCTGCGCTGGTGGGCACTGTTCTTCTACCTCGGAGACTGGGGGATCCCAAGTGGCTCAGGCTGAGTATGGACGCTTTTTGCTCACGCCCGAGGCTCCGGCGCTGGAAGGCCTCGAAGAACCGGCTGTTCACCACTACCCAGGGAATGAAGTGAATAAAGGCTTCTGCGCCGCCCCCAGCACTCTGGTTTATGACATTTGAGTTGCTCACTTCCCTATCTTCCATCTTCCCCCTAATAACCGTGAGCTCAGCCATGCTCGCTCCTGTGTAGCTGGCTCCCAGAACAGGACCTGACATTCGAATGCGTAGAGGCAGAGCCTAGCCCTCGGGGTAACAGTTGCGGGCCACCCTAGCACCTTTGATACTTTAAACCAAGAATCACAGATGAAGAGGGGGAAATTTACTTTTGGGGGCTCCTGAAAAGCAATGAGAACCACGGTACTTTGTCATGACAAAATCTACGATATTCTGGGTTGAATCTAAGCTTTTTCACCTGTCCTTCCAGTCACCTCTTCATCCCTCTTTCACTCTTCCTAAAATGTGGGAACGGGACTAGGAAAAAATAAGGCTTATCACACTTCAGCCCTGGCTGCCCATCCCTGAATGCTTAACCCATCAGACAGCAAGACAATTACTAAATACGGGCGGGTTTCAACTTTACTTTTTGGTTGAATATGAAATACCAAAACATGCCCTTGTGTTCAAAAAATACAATCTGAAAATGGAAAAACAAAATTAAGATTTCTTACTTTGAAGCTTTACTGATAGGCTCATGTTTGGGAGACCAAGGCAATGTCTTAGAATTTAACATCAAGAAAGCTGGGCGCAGTGGCCTGTAATCCCAGATCTCTGGGAGGCCAATGTGGGAGGATCTGTTGAGTTCAAGAGTTTGAGACCAGCCTGGGCAACATGGTTACACCCGTCTCTAAAAAACATTTTTTTTTTTTTTGAGATGGAGTCTTGCTCTTGTCGCCTGGGCTGGAGTGCAATGGCACAACCTTGGCTCACTGCAAACTCTGCCTCTGGCCTCAAGCAAATCTCTTGCCTCAGCCTCCGGAGTAGCTGGGATTACAGGTGCCCGCCACCATGCCATCTTTTTTGTATTTTTAGTAGAGATGGGTTTCACTACCTTGGCCAGGCTGGTTGTGAACTCCTGACCTCAGCTGACCCACCCACTTCAGCCTCTCAAACTGCTGGGATTACAGGTGTGAGCCACCACACCTGGTCAAAAAATAAATTTTTTAAACTGGGCGTGGTGGTGCACTCCTGTGGTCTCAGCTACTCAGGAGGCTGACTTGAGCTGGGAGATGGTGGCTCCAATGAGCTGTGATCACGCCACTGCATTCCAGTCTGATCGAGAGTGAGATCCTGACTCAAAAAAACAAAAATCAGGCCAGATGTGGTGGCTCACGCCTGTAATCCCACCACTTTGAGAGGCCGAGGCGGGCGGATCATGAGAGCGGGAGTTTGAGACCAGCCTGGCCAATATGACGAAACCCTGTCTCTACTAAAAATACAAAAAAACCCCCAAAAAACTAGCCACGTGTGGTGGTGCACACCCGTAGTCCCAGCTACTCGGGAGGCTGAGGCAGGAGAATCGCTTGAACCCAGGAGGCGGAGGTTGCAGTGAGCCAAGATTGAGCCACCTCACTCCAGCCTAGGCAATAGAGGAAGACTCCGTATTAAAAAAAAAAAAAAACAAAACAAAACAAAAAAAACCACACCAACCACCACTACCACCAAAACCCAAAACCAAATAGCCAATAAATACAAAAAGGTGGTCCACTTCCCTGATCATCACAGAAATGCAAAAAAATAAAAATAAAAATAAATCAAAGCAAATTCTGGGTAGTTGCTAAAAACAGCCTAGCAGTAGATGACTGCAGTTAAGTTGGTGGTGATAAGATGTAAAGGAATGTGGGTTGAATGTCAATTTTTGAAGTGAGGAGTTTTAATTCACGGTTCTTAGGTTTCACCATTGTAAGACTTGGTATTTTTCTAGAAAGTCCTTGAGTGCCATTGTTCACCAGGCAACCATGTGTAACACTCAGGTAAAAATACACGTATAGGCTGGGTGCAGTGGCTCACACCTATAATCCCAGCACTTTGGGAGGCCGAGGTGGGAGGATAGCTTGAGCTCAGGAGTTTGAGACCAGCCTGGACAACATAGGGAGACCTCCCATCTCTATAAAAAATATAAAAATTAGCCAGGTATGGTGGCATGTGCCTGTGGTCTCAGCTACTCTGGAAGCTGAAGTGGGAGGATCACTTGAGGCTGGGAGGTCAAGGCTGCAGTGAACTGTGATCACGCCACTGCATTCCAGCCTGGGCAACAGAGCGAGACCCTGTCTCAAAAATTAATAAAATTGTGTGTATCTAGAATAGTAAGAAATTAGGCTCATTTTGATTATGGTTCATAAATAGTAACTGAGTAAGAGGATTATGATGGCAAGGTACAAATTAAAAATCTCAATAGTTTTTACCTTCGCTCCCCACAGGTTTTCTTTAAAACAACAAAAATTAAAGAGAATACATAACTTTAAAAATATGACAGAGGTGAAAGCTACAAGAATTACACTGCATCTGATTTTATACTCACAGTCTAATCCAAACTGAAGTTCTGAATGAACTTTTCCCAGTCTCCCTATTTGATTTCCTAAATAAAGGAATTTAGTAAATAATGAGAACAGGGAACTAAAAGGTAAAATTCATCTTTAAAACAGTAATTTAACAACTTTTAAACTAAGAGTGAGAAAGCTACCACAGACTGGCTTTTATGTATTAATAAAAAGTTTAAAATCACTTATTGTCAGCATCTGTTTTTAAAAAATGAAACTTATCAAAACTATATGCAAAAAGTATTTGCATTAAAAGTTGCCAGCTTAATATGGAAAACCTCTTATAAGGCTGCTTAAAGGTTCACGTTTTTTACTAAAAATGGTAGACTGTGAGAATGTGTAAAGTCAATTTTTGAACTATTAGTACTTTTTTTTTTTTGCAGACCAGGTTTCACTGTTGCCCAGGCTGGAGTGCAGTGTCGTGATCTGGGTTCACTGCAGCCTCAACCTCACAGGCTCAAGTGATCCTCCCACCTCAGCCTCCCAAGTAGCTGGGACTGCAGGCGCACGCCACCATGCCTGGCTAGTTTTTGTATTTTTTGTAGGGACACGGTCTTGCCCTGTTGCCCAGGCTAGTCTTGAACTCCTGGACTGAAGTGATCCTCCCACCTCGGCTGGGATTATAACCGTTCATCAAAGCGGCTTAGCCCTATTAGTACATTAGGTGCTGGGATTACAGCCGTGCATCAAAGCAGCTTGGCCCTATTAGTACATTTTAATCAGAGATTAGACTATGTTGCATTTTAAATTTCAGTTTAAAAAAAATGATTCACACATGTTATACACAAGGACAATTTTAATCCTGCATTTTCCTGGAGTAACATCCACTGCTGGCTATCTATGGATTGTAATGCATTTGCTAAGAACTGTGAACACAAAGAAACTTTACATGAAGTCACATGTTGATACAGGCACACAGACATCTTTCAGCACCAACAGACTACACACATAACACATACCAGATAGTCTCGATGGATAAATCTGCTTCACCAGTAATTCTATTTAGCAAAATCCACAGTTAATGGGGAATTCCATTTTTTAATTTTACATCTTTATTACACATTTTTCTAATACTTTATTTTTAAAAAACACTCATTCAAGATTGTAATTTGCATGGCAATAAACAAGGGTTCCATGGGTTCTAAGTTTCTTAAAAGTGTCCACAGCAATTTAAAACACCACAAGTCTTCTTTCCAATTTGCAGCACCTGACTTAAAGTTTAAATTCATCTAATACACATCATTAAAACTGTCATTTTCTCTTGTGAGAAGACATGTTTCAATTGCTATTTCCAGGACTATATATTGAGCATGGGTGTACAGTATTTTTAACTGGTTAGCACAATTTTACTCACGTAATTTATAGCCAGAATAAGAACCTCTAGCCTCTCTGAACAGCCTTCCACTCCGAACAGATGATGATGATAAATGTCTAAAATGTATCCAGATACTCCACTTGACATTACCGAACATGCTTCCAAATAATCTTAGAAAATATGATTCTTTAAACATATGCATAATATTCTACCACACAATGCACCATCACTTCTTTAACCATTTCCCAATTGTTCATTTATAACATTTGCATTTTTTTATTATAAATAATATTGTGATGAATACTTTCATCCATAAGTTTTATGCAAGGCTGACTATTTCTTCTGTCTTCTAATGTCAAAGAAGTGGCTTACTGGTTCAAACAGTGCACATACATGGTTTTAAGGCTTTTAGTATACTTTATCAAATAATCTCCAGAATAGCTCGAACAACTCCTACCTATTGTGCCCATAAGGTGGACTTCATAACAACAAAGCAAATTCAACCACAAATCTATTAGATTCTCACCCATCTCAAAACTATCACATCAAAGAAGCAAGGAGACATATTACTGGTGAGGAAGCCAAATTCAAATTCTTTTAAAAAATCACTCAGCTTTAGATCAGTAAAATAATCAACAAAAATGCTCCCCACAAAAAGTCTACCGGGTTTTTCAAAAAATAAAATTAAAAAGAGAGAAGAGAAACTCAGGCTGGGCGCGGTGGCTCACGTCTGTAATACCAGCACTTTGGGAGGCTGAGGTGGGCCAATCATGAGGTCAGGAGTTTGAGACCAGCCTGGCCAACATGGTGAAACCCCATCTCTACTAAAAATATGAAAATTAGCTGGGCGTGGTGGCGGGCGCCTATAATCCTCCCACCTACTCGGGAGGCTGAGGCAGGAGAATCACTTGAACCTGGGAGGTGAAGGCTGCAGTGAGCCGAGATCGCACCACTGCATTCCAGTCCAGGCAACAGTGTGAGACTCTGTCAAAAAAAAAAAAAAAAAAAGAGAGAGAGAAAGAGAAACTCAGTACCAAATGACCAAAATTTTATATTTGACTAAATTCTATTCATGCATGAGCATGACAGTCTCCCGTTTATTTGACTTTGGCAATAAAAAAACAAGCAGCCTTGTACAGAACAGTGAAAATGCCAAGGATGAGGGCAGCCTACAGTTTTACTGTAGAATATATATATATTTTAAAAGGCCTCTCTCCCTTTGGCCATATCAACTCTCAGTTCAGGCCATTAAATACAGACAAATTTTCAAATTCACTTCTTTACTTCTCCAAGATCTTCGATGCTGTCATCATCTACCTATAAAACACAAATAATTATATCTCATGAGTTGTGGTTGCAATTAAGAAAAAATGGAAGCAATTTGCTTTAAAACCTTATTTCTAGCGATATATGTGTTCCATGCACTCACCTCTGGCCATTTTTCCTGAATGACGTCAATTATGTCATCTGTAAAATCTCCCTGAATGATAATTTCATCCTCCCCTGTTACTGAGGCACCACAGGAGAATTTTTGAGCAAAAAATCTTTGTGCTTCTTTAAGATCAATTTCTATTTTTTTAAAAAAAGAAAGAGCAAGAACTGTAATTGGAATTGTGCAAAGATGTTTTTCCATTTTGAAATTTAATCTGCATTTTTAAATCATAACACAGATTGTTAATGGGTTTTATATTCCTTTCAGAACAATACAAACTACCATAGAGATCTTAACAATGCAATTTACACTTTCAAGGTCAAATAAAGGCTCAATACATAAAAACAGAATCATCTATACTACCCCTAACTCATATTAAGACCAAAATAAATCCAGGGACACTTTATTCATTTTTTTTTTTTTTTTTTTTTTGAGATGGAGTCTCGCTTTGTTGCCCAGACTGGAGTGCAGTGGCTCAATCTCGGCTCACTGCAACCTCCGTCTCCCAGATTCAAGCGACTCTCCTGACTCAGCCTCCTGAACAGCTGGGATTACAGGCATGTGCCACCACGCCTGGCTAATTTTTGTATTTTTAGTAGAGATGGGGTTTCACCATGTTAGCCAGACTGGTCTCAAACTCCTGACCTCAGGTGATCTGCCCATGTCAGCCTCCCAAAGTGTTGGGATTATAACAGGCGTGAGCCATCATGCCCGGCCTCTTTTTTCTTTTTTAAGGCTAGTCAAGTGAAGCAGTGGGAGTAAAGAAGGAACAAAGAAATCTGTAAGTGGTTGTGATCATTTAGTTGTAAACACCACTGTACTCAGACCAGCCTATTGATTGTTTTTCAATCTGTGTTGTCTTATAGAGGCATCATAGTTTAGATTTTCACCCAGTTTCACTATTCATTCAAGGCTTCCAGGAACTGAAGGGCTCTAAAGAAGGACGTTCTGCCACCTTCCTCAACCTCTGCTGTCATTCCCAGAGGGGATGAGCCATTTTGCAACCTTTTGCCACCATGCCTGCAGAGGACAGAGGAGCAGCAATGGCTGGTTTCAAAGAGAATCCTACCCAGCCCTCCTCATCCCACATAAAATGTGCCCAAGCAGGAATTCCAGAAAGTAAAAAGTCCCCTCTACAAAAGATTTTGACATTTCTCTAAAATTTCATTTTGAAGCTATAGTTAGAAATGCAAAATTTATCTTCTTAGCAAAAAACAGACCTGTGAAGTTTTCATGGTATGTGAGAGAGAGAGACAGAGAGATAGAGGGAGACAGAGATAGAAAATAGTTTACACATTTTAAATATACTTAAGCCTGAACTCACCAAAAGTTGCAAGGCCACATACTCTTGTCACATATTTCTTCTTTGCTCTGGGAATTTTGGCTATAGTAACCTTTTGTGGTACGGTCTTCTTTTTTTGTTTTATTTGACCCCTTCCACCTTTATTTATTAAGAAAGAGTTTAGCATTAGTTGTTTTTGACATAAGAGAATACTGTCTTTAAATTAATTCTCAAAAGGCTTAAGTTTCTTTTTCTCTAATACAAAAATTACTAAACACATCCAAGTATTCATTCAATAAACATTTATTAAGTACCTACTATGTGCCTAGCACTGAGCTAAGAGCCAAGGATACAAAGATGAACAGAACATAGCCCCTGCCCTCCAGAGACTGTCTAGTGAAGGGAGTAAAAAAAAAAAAGTTACAGCAATCTAATATATACAGTAACAGGATCCATGAATAAGGCTTTATGATAGCTTTGCAGACAAACAACTTAGTCTGCTTCCAGAGGACACAGAAAGGTTCCTAGAGGAAGTTAATATCTAGGTGGAGTTTTGAAGAATAAGGAAAGGTCCAGGTAAAGGGAAAAAGGCTGGAGAGGCATAAGAAAGGACATTCCAGGGAAAGAGAACAAGTACAGAGATAAGGAAAGACATTATATTTGGGAACTTCACTTGTCTTGATTGAAGGATGCTTATGAATATGTAGCAGATGAAGCCAGAAAAGCAAAAGATTACATACACAGCAGTCACTGGATCTGTGTTTCGGTGGATCTGTGAAGAGTAAGACTGACCAAAAGGCCCCTGCAGAGGCTCCTGCATTAGCTCAGGCAAGAAATTGAAAGTAAAGCAGTGCCAACAGTAATGGCCACTAGGCCACAGGCAGGAGAGGAGGGACAGGAAAGAACAGAAGCTAGAACTGAGTAAAGGGAGAGAGAGAATGTAAGATGGTTCTCAGGGCTCTGTTTTAGATGACTGAATAAATAGTGTTGTCACTAACCAAAATAGAGAAAAATAAGTCAATTTGGGAACTGAGACTCGAGACTCAGTAAGTTTAATTTCCAAAGTGCAGTGTTTGAGGTGCTTCTGGGATAAAGCACACTTCTAGGCTAGAGACACAGGCCAGATCCAGAGATACAGATTTGGGAATTTTAAGTGTATACTGGGCAGCAGAAGTTAGGGATGTGATAGAATCATCCAATAAGAATGTGCAGAATGAGAAGTAAGTGGGCCTAGGACAGAATCCTGAAAAACACCGACTTTTAAAGGACAGAAGGAACAGGGGAAGTCCGCACAGAAGACTAAGGAGGAGTGACAGGAGAGCTAGGAAGGAACAGAAACCAAGGAGGGACAATGTTTCAGGAAAGAGGGAGTGCATGTGCGCTCATTATTTAGCAATAACTAAGCCACCGCTGACTCTTATCAGAAGAGCTGCAGTGGCCAGGAAGTCAGGTTAAGATGGACTGAGGAGTGAACAGTGTACCACAGAACAGAAGCGGGGATAGTGAGTCTGGCCTTAGTAAAGAAATCTGGCTAAGAGAAGGAGAGGGATAAGGTAAAGAAAGACATGGGCTTTGGGAAGAGTTTTTTTTTTTTTTTTTTAAAGATGCAAAGTCCTGAAAATATTTATAAGTGACTTTTAGTCATAGGGGAGAATAATGAATGAAAATGAAACAGGTGGGTACAGGATCCACAGCACCAGGAGTTGGTTTAAGAAGGAGTGAGTCAAGTGTATGCAACAGCTGTAAAACAAAGTTTTCAACTGAGCTATCAGAAGTAATGAGAAGATAAAATCTTCTATATAAATGTCCTCACTCTACTTAAATAGAAGACACAGGAATTTTAGCTGTCTGTTTTTTACATACAAACAGGGCAAATAAGTATGTTTTCCTAGGTCCAATTTACTGACACAGCCCAAATCATACCACATCCAACCATGATCCTCAGACTATTAGTATGTGCCCCTCTGTATGATATACATGGGGAATTACAATAACAGGTACATGATATTAACATTGGGAACCTCCCCCTTTTTGTAAGAGATGAAGTCTCACTATGTTGCCCAGGATAGAGTGCAGTGGCTATGTGGAGGAACGATCATTGCATACTACAGCCTTGAACTCCTGGGCTTAAGCAATCCTCCTGCCTCAGCCCCCTAAGAAGCTGCGACTATAGGCGCCCACCATTGTGCCTAGCTTTGGGAACCCTTTTAATTACTTACATCTTCTATCGCAGTGACGGTATGACTGTACAAATCAAGATATGAATTTAGGTCTTACCTCTCTTCTGTTTTTTCTTCTCCTCTTCTTCCCCTGCTGTTCCTTGACCCTCACTAATTCCAGCTTCTTGTTTGGGTGAATTTTCTAGATATAAAAATGAAATACAAAAGCATGAACATCATCTCACACTGTTAAAAAAAAGATATCACCTTTGAGCAACCTCATATACAAATAAGGCATTTTACCAACAGCTGAGCATGAAATTTGTAAAGCAATGGATTACACTGCTAGATTTCTATTCAAGTCTGGTTCTAAAGTCATTATAGTAAGTGTATGGTAACAGAAGAGAAAACCCAGTCTTTTGATATGTGAGGGCTGAAATTTTTAGCCACAGGAAAGAAGCATAAAACGCTTGGGCTCTGCAGGAGTGCTCTAGCATCTAAACTTACTAATTTGTTAACATCTGGAGAAGAGCTCCCCGCCTGCCCAGACACGATCCTATCCCAGGAAGGTCCCATTCAGGGACAACCACGTAGACTGAGGATGAAACCAGACGTGAGGGTTCTTATCCAACCACTGACAGTGATGCAGTAGCTACCAGCCAAAAGGGACTTACCAAGTTAGGGGTTTGTGTGTCAGTGAAATCACCTGAAAGTCAAGGAGCAATGAGTGGGGCAGCACTGGGTGTCCCTGAGCAGGCCTGTTCCCAGACCAGGTTTTCTCTTCTTCTTGCTACTGCCTTCATTTTTACCAATCTTGCAAGAGAAGCCATCAATATGAGCAAACTGAGGAATTCTGTTCCTCCATAGTCTTCCCACCTCTGGCAATGACAACTCCATTTTTTTTGAGACGGAGTCTCGCTCTGTTGTCCAGGCTGGAGTGCAGCGGTGCGATCTCGGCTCACTGAAAGCTCCACCTCCTGGGTTCACGCCATTCTCCTGCCTCAGCCTCCCAAAGTAGCTGGGACTACAGGTGCCCGCCATCACGCCCAGCTAATTTTTTGTATTTTTAGTAAAGACAGGGTTTCACTGTGTTAGCCAGGATGGTCTCGATCTCCTCACCTAGTGATCCGCCCGCCTCGGCCTCCCATAGTGCTGGGATTACAGGTGTGAGCCACCGCCCCCAGCCTCTTTGGTCTATTCTTAGCAGAGCAGCCTAAGTAAGTGATACTGCTGAAACAAGTCAGACCTCATCACTCTTCTACTTAAACTCCTCCAAGAGCTCTTCATCTAACTAAGAGCAAAAGCCAAAACGGCCCACAATGCCCTACCCGGTGTGGTCTACTCTGACTTCATATCAAACTCTTCTCTGGTCCTTCAATAAGCTCCAGACACAAAGGCTTCCTTGCTGTTTCCTGAATATACTAGGAAGGCTTCTGCTCAGGGCCTCTCCTCAGGCTGTGTCCTCTGCCTAGAAATGTTCTGCCAGATACCCAAATGACTCATTCCCTCAGTTCCAAAATAATCAACTGCCACCTTTTCAGCAAAATCTTCCCTGGGTACTACCTAAAATTTCAAATTCCGTCCCACCAATTCTTATCTCCCCCTTTCCTGCTTATTACTGTCTACATTCTATGTTTTGCTTATTTTTTTTTTTTTTGAGACGGAGTCTCGCTCTGTCGCCCAGGCTGGAGTGCAGTGGCGCAGTCTCGGCTCACTGCAAGCTCCGCCTCCCGGGTTCACGCCATTCTCCTGCCTCAGCCTCTCCGAGTAGCTGGGACTACAGGCGCCCGCCACCACGCCCGGCTAATTTTTTTTTGTATTTTTAGTAGAGACGGGGTTTCACCGTGGTCTCGATCTCCTGACCTCGTGATCCGCCCGCCTCGGCCTCCCAAAGTGCTGGGATTACAAGCGTGAGCCACCGCGCCCGGCCACTGTTTTGCTTATTTAATCTCCCTTTCTAGAATGTAATTGCCACAAGAGTAGGAAATCTTTCATTTATTGGCTTATCCTCAGAATCTGAAACAGTGTGTAGCATATTATAGTACGCTTACAATAAAAATCAATATATATTTGCCCCTGAATCATTTACTTTTTTAAATTTTGTTTTTTTGAGACAGAGTTTTGCTCGTTGCTGGCGTGCAATGGTGCCATCTTGGCTCACCGCAACCTCTGCCTCCCGGATTCAAGCAACTCTTCTGCCTCAGCCTCCCGAGTAGCTAGGATTACAGGCATACACCACCACGCCCAGCTACTTTTGTATTTTTAGTAGAAACAGGGTTTCTCCATGTTGATCAGGCTGGTTTTGAACTCCCAACCTCAGGTGATCCCCACCTCAGCCTCCCAAAGTGCTGGGATTACAGGCGTGAACCACTGCACCCAGCCAATCATTTACTTTTTTTTTTTTTTTTTTTTTTTTTTGAGAGACAGAGTCTCCCTCTGTCGCCCAGGCTGGAGTGCAGTGGCACCATCTCGGCTCACTGCAAGCTCCGCCTCCCAGGTTCACGCCGTTCTCCTGCCTCACCCTCCCAAGTAGCTGGGACTACAGGTGCCTGCCACCGCGACTAATTTTTTTTTTTTTTTTGCATTTTTAGTAGAGATGGGGTTTCACTGTGTTAGCCAAGATGATCTCGATCTCCTGACCTTGTGATCCGCCTGCCTCAGCCTCCCAAACTGCCGGGATTATAGGCGTGAGACACTGCGCCTGGCCCATTTACTTTTTTATATAAGAAAGTTGATATTCAGACCTATCCTATCTCAGAGAGAACTTAAACAGCTAACAGATAAACGTTAATTCTTTAATATCCTACTAAAGGAAGACTTTCGTATCTTTAGAATAATGCCATACATGCATTTGTCTCAGGTACAGAAGTTTAATGCAAGAAAAAAAAATGTTCATACCTACAGTAAGTTTTGCAAATTCATTTGGAAAATTCTTCTCTAACCATTGTCTACATTTAGCAACATCAGGCATATATTCACAGTACTAGGAGAAAAAAAAAAGAACTGAGTCACAACAAAACATTTTCAGGCAAACAATACCTTGTAATTAAAAATCACTCCCTATACTTGTTAATACAAAGAATAAAACAAACCACTCCCATCTGACTTCTTATCCACAGGAAATCTGTATTCAACCAGGATATGTACCATAAAAAATTAGATATTAAGAAGGATTAGGTACCTCTTCACAGTATCAATTTATTTCTTCTCCCTCTATTTCTTGCTTTGAGCACATAAGTGCCTCGTTTTCATGACTTGCTCATAGAGCTGGACTTGGAAAGTCTTACACATAATATATACTACTCTTTCTTTCCTCTGCTCATTTGTGTAGATTTTGGCATTAAGGTTACTCTTATTTTATTAGCTGACTATTCATAAGTCCCATGCAAAAATCCAAACTGCACAGCCATGTGCAAAAGATGCACATGTATGATTTAAGGTCTAAATTTAGGAAAGAATATATAAGACCAAAAAATTATTCTAAATCAAAGTTCTCTATAAAAGGCTAAAGCTTTACTATCAAATAACCAAAAATGAAAAATAAAAAAAAGTTCTCAAAGTAGCTTTAAAACCAAGAATAACTTCAAATACATAAGGTAAAAAAAAAAAAAAATTAAAGAACTTACCTCTGTTGGTAATGAACAGACTGAGGAAATAAAAAAAAAAGATTTGAAATGTTAAACCTATATGTACACACATACACAGGGCTTATCTTTACTTTTATATTTGAGAAAATGCTTCATTTATACATTTTTCCTATAAGTTTTCTATACCACTTTTCAAATGCTACTCTTCAGTGTTTTTGAGGTAAAAGGCACATGGTTATTTGAGATGATACTATCTTGACTTTTTCATCTAAAGAGTGTCTCCATCAGCTGATAGAACATCAAAATATGCTATTTTGTATATAATGAGGTCTTACCATAACCATTTCGGTGGGTCAAAAAATTAAGCTAAGACAGGAACAATTACCCATACAACAGAGTTTGAAGGAAACTGGTTATTTCTTTTCTTTTGAGACATGGTCTCGCTCTGTTGCTCAGGCTGGGGTGCAGTGGTGCAATCATGGCTCAATGCAGCCTCCACCCCTCCAGGGGCTCAAACGATCCTCCCACCTCAGTCTCCCGACTAAATGGGACTACAGATGCATACCACCATGCCCAGCTAATTTTTTGTAGAGACAAGGTTTTACCATGTTGCCCAGGCTAGTCTCAAACTTCTGGGCTTAAGCGATCTACCTATCTTAGCTTCCCAAAGTGCTGGGATCACAGGCGTGAAGCACTGTTCCCAGCCTGGTTATTTCTTTTGATAGTTCTACCAAAACAGCCACCACTTTTTATTCATACTGACACATTTATAAACTTTAGTAGCATTTTTACTACCATCTTTTTGCAATATATTTTTCCTTTTTTTTTTTTTTCTGAGACAGAGTCTTGCTCTTTCTGCCAGGCTGGAGTGCAGTGGCACAATCTCGGCTCCCTGCAACTTCTGTCTCCTGGGCTCAAGAAATTCTCCTGCCTCAGCCTCCCAAGTAGCTGGGATTACAGGCGTGTGCGCCACCACACCCAGCTAATTTTTGTATTTTTAGTAGAGACGGGGTTTCACCATGTTGGCCAGACTGGTCTCAAACTCCTGACCTGAGGTAATCCGTCCGCCTCAGCCTCCCAAAGTGCTGGGATTACAGGCGTGAGCCACCGCACCTGGCCTATTTTTTTTAGAGTAAGGGCCTCACTCTCACTCTGTCACTCAGGCTGGAGTGTAGTGGTGTGTCCATGGCTCACTGCAGCCTCCAACTCCTCAGTTCAAGTAATCCTCCCGCTTCAGCCTCCTAAGTAGCTGGGACTATAGGCGTGAGCCACTATGTACAGCTAAGTTTTTTATTTTCGTAGAGACGGGATCTCGCTACGTTGCCAAGGCTTTTTCATGTTACGCTACATTAACATCATGAAAGTGTAAAGCAGAAGGAATCTTGGTTCAATCCTGTCATTTGGTGTTAAGAGCCTGTACAGGCTAATAATGGACTAGAAGAACTGGAAAAGCTTCCAATTTTAACCGTAATTCTAATACTGGGTCAACTGCTTATTTTGTTTTTATTTTTAAGGTTTAGAATGGAGTAGTTCAGTGTGTCCAATATCCTGAGATTTCTCAGGGAGAGGAAGGTGGTATACCATGTAATCACAGCAATTACCACTCACTGGTCACCTAGTATGTGCCAAATGCTTTGCTATGCCTTATACCCATTATTATGTTTAATTGTCACAACCTTGTAAGATAAGTACCATATCTATATTCAGATGATGAAACTGAAGCTTAGAGTACATAACCACTTATATCTGGATAACAGAATTTGAATCTGCCTGTTTCTGTGATTACAGGTGTGAGCCACCGCGCCTGGCCCGGTTCAGCAAAATTCTAATGCAATAAAAAAACTGGGGGAGGGCCGGGCGCGGTGGCTCAAGCCTGTAATCCCAGCACTTTGGGAGGCTGAGGCGGGTGGATCACGAGGTCAGGAGATCGAGACCATCTTGGCTAACACGGTGAAACCCCGTCTCTACTAAAAATGCAAAAAATTAGCCGGGCGTGGTGGCGGGCGCCTGTAGTCTCAGCTACTCGGGAGGCTGAGGCAGGAGAATGGCGTGAACCCGGCAGGCGGAGCTTGCAGTGAGCCGAGAGCGCGCCACTGCACTCCACTGCACTCCAGCCTGGGCGACAGAGCGAGACTCCGTCTCAAAAAAAAAACTGGGGGAGCTCCTTTAAGTTCACCATTATTTGCTTTAAAAAAGTCAATTTCTCTTTACAGATCACTTATTTATTTGGAAAGGGAAAACTGTACCTTTTTAATGCAAACATCTAGCCGTCACCTTCAAACTTAGCATCACTAATAATGAAACATCTGACATTATGAGCTCTTGATGCAATGCAACATGACAAATGAAACATCATCCACTAAACCTTCTTGCCAAGATCTGTTTAACTTGAATCTAATTAAGCCTCTAGGCTGGGTGTGGTGGCTCAGGTCTACAATCCCAGCACTTTGGGAGGCCGAGGTGGGTGGATCACCTGAAGTCAGGAGTTCAGTACCAGCCTGGCCAACATGGTGAAACCCCATCTCTACTAAAAATACAAAAATTAGCCGGGTGTGGTGGCGCACACCTGTAGTCTCAGCTACTCAGAAGGCTGAGGCAGGAGAATCGCTTGATCCTGGGAGGTAGAGGCTGCAATGAGCTGAGACTGTGCTGCTGCACTCCAGCCTGGGCAACAGGGCAAGACTCCATCTCAAAAAAAAAAAAAAAAAAAATTAAGCCTTTAGACTCCAACTTTTTTTTTTTTTGTTAAAGAGACAGAGTCTCGCTTTGTCACCCAGGCTGTAGTGCAGTGATGTGATCTTAACTCATGCAGCCTCGAATTCCTGGGCTTAACTGTTCCTTCCACTACAGCCTCCGAGTAGCTGGAACTACAGGCACTTGCCACCACACCTGGCTAATTTATTTAATTTTTTGTAGAGGCAGGGTCTCACTATGTTGCCCAGGCTGGTCTCAAACTCCTGAGCTCAAATTATCTGCCTGCCTCGGCCTCCCAAAGTGTTGGAAATTAAAGGTGTGAGCCACTGTGCCTAGCCAAATGAGCAAAGTTACCACCACATGGAATGGGACTAATCCACAGCCAGGTACTTCTTGATAAAACGCACTGAAATTTTTTTTTTTTTTTTTTTTTGAGACGGGGTCTCACGCTGTCACCCAGGCTGGAGTGCAGTGGCGCGCGATCTCGGCTCACTGCAAGCTCCGCCTCCCGGGTTCCCGCCATTCTCCTGCCTCAGCCTCTCCGAGTAGCTGGGACTACAGGCGCCCGCCACCACGCCCGGCTAACTTTTTGTATTTTTAGTAGAGACGGGGTTTCACCATGGTCTTGATCTCCTGACCTCGTGATCCGCCCGCCTCGGCCTCCCAAAGTGCTGGGATTACAGGCGTGAGCCACCGTGCCCGGCCAAAAATGCACTGAAATTAACAGCACTTCTGTGGTGGTCTTGGCAGAAGATCATAAACTAAATCTAGTCTTAAGAATACATCAGAATGGCCGGGTCTGGTGGCTCACGCCTGTAATCCCAACGCTTTGGGAGGCCGAGGCGGGTGGATCACGAGGTCAGGAGTTCGAGACCAGCCTGGCCAAGATGGTGAAACCCCATCTCTACTAAAAATACAAAAATCAGCCAGGCACAGTGGCGGGCACCCATAGTCTCTGCTACTCGGGAGGCTGAGGCAGGAGAATCGCTTGAACTCCAGAGGCGGAGGTTGCAGTGAGCTGAGATCGCGCCATTACACTCCAGTCTGGGCAACAGATCGAGACTCCCTCTCAAAAACAAACAAACAAACAAACAAAAACAAAAACTGCCTTTCTATAACAGAGAATGAACAGCCACAATCAAATAACTTCCTGAAAGTCAGTATTTTCAATTACATATTTCACTGTCAACAGTCACCAAAATCACTAACTTTGCACACAGTGTCACTAACCCCAATCATCTCATACTTTAAAGTCTTCTAAATTTGGGGAGGAGGGTGGAAAAGATAAAAATAAAAATAAAGTCTCCTAAACTTGATATCTGTGGCCAGTTTCAACCCATTTCAGGTACTTCCTCCTTCCTTCCAAACAGTTATTATCCAAAAAGATAAAACCAATCACATCACTTCCCAGATTAAGAACTTTTCAAACATCTTATCGTACTTCTCCAGACTCAACTCCTACCACCCCATGGTCCAACCACAATGAACTTCTATCCATGCCATTCTTTTCAGCAAACACCTATTCATCCTTCAAGACTCTGCAAAGTTTCCTTGGAGCTGATGTTATAATGGCTTGTCTTAGATTTTAATCCTGGCCCCACCACTTATACAACTGAGAAGCTTATCATCAATAAAACCATAATATTTCAGTTTTGAAGATTAAATATACAAACATAAAATCCACTCAATACTTTTAACTTTCCCTTTTTTCAGTTCTCCCAAGTAGAACTGGTTGGTTCTTTATTTTCACTGCAGTCTGATCAGCCCTCTAGTATACAATTAGTACATTATAACTCACCTGTTAAAATGTTTGTCTTCCCAGTTAAGCTCAGTTTCCAAGAGATAATTATGTCTTATTTCTGTATATGGAGCACAATACTTGCCACAGAGCAGATGCTTAAAACGTGTTTCCTAAATGAATTCGAGCTGCTCTCTGAAACCCTAGACTTTAGCTGAGAGCAAATTCTCTAATTTGCATCCTTCTTTTTGCAAAAGGGGAAAGGGAGGGAGGGGGAAGGAATGTAAGGAAAATGCCTATGTCACTATCGCTTCATTTTTCTCTTTAATCAGGTATTCTATTGGAGGGTTTTCCCTCTTCTCTAAGCACTCCAACAATACTAAATGTCTGCCAAAACTACATCCAGTTTATTTCTCCCCTCTCCCTTGTCCTCAAATCTGATTAACTGCCTTATACTGTTCATCCTATGATCATAATTTATTTTTCAACCTCTCTTCCTCACTTATGCGACTCATTTAAATGCTCATTAATTTTGTCTAAAGTCTTATTATATAGCCTGGCCAATAAGCCTGCCTCCCTCAACTGTTATCTTGCTGCCAGATTCATCTTTCTGTACTGTTCTGGAGAGTGTTGACAAGGTAGAAAGGCATCTTTCGGTAGCTTCCACTTTAGTCCTAGTTCACTGACCCTTTGAGGTCACAGGGAATGGATCTTATCCTTTACTCACATAGGTTTCCAAATTTAAAGTGTTGCGGCCGGGCGCGGTGGCTCACGCTTGTAATCCCAGCACTTTGGGAGGCCGAGGCGGGTGGATCGCGAGGTCAGGAGATCGAGACCACAGTGAAACCCCGTCTCTACTAAAAAATACAAAAAAATTAGCTGGGCGTGGTGGCGGGTGCCTGTAGTCCCAGCTACTCGGAGAGGCTGAGGCAGGAGAATGGCATGAACCCGGGAGGCAGAGCTTGCAGTGAGCCGAGACTGCGCCACTGCACTCCAGCCTGGGCGACAGAGCGAGATTCCGTCTTGGGAAAAAAAAAAAAAAAAAAAAAGTGTTGTTTCAAGGTAATCATTATATAAAAATATAACAGGAACCTATATTCTGAGCATCTTGTTAAAATAAATGTATCAGTTTTTCTCACATCCTTAGTTTTTTTTTTTTTTTTGAGACGGGGTCTTGCACTGTTGCCCGGGCGGGAGTGCAATGGCGTGATCTTGGCTCACTGCAACCTCCGCCTCCCAGGTTCAAGTGATTCTCCTGCCTCAGCCTCCCAAGTAGCTGGGATTACAGGTGCCTGCCACCAGGCCTGGCTAACTTTTTGTATTTTTAGTAGAGACGGGATTTCACTATGTTGGCCAGGCTGGTCTTGAACTCCTGACCTCATGACCTGCCTGCCTCAGCCTCCCAAAGTGCTGGGATTACAAGTATGAGCCACTGCGCCCGCCCCCTTAGTTTTAATTCATAATTACAGAAAAATAAAACAAGATTTCTAGAGACTGACATTTTCACTGAGCTTCCAAACTTCTCACCAACTAAGCAATTCTCTATGTGGTGAATCTACCCAGCTCACCTCGCTCTAGGTACACCCCAAGAATCTTTCTGGCTTTTCTCTCTTTTTCCCTTAGAAAAGCTCATATACTGTCTCTCTCTGCTGCCAAATGCAGCGTACTTGGATTCTTCCATTTGAAGAAACTCAAATTCACTGTATTGCAAGTCAGCCTATTATCTATCTCCAAATCTAATCTTTCTCAAAGTCATCATTTTTAGTGGTGTTCTGGTTTTTCAACTCTCAATTGCGAAATATCTTTTTCCTTTTTCACCATTAAACATTTTATCTTGGCTGGGCGCGGTGGCTCACGCTTGTAATCCCAGCACTTTGGGAGGCCGAGGCGGGTGGATCACGAGGTCAGGAGATCGAGACCATGGTGAAACCCCGTCTCTACTAAAAATACAAAAAATTAGCCGGGCGTGGTGGCGGGCGCCTGTAGTCCCAGCTACTCGGAGAGGCTGAGGCAGGAGAATGGCGTGAACCCGGGAGGCGGAGCTTGCAGTGAGCCGAGATTGCGCCACTGCACTCCAGCCTGGGCGACAGAGCGAGACTCCGTCTCAAAAAAAAAAAAAAAAACATTTTATCTTTTCTTTGATTAACCCTCTTTATTCACTTTTATACTGCTTACAAGGCAGTAAGACACTGTCAGCAAGGCACTTATTTACCTCAAACCTAGATTTCTGAAAGTGGCCTTCAAATTTGTGGGCTATTTCCTCCAAATAATGCAGCAGATTAATCTCCTGTCACTTTATTTTCCTGCTCAAAAAACGATTAGGTTGGTGCAAAAGTAATTGCAGTTTTTGCCATTACTTTTAATAGCAAAAAGACATCATTTCTCCTTCTACAGTACTTAAATGTCAGATGTGGTCTCTACTGCAGTCACAGAAGGTAAGGTCCACGTGAACAAGGATCTTCTGACTTATTCACTATTCAGTCCCCAGCACCTAAAACATCACTAGGCACACAGTAAGTTCTGAGAAATATTTATTGAAAAAATATTTACTTGCCCTTTTACTGTCCTGTATCTTCAAATTTTTCTGAAAGTTTCCAAGATGCAAATACATACAGCATTTACAATTCACAAATATTTCTATATTGAAAATGAAGACAAACACTCAAAAGTGAAAAAGAGCTTGATTAAACCTAATACATATATGATGATTCAAACCAAGAAGACTTTCCTCACTGTCCTACCACCTAACACTCCAACCTCACCTTCTCCCACTCCTTAACGGGCACCCTCCCTATACGATACACCAGACAAACTCAAAGCCGCTCACTTCTTCACAGACAGCCATCAAGCTTTTTCTTACATAGTCGTTCGCTTTGTCTGGGACTCCCTTCCCCACCCTCTCATCCAGTCCTTGCCATCCTTAACTCACAATCTTCCAAGAAGCCCTCCTTTGACAGCTAGACTAGCATACACCTTGAGGACCTTCAGGCTGAAATAACCTAGTTGCACATCTCTATTCCAAACAGACTGTAAGCTTCTTCAGGCAGAGTAGATAGACACAAATCACCCAGGTTGGGAAACTCTTGTTAATTCATGCCTCCTCCTCCCCAGGACTCCTCTCCCTCAGTACAAACTCACCAAATGAAAAGGATAGGGAAAAAAGCTTAATACCACCAAATGTCAAACTATTATTATAATGCATAAAAATATAGCGAGTAAAAGTCATTCTGTGGCTACCAACACTTGCCTCCACAATAAAGGACTCGAAGTGGGTAATCGGCATCTAACTTGGCACTGTTCCTTGGGTCTCCTTTGCAGTCAGCCCCGCTGGATTCAGAAATGTCAGCAGCCATTTCACAAATCTGTAAGCAAGGAAAACAACACACCCTCACTATTTTAGAATCAAGAGCCCAGAAGAGCAGTGTTCCTCTCAACAGAAACCTCCCCACCCCAAAGCTGTTTCAAGTCTGTTGTTGAGTGGGGGTAACAAGGTGCATTCGATTCATAAAATATGAGCAATCCCAGGCACATCTCCTTGCTCCACAGGTCTACAGGGAAGCAAGGAGCAAATGGACCATGAAGGATGGGGCAGAGGGACTCACTAGTGAAAAACAGGAAGCAATGGGGAAGGAAAGATGGGGTGAATACCCACGGCAGACACGGAGCAAAAAGGTCTGAGGGTGATCTGGGAGGGATGCAAACTGCAGTTAAGAGAGAAGGGCTACAAAGGCGCCAAATGGAGAGAGGCTGGAAGTGCCTAGGAACAAGGGGTGGGTCATCGGAGCCCAGGGTGCAGGGTGTGGGGGCAGCTAAACGCCACGAGAGGGGCCTGGGGAGTCTAAAAAGGGCATGGGAGGGGGCGGGGTGACCAGAGCCTAAGAAGGATGAGGACAGAAAACGAGGACAGAATGTAAGAGCACTGAGGGAACAAGGGCGACCAGGTCTGAGGCGAAGGAGCAACCCCGGGGACGCCAGAAGGGGCCCTTGTGGGCGGGGGTGTGGAGAGGCCCGGCCCGGCCCCCTTCCGCCAGGCAGCATCTCAGCTTCCCCCACACTCTCTACGAGCTTCTCGGGAGCGGGAGAAGCACTTGTGGTCGTTACCCAGGCGGTCGCACAGGCCCCGCCGGCTCCGCTCCCGCCGCTATCGAAAGCTGAACCAACACATGCAACTCGTCTCCCCGGCCAGGGCCGCCCGAGAGCCCGTCGGCCAGAAGCGCTCCCGCGAGACAATGAGCCTTTATCGCGAGATTCCGGCCGCCGCTGGGCGGATGTCGCGAGAAGCCGGAAGACGGGGGCGGAGAAAAATTGGGGAGCGTGCGCCTTGCGCTCCGGTGGGGGCGTGGCCAAGAGGCCGAGAAGCGGGCCGCCAGCAGGAGGTGCTCGTCACCCGTTGGAGAGGATGAATCCTGGAGATGGGCGCGCGGAGGGGAACGTGACTTGCAGACGCAGAGTGCACCTGAGTCAGAAATGGCTCCCTATTAATGAGTCCGAGGATCATCGCCCCGGTGTCTGCGGTGCATCCAGGAGTCCTGAGTAACGTCCAGCTACTGCATAAATCACTCCCGTGCGGGGAGATTGCAGCCGGATAGAGCGTTTGGTTGCAGTTTAACACCATACACTGAATTAAAGGAAGGTTTTCTCCCTCCCTCCTTCCCTCCCTTCCTTCTTTCCTTCCTCTCTTCCTTTCTCTTTGCCGGATGGAGCGTTTGGTTGCGTTTTAACACCATACACTAAATTAAAGGAATTCTTTCTTTTTTCTTTCTTTTCTGTTATTTCTTTTCTTTCTTCTCTTTCTGTTCTTTCTTTCCCTTCCCTCCCTCCCTTCCTTCATTCCTTCTTTCCTTCCTTTCTTCCTCCCTCCCTCCCTTCCTTCCTTCATCCTTTTCTTTATGTTTTGACAGGGTCTCACTCTGTCGCCTAGGCTGGATGGAGTGCAGTTACACAAACATGGTCCACTGCAGCCTCGACCTCCCAAGTAGTTGGAAACACAGGCGCGCGCTACCACACCCAGCTAATTTTTAATTTTTTTGTAGAGATGGGGGAATCTCCCTGTGCTGTCCAGGCTGGTCTTGAACTCCTGGACTCAAGGGATCTTCCTGCTTCCGCCTCCCAAAGTGCTAGGATTACAGGCGTGAGCCACTGCGCCCGGCCTACAATTTTTTTTAATGAAAAAAAAATGTAAGAGTATGGGAATATGTGGGGAAAAGAAAGATCAGATTGTTACCGTGTCTGTGTAGAAAGAAGTAGACATAAGAGACTCCATTTTGTTCTGTACTGAAAAAATAATTCTGCCTTGAGATGTTGTTAATCTGTAACCCTGCCACCAACCCTGTGCTTCCTGAGACCTGTGCTGTGTCAACTGAGAGTTAAATGGATTAAGGCTGTGCAGGATGTGCTTTGTTAAACAAATGCATGAAAGGCAGCATGCTTGTTAAGAGTCATCACCACTCCCTAATCTCAAGTACTCAGAGACAATACACTGCGGAAGGCCGCAGGGACCTCTTCCTAGGAAAGCCAGGTATTGTCCAAGGTTTCTCCCCCTGTGATAGTCTGAAATATGGCCTCGTGGGAAGGGAAGGACCTGACCGTCCCCCAGCCTGACACCCGTAAAGTGTCTTTGCTCAGGAGGATTAGTGAAAGAGGAAGGAACACCTCTTTGCAGTTGAGATAAGAGGAAGGCATCTGTCTCCTGCTCCTCCCTGGGCAATGGAATGTCTCGGTGTAAAGCCAGATTGTATATTCCATCTACTGAGATAGGGGAAAACCGCCTTAGGGCTGGATGTGGGAACATACTGGCAGCAATACTGCTATTTAAGGCATTGAGATGTTTATGTATATGCACATCAAAAGCACAGCACTTTTTTCTTTACCATGTTTATGATGCAGAGACATTTGTTCACATGTTTTCCTGCTGACCTTCTCTCTACTATTACCCTATTATCCTGGCACATCCCCCTCTCTGGGAAATGCCCGATAGTGATCAATAAATACTAAGGGAACTCAGAGGCCCTGGGTCCTCCCTATGCTGAACGCTAGTCCCCTGGGCCCATTTTTCTTTCTCTATAATTTGTCCCTGTGTCTCTTTCTTTTCCAAGCCTCTCGTTCCACCTGACGAGAAATGCCCACAGGTGTGGAGGGGCAACCCACCCCTTCAGGAATAGATCTCGATTTCAAGAATAGTTGGATCCTGCAGATAAAACAACGTATTCTAGAACCTTTCTGTCACTCTTGCTCTCAGAGAATTCTAAAACAAATGTGAAAAGTGTGTATGTTTGGTGATTTTCGGTAAACACATGGGAGTTAGTTCATACTATTCTTGTAGATTTTCTGTACATTTGAAATTATGTCAAATTGACAAGTTTTTTTTTTCTTTTTTTTTTTTTTTTTTTTTGAGACGGAGTCTCGCTCTGTCACCCAGGCTGGAGTGCAGTGGCGCGATCTCGGCTCACTGCAAGCTCCGCCTCCCGGGTTCACGCCATTCTCCTGCCTCAGCCTCTCCGAGTAGCTGGGACTACAGGCGCCCGCCACCACGCCCGGCTAGTTTTTTGTATTTTTAGTAGAGACGGGGTTTCACTGTGGTCTCGATCTCCTGACCTCGTGATCCGCCCGCCTCGGCCTCCCAAAGTGCTGGGATTACAAGCGTGAGCCACCACGCCCGGCCTTTTCTTTTTTTTTTGAGACAGAGTCTCGCTCTGTTGCCCAGGCTGGAGTGCAGTGGCACGATCTCGGCTCACTGCAAGCTCTGCCTCCCGGGTTCACGCCATTCTGCCTCAGCCTCCCGAGTAGCTGGGACTACAGGTGCCCGCCACTACGCCCGGCTAATTTTTTGTATTTTTAGTAGAGACGGGGTTTCCCCGTGTTAGCCAGGATGGTCTCGATCTCCTGACCTTGTGATCCGCCCGCCTCAGCCTCCCAAAGTGCTGGGATTACAGGCGTGAGCCACCAAGCCCGGCTTACAAGTTTTTTTTTTAAGATTACTATCTCTTTTCATCTTTTGGCTCCATCCCTATGCTTTCTTCCTACTGCTTATTTAGGTTATTTTCTATTAGTTTAGCAATCCCAGAAGAAAGAGAGATTACCTTTTCCAACAGTTCTAGCGAACAACTCAGGTGAATGTTTCATTAGCATTTTGAGTCATGTACCTATCCCTGGGCCAATCACAGTGGCCACAGGGATGGAATGATCTGATTGGCCAGACCTGGTCACATGCCTATTTTTAGAGCCAAGGGGTGGAACCAAATCCCCAATCCTCCAAACCTCAGAGATGGATGGAGAGGGCGGAATCTGTTGCCAAAGGAAAATCAGGATGCTAATGCCCAAGTAGAATGCCTGGATGATGGGAAGACAAAAACAACACATAAATAGGCCATCATCTGCACTCTTGATCCCGGAAGCCCTGCTCAAAAGGAGAAGGATTAGGGGACTGAGATGAAGAGGGAGGAGCGGCACGGCAGCAGTTAATGAAAAGCAACCTGTTCTGCTTCTCCAAAAAGTAGACGTTTAATAAGGTCATTTGCTCTTGCAGCACAGGACTGACAAGGGACACAACCAGTTCTGTCACGAGGCCCATAAACATTCAATGTAGAGGAGGACTAATTTTAAAAGATGATACAATTTTTTCGGGATGAGATGAGCACTTTGTTAAGTCAGGCAACAAAACCTGTCTTTGCTTAGTCAAACCAAGGACCCCCTCATATAAGGGACCCAGAGTATCAGAAGTATCAGCATAAACGCATCTCACTGGTTGAAGCTGGGATAACCCGCCACAGGTCGATTTTCAGTGGACTAAAAGCACTGGCAGAGGATCAGCTTGACTCTTTCTGTGCTCCCAGACACTCTGAGAGTCTTACTACAATGCATTTTAGTCTTTTATTGTAAAAATATTACATGCTTCTTGCAAAATATTCAAACAATACAGAAGCATATTGAGTAAAAAATGAAGCTTTCTCCCTCTCCAGAGTGCTGTGACAGTTTGGTCATATAATGATAATAGTAATAGGGCGGGCGCAGTGGCTCAAGCCTGTAATCCCAGCACCATGGGAGGCCGAGGCGGGCGGATCACAAGGTCAGGAAATCCAGACCATCCTGGCTAACACGGTGAAACCCCGTCTCTAATAAAAATACAAAAAATTAGCCGGGCGTGGTGGCGGGCGCCTGTAGTCCCAGCTACTCGGGAGGCTGAGGCAGGAGAATGGCAAGAACCCAGGAGGCAGAGCTTACAGTGAGCCGAGATTGCGCCACTGCACTCCAGCCTGGGCAGCAGAGCAAGACTCCGTCTCAAAAAATAAAAATAAAAATAAATAATAATAGTAGCTACAACTTACATAGCACCTCCTCTGTGTTGTACATTGTTATAAGCACTTTACACAGATTAACTCATTTTTTCCTTCATATTAGAATGATGTAATGTTGTTCCTGTTTTACACATGTGGAAACAAAGAGGTGAAATAGCTTGCCTAAGATCTCACAGCTACTCAGCGAGAGAATTAACTTTAAACCAGGCAGCTTAACTCCAGAGTACAAATTCTTATATCCCAGATTTTAAAATGTATATATATGTATAATTTTTAAAATTGAGTTGCAATTCACATAACACAACAGCACAATAACACAAAATTAACCATTTAAAGTGAGCAATTCAATGACATTTAGTATCTCCATATGGTGTGCAAACACCACGTCTATCTACTTCCAAAACATTTCCATCACCCCAAAAGCAAACCTCAAAATCATTAAGCAGTCATTCTTCATTCTCCCCTGGCAAACATAACCTGAGTCCTGTCTTTATGATCTATCTATTCTGGGTATTTTATATAAATGAAATCATACAGTATGTGACCTTTTGTGTCTGGCTTCTTTCACTTAGAATAATAATTTTTTTTTTGAGACAGAGTTCCACTCATGTTGCCCAGGCTGGATTACAATGGCGTGATCTCAGCTCACTGCAACCTCTGCCTCCCAGGTTGAAGTGACTCTCCTGCCTCAGTCTCCCGAGTAGTTAGGATTACAGGTGCCCACCACCAAGACCGGCTGATTTTTTGTATTTTTAGTAGAGACGGGGTTTCATCATGTTGGCCAGGCTGGTCTCGAACTCCTGGCCTCAGGTGGTCCACCCACCTCGGCCTCCCAAAGTGCTGGGATTACAGGCGTGGGCCAACGTGCCCAGGCTGGAGTGCAGTGGCACGATCTCGGCTGATAACACTTTGTAGCATGAAGCATCCTTTTATAAAAGGATTCATTAAACCATTTTTTTTTTTTTTTTTTTTTTTTTTTTTTTTTTTTTTTTTTTTTTTTGAGACAGAGTCTCGCTCTGTCGCCCAGGCTGGAGTGCAGTGGCGCAATCTCGGCTCACTGCAAGCTCCGCCTCCCGGGTTCATGCCATTCTCCTGCCTCAGCCTCTCCGAGTAGCTGGGACTACAGGCGCCCGCCACCACGCCCGGCTAATTTTTTTGTATTTTTTAGTAGAGACGGGGTTTCACCGTGGTCTCGAACTCCTGGCCTCAGGTGGTCCACCCACCTCGGCCTCCCAAAGTGCTGGGATTACAGGCGTGGGCCAACGTGCCCAGGCTGGAGTGCAGTGGCACGATCTCGGCTGATAACACTTTGTAGCATGAAGCATCCTTTTATAAAAGGATTCATTAAACCATTAAAAGCACTTCATCCCTTCAGCATTTTAATGGCTGAATAATATTTTCCATTGTATTTATATACGACAAATGTGTTCATCCATTCATTCACAGGTGACCATTTGTCTTGTTTCTACTTGTCCTAGTCAAGATCCTCCAGAGAAACAGGACCGTAGAATTTTCTATTTCTATAAAGACATTTATTCTGGGGAATTGATTCACACAATCATGGAGGATGGCAAGTCCTAAATCTGAAGGGTAGGCCAGCAGGCTGGACGCCCTGGGAAGAACTGATGTTGCTGGCAGAATTCTTTTTTTTTTTTTTTTTTTTTTGAGACAGAGTCTCGCTCTGTCGCCCAGGCTGGAGTGCAGTGGCACGATCTCGGCTCACTGCAAGCTCCGCCTCCCGAGTTCACACCATTCTCCTGCCTCAACCTCCCAAGTAGCTGGGACTACAGGTGCCCGCCACCATGCCCAGCTAATTTTTTGTATTTTTTAGTAGAGACAGGGTTTCACCGTGTTAGCCAGGATGGTCTCGATCTCCTGACCTTGTGATCCACCTGCCTTGGCCTCCCAGAGTGCTGGGATTACAGGCGTGAGCCAACGCGCCCGGCCCAGAATTCTTTCTTGCTCAGAGGAGCTCAGTCTTTGTTCTACTACGGCTTTCAACTAATCAGCTGAGGCACACCCACACTGCGGAGTGCAACCTACTTTACTCAAAGTTCGCACATTTAAATGTTAATCTCATCTAAAACACACTCTCATCTAGAATAGTATTCAATCAAGTATCTGGGCACCATGGCCCAGCCAAGTTAACACATAAACTAAACCAACACATCACCTTTTGGCTATAGGAAGAGTGCTGTTATGAATATCCATGTACGAGTATTTGAGTCTCTGTTTTCAGTTCTCTTGGGTGTATACCTAGGAGTGGAATGGCTGAGTCGTGTGGCAATTCTATGTTGAACTTTTTGAGGAACTGCCAGACTGTTTCCCACAGCAAATGAACTTTTTACTCTCCCACCAGCAATGTACAAGGAAATAAAAAACATCATATTTTAATTTATAAAAATCGAATTATACCACACAAGCTGCAAGGTGGTAGTTCGTTTTTATTCACTTAATGACATATCTTGGACATCTTTCTGGGTTAGTATATTTAATTCTGCATCTCATAGCAGAAATGCTTAGAACAGGGCCTGTCCAAAGGCAAATGGTATACAAGTGAATGCTATTATTCTTTTTAATAAGTATGTTTTTTTTTTTTTTTTTTTTTTTTTTGAGATGGAGTTTCGCAGTGGCACGATAGTGGCTCACTGCAACCTCTGCCTCCTGGGTTCAAGCGATTCTCCAGCCTCAGCCTCCAAAGTAGGTGGGATTACAGGCGCTTGCCACCATGCCCGGCTATTTTCTGTATTTTTAGTAGAGATGGGGTTTCGCCATGTTGGCCAGGCTGGTCTCCAACTCCTGACCTCAGGTGATCCACCCGCCTTGGTATCCCAAAGTGCTGGGATTACAGGCATGAGCCACTGCGCCCGGCTAACAAGTATGTATTTTATTTAACAAGTGTAAATATTTTATTGCATGAAGTCATCATAATTTATTTATCTCATTCCCCACTGGTAAACATTTCAGTTACTCTCAATTTTCTTTCACTTAAAAAATACTATTCTAGTGGCTGGGCCCGCGGTGGCTCATGCCTGTAATCTCAGCACTTTGGGAGGTTGAGGTGGGTGGATCACCTGAGGTCAGGAGTTCAAGACCAACCTGGCCAACATGATGAAACCCCATCTCTACTAAAAATACAAAAAATTAGCCCAGCGTGGTGGTGGTGGACGCCTGTAATTCCGGATATTTGGGAGGCTGAGACCCAAGAATCACTTGAACCCAGGAGAAGGAGGATGCAGTGAGCTGAGATCGTACCACTGCACTTCAGCCTGGGCAACAAGAGTGAAACTCTGTCTCAAAAAAAAAAAAAATACTATTACAGGCATTCTTTTTAAAATTTTATTTTTATTTTTATTGAAATTAATAATTTTTTTTCTTTTAGAGGCAATGTCTTACTCTAATGCCCAGGCTGGTCTCAAATTTTTGGGCTTTAGCAATCCTCCCACCTCAGCCTGCTGGGATTACAGGTGCGAGCCAGCAGGCCCCACCAAAAAAAATGTTATTTTTAGAGATAGAGTATCAATATGTTGCCCAGATTGGACCTGAATTGCTGGGCTCAAAAGATCCTCCTACTCCAGCCCCCTGAGTAGCTGGGACTACAGTCATGTGCCACCACACTGAGACTTTATTTAACTTTTTTTGAGATGGGGTCTTGCTCTGTCTCCCAGGTTAGAGAGCAGTGGCACAATCTTGTCTCACTGGAACCTCCACCTCCTGGGTTCAAGCCATTCTCCTGCCTCAGCCTCCCGAGTAGCTGGGATTAAAGGAACCCGCCATCATGCCTGGCTAATTTTTGTATTTTTGTAGAGATGGGATTTCACCATGTTGGCCAGGCTGGTCTTGAACTCCTGACTTCAGGTGATCCACCCACCTCGGCCTCCCAAAGTGCTGGGATTACAGGCGTGAGCCACTGCGCCTGGCCTACTTAACTTTTTTTTTTTTTTTTGAGACGGAGTCTTGCTCCATCTCCCAGGCTGGAGTGCAATGGCACAATCTTGGCTCACTGCAACCTCCGCCTCCTGGATTCAAGCAATTCTCCTTCTTAGCCTCCCAAGTAGCTGGGATCACAGGCATGCGCCATCACGCCTGGCTAATTTTTTGTAATTTTAATAGAGATGGGGTTTCACCATGTTGGTCAGGCTGGCGTTGAACTCCTGATTGCAGGTGATCCACCTGCCTTGGTCTCCTGAAGTGCTGAGATTACAGGCATGAGCCACTGTGCCCGGCCTTAACTTTTTATTATGAGAAATATATACAAGCGGAGAAAAGAATATTCGTTGCCAGACAATATATTCGTTGTCCTGGCCATCAGCCTCCCGAGTAGCTGGGCCTACAGGCACGCACCACCATATCTAGCTGACTTTTGTGTTTTTAGGAGAGAAAGGGTTTCACCATGTTGGTCAGGCTGGTCTCAAACTCCTGACCTAAGGTGATTCACCCACCTTGGCCTCCTAGAGGGCAGGGGTTACAGGCATGAGCCACTATGCCCAGCCTGCAATTTTTAAGTCATTTTGAAATGGCAAGAACTTCCCCATCAGAGCCCGTGTCTGGTCCGCGTGACACCCAGGTCACTGTGTGAGGCAATCCTCATCTCTCCCCTCAACCTTTCGGTCCCAGCCTTCTCCTAGGCTGTAGCCCCTTCAGGCAGAATCAAACAAACAAACAAATACAACGAATCACTTCAACATTAAATTTGGTCAGTAATTCCTCCTCACTTCCAGAGAAGGCATGTTGAAATTGCTGGGTAGAGAGGAACCCTAGAACTCAAAAACTGATGTTGAAAAGTCATTGTAGGCCGGGCGCGGTGGATCACACCTGTAATCCCAGCAGTGTGGGAGGCCAAGGCGGGTAGATCACCTGAGGTCAGGGCTTTGAGATCTGCCTGGCTAACACAGTGGTCTCTACTAAAAAAAAAAAAAAAAAAAAAAAAATTAGCCAGGCGTGCTGGCACATGCCTGTAATCCTAGCTACTCAGGAGGCTGAGGCAGGAGAATTGCTTGAACCCGGGAGGTGGAGGTTGCAGTGAGCTGAGATTGCACCACTGCACTCCAGCCTGGGCAGCAGAACGAGACTGTCTCAAAAATAAGTAAATAAATAAATAAAAGTAATTGTAGGCCAGGCACAGTGGCTCAAGCCTATAATCTCAGCATTTTGTGATGCTGAGGTGGGAGGATCACTTGAGCCCAGGAGTTCAAGCCCAGGAGTTCAAGACCAGCCCTGGCAACATAGTCAGCTCCCATATCTACAAAAACTAGCCAGGTGTGGTGTCATGCACCTGTAGTCCCAGCTATTTGGGAGGCTGAGGCAGGAGGATTGCTTGAGCCCAGGAGTTAGAGGCTGCAGTGAGCCATGATCATACCACTGCACTCCAGCACCTTGGAGACAGAGTGAGACTCTGTCTAAAAAAAAAAGTCACTGTAGTGGGTTAAATATTGGCCTCCCTTGAAAATCTGTGTTCATGTCCTGTCCGCCAGAAACTATGAATATGACCATATTTGGAGAAAGGGTCTTTGCAGATCTAATTAAGTTAAGGATCCCTAGATCGATGAGATCATTCATGATTACTGTGCCCTAAATCCAATGACAAATGTCCTTAGGAGAGACACATGGGAGAGAAGTCCATGTGAACACAGAGGCAGAGATTGGAGGAATGTGGTCGCAAGCTGAGGAATGCTGACAGCCAATCAGAGGCTGGAAGGGAAAGGACAGTCTTCACTAGTCCCCCTAGAGAATGCACAGTCCTGCTGACGCCGTGATTTCAGACTTCTGGCCTCCAGCACCCTGAGAGACAGGAAGCTAATACAATGAGAAAATCAGGGTCCTGGCTGGGGAAGGAGTTTTGGGGAAACAGAGTCCCTGAATTTATACCACATAGACAGTTTCTCCCCCAACCACATGTTGGGTGAACCCAGGCAGGAATATTCACTTCCTGCCCTGGTCACGTATAAAGCAAACTGCTTTCTTTATAAAGCATCAGAGTATGGGGCACAACAGAGCCCAAGGGCCCCAAGCTCATGCCAGATCAGCCCAGCAGGTGTGTCCCCAAGTTCTGTCAATTCACCTTTTCTGTGCAGTAGTGTCACCTCACAGCCAGGAGAAGAAGGAAGCTACCAGAAGTCTGGAATCATGGCAGGGCACTGTGACTCACGCCTGTAATCCCAGCACTTTGGGAGGCCAAGGTAGGTGGATCATGAGGTCAGGAGTTGGAGACCAGTCTGGCCAACATGGTGAAACCCCGTCTCTACTAAAAATATAACAATTAGCCAGGCATGGTGGCGGGCGCCTGTAGTCCCAGCTACTTGGGAGGCTGAGACAAGAGAATTGCTTGAACCCGGGAGGTGGAGGTTGCAGTGAGCAGAGACCACACCACTGCACTCCAGCCTGGGTGACAGAGTGCTGACAGAGTGAGACTCTGTCTCAAAACAAACAAAAGAATCTGTAATCATTTGTTGGTTGGTTCATTTATTTACCTGAGACATACTTATCGAGTAGCCCTTTGGTGCCAGGCATTGGGCTATGTACTGGAGAAACACATGTAAATCATTACAATGCTGCGTGGTAAGTGTGAGGATGGCCAAAATGGCCCAGAGAAGCGGGCTTGACCCAGACTAGAGAAGGAAAATCACAGAAGGCTTCGGAGCTGTGGGGAAGTGAGGTCTACCGAACTTCTGATATGGTAGCCACAAACCATCTGTGGCTTTTACGTTTTATTTATTTATTTATTTATTTTATTAAAAAAAGTTTTTTGAGACAAGGTCTTTCTGTGTCACCCAGGTTGGAGTGTAGTGGCGCAATTACGGCTCACTGCAGCCTTGGCCTCTCAGGCTCAAGTGATCCTCCCAGCTCAGCCTTCCAAGTAGCTGGGACTACGGGTGCGTGCCACCACACCCAGCTAAATTTTCCTAGTTGTTGTAGAGATGGGGTCTCACTTTGTTGCCCAGGCTGGTATATTTTAAGTTAACCAAAATTGAATTATAATGTGTGTGTGTGTGTGTGTGGTGTGTGTGTGTGTATTTTTTGTTTGCTTGTTTGTTTTGAGATGGAGTTTCACTCTCGTTGCCCAGGCTGGAGTGCAATGGCGCCATCTCGGCTCACTGCAACCTCCACCTCCTGGCTTCAAGTGATTCTCCTGCCTCAGCCTCCCAAGTAGCTGGGATTACAGGTGCCTGCCACCACACCCGGCTAATTTTTGTATTTTTAGTAGAGATGGGGGTTTCACTATGTTGGCCAGGCTAGTCTCGAACTCCCGACCTCAGGTGATCTGCCTGTTTTGGCCTCCCAAAGTGCTGGGATTACAGGGGTGAGCCACTGCATCTGGCTGGAACTGAGTTTTTAATATTACTTAATTTTAGGCTAGGCGTGATGGCTCACGCCTGTAATCCCAGCACTTTGGGAGGCCAAGGCGGATGGATCACCTGAGGTCGGGAGTTCGAGATCAGCCTGGCCAACATGGAGAAACCCTGTCTCTACTAAAAATACAAAATTAGCCAGGCGTGGTGGTGCATGCCTGTAATCCCAGCTACTTGGGAGGCTGAGGTAGGAGAATAACTTGAATCCGGGAGGCGGAGCTTGGGGTGAGCCAAGATCATGCCATTGCACTCCAGCCTGGGCGACAAGAGCCAAACTCTGTCTCAAAAAAAAAAAAAAAAAGGTCGAGTGCGGTGGCTCCTACCTGTAATCCGAGCACTTTGGGAGGCCGAGGTGAGCAGATCACGAGGTCAGGAGATCGAGACCATCCTGGCACACACGGTGCAACCCCGTCTCTACTAAAATTACAAAACATAAGCTGGTAGTCCCAGCTACTCAGGAGGCTGAGGCAGGAGAATGGCGTGAACCCGGGAGGCGGAGCTTGCAGTGAGCCGAGATCGTGCCACTGCACTCCAGTCTGGGCGACAGAGCAAGACTCCGTCTCGAAAGAAAAGAAAAGAAATAGAAACTCAGTTCCTATTCCTGATTTCCAGAGCTCAGTGGCTGCACGCATATTACAAAACATTTCCATCACGATAGAAAGCTCTATTGGAAGAGGCTGGTCTAGGCTGAGGCCTACAAAACAGCAGTTAGCCCTAGGAGGAAGGAAGAGTGTCTCCAGGGCTCCCTGTAAGGTGGCCTTTGCATACCATCGCAGTTATGACTCATGCTGGAGCTGTTGAGGCCAGTTCCTGTAGTGTCTTGCCTGCCATCTTGAATTCCCTGCTAAAGACAACGAGAAGGCACTGGAGTGTTCCGCAAGGTGAGTGACATCATCAGATTTGACTTTTGGAGAATGGGCTGGAGGAGGAGCAAGACAGGAGGCAGGAGACCAATCAGCAAGCAGTTGCTTTCCCCCAAGACCTTGGGCCAGCCAAAATGGTAGAAATGTGCGTGAAGACATGCATGATGTACGATCTGCAGATTGCAGATTCTAGTTGGGCCTGGAAGAAGCAGGAATAACGGCAATGGCTTGAACTATTTGGTGGATGGTGCTAACAGTTCCCTTTGAGGCGGAATCTGAGGACGAGAATGAGAAACTGTTTTTTTTTTTAACGTGTTGCTGCTTAAGGGAGTGGGCTTCAGTGATCTGCAGGGTCTCATTCCCTGATAACATCACCATGGCAGTTCACCACGGAAAACTCTAGAAAGAGAAAACAGCATACAAAGGCCCTGAACCTGCAGAATTCCTACATGACTACAGTGGGCTTTCCTTTGCTCTCTTTCAGCCTTTCCCCAAGTCCTTTACAATGCCACTTGCTTCTGTCTCCTTCTGCCACTGAATTCAAGGTCCCCTGCAAAACAGCCCCACTCTTCCTGGTTCGTTGATATGGACTCCAAATTCCAAATTCCTCAAATGTTCCTTAGATGCCCTACAATCTTAACTTCTCCCATGCTTTTCCCTTTGTCTGGAAATGTCTGTTCCTTCTTTTATTCCCCTAGAAATTTTTCTTTTTTCTTTTTTTTTTTTTTGAGACGGAGTCTCGCTCTGTCGCCCAGGCTGGAGTGCAGTGGCGCAATCTCGGCTCACTGCAAGCTCCGCCTCCTGGGTTCACGCCATTCTCCTGCCTCAGCCTCTCCGAGTAGCTGGGACTACAGGCGCCCGCCACCACGCCCGGCTAGTTTTTTGTATTTTTAGTAGAGACGGGGTTTCACTGTGGTCTCGATCTCCTGACCTCGTGATCCGCCCGCCTCGGCCTCCCAAAGTGCTGGGATTACAAGCGTGAGCCACCGCGCCCGGCCATTCTTTTCTTTTTTCTTTTTTTGAGATAGGGTCTCACTCTGTTGCCCGGGCTGGAGTGCAGTGGTGCAGTCTTGGCTCACTGCAACCTCTGCCTCCCAGGTTCAAGCAATTCTCATGCCTTAGCCTCCCGAGTAGCTGGGATTATAGGCACCCACCACCACACCCAGCTGATTTTTCTATTTTTAGTAGAGATGTAGAGATGGGGTTTCACCATGTTGCCCAGGCTGGTCTCGAACTCCTGAGCTCAGGCAATACTCCCACCTTGCATTCCCCAAGTGCTGGAATTACAAGCGTGAGCCACCACACCTGGCCTAAAATAAAGTTATACCTATAAAATTAAAATATGTGGCTGGTTGTGGTAACTCACACCTGTAATTCCAGTTCTTTGGGAGGCCAAGGTGGGAGTATCGCCTGAGTCCAGGAGTTTGAGACCAGCCTGGGCAAAAGGCAAGACCTGTCTCTACAAAAAATAATTTAAAAAACCAATTAGCCAAGCCTGCTGGTACATGCCTGTAGTCCCAGCTACTTGGGAGGCGTGGGAGAATCGCTTGAACCCAGGAGATCAAGGCTGCAGTGAGCCAAGATCATGCCAGTAACCCCAGCCTGGGCAACAGAGTGGGACTCTGTCTCATAAAATAAAAGCCGGACGCAGTGGCTCACGCCTGTAATCCCAGCAATTTTGGAGGCTGAGTCGGGCGGATCACTTGAGGTCGGGAGTTCGAGACCAGCCTGACCAACATGGAGAAACCCCGTCTCAACTAAAAATACAAAATTAGCCGGGCGTGGTGGCACATGCCTGTAATCCTAGCTACTAGGGAGGCTGAGGCAGGAGAATTGCTTGAACCTGGGAGGCAGAGGTTGTGGTGAGCTGAGATCGTGCCATTGCACTCCAGCCTGGGCAACAAGAGTGAAACTCCGTCTCAAAAAAAATAAATAAAATAAAATAAAATAAAATAAAAATATGTGTATACATTACTCTGTATCACCTAATATCATTTCACATATCATCTGTGGTGTGTCTAATTCATTGTGGAAAATATTACTTTAAACTACGTATTCTATTTGTTTTACTTTATTGTTATGTATCCTAGGCCCTCCTTATCTGTGGTTTTGCTTTCCGGGGCTTTCGGTTACTTGTGGTCAGCTATGGCACAAAAATATTCAGTGGAAAATTCCAGAAACAAACATAAGTTTTAAATGGCATAGCATTCTGAGTAACATGATGAAGTCTCTCGCCATCCCTGCTCGGGATGTGAATCCTCTCTTTCCCAGCGTATCTACACTGTAGACGCCACCGACCTGGTAGTCACTTAGTAGCTGTCTTGGTTCCCAGATCCAAAACCCACGGGGCACATAGAACTCGGTGCTGTCTGCAGTTTCAGTCATCCACTGGAGTCTTGGAACATCTTCCCCACAGATAAGGGGGGACTACTGTGCTTGTCTTATTTCCGCGGCTCAACACTCAGCTCCAGGTGACAGATAAACTCTTCCTCATTTTGGGTGTCCTGAAGCATCTAGAAAACACTTTAGAGGTCGCTTCAATAAATATATATATTTCTTGAGACAGGATCTCATTCTGTTGCCCAGGTTGGTGTGTGGTGGCACATTCTTGGCTCACTGCAACCTCCACCTCCTGGGTTCAAGTGATTCTCCTGCCTCAGCCTCCAAAGTAGCTGGGATTACAGGTTCGCGCCACCATGTCCGGCTAATTTTGTATTTTTAGTAGAGACAGGGTTTCTCCATGTTGGCCAGGCTGGTCTCAAACTCCTGATCTCAAATGATCTGCCCACCTCAGCCTCCCAAAGTGCTGGGATGGCAGCCATGTATCACCACACCCAGCTCATTTTTCTTTTTTTTTTTTTTTTTTGTAGAGATGGGGTTTCGCCATGTTGTCCAGGCTGGTCTCTAACTCCTGGGCTCAGGAGATCCACCCGCCTCAGGCTCCCAAGATGCTGGGATTACAGGCATGAGCCACCGCACCTGGCCTTTTCCTTTCTTTTTAAGACAGAATAGTGTTCCATTGTGTGTATAGACCACATTCTGTTTATCAGCTGATGGACTCCTGGGCTGCTCCTGCCTTTTGGCTATTGTGACGATACTGCTATGAACGTGAGTGTACAAATACCTGTTCAAGTCCCTGCTTTCAATTCTTTCAGGCATACATCCAGAAGTAGAATTGCTGGATCTCAATTATTTTTAGTAACTGCCGCATTGTTTTCCATATTTTGCATTCCCACCAACAACGCACAAGGGTTTCAATTTCTCCACAATTTTGCCAATGCCTATTTTCTGTGTGTGTGTGTGTGTGTTTTTTAGATGGGAGTCTCGCTCTGTCTCCTAGGCTGGAGTGCAGTGGTGCTCTCTCAGCTCACTGCAAGCTCCACCTCCCGGGTTCATGCCGTTCTCCTGCCTCAGCCTCCCAAGTAGCTGGGACTACAGTTGCCCACCACTACGCCTGGCTCATTTTTTTGTGTTTTTAGTAGAGACAGGGTTTCACCGTGTTAGCCAGAATGGCCTCGATCTCCTGGCCCTGTGATCCGCCTGCCTTGGCCTCCCAAAGTGCTGGGATTACAATCGTGAGCCACCGCACCCAGATTTTTTTCTATTTTTTTAACCAATAACTATCCTAACGTGTGTGAAGTGGTATCTTATGGTTTTGATTTGGATTTCCCTAGTGAAATAGCAATACTGAGTATCTTAGTGGCAAATGTGTTTATTGGCCATTTGTATATCTTCTTTGGAGATATGCCTATTCAAGTCATTTGCCTTTTTTTTTCTTTTTCTTCTTTTTTTGAGATGGAGTCTCGCTTTGTAGCCCATGCTGGAGTCCGGTGGCACATTCTTAGCTCACTGCATCCTCCGCCTCCGGGGTTCAAGCAATTTTCCTGCCTCAGCCTCTTGAGTAGCTGGGACTACAGGTGTGTGCCACCACGCCCAGCTAATTTTTTTAGTTTTATTTTATTTAATTAATTTATTTATTTTTTTGAGACAGAGTCTTGCTCTGTCACCCAGGCTAGAGTGCACTGACACAATTTCGGCTCACTGCCAGCTCCGCCTCCCGGGTTCATACCATTCTCCTGCCTCAGCCTCCCAAGTAGCTGGGACTATAGGCGCCCGCCACCATGCCTGGCTCATTTTTTATATTTTTAGTAGAGACGAGGTTTCACCATGTTAGCCAGGATGGTCTCGATCTCCTGACCTCGTGATCCACTGGTCTCAGCCTCCCAAAGTGCTGGGATTACAGGCGTGAGCCGCTGTGCCCGGCCTATTTTTTAATTAGATTGTTTTTTGTTGATGTTGTACTTGATTTGTAAGAGCTCTTTGTATATTTTGGATATTAATCCTTTATCACATACATGTGGTTTGCAAATACTTTCTCCCATCGCATGGATTGCCTTGTATATTAGTCCACTTTCACACTGCTGATAAAGACATATCCAAGACTGAGCAATTTACAAAAGAAAGAGGTTTAATGGACTCACAGTTCCACGTGGCTGGGGAGGCCTCACAATCATGGTGGAAGCTGAAAGGCACATCTCACATGGCCGCAGACAAGAAGAAGGAGCTTGTGCAGGGAAACTCCCCTTTACAAAACCATCAGATCTTGTGAGACTTATTCACTATCACAAGAATAGCACAGAAAAGTCCTGCCCCTGATTCAATTACCTCCCACTGGGTCCCTCCCATGTGGGAGTTATGGGAGCTACAATTCAAGATGAGATTTGGGTGGGGACACAGCAAAACCATATCACCTTGTCTATTTTTTTGTTTGCTTGTTTTGTTTATATTTTTAATGTGGAGTCTCACTCAGTCACCCAGGCTGGAGTGCAGTGGCGCAATCTCAGCTTACTGCAACCTCTGCCTCCCAAGTTCAAGGGATTCTCCTGCCTCAGCCTCCCAAGAAGCTGAGACTACAGATATGTGCCACCAGCCCCAGCTAATTTTTGTATTTTTAGTAGAGACGAGGTTTCACCATGTTGGCCAGGCTAGCCTCAAACTCCTGACCTCAAGTGATCGGTCTCCCAAAGTGCTGGGATGACAGACGTGAGCCACTGCACCTGACCTCACCTTGTCTGTTGATAGTGAGTGCCCTTTGAGGCACAAAGGTTTTAATTTTGGTGGAGTCCAATTTATCTATTTTTCTTTTGTTCCTTGTGTTTTTGGCATCATATCCAAAAATCATTGCCTTAGTCAATGTCATTAAGCTTTTCCCCTATGTTTTCTAAGAGTTTTGTAGTTTTAGCTTTTACATCTAGATCTTGGATCTATTTTGAATTAATTTTTAGATTTATTTATTTATTTTTGAGACGGAGTCTCATTCTGTTACCCAGGCTGGAGTGCAGTGGCTGTGATCTCAGCTCATTGCAACTTCTGCCTCCCTGGTTCAAGCAATTATCCTGCCTCAACCTCCCAAGTAGCTGGGTTTACAGGCACCCACGACCACGCCTGGCTAATTTTCATATTTTTAGGAGAGACAGGGTTTCACCGTGTTGGTCAGGCTGGTCTTGAACTCCTGACCTTGTGATCCACCCGCCTCAGCCTCTCAAAGTGCTGGGATTACAGGCATGAGTCACTGCTCCTGGTCTATTTGTTTATTTTTTTAGATGGAGTCTTGCTCTTGTCCTCCAGACTGGAGTGCAAGGGTGCCATCTTGGCTCACTGCAACCTCCGCGTCCCAGCTTCAAGCAATTCTCCTGCCTCACTCTCCCGAGTAGCTGGGACTACAGGTGTCTGCCACCACATCTGGCTAATTTTTATATTTTTAACAGAGCTGGAGTGTTACCATGTTGGCTAGACTGGTCTTGAACTCCTGATCCCAGGTGATCTGCCCTCCTCGGCCTCCCATAGTGCTGGGATCACAGGTGTGAGCCACCGCCTGGCCAATTTTTTTTTTTTTTTTTTTTTTTGAGACAGATTCTCACTCTGTGACCCAAGCTGGAGTGCAGTGGTGCAATCTTGGCTCACTGCAACCTCCACCTCCTGGGTTCAAGCGATTCTTGTGACTCAGCCTCTGGAATAGCTGGGACTACAGGCATGCACCACCATGACTGGCTAATTTTTTTTTTTTTTTTTTGAGACAAAGTCTTACTCTTGTCCCCTAGGCTGGAGTGTGATGGCGCTATCTCGGCTCACTGCAACCTCTGCCTCCCGGGTTCAAGTGATTCTGCTGCCTCAGCCCCCCAAGTAGCTGGGATTACAGGCACCTGCCACGACGCCCAGCTAGTTTTGGTATTTTTAGTAGAGACAGGGTTTCCAAGTTGGCCAGGCTGGTCTCGAACTCCTGACCTTAGGTGACCCACCCACCTTTGCCTCCCAAAGTGTTGGGATTACAGGAGTGAGCCACCACTCCTGGCCACGACCGGCTAGTTTTTGTAGTTTTAGTAGAGTTGGGGGTTTCACCATGTCGGTCAGGCTGGTCTCGAACTCCTGTCGGTCAGGCTGGTCTCGAACTCCTGACCTCAAGTGATCTGCCTCCCAACATGCTGGGATTACAGGCATGAGCCTAGATAGATCTAAATTTGGTGCACAAAGGAATAGGGCACCAGAGCATGATCTTCAGCAGGAAGTCCAAGAAGAGAGAGACAGCATCTTCTTGAAGCCCTGGGGTAGAATAAGATCAGATTGTATGTGAAAAGCCAGTAGACTTTTGGGGCGGGCGCGGTGGCCCACGTCTGTAATCCCAGCACTTTGAGAGGCCGAGGCAGGCAGATCGCTTGAACCCAGGAGTTCAGGACCAGCCTGACCAGTATGGTGAGACCTTGTCTCTACAAAATAAACAAAAATTAGCCAGGCATGGTGGCAAGTGCCTGTGGTCCCAGCAACTTGTGAGGCTGAGGTGGGAGGATCGCTTGAGCCTGGGAAGCACAGGTTGAAAGTAGCTACATTTGTGCCACTGCACTCTAGCCTTAGCAACAGAGCCAGACTCTATCTCAAAACATACAAACCAAAAAAAAAACCAAACCAAAAAAACCAATAGATTTTCAGAGGAATAGATGCCATTTTTTTCTTCCTTAATCCTCTGCCTTCCACCTAATTCTACAGTCACACACACACACACACACACACACACACACAGACACACACACACACACAAATAGAGAAGAAGGTGATTTGACAAGACAAAGGATTTAGAAAAGAAAGGCAGGTGTTGGTCATGTGGAAAAAAAAGGAAGTATTTGTGTTTACAAGAATCCCGACAGTATCTGAGAATGTAGAATGAAGAATATTTTCCATTTGTTAAAAAATCCAGGCTAAGCATATGAAGTACTCAGGGTTACCGCTCTGACCTCATCTTGGGGTGTTTCAGCCTACCATGGTTACCCCTGTTAGTCAGCACCTTATCACAGAATCACAAAGGCCCACAGAGTGAAAGTGGTTGCAATGAGCTCTCATGAAAAGTAGGAGTTAGGCGTGGCACGGTGGCTTACACCTGTAATCCCAGCACTGTGAGAGGTCAAGGTGGGTGGATCACTTGAGCCCAGGAGTTTGAGACCTGGACAACATGGCAAAACCCCGTCTCTACAAAAAATACAAAAATTAGCTGGGCATGGTAGCATGCGCCTGTAGTCCCAGCCACTCAGGAGGCTAAGGTGAGAGGATGGCTTGAGCCTGGGAGGTTGAGGCTACAGTGAGCCAAGACAGAGCCACTGCACTCCAGCCTGGACAACAGAGTCAGACTCTGTCTCAAAAAAAAGAAAGAGAGAGAGGGAGGGAGGGGGAGGGAGAGAGAGAGAGAAAGAAAGAAAGAAAGAAAGAAAGAAAGAAAGAAAGAAAGAAAGAAAGAAAGAAAGTAGGAGTTATTCATCCAGGCCAAGAGTATGAAGTTTGTCTTCAAAGAACTCCTGAATTTGTGGGGGAACTAGATATAGACGTTTGACGAATACGTTTATTTATTAGAGGTTATGAGACTAGCGAGTAGGGTGGAAAGAGGAAAGTGGCAGGAAAATCATACTGGAAAGGTAGGTTGGGAACCAACTGTGAAGGACCTTGTACGTCAATCCAAGGAATGTGACCTTCAACCTAGAGCAGAGGTGACAAACTCAAAATCCCACAGAGACTAGGCTTGCCAATGAGGAAAGCCAACCAGATGTAAGGCAATAGGGAGTGGTGAGGACTATGGCAAACAGTAAAGCTCATTCTCTGTCTACAGGGGCTCATTCTCTGTCTCTACTCTGTCTACTCTAAGCTCCAGCTGATTGTTTCCACGTGGGAGTGTCGGTCCAGTGTGGCCAGATTTTCCAGTGTTCTAAGAGACAGCAGAAATCCAGGTTTCTATAGGACGGCACCAGGTTTTAAAAACATATCAGCCAAGCCAGGCTGGTTTTTAAACCAGATAGGGTCCACAGGCCATCATTCTAGCGCCTTGGCAGATTGAAGGGAGCTAGTGAAGATTTTTAAGTGAAAAAAGGTATATGATCATATCTGTGCTTTAGAAAAATCAGATTGTTGTGTAGAAGATGACTTACAGGAAATAGATGAGAGGAAGGGAAACCAGTTAGGAAACTATTTCAACAGTTCAGGTGGGAAGTGACCGCAGTCTGTGCTAGGGCGAGGCAGGGGAGAATGTGGGTGGACAGATTTGGAGTCCAGCATCCAGTGGGAAGAATTTAGCTTCAGTGTGCATCTAGAAGACAGACACATTCTTTCGATGCACCCCCTCTTTTCCACCCCATTTTTTTTTTTTGAGACAGAGTCTCTGTTGCCCAGGCTGGGGTGCAGTGGCGTGATCTGGGCTCACTGCAACCTCTACCTCCCGGGTTCAAGTGATTCTCCTGCCTCAGCCACCTGAGTAACTGGGATTACAGACATGTGCCACAACACCTGACTGATTTTTGTATATTTTTAGTAGAGATGGGGTTTCACCATGTTGGCAAGACTGGTCTGGAACTCCTGACCTCAAGTCATCCACCTGCCTTGGCCTCCCAAAGTGCTGGGATTATAGATGTGAGCCACCGCGACTGGCCTCCACCCCATTTTCTTTCTTTCTTTCTTTTTTGTCTTTTTTTTTTTTTTTTTTTTTTTTTTTTTTTGAGACGGAGTCTTGTTCTGTCACCCAGGCTGGAGTGCAGTGGTGCAATCTCGGCTCACTGCAAGCTCCGCCTCCCGGGTTCACGCCATTCTCCTGCCTCAGCCTCTCCGAGTAGCTGGGACTACAGGCGCCCGCCACCACGCCCGGCTAATTTTTTTGTATTTTTTTAGTAGAGACGGGGTTTCACCGTGGTCTCGATCTCCTGACCTCGTGATCCGCCCGTCTTGGCCTCCAAAAGTGCTTGGATTACAGGCGTGAGCCACCGTGCCCGGCCTCCACCCCATTTTCTAAACTGGAAGCTGAAAGGCACAGGGCAGATTAATAATCCTTAAAGCCAAAGGACAGGAAATTTTAGCGAAGACTCCAGTTTTTTGTGCAGTCTAATGTTACTCCTGATTGCTTTAGAGATGGACTCCTTAATCAACTCCTCCAATCCTCTTCCGCCCCCAGGGGGCAGTTTTAATTGATGGGCTCAGCACATAATTGAAATTAAAAACGTACATCTCATGGTGTTTGGCTCATTCAAGCAGCCAATGGAAACTCAGAGCTAAATCTTTGTAAAAGTTCTAGGCTCTGCTTCCCAGCAGAGGGGGAAACCGGCTCCCAAAGAGGCCGTTTTGTGGAGACAGACATCTGAGAAGTGGGCTTCGGATCTATTTCATGGTCTTGGTGGTTGTGCAACTGGCCACTTGGGTTCACGGAAGGATGCAAAGGGCAGGGAGGTGGGAATAGAGCGGGGGAAAGGTGACTCCCGCCAAAGAATTTTTCTAACATCTATCAAGTATCGTGATTAGAACTTTTTTCTCCGCAGACTCCTCCAATTTTTGAGCGCGGTATTTTTCGGCACAGGAAGCGGCCCGGAGGAGCTGCAGAGCAAAGCCTCCCCTCTCTGGCACCGCATGGGAGTGCCCCGTGGGATGAGGGAGAGGACAAGGCAGTCAGGCAAAGGTTAGAGGAGGAAAGCAAAGGCAGGGGCCCAGAACCACTCCAGGAAATGTTTGGATTTCTCCACCAGGAGGGAGGACAAACAAGCTTTTTTCTTGCCTTCTGGGCAGCTTTGTGTGCTCTCCAGCACGGAGTCCGAGGAGGAACAGCGAAGCTGAAAATAAAAATTATTCTGGCGCTGGACCCAATCGCTCCTCTACGGCATCAATCTCATCAGACCCCCCCACCCTACTGCCTCTCAGAAATGACCACTTTTGCAAAATTGCATGCATTTCCAAGCTTCATCCGGCTCCAGGCTTGGCCTCTCCGAGAGGCAGGCGGCTTGTGAGACGGGCTCCAGAGAAAAGACCTCCCTGGGTCTCTCATTTCCTGGCTGAAGTTTCTCTTCTCGCTGCTGTGGCAGCATCCAACCCACACACAGGACCCGCATCCTGGGTGATGAAGTCAGACACGCAGCAGCTGGGTGAGTGCTAACGCTCAGATAAGCATCTGTGCCATTGTGGGGACTCCCTGGGCTGCTCCGCACCCGGACACTTGCTCTGTCCGCGCCATGTACAACGGATCGTGCTGCCGCATCGAGGGGGACACCATCTCCCAGGTGATGCCGCCGCTGCTCATTGTGGCCTTTGTGCTGGGCGCACTAGGCAATGGGGTCGCCCTGTGTGGTTTCTGCTTCCACATGAAGACCTGGAAGCCGAGCACTGTTTACCTTTTCAACTTGGCCGTGGCTGATTTCCTCCTTATGATCTGCCTGCCTTTTCGGACAGACTATTACCTCAGACGTAGACACTGGGCTTTTGGGGACATTCCCTGCCGAGTGGGGCTCTTCACGTTGGCCATGAACAGGGCCGGGAGCATCGTGTTCCTTACGGTGGTGGCTGTGGACAGGTATTTCAAAGTGGTCCACCCCCACCACGCGGTGAACACTATCTCCACCCGGACGGCGGCTGGCATCGTCTGCACCCTGTGGACCCTGGTCATCGTGGGAACACTGTATCTTTTGCTGGAGAACCATCTCTGTGTGCAAGAGACGGCGGTCTCCTGTGAGAGCTTCATCATGGAGTCGGCCAATGGCTGGCATGACATCATGTTCCAGCTGGAGTTCTTTCTGCCCCTCGGCATCATCTTATTTTGCTCCTTCAAGATTGTTTGGAGCCTGAGGCGGAGGCAGCAGCTGGCCAGACAGGCTCGGATGAAGAAGGCGACCCGGTTCATCATGGTGGTGGCCATTGTGTTCATCACGTGCTACCTGCCCAGCGTGTCCGCTAGACTCTATTTCCTCTGGACGGTGCCCTCGAGCGCCTGCGATCCCTCTGTCCACGTGGCCCTGCACATCACCCTCAGCTTCACCTACACGAACAGCATGCTGGATCCCCTGGTGTATTATTTTTCAAGCCCCTCGTTTCCCAAATTCTACAACAAGCTCAAAATCTGCAGTCTGAAACCCAAGCAGCCAGGACACTCAAAAACACAAAGGCCGGAAGAGAAGCCAATTTCGAACCTCGGTCGCAGGAGTTGCATCAGTGTGACAAATAGTTTCCAAAGCCAGTCTGATGGGCAGTGGGATCCCCACATTGTTGAGTGACACTTAACGAGCAGACCAACCACACTGAGGAACATAGAGTGGTGATTTAGAATTAACTCATGCTAAGGGGGTCGGGGGCTTTGAAAATGCTACCCCCCTTTCTTATTGCAAGACGGCTTCATGCACATGAACTGCATCCTTCTCATTCTGTCGGAAATGAAATTCACACAACTATACCTTCTGGGGAGGTTCCAGTTGATTGAAGTGAGTTGGCTGCATTTTCTTATCTGATCACAATGGCAGGGGACAGAATGTGCATGGAGTGGAGCGTGTGTGTGTTGGGAGGAGGGCTAGGAACTGCACAGCCCCTGTGTAATTCTTGTTGTTTGTTTTTGTTTTGAGACAGAGTCTCGCCCTGTCTCCCAGGCTGGAATCAAGTGGCACAGTCTCGGCTCACTGCAACCTCCGCCTCCCGGGTTCAAGCAATTCTCCTGCCTCAGCCTCCCGAGTAGCTGGGATTAGAGGCACCAGCCAACACACCCGGCTAATTTTTGTATTTTTAGTAGAGACAGGGTTTTGCCATGTTGGCCAGGCTGGTCTCGAGCTCCTGATCTCAGGTGACCCGCCTGCCTCGGCCTCCCAAAGTGGTGGGATCATAGGCGTGAGCCACGGTGCCCGGCCTCCCCTGTGTCATTTTAAATGGCTAAGTAAATGGGTATATGTGTTTAAATGGGGCATGTTCTCTCTCTTAGGGGGTAGGGGGCAGTTAGTAGCACTTCATATCCTCTGACCTTATCTCAGAAAATAGAAACCGGGCTAAGTCAATCAATGCTTTATTTCAGGCCGAATGAGGATCTTTAGATTGGGATGTATAGATCTATCAATTTTCATCTTTACATTTCTTTGTATATCTGTACATTTTGTCCAAATGTACATCTGTATGTTTGTCATCGTTGTGACTTCCCGGTAGCCCAAGAACAACAACAACAAAACAATCTGCTCTGACCTTCTTCAAATCTTTGTATTTCAAAGAAGGTGCTGAGGGATCTGTTTCCTTGCCCTGGCTTCTCCAGTGGGTTGTGCTGAGTCCAATACAATTGCTTTTATAATTGCTTTTGACGACTTGTCATGTGACTGTGAATTGAAATTATTCATTTACTTATTCTCCAAGTATTTACTGAATTTGTATTTGGTGGCAGGCACTATACTGTGTAATTTTTAGTGGAGGGTCGTTAGTCAACTCATATGTGACAGTAAAGTTTTTTGGGTGGTGGGGGCAGAGAAGTTAAGAGCTTTCATCCTGGCTGGGCGCGGTGGCTCAGGCCTGTAATCCCAGCACTTTGGGAGGCCGAGGCGGGCGGATCATGAGGTCAGGAGATCGAGACCATCCTGGCTAACACGGTGAAACCCCGTCTCTACTAAAATTACAAAAAAATTAGCTGGGCGTGGTGGCAGGCGCCTGTAGTCCCGGCTACTCGGGAAGCTGAGGCAGGAGAATGGCATGAACCCGGGAGGCGGAGCTTGCAGTGAGCCGAAATCGCGCCACTGCACTCCAGCCTGGGCGACAGAGCAAGACTCCATCTCAAAAAAAAAAAAAAAAAAAACAAAGAGCTTTCATTCTTTCACGGAATACAGTTTCTAGACAGATTCTGTGTGAACATCAGTGTTGTTCTCTTATTGCAAGACTGCCTCATACACATGAGTTTCCCAAATGTGTACCTGGACCCCTCGAAACAGAGGACTCTACGAAATGACAAGCTGCCCCTACCCTGAATTAGGGGGAAACATTCCAGGCCAACTCTAGCTCCTTTCCCAAGCTACAAAGTGGTGAACGTGGTTCTCAACTCCTTAATTTATACTCTCTCAAATGCCCAGGATACTCTACCCACTTAAGAACTTTGCCAACTTCTGGGGGCCGGGCATGGTGGCTCATGCCTGTGATCCCAGCACTTTGGGAGACTGAGGCGGGTGGATCACCTGCGGTCAGGAGTTCCGGACCAGCCTGACCAACAAGGAGAACACTCGTCTCTACTAAAAATACAAAATTAGCCTGGTGTGGTGACGCATGCCTATAATCCCAGCTATTCGGGAGGCTGAGGCAGGAAAATCGCTTGAACCCAGGAGGTGGAGGTTGTGGTGAGCTGAGATCGCGCCATTGCACTCCAGACTGGGCCGCAAGAGTGAGACGCTGTCTCAAAAAAAAAAAAAAGGCCGGGCGCGGTGGCTCACGCTTGTAATCCCAGCACTTTGGGAGGCCGAGGCGGGCGGATCACGAGGTCAGGAGATCGAGACCACAGTGAAACCCCGTCTCTACTAAAAATACAAAAAAATTAGCCGGGCGTGGTGGCGGGCGCCTGTAGTCCCAGCTACTCGGAGAGGCTGAGGCAGGAGAATGGCGTGAACCCGGGAGGCGGAGCTTGCAGTGAGCCGAGATCGCACCACTGCACTCCAGCCTGGGTGACAGAGCGAGACTCCGTCTCAAAAAAAAAAAAAAAAAAAAAAAGAACTTTGCCAACTTCTAGTTCTTTGGCCTCAAAACACCCCTCTAGGCTGTCCCTATTATTCCTTTTTTCAGAGGCACTGCACAGCCTAGTGATGAAAAGTACGAGCTATAGAGCATTAGATGCATCCACGTTTGAATCCCAGCTTAAGCATTTACTAGGTCTGTGATCTTAGGGCATCTTGTGTTTTTAGACACTGAGTCTCGCTCTATTGCCCAGGCTGGAGTACAGTGGCATGATCACAGCTCACTGCAGCCTCAAACTCCTGGGCTCAAGTGTTCCTCCCACCTCAGTCTCCTGAATAGCTGGGAGTACAGGCATGAGCCACCACACTCAGCTAATTTTTAAATTTTTTTATAGAGATGAGGTCTCACTCACTGCATTGTCCAGGCTGGTCTCAAACTCCTGGCCTCAAGCAATCCTCCCACCTTGGCCTCCCAAAGTATTGGGATTGCCTGCATGAGCCACTGCTCCCAGCCTGGCATATATATATATATATTTTTTTTTTTTTTTTTTTTTTTTTTGAGACAGAGTCTCGCTCTGTCGCCAGACTGGAGTACAGTGGCCCAGTCTCAGCTTACTGCAGGCTCTGCCTCCCAGGTTCACGCCATTCTCCTGCCTCAGCCTCCCAAGTAGCTGGGACTACAGGTGCCCTGCCACCACGCCAGGCTAATTTTTTGTATTTTTAGTACAGACGGTGTTTCACTGTGTTAGCCGGGATGGTCTTGATCTCCTGACTTGTGATCCGCCTGCCTCGGCCTCCCAAAGTGCTGGGATTACAGGTGTAAGCCACCGCGCCCCGCCCAGCCTGGCAGATTTTACTTAACCATTTGTAGCTTCATTTTCCTAAAGTGCTGGGATTACAGGCATGAGTCACTGTGCCCGACTCAGCCTGGCAGATTTTATTTAACTATTTGTAGCTTCATTTTCCTCGTCTGTCAAACAGGGATACTGTAATACAACCTCAGTGTGTCATTGGACAGTTTAAATGAGTGTACATTCCTGAAGTGTCAGAACTTTGCTCACTGTTATATACCCAATGCCTAGAAGAGGACCTGCACATAGCAGGTGCTCAGTAAATGTTTGTTAAATGAATGAATGATTAAGTGCACGTAAAGCATTAAGCATAGCGCCTGGCAGTAAGTGCTCAATATTATGACTTCTTATATTAACACGTTTTACACATAAAGAAATGGAGGCACGAAAGCAATTTCCTCTGGGGTTTAGAGTCTTCAGTTGTTTCTCTGTTATCACGCCTGAATTCCCCCGCCCCTCAGTTACCTGGGGAGGAGTAGAGGCAAGAGTTCTTACCAGCATCAAAGAGTCATACATCCTCCTGATAGGAATCTGCGAAAACACACACTTCTGCTTTTAGTTCTAAGAATTCTCTCCTGGGCTGTTGCTCCTTTGTTCCTTCATCATAATAAAAATGGATTCTGAAAGCAAATCTGTGTCCTGTGTGTGACTCTAGGTCAAAGGACCCCTAGGATTTTGCCCTCTAAGGAAAAAAAACTAAAATATCCAGAACTGCATGGCAGGCAGGCAGGCAGAGGTTCTCACCAAAAAAACAGCAAGCACAAACAAAAAGAAAAATCAAATCCAAACTGAAATACAGTCTTGACTCTAAATTTGCTTCCCTTTTTACGTTCGCAGAATGTGACGAAAAATACATCTTAGCAAGAAGTTTCTTTGGACATTGTAAAGAAGTGGAGTATAGCTTTGTTGACAACACTTTGTTTAAACTATCTGAAACAGGAAAATGACTGATTTAGAGGAAAATGTGTTCTTTCTCTCTCTCTCTTTTTTTTTTTTTTTAGGTGAGACGGGGTCTCACTGTGTTGCCCAGGCTGGAGTGCAGTGGTGTGATCGTGGCTCACTGCAACCTCGACTTCTGGGCTCAAGCGATCCTCCCACCTCAGCCTCCCTAGTAGCTGGGGCCACAGGTACACTCCACCATGTCCAGCTAATTTTTCTGTAATTTTTGTAGAGATGGGGTCTCATTATGTTGCCCAGGCTCGTCTCAAACTCCTGGGTTCAAGTGATCCTTCCTCCTTGTTCCTCCTTTTAGAGTCTTTCAGGAAAAGTCACATGAAAGCTGGAAGAGCTGTAAGTCTATAGGGATGACGTGGAAAAAACAAGAGGTATCTTTTATTCGTGCTAACCATGGTAAAACTTTCAGTTCTCGTCTATTCTCCGAATGGATTTCCTTACCCTTTATTAAAACCAAAATGTTTAAGATGGCATCTGAAGGTTACTAGAGTGCAGGGGCTCCTTGGAGGGGATTAGAACTCTGGGGCACAAGGGCTTGAGCCAGTTGTTCTTAAGGTGGGGACTTGGCTGCACTGTGAGGCATGGTCTGTACTTGTTGGCTTCCCAGACCTTCTGATTCACAGAGGTTTCTAATACGATTCAAGAAAGACCCCATCATCACAATGAGTGCATAAATGGCTTTGAGATCAGCGACCTACTTTGCAGGCCCAGGTGAAAAATGAAAATGTGGGGTCCCTTGTTCAAAAGGTGTTAATGGCTGAGCGAGGTGGCTCGTGCCTGTAATTCCAGAGCTTTGGGAGTTTGAGGCGGGAGGATCACTTGAGGCCAAGAGTTTGACACCACTCTGGGCAACACGGTGAGACTCCATCTCTACAAAAATTTTAAAAATTAGCCAGGTGTGGTGGTGCGTGACTATAGTCCTAGCTACTTGAGAGGCTGAGGTGAGAGGATCCCTTGAGATCAAGAAGTAGAGGCTTCAGTGAGCTATGATCATGCCACTAAATTAAAGAAAATTTTTTTTGAGACGGAGTCTCGCTCTGTCACCCAGGCTGGAGTGCAGTGGCGCATCTTGGCTCACTGCAACCTCCGCCTCCCTGGTTCAAGCGATTCTCCTGTCTCAGCCTCTTGAGTAACTGGGACAACAGGCGCATGCCACAGCAGCAGGCTAATTTTTTTATATTTTTAGTAGACACAAGGTTTCACCATATTGGCCAGGCTGGTCTTGAACTCCTGACCTGGTGATGCACCCACCTCTGCCTCACAAAGTGCTGGGATTACAGGTGTGAGCCACTGCGCCCGGCCAAAATTTTTTTTAAATAATAAAAAGTATTAAGAATTTTGAAGATGGTAGCACAGGGCCCTTCTGAGCTCATCCATGAAGTGGAGGCTCTAAGTTTATACACATTTTTTAAATTTATTATATATATTTATGCTATATAATTTTTACTTATGACATATAAGTGTTTATCATATATTTACCATATTGTCATATTTATACACAAATAAATTATATGATGTAAATATATAATCACTCATATATTAAGAGAGAGAGATGGAATAGAATAAACAGATGAAACAGATGGGCTCACATATGAGCCAAATCTGTATTCGGGTTTCTGTGTATAGGACTATGAAATGATATAATGGGAGGGGGGTATTTTATTCCTTATAAGGATTCGTTCATTCTTTTCCTCTTTTGAGGAAGATTAATGAAGCACCAGCTCTATACCAGACACAGTAGAAACATAAATGAAAAACATAGCCACGGGGCCCATTGTAGAAACCAAGGGAAAAAATAAAATTACAAAATATAAAATTATAAAATATGACCGGGGTGGTGGCTCACATCTGTAATCCCAGCAGTTTGGGAGGCCAAGGTGGGCAGATCACTTGAGGTCAGGAGTTCAAGACCAGCCTGGCCAATATGGTGAAATCTCGTCTCTACTAAAAATACGAAAATTAGCTGGGTGTGGTGGTGCGTGCCTGTAATCCCAGCTACTCAGGGGACTGAGGCAGGAGAATCGCTTGAGCCTGGGAGGCAGAGGTTTTAGTGAGCTGAGATCACACCACTGCACTCCAGCCTGGGTGACTGAGCAAGACTCTGTCTCAAAAATATAATAAAATAATACAATAAAATAATAAAATTATCCTGTGGGACCCTGTGTTTGGCACTTTCTTTTTTTTTTTTTTTTTTTTTTTTTTTTTTTTTTTTTTTGAGACGGAGTCTCGCTCTGTCGCCCAGGCTGGAGTGCAGTGGCGCGATCTCGGCTCACTGCAAGCTCCGCCTCCCGGGTTCACGCCATTCTCCTGCCTCAGCCTCTCCGAGTAGCTGGGACTACAGGCGCCCGCCACCACGCCCGGCTAATTTTTTGTATTTTTAGTAGAGACGGGGTTTCACCATGGTCTCGATCTCCTGACCTCGTGATCTGCCCGCCTCGGCCTCCCAAAGTGCTGGGATTACAAGCGTGAGCCACCGCGCCCGGCCGTGTTTGGCACTTTCACACAGGGTCGTGCAGGAGAATCCAGGGCCCTTACTCCTGTCTTAGTCGTCTCAGAGGAAGTAGCTTGCAAACTTGGCTCTGAAGGATGGACAGGAAGCCACCAGGGACATAGTGGGGAAGGGGATTCCAGGCAGATGTAGAGAGGTGAAAAAGAGCAAACCGTTTGGGAAATACAGGAAGACCAGTAGGGCAGGAACGAAAAGTCCAGGCTGGGGCTGCGACCACTCGGTAAGACGTGAAGCCATGAGGTCAGCCGAGGAGGGAAGGGTCTGTTGTCTGTTCTAACCCTTAGCGTGACAGAAGATTCATGAATAGACTTTCAGATTCCTCTCTATCTTGTTTTTGTTCTTGAGACAGGGTGTTGCTCTGTCACCCAGGCTGGGGTGCGGTGGCATGATCTCAGCTCACTGTAACCTTGAACCCTTGGGCTCCAGCAGTCCACCTGCCTCAGCCTCTCAAGTAGCTGGGGCCACAGGCATGTGCCACCATGCCCAGCTAATTTTGGTATTTTTTGTAGAGACCAGGTCTTGCTGTGTTGCCCAGGCTGGTCTTGAACTCCTGAGTTCAAGGGATCCGCCCACCTTGGCCTCCCAAAGTGCTGGGATTACAGGTGTGAGCCACCATGCCTGGCCTCTTACATTTTCTTCTAAGAGTTTTTTAGATTTAGCTCTTACATTTAGGTCGTAACCCAAGTTGAGTTAATTTCTGTGTACCGTGTAGCAAAGGGGTCCAGTTCTTTTGCTTGTGGCGACTTAGTTGTCCCAACATCATTTATTACAAAGACTCTTCTTTCCCCCATTGTCTTGGCACCCTTGTTGAAAATCAGCTGATCATGAATATAAGGGTTTATTTCTGGACTCTCAGTCCTGCTCTCTTGAGCTGTAATATCTATCCTTATGCCAGAATCACACTGGACTACTGTAGCTTTGCAGTAAATATTTAAATCAAGAAGGGAGAGTTCTCCAACTTAGTTCTTCTTTTTCAAGATTATTTGGTTATTCTGGTTTGCCCTTAGGTTTTTTACAATAAACCCAAACGTTTCAAAACCATGAAGTGCTCTTCTCCTTTTTCAAAAGAAATGTGTGTGTGTATCTATGTGTCTCTGCCAGTCAGTACGATCAGCTTCCTCTCTACCCCTTACTTCCCAGCTTCTACTACTACATCTCCTTGGTTAGGGGCCTGGGGGCCCCTTATTTCCTGCTAGCCAAGGCTCTCAACTCAGTGTCATCTATATTCTGTAGTGGCGAGTCTGAATGGCCCCAATGCGCTGTACCTCCTGGCACTCCCACCCTTAGGTGGCACCTCCCAGTGGAGTATGGACTGGCTCTGTGATTTGTTTTGCCTGATTGAATGTGGTGGAGGTGACGTTCTGGGATTTCTAACCCCAGGGATGAAGAAGCTCTGCCTGTGTGCTTTCAGAAGCCCTAAGTATGTCCATGTACGAAGTCCAGACTACGCCATGGAAAGAACATGTGAAGAGGCTGTGTGTAGATGCCACATAGAGGGGCCACACAGAGAGGCCAGAGGGATGCCACGTAGAGAGGCGACAAGGTTCTGTGGAGACAGAGAGAAGCCTGAGTGTCCCAGTGTCCTGCTTAAGCATCCGTATGACTCTAGCCCGGCTACTATCTGAGAATCCCCAAATGAGAAGCACCCAGCTGAGGCCAGCCACCCCAGAGAACCATGACAGATGACACAGTGGAGGTTGTGTTAAGCCACTACGTTTTGTGGCAATTTGTTATGCAGCAATAGATAATTAAAACAGAAATCTGATGGCCTGGCACGGTGGCTCACACCTGTAATCCCAGCACTTTGGGAGGTCGAGGCTGGAAGATCACCTGGGCCTAGGGTTTGAGACCAGCCTGGGCAATGCAGTGAGACCCTATCTCTATTTAAATAATAAATAAAACCAAAAATCCCAGCTTAGTTCAAAGACACGAAATAGTTACTTAACCTCCCAATGCCTCAGTTTCTCAATCTGTAAAATGGAGATGATAATGACAATAACAACACATCTGTCACAGGGTTTTTGTGAAGATTAAAGGAGATCACGTATGCAAATCTCTCAGTACAATGCAATCGTGTCACTATTAATTTTTATAATAATTCAATCCAGTTTAGTGGCACACATTCAAGTTGTCATAAGATAACCAGGCATGGAGATTCAACTGGCTGAGTCATAAATTCTAAGTGGAGTTTCTACGAAATGCAGTGGGATCACTGTCTTCACTCTTGAAATGATTCATTAAACAAGTTTCTGTACAACTCATACACGTGTAAGAAAAAAATAATAAATACATAAAAGAAGGACACAAGCAAGACAAAACATGTCCACTGTGTAGTGGGAAGACTGGAAATTCCATCGGAGGCACCAGAATCCAAAGAGGCTGCCCTTTAGATTCTGCCCGAGTAGTCGCGAACTTTGGTTTAGAATCACGCAGTGTGAGAGCTGGGAGGAAGTTCGAAGATCATCTGCTTCCTCACGAGCACATGAGGAGGGTGAGGGGTTAAGGGGTTAAGGGGTTTCACAGATAGTTAATGAGAGAGCCAGAACATACATCCAGGCTCCAGATTCTTTTGCGAACTTTTTTTTTTTTTTTTGAGACAGAGTCTCGCTGTCGCCCAGGCTGGAGTGCAGTGGCCCGATCTCGGCTCCCTGCAGGCTCCGCCCCGCGGGGTTCACGCCATTCTCCTGCCTCAGCCTCCCGAGTAGCTGGGACTACAGGCGCCCACCACCTTGCCTGGCTAATTTTTTCTATTTTTAGTAGAGACGGGGTTTCACTGTGTTAGCCAGGATGGTCTTGATCTCCTGACCTTGTGATCCGCCCACCTCGGCCTCCCAAAGTGCTGAGATTACAGGCGTGAGCCACCGCGCGTGGCCTTGCAAACTTAACATTTGTGGTGGTTCTTTTATTTATTTATTTTGATTTTATTTTAATATTATTATTATTTTTTGACATGGATTCTCTGTTGCCCAGGCTGGAGTGCAGTGGTGTGATCTTGGCTTGCTGCAACCTCCGCCTCCTGGGTTCAAGCGATTCTCCTGCCTCAGCCTCCTAAGTAGCTGGGACTACAAGCACCTGCCACCACACCCGGCTAATTTTTGTATTTTTAGTAGAGACGAGGTTTCACCATATTGGCCAGGCTGGTCCTGAACTCCTGACCTCATGATCTGCCCGCCTCGGCCTCCCAAAGTGCTGGGATTACAAGGGTGAGCCACTGGGCCTGGCCTGTGGTTGTTTTTTTCTAATTTTATCCATGACCGTTTAAAAAAAACACACACACACACACAAAAATTATGAAATTGTGAAACTTAGAAAGGGAGAGTCCCTTGCAAATTTCAGCTTCTAGAAATAAATACTGCTGACTTTTCTGACTCTTAGTTAATAAAGGCCCTGAGGATTACTTTATGAATGTTATTGACAAGTGTCCACATACATCCAAGAAGGAAGCATGGTATTCACAGGCAGCAAGAACAAGAAACAAATACCAATTATTTCACTAAAGCCTGAACAGCATGACCTCCAACCCCACCATGCCCTGAGCAAGATCTTCAACCTTCCAGACAAGGCAATAACATAACAAGAGGCAGTGTAGCATGATGGTTAGGGACACAGTCTTTGATTGAAGTCACTGCCAGATTCAAATCCAAGCTCAGCTTTTTTTTTTCTTTTAGTTTTGAGACAGGGTCTCACTCTGTCGCCCAGGCTGGAGTGCATTGGCGCTATCTCGGCTCACTGCAAGCTCCGCCTCCCGGGTTCATGCCATTCTCCTGCCTCAGTTCCCGAGTAGCTGGGACTACAGGCGCCTGCCACCACACCTGGCTAATTTTTTGTTGTTGTATTTTTAGTAGAGACAGGGTTTCAGGGTGTTAGCCAGGATGGTCTTGATCTCCTGACCTCATGATCCGTGATCCGCCTGCCTTCGCCTCCCGAAGTGCTGGGATTACAGGCGTGAGCCACTGCGCCTGGCCCCCTTTTTTTTTTTTTTTTTTTTTTTTTTTGAGACAGAGTTTCCCTCTTGTTGCCCAGGCTGTAGTGCAATGGCGTGATCTCAGCTCACCGCAACCTCCGCCTCCTGGATCCCAGTTCAAGCGTTTCACCTGCCTCAGCCTACTGAGTAGCTGGGATTGCAGGCAGGTGCCACCACACCCAGATAAATTTTGTATTTTTAGTAGAGATGGGGTTTCACCATGTTGACCAGGTTGGTCTCGAACTCCTGACCTTGTGATCCACCCACCTCACCCTCCCAAAGTGCTGGGATTACAGGCGTGAGCCACCGTGCCCGGTTTTTTTTTTTTTTTTTTTTTTTTTTTTTGTGGAGTCTCGCTCTATCACCCAGGCTGCAGTGCAGTGGCACAATCTCGATTCACTGCAACCTCCAACTCCCTGGTTCAAGCGATTCTCCTGCCTCAGCCTCCCAGGTAGCTGGGATTACAGGCACCCGACACCACGCCTGGCTAATTTTTGTAAATTTTAGTAGAGACGGGGTTTCACCATATTGGCCAAGATGGTCTGGATCTCCTGACCTTGTGATCCGCCCACCTCGGCCTCCCAAAGTGTTGGGATTACAGGCGTGAGCTACCGCGCCCGGCCACGCTCTGCTCTTATGAGCTGGGTGGCCCTGAGTATTTTATCCTCTCTGAGCTTCACTTTCCTTATTTTGAAATCAGAATCAATAATAATACCTTCCACATGGGCTACAGTCAGGGTGAAACAAGCGACTGAAAAAGCACTGAGCTCCTGGCTAACACAGTGAAACCCCGTCTCTACTAAAAATATAAAAAATTAGCTGGGCGTGGTGGCGGGTGCCTGTAGTCCGGGAGGCGGAGCTTGCAGTGAGCCGAGAGCCAGACTCGGTCTCAAAAAAAAAAGCACTGAGCACGGGCTCCAGCACATGGGAAGCTCTCTATAATGTTGGTGCCACCATCATCTTCTTCATCATGGTCTTCATCTCACCTGGATCATCATCAAGTACTTGTAGTTCTATGGGACACTAATATTAGGTCATCCTGACTCTAGTTCACTGTGAAGAGTCTATAAGCTCCTATTATTGAACCTGCGTTTGCAGCTAAATAAATAAATTGACATCTTATGGCCGGAAGTGATGGTTCACACCTGTAATGCACTTTGGGATGCCAAGGCGGGCGGATCACTTGAAGTCAGGAGTTCAAGATCAGCCTGGCCAAAATGGTGAAATCCCATCGCTACTAAAAATACAAAAATTAGCCAGGCATGGTGGCTGGCACCTGTAGTCTCAGCTACTTGGGAGGCTGAGGCAGCAGAATCGCTTGAACCCGGGAGGCAGAGGTTGCAGTGAGCCGAGATCATGCCACTGCAATCTAGCCTGGGCGACAGAGCGAAACTCCATCTCAAAAGAAAAAAAAAAAGGAAGAAATTTACATTTTATAACAAAGTAGAAGCAACACAGTTTAGAAACCTCCTGCACGGAAGAATTCATAAGACCAAAATATTAAAAGGAGAAAACATTCTATAGGATGACACCCAATCACACTGACAAGCAGAGAAACAATGTGTGCAATGGTGTCCCGCTACAAGGCAGAGTTCCATGTCCTCTTAGGTCCTGTCACTCTAACTTTAATTTTACAAAAATGGGAGCTTTAAAAATATCACATACTTAGTGGGGGAGGTTTTGCGGGTGTGGAGACAGAGTATACAAGACTGCCCATACTTTCTGCTCAATTTTGCTGTGAACCTAAAACTGCCCTAAAAAATAAAGTTCATTAAAAAAAAAAATCACGGCCAGGCACGGTGGCTCACGCCTGTAATCCCAGCACTTTGGGAGGCCGAGGCGGGCGGATCACAAGGTCCGGTGTTCAAGACCAGCCTGGCCAACATGGTGAAACCTTGTCTTTACTAAAAGTACAAAAAATTAGCTGGGCGTGGTGGTGCATGCCTGTAGTCCCAGCTACTCAGGAGGCTGAGGCAGAAGAATTGCTTGAACCTGGGAGGCAGAGGTTGCAGTGAGCTGAGATTGTGCCACTGTTCTCTAGCCTGGGTGACAGAGTGAGACTCTGTCTCAAAAAAAAAAAAAAAAAAAAAATCACATACTAAGGTTCCAAGGACATAAAACAAGATAGAGACCTCATCCAGTTTTTTGTTTGTTTCAGGGACCTGCAACCAAGTTTGTTACTGACCAGTTTCCTGGGCTGTCTAGAACAGACAGCTTATGGGGTACTAAGCCCATGCTCTATCCTAAGGTACCCCTCTTCATGCAGAGCGACACAGAAAAACAAATTTGTACCACAAAGTACATCCGATTTGCTACAGCTTACGACTAGCCTCATGAATCCTTTTTCTCATTAATTCACACTTTGCAAAAAAAAAAAACACATACTTAAATCACTTGACCACAGAAGCATATCAAAATCCCATATAAACAAAAAACCCAACTTATTTTAACATGCCACTGAAACTGGGCTTAAGTTTTCAAACGTCTTATGAAATATTATACTGTCCAGCAGGCTTTTTTTTTTTTTTTTTTTCCTAACTGGAGATGAATGGCAGAGTTCTGATGTGGAAAAGCAATCCATGTTTGTACAGAAAGGTGGCATAGGAAAAGTGGTGAAATTAAACCAGTCTGTCCTCATCAAACAGGCGACTACTGTCTTGTCAGCATTTCCAAAATGTCTGCTACTGTTTATGTCATATGCCTGTTAACTTTTCATGCTAATTCTTAGTGTTTCTGGAAAACCTCGCTGTTTGGCACCAAAAATTATTATTGCTATTGTTGTTGTTTTGTTAATTATGTAAGCCAAGCAGATGACGGTGAATTAATTCTGCAATGTTGAGTACTCAATTGGCATACAGGCACCCAGCCTTCCAAGGGATATCCTTCATATTTCACTGATTTTCGAATGACAGTCAGATTGCCTAAACTTATCCTTTATATTTAAGACATTTTGTGGGTTCCTGTATGCCCAGGGGATTTTTATTATTTGTTTATGCAAACAGCAGGTTGCATAAGAGCCTTGCTGGCCTTTTTTTTTTTTTTTAAGAGATTTCTTAGTTTCCTGATAACCATTCAGTCATCTATTTCAACACCCTGACATGACATAAAGGCAGGCGCGGAACCACACGTTCACCACACAGACACACGCCACCTTGCTGGAGCATTTGCTAGGCGAGACGCTCCATCGGACTAACTAGCCGCACTCATGAATCGGCACCATCTGCAGGATCACTTTCTGGAAATAGACAAGAAGAACTGCTGTGTGTTCCGAGATGACTTCATTGCCAAGGTGTTGCCGCCAGTGTTGGGGCTGGAGTTTATCTTCGGGCTTCTGGGCAATGGCCTTGCCCTGTGGATTTTCTGTTTCCACCTCAAGTCCTGGAAATCCAGCCGGATTTTCCTGTTCAACCTGGCAGTGGCTGACTTTCTACTGATCATCTGCCTGCCGTTCGTGATGGACAACTATGCGAGGCGTGCAGACTGGAAGTTTGGGGACATCCCTTGCCGGCTGGTGCTCTTCATGTTTGCCATGAACCGCCAGGGCAGCATCATCTTCCTCACGGTGGTGGCCGTGGACAGGTATTTCCGGGTAGTCCATCCCCACCACGCCCTGAACAAGATCTCCAATCGGACAGCAGCCATCATCTCTTGCCTTCTGTGGGGCATCACTATTGGCCTGACAGTCCACCTCCTGAAGAAGACGTTGCTGATCCAGAACGGCGGTGCAAATGTGTGCATCAGCTTCAGCATCTGCCATACCTTCCGGTGGCACGAAGCCATGTTCCTCCTGGAGTTCTTCCTGCCCCTGGGCATCATCCTGTTCTGCTCAGCCAGAATTATCTGGAGCCTGCGGCAGAGACAAATGGACCGACATGCCAAGATCAAGAGAGCCATCACCTTCATCATGGTGGTGGCCATCGTATTTGTCATCTGCTTCCTTCCCAGCGTGGCTGTGCGGATACGCATCTTCTGGCTCCTGCACACTTTGGGCACGCAGAATTGTGAAGTGTACCGCTCAGTGGACCTGGCGTTCTTTATCACTCTCAGCTTCACCTACATGAACAGCATGCTGGACCCCGTGGTGTACTATTTCTCCAGCCCATCCTTTCCCAACTTCTTCTCCACTTTGATCAACCGCTGCCTCCGGAGGAAGATGACAGGTGAGCCAGATAATAACCGCAGCACGAGCGTCGAGCTCACCGGGGACCCGAAAACAAGCAGAGGCGCTCCAGAGGCGTTAATGGCCAACCCCGGTGAGCCATGGAGCCCCTCTTATCTGGGCCCAAACTCTCCTTAAATAACCATGCCAAGAAGGGACATTGTCACCAAGAACCAAGATCTCTGGAGAAACAGTTGGGCTGTTGCATCGAGTAGTGTCACTGGACGCGGCCTACGGTTTCCTGGAACTTCCAGATTCAGGGAATCCGATTTAGGGAAACTGGCAGACGACTGGGAGACTGGTTGCAAGGTGTGACCACAGGAATCCTGGAGGAACAGAGAGTAAAGCTTCTAGGCATCTGAAACTTTTGCTTCATCTCTAACGCTCGCAGGACTGAAGATGGGCAAATGGTCAGTGTTTCTGCTGAGCAGAGTTGGAGCCAGAGATCTACTTGTGACTTGTTGGCCTTCTTCCCGCACCTGCCTGAGCCTGGGAGGGCTCGGCTCCTGGGGTGATATCTAGCCTGCTTGTGAGCTCCAGCAGGAATAAGGAGAGCTGAGATTGGAGGGAATTGTGTTGCTCCTGGAGGGAGCCCAGGCATCATTAAACAAGCCAGTAGGTCCCCTGGCTTCCGTGGACCAATTCATCTTTCAGACAAGCTTTAGCAGAAATGGACTCAGGGAAGAGACTCACATGCTTTGGTTAATATCTGTGTTTCCGGTGGGTGTAATAGGGGATTGGCCCCAGAAGGGACTGAGCTAAACAGTTTTATTATGGAAAAGGAAATGGCATTGCTGCTTTCAACCAGCGACTAATGCAATCCATTCCTCTCTTGTTTATAGTAATCTAAGGGTTGAGCAGTTAAAACGGCTTCAGGATAGAAAGCTGTTTCCCATCTCTGTTTGCTTTTACCATTAAAAGGGAAACGTGCCTCTGCCCCACGGTTAGAGCGGGGCACGTTCTTACTGGTTCCTTCACTTGTGTTTCTGTACTTACCAAAAATCTACCATTTCAATAAATTTTGATAGGAGACACAGTCTGGCGTTGCTATGTCTGGGTTATGGTTCACAGAAATGGACCTTCTTACTTAAGCAGAGACCTTTATGGGTTGTTAACTATGTCCTGGTAGAAAACTACTCCACACTGCAAAGTAAGAAAGAGACACAGACACTGAGCTACATCATGAGACAACTAAGCAGAAATTACATCTGTGTCTAAACAAAGATAGAAAGAGCTGGGATTAAAAATAATTTGGGGCCGGGCATTGTGTCTCACGCCTGTAATCCCAGCACTTTGGGAGGCCGAGGCGGGTGGATCACGAGATCAGGAGATCGGGACCATCCTGGCTAAAACGGTGAAACTCCGTCTCCACTAAAAATACAAAAAATTAGCGGGGCGTGGTGGCGGTGCCTGTAGTCCCAGCTACTCGGGAGGCTGAGGCAGGAGAATGGTGTGAACCCGGGGGACAGAGCTTGCAGTGAGCCGAGATCGTGCCACTGTACTGCCGCCTGGGCCACAGAGCAAGACTCCGTCTCAAAAAAAAAAAAAAAAAATTGGAAGGATGGTACAGATAGGAATGCAAGAGCACTTACATTTTATTAGAGTTTGGTGAATACTGCTGTTAGTATTTGTGCATTAAAAATGTAATCAAGGCCGGGCACAGTGGCTCACGCCTGTAATCCCAGAACTTTCGGGGGTACAAGGCAGGCAGATCACCTGAGGTCAGGAGTTTGAGACCAGCCTGGCCAACATGGCGAAACCCCGCTTCTACTAAAAATACAAGAAAAATTAGCGAGGCATGGTGGCGGCCGCCTGTAGTCCCAGCTACTGGGGAGGCTGAGGCAAGAAGACTTGCTTGAACCCAGGAGGCGGAGGTTGCAGTGAGCCAAAATGGTGCGCCTGCACTCCAGCCTGGGTGACAGAGCAAGACTTCATCTCAAATAATAAATAATATAAAAAGAGAATCAAGCCAGGCAGATATTTTTCCATAAGAGGGGAAAGAGCGAGCTTCCTGTGGAATGGTTTCAGTTCCCAATTTGGAGAAAGAAAGGAGATGTACTGGTTTGAGTCTGTGATCAGTCCAAGTTTCTGTTACACTTTCATTTCCAACTCTGTCACTCCTTGATTATTTGGCAAGACGAGGCTTGCTTCAACCTCCTGACATGAACACAGATAAGGAATTTAGAGGCAGGCTCCCAGCTCTGGGTGAATGACAGTAAATGAAGAAAGGTGGACGCTCTGGAATTACCTCTGTGCTTTCAGAGCAGTTGGCTTGTCTGTATCACCAAGCAATGTACAGGTAAAAAGCCAAAAGGAAGGATCCCCTTAAAGAGGAAGATGATGTCAGGGATGAGCTCAGAGGAAAATAGGGATTCCCCAGCCTCGGAGGCATGAGTCAGTGTGGAGCCTCATTGTGAAACACGGATTCGTTCAAGGGATGAGGTGGTTTGGGGTGTTCAGACATCCACAGCTCACATTCATTCACTGATTCAGGCATTCATCAGTTTTGTGTGTGTGTTTTTTTTTTTTTTTTTTTTTTGAGACCGAGTCTCACTCTGTCACCTAGGCTGGAGTACAGTGGTGTGATCTCGGTTCACTGCAGCCTCTGCCTCCTGGGTTCAAGCGATTCTCCTGCCTCAGCCTCCGCAGTAGCTGGGATTACAGATGTGAACCACCATGCCTGGCTAATTTGTGTATTTTTAGTAGAGATGGGGTTTCGCCGTTTTGCCCAGGCTGGTCTCGAACTCCTGACCTGAGGTGATCCACCTGTCTCAGCCTCTCAAAGTGCTGGGATTACAGGTGTGAGCCACTGCGCCCAGCTTCATTCCATCAGTTTTATGTATTAAGCACCGACTGTGTGCCAGGCGCTGTTCTGGGTGGTGGAGATACAACAAGGAACAAGGCAGCCACAGTCCTCTTCTCATCAAGCTGACTTTTGAGGTGGGGAGGCAGGCAGGGATAAAAAGGAGCCTTGGGGTGGCTATGGGTGTCATGGCTATGGTGGAGTGGGACAATGGGGATAAAAAGTAACTGGGGCTGGGGTGACTGGGGTGGCTTCCACGAGGCATTGACCTTGAGCTGAGCCATGAATGACTAAACAGAGAAGCAATGCGAAAGTCTGGGGGAAAGACACGCCAAGCAGAGGGAATGGTAAGTGCAAAGGCCCTGAGGTGAGAATTAGGTTGGTGAATGCGTGTTCATTTCCTGTGGCTGGGTGGCTTGGAACAATAGAAATATATTCTCCCACAGATCTGGAAGCTAGAAGTGCAGAATCAAGGTGTTGGCAGGGTTGGTTCCATCTGGAGGCTAAGGGAAAATGTTTCATGCCTCACTCCGAGCTTTAGGAGACTGCTGGCATCTTGGACTTTCCTTGGCTTGTAGATGCTTCACTCCAATCCCTGCCCCTGTCACCACATGGTGGTCCCCTCTGTGTCCTCTCCTCTTCTTATAGACACCTGTCTTTTCTTTTGTTTTTTCTCTTTTTGTCTGTTTTTGAGACAGAGTCTTGCTCTGTCACCCAGGCTGGAATGCAGTGGCTTGATCTTGGCTCACTGCAACTCTGCCTCCCGGGCTCAAGCGATTCTCCTGCCTCAGCCTCTCACATAGCTGGGATTATAGGCATGTGCCCCCACACCTGTCTAATTTTTGTATTTTTAGTAGAGACAGGGTTTTGCCATGTTGGCTAGGCTGGTCTTGAACTCCTGACCTCAGGGGATCCGCCTGCCTGGACCTCCCAAAGTGCTGGGATTACAGGTGTGATCCAGCAGGCCCGGCCATAAAGTGCCTGTCTTTATAACCCACTCTAATCCAGGATGCTCTCATCTTGAGATCTTTACCTTAGTTAGACCCTTATTCCAAATAAGGTTGTATTCTAAGGTTTGGGTGAACATAGCTGTTGGGAACTAGAACTCAACCGACTATAGTGAGGAACAATGCGGCCAGCACGATGAGCCTGGGGCCCGACATATAGTGAGGTCTAGATCCCGTTTCAGACAAAAGTAATGAAAGACTCGAGATGAAGATCATACTATATTTAAATGAAACAGTTTCTAAACAGAATATGATATCTGTTTTCTTTTAAAATACGTGTGTCTGTGTACTTGTGCATGGAACAACAGACTACAAGAACACACACCAGGCCAGGTGCCGTGGCGCACCCCTGTAATCACAGCACTTTTGGAGGCCAAAGCGGGTGCATCATGTGAGCCCAGGAGTTCAAGACCAGCCTGGGCAACATAGCAAGACTCCATCTGTACAAGAAATGTAAATATTTAGCCAGGCATGGTGGCACACACATGCAGTCCTAGCTACTTGGGAGGCTGTGGTGGGAGGATCACTTGAGCCCAGGAGTTTGAGGCTGCCGTGAGCTATGATCAGGCCACTGCACTCCAGCCAGGGTGACACAGTGAGACCTTGTCTCAAAAAAAAAAAGAAAAAAGAAAGAAAGAAGGAAGGAAACAAAAAGAAAGAAAGAAGAGGAAGGAAGAAAGAAAGAAAGAGAGAGAGAAAGAAAGAAAAAGAAAGAAGAAAGAAAGAAAGAGCAAGCAAGAAAGAAAGTAAGTGACACTCTGATACTCAGGCTGAGCCATTGGAAAGTATCTTCTACATTTGCTCTGTGTGTGTGTGTGTGTGTGTGTGTGTGTGAGGAGAGAGAGGAAGAGGAAGTGAGAATTTAAGTATGTAGATCTGTCTATGTGTCTATATATTGGAAAAGGTGGTTAGAATCATATATGCATCTATTTTGCATTGCTGCCTTTAAACCTGTCTTGCAGCTGTTTATTTTGGGGGCTACCAGTTCTTAGGGTCACAAGATTCATGAGTTCACTCTCTGCTATGTAGACCAGAACTTCCTCACAGCTCTTCCCAATAATCTCTTTCCAGCATCAAGAGATTATCCTTAAGTCTAGATCCATAAAATCAGGGGTGCAAGATCATGTTCATTTCTGATTATTTGAGCTCCCTTCCCTTTCCAGGTTCATTCTCTTATTGGCCCCACGATGCCTTACCTGAAGTGAGGGTGAAATCGCCTTTGCAAAAATTTAACTGAGAAAATTATGGTGCTGAAATAGATGTAACCTCACTCCATCTTTCTTCTAACTTCCAAGCCGTCCTTGCTCATTACTGGGTGTAGGCCAAACTAACTTTGGGAGGAACTTGTTTATAGTTTAACTTTGAAACAAAGACAATAACAGCCCTTTCCCAAAACGAACCCCCTTCCTGCCTGAGGGCTAGACTGCCTTTGCAGGACTAACAAATTAGCTATAAGATTAGAAATTACGGGTTTAGAAGCCATGCAGCCTCTGGCTGCAAGATTCTGAACCTTCCCAAATTGCTCCTGGGAATAACATCACTGTTGCAAAACCTAAGATCAGTGTTGAGGTGTTTTGCAGACCCTGCACTCTGATGCACCCGCTGACACCACCCAGTCCAGTAATCTGGCTCAACCAGTTCTGCCATCCCACCCAGGAACAGAAGACAGTAAGAAAACTCACTTTGACCCCTATGATTTCATCTCTAACTCAGCCAATCAGCATTCCTCACTTCCCAAGCCCCCACCCGCCAAATTAGCCTTAAAAACTCTGATCCCAAATTCTCTGATTTGAATAATGATAAAACTCTGATCTCTTGTACAGATGGCCCTGCAGGAATTAAACTTTATTGCAATTCCTCTGTCTTGTTTTTTTTTTTTTCTTTTGAGACAGAGTTTCACAGGCTGGAGTGCAATGTCGAGATCTCAGCTCACTGCAACCTCTACCTCCCGGGTTCAAGCTATTCTCCTGCCTCAGCCTCCCAAGTAGTAGGGATTACAGGCATGCACCACCATGTCTGGCTAATTTTGTATTTTTAGTAGTGACAGGTTGTCATCTTGTTGGCCAGGCTGGTCTCAAACTTCTGACCTCAGGTGATCTGCCTGCCTTGGCTTCCCAAAATGTTATGATTACAGGCATGAGCCACCAGGCCCAGCCCCCTGTCTTGATAAATTGGCTTTGTCTAGGCAGTGGACAAGGAGAACGCCACTGGGTGGTTGCAAATTTGGGGGGTCATCCAGGACCACCCTTGTGGGTACCTGCCCGAGGTTCGGTAGCCCTCCACCAGCGATGGATCTGGAGGCCCACATAAGTGGCAATTTAGTTCTTGGACTGGGGGCTAACTGTGGCACCGTCTCTACCAGCAGGGTGTTGCCAACTCATGGTGCATGGATTCCAATGCAATAAACAGTCCTGGGGAGATGTCACGCACCTGTAGCCCCATCATGGGTGTCTGATTTGGTGAGTATTCTAGGTGTTGCCAACAACCTCATCCTTCTGACCTGTTGGCCTCTCTGAAGGGGGTGTCTGCTCTAACTGGATCAAGAATAGGGGACTTGGTTGGAGGAACATTCTTGGTTTGTGATTTGGTCTGGAGTCTCTGTCTGCAAGTCCTTCTGCTTGTCTTTTTCACTTGCGTGTTTGTATATGTATAGGAATTGCTGATGGAAGTCCGACAGGCTCTCCTAGTTTGTCTGGTGTGTCACATTTGCTGAACCCTGAAGGAATTGTTAGTGGAAGCGCAACAGGCCTGACTCGTGGTGATTTTCCATTCTTCTGGAAGCTGCAGGGAAAGGGAACCCAGAAATCTGGTATGCCAGCAAAGAGAATAAGAATTTCTGACAAGCCAGGCTTCTGCTCTCTCTCTCTCTCTCTCTGTGAATGGTAAACATCATTGTTTGTCTCCTCTGCAAGGGTTTGATTAATTGAAAAAAGGATTTATAACCGGGCACAATGGCTCACGCCTGTAATTCCAGCACTTTGGGAGGTCGAGGTGGGCAGATCACCTGAGTTCCGGAAGTTCAAGGCCAGCCTGGCCAACATGGTGAAACCCCGTTTCTACTAAAAATACAAAAATTAGCCGGGCATGGTGGCGGGTGCCTGTAATCCCAGCTACTCAGGAGGCTGAGGCAGGAGAATCGCTTGAACCCAGGAGGCAGAGGTTGCAGTGATCCGAGATCATGCCATTGCACTCCAGCCTGGGTGACAAGAGTGAGACTCTATCTCAAAAAAAAAAGAAAACTCTTGAGGAAAACTGGCCTTATACCTTGTATATGCAGTCTCTGCACAGGGTTCCTGACTTGTCGTAAGTAAAGAATGTCACTTTCTGACAGGCCCAGAAGTCCAAATTATCTTGGGACCTTGAGAGGAGGAATGTTCTCCCAACTCATACAGGTATTTGCAGGCATAGATAAATCCATGGCTGGGTTAAAGGCTTTAAAAAGGATAAGGTGAGATTCCTTAGGGAATGAAATTTCAGCAAAGCCACTTTTATTTTTATTTATTTATTTATTTATGTTTGAGCCATGGCCTTGCTCTGTCATCCAGGCTCAGGTGATTCTCCCACCTCAGCCTCCCAAGTAGCTGGGACTACAGGCATGCGTCACCACACCTGGCTAATTTTTGTAGAGATGGGGATCTCGCTATGTTGCCCAGGCTGGTCTTGAACTCCTGGGCTCAAGTGATTCTCCTATCTTGGCCTCCCAAAGTGCTGGGATTACAGGTGTAAGCCACCATGCCTCACCAGCAAAGCCAATTTTAAAAAGCGTATATGGCAAATAATTATTCTTGCTGTACTTTATACAAATAATCAGGCCAAGTATAATAAGACTAAGACTTATTTCACAATTACATTTGTACTACTATTATTTGTTTTTAATAAAAATGGGGACTAAAGAGAGAAAAATTATGTTTCAAAAGCTATAGTACACCCATTGTTAGATTCTAGTCTTGTCCACTGTTCTTGAGTTTTTGTTATTTTCTGCAATTTGGACTAAATCCTGAATTCTTTGTGGCTGCAGTGAGCTGTGATCACACCACTGCACTCCAGCCTGCGTGATAGAGTGAAACCCTGTTTCAAAGAAATTAAAGTAAATTTTAAAAATTGTTGTGTGCCACAGAGATAATCAGTTTTTCTTGTTGACTGCATCTTTAACTATGGCTGTCCTGAAGCTAACCTAACTAACGCTCCAAACTAGTGTTTTCCAAACTAATGCTTTCAAATTTTTCTTCCACTTTTCTGACTTGGACTCAATAAAATTGCTACTATCTTTTCCCTGAGGCCCTGTAAGCTGAAGCTTATTCTTTTAACACAGGTGGCAAAAACATTTCAGACTGCCGCTGCCTTCCTGCTCTATAACTAAAGGTATTTTGAGTTTCACATCTGGATAAATTGTGCCCGACATTAACTTTTGTTTTTCTTATATTTCCTCCATTTTAATATGAGAAATGCCTCGTATTAAAAATCTGTTTGTCTTCATCACATATAGAGGCCTAGCCCATGTGCAATGCCACCTCCTGATATGGGAAACAGCTGTTTAACTGAACTGTTCTAGTCCCAGGACTAGGAAACTGATTAATAATATATGGGACAGTGTATTTAAATTTGCTCTTTCTCCTCCAGCCTGGGTGACAGAGCGAGACTCTGTCTCAGAAAAAAAAAAAAAAAAAATTTGCTCTTTCCTGGCTGACTATAGGTGCATTGCCTATGAGTTAGCCCTGATCCACAAGGAGCAGTACCAAATAAAATAAAGTAAAATAAAATAAAATTCACTCATTCCTGTCTATCCCAATATGTTTGTCCAACAACCTCTGACCCAAATGTCTCTGCTAGTGACCCATGTCTGATTGGTTCTTGGAGCTATTCACCTGGATCCCTCAGCGCTTAAGATCAATTCTACAAAGCCTTCTTTTTTTTTCATAGACAAAGTCTCACTTTATTGCCTAGGCTAGTCTTGAACTCCTGGGCTCAAGCAATCCTCCTGCCTTGGTCTCCCAAAGTGCTGGCATTACAGGCATGAACCACCATGCCTGGCTCTTTTTTTTTTTTTTTTTTTTTTTGAGACAGAGTTTCCCTCTTGTTGCCCAGGCTGTAGTGCAATGGTGTGATCTCGGCTCACCGCAACCTCCGCCTCCTGGGTCCCAGTTCAAGCACTTCTCCTGCCTCAGCCACCTGAGTAGCTGGGATTACAGGCATGTGCCACCGCACCCAGCTAATTTTTGTTATTTTAGTAGAGATGGGGTTTCACCATGTTGACCAGGCTGGTATCCAACTGCTGACCTCGTGATCTGCCCACCTCAGCCTCCCAAAGTGCTGGGATTACAGGCGCGAGCCACCGTGCCCGGCTTGTTTGTTTGTTTGTTTGTTTGGTGGAGTCTCGCTCTGTCACCCAGGCTGCAGTGCAGTGGCACAATCTCGATTCACTGCAACCTCCAACTCCCTGGTTCAAGCGATTCTCCTGCCTCAGCCTCCCAGGTAGCTGAGATTACAGGCACCCGACACCACGCCTGGCTAATTTTTGTAAATTTTAGTAGAGACGGGGTTTCACCATATTGGCCAAGATGGTCTAGATCTCCTGACCTTGTGATCCGCACACCTCGGCCTCCCAAACTGTTGGGATTACAGGCGTGAGCCACCGCGCCCGGCCACGCTCTGCTCTTATGAGCTGGGTGGCCCTGAGTATTTTATCCTCTCTGAGCTTCACTTTCCTCATTTTTGAAATCAGAATCAATAATAATACCTTCCACATGGGCTACAGTCAGGGTGAAACAAGCGACTGTAAAAGCACTGAGCTCCTGGCTAACACAGTGAAAGCCCGTCTCTACTAAAAATATAAAAAATTAGCTGGGCGTGGTGGCGGGTGCCTGTAGTCCCAGTTACTCGGGAGGCTGACGCAGCATGGCGTGAACCCGGGAGGCGGAGCTTGCAGTGAGCTGAGAGCCAGACTCGGTCTCAAAAAAAAAAAGCACTGAGCACGGGCTCCAGCACATGGGAAGCTCTCTATAATGTTGGTGCCACCATCATCTTCTTCATCATGGTCTTCATCTCACCTGGATCATCATCAAGTACTTGTAGTTCTATGGGACACTAATATTAGGTCATCCTGACTCTAGTTCACTGTGAAGAGTCTATAAGCTCCTATTATTGAACCTGCGTTTGCAGCTAAATAAATAAATTGACATCTTATGGCCGGCAATGATGGTTCACACCTGTAATCCCAGCACTTTGGGAGGCTGACGCGGGCAGATCACAAGGTCAGGAGTTTGAGACCAGCCTGGCCAACATGGTGAAACCCCGTCTTTACTAAAAATACAAAAAATTAGCTTGGCGTGGTGGTGCATGCCTGTAATCCCAGCTACTCAGGAGGCTGAGGCAGAAGAATTGCTTGAATCCAGGAGGCAGAGGTTGCAGTGTGCTGAGATTGTGCCACTTTTCTCCAGCCTGGGTGACAGAGTGAGACTCTGTCTCAAAAAAAAAAAAAAAAAAAATCACATACTAAGGTTCCAAGGACAGAAAACAAGATAGAGACCTCATCCAGTTTTTTGTTTGTTTCAGGGACCTGCAACCAAGTTTGTTACTGACCAGTTTCCGGGGCTGTCTGCAACAGACAGGTTATGGGGTACTAAGCCCATGCTCTATCCTAAGGTAGCCCTCTTCATGCAGAGCGACACAGAAAAACAAATTTGTAGCACAAAGTACACCCGATTTGCTACAGCTTACGACTAGCCTCATGAATCCTTTTTCTCATTAATTCAAACTTTGCAAAAAAAATAAAAAATCACATGCTTAAAAATAAATCACTTGAGCACAGAAGCATATCAAAATCTAATATAAACAAACAAAAAAACCAAACTTATTTTAACATGCCACTGAAACTGGGCTTAAGTTTTCAAACGTCTTACGAAATATTATACTCTCCAGCAGGCTTTTTTTTTTTTTCTAACTGGAGATGAATGGCAGAGTTCTGATGTGGAAAAGCAATCCATGTTTGTATAGAAAGGTGGCGTAGGAAAAGTGGTGAAATTCAACCAGTCTGTCCTCATCAAACAGGCAACTACTGTCTTCTCACCATTTCCAAAGGAAATCATATGTCTGCTACTGTTTATGTCATATGCCTGTTAACTTTTCATGCTAATTCTTAGTGTTTCTGGAAAACCTCACTGTTTGGCACCAAAAATTATTATTGCTATTGTTGTTGTTTTGTTAATTATGTAAGCCAAGCAGATGACGGTGAATTAATTCTGCAATGTTGAGTACTCAATTGGCATACAGGCACCCAGCCTTCCAAGGGATATCCTTCATGTTTCACTGATTTTCGAATGACAGTCGGCTTGCCTAAACTTATCCTTTACATTTAAGACATTTTGTGGGTTCCTGTCTGCCCAGGGGATTCTTATTACTTGTTTATGCAAACAGCAGGTTGCATAAGAGCCTTGCTGGCCTTTTTTTTTTTTTTTTTAAGAGATTTCGTAGTTTCCTGGTAACCATTCAGTCATCTATTTCAACACCCTGACATGACATAAAGGCAGGCGCGGAACCACACGTTCACCACACAGACACACGCCACCTTGCTGGAGCATTTGCTAGGCGAGACGCTCCATCGGACTAACTAGCCGCACTCATGAATCGGCACTATCTGCAGGATCACTTTCTGGAAATAGACAAGAAGAACTGCTGTGTGTTCCGAGATGACTTCATTGCCAAGGTGTTGCCGCCAGTGTTGGGGCTGCAGTTTATCTTCGGGCTTCTGGGCAATGGCCTTGCCCTGTGGATTTTCTGTTTCCACCTCAAGTCCTGGAAATCCAGCCGGATTTTCCTGTTCAACCTGGCAGTGGCTGACTTTCTACTGATCATCTGCCTGCCGTTCCTTATGGACAACTATGTGAGGCGTTGGGACTGGAAGTTTGGGGACATCCCTTGCCGGCTGATGCTCTTCATGTTGGCCATGAACCGCCAGGGCAGCATCATCTTCCTCACGGTGGTGGCCGTGGACAGGTATTTCCGGGTAGTCCATCCCCACCATGCCCTGAACAAGATCTCCAATCGGACAGCAGCCATCATCTCTTGCCTTCTGTGGGGCATCACTATTGGCCTGACAGTCCACCTCCTGAAGAAGAAGATGCCAATCCAGAACGGCGGTGCAAATTTGTGCAGCAGCTTCAGCATCTGCCATAACTTCCGGTGGCACGAAGCCATGTTCCTCCTGGAGTTCTTCCTGCCCCTGGGCATCATCCTGTTCTGCTCAGCCAGAATTATCTGGAGCCTGCGGCAGAGACAAATGGACCGACATGCCAAGATCAAGAGAGCCATCACCTTCATCATGGTGGTGGCCATCGTCTTTGTCATCTGCTTCCTTCCCAGCGTGGCTGTGCGGATACGCATCTTCTGGCTCCTGCACACTTTGGGCACGCAGAATTGTGAAGTGTACCGCTCAGTGGACCTGGCGTTCTTTATCACTCTCAGCTTCACCTACATGAACAGCATGCTGGACCCCGTGGTGTACTATTTCTCCAGCCCATCCTTTCCCAACTTCTTCTCCACTTTGATCAACCGTTGCCTCCGGAGGAAGATGACAGGTGAGCCAGATAATAACCGCAGCACGAGCGTCGAGCTCACGGGGGACCCGAACACAACCAGAGGCGCTCCAGAGGCGTTAATGGCCAACCCCGGTGAGCCATGGAGCCCCTCTTATCTGGGCCCAAACTCTCCTTAAATAACCATGCCAAGAAGGGACATTGTCACCAAGAACCAAGATCTCTGGAGAAACAGTTGGGCTGTTGCATCGAGTAATGTCACTGGACTCGGCCTAAGGTTTCCTGGAACTTCCAGATTCAGGGAATGTGATTTAGGGAAACGGTGGCAGATGAGTGGGAGACTGGTTGCAAGGTGTGACCACAGGAATCCTGGAGGAACAGAGAGTAAAGCTTCTAGGCATCTGAAACTTTTGCTTCATCTCTGACGCTCGCAGGACTGAAGATGGGCAAATGGTCAGTGTTTCTGCTGAGCAGAGTTGGAGCCAGAGATCTACTTGTGACTTGTTGGCCTTCTTCCAGCACCTGCCTGAGCCTGGGAGGGCTTGGCTCCTGGGGTGATATCTAGCCTGCTTGTGAGCTCCAGCAGGAATAAGGAGAGCTGAGATTGGAGGGAATTGTGTTGCTCCTGGAGGGAGCCCAGGCATCATTAAACAAGCCAGTAGGTCACCTGACTTCCGTGGACCAATTCATCTTTCAGACAAGCTTTAGCAGAAATGGACTCAGGGAAGAGACTCACATGCTTTGGTTAATATCTGTGTTTCCGGTGGGTGTAATAGGGGATTGGCCCCAGAAGGGACTGAGCTAAACAGTTTTATTATGGAAAAGGAAATGGCATTGCTGCTTTCAACCAGCGACTAATGCAATCCATTCCTCTCTTGTTTATAGTAATCTAAGGGTTGAGCAGTTAAAACGGCTTCAGGATAGAAAGCTGTTTCCCATCTCTGTTTGCTTTTACCATTAAAAGGGAAACGTGCCTCTGCCCCACGGTCAGAGGGGGGCACGTTCTTACTGGTTCCTTCGCTTGTGTTTCTGTACTTACCAAAAATCTACCATTTCAATAAATTTTGATAGGAGACACAGTCTGGCGTTGCTATGTCTGGGTTATGGTTCACAGAAATGGACCTTCTTACTTAAGCAGAGACCTTTATGGGTTGTTAACTATGTCCTGGTAGAAAACTACTCCACACTGCAAAGTAAGAAAGAGACACAGACACTGAGCTACATCATGAGACAACTAAGCAGAAATTACATCTGTGTCTAAACAAAGATAGAAAGAGCTGGGATTAAAAATAATTTGGAAGGATAGTACAGATAGGAATGCAAGAGCACTTAGATTTTATTAGAGTTTGGTGAATATTGCTGTTAGTATTTGTGCGTTAAAAAGGGAATCAAGGCCAGGTGCAGTGGCTCACGCCTGTAATCCCAGTACTTTACGGGGGCTGAGACGGGCAGATCACCTGAGGTCAGGAGTTTGAGACCAGCCTGGCCAACATGGTGAAACCCCGCTTCTACTAATAACACAAGAAAAATTGGCCAGGCATGGTGGCGGCCACCTGTAGTCCCAGCTACTGGGGAGGCTGAGGGAAGAAGAATTGCTTGAACCCGGGAGGCAGAGGTTGCAGTGAGCCGAGATGGTGCGCCTGCACTCCAGCCTGGGTGACAGAGCAAGACTTCATCTCAAATAATAAATAATATAAAAAGGGAATCAAGCCAGGCAGATATTTTTCCATAGGAGGGGGAAGAGCAAGCTTCCTATGGAATGGTTTCAGTTCCCAATTTGGAGAAAGAAAGGAGATGTACTGGTTTGAGTCTGTGATCAGTCCAAGTTTCTGTTACACTTTCATTTCCAACTCTGTCACTCCTTGATTATTTGGCAAGACGAGGCTTGCTTCAACCTCCTGATATGAACACAGATAAGGAATTTAGAGACAGGCTCCCAGCTCTGGGTGAATGACAGTAAATGAAGAAAGGTGGACGCTCTGGAATTACCTCTGTGCTTTCAGAGCAGTTGGCTTGTCTGTATCACCAAGCAATGTACAGGTAAAAAGCCAAAAGCAAGGATCACCTTAAAGAGGAAGATGATGTCAGGGATGAGCTCAGAGGAAAATAGGGATTCCCCAGCTTTGGAGGCATGAGTCAGTGTGGAGCCTCGTTGTGAAACCCGGATTCGTTCAAGGGATGAGGTGGTTTGGGGTGTTCGGACATCCACAGCTCACATTCATTCACTGATTCAGGCATTCATCAGTTTTTTGTTTTTTTTTTTTTTGAGACCGAGTCTCACTCTGTCACCTAGGCTGGAGTACAGTGGTGTGATCTCGGTTCATTGCAGCCTCTGCCTCCTGGGTTCAAGCGATTCTCCTGCCTCAGCCTCCCCAGTAGCTGGGATTACAGATGTGAACCACCATGCCTGGCTAATTTGTGTATTTTTAGTAGAGATGGGGTTTCGCCGTTTTGCCCAGGCTGGTCTCGAACTCCTGACCTGAGGTGATCCACCTGTCTCAGCCTCTCAAAGTGCTGGGATTACAGGTGTGAGCCACTGCGCCCAGCCTCATTCTATCAATTTTATGTATTAAGCACCGACTGTGTGCCAGGCGCTGTTCTGGGTGGTGGAGATACAACAAGGAACAAGGCAGCCACAGTCCTCTTCTCATCAAGCTGACTTTTGAGGTGGGGAGGCAGGCAGGGATAAAAAGGAGCCTTGGGGTGGCTATGGGTGTCATGGCTATGGTGGAGTGGGACAATGGGGATAAAAAGTAACTGGGGCTGGGGTGACTGGGGTGGCTTCCACGAGGCATTGACCTTGAGCTGAGCCATGAATGACTAAACAGAGAAGCAATGCGAAAGTCTGGGGGAAAGACACGCCAAGCAGAGGGAATGGTAAGTGCAAAGGCCCTGAGGTGAGAATTAGGTTGGTGAATGCGTGTTCATTTCCTGTGGCTGGGTGGCTTGGAACAATAGAAATATATTCTCCCACAGATCTGGAAGCTAGAAGTGCAGAATCAAGGTGTTGGCAGGGTTGGTTCCATCTGGAGGCTAAGGGAAAATGTTTCATGCCTCACTCCGAGCTTTAGGAGACTGCTGGCATCTTGGACTTTCCTTGGCTTGTAGATGCTTCACTCCAATCCCTGCCCCTGTCACCACATGGTGGTCCCCTCTGTGTCCTCTCCTCTTCTTATAGACACCTGTCTTTTCTTTTGTTTTTTCTCTTTTTGTCTGTTTTTGAGACAGAGTCTTGCTCTGTCACCCAGGCTGGAATGCAGTGGCTTGATCTTGGCTCACTGCAACTCTGCCTCCCGGGCTCAAGCGATTCTCCTGCCTCAGCCTCTCACATAGCTGGGATTATAGGCATGTGCCCCCACACCTGTCTAATTTTTGTATTTTTAGTAGAGACAGGGTTTTGCCATGTTGGCTAGGCTGGTCTTGAACTCCTGACCTCAGGTGATCTGCCTGCCTCGGCCTCCCAAAGTGCTGGGATTACAGGTGTGATCCAGCAGGCCCGGCCATAAATATGCCTGTCTTTATAGCCGACCCTAATCCAGGATGCTCTAATCTTGAGATCTTTACCTTAGTTATACCTAGAAAGACCCTTATTCCAAATAAGGTTGTATTCTAAGGTTTGGGTGAACATAGCTGTTGGGAACCAGAACTCAACCGAATGTAGTGAGGAACAATGCGGCCAGCACGATGAGCCTGGGGCCCGACATATAGTGAGGTCGAGATCCCGTTTCAGACAAAAGTAATGAAAGACTCGAAATGAAGATCATACTATATTTAAATGAAACAGTTTCTAAACAGAATATGATACCCGTTTTCTTTTAAAATACGTGTATCTGTGTACTTGTGCATGGAACAACAGACTACAAGAACCCACATCAGACGGCCGGGCGCGGTGGTTCACGCCTGTAATCCCAGCACTTTGGGAGGCCGAGGCGGGTGGATCACAAGATCAGGAGATCGAGACCACGGTGAAACCCCGTCTCTACTAAAAATACAAAAAATTAGCCGAGCGCAGTGGCGGGCGCCTGTAGTCCCAGCTACTCCGGAGGCTGAGGCAAGAGAATGGCGTGAACCTGGGAGGCGGAGCTTGCAGTGAGCCAAGATCGCGCCACTACACAACAGCCTGGGCGACAGAGCGAGAATCCATTTCAAAAAAAAAAAGAACACACATCAGGCCGGGCGCAGTGGCGCACCCCTGTAATCCCAGCACTTTTGGAGGCCAAAGCAGGTGGATCATGTGAGCCCAGGAGTTCAAGACCAGCCTGGGCAACATAGCAAGACTCCATCTGTACAAAAAATGTAAATATTTAGCCAGGCATGGTGGCACACACATGCAGTCCTAGCTACTTGGGAGGCTATGGTGGGAGGATCACTTGAGCCCAGGAGTTTGAGGCTGCCGTGAGCTATGATCAGGCCACTGCACTCCAGCCAGGGTGACACAGTGAGACCTTGTCTCAAAGAAAAAAGAAAGAAAGAAACTGACACTCTGATACTCAGGCTGAGCCATTGGAAAGTATCTTCTACATTTGCTCTGTGTGTGTGTGTGTGTGTGTGTAAGGAGAGAGAGGAAGAGAGAATTTAAGTATGTAGATCTGTGTATGTGTCTATATATTGGAAAAGGTGGTTAGAATCATATATGCATCTATTTTGCACTGCTGCCTTTAAACCTGTCTTGCAGCTGTTTATTTTGGGGGCTACCAGTTCTTAGGGTCACAAGATTCATGAGTTCACTCTCTGCTATGTAGACCAGAACTTCCTCACAGCTCTCCCCAATATCTCTTTCCAGCATCAAGAGATTATCCCTAAGTCTAGATCCATAAAATCAGGGGTGCAAGATCATGTTCATTTCTGATTCTTTGAGCTCCCTTCCCTTTCCAGGTTCATTCTCTTATTGGCCCCACGATGCCTTACCTGAAGTGAGGGTGAAATCGCCTTTGCAAAAATTTTAACTGGGAAAATTTTGGTGCTGAAATAGATGTAACCTCACTCCATCTTTCTTCTAACCTCCAAGCCGTCCTTGCTCATTACTGGGTGTAGGCCAAACTAACTTTGGGAGGAACTTGTTTATAGTTTAACTTTGAAACAAAGACAATAACAGCCCTTTCCCAAAACGAACCCCCTTCCTGCCTGAGGGCTAGACTGCCTTTGCAGGACTAACAAATTAGCTATAAGATTAGAAATTACGGGTTTAGGAGCCATGCAGCCTCTGACTGCAAGATTCTGAACCTTCCCAAATTGCTCCTGGGAATAACATCACTGTTGCAAAACCTAAAATCAGTGTTGAGGTGTTTTGCAGACCCTGCACTCTGATGCACCCGCTGACACCACCCAGTCCAGTAATCTGGCTCAACCAGTTCTGCCATCCCACCCAGGAACAGAAGACAGTAAGAAAACTCACTTTGACCCCTATGATTTCATCTCTAACCCAGCCAATCAGCATTCCTCACTTCCCAAGCCCCTACCTGCCAAATTAGCCTTAAAAACTCTGATCCCAAATTCTCTGATTTGAATAATGATAAAACTCTGATCTCTTGTACAGATGGCCCTGCAGGAATTAAACTTTATTGCAATTCCTCTGTCTTGTTTTTTTTTTTTCTTTTGAGACAGAGTTTCACAGGCTGGAGCGCAATGTTGCGATCTCAGCTCACTGCAACTTCTACCTCCCGGGTTCAAGCTATTCTCCTGCCTCAGCCTTCCAAGTAGTAGGGATTACAGGCATGCACCACCATGTCTGGCTAATTTTGTATTTTTAGTAGTGACAAGTTGTCATCTTGTTGGCCAGGCTGGTCTCGAACTTCTGACCTCAGGTGATCTGCCTGCCTTGGCTTCCCAAAATGTTATGATTACAGGCATGAGCCACCAGGCCCAGCCCCCTGTCTTGATAAATTGGCTTTGTCTAGGCAGTGGACAAGGAGAACGCCACTGGGTGGTTGCAAATTTGGGGGGTCATCCAGGACCACCCTTGTGGGTACCTGCCCGAGGTTCGGTAGCCCTCCACCAGCGATGGATCTGGAGGCCCACCCAAGTGGCAATTTAGTTCTTGGACTGGGGGCTAACTGTGGCACCGTCTCTACCAGCAGGGTGTTGCCAACTCATGGTGCATGGATTCCAATGCAATAAACAGTCCTGGGGAGATGTCACGCACCTGTAGCCCCATCATGGGTGTCTGATTTGGTGAGTATTCTAGGTGTTGCCAACAACCTCATCCTTCTGACCTGTTGGCCTCTCTGAAGGGGGTGTCTGCTCTAACTGGATCAAGAATAGGAGACTTGTGGCCGGGCGCGGTGGCTCATGCCTGTAATCCCAGCACTTTGGGAGGCCGAGGCGGGTGGATCATGAGGTCGGGAGATCGAGACCATCCTGGCTAACACGGTGAAACCCCGTCTCTACTAAAAATACAAAAAAATTAGCCAGGCGCGGTGGCGGGCGCCTGTATTCCCAGCTACTCGGGAGGCTGAGGCAGGAGAATGGCGTGAACCCGGGAGGCGGAGCTTGCAGTGAGCCGAGATCCCCCCCACTGCACTCCAGCCTGGGTGACAGAGCGAAACTCCGTCTCAAAAAAAACAAAAAAAGAATAGGAGACTTGTTTGGAGGAACATTCTTGGGTTGTGATTTGGTCTGGAGTCTCTGTCTGCAAGTCCTTCTGCTTGTCTTTTTCACTTGCGTGTTTGTATATGTATAGGAATTGCTGATGGAAGTCCGACAGGCTCTCCTAGTTTGTCTGGTGTGTCACATTTGCTGAACCCTGAAGGAATTGTTAGTGGAAGCGCAACAGGCCTGACTTGTGGTGATTTTTCATTCTTCTGGAAGCTGCAGGGAAAGGAAACCCAGAAATCTGGTATGCCAGCAAAGAGAATAAGAATTTCTGACAAGCCAGGCTTCTGCTCTCTCTCTCTCTCTCTCTCTCTGTGAATGGTAAACATCATTGTTTGTCTCCTCTGCAAGGGTTTGATTAATTGAAAAAAGGATTTATAACCGGGCACAATGGCTCACGCCTGTAATTCCAGCACTTTGGGAGGTCGAGGTGGGCAGATCACCTGAGGTCGGGAAGTTCAAGACCAGCCTGGCCAACATGGTGAAGCCCCGTTTCTACTAAAAATACAAAAATTAGCCGGGCATGGTGGCGGGTGCTTGTAATCCCAGCTACTCAGGAGGCTGAGGCAGGAGAATCGCTTGAACCCAGGAGGCAGAGGTTGCAGTGATCCGAGATCATGCCATTGCACTCCAGCCTGGGTGACAAGAGTGAGACTCTATCCGAAAAAAAAAAAAAAAAGCTCTTGAGGAAAACTGGCCTTATACCTTGTATATGCAGTCTCTGCACAGGGTTCCTGACTTGTCGTAAGTAAAGAATGTCACTTTCTGACAGGCCCAGAAGCCCGAATTATCTTGGGACCCTGAGAGGAGGAAAGTGCTCCCAACTCATACAGGTATTTGCAGGCATGGATAAATCCATGGCTGGGTTAAAGGCTTTAAAAAGTATAAGGTGAGATTCCTTAGGGAATGAAATTTCAGCAAAGCGAATTTTATTTTTATTTATTTATTTATTTATGTTTGAGCCATGGCCTTGCTCTGTCATCCAGGCTCAGGTGATTCTCCCACCTCAGCCTCCCAAGTAGCTGGGACTACAGGCATGTGTCACCACACCTGGCTAATTTTTGTAGAGGCAGGGATCTTGCTATGTCTCTACAAGGCACAGTGGTGTGCACGTGTATTCCCAGCTACTCAGGAGGCTGAGGTGGGAGGATCACTTGAGCCCAGGAAGTCAAGGTTGCATTGAGCTGTGAACATGCCACTGCACTCCAGCCTGGGTGACAGAAACCTTGTCTCAAAGCCTCCCCTCCAGTCCTTGAGTTTTTGAGGAGGCTGATTTAAGTAATAATAAAATGTCAGTCTCCCATACAGCTAGCTCTGCATGAATTAAACTTTCTCTATTGCAATTCCCTTGTCTTCATAAATCAGCTCTAGGTAGTGGGCAAGGAGAACCTATTGGGTGGTTATAGGAGGATCTAAATGGTATCCCATATTCAGGCACAGTCACATCACAGATCCTTCAAATGACGTTTGGTTTGATTTTCAAAACGCTTCCTGATTACAATCTATCGATCTGCTAGCCTTGCTGCTAACTATAACAGTTTTCTTTGCAGATGGTCTGTCAGCCACCTGACCCCTTTCTTTCCTCATTTTGCTTCTGTAATCAGAGATTGAGCTGGGGAATTGATCTTCTGAGGAGCCTTGGACAGGGGTGGTGTTTGGTGGAGCCATCAATAACTAGAAATTGACCATTTACCAGCCAAGGGCTACGGGTTGCCATCTGCACACCCATCTTTTGGTTCAAATTGGCAATGTCTTCAAATTGGAACTGAAATTCTGATGAAATTCTTTTTTTTTTTTTATTTTTGAGGCGGAGTCTTGCTCTGCTGCCCAGGCTGGAGTGCAGTGGTGCAATCTTGGCTCACTGCAAGCTCCATCTCCTGAGTTCACACCATTCTCCTGCCTTAGTCTCCCAAGTAGCTGGGACTACAGGCGCCCGGCTAATTTTTTGTATTTTTAGTAGAGACAGGGTTTCACCTTGTTAGCCAGGATTGTCTCGATCTCCTGACCTCGTGATCCGCCCGCCTCGGCCTCCCTAAGAGCTGGGATTACAGGCGTGAGCCACCGCGCCTGGTAATTCTGATGAAATTCTTTGTTGACTGAGGCTGGGGCTGTTTGTGTTACTGGCAAACTTCCTGAGAAGGAAATTCCACTTTTTTCCCTCATTATAGTGACACGATGTCTTACTATGGTTGCTTAACTCAAGGTCCTGAGGGATGCAAGTACTTGAAACATACTTCAGATGAGCTTGAGCAAAAAATAACAAGCAGGGGCCGGGCGCGGTGGCTCAAGCCTGTAATCCCAGCACTTTGGGAGGCCGAGGCGGGCGGATCACAAGGTCAGGAGATTGAGACCATCCTGGCTAACACGGTGAAACCCCATCTCTACCAAAAATACACAAAATTAGCCGGACGTGTTGGCGGGCGCCTGTAGTCCCAGCTACTCGGGAGGCTGAGGCAGGAGAATGGCGTGAACCCGGGTGGCAGAGCTTGCAGTGAGCCGAGATCGCGCCACTGCACTCCAGCCTGGGGCACAGAGCAAGACTCCGTCTCAAAAAAAAATAACAATAATAAAAAAATAACAAGCAGAAAGAGGAAGAGACTGGAGAGGGGGCAGCATTTCTTATGGAAAAAGAGGATTAAGCCAGGCTTGGGCTTAAGGACCAGAGCCCGGCCCTTCCCCCAGCTCATAACCATGAATGAGACTCAAGCTCTGAATGCCTGCGCCTCCCATATTCTCACCTGAGAGAACCTGTTGATCCACATCACTTTCATTAAAAGGATCATGAAGGCAATAGTCGCGCTGCAGCTGCTTAAAGGGTTTTTATTTTTATTTATTTTTGAGATGGAGTCTTGGTCTGTCACCCAGGCTGGAGGCCAGTGGCACAATTTTGGCTCACTGCAACCTCTGCCTCCTGGGTTCAAGCAATTCTCCTGCTTCAGCCTGCTGAGTAGCTGGGATTATGGGTGCCCACCACCACGCCTGGCTAATTTTCGTATTTTTAGTAGAGACGGAGTTTTGCCATGTTGGCCAGGCTGGTCTCAAACTCCTGACCTCAGGTGATCTGCCTGCCTCGGCCTCCCAAACTGATTACAGGCATGAGCCATTGTGCCCAGCCATAAAGAGATTACAGGCATGAGCCACTGTGCCCGGCCATAAAGGATATTTTATCTGCCATTTGTTTTCATGCTATTATTGGGAGCCACAGGTGAAGGGACCTTCTCCCTAACAACAGAGGGGCTCACAGTTTCTGCAGCCACTCCAAGCTTGGGCCCAGGGGGTCCTGGGGTGGCTGGGCAGGTGTGAATGTCCCTATCCTTTTGCAGGGGCACTGGATGGTTGTGGGGTGGGGCCTGGTGAACCATGATGGCAGGGGGGTGCAGGAGTGGGTCCACAAAACCATAGGAGGCCCCAGAAGGTGCAGGGCACTGGCAGCTTGGCTCCTTGGTCTGCGCATTCCTAGAAAGGCAGAGTCTCAAGGCCATCTTGGTATTGGTGGCCATGCCAAGGGTATCTTTTTCAGCTACTGTTTGTGCAAAGACGTACTGTGTCAGGTGCTCCTTGGATGACGTTTTAGATCACCCTCTATTTCGCGAGCACGTTTGGGCTTTCAGTGGCGCCTATCTCAATTCTCTTGCTTTCAAAATTACTGGTGGCTCATATGTGTAATCCCAGCACTTTGGGAGGCTGAGGCAGGAGGATCACTTGAGGCCAGGAGTTCGGCACTTTTTTTTTCTTCTTGAGATGCAGTTTTACTCTGACACCCAGGCTGGAGTGCAGTAGCATGACCTTAGCTCACTGCAACCTCCGCCTCCCAGGCTCAAGCGATCCTCTCACTGCAGCCTCCCAAGTAGCTGGGACTACAGGTGCACACCACTGCACTAGGCTAATTTTTGTATTTTTTGTAGAAACGGGATTCTGCTTTGCTGCCCAGGCTGGTCTTGAACTCCTGGGCTCAAGAGATCTGACTGCCTTGACTTCCCAAAGTTCTGAGATTACAGGCATGAACCACTGAGTCTGGCCTGGAGTTTGAGAGTAGCCTGGGCAACAGAACAAGATCCCTCCTCTACCAAAAAACAAAAATTAGCCAAGCATGGTGGCAGGCACCTGTGGTTCCAGCTGCTTGGGATGCTGAGGTGGGAGGATTGCTTGAGCCTAGGACATTGAGGCTTCAGTGAGCTGTGATCAAGCCACTGCACTTTAGGCTGGGTGACAGAGCCAGACCCTGTCTAAAAAATTTAAAAAATAAATAAATAAATAATCTGCCATGCTACAAAACTGTGGTCTCCAAAGCACAGAGAGGCAATCAATCAACTTTCAGGAAATGATGGAGTTCACTCTGCCTCAGGCCCATTCATCTGTGGACCTCCAAATGTGTGTTCTGGAGCCCTTTGGAAGGCCTTCCTGGAGAATTCAAGTCTCTGTTACTTTATTTATTTATTTATTTTTGAGATGGAGTCTTTCTCTGTCGCCAGGCTGGAGTGCAGTGGCGCGATCTCTACTCACTGCACCTTCCGCTTCCTGGGTTCAAACAATTCTCCTGCCTCAGTCTACTGAGTAGCTGGTACTACAGGCACGCGCCACCATGCCCAGCTAATTTTTGTATTTTTTAGTAGAGATAGGGTTTCGCCATGTTGGCCAGGATGGTCTCGATCTCTTGACCTCGTGATCCAATCACCTTGGCCTCCCAAAGTGCTGGGATTTACAGGTGTGAGCCACTGTGCCCAGCCCTCTGTTACTTATATATTGCTTAATAAGCTCAGGGCAAAGAAATACTCCTTGGGAGGCTTGGTTGAAGCTCGTACCTGGCCATGAAGTTCTGTTCACTGTTTCTTGTCTTCTGTGAGACAAAAGAGACAAGGGTATTTTGCAACCAGTGCTGGATTCTCTTTGGGCTCAAATTTAACATTTGGCCACCCTCTGTGTCTTCAGGGAGAAGGAGTTTGTGTGTGGCATTTCAAACATCAGCGTCTGACCTATAGTCCACAATCCCACGGCCCTGTCCCATGAAAGCCAAGTGCTTCTGAGCTGTTAACAAATATTGATACACCTGGAGCTCTGGCCACACCTAGACAAGGATTTACATCTATCAACAGGTGCTAAGAACAGTACAGGATGTTCTCAATGCAATTCCGAAAAGAAGAGAAAGTGAACTGACCAACTGACATCCTCAGGTTGAAAAAGTTGGTTTCTTTTCAGCATGCTAACAAAATACGTCATAGAAAGCGCACAGTGGCTCACGCCTATAATCCCAGCACTCTGGGAGGCCGAGGCAGGTGGATCACTTGAGGTCAGGAGTGCAAGACCAGCCTGACCAACGTGGTGAAACTCTATCTATACTAAAAAAATATAAAATTAGCCGGGTGTGGTGGCACATACCTGTAATCCCAGCTACTCAGGAGGCTGAAGCGGTAGAATTGCTTGAACCCAGGAGGCAGAGGTTGCAGTGAGCCGAGATCACGCCACTGCACTCCAGGCTGGGCAACAAGAGCAAAACTCCATCTCAAAAAAAAAAAAGAATTACAGTTAAAAAAAAAAGTTATATGATGCTAGAGAAGGAAAATGATATTTCCTGGATTTTGGTAAAGCAACATGAATGCAAAGATGTATACACGGTCGGAGAGAGGCTGTATTCAACATGATCATCATTTGATCACCATCAATTATTATTATATATTTTTAATGTTTAATTTCATTTCATTGATTTTGTTGTTGTTGTTGTTATTGTATGTCTTTTTTTTTTTTTTAGAGATGGGATCTCACTCTGTTGCCCAGGCTGGTCTTGAAATCCTGGGCGCAAGCAATCCTCCTGCCTTGGCCTCTCTAAGTGCTGGGATTACAGGTGTGAGCCACTGCACCCAGCCATCATCAATTATTATATCTAAGATTTGCACTATGGTGTGTGAGACACAGCTCTAAGTGTTTTACATAGATGATCTCATTTAATCTTTTCAATAACATTATGGGCTAGGTGCTATTTCTGACTTCACAGATAAGGGAATTGAAGCCCAGAAAGTTTGAGTAACTTGTCCAAGTTCATACAACTGGTAAGTGATGAACTGAACCCGGTGAATAAATGCAGGCAGTCTGACTCCAGAGTCTTTGCTTTTAAAGTTCTGAGAACATGCAAAGTGAGAGATATGCAACTTGAACTGGAAAAAGTAGGGCAAATACCTTGACCTGCTTGGAGTCAGTATTTCCAGAACTTCCCAGGATGTCCTAGGCTGTACCAGGCTGTTCATTAGGTCCTCAGGCCCCTCCCAAGCCGAGGCTGTGATCATATACTTAAGCTGCATGGCACGATGCCTAGAGCTGAGTGGATGTCCTGCAAATGCTGTTTCCCTTCTCCAAATCTCGCTGCAGGTTGGCCCTTTTCTTCCTTGTTAAAGGTTCTTATCTTTCTAAAGAAAGTACCACTTCGTAAGGAGGCAGGTCAAAGATGGTCATTGTGGCTGGGTGCAGTGGCTCATGCCTGTAACCCAGCACTTTGGGAGGCCGAGGTGGGTGGATCACCTGAGGTCAGGAGTTCAAGACCAGACAGCCTGGCCAACATGGTGAAACCCCGTTTCTACTAAAAATACAAAAATTAGCTGGGCGTGGTGGCACGCACCTATAATCCCAGCTGCTCGGGAGGCTGAGGCAGGAGACTTACTTGAACCCAGGAGGTGGAGGTTGCAGTGAGCCGAGATGTGTCACCACACTCCAGCCTGGGAGACAAGAGCAAAACTCCGAAGAAAGAGAGAGAGAGAGAGAGAGAACATTGTTATAGTAAAAAAACAAGAAACAACCTAAATGTCCGTTAGTAGGGGAACAGATACAGTCGCTCAGTGGAATACACTATAGCAGTGAAGAAAAATGAACCACAGTTACTTGTATCAACAGGACTAAAACTTGAGCATAACATCTAGAACAAAAAGCAAGTTGCCGGAAGATACATACAATCTGGTAACATTTCTATAAATACTTAAAACATGTGAAACAAAGCGGAAACATCAATATGTAATAACATACAAATCATGGGTGAGAAGAATGTTTACTAACTTCAAGACAGAAATTAATTCTGCAGAGGAATCCCAGGGAGTGAAATGGAATGGAGGGAGGCTTCAGCTGTATCCATAACACTTTCACTTTAGTTTTTGTTTGTTTTGTTTGTTTGTTTTGAGATAGGGTCTCGCTCTGTCACCCAGGCTGGAGTGCAGTGGCACCATCATGGCATTTTTGTAGAGGTGGGGTTTCACCATATTGCCCAGGCTGGAAAAAAGGCCAATTTCAAGAAGTTACATACTATATAATTTTACTTACATAATATTCTTAAAAAGATAAAATTACAGAGATGAATAAGAACCCCAGCATCTCAGAATGTGACTGTATTTGGAGGCAGGGACTTTAAAGGGGAACTGAGTTAAATTTAGGTCATTAGGGTGGGCCCTAATCCAGAATGGCTGATGTCCTTATGAGAAGAGAGGGTCAGGACACAGACACACCCAGAGGGATGACCAAGTGAGGACACAGGGAGAAGACGGCCATCTACAAGCCAAGGAGAGAGGCCTCAGAAGAAACCACGCTGCCAACAACTTATTGCAGACTTGGAGCCTTCAGAACTGTGGGAAAGTCTGTTTCTGTGGATTAAGCCCCTCAGTCTGTAGAACTGTGCTATGGCCTGGGCTGGCTCTGACAGCGTCTCACCATCTTTCTTAAATGCATCCATCAGCCAGAGGTTTCAGAGCTCAGTTGGAACACCCTATATGTTTACTTAAAAACCACTTATCGCCTATAAATTTGAATACAATTTTACATAAAGCCTGCTGTGCTGCACAGCAGAGAAATTCAACTTTAGAAAAAGTAGAATAACATTAAGAACAGATAAGGACAGATGGACTTTTCACAGGCAAACATTGCCCAACTGCTGCTTCTCTCTCCATCGACCTTTTGTTTAATGATGGAACCAAACCACAAAATCCATTAAAAAAAAAAACAAACAAACATCTTTTTGGCCAGGCAAGATGGCTCATGCTCGTAATCCCAGCATTTTGGGAGGCCAAGGCAGGAGGATCCCTTGAGCTCAGGAATTTGAAACCAACCTGAGCAATACAGTGAGATCTTATCTCTTCTGAAAATAAAACAAAATTAGCTGGGCATGGTGGTGCACATCTGTGGTCCCAACTACTTGAGGGGTTGAGATGGGAGGATCGCTGGAGCTGATGGTGCGGAGGTGGGTCAAGGCTGCAATTAACTGTGATTGCACTCCAGCCTGGGTGACAGTGAGATCCTGTCTCAATGAAATGAAATGAAATAAAGTAATTAAAAATTTAAAAAGTGGCCGGGCGCGGTGGCTCAAGCCTGTAATCCTAGCACTTTGGGAGGCCGAGGTGGGCGGATCACGAGGTCAGGAGTTCGAGACCATCCTGGCCAACATAGTGAAACCCCGTCTCTATTAAAAATACAAAAAATTAGCCGGGCATGGTGGCGGGCGCCTGTAGTCCCAGCTACTCGGGAGGCTGAGGCAGGAGAATGGCGGGAACCTGGGAGGCGGAGCTTGCAGTGAGCCGAGATGGTGCCACTGCACTCCAGCCTGGGGAACAGAGCCAGACTCTGACTCAAAATAAATAAATAAATAAATAAAATTTAAAAAATAAAATAAATAAATAAATAAAATAAAAAGTGAATGAGATACAAAAAAAAAATCACACTGGTCTCCAGGGTTCCTACAGAGGCTGAACACTGATATTTTAGTCAAGATTTCAGGCCAGGCTCACGCCTGTAATCTCAACACTTTGAGAGACTGTGGTGGGAGGATGGCTTGAGCCCAGGAGGTCAAGGATACAGTGAGCTATGATTGCACCACTGCACTCCGGCCTGGGAGACAGAGTGAGACCCTATCTCCCCTGCAAAAAAAAGTTTAACTTTTTTTTTAAATTATTTTTTATTTTCCCTTGCTGTTGGTGAGCTGTATCAAAAAAATTTTTTTTTTCTTTTGAGACAGAGTCTCGCTCTGTCACCAGGCTGGAGTGCAGTGGTGCGATCTCAGCTCACTGCAATCCCAGGTTCAAGCGATTCTCCTGCCTCAGCCTCTTGAGTAGCTGGGATTACAGGTATGCGCCACCACAACCAGCTAATTTTGTATTTTTAGTAGAAATCGGGTTTCTCCATGTTGGTCAGGCTGGTCTCGAACCCCTGACCTCAGGTAATCTGCCCGCCTCGGCCTCACAAAGTGCTGGGATTACAGGCGTGAGCCACCGCGCCCGGCCAAAAAATATTTTCTTTAGACGGAGTCTTGCTTTGTCACCCAGGCTGGAGTGCAGTGGCATGATCCCGGCTCACTGCAACCTCCGCCTCCTGGGTTCAAGTGATTCTCCTGCTTCAGCCTCCCGAGCAGCTGGGATTACAGGCGCTGGTCTCAAACTCCTGACCTCAAGTGATCCACCTGCCTCGGCCTCCCAAAGTACTGGGATTACAGGTGTGAGCCACTGTGCCCAGCCTGTATCAAAAAATTTTTAAACAAAACTGCAAAAATTATTATAGCCAACCCAGAAAAAACCTCTCCTCAGTATTATCTGTTATTATGTCTAACAAAGAATATTCACATAAAGCTCCTAAGAATTATCTTTCTTTGCTTTTTTTATTTTTTCTAAGAGATGGGGTCTCCCAGTATTGCCCAGGCTGGTCTCATGCTCCTGGCTTCAAGTGATCCTCCCTGCCCGGGGTTCCCAAAGTTCTGGGATTACAGGCATGAGCTACCATGGCCAGCTCCATCTTTCTGAAACAAAAACTGAATTATGTTTCTTTTCTGCCTCAAAACCCTTTAATTATCAACAACAACAAAAAGTTCAAACCCTTCAGCATGGCTTTCACTCCCAGGCTACATGACCATTCACTCTCTGGCTGGAAGAGGTGAAGAAAAATGGCCTTTGGAATCAGACGTCTCTGGGTTGAAATTTTAGCTTGACCACTCTTTGGGTGGGTTCTGAGAACCCAAAGAGAGTGAGAGAATTCTACAACTATTTCAGCTCTTGGAGCTTCTGGTACTTTTCTCCACTGAGATATTAATTCATCTACTATAAAATTCCTCCTTAAGCAAAATTGGGGCTGGGCGTGGTGGCTCACGCCTGTAATCCCAGCACTTTGGGAGGCTGAGGCAGGTGGATCACTTGAGGTCAGGATTTCAAGAGCAGCCTGGCCAACGTGGTGAAACCCTGTCTCTACTAAAAATACAAAAATTAGCCACGAGTGGTGGTGCATGCCTGTAATCCCAGCCACGCAGGAAGCTGAGCACAAGAATTGCTTGAACCCAGCAGGCAGAGGTTGCAGTGAGCCAAGATTGCACCACTGCACTCCAGCCTGGGTGACAGAGTGAGACTCTGTCTCAAAATGAAAAACAAAACAAAACAAAACAAAACAAAAGGTCATGTTTGCCTGTAGAACACTTTCGTACATGCAGGAGACTTTCTCTTACACAGACGCCTGGAGGGTCTGAGAGGGACAGGGCTGGGCTCACCAATTCGAACTTCCGCCAATGCCCTGCATGTCTCTCTCGCTAAAAGCTAAGCCAAGACTTCCCCTGCCATCACCACTGCCTGTGGTCAGTCTTCTATTACCAACAGAGGGAAACAGAATGCAATTGAGGAGAACCAACAAATTGCGAAAGCAAAGCCTGAGAAACCCCACGAGTGATGGATCCACCAATTCTGGTGGCCACAGAGAGGTCCCAGGTGTCTGGCTGCACGCTGGCCGTGGTGACCAGGTGTCCTTGGGCAGGAGACGGCTTCAAATGCAGACCAGAGTCCTAGCAACCCAAGTGGTTCTCTGAGAAACCAAAACAACACACGGCTCCCCCAGGACCGTACCATTGAGCTCTCAATCACAATTCAGCCAAGGACACGGTCTTAGTCCGCCAGGGCTGCCATGACACAGTACCGTGGGCTGCGTGGCTTACAAACAACAGCTTATTTCCCTGTGGAGGCTAGAAGTCCAAGATCAAGGCGGCAGCAGATTCAGCGTCTGAGGAGGATGGTGAGGAGCTGCCACCTGGTACATAGATTTCCTCTCTGTGTCCTCACACAGCACAAGGGAGAAGGGAACTCTCTGGGGGTCTCTTTGATTAGGGCATGAATCCCATTCATAAGGGCTGTACCCTGATGACCCAATCACCTCTCAAAGGCCCTGCCTCCTAATCCTATCATTTAAGGGGTTAGGATTTCAAATTTGGGAGGAAGAGGGGACAGATTCAGACCATAGTAGACAACTACTAAAAGCAAATACTACACTTCATCTTAGCCAAGAGGCCAAGAAGCAATACATTCACTTTTTTTTTTTTTTTGAAACAGGGTCATGCTCTGTCACCCAGGCTGGAGTGCAGTGGTGCAATCACAGCTCATTGCAGCCTCAGCCTCCTGAGTAGCTGGGGTTACAGGCACACGCCACCACGCCTGACTAATTTTTGTAATTTTCTTTTTTTTTTTTTTTTTTGAGACGGAGTCTCGCTCAGGCGCCCGCCACCACGCCCGGCTAATTTTTTTGTATTTTTAGTAGAGGCAGGGTTTCACTGTGGTCTCGATCTCCTGACCTCGTGATCCGCCCGCCTCGGCCTCCCAAAGTGCTGGGATTACAAGCGTGAGCCACCGTGCCCGGCAATTTTTGTAATTTTCTTGAGACAGCCTCCTGAGTAGCTGGGATTACAGGCACACGCCACCATGCTCAACTAATTTTTGTAATTTTGTTGAGACAGGGTCTTGCTATGTTGCCCAGTCTGGTCTCAAACTCCTAGGCTTAAGCAATCCTCCCACCTCAGCCTCCCAAAGTGCTGGGATTACCGGTGTGAGCCACTGTGCCCAGCCAAATTCACTCTTTTAAAGTATGCTATTCACTCATTTTTTTTTCATCTATAGGTATTTTTTTATTAGAAAAGAAATTAAGTGTTGTCACTAGAGACTGAAGGAAATTAACAATCTTACAATTCTAGAACAGGCAAACTTCATGATAAGGGATTCTTAAGTTTTCGAAGTGTAGGAGCTGTTTGACAGATACACTCTTGGTGTAGGGGGCTGTAAGTTTTCTCAGATGTTTTACATTGCATGCTTTAATCTTCGCTGGTAGTCTAAATCAAATAAATACACAGTGTTCAGGATTATCTGGATAGCCATCTTAAATAACAGAGTGTTCTGCATGACCACAGCCTCTGCACTTGTGCCTCTGATCCATATGACACCAAGACCAACTATGCTTTTCATATGATTTCTCCAATTGGGTCCTGTGACCTTTCACAGAATTGTTGAACATTTCCTATGAGATCTGTGGTTACTGCAGAGCTCCAATCTGCTTTAGCCGCGTCAGCAGTTCCCCACTCTGTTGCAAAGAGACTAGATCACCGCATCCGCCTATACAATCTTTACCGATAAAGACTCGAGGCACCGTTCTTGCTCCTGTGAGCTGTTACAAATAATCTTGAATCTCGTTAGTGTGGTTGGTGGCTGTGGTATCAACAAATTCCAGAAGCCCTTGTTTGATGGGCAATTGACTGAGGATCTCTTGGGCCCTCCTGCAGTACCGGCAGGTGCGCTTGATGAACACAACCACCTTCCCAGGCTGGATTTTGCAGTTCACAAACTCTTGAGCCATGCCGATGGGCTGTGATCTCCCCGGGAAGAATCCTCAGTTGCAGGTATTGCTTGGGGTATTGAGCTCACTCATTTTTATTATATCCATAAGCTTGTACAATCACCACAACTATCTAATTTCAGAACTTTTTCATCACCCCAAAAAGAAACGCTGTGCCCACTGGCAATCATTCATTCCCCATTCATCCCTTTCCCCGCCCCCAGCAAACACCAGTAGATCTATCTCTAGAATCATGATTTATTTTTTTAAATGAAGAAATGCCACAAAAGGATTAGAAAAATTATGGAAGTGGGGCCAGGTGTGGTGGCTCACGCCTGTAATCCCAGCACTTTGGGAGGCCAAGGCAGGCGGATCACGAGGTCAGGAGATCGAGACCATCCTGGCTAACACGGTGAAACCCCGTCTCTACTCAAAATACAAAAAAATTAGCCGGGCGTGGTGGCGGGCGCCTGTAGTCCCAGCTACTTGGGAGGCTGAAGCAGGAGAATGGCGTGAACCCAGGAGGCGGAGCTTGCAGTGAGCCGAGATTGGTGCCACTGCACTCCAGCCTGGGCGACAGAGCGAGACTCCATCTCAAAAAATAAATAAATAAATAAAATACAGAAGTGGAATTTAGAGGGAAGGAAAAAAAGCCTGAAACAAGACTTCCTTCCCCATGTGGTTTTAGCCTGCTTATTCTTCCAGAGTTAGGTCCCACAGTGTAAATGCAGCCTTGGTTTCTGTTGGGGCCTGGCAAGGAAATTCACATGGGGCTTTGTCTCCTATGTGCTGGGTAGGAGACCACGAAACATCACTTAGCCTAGATATGAAGACTAACGTAGTAGTTTCAAACATATCAATAATTTCTTTGAAACTCCTCTCTTCAAAAGACAGAGTCTAATTTCTTTCCCCATTGAATGCAGGCCAGACTTAGTGACTTTCTTTTAATGAGTAGAATGTGGTAGAAGTGATGTTATGTGACTTTAAAAGCTGGGCATAAAAGGGTTAGGGGACCGGACACTGTGGCTCACGCCTGGAATCCCAGCACTTTGGGAGCCCAAGGTGGGAGGATCACTTGAGCCCAGAAGTTCAAGACCAGCCTGGCCCACACAGGGAGACCCTGCCTCTATGAAAAGTAAAAATTAAAAAATTATCTGGGCGTGGTGGTGAGTGCCTGTGGTCCCAGCTACTCAGGAGGCTGAGGTGAGAGGATCGCTTGAGCCTAGGAGTTCAAGGCTGCAGTGAGTCATGATCATACCATTGTACTCCAGCCTGGGTGACAGAGTGAGACCCTGTTTCAAAAAAAAAAAGATACTGGCTTCTCTGTCTCTCTCTCTGTTTTGGCCCACCATGCTGGGAGGAAGCCCAGATCTCATGGGGAGACCCCGTGGGGCTGCTCTGGTTGATACTTTGAACTAGGCCCTCAACCGACAGCAGTGGGCAAGCTTCACAGATGTGTGGCCTGGTATCAGGCACAGAGTCGTGTGCTAAGAAGGGCCCCTGGCCCATTTAAATACTCTGCTATCACTATTTTGAAATTCTTCATAATCTGTAAACAGCTTTATTGAGATATAATGCATATATTATAAAATTCACCCATTGAAAGTGAAACATTCAATGGTTTGTAGCATATTCACAGAATTGTGCAAACATCACTACATTCCATTTCTATTACTAATCACTCTCCATCTCCACCCCCAGTACATTCTTCATCATTTCTTAACCAGGGCCCTGTGTTTCACTGTTCACTGAAAACCACAAATTATGAAGCCATCCTGACAGCTGTACATGACTGTGCCTTCACATGGTCCCAGCCCCAGCCTTTCGGTCTCCAGCTGAGGTCCCAGACATGTATAGCAGAGACCTGAATTCCTGACTCCTAGAAACCATCAGAGATGGCTTAGGCTATTACATCTTGAGCTAATTTGATATGTACCAATAGATAAGTAAAGCAACCAAAAAACCATGGGGCCGGGTGTAGTGGCTCATACCTGTAATCCCAGCTCTTTCAGAGGCCAAGTCAAGAGGATCCCTTGAGCCCAGGAGTTCTAATCTAGACTAGCCTGGGCAACATAGGGAGATCTCATCTCTACAAAGAAACAAAAATAAAATTAGCCAGGCATGGTGGCACATGCCTGTAGTCCCAGTTACTTGGGAGGCTGAGGCAGGAGGATTGCTTGAGCTCAGGATTTTGAGGCTGAAGTGACCTGTGATCACACCAATTCAGCCTGGCGACAGAGCGAGACCTCGACTCTAAAAAACAGAAGAAGAAAAGGCACACCAGGCTGGGCATGGTGGCTCATGCCTGTAATCCCAACACTTTGGGGGGCCAAGGTGGGCAGCTCACTGGAGGCCAGGAGTTTGAGACCAGCCTGGACCACATAGCAAAACCCCACCTCTACTAAAAATACAAAAAAAAAATTAGCTGTGCCTGGTGGCACGAGCCCTGGAGGCTGAGGCAGGAGAATTGCTTGAGCCTGGGAGGGGAGGTTGCAGAGAGTGGAGATTGTGCCACTGCCCTCCAGCCTGGGCAACACAGCAAGACTCTGAAAAAAAAAAAAAAAAAGAAAAGAAAGGAAGGAAGGAAGGGAGGGAGGGAGGGAGGAAGGGAGGGAAAGGCACACCAGATATCAAGACTAGCCACTCACAAATATTTCACTCCCATTAATCAAAACCTTGCAGAAGCGATAAACAGTGAGTTTTACCATTCACCCAATGACACTGCACAGAGAGAGAGGCTGGGACCCTAACTGGTAAGCAATTCTTACCTTTTTGCCAGCTGATCTGGTCCTGGGTTCCCTTTTCTGTGGCTTCCAGAAGAGCAGAGCAGCTTTGGTGACCCTGCTCGCCACACTAAAATGTAGGTCCTCTGAAAAGTCAACTCGCAAAAGGCAAATTAATAGGAGAAAAGGCATATAAATTTATTTAACGTATAGATAGAGAAGCCTTTTGAAGGAAGACCAAAAGACACAGGGGAAATTGTCTATTTTTATGCTTACGTTTAACAAACTATGGACAGCTGTGTAGAAATATAACTGGACAAAAAGAGTATGACCTAGGTGGGGCGTGGTGGCTCACGCCTGTAATCCCAGCCCTTTGGGAGGCTGAGGTGGGCGGATCACCTGAGGGCAGGAGTTCGAGACCAGCCTGACCAACATGGTGAAACTCTGTGTCTAATAAAAATACAAAAATTAGCTGGTGATGGTGGTGCACACCTGTAATCCCAGCTACTCAGGGGGCTGAGGCAGGAGAATCTCTTGAGCCCGGGAGGCAGAGGTTGCAGTGAGCAAAGATTATGCCACTGCACTCCAGACTGGGCAACACAGCAAGACTCCGTCTAAAAAAAATCACCTAATGTGGCTGGACTCAGTGGCAGTCAGTGTGAAGAGATGGCAAGGCCTGTCCACCTGGATTCTTCTTGGCCTCTCTGAGCAGCATTCCTTCCTTCAGGGTAAGGGGCAGGACCCGCTGTAGAATGGGGGTCTTATGAGCTACAGTGAAACAAGGTGGGCCATTTTTCAATGGCCAGTTTTGAAACAGAAAGGTGGAGGGGAAATTAGAGTCATAGTTTTAGGTTTTATGGCTGGCTTTGGGAAAAAGGGTTCTGGTTTCTATGACCTGCCTTGGAGAAAATGAATTCTAGTTTCTGTGGCTGGCCTCAGGGGAAGAGCGGGGCTTCGAGGCAGGAGGACACGGGAGGGTCAAGGAAAAGCTTTTGCTTCTGAGGCTGCAGATCAGGGCTTCATTTTGGGGTACTGTTTTCTGAGCCCCAACGGAATTCTATCAGCTCCTATATCCCAAGCCCGTGGCAGCAGAGGCTGTTCCGCCTCCATCTACCTGGGGACTTACCCTTGTAGGAAAGCATCAACAACCGGATTTGACTGACCGAGTGACTGACCAAGAGGATTAACCATCCACTGAAGGGGCCCCAGCACCCAGACACAGGAGGAGCCGACACAGAAATCAGAACCCACAGTGCTGAAGCAGACAGGGGCATCTCTGAACTAAAAACAGTAATAAACAAGACACCTTGAGGAAATCCAAATACAGCATAGAAATGACCTTTCATGCTGAGCGCAGTGGCTCATGCCTGTAATCCCAACACTTTGGGAGGCCGAGGCGGGCAGCTCACCTGAGGTCAAGACCAGCCTGGCCAACATGGTGAAACCCGGTCTCTACTAAAAATACAAAAATTAGCCGGGCGTGGTGGCATGAACCTGTAATCCCAGCTACCTGGGAGGCTGAGGCAAGAGAATAGCTTGAACCTGGGAGGCGGAGGTTGCAGCGAGCTGAGATTGCACCATTGCACTCCAGCCTGGGTTACAAGAGTGAAACTCCATCTCAAAAAAAAAAAAAAAAGAAGAAAGAAAAGAAAAAAAAGAAGAAAGAAAAGAAAAAAAAGAAAGAAATGACCTTTCAGAGCTAAAATACATGATTATTTTAGCTCTAAGAAATTCCGTTAAGAATTAAAAGCCAGTAGGGCCTCGACTGAGACTCAAATTAGTCTGGGAGATAAAGTACAAGAAAGATCTCAGAACAGAGCAACATTACACAGAGATGGAGATCTTGTGAGAAAATATAAGAGTGAGATATATAAGTAAGAAATAAGATATATAAGTAAGAAAATAAAATATTAGTTCTGCTGCCGAAGAACTAATATGCACATAATAGGAGTTCTAAAATGAGAAGATGCAACAGATAAATCACAGAAGTAAAGTTCCTCAAAACTAATAAAGACCTGAGACTGCAGATTAAAAGAGCTCACTGAGTTCCTGGCTGCACTGAGAAGATTCTTCTGGAGGCCTATTCTGGTAAAAATTCAGAAAGATTAAAAAAAAAAACAGTTTACAAGTGTCAAGCAGAGAAAGAAGATACGAAGGAAAAAATCTCAGACTGGAATCAGACTTCATCTGCATTACTGAAAGATGAGAGTAATCTACACTTCTTATCTACAGAGAAGAGAGAGAAAGGACAGCAATCCAAGAATCCTCTATTCTGTTCTCAAAACATTTTTTTTGGCCGGGCGCAATGGCTCATGCTTGTAACCCCAGCACTTTGGGAGGCCAAGGCAGATGGATCACTTGAAATCAGGAGTTCGAGATCAGCCTGGCCAACATGGTGAAATCCCGTCTCTACTAAAAATACAAAAATTAGCTGGGAGTTGTGGCAGGTGCCTGTAATCTCAGCTGTTCAGGAGGCTGAGGCAGGAGAATCACTTGAACACAGGAGGCGGAGGTCGCAGTGAGCCAAGATTGCACCACTGCAGTCTAGTCTGGGCAGTAATTTTTTTTTTCATAAATTGAAGCAACAGCTAGATTTTCAAAGATACTCAAGAAATCAGGCAGGTGTAGTGGCTCTCGCCTGTAATCCCAACACCCTGGGAGGCTGAGGTGGGAAGGATCACTCGAGTGCAGGAGTTTGAGACCAGCCTGGACAACATGGTGAGACTCTGTCTCTACAAAAAATACCAAAAAATTTGCCAGACATAGTAGTGTATGCCTGTAGTGCCAGCTACTTGGGGGGCTGAGGTGAAAGGATTGCTTGAGTCCAGGAGGTCGAGGCTGCAGTGAGGCGTGATTGTGCCACTACACTCCTGCCTGGGCAACAGAGCAAGACCCTGGTCTCAAAAAAAAAGAAAATTCAGAGAGAATAACCCTGGGGCACCCTCCATCTGATGGCACGACTTGGAAAAGACCTGATCAAGCTGCAAATAGCCCTGAAAAGAAGACTTAATGAAGGGAAAAAGAAAGAGAGCGAAAACCATATTCAAAACATAGGCAGGGCTGGGCGCAGTGGCTCACACCTGTAATCCCAGCACCTTGGGAGGCCGAGGCGGGCAAAATCACTTGAGGTCAGGAGTTCGAGACCAGCCTGGCCAACATGGTGAAAACTGTCTCTACTAAAATTACAAAAATTAGTCGGGTGTGGTGGTGCACACGTGTAATCCCAGCTACTTGGGAGGCTGAGGCAGAAGAATCGCTTGGACCTGGGAGGCGGGGATTGCAGTGAGCCGAGATCATGCCACTACAGTCCAGCCTGGGCGACAGAGCGAGACTCCCTCTCAAAAAAAAAAAAAAGAACATAGGCAGATGACATTTTAACTCGAAATGGAACAGGATAGACTGGGATTTGTGTAATAGAGAAGGACCCTTAGAAAAGAGGATTATTGAAACCAAACGGATATCCTGTAAAGGAAATTATAAGAAATACTAGATCATCTCAGCCAAACCTCAGAAAGTGGGGTGGGGAATAGATGTGTTTCATGAGTCTCTCAGGGAACAGGGGGCAGGGGAAATGGAAGAGGGGAAGCGAAAGTGCTCTAAAGGTCTCATCTCACTGGGGCGAGGGAGAAGGGGAATGCGACAGGAGAAATATATATTTGATCTCTGCCCTTGGTTTCTAACACAGAGCCTCTAAAACCCTTGCAATTTCCTGAGGATAGGGGAACATCCTTTGCAATTATTTCTAGTCTTAGTCTCTGGTTCCCGACACAAGAGCTTTTAAGACCCTTGAAATCCCCAGAGTGTGGTGATTGTCTTTTAATATGCTGATGAGATGACTGGTAGCTGGAGTCCCTAGACAGCTTTAGCACAGGGTCTGGTCCCTGCAAAGACCAAGGCATGGCCACAGGATTGGAGATATCAGCTCCACCCCTTGACCTCTGGGAGGGAAGAGGGGCTGGAGATTGCCTTAATCATCAATGGCCAATGGTTTGGTTTTGTTTATTTTGAGACAAGGCTTTGCTCTGTCACCCAGGCTGGAATGCAGTGGCACGATCACAGGTCACTGCAGCCTCGACTTCTCCAGGCTCAAGCGATCCTCCCACCTCAGCCTCCCATGTAGCTAGGACTATAGCTGCACACCACCAGCTAATTTTTGTATTTTTTGTAGAGACGGGATTTCACCATGTTGCCCAGGCTGGTCTTGAACTCCTGGGCTCAAGCGATCCATCTGTCTCGGCCTCCCAAAGTGCTGGGATTACAAGCGTGAGCCACTGGGCCCAGTGGCCGGTGATTTAATCAGTCACGCCTCCATAATGAAGTCTCCACAAAGTCCCTAGAGGACAGAGTTCGGAGAGCTTCTGAGTTAGTGAACTCATTGAAGTGCTAGAGGGACGCACCCACCGGAGGGCGCATGGAAGCTCTGCACACTCCCGCCCCATACTATATCCTCCACGCATCTCTTTCCACGTGGCTGTTTCTTAGTTGCATTCTTTATGACAAACCAATAAATATAAGTAAAGTGTTTTCCCGAGTTTTGTGAGCTATTCTAGCAAATTACTGAACCTGAGGATTGGGCTGTGGGAACTCTTGATTTATATCTGGTCAGTTGGAAGTACAGGTGTATTGGATAAACAAAATCTGGTACATATACACCATGGAATACTACACAGCCATAAAAACAAACACAATCGGCCAGACATGGTGGCTCAGGCCTGTAACCCTAGCACTTTGGAAAGCTGAGGTGGAAGGATTACTTGAGCCCCAGGAGTTCTAGACCAGCTTGGGCAAAAATAGTGAGACCCCCGTCTCTACAAAAAAAAAAAAGAAAAACAAAAAATTAGTCAAGCATGGTGGTGCACGCAGTACTCCCAGCTACTCGGAAAGCTGAGGTGGGAGGATTGCTTCAGCCCAGGGAGGTCGAGGCTGAAGTGAGCCATGATTGTGCCATTGCATTCCTGCCTGGGTAACGAGAGACCCCATCTCAAAAAAAAAAAAAAAAAAGACTGAATAAAACATGTCCTTTGCAGCAATGTGGATGGAGCTGGAGGCCATTATCCTAAGTGAACTAACACAGGGATAGAAAAACAAACAGCACCTGTTCTCACTTATAAGTGGGAGCTAAACCTGGAGTTCGCGTGGACACAAAGAAAAAACAACAGACACCAGGGCCTATCAGAGGGTGGAGTGGAGGCAGACGGCGAGGATCGGAAAACTACCTATGAGATACTATGCTCATTACCCCTGTGACAAAACAATCTATACACCAAACATCGGCAACACGCGATTCACCCATGGAACAAACCTGCACATGTACCCTCTGAACCTAAAATAAAAGTTGAAAAGAGAAAAAAAAAAAAAAGAAGTACAAGTGGGAACCTGGGACTTGTGATTGGGGTCTGGAGTGGATGGAAGCCATCTTGTGAACTGGGTTCTTTAACTTGTGGGATCTGATGCTAACTCCAGGCTGACAGTGTCAGATTTGAATTGAATTGTAGGACACCCAGTCAGTGTCCAAAGAGAACTGGAGAGTTGCTTGGTGTGGAAACCCCAGACAGTGGGTGTCAGGAGTGTTGTGAGCGTATAGAAAAATAGTTTATTTGGGCCGGGCGCGGTGGCTCGAGCCTGCAATCCCAGCACTTTGGGAGGCCGAGGCGGGTGGATTGCCTGAGGTCAGGAGTTTGAGACCAGCCTGGCCAACATGGTGAAACCCTGTCTCTAGTAAAACTACAAAAATTAGCCAGACGTGATGGCACATACCTGTAATCCCAGCTACTTGGGAGGCTGAGGCAGAAGAATCACTTGAACCTGGGAGACGGAAGTTGCAGTGAGCTGAGATCGCACCACTGCACTCCAGCCGGGGAGACAGAGTAAGAATCTGTCTCAAAAAAAAAAAAAAGAAAAACAGTTTTTTTTTTTTCTTTTAGGGATGAAATAGATCAAGGAGGGTTGGGCGTGGTGGCTCATACCTGTAACCCCAGCACTTTGGGAGGCCGAGGCAGGTGGATTGCTTGAGCTCAGGAATTTGAGACCAGCCTGGACAACATGGTGAAAACCCGTCTCTACAAAAAAAAAAAAAAAAAAAAATACAAAAAAAATACAAAAATTAGCCAGGCGTGGTGGTGCACACCTGTGGTCTCAGCTACTTGGGAGGCTGAGGCAGGAAAGTTGCTTGAATGTGGGAGGTTGAGGCTGCAGTGAGCTGAGATCGTGCCACTGCACTCTGGCCTCGACGACAGAGAGAAACCCTGCTAAGGAAAGGAGGGGAGGGGAGGGGAGGGGAGATCAAGGAGCCGAGAGGACAGTGTACTTCAGTGAGGAAAATAGTAGATCCTATGTTTCTTGTTTTAAGAGTGAGGAAATTAGTCATGAAGGAAACAGGGAGACCTTCTTACCAAGCCTGGGAACTCAGAAGCTAGGGGGAAAAAAAGACGGATATATTTGACCATATAAACACTGAAACATTTTGTGTGACAAGGGATACCAGAAATAAAACCAATTCAAATGATGGAGCTGGAAAAATATTTGCAATACAAATAATAGTCACCACTTTCTATTGATGAACTTATGGTGTGCCAGGCTGAATTCTATGTACCTGACACACATTAACTCATTATCTCTAACAGCACTATGAAGGAGGAATTACCGTGATGATGGTGATGATGATCACTATTTTATAGTTCAGTACACTGAGGTTAAATAACGAAGGTAAATAATTTGCTGAGGTCATGTGGCCAGTCAGGGCTCAGTCAAGATGTGACCTTTGGCAGCCTGCCCCGGCACCAAACCTCTTAATCACTTTGTAGATGAAAGCCAAAAGTCAAATGGACACTATATAAAGAGCTTTTACAAATTGTCCTGAAAATGAGAAACAACCAATACACAAATGGACTTAGACTATAAATAGACCATTTGCGGAGGAGCAAAACCAACAGTATGAAGAGACCCTCAAACTTACAGGAGTCAGACACTTGCGAATGAAAGCAGCAATGAGACATCTCTCTACATTCCTCAGATTAAGCTGATTCATCAAGCTAAAATGAGAAAAAAAATCTCAAATGCTGGCAGGAATATGGAGAAAAGGGCACGCTCAGATGTGAAGTTTTGCAGTCATTTGGGAAAGCAATTTGGCAACATCTGTTAAAATGGAAACTAAACATGCCCTTTGACCTGCTAATCCCACTCTTGAGAATCTATCCAAAGAAATGAAGACACCAAGACTTAAGGACAAGAATGTGCATTGGAGCACTGTTTTTGTGTGTGTGCATGTGGCAGAAAACTGACCACAAAGAGAATGCCTACCAAAAAGAAAAGGCACAATGAATAATGCTACTTCCACCCTATGGTATATCATATAGCCATATAAAAGGAATCAATGCCTGCCGGGCGTGGTGGCTCACGCCTATAATCCCAGCACTTTGGGAGGCCAAGACGGCTGGATCATGAGGTCAAGAGATCGAGACCAGCCTGGCCAACATGGTGAAACCCTGTCTCTACTAAAAATACAAAAAATTAGCTGGGCGTGGTGGTGCATGCCTGTAGTCCCAGCTACTCAGGAGGCTGAGGCAGGAGAATCGCTTGAACCCAGGAGGTGGAGGTTGCAGTGAGCTGAGATTGTGCCACTGCACTCTAGCCTGGCAACTAAGCAAGAGACTGTCTCAAAAAAAAAAAAGGAATCAATGCCTCTGACTGGCAAAGTTTCTGCAAATTATTGTGAAAAGCATGATACAAAAAATGTGTACATTGTCTCTCATTTTTATGAAACAAAAAATATCTATATGTAGAGGACTTTATGCAGACACAGGAAAGCCAGGAAAGCATAGAGAATACCTATGGGTTAATAATATCTGTTACTTGTAGGGAGGGGTTGGGAGACTTACGTGGGTTGAGCTGGAAAAACAGGAGTCAGATGAAAAAAAGCTTTACCAGGGGTGGCAAACCACAGCCCACGGGCCAAACTAGCCTGCCACCTTTTATAAATAAAGCTTTAAAAAAATAAATAAAGTCTTTTATAAATAAAGTTTTATTGGAACATAGCTATTCACAGGGCCAGGACTAGGGAGAGGCTGAACCACTCGCTCACTCTCAGCATCACCCCTGCACTTTGAGGACCTGAGATGACTGTCTGTTTAGAGTGTGCACCCCAGGGGCCTCTGTCCTCTCACCCTAGAGTATTTGCATTCATTGACATATGATCTGTGGCTTTTTTGTCACTACACGGCAGAGTTGAGTAGTTGGGACAGAGACGCATGACTTGCAAGGCTGAAATATTTACAGCACAGGTAAAGTTTGCAGGACTAAGTTTGCCTGGAGTAGTCTAAAATAAAATTAGGTATATGGGCCAGGTGCAGTGGCTCAAGCCTGTAATCCTAGTACTTTAGTAGTTCGAGGTGGGCAAATAGCTTGAATCCAGGAGTTCAAGATCAGCCTGGGAAACATGGCGAAACCCATCTCTACGAAAAAAAAAAGATTACCCCAGGTGTGGTGGTGTGTGCTTGTGGTACCAGCTACTCAGGAGGCTGAGGTGGAAGGATCGCTTGAGCCTGGGAGGTGGAAGTTGCAGTGAGCTGAGATTGAGCCACTGCACTCTAGCCTGGGTAACAAAGTGAGACCTTATCTCACACACACACACAAAAAGGCCAGGAGCAGTGGCTCACGCCTGTAATCCCAGCACTTTAGGAGGCTGAGGCAGGCAGATCACAAGGTCAAGAGTTTGAGACCAGCCTGGCCAACATAGTGAAACACTGTCTCTACTAAAAATACAAAAATTAGCCGGGCACGGTGGCACGTGCCTGTGGTCTCAGCTACTCAGGAGGCTGAGGGAGGAGAATCACTTGAACTGGGAGGTGGAGGTTGCAGTGAGCAGAGATCGCGCCACTGCACTCTAGCCTGGGCAACAGAGTGAGACTTCGTCTCAAAAAAAAAAAAAAAAATAGATATATGAACACGTTAACATACCCAATAAAACTTTCTGTATTTGTCTGTCTATATATACATTTTAACAAAATAAGATGAATCAGTCTATAATCTGGTAGCCTACAGGCCCGAAGGGCTGGCTATTGTGTTTTTGGTGAGCCAGCAGTGATTTTATAAATTCCTATAGTCTTCTGAGTCTGTGTCCCCTGCACATGTTTCCATTAGACACAAGGTCTGCCCTCCCAAGGACCACAGCACATAAACAAATACACAGTCTATCTGTGGAATTTTTTTTTTTTTTGAGCTGAAGTCTCACTCTGTTGCCCAAGCTGGAGTGCAGTGGCACGATCTCGGCTCACTGCAACCTCCGCCTCCCGTGTTCAAGTGATTCTCCTGCCTCAGCCCCACTAGTAGCTGGGATTACAGGTGCACACCAACATGTCCGGCTAATTTTTGTATTTTTAGTAGAGACGAGTTTTCACCATGTTGGCCAGGCTGGTCTCAAACTCCTGACCTTAGGTGATCTGCCTGCCTTAACCTCCCAAAGTACTCGGATTACATGTGTGAGCCACCGAACCTGGTCTGTGGAATTAAAATTTGGGTGTGGTGGCTCGTGGCTACAATTCCAGCACTTTGGGAGGCCGAGGTGGGCAGATCACTCGAGGTCAGGCATTCCAGACCAGCTGGCCAACATCACAAAACCCTGTCTCTATTACAAATACAAAAATTAGCCCGGCGTGGTGGAACATGCCTGTAATCCCAGGTACTTTGGGAGGCTGAGGCATGAGAATCCCTTGAACCCGGGAGGTTGCAGTGAGCCAAGATTATGCCACTGCACTCCAGCCTGGGTGACAGAGTGAGACTCTGTCACAAAAAAAAAAAAAAAAAAAAATTCCACGGGGCCAAGTGCAGTGGGGAGGCCAAGGTGGGAGGACTGCTTGAATTTAGGAGTTTGAAACCAACCTGGGCAATATAGCAAGACCCCATCTCTACAAAAATAAAAATAAAAAATAACTTGGAGGGCTGAGGTGGGAGGATTGCTTGAGCTTGGGAGTTTGAGAACTGGGCAACAGAGAGAGACCCTGTCTCGAAATAAAACCAAATAAATAAAATAAAATAAAACTTCATGGGAGGAAGGGTGTTGGTGAGGATATCGGGAAACTGGAACCTCATGCATTGCCAGCAGGAATGTATAATGATGCAGCCACTGTGGGAAATAGTTTGGCAGGTTCTCAGTAAGCTAAACATAGAATTGCCATGTTACCCAGCAATTCTACTCCTAGGAAAATATTCAAAGATTGAAAACAGGTGTTCAAACAAAAATTTGAATACATATATTCATAGAAGTACTATTCTCAATAGCCAGAAAGTAACCCAACCCCAAATGTCCATCAACTGATGAATGGATAAACAAAAGGCAGTCTAGCCACACAAAGGAATACTATTCAGACATGAAAAGGAATGCAGTACTGAAGACAAGGAATGCTGCATCATGGATGAATCTTGAAACATTATGCTGACTGAAAGACACAAGCCAGGTGCGGTGGCTCATGCCTGCAATCCCAACACTTTGGGAGGCCGAGGCAGGTGGATCACTTGAGCCCAGGAGTTTGAGACCAGTCTGGGCTACATAGCGAGACCCCATCTCTACAAAAAAAATTATAAAACTTAGCCGGGCATGGTGACACATGCCTGTAGTCCCAGCTTCTCAGGTGGCTAGGGTGGGAGGATCACTTGAGCCTGGGGAGGTCGAGGCTTCACTGAGCTATGCTGACGCCACTGCACTGAAAAAAAGAGAGAGAGACAGAGAGAAGGAGAGACAAAGAAAGAAAAGAAAAGAAAAGAAAAGAGAAAAGAAAAAGAGAAAAGAAGAAAAGAGGAAGGAAGGAAAGGAGTGAGGGAAGGAGGGAGGGAAGGAAGGAAGGAAGAAAGGAAGGAAGGAAGGAACAAAAGGTCACATTTTATATGACCCTATTTACATGAAATATCCAGAATAGGCAAAATCTATAGACAGTAACCTTAGTCGTTACTAGGGACTGGCTGGGAGGGGAGAATGGGAAGTGACAGCTTAATGGTTTCTGTTTAGAGTGAAGACAAAGCTCTAGAACGGGAAAGTGGAGTGAGAATTGCACCAAATTATAAATGTACTTAAAACCACTTTAAAATGGTGACTTTTATGTTATATATATATATATATCTTTTCACAATAAAAAAATTCATGGTGGGAAATCTAAGGAAAAAAATCTAAAAAGGCAAATTGGGGAGGAGCAATAATGAGAAAGAAAGATCGAGAAACACTGAGCTAAAGACCAGTCTGTATCTCTCTCTTTTTTTTTTTTTTTTGAGACAAGGTCTCGTTCTGTCACCCCAGCTGCAGTATGGTGGCGTGATCACAGCTCACTGCAGCCTCGATGGCCTGAGCTCAAGTGATCCTCCCATCTCAGCCTCCTGAGAAGCTGGGACCACAGGCATGTACCACCACGCCCAGCTAATTTTTAATTATTTATAGTGTTGAAGTCTCATGTTGCCCACCCAGGCTGGTCTTGAACTCCTGGGCTCAAGCAATCCTCCCACTTTGACTTCCCAAAGTGCTGGGATTACAGGTATGAGCCACTGCACCTGGCCTTAGTCTGTATCTCAACACTGTAAAGATTGTTACCTTTAAAGCAAATACCTCAATAATTCAAGTCTTTAAAACAGTGAGGGGTCCAGCCACAGTGGCTCACATCTGTAATCCCAGCACTTTGGGAGACCAAGGTGGGCGGATCACTTGAGGCCAGGGGTTCGAGACCAATCTGAGGTTAGGAGTTTGAGACCAACTTGGCCGACATAGTGAAACCCCGTTGCTACTAAAAATACAAAAAATTAGCTGGGCACAGTGGCGTGTGCCTGTAATCCCAGCTACTTGCGAGCCTGAGGCACAAGAATTGCTTGAACCCGGGAGGTGGAGGTTGCAGTGAGTCGAGATTACGCCACTCCACTCTACGCTGAGTGACAGAGCAAGACTCTATCTCAAAAACAATGAAAATTAAAAAAAAAAAAAAAAAAAAGGAGTTCAAGACCAGCCTGGCCAACATGGTGAAACCCCATCTGTACTAAAAATAAAAAACTTAGCTGGGTATAGTGGCGCATGCCTGTGGTCCCAGCTACTTGGGAGGCTGAGGCAGGAGAATCGCTTGAACCCAGGAGGCAGAGGTTGCAGTGAGCCAAGATTACGCCACTGCACTCCAGCCTGGGCGACAGAGCGAGATGCCATCTCAAAAATAAATAAAGGGATAAATAAATATAAATAAATAAATAAAAACGGTAAGGGAGGGATCTTGGCCCTTGAGGTAAATTGCCCCCTTGTCTCTTTCTAATCCAGGGTTTGGGGGAATGGTGTTCACTCATGGCCTGCAAAGCTTTGGGTTTAATTACTGTTTCTTGTCCAACATTTGTCTGATTTTGTGGGTTACTTGGGGCCCTCAGGGATGCAAGAAGCCAAGTGCACACTCAGGTGACCAAAGTGATGGAAGTTATAGAAGCAATCGTGGGCAAGCAAGAATGCTCTGGAAACTGTGGAGCCTCATGAAGAACTGGAATCGGTCTTTAATCAAGTCTCAGATGCCATCCCTTAGAAGCTGTGTATCATTATTTCATAAACTATGAAGAAAGAAAAACACGCTGGGCACGGTGGCTCACGCCTGTAATCCCAGCACTTTGGGAAGCCGAGGGGCGTGGGTCACCTATGGTCAGAAGTTTGAGACCAGCCTGGCTAACATGGTGAAACCCCATCTCTACTAAAAATACAAAAATTAGGCGGGCATGGTGGCACGCGCCTGTAATCCCAGCTACTCAGGAAGCTGAGACAGCAGAATCGCTTGAACCTGGGAGGCAGAGGTTGCAGTGAGCCAGGACTGTGCCATTGCACTCCAGCCTGGGCGACAGAGGGAGACACAGGAAGGAAGGAAGGAAGGAAGGAAGGAAGAAAGGCAGGGAGGGAGCGAGTCCATCAGAAAGAAAGAAAGAATGAGAAAGGAAGAAAAAAAAGAAGAAAGAAAGAAAATGCACACAATTAAACTATAACATACTTCTTTCTTATTGCTTCAAAATTTCATTTGACTCTTTTAGTCTCCAGTGTTGATTTATTTCCTATATCAGTCTTGTGTATATATGAAAAGAAAGATATTATGGGAAACAGCATGGGGGTTCCTCAAAAAATTATAAATAGTACTACCATATGATCTAGGAAGCTCACTACTGAATACATATCTGAAGGAAATGAAATCAGTATGTTGCACACCCATGTCTATTGCAGCATTATTCATGACATTATCCACAGTCAAGACATAGGAGCTGGCTGGGCGCGGTGGCTCACGTCTGTAATCCTGGCACTTTGGAAGGCCGAGGTGAGAGGATCACTTGAGGTCAGGAGTTCAAGACCAGCCTGGTCAACATAGCAAAAACCTCGTCTTTACTAAAAATACAAAAATTAGTCGGGCATGGTGGCGGGTGCCTATAATCCCAGCTACTTGGGAGGCTGAGGCAGGAGAATTACTTGAACCTGGGAGGAGGAGGTTGCAGTGGGCCAAAATTGTGACACTGCACTCCAGCCTGGGTGACAGAGTGAGACATTTTCTCAAAAAAAAATAAAAAAATAAAAAAGATATGGAATCAGCCTAGGTGTCGATCGGTGGATAAATGAAGAAAATGTGGTGTATACACAATGGAGTACTATTCAGCCTTTAAAAAGAAGGAAATCCTGTCATTTGCCACAACTTCAATGAACCTGGGTAACTTTATGTTAAGTGAAGTAAGCCAGACACAGAAAGACAAATACTGCATGATCTCCCTTATATATGAATCTAAAATAGTTGAACTCATAGAAGCAGAGGGTGGAATGGTGGTTACCAGGGGCTGGAGGTGGGTGGGTGGATTGGGGAGAGGTTGATCGAAGGGTACAAACGTTCTGTTGGACAGGAGAGATAAACTCAAGAGATCCGTTGTAAAACATGGTGACTATAGTCAACAATGACTGGGCACAGAGGCTTTGGAAAGCCAAGGCAGGAGAATCGTTTGAGGCCAGGAGTTCAAGATCAGCCTGGGCAACACAGTAAGACCCCGTTTCTATAATAAATGAATAAGTAGTGTCAACAACAATGGATTGTGTCCTTGAAAATTGTTAAGAGTAGATTTTAGGTGTTCTCGCTACAAAAAAGTGATGAGAGATAATGCATATGTTAATTAGCTCATTTTAGCCATTCCATAATGTATACATATTTCAAAACACCATGCTGTACACCATAAATATATACAATTTCTATCTCTCAATTACAAAAAAATTTTGTAAGTAAAAAGGCACCTGCAATCTCAGCTACTCAGGAGACCTAGGCAGGAAGATCGCTGAACCCAGGAGTTCGAGACCCCGTCTGTAACTAAGTAAATAAAGTAAAAAGGATGATGTACGGGAAACTGGTTGATGACGATACTCCTGCAACACCTCCACATTTTCCATCTGGCTTTCTCGTCTCTTTCCAGTGCACGCACTTTGAGGTTTGTGTTTTTCGCCTTCTGTTGTCCTCAGCTCCTGTCCTCTAGGCAGGGGGTTCAGAGTCTCTAGAAAATCTAATGGCCGTTGGCACAACTCCTATGCCGGCTCACCCATCATGCAGGACAGCCTCCTCTGACTCCTCTTGTGAGAATGTTGCCAAACACATCTGACCCTTGGATTCTTAGGAGTGAAGAGGGTCCTGCAGTGTTCCCAAAGCCACCAGCGCCTGCTCTGCCCGTGGGGATCACGACGCTCTAGTTCACCTACCTGCAGGCAGTCCCAGCAACCTCAGGGCTACCGCCTGACCAAAAGCAGCAAATAAGACATCGTCTGTTATTAGACACATTCTAAAATGGCAAAATATGTGTGCGGGGCGGGGAAAGGTGCATCTTCAGATTGACGAAATGTGGTTGCTGGGCAACCACAGGCATTGGCACCATCCTCGTGGCACTGCTTTGTTGACTGTGCCTCTGACTTCTGACTTGGTTTCCTGCTCACCTCCTGGCTTTTCCTTACCCACAGTATCTACCACCTGTCCTCTTTCTGGCCTCTGCACAACTCCAGTGGCAGTGTCAATTTCTTAACATGTTTCGAGCTCAGACTTCCATGAAGAGAAGACCCCACTGGATTGTTGCCACCGTCCAGCAATGACCGTTCCCCATGGGCAGGGGATAGGAGTCCAGTAGTCACTAGCCAATTGTAGTGAGTTGAAGGGTGGCTCCCCCAAAAGACATGTCCATATCCTAACCCCAGGAAGCTTATTTGTGAATGTGACCTCATTGGGAAAAAAGGGTCTTTGCCCATGATTATTACATTTCAGATCTCAAGATGAGGTCATCCTGGATTATCTGGATGGGCCCCAAATCCAATGACAAGTGTCTTTATAAGATACACAGAGGTCTCCAGGCATGGTGGCTCATGCCTGTAATCCCAGCACTTTGAGAGGACAAGGCAGGAGGATTGGCTGAGGTCAGGAGTTCAAGACCAGCTCAGCCAACATGACGATACCCCATCTCTACTAAAAATAAAAAAGTTAGCTGGGTGTGGTGGCGGGCGCTTGTAATCCCAGTTACTCAGGAGGCTGAGGCAAGAGAATCGCTTGAACCCGGAAGGTGGAGGTTGCAGCGAGCTGAGATCCAGCCACCGCACTCCAGCCTGGGCAACGGAGCGAGACTCTGTCTCAAAAAAGAAAAGAAATAAAACACACAGAGGAGACACACAGAGAAGGTGATGTGAAGATAAAGGCAGAGATGGGAGTGATGCAGCTACCATTCAAAAACCTGGAGCCACCGGGAGCTGGAAGAGGCAAGAAATGATTCTCTCCTAGAGCCTCTAGAGGGAGCGAGGCCCAACTGACCCCTTGTGTTTGGACTTCTGGCCTCCAGAACTGTGAGAGAATAAAATTCTGCGGTTTTTTGTTTGTTTTGAGATGGAGTTTCGCTCTGTCGCCCAGGCTGGAGTGCAATGGCTCAATCTCAGCTCGCTGCAATTTCTGCCTCTTGGGTTCAAGTGATTCTCCTGCCTCAGCCTCCCGAGTATCTGGGATTACAGGTGCTCACCACCACACGCGGCTAATTTTTCGTATTTTTAGTAGAGACGGGGTTTCACCATGTTGGCCAGGCTGGTCTCAAACTCCTGACCTCAGGTGATCTGCCCACTTTGGCCTCCGAGAATACTGGGATTACAGGTGTGAGCCACCGAGCCTGGCCAGCTGTGCAGTTTTAAGCCACTAAGTGTCTGGTGATCTGTTTCAGTAGCTATAGGAAACTACATTCAGGCAGAGCATGCCCTTTTGAGCAAAGCTTTTGTACCAGGTCACTTCATGGGCTTCTGGCCAGCCTGTGGATGACTTTCTGGGCATGGATGACAGTAGCTGGTCCAGTCAACCGAAGCCAGATGGTCACGTGACACCGTATTTGCACCACGGATTTCTCTTCTGGCAATGCTGAGAAAGACTGACAGGAGGAACTGCAGTTAGATTTGTACAGCCTGCCCCTTCTTTGCCCATTGTGGGCCAATAACAATCATTTATCCTCAAACATTATTTTTCCTATAAACATTAAGATAAAAACAAATGAGTTCTCACTGTGCTTTAGGCGTCCCTGGAATCTGCGCCTGGCCTCGCTTGCTCCTTGAAGGACCTCAGTGACGCTTCCCAGTCTGACACACAGAGAAGGTGATGTGAAGATAAATAAGTATTTCCCTTAAATACTTTCTTATCACAAATAGCTGTCAGTTTTCCTTTTATTTTTTTTGAACTCAGTATGTATTTATCAAAAGAATAAATGGGTCAGGTGCAGTGGCTCAGGCCTGTAATCCCAGCACTTGGGAGGGCCAGGCGGGCAAATCACCTGAGGTCGGGAGTTCAAGACCAGCCTGACCAACATGGAGAAACCCCATCTCCACTAAAAATACAAAATTTCCATCCTGGCTAACATGGTGAAACCCCGTCTCTACTAAAAATACAAAAAATTAGCCGGGCGTGGTGGCGGGTGCCTGTAGTCCCAGCTACTCGGGAGGCTGAGGCAGAAGAATGGAGTGAACCTGGGAGGCGGAGCTTGCAGTGAGCTGAGATCGCACCACTGCACTCCAGCCTGGGCGACAGAGTGACACTCCGTCTCAAAAAAATATATATCTGTATATACAAAATTAGCCAGGCATGGTGGCACATGCCTGTAATCCCAGCTACTTGGGAGGCTGAGGCAGGAGAATCGCTTGAACCCAGGAGGCAGAGGTTGCGGTCAGCCGAGATTGCGCCATCGCACTCCAGCCTGGGCAACAAGAGTGAAACTCCATCTAAAAAAAAAAAAAGAATAAATGAAATGTCTCATAACAAAAGAAAATAGACACTGTTTAATTCTTGAGCTTTTTATAGAATATAAATGCATGAACTCTACAGTTGATGGACTCGGTAGTGTGAGGCTGTTCTATGTCCTTGTGTACTTATTCCCATAAGCTATGTCCTAAAGATAGGTGGCTGCTGTGTCATTAAACTGCTGCAATTTTTTTTTCTTTGAGATAGAATTTCACTCTGTCACTCAAGCTGGAGTAGAGTGGCGCTATCTTGGCTCACTGAAACCTCTGCCTCCCGGGTTCAAGTGATTCTCCTGCCTCAGCTTCCCAAGTAGCTGGGATTACAGGTGTGCACCACCAGACCTGGCTAATTTTTGTATTTTTAGTAGAGATGGGGTTTTGCCATGTTGGCCAGGCTGGTCTCGAACTCCTGGCCTTAAGTGATCTGCCTACCTCAGCCACCCAAAGTGCTGGGATTGCAGGCATGAGCCACCACATCTGGCCAATTTTTTTTAAATAGGTAAGAATTTACCTTAAAATTTTAATATGAATAGTAGTTTATGGATTGCAAAGGATATAAATTGTTCTCACGTGTTTATTACATATTAGAGCAGGTAATATTATTTCCATCTTACAGATGGAACATGACACTTCAAGCCGTTAAGTGCAAGTTCACAGAACTGGCAAGTAGTAAGGAGAAAAGAAAACTCTTCGAGACTTTCTTTTTTTTTTTTTGAGACGGAGTTTCACTCTTGTTGACCAGGCTGGAGTGTAGAGGCACGATCTCGGCTCACTGAAACCTCTGCCTCCTGGGTTCAAGCGGTTCTCCTCCCTCAGCCTCCCGAGTAGCTGGGATTACAGGTGCCTGCCACCATGCCTGGCTACTTTTTTGTATTTTAGTAGAGACGGGGTTTCACCATGTTAGCCAGGCTAGTCTCGAACTCCTGACCTCAGTTGATCCGTCCACCTAGGCCTCCCAAAGTGCTGGGATTACAGGCTTGAGCCACCATGCCCAGCTTTATTTTATTTTTATTTATTTATTTTTGAGACAGACTCTTGCTTTGCTTCCCAGGGTGGAGTGCAGTGGCCTGATCTCAGCTCACTGTAACCTCCGCCTCCCAGGTTCAAGTGATTCTCCTGCCTCAGCCACCCAAGTAGCAGGAGTGCACCACCAGGCCCGGCTAATTTTGTATTATTATCGTTTCATAGTAGAGACGGGGTTTTGCCATTTCGCCATGTTAGCCAGGCTGGTCTAAAACTCCTGACCTCAGGTGATCTGCCTGCCTTTGCCTCCCAAAGTGCTGGGATTACAGGCATGAGCCACCATACCTGGCCACAAATGGGGGTCTTGAAATACATTCCCAGCATCTCTGCAAGGGCGTTACAAGGTAAAGCACACCCCATACCATTCAGGATCCTTCTTCTGATATTTCTCTTTTTTTATATTTATTTATTTTTTAGAGACAAGGTCTTACTCTGTCACCCAGGCTGGGAGGCAGTGGTGTGATCATGGCTCACTGCAGCCTTGACCTCCCAGGCTCAGGCAATCTCTCCAACTCAGCCTTCCAAGAAGCTGGGACTACAGGTGCATACCACCAAACTCCTAATTTTTTATTTTTTATAGAGATGAGGTCTCACCATGTTGCCCAGGCTGGTCTCCAACTCCTGACCTCCTGATCCAAGTGATCCTCCTGCCTCAGCCTCCCAAAGGGCTGGTATTATAGGCATGCACCATTGCACCAGACACCTCCTCCGATATTTCATGAGCTTCCACTTCACACAGCCTTTATCCTCTTGCTGTTGGTCATGACTCTTGTTCCCACACTTCTTTATTAAGACAGATGTTTGGCCGGGCGTGGTGGCTCATGCTTGTAATCCCAGCACCTTGGGAGGCCGAGGCGGGCGGATCACGAGGTCAGGAGATCGAGACCACAGTGAAACCCCGTCTCTACTAAAAATACAAAAAAATTAGCCGGCCTTGGTGGCGGGCGCCTGTAGTCCCAGCTACTCGGAGAGGCTGAGGCAGGAGAATGGCGTGAACCCGGGAGGCGGAGCTTGCAGTGAGCCGAGATTGCGCCACTGCACTCCAGCCTGGGCGACAGAGCGAGACTCCGTCTCAAAAAAAAAAAAAAAAAAAAAAAAAAAAGACAGATGTTTGCAGAATAAACACACCAATGAACAAAGACAGCTACACAACCCCTAAAGGGAAGGCTGCCTGGCTGCTGGAACAGACTAGACTACGCCCTTGAACGAAATACAAATTGCTCTAATAATGTTGGGGGAGGGGGTGGTCGACAGAGAACTCACCTAGCTGTGTCACCACCTTCTAGAAATGACCCTCCTCCAAGCGACAGTGTCATTCAGAGGTGACTGCGTGCCAATCCAGTACAGAAACTGAGTCTTGATCAGTTTAAGCCAGTCGTGGTAATATCACTCTCCTTGCCAAGACCATGCTGTAGGCATGGAGAAGTGACATCATTCTGGCCAGGTAGGTGTCGAGGAAGTCTTCTGGGGATGCTTTTCAGAAGATTTTCTTCACTTTTAAAAAGGACCTTTTGGTTTGGCAGTTCCTCAAAAAATTAAACATAGAATTATCATATGACCCAGCAATCCCATTTTAAGTCACATCCCAAAAGAGTTGAAAACAGGTTACTCAAATACTTGTACAGGCATGTACATAGCAGCACTATTCACCAGAGCAAAAAGGTGGAAGCAACCCAACAGCCCATCAACTGATGCATAAACAAAATGTGGTGTCTGCGTATGACAGAATGTATTATTATTTGGTCATAAAACGGAATAAAGCACTGACACAAGCTGTCCCATGGAGGAACTTTGAAAACATGATGTCAAGTGAAAAAAGCCAGGTGCAAAAGGCCCCGCATGGTGTGACTCCATACGAAATGTCCAGAATAAGCAAATACTTAGAAATCAGATGAGCTGAGAGTCGGGGAATGGGGAGGACTGTTTTTGATGGGTATGGGGTTTCCTTTGGGTGTGATGAAAATGTTTTGGAACTAGATACAGGTGGTGGCTGCACAACATGGTGAATGTACTAAATGCCACAGAATTGTTCACTTTATTTTATTTTTTATTATTATTTTTGAGACACACTATTGCTCTTTTGCCCAGGCTGGAGTGAAGGGGCGCGATCTCAGCTCACTGCAGCCCCCACCTTCTGGGTTCAAGTGATTCTCCTGCCTCAACCTCCCGAGTAGCTGGGATTACAGGCACCCGACACCATGCCCGGCTAATTTTTTTGTGTTTTTTTTTAGTAGAAACATACCATGTCGGCCAGGCTGGTCTCAAACTTCTGGCTTCAAATGATTTGCCTGCCTTGGCCTCCCAAAGTGCTGGGGTTGGCCGGGCACGGTGGCTCACATCTGTAATCCCAGCACTTGGGGAGGCTGAGGTGGGCAGATCACCTGAGGTTGTGAGTTCGAGACCAGCCTGACCAACATGGAGAAACCCCGTCTCTACTAAAAATACAAAATTAGCCAGGCGTGGTGGCACATGCCTGTAATCCCAACTACTTGGGAGGCTGAGGCAGGAGAATCGCTTAAACCCAGGAGGCAGAGGTTGCGGTGAGCCGAGATTGTGCCACTGCACTCCAGCCTGTGAGACAGAGCAACACTCGGTCTCAAAAATAAAATAAATAAAATAAAATTTAAAAAATAAAATACATAAAATAAAAAATAAAAATAAGATAAAATACATAGAATAAAGTAATTAGAGTTGTCAGCTCTGAGTACTAGAGGTGAGACGGAATCAATGGCAATGCCACTGAAGTCTGTGTCGCTTCTCTCAGGGGATTTGAGAGCTTCTGACCCTGAAACATGACCAAGCGCCGTGGACAGCCCATGCTTCCTCGGTGTGGGATGCAATGCTCTGTGCTGCAGGCAAGCCACATACTGTCTTTTCTGTATCTCTAGGCTGTGTGCGGGGCAGGGGAAAGAAGCTCCCCTCTACAGCATTTCCTTCACGCTTCCATGGCTCTGAAAAGGCCTGGTGTGGCCGCCCTCTACGTTACCTGCTCTACTCCACATGGAGAAAGATTTCAGACTGGCCACGGTGGCTCCCATCTGTAATCCCAGTGCTTTGGGAGGCTGAGCACTTGAAGCCAGGAATTTCAGATCAGCCTAGGCAACATAGTCAGACCCTGTCTCTATAAAAAATAACATTAGCTGGGCATGGTGGTTCATGCCTGTAGTCCTAGCTACTCGGGAAGCTGATGTGAGAGGATCCCTTGAGCCTGGGAGGTGGAGGCTGCAGTGAGCCATTGCACTCCAGCCTGGGAGACAGAGTAAGACTTTGTCTCTTTAAAAAAAAAAAAAAAAAAGTTTCCAAGAAAAGATAATGTAGCTGGGGTGGGTTTTTTGGATGAGGGCGTTTAAAGGCTAATATAAAGGGCCGGGTGCGGTGGGTCACCCTTTTAATCCCAACACTTTGGGAGGCCAAGGTGGGCGGAACTCCTTGGAACACCTGAGGTCAGGAGTTCGAGACCAGCCTGGCCAACATGGTGAAACCCTGTCTCTACTGAAAATACAAAAATTAGCCAGATGTAGTAGTGCAGGCCTGTAATCCCAGCTACTTGGGAGGCTGAGGCAGGAGAATTACTTGAACCCGGGAGGCCGAGGTTGCAGTGAGCCAAGATCACGCCACTGCACTCCAGCCTGGGCAATGGAGTGAGACTCAGTCTCTAAAAAATAATAATAAAAAATAATTTTTAAAAAGGCTCATATAAGGGATTAATACTTTGCAAGTGTTGATGGAATTGATCTTGCTCTCACTATATTTCTTGGCTCTTGGATCAAAGTCATTGTGTAATGTATAAACTATGAAAATAAATGACTTAAGTCGCCTACAATAAAAACCTGTTTCACAGGTGATGGATTAAGGGAAATAGGTCCTGTGCCTATGCTGATTAAGGTGCTATACTTGTTTATAAAGGTTGAAGGAAATTAGCCAGGATGAAGATGAATTCAGATTTTTTTTTTTTTTTTTGAGACGGAGTCTCGCTCTGTCGCCCAGGCTGGAGTGCAGTGGAGCGATCTCGGCTCACTGCAAGCTCCACTTCCCGAGTTCCCGCCATTCTCCTGCCTCAGCCTCCTGAGTAGCTGGGACTACAGGTGCCCGCCACCACTCCCGGCTAATTTTTTTATATTTTTAGTAGAGACGGGGTTTCCCAGTATTAGGCAGGATGGTCTCGATCTCCTGACCTCGTGATCTGCCCCCCTCGGCCTCCCAAAGTCCTGGGATTACAGGCGTGAGCCACCGCGCCCGGTGAATTCAGATTTATCTCTCTGAGAATTTCTAATAGGGCTATGAAATTACAATCCTCTCTATCTTCACATTTTGGGTCTTTTTTTTTTTCCCCTACTCAGCTGGAAGTTCACATATTCAGCGGGTCTTATCTAGAAAGAGGTGAGTTGTTTAGTCAAGACATCTTAAATCAGCTGGGCATGGTAGATCACGCCTGTAATTCTAGCACTTTGGGAGGCCGGGGCATGTGGGCTGCTTGAGCCCAGGAGTTCAAGACCAGCCTCAGCAACATGGTGAAACCCTGTCTCTACAAAAAATACAAAAATAGCCGGGCGTGGTTGCAGGCACCTGTAGTCCCAGTGACTTGGAAGGCTGAGGTGGGAGGACTGCTTGAGCCTGAAAGATGAACGTTAGAGTGAGCCAAGATTGCCACGCTGTAACCCAGCCTGCGTGACAGAGTGAGGCCTTGTTTGAAAAAAAAAAAAAAAAAAAAAAGGCCAAGCGTGGTGGCTCACGCCTGTAATCCTAGCACTCTGGGAGGCCGAGGTGGGCAAATCACCTGAGGTGAGAGGAGTTTGAGACCAGCCTGGCCAACATGGCAAAAACCCATCTCCACTAAAAATACAAAAATTAGCCAGGTGTTGGCTGGGCACACGCCTGTAATCCCAGCACTTTGGGAGGCCAAGGCGGGTGGATCACCTGAGGTCAGGAGTTCAGGAGCAGCCTGGTCAAATTGGAGAAACTTCGTCTCTACTAAAAATACAAAACTTAGCCGAGCATGGTGGTGCATGCCTGTACTTCCAGCTACTCGGGAGGCTGAGGCAGGAGAATCACTTGAACCTGGGAGGTGGAGGTTGCAGTGAGCTGAGATCGCACCACTGCACTCCAGCTTGAGCGACAGAGCAAGACTCCTTCTCGAAAAAAAAAAAAATAGCTGGGTGTGGTGGTGCATGCCTGTAGTCCCAGCTACTCCGGAGGCTGAGGTGGGAGGATGGCTTGAACCTGGGAGGTGGAGGCTGCACTGAGCGTGAGCCGAGATAGTGCCATTGTATTCCAGCCTGGGCCACAGAGTAAGATAGTTTATCAAAAAAAAAAAAAAAAAAAAAAAAAGAAAAAGTCTTAAATCACCTGGAATGTGAGATATTTCCAAAACAATGAGTAAGTGTGCTAAAATAAAAGGAAACAAAACACAAAATCCTGCTGACTTTCTGAGGGACTGCCAGGATGAGGACATTGAGCTAAATCTAAACAACTGCCAGGGGCCTGTGGGGTCTGCCTGTGACTCAGCTGCAAAGAAAGGAAGAGGAAAGAGGAAGAAATGGGCCGAGCGCGGTGACTCAAACCTGTAATCCCAGCACTTTGGGAGGCCAAGGCGGGCGGATCACGAGGTCAGGAGATCAAGACCATCCTGGCTAACACGGTGAAACCCTGTCTCTACTAAAAATACAAAAACAAAAAATTAGCTGGGCATGGCGGCGGATGCCTATAGTCCCAGCTACTCAGGAGGCTGGCAGGCACCTGCAGTCCCAGCTACTCAGGAAGCTAAGGCAGAAGAATGGCGTGAACCCAGGAGGCGGAGCTTGCAGTGAGCTGTCATCGTGCCACTGCACTCCAGCCTGGGCGACACAGCAAGACTCCGTCTCAAAAAAAAAAAGAAGAGGAAGAAATGACCATTGAGAATCTCTCTTCCAGCTGCACGCATCCACTTTGGAAACCAATTGATTCTGTAGCTTTTCTATAGATTCAGTGGGATAATTAAAATGTACATGAGACCAGCCAGGCGCAGTGGCTCACACCTGTAATCCCAGCACTTTGGGAGGCTGAGGTGGGCAGATCACTTGAAGCCAGGAGTTTGAGACCAGCCTGGCCAACATGGTGAAACCTTATCTCTATCAAAAATACAAAAATTAACCAGGGCCAGGCGCAGTGGCTCATGCCTATAATCCTAGCACTTTGAGAGGCCAAGATAGGCGGATCACTTGAGGTCAGGAGTTCAAAACCAGACGGGCCAACATGGTGAAACCCCGTCTCTACTAAAAATACAAAAAAATTAGCTGGGCATGGTGGCACGCGCCTGTAATCCCAGCTACTCAGGAGGCTGAGGCAGAAGAATCGTTTGAACCCAGGAGGCGGAGGTTGTAGTGAGCCGAGATCAGGCCTGAGATCACACCACCGCACTCCAGCCTGGGCGACAGAGGGAGACTTCGTCTCAAAAAAAAAAAAAAAATGTACACGAGATTGAGTAATATTGCTAAAACCTCAAGACCCCAGGCAGAGGGCTAGGTTCTGGTTTAAAAACCTAAAAAACCAACATCTATGACTATCAAGGTAGAAAACACTAAAGAAACACAGATTGTCGGCCAGGCATAGTGGCTCACACCTGTAATCCCAGCACTTTAGGATTGAGCCCAGTAGTTTGAGACCAGCCTGGGCAACATAGGAAGACACTGTCTTTATTAAATAAATAAAAGGAAAGTTTTAATTATTGTTCTGTGAGTTACCAGGAAGGAAATAAAAGCACATATTGTTTATTAATTATATTCAGGGATGAAAATTAGTAGACTTACCTATAAAAATCCAAAGGAGGTTTTGATCACCTTTCAAAAAAATTATGGTTTCTGTATTATTCAGCCTTGAAAAGGAAGGACGGCTGGGCGCAGTGGCTCACGCTTGTAATCCCAGCACTTTGGGAGGCCAAGGCGGGCGGATCACCTGAGGTTGGGAGTCGAGACCAGCCTGACCAACTTGGAGAAACCCCGTCTCTACTAAAAATACAAAATTAGCCAGGTGTGGTGGTGCATGCCTGTAATCCCAGCTACTCAGGAGGCTGAGGCAGGAGAATCACGTGAATCCGGGAGGCAGAGGTTGCAGTGAGCCGAGATCACGCCACTGCACTACAGCCTGGGCAACAAGAGTTAAACACCGTCTCCAAAAAAAAAAAAAAAGAAATAAAAGAAAAGGAAGGACATTCTGGCCAGGTGCAGTGGTTGTAATCCTAGCACTTTGGGAGACTAAAGCAGGCAGATCACTTGAGTCCAGAAGTTCGAGACCAGCCTGGGCAACATGGCAAAAACCTGTCTCTACAAAAAAAATATGAAAATTAGCCAGGCATGGTGGTGTGCACCTGTGGTTCCAGTTACTCGGGAGGCTCAGGTGGGAGGATCTCTTGAGCTTGAGAGATCAAGGCTACAGTGAGCTGAGATCACATCACTGCACTCCAGCCTGGGCAACAGAGTGAGTTTCTCTCAGAAAAAACAAACAAAAATAAAACAAAATTGAAAGGGAAGGACATTTTGGCTCACACTGAAAACATGAATGATCATTGAGGACATTACGCTAAGTGAAATAAGCCAGTCACAAAAGGACGAATCTTGCATGATTCCCCTTATACGAGGTCCTTAGATTAGTGGAATCCAGAGACAGAAGGTAGGATGGTGGTTGCCGGGAGCTGGGGCAAGGAAGAATGGGGAGTCAGTGTTTAATGGGTCCAGAGTTTCAGTTTCACAAGATCGAACTGGAGATGGATGTTGGTGATGATTATATAAGAAAATGAATGTATTTAATGCCACTGAACTGAACACTTAGAAGTTATTAAGATGGCAAATTTTATGTATACTTTACTATAAGTTTTGTTTTTGAGACAGTCTCACTCTTTCCCCCAGGCTGGAATGCAGTGGCACAATCTCGGCTCACTGCAACCTCGGCCTCCCAGGTTCAAGCAATCCTCCTGCCTCAGCCTCCCTAGTAGCTGGGATTACAGACATGCGCCACCACGCCCAGCTAATTTTTGTATTTTTAGTAGAGACGAGGTTTTGCCATGTTGGCCAGGCTGGTCTCGAACTCCTGACCTCAGGTGATCCACCTGACTTGGCCTCCCAAAGTGCTAGGATTAATTACAGGTGTGAGTAATTAATCCCAGCACTGCGCCCGGCCTATTTTACTATAATTTTAAAAAACTAAAACATGGAAATAATATGATTCCTAATCTATACTGGGAATGTTCTGTTACCTGATCTGCATGTTGTTACACGGGCATGATGACTTTGTGAAAGTCTATTATAATTTCTGTGTTTTTCTGTATGTTAGTTGACTTCAGTAAAACTTATGATTATTATTTCTATTTATTATTATTATCATCATCATTGTTATTAGAGATGGGGTATCATTATATTGCCCAGGCTGGTCTTAAACTCCTGGGCTCGTGTAATCTTCCCACCTTGGCTTCCCAAAGTGCTGGGATTACAGGCGTGGGCGACTGTGTCTGGCCAGATTATTATTTCTAATCAATAACATAGAAAGCACACTGTTATTTAAAGGATTCTATACTTCACCCAAAGGCAGAAGCAGTGGCAATTGAGAAAGGAGGTCATAGTAGGTTGAAGGTTGAAGAGTGCCCTCTGCTAAATTCATGTCTTCCAGGAACCTCAGCAGGTGACCTTATTTGGAAACGGGGTCTTTGCAGATGGAATTAAGATAAGGATCAAGATGAGATCATATAGGATTAGGGTGGGCAATGACAGTGTCGTTAGAAGAGACAGAAAAGGCCACACAGAGAAGAAGTCCACATGAAGACAGAAGCAGTGACTGGAGTGATGTGGCCACGAGCCAGGGGATGCCTGGAGCCACCAGAAGCTGGAAGAGACAGAGAAGGATCCTCCCCTAGAGACTTTGGAGGGAGCGCGGATCTGCTGGCACCTTGATTGCTGACTTCTGGCCTCCAGAACTATGAGAAAATAAACTTCTGTTGTTTTGGCCAGGCATGGTGGCTCACACCTATAATCCTAGAACTTTGGGAGGCCAAGGGCAGATGGATCACTTGAGGTCAAGAGTTCAAGAACAGCCTGGCGAACATGGCGAAACCCTGTCTCTACTAAAAATTAGCCGGACGTGGTGGCACGTGCCTGTAATTCCAGCTATTCGGGTGGCTGAGGCAGGAGAATCGCTTGAACCCAGGAGGTGGAGGTTGCAGTGAGCCAAGATCACGCCACTGCACTCCAGCCTGGGGGACAGAGTGAGACTCCATCTCCAAAAAAAAAAAAAAAAAAAAGCCAACAAAAAACATCTTTTTCATTGTTTCTTACAACTCTTATCACTTATGTTTTCATTTCACCCTCACTGTCAGCTTCCCTTTTTCCTTCCGAAAGCACAGAAGTAAAAATGAAACATAGAAAAATCCCACCGGTAATCTAGACCGAGCCAGAAGAATGTACATTTCTGAGAAAAGACTACCCATCAATAGATCTGCATGGGGGGATCTTGTGTTTACCTGCCAAACTCGTGAATGGTAGAGCTGTCACCCTAAATGTGGTACCCTGTGGCCGGTTATGAGTCATTTAAAAAAGAGAGAGAGAGATTCACCGGCACATGTGTTCATGTGTTCGATGATGAAACTTTTCTTAGATCTGACCAAAACACCAACTGCCAAGCACATGGTACCACAGGGAAGGGGGAGGGAAGAAGTTTTGTAAATTACCACTTCTTCTTTTGAGGTATGAAATATAGTATGGGTTATGAGTAATGTACCCTTTTAAGATATAACCAAATTAACAAGCCTACATAAATAACATCAGAAAACATGAGTTGACAATCATTTGGTTTTGAGGTAATAACATTTCCTCCTGATTCATTACATTAGCTCTTTGAATATAAGGAATGTCCTAATGCTTCCTACATATGTGTATATTCATATTAAACGAGACAGTCTCAAGCAATTCCAGGAACTTGGATATTAAGTAACTATCATGTCATAAAGAGGGAGTGGGAGTTAGTTAGGCAAAGAGGGAAGGGGAGCAAAGACTTGAAACAGCATGAAACATGCAAACAATTGTATCCCGGATACAAGGCAGGGAGTGAAAAAGTCTGACCAGAGAGTCTTTTTTTGTTGTTAATTTGTATTTTTATTTATTGATTGATCTTTGAGAGTCTTGCTCTGTTGCCCAGGCTGGAGTGCAATGGTGCAATCTCGGCTCACTGCAATCTCCGCCTCCCAGGTTCAAGCAATTCTCCTGCCTCAGCCTCCCCAGTAGCTGGAATTACGCGCACCACCACGCCCGGCTAATTTTTGTATTTTTAGTAGAGACGGGGTTTCCATGTTGGCCAGGCTGGTCTCAAACTCCTGACCTCAAGTGATCCACCCGCCTCAGCCTCCCAAAGTGCTAGGATTATAGGCGTGAGCCACCATGCCAGCCTTTTGTTGTTAATTTTTAATTTTTAACTTTTGAGTACATAGTAGGTGTATATATTTATGGGATACATGAGATATTTTGACACAGGCATGCCATGCATAATAATCTCATCAGGGTGAATGGGATGTCCATCCCCTTAAACATTTATCCTTTGTGTTACAAACAACCCAATATACTCTTTTAGTTATTTTAAAATGTATAATTAAATTATTATTGATTATAGTCACCCTGTTGTGCTATCAAATACCAGGTCTTATTTATTCTTTCTATTTTCTTTATTATTATTATTATTTTTGAGACGGAGTTTCACTCTTGTTGTCCAAGCTGGAGTGCAATGGCGTGATCTCAGCTCACTGCAACCTCTGCCTCCTGGGTTCAAGTGATTCTCCTGCCTCAGTCTCCCGAGTAGCTGGGATTACAGGCACGTGCCACCATGCTCAGCTAATTTTTTGTATTTTTAGTAGAAACAGGGTTTCACCATGTTAGCCAGGCTGGTCTCGAACCCCTGACCTCAGGTGATCCACCCGCCTCAGCCTCCCAAAGTGCTGGGATTACAGGCGTGAGCCACTGCACCCAGCCCATTCTTTCCATTTTCTGTACCCATTGCCATCCCCATGTCCTCCTCCTCCCCCAACCCCACTACTCTTCCCAGCCTCTAGTAACCATCTTACTCTCTATCTCCATGAGTTCGATTGTTTCAATTTTTGGCTCTGACAAATAAGTGAGAGCTTGCGAAGTTTGTCTTTCAGTACCTGGCTTATTTCATTTAACAGAATAACCTCCAGTTTCATCCATGCTGTTGCAAATGACAGGATCTTATTCTTTTTTATGGCTGAATAGTACTCCACTGTGTGTATGTAGCACATTTTCTTTATCTGTTGATGGACACTTAGGTCTCTTCAAGTCTTAGCTATTGTGAATAGGGCTGCAGTAAACATGGAGTGCAGATATCTCTTCCATATACTGATTTCCTTTCTTCTGGGTATATACCCAGTAGTGGGATTGCTGGATCATATGGTGGCTCTATTTTAAATTTGTTAAAGAACCTCCAAACTTCTTCATAGTGGTTGCACTGATATGAGAGTGTTGGGAGGGGAAGAGTGTGGTCCCTTTAAATGATATGGAAGGGGGGAAGGGAAATGCTGGGTAAAGGAGGTTGTGGTCCCTGGCTAGGGCTCCACCCCCACGGACCTAGGTGAGGACAGGCACTCCTGCCTTCGCGCCAAATGTTGCACTTCCTAAGACTACTCTGGCCCCCACGCCCCCATCCTGTGCCTATAAAAACCCGAGACCAGCCAGGCGCTGTGGCTCATACCTGTAATCCCAGCACTTTGGGAGGCCGAGGCGGGCAGATCACGAGGTGGGCAGATCACAAGGTCAGGAGATCAAGACCATCCTGGCTAACACGGTGAAACCCCATCTCTACTAAAAATGCAAAAACAAAAAATTAGCCAGGCATGGTGGTGGGCGCCTGTAGTCCCAGCTACTCAGGAGGCTGAGGCAGGAGAATGGCTTGAACTTGGGAGGTGGAGCCTGCAGTGAGCCCAGATCGGGCCACTGCACTCCAGCCTGGGCAACAGAGCAAGACTCCGTCTCAAAACAAAACAAAACAAAACAAAAAAAAACCAAGACCCTAGCAGGCAGACACAGGTGGCTGGACATCGAGAGGACATCGAGGGTAGCATGCTGGCGGAAGAGCACATCGACAGACACTGGCATGCCTGCAGGCCATTGACTGGTGAAATGAGGCAGAGTTTGGCCTGGGCAGTCGGAGGAGAGCCCAGGCCTCGAAGAAGCAGCCCAACTCCCAGAGAAAACCATCTCCCTTCTGGCTCCCCCATCTGCTGAGAGCTACTTATTAATAAAACCTTGCACTCTCATTCGCCAAGCCCAGTGTGATCCGATTCTTCCGGTACACCAAGGTAAGAAACCCCCGGATACAGAAATCCCTCTGTCCTTGTGATAAGAAAGGGCGTCTAATTGAGCTTGTTAACACAAGCCACCTACAGATGGCTACACTAAAAGAGCACACTAACACACGCCCACTGGGGCTTCAGCTATAAACACTCACCCCTAGACGCTGCCTTGGGGTTGGAGCCCCACAGCCTGCCCGTCTGTATGCTCTCCTAGAGGTTTTGAGAGGTGACAGTGTGCTGGCAGTCCTCACAGCCCTCGCTTGCTCTCAGCGCCTCCTCTGCCTGGGCTCCCACTTTGGCAGCACTTGGGGAGCCCTTCAGCCCACCGCTGCACTGTGGGAGCCCCTTTCTGGGCTGGCCAAGACCGGAGCCAGCTCCCTCAGCTTGCAGGGAGGTGTGGAGGGAGAGGCGTGAGCGGAAACCGGGCTGCACATGGCGCTTGTGGGCCAGCTGGAGTTCCGGGTGGGCGTGGGCTTGGCGGGCCCACACTCCGAGCAGCCTGCCGGGTGGCCCCGGGCAATGAGGGGCTTAGCACCCAGGCCAGCGGCTGCGGAGGGTGTACTGGGTCCCCCAGCAGTGCCAGCCCACCAGCGCTGCGCTCGATTTCTCCCGGTCCTTAGCTGCCTTCCCGCGGGGCAGGGCTCGACCTGCAGCCTGACATGGCTGAGCCTTCCACCCCCTCCGTGGGCTCCTTTGCGGCCCGAGCCTCCCCGATGAGCGCTGCCCCCTGCTCCACGGCGCCCAGTCCCATCACCACCCAAGGGCTGAGGAGTGCAGGCGCACGGCGGGGGACTGGCAGGCAGCTCCACCTGCAGCCCGGGTGCCGGATCCACTGGGTGAAGCCAGCTGGGTTCCTGACTCTGGTGGGGACATGGAGAACCTTTATATCTAGCTCAGGGATTGTAAATACACCAATCAGCACCCTGTGTCTAGCTCAAGGTTTGTAAACACACCAATCAGCACCCTGTGTCTAGCTCAGGGTTTGTGAATGCACCAATCCACACTCTGTATCTAGCTGCTCTGGTGGGGAAGTGGAGAACCTTTGTGTCTAGCTCAGGGATTGTAAAGGCACCAATTAGCGCCCTGTCAAAACAGACCACTCAGCTCTACCAATCAGCAGGATGTGGGTGGGGCCAAATAAGAGAATAAAAGCAGGCTGCCCGAGCCAGCAGCGGCAACCCGCTCGGGTCACTTTCTACACTGTGGAAAGTTTGTTCTTTCGCTCTTTACAATAAATCTTGCTACTGTTCAGTCTTTGCGTCCACACTGCTTTTATGAGCTGTAACACTCACCGCAAAGGTCTACAGCTTCACTCCTGAAGCCAGCAAGACCACGAGCCCACCGGGAGGACAAACAACTCCAGACGCGCCACCTTAAGAGCTGTAATACTCACCGCGAGAGTCCGCGGCTTCATTCTGAAGTCAGTGAGACCAAGAACCCACCCATTCCGGGCACAGTTTGAGCAGCAGGGCACGGAAGAAACCAGCCACTCCCCCATCACACTTCCTGTGACAAGGAAGCCTTTCCCGTTTCAGTAGTAATTCACAGAGAGTCCTTAACTGACACTTTAAGGATGAGTTTAACCTGTGTATCTATTTTGAAAGCAAGTTAATTAAAAATCACCCTAAAATTGTCAAGGTGGTTAAAAAGCTATAGGAAATATCAATATTTTTAATAATAGCCAAAGGTGGAAGCAATTGTATGATATTATGACAGAAGAATATGTATTTGGTCTTAGTCCCCAGTTCCTGGGATGCTAAAACCCTTGTAATTTCCTGGGCAACAAGCATGTTAGCATGGTGCCTCTTTTGTTCTAATATCTGGTCTTTGACCTCAGCTCCTGGCACAGAGCTCCTAATCCCTTGGGGTTTCCTGGGTAATACGAGGATCTTTTGTTCTAATGAGGCAACTCTTGATGGGTTCCTGGGTGGGGGCTGGCCACCAGAAAGACCAAACTGCGGTTAGAAGCTTGAAGCTTCCAGCCTCATCCTCCATCTGCTGGGAAAGGGAGAGGGGCTGGAGATTGAGTTATTATAATAATCAATCATGCCCACGTGATGAAGCCTCCATAAAAATCCCTGAACTACAGGATGCAGAGAGCTTCAGGGCTAGTGAACTACAGTAGATCCACGTGCCAAGAGGATGGTGCAACCCAGCCCCATGGGGACAGACGCTCCTGCACATGGGCCCTTCCAAACCTCGCCCTATGTATCTCTTCATTTGACTGTTTATTTGAATCCTTTAATATATCCTCTGATTTTTTTGTTTGTTTTTGTTTTTGAGACAGGGTCTCTCTCTGTTGCCCAGGCTAGAACACAGTGGCATAACATGGCTTGCTGCAGCCTCGACCTCCCGGGCTCAAGTGATCCTCCCGCCTCAGCCTCCCATGAAGCTGGGACTACAGGTGCATGCCACCATGCCTGGCTAACTTTTTTGTTTTGTAGAGATGGGGTTTCACTATGTTGCCTAAGCTGGTCTTGAACTCTGGGCTCAAGTGATCCTTCCATCTAGACCTCCCAAAGTGCTGGGATTACAGGCATGAGCCACCACTGCTGGCCATTAATATATCCTTTATAATAATCTAGTAAGTAACCTGTTTTCCTGGGTTCTGTGAGCTGCTCTAGCAAATTATAGAACCAAAAAGGGGGTCATGAGAACCTCTGATTTGTAGCCAAGTTGGGCAAAAGTTGTGAAAAACCTAGGAACTAACCACTTGTGATTGGCGTCTCCAATGGGGGCAGTCTTGTGGGACTGGGTTGGTAACCTGTGGCATCTCATGCTATCTCCAGGCAGATAGTGCAAATCGGTGTCTGCAGAGAAGTGGAGAACTGCCTGGTGTGAGGAAAAAACCCCTAGCGTCTGGTGACAGAAGCGTTCTGTGTTGAGTGTGTAGTAGTAGAAAACTGTTTTTCCCCTATGCAAACCCAAATGTTATTCAATGGATGAATGGATAAACAAAATGCAGTCTATCCACACAATGGAACATTATTCTGCCATAAAAAGGAATGAAGTTCTGATCCCTGCTACAACATGGAGAACCTCGAAAATGTTAAGTGAAACAAGCCTGACACAAAGGACACATATTGTACGGTTCCATTTACAGGAAATGCCGAGAATAGGCAAATCCAAAGAGACAGAAAGCAGAAAAGGGGTTGCTTAGGGAGAATTGGGGTGGGGGATTGGGGGACAACAGCTGAAGGGTTTCTTTTAGAGGTGATGAAAATGTCCTAAAATTGTGATAATGGTTACATGTATCTGTGAATATACTAAAAACTATTGAATTGCTACCTTTATTTATTCACTTAGAGACAGTCTCATTCTATAACCCAGGCTGGAGTACAAGTGGCAAGATCATGGCTCACTGCAGCCTTGACCTCCCGGGTTTGAGCAATCCTCTGGCCTCAGCCTCACAAGTAGCTGAGACTATAAGTGCATCCCACAGGCCGAGGGCAGTGGCCCACCCCTGTAATCCCAGCACTTTGGGAGGCCAAGGCGGGAGGATCACCTGAGGTCAAGAGTTGGAGACCAGCCTGGTCCAACATGGTGAAACCCCGTCTCTACTAAAAATACAAAAATTAGCTGGGCATGGCGGCGTGCACCTGTAATCCCAGCTACTCAGGAGGCTAAGGCAGGAGAATCGCTTGAACCTGGGAGATGGAGGTTGCAGTGAACCCAGATCACGCCACTGTACTCCAGCCTGGGTGACAGAGTGACTCCATCTCAAAAAAAAAAAAAAGTGCTTGCCACCACACCCAGCTAATTTCTGTTATTTTTGTTTTGTTTTGTTTTTTGATATGGAGTCTCACTCTGTTGCCTAAGCTGGAGTGCAGTGGCACAATCTCAACTCACTGCGACTCCCACCTCCCAGGTTCAAGGGATTCTCCTGCCTCAGCCTCTGGATTAGCTAGGATTACAGGCATGCACCGACCACGCCCAGCTAATTTTTGTATTTTTAGTAGAGACAGGGTTTCACCATGTTGGCCAGGCTGGTCTCAAACTCCTGACCTCAGGTAATCCACCCACCTTGGCCTCCCAGTGTGTTGGAATTACAGGTGTAAGCCACCGTGCCTGGCCAATTTTTGTATTTTTTGTAGAGACAGGGTCTCACTTTGTTGCCCAGGCTGGTCTCGAACTCCTGGGGTCAAGCAATCCTCCCACCTCAGTCTCCTAAAAGTGCTGGGATAGGCCGGGCACGGTGGCTCACGCCTGTAATCCCAGCACTTTGGGAGGCCGAGGCGGGCAGATCATGAGGTCAGATCGATACCATCCTGTCTAACACAGTGAAACTCCGTCTCTACTAAAAATACAAAAAAATTAGCCGGGCATGGTAGCGGGCGCCTGTAGTCCCAGCTACTTGGGAGGCTGAGGTAGGAGACTGGCGTGAACCTGGGAGGTGGAGCTTGCAGTGAGCCGAGATCGCGCCACGGCACTCCAGCCTGGGAGAGAGTCAGACTCTGTCTCAGAAAAAAAAAAAAAAAAAAGTGCTGGGATTACAGGCGTAAGCTACCTTGCCAGGCTTGAATTGCAGACTTTAAGTGAGTGAATTGTATGATATATTATCTATATCTCAGGAAAGCTGTTTTTTTGTTGTTGTTGTTTTTGTTCTTGTTTTTAAGACTTAGAAAGAAAAAGCAGTTTAGGGCGGGTGCGGAGGCTCACACCTGTAATCCCAGCACTTTGGGAGGTCAAGGCAGGAGGATCACCTGAGGTCAGGAGTTCAAGACCAGCCTGGCCAACACGGCAAAACCCTGTCTCTACTAAAAATACAAAAATTAGCCGGGCGTGGTGGCAGGTGCCTGTAGTCCCAGCTACTCGGGAGGCTGAGGCTGGAGAATTGCTTGAACCCAGGAGGTGGAGGTTGCAGTGAGCTGAAATCATGCCATTGCACTCCAGCCTGGGTGACAGAGTGAGACTCTGTCTCAAAAAAAAAAAAAAAAAAAAATTAGCTGGGCATGGTGGTGGGAGCCTGTAGTCCCAGCTAATCGGGAGGCTAAGGTGGGAAAATCACTTGAATCCAGGAGGCAGAGGTTGCAGTGAGCTGAGATTACACCATTGCACTGTGCCTGAGCGACAGAGCAATACTCCACCTTGAAAAAAAAAGAACTCCATGCCATCAGGAGGGACCTTATCATGGTGTTCATCTTGTATCCCCCAACCCCAGAACAGTTCCTGGCACGTAGCAGACTCTTAAGTAGTCATGAAATTAATGAATTTCAGCTATGCGTTTTCAGGGTAAAATCTCTTCCTTGGATGCTTCATGATCACATAAACAAATGGCAGTGCCTCATTATACATAAGAAAAGTGGGGAAAGTTAGCAACCACTAAATATATGAAGACGCTCTATTTAATTCTCAAGACTCAAGGGCCTCCTTCCACCATCTCTTGCTTGGAATGAAGCAGCCAAATTCTTTTTCTCTATTTGGAGCAGAGAATGAATTAGTGGGGTGCTTTCATTCCACTTTGTGGTGATGGAAAACCTGGCTCAGTGAGACAGAAGATATTCAAGCTTCTTTCTGCTATTTCTCCTTGGGCCCAGAGATTTGGAATACATTATCTGTGCTTATATAAACACATTGAATCCCTCCCTTGGGTAGTTTTTAAGTTATTTTTGAGTAAGAGAATAAGACTGAATAATTTTGTTGATTGTTTCTATCCAGATGGGGGTAGCCACATAAGTATAAAGACGTGCTTAGGGTAACTAATAGCTTCCTTTTTATGCAATGCTGGTGTCCCAGGAAGAACACACCAGTGACCCCAACTTTTTTTTTTGCATGCTCCTCAGTGGAAACTTTTGAGCACATACTCCCAATATCTTTCAATATATATTATTTTAGTAGAAATAGATATATATTTTTAAGACAGTTTCGCTCTTTCACCCAGGCTGGAGTGAAGTGGCATGTCTCGGCTCACTGCAAACTCTGACCCCTGGGTTCAAACAATTCTCCTGCCTCAGCCTCCCTAGAAGCTGGGATTATAGGCGTGCGCCACCACACCTGGCTAGTTTTGGTATTTTTAGTAAGAGACAGGGTTTCACCATGTTGGCCAGGCTGGTCTTGAACTCTTGACCTGAGGTGATCCACTCACCTGCCTCGGCCTCCCAAAGTGCTGGGATTACAGGTGTGAGCCACCGCGCCCGGCCAATATTCCAGTGAGCTAGTCAATAAACAAGTAAATAAAGATAACCCTGGATGGCAGCAGGAAGACAGTGAATAGAGTGATGTCACAGCAAGGGACTGGGGATGTGGGATGGCAACTAGTTGGGCTGGTCGGGTAAGGCTAGAGAGAAGGCTGGTCTGAGAGATGGCAGGAGTGGCAGGGGTTGAGGCTGGAAAGGCAGACAGGGCCTAGATCTTACCGACCTTATAAGCCACGGTATGGATGGGCAGGCAGCACCGAGCTATAAACGAAATCCAGCTTTTAAATCCAGTGCTTTTAAAAAACTTTGACCTTACCCAAAGGGGTGTCTTTTTATATTAGATCTGCCCAAAGGAGGGCCTTTTTACAATCCATTTTCCTGGAGAGGACCCCTGTTTCTAATTTGAACAGAAGGGAAGTGTTTTCTGCAACTTGGGTTTTATGCTAAGTGAAATGAGAAGCCAGTGAAAAGTTTGAGGCCAGCCAGTGACAAGATCCGGCTTATGTTTTAAGAATATACTTAGGCAACAGTATGGAAAATAACTGTATGGAGACAAGGGTAGAATAATAAAAATAATGATGGCAATCACAGCTAATAGAAATATGATAAATATAACAATGACAAGAAGCAACCTTGCTGTTTTTTCTGTTCTTTTTCTTTTTTAGAGACAGGGTCTCACTCTGCCGCCCAGGTTGGAGTGCAGTGGTGCCTTCATAGCTCACTATAGCCTCAACCTCCTAGGCTCAAGCAACCCTCCCACCTCAGCCTCCCGAAGCTCTGGGATTATAGACATGAGCCACCACTCCTGGCCCCCATCCTGGCTCCAATCCTGGCTAACTGTATATTTAATCTTACTTGAAAACAAATTCAGGCCGGGCACGGGTGGCTCACACCTGTAATCCCAGCACTTTGGGAGGGCAAGGCAGGTTGATCACTTGAGGTCAGGAGTTCAAGACCAGCCTGGCCAACATGGTGAAATCCTGTCTCTACTAAAAAAATTTAAAAATTAGCCAGGCATGGTGGCTGGCTCCTGTAATCCCAGCTACTCAGGAGGCTGAGGCAGGAGAATCATTTGAACCTGGGAGGCAGAGGTTGCAATGAGCTGATATCGTGCCACTGTACTCCATCCTGGGCGACAGAGTGAGACTCCGTTTCTAAATAAATAAATATAACAAATTCAAATACAGTTATGATCCAAAAAAGTGACTTCTCCAACATGTTGAAAGCTAACCCTTTATGTATCAGAACTTTATTCTTTTTTTTTTTTTTTTTTTAGGCTGGAGTGCAGTGGCACGATCTTGGCTCACTGCAAGCTCTGCCTCCCGGGTTCACGCCATTCTCCTGCCTCAGCCTCCCGAGTAGCTGGGACCACAGGCGCCCGCTACCATGCCGGCTAATTTTTTGTGGTTTTAGTAGAGACGGGGTTTCACCCTGTCAGCCAGGATGGTCTCGATCTCCTGACCTTGTGATCCGCCCGCCTCGGCCTCCCGAAGTGCTGGGATTACAGGCGTGAGCCACCGCGCCCGGCCTATCAGAACTTTATTCTGAACAAGAAACCACCGTGGGCATTGGGAAACACTCCTTCTTAGCTTAGTTCCAGAGTCAATGAAGCATGACAGTCCATCACATCTGTTACGTTCTAGTGCCACCACCTGACCTCTTCCGAGCCTTGCACACTTACATTCAGGAGGACAATTCCAGACTCCATTTGCGACTGCAGCCTTCTAACTGGTTCTCTTAAGGTTCAATCACACAAATAAACACCAATGTGAATAGTGAGATGCCATTTTAACCTATCAGATGAGCAACATGGTTTGAGGACATAGTAAAGTGGACGTGCATCCGCTGCTGGTGGGAATGGGGATTTGTGAGGAAGACCTTTTGAAATGCATGCAGTGTGGCAATTTGCAACTGGAGGCTTTAAAATGTTCCCTTCATTCCTTCGGATCTGGCAAATCTGTTCCTGGGAATGTATCTTAAGGGAATAATTCCAAATATGGAAAAAGCTCAGTGAAAAAATATTAGCACAGTCTAAGTGTGCAGAATAGCTCCAGGGGATGACCTAAGAGTTTTGAGGATTTGCTGTGGGCTAAGGATTGCCTACATCTATCATCTCATCTGATCCTCACAGAAACCACTGAAGTGGGTATATTATCCCCATTTTGTGGATAAGAAAAGGGACTCAGGGAGATTACAAAATTCAGTCCGACTCATAAACCTATACACAGAAGCAGAATTAGAGCCTGAGCTTGCATGGCTTTTCATTAAAAATAAAAAATCATTAAAAATAAAAACACGATCACTAAAAATAATATTTTATAGTGGCAGAGAAAAGAATACAAAGTACAAAATTGTACCTGCAGTAGGCTCATGATTTTATAAAACCATGTGATGCATAGAAATAAGAAACAAAATGCAATCTGCCAGAGGAACTGATCACACCCTAAGTGTTTGTATTTTCCACACATACCTTTTTTTCTTAGGCACAGGGTCTCTGTTGCCCCGGATGGAGTGTGGTGGCATGATAACAGCTCATTAAAGCCTTGACCTCCTGGGCTTAAGCGATCCTCCCACCTCAGCCTCCCAAGTAGCTGGGACCACAGGTGCATAACACCATGCTCCGCTAATTTTTTTTTTTTTTTGAGACGGAGTCTCGCTCTGTCGCCCAGGCTGGAGTGCTGTGGCGCAATCTTGGCTCACTGCAACCTCTGCTTCTCCTCAGTCTCCCAAGTAGCTGGGACTACAGGCGCCCGCCACCATGCCCGGGTAAGTTTTTGTATTTTTAGTAGAGACGGGGTTTCACTGTGTTAGCCAGGATGGTCTCAATCTCCTGACCTTGTGATCCGCCCGCCTTGGCCTCCCAAAGTGCTGGGATCACAGGCGTGAGCCACCGTGCCCGGCCATACCCAGCTAATTTAAAGCTGAGGCAGGAGAATCGCTTGAACCCGGGAGGCGGAGGTTGTGGTGAGCCAAGATCGCGCCACTGCACTTCATGCTGAGCGACAGCGCGAGACTTCATCTCAAACAAAACAAAACAAAACAAAAAATTTTGTAGAGTTAGGGTCTCGCCATGTTTGCCAGGCTGGTCTCCAATTCCTGGGCTCAAGCAGTCCTCCTGCCTCAGCCTCCCAAAGCGCTGGGATTACAGGCGTGAGCCACCACACCTGGCCCATTGTAAAAGTTCTGTTTAAAAGTACGTCATGAACATAAGTTTTGTTCCTACCACATAAAGTATTTTTACAAACAGTTTTTTTTTTTTTTTTTTTTTGAGACGGGCTGGATGGAGTGCAGTGGCGTGATCTCGGCTTACTGCAAGCTCTGCCTCTAGGGTTCACGCCATTCTCCTGCCTCAGCCTCCCAAGTAGCTGAGACTACAGGCGCCCGCCACCACACCTGGCTAATTTCTTTTTATTTTTTAGTAGGGACGGGGTTTCACCGTGTTAGCCAGAATGGTCTTGATCTCCTGACCTAGTGATCCGCCCACCTTGGCCTCCCAAAGTGCTGGGATTACAGGCGTGAGCCACTGCGCCCGGCCTACAGATAGTTTTTAAAATTCCTGACAAAAACTGTCAACTGTGGGAACCACATACTGGGCAAAAAGTTTCTCTCTCGAATCAAATCTCTGTTCCCTTCCCAGAGACAATGACAGAAGGTTCTTGTGTAACTTTCCAGGTAACTTCACCTATGCGTTAGTGTTTTTCAACAGCCTGTTGCCATATAATGCACATACTATGACATTTACTCATTTTAAGTTATAGTTTGAGGAGGTTTTTTTGTTTGTTTGTTTGTTTTTTTGAGACGGAGTCTCGCTCTGTCGCCCGGGCTGGAGTGCAGTGGCGCAATCTCTGCTCACTGCAAGCTCCGCCTCCCGCGTTCACGCCATTCTCCTGCCTCAGCCTCTCCGAGTAGCTGGGAGTACAGGCGCCCGCCACCACGCCCGGCTAATTTTTTGTATTTTTAGTAGAGACGGGGTTTCACCGTGGTCTCGATCTCCTGACCTCGTGATCCGCCCGCCTCGGCCTCCCAAAGTGCTGGGATTACAAGCGTGAGCCACCGCGCCCGGCCGTGTTTGTTTTTTGAGATGCAGTCTCGCTCTGTCCTGAGGCTGGAGTGCAGTGGTGTGATCTCAGCTCATTGCAACCTCTGCCTCCCGGGTTCAAGAGATTCTCCTGCCTTGGCCTCCAGAGTAGCTGGGACTACAGGTACCTGCCACCACGCCCAGCGAATTTTTGTATTTTTAGTAGAGATGGGGTTTCACCATGTTGGCCAGGATGGTCTCGAACTCCTGACCTCGTGATCCACCCCTCTCAGCCTCCCAAAGTGTTGGGATTACACGTGTGAGCCACCGCGCCCGGCCAGTTTGAGAAGTATTATGCTGGGTGGAGGTGGAAGCTCTGGTTGCCCTGTGCCTCTGCTAATTCCACCGCAGCTGGGAGCGGAGGTGGAGGCACTTGGTGTCAACTTAACAATGGTGAGTCCAAGCTTCCCCTCCACCTTTACTGACATGGGGGTGCTATGATGGTCAATACTGAGCGTCAACTTGATTGCAAAGTATTGTTCCTGGGTGTGTCTGTGAGGGTGTTGCCAAAGGGGATTAACATTTGAGTCAGTGGGCTGGGAAAGGCAGACCAACCCTCAAACTGGGTGGGCACAATCTAATCAGCTGCCAGTGTGGCCAGGAAAAAAGCAGGCAGAAGAATGTGGAAAGACTAGACTGGTTTAGTCTTCTGGCCTACATCTTTCTCCTATGCTGGATGCTTCCTGCCCTTGAACATCAGCCTCCAAGTTCTTCAGCTTTGAGACTCTTGGACCTTCAACCAGACTGAAGGCTGCACTGTAGGCTTCCCTACTTTGAGGTTTTGGGACTCGAACTGGCTTCCTTGCTCCTTGGCTTGCAGACGGCCGCCTATTGTGGGACCTCACCTTGTGATAGTGAGACAATACTCCATAATAAACTCCCCTTTATATATACATCCATCCTATTAGTTCTGTCCCTCTAGAGAACCCTGACAAATACAGGTGCCCACTGTGTTTTCTGCGGTGCTTGGCTGGAGCAGAGCAGTTACTATCTGCTAGGCTGACTCTCTCCTGGTCCTTCGGCTAGAGGGAGAAGTTTTTGTTGGGGGATTTTTGCATCTGTGTCCATTGGTGTTTCTGGGTTGCTGGCTTCTTGAACTCCATGTCTGGGATGTGCGAGGCAAAAAGAAACTCCAGGGAACGCACCACTGTGCGTTTTTTTGTATTTTTAATAGAGATGGGGTTTCACCATGTTAGCCAGGATGGTCTCCTGACCTTGTAATCTGCCCACCTCGGCCTCCCAAAGTGCTGGGATTACAGGTGTGAGCCACTGCACCTGGCCACACTGCATTACTTTTTAAAAGGGAAAAATATCTTACCAATGTTTATATTTAAACAAATAGTTCTTATTTATTTTTTGAGATGAAGTCTCATTCTGTCACCCAGGCTGAAGTGCAGTGGCATGATCTTGGCTCAGTGCAACCTCTGCCTCCCAGGTTCAAGTGATTCTCCTGCCTCAGCCTCCTGAGTAGGTGGGACTACAGGCACGCACCATCACACCCAGCTAATTTTTGTATTTTTACTAGAGATGAGGTTTCATCATGTTGGCCAGGCTGATCTCGAACTCCTGACCTCAGGTGATCTGCCCACCCCAGCCTCCCAAAGTGCTGGGATTACAGGCGTGAGCCACTGTGCCCAGTCAGTTTTCTTTTAGTTGGTCTCAAAGTTGCTATCACAAAGCTGCTTTCTCATTTTCTCTTAATTTGATAAAGGTGCAATTCATAACACAAAGTTATTATCCCCTAAAGGAAATGGAACAAGTAGCATCATGGACAAATCTCTGCTGATTAATGAGTAGATTAATAAGTAACCAACATCCAGAGCTGCTCAAAACAGCCCTTTACACACTTAAATCTCGAAGGAATGATGGGCCACAAGCACCAAAAAAAGTAGAAATAAATACATGTAATTTTTCCTGGGCAATTTAAATAGTTCTTCATCTGGGAGTGACTCCAATCCTTCCTGCCAATTCATCCTACCCACAGCTGTCAAGTTCATCTTCCTAAAACATTAAGTTCGCTGTTATTTCCCTGAGTAAAAATATCACCTGTTATCGTGTCAAGGTGCCAACGTGCTTTTCTCCCTCCTCTCACCCTGCCCCACAGTTCCAGCTTTGTGCCTTTTCTTGCTCTTCTCCCTTTTAGAGTGTTCCAGCCACATCCTCCAGGGAAAATCCCTCCACCAAGAGTCCAATCTGATTTTGCACTTCCCTGACTTCTTGCTAAGCCATCTACAGCAGGAGGGTAAGCCAGTTTCTTCTGACACACAATTCCAATTGATTGGTAGAGATTTGTGGTTGCCTGGGGGCACTACGTGTTTAAAGGACACCGGGATTAACAACGACCCAGGAAGGGAAGTGATGGGCTCAAGAAGGGAAAGTGGATGTACAACCATGGGTCATCCTGGTCTCTACTGCACTGGCCAATATGGTGGCCACTAGCCACGTATGGCCATTAGATACTTGAAATGTCGCTAGCCCAAATTGAGTTATGCTGTTTATTTATTGAGACAGGGTCTCACTCTATCACCCAGGCTGGAGTGCAGTAGCATGATCACAGCTCACTGCAGCCTCGACCTCTTAGGGTCAAGTGATCCTCCTGCCTCAGCCTCCCAAGTTGCAGGGACCATAGGCGTGCACGACCACACCCAGCTAATTTTTGTATTTTTTGTTGAGACGGGGTCTCACCACGTTGCCCAGGCTGGTTTTGAACTCCTGGGCTCAAGTGATCCTTCCACCTTGGCCTCCCAAAGTGCTGGGATTACAGGCATGAGCCACCACACCTGGCCTGATATGTTGTAAATTTAAATCACTCACCGGAGTTTGAAGAATAAGTGTGAAAAAAAAGTGTACAATACCTAATAATTTTTTCATATTGATTACATGTCAACAGATTTTGGATATGCTACTGGGGCAAGTAAAATATATTATTAAAATTATCCTGGATAAAGGACCAGAGGAAGACAATATATATATATATTTTTTTTTTTCATCTTTTTTTTTTACAATATGTGCATTAACAGTGGCAGTTTGAACAGGGTTCAATGCCTAAAGGAGTGTCACAGGACCCAAAATGACAATGCTTACAAACCTCGTTTATTACAAGAAAAGGATTCAATAGAGCAATGGCATTAAATTAAGAATATGTGCCCCGGCCAACTGGTATTTCAGAGCAAAGGCTCTGGAGAACTAGGTGCAGGCTCCCACAATCCTCCCTTTTGTTAAGGGCTGTGGCTGGACACACTATCCCCGCCCAGAGCAAGAACCAGTGATGTGTGTATACAGCATCTTGGAATCAGGGTCCAACATAGCATCTCAGGTGTTTTTCATACTTTGCTTGTCATGTAGGCATATTCCTGCCACAAATAGCCTCAATAGGAGGACCTTCTTGGTGGAGTTGGTCTCACCAAGACCAGGAGCAAATAATCAATTTAATTGTTATAAATAATGGTGACAGGCTGGTACAAACCACCCCCAAGATCTTCAAACCCCTGGCTACAAGGCAGCACTATAATCCCTATGTTTCCTTAATCACCGTGTTTCGTGCCTTGACCAGGGCAGTGCCTTGCAAAAACTTTAGCAAAACAGATCAGATTATTTCCAGCAGGCCTAGAATTAACCCTTAAAGCATAATGTGTCTACTAGAAAATTTAAAGCATCAAATATGCTTGCATGATATTTCTACTGGGCAGTGCTTCTCTAGACCAAGGGGAAGCAACTTTTCCTGTCAAGAGCCAGATAAATACTTTATTTTTATTTTTTTTTTGAGACGGAGTCTCGCTCTGTCGCCCAGGCTGGAGTGCAGTGGCGCAATCTCGGCTCACTGCAAGCTCCGCCTCCCGGGTTCACGCCATTCTCCTGCCTCAGCCTCTCAGTAGCTGGGACTACAGGCGCCCGCCACCACGCCCAGCTAATTTTTTTGTATTTTTAGTAGAGACGGGGTTTCACCGTGGTCTCGATCTCCTGACCTCGTGATCCGCCCGCCTCAGCCTCCCAAAGTGCTGGGATTACAAGCGTGAGCCACCGCGCCCGGCCAAAGAAATACTTTAGCTTTGCCAGCCGTATGGTGTCTGTATTAGTCCGTTCTCACACTGCTATAAAGACCTACCTGAGACTGGAAAATTTATGAAGAAAAGCCTTCCGCAGGCTTAACAGGAAGCATGACGGGGAGACCTCAGGAAACTTAACAGTCATGGCAGAAGGCAAAGGGGAAGCAAACACCCTCACATGGTGGAGAGGAGAGGGACAGCAGCAAGAGTATACGCTTTTAAGCAACAAGACCTCGTGAAAATTCACTATTGTGGGATCAGCAAGGGGGAAACTGCCCCCATGATCCAATCATCTCCCACCAGGTCCCTCTCCCAACACAGGATTACAGTTCAACATGAGATTTGGGTGGGGACATATAGCCAAACTATATCAGTCCCTACTGAAATTACTCAACCCTGTCATTGATGTGTGAAGCAGCCCCAGATAACATGCAAATAAACAAGCCTGGCTTCGTCCTAACAAAACTTTATTCATGAACACTGACATCTGAATTTTAACTAATGCCACAATTCTTTTACTATTGTTTGGATTTTTTTTAAAACCCTTTAAGAAGGTAAAAATTATGATTTGGTCACCATGGGCCATTATTTGCCGACCCCTAGTCTAGACCCTTGTTACTTTAAGTGTGATCAGTGAACAAGCAGGGTTGGTATCACCTGATGCTTGTTAGAAACACAGAATCTGGCTGGGCACGGGCCTCTAGGCCCAGCTACTTGGGAGGCCTGTGAATGGCCACTGCACTCCAGCCAGGGCAACATAGCCAGATCCTGTTAAAAAAATAAAAGAATTGCAGAATTGGGACCCCAACCCAGATCTGTGAATCCAAATCTGAAATTTAATGAAGTTCCCCAGGTGATTTGCATAAAATACCTGGGACGTTTGAAAAAATTACTAAAACCTAACTCCAAGACCCCAGAGTCTTATATAACTGGTATGGGTGTGACCTGGGCATTGGGATTTTTAAAATATCCCCAGGTGCGCCGGGCACGGTGGCTTATACCTGTACTCCCAGCACTTTGGGAGGACGAGGTGGGTGGATCACCTGAGGTCAAGAGTTCGAGACCAGCCTGACCAACATGGTGATGAAACCATTTTGTCTTTACTAAAAATACAAAAATTACCTGGGCATGGTGGTGAGTGCCTGTAATCCCAACTACCTAGGAAGCTGAGGCAGGAGAATCACTTCAACCCAGGAGGCAGAGGTTGCAGTTAGCCAAGATCACGCCATTGCACTCTAGCCTGGGCAAAAAGAGTGAAACTCTCTCTTATAAACAACAACAACAACAAAAAACCCAAGTCATCTGAATATGTAGTGTAGATTTTTTTTTTTTTGAGACAGAGTCTCGCTCTGTCACCCAGGCTGGAGTGTGCAGTGGCGCGATCTCGGCTCACTGCAAGCTCCGCCTCCCGGGTTCACGCCATTCTCCTGCCTCAGCCTCTCCAAGTAGCTGGGACTACAGGCGCCCGCCACCACGCCTGGCTAATTTTTTGTATTCTTAGTAGAGACGGGGTTTCACCGTGGTCTCGATCTCCTGACCTCGTGATCTGCCCGCCTCGGCCTCCCAAAGTGCTGGGATTACAAGCATGAGCCATTGCGCCCGGCGAGCGTAGATTCTAATAGACAGCAAAGTTTGAGGATCACTGGCCTACCAGACCAGGGACTTGGCATTTACTCCTATATGCATTTTTATTCTTCTTATTGCAATTGCATAGACTGTGTGTTCTACTAGTATTCTCCAAAGAACCTAGAATAGTGCTATGCGCCTAGTGGGCACTCAGGTTCTTTCAGATTGACTTGACAATCAACTTTTTTTTTTTTTGAGATAGTCTTGCTCTGTTGCCCAGGCCACCTGGGTTCAAGCAATTCTCCTGCCTCAGCTTCCTGAGTAGCTGGGATTACAGGCGGGTGCCATCACGCCTGGCTAATTTTTGTATTTTTAGTACAGACAGGGTTTCACCATGTTGGCCAGGCTGGTCTTGAACTCCTGGCCTCAAGTGATCCACCCGCCTTGGCCTCCCAAAGTGCTGGGATTACAGGCGTGAGCCACCACACCCGGCCTTCAGTTGATTTCTAATAGATTCACTACTTAACAAACCTAGGCACTTAAACTGTATTCTTGTAGACTGGTAATTTTGCCAGGGACTTGCAGCCATTGTTTCAAAACAAACTCCAAAATATGCAAATTATACATAGAAAATCTTTTTATGGGCCAGGCACAGTGGCTCACGCCTGTAATCCCAGCACTTTGGGAGGCCAAGGCAGGCAGATCACGAGGTCAGGAGATCGAGACCATCCTGGCTAACACGGTGAAACCCCATCTCTACTAAAAATACAAAAACAAAAAAAATTAGCCGGGCATGGTGGCGGGCGCCTGTAGTCTCAGCTACTCAGGAGACTGAGGTGGGAGAATGGCGTGAACCCGGGAGGTAGAGCTTGCAGTGAGCCAAAATTGCACCACTGCATTCCAGCCTGGACGACAGAGCAAGACTCTGTCTCAAAAAAAAAAAGAAAATCTTTTTCTGTCTCTTCTGGGGCTAATACTTCACTGTGCAATCAGTGAGAAAAACACTTTATGTTTTGATAAGACATAACTGAGGAACTCGGGAGTAGGTGGCTGTTGTAAGTGTTTCACATTTGAAGATCGAAAGATCTACAAATAGACTGTGTGTATTTATATACACTATTTCGCACATCTTGCTTTTTAAAAACTTCATGTGATTTTTAAAAAATGGCCACATACCACTGAACTGTACACCTAAAAATGGTGAAGATGGTAAATATTATATGTATTTTGCCACAGTAAAACCAATTTTTTTTTTAATGGCCACAAATTCTTATGCTTCTTCCACTATGAAGTGGGGGGCTATGCCTCCTCCCCTTGATTCTGGGTGGGCTTTGACTATCTCAACTGAGTATGGCAGAAGTTCTGCTGTGTGACTTAAAGTTTTGCATCATTTTAGCCAGGCACACTGGCTCATGCCTGTAATCCCAGGGCTTTGGGAGGCTGAGGTGGGGGTGGATCACTTCAGGTCTGGAGCTCGAGACCAGCCTGGCCAACATGGTGAAACCCTGTCTCTACTGAAAATACAAAACTTAGCTGGGTGTGGTGGCGCATGCCTGTAATCCTAGCTACTCGGGAGGCTGAGGCAGGAGAATCGTTTGAACCTGGGAGATGGAGGTTGCAGTGAGCCGAGATCGTCCCACTGCATTCCAGCCTGGGTGACAGAGCAAGACTCTGTCTAAAAATAAATAAATAAATAAATAAATAAATAAATAAATAAAGTTGTGCCTCATTTTATATATAAGTGTTCTTTGCAACCATCATGCATCTTTTTGTTTTTTTATTTTTCTTTTGGGGCTGAGCATCATGCCTCTTGATTTTTTTTTTCTTTTTTTTTGAGATGGAGTCTCACTTTGTTGCCCAGGCTGGAGTGCAATGGTGCAATCTCGGCTCACTGCAACCTCCACCTCCCAGGTTCAAGTGATTCTCCTGCCTCAGCCTGAGTAGCTGGGATTATAGGTGCGCCACCACGTCCAGCTAATTTTGTATTTTAACGGAGTTTCACCATGTTGGCCAGGCTGGTCTCAAACTCCTGACCTCCGGTTATCCATCCACCTCGGTGTCCCGAAGTGCTGAGATCACAGGTGTGAGCCACCATGCCCAGCCAAGTTATTTCACTGTTCGATTACGATATACATTTATTGGGGTGAAAGAAAATTGAATGTGGATAGGCAGTCTAATTTTGCTTTTTTATGATACATGAACTTATCCAATATTGAATTTACAGGCATTAAAAAAATCAGGTTATATTCTGCAAACTGTTGGTGGCATGTTAAATGTTTTGTTTTAGTGGTATTTGGAAGACTGGTTGGGGTTTCTGGATGGGCCAAGAACATGTTTTCCTCATTTAAACATAGACAGGCTAGGCACGGTGGCTCACGTCTGTAATCCCAGCACTTTGGGAGGCTGAGGCAGGCGGATGGCTTGAACTCAGGAGTTCAAGATGAGCCTGGGCAACGTGGTGAAATGTCGTTTCTACTAAAATATAAAAATTAGCCAGGCATGGTGGTGTGTGTTTGTAATCCCAGCTACTTGGGATGCTGAGGCACGAGAATCACTTGAACCCAGAAGGCAGAGGTTGCAGTGAGCCGAGATTTCGCCACTGTACTCCAGCCTGGGTAAAGGAGATTGTCTCAAAAATAAATAAATAAATGATATGTAAAGAAATAAATAAATAAAAAATAAAATCATAGACAGCTACTCAGGAGGCTGAGGTGGGAGGACTGCTTGAGCTCAGGAGTTCAAGGCCAGCTTGGGCAACATAGTGAGACCCCGTCTCCATTAAGTCAATCAATCAAGGAAGGTACTTCCATTATCTAAATTTTGTCTTCCAACACATTTTAGGGGGGCTAATAAAGGATGCCAGTCTGTCCAGAAACTGTTGTACAGAAGGACTGAGTGCTTCCTCATTCTGTATATGGCCACATACAGTTAGCCCATTCCCTTCTTTAAAAAAAACTTTTTCTTTGTAGAGATGAGGTCTTACTATGTTGCCCAGACTGGTTTCAAACTCCTGGCCTCAAGTGATCCTTCCACCTTGGCCTCCCAAAGTCCTAGGATAACAGGTGTGAGCCATCATGCCAGGCCTACATTCCCCTCCTGATGAGCACTTTGGTTATTTCCAAACTTTTCCTCTGAGAATAATGGCATAGTGAGTAACTTACAAGTGTGTGTTGTGTTCCTAGAAGTGGAATAGTTGGGTCAAAAGGTATGCATAATTGTAATTTTGAAGAGATTGTCAAATTGTCCTCCAAAGAACTTATACAAATTTAAATTCCCACCAAGATACAAGAATAAATTTTCCGATAATTTTGTCCACAGTTATCAAACTTTAATTTTTGCCATTCTGGCAAGTAAAAAATAGAATCTAAGGTAGTTTTAATTTGCATTTTTATTAGCATTAGGGAGGTTTTATTTCTTTTCACATGTTCCAAAGCCCTTTGGGCCATGCGTGGTGATTCACATCTCTAATCTCAGCAACTCAGGAAGATTGCCTGAGGCCAGGAGTTTGAGACCAGCCTGGGCAGCATACCAAGATCCTAGCTCTACAAAAAAAAAAAAAAAGGCTGAGTGTGGTGACATGCACCTGTATGGTCCCAGCTACTCAAGAAGCTGAGGCAACAGGATTGCTTGAGCTCAGGAGTTTGAGGCTGCAGTGAGCTATGTCACCAGCCTGAGTGACAGAGCAAGACTTCATCTCTAGTGGGGAGAAAAAAAGCCCTTTGTATTTTTTTCTATGGTGTATTTATTTGTATTATTATTATTACTTTTCTTTTGAGACAGGGTTTCACTGTCACCCAGGCTGGAGTGCAGTGGCACAATCTTGGCTCACTGCAATCTCTGCCTCCTGGACTCAAGCAATCCTCCCACTTCAGCCTCCCAAGTAGCTGTGACTTCAGGTACACATCACCATGCCTGGTCAATTTTTTTTTATTTTTTAGTTTTTAGTAAAGACAAGGTTTCACTATGTTGCCCAGTCTGGTCTCGAACTCCTGGGCTTAAGCAATCCACTAACTTAGTCCTCCCTAAGTGCTGGGATTACAGGTACGAGCCACCACGCCCAGCCCAGCTATTTTTTTTTTTTTTTTTTGAGATGGAGTCTCACTCTGTTGCCCAGACTGGAGTACAGTGGCTTGATCTTGGCTCATTGAAGCATCTACCTTCTGGGTTCAAGTGATTCTCCTGCCTCAGCCTCCCAAGTAGCTGGGATTACAGGTGCCTGCCACCACACCTGGCTATTTTTTGTATTTTTAGTAGAGATGGGGTTTCACCATATTGGCCAGGCTGGTCTCAAACTCCTGACCTCAGGTGATCCACCCACCTTGGCCTCCCAAAGTGCTGGGATTACAGGAGTGAGCCACCATGCCCAGCCAGCCCAACTATTCTTATTTGTTATGATATGATCTTTAGAAGTCTGTCTAAGACCTATGTAAATAGTTATTGGACAATGTTTTAAATATAGGTCAAATGTCATTAAAGTATCATTGCAAATTAAGTAACTTGCATTTTTAAAATAATTATTGTGGAGAAACATTTAGTATAACACCTTCAAAGTAAAAAATAATTTTATTATTGAAACTGCAATTTAAAAACTTGCAATTAGCTAAATAGAAGCCTATATACGCATAATAACTAGCATTTTTTGGCACTTGGGTACTGTGCTAGATGCATTTTTTTTTTTTTTTAGACAGAGTCTTGCCCTATCATCCAGGCTGGAGTGCAGTGGCATGATCTCTGCTCACTGCAACCTCTGCCTCCTGGGTTCAAGTGATTCTCCCGCCTCAGCCTCCTGAGAAGCTGGGATTACAGGCATGCATCACCATGCCTGGCTAATTTTTTGTATTTTTAGGAGAGATGGGGTTTCACCATGTTAGCCAGGATGGTCTCGATCTCCAGACCTCATGATCTGCCCACCATGGTCTCCCAAAGTGCTGCGATTACAGGCGTGAGCCACCATGCCTGGCCTAGATGCTTTATACGAGCTGATTCAAACCTCCTGCCACTAGAAGGTAGATACTTTTACTGTCCTCAGTTTGAGGGAATTAAGATGGTGAGAAATTGGGCCAGGCAAGGTGGCTCATGCCTGTAATACCAGTATTTAGGGAGGCCAAGGTGGGAGGATTACTTGAGGTCTAGAGTTCAAGACCAGCCTGGGCAAGAAAGCAAGACCTTATCTCTACAAAAAAATTTAAAAATCAGGAAGGCATGGTGGTGTGTGCCTGTAGTCCCAGATACTCGGGAGTCTGAAGTGGGAGGATCCCTTAAGCACAGGGGTTCAGGGTTGCAGTGAGCTATGGTCATAACACTACACTCCAGCCTGGGTGACAGAGCAAGACCACCCTGTTTCTCTCTGTGGGAAATTAAATAACTTGTTCAGGCCTACACAGCTAGTAAGTGAGAGAACCAGAACTCAAATCCAGACTTATTTTACTTCGAAACCTGTGTTTAATCATGTTTCATTGAGTTTTTTAGAAATCTTTTTTTTTCAACTGGCAAAATAAAGGCAAACTAATTCCAGTAAATGGCAAATTCACTTAAGTTATTCGCAAGTATGGTAAAAGACTACAAAGGCAGAATAACAGGTGTAACTAACACTTCTCTGCGCTGGCTTTTCGCTCCACACGCCTTTCTAGGCCACTGGCTGCAGTGCTGGGGGTTTACAGTTGCGGACCGCTCCTCCCAGACTTCTAGTCAGGTGGCTTCCAGTTTGGTTCTGCTATTTCTTGGCACTGGGGTAAGAATTAGAAGCTTGGAGGAAGTGCAGAGATGTTTCTTCTTTTGGTAGTGGGCTTGGCAGCTTGGACAGCAGCAGAGCAAGTTGTCAGCAGCACTGGCAAAGAGACTCCTGGGCTTCTGAGCACTGCAGTGGCCACAGCAGCTCCAACAGCTCAGTGGCAAATGTGGGCTCGGGGCTCCAAGCCAGGGGCAGGAGCAGCTCCTGATCTGTGCCTGCAAAGCCCTTCTTCCCTTTTGTCTGGCTCCCCCTTCTACCTCCCTTCTGTTCTTTCAGTCTTTTGAAGAACTTTATAGCCAATCCCTGGCATGAAGTTCTTCTCTGCTTGGCATATCTAGAGTGGCTTTTATTTTTCTGACTGATACACTCTGCCACTAAAATTATACCAATATTTTCTCAGAATAACATTAAAAAGACTGATATTGTTACTTTTTTATATGGAAGATATAGGCTATAAGCACTCAATTTTCTTCAGGGAGAGAGCAAACTATTTTTGCACTTTGCTTCCTTCATATACGGTGCAAAAAGTTGATAGTCTCTATAAATTGCACAAGTGACTGGCAATGAAAAGACTTATTACTTCAGGACATGAGTTCTTTATGGGGCAATTATGCTCGTATTAAGTGTTTTATTTATTACATGTGGGGTAATGTTGGACAAACAGCTATAATACAGAGATTGTACAATTTAAAAACTGTAATAAATATGGTCCATTAATAGCAGACTCCAAAATTCTTGTCTTTCTTGAAAAAACGGTTCAATGATTTACTATAATCCATTAAGAAACATCTAAATGGGAAAAAACACAGAAGTGATTTTTACAAGTCACTTAGTTTTTCAAATTGAAAATGGTCAGATAAACTACAGAACTTAAAACTTAAGTGATACAAATCTACATATCAAACTATTTGGCATTTTAGATGAGAGAGAAACAGATTTTAAAGGCCACAAATTCGTCTCCTGAATCAATACTCTCCCCTTTTGAAAAAAAAGTAATCTTATGCCATTGAGCACAACCAACTGGAGGTACGCCCTCTAAGTTATTAATGGGAGGTAATAAAATGCGGGCTCATTCTAATATGCCTGATCTGGACCAAAGGAAGAAAAAAGCCACGATACCTAGGTTTACTAAAGCTACCAAAATATTCCGATCTGAAAAATAGCAAATAAAAAATAAAGCTACCAAAATATGACCAAAGTAAAAATTTTACCTGGTACTTAAGTTCAAAATAGGAGTAAAAATAAATTATGTGCATATTTTACATACAAAACATTTGGAAGAATGTACAGCAAAATGTTAACAGTGATCCTATGTCTGGGTAGTGAGATTTTGGAGATCAGTTTAGTTCGGTTTTCTTTTTTTTTTGGCTCCTTCATATTTCTCCTTTTTCTTTTCTTTTCTTTTTTTTTTGAGATGAGTTTTGCTCTTGTCACCCAGGCTGGGATGCAATGGTGTGATCTTGGCTCACTGCAACCTCTGCCTCCTGGGTTCAAGCGATTCTCCTGCCTCAGCCTCCCTAGTAGCTGGGATTACAGGCGCCCACCACCACACTGGGCTAATTTTTTTTTTTTTTGGAGACAGAGTCTCACTCTGTCGGCCAGGCTGGGGTGCGGTGGCACGACCTCAGCTCACTGCAACCTCTGTATCCCGGGCTCAAGCAATTCTCCTGCCTCAGCCTCCCTAGTAGCTGGGATTACAGGCGTGTGCCACCACGCCTGACTAATTTTTGTATTTTTAGTAGAGACGGGGTTTCACCATGTTGGCCAGGCTGGTCTTGAACTCCTGGCCTCAGGTAATCTCCCCCTCGGCCTCCCAAAGTGCTGGGATTACAGGTGTGAGCCACCGTGCCCGGCCATATTTCTCTTTTTTCTGCAGTGAACATATGTTTCAGGTAATTAAAGAATAATAATTAATTTAAAAAGCAATTAATACCCAAGCATGACAGTAATCAACACCTTTTAGAATTCAGTTTTTCACCTGCTTCAATATTAAAAACACCACCTTATGAGGAATGGTAATGCTGGAAAGCACCTGAGAGACTATGCGGTCCAGATTTGAAGACTAAGCCCACACTAGGCTTTGCTGCCCAGTGGCAGGGCTGAGATTAGAACTGTGGTCTCTTGATTTCTAGTTTAGAACTCTCTAACACAAAAAGTAAAATATAAAAATTACAGTTACACATAAAAATACATTTATCTCCAGAACACTAGAAAAGGCTGGTCAATTTTAAGGCCCTAGGAATATAAACAATGTCAACTTAGAACATAAGAACTTTTCATCAGCTTTACCTTCAGAATCTCACAGGGAGCGGCGTCTGGAGGCACAGGTTTCCCGCAGTGCTTTGAATATTCAGTTATCAAGACTAAAGCTTCATCTAAACTACAAAATCAAGAAGAAAAAGAAGTGTTAGGCCAAGCACAGTGCCTTGTGCCTATAATCCCAGCACTCAGGGAGGCCAAGATGTACAGATGGCTTGGGTCCAGGAGTTCGAGACTAGCCTGGGCAACATGGCAAAGCCCTGTCTCTACAAAAAATATAAAATTAGCCAGGTGTGGTGTTGCACACTTGTAGTCCCAGCTACCCTGAAGGCTGAGGTAGGAGGATCGCTTGAACCCAGGAGGTTGAGGCAGCAGTGAGCCACGTTTGTGCCACTGCACTCTAGCCTGGGTGACAAAGCAAGACCCTATTTCAAAAAGAAAAGAAAGAAAAAGAGGCGTTGAAGGCAAAATTAAAATGTAAAGACCAATCTCTAAATTTAATGTTTTATTTAGGAAGAAATAATTCCAACTTGGGGCATATACATAGACTGGGTAGTCTCTGGATTGTCCAAAGAACAAAGAGAAGGTTAGAGGTTTTATGAAAAAGAGACATGTTACATATTGTTCTTTTTTTTCTTTTTTGTGAGACAGTTTCACTCTTGTTGCACAGGCTGGAGTGCAATGGTGTGATCTCGGCTCACTGCAACCTCCACCTCCTGGGTTCAAACGATTCTCCTGCCTCAGCCTCCCGAGTAGCTGGGATTACAGGCATGCGCCACCATGCTCGGCTAACTTTTTGTATTTTTAGTACAGACAGGGTTTCATCATGTTGGCCAGGCTGGTCTTGAACTCCTAACCTCAGGTGATCCACCCGCCCCAGCCTCCCAAAGTGCTGGGATTACAGGCGTAAGCCACTGTGCCCGGCCAGAATTACGTTTTTGGAGCAATGTTTTGTACTCTGAGTGTTTTTCCCTGGGCCCCTCGGCTCTGATGTATTTGGGTATCACAAGAATGACCTAATTCATGTAATCAACTTCACAGAGGGCATGAGGAAACTTTCAGAGATATTATGTTCACTCTCTTGATTGTGGTGATGGCTTTATAGGTATACATATGTCAAAATTTACTAAATTGCAGACTTCAAATATGTCCAGCTTATTATATGTATCAATTATAACTCAAAAAATACTTGCTCAAAAATGACAATATCTAATTACGGCTGGATCACAAGAGATAAACAAGCAGATGGAAATCCATGGAGTGGTAATGAGAAAGAAAGACCTCTCAAGCGCCAGCATGGCTAGACCACATGCAGGGATGGATCTGGTGTGTACTGCAGTCTTGAACTTCCTTTTCTTTAGTGTCAGCCCACTTCTTCCTTCTCCCGTTCAGTTTCCATGTCCACCCCCAGCTCTATCCCAAGAAGCTTATTGTTTCTAAACTTGTGGGTGCTGGAAAATTAGATAACCAGGTTTAATAAAAGTGATGTTATTGGGCTGGGCGCGGTGGCTCATGCCTACAGCACTTTGGGAGGCCGAGGCGGGTGGATCAATGAGGTCAGGAGACCATCCTGGCTAACACGGTGAAACCCCGTCTCTACTAAAAATACAAAAAATTAGCCGGGCGAGGTGGCTGGCGCCTGTAGTCCCAGCTACTCGGGAGGCTGAGGCAGGAGAATGGCGTGAACCTGGGAGGCGGAGCTTGCAGTGAGCTGAGATCACACTACTGCACTCCAGCCTGGGCGACAGAGCGAGACTCCGTCTCAAAAAACAAACAAACAAACAAACAAAAAACCAAAAGTGATGGTACATAAAGTCATTAATGTTCTGAGCAAGTGTCTAAGACATAAAATTGTAATGTAGGATTTAGAGCACGGCTGTGAGACACTTGATTTGGGGATTCAGATGACCTGTTTGTCAGATTCTAAGGTCATATTCCAAGAAATTGGGTTATTAAATGATTAACTTTTGGATATGTGCAGTAACGAGAGATGTAATATTTTGAGCTTTTAATTACAACCAAATAGCTCTACAGCTGACATTTTGCTCCAACATAAAGATAGTTTTGTTTTTGTTTTTTTTTGAGACGGAGTTTCGCTCGTTGCCCAGGCTGGAGTGCAATGGCGCGATCTCAGCTCACCGCAACCTCTGCCTCTCGGGTTCAAGCAATTCTCCTGCCTCATCCTCCCGAGTAGCTGGGATTACAGGCATGCGCTACCATGCCCGGCTAATTTTGTATTTTTAGTAGAGACAGGGTTTCTCCGTGTTGGTCAAGCTGGTTTTGAACTCTTGACCTCAGGTGATCCACCCACCTCAGCTTCCCAAAGTGCTAGGATTACAGATGTGAGCCACTGCGCCCAGCTTATAAGATAGATTTTAAGGAAATTCCACAGTAAGGTTTTTTTTGAAAATTAACTTACCTTAAGTCATTTGCCAAATAGTTTACTAGCTCAGCGATATTGTTGGTATTCATCACATGCATCTTCAACATTTGAAAGTATTTGGTCTTTGCCAAAATCCCAAATTCCTTCTTATTGATGATATTATTCAGAATCAGATTTCTAATCTATAGAATGACAGGTATCATTAAGATCAGACTTCTAATCTATTAGAATCAGACTTCTAATCCATAGAATGACAGGTATCAAGCCTTTATTCAATATCGAAACATTTCTGACAACAGGAAGCCCAATTAGCACTGCATTGTGACTGCACCTCCTTTTTGAGGGGGTAAAAAGGGAAAGGAGGCCTGTCAGCATCAGTCAACAAATAAAGTTATTGTTGTTGTGCACTTTGAGACTTTTTATGAGGAAGATCTGTTTTCAATTAAAAGTACTTAAGGCTACACATTTTCCATGGAGCACAGCAGTCAACAAGATGCTCAGGGTCCCTGCCTTTTAAAAAATTTACTGAGGTTTTAATAAAAGCAAAATAATTCTATATATAAACAAACAGCTAGACATAGCAGTTTTCAGCTTACTCTTGGTTTGGGGAAATGACTACCTTCTAGTATCAAAATTTCCATAGCAAAAAGGAGATGAAATCGCCTCTTACTTGATGTGAAAATCCTGCTAGCTGGCCTGTCTTCATATGCTCTTCCAATTGCTTTAAAATAACCTGAGGGTCACACGAACCCAGAAAATTCTAGAGAAAAATCAAAGCAGAATTAATAGAAAAGTGTTATTATTTATTCCAACAGCAAGAGCTGTTGATCAGGTAATTTGTTGTTCTAAGTGCCAAAAGAAATCTATTTAAATACTGAAACGCTGAACGACATCAAGGAATGAGTGTATGAATGATGAAAAGAGGGGAAAAAGTCAATGACAAGAACAGATGGCTTTTAAAAATGTAATTAATAAAGCAAATGACAAATAAAAAATACGCATGTTAAGCTGGGCGCAGTGGCTCATGCCTATAATCCCAACACTTTGGGAGGCCAAGGCCAGTGGATTGCCTCAGGTCAGGAGTTCGAGACCTGCCTGGCCAACATAGCAAAACCCTGTCACTACTAAAAATACAAAAGTTAGCCGGGCATGGTGGCGGGAGCCCGTAATGTCAGCTACTTGGGAGTCACTTGAACCCAGGAGGGAGGTTGCAGTGAGCTGAGATTGTACCACTGGACTCCAGTCTGGGTGACAGAGAGAGACTCTCAAAAAACAAAATACAAAAAACAAACAAACAAACAAAAAAGCATGAATGCATGCATGTTCATTTATGTAGATCTCTATCTACTGGTATGTCTACCTGCAGGGAAGATAACTGTAAAACATTCCAAAATGCTTTGTTCTACTTGTTCTCTATTATAAAGGAAATGAGAGTTATTTTTAAAAGTTCTGTCCCCAAAATGCTTGTGGCTCCTTCTGATGGGCACCCACACATAAAATCTGAGTCTCCCCCTCTTTTTTTTTTTTTTTAGACGGAGTCTTGCTCTGTCGCCCAGGCTGGAGTGCAGTGGCGCAATCTCGGCTCACTGCAAGCTCCGCCTCCCGGGTTCATGCCATTCTCCTGCCTCAGCCTCTCCGAGTAGCTGGGACTATAGGCGCCCGCCACCACGCCCGGCTAATTTTTTTGTATTTTTTTTAGTAGAGACGGGGTTTCACCGTGGTCTCGATCTCCTGACCTCGTGATCCGCCCGCCTCGGCCTCCCAAAGTGCTGGGATTACAAGTGTGAGCCACCGCGCCTGGCCTCTCTCCCCCTCTTTTATCTCCCACATTCAATTGCTAAGTCAGCTGCCTTCCTTGTAGCCTTCTCGTCTTGTTCAAGTTCATTACCAGACCCTAACATAGGTACTTAACCCTCAAGCCTTCCCTACCTATGCACAAGGTTGCTATCAAGAGATCAAGTGGGATAAAATTCTACTGAAATGCAACAGCTTCCCAAGAGTTTCACTTCTTGTCCCCTCCTCTGACCAAGCCTACATGGGTTAATGGGTTATTCCTTTTAAAATAATTCCTTCATCATTTCAGTTTGCTGTTCTAAAATAATCACTTGTTTCCCCACTGATAGACAATAAGGCCCAAACCCCTTGTAAGACATCCCTCAGCTGGACCTTAATCTATCTTTCAGTCTTACCTCCCACTAAGCCCCCATACAAGCTTCACACATATCTGATCTATTCATGCTTTATAGGTTTGCTAAAATGAAAATGCGACCTTTTGCAAAGGACATGCAGGATTAGAACTTCTATTTCCTTGGCAGCCCAGAGGAATCATATGCACGATACCTTAATTTGCTGGTGTCTTTTCTCTGAGTGGGGCATGAGCATCAGACAAGCTAATGCAAAAGCCGGAAGTTCTAATTGGATATACTGTCTGGCGACTCCGATCAGGTCAAGATCATCTGAGACTGGACATCTTCGAGAGAGAGCATTAATTAGCTAATAATCTGTCAGATTCACTAGATTATATTGGCCTTTCTAGCTTTCCATAGTCATGTACTTGTCCAGGTTTTCAATAATTTTAAACACTAAAGTGCTGGTGCATGACATATACTTAGGAATGAGTAACACGAGTCTTTGACGGCATTCTACACAGAATAAAAGAATTTACACACGAGAACACGGTACTGTTTGCTACCATGATTATGTCTGAAAGCCTACAGATGTCTAAAGATGTGCTTCTAAATTCTCAGAAGACTCAAAACCTTTTTTTTGAGAAACAGTCTAGCTGTGTCACCCAGGCTGGAGTACAATGGCATGATCTTAGCTCACTGCAACCAACACCTCCCGGGTTCAAGCGATTCTCCCTCCTCAGCTTCCTGAGTAGCTGGGATTACGGGCATGCGCCACCATGCCCCGCTCATTTTTATACTTTTAGTAGAGACGGGGTTTCACCACGTTGGCCAGGCTGGTCTCGAACTTCTGACCTCAAGTGATCCACTCGCCTCAGACTCCCAAAGTGCTGGGATTACAGGTGTGAGTCGCCGCATCCAGCCAGAAGACTCAAAATATATGCGACAATGCTCTATGATTTAGGGTAGTCACCAAAAGTACTCTATGCTCACACAGTAGGTACTCATTTTAGAGAATGCTCAGTTTACTAGTCGCACAACAAATGGGAAGTAGACATTGTAAAAATAATCAAGATATTTTGGTATAAAAACAAGTGTTGGCCGGGCGTGGTGGCTGAAGCCTGTAATCCCAGCACTATGGGAGGCCGAGGCAGGTGGACCATGAGGTCAGGAGATCGAGACCATCCTGGCTAACACGGAGAAACCCCGTCTCTACTAAAAATACAAAAAATTAGCCAGGCATGGTGGTGGGCGCCTGTAGTACCAGCTACTCAGCAGACTGAGGCGGGAGAATGGCATGAACCCAGGAGGCGGAGCTTGAAGTGTGCCGAGATCATGACACTGCACTCCAGCCGGGGTGACAGAGAGAGACTGTGTCTCAAAAAAAAAACCAAAAAAAAACAAAAACAAAAAACAAGTGTTGCCAGGCGCAGTGCCTCACACCTGTAATCCCAGCAATTTGGGAGGCCATCTCTACTAAAACTACAAATATTAGCTGGGCCTGGTGGTGCGTGGCGCGTGCCTGTAATCCCAGCTACTCGTGGGATGGCTCATGCCTGTAATCCCAACACTTTGGAAATTCCATCTCTACTAAAAATACAAAAATTAGCCAGGCACGGTGGCACGTGCCTGTAATCCCAGCTACTCAGGAGGCTGAGGCAGGAGAATCGCTTGAATCTGGGATGTGGAGGTTGCAGTGAGCCGAGGTTGTGCCACTGCACTCCAGCCTGGATGAAAGAGCAAGACTCCATCTCAAAACAAAAAACAAAAAAAACAAAAAAACAAGTGTTATGCTTAACTTCCTAACAAAAAGGAATTACTCATAAGAGATATCTATTAGAAGGGAATCTTATAAGCAACAAACTTTTTTTTTTTTTGTAGAACAAATATTTTACTTACTCAAGGACAGCAATGAGACTCTCAGAACAATCTGACAGCTGATCAGGACTTAAAGGACAAGAGGCTGAAGATAAAAACAAAAAAACAACAACCATGATATACACATACTTAACTATAAAATGCTGTAGCCAATGTTTCAGAGGAGAGTGAAATACCTGAAAGCAGTGGTATCTGTATCACACGCTGCCACGCTTTGCTGAAGTAGGGAACCTGTGAAAACAAGTCCACGTTTGGGATATTCATGTTAAGGATATTACAAACTCTCTTTAATTTGCAGTCTAGGCCAGGTGCAGTGGCTCACACCTATAATCCCAGCACTTTGAAAGGCTGAAGCAGGTGAATCACTTGAGGTCAGGAGTTCGAAACCAGCCTGGCCAACATGGCAAAACCCCGTCTCTACTAAAAATACAAAAATTAGCCAGGCATGGTGGTGCATGCTTGTAATCCCAGCTACTCGGGAGGCTGAGACACAAGAATCACTTGAACCCGGGAGGCGGAGGTTGCCTGGGCGACAGAGCGAAACTCCATCTCAAAAAAGATATTATGAACTCTCTTTAAATTGCAGCCTAAATGTTCTGAAATTAGATAATGGTGATGGTTGTACAATTTTATGAATATACCAGAAACTACTTGATTGTATACTTTCAAAAGGATGAATTTTACAAGTGAATTGTATCTCAACAAAAAAATTAGATAGATTGCTATGTGCTGACATGGAACACTCTCCAGAGGCCACTGTTAAATGGTCACAAAACTGTATATTTATAGTTTATATTCCAGGTGACTAAAATCATAAGCTGATATCTCCCTGTTTGAGATGATTAAGGTTCTAGCATAATGTTCTTCATAACTGTATCTTTCAGGATCTCACTATACAATCCTGGCTGATTCATTATTGTTCCATTTGGCAAAAAGTCAGAACCCAACTCAGAAAAGAAAATTAATCCTTAGCCGGTTATGTGCCAGGGCCACAGGAAAGGAGGAAGGGGACAAGAGAAAGAATTTCAAGAAGGTGAATAAGGAAAGAACATTGGCCAGGCGCAGTGACTCACACCCGTAATCCCAGTACTTTGGGAGGCCAAGGCAGGAGGATTGTTTGAGCTCAGGAGTTCCAAGACCAGCCTAGGCAACATAGCAAGACCTCCATCTCTATATATTTAAAGAAAAAAAAGAGGAAAGAAAATGTAAACTTCCATCAATAGAGGAGTGGTTAAGTAACTTCGGGTATATTTTACCACATATTCTGGAGAATAATCAAGCATTAAAAATAATAAAATACCTCAAAAGGCTAAACATAGAGTTACTGTAAGACCCAACAAGCCCACTCCTAGGTATACACTCAAGAGAAATGAAAACATGTTCAGTGAAAACTTGTACACAAATGTTCATAGCAGCATTATTTATAATGACCAAAAACAGAAACTCAAATGTTTATCAACTGGCAAATGGATAAATAAAAGTGGTATATCCATATAATGGAACATTATTTGGCAATAAAGACGAATGAAGTTCTGATCCATGCTACAATGTGGATGCTGAGTGAAAGAAGCCGGACACAAAATCCCACATAGTGTGGGATTCCGTTGATATAAAATGTCCAGAATAGGCAAATCCATGGACACTAAGTAAATTAGTGGTCACTGGGGACTGGAGGGAGTAGGGAATGGGGAATGATTGCTAATGGATATGAATTTTCTTTTTGGGGTGAGGAAAATGTTCTGGAATTAGATAATGGTGAGGCTGTACAACTTTGTGCATATACCAAAAACTACTTCATTGTGTACTTTAAAAGGTAGGGCTGGGCGCGGTGGCTCACGCCTGTAATCCCAGCACTTTGGGAGGCCGAGGCGGGTGGATCATGAAGTCAGGAGATCAAGACCATCCTGGCTAACACGGTGAAACCCCGTCTCTACTAAAAACACAAAAAATTAGCAGGGTGTGGTGGCGGGCGCCTATAGTCCCAGCTACTTGGGAGGCTGAGGCAGGAGAATGGCTTGAACCCGGGAGGCAGAGCTTGCAGTGAGCCGAGATGGCGCCACTGCACTCCAGCCTGGGCAACAGAGCGAGACTCCATCTCAAAAAAAAAAAAAAAAAAAAAGGATAAATTTTACATGTGAATTGTATCTCAATAAAACAATTAGATAGATCTACATGTGCTGATATGGAACAATCTCCAGAGACCATTGTTATGTGAAAACAACACTTTGTTTAGAATATGATTGCATTTATGTGTGCAAAAATGCATATATACACTGTAGATATGCACACACATGCATACGTGCCTGTAAAACAGGAAATCTCGGCTGGGTGTGGTGGCTCACGCCTGTAATCCCAGCACTGGGAGGCCGCGAGGCGGGTGGATCACAAGGTCAGGAGATCGAGACCATCCTGGCTAACACAGTGAAACCCCGTCTCTATTAAAAATACAAAAATTAGCAGGGCGTGGCAGCATGCGCCTATAGTCCCAGCTACTCAGGAGGCTGAGGCAGGAGAATAGCGTGAACCCAGGAGTCAGAGCTTGCAGTGACCCGAGATCGCACAACTGCACTCTAGCCTGGGCAAGAGTGAGACTCCAATTCAAAAAAAAAAAAATAAAATTAGGAAATCTCTAGAATACATAGGAAATTGTAAGCAGCTGTTCCCTTAGGGAGATAATTATGAAGGGAAACAGTAAGGGGGAATTTTCATGTTTTACTCAGCATATTTCTATATTGTCCTAATTTATTAAACAAAGAATAAATTATATATTTCTATGTAATATATATTATGATTATATGGGTACACAACTTATGTGAAATGTAGAAAAGATGAACAAGCCAGGGTACCTGACATGAAAGATCTTCAAAGTCTGTGAGGGGCAGTGCAACATGTAATTAAAATTAATTATATGGTGACAAAAGTCAGAGTGGAGCCAAAATGTCTTGAGAGCATAAATAAAGATGTGACTCGTGAGGCCCGGAAAACTCAGGAAAACAGTATCTTAAGGAGGTGATGTGAGCTGAGTATTAACGGGTCCAGGCACAACTTTAATCATCCTACAGCTGATCAGTTCTGTTTCTTCTTTCTTTATTTTAGGGAAAGGATCTAGCTCTGTTCCCCAGGCCAGAGCTGGAGTGCAATGGTGCAATCATGGCTCACTGCAGCCTCAAACTCCTGGGCTCAAGTGATCCTTCCACCTTGGCCTCCCAAAGCGTTGAGGTTACAGGAAGTGAGCCACTGTACTTGGCTCAGTTCTGTTATTTACGAAGGAGCTGACTGCTTAATCCCGTGTCCCCAGCAGTCACAAGGCCAGAAAGTATAAAGACTAAATTCAATAAAATTTATTTTAAAAAACTACATACCTGCCATAAAGAATGGATACTGGAAATGGCTTTTAAAACTTTCCTTAGATAAGGAATCTGTAAAAAATTAAAAATAAAAAAGTTCTAAAGACCACCAAAATGGAAAATTTCAATGTGAAATACCAGATGTTAAAGTTCTAGAAGTACTGGTAAAACTTTATCTTCCATGATAACGGCCAGAGAAGTTCACTTACAAGTTCATAAATATCAAAAAAGGCTAGGGAACCTTCCATTTGCTTCCAGTGAAATTTATGTCATTTTGGATTTTGCACTCTCTGGCCCAACACCAAGTTCTTTAAGTTTGGCATGAACTCAGTGAGAGTGACTGTGTTTTCAGCATAAATCTGTTCCATAACAAGTATCAATCCAAAATGTTTAGGGGATGCTGTGCAAAAGCTTTCAAATATACTTAGTCGAGGGCATTGGGTCTTACTTACCACATTGAAACCCAGAAGCTTTTGCAAGAGTCCATTCCAAAGCTGCAAGTCATAGATTTTGTATTCTAAACACAGCTCAGTCACCAATCTTACTGCCTGAAGCCAAAAAAAGAAAAAAAAATCATGCTGTTCCAAGACACCAGTAAATCAAGCCATCTTTGGAAAAGTAGGGCAGCTTAATACAAAATATGCTGCTTTTTTTTTTTTTGAGATGGAGTCTCACTCTGTTGCCCAGGCTGGAGTGCAGTAGCATGATCTCAGCTCACTGCAACCTCCGCCTCCTGGGTTCAAGAGGTTCTCCTGCCTCAGCTTCCTGAGTAGCTGGGATTACAGGCGGCCGCCATCATGCCTGGCTAATTTTTGTATTTTTAGTAGAGACGGGATTTCACCATGTTGGGCAGGCTGGTCTTGAACTCCTGACCTGAAGTGATCTACCTGCCTCGGCCTCCCAAAGTACTGGGATTACAGGCATGAGCCACTGCGCCCAGCCACAAAATATGCTTCTAATCTGTGAATGTCTGTCGAAGGCCCCCATCTTTCTAATGAAAGACATGATAAAAAAGGGATTATTTTTCTTGCTGTCATGGACTCAGACACCACCTCAGATGTCTCCCTCTTTCTTTCTTCTATTGAAAAAGTTTGCCTCTTGGACCAGAAAACCTTCCTGCCCCAGCCTCCAACTGCCTCAGAGGCTAAATTCCCATAGGCAACTAAGAGGAAGAGAAACGATATCCTCTCTCTACCGGACAGTCTCCTCTCCCTGTCCAGATAAGGACGGATAAGCCGTGGAAGGGATTACAAAACTGTTCTCTCTGGTTGGCAGGGATGACTTTAGCTGGTGGGCTTTAAGGCAAAAGAGGTAAAAGGACCTTCCACATTGGCTTATCCATCCACACGCTGGGACAGGAGAGTAGAAAGGTCTCAGAGCAGTAGAGTTGTTCAGGGATACAGACTGTTCCTGGGTCGGGTGCGGTGGCTCATGCCTGTAATCCCAGTACTTTGGGAGGCCCAGGTGGGTGGATCACCTGGTCAGGTGTTCGAGACCAGCCTGACCAATATGGTGAAACCTCGCCTCTACTAAAAATACAAAAATTAGCTAGGTGTGGTGGGCGGGCCCCTATAATCCCAGCTACTTGGGAGGCTGAGGCTTGAACCCGGCAGATGGAGGTTGCAGTGAGCTGAGATCACACCACTATACTCCAGCCTGGGCAACAGAGCAAAACTCCGTCTCCAACAACAACAACAAAAGACTATTCCTGGTTTTCTCTTTCAGGATTCTGAGTAGGGGCAGGGAATTGGGAATGCGGCAGTGAGGTGTACCTACCATGGACTCGTGGCTGTGGTTTTTCCACAGACCCTTAATCATTCCTTCTTTAGGACTGTTGCAAAATAATTCATATGTGATGGGGATATTCAAAGTCTCAAATGATGCCAGAAAAGTTATACATTTCAAATAAGATCTGGAAAACAGAAACGTTTCTAAGAATCATTCTCATAGGCCACATTTACATTTAAAATAAAAACTACCATATGGAAATATTAGGCCAGTTTGTTTTAAAAGTCCATTTTGAACTTCCAAATATATTCAATGAATATATAATAACATTAGATAGAAATCAATTTGAACAAGATAAATAAAACATTCAGTTTCTAAATGCCTCCAAGAAACGATGGAAACAAGATGTTCTCAAAGCCCTATTATCCCTTTGCCAAAATGTCAAGGATATTCAAGGCAACAGAACTGTATTCACACAGCTACTCTACTACGCTCTTCTGAATTCAGGGCTTAAAAGGTACAGCTCCAAAAAATGATCTGTTTCCTATTTCTTAATACAATTTAAACATTTCTACTTACTTCACTTCTTCAATGGGTTTTTTAAAGAGAGATTCTATAGTTTCCTTGTCAGCCAAATAGAAGAGACACTGAAGAGCTCGAGTTCTATGGGCAAAAGTTAACTGATGCATACCTAGTGTCTGCAAAACCAAAAGAGGTTTGGAGAGTTGAACACCTGCACATTGTAGTTGGGTAAATGAGTTTCAACATAGGCAACATAAACAACGTCATTATTTTAAAATATAAAGTCAATCTCTACAATTACGGAACGCACTGTGTGTAACAGTGGTTCTTAACATGTGGCCCATGGACCCCTGAAGGGGCATTCCTGAGACTCCTTCAGGAGGGAAAGGGTCAAAGCTGTTTTCATGATACTAAGATGTTATTTGCCTTTACACTGTGTTGATATTTGCACTGACTGTGCAAAAGCAATGGTGGGTGAAATTGCAAGCAGAATGGAGGCAGGGCCTCCAACTGTTGTTGCAGCCCTTGTATTTACAGGCATGCCCTGGCAGTATTGAAAACCAAAGACATAGCTGGGCACAGTGACTCACGCCTGTAATCCCAGCACTTTGGGAGGCCGAGGCGGGTGGATCATGAGGTCAGGAGTTCAAGACCAGCCTGACCAACATGGTGAAACCCACGTCTCTACAAAAAATACAAAAATTAGCCGGGTGTGGTGGCATGTGCCTGTAATTCCAGCTACTCAGGAGGCTGAGGCAGGAGAATCACTTGAACCCGGAGGCGGAGGTTGCAGCGAGCTGAGATCGCGCCATTGCACTACTCCAGTCTGGGCGACAGAGTAAGAGTAAGACTCTGTCTCAAAAAAAAAAAAAAAAAAAAAAAAAAAAAAAAAAAAAAGAAAAAGAAAAAGAAAAAGAAAACCAAAGACAAATTTCACTTAATGTTCTTGATGGGCCGGGTGCAGTGGCTCACGCCTGTAATCCCAGCACTTTGGGAGCCCGAGGTGGGTGGATCACCTGAGGTCAGGAGTTCGAGACCAGCCTGGCCAACATGGTGAAACCTTGTCTCTACTAAAAATACAAAAATTAGCCAGGCGTGGTGGCAGGTGCCTGTAGTCCCAGCTACTTGGGAGGCTGAGGCAGGAGAATCGCTTGAACCTGGGAGGCGGAGGTTGCAGTGAACCAAGATTGTGCCACTGCTCTCCGACCTGGGTGACAGAGCAAGACTCCATCTCAAAAAAAAAAAAAAAAAAAAAAAAAAAATGTTCTTGATGAAGTAGTAAAAATTAATTTTACTAAACCTCAACTTTTGGATCCACAGTTGGCCCCCATTTCCGTGGGTTCTGTATTCATGGAATCAACTAACAGTGGATCGAAAACGTTCAAGAAAAAAAAAAATTCCACAAAGTTCTAAAAACCAAACATGAATTTGTTGCATGCCAAGTACTACACTGAATCCATGGGGATGAAGTGATTTGCAGGCATTGTTATAAGTAACCTAGAGATGGTTTAAGGTATATAGGAGGATGTATGTAGGTGACATGCAAATACGACACCATTTTATATAAAAGACTTGAGTGTCCTCAGATTTTGGTATCCTTGGGGGTCCTGGAACCAGTCCTCCCACAGATACGGAGGGATTACTGTATATCATACTAAAGTGAATTCCCATTTGAATACATGCTAATACTAATTAATGGGGAGTACACATAAGGCAGACTGTAAGGAAAAGCATGTACACAGCTGAGCTGTGAGCTGCACTAGCCACCTATCATGGAATACCATTTTTAGGTCATAAAGTCTTTATATGTAGAGAAAATAAGGGGAGGCTTTTTCCTTTTTGTCACGGACTTTAAAATCAGCACCTCAGACTTCCTTTTCTTCCTTTTCTCTGAGAATTATTTGCCTACTGCCTCCACCCCCTTCTCCTCTCTCTGCTCCAACTGCCTCAGAGGACATTTCTATAGGCAAGAACCTGAAGCTAAAGGTCATGTTGCTGTTAGGGGAAATTGCAAGTTCAATCTAGCTAGAATTTAGTGGGCAGAAGGGGTGGTCTGACTAGAGCACGCAGACGGATTAGGCCTTGGTGGAGACTTGTTCGTGGCCAGTTTGTTTGGCTCCTGGCTTCAGGAATGTGGACTGACCAGGGAGTTAACCATTGTGAATGCAGACAGCCAGTGGAAACTGTCAATAGGTGCACCATTCAGCACGCTAAGGAGATGTTACAGAGGCAAGCACTAAATGGAGCATGGTGCAAAAGACAATGCTTGCTTAGGAGATGAGATAGACTTTGAATACATATGTACGTGAGCATTATCTGAATCATCTGTTAATGCAATCAAGCATGGTAAATAAACAGGAAAAAAATGTTAAGCTGAGATGCACAGAAGAGTTTGGATTAAGTTTCTAGAGCTTACGGTTGTAGTTGATGTTGCAAATACAAACAGCATTCTTGAACTATAATCAATTGGACGAGACAGGAGGAGATACTGCACTCTGGAAAAAAATTTTTAATTAGTTATTTTTTAATTTAGTGATGGATTATCAAAACAACAGACTTATCTTTCTATCCATGGAACGGTCATTAGACAACTCAAAGGCAGATCAGAAGGATAATGGGTCAATGACATTTGTGCTTCCCCCTTTAAAGAATGCTTAATCTTTTCTCGAGTTCTTTCATTGCTAAAGATGATAATACATGCAATAAATGCCAGGCTTCAGCCTCCTCATCTATAGAATGGCTAGTCAATCTCTGATCCCTTAAATTTTATTTAAGAAATTAATGCAAACTGTAGCTGTAAAGTCCCTTGAATGCTACACATAGGGAATTCTGTGTTTGGTATGCAGGACCTTGTTAGCAGCCCATTTCAACCTCTAGACTCAAGGCAGGCTGGGCCCTCTCCGGGAAGGGAAGATGAATCAGGCCAGCTGGAGGAGGGGTGGGGCAGAGCTTTTAGTGGAAAAAGCAGCACGTTATGAACTTTGCATTAAGTAGCCTTTTGGGATTTCCTTTTTCTCTCCTCTCTTTAAATCGCTTCCCTCCAAGACTTTCCACGTGGCTAGTTCAGGTAGACATACCAGGAGCTATCTTTTGTTAGAACAAAGGTGGCCTTTCCCTTAAAAGACTAAATGAGGCCAAGGTGGGGGCCCAGAGGGAAAGAGGGCATGGTATGGGTGGTTAGGAGAGCTCTGCTTGCTCCAAACCAGAAGGAATCCGTTTCTTGGGGTTGTTTTTCCATGTCTTTTCTATCAGCTCTCCAAGGCTGAGGCTGGACATAGGGCCTCCCAGGCCACTTGGCTTACTTTTGGTTTAGGCTAGAAAGACAAAAAGCTGGCTGGCATGTGAGCCGCCAATGCTCCCTTATCCATGCCTGTGCCAGGCATCATTAATGGATTGCCACATTCGTTCTGACTTGAGCCCAGATAGTGTCTTCTCAAGAATACAAGCCATAACCAATCAAACCTAGCACATTAGATAAAAATCAATGTGCCTTTCTAGGCCTCAGTCATTGGTTAGAAGAGCAAAAAGAATCTGGTGGCCCATATCTGAACCAACCCAGTTTAGCATGGTAAGAGAACATAAAAGGGTCTGGGGCCAAAGTCCTAGCTAAGAGTTTTCTTCTGCTTGAGAGGCACCTTCCAGCTAAAGGTGTGCTAGGAACACTCGCCCTTGTAGGAGTTCAGACATTCTAGATCTTGGCTGGCTCTGATGTTTTCCACTGCAGACTCCTAGCCATGTATTAGTGAACTGATTCATCTCATAGACTCTGACCCCAGTTTTATCAAGAAAGCCCTTTAAAAAAATCAACTGCTGAAAAACGTACTGGTAAGATTTCTATTTTGCATCACGATATAGGTGAATATAAGGAAAAGAGTACCTTCGTAGGGCTTCATCTTCTTGAAGTTCAAATAATTCTGATGGTTTCTTCGAAAAGGTAGGAAAAAAAGGTCAAAAACTGAAAAAGTTTATGACTAAACAAACATTCATCTCTCTGAAAATCTATTAAATAAAAAACCTAATATACAATATTATGTTTACATAGAAAAATTATAACATAAATTACTTTATGAAAAGATTTTTGCTTAAATGATGGGTCTACTCATATTTGTTTACTCAACAAATATTCACTGAGCACTTACTATATGATAGGCACAATTCTAAGTATATAGATTGCCTGAGTAAATAAAGCAAATGTTCCTATCTTCCTGGAGCTGACATGCATTGGATTTTTATTTTGATTTATTTTTATTTTTGGAGACAGGATCTTGCTCTGTCACTCAGGCTGGAGTACAGTGGCACAACCACGGCTCACTGCAGCCTCAACCTCCTGTGCTCAAGCAATCCTCCTGCCTCAGCCTCCCAAGTAGCTGCGACCACAGGTGCACACCATGGCACGTGGCTAATTTTTTAAATTTTTGTAGAGATGGGGGTCTCATTATGCTGCTCAGGCTAGTCTCAAACCCCTCACCTCAAACAATCCTCCCACCTCGGACTCCCAAAGTGCTGAGATTACAGGCATGAGCTACCTTGCCCAGCCCCGTATTAGATAATTTGTAAAAGGAAAAGACTCCATGAATTTTAAATGAGCCATTTGTTAATTCAGTATATATCTATTGGGATTTACAAAGTACTGTACTATCTGCTATGTATACATGCAGTTTCTGGCCTCAAGGAACTTTTAGTGTGTACCTTGAACTTACATATAAGTTAAAACATCTGTAAAGGCTGGTTTCTAAAAGTCAATCACATATTCTACGTGGCCAAGATATGTTTCTAACTCCTGTTTCCACTGAAGCACAGTCCATGCTCTTGGTAAATACTTTTAAAATCCTTGTTGAATCAAACGCCAAATGATATAAAAATTGCTAATTAAAAACCTAATGGGTGGCCGCGTGCAGTGGCTCACACCTGTAATCCCAGCACCTTGGGAGGCCGAGGTGGGTGAATCACCTAAACTCAGGAGTTCGAGATCAGCCTGGGCAACATGGCGAAAACCCATCTCTACTAAAAATACTAAAAAAATTAGCTGGGCACAGGTAATTTTTTAAAAGTAGCTGGGACACCTGCAGTCCCAGCTACTCTGGAGACTGAGGCATGAGAATCACTTCAGCCAGGGAGGCAGAGGCTGTAGTGAACTGAGATCATGCCACTGCTCTAGCCTGGGTGGCTGAATGAGACCCTATCTCAAACAAACAAAGAAACAAAACCCTGATGTCATATTACACTATTTGTTTACAAATAGATTTTGTTCCCCCAAGAATATCTGCCTAGGTGGATGTAGGAATTATCGAATCTACCTCAAGTTCTGCCTGGAAATTCAGAAGAAATGATACAGAAGATCTGGATTTGCTGAAACCTATCTTAAATTTTAGATGTTAATGATGCTATTTCTTAAAAACTGACATTATGTGCTTTCTGGTGTGATCGTTTGAAAGTAATACATCACCTATACGGTATTCTTGCCAAAAGCACATAACCTGAATCAAATCACAAGAAACATTAGCAGACCCAAAATGAAATATTTTATAAACCAACTGGCCTGTGCTCTTCAAAAACATCAATAAATCAGGTGTGCAGGGGTAGAGGAAAGGAGCTGGAAGAGGGATGGAATGTTGTATCATCCTAAAATATTTCCTCTAATAATTACAAAAGGAAAAATAGTAATTATGGAGTAGAGAAACAGACGACACCTTAACCAAGTTATCTAAATTAACATCACCTGTGAGGGCAAAAGGCCCTCATGTGCCTCCAAATGTCATACCCTGAGGAGGGCACAACACAACTTATGCAGTATGATGCAAAAAATAAGTAATTTGAATATTATCATGAGGCAGTATTAGACAAGCCCAAATTGGAGGGCAGCTTATGAAACAGCTGGATTTCACTCTTCAAAAATGTCAATATCATAAAAGACAAGAAAAAGTCACAGAACTGTTATAGATTAAAACAGACTAGAGGCCGAGCACAGTGGCTCATGCCTGTAATATACCAGCACTTTGGGAGGCCAAGGTGGAAGGAACATATGAGGCCAGGAGTTTGAGACCAGCCCGGCCAACATGGTGAAACCCCATCTCTACTAAAAGTACAAAAATTAGCTGGGCATGGTGGCGGGCGCCTGTAATCCCAGCTACTCAGGAGGCTGAGACATGAGACTCGCTTGAACCCAGGAGGTGGGGGTTGCAGTGAGCTGAGATTGTACCACTGCACTCCAGCCTGAGCAATGGAGCCAGACTCTGTGTCAAAAAAAAAAAAAAAAAAAAAAAAAACAGACTAGAGACATGACCAACAAATGCAAAGCATAGTCCTAGACAAGATCCTGGACCTGGGGGAGAAAACTACTATAAAAAACGTTATTAGGACAATTGGTGTAACTGTAAAATGGACCATAAATTCAATTATATCACCATTAAATTTCTGATTTTGAAAATTACATTATGGTTGGATTAGAGAAAATCCTGTTCTTGGGAAATACACCCTTAAAATATTCAGGGGGCAAGGGGGTATGCCACATGCAATTTATTCTCCAATGGTTCCGAAAAATATTATGAGTGTATCAATTATAGAGGAGAGATGAAGCAAATATGGCAAAATGTTAAAAATTCATGGATCTGGGTGAAAGGTGTATATAGGAATTCTTTTTTTTTTTTTTTTTTTTTTTTTTTACTATTTTTGCATTTTTGTGTACATTTTAAATTATTTCAAAACAAAAAGTTAATCACATGAATCTGAGTAAAAGAACAGGCCATTTCTTTCATACAAGACAGCATCTGAAATCATCAATTGAAAGGTAAAACAGCCACAAAACAATATTTAAGCAAAAAGTAAGCAACCTCAGGCCAGGCGTGGTGGCTCATGCCTGTAATCCCAACACTTTGGGAGGCCAAGGCAGGCAGATCACCTGAGGTCGGGAGTTCAAGACCAGCTTGGCCAACATGGTGAAACCCCATCTCTACTAAAAATACAAAAATTAGCTGGGCATAGTGGTGCACACCTGTAACCCCAGCTACTCAGGAAGCTGAGGAGGGAGAATCTCTTGAACCTCGGCAGGGATTGCTGAGATCACGCCACTGCACTCCAGACTGGATGACAGAGTAAGACTCTGTATCCAAAAAAAAAAAAAAAGTAAACAATCTCTTTAAAACTTATTAGATAACAGAGGGTAATAAAATGAACAAAAGTTCCAGACAGGCACAGTGGCTTATGCCTGTAATCCCAGCACTTTGGGAAATCGAGGCAGGAGGATCACTTGAGGCCAGGAGTGGAGACCAGCCTGGCCAACATAGTGAGAGACCCTGTCTCCACAAAACAAACCAAACAAAAAAACAAAACATTAGCCACACATGGTGATGCACACATGTAGTCCCAGCTACTTGGGAGGCTGAGGTGGGGAGGACTGCTTGAGCCTAGGAGTTCAAGTCTGCAGTAAGCCGTGATTGTGCCATTGCACTTGCCAGGGTGACAGAGCGAAACTCTGTCTTTAAAACACAAGAAGAGGCCAGGGGTGGTGGTTCATGCCTGTAATCCCAGCACTTTGGGAGGCTGAGGCAGGAGGATCACAAGGTCAGGAGTTCGAGGCTAGCCTGACCAACATGGTGAAACCCCGTCTCTACCAAAAATATAAAAATCAGCCAGGCGTGGTAGCAGGCGCCTGTAATCCCAGCTACTCGGGAGGCTGAGGCAGGAGAATCACTTGCACCCAGGAGGCAGAGGTTGCAGTGAGCCGAGATTGTACCACTGCACTCCAGCCTGGGCAACAGAGCAAGACTCCGTCTCAAAAACAAAACAAAACAAAACAAACAAAGAAACTTCCTTCTTTGAAGAGTCTGTGCTCCTAATTAGAAGGCTGTATCATGTGGGATAAATATTTAGACTTTGAGAAGAAGCCATCGGTGCACACTCAACTACAGATACTCTTGGGCAGCAAGTACTTACTTCACCAGGTTTTGTTGAAGGGCATAGCCATTTTTCCAACAACATGTCCCAGACTTTTTCCAAATTAATTTCATTGACTTCAGCTATTTCTTTAGCTGCTGCATGAATATCTAAGATATTCAAAATAAAGAATTAAAAGAAAAACTCAAGTTTTAAATACTTATATTGAATACTTGTATGTGTATGTGTATATATGCACGCACATACACATATAAGTATGTTTAAGTATATACATATATATGCATATGTAAGTAATAAATATGTACACGTACATATATACATAAAACTGGGAATCAAAATAATAGCTTTTCTTGGACAACAAAAAAATTGTTTTGTCCTCACCAGGATAATCTGTGCCAGATGAATTCTGAATTCTTTGATTGATGCTAGGATGTTCGTAGAGACTGACAATAAGATGTGCTGGCTTTCCGATCACTCTTAAATATTCCTCAGTGTTCAGCTTGTGGGCTATGAGCACAGCTTCTGTGCCCGATCGCCGGTACTGGATATGAAGCTTCTTCAACAAAGCCTCGGCTTTTTCACGTTTTTCATCCTTTTAAACAATTCCAAGCAGAAAAAAAATCTTACTTTGTAAGTCTCAGTTGAAACCAAGCATCCATCTTTATCAATCACAATCCCTCCCTTCCTCAGTTATGTTCCTAAGCATCTACATAAAGCCTTGGTCTTCTTTCTCCATTTTAGGCACCAGGGCAGCATGAGAAGATAAATTAAGCTAGTACAATTTAATTAGGAAGAAGAAAAGCCGCCAATCTGATAGTTCAGACACACCTGCGATGGGATATTCTGTAGCCATCTCTCAGCTAAATAAAGGCAGAATTTCAAAGCAGACATCTTGAAGGAACCTAAAATAAATAAGTAAAGATTTACAGGCAAGTCTTAATCTTTTCAAGAAAATGTATTTTGGTCAAATTAGCAACTTTTTTAAAATTACAAAAATGCATACTCATGGCTGGGCACAGTGGCTCACATTTGTAATCCCAGCACTTTAGGAGGCCAAGGCAAGTGGATCGCCTGAGGTCAGGAATTCAAGACCACCCTGGCCAACACGGAGAAACCCTGTCTCTACTGAACACACAAAAAATAGCTGGGCATGGTGGCGCACGCCTGTAGTCCCAGCTACTCAGGAGGCTGAGGCAGAGGTTGCAGTGAGCCAAGATCACGCCACTGCACTCCAAACTGGGTGACAGAGCAAGACTCCGTCAAAAAAAAAAAAATAAAGTCCACCGAGGCCCTCTCATCAGCTTCCATTCCTATTCTCTAGATTCTTATATGCCTTTAGGAGTTTTCTCTGTGTGTGTGTCAGTCTGTGTTCACACATGCATGCATGTGCATCTTAACCCTAATGGGTAATACCATACATATTCTAGTATAATTTGCTGTTCTCACTTCATATCTTGGATATCTTTCCAAATCAGCCCCATAATATTTCGTTCTACGAATACACCCTATTTTCTAACCAGTTCCTGACCTGAGCATTTTTTAAAAAGTCACTTTCAACTTTTGTTACAACCAAAAATGTAGCAGTAAGTGCCTATGCTTGTGCACCTGTTTGGTTATGTGAGACTATCTAAAGATTCCTTATTGAAAGTGTGATTGGGCCAGGTGCAGTGGCTCACGCCTGTAATCCCAGCACTTTGGGAGGCCGAGGCGGGCGGATCACAAGGTCAAGAGATCAAGATCATCATGGCCAACATGGTGAAACCCTGTCTCTACTAAAAATACAAAAATTAGCTGGGCATGGTGGTGCGCACCTGTAGTCCCAGCTACTCGGGACACTGAGGCAGGAGAATCACTTGAACCCGGGAGGTGGAGGTTGCGGTGAGCCAAGATCATGCCACTACACCCCAGCCTGGCGACAGGGCAAGACTCCATCTCAAAAAAAAGAAAGTGTGATTGGATATTAGGAAGTACCCATCACTGCCTATTCCTAGCAATGGTCACACCCCAAAGAAGGCACAAGGACAAGCTGGAAATTGCCTGCCTCCCTGCCCGTGACCACTGCCCTTGAGCGTTTCAGCATTCACCACAGTTAAGAGAGCAGGCACATACATTTGAAAACTACCATCCTGCTTCACCTTAAAGATGCAAAAAGAGTACTCTTTTTTTTTTTTTAAAAACTACAATTTTAAAAGAAGAGCTCTTACCTTCAGGGATATCCTGGGCAAGGCTGATGGCAATAGCCACAGCCCACTCTGGGTTGACTATAGAGAGTAAGTAGGATTCGATGGTCTGCGTGATCTTAGTTATTTCCTTGTTAATCAGTGTTGAGGATTTAGCTTGTGTTAACTTCAGGAGCTTTGGCTTCAGTTTTTTTTCGAAAACATGTTTTGCCGTAGACACATACAGAGTGTCCAGAGAGAACTTCAAAGAAAAGGAAGGTTATGGCTGAAGCACATATTCACATATAAGGTTTTACATGAAAGCAGCAGAAAAATCTTCTATACGGGGTCAGAATTAATTACAGAATACAGAAATGTCTTACAACGTTTTAACCCATTACCTTCATTAATTTCGAAATTAAGAGCAATGTTGGGAAAGATTCTTCACTGAGTTCTGTAGCTAGAAAGGAAACAAGGAAAGTATGATTTGCTTAAGAAAAAAAATTTGGCTATCCAGTAAAATTCATAAAAAGTTAGTGAACACATACAGAGAATTTTCCAGAAGTTCTGTGCTGTGCCAAAGAATATCAGGTGAAAAGGCAGTCTAGTTTGGGCAGCTGATGGCAAAGTTATGACATGTTCCAACATATACTGATATTCTAGATCCACGGGAGGAGAAATTCTTCTGTATGACTTCAGATGTTTCAGAATACTCAATGCCTATATTAAAATAAAAAACTTTTGTCCAGTAAGAGTAACCCAATCCTAAACTGTCACAAAATCATCTAACAGTATATCATCAAAAGTTTCCATTCCTGAGACCATCTTGTTTTCAGAAAGAGGATCAAAACCTTTTCTAGTATTCCCTTTAACATTATTCATCTAAACTAGAATTTATATACAATGATTAAAGGAATCCTATGAGGAGAAACCACTGGTGCCTTGTTGCTGGTAGGATGTTTTGTAAATAAGAGCTTGACAGTTTGTTATCTGCTCTTCAAATAATTTGAGATATAATTCAAAATACTTGATTTCATTTTAAATATAGAGGCTACAGATCTAAATTAATTCTCTACGCTCTTATCTTTATTATGTTTATATTTTATATTACGGAACTTTGTATAATCTTTTGAACTGATATTTTCTTATATAATGTCTTATTAACATAATATTAAAATATTTCTAAAATATTAATTTCTAAAATCAAATTAAAAAGTATAAAAGCCACTATGACCAAAATTCAGAAACGATGAAGAAGTTAATGAAAGTACTGAGACACAATTGAGTAGGTCTTGGACCTACCCATTAATACACAGAGCTGACCTAACTCTCAGTCCCATGGCCTTTTTCACTTCCTACATGGCAAATGTCGCCTTAATTCTTCACAATTAGCTCTGTAGTGACTTCATACTCTTCGACTGCAGGAGAGGTTATTTAAATCACCTCAAAACAGCAAAAAAAGGATGAAGTAATAAAATAGGAATGTCATGAAAATCTTTTTCCTTTTTTAAAGATTTGTAAAGATTTTCAAAAACCTAAAATAAACCACAGAGTTTAAAGGGAATTCAATGGATAATTTGGAAAGGCCTTGGATAATGATATGATTTATGATCCAAATAAAAGCAGAAAGATGATTTTTACATCTTTGATATATTTGTTATACCTGATTAATATTAATATTGGTTATCTTTTCATCAGCTCGTTCTATAACTTTCAGGACAACTTCAATCATTTCATAGTCATAAGGATCCAACTGTATAAAAACAAAAATATATCAAAACTTGATAAGACTTTGCCATGTTGAAATTTCATTCAATTACAATCATCAGCACAGATTACAAATATAAAAATCTCACTGCACTACATTGTTAAATTAATTATTCCCTTAAAAATGAGCTAGAATCGGCCAGGCGCGGCGGCTCACGCCTGTAATCCTAGCACTTTGGGAGGCTAAGGTGGGTGGATCATGAGGTCAGGAGATCAAGACCATCCTGGCAAACATGGTGAAACCCCATCTCTACTAAAAACACACAAAAAAATTAGCTGGGCGTGGTGGCAGGCACCTGGAGTCCCAGCTACTCGGGAGGCTGAGGCAGGAGAATGGTGTGAACCCAGGAGGCAGAGCTTGCAGTGAGCCGAGATCACGCCACTGCACTCCAGCCTGGGCGACAGAGCGAGACTCCATCTCAAAAGTAAATAAATAAATATAAATAAAAAAATAAAGAGCTACAATTTTCTCACCTCTAAAATTACCTGTGAGGATAAACATACATGCTAAAAAAGGTCTCAAAGGCTGTTTTAAAAAACTGCACAAGGCAGTATTGTTTTAGTAAAGAAGGATGCTCTTGCCTGTAATCTCAGCACTTTGGAAGGCCAAGGTGGGTGGATCACCTGGGGTCAGAGTTCAAGACCAGCCTGGCCAACAGGGTGAAACCCCATCTCTACCAAAAATAAAAAAATTAGCTGGGTGTGGTGGCATGCACCTGTAGTCCCAGCTACTTGGGAGGCTGAGGCAGAAGAATCGCTTGAACCTGGGAGGTGGAGGTTGCAGTGAGCTGAGATCACACCACTGCTCTCCAGGCTGAACAAAAGAACCAGACTAAGTCTCAAAAAAAAGAAGGAAGCTCTTAAGATACTAAAAGCATAGAAAGGGTAGGGGTATGGTCAAAATTTTATAAGATTTTGAAATTAAAGTTCCATTTCTTTCATTTACTATGGGAAAATTAGAACAGAAAGAAACTGATCCTTTTCTTAGAAATGACATGAGTAAAACTGTGGGCCTCCAAGCAACTTTCTCAAAGGATTCTGTTTTAGCTCTAACTATATACTATAGTGCAAGAATTAATTGTGTGGCATATATACATATTAACATAAAAAGAAAGGAAGTCAGGCTGGGTACGGTGGCTCATGCCTGTAATCCCAACACTTTGGGAGGCTAAGGCAGGCGGAGCTGAGACCAGCTGGGCCAATATGGCAAAATTCCGTCTCTACTAAAAATACAAAAATTAGCCAGCGTGGTGGTGTGTGCCTGTAGTCCCAACTACTCAGGAGGCAGAGGCAGAAGAATCGCTTGAACCCAGGAGGCGGAGGTTGCAGTGATCCGAGATCGTGCCATTACACTCCAGCCTGGACAACGGAGTGAGATTTCACATTAAAACAACAACAAAAAACAAGTCTTCTCTTTGTTCTTTGTTTCTTTCTACCCACACACCATTACTTTTTTCCTTTTTATTTTTGAGACAGAGTCTCGCTCTATCACCCAGGCTGGAGTGCAATGGTGCAATCACAACTCACTGCAGTCTTGACCTCCTGGGCTCAAGCAATCCCCCCCCTTCAGCTTCCCAAATAGCTGGGACTACAGGCACGTACCACTAGACCTAGCTAATTAAAAAAAATTTTTTGTAGTGACAAATTCTTACTATGTTCCCCAGGCTGGCCTACTTTTTAAATGCCAACAAAAGTCACATGAAAAACATTGAACAAAGTGGGAAGATGAAATATTGTGCCTAGAAAATTTGAGCAAGCTATGTAATTTTTGGCTGAATTACAAGCAAAATATAAAACTGAAATATTGATTTCAGGCTTAAAATTTTATTTCCAGGCTGGGCGCCGTGGCTCACGCCTGTAATTCCGGCACTTTGGGAGGCTGAGGCAGGTGGATCACCTGAGGTCAGGAGTTCATGACCAGCCTGACCAACATGATGAAACCCTATCGCTACTAAATACAAAAAATTAGCTGGACGTGGTGGCGCATGCCTGTAATCCCAGCTACTTGGGAGGCTGAGGCAAGAGAACCTGGGAGGCAGAGGTTGCAACGAGCCAAGACCTGCGCCATTAGACTACAGCCTGGACAACAAGAGCAAAACTCCATCTCAGAAAAAAAAAAAAAAAAAAAAAATTTATTTCCCCACCATTCACCTTCATTTCTCCATTAAACTACCCCCTGACCAAACATTCCGATTCTCAGAAGATCAGAAGATCTCCTAAACAAATACTCAGCAGAAGCCAGGTATAGTCCTTGTAGTTCCAGCTACTCAGGAGGCTGAAGCAGGACGATCACTTGAGCCCAGGAGTTAGAGGCCAACCTGGGAAATATAGTGAGACCCCCTTCTCTTAAAAAAAAAAAACAAATCAGACAAAAGCATAAAAACATATATGAAGGTATTAATTATAACATTTATAATAATAAAATTTACCCAGCCATACCCAGACAACATAGTGAGATTCATCTTCACAAAAAATTTTTTTTAAACATTTAAAAAATTTTAAAAATTAAAAAAATTACCGGGGTATGGCAGCATGCACCTACAGTTCCAGCTATCTGGGAGGCTGAAGTAGAAGGATCACTTCAGCCCAGGAGGTCAAGGCTGCCATGAGCCATGTTCACACCACTGCACTCCAGCCTGGGTGACAGTGAGACCCTATCTCAAAAAAAAAAAAAAAAAAAAAGAAAAAAAGAAAAAGAAAAAGAAAAAAGACATTTCCGGCAGAACCATGGAACCATGAAAAAGAAATTGTTTCTTTTGAGATAGATGTGTATGTATTGACATATAATGACAATATGTTAAGTGAAAAAAGAGGGTCACAGAAGAGTATATTTAGTTTAAGACAGTTACTATACCACACTATTAACATTTTCATCTCTAGAGAGTGGGGTTATAGGGAAATTGCTTGTTTTGATTTATACATTTCTCTCTAGCTCATCTAAATTCAAAGAATGTGTAAGGTTTTCAAAAATCTGGGGAAGAAAAGCTATTTCTATTTTGAAAAATGGGAAAATTGTATTTAACTTTGTTAAAAATATAGAAATCAAGAGAATATTTCAAATTAAAAGTTGATAAAAATATAGACTTTTACATCCAGTTCGTTACTAATGTATCTAATTAGTAAGGGTGGGAGGGATGACTGAGATGACTCGATTCATTTCACTGTGTGTCTACCTTATGTAGTATTCCACTAAGACTGATGACCAAATCTTTTGTGCTCGTCAGTAAAGGAACCATCTCAAGGGCTTTGGCCAGGAGTTTGGGATGCCGCCGCTTCGCAGAGTCCATGCTTGCATCTCCCTGGCCTTGGCTGGCATTTGTGTTGTGGAGCAGTGTTTCAATGAAGAGCTGAAGAACCGCATTGCAGTCCAACTGAAATGTGCTAAAAGAAGCATTCAATACACACCAATCTCCCTATCTGCAGGCATTTCCATGCAAAGTATCTGACAAAACACTTGGGTACATGCTTCCATTGTTGAAATTTAACCTTGTCATTGTCCAGTCTCAAAATCAGACAAACTACCTGTCATCAAAGCTAATTATTGCCTTTTAAAAATCAGATATTAGGCCGGGCGCAGTGGCTCACACCTGTAATCCCAGCACTTTGGGAGACCAAGGTGAACAGATCACGAGGTCAGGAGTTTGAGACCAGCCTGGCCAACACGGTGAAACCCCATCTCTACTAAAAATACAAAAATTAGCCAGGCATGGTGGCGCATGGCTGTAGTCCCAGCTACTCGGGAAGCTGAGGCAGGAGAATTGCTTGAACCCGGGAGGTGGAGGTTGTGGTGAGCCAAGATTGCGCTACTGCACTCCAGTTTGGGCAACAGAGCAAGACTCCATCTCAAAAAAAAAAAAAAATCAGGTATTATTCCTGGTGGGTGTGTAAACTGTTAGAATATTGGAGAGAAATCTGTAATAAAATTGAAAATATTCATGCTCTTTAGTATAACAATGCAACATTTACAAATTTCACCTAAGAAGAAAAAGATACACGTTAGTAAGGATGTCTTCTGCAGCAACTCTTTGTAATAATTAAAAGCTGAAAACAGTTTATACCTATGAGTGCCTACACATCAAAAAAGTAGAAAAAATTCACAAACAACCTAACAATACATCTTAAAGAAGTAGAAAAGGAAGAGCAAACCAAACAAAATTAGTAAAAGAAAAGAAGTAATAAAGATCAGAGCAGAAATAAATGAAATTGAAACAAAAACAATACCAAGGATCAACAAAACAAAAAGTTGGATTTTTTTTGTTTTTTTGAGACAGGGTCTCATTCTGTTCCCTAGGCTAAAGTGCAGCGGCATGATCAAGGCTCACTGCAGTCTCAACCTCCTGGGTTCAAGTAATCCTCCCACCTCAACCTCTCAAGTAGCTGGAACTACAAGCATAAGCCACAACACTCAGTGAATTTTTTTATTTTTGTAGAGATGGGGCTCTCACTATGTCACCAAGGCTGGTCTCCAACTCCTGGCCTCAAGTGATCCTCCCGCCTTGGCCCCGCAAAGTGTTGGGATTATAGGTGTTAGCCACCATACCTGGCCAAAAAGCTGTTTTTTTTTTTTTTTCAAAGATAAAAAAAAATCAGGCTGGGCACGGTGATTCACGCCTGTAATCCCAGCACTTTGGGAGGCCGAGGCAGGTGGATCACTTGAGGTCAGGAGTTGGAGACCAGTCTGAACAATATGGTGAAACCCCATCTCTACCAAAAATACAAAAATTAGGCCAGGCATGGTGGCTCACGCCTGTAATCCTAGCACTTTGGGAGGTCGAGACGGGTGGACTGCCTGAGCTCAGGAGTTCGAGACCAGCCTGGGCAACATGGTGAAACCCCATCTCTACTAAAATACAAAAAATTAACCCAGCGTGGTGGTGAGCGCCTGTAATCCCAGCTACTCAGGAGGCTGAGGCAGGAGAATCACTTGAACCCAGGAGGAGACAAGATTGCGCCACTGCACTCCAGCCTCGGTGACAGAGTGAGACTCCATCTCAAAAAAAAAAAGAATCTGGTTACTATAGACAAAATGACAACCGAAATGCCTTTTTAGACCCTATTAATAAGACAGTGATAGTTTAATTTGCTATACAGAGTAACTAAAATATCAATAAAAGGCTTAAGTACCACCATTTTCAAGTCACTCTCTGATATTCTAAAGGTTATCTAAATTTATTCAGGTAGACCGCCTGAGGCAGAAGTGTCACTATCATATGAATACAAATCATCAATGCCACATAAGTAGAATAATTATGAAATTAACTTGACATTATAGCTATTTAAATTTCAAAAAAGTGTCCTGCACCATAAAACATCACAGAAGAATCTAGCAGAAGTTCAAATTAATAAAAAAGATAAGAGTGTGCGTATCCTATTCTGGATTTATAACACTAAACTGAAGAATGACATAGTTTTATTATTTCAAACTACTCTTTAGTCAGTGCTCCTTCAAGCTATGGGCAGCCTATAGTCCTTGACTTACAGGTACTGGATGGTGACAGCCACGGTCTTTCCCCACTATCCACAGAGACAAAGAACTAGATGCCTGCCCGGTGCAGGAAATGCACCAAGCAGTTTCATTCTCAATAACTCAGATTCCATTAATCTGTTACAAATCAGATGGGGGTTATAGCACCCATAATATTTTAGAAGCTGTCATTAATAATTTGACCTTGAGCAGGTCACATACTATGGGTTTTCCTCATATATCAACTGGCAACATATGCAATAAGAACTGTAAAAATTAAATGAGGTGACGTATCTGAAAGCATTCTGAAACCAGAAAACGAGTCCTTGTATTTACTAGTTAGAAACATCTGAGATATAAATTACAAATCATTTATCCCTACTCATCAAAGTAAGCTGAATCTATAAATAACACATTTTATCTTAGTTCTAAAAATTCTTGTTCACACCTATAATCCCAGTACTTTGGGAGGCCGAGGCGGGTGAATCACTTGAGGTCAGGAGTTCGGGACCAGCGTGGCCAACATGGTGAAACCCCATCTCTATTAAAAATATAAAAATTAGCCAGGTGTGGTGGTGCATGCCTGTAATCCCACCTACTTGGGAGGTTGAGGCCAGAGAATCGCTTGAAGGTGGAGGTCGCGGTGAGCAGAGATTGCGCCACTGCACTCCAGCCTGGGTGACAGAGGGAGACTCCGTCTCAAATAAATAAATTAATTAAATAAAAATTCTTTTATAAATACTTTTAATAGGAAAATAGAAATTCTCCCTAAATCATACTTTTCATTAATTTTTAAGATTACTTTGCTCCCTAGTTAACCTGATTTAGAAGTTTATTACTCAGAAGACTATTCTCCAACTTTTCTGATCATAGGAATCACCTGAGCTCCTATTAGAGACCAGCGATTTCTAGGCCTCGGTCCAGACCCACTGAGTCACAACTGCCAGAGAGGCCCAGAAACCTGCATTTGAAATCAAGTGCCCTAGGCAATGCTTATCAGGAGACAAGTTTGGGAAACACTAAATAGTGAATTTAAATGGTGATATCAAAAGAGATTCTAATTTGATTTCATATTTACTCAGTTTGGGAATGAGCAAAAGAAAATATCAGCAGTCCATGGACCTCATAAAATAATCATCGTTATTACTGTGTTCTTGCAATAACAATTACCAGTTTGTTAACAGCAAAAATACCGTTAATGTTTAAAGAATTACCTGCAATATTCCAAAATGAGGCTTGTGTCCATATCTATATTCTCCACAAGAGCTTTAATGAGGTCTTTCTTGGTGAGAAAATGTTGCCTGAAAACTGGCTGAAAAGAAATCTAGAAACAAAAAGAAAAAAACAAACCAAAAAAACCCTCTACATTGAAATGTATCAAAGTAAGGGCAACATGATGACTTGCCTTCTTAGTATCCATTTTTAAAAAGAAACATTTGTCTATAGCTCCTCCAATTTCACACTACCCAACCCAGCCATCATTCTGAGATTTGAGGTGTACATGGCTCCGAAACTCCTCTTAGTCATCCTAACCATTGCCTCTTCATCTGAAAAGTTTGATTGTTAATGTCAGCAGAACATCGGTTCCATTACTGCAGAAGAATTAAGCTTCAAAACATATAGCATTTCTGTACTAGTTACCTTCCTGATAAGTCAACTGTTTGCAAATAAACTGTCTTATATTTTTGGTAAAGAAAAGAGGGTTTTGGCTCATGCCTATAATCCCAGCACTTTGGGAGGCTGAGGTGGGTGGATCACCTGAGGTCAGGAGTTTGAGACCAGCTTGGCCAACATGGAAACCCTGTCTCTACAAAAAAATACAAAACAATTAGCTGGGCACAGTGGTGCATGCCTGTAGTCCCAGCTACTCAGGAGGCTAAGTTGGGAGGATCACTTAGGCCCTAGAGGTCAAGGCTGCAGTGAGCCGTGATAATGCCACTGCACTCCAGCCTGGGTGACAAAGTGAGATCCTGACAAAGACAAGATCACGCCCTGCCTGCTTGTCTGTTCTTTTACAATGTCAAAAATAAAGGGCAAGGCTGGGCGAGGTAGCTCACGTCTGTAATCCCAGCACTTTGGGAGGCCGAGGTGGGCAGATCACGAAGTCAAGAGATGGGAGACCATCCTGACCAATACAGTGAAACCCCATCTCTACTAAAATACAAAAAATTAGCCAGGCGTGGTGGTGCTCACCTGTAGTCCCAGCTACTTGGGAGGCTGAGGCAGGGGAATGGCCTGAACCCGGGAGGCGGATGTTGCAGTGAGCTGAGATCGTGCCACTGCACTCCTGCCTGGCAAAAGAGCAAGACTCTGTCTCAAAAAAAAAAAAAAAAAAGAAAAAAGAAAGAAAAATAAAGGCCATTTACGTTCCCTCTGCTAGGAGTTCTTGAAGCATGGTATAGCTGTATATACATTTTAATATTATCTTTAAATAACAGCAGCAGAAAACAAAAGTATGAGGCTAAAGGCTAGGCCTGAAATAGCATAAATGTCAATTGATACTAGATATATACCTATAAATGAGAAAGTTAAGCAGCTGAAAATGTCAGGCCCCTTTTAATTTCCTTAAAAATACAGAAAAAAGGAAATGAGGCAAAAAGTTCCTTATTTCTTTGAAAGCACCTATGTGTGTACTTAATAAAATGTATGAGGCAGTACACATACACTCTCTTCCCAAAAGTAAAGGACAACAAAATCTTTGTTTTAAATTTTCCAACTGGGTAATTATCAGAATCGATGACAGCAGTACAAAGAATACTCACACCAAGTTTACCAAGACGAATGCCCCACTGGGCATCAGTACTGAGTTCACGGAACTTAAGCCCCATTTCTATTTCCTGATAGAGACTTGCCAGCTCAGAGCCCACGAGAGATATTGCCTAAAAAGTTAAAATAGAATTAAAGTTCAATCATAAGTAGAATGTATTCTTATAACATCTTTTAGATGAAACACAACAATAAAAATCATAACTTTCTTTGTGATAGCCGTGTAGAATGTTACGTATTATTTTGTACACAGTCGTTACTTCTTATGTAATATTTAGGTAATTCAGCTTTTTGTATAATGCTATACATTTAGCCTGGCTTTCCTTTATAATAAAAGGCCAAATTTTAGTTATCTTGCAAGAAAATCCCCATAAAAGGCAAATTTTAACACAATATCCAAGAGAAATTTTCTATCTGTTAAACTTATCCTACAAAAACAAACTGATTCATGGGTCTAGGTTCAACTACACCAAAATAAGATTTGAGGTTCTGAGGGTGTACACAGATTTTAAGAAATTAAAAAACTGTAATTCTTTGGGTTGAACAATGCTCATAACTTGCATATACAGGCAACAGTATGTCACCAGTCAAGCAGAAGTTGGTAGAAATCACGAGTTAGCTCAACATTTCTTCTACTAAATCTTTAAGACCAGGTGGCAAAACCAACTTCATTTCTGCCCCTAAATCTTGAATACTTCAAGAATTGAAGGTGTGCTTCCTTAGGACATACCAAGATTTTGTCGTAATTCTGCCATGCTTTATCTATGAGCTTCCAGAGATTTTCAAACACATCTTTTTGAGGTAAGAGAGTGCAGTAACCCAACGCCAGGTCAAGATCTACCAAGCGACAATTAAATACCTACGGGAAGAAAGCAGCAAAAGAAGCAAATTCTTCACAATCAAAACGGAATTAACTTTGTTCACAAAGGGCAGAAATACAAATAAAGAGGAATAATTTTAATTTGTAATTAAAAAAAACTTTTTAAAGAAAAAAAACAGAATTCAGTGTCTCAAGGTTTATTTACCACTAAATTGAATTATAGACACTACGGAAGAACAAGTGTTTCATGAAAAGTTATAGTAACATAGTTCTAATGTGTTTGCTTAGGTTTAATGTCCTTTATCACTATCCGAAGAGTAAGGAAAGCAACTACAAGTTCTATAGGGCACTGAAATATTTAGGGGTAAAGAGCCATAATGTATGTAACTAAATCATAAATACAAAAAATATATACAAAATATGAAATTATTTTATATATAAATAGAAAAACAGAGAAAGAGAGCATGCCAGAAAATGATAAAGCAGTAAAGGGTATACCAAAGATCTTTGTACTATTCTTAAAATTTTCCTGAAACTTTGAAATTATCTCCAAATAAAAAATTTTAGGCCAGGTGCAGTGGCTCATGCCTATAATCTCAGCACTTTGGGAGGCTGAGGAGGGTGGATCACGAGGGTCAGGAGATCGAGACCATCCTGGCTAACACCGTGAAACCCCGTCTCTACTAAAAATACCAAAAATTAGCCAAGCGTGGTGGCGGGCACCTGTAGTCCCAGCTACTCAGGAGGCTGAGGCAGGAGAATGGCGTGAACCCGGGAGGCAGAGCTTGCAGTGAGCCGAAATCGTGCCACTGCACTCCAGCCTGAATGAGAGTGCGAGACTGTGTCTCAAAAAAAAAAAAAAAAAAAAAAATTGGGGGCCCGGGCACAATATCATGCCTGTATTTTCAGCATTTCAGGAGACCAAAGTGGAAGGACTGCTTGAGGCTAAGAGTCCAAGACCAGCCTGGGCAACATAGTGAGACCTGTCTCTACAAAAAATTTTTAAAAATTAGCCAGGCATGGTGGTGCACCAGCAGCCCCAGATACTCAGGAGGCTGAGCAGCAGGAGGGTTGCTTGAGCCCATGAGTTCAAGGCTGCAGTAAGCTATGATGGTGTCTCTGCACTATAGCCTAGGTGACAGAATGAGACCCTGTCTCCAAAAAAAAAAAAAAACCAAAATTTTTTTAAAGAAGTAATCTGACAAATGAAAATTAAATGCCTAATGCAACTATATTTTCATCATAGTTGATGAAATATTAAATATTTCTAATATTTAAAAAATCTAATAAAAAATCAAATATTTAAAATATTAGAATCTTTTAAAAAATAAAGGGTAATGGAAAATTAGGATTTCTGCAATAGAAATAAGTAAAAGGATCATTGGAATGCTTTAATCTGTAAAATAAATAACTACAGAGTGGGGCACAGTTGTTCATGCCTATAATCTCAGTGACTTGGGAGGCTGAGCCAAGAGGATCACTTGAGCCCAGAAGTTCAAGGCTGCAGCAAACTATGATCATACTACTGCACTCCAGCCTGGGTGACAGAGAAAAACCTCATCTCTAAAAAATAAATAAATATAAATATAAGTAACCAAAATCAGGAGACGACAGTGGACAAGATTGACTACTATTTCATAAAAGCTCTACAGCATGTCAATTACCATAATAAAAAATACAACTGATTAGCTATGACAGTTTCTTGAAGTTTTTGAATAGTAAAATACTACTGTACTGAATAATAAACTATTGAGTCATATGCAGTTAACTGAGGTAAAAGGCAAAAAAAAAACCCAAAATTTTTACCAAGAACAAATACTTACTTTGTGCAGTAGTGTTGTAGCATTTTCCCTGATAAATATAACAGCTTTTTCTTTCAATTCCATAACAACATGCCTTGATTTAACTAATGCAGTCTCTCCAAATAACTTTTAGAAAAGAAGAAAAAAATACTTAGGTCTAGTTCTATATATCATTCTGAAAATTTTTTCAAATATTAAGGAACTTTGGTGAAAATTCATCATTATATCCAAAAAGTATCAGAATTTAACCTATAGTGATAGAAAGGGGTGGGGGACTGACTGGGAGGGAGCAAAGAGGAAGCATTAAAAATACACTAAGTCAAAAAAAAAAATACACTAAGTCTTCACTGTGGTGCTGGTGACAAGGTGAATACATTGGCTGATACACTTAAAATGTGCATTTTAATTTTCAAAGTTATACCTCAATATGGTTCATTAAAAAAGAGCCAGCATTTAATACATATCAACAGCGTAGTAGAAATGAAGACAACTCCCTCTGAGGCCCAGCTTCATAAGCAAGTTATCAACAGTTAGTTTGTCTTCTAGAATCTCTTCAATGATGCTCAATGATACTCTCAGAAGTAATTATAACAATTTGGCCATTTAGGTGATAAAAAAACAAACAGCAGATATTTTGACCAAATGTGGTATAGTGGACACTGCACTGACTAGAGTGTGAAGACTTACCACTACAATATAAAACCTTGGGTAACTTATTCCACCTCCCTGAATCTGAGCTGAGTTTCCACATTTGTAAACTGGAAACTCTCAGGGCTGTTGTAAAGAATGAGTATGAAAATGTGTGCAGGCACCTTATTCCCACACTAGATTCTCAGAGATGTTCAACAAATGTTCTTAAATCTGACGAATTACCAATTTCCTTGCTACAAAGACAATAGGAAAACGTGGACTCCAAATTCCTTTGTTAGAGCTTTTACATCTATATTCACCACAAGACAAAGTATTTGTTCTTGAAGCTATACCTTTTCACTCAAACCGGTATTCATGAAGTTTGACACAGAGTGCTGAAGACAGGTACCAAATGAACCAACCACAAATCTTAGGGCCAGCTCCCATTGGCTAGATTCCTGAAGATTCTGAAGCAGGGCAGAGATGGAATTTATAACAGGTAAAACAAGGCCATCTCCTGCAGAGTGATAAAGGATTTTAATATTTAGATTTTTTAAACAAAGAAAGATCATATTATTGAAAACTGTTTTCAGGGACAGCCTGCTTCTTCAATACAGATAACAGTCATGGAGTTTGTTCTCAAAGTTAGTTAATGAGAAGTTAACATGAGGCTTGACTTAAACCAGAAAATAACTAAGTCCACTAGTTAATGAGATACTTTGATTGTAACTTGCCTATTTTAATTGAGATGTTTAAATTTTTAGCTGAGGAAAAACCATTTCTCCATTTGAAAGATAAAAATTTATAAACAAATTCATAGAAGTTAACACTATAAGCCAAATCACATAATCTACTGAACTTTTAAACAAATAAGAATGTAAAAATAATAACAATTACATTAAGGATATTAAATCACATTCATATTTAGAATTTCAAGAAATTTCTAGAACTATGATTTTTTGTTTTTTTAGAGATATAGTCTTCTGTTGCCCAGGCTGAAGTACAGTAGTGCCATCATAGCTCATTGCAGCCTGGACCTCCTGGGCTCAAGAGATCCTCCCATCTCAGCCTCCCAGGTAACCAGGACTACAGGCGCACACCACCATTTCTTTCTATTAAGAAATCTTAAGGACGGACGTGGTGGCTCACGCCTGTAATCCCAGCACTTTGGGAGGCCGAGGCAGGTGAATCACCTGAGGTCAGGAGCTCAAGACCAGGCTGGCCAACATGGTGAAACCCTGTCTCTACTAAAAATACAAAAGAACTAGCTGGGCGTGGTGGCACATGCCTGTAATCCCAGCTACTTGGGAGGCTGAGGCAGGAGAACTGCTTGAACCCGGGAGGTGGAGAGGTTGCAGTGAGCTCTGATCATGCCATTGCACTGGCCATTGCACCTGGGCAACAGAACAAGACTCTCTCTCAAAAAAAAAATTAAAAAATAAAATAAAATAAATAAATAAATAAATAAATAAATAAATAAATAAATAAACCTTAACAGAATGCCATATATTTCGTATGCCAAATACCTTCATTAAGGGAGCAGTATGGCAAACTGGTAGACTCCAAGGGATATCTCTTGCTTTCTACAAAAGATAATAAAACGTTAAACAACACTAAATAGATGGCCACACTAAAAGCCCAGACTTCATCACTATGCAATACATCCATGTAACAAAATAGCACTTGGACCCCTTAAATTTATACAACTAATAAATAAATAAATAACACTAAAGAAAATAACCCTCACACAGCACATACACGCACAGATGTGTAAATATTTCACTATTATAAAAAAAGTTCTAAAGCAAACTGATGCTTTAAAAATAAATAGATACACACAGGAAAATGCACAGGTAAGTGTATAACCTGATAAACGTCCAGAGACTGAAGAAGCAGCATCCAGATCAAGAAACAGAACATCGGCCGGGCGCGGTGGCTCACGCCTGTAATCCCAGCACTTTGGAAGGCTGAAGCGGGCAGATCACTTGAGGTCAGGAGTTTGAGACCAGCCTGGCCAACATGGTGAAACCCCACCTCTACTAAAAATACAAAATTAGCCGGGCGTGGTGGCATGAGCCTGTAATTCCAGCTACCTGGGAGGCTGAGGCACGATAATTGCTTGAACCCAGGAGGCAGAGGTTGCAGTGAGCTGAGATCATGCCACTGCACTCCAGCCTGAGTGACAGAGCAGGACTCCGTCTCAAAAACAAAACAAAACAAACAAACAAAAAAGAAACAAAATATTGCCAGCTCCCCAGCCCCCTCCTTTCCTTTTCCCACCCTCAAGGGTAACCACTGCCCTGACTTCAAACAGCACCAGCTTAGTCCTAGCCTGTGTTTGTACTTTACATACATGAAATCACATAGTATTTATTCTTTTGTATCTGCTTCTTTAGCTCCACATTATGCCTATAAGGTTCACCCACATTACTGTGTGTAGTTCTAGCTCCAAACCTTTACAGTTTAAATTTACGTAAGACAGAAATACATAGAAAATAATGACACAAGATTTACCAGCTAGAGGGACAAGAGATGAAATCAGTTCATAAATCACCGGAAGCACCATCTGTGACTCAAGAACAATTCCATCTTCACTGAAGAAGTCACTGTAAGACCACTCTTCATACGGATCTTTATGTGTCCCAAAAGAAGCCTAGGTGCCAAAGCATACAAAAAAGAGAGAAGTCAGTATGCTGTACAACACATTGTTTCTTCTGGTCTATGGCTTATAGAAATTTCATTTTAAGTTAAACTCTAACAGAAGGACAATGCCGAGGGAGGCCTTGCTGGAGGCCCAGTGTTTTGAAAGATAGTGCAAATTAAAGCCAATAAAGTGACTGGAACAGAGAAGTGGCCTCATGCCCTTATGTTGTTTTCCAGTCTAGGGTAAGAAAATATAAGACATGGATTCAGTATTTTCATAAACTTTGCAAATGATTAAAAAACGGGCCAGGTGCAGTGGCTCATGCCTGTAATCTGAGCACTTTGAGAGGCTGAGGTGGGGGAATCACTTGAGCCCAGGAATTGAAGACCAGCCTAGGCAAGATGGTGAGACCCTGTCTCCGCAAAAAAAAATTTTTTTTTAATTAGTCAGATCGTGGTGGCACACCCTTGTAGTCCCAGCTACTCAGAAGGCTGCGGTGGGAGGACTGTTTAAGCCCAGTTCAAGACTGCAGTAAGCCTTGATCATGCCACTGCACTCCAGTCTGGGTGACAGAGCAAAACCCTGTCTGAAAAAAAAAAAAAAAAGGTGCATAATGGGTTGCCCGGGATTTGAGGGAAAAAACTCAAAAGTAACTTACTTTCATGAGGATTCCACAGTCATCCATTTGGCATTGTCTGGAAAGCTCTACAGCCATTAAAGTATGTTTACATAGTTCTAAAGCATCTAGTAAAAAATCTGAAACAAAATGGAGAAAAATCATTAAACTCATTTTTCATGTCTTTAGGATAATGAAAACAACCTTCTTACAATTACCATTTAAAATTCTAAGGAAGGCCACAATGTAGATAGAAAGGTTCTATATAGCTTTGACTACCCTAAAAAGTTAAACTTTTTCTCAAGCTTGGCTTGAAAATAAGATCAGATATGGGAGGCAAGGAATTTCATAATCCTACAAAAGTGAGTAATGTCAACAGTCAGAAATGACATTGTTAGTATTCTGAAATACTTTCAAACAATAATCCTCAAAGAGAATCAATTATAAGCTTCCCTTTGTGAAATGCAGATACTATCTCTAGTCTGACTACCGTGATGTCCAATTGTAAAGAGACAGCATTTGGGAGACAAGTATGACATGAACCAGAGAATATAAAACTAAGTATATTATAAATATTGTCACCTGGACTGCAAATGGTGGCAGCTTGGCTTGCTAGATCATGTATCATGGAAGGAAGATTCAGTCCCACAGGCACTGTCACTGGGACATTATCAGCCAACATCTGACAAAGCTTCTGACACGTCAGAAACAGCAATTTCCCAGTGTCAGCATTGCAGTGATACTTAAACAAGTCTCTTTGGAAGAAAGAAAGTATTGGTAGTTAGAATACTGACATTGAAAGTAAACACATGGTCTTTCTTGGATTAATATATCACCACCACCACCAACACATTAAATGTCTTTTAAATGTTCTCATGGTATATAGTGTAGTTTTTCTTTTGTTTTTTTTTTGAGACAGGCTCTAGCCCTACCGCCTAGGCAAGAGTGCAGTGGCACAATCATGGCTCACTGCAGCCTCAACCTCCAGGGTCAAGCAATCTTCCCACTTCAGCCTCCCAAGTAGCTGAGACTACAGGTGTGTGCCACCACACTTGGCTAATTTTTAAATTTTTTTTGTAGAGAGATGAGCTCTCACTATGTTACCCAGGCTGGTCTCAAACACCTGGGCTCAAGTAATCCTCCTGCCTCGGCCTCCCAAATTGCTGGGATTACAGGTGTGAGTCACCATGCCCAGCCTGTTTTTCTTTTTCTGAGACTGAGTCTCACTCTGTCACCCAGGCTGGAGTCTCGACTGGCATGGTCTCGGCTCACTGCAACCTCCACCTCCCAGGTTCAAGCAAACTCTCCTGCCTCAGCCTCCCAAGTAGCTGGGATTAGAGGCGCCCACCACCACACCCGACTAACAGTTGTATTTCTAGTAGAGACAAGGTTTCACTGTGTTGGCCAGGCTGGTCTTGAACTCCTGACCTCAAGTGATCTGCCCACCTCAGCCTCCCCAAGTGCTGGGATTACAGGCGTGAGTCACCACACCTGGCCCCAGCCTGTTTTTCAAATGACTAAGGATACCATTAAATGCTGAAGTGCACAGTAACCTAAATTTAACGGTTATGTTACCTAACTCTGCAGTATTGCTTACTTACCTTTTATGCTACTACTTTCTGACACTGAGGCCCAAAATACACCCTGAAAGTGAGAAATCAAGAATAGCTTCTGTGAAAAAAGAGTGTCACTGGCCCTACCTTTATGACTGAAGAAAGAAATCAGGCAATTGTTACTTTCTTTCTTTTTTTGAGACGGAGTCTCACTCTGTAGCTCGGGCTGGAGTGCAGTGGTGTGATCTCGGCTCACTGCAACCTGCCACGATCCTGCCTCAGCCTCCCTAGTAGCTGGGACTATAGGCACGTGCCACCATGCCTGGCTAATTTTTTGTATTTTTAGTAGAGACAGGGTTTCACCATGTTAGCCAGGATGGTCTTGATCTCCTGACCTTGTGATCCGCCTGCCTCGGCCTCCTAAAGTTATGGGATTACAGGTATGAGCCACCGCGCCCAGCCGCAATTTACTTTCAGAGAAGCTATGCAATTCAGGGATCTGGAATGTCACCTGCATTTTTTCAGTGCTGTTTTGATGTTCCCATCTTTCAAGGCTCTCAAGGTCAGCTCTGCCTCCAGCTCTTGTTTGGACATCTGCAGGGCCAGCGCCTGTCTGTGCAGCTTTGATTCCATGCTTGGGCTCCTCACCTCAGCAGCTATGGGCTCTGGGGTGCTCCCGGGTTTGTGTTTCGCCTGTGCAACTTCGTGAGCTTTAATGTGCTGCTCACGGAGATATGCTACCAGGGAACTATTGCTATAATCTTCAAATGAAAGGAAGACCTCAAAGTTCTCCTGTAGCAAAGGTAAGCAAGACAAAGTCCCAAGTCTGTTTAATCTATTGTTTAAAATAATCATTTTTATTAGTTTTTTTTTTTTCATAATTTCAACTTTTATTTTAGATTCAGGGGTACATGTCTGGGCTTGTCACCTGGCTATATTGTGTGATGCTGAGGTTTGAGGTATAACTGATCCCATCACCCAGCATAGTAACTGATGGGTAGTTTTTTGACCTTTGCCCTCCTCCCCTCCCCACCTCAGCCAGGTAGTTCCCAGTTGTTTACATCCATCCATTCATTCATTTATTTTAAGGCAGGGTTTCACTCTGTTGCCCAGGCTGGAGTGCAGTGGTACAAACACAGCTCCTGCAGCCTCCACCTCCTAGTCTCACACCACCTTCTTGCTTCAGCCTCCAAAGTAGCTGGGACTACAGGCACACATCACCACGCCCAGCTAATTTTTGTTATTTTTAGTAGAGATGAGGTCTCACTATGTTGCCTAGGCTAGTCTCAAACTCCTGAGCTCAAGTGATCCTCTAGCCTCATTCTCCCAAAGCGTTGGGATTACAGGCATGAGCCACTGCACCTGGCCTCCAGATGCTTTTCACAGAGAAAGCTATTTACAGCTGGTCTCAAATTTTTGGGTCATAGGACTCCTTTACACACTTAATTGTATGATTCCACTTATATGAAATAGCTAGAATAAGCAAATTCACAGCAACAGAAAGTAGAGATAACCAGTGGCTGTGGGAAGACAGGAAAGGGGAGTTATTGTTTCATGGCTACAGAGTTTCTGCTCAGGGTGATGAAAAAGTAGACAGAGGTGATGGTTGCACAACATTGTGAATGCAATTAACACCACTGAATTACAAACTAAATAACTGTTAACGTGGAAAATTTTGTTGTAAGTATTTTAACAAAATTAATAATGCGTCCAGGCACGGTGGCTCACACCTATAATCCCAGCACTTTGGGATGCTGAGGCGGGCAGATCGCTTGAGGCCAGGAGTTTGAGACCAGCCTGGCAAACATGGCAAAACCCCGTCTCTATTAAAAATATCAAAACCATCTAGGTGTGGTGGCACACGCCTGGAGTCTCAGCTACTCAAGAGGCTGAGACAGGAGAATCTCTTGAACCTGGGAGGCAGAATCTGCAGTAAGCTGAGATCGTGCTGTAGCCCTCCAGCCTGGGCAACAGAGTAAGACTTTGTCTCAAAAAAAAAAGGCCGGGCGCGGTGGCTCACACCTGTAATCCCAGCACTTTGGGAGGCCGAGGTGGGCGGATCACCTGAGGTCAGGAGTTCGAGACCAGCCTGACCCACACGGAGAAACCCCATCTCTACTTAAAATACAAAATTAGCCAGGCTTGGTGGCGCATGCCTATAATCCCAGCTACTTGGGAAGGCTGAGGCAAGAGAATCGCTTGAACCTGGGAGGTGGAGGCTGTGGTGAGCCAAGATCACACCATTGCACTCCAGCCTGGGCAACAAGAGCAAAACTCCGTCTCAAAAAAAAAAAAAAAAAAATTAATAATACAACATAACAAAAAAAATCATTGAATTGTATATTTTAAGTGGATGAATTATATGGTTGTAAATTACATCTCAATACAGCTGTTGAGAGAGACAGAGAGAGACAAAAGGAAAACCAGTATCTCCAGTCCCTAAAGGCTGGTGCAGAAAACTTTTTTTTTTTTTTGAGATGGAGTCTCGATCTGTCACCCAGGCTGGAGTCCACTGGCGCGATCTCAGCTCACCGCAACCTCTGCCTCCCAGGTTCAAGCGATTCTCCTGCCTCAGCCTCCCGAGTAGCTGGGAGTATACAGGTGAGTGCCACCATGCCTGGCTAATTTTTTGTATTTTTAGTAGAGACGGGGTTTCACCGTGTTAGCCAGGATGATCTCGATCTCCTGACCTTGTGATCCACCCACCTCGGCCTCCCAAAGTGCTGGGATTACAGGGGTAGCCACTGCACCCAGCCATACAGAAAACTTTAAGGAGGGACAAATGCACTGATTGGTCATGTAATAATGTTTAACATGGCTCAATATGTTTACCTGTAAGCTAGCAACCTCTTTGAATAGTTTCAACATTTCTTCACATTCGTCCTTCTTCTGCATCTTGTCTGTAATTAAATTTTTAAAAGTTATAGCAGACATGCAAATTCTCATATCAGAATTTTAAAAAGAAGAAATTTTAATTAGCTTTAGTTCTCTCATCTCAAGTCTTCAGTAGTTCTTCTCAGATGATAATATATAGTAACTAAGTACAAAAAGAGATCTAATTTGAAAAAAATCTAATTATTCTTTCGGGAGGTAGAAAACAGAAGTTTGTGTTACAAAAAATGTTATTTTTCTGAAGTAAATTGTAGCTTCTTTTTTTCCCCTGGAAAGTTACTTTCTTAACTGTTTTATTTAACTTCCAGTTCAAATGGCTTCTCCCCACCATCATAAGCAACTGATAGATGAGAAAAATGAGCAATGAGTGCGAGACACTAAGGAAATCTAGTCGAGCACTAAATAGTAAGTGAGCATATAAACAAATGATAGGTTGATTTTGCATGCGTCTGTTCTTGAATTGCTGATAAAGGAATAAAGGAAGACTTTTCATGAAGCAAAATGGGTAAGATCAATAAAGACAATCAGAACCAGAAAAACTGTGAGTATCGTAAGAGTTGTCATCAATGCCTCTTTCTGAAGAGGGGGAGCTTTGGAACAAAACTAAGATGAGAAAACAGAAGTAAAAGCTACCTTTCTGAATGTCACATAGTATCTTAAGAATGTCCACGGATGTCTTCGCTACAGACATTCTCCAGGCCTTGCCCTAAAAATAAATAAATAAAGCGAAATAAAATCTACTTCCTTTTCTGACCACTTCAGTAGTACATATGCAAATACACGAAAACCACAGAAGCAGAAAAAACAATCATGGAGGAGTTGCGCAGCTGAGAAATGGATCGTTAATGAGCGTTATACAGGGTAGACCTGAAAAACTCCAGTATGAACTCCTGGATATATGATTTAGAAATATCAAAGAATATGCAACTCTCCCAAATAACCTTTCAACTACATTATGATTAACAGATCCTTATTCTCTTTTAGAGTTATTTACTATTTGAAAAAACATTTGGAAAAGTTAAAAAGAACAGAAGTCTAAAAAATGGCCTAGAGAACAGAAATCTAATAAATAATCACTACCTTCCAGTGATTATTTAAAAAAAATTTTTTAAGAGAAGGAAAAAAAGGAGGCGCTTTAATTAAAAGACATGATGTATGTAAAACGTTTAGTAAGTGCCTCGCCAATAAAAAAATTCAAATATTTTCATAACGGGAGCAATTCAAACTGGTACTTAAGAATACAGACTATGGTATTAGATAGTTTGAGCTGAGGTTCTGCCCCTGCCTAACAACCTTGGAAAAACGTCATTTACTTTAATATTTTGGTTTTTGAACTTAATATATAAGGAGACAACAACAGGAACTACTTTACACCTTTGTTATGAACAAGAAGTAGCTATTTAACCTAATGCCTATTGCATAGTAAATATTAGGTGTTAAAAAAAACAACAACAACTTCATTTTCCAACAGGAAAAAACATTACTGAAATGGACTGAGAGAAGCTGGGAGGTATCTATCCTTAGGGGTTTAAAAACCCAACTATTGGCCAGGTTTGGTGGCTCACACCTGTAATCTTAGCACTTTGGCAGGCAAATCAGTTGGTGTCAGGAGTTTGAGACCAGCCTGGCCAACATGGTAAAACCCGTCTCTAGTAAAAATACATAAATTAGCCAGGTGTGGTGGCGGGCGCCTGTAATCCCAGCTACTCCCAGCTGAGGCAGGAGAATCGCTTCAACCTGGGAAGCAGAGGTTGCAGTGAGTCAAGATCGTGCCACTGCGCTCCAGCCTGAGCAACAGAGCAAGACTCTGTTTCAAAAAAAGAAAAGAAAAGAAAAAAAACCCAACTATTGAGCATGGTGGTGCATGCCTGTAATCCCAGCTACTTGGGAGGCTAAGGCTAGAAGAGAACTTAAACTCAGGAGTTCAAGACCAGCCTGGGCAACATACCAAGACCTCATCTCCTATATATAATATTTAAAAAAAGAGAAAAAATTAAAAATCAGTAAGAATCCAGCTATCCTGGATAAATCAAGTATTCCTCATCTGCAAAAAAGTAAACTCTCTTAAAACCATTTCTAAGTTTCAATGTTATAAGATTATATAGATTTATATTGGTTCTGTAGCTGACATTACTATTTGACAATAATTATGTTCTATATAACACAAAACATTGTTTATATTGCAAGGCATTATAGAAACCTTTCATGTACAACAGCTGACCCAAGACACCCGCTAACCCGCAGCTCCCAGGTCATTCTCTGTGGGCTCAAGCAGCCGCTCCAAGGCAGCCACAGTTGTTTTTTTTCTCCTAGCAGTAAATTTACCCAGGAATTTTTCACTAGGCCACCCTAGCAGTGAGAAGGGCAGATCTTCACATGTCCATCTTTTCTATCCTATTGATTAATAGCCATAAAAATTGGATTTACTTATATTTTACTTAGTGAAAATGTCACCTCTTTAGAATGATCTGGCTCTTCTTGTAATGCCAGTCGTGCCCATATGACAACTCTTTCCGCAGTTTTCTCAGCTTCAGCAGGAGGCAAAGACTTCAATAGAAGGAGACAGTCTTCACCCTATAAACAGGGTTTGAAAGGAAGAAAAAACAGCTGGTATTTGCAAAAGACAGTGTGACCTTACCTCTTTCTTTTCTATTTAAAGATGAAAATACATCATTTGGAAAAATAGATTATGGTTCAATGTTTTAATAATCCAAAAATCCATTTTTATTTTATTTTACTTTAAGTTTCAGGATACATGCGCAGAAAGTGCAGGCTTGTTACATGTGCCATGGCGGTTTGCTGTACCCGTCAACCTGTCATCCACATTTTAAGCCCTGCATGCATCAGCTATCCATCCTGATGCTGAAAATCCATTCTTGATGACAGCAAACAATAAAATAAATTTAAAATATGATCCTAGATACTGAAGATTTAATTCCTAGGCATTGCTATGATTATAGAATCATATAAAAATAATGACATTTGAAAACACAATAGGCCAAGCACGGTAGCTCACACCAGTAATCTCAGCACTTTGGGAAGCTAAGGCAGGTGGATTACTTCAGCTCGAGAGTTTGAGACCAGAGTGACCAACATGGTGAAACACAGCCACTCGCACTCCAGCCTGGGCAACGGAGCGAGACCCTGTCTCAAAAAAAAAAAACAAAACAACAACAACAACAACGACAACAACACAGAAACAAAGAAGCCATATGAAATGACAACATAAAACTTACAAACCTGTTCTCTATCAATCAGGTCAATAATTCTTAGACTGTAGATCTCATCATTAGATAACATAAACGCTTGGGCTACCTTCAAAGCATCTTCTAAAGAAGATGGGACATCTTGTTTGAGAATGTATCTAACCACTCTCTGCAAAAGACAATATGAACGTTTCTTTGTTATAAAACTCACAGAAAACCAAGAAATCATTTGCTCATAAGAGCAAAGTAGCCAAAAAATTTAAATAATGTAGCAAAAAACTAAATTGTATGAAAGATTAAAACATGATTTATATTCTGATCATTCCACAGTCCTGTCTTCTATAGCTTCTTAATTTACTATTTGGTGTCTTTTTTTTTTTTTTCTTTTTTTTTTTGAGACAGAGTCTCCCTCTGTCGCCGGGCTAGAGTGCAGTGGCGCAATCTCGGCTCACTGCAACCTCCGCCTCCCAGGTTCAAGTGATTCTCCTCCCTCAGCCTCCCAAGTAGCTGGGACTACAGGCACATGCCACCACACCCTGCTACTTTTTTTGCATTTTTAGTAGAGACGAGGTTTCACCATGTTGGCCAGGATGGTCTTGATCTCTTGACCTCGTGATCCACCCACATTGGCCTCCCAAAGTGCTGGGATTACGGGTGTGAGCCACCGCACCTGGCCTATTTGGTGTCTTTAATACTCTCATAAAAAGGCCAGGAGCAGTAGCTCACGCCTGTAATCCCAACACTATGGGAGGCCGAGGCAGGCAGATCACCTGAGTTCGGGAGCTCAAGACCAACCAGCCTGACCAACATGGAGAAACCCCATCTCTACTAAAAATACAAAAAAAAAAAAAAATTAGCCAGGCATGGTAGTGCATGCCTGTAATCCTAGCTACTCGGGAGGCTGAGGCAGGAAAATCGCTTGAACCCAGAAGGCGGAGGTTGTGGTGAGCCAAGATTGCAGTGAGCCGAGATCGCACCATTGCACTCCAGCCTGGGCAACAAGAGCGAAACTCCGTGTCAAAAAGAATAAATACTCTCATAAATAACTGAACACCTTATTAACATCATATCTAACAAGAGAAATGTAGCAGAAAAACCTAGCTCTATTAGCCTCCTAGAATATAAAATCCTCATTAAGTTTCCCATATTGCCCTAGAAATGAAAGAGAAAAAAGACTCTTCGAAGAGTGTACTTACCATTATTTCCTTGTTTAAGAGATTTACCTCTCTTATTCCATAGCCTCGTAGAAGTTTTTTCATCTCCATTAGTTTGTAACTTTCCTGTAATAACTTGACTCTGAAAGCAAATTTAACCATATTAACATGGATTGTCTTTATTATGAAGTACTATGGGACACAGCAAACAATACAGAAACATAAATGAACGTCAACTCAAATCACAATGTTTCTCCAGAGGACAAAAACATTGTTTCGTAGACTGTAATCTTACTTGGGATGGTCCATTTCCAGGTGCTGTTTCACCAGTTGCTCCACAGCTGCACTCCAAGGAACCACTGCCGCATACATGATCTTGAGCACGGCATCAAATATGAGCTACAAACGGCATCAAATATGAGCTACAAAAGATGCACGCATGGACAAGGAACAGCCCTCAGGTTTACGATGCATGCAAGTGAATAGCACAGTCTAATCAGCAGGTCTTACATCAACCACATGGTAGTTTGAGAATATTTCATCCACTCACTGGAAAACCATTTATTTCTTCAGTTTTCACATATAGAAAACAATTTGACTATTCAGAAAAATTCAGAAGAGTATTTTTTCTGCTGTAAGCTAAGACATACAGTGTTATTGCTTTCTACGGTCTCTACAATCCCTGGGTTTTTTTGTTTTTTTGAGACAGGGCCACATTCCCACTGCCCAGGCTGGAGTGCAGTGGCGCGATCTCAGCTCACTGCAACCTCCAACTCCTGGGTTCAAGCGATTCTCCTGCCTCAGCCTCCCAAGTAGCTTGGACTACAGGTGAGCACCATCACACCGGGCTAATTTTTGTATTTTTTGTAGAGACGGGGTTTCACCATGTTGCCCAGGCAGGTCTCAAATTCCTGAGCTCAGGTGATCTGTCTGCCTTGGCTTCCAAAAGTGCTGGGATTACAGGCATGAGCCACTGTGTCCAGCCTCAGTCTCTGGTTTAAAAACAGTTTTCATTATTTTATTTCTATTTTATAGTGGTAATAACAGTACAAAGTTAAAATAAACGCATATGACAACATATTAAAAAATGTCTCACATTGCAGGGAATAACCGAAAAAGAAAAGTCTCCACGTTCGCATAACCACAGAAAAGCCTGCAAAGATATGCATACAACTGTCCATGGAGGTTCTCCTGGGGGTGGAAATGAGTAAACATTCACTTTTTATTTTCTGTAATTAAAGAAAACAGACACTTTAGGAGAACGAAGCAGGCAGACCACTTGAGCCCAGGAGTTCAAGACCAGCCTGGGAAACCCTGTCTCTACAAAAAATACAAAAATTAGCTGGGCGTAGTGGCACACGCCTATGGTCCTAACTACTCAGGAGGCTGAGGTGGGAGGATTGCTTGAGCCAGGGAGGTTGAGGCTGCAGTGAGCCATGATCATGTCACTGCATTCCAGCCTGGGCGACAGAGCCAGACCCATCTCAAACAAAAACAAATATATGTCGCTTTTATGAACAGAAAAAAGCTTTCAGAAAAGATGTAATGCTCAAAAGGGAAAAGCAAATGGTCACTATTTACTTACGTCCGTGTCAGATAAACACGCTATTACTGCCATGGCCTTTGCTTCCCATGCTGTTTCAAAGAGTGATGTGGACTTTGAGCTGCATCTATTCAGTAAATCCTAAAAAGGGATAAACATGTATGTTTTTTAAAAATTAAAAATTCTCATTAAAAAAATGCCACATACAGCTAGATACAGATATTATATGGCCTTGATAGATGTGTTAAAAGAAAAAAACCCTAAAAATTCTAATTAGTCATAAATGTTGAACAATGGTCTAAAAATACAAAACTGCCAAAACATTAGCCTTTAGTTTTATATGGTATAGAAAATTTAAGAATGAAACATTCTTGAAGAATCTACAAATCAGATTACTGTAGCACATTAATAATGTCCACAAGAAATAATTGCTAATATTTATTGAGCTCATACTCCTGTGGTCTCACAATAGCCCTTTGAAGAAAGTACTGTGAAAGGGAAATATCTTGGGCCCCCAAAATCACTAAGGAAAACTCAGGCTGGAAACAGCTTAAGGCAAACCTGCCTCCCATTCTATCAAAGTTACCCCTCTGCTCACTGAGACAGCTGCATTATCTGATTGCCTCCTTTGGAAAGGCTAATCAGAAACTCAAAAGAATTTTAACGTTTTGTATCACCTATCTGTGACCTGGAAGCTCCCTCTCACTTGGAGTCTTCCTGCCTTTGCTTCAAGTTGTCCCACCTTTCCATATCAAACCAATGTACTTCTTACATATGCTGACTGATGCCTCATGTCTCTCCCTAAAATATATAAAACCAAGCTGTGCCCGGACCACCTTGGGTACATGTCGTCAGGACTTCCTGAGGCTGTGTCATGGGTGTATCCTCAACTTTGGCAAAATAAATTCTCTAAATTAACGGAGAACTGTCTCAGATTTTCCGGGTTCACAGTCCTCATGTGTCCCCCTCTTTGCTCAAGATGGTTAGTAGCAGAATTAACCCACATTTTTAACCAATTCAATATGCTGCATGAGTCCTACTGAGAAAACATATGACATTCCTTAAAGAGTTAAATATTTACTACAATGCTACACTGCATAGATCCAAGAAATAAGACTAGATCTAAAGGAAAAGTTACCTCTATGTACAGCAAGAGAAGTTCCTCCTCTTGCAAGTCATGTTCTCTCATGTAAACTCTTATAAACTTCTCTAGGACGGAAGGAATAAGCTCTGGGGCCAGAACTTTATCAAACATTCGGAACACTATGGTGGTTGTATTTTCCTGGATGCCAAAAGAAAGAAAGATGGCATAAATACAGACTGTACCCTTAACTTGATATACAAAATAATTCTTATGACCCTGGACTTTACCTTCTCAAAATCAGAGAGGGCTAATTTGCAGTTGTACTTCCTATGCAATGTGATCAACTCTCGCAAGTTATTTACCAAAGTCCTTAGCTGACATACTTCCTCTGTGTTCTGATAATCCTTCTAAAACAAAAGTGTTAAAGTTGTTAACGATATAAAATAAAAGTATGAGAGAAAAATAGAATCAGAATTATTTCAGATGAAATAAGAATTAACCCCAGTAATGCACGTAAGAGGAAACCTGCAACTTTAAACCAACTTATGCTCTAAATTCTGTAGTATTTTAACTAAATTAGCATAGATCAGAATCTGAAAGATATTTTCTCTTAAATAGAAAAATTAAGAATATTAGTATAATACTTTTTCAGAACCCAAGTATACTTAGTACACGGCATCATTTAGGTAGTGCTCAGTGTCCCATCTATCTATAGAGATTATATATCATAACCAGATATAAAGGCATAACATTTCCTAAAATTATATACAAAGAACAGAACCTTCAATATTGATAAAAGTTAACAAGGAAAAGATAAAAATGTTTTACAGCAAGAGGAAAAAGCTCTTATATAGAAAAGGTGACTTGACAAATTCAACCTTTGAAAACTAGTATTAATGTACTATCAAGACTTAATTTTTTTTTTCTTTTTTTTTTTTGGGACAGAGTCATGCTCTGTCACCCAGGCAGGAGTGCAGTGGCACAATCTCGGCTCACTGTAACCTCTGCCTCCCGGGTTCAAGCGATTCTCCTGCCACAGGCTCCCAAATAGCTGGGACTACAGGCACCCACCACCACGCCTGGCTAATTTTTTTTGTATTTTTACTAGGGACGGGGTTTCACCATGTTAATCAGGCTGATCTCAATCTCTTGACCTTAAATGATCTGCCCATCTCAGCCTCCCAAAGTGCTGGGATTACAGGCGTGAGCCACCGTGCCCAGCCAAGATTTAATTTTTCAAAGGATTGTGAAATGCTGCTAATGCAGAAAATCCCAATTATACCACTTAGCAGAATGTTTATATAGTTCCCCTTTTGGTTGGTTCAATAGAGAAAAACTGTTCATTAAAACAGGTTGAGGGGGGCCAGGAGCAGTGGCTCATGCCTGTAATCCCAGCACTTTAGGAGGCCGAGGAGGGCAGATTATCTGAGGTCAGGAATTTGAGACCAGTCTGACCAACATGGTGAAACCCTGTCTCTACTAAAAATACAAAAAAAAATTAGCCAGGCATGGTGGCGGGTGCCTGTAGTCCCAGCTACATGGGAGGCTGAGGCAGGAGAATTGCTGGAACCTGGGAGCGGGTGGTTGCAGTGAGCTGAGATCATACCATGCGCTCTAGCCCGGGCAACAGGGTGAGACTCCATCTCAAAAAAAAAAAAAAAAAAAAAAAAAAAAAAAAAAAAAAAAAGGTTGAGAGGGCTGGGCACAGTAGCTCACACCTATAATCCCAGCACTTTGGGAAGCCCAGGTGGGTAGATCACTCGGGTCTGGGAATTCAAGACCAACCTGGGAACATGGCAAAACCCCTCCTTTACAAAAAATACAAAAATCAGTCAGGCGTGGTGATGCGCACCTGTAGTCCCAGCTACTCAGGAGGCTGAGGTGGGAGGATCACTTGAGCCTAAAAGTTGAGGGTGCAGTGAGCCATAGTTGCACCACTGCATTCCAGCTGGGGCAACAGAGTGAGACCTTGTCTCAAAAATGAATAATAAATAAATAAATATACAAATAAATTTAAAACATAGGTTGAAGTTGTCACACAAATCAGAAAGAAACAAAAAGCAAATTTTCCTACATATGGATTTGAAAGGCACAAAACAAAAAAAAGGCACACAAAAACAGAAAATTTAAGAAGCAGATATATTTCCAGACACTTCACATATATGCAGACAAACCCTTTCAGGTAAACTGACTGTTTCATTACTAAAAACCCATTTTCCACATCTTACCAAGGAAATCCAATGCCAGGAAGATGCCAATCCCAACTCATCTGTTTTTTCTGCTGTAAAAAATATCTCTGCCAATTGATGTCCATTTTCTGGCCAATTTGCCTTTAAAAAAGATTACAGACAGTTCAAAACAATGTTTTATGTTGTTGGGAGTGTGCAAAATGTCTTTTTACTGTTAATTAAATCAGTATTACCTTATCAGTTAATTCAAGGTTCCTGGCTGCTTGTTCCAACCATTTTGCAAGAATTATCTGAAATAGATCATTTAAAAATAAAATTTTTAATGGATAATCATTCATATAACTAAAAACCTCCACGATTTCTTTTTTCCTTTAAATATTTATTTTGTCCATAAACGTCTTATCCATGATTGTCTTTGTTGCGTGTGTGTGGGTACATAGTAGGTGTACATACTGTGGAGTACAGGAGATGTGTTGATACAGGCATGCAATGTGAAATAATCACATCATGGAGAGTGGGGTATTCATCCCCTTTGTGTTACAAACAGTCCAATTACACTCTTTTAGTTATTTTTAAATATAGAATTAAGTTATTATTGACTCTTTTGTATAATCAAATAGTATGTCTTATTCAATCTTTTTTTTTTTTTTTTTTTTTTTTTTTTTTTTTTTTTTTTTTGAGACAGGGTTTCACTCATTGCCCATGCTGGATCTCACGCAATGGCACGATCTCAGTTCACTGCAACCTCCTGGGTCAAGCAATTCTGCTGCCTCAGCCTCCCGAGTAGCTGTGATTACAGGCATGCCACCATGCCCGGCTAATTTTTGTATTTTTAGTAGAGAAAGGGTTTTACCATGTTGGTCAGGCTGGTCTCAAACTTCTGACCTCAGGTGATTCACCCACTCAGCCTCCCAAAGTGATGGGATTACAGGCGTGAGTCACTGCACCCAGCCTCATTCTTTCTAAATATATTTTTTTGTACCTATTAACCATCCCCACCTCTCACTCATCACCTCACAACCCTTCCAAGCCTCTGGTAACCATCCTCCTACTCTCTATGGCCATGAGTTAAATTGTTTTGATTTTTAGATCCCACAAATAAGTGAGAACATGTGATGTTTGTCTTTCCATGCCTGGCTTATTTCACTTAACATAATAATCTCCAGTTCCATCTATATTGTTGCAAATGATAACATCTCGTTCTGAATCACAGTTGTCTTTTAAGAGACACTTTAATTAACACAGGTGTTAGTTAATTGTTTAACTGGTGTTAACGTGACTTAATCTTCAATGATCAAATGTAAAAAACGAAATAAAGTCATCAAGAGTGGAAATACTGAAGACAACTCACCTGTCCTTCAGGCACAGTCCTTCTTACAAATGGAATCACATCATTTTTAAACCATGGACACAGCTTTTGCAAAGAGACTGATGCAGACATTGAGTTGAGCAAGCTCTCTAGCATTTTCACATCAAATCTGCTTTCAAAGTTTGCCTAAATTATAAGGAGCGAGAAATTAAGATCTGACAAATTTAAACCAAAAGCCTTCCAAATGTTTGACAAAGATATTTTAGGAAGTCATTTTAAGGAGTAGCCTACTGATTTAATAATGAGTGCTAAAGGAGATTCACACTATGCAAATGATTCTAGTTGGGAGCTGCATACTGTATGCAATGTCACGGCACTGAGTGCCAAATAGTTTATCATGTAGCAGAAGAACCAGCAGAGAGAGTATTCTAAGGAAAACTTAACTGGAGGTGATAGTAGGAATTCTAACAAGCAATGCAGCCATTAATGGCATCACGACAAGTTATGACTTTATGGATCTAATGTTCTATACCAACTTCAGCCAATCTTAAAGGGATCGAGACAAGCAATTTTAAGGGGCAATCTTTTACCACAATGTGAGCTGCAGTAGCAACATCTTCTTCACCAATGCTACATTAGAAAGTTCACTAATAAACCAGATAATATGTTGCCTTTTGAGCTAAGATTAGGAGTTAGACTCTTTTTTTGGTTAACTTTTATTTTAAGTTCAGTGGTAAAAGTGTAGGTAAACTTTAGTCAAGGGGGTTTGTTGTACAGATTATTTCATCACCCAGCTATTAAGCCTATTAATCATTAGTTATTTTTCCTGATACTTTCACCCTCCACCTTCTGAAAGGCCAAGTGTGTGTTTCCCTCCATGCATCCACGTGTTCTCATCATTTAGCTCCCAAGAAGCTAGATTCTCAATGATTGGATAAAATAAGGTTCTACTGTACATTCACTGTACTTCTTCTGATTTAATATTATCAGAGGACAATTTTCTCTGGGAAAAGTCTTTTTTTTTTTTTGGGGGGGGGGGGGGACGGAGTCTCACTCTGTCACCCAGGCTGGAGTGCAGTGGTGTGATCTCAGCTCACTGCAACCTCCACCTTCTGGGTTAAAGAAATTCTCCTGCCTCAGCCTCCTGAGTAGCTGGGTCTAGAAGAACGTGCCACCATGCCCGGTTAATTTTTTATTTTTGGTAGAGACACGGATTCACCATGTTGATCAGGCTGGTCTTGAACTCCCAACCTCAAGTGATCAGCCCGCCTCAGCCTCCCAAAGTGCTGAGATTACAGGCATGAGCCATCGTGCCCAGCCCATGGGGAAAGTCTTTTTTATCTTGCCCTTTACAAACAAAAGCAAGTAATATTTTAAGAACCAATCAAAAAACACCCCATCACCCAGTCAGACTTGCACCCTGTTAGTTTCCAACATTGATTCAATCACCTAACTCAGGAGCTATAAAGCTGTTAAGGAAAAAATGTAAAACATGTTACCCGATGTCGAAGCCAAAGATACTGTGCACAAACAAGGTTTCCTTCTTTTAGCTGTAAAAAAATATCTTTAAGATCATCTTCATTATTTAGAAATTCAATCCAAGAACTGCCACTGAATAAACAAAGAAGGGAAAAAAGTCAGTTTTTTTAAAAAAATTAAGGTTATACCTTTTAAGTGGATTATCTTTAAATGCATTTTAATTAGTTTTCTTCTTCATAAAGGTAAAAACAAAAAACTAAAAAAAAACCCAGTTCCAAAGATCACACAGTGCAAAGTACATTTACTTCTTATCTCAGACCCTAGAACTCCCGACATCTTCCTCAGAGCCATGTAGCTTCCTGTAGGACCCTCCTCAGATAATCACTACAAGTAGAAATAATTATTTTTCACTCTTGTTTGTTTTGTTTTTGTTTTTTTGAGGTGGGATCTCACTATGTTGCTCAGGCTGGACTTGAATTCCTGGGCTTAAGCAATCCTGCCACCTCAGCATCCTGAATAGATGGGATTACAGGCATTTTTATATTATTTTATTTTATTTTTTTGAGCTGGAGTCTCACTGTCACCCAGGCTGCAGTGAAGTGGCACAAACTCGGCTCACTGCAACCTTTGTCTCCTGAGTTCAAGAGATTCTCATGCCTCAGCCTCCCAAGCAGCTGGCATTACAGGCTTGCACCACCATGCCTGGCTAATTTTTGTATTTTTAGTAGAGATGGGGTTTCACCATGTTGGCTAGACTGGTCTCAAACTCCTGACCTCAAGTGATCCACTCACTTCAGCCTCCCAAAGTGTTGCAATTACAGGCATGAGCCACCGTGCCTGGCCTCTTTTTTAAATAAGTAAGTGTTCTATAATGAATTCGACGAGGAAAAAAGAAAATCAGAACTGATAAGATAAAATTTCATTATTTGAATATAAAATTATATACCTGGAAAAAACAAGATCAAATGAAATATTACTATGCATAATAAAGAAATTCAGTAAGGTAGCTGGTTAAACATTTTTAAAAATCAGCTGATCATGGTGGCTCACACCTGTAATCTCAGCACTTTGGGAGGCCGAGGCAGGTGGACCACTTGAGGTCAGAAGTTCAAGACCAACCTGGTCAACATGGTGAAACCCTGTCTCTACTAAAAATACAAAAAATAGCCGGTGTGGTGGGGGGTGCCTGTAATCCCAGCTACTCGGGAGGCTGAGGCAGAAGAATCGATTGAACCCGGGAGGCAGAGGCTGCAGTGAGCCGAGATCATGTCATTGCACTCCAGCCTGGGCAACAGAACAAAACTGTCTCAAATTAAAAAAAAAATTTTTTTAATCGCTACCTCACCACATCCTTTACAAAAGATGGCAGCCAGCCACAGTGGCTCATGTCTATATTCCCAGCACTTCCAGCGGCCAAGGCAGGAGGATCACTTGAGCCCAGGAGTTCGAAACCAGCCTGAGAAACGTGGTGAAACCCAGGCTCTACAAAAAATTAGCTGAGTGTGGTGGTGCTCGCCTGTAATCCCAGCTACTTGGGTGGCGGAGCTTGGGAGGTTGAAGCTGCAGTAAGCTGAGATCATGCCACTGCACTCCAGCCTGGGTGACAGAGTGAGACCCCACCTCAAAAAAACAAAAAACAAAACAAACAAACAAAAAAACCAGCCTGGACAACATGGCAAAATCCGTCTCAACTAAAAATACAAAAGTTGGCTGGGTGCAGTGGCTCACGCCTGTAACCCAGCACTTTGGGAGGCCAAGGCGGGTGGATCACTTGAGGTCAGGAGCTCGAGACCAGTCTGCTCCAAATGACGAAACCCCATCTCTACTAAAGCTACAAAAATTAGCCAGACGTGGTGGTGCATGCCTGTAATCCCAGCTAGTTGGGAGGCTGAGGCAGGAGAATCACTTGAATATGGGAGGCGGAAGTTGCAGTGAGCTGAGATCATGCCACTGCACTCCAGCCTAGGCAACAAAGTGAGACTCCGTATTAAAAAAAAAAAAATTATCCAAGTGCAGTGGCACATGCCTGTAATCCCAGCTACTGGGCAGGAGAATCACTTGAACCTGGGAGGCAGAGGCTGCAGTGAGCCAGAGTCAAGATCGAGCCACTGCACTCGAGCCTGGGCGACAAGAGCAAGACTCTGTCTCATTAAAAAAAAAAAAAGATTTAGGCCAGGCGCAGTGGCTCACGCTTGTAATCCCAGCACTTTGGGAGGCTGACGTGGGCGGATCACGAGGTCAGGAGTTCGAGGCCAGCCTGGCCAACATAGTGAAATCCCGTCTCTACTAAAAGTACAAAAATTAGCTGGGCGTGGTGGCAGACACCTGTAATCCCAGCTACTCAGGAGGCTGAGGCAGGAGAATCACTTGAATCTGGGAGGCGGAGGTGGCAGTGAGCCGAGATCATGCCACTGCACTCCACACTCCAGCCTGGGCAACAGAGTTAGACTCTATCTCAAAAAAAAAAAAAAAAAAAAAAAAGATTTAAATGTAGAAAGAAACTATAAAAATGAAAAAATACAAGAGAATGTATTTATTTATTTATTTTTTTGAGGCGAGTTTCACTGTCACCCAGGCTGGAGTGCAGTGGCACAATCACAGCTTACTGCAGCCTCGACCTCCCAGGCTCAGGTGATCCTCCCACCTCAGCTTCCTTAGTAGCCAGGACTACAAGCACCTGGCCAAGTTGCCTGGCAAATTTTAGTATTTTATGTAGAGACAGGGTTTCACTGTGTTGCCCAAGCTGGTCTTGAACCTCTGGGAAGCGATCCGCCTACCTCAGCCTCCCAAAGTGCTTGGATTACAGGTATAAGCCACTGAGCCTGGCCAAGAATTTATTTTTAATCTTTGAGTGGGTAATATCTTTCCAAACAGACATAAAAATACAAACTTCTGAATTTTTTGTAAAAAAAAAAAAAAAAATAACAAAATCAATTAAAAAATGCCAAATTAGAGGAGAATTTGAAATACCCACAAAGAACTTTAAAGTCAATTTTGAAAAAAACAACTCAGTCCAGGCATGGTGGCTCATGCCAGTAATCCCAGCACTTTGGGAGGTCAAGGCAGGAGGATCACTTGAGCCCAGGAATTTGAGACTAGCCTGGGCAACATGGGAGACCCTGTCTCTAAAAACACAACAATAATAAAACCACAGAAATAGCTGTTTTTTAAAAAAAACAACTCAAGAGAAAGAGGGACCAAGGATGTAAGGAGAAAAACAAAAGGCTTTTCACCTTGAGAAAGTAAATATTTCAACCAAAATTAAGAATGGAAATCAAATCCATGTGGTAATATTTAAAAAAAATTTTTTTTTTGCATATATCAGATTAGCAAAAAAACAAGTTCTATAACATGCTGTTGGTGAATGAGTGAGAAAATGGGCCCTCCCCTACTCATTCTATTGGAAAAAATGCTTTGGAAGCCAAGTTTGGGTGAATAACCTTTTGCCTTAGCAACTGCACCTCCAGAAATTGAATCCACAGATACACTTCCATGTGCACCAAAATATCATTACTTAAAATTAGAGGTATACTTACTTTTAATCTATTTATCAGAATAAATTAACAATGAACGGAAATGAGCAATTAGAAGATATGGTAAGAATCTGACTATGATCAAAGGTAAAAATATTTGTGTTAAAGAAATGACCACTGGGCGTGGTACCTCACGCCTGTAATCCCAGCACTTTGGGAGGCCGAGGCAGGCAGATCACTTGAGCCCAGGAGTTCAAGACTGGCATGGACAACATAGAGAGACTGCATGTCTAAAAAAATAATAAAAAATATTAGCCAGATGTGGTGGTGCACATCTGTAGTCCCAAGCTACTTGGGAGGCTGAGGTAGGAGGATCACCAGGGAGGATACCAGGTATCTTTGGCATCCCAAAGTGTTGGGATTACAGACGTGAGCCACTGCACCTGGGCCAGACTCAGTTTTATATGTTTTAGGACCCTTTAATTCTAGAATGGAGCGTGGGTTCTCTTTAATTGTGTTTTTAAATGTCATTATTTTTATACGATTCTATAATCGTAGCAATGACTAAGAATTAAATAAATCTTCATTACTTAGAATTATATTTTAAATTTATTTTATTGTTTGCTATCATCAGAAATGGATTTTCAGATTATTAAAACATTGAACCATAAGGCCAGGTGCAGTAGCTCACGCCTGTAATCCCAGCACTTTGGGAGGCTGAGGTGGGTGGATTGCCTGAGGTCAGAGTTTGAGACCAGCCTGGCCAACATGGTGAAACATTGTCTCTACTAAAAATACAAAAATTAGCCAGGCATGGTGGCGGGTGCCTGTAATCCCAGTTACTTGGGAGGCTGAGGCACAAGAATTGCTTGAAACCGAGAGGCAAAGGTTGCAGTGAGCCAAGATAGCACTGCTGGACTCCAGCCTTGGCGATAGAGCGAGACTCCGTTTCAAAAAATATATAAACTATATTTCAAAAATATATAAAAAACATTTGAAACGAGACTCCGTTTCAAAAAATATATAAAAAACATTCAACCATAATGTTTTTCCAAATGATGTATTTTTATCTTTAAATAGAAAAGAAAGAGGTAAGGCTATACTGTCCTTTGCAAAAACCAGCTGTTTTTTCTTCCTTTCAAACCCTGTTTATAGGGTGAAGACTGTCTCCTTCTGTTGAAGTGCCTCCTGCTGAAGCTGAGAAAACTGTAGAAAGAGTCATCATATGGGCACAACTGGCGTTACAAGAAGAGCCAGAGCATTTTAAAGAGGTGATATTTTCACTAATATAAGTAAATCCAATTTTTATGGCTATTAATCAATAGGATAGAAAAGATGGACTTACACATATGAAGATCTGCCCTTCTCACTGCTAGGGTGGCCTAGTGAAAAAATTCCTGGGCAAATTTACTACTAGGAAAAAAAAAATAATTGTGGCTGCCTTGGAGTGGCTGCTTGAGCCTGCAGAGAATGACCTGGGAGCTGTGGGTTAGCGGGTGTCTTGGAGTAGCTGTTGTACATGAAAGGTTTCCATAATGCCTTGCAATATAAACAATGTTTAGCATCATACAGGACATAATTATTACTGTTAAATAGTAATGTCAGCTACAGAACCAATATAAATCTATAAAATCTTATAACATTGAAACTTAGAAATGGTTTTAAGAGAGTTTACTTCTTTGCAGATAAGGAACCAAATACTTGATTTATCCAGGATAGTTAGATTTTTACTGAGCCTAAGAAGTTGAGGCTGCAGTGAGCTATGATCGCACCACCACACTCAAACCTGGGTGACAGAGTGAGACCCTGTCTCAAAAAAGAAGAAATGACAACAAGGATGTTCAGCCAGTTTTTGTTGCTGAAAAGATAGTATTTTCTATCACTCAACACCCCTCATAGAAACACAGATTCAGCAAGAGGAATGCTATACCTGTTACGACATTCCAAATTTCTATGTAACTTATAATCTAAAAAAAAAAAATTTTTTTTTTCTTGAGACCGAGTCTTGCTCTGTCGCCCAGGCTGGAGTGCAGTGGCACGATCTCAGCTCACTGCAACCTCCGCCTCCCGGGTTCAAGCGACTCTCCTGTCTCAGCCTCCCTAGTAGCTGAGATTACAGATGCACGCCACCACGCCCGGCTAATTTTTGTATTTTAGTAGAGATGGGGTTTTGCCATGTTGGCCAGGCTGGTCTCGAACTCCTGACCTCGGGTGATCTGCCCACCTCGGCCTCCCAAAGTGCTGGGATTACAGGCGTGAGATACCATGCCTGGCCTAAAACGTTTTAACAAAAAATGTACACACCTGAATTTTTCTGGTCCAAATGCTCCATAAAAAGTAGTCAATTTTGCATGAGCTCTTAGCACCTGAAGAAAAAATAATTTAATAATCTGAATTTATATGCAACAATATTGAAATTAAAAAACATTAAAAATTAATCATTACATTTCACATGTCTATACACATTTACATTTATCTCACTTCACAACTCAATTCCCATAGGACTGCCTTTATTTCACACACACACACACACACACACACACACACACAAAACATGGGACAAGAAAAACATTTCCAATTACATCCAATTATAAAGGCACATACACATTAATTGTAGGAACTCTTTAAAATCAGTTTTCTCACTGATTTCTAAGTTCTTATGGTAAAATCGAGTTCTTATGGTAAAATCCAGCTGGATTACAATACTTACTTTGAACTAAGAATTTGAATATTTGTATGCTCACATGCACACACACACATGTATTTTGGCACCATCATAATCAACATCACAGTTTATCTTCATTTGAATGTTTAGCAGGTACCAGGTACTATGTACAACAGTTTATATGAATTATTTCCTTTGATCTCAAAATGACCTTATAAAGTAAGTACCTATTAATATTACCATTTTGCAGATAAGAAAACTAAGGTATTGAAATAACTTGCTCTTGATAAAATATGGGTCTATTTTGAATGGAAAACATATTATAAAGGTATATTCACCCACATATTAACCTAGAAATCTAATGTAATTACCTCTTTCAAGCCATCAGAATAAATGAGAGCAGTTTTATCTTCTTTCTTCAAAAGCTAAGTAAGAATAATAAGAAATACAGTTAGAAGAATATCCCTCTTTAGCTATTTCCTAAATGATGGATTTTCTGTGAAATAACAAAAACATTTTTTAAATAAATTGCATTTAAGTGTGAAATGAATAGTAAACTATAAAGAACTGACATGTTTTTAAAATAATGCATTTGCCCGGGGGCAGTGGCTCACACCTGTAATCCCAGCACTTTGGAAGGCTGAGGCGGGCGGACTGCTTGAGCTCAGGAGTTCGGGTTGACCCTGGGCAACATGGTGAAACCCCATCTCTGCTAAAATACAAAAAATTAACCAGGCATTGTTGCGCGCACCTGTAGTCCCAGCTACTAAGGAGCCTGAGGCACGAGAATCCCTTGAGCCTGAGAGGCTGCGGTTGACGTGAGCCAAGATTGCACCACTGCACTCCAGCTTGGGGTACAGAATGAGACTCCATTTCAAAAAAATAATAATAAAAATAAACAAATAAATAAATAGCAACAATACTCATAGGTCACTGCAAAAACTGCATGTCAAAAAAGGTCTCTGACAGAAAAAGAATCCATTTTTTATTTATTATTATTACTATTTTTTTTTTTTTTTGAGACAGGGTCTTGCTCTGTCACCCAGGCTGGAGTGCAGTGGCGTAATCTCTGCTCACTGCAACCTCCGCCTCCTGGGTTCAGGCAATTCTCCTGCCTCAGCCTTCCAAGTAGCTGGGATTACAAGCATGTGCCACCAGGCCCGGCTAATATTTTTTTGTATTTTTAGTAGATATGGGGTTTCATCTTACTGGCCAGGCTGCTCTTGAACTCCTGACCTCAAGTGATCCACTCTCCTGGGCCTCCCAAAGTGCTGGGATTATAGGTGTGAGCCACTGCACCCAGCCAAGAATCCATTTTTTAAAAATTATTTCTTTGGCATAAGACTAGTATATACAAACTGTATCAAAACGTACCCTCCCACCTTACATACATTAGTGGAGGGATTACAGCCACCGTGCTTGGCCCAATCCCAACATTTCGAGAGTCTGAGGCAGGAGGATTGCTTGAACCCAGGAGTTTGAGGCTGCAATGCATTACAATTGCACTCCAGCCTGGGTGAAAGCAAGACCTTGTCTCAAAAACAAAAAGTGTTAGCAAAGATGTGGAGAAATTTGAACACTTATACACTGTTGCTGGAAATGTGAAATGGCACAGTCACCATGGAAAACAAGGTAGTTCCTTAAAAAATTTAAAAAAGAATTAGGGCCCAGTGTGGTGGCTCACACCTGTAATCCCAGCATTTTGGGAGGCCAAGGCAGGCGGATCACTTGAAGTCAGGAGTTCAAGACTAGCCTGGCCAACATGGTGAAACCCCATCTCCACTAAAAATACAAAAATTAGCTGGGCGTGGGGGCACACGTCTGTAATCCCAGCTACTTGGGAGGCTGAGGTGAGAGAATCACTTGAGCCTGGGGGGCGGGCAGAGGTTGCAGTGAGCCAACATCACGCCATTGCACTCTAGCCTGGGAGTGAGACTCTGTCTCAAAAAAACAGAATTAGCATATGACCCAACATTTCCACTTCTGGGTATATGCTCAAAATAACTGAAAGAGAGACTCAAATAGACATCTGTACACCCATGTTCACAGCAGCATTATTCACAGCAGCAAAAATGTGGAAATAACTACAGAAGTCAGGGTTAGGGTCAGAGTCAGGGACCACGGTTAAACAAAAGAGAAAGAAACTCTGTCATTTGCAACAACATGAATGAACCTGGAGGATATTACGCTAAGTGAAATAAGCCAGTCACAAAAGACAAGTACTGTAAGATTCCATTTAATATAAGGTACTTAGAGTAGTCAAAATTATATACATAGACAGCAGATGGTTTGCCAGGGGCTGGGGAGACGGAGAAATGGGAAGTCCGCGTTTAATGGGCAGAGTTTCAGTTTCATAATGATGAAAAGAGTTGGGGAGATGGACGATGGCCGAATGTGATTATGAATGTATTTAACACCATTAAATTTAAAAATGCTTAAGATAGGCGGGGCGCAGTGGCTCATGCCTATAATTGCGGCACTTTGGGAGGCCAAAACAGGCAGATCATCTGAGGTTAGGAGTTCAAGACCAGCCTGACCAACATGGTGAAACTCCGTCTCTACTAAAATACAAAAATTAGCCAGGTGTGGTGGCGGCGGGAGCCTGTAATCTCAGCTACTTGAGAGGCTGAGGCAGGAGAATCACTTGAACCCAGGAGGTGGAGGTCGCAGTGAGCCGAGATCACACCACTGCACTCCAGCCTGGGCGACAGTGCAAGACTCCCTCTCAAAAATAAAATAAAATAATTTTTTTAAAAGGTTAAAATGGTGAATTTCATCTTATGTATTTTTTAACAAAATAAAAACAAAATTTGGGGAAAAAAGTATAAATAACCCAAATGTCCATCAACTGATAAATGGAGAAACAAAATGTGGTATATCCACAAAACAGAATATTATGTGGCAATAAAAAGAAATATAGCACTGACACGTGCTACAGCACGGATGAACCCTGAAAATATTTTTCTTATTTTTATTTTTTTTGGGACAGTCTTGCTCTGTTGCCAGGCTGGAAGTGTGATCTCGGCTCAAAGCAACCTCCACCTCCCAGGTTGAAGCGATTATCTTCCCTCAGCCTCCCGGAACTACAGGTGCATGCCACCACGCCCAGATAATTTTTTGTATTTTTTGTATTTTAGTAGAGACGGGGTTTCACCATGTTCGTCAAGATGGTCTCAATCTCCTGACCTTGTGATCTGCCCACCTTGGCCTCCCAAAGTGCTGGAATTACAGGCATGAAACAACGTGCCCAGCCTAAACCCTGAAAATATTATGCTAAGTGAAAGAAGCCAGACATGAAGGAGATATATATGATTCCATTTATTTGAACCGTTCAGAATAGGCAAATCTAGAGACAGGAGGTAAATTAGTGGCTTCCTAAAGCTGGGGGACTGGAGAAAATAGGGAATGACTATTAATGGCACAGAGGTTTTGTTTTCTTTTGTTTTTTGATAGAGTCTCACTCTGTTGCCCAGGCTGCAGTGGCGCAGTTTTGGCTCACCGCAACCTCTGCCTCCCAGGTTCAAGCAATTCTCCTGCCTCAGCCTGCCAAGTAGCTGGAACTACAGGAGTGCACCACCACACCCAGCTCATTTTCATATTTTTAGTAGAGATGGGGTTTCACCATGTTGGCCAGGCTGGTCTTGAACTCCTGACCTCAGGTGACCCACTCACCTCTGCCTCCCTAAGTACTGGGATTACAGGCATGAGCCACCTCACCCAGACATTTAAGAGTTTTATCTTTTAATTTAATATTTTTTCTTTTTCTTTTGAGACAGAGTCTCGCTCTGTCGCCAGGCTGAAGTGCAGTGGCGTGATCTCAGCTCGCTGCAACCTCCGCCTCCCAGGTTCAAGCAATTCTCCTGCCTCAGCATCCCAAGCAGTTGGGACTACGGGACCACACCCGGCTAATTTTTGTATTTTTAGTAGAGACAACATGAGGTCTCACCATGTTGGCCAGGCTGGTCTTCAACTCCTGACCTCAGGTGATCCACCCGCCTTGGCCTCCCAAAGTGCTGGGATTACAGGAGTGGGCCACCGCACATAGCCTTAATTTTATTTTTTGAGACAAATTTTCGCTCTGTCACCCAGGCTGAAGAGCAGTGGCTCAATTTCAGCTCACTGCAACCTCCGCCTCCCAGATTCCAGTGATTCTCATGCCTCAGCCTCCCCAATAGCTGGAACTACAGGCACGTGCCACCACGCCCAACTAATTTTTATATTTTTAGTAGAGACGGAGTTTCACCATGTTGGCCAGGCTGGTCTCCAGCTCCCGACCTCAGGTGATCCACCCACCTCAGCCTCACAAATTGCTGGGATTAAGGCGTGAGCCACCACGTTCGGCCTGGGATAGAGATTCTTTTTGGGGAGATTTAAAAGTTCTAAAATTGACAATAATGATGCTTGCACAACTCAAGGAATATATTAAAAACCACTGAACTGTATACTTTAAATAGGTGAATTGTATAGGATGTGAATTATCTCCATTAAGCTGTTATAAAAACTTTTTTATTAATAATACACATAGCGGATAGGAGGAAAAAATATATTTGAGGCAGGATTATGAGAGATTAAAGCAAATTCTACCCTGCCCCAAAAAAACAAATACAAAAAAACGAACCTACCCTGGTTTTGGCATAATTCAGCATCTCTTGAGTGGTTTCATAGGTTATCCACTGAGCTTTCAGGCAGTAATTCACCACAAATTCATCGTCCTGTTTCACAAACGCCAGATACAGTAAGGCAACCTAATGTTGATCAACACATCAATCTAAATACTGTTGTATGTGACAAGAAAAACATACCTGGATTTTATGTAGATTTTCCTTAGCGTCGTCTACAAGTTGTTGCCATTTGGTCTGTTCACTTGCATCCACAGAACTCAATGCCAATTCCTCCAATATATGATTTGACTTGACCTTGTAAACAAGCTATAATATAAACATGCCACATCAAGCAATTCGATGTACAATAATACTTGTAGATGGCTTATTCTCAGAGTAAGCTGAGTGAAACAAACTACTATGAAAAAGGTGAATCCTCATGCGCTCCAGGAATGAGATTCAAAGAAAGTAACTTTCAGATATCTGAGAGACGAACCAGATTATTAGCAGGTATGGGAACCATTTCTGTTGAGTCCTTACTAAACATGTCAAGCAGTACACTTACTAAGAGCTTTATATGAGCTAAGATATGGAATCTAAATATCCATCAACAGATAAGTGAATAAATAAAATGTGGTATATTTGCACAGTAAAATATTGTTCAGTCTAGAAGTTAGGTGTAGTGCCAGCCTGCTCAGGAGGCTGAGGCAGGACAACCATTTGAGCCCAGGAGTTCAAGCCCAGCCTGGGCAACATGGTAAGACCCTATTTAAAAAAAAAAAAAAAGAGGGAAAATTCGTCATTTGCAACAACAGCATAGATAAACCTGAAGGACATTATGGTGAGATAAGTCAGACACAATAAAAAAAAATACTATCTGATCTCACTTACATGTGAAATCTTAAAATAGTCAAACTCATAAAAGTAGACAGTAGAGGCCGGGCACGGTGGCTCACGCCTCTAATCCCAGCACTTTGGGAGGCTGAGGCGGGAGGATTATTTGAGGTCAGGAGTTCAATACCAGCCTGGCCAATATGGTGAAACCCCATCTCTACTAAAAATACAAAACTTAGCAGGGCATGTTAGTGGGCACCTGTAATCCCAGCTACCTAGGAGGCTGAGGCAGGAGAATCCTTGAACCCAGGAGGCGGAGGTTGCAGTGAGCAGAGATCATGCCACTGCACAACAGAGCAAGACTCCATCTCAAAAAAAAAAAAAAAAAAATAGAGAGTAGAATGGTGATTAACTAGAGCCCAGGGGAAGGGGCTGGGGGATACAGAGGTGTCACAGATGTTCCAAGGCTGCAAAGCTTCAGTTAGAAGGAGGAATGAGTTTCAGAGGTCTATGATGACTGTAGTTAGTAATAATATCTATTTCAAAATTGCTAAAAGAGCCAGGCGTGGTGGCTCACACCTGTAATCCTTGTATTTTGGGAGGCTGAGGCAGGTGGATTACCTGAGCTTAGAAGTTCAAGACTAGCTTGAGCAACATGGCGAAACCCCGTCTCTACTAAAAATACAAAAAATTAGCCAGGCATGGTGGTGTGCGTCTGTAATCCCAGCTACTCAGGAGGCTGAGGCACAAGAATCACATGAACCTGGGAGGTGGAGGTTGTAGTGAGCCAAAATCACGCCACTGCACTCCAGTTTGGGAGACAAAGCAAGACTCTATCTCAAAAAAAAAAAAAAAAAAATTGCTAAAAGAGTAGGTTTTAAATGTTCTCACCACAAAAAAAGATAAGTGAGGTGAGTTATGTTAATTAGCTTGATTTAATCATTGCACATTGTAAATGTATAAAATCACCACATTGCACATCAAAAGTATATACAATCATTCTTTTCTTTTTATTTATTTTTATGAGACAGTCTCTCGCTCTGTCGCCCAGGCTGGAGTGCAGTGGCGGGATCTTGGCTCACTGCAACCTCTGCCTCCCAGGTTCAAGCGATTCTCCTGCCTCCGCCTCCCGAGTAGCTGGGACTACAGGTGCCTGCCACCACACCCGGCTAATTTTTTGTATTTTTAGTAGAGACGGAGTTTCATCGTGTTAGCCAGGATGGTCTCGATCTCCTGACCTCGTGATCTGCCCGCCTTGGCATCCCAAGGTGCTGAGATTACAGGCGTGAGCCACCGCGCCCAGCCCTTCTTTTTTATTTTTGAGACAGAGTCTTGCTCTGTCACCCAGGCTGGAGTGCAGTAAGTGTAATCTCAGCTCACTGTAACCTCTGCCTTCTGATTCAAGCGATTCACCTGCCTCAGCCTCCCGAGTAACTGGGACAACAGGCATCCACTGCCATGCCCAGCTAATATTTGTATTTTTAGTAGAGACAGGGTTTTGCCATGTGGGCCAGGCTGGTCTTAAACTCCTGGCCTCAAGTAATCCACCCACCTTGGCCTCCCAAAGTGTAGGATTACAAAGGTGAGCCACTGCACCCGGTCAAGTATATACGATTATTTATCAACCGAAGAAAGAGATTTATATGAATTGTCTTTTTAAATTATGAAAACCTAAGAAGTAAGCATTTACACGTCATCACGACACTATGGGGTAAGTACTAATATCCCCATTTTACAAACAAGAAAACTGAGACCCAAGAAAGGTTAAGTAACATGTCTGAAATTATGCAGTCCAAAAGTGACAGAGTCGATTTCATTTGTCTGTTTAGAGACAAGGTCTCGCTCTGTCACTCAGGCTAAAATGCTGCAGTGTAATCATAGCTCACTGCAGCCTGGAACTCCCGGGCTCAAGCAATTCTCTTGCCTCAGCATCTCAAGTAGCTGAGACTACAGGCGCACACCACCATGCCCACCCAGCTCATGAAACCGGATTTTAAAGACAACCAATTTTCTAAGCCTACTAAAAGTTCTTTAAAGGTTAAAGTTAGAAATACTCAAATTTCAGGTTCTGTTTCCTATGGACACAATACCAACTTTGACAGGGACTCTCTGGATCTGAAAACTGTAAATGACAACAAAGAGTAGTTTCATTCATGAATATTCCCCTCATTTCTTTCACGGATTTTGTTTTGTTTTGGTTTTTTTGCTCCATTGTCTCTTTTTAAACATTACTTCTAAAATCTTTCAGATGTTCAAAAAAGTAATAAGGTAAATTATAAATACTATAATAATGTACTCATCACCTTTAGCTTAAAAAATAAAGCAGCTGTTACCAATAGTTTCAGATCCCACTGTTGTCTTCCCAAATACATCATCCTCCTCCTCCCAACCAGAAGTATACATTATTCTTGTATTTAGTACTTATTCCATTAATTACTTTGTCTCTTAACTTGTATACATTTCTAAACAATACACACAATTATTCTTGCTGGGCATGGTGACTCACGCCTGTAATCCCAGCACTTTGGGAGGCTGAGAAGGGAGGGTCACTTGAGGTCAGGAGTTCAAGACCAGCCTCGGAAACATAGGAAGACCCTGTCTTTACAAAATATATATAAAAATAAATATATATTTTTTGGCCAGGCGTGGTGGCTCATGCCTGTAATCCTAGCACCTTGGGAGGCTAAGGCAGGTGGATCACTTGCGGTCATAAGTTCGAGACCAGCCTGGCCAACATGGTGAAACCCCGCCTCTACAAAAAATACAAATATATATATATATTTTTTTTTTTTAAGGAGGTATTCTGTATGTTTAAAACCGTTATATTTTTAAAACAAGCACATGAGTAGCAAGCACCCACTTAGTAAATATTAATTCTTTAACCAACTACAGTAAAGCTTTCTCTCTTATTGCTTCCCCAAAAACTGACTTTTCAAGGATTATCAATGACCTAATTGCTGTATCCTCCAGACATCTTTCAGCTTTTATACTTGATCTTCTCTGTAGTACTTGAAACTGCTGATCACTCCCCAGTACATTTAAAACTTACTGCTTTCTTGGCTTCCATAATCATACATTCTTACAATTTTTCTCCCTTATTTCTTCCCAAATATGTGTACAGCCCTTCCTCCTCCATCCCTCATATGCTATTGCCCCCACATCACATCCTCAGATGTCTTTTCACTCTCTGCATTTGCTGGAGTCATCTAAGCCATTACACTGGTGTCTCCAACCCTTAGAAGCAGTGTAGGCCACTCCTCAACTTCCCACCAGACATCTCTATTTCACCAGACCCCTCACATTCATTTTTTTTTTTTTTTTTATTTAGAGATGAGAGGCTCACTATGATGCCCAGGCTGGGGTGCAGTGGCTATTAACAGGCCAATCTTATTGCAGTACAGCCTCAAACACCCGAGCTCAAGTAATCTTCCTGACTCAGCCTCCTGAGCAGCTAGGACTACCAGCATGCACGACTGTGCTCAGCTCACATCCAATTTTCATAAAGCAGAACTTTTCATCTTTTATCCCTAAACTGCTCTTTCACACATATTCCTCATTTCAGGTCATGACATCGTCACCCAATGTGTATGCTGAGCCAGACTAAAGCAAGTCAACCTCAAGTCCCCTGCCCTCCCTTTCATTTGATCACTAAGTCCTGCTGATTTCACCCACTATATTCCTCTTTTTTTTTTTTTTTTTCCTGAGACAGAGTCTTGCTGTGTTACCCAGGATAGAATGCAGTGGTGTGATCTTGGCTCACTGTAACCTCCACCTCCTGGGTTCAAGCAATTCTCCTGCCTCAGCCTCCCGAGTAGCTGGGACTACAGGCATGTGCCACCACACCTGGCTAATTTTTGTATTGTTAGTATAGTATTTTTAGGTATTGCCATATTGCCCAGGCTGGTCTTGAACTCCTGACCTCAGGTTATCTGCCCACCTCAGTCTCCCAAAGTGCTGGAATTAAAGGAGTGAGCCACTGCACCCGGCCTATATTCCTCTCTTATCAGCCTTCTGTCTCACCTATATCTGTACTTCACTGCCCTGGTTCAGGTCTCCTAGAGAAAAGTACTTAGTTCCAATGTATTTACCCTTCTCCAAATTCTTTGTCTTTCCAAAATGACAACCTAATCAAGATACTCTCCTGCTTAAAACTGTCAATAGGTTCCTACCACCTGCAAAATCAAATCTCACTCCTGGCCAGAAGTGGTGGCTTAGGACTGTAATCTCAAAACTTTGGGAGGCCAAGGTAGAAACATCTCTTGAGCCCAGGAGTTCAAGACCAGCCTGGGCAACATGGCAAAACCTTGTCTCCACAAAAAATTTAAAACTTACTTGGGCATGGTGGTATGTACCTATAGTCCCAGCCACTTGGGTGGCTGAAGCAGGAGGATCACTTGAGCCTGGGAAGTCAAGGCTGTGGTAAGCTGTGATCGTCCCACTGTACTCCAGCCTGGGTGACAGAGGGCCCTACTTCTGCATCATCATCTTGTTTTACTCTGCTGCCCATATAACCTACATCCTAGTCCCACCTAATCAGCAGGAGTTCCTGAAGCATCACAAGTCCCCCTCATTCTGTCCATGCTGACCTCATACCCAGAATCCCTTCCCCTCCCTGGTCTGTCTGGAACACCTTCAAGACCGGACCTGAGGCCAGGTGCAGTGGCTCACACCTGTAATCCCAACACTTTGGGAGAACAAGACAGGCAGATCACAAGGTTAGGAGTTCAAGGCCAGCCTGGCCAACATGGTGAAACCCCATCTTTACTAAAAATACAAAAATTAACTGGGCATGGTGATGCATGCCTGTAATCCCAGCTACTCGGGAGGCTGAGGCAGGAGAATCGCTTGAATCCAGGAGGGGGAGGTTGCAGTGAGCTGAGATTGTACCACTGCACTCCAGCCTGGGCAACAGAGCAAGACTCCATCTCAAGAAAAAAGAAAAAAAAAAAAAGACCTGACCTGAAAACGACCTCCTCAGTAACATCTTTCAGCCCCACTATGAGTCACTCTTTCCTCTGAATCTCTAATCAACTTCAGTCATATCTTAATTACAGCCTTAATCACACTAAATTCCAATTATATATTACATGTCGGTCCCCTCAGCCTCTAGCACATGACGAAATACTTGTTTGGTGAACAAATGAATACATGAATGATTACCTCAACATCTAGTCCAAACTGAATGGCAAAACTCTCGGCTTCAGCAAATCTGTGTTTGTGAAGTAACCGACTCAATCTGATAAGTTGGAAAATAAATTTTGTTAAAAGCTTATTAGTCAGGGAATTTAAGTTATTCACTAAAGGGTAAAGCTAAAAAAAAAAAAAAATGAGAAGTTACCTGTTTTCTGGTAAAGCTTCTGTAAGACATCTGAGTACTAACACAGAGACTGAGTCTTCAGACAACCTAGAAAAAATTTTAACTATAAATGCGCTTGTCTTTTAATATTAATACGTAAAATTTAATGTAGCTATTACTTAACACTATAAAACATGACCTACTTTGGATCATTTTTGCAAACTCCTTCTAAAAGGTATATGGTGTCCTACAATAACAACAAAAACATGATTAAAATTCCAATATAAGAGCAATGCATTTTATAATTACTAGAGTAACTACTGGTTCAGGCATGAATTATCCATCAATGGACTTTAAAACAACTGGGTATCCCATAAATACCTACTATGTACCCACAAAAATTTAAGAAAAAAAAAACACTGGAAAAAAAATGGCTAGGAAAGATAAATCCCATAGACTCAAAATAATATCACACAAGTTACTTTCTATTAAGGGAAAGATACTTTACAAATGGGGAAATCTGACAGAACTGCCTTAACCAAGTGGTCACATTTAAAATCACCCATAACAGGACAAATGATTCCATGAGCCTCTTAACGTGATGTGGTTAGAAAACAGTATTACCTGTGCAGTATTTGTGCCAAAAAAGCTTAACATGAATCTAATCATGATGAAACAATCAAATCCAAATAGAGAAACAGTCTACAAAACCACAAGGTGGCAACTCTTCAAAACTGTCAATGTCTTAAAAGACAAAAAACGGACCAGATGCAATAGGTCATACATGTAATCCTAGCACTTTGGGGAGCTGAGCCAGGAAGCTCACTTGAGCTCAGGAGCTTGAGTCTAGCCCAGGAAACATAATGAGACCCCCTCTCTACAAAAAATATAAAAATTAGCCAGGCCTGGTGGTGCACACCTGTAGTCCCAGCTACTCAGGAGGCTGAAGCAGGAGGACCACCTGAGCCCAGGAGTTGGAGGCTGTAGTGAGCTATGATTGAGCGACTGTACTACAACTTGAGCAACAAAGCAAGACCATGTCTCAACAACAACAACAACAACAACAAAAAAAACACATAGAGAACTAAATTTGATGAGTGATTCTTGATTAGATCATGAATAAGAAAAAGAATAGCTTTAAAGTAATTGGCCCAATTGGTAAAATTTAAATCTAGAAGAGTTTATAATAAATAGTACTGTATTTATGTTACATTTTGAGTATGATAATTGCATTATAGAAGAATGCCCTTATTTTTAGGAGATACCTGCTGAAGATTTAGGCGTGACAGGTCATGATGTCTACAAGTAATTTCCAAAGTTTGGAAAACTATAGTGTGTGTGTAAAAAGAAATTAAACAAACATGGTAAAATATTTTTTAAATATGTAAATTAGTTACATAAATATGAAAAATAGTTACATAAATATGTAACAGCAATAGTCTCCATCTCCCATTATCATCTATACTTCCTGTAGAGACACAAGAAAGAATAAGCAGATGACTGATGTTTTGATTTTTTTTTTTTAATTCGATGACTAACCTTAGACTATCAAGTAAGTATATTTGAGGATCTCTATTAATAAATACAGTTATAAACCTGAAATTTATCCAGGTTTCCACTAGGTTCCACTAATGCTTAGCTTAATTATTAAGGCTTTTAATGATCACTGATTAGATCATGGATGAAGAAAAAAAGTAGTTAAAAGAATACTTTAAAATGCAAATAAACTTACTGTGCTAATTCCTGTTTGGACCAGAGAAGAAACACTAGATACTTCCAAAGAATATAGTATTTCCATTGTAGGTAATGAATAAACCATGAGGTTTTTCATCTAAGAAAAATAGCAGAGCAATTAATTTAGCAGATCAATTTAAACGTGCAAGTACAAAACAGCACTTCACAATTAAGAGCAGATTAAAACACATGGGAGCGGCTGGGCATGGTGGCTCATGCCTATAATCCCAGCACTTTGGGAGGCCGAGGCAGGTGGACTGCCTGAGCTCAGGAGTTCGTGACCAGTCTGGGCAACACAGTGAAACCCCGTCTCTACTAAAATACAAAAAATTAGCCGGGTGTGGCAGTGTGCATCTGTAATCACAGCTACTGGGATAATCACAGCTACTGGGGAGGCTGAGGCAGGAGAATCTCTGGAACCCAGGAGACGGAGGTTGCAGTGAGCCGAGATTGCGCCACTGCACTCCAGCCTGGGTGACAGAGTGAGACTGTCTCAAAAACAAAACAAAACAAAAAAAACACATGGGAGCACTTTGGGAGGCCGAGGCGGGTGGATCACTTGAGGTCAGGAGTTGGAGACCAGCCTAGCCAACATGGTGAAACCCCGTCTCTACTAAAAATACCAAAAAAATTAGCTGGAACATAGTGGTGCACATCCGTAATCCCAGCTACTTGGGAGGCTGAGGCAGGAGAATTGCTTGAACCTGGAAGAGGTTGTGGTGAGCCGAGATTGCACCACTGCACTCCTGTCTGGGTGAAAGAGTGAGACTGTCTCTAAATAAATAAATAAAACACACAGTACAAAGCTAAATGCAAAACAATAAGCATTTATAAGTAAGTCTGTTACCGTATGACTTATTTTACTTTTTTTGAGATGGAGTTTCACTCTTGTTGCCCAGGCTGGAGTACATTGGTGCACTCTCAGCTTACCGCAACCTCTGCATCCCAGGTTCCAGCGATTCTCCTGTCTCAGCCCCTCGAGTAACTAGGATTACAGGTGCACGACACCACGCCCAGCTAATTTTTTGTATTTTTAGTAGAGATTGGGTTTCACCATGTTGTCCAGATTGGTCTCAAACTCCTGACCTCAGGTGATCCACCTGCCTTGGCCTCCCAAAGTGCTGGGATTACAGGTGTGAGCCACCGCACCCAGCTTGTTACTATATGATTTAAATGTTACATATGAAATGATGTTCTACCCCATATTCCAAATCTGTTGAATGAAAATCCATATATATGCCTTAAGTCCATTCTATAGTTTGTATTTAAGGTGAAATGTAATTCCTCAGTGCCAGAACTACGTAAGAGTCACTCTAATAAACACTTTCCTGGGCCGGGTGCAGTGGCTCACACCTGTAATCCCAGCACTATAGGAGGCCGAGGCAGGCAAATCACGAGGTCAGGAAATAGAGACCAGCCTGGCCAAAATGGTGAAACCCTGTCTCTACTAAAAATACAAAAATTAGCTGGACGTGGTGGCAGGCACCTGTAATCCCAGCTACTTGGGAGGCTGAGGCAGGAGAATCGTTTGAACCCAGGGGGTGGGGGATTGCAGTGAGCCGAGATTGTGCCATAGCACTCTAGCCTGGGGGACAGGGCGAGACCCCATCTCAAAAAAAAATAATAACAAAATAAAATAAACACTTTCCTATGGGCATTTTTGGTTCCTGAAGTGCTCCATTTAAAATATGGAGTCAAGATTTATAACTTTTTACTTTAAAAAGAGTTCTGCAGGATTATTTCTGATTGTCAAGTTTCTGTGTGAACTAAGCTAATATGCTGTACTATTTAACGTCTACTTTTGTATTCACTAATGCTTTTTGTAACACATAATACAGGCAAGCACAAAATAAAATTTTCCAATACCTTCTTATTAGCTGATGCTGTCAGAGCTATTAATTTGAGATTTGTAATTCCTTGCCTAAAAGAGAAAAGAAGCTTTAAATAATTCAAGTAAGCTTTTACACAATAAAAACATACAATATTATCTATCAATTTAAAAAGAAAGCTTTGCCAATTACAAGATATAAACTAAGTTAAAGTAACACTCTTGATAAAAAAATAACGCGTGCAGTGGCTGATGCTTGTAATCCCAGCACTTTGGGAGGCCGAGGCTGGCAGATCACGAGGTCGGGAGATCGAGACCACGGTGAAACCCCATCTCTACTAAAAATACAAAAAAAAAAAATTAGTCGGGCGTGGTGGCGGGCACCTGTAGTTCCAGCTACTCGGAGAGGCTGAGGCAGGAGAATGGCGTGAACCCGGGAGGCGGAGCTAGCAGTGAGCCGAGATCGCACCACTGCACTCCAGCCTGGGTGACAGAGCGAGACTCCGTCTCAAAAAATAAATAAATAAATAAAATGTAATAGACACTGTATTCCATTTCTGCATGTTTATGCCCAGACTGACAGTTTCTAACACAATGACTTGGAGGTTCATATTGCCTAAGTGTTCCCAATGAATTTTGCAAACGGTCTTTACTCTGTCAGACTGTCTCACAGTGTTGTTTAGAATGTAAAACATAATAAATGATCTGAACAAAACCAGACAAGATACCTGGTACTAACAGAAGGGAAATGACTACTAGCCATAGTCATAACATACCACGTGACTGATGAAGGAGAGTCTGCTTCTGTAGTAAGAAGAAAGTCTTCTACGTGAAGAGAGGGCCAGTTCCATACAGGAGTTAGAGTGTAAATATCCCATAAACTCAGCACGTTCTGCAATAGAGACATTTCATTTACATGTCTTTTTTTTTTTGAGACAGAGTTTCACTCTTGTCGCCCAGGCTGGAGTGCAATGGTGCGATCTCGGCTCACTGCAACCTCTGCCTCCCGGGTTCAAGAGATTCTCCTGCCTCAGCCTCCCGAGTAGCTGGGATTACAGGCGCCCACCACCACGCCTGGCTAAGTTTTTGTATTTTTGTATTTTTTGTATTTTTAGTAGGCTAGCCACCGCACCTAGCCTACACGTCTTCTTAATGATCAAAAATTTACATTTTAGGCCAGGCGCAGTGGCTCACGCCTGTAATCCCAGCACTTTGGGAGGCCGAGGTGGGTGGATCACCTGGGGTCCGGAGTTCGAGCCCAGCCTGAACAACATGGTGAAACCCCGTCTCTACTAAAAATACAAAAAATTAGCCGGGCGTGGTGGTGGGCACCTGTAATCCCAGCTACTTGGGAGGCTGAGGCAGGAGGATCGCTTGAACCTGAGAGGCGGAGGTTGCAATGAGCTGAGATCGCACCATTGCACTCCAGCCTGGGCGACAAGAGTGAAACTCTATCTCAAAAAAAAAAAAAAAAAAAAATTAACAGTTCAGGATCAACTTTTTGGTACGTATACTGAAATAAAGCACAGCACACAAGATAGTTAACCACCCTAGCTAAAACCCTTGCCTTTGTAAGTCTGACAACATATTTGTTGTAAAACATATCAAGTAAAAATACTGAAGGAGAAACAAGAAACCTACACCAGTATCAAGAACAAAAAGTAGATTGTCTATCAGCTGGAACTTCTTTGCACCTACAAAAGAGAAAATAAGATGTCTAAGGATTTTATTTCAATATTTCATATATCTAAATAGTAAACTAACATATTCACAGAAAGGCAGAACTATATAATTACTAGGTCCCATTTTCATTTATTCCTGCCTCTATTTCTGTTAGGTGATTACTAATATGTAAAACCTCCCAAAATGAAGAGTAACAACTGTAACATGTCAAGAACTGTTCTGTATGTGAACAACAATCAAACTATTCTGGTTTGCTTCAAAGACTGGTAGGGTAAAATGACCCATATGTCACCCTAAGTACACTGACATAAAAATTAAAACTTACTAATAATTGTCTAAAGTAGTTTCATTAACTTATTTTACCTTTAATAATCTCTGCATCAATAAGGTTCTTAACTGTCATTCCTTTCTTGGAAGAATCTGGTTCCCATTTTGAGAATGCACAATTACCGGTTCCCTGGAAAAATGAACACAGTACTTCGAATGCAAATTTCATTCTTAGACCTGAACCTTCCTCAAAGTAGAAACATGTAAGTTTTATAGGTTACTAATTTTAAAATATATTTACATATTCTAACTTAACTAGGTTTCATCTTCTAGTTCCTCTCCTGGTTTCTGAAGAGAATGAAAAAAACAGTGTACTATTGGAATTCATGGTTATTACAATTTTTTTTTTTTTTTAATTTGAGACAGGGTCTCACTCCATTGCCCAGGCTGGAGGGCAGTGATCACAGCTCACTGCAGCCTCAAACTCCTGGGCTCAAGCGATCCTCCCACCTCAGCCTCCCCAGTAGCTGGGACTACAGGTGAGCATCACCACACCTGGCTAATTTACTATTTGTTGTAGAGACAGGGTCTCCCTATGTTGCTGAGACTGGTCTCAACCTCCTGGGCGCAAGCAATCCTCCCGCCTCAGCCTCTCAAAGTGCTGGGATTACAGGCATGAGCCACCATGCCAGCCTTCACATAAATATTTAATGAGTCTATTTAGGCAACTAGCACTAAAGACACGCAGTGAACTTTTAAGACCTCTTCCAGGATTATGATTAAAATATAGTCTTTGATAAGTATTTTCATTAAAATACAAATATTTGGAAAAAAATTTATAAATATTAATTTTAAATTATTTGAAACCCTGGTGAAATGTTAAATTAGATATGCTCAATGTGGAAATATGACTGCTTCTTTTCTCTCTGTTTTGTTTCTTCTCTTTTTAGAGACGGGATCTCACTGTGTTGCCAGGCTGCAGTGAAGTGGCGTGATCACGGATGTGATCAGAGCTACTGTAGCCTGATACTCCTGGGCTCAAGCAATTCTTCTGCCTCAGCTTCCCAAGTAGCTGGGACCATAGGGGCATGCCATGAGACGCAGCTGACTACTTCTTAATATATAAATTTGGCAAGTAAAAATATTGTAAACGTCGTAATTATATTGAGTTTCTGCCTATTCTTTGAATATAACATTAGGTATTTTTCCCCAAAATTCAAAGAAATTATGATCAGGGTTATTGGAAGTGACATACCAATAATGAAATGTTACTTTTTACATGCAACATGAGATATAAGACATTATACGGCAAGGTATACATGCCAATGGTTGTGAATGAATTGTGCTTTTCTACGTGCGTCCTTGTCCACGTTCCCATTTCACTAATAACAAAACTTGCAAGTAGCCTAGCTAGCCAAGACTAAGAATAACGTAGAATCACTTAGGAGGCAGGGATTACATCAAATACACTTTACTCTTTAGGACCATTCTCTAACACTAAGATTCTTAACCTGACTTATTTCAAGATTCAAGGGATCTGTGAAGCTGCATGGGCAAAAAATTTACATCTTTATTTTCACTAATCTCCATCTGAAACAGAATTTCTTTCACTTATGAATGTAGGCCACAAAAACCTCAAAAAACAAAAAGCAGTAGAATCAGCAGTCCCTGTGAGTATGTCACCAGTAGTAATTACACTTCCTATTAGAAAACCTATGATGACCATAATTTTGAAGTAGTGGTGTGTAAATATTTATTTCAAGACACCTGCAATACTGTGCTGTTTTTCCATAAATGACAAAGTCACAGGTACTGTAACAATGGAATTTTTTGGTTTTGTTCTCTATCATTTTTGTCTGCTCTCATAATTGAAAAAAATGCTGTACTTCAGGTAAAGACTAGGGAAAGTAAAGATGCAATATTTTTTCCAAGACAGAAATTTATTTGAGTTATTTTTAATTACCTTAATTTTATAATTTCCTTGTTTCGGATATATGTTACAAATTATTTTGCAATTTAACCAAAACAAAAACATTTTTGTGAGAAAATGCTTTAGGCAACAAAAAACAAAACTTTATAAAAACAATTACCCCAATTATCACAGGAACTTCACTTGCTAAATCTCCAGCCACAAGACTGAGACAACCGAGAGTATGATAATTTTCAGTAGAAATAAAACTGGACTTGATTTGTCCTTGTAACTGCAAAATTAAAAACAACAAGAATGTCTCATATATAATACATATTTATGCTCCATAAAATCACTAAAATCAGTTGATATCAATCAGTTATAATTTTTTTTTTTGAGACAGAGTTTTGCTCTTGTTGCCCAGGCTAGAGTGCAATGGCGCAATCTTGGCTCACCACAACCTCTGCCTCCCGAGTTCAAGCAATTCCCTGCCTCAGCCTCCCGAGTAGCTGGGAGTACAGGCATGCGCCACCACCCCCCGGCTAATTTTGTATTTTTTAGTAGAGATGGGGTTTCTCCATGTTGGTCAGGCTGGTCTCGAACTCCCGACCTCAAGTGATCCGCCCCTTCGGCCTCCCAAAGTGCTGGGATTACGGGCATGAGCCACCGCGCCCAGCCTAAATGTATTTTTAAATAAAAATGTTATTAAAATATTATATCATAATAATTTCTAAAATATCAAGAAGTAGACCAGTTATATACAGAAACACTCTAGTACATTTATATTAAATGTAATTTTTTTAAGAGGACAATATGGATTTATTTTCTTACCTTTTTTGCTGTTCTGAAGTCTACATTCTCAATTGCTGCATTAAAAAAGAAAGCAGGCTAAATGTATAGTATTAATCTATAAAATAACACAAGTCACCTGTGTCAAGGTAAAATTAAGTACAATCTAGTTCAAAGAACACTGGTGATAATCAAGTTTTGCCCCTGATCAAAATACGCTGTGACATGTTAAATTCAGGGCACCAGCCAGTACCTCTCCATACCTACCCTTACCACCTCTCTTCCTACTAAGGGGATCTTCTCTATACTCCAACTCTCCTGCGCTTCTCACCGTTTGGAATAGCTCTTACTTTTCTAGCTCTATCATTAAGCTATGGAAAACAAATCTTCGATCTTGTCATATACCCAAGACGTAGCACAGGCCTGGCAAGTCAATATTTTTAAAATATCACTTAGGCCAGGCGCAGTGGCTCATGCCTACAATCCCAGCACTTTGGGAGGCCGAGACGGTCAAATCACTTGATGTGAGGGGTTCGAGACCAGCCTGGCCAACATGTGAAACCCCGCCTCTAGTAAAAATACAAAAATTAGCCAGGTGTGGTGGCACACACCTGTAATCCCAGTTACTTGGGAGACTGAGGCGCAAGAATCACTTGAACCTGGGAAGCAGAGGTTGCAGTGAGCCAATATCGTACCACTGCACTCCAGCCTGGGCGACAGAGCGAGACTCCATCTCAAAAATAAATAAATAAATAAAAATAATAAAATAAAATAAAATGTTAAATACCTGTTTCAAATCCATTCCTCAAATAATTTCACTTGGCTCAGAGGGATAAATGGTCCAGACTACTAGCTTAAAACATATTTTACATTACTGTTCTGCACTATATATTTCTTTTTTGAGACAGAGTTTCGCTCTTGCTGCCCAGGCTGGAGTGCAACGGCGCGATCTTGGCTCACCGCACCTCTGCCTCCTGGGTTCAAGTTATTCTCCTGCCTCAGCTTCCCGAGTAGCTGGGATTACAGGCGTCTGCCACCCTGCCTGGCTAATTTTGTATTTTTAGTAGAGACAGGGTTTCTCCATGTTGGTCAGGCTGGTCTTGCACTCCCAACCTCAGGTGATCTGCCCGTCTTGGCCTCCCAAAGTGCCAGGATTACAGGCGTGAGCCACCACCCCAGCCCTGTTCTGCACTATTAACACTACATAGTCATTTCCATTTCCAGGTTCATTCACCACAAGAAAAAGCATTTATTATTGTGCTAGCATATGTCTTGTCTCCTCAACCAAACTGTTGAAGCTTATCTCCCCAAACTAAGGTCCTTGAAGGCCATACCAAAATTACATTTATTCAGATACTGTTCCAGCTCTAATAGAGAATAAGTGTACTCTGAATACTTAAAAGTATACCCAATTATAACTAAATACAATTAAGATAAAATAAGCTTAAAAAGAGTACTTAAAATTTTACTATTAAATTAATAAAACTAGTAAATATTGCTGCAAATCAATAACAAAAATATAATGTATTACTTACCTTGTTGAATTTTTAAAAGCTGAAGGTTTGTAATACAAAAAAATCCACTGTATGTAAGAAGTAGCATATAATAGGTACCTATTGAAATAAAATCAGAATCAGTTTTTTTTTGAGACGGAGTCTCATTCTGTCGCCAGGCTGGAGTGCAGCGGCATGATCTCGGCTCACTGCAACCTCCACCTCTAGGGTGCAAGTGATTCTCCTGCCCTAGCCTCCCGAGTAGCTGGGACTACAGGCGTGCACCACCATGCCCAGCTAATTTTTGTAGTTTTAGTAGAGACAGGGTTTCACCATGTTGGCCAGGATGGTCTTGATCTCTTGACCTCGTGATCTGCTTGCCTCAGCCTCCCAAAGTGCTGGGATTACAGGCGTAAGCCACCGCTCACGGCTGGGAATCAGTTACTTTAAAAGGCACATGGATATAAAATTTAAACCAGTGTCTGTTTGAATGTGGCTTTTGAAGAAAGAGAGAAAGAGGCGGGGCACAGTGGCTCACGCCTGTAACGCCAACACTTTGGGAGGCCAAGGCAGGTGGATCACGAGGTCAGGAGCTCCAGACCAGCATAACCAACATGGTGAAACCCTGTCTCTACTAAAAATACAAAAATTAGCTGGCTGTGGTGGTACGTGCTTGTAGTCCCAGCTACTCAGGAGGCTGAGGCAGGAGAATTGCTGGAACCTGGGTGGTGGAGGTTGCAGTGAGCCGAAATTGCGCCATTGCTCTCCAGCCTGGGCGACAGGGTGAGACTCCATCTCAGAAAAAAAAAAAAAAAAAGAGAGGGAGAGAAAGAGGAGGGAAGGAAGGAAGGAAGGAAAGAAGGCAGGCAAGCACAAACAAACAGTACCTGGAACTACCTTAAAAATATGTCAATTTGAAGTTTTGTTTTTTGTTTTTTGTTTTTGAGACAGGGTCTCAATCTATCTCCCAGGCTGGAGTGCAATGGCACGATCGCAGCTCACTGCAGGCCCAAGAGATCCTCCCAACTCAGCCTCCTGAGAAAGTAGGACTACAGACACACACCAACACATCTGGCTAATTTTTTATTTTTTGTAGAGGTGGCAGTCTCTCTATATTATCCAGGCTGGTTTCAAGCTCCTAGACTCAAGCGATGCTCCCACCTCAGCCTCCTAAAGTGCTAGGATTACAGATGTGAGCCACCACACACAGCCTGCTCATTTAAATTCTAATGATCAAATATTATAGTAATGTTACAGATAAAACTTATTTACAAAGAACTAGTAGGTTATTTGCAAAAACACTGTTAACTTCTTTTGAAACTTTTATTAAAACAACAAACTTCATGTGCCAGAAAAAAAAAATCTCAGACATATCAAAATAAACTAAGGACCAGTTAACATTTGTTGAAGTAAAAATATAATAAATATACTGAAGCCCAGAAACACATTTTAAAAGAATATAATGTCTCCTTGGTAACCTATAGAAATCTCAAAACTGTAAAAATAAGTTTAGAATATTATATTTAGGAAAAGTATATATTTAAACATCTAAAAAGAGCTTTAAAAAATTTTTTCAAAAACTTAAAAATTGTTTCTTACAATATTAATTGCATTGATAGGAAAAAATGTATAAAAAAATACAGAAAAAGCCGGGCACAGTGGCTCACAGGCGGATCACCTGAGGCGGGTGGATCACCTGAGGTCAGGAGTTCGAGACTAGCCTGGCCAACATGGTGAAATCCCATCTCTACTAAAAACAAAAAATTAGCCGAGCATGGTGGCAGGTGCCTGTAATCCCAGCTACTCGGGAGGCTGAGGCAGGAGAATTGCTTGAACCCGGGAGGCAGAGGTTTCAGTGAGCAGAGGTCGCGCCATTGCACTCCAGCTTGGGGGACAAGAGGGAGACTTTGTCTCAAAAAAAAAAAAAAAAAAAAAAACCAGAAAAAAAGTAGGTAGCATAATAATGATTTTATATAATTTATTAACCACAAATTTGAATTTTTGATTAGGTATTAGTCAGAAGTCATTCAGGCTGGGCGCAGTGGCTCACGCCTGTAATCCCAGTGCTTTGGGAGGCCCAGGCAGGTGGATCACTCACTCGAGGTCAGGAGCTTGAGACCAGCCTGGCCAACATAGTGAAACTCCATCTCTACTAAAAATACAAAAATTAGCCGGGCGTGGTGGCACATGCCTGTAATCCCAGCTACTCAGGAGGCTGAGGCAGGAGACGCTTGAACCTGGGAGCTGGTGGTTGCAGTGACCTGAGATTGCGCCACTGCACTCCAGCCTGGGCGACAAAGGGAGACACCCATTTAAAAAAAAAAAAAAAAGTCATTCAAAAAAAATTCAAGAAAACTTACCTTCATTTGAACTATCCTTCTCAATGACAAGATTCTGGTAAGTCCGCCGATTTTCATCATTAGCTTTCTGAACAAATGCCTAAATGCAAATTAATTTCAAATAATAAAATTAAACACAGAAGAATACAATCAAGGATTTTATTCTTTAAACTCTAGAGTTATCAATTATCATTAGCAGTAATTCTGCCTATATTCTAAACATCTTACTTTTAAAATGGAAAACTATTTTGGACAAGTGTACTAAATAACCTTCGAGACTGCTCCCTTGCGATTCCTCGAGCCACAAGCCTACTAAACCTGGCCTAAGAAAATTTTTGTTTGACCTGGTGTTAATTTCTATTTATGTGAGAGCCAAGAATTCGGGATCCAAGTTGTGGTAACACCTTCAAAGCTTAATTTTTCAAAAAAACATTCTTTTAATTTAAAATGCCATTCAGTATAGGGAAGAAACTCAATCCTGGCAGGCAGGAGACATGGTAACCAAGACCCCAAAGGCTTCATATGTCTGGGCATTCCCTCCTCTACCTTCCTGCCTCCCTTAACAAGCTGACTGGAATCACACAGCAGAAAGCTGCCTGCTCCTGACTTAGCTGACCAAGCTGAATTCCCAACCATACAAGAACCTAATCATTTGTCTCCTGGAGTTACTTCTCCCGAAGTTGTTAAAGTGGGACTCTAGCATTCCTAATAAAAACCTGACCATCTTCCAAGGTTACTAAATCGGGACTCTAGCAGTCCTGCTAAGCACCTGACCAGATCCAGCCAACTGAAGACAAGATGAACTTCAGCTCTGGCCTTTCACCAAGTATTTCCTCATTTTAACCTAATTATGATACTAAAAATCACACCCAGGGATGGAGATTTAACATGCTAATGAGATATACAACACATGAAAAAGGATGCGATCAAAATTCACAGGTGCTAAAAGTTCCCTGCCTCTACATGCCTACAAATCACTCCTTTTTTCACCTCAGGTTCCTCAAAATGACAAGAGCTAAGCCCTTCAGGGAGCTAGCACTTGGGATCCCTTTCCCACATGCTGCTTCCTTGAGATTCCTTGAGCCACAAGCCTACTAAACATTCCCTGGGAAAATTTCTGTTTGACATGGTGTTAATTTCTATTTACACGAGAGCCAAGAACTCAGGATCCAAGCTGTGGTAACACCTTCAAAGCTTAATTGTTCAAAAAAACATTGTTTTAATTTAAAACACGAGTAATAGTTTGCTAGAGTTCTAGTTGTCTAAGAGATTATTTAGAATTTAAATAATGAAAATTAAAATATAACAAGATCTTACATTAGTGAGTAGTGTTTGTTTTGATGTTACATGAATAAGATGTAGGTTGCCACTTCTCTCGCCAACCAAAAGAAAGTTTCCTTCTTGACAAAGGCCAACTACATCCACTTCAGTATCTGAAAATTTCAAATCAAAGTTACAAGCTTCCTTCGAAAATCCTTATTTTCAATACAAAAAAATACAAATTTTTCTCATTAAAAAGCCAATAGTTACTTAAGTTACTTCTAAATACTGCAAAACAGATGTGATGAAAGTAAAAAAGAATGTTGTTGACTTTTATTCAGTCAACAAATATTTTTTGTTTTGTTTTGTTTTTGAGACAGCGTCTCGCTCTGCTACCCAGGCTGGAGTGCAGTGGTACCACCTCAGTTCACTGCACCCTAGACTTCCTGGGCTCAGTCAGGCAATTCTCCCACCTCAGCCTCCCAGGTAGCTGGGACCACAGGTACACACCACTATGGCCAGCTAATTTTTGGTATTTTTTGTACAGACGAGGTTTTGCCATGTTACTCACACTGGCCTCGAACTCCTAGGCTCAAGCGATTGTCCATCTCTGCCTCCCAAAGTGCTGAGGTTACAGACGTGAGCCACTGCATGCAGCTGGTCAAGAAATATTTACTGAGCACTTACTATATGGTAAACTTTGTTCTAGGCCTTTTGCATATATCTGAGAACAGTAACAAAAGATTACCACTGTCACAGACCTCATATTCTAAGACAGAAATAGCTGATAAATGAGCAGGTGTGGTGGCTCACACCTGTAATCCCAGCACTTTGGGAGGCCGAAGCAGGCCGATCACTTGAGGTCAGGAGTTCAAGACCAGCCTGGCCAACATGGTGAAACCCCGTCTCTACTAAAAATATAAAATTAGCTGGGCATGGTGGCATGTGCCTGTAATCCAGGCTACTCAGGAGGCTGAGACAGGAGAATCGCTTGAACCCAGGAGGTGGAGGTTGCAGTGAGCCGAAATTGTGCCACTGCTCTCCAGCCTAGGCAACAGAGCCAGACTCCGTCTCAAAAAAAAAAAAAAAAAAAAAAACCAATAAACAATTAGCATAATAAACAAACTGTAAGACATGTAAAAAGGTGATAGATGTTCTGGGAAAAAAAATGTACAGCCAGGTAAGAGAGCTCAGAAGAATGGTGCATTTTGCAGTGTTAATTAGAAAGCTCACAGGAGACATGAAAGAGGTGAGGAAGTTAGCCAAATGACTAAGACAGAAGAGCATTCAGAGCATTCAGATGGTGGGCACAGCTCGAGGAAAGATCGAGTGGGAAGTGCCTGTTGTATTCACGCAAAAGCAAGAAGGCCAAGGTAAGAGAAAACAAAGCAAAGAGAGAAGGGACAAGAGAGAAAAACAATAGTATGTAACTGGCTTACGAACTCAAGTTATTCCGCCACAATGTCTTTCCACAAATGGATCATCGTTACACATCCCGCCATTTCATAGAAGAAACTGTGAATCTTGTGGACCAATCAGGGTCAATATGTCAAGATTCCATAAAACACAAGTTTCTTGCCTCCATGTTGCAATCAAGATATGCTCCAAAATGCATGCGTTCTGTTTCCTTTTGAGTTGTCTAAGTTCTTATGTAAAAGTTTCAACAACTATCTTTCTCTTAAAATTTCTATTTAGGCCGGGCGCGGTGGCTCACGCTTGTAATCCCAGCACTTTGGGAGGCCGAGGTGGGCGGATCACGAGGTCAGGAGATCGAGACCACGGTGAAACCCCGTCTCTACTAAAAAATACAAAAAATTAGCCGGGCGCGGTGGCGGGCGCCTGTAGTCCCAGCTACTCGGAGGCTGAGGCAGGAGAATGGCGTGAACCCGGGAGGCGGAGCTTGCAGTGAGCCGAGATTGCGCCACTGCACTCCAGCCCGGGCGACAGAGCGAGACTCTGTCTCAAAAAAAAAAAAAAAAAAAAAAAAAAAAAAAAAAATTTCTATTTAATGGCCAGGTGCAGTGGCTCACACCTGTAATCCCAGCACTTTGGGAGGCCAAGGTGGGTGGATCATTTGAAGTCAGGAATTTGAGAGCAGCCTGGCCAACATGGTGAAACCCGACCCTACTAAAAATACAAAAATTACCAGGCATGGTGGCAGGCGCCTGTATTCCCAGCTACTTGGGAGGCTGAGGCAGAAGAATCTCTTGAACCTGGGAGGTGGAGGTTGCAGTGAGCTGAGAGAGCACCACTGCACTCCAGCCTGGGCCACAGAGCTAGATTGTCTCAGGAAAAAAAAAAAAAAAAGGCCTGGCACGGTGGCTCACATCTGTAATCCCAACACTTCAGGAGGCCGAGGCGGGCGGATCATGAGGTCGAGACCAGCCTGGCCAACATAGTGAAACCCTGTTTCTACTAAAAATACAAAAAAAAATTAGCAGGGCATGGTGATGGGCGCCTGTAGTCCCAGATACTTAGGAGGCTGAGGCAGGAGAATTGTTTGAACCCTGGAGGCGGAGGTTGCAGTGAGCCGACATCACACCACCGCACTCCGGCCTAGGCAACAGTGCGAGACTACATCTTAAAAAAAAAAAAAATTCTACTCAAGAAAGAAAAAACTTTCGGGACCGGGTGTGGTGGCTCACGCCTATAATCCCAGCACTTTGGGAGGCCGAGGCGGGCAGATCACAAGGTCAGGAGATCGAGACCATCCTGGCTAACATGGTAAAATGCTGTCTCTACTAAAAAAAAAAAAAAAAAAAAAAAAAAAAAATACAAAAAATTAGCCAGGCGTGGTGGTGGGCGCCTGTAGTTCCAGCTATTCAGGAGGCTGAGGCAGAAGAATGGTGTGGACTGAATTGTGCCACTGCACTCCAGCCTGGACGACAGAGGGAGAGAGACTCCATCTCAAAAAAAAACAAAAACAAAAACAAAACTTTCATAATATTCTTGCCTAAGCTCAGTACAATCACTGACTTACCCCTTAATTCACTCTTTTTTTTTTTGTTTTTGAGACAAGACTCACTCTGTCACTCAGGCTAGAGTACAATGGCATAATCTTGGCTCATTGGGCACGTATGCCACCATGCCCAGCTAATTTTTGTTGCTGTTGTTGCTGTTTTTGGAGACAGAGTTTTGCTCTGTCACCCAGGCTGGAGTGTAGTGGCGTGATCTTGGCTCACTGCAACCTCCACCTCCCAGGTTCAAGCAATTCTCCTACCTCAGCCTCCCGAGTAGCTGGAACTACAGGCGCACACCAGTACGGCCAGCTAATTTTTGTATATTAGTAGAGAAAACAGGGTTTCACTGTGTTGCCCAGGCTGGTCTCAAACCCGAGCTCAGGAAATCCACCCACCTGGGCCTTCCAAAGTACAAGGATTACAGGCGTGATTTTTGTATTTTTAGTAGAAACGGGGTTTCACCATGTTGGCCAGGCTGGTCTTGAACTCCTGACCGCAAGTGATCCGGTGGCCTCAGTCTCCCAAAGTGCTGGGATTACAGGCATGAGCCACCACGCCCAGCTTTAATTCACTCTCAAATCCACATTGCATGTACTTAAAGCCTTGTAGCTCGATGAAGAATTAATTCATAAGTATGTTAAAGGATTTTTAGAGAGCTATTAATTCTAAAAATATGCAAATACCCATTAATGATACTGAAATTCTGTACAAGATTCAGGAATTTGAACACAAATGAGCTCGTGTTTTCCATAGTATTCTAACACAAGCAAGTAAACTAAGTTGTTGCTTTACATGTGTATTTCCCCTCAGATGTATTGAGAGAAGGGATCATCTCAGTGTCCTTTGACTCTAGTGCCCAGCGCAAACAAGGCACTAAGCACTCAAGCTTAATTACTTGAAATTGGTCTAATTTGAAATCTTAGAAATAATGGACTAAAGAGGAGGCAATCCAGCAGAAATTGGCAGCAGATATATTTGACTTCCAATTTATCTTACTTCATTACATTATACTTACGAAAGACAAGATGCAATTGAAGTGATCTACAAATACTGTCAAGCAATATCACTGATTGGTCGGCCACAATAATAAACCCATCACTTAAGCTGCATGCCTGTATCTTTGGATTTAACGAGGCCTGTGGGAGACAAAAGCATGACGAAAATTCAAACATTTTTATACGCGTTTAACAATACTTACTAATAGTATCATCAAATTCCCAAATATCCCACTTTAATACTTGACAGGCTTTTTTTCTTTAGCCCCTCTATCTAATTAATCATCGAGTTTTTCTTTGTATGGTATCTCTTGAATCCATCCAGGATCCTAAGTAGAAAAACAGTTTAGGATGAGCAGGAAGGGCAAAGGATTCTCATGTTCAAGTCCTTGTTTCCCCAGGATTGACTTTACGCTGCAGGAGCCAGACATTAACATAATGAATTAATCAAGATTGGCATAAAGTCTTGGTGTCGTGGGTACCCTAGGCAGGGGAACGGTGGTGAACTGTGAACTGGAGGGTCCATGCCCCCACAGACACGAAAGAATAGAATCTACTTCACACCAGCCAGTGGGAAGCCCGGTGGGGATGCAGCACTGGCATGGCCATATCTCCCAATTCATCAACAGAAGCTGGATCTTTATGTGAAATGTTCTGATTTTTAAATATTGGCAGCTAAGTCAACATTTTTAAAAACCCTAGACAAGCCAAATCAGAGTCTCCAGTACTCACTTTCTGTTGCCAAGAGCTTCCCACACATAGCTGTCTTGAAGCACTTGGACAGATTAGTGGTTGAGGAAGCTCAGTCCCTTACTAGCTAAGTGATCTTAGGCAACTAACTCCCTGTAAAAGAGTAACAATAATAATACCTACAAGGTTCACCTGAATAAAGATTAAATGAATTCATGTAAAGGGCTTAGGAGAGAGTCCTGCACATAGTATATACTCAATAAATGTTAACCAGTCCTATTCTTCCCTGACAAAATACAGCTAATCACCTCATTTTATGACTATTTCAAAAGTCATCTTCTCCAGGTGTAATCCTTGAAAATTCCCCAACATTCTGATCCCTCTTCTACCTTATTTTTTTCTTTATTTTGAGACAGGGTCTCCCTCTGTTGCTCAGGCTGGAATGCAGTGATGCCATCATAACTCATGCAGCCTTAAACACCTGGGCTCAAGGGATCTTCATGCCTCCCCAACTCAAGTAGCTGGGACTACACATGCACACCACCACACCAGGCTAATTTTTTTTTTCTTTTATAGAGATGGGGTTTTCACTATGTTGGCCAGGCTGGTCTAGAACTCCTGGACTCAAACGATCCTTCCATCTCAACCACCCAAAGTGCCGGGAATACAAGTGTGAGGCACTGTGCCCGGCCTCCTTCTTATCTTTTTACTTGCTTCTTCAACTAGTAAAAGGTTATACGAAGGCACTGCCAACAAGGAATGACACTAAAATTAGCCAGGCGTGGTGGCAGATGCATGTAATCTCAGCTACTAGGGAGGCTGAGGCACAAGAATCACTTGAACCCAAGAGGCAGAGGTTGCAGTGAGCCGAGATCACACCACTGCATTCCAGCCTGGGCAACAGAGCAAGACTCTGCCTCAAAAAAAAAAAAAAAAGGAACGGCACTAAATCTTCTAGGGATCTGTCCACACTGTTCTCTCTAGACTCTTCTCTCTAGACTGTTCTTCTTAAGAACAGCCTAAGGCCGGGCGCGGTGGCTCACGCTTGTAATCCCAGCACTTTGGGAGGCCGAGGAGGGCGGATCACGAGGCCAGGAGATTGAGACCACAGTGAAACCCCGTCTCTACTAAAAATACAAAAAATTAGCCGGGCGTGTTGGCAGGCGCCTGTAGTCCCAGCTGCTTGAGAGGCTGAAGCAGGAGAATGGCGTGAACCCGGGAGGCAGAGCTTGCAGTGAGCCGAGATCACGCCACTATACTGCAGCCTGGGCGACAGAGCAAGACTCCATCTCAAACAAACAAACAAACAAACAAAAATACTAAAAAATAGACGTTATTTCCTCATTATAGAAACTGTGCTTTCAGATGTCTTGAAGGATTCAAAAAATTAAAAAAAAAAAGAAATTATGCTGTACTTTAAATTTTTGCCTCTAATAAATAATTTAATGACAAAAAATACAATGAGATTTGTACTACTCATAACTAATGTTTATCTTATACTAATTATCTTATTGTTGGATTATACTGCCTTTAACATGATTCATGGTACATTAAAAGCAGTACAAATCAGGCACAGTGGCTCATGCCTTTAATCCCAGCACTTTGGGAGGCCAAGGCAGGCAGATTACTTGAGGCCAGGAATTCAAGACCAGCCTGGGCAACCTCATCTCTACTAAAAATACAAAAATTTTTAGTAGCATGGTGGCACACACCTGTAATCCCAGCTACTTGGGAAATTGAGACAGGAGAATTTTTTGAACCCAGGAGGCAGAGGTTGCAGTTAGCCGAGCTGAGATAGCACCACTGCACTCCAGCTTAGGCAACAGTGTGAGACTCTGTCTCAAAAAAAAAAAAAAAAAGAAAAAGCAGCACAGTTCCACAGACACCAGCTTAAAGCTGCATAAAGAATGATTTCTTTTTTAAATCCCATCAGCCAGTTTAAAAAAAAAAGTCAAAAGCATAAATTTTATTCCCTTTAGGAATAACGTCCCCAGTGGATGCCCTGCCTTATCTGTCAGATTCCATTTGAGTGAAAAAAAATTTTTTTTCATTAAAAAATAAGAAAATTAAATACCAGCCTCCCAAGTAGCTGGGACTACATGTGCGTGCCACCACACCCAGCTAATAGTACCTTCTATGGAAAGCAAAGAATAAGGTTTCAGGCGTGGAGCAAGAATGGTGCAATTACTGACAGAAGAAAGTTAAAATGTAGAAAGAAATGCACGGATAAACCTCATACTCAGCAGGGTGCTTGACTCTGGTAGGAAATAGGAGGAACACAGATTCAGGGATGGACCCTCAGAGCCTTCAACTCTATTGGTAACATTTTATTTCCTAAGTCAGTAGTAGATATTCTTTGTATGCCGGGCGCGGTGGCTCACACCTGTAATCCCAGCACTTTGGGAAGCTGAGGTGGGTGGATTGCTTGAGGCCAGGAGTTCAAGACCAGCCTGGCCAACATGGTGAAACTCCATCTTTACAAAAATACAAAAAATTAGCTGAGCATGGTAGCACACATCTGTAATCTCAGCTACTTGGGAGGCTGAGGCACGAGAATCACTTGAATCTGGGAGGCAGAGATTGCAGTGAGCCGTGATCACACCACTGCACTCCAGCCTGTGGATTCAATCTGAGATTGAATCTTGATTCCCTGAGGAAGTGCTATATTCATTCACAAAATATTTACTGTGGGCCACTAGCCCTACTAAGCACTCAGTAAAAATTCTGTCAGTCAGTCAGTGTAATAATCACTACCTTTTCAGAAGAGATCTTCACTAGCACATCTACTTGATATAAAGCAGTTCCATGTTCTTTTCTTGAACCGACACTCAGGTACCCACTTCCGGTATCATCATTTGTTAGCAGCTCAATATCATTCCACATGTTTCTGAGACTGCCTTCCTGAGTCAGGAACCACTGTCTTTCCTGTAACATAAAATTAGACACCATATTATCTTGTTGCATAGAACCCGGTTCCTTGGGAAATGAGAAAGCTTACTCACGAAACAAAAACAAAAGTCTAACATTAACATATACAGACATCTTTGTCTTCTTGTTATTGCTGTGGCCACTAAACACTTTGGGCCAATAACATAAATGGAACTAGAGCTATGATGGTTACCAGAGAACAACATATTGGTTTATGCACACAAACCAACAATTTTGATCTTATCCTAGAGCTTCCATTACTTTGTGTGTCTAGTTTGGAATTATACCAAGTTTTCATTAGAAATAAACCTTTAGGACGGGCGCGGTGGCTCACGCTTGTAATCCCAGCACTTTGGGAGGCCAAGGCGGGCGGATCACGAGGTCAGGAGATCGAGACCACAGTGAAACCCCGTCTCTACTAAAAATACAAAACAATTAGCCGGGCGTGCTGGCGGGTGCCTGTAGTCCCAGCTACTCGGAGAGGCTGAGGCAGGAGAATTGCTTGAACCCAGGAGGCGGAGCTTGCAGTGAGCCGATATTGCGCCACTGCACTCCAGCCTGGGCCACAGAGCAAGACTCCGTCTCAAAAAAAAAAAAAAGAAATAAACCTTTAACCAGTATAGCAGCAAACAGTGTAGGTTTAGATGCCAGATTGTCTGGGATATCATAGGATGATAAGATTCCAGATGAAGTTCAGAAAAAGTCCATTGATGCTATCATAGTATTATTATACAACAAATAAAAATGATAAGGGGAGGAGAAAAAGATGAATTAGGTTTCTGGACCAAAGACTAAGCTTGAAACCTTATGAGGTTTACCCATCTCAAAAAGCAAAGGTTTACATAAACCATATTACCTGAAGTCTGGGTGGGAAAAGAACACTAAGGAGAAAAACAATCCTTGGATCAAGACTGGTAGGGAATGATAATCAAATGATTACAATTGGTTTCATAAGTGCTACTAGAAGTATGTTTCAATATCTATACAAGGTATAGCACAAGGAAGAAACAATTTCTGACTTGGTACTCTTTCCCAATGACTAGGCAGCGGTCCTTGGGTGATCACTTAATCTTTCTGTTCCTCAATTCTCTAATTTATAAAATAGGAATATACAGGCTGGCGCGGTGGCTCACACCTGTAATCCCAGAACTTTGGGAGGTTTAGGCGGGTGGATCATCTGAGGTCAGGAGTTTGAGACCAGCCTGGCCAACATGGTGAAACCCCCCTCTCTACTAAAAATACAAAAAACTAGCCAGGCGTGGTGGTGCGCGCCTGTAATCCCAGCTAGTCAGGAGGCTGAGGCTGTAGAATTGCTTGAACCCGGGAGGCGGAGGTTGCAGTAAGTCGAGATCGTGCCACTGCACTCCAGTTTGGGCAACAAGAGTGAAACTCCGTCTTGGAAAAAATATATATATATACAGTTGGCCCTCAATATCCATGTGTTCCACATCCCTAGATTCCACCTACAGGCACAGCACATTTACATTTTTAGGCAAGATAAGTAATCAAGAGATGATTTTAAGTATACAGGCAGATGCTCCTAGGCTACATACAAATACTATGCCATTTAATGACAGGGACTTAAGCATCCTAGGGTTTTGGTATCTGTGGGAGGTCCTGGAACCAATCTTCCATGGATACCAACACCAAGGGACTAATTTAGCTGTACCCACCTGAAGGAGTTTTCTATTTTTCACTTCTGGTTTTTTGAGAGACGAGGGTCTCACTATTTTGCCCTGGCTGGCCTTGATCTCCTGGGCTCGAGCAATCCTTCTGCTTCAGCCTCCCAATGTTTTGAGTTTTAAATGTTCACAGAACAATGCTTGGTTGATGGCAAACATTCAATTTTAGGTGTTAGCTAATTTGTTATTGGTGGAAGCAGGTAACACTTGGGCTGAGAATTGAAGATCATAGTTTTATAAACGTTTAAAGAGTTCTTCCTAAGAGCACAAGCAAGGGAATAGAAACAAAACATGTTTGGAGAATAGAGAACAGTTTCAGTGGCTGGTGTTTGGGTGGGAGTGAGGAGATGAAGAAGGAGGGACAGGTTGGAATGAATACCTTTATGGGTCTCAATTTCCCACATCTGTGAAATAGAGAAACCGCCCATAACTGCCATATTTACTTATTCAACAAATGTTTATTGAATACCTATTTACTATGTGCCAGGCACCTTTCTAGGAACTGGGAATATAGCTTGAACAAAGCACAAAATGTCTTTGCCATTATGAAGTTTATGTTTTTGCGGGAAAAACGGACAAAAATAAAATAGTTAATACGTAGCTTGTTACGCTACCTCTACAAAAAAAGCAAATGCACAAATAATTACAAAAAGTGCTAAATGATTTGAAGGAAACAGTGATTAAATGGATGAGGTGAGGCGTCGCTGAAGAAGGATTTGTTTGGGAAGGGAAGGAGGTGACATCTGAGCTGAGACCTGAGTAACAAGAAGTACGCAAAACTTAGGCGGAACGCGACGTAGGCAGAGGGAACAGAGTGCAAAGACTCGGAGGCTGGGTAGGAAGCGTTTGATGCTGCTGCCGGGTCAAAGCAAAAGCAGAAGACAGTGAGGGAGAGAGCAGTGGAGCCCAATAAAACCTCGACTTCAAGATTGAATTTTATTCTCAGTACAGGGGGTAAAGGGGGAACTCAGCAAACGAGTGGTCTGATTTGATAATTTTGAGATCACTCTGGCGGCGGAATGCAGAACAGATTCGCGAATAGGAGAGAATGAGCGAGATGAAACACTTGTCAGTTAGGCCTCCATACTTAAACGCTCTCCGCTGGACATCGCCGCCAGCAAAAACCGACTCCAACCTCTCTCCTGCCGGCGTCAAGGAGAAAACAACAGGAACTGAGCAGAGGCTGCAGCTACTTCGTCCCGAACCCACCCCCAGTTCCCTACACAGCGCAGCTCCCCGTCCTCACCTGCAATTGAAGAAACTAAAGAGGAACACTCAAATATCTGGCCCCTCTTCCTGACTCACACAACCGCCTCTAGTCTCTAGGTTCCATCCCACAGGTTTAAATTGGCGGGAGAACACTAAACCCAACCCCTTTACGGCGGCCGGAAGAGACCAAGATTACTTTAGACTCGAAATAGGAAGTTGCCCCACCCTGAGTTCCGCCCATTCCGTTCTCCCGACTGCGCATTCCTAGGATGTATTCTTGGCCCCGCCCTCTTCACGGTCCTTACACTCCCCTGTGAAAGAACACCCAATCACCGCCTCGAATTGCGTTGTTATAGAAACTCTTGTTACCGCCCCTTTTCCTCCCAGCAAGCTGTGCGACGCGCCGGGCCTCCTCTCCTTTGTGCCATCCGGGTCTCTCGCGCGAGCGATTTAGTCTGAGGCGAAGCTTCGGAGCGGCCGGTACTGTTGAAAGCGACAAGTGGAGGCGCCGCTCTAGCGGCCGGGACTCTGAACTATGGCGGTAGGTACCGAATCTGAGTTTAAAGCCAGGGATATTTTTCTGGTACGTTCCAACAGTGGGTGAACGGCTCCCAGAGCCTTGTTCGTGTGTGTGTGTGTGGACAAAATGGCGCCGCGGCCTTCTTCTGCGCCCGCCATCATGGCTGCCTGCTGTAGGGAGGGGGAAGTAAGGCGGTGTTGGTGGGGGTGGGGAGCCGCAGGGAGTGCCTTTTTTTTCCAGAACTTTCCTCCTCTCTTCCCCAACCCTACGTTCCTTTCGCATCACTGAACTTCCTCCATTTTCGCTTATTCACCCTGGCTAGTAATTTATTCTAAGTTTTTTTAGGGCTTGAGAATTTGCGGTGGAGAAAGGGGCTGGGGAAGAGAAAGACGATCAGGAGTGGTCTCTGAAGAGTATTGGGTCAAAAAGGCGGTGTCTGTAAGGGATAGTGTGGGAGAAGAGAGCGACTTGTAGATTTTTTTTTGTACGCTCAATGAGATGCTTCTAGTTGCATAATTTCAATTAGGTTCGTCAGTGTAAACCTTATTATTGTGTATTAACGAGCTAAGAAGGTATTGCTGAAAGGGAGTGAAAATTCAACTTAAAAGGTTGTGGAACTACCAATTCTGACTGATGCGCGGTTTCCGAAGTGGCCCGTGATGTAATCAATTTGAAGTCCGTGAAGCATTATAGTTAAGTCTTGTCACTGACCTTGTTCCTTTAAATTTAAACCCTTCGTTTACCCCAGAGGAGCTACAGTTTGTGAATTATCTATTCTGAACAATAAGCCTGCGTGTGTATAAGATACCCAATTCTGACGGATGCACATTATTTTGTGCTTACCTCATTTTTCTTCCGTTAAAAGGAAAATGTAAAGATTTTGCATTCCTTTTTACTGACTAAAAAATTATATCATTTTCAATAATAATTATGATTCTTAAACGTAGTGATAATTTTAAAGTTTGCTCTTCCTAACGATTGGAATGCCTGGGATTAGGCAGATGATTTTTCTTTCTCCCCCATACCCCTCTAATATCTAGTTGATTGAGTTTAGACTCGTTTCTTTTACTTACTGTTTTCCTTTGTTTAGTGTTTTGGGCCTCAGTATACTTAAAGAGTAATACTATTTTTCTTGGGTTGCAGGTTTTTTTGTGTTTTTTTGAGACAAGAGTTTTGCTCTTGTCGCCCAGGCTGGAGTGCAGTGGCGCGATCTTGGCTCACTGCAACCTCCGCCTCCCGGGTTCAAGCGATTCTCCTGCCTCAGACTCCCGAGTACCTGGGATTACAGGCGCCCACCACCACATCCGGCTAATTTTTTTGTATTTTTGGTGGAGACGGGGTTTCACCATGTCGGCCATGCTGGTCTCGAACTCCTGACCTCAAGTGATCCACCCGCCTCGGCCTCCCAAAGTGCTGGGATTACAGGAGTGAGCCACCGCGCCCGGCCGGGTTCCAGTATTTTAAGAAGTGAATTTAAACATTTATTTATGCCGTGCCTTGTTCAATAAAAAGACAATCCCCTGGAGAAGTGGCCTAGTATTCAATCCAGTGCTTACCTCCTTCACAGTGGAAAAAGATTTGTCTACTATGTTTCGAGCCGTTATTAGAGTTTTGGAACAAAATGTAAATTATAAGAAACCAAAGTGGCTACCTTGTAGAGCCATTGCTGGAATAGAAGGCTGTTTTGCAGTTAACGTTTATGTGTACACATAGATTCGTACTAAATTAAATCTTAGAAAATTTCAGAGCAATTTTAATATTCAGTTTTTGGTGGGGTTTTTTCCTGGATACGTGTATTATGCTACTATAAAATATCTTCAGGGAAATAAAAGTTTTCCATGGCCTCAATGACCACCTATCATTCCTGTTTAGTGTTAAGATGGTTTTTTTTGTTGCTCCGTAGTATATTTTATAGATGAAAATGGTTGATGTAAGTTTAAGTTAGCCTGTGTCACGGAGGTTTCTCTGTTGCGCAGCTTTGTGATGTTAAGCATAAAGTTAAAGTTAGATAAACCATTGCCTGAAAACTGCCTAGGCTAAGCACTAGCTTTTCCATGCAAAGGTTGTTTTCGATTCTGGTCTTGTTCTCTGCAAAAGTAAATGGGATTTGCCACTAGTTAAGGAATTCTGTCTCTGACAAAAGTGTTGTGCAACTGAGAGAAGTGATAGCGGTGCTTAAAATTTTCGAGATCACTTCTGTTTACCAAGTGTAAGCTGTACAAACACTCAGCAAGTAATAGATGAGTCCGAAATAGTCCTTAAGGATAATGATGAAAAAAAATAAAGTGTGCAGTATTCATTGTGAAAAATCAGAATCATCCTTAATGATACAGCATCATTTATTAGTAAACACAGTAAAGAGATGGAGATGCAGTATCATTTTAAGCAAGTCAGCTAATGTTGCTGGATTTCATCTGTGAAACGAGAAAGTTGAACTCTATTCTAAGGGATGAAAACCTTTCAGCATAAAAATTTTATGGTTCCAGAAGTCACCCAGACTGGAGAAATAAGTACATACACAATATGCTGGCATGAGAGCCTCCCTGTAGTTACTGTATTTCTTACTGTTTTTTTGTACCATTGTTAGAGGAATAACACGTAATTTATGTCTTTCATCTCATAATTGAACTGCAAAGCCTTTCTTTTTTAATTTATCACTTTATTCCCTAAGTCTAGCATTGGTTTTGGCACATTTTTGACCCTTAGTAAATACTTGTTGAAGTAACTCGACCTCTCACGACTTCATTTATTAAAATACAATACCCCCATTTATTGCACTTGATATTTGGTATTCATTTTCTGGACTAACCTTCCTAAAGGAGGAAGTTCTCCAATGTGATTCCTCCTGCTGAAGACTATGGATTCCCTATTTATTCAATCCAGATTCCGTCTGATGTTCTAAGTGAAAAGTCCGTAAACTGTTTCTGTAAAGGGCCAGATGGTAAATATTTTTGGCTTTGTGGGCCATGTGCAGTCTCTGTCACATTCTTTCCCAGGCTGGAGGGGCAGTGGTGCAATCTTAGCTCACTTCAACGTCTGCCTCCTGGGTTCAAGCCATTCTCCTCTCTCAACCTCCTGAGTAGCTGGGATTACAGGCACGCCCCACCACACTTGACTAATTTTTGTTTTTAGTAGAAGCGGGGTTTTACCATGTTGGCTAGGCTGGTCTCAAACTCCTGACTGACTCAGGTTATTTGCCCGCCTCAGCCTCCCAAAGTGCTAGGATTACAGGCATGAGCCACAACACTGGCGTTTTAAGTGCCTTTAGTTTTAACAGTTAAGTCTTTACAGTGCTATTTACTGAAGTTATTTATTAAACATGCCTAAAATACTTTTAAAAACGTAAAAAACCATTCCTAGCTCAAGGCCATACAGGAACAGGATGAGGACCATAGCTTGCCAACCCTTCCTAAGTAATCAATTCCCCAGGTGTATCAATTATTTTATTTTCATATTCTCTGGTCAGATAGCCGACCATTGTCTACCTTCCGCATTAGTTGAAACTTGTAAAATTTATATTGTAATAATTATAAAATGCTTTAAAGCAGAAACAACTTAATGTTTTCATAGCCCAGAGCACATTTGAGGAGAGGCAGACCATATTTTGCAGCAGCACTGTGCCAAGGGGCTGTTTTCATTAAGGAGGGTTAATGACATTAAGATGAGGTTCTCACTTAGGTAAGTTAATTTTCTGTTTATTATTTTATAATATTCTTAGGCATTGTTTTAAGGTTTTATGGTCTTGAGTACCTTTAAGCTTTAACAACTAATTTTTGATGTTTGACATGTGTGCTAATTTAAAAGTATTGGTAAAGTCAGCTAAATGCATTCGCACGTCTAAAAAGGACTGTATTTTCTCTGCTTGAATGCTTATTAGAAATACTTAGAGCCCTTATTCCTCCCCCACCCCACCCCATGTTTTAAAAGTTATAAGAATCATCATTAGAAAATTAAAGATACATCAGTCCAAGTATGTAGGTCTCGCTTTAGTATCAGGTTCGTCATTTCAAGCCATTCAGGCTTATTAGTGTACAAAGCATATTTAGTTACTTGGAAAGCAGGCATTCTGATTTATTAATTGGGGGGGGGCTATCTTCCCTCCCTTTGTCCCTCTTTTAAGAAATTGAAAACATTCAAAATGTAATTAAGAACTTTAATCATGTGTTTTTAAACTTTTAGGCTAGTGATACAGAACGAGATGGACTAGCCCCAGAAAAGACATCACCAGATAGAGATAAGAAAAAAGAGCAGTCAGATGTATCTGTTTCTCCTAGAGCTTCAAAACATCATTATTCAAGATCACGATCAAGGTCAAGAGAAAGAAAACGAAAGTCAGGTATGAATTCTTAGAGGTGGTTACAACTGTCAGCATTTGTATAAGATATGTAGACCTGTTGTATAAGAAGACACATAGATTTAGTTTGTTGGCGAGGCATGGTGACTCAAGCCTGTAATCCCAGCACTTTGGGAGGCCAGGCAGGCAGATCATCTGAGCCGGGAGCAAAAATACAAAAATTGACACAATCTCAGGCCAATGCAACCTCCATCTCCTGGGTTCAGGCAGTTCTCCTGCCTCAGCTTCCTGAGTAGCTGGGATTACAGGCATGCGCCACCACGACCAGCTAATTTTTGTATTTTTAGTAGAGACAGGGTTTAGCCATGTTGGAACATATCAAATATAATTCAACCTGTTTATTTTCTTTAGTTTTTATTTTTCTTAATGGCTTACCTCTCACTACTAAACCCCCTTATGAATTTGCTATAGACTAGGAAACTAGATGGGCTGGTCAGATTATATGTAAAATACAAAAAGTCTATGACTGTTTAAAAGATGTATCTAGGATGCTTTATGTCCTGGTTTGCTCAGATTTCTTGATTTGTTTCACATATGTGTTGTATTAATGTAGAATAATCCCACCCGTGCCATAAAAAAATTAGTCATTGGAAGAAGACTGATGGGAGTCATTTTTCTCCAGCATTAAGAGTTTTTTAAGATGAAATATTTCTCTAACTTTGTTTATGGTGATTATTTTTTGTGTGTATTCACAGATAATGAAGGAAGAAAACACAGGAGCCGGAGCAGAAGCAAAGAGGTAATTAACACTTTGTAGTGAATAGGTACTTTAAAATACTTATAAAGTGTCTGGTAGAAAGATTTGTATGAATATAAGACATTGTCAAGGTAAGTACAAAACTTGAAATTTAAAAGGTTTATTGGGTTATAAAATAAGCATGATTTTGATTCATCATTTTTGAAGAAGATGTTTATGTGAAAAGTACCTTCAAAACTTTAATTTTATTATATTGTGAAAATATTCACAAAAATTTCATATGAAGAATATGATTGGTTTTTTTAGGCCTGTCACACAGAGCTTCCATTAATCTGAGGTCCCGAGTCTCCTGGTGCCTGACAGTTGCTCAGGATTTTTAAACAGCAATCATCTTTACATAGCAATACCCTAGATATCTGTGGACTGCTTTTTCCTCATGAACGATAACAGGAGTTCTCCTTTCTTTTGCAAACTAGTTCAGTTTCCCTAATAGTACTATTGAATTTTGAAATAAAAGTTTGAGTGAGGGACAGCTGAAAAGGTGGCGGTGACACCAAAACTTGAGGAAAAAGAAAGGAACAGCTGTATTGCAGAGGAGTTACTTGTTCACCCGCCTGAGAAGACAAGGAATGAGCCAATAAGGAAGTGTAGAAGTAGTAGCCAGAAAGGGAGAAGAGTCTTGTGGGGGCTGGGTAAGGGACTCCTAAAACAAGTGTGGGCAGGGACTTCACCTCTTCCCCTAATGGAAGCTCTGTTAAATTTTTAATTTAGGAGAGTTTTTGTGAAAATGACTATTTTGTTTAGCTCACATGATAACATTTCTATAATAAATCATACTCAGCGTGCTAATGCGCGAAGAGACTGAACTGAAGACGCTGCAGACTCAGATAGCAAAATAATAAGCCTACTTCATGATAAGGTAACTATTAGTCATTCAAACTCCTATTTCCCTTAAATATATCTTAAATCAGTTAAGGGTTTTAATGTTTTTTTTAAATTAATAGTAATGTTATGTTTGAAAAACTGGTTTGAAATAAACTTTAAAATCTTTAGAAGTTTAACCACTTAAGACTTTTCCAGTCTGCCTCTTTATAGCAAAACCAAGGAAAATTTCTTTTCTAAGCTCCTATAGAGAACTGGCAATGAAACTAAATTTAGTTGTGTCTCCAGGTCTCTTATTTTTCTGCAAATAATAAATTACGTACTATGATCATTTCCAGCTATGTCATCATGCATGTTCCAAAATGATTGGCCAAGTTTTATTTTTAAGAAACATTAATCGTGAGTGGAAAGAAACATGCTATGGCCTTTTGGGAAACAGTAGTGTCTTATTACAGTGGAAAAGTGGTAGCCTCGGCATCAGAAAAACATGGGGTATAGGTTCAGCTCACCCATGTAGCTTTGTAACTTTAGATCTTAGTTATACATAAAATAAAGGGATTAAGTTAGAGGATCTGAGTTTCCTTCCAGATTTAAAATTTAGTGATTCAGAGATGTCTAGGATTTTAAACTTTCACTACAAGATGAATTTGACAGATCTTCCTGTAGAGAACTGTAGTATGTAGCACTTCTACTTTGGTATTTGGTAGGATGAGACTTGATCATGCAGTTAATTTTAGCTGAGTCTCTGAATGCAAATGTGAAGGCCTTGGTCTTTTTAAAGTATAGGGGCAGTATGTATTGTGTGATGGCACGTGGATTAATTGTTACACCTAGTTTGGTTTCTTTAAAATTGAAACATACAGTTGCCATTTCTACCCTAGGTACATGAAATGTAATACTCCTCTAAGCCTATTGGGATACTGCAAGATGAAAAGTGATTGCTTCACAGTTTAGACATTGGGAGGAAAATCAAGAGCTGTCTTTTAGAGGATGTAGCAGGCAGTATAACTATAAAAGGGACACTGCATCTCTGTGTAAAATAATTTGAAATTATAGAAAATATTAGTACTTAGTAATAATTATATTTAACTACCTAATTGAAATGTGTTTCTGGTGCACTTTTTGTGTCATTATCTCCATTACTTACTTAAACTTTACATTATGTACTCTGGATTTAGAAGTTGATGTATATACATGGTCTGTATTCTTTTAGATAAACATAAGGGATTCCTCTTTTGTCTGGCATAATGGCTTTTCAATATTTCAACTTTAAAAATCATTGTTTCTGTTGTAGTATTGAAAATATTTTGGGGAGGAACTACATTTTGGGTGTTTATAGTAAAAAAAAATAGTAATTACATCTGCAACATTTGGGTGATGTGAAACTAGATCTTTTTTTTATTTGCCACACACTCCTAAGGTTACTAATGTTGCATCACAACATTTTTGTCTACTGATACCCATACTAACTCTCTTTGTTGCACTATTTTCCTGAAAGAACCAACTTCTTCTTAAAACAGGCAAGAAGACATGAATCCAAAGATAAATCCTCTAAGAAACATAAGTCTGAGGAACATAATGACAAAGAACATTCTTCTGATAAAGGAAGAGAGCGACTAAATTCATCTGAAAATGGTGAGGACAGGCACAAACGCAAAGAAAGAAAGTCATCAAGAGGCAGAAGTCACTCAAGATCTAGGTCTCGTGAAAGGTAAGTCATGTTGTATTCTAATTTAGTACCTTCTAATAAGATTTGAGTTACATAAAGTTTCTCATTAACCCAGCAACACCCAAAAAAATCATCATTAGGGAGTTTTTCTTGTTCGTTTGTTTGGGTTTGTGGTTTTGTTTGTTTGTTTTTTGCTTTTGGGCTTTGGGCTTTGCTTTCTCATCATGCAAAAATGGTTTCCAAGAATGGGACATAAGGGATGACTAAATCTCAAGTGCCTAGATTTCTTTTCTTTTTTTTTTTTGTTTTGACACGGAGTCTTGCTGTGTTGTCCAGGCTGGAGTGCAGTGGCGTGATCTCGGCTCACTGCAACCTCTGCCTCCTGGGTTCAAGCGATTCTCCTTTTTCAGTCTCCCAAGTAGCTGGGATTACAGGCATGTGCTACCATGCCTGGCTAGTTTTTGTATTTTTAGTAGAGATGAGGTTTCGCCATGTTGGCCAGGCTGGTCTTGAACTCCTGACCTCAGGTGATCCACCTACCTTGGCCTCCCGAAGTGCTGGGATTACAGGTGTGAGCCACCGCGCCCAGCCTAGATTTTCTTTTTTGAGGTGGTCTCTCTGTTGCCCTAACTAGAGTGCAGTGGTGTGCTGTCAGCACACTGCAGCCTCTTGGCCTCCAGGGCTCAAGTGATCTGACCTCAGCCTCCCAAGCAGCTGAGACCACAGACATGTGCCACCACACCCAGCTAATCTCTTTGTGTTTTTTTTGTAGAGACGGGTTTTGGCCATGTTGTGCAGGCTGTTCACGAATTCCTGGGCTCAAGCAATGTGCCGGCCTTGGCCTCCTGAAATGCTGGGATTTCAGGAGTGAGTCACTGTGCCCAGCTGAGATTTTTAATCACTTAATCTGTCTGGCACTGAAAAAATCATATTGTTAAACTGTGTTGTTTAAGCTGATAAACAGTCCTTTTGCATCATCGATGGTGATGTAGGTGTTTGCTGCTAAACTGCAATCTAGATTTTTTTGATGTTGGAGTATAGATAAAAAGATTTTTGAGAAACTGGATCACAGCTCAAATTTGTGAATGGTTTTTGGTGAGGGTTTTTTTGGAGAATTCTGTGGGTTGTGTGTGGTATCAGACTCAAAAATTTTCAGTAGATAAACTAAAGTATTAAGCTTTGTAATTACTGTGGGAAGAGTATTAAACGGAAGCTTAAATTTGGGTAGGATGCATTGAATACTTTTGACATGTTAATAGGTTTACTATGTTCTAGGACAAATTATCAAACAAAATGAAGGGTTTTTAATTAGTATTTCCTTTGAAAATCTCGCTTATTTCTGTAAATAATACAGTGCGGTTACTTGCTTGTCTTAATTGCGTTACTAATTCATGATGTGTATAACTAATTCATGATGTGTATAAATGAAACAACACAACTCTTAATTACAGATCTGTGCACTTTAATTTCAGACGCCATCGTAGTAGAAGCAGGGAGAGGAAGAAGTCTCGATCCAGGAGTAGGGAGCGGAAGAAATCTAGATCCAGAAGCAGAGAGAGGAAGAAATCGAGATCCAGAAGCAGGGAAAGAAAACGGCGGATCAGGTCTCGTTCCCGCTCAAGATCAAGACACAGGCATAGGACTAGAAGCAGGAGTAGGACAAGGAGTAGGAGTCGGTAGGTGACCATCATCCTGAATAAAATTTAATAGGACCCTCAGAGAGTCCGTTTATCTTCCTCAGTAAGAGAGTATTAAAATTGTGGGTCACAATTCTATTTATAGATTATGGTAAAATTATTTTAGTCATTACCTAACGTATGAAGAACACACCTAAACACTTGAATAGCATTCACAAGTATTCTCATGATTGATAAATCTCTTGCGAAGTGCAGGTATGAATAGGCCTATTAAAATCGAGTTGTTGGCTAGGTGTAGTGGTTTACACCTGTAATCACAACGAGGCGAGCAGATTTTTTGAGCCCAGGAATTCAAGACCAGCCTGGGCAATATGGTGAAACCTCATGTCTACAAAAGATACGAAAGTTAGCCTGGGGTGATGACCCACACCTATGATCCCAGCTACTTGGGAGGCTGAGGTGGGATAATCCCTTGAGCCCAGAATGCAGAGGTTGCAATGAGCCGAGATCATGCTGTTGCACTCCAGTCTGGGCGACAGGAGTGAATCCTGTCTTAAAAAAACAAAGAAATTCAGTTGTGTTCAACACTGGATTTGTTGTATTAATTTTATTATCACAAATAACTAAAATCTACTTTTACATACCTACCATATGCTGTATGCTAGAATTCTTTGCATGTTATTAGCTCGTCTAGTTCTCAGAAGAACCATGTTGAAAGGTACATGTGTCGTGCTTAAAGACGTTTAAGAAATTTGCCCCAGAATTCCAGAACAGTATCATTAAGTGCTAGAGCCAGGACCAGGTTTCAGATATATCTAAGTGCAAATTCCATGCATATGCTTAACCCACTGTATTGTACAAACTACCTCAGATTTTGTTTGTAAATGAACACAATTTAGATTTATCTTGATTGGTGGGAGGAGGCTTTGTTGAGATAGGAAGTGTACAATAAAGAGCACAGGAGGAAAACTAATTATAAATATTCTTCAACGAATGTGTTATTCTCTGCTTGTTTACATAAGACAGTAGTATACTAACTTTTGTTAATTTATTGCAACTTAGGTCAGTGTATAAAAGATTGAAATATACATTTAAAAAGGGACCTGTACTTAAAACAGTAACTTGGTTTTTATGATTTATCACTTGTTTGATCTTTATTAAATCAATATGAATTTTTACTCAGTGGTTCTAGTTTATAGTAGTTTACTACTTTCAACCTTACCAATTAAGAAATTTTTTTTAAGTGCTTTTTTGGTCACTGACATCTAGTTTTTTTGTTTTGAGATGGATTCTCACTCTGTCGCCCAGGCTGGAGTGCAGTGGCACAATCTTGGCTCACTGCAACCTCTGCCTCCTGGGTTCAAGCGATTCTCCTGCCTCAGCCTCCCGAGTAGCTGGGATTACAGGCACCCAGCATCACGCACGGCTAAATTTTGTGTTTTTGTAGAGATGGGGTTTCACCATGTTGGCCAGGCTGGTCTCGAACTCCTGCCCTCAGGTCATCTGCCCTCCTGAGCTTCCCAAAGTTCTGGGAATACAGGCATGAGCCATGGCACCTAGCTAGACCGAGTTTTTAGTGGTTAATAACTTTTTATTTTTGAAAAACGTCTACAAATTCACTATAGATGAAAATAGGAATGATTCCTGTGGTATACATATTGACCTACACAAGCACAAAATGACTAATGTATAAGGCTAGCTTTTGCAACATTGGATATACTATGCAAAAGATTGGAAACAGCCAGATGCGGTGGGGCATGCTTTTAGACCCATGTACCCTGGAGGCTAAGGCAGGAGGATCACTGGAGGCCAGCCTGGGCAACATGGTGAGACCCTGTCTCTTAAAAAGGGATGAGGGAGTTGGAAACAACTGTTGTTTCCAATGAGTTCAGCTTAACACGTTTAAATCTTTTGTATCTCAAACTGAATGTTTTTGTATTGTTGGGATTTTTATTGACTAAATATAATTGATTTCTTATTAACAAAATAGTTATGACTTGTCCATAATTTGACATATGAAATACGATTTACTACAGAGATAGAAAGAAGAGAATTGAAAAGCCGAGAAGATTTAGCAGAAGTTTAAGCCGGACTCCAAGTCCACCTCCCTTCAGAGGCAGAAACACAGCAATGGATGCACAAGAAGCTTTAGCTAGAAGGTGTGTATATTTCTTAATTCATTTGTTCCAGTTCACCTTTAAATAAATGCTCAGTTGTGTGGATAAGATGAATTCTTTGAGTAAGAGAATGATTCACATACTTTAGTAATATGGTGGCATATTTGTGATCTAGAACTATGTAAATAGTTTTAATTCTCATCTTAAACATTTGCACAACTAAAAGATTGAGATGTCTACAACAATTTCTGTTTTTTCCTTCATGATTTAACTGATTTCATTTTTCTCAAACTTAGACTCCCAAATATTTTCAGTTTGCATTTGAAACTTTTTTTTTTTTTGAGTCTTAAATCTGGTTCAAGAACTATTATTTTCTCATCTAAGATGACTTTTCCTTTACTTTTTTTCTCCCTCAAATAGACAAAATACCTGAAACAGTAAGTAAAATTTTGTCAATATTATTATTTTGAAGATGGCAATTAACAGATAATACATTATAAGCTAACTTATTTGATCTTGTTTTATTCCTGATAACTATGGGAGAACTTTTTTTTTTATTATTTTTAATTTTCTGCTGTTTCAGCCGGGTGCAGTGGGTCACACCTGTAATCCCAGCATTTTGGGAGGCCGAGGCGGGCGGATCACTTGCGGTCAGGAGTTGGGAGACCAGCCTGGCCAACATGGTGAAACCCCATCTCTTCTAAAAATACAAAAATTAGCTGGGCGTGGTGGCAGACACCTGTAACCCCAGCTACTCTGGAGGCTGAGGCACGAGAATCGCTTGAACCCGTGAGGCAGAGGTTGCAGTAAGCCAAGATCGCGCCACTGCTCTCCAGCCTGGGCAATAGAGCGAGACTCAGTCTCAAAACACACACACACACACACACACACAAATAAGTTTTCTCCTGTTTCAAAGATGAGTAATGGTGGAACCACACACAGCATGGCTATATATTGAAATCTGCAAAACTATTCAAAGAACTGCCTCATGGAGAGGCAAAAAGTAAAATAAAATCCAAGCACTTGTTTGGAGCATTTCTCATATTTTGAAAAATAGACTTTTTAGGTTTTAAATTTTTTTTCTCTCATTACAAAGTTAAGGTGTTTTGTTTTTAGAGACAGGGTCCCGCCCAGGCTGGAGTGCAGTGGCACATGATGACGGCTCACTGCATCTTGAATTCTTGGGCCCAAGCAATCCTCCCACCTCAGCCTCTTAAGTAGTTGGGACCACAGGCATGCCTGGCTAATTTTTGTATTTTTTGTAGAGAAGACGGGGTCTCCCTATGTTGCCCAGGCTGGTAACACAATGTAACCTGATGTGCTTCCCTGGGAACCCAGCCTGACAGAAACTGCAGCTGAACAGCAGCAAAAGTGTGAGCCTACCCCTTCTTTCCATTCACCTTAGTGAATGGTATTAATTCTAGATCTTCAATGGCCATTTTAATGCAACCAGTTGTAGTCACACATATCTTCTTTCTGAAACTAGTATGGAAATAATTTACTATAAAATCGGATTTAATATATACTAGATTGTAATTTCATTAACTCTGACAAATATTTTTTAAGCCCTTAAGTTATTTACTTGAATGCCATAAGTCTATTCTGTTTGTGTTTTTGGATTTTTTTAAAAGTGAAGCCGTTAATAGCATCCAAAATTTCATTGACATGTAGACTACTTGGTGATCTTTCAGATAAAGTTTTAAATGTAGTCCTTTAATTTCAGAATATGAGATTATTTACTACCTTGAAATCTGGAGAATTTTTTTCTTAATAAGAAACTTCCATGTATAGACCTTTTATATTGGTTTCTTTTTTGGTCTTAAACGTCAGGATTTAAAACTGTTTAGGAAATAGATTTCAGATCTGTGACCTACTTTTTTTATTTTTATTTTATTTATTTATTTATTTATTTATTTTGAGACAGAGTCTCGCTCTGTTGCCCAGGCTGGAGTGCAGTGGCACGATCTCGGCTCACTGCAACCTCTGCCTTCTGGGTTCAGGCAATTCTCGTGCCTCAGCCTCCCAAGAAGCTGGGATTACTGATGCGCATCACCACACCCAGCTAATTTTTGTTTTCTTTTTAATAGAGATGGGTTTTGCCGTGTTGGCCAAGCTGGTCTCGAACTGCTGGCCTCAAGCAGTCTTCCCACCTTGGCCTCCCAAAGTGCTAGGATACAGGCATGAGCCACCTTGCCAGGCCTACGACCTACATTTTATTGTTACCGCTAATTTACAAACTTTTATTCTCAAGGACAAAATCAAGTCTATGCCATGCCTTCCATGCATATGTACTTCATAAAAGGGAATAAAATTACAGCTTGTTAAATTTCTTTTATGTAAATTTCAACAATTTTTTTTTTTCCTTTTCCTTTTTTTTTTTTTTTGAGATGGAGTCTTGTTGCCTAGGCTGGAGTGCAGTGGTGTGATCTTGGCTTACTGCAACCCCTGCCTCCTGGGTTCAAGTGATTCTCCTGCCTCAGCATCTCAAGTAGTTAAGATTACAGGTGCCCACCACCACGCCCTGCTAATTTTTTGTATTTTTAGTAGATGCGGGATTTCACCACGTTAATAACCATGCTGGACTCGAACTCCTGACCTCAGGTGATCCACTCACCTCAGCCTCCCATAGTGTTGGAATTACAGGCGAGAGGCGCGGAGCCGGGCCGACTTAACAATTCTTAAAGCAAATCCAATTTACTACCCCTACATTATATTACCCGTAGCGCCCCAAAACAAAAACAAGTTTTGTCAATCCTCTACCCTTTATACCACATTACAGAGGGCGTTAGTGGCATTTGGCTTGATTGATATATCAGGGAATCCTTATGAAGAAAAGAGTTTCTCTTTCAGGAATTCATTGTGAAGATAGTATTACTTGTTATTTGCTATATAGGAAGGGTAAACGACATACAGGTTGTTTAGTGTGCATACTCATTAGTGAATTTAATGTGTGCACACTACTCATTCAGTAGAGTGAGTAGAGTGAACAAGCATTCATTTTTGGGCTAGGCACGGTGGCTCATGCCTGTAATCCCAGCATTTTGGGAGGTCAAGGCGGGCGGATCAGAAGGTCAGGAGTTTGAGTCCAGGCTGACCAACATTGGTGAAACCCCGTCTCTACTAAAAATACAAACATTAGCTGGGCATGGTGGTGCGTACCTGTAATCCCAGCTACACAGGAGGCTGAGGCAGGAGAATCGCTTGAACCCCGGAGGCGGAGGTTGCAGTGAGCCAAGATCATGCCATTGCACTCCAGCCTGGGCAACAGAGTGAGACTCTGTCTCAAAAAAAAATTCATTTTTGTTTTGGGATGAATTTGTGTTTCATGTTACAAGTTCCTTTGTAAATGATAAATGTGTTCAACTGCTAGAAGTAATTTCCTAATTGAGAGAAGTTTTCCTCCCATTTTATTGGATTACAGAGAATGGCAAGGTTTGCTTGACCTTCTAGTTTTGGCTTTTTGATTTTTATTAAATTGAAGATTTTACTAAGGTCTGTTCAATATAAAAAATTATCTGAATGTCTTGATTGGCTGGCTTTTTCTGCCTCAAACATTTAGATAATTCTGTAAATTTAAGTTATTTACTACTTACCATGCTCTAAAATTTACTCAGCTTTCAATATGTTACTTGCAAGATGTAATTTTTTTTTTTCACTTGTTAATTGGAACTGCATATAAAAACTGCTCATTTCTATTTAGTCAATTCAAAAATGTTTAAAACCACTATTGTAGTATTCTTCAAATGTAGCTTATATCATCTTAAGAATGATTGCTTTTTCTTCACATATGGCTATCGGTGGAGGGATGCTAAAAATTTAAAATTTTATGGAAATTGGCTTGTCTCTGTACATGCACATATAGAGAGATATATACAGAATGGTTTTATATTGGTTATTTTAAATTTATTGAAATTATTTTTGCAGGTTGGAAAGGGCAAAGAAATTACAAGAACAGCGAGAAAAGGAAATGGTTGAAAAACAAAAACAACAAGAAATAGCTGCAGGTAATTTTTTTTTTTTTAATTCTTTTTTAGTCATCTCTATTTGAGCTCTTTCAAGTTTTTTTGTTTTTCAGACAGGGATTTGCTCTGTTATTCTGACTGGAGTGCAGTGGCTCCAGCATAGCGCATGGTAGCCTCAAACACCCAGGCTCAAGTGATCCTCCCACCTCAGCCTACGGAGTAGCTGGAACTACAGGCCCACATCACCACGCATGGCTAATTTTTTTCTTACTTTTTGTAGAGAGGACCTTCCACTATGTTGCCCAGACTATTCTTGATCTCGGGCTTAAGCAATCCTCCTGCCTCAGCCTCCCAAAGTGCTGGGGTTGTAGGCATGAGCCATTGCACCCAGCCTAAGTTTGACATGTTTTTTGTAGAAAAATTGAAAAATACAGAAAATAGAAGAAAATCACCTATGATTCCTACTTCCCGTCAGTACGCTGTAAAAGTTTATTTTAGTGTTCTCACTTAAGTGTTTTGTAACTTGTTTCTGATGTGGTCCATGTGGATAATTTTTGTTGATAAATTAGTAATGAGTATGTTTATGTAACACTGTAGTCATCACGACAGATTTTGTTGTTGTTGTTGTTGTTGTTGTTGTTGTTGTTACGGAGTCTCGCTCCGTCGCCCAGGCTGGAGTGCAGTGGCGTGATCTCAGCTTGCTGCAACCTCTGCCTCTTGGATATAAGTGATTCTCCGCCTCAGCCTCCCCCGTAGCTGGGACTACAGGTGTGCACCACCACATCTGGCTAATTTTTGTATTTTTAGTAGTGACAGGGTTTCATCATGTTGGACGAGGATGGCGTTGATCTCTTGACCTGGTGATCATCCGTCTTGGCCTCCTGAAGTGCTGGGATTACAGGCATGAGCCACCACGCCCGGCCCCAGTTGTCTTTTACGATTTTGGAAATGCAGTTTATGCAAGAAAGTGAACTGATCTGGGCCAGGCGCGGTGGCTCACACTTGTAATCCCAGCACTTTGGGAGGCCAAGGTGGGCGGATCACGGGGTCAGGAGATCGAGACCACGGTGAAACCCCGTCTCTACTAAAAATACAAAAAAATTAGCCTGGCGTGGTGGCAGGCACCTGTAGTCCCAGCTACTCGGAGAGGCTGAGGCAGGAGAATGGTGTGAACCCGGGAGGCGGAGCTTGCAGTGAGCCGAGATTGCGCCACTGCACTCCAGCCTGGGTGACAGAGCGAGACTCTGTCTCAAAAAAAAAAAAAAAAAAAAAAAAAAAAAAAAAAAAAAAAAAAAAAAAAAAAAAAAAAAAACAAAAACAAAGAAAGTGAACTGATTTGAAATATGTATTTCTCTTTCAAGAAATCAAGTTTTTATGCATAACAAACATTGCAGATTTTGAAAATTATCACGCCTGGCTCAGTGACTCACTCCTGTAATCCCAGCACTTTGGGAGGCCAAGACAGGTGGATCACCTGAGGTCAGGAGTTCAAGACCAGCCTGGCCAACATGGCGAAACCCCATCTCTGCTAAAAATACAAAAATTAGGCAGGCATGGTTGCGTGCGCCTATAGTCCCAGCTACTCAGGAGGCTTGAATTCGGGAGGTAGAGGTTGCAGTGAGCCAAGATCACGCCATTGCACTCTAGCCTGGGTGACAGAGTGAGACCCTGTCTCACAAAAAAAAAAAAAAAAAAAAAAAGGAAAAAATTATCACAGAGAGCTTACTATTGATTTGGTATGAAATTTAATCTGGAAGATGGTTTTTTGTTGTTTTTTACATTTTTGGTAAACAATGGCACTTATTTGAAACTCTAAAAGTTTACAAATAGCCATTTTATTTTTACTACATCATTACTGTTTCGTATCTCTGGTTCCCATAATGTTGGTAATTTAAGAACTTTTTAAGGTTATATTTTGGGCTGACAAAAATAGGTAATCAGAGGTGTCTTTTTTTACAGAGGGCTGCTCAATCACAGTGGAAATACCAGGGCTTTATTGAACTTGGCCTTAGCATAATACCTGCATACGGTTTTTTGTTTCTTTGTTTGTTTTTTTTTGTTTTTTTGTTTTTTTTTTTTTGTTTGTTTTGTTTTGAGACAGAGTCTCGCTCTGTCGCCCAGGCTGGAGTGCAGTGGCGCGATCTTGGCTCACTGCAATCTCTGCCTCCCGGGTTCACGTCATTCTCCTGCCTCAGCCTCTCTGAGTAGCTGGGACTACAGGCTCCCGCCACCATGCCCGGCTAATTTTTTTTTTTTTTTTTTTGTATTTTTAGTAGAGACGGGGTTTCACTGGTCTCGACCTCCTGACCTCGTGATCCGCCCGCCTCGGCCTCCCAAAGTGCTGGGATTACAAGCATGAGCCACCGCACCTGGCCTGGTTTTTTTTAACTTTGTTTCTGGTTTTGTTTGTTTTTTTTTTTTTTGAGACGGAGGCTCATACTGTCACGCGTGCTGGAGTACAGTGGCACGATCCTGACTCACAATAACCTCCACCTCTCGGGTTCAAGTGATTCTCTTGCCTCAGCCTCCTGAGTACCTGGAATTATAGGCGCCTACCACCACACCCGGCTAATTTTCTTGGAGTTTTTAGTAGAGACGGGGTTTCACTATGTTGGCCAGGCTGGTCTCGAACTCCTGACCTTGTGATCTGCCTGTCTTGGCCTCCTAAAGTTCTGGGATTACAGACGTGAGCCACTGCGCCCAGCCTTAGCTTCATACTGTTTTTCAAGTATGTGATGTGAGCATCAAATGAAATGTCCATGAGAACATTTCATAAATTAAAAAAAAACAAGGTTTTATTGTTTTGTAATTATACCTTAGAAACACTATAGTTCATTTCCACTGAAATCATACTTTCTTACTATTTGCAGAATTCTCTATCCTCAAAGTAAATAAATGGATTTTTGTTTTGTTTTGATACGGAGTTTCGCTCTTGTTGCCCAGGCTGGAGTACAATGGCATGATCTCGACTCACCACAACCTCTGCCTTTTGGGTTCAAGTGATTTTCCTGCCTCAGCCTCCTGAGTAGCTGGGATTACGGGCATGTACCACCATGCCCAGCTAATTTTGTACTTTTGATAGAGACGGGGTTTCTCCATGTTGGTCAGGGTGGTCTCGAACTCCCAGCCTCAGGTGATCCGCCCACCTCAGCCTCTCAAGGTACTGGGATTACAGGCGTGAGCCACTGCATCTGGCAATAAATGGTTTTTATATATATCAAGGGTTTATGTAGAAATATGTCCGTTGATGAACACAATAAATGTTTGCTAAAAACCTACTTGTGAGCTAATACTCAGTCATTTCCTCGTATTTGGTGAAAATCCTGCCTTTTTGCACATAGCTTTTTATAAATCATTTGTTAATGTAAATCAGGAGGTTTATGTTTTAAAATCCATTTTTGTATTCTCTTCAAGCAGCTGCAGCTACTGGAGGTTCTGTTCTCAATGTTGCTGCCCTGTTGGCATCAGGAACACAAGTAACACCTCAGATAGCCATGGCAGCTCAGATGGCAGCCCTGCAAGCTAAAGCTTTGGCAGAGACAGGAATAGCTGTTCCCAGCTACTATAACCCAGCCGCTGTTAATCCAATGAAATTTGCTGAACAAGAGAAAAAAAGGAAAATGCTTTGGCAGGGCAAGAAAGAAGGAGTAAGTTCTCTTATTCTGCTTTTCTGTCATTTATTCCTAATTAGTAATTGCTTAGAAAAACAAATTTGGGTTGAAAAATATTACTTTGGGCTTAACTTTCTAAGAACGTGGGGTGGCCAGACGCTGGTGGCTTATGCTTTTAATCCCAGCACTTTGGGACGCCAAGGCGAGTGGATCACTTGAGATAAGGAGTCCAAGACCAGCCTGGCCAACATGGCAAAACCCTGTCTCTACTGAAAAAATAAAAATTAGCTGGGTGTGGTGGCACACACCTGTAATCCCAGGTGCTCGGGAGGCTGAGGCAGGAGAATCGCTTGAGCCTGGGATGCAGAGCCTACAGTGAGCCAAGATCATGCCACTTAGCCAGGCGTGGTGGTGGGCACCTGTAATCCTAGCTACTTGGGAGGCTGAAACAGGAGAATCACGTGATCCTGGGAGGCGGAGGTTGCAGTGAGTGAGTTTCCAGCGAAACTCCATCTCAAAAAAAAAAAAAAAAAAAAAATCTTGGCCACTGCACTTTAGCCTGGGTGACAGCGTGAGACCCTGTCTCAAAAAAAACAAACAAAAAGCTAGGATAGTCTTATTTGCCAGTTACTAATACTAAAATAAAACATAATTGATTGAAGTCAAGCTTTCAAAGAAAACTAATATTAGGCCGGGCACGGTGGCTCACGCTTGTAATCCCAGCACTTTGGGAGGCCGAGGCGGGCGGATCACGAGGTCGGAGGATCGAGACCACAGTGAAACCCCGTCTCTACTAAAAATACAAAAAATAAGCCGGGCGTGGTGGCGGGCGCCTGTAGTCCCAGCTACTCGGAGAGGCTGAGGCAGAAGAATGGCGTGAACCTGGGAGGCGGAGCTTGCAGTGAGCCGAGATCGCGCCGCTGCACTCCAGCCTGGGCGACAGAGCGAGACTCCATCTCAAGTAAAAAAAAAAAAAAAGAAAAAAGAAAACTAATATTACCATAGAAGTAGTAAGGAAAAGAGGCTACTTGGTTTAGAATTTTTCATAGATTATGAGGTACTTTTTTTTTTTTTACATTATTTGCAATGACAAATGACATTAAATGCAAATGACATGCAGTCGCAAAAATTGCATGTTAAAAAAGGTCTATGTGGCCGGGCGCAGTGGCTCACGCCTGTAATCCCAGCACTTTGGGAGGCCGAGGCGGGCGGATCACAAGGTCAGGAGATCGAGACCATCCTGGCTAACACAGTGAAACCCCGTCTCTACTAAAAATACAAAAAATTAGCCGGGCGAGGTGGCAGGCGCCTGTAGTCCCAGCTACAAGGGAGGCTGAGGCAGGAGAATGGCGTGAACCCCGGGGGGCGGAGCCTGCAGTGAGCCGAGATCGCGCCACTGCACTCCAGCCTGGGTGAAAGAGCGAGACTCCGTCTCAAAAAAAAAAAAAAAAAAAAAAGTCTATGACAGGAAAAGAATCCATTTTTTAATTTTATTTTTATTATTTTTGAGACAGGGTCACGTTCTTGCCCAGGCTGGAATGCAGTGGCGTGATCTCAGCTTACTGCAACCTCTGCCTCCCGGGTTCAAGCAATTCTCCTGCCTCAGACTCCTGAGACCCTCCTGGGTCTACAGGTGCCCACCATCATACCAGGCTAGTTTTTTTGTATTTTTAGTAGAGACGGGGTTTCACCTAGTCAGCCAGGCTGGTCTCGACCCTCTGACCTCAGGTGATTTGCCCGCCTCGGCCTCCCAAAGTGCTGGGATTACAGGAGTGAAGCACGGCGCCCAACCTCTTGCTTATATTTCTTTACTTTGTAGTTTCTTAAGTCTTGAAATAATTAAACTTACATTGATTGAATGCCATCCATTTTTTTTTTTTTTAATTTAGACATTGTTGAGAGATTTCATGTCCTAAAAAATATTTAAATTTTACGTATTTTAAAGTTCAGTGTTTCTTAACAGGACAAATCCCAATCTGCTGAAATATGGGAAAAATTGAATTTTGGAAACAAGGACCAAAATGTCAAATTTAGGAAATTGATGGGTATTAAGGTGAGTTTCAAATGTGCCAGGGGAACTTTGTATTAGCTATTAGCCCTTCTGCACTGTTCTTCCCTCATTTTCTTAGTTCTGGTCTTCGCTCAGGTGTCAGCGTTTTTGAGTTCTTTCCCCCACCTTTTATAAAATAACAAGCAATCCCATTCCGAAACATTCCTATCTCCCCTACTCACTGTCCTCCCTACACACACGCTTTGAATGAAAGAGACGGGGTCTTGCTCTGCTTGCTCTGTCACTCGGGCTGGAGTACAGTGGTACAAACTTCGAGGCTCAAGCAGTCCTTCCACCTCGGCCTTTCAAAGCCCTGGATCACAGTTCTGAGCCACTGTGCCCAGCCTCCATCCCATTTTCTACTTTACTTTCCTCTGTGGCATTTATACCCCGACATTTCTACATATTATGTTTTTTCCAACCTACTGAACTGAAGTTAACTTTTGTTACACCCTGCTATATTCCAGACCTAGAAAGAACATTGCCTTGTACTTTGGAGGTGTTCAATAATGAATGGAAATTAAGTTATTGAGATCAAATACATATCCCAAAAGTATAATTTTTTTTTTTTTTTTTAGTATAGACGGGGTTTCACCATGTTGGCCAGGCTAGTCTCGAACTCCTGACCTCAGGTGATCCACCCGTCTCAGCTTCCCAAAGTGCTGGGATTACAGGCGTGAGCCACACTGCACCCTGCCAAAAGTATGATTTAATAATAGTGTCAGCCTAGCTCACACCTGTAATCCCAACACTTTGGGAGGCTGGGGGGTGGCGGCGGGGGGGGATCCCTGAGGTCAGGAGTTCAAGACCAGTCTGACCAATGTGGTGAAACCCCATCTCTACTAACTACAGAAATTGGGACCATGCACAGTGGCTCACGCCTGTAATCCCAGCATATTGGGAAGCCGAGGCAGGCGGATCATGAGGTCAGGAATTCAAGACCAGCCTGACCAACGTGGTGAAACCCCATCTCTACTGAAAATACAAAAATTAGCTGGGCGTGGTGGCATGCGCCTCTAATTCCAGCTATTTGGGAGGCTGAGGCATAAGAATTGCTTAAACCCGGGAGGCAGAGGTTGCAGTGAGCCGAGATGGCACCACTGCACTCCAGACTGGTCAACAGAGCGAGACTCCATCTCAAAAAAAAAATACATAAAAAATAGTGTCAAGTGAGAGAATATTTATCTCCATCCGAATTCATTGTAATGTTTTATGTCTGATTTTTAGAGTGAAGATGAAGCTGGATGTAGCTCAGTTGATGAAGAAAGTTACAAGACTCTGAAGCAACAGGAAGAAGTATTTCGAAATTTAGATGCTCAGTATGAAATGGCAAGATCACAAACCCACACACAAAGAGGAATGGGTTTGGGTTTCACATCTTCAATGCGAGGAATGGATGCAGTTTGAAAATGATCACACTTGTAAAGTTTGGGACTTACAGACTTCTTGTTCCAATGTCAGGTCCTTGTTCACCAAACAGCTAGCACTCTAGCTTGCATGGGTGTTGCATTGACTTTAATTTATTGAAAAATACAAATTTTTGTAAATATCAGATCAGTGATACTGGTGTTAGTGTTGTAATCAGGTTAAACCCACTTCCATTAAACTTGACAGGACTATAGAAGGACAATATTTTTTAGTTCATGAATTCTACTTTTCAAATATATAAAAGCTGCAGGTGGGGATAAAATCTCATACATGGATTTTTTCGTGTCCGCTGTCTTGTGTACTTTTGTACTTAACCTTGTACAGTTATTTTCATCTCTTGAAACATGAAAGAAATGTTATGTAGATGTTCTTTAGAAGATCTGGCCATTTGGTACATAATCCAGCACAGATAAGCTGGGTGGTGATGATAATAAAAATGGTTTTCTCAAAACTGGTGTTAATTTAAGTTACCTGGGATGTTTCTTTGAATTTGTTTTATGGTTTCTGTAGCATTTGGCAATTGCTGTTAGAAAACACTAGCTAGAAATTCCCCCCCACCCCCTTTTTAAGGCCAGTTAACTATACTACACGCAATACCATGGTGAGCAAAAATGTAAAAGGTGGAAGGAGAAAACTTAATAAAATAGTATGTTTTCCTATTATAAGGGACACACATGGTGTTCAGTATTTGTCAAATATTACATGTGTTATTCAGGAAATAGATTAATGCATTAAAGGGATGTAAGCACTTTTATTTTAATAAAGTGCCTTATAACAAGTTCTTTGTATGCTTTTTGCTCATTATCCCTTTGAAGTCTTCTCCAGCATAGACTAAAATACTAAAATATTAGAAATTTTTTTTTTTTTTCATTTTTGTTTTTGAGACAGGATCTTGCTCTGTTGCCTAAGCTGGGTGTAGTGGCATAATCTCGGCTCACTGCAGCCTCTGCCTCCCAGATTCAAGCAATTCTCCCACCTCCGCCTCCCAAGTAACTGGGATTACAGGCGCACCACCACACGTGGCTAATTTTTGTATTTTTAGTAGAGGTGGGGTTTTACCATGTTGGCCAGGCTGGTCCTGAATTCCTGGCCTCAGGTGATCCACCCTCCTCTGCCTCCCAAAGTGCCAGGATTACAGGCGTGAGCCACTGTACCCAGCCTAGAAAATGTTTTGTTATTAGATTGAACATAAATCTGGAGCCAAGGGGTGGGGGGACCCTGCAAAACTTGAAGTTAATTTATTTTCGTTACAACAAAGTAATAAGGTTTGGCTTTCCTTTGAAAAATCCTTTGGAAAACACAGTATGAGAGCACATTACAATCAGGGAAGACTACAGGAATAAGATTGACACCCTTATTTTAAAAGCTGGGATTAAGTCTTGCCAACTTTCTCATTAGGCATTTTTTTTAATACATGAAAATCAAGTAATGGGGTGTTTTTTTTTTGCTTTCTGTCCTAGGCTGGAGTGCAGTGCAGCAGGCTCCCCCGGGCTCAAGCAGTCCTCCCACCTCAGCCTCTTGAGTAGCTGGGACTGCAGGTGCTCACCAACACACCTAGCTTGTTTTTAATTTTTTGTAAAGACAAGGTCTTGTTAGGTTGCCCAGGTTGGTCTTGAATTCCTGGCCTCAAGCAGTCCTCCCACCTCAGGGCTCCCAAAGTGATGGGGTTACAGGTGTGATCCACTTCACCAGCCAGATTGTAAGATTTTTAATGTATTTTAATAAACTTTTCATTTTCCCAGAGCACACTAATTCTATGGCAAAATGGCTTTTCGCCGTGTTTTGGTGACAAATCTAAGCCTTCTAAGGAAATGCTACTATGGATCCTTCGTTTTGTGATCATCAACATTTTTCAATTAAGCTCTGCCTTTTTAAATCAATCTTATTAAAAATGTTCATGACCTTGTAAGGCAGTGTGGATGCAAAAGCTTCCTGTGCGTCTACAGTTATTTTAGGAGCTGACCATACATGATGAGTGAATACAGCCTGTCCTTTGCTCATCTAGAGCAGCACTGTCCAATAAAATATATCTGTATATATGTATATTGGCCCAAGTGATCTTCCCACCTCACTCCCCTGAGTAGCTGGCACCAAAGGCCCATGACAACATATCTGAGATGGGGTTCTCAGGCTGTTGGCCAGGCTGGTCTCCCACTCTTGGCCTCAAATGATCTGCATCGTCTCAGCCTCCCAAAGTGCCACCTGGGATTCAGGTGTGAAGCCACAGTGCCTGGCCTAAGTACTCTTTTATTTCAATTTCTTTTTTGAGTAGCCAAATGCAAATAATTAAAAGATGAAATTACAGTTGTCCCTTGAACACATGGGTTTGAACTTCAGGGTCCACTTACATGCAGATTTTTTTTTTTTTTTTTTTTTGTGAGAGTCTCTTGCCCAGGCTGGAGTGCAGTTGCATGATGCCAGCTCACTGCAACCTTTGTCTCCTGGGTTCAAGCGATTTTCCTGCCTCAGCCTCCTGAGTAATTGGGATTACAGGCACCCGCCACCATGCCCGGCTAATTTTTGTATTTTTGGTAGAGACGGGGTTTCACTATGTCAGCCAGTCTGGTCTTGAACTCCCAGGTTACACCATGTTGGCCAGGCTGGTCTTGAACTCCTGACCTCATCATCTGCTCCGCCTGGGCCTCCCAAAGTGCTGGGATTACAGGTGTGAGCCACCGCGCCCAGCCTCATGCAGATTTTTCAGTGAAAGTAAACCTGGGAGGCAGAGGTTGCAGTGAGCCGAGATCATGCCACTGCACCCCAGCCTGGGTGACAGAGTGAGACTCTGTCTCAAAAAATAAAATTTCAAAAAAAAAAAAATTTAAATGGCCAGGCACAGTGGGTCATTCCTGTAATCCCAGTATTTAGGGAGGCAGAGGCAGGAGGATAGCTTCAGCTCAGAAGTTCAAGACCTGCCTGGGCAATACAGGGAGATCACGTTGTCCACAAAAAGAAAAAAAAAAAGTAAAATGTGTAAATAACTTCCCAGTGTTGTAAATGGAGAGAGGCTTCCTTAAGGGCCTTTGAGTACTGACCTAATAGTGTTCCAGCCTCATCTTGCTCCACTCTGCCTTTTCACTCAACATGGTGGTTCTTACACCTAAGACACACTTCCATCCTCCCACCCCCAACTTTGCCCATCCTTAAAGTCTCACTTCCTCACTTCACTGACTCCCACAGACTAGGGTGTTTGTTAAATATTCATAATTTACTGTGTTTTTCACCTTTTTTTTTTTTTTTGAGACAGAGTCTTGCTCTGTCACTCAGGCTGGAGTGCAGTGGCACGATTTCGGCTCACTGCAACCTCTGCCTCCCAGGTTCAAGCGATTCTATTGCCTCAGCCTCCTGAATAGCTGGGATTACAGGCGTGCGCCATTACGCCTGGCTAATTTTTGTATTTTTAGTAGAGACGGGGTTTCTCCTTGTTGGTCATGCTCGTCTTGAATTTCTGACCTCGTGATCCGCCCTCCTCGGCCTCCCAAAGTCCTGGGATTACAGATGTGAGCCACCACGCCCGGCCCACATTTCTTTGTGTGATCAATATCCGTCAACAACCATCTCGACCCAAGAACAGGAACATTTATAATTACGGGGTTTTTGTTGCTTTTTGTGGACTACAGCCTTCGTGAGAGGAGGAATTACTCTATTGTGGTTACTCTTGCATACTCAGGTCCTAGACAAGTGCCCGTTGAAGATGTAAGTAAATAATGTGATTGAATGAACAAGTGATTGAACAAGAGAAACCACAGAAAGCCTCAACAGACTAAAATAGTTGAATCTAGCTAATCTTGCATTAAAAACGAAGCAAGCTCAATAAACTAATCTACAAGCTCAATAAACTAATACAACTAATCTACAAACTAATCTCTGTAGCAAAGCTGGAGTTTCTTATTCTCTTTTATATTTATTTTTATTCAGTTCCCTTTCAGGCTATGGAGTTCCTTATTCTCAGGTGTGGCACGCACACCAGAATCTGTGAGAAGCTATGCGTCGTGCTCTGATTTTTCACCCTTAGTTGCCTAACAGGAACATCCCATACTGGTTTTTGTTTTTGTTTTTCTTTTTGAGACAGGGTCTTGCTTTGTCGCCCAGGCTGGTGTGCAGTGGCGCCATCTGGGCCCAATGCAGCCTCGACCTCTTGGGCTCAAACCCTCTCGTCTCAGCCGGCCGAGTACCTGGGACTACAATCTCCCAGCTAATTTTTATATTTTTTGTAGTGTCTGGGTCTCGCTCTGTTGCCCAGGGTGGTCTCCAACTCCTGGGCTCACGTGATCCTCCCGCCTCTGCCTCCCGAATAGTTGGGATTACAAGCGTGAGCCACCGCGCCCTGCCCCCAGATTGCTTTAGCGCATTCTGACCTACTCCAGCTTTCTTCACGTTTCAAAAAGCACCAATCCCAGGATGCAATGCAGACAATGAATGCCAGTCGCTCAGAAACCACACGTCCCAGCATGCCGTCCCCCGGGCAATGGCTAGCCCGATAGGCCCCGCTGCATTCTGGGAGTTGTAGTCTCTAGCGACTGGCCCCGCCCCGTGTGCAGCTATCGCGGCCTGCGTCTGGAGAAAACCCTAGCGGGTGGCTCCGTGCGGCCAGAGCTCTGGAGAGTGGTGCCGCCTTCCAACCTTCTTCCCCCAGCCCTGGTGGCCAGCTCCGCCTCCTCTCGAATCCTTTCCACAGCCCAAAATGGCCGCAGAGGTGTATTTTGGCGACCTAGAGCTGTTCGAGCCGTTCGACCACCCAGAGGAGTCGATTCCGAAGCCGGTTCACACTCGCTTCAAGGACGACGACGGCGACGAGGAGGACGAAAATGGGGTCGGCGACGCGGAGCTACGGGAGCGGCTTCGGCAGTGCGAGGAGACCATCGAGCACCTCCGCGCCGAGAATATCCTTTCCGCTCGCTGGGCCCTGTCAGCCGGGTGTTGGGCCGGGGCAGCGCCGGGCGAGGGCGAGGGCGAGGGCGCGGGCGGAAGTTCCAGGAGGGCCAGAATTCCAAGTGATTTCTGTCACCTGCCGGCGGGCCGAGAGTCTAGGGTTCGGGGCGCACAGGCTGCCCTGGCGCCTCGGCGCAGACCTCTTCCCCTCAGTGAGGCCGTCTCCTGACCAGACCCACTCCTGCCTCCCACCCGGGTGCCGTGTTTAGGGTTATTTTAGGCTGCTCACCTGACAGGTTGTACACAAGCCCCTAATTGCCCCCCTCTGAGGTCGTGATAAGGTTTCATATTTTGCAGCCACGCTCAAGTTGTGCCGTCATGTTACAGTTGTAGGTGATGAAATACCGGCTGCTTATACGCGGGATCGGTTTTTATACCGGGGCAAACGCTAGTGGTCCCAGAATGCAGAGTTGGGGGCCTCAAGGAATCCGGGTGTGCTGAGATAATTGGTTAATTGCTTGGTTAAAATTGGGGATTAATCTTAGAGTTCTTCCACTCGGAGCTCGCTTCTGTGCTGAAGATGCTTTGCAGCGCCTTGGGGAAAACGCGCCAAAGAAGTTTCTGTTAGACTTGAGTTACAAGATTGCAGATTTTTCTTGATTTGCTAGTATGGTTTTTTTTACGTTCTTAGAGTTTTATAGGTAGATAGATAACTTTGGTTCGGGTAGTTTTCCTTTTAAAATTTGTAGAGAAATTTTAAAAGGAAATTTTAAAGTGGCTGATATGTTAGCTTTTTTAGGGGGACGGAGTGGGGGAATGGAGTCTCACTCTGTTGCCCAGGCTGGAGTGCAGTGGTGCAATCTCCGCTCACTGCAACCTCCGCCTGCAGGGTTCAAGCGATTCTCCTGCCTCAGCCTCCTGAATAGCTGGGATTACAGGCGCCCGCCACCGCGCCCAGCCAGTATACCAGCTTTTAAGGTTTGTGAAGCCCGATTTATTTTTTCAGAATGTCTTCCTCCACACTGTGAGGAAAATTTTAAGAATACAAAAAGTTGAGGCCGGGCGCTGTGGCTCACGCCTGTAATCCCAGCACTTTGGGAGGCCGAGGTGGGCGGATGACGAGGTCAAAAGTTCGAGACCAGCCTGGCCAACATGGTGAAACCCCGTCTCTACTAAAAATACTAAATTAGCCAGGCGTGGTGGCGCGTGCTTGTAATCCCAGCTACTCAGGAGGCTGAGGCAGGAGAATCCCTTGAACCTGGGAGGCGGAGGCTGCAGTGAGCCAAGATCACACCATTGCATTCCAGCCTGGGCGACAGGGTGAGACTCTGTCTCAAAAAAAAAAAAAAAAAGTTGAAAGGATTCTACAGTGGACATCCATAGATTTATTCCAAATTCTAAAGTTGTTAACAGCTCGTTATACTGCATTCTCTTTATCACATAGTGGTTGTTGAAAGGTTTGACAGGAACACTGATGCTTTAATAATGTTTTTGGTTCAGTTTGTTAGTCTGTTGAACTTCAGGATCGTGTCTTAGAATATATGTTTGAAAGGATAAAAACCGTATTTTAATTTTGGGTTTCAAAAGCCTACCCTTGCAACAAAATAGAAGCTCAATAAGTGTGTCATCCTCAAAATATCCGTGGGTCTTTTATCTTTATAGTATTCTGACACCAAAAGTGAGAGAAGTAGTAGTTGAATTTTATGATCTGCATTGTTAAATGAGGGTTTATCTTCCTTAACAAATAATAACATCAAGAACTTAAACGAAAATTGAACATTCTGACTCGACCGAGGTATGAGATTTTTGAAATTACTCCATAGTTGTCCCTTATTATTTATCCTGATATTAATATTTAATCAGAATTTCATTGTAAAAAGTGTATGGGATTTTTGTATCATTTTTATTTGTTTAGCATACTCTGAAGAAGTCAAAGTAATAGTTCTTTATTTGTGGGGATAAGGTCTGAATTCTCATAAGTGGATTAAAATTGTAAGCTCATTTATTGGATGGAAGGATGAAACAAAATCCAGAAAATGTTTACTTAATGTTCAGAATAGGCAAGTTGTTAACCTAGCTATTCCTATTTAACAAACATTTCTAGAAAGTTAGAAGTAAGATTACAATACTGGCTGGGTCTGGTGGCTCATGCCTGTAATTCCAGCACCTAAAAGAAAAAATTATAGTATAATGGGCCGGGGGCAGTGGCTCACGCCTGTAATCCCAGCACTTTGGGAGGCCGAGGTGGGTGGATCAACTGAGGTCAGTTTGAGACCAGCCTAGGCGACGTGGTGAAACCCTGTCTCTACTAAAAATACAAAAATAAGCTGGGCATGGTGGTGGGCGCCTGTAATCCCAGCTACATGGGAGGCTAAGGCAGGAGAATCCCTTGAACCCGGGAAGTAGAGGTTGCAGCAGTGAGCTGAGAGTGACAAGAGCGAAACACCGTCTGAAAAAAAAAAAAAAAAAAGACTACAATGTTACTCTAGCTGAAGATTTATTTACATAGTTAAAATTTGTTCGTAAATAGAAACAATGAAAGAATCAGCATTTTAGAAGAAAAAGTAATGTGCTTTTGAAAAAGATATAGTGTGTAGATTTGCATTTAGGCATCTGATTTTATGTTTTTGTTTTTGTTTGAGACAAGATCTCACTCTGTCACTCAGGCTGGTGTACAGTGTTGCAATTATAGCTCACTGAAACCTTGATCCTCCCACCTCAGCCTCCCAAATAGCTTGGACTACAGGCAGACACCACCACACCCAGCTAATTTTTTTTTTTCTGATAGAGTCAGGGTCTTGCTATGTTACTCAAGCTGCTCTCAAACTCCTGGCCTGAAGTGATCTTTCTGCCTGGGCCTCCCAAAGTGCTGGAATTACAGGGATAAGCCACCATGCCCAGCCTAGGCACCTAACTTCTGGTATCTCAAAATATAAATTTATTTAACAGGTCACTAAATCTAAAGTATTTGTTAAAGTACAGATTATAAGAAATTATATTTTCAAGCTTTCAGAATTTGGAGGTGCCATGATGTAATTTCACATGCACTTTTTTATTTATTTTTATTTATTTTTTAATTTTTTTGAGACAGTCTCACTCTGTTCCCCAGGCTAGATTGTGGTGGTACTATCTCAGCTCACTGCAACCTTCACCTCCCGGGTTCAAGCAATTCTCCTGCCTCAGCCTCCTGAGTAGCTGGGATTACAGGTGCCCACCACCACACTCGGCTAATTTTTATATATTTAGTAGAGATGGGGTTTCACCATGTTGGCCAGGCTGGTCTTGAACTCCTGGCCTCAAGTGATCTGTCCACCTCAACCTCCCAAAGTGCTGAAATCACAGGCATGAGCCACTGCACCTGGCCTCACATGAATTTTTTAGTCCCTGGCATAACTGGCTGCAGTGGTGACTACAAGTCTAAATTTTAGAATTTAGAAATATTTCAGATTTTTTTTTTGAGATGGAGTCTTGCTTTGTCACCCAGGCTGGAGTGCAGTGGCGTGATCTCGGCTCACTGCAGCCTCCGCCTCCTGGGTTCAAGCGATTCTCCTTTCTCCTGCCTCAGCCTCCTGAGTAGCTGGGACTACAGGTGCCCGCCACCATGCCGGGCTAATTTATTTGTATTTTTAGTAGAGATGGGGTTTCACCGTGTTGGCCAGGATGGTCTTGATCTCCTGACATCATGATCTGCCCGCCTTGGCCTCCCAAAGTGCTGGGATTACCAGGCATGAGCCACCGCGCCTGGCCAATATTTCAAATTAACTTCCTCATATCTCACCCTTCTTTCTCTATGTGAGCTCACTTTGTGTATCTAAACTCGTTTTTGGCTGGACACAATGGCTCACACCTGTAATCTCAGCACTTTGGGAGGATTGCTTGAGACCAGAAGTGGGAGACCAGTCTGGACAACATGGTGAGACTCTATCTCTACAAAAAATTTTTAAAAATTAGCTGGATGTGGTGGCATGTGCCTCTGGTCTCAGCTACTTGGGAGGCTTAATAAAATAAACTGAATTTTGATTAGGTATTCAGTATATTAAATATAACTAGGATTCTTCATAAAAGTCATAATTTTTATATGTTAAAGATGTTTTATTTAGATAAGCTTACATTTTCTAATGGAGTCATTCATTTAAACATTTAATATTTATCTTAAATTGGGTGATTTTTATCCGAGTTCAAATGATTACCGCATCATATAGGCTTTGCCAGCTTATAAGCACAAAGGATTAGTATCATGAAAAAAAAAATAAATTAGTATTTTCTTAGAATTGGTGCCCTCCCGCGGTGGCTCACGCCTGTAATCGCAGCACTTTGGGAGGCCGAGGCGGGTGGATCACGAGGTCAGGAGATCGAGACCACGGTGAAACCCCGTCTCTACTAAAAATACAAAAATTAGCTGGGCGTGGTGGTGGGCGCCTGTAGTCCCAGCTACTTGGGAGGCTGAGGCAGGAGAATGGCGTGAACCCGGGAGGCAGAATTTGCAGTGAGCCAAGATCACGCCACTGCACTCCAGCCTGGGCGACAGCAAGACTCTGTCTCAAAAAAAAAAAAAAAAGAATTGGTGCCCTCCATATTGTCAGGCTGATAAAGCGTTGTACAGAAAACCAAGGAAAAAGGACAAATGAAATTATTTAGATAAAATTTGTACTCTCAAGTCTCTTGATTTAGTCCTTATTTTTGAAACTTATAATCAGAAGTTTCTCCTGTTTTTTTTAATTTTTTTATTTTTGAGACAATTTCTCACTCTGTCGTCTAGGCTGGACTGTAGTTGCGCAGTTACTGCTCACTGCAGCCTCAACCTCCCAGGCTCAAGTGATCCTCCCATCTCAGCCTCCTGAGTAGCTGGAACCACAGGAACATGCCACCACACCTGGCTAACTTTTGTATTTAGCTTAGAGATGGGGTTTTGCCAAATTGCCAGGCTGGTTTCAAACTCCTAGGCTCAAGTGATCCTCCTGCCTCAGCCTCCCAAAGTCCTGGTATTACATTGGGCTTAGTCTGTTTCTCCTCTGTTTTTTTTTGAGACAGTGTCTCACTCTGTCACCCAGGCTGTAGTGCAGTGGTGCAATCTTGGCTCACTGCAACCTCTGCCTCCCAGGTTCAAGTGATTTTCCTGCCTCAGCCTCCCGAGTAGCTGGGATTACAGGTGCACACCACCATGCCCAGCTAATTTTTGTATTTTTAGTAGAGACGGGGTTTCACCTTGTTGGTCAGGCTGGTCTCGAACTCCTGACCTCATGATCCACCTGCCTCGGCCTCCCGAAGTGCTGGGATTACGGGCATGAGCCATCGTGCCCAGGCCTCTCCTTTTTATTTAATCAATAAACATTTTGTTGGGTTTTGTTTGTTTGTTTGTTTTACTTTCTGTTTTTGAGACAGAGCCAGAGTCTCACTCTGTTGCCCAGGCTGGGGTACAGCAGCATGATCTTGACTCAGTGCAGCCTTTGACTTCTGGGTTCAAGCTATTCCTTCACCTAGGTCTCCTGAGTAGCTGGGGCTACAGGTGTGTGCCACCACGCCTGGATAATTTTTGTATTTTTTGGTAGAGATGGGGTTTCACCATATTGGCCAAGCTGGTCTCCAACTCCTGACCTCAGGTGATCTGCCATCCTCAGCCTCCCAAGGTGCTAGGATTATAGGCATGAGCCACTTTGCCTGGCCTTCTTTTACTTTTATTGTGAAAATATACAAAAAATGGAAAGAACAGTATGGTTAACACCCGTATTTTCCTCACTTAATTTAACATGTAATATTTTTGCCATATTGCCTCCTCCTAATCCCATGCACATTTCAGCCCAAGTACTTCAATGTGTATTTTTAAAAATAGAGACTTTTTCATGCATAACCACCACTCAATTATCACACCTAATAACTGCAATGACTTCCTTAATCATATCTCCTACCAACTCCATATTCAAATTTCTCCAACTGAGTATATTTATAGCTGGTTCATCAAACTGGACTCAATTTAGGAACCATGCAGCTGCATGTGACTTTTAAAAACATCCCTGGTTGGCCGAGCGTCTTGCTCTGTCACCCCGGCTGGAGTGCAGTGGCGCGATTTCAGCTCACCGCAACCTCTGCCTCCCCTGTTCAAGCAATTCTCCTGCCTCAGCCTCCCGAGTAGCTGGGACTACAGGCACGTGCCACCACACCCGGCTAATTTTTTGTATTTTTAGTAGAGTTGGGGTTTCACCGTGTTAGCCAGGATGGTCTCCATCTCCTGACCTTGTGATCCACCCACCTCGGCCTCCCAAAGTACTGGGATTACAGGCGCGAGCCACCGTGCCTGGCCCCTTTTTTTTTTTTTTTTGAAACAGAGTCTCGCTCTGTCACCCAGGCTGGAGTGCAGTGGCGCAATCTTGGCTCACTGCAACCTCCGCCTCCTGGGTTTAAGCAATTCTCCACCTCAGCCTCCCGAGTAGCTGAGTTTACAGGCGTGTATCACCACGCATGGCTAATTTTTGTTTTTTTTTTTTTTTTTTTTTAGTAGAAACGGGGTTTCACCATGTTGGCCAGGCAGGTCTCGAACTCCTGACCTCGTGATCCGCCCGCCTCTGCCTCCCAAAGTGCCGGGATTACAGGCGTGAGCCACTGCGCCCAGCCTCTTATTTAATTTCTTTACTTGATATGGACAATTCCAAATAGAGACATTTATTTCACATGCTGTACAGGAAAAGAAGTATGAGGCAGGTGAGAAGAGGAAGAATCAGACATTCAGCTGACCCCAGGTTACCCATGGGATATATTACACGTTTCTAGGCTGCATTCTAGTTCTGTTTTTTGCAGTATTTGAAAGTCAAATCCAGGAATAGTATACTTTTTTATATCTCTTCTTTAGAATCTTGGATTTGAGATATTTAGTACAATATGCTTTGCCCTCCAAGAGTCTATTTATAAAGTGTTCTTTCCTATATACTTCCAAGCCAAATTCATTTAGATTCCTTTAGAAAAATACAGGCACAGGCTGGGCACGGTGGCTCACGCCTGTAATCCCAGCACTTTGGGAGGCCAAGGCAGGCAGATCACAAAGTCAGGAGATCGAGACCATCCTAGCTAACATGGTGAAACTCTATCCCTACTAAAAATACAAAAAAATTAGCCGGGCGTGGTTGCAGGCACCTATAGTCCCAGCTACTTGGGAAGCTGAGGCAGGAGAATGGTGTGAACCTGGGAGGCAGAGCTTGCAGTGAGCTGAGATCGCACCACTATACTCCAGCCTGGGCAACAGAGCGAGACTCCATCCACAAATAAATTAATAATAAAAATAAAAGGCTGGGCGCGGTGGCTCACGCCTGTAATCCCAGCACTTTGGGACACCGAGGCGGGCGGATCACGAGGTCAGGAGATCGAGACCATGATGAAACCCCGCCTCTACTAAAAATACAAAAAATTAGCCAGGCGTAGTGTCGGGCGCCTAGTCCCAGATACTCGAGAGGCTGAGGCAGGAGAATGGCGTGAACCCGGGAGGCGGAGCTTGCAGTGAGCCGAGATTGCGCCACTGCACTCCAGCCTGGGCGACAGAGCGAGACTCCGTCTCAAAAAAATAAAAGAAAACTGAAAGATTAACTGCAGTTCTTAATTTTTTGTTAAACATTAAAAAAAAAGTGATACCTCTGTATAAAATTATTAAAGTAGATAGAATTGGTGAAAATTTATAATTTTCTTGAGAAAACTGCAATATGTGGAAAATACTATATGATCTTTGGTACTTAAGAATTTTAAGGCTGGTGAGATGGTTCACAGCTATAATCCCAGCACTTGGGGAGGCCGAGGCAGGTGGATCCCATGAGCTCAGGAGTTCGAGACCACCCTGGCCAACATGGCAAAACCCTGTCTCCACAAAACATACAAAAATTTGCTGGACGTGGTGGTATGCACCTGTGGTCCCAGCTACTTGGGAAGATGAGGTGGGATTGCTTGATCTCGGGAGGCGGAGGTTGCAGTGATCCAAGATCTTGCCACTGCACTCCAGCATGAGCGACAGAGTGAGAACCTGTCTCAACAAAGGAAAAAAAAAGTATAAAAGTTATGCGTTTATATATACATATGCAAGTTTTACTTAAATATCTTCTAAGATATGTTCTAACTTCTGTTTTAGTGGAATATTGGTGAACGATGCTAAGTTAGATGGACCTATATTACAGATTCTATTCATGAACAATGCTATTTCAAAGTAAGTAATTTTTTCCCTCTCCTAAATATAATAATGTGTTTATGGAACAATTTTCTCTGTAAATATGCTGTTTTCATTTGTACTTATATCATTTTTATTATTTTACTTAAAATGCCCCTGGAGTTAAAGCGTAAGGAATCATGATTAAGAGCAAGGACATTGGGGTCACAGTGACCTGAATATCTAGACTCTTACTTTCTATGTCTGTGAACCTGGGAAGGCCACAGATCTTTGCTGCATCATCCGTTACTTCACTGGAAAACAGGATAGTCATAGTAACTACCTATGAGGTAGCTACATGAGCACCTCTAAGAGCTCAATAAATAGCTTCTAATAAAAATCATCACCATCACTGTAACAATAGTAATGACGTTCACCATTTCTCTTTCTGAATCAGGTAACTGAGTTTTCCATGTTGGCCATCTTCAAAGCCTACTCACTTGATTATTTATTTTAACAGCAAAACTAGACTTTTGCAAACCATCAGCATCAGGGTTTAGGGTGACCCTGTGCATTCCTGCAGTGCTTGCTCAGAGTGTTCTAAAATGGTTTGCTCTGTCCCTTCTTCAGAGCATGGTCATAGACATTTCACATAGTTGCTTGCTCCCTCGAAAGTCACTTAGTCATATTGTTGTCTTCTTAATGCTGACCAAGGTCAAGAAGAAGGAACAGTGCCAGGTCCATAACCTACCCTATCTCAGCAGAAGTGAAACCCAAGGCTCTGAGGGTGGGGAAGCTGGATGCTAAATACAGCAGCAAGGTGCTGGGCACAACTGGGCTGTAGCACTATTGTCCCTCCTATGCCCAGGTTAGAATCAGTAACCCTCTAGCTCATGACGGTCTCATTTCTGCACCATTCACCTAGTGTTTCACCTGCAGAAATCTTTTTTTTTTTTTTTTTTTTTTTTGAGAGGGAGTTCCAGTCTTGTTGCTCAGGCTGGAGTGCAGTGGCACAATCTCGGCCCACCATAACCTCCGCCTCCCAGGTTCAAGTGATTCTCCTGCCGCAGCCTCCCACGTAGCTGGGATTACAGGCATGCACCACTATGCCCAGCTAATTTTGTATTTTTAGTAGAGATGGGGTTTCTCCATGTTGGTCAGGCTGGTCTCGAACTCCCGACCTCAGGTGATCTGCCCATCTCGGCCTCCCAAAGTGCTGGGATTACAGTTATGAGCCACTGCACCCGGCCTTTTTTTTTGAGATGGAGTTTCACTCTTTTTGCCCAGGCTGGAGTACAGTGGCATGGTCTTGACTCACTACAACCTCCACCTGCTGGGTTCAAGCAATTCTCTTGCCTCAGCCTCTCAAGTAGCTCAGGCGCCTGCCACCAGGCCTGGCTAATTTTTGTATTTTTAGTAGAGACGGGGTTTCACCATGTTGGCCAGGCTGGTCTCGAACTCCTGACCTCAAGTGATCTGCCCATCTGCAGAAATCTTAAAATGTCAGAGCTACAAGATACCTAAAAAATCATCAAGTCTGTGAGAAGGAAACTGAGTCTGAGACATTATGGCTCTCCGATTACATGGTAATAAGACTTGGGCTCCTTTGACACCTCCTGAACTGAGCACTACTGAATATATGATGAGCTTGGTTCTTGACCTGGAGGGCTGGGGAAAGCAGATCTCACTATTTTTTCTTGCTTTGCATTTTATCTTTTCCAGTTTCATATTTATATTGGCGTTTCCTTACGTATGTATTAAGAATCTCTGAGCCAGGCGCGGTGGCTCACGCTTGTAATCCCAGCACTTTGGGAGGCCGAGGCGGGCGGATCACGAGGTCAGGAGATCGAGACCACGGTGAAACCCCATCTCTACTAAAAATACAAAAAAAATTAGCCGGGCGTGGTGGCGGGCGCCTATAGTCCCAGCTACTCAGAGAGGCTGAGGCAGGAGAATGGCGTGAACCCGGGAGGCGGAGCTTGCAGTGAGCCGAGATCGCGCCACCACACTCCAGCCTGGGTGACAGAGCGAGACTCCGTCTCAAAAAAAAAAAAAAAAAAAGAATCTCTGGGAGGAGGATGTAGAAGACCTAAATATATGGACTGTCTTTGTGTTGCAGAAATAGATGGCCAAGAGACAGGGTAGGAAGGGAGCTTTTCGTTATGTAACCCTTTTACTTCTCTTGGATTTTGAACCATTTACATGTAGTATCTATTTAAAAATTAAGTATACAGAATTTATAAATAAAATCCATGTATTCTTTGCACAACTGATTGACAGTTATTATGCCAATCACTGTGTTACTTTATCATAATTATTGCATTAACTTGGCAATAATATGTAATTTATCTTAAGGAATATGTTCCTGAGTATTACAGAGTCAGTGATTTGTTAAACTTCCTGAAAAACAACAACATTCACACTTGACATCTTATAGTAATGCATAAGACTTCAGTCTATTGAATGTTTTACTCTGTCTGGGTTCTGACCATTTTGTCCTCTTACACAGGCAATATCATCAAGAAATAGAGGAATTTGTATCAAATTTAGTAAAAAGATTTGAGGAACAGCAGAAAAATGATGTGGAAAAGACTTCCTTTAATCTTTTGCCCCAGGTATTTCAAATTTAAGAGACTTTAAGATTAGTAAGTTATGCGTTTCACTGCCAATTATTGGGCCACAAGGATCCTCTTGAATCAAAACCAAAATGATTAACACCGTTTACCACTTCTTCTACTGGCTTGCTTTTCCTGAAGCCTGACTGGTTTAGCCACACGGCGTTCTTTTAGCTTGTGGCTCAGACTTTTTACATTGCCTAACTTGGACATGTAGTTTTGGGCAGAAAATTAATTTTAGGCCAGGATCCTCTTGAATCAAAACCAAAATGATTAACACCGTTTACCACTTCTTCTACTGGCTTGCTTTTCCTGAAGCCTGACTGGTTTAGCCACACGGCGTTCTTTTAGCTTGTGGCTCAGACTTTTTACATTGCCTAACTTGGACATGTAGTTTTGGGCAGAAAATTAATTTTAGGCCAGAAAAAAATCTAAGTTTCTGGGGTTTATAAAAGATGGATTCATTTTATCTAAAACAAACAGGCTTGTGGACTATCCTTTTTTCCTTCTACTTGTTTTTAGAAAATCAATTGTGTGCCCAAAGAAATCTGAGAAGTTTTACTATGTGAATATTAGATCATGCATTTATGTTTAAAAAAAAAGAGAGAGAGAGGAAAATCAGAGTTAAGATTTCTGGGTCTTTTTTTTTAAATTAAAAATTAAGGTAAGTAGAATTTCTCAAATAAGGAACTTTAGCTGTTTATCCTTTGGAGAACAGTGTTCTGATTGATTACGTTTTTTATCGCCTTTGGTTTTTATGTATTCTGTACAATTTTTAAAGATTCAGCAAACAAAATACATTTAACAATAAAAACCATACTGAATATTATTTTTGATTCAAGGAAACTTTTGTAGTGGCTTGAGGTCTGTGAGGGTTATATTATCAGTATTGACCAGTAATGTAAAACTATATATTTTTAATCTTTCTGGTTATCTGCCTTGCCAGTTTTAAGTGTTGAAAGCGGCATAATTAATATTGGTTAAAAAAAAAGTCATAGTGCATGCTGATGCTTCAGAAGAAGCTCTCCTTTTACATCTTCCATTCTCCCACGTGAAATGTCATTCATAAACATTCTTAGCTTAATTTCTAAACTTACTAACTTCCATTTAAACTTGTTAAAAATTGGTTACCCGTTGTAATGTGTGTTTTTCTTTGTATTAGCCATCCAGTATTGTGCTAGAGGAGGACCACAAAGTGGAAGAGTCCTGTGCCATTAAAAACAACAAGGAAGCTTTCAGCGTAAGTTTGGACATTTCAGTTTGAATTCTGCCAATAGGTGTTTCCTATCCTATGTCAACTGGGTGGCGTTTAAAAGATAAAGTAGTGTAGTCATATATCTTCACTTGATAACAGCATCTTTTTGTGGTAAATAGCAGTTTGGACTTTAGCCTCTAAATATTACAGTTTGCTTTTTAATAATGGTTGCGTTGTGACCTGGGGCACAGTAAACATACTTTGGAGAACTTTGTTTTTGTATTGACCAACCACTTTGTTTATTCAAGAAGTTGGACGAAGATATAGAAAGCATGCTTGTTGAACTTATACATGGCTAAAGCTGAGAGGGATAGATAGCTAATATAACATATGGCAAATTTGGAATTTAAAGTGTTGACAGTCTCAAATGGTGGGTGAAAAATAGAAGAAGTTAACAGGGATGACCTACATTTAGGCTACAGCCTTTCAATACCTATGCAAAATTCATTAGTGTTAATACAATGTAGTAGTATGATTTTGCAGCTTATAATTTTTTTTTTTTTTTTTTTTTTTTTTGAGACGGAGTCTTGCCCTGTCACCCAGGCTGGAGTGCAATGGCACAATCTCGGCTCACTGCAACCTCCACCTACCGGGTTCAAGCAATTCTCCTGCCTCAGCCTCCCTGGTAGCTGGGATTACAGGCACCTGCCACCACGCCGAGCTAATTTTTGTATTTTTAGTAGGGACAGGGTTTCACCATGTTGGCCAGGCTGGTCTGGAACTCCTGACCTTGTGATCTGCCCTCCTTGGCCTCCCAGAGTGTTGGGATTACAGACGTGAGCCACTGTGCCCAGCGCAGCATATAATATTTTAAAAGGTAATGTAATAGTGGATTCTATAATATTGAAGGAAAACTGGTTTTCATGTTTATGTAGTATTATCCCATATTAGTATACTACAATTTTAGGCTGGGTGCAGTGGCTCACACCTGTAATCCCCAGTGTTCTGGGAGGCTAAGGTGGAAGGATTACCTGAGTCCAGGAGTTCCAGACTAACCTGGGCAACATAGCCAGAACTCATCTCTATGAAAAATTCTTAAGAAATTAGCCAAATATGGCTGGGCGAAGTGGCTCACACCTGTAATCCCAGGACTTTGGGAGGCTGAGGCTGATGGATCACTTGAGGTCAGGAGTTCGAGACCAGCCTGGCTGTCATGGTGAAACCTTGTCTCTACTGAAAATACAAAAATTAGCCAGATGTGGTGGTGCACACCTGTAGTCCCAGCTACTCAGGAGACTGAGTCATGGAAATTGCTTTGAACCCAAGAGACTGAGGCTGCAGTGAGCCAAGATTCGCCACTGCACTCCAGCCTGGACAACAGAGGGGGACTCTGTCTCAAAAAAAAAAAAAAATTAGCCAAGTGTGGTGGCATGGACCTGTAGTCCCAGCTACTCAGGAGGCTGAAGTGGGAGGACTGCTTGAGGTCAAGGCTGCAGTGAGCCATGATTGTGCCACTGCACTCCAGTCTAGGTGACAGAGCAAGACCCTGTCTCAGAAAACAAACAAACAAACAAACAAAATATATATATATATATATATATATATGTATAGATACATATGTGTATATAAAAAAGAAAGAGATACGGGCCTACTGGGATGACGAACAGCCCACAAACTTTATTGAAAGGAAAATTTACAAAGGATGTCACATCTCTACAAATAGGATAAAGGTTGTTATTTGTAAAAGACTAAAAGTTATTTTAAATCACCCTTTAAAGGGCCAAGTGGCAGAATTAAGACCAGTGATTGAATTGAGTATAAGAAGGTACATTTCAACTCAACCTTTAGAAAGTTCAAGTTTCTATCAGAGATGTGAAAAATGATATGACCTGGCTTTCAAAAAAAAAAGAAAACAAGTGAAATGGCACTTCTCATTTATAAAAGTGAATTCAGTATTACTGGAGTCAAATAGGGACTGAGATGTTATCAGGACACTTTAAAGAAAAATTTCTGAATTTGAATGAGGTAGTTTTTCATTTTCCTTCTGACCCTAAGTTTCTGGGATTGAAAGTGGCACTTGCCTAGAAACTGGGAATTTTGTTTATTTATTAATTTAGACCTTTAAAAAATACGAAAATATTTAGTGAATGCTGTTTTGTCCTAGGGATCCTTCTAGGTTCCAGGGAGACAGCAGTGAAAAGAAGGGCAAAGTCCCGGCTCTGATCGAATTACATTGTAGTCAGGGAAGGTAGTGTCCTGAAGAAAAATAAAGCAGGGAAAGCAGAGTAGCTGTGGGGTAGGTGGTTTGTATAGTGACTGACAGCCTCTCTGAGCCGAACCTTGGATGAATTGAGGAAGTGAGTGGAGGCTGTGCTTTGAATGGGGCACTCCAGGCAGTAGGAAGGGTAAGTAGAAAGCCCCAAGGCAGGAGCACTACCTGCCATGTAAGTTCTAAGCTCATTAAAGGTATTACTCATGAAGGTGCTCTTAGGCTTCAGTTGTACAGGTGAGGAAACAGAGATGGAAAGCTAAGTAACTCGCCAGTGGGTTAGTGACTGGCAAAGCCAGGGCAGGGCTTAAAACCAGGCCCGTGGCCTGGCACAGTGGCCCACATCTGTAATCCCAGCACTTTGGGAGGCCAAGGCAGGCTGATCACCTGAGGTCAGGAGTTGGAGACCAGCCTGGCCAACATGGCAAAACCCCATCTCTACTAAAAATACAAAAATTAGCTGGGTATGGTGACTGAAGCCCATAATCCCAGCTACTCAGGGGGGCTGAGGCAGGAGAATCGCTAAAACCCGGGAGACAGAGGTTGCAGTGAGCCGAGATCATGCCACTGCACTCCAGCCTGGGCAACAGAGCGAGACTCTCCCTCAAAAAAAAAAAAAAAAAGCCAGGCCCTTGGAGTCTGGAGCACATGGTCTGAATCTGTAGGTTGTGCAATAGACTGTAATGAGGACTTTAGATTTTACTGTAAGATGAGAAGCGATAGAGGGTTTTAAGTAGAAATGTAACATGATATGAATTGACTTTTTTTCTTTTCTTTTTTTTTGAAACAGACTCTCCGTCGCCCAGGCTAGAGTGCCGTGGCACAATCTCGGCTTACTGCAACCTCCGCCTCCCAGATTCAAGCAATTATCCTGCCTCAGCCTCCTGAGTAGTTGGGATCACAGGCGCGTGCCATCACACCTGGCTAATTTTTGTATTTTTAGCAGAGATGGGGTTTCACCATGTTGGTCAGGCTGGTCTCAAACTCCTGACTTTGTGATCCACCCACCGCGGCCTCCCAAAGTGCTAGGATTACAGGCATGAGCCACCATGCCTGGCCATGAATTGACTTTTTAAAAGAGCTGGGTTCTGTGTGGAAAATAGTCTGTAGCTGGTTACCTGTGGAAGCTGAAAACCAGTTAGGAAGTTATTGTGTTCAACTCAGGTGAGAGAAAATGGTACTGAGGCTGGAGTGAGGGTGGTGCTGCTGAGAAGTGCTTAGAACGTGGATGTACTCGGGAAGTAGAGCTGATCAAATGTGTTGATGAATTGGATGCAGAATATGAGAGCAAGAGAGTCATCAGAGTGACTCAGTTTTTGACCTGAGTGCCAGTAAGAATGTCGTCGTAAAAACTTAGCTGGGCGTGGTGGCAGGCGCCTGTAGTCCCAGCTACTTGGGGGGCTGAGGCAGGAGAATGGCATGAACCTGGAAGGCGGAGCTTGCAGTAAGCCGAGATCGCGCCACTGCACTCCAGCCTGGGCGACAGAGCGAGACTCCATCTCAGGAAAAAAAAAAAAAAAAAAAAAAGGATGTCGTCATATTTTCTCTGATGGGGAAGACTAGAGGAGGAGCAGGTTTGGGGGGGGTGGCTAGGAATCCAGTGCAGTTTTAAGCAGGTGAGTTTGAGATGCCATTTACACGCCCCTTGAGAGCTGTCAAGTTGACACTTTCTTTTTTTTTTTTTTTTGAGACAGAGTCTTGCTCTGTCACCCAGGCTGGAGTGCAGTGGCGCAGTCTCGGCTCACTGCAAGCTCCGCCTCCCGGGTTCACGCCATTCTCCTGCCTCAGCCTCTCCAAGTAGCTGGGACTACAGGCGCCCGTCACCACGCACGGCTTATTTTTTGTATTTTTAGCAGAGACGGGGTTTCACCGTGGTCTCGATCTCCTGACCTCGTGATCCGCCCGCCTCGGCCTCCCAAAGTGCTGGGATTACAAGCGTGAGCCACCGCGCCCAGCCCAAGTTGACACTTTCATATATAAAATTGGAGGTTAGGACTGATCAGAACTTGACCATAAAGGAGAACATATATTCAGGGCAACATCAATCTATGCTCCCAGTGAAAAAATAATAATTAAAAAGTAGTAACTTAGGCCAGGCGCAGTGGCTCATGCCAGTAATCCCAGCACTTTGGGAGTCCAGGGCGGGCAGATCACCTGAGGTCGAGAGTTTGAGACCAGCCTGACCAACATGAAGAAACCCCGCCTTTACTAAAAATACAAAATTAGCCGGGTGTGGTGGTGCATGCCTGTAATCCCAGCTACTTGGGAGGCTGAGGCAGGAGAATCGCTTGAACCCAGGAGGTTCAACCGGAGGTTGCAGTGAGCTGAGATTGCGCCATGGCACTCCAGCCTGGGCAACAAGAGCAAAACTCCGTCTCAAAAAATAATAATAATAACTTGACCTGGCCGGGCGCGGTGGCTCACGCTTGTAATCCCAGCACTTTGGGAGGCCGAGGCGGGCGGATCACGAGGTCAGGAGATCGAGACCACGGTGAAACCCCGTCTCTACTAAAAATACAAAAAATTAGCCGGGCGTGGTGGCGGGCGCCTGTAGTCCCAGCTACTCGGAGAGGCTGAGGCAGGAGAATGGCGTGAACCCGGGAGACAGAGCTTGCAATGAGCCGAGATTGCGCCACTGCACTCCAGCCTGGGCGACAGAGCGAGACTCTGTCTCAAAAAAAAAAAATAATAATAATAATAACTTGACCTTTAGTAGTAGTAAGCATATATATTATACTTCATACCATGGGTCAGGATGAACCACCTGGGTAGTGAAAGTGGAGAGGAGGACTGAGACCTAGGGCACTCTAATACATGGAAGATAGAGGGATGAGAAGAGTCTAGTACAGAAGAGCAAGGCTCAGTCAGCAAGGAAAGAAGAGAATGGAGAAGCATATCCTAGAACACAAGGGAGGAAGATGTTTTTAGGAGGAAGGAAGAATTGTGTCAATTGTCGCAGATAGGTTAAGAAAGATGAAGAGTGAGAACTATCCATTGAATTTGGCTGCGTGGAGGTCATCGGGAAGCTCCCTTGTTAGGAGCTCAGCCCAGTGATAGGTATAGAAGCATTACTGGAAATGTTCAAGAGAGAGGGCAATGTCATTAAAAAAATGGAGGCCAGGCACAGTGGCTCAACACCTGTAATCCCAGCACTTTGGGAGGCTGAGGCGGGAGGATTGCTTGAGGCCAGGAGTTTAAGACCAGCCTGGGCAACATAGCAAGACCCCATCTCAAAAAAAAAAATTAGCTATGTGTAGTGACACAACTACTCGGGAGACTGAGGCAGGAGGATCATTTTAGCCCAGGACTTTGAGGTTACAGTAAGCCAAGATCATGCCACTGCATTCCAGCCTAGACAACAGAGCAAGACCCTGCCTCAAAAAAAAAAAAAAATTAAAAAGTATATGTGAGGCCAAGTGCAGTGGCTCATGGCTGTAATCCTAATACTTTGGGAGGCTGAGTCAGGTGAATCGCTTAAGCTCAGGAGTTCGAGACCAGCCTGGGCAACATGGCAAGACTCTGCCTCTACTAAAAATACAAAAAATAGCTGGGCAAAAAATAGCTGACCATGCTTGTGGTCCCAGCTTCTCAGGAGGCTGAGATGGGAGGATCGTTTGAGCCTGGCAGGCGGAAGTTGCAGTAAGCCAAGATTGCACCACTGTACTCCAGCCTGGGCAACAGAGACCCTATCTCAAAACAAACAAAAAAGTGTATGTGTGTGTGTTCGGTGTATGTATAAAGAGAGAGAGAGGCAGACAAAAATGTTAAACTATTAACAGTTGTTTAGGTGAAGGATACATTGGGTATTCATTGTACCACTTCTCCAACTTGTCTGTATGGAATTTTTTCAAAAAGAACTGGAGGGACAAGAAAAGAGTAAATGGGAAGAAAAGAAATGGAAACCATAACTAAAGGTCCTGCATGTCTCGCAAAGAGAAGCAATGAAATGGGGCATTGGAGGGAAATATGAGAGTCAAGGTTTTCATTTTTTGTTTGAATTCTGGAGAGAATGCAGCTGATAGTCATGATCCAATACAGAGGAAAAGCAGTGATCTAGCAGAGAGAGGGAACTGACGATGTAGTTTCTACTTACACATCAAAGTCTGGCTCCTTAATAACAAGGAAGTTATTATTTCTAATAATTCCATCCAAAAATAAATTGTTAAAACAGTTAATCATAGTCTTACATTATTTAATGTCTTTTTTTTCTGCTTAAATAGCAATATTTTTTGACTTGTTTTCTGCAGGTTGTAGGAAGTGTCCTGTATTTTACTAATTTTTGCCTTGATAAATTGGGGCAACCGCTTCTAAATGAAAACCCTCAGCTTTCCGAAGGATGGGAAATACCCAAGTATCCTACATAGTGAATGAAGATCTTTTATGCATCTTGCCACTAAGTTCACCTTTAAAACAATTTCCAAATTTTGCAGACCATGATAACTATTCCTTAATAAAATTCACTAAAGGTACCATCAAGTCTTCAGCCACATTGTTTCTCTAGAAGGGCAAGAAATACAAGTAAAGGCAAAAAGGTTTGTGTGGGGAGTTGTTTTGTTTTACTTATTTACTTTTTTAACCGAAATCATAAACTTTTGGCTTGAAAAGTTCATGTTCTTTGCTGCTGGTTTACTCTAAGGTTAATTACAGATTGAGCTAGAATTTTAATCCATACATATATGTTAAATGTTTAAATGGATCATCTGCTTCTTGGAATTCATTGGTTCTCACCTAATGTGCCTGGGCGGGTGGAAAGGTATAATTGTTGCTGTCAATTTGATTGCAGTCTTATAACCATCTGCCTTCTTTCCATGTTACCTAACAGAAATATGATCAATTGTTCACCTTGATTCTTCTGTTGTTAACCACTTAAAAAACTCAAAAGAGGTAACAGATCAGTCAGGAACAGAAGGGTTCTTGGTTAAAAGACTCTGCATAGTACTATTTAAATCACTAAATACAGGCGATTAAAGTGTACTTCTTGTTGCAGATATTAGCGATCTGTGATCAACTTGCTTTCTTGTCTCTCTGATACACTTTGCTGTCATATAGAATTTTATTGATTTGCTTTTCTATTTTTATTGACATTATAAAAATCTTTGTCTTTTGACCAAATAGGCCAAAGCCTCACTGTTTCAATTGTGGTTCTGAAGAACACCAAATGAAAGATTGCCCAATGGTAAATTTTTCTCATGTTAAGAAAAGTCTTTGAACAAGAGCTTTCTAATGTTTTCAACACATTTATGGTATTTTGTGACATGAAGGAACTTTCTTTGTTACTTTCCTATGTCCTTTAATTTGAAATCTTTTCAAATTTGTGTTCATATTTTAAGACATTAAATTTTTTTAGTAAATAATGTAAAACAGTACTCTTTGTATTTGAGATGAATAAACATGAGAGTTGAATTTTAGAGTTTATCCTAAAAACTTGATTTAATTTATGTAATACTGAGGTAATAAATAGACTGCTCCTTTCCTTACGTATTTTTCTAAAATATTCACCCTCTTTTACACTTGTTCGTCATACATTAAAACTAAAATAATCTGTTTACTTGATCTAAAAAAAAAGTATTTTTATTTAATTTCTGAAATATTTCTGAGTTGCATGAAACCATTCTTTTCAAATGTGTCATGATGTAGCCTCGGAATGCTGCTCGAATAAGTGAAAAGAGAAAAGAGTATATGGATGCCTGTGGGGAAGCAAACAATCAGAATTTCCAGCAGCGATACCATGCAGAAGAAGTAGAAGAAAGATTTGGAAGATTCAAGCCAGGAGTTATTAGGTACTAATGGCATTTTACCATAGAAAGTCATTTTTATTTCCCTAGCATTTGGAATGTTCTGTGTCTCTTTGGGCTAATTATCAGGATATGAGTGTACTCTGGCAAAGCCCTAGGTAATATACATTAATTCATTTAGAAACACTTCTTGAAATTTTAATTATATTTGTTAGATATCATGGCATGTAATATAGGCAAGAAATGTTTTAAAATACCAGAATACTATGTGTTTTCATGCAAACAAGAATTCAGTATTTTTCTTCCTCCTTTATCTTTACTTAGTGAGGAACTTCAAGATGCGCTAGGTGTGACAGACAAGAGTCTTCCACCTTTTATCTATCGGATGCGCCAGCTAGGGTACCCACCAGGGTGGCTCAAAGAGGCTGAATTGGAGAATTCGGGGCTTGCACTCTATGATGGAAAAGGTATAGTATCTTAAGTTAGAGAAGTCACCTTAAGTGTTTCCTTTTTTTTTTTTTTTAAAGAATCACAACAAAATGTGATAGGAATGGCTGGCTTCTTTAATGTGTGCTAACTAAAAAATATCATGATGATGTTTCCTTGGTAAATTTTACAAGGAAGGAACTAAAATTTCAGTGAGTTCGTAGATTATCTGATGGTTTTCTGGGCTTACTCAGGTACTGTCTAGGCCAGAGTATCACCTCTCCAGCCAGTCCTCATAAGCTCTTATCTTTGTCAGTAATAATAACAGACATAGACCCTCAATGCCAGGAGACCTGTAAAATGTAAAATACAGAAAACCTCTAATAGTCTAGAACTTCTCTCCTAGATACCTACCCTAGAAAGATATTCACACATATGCAAAAGAAATTGTATGTATACAAGAATCTTTTTGTATCATTGAATATGACAGTGAAAAATCTGAGACAACATTAAGGCCCTAAAGAAGAATGGTTAAATAAATTGGTAGTTCTGAGCTATGGGCTCCCTGCAACATATATGAAGAGTGGAATAAATCTGTATGAGCTGACATGGCAAAATCTTTGTGCAGTATTGAGTTTTTAAAAAGCAGGTTTCAGCCGGGCACAGTGGCTCATGGCCATAATCCCAGGATTTTTGGAGGCCGAGATGGGTGGATCAGTTGCAGTCAGGAGTTCAAGACCAGCCTGGCCAAGATGGTGGAACCCGGCCTCTACTAAAAATATAAAAAATAGCCAAGCATGGTGGCAGGTGCCTGTAATCCCAGCTACTCGGGAGGCTGAGGCAGTGGGTGGATCTCTTGAGCTCAGGAGTTTGAGACCAGCCTGGGCACCATTGTGAAACCCCGTCTCTACTAAAAATACACAGCCTACCCTGGTGTGGTTGTGCGTGCATGCAGTACCAGCTATTTAGGAGGCTGAGGTGGGAGGATCACTTGAGCCTGAGAGGCAGAAGCTGTAGTGAGCCAAGATGGTGCCACTGCACTCCAGCCTGGGTGACAAAGCAAGACCCTTTCTCAAAAAAAAAAAAAAAAAAAGGCCGGGTGCGGTGGCTCACGCCTGTAATCCCAGCACTTTGGGAGGCTAAGGCGGGTGGATCACGAGGTCGGGAGATCGAGACCATCCTGGCTAACACGGTGAAACCCCATCTCTACTAAAAAATACAAAAAATTAGCCAGGCGTGGTGGCGGGTGCCTGTAGTCCCAGCTACTCAGGAGGCTGAGGCAGGAGAATGGCATGAACCCAGGAGGCAAAGCTTGCAGTGAGCCGAGATCATGCCACTGTACTCTAGCCTGGGCGACAGAGCGAGACTCTGTCTCAAAAAAAAAAAAAAAAGTTCTGTTCTAATGATTTAGAAAAATTATAATGGAAATTGAAAGCCATTTCAAAACTAATTCTGTTGCCATGATTATAAGCACTTTCTAGGTGGACTTTTGGTCTGGGGAGGGATATATATTGACATTTAGCAATATTAACACTTTTTATGGTCTATAATAGATGGCACTGATGGGGAAACAGAAGTTGGAGAAATACAACAGAATAAAAGTGTCACTTACGATCTCTCAAAATTGGTCAACTATCCTGGTTTTAATATATCTACTCCCAGAGGAATTCCAGACGTAAGTATATTGATTTTTTTAAATTATCGTGTGATGTGATATTATTATGTTAAAGATTGGTCAAAATATTAACTTGTTGGCTACGCATGGTGGCTCACACCTGTAATCCCAACACTTTGGGAGTCCGAGGCAAGATGATCACTTGAGCCCCAGAGTTCGAGACCAGCCTGGGCAACATAGCAAGACCTTGTCTCTATAAAAAAATTTAAAAACTAGCCAAGGGTGGTGGCACATGCCTGTAGTCTTGGCTACTAGGGAGGCTGGGGTGGGAGGATTGCAGAGGTTACAGTGAGGTGAGATCACACTAGACCCTGTCTCAAAAAATAGTTAATTCATATACACATACAAACTTATATAGCAGTTACTATTTAAAGGAATAAATTTGTTACTTGTTTACATTTTTAATTTCTTCTGTAGAATCTTTCTAGAATCTTAATTGAAGTCTTATATTCATCAATAGCAGTTTTCTCTGATTTTGTGCCCTCAGAAAGGGAGCCAAAATAGATTGGCTAGAGTATCTAAATCTAAAACTACTATAAAATTTTAAAAGTCTTTAATAATATGGATTTTTCTGAGACAGTATTATTAATTTTACAGAATTGGGAAATAAGTTTCTATCTATAATAAATCTAAATATACTATAACTCTTTTTCCTGATTATTCTTGCCTTTTTTCCCCTCAAAGTAAAATTTCTCATTTTGTATATGAATGGTTTTTCCACACTTAACTCTTTTCCAGCTTCCATCTTAGGTCTCAAGATTCAACAATGAACTATTGTACTGTTTTATTTAAAAAGCATATTCTTGGCCGGGCGCAGTGGCCCGGGCCTGTAATCCCAGCACTTTGGGAAGCCAAGGCGGGTGGATCACCTGAGCTCAGGAGTTTGAGACTAGCCTGGCCAACATGGCAAAATCCTATCTCTACTAAAAATATAAAAATTAGCTGAGCGTGGTGGCAGGCGCCTGTAATCCCAGCTACTCAGGAGGCTGAAGCAGAAGAATCGCTTGAACCCAGGAGGTGGAGGTTGCAGTGAGCCGAGATCGCGCCATTGCACTTTAGCCTGGGTGATGAAAGCGAAACTCCATCTCAAAAAAATATAAAAATAAAAAGTGTATTCTTGGTGTTCTTAGGAACTGGACAGTAGGGAAACAGCCAAAGACTTGAAGTTAGAGTATAGTGAGCAGATAGAAAGTTCTCAATCACACAAGACTGTGTAATTCATTACGGGCGGAAGTGCATGATACAAGCCATCAGTGCTTCTGGAAGCCAGTCCAGCTTCCAGTCTACTTCAGAGTCCCCTGGGAATACTCCTTGAGTCCCACCCTTAGACTTAACTGATTCAAACCCTGGAACCTGTATGTTTCACAAGAGTTCCATGGGATTCTTACCGAGAACCACTGTTGAATGTGCGATTAGAGATGAGAGAGAAACGAGCTGTATGGAATCTTTAAAGATGATGCTGTATTTGGAAAGAGAAAGAGCAGAAGATAGAAAACTCATGAGTAAGTGTGTTAGGAGAAGTGGGCGATGAACGGCCCTGTTAGCAGTGCCAGTGCTTGATGGGAGGGAGACTGGAGCCTGGGAGGCCCCATAGCAGTCACTCCTGCCTACATCTTCTGCTTGCAGTATATAGAACCTTTTTTGGCCAAGTGATTGTGTCAGGTAGTCTTTTAGTATTCAGTCTTAATTATTTTGCAGGCAGGTTTAGTTTTCCTTCAACACCTCATTATTTTCCTTAATTTCCAATAAAGGAAAAGTAACATAAGAAGGAAAAATGTAATTTGAGATCTCCACTGTACCTCCTTTGAGCAAAATCTCAAAACATGACATTTTCCAAATACATGTGTTTTTTTTTTTTCCTTCTCTTTTCATCATTAGGAATGGAGGATCTTTGGTTCCATACCAATGCAGGCATGTCAGCAGAAGGATGTGTTTGCCAATTACCTTACTTCTAACTTCCAAGCGGTAAATAGATTTTAAGGGTGTGCTCTATAAAATGTTATGTCTGCGAGATTTTTTAATTTATTAGCATCTTACAGCCTTTTCTTGCTTTGTTATCTTGACAGACCAAAAGGAAAACAGTGGCAAAGTTCACCAGTTACCTAGACTTAGCTCCAGATTGTTTTTCTACATCATTTTAAGTGAAGGGATGGAGTTTAATTCGTTGTCTACCCCACCTAACTTGTGTTTGGTTTGGTTGCTCTTTTAGCCGGGTGTGAAGTCTGGCAACAAGAGGTCTTCATCTCACTCTAGCCCAGGTAGTCCAAAGAAGCAGAAGAAGGAAAGCAACTCAGTGGGATCCCCCGCCGACATGGAGCTCGATTCGGGTAGGTTTCATCCTATGGCTCTGATTTCTCTGTTTTTTTTTTTGAGATGAAGTCTCACTCTTGTCGCCCAGGCTGGAGTGCAATGGCATGATCTCGGCTCACCACAACCTCCGCCTCCCGGGTTCAAGCATTCTCCTGCCTCAGCCTCCCAAGTAGTTGGGGATTACAGGCATGCACCACCACGCCCAGCTAATTTTTGTACTTTTTTTTTTTTTTTTTAGTAGATACAGGGTTTCACTATCTTGACCAGGCTGGTCTCGAACTCCTGACCTTGTGATCCACCCACCTCAGCCTCCCAAAGTGCTGGGATTACAGGCATGAGCCACCGCACCCAGCCCCTGTCTTCATTTTCAAATTCACAGAGAGAATTTAAAGACCATGAATTAAGCTGGGCGTGGTGGCTCATGCCTGTGATCCCAGCACTTTGGGAGGCTGAGGCAGGTGGGTCACAAGGTAAGGAGATCGAGACAATCCTGGCAAACACGGTGAAACCCTGTCTCTACTAAAAATACAAAAAATTAGCCGGGCGTGGTGGCGGGCACCTGTAGTCCCAGCTACTCGGGAGGATGAGGTAAGAGAATGGCATGAACCCGGGAGGTGGAGGTTGCAGTGAGCCGAGATCATGCCACTGCACTCCAGCCTGGGCGAAAGTGCGAGCCTCCATCTCAAAAAAAAAAAAAGATCATGAATTAAATTCCCTTAAAGTTCAAAGGGATTAAAGCCGCACATGAAATTATTTTGCACAAGTGACTTCAAAGTTCAGAATCAAAGCCCTCAAATTATTTCCCCTAAGTTTTTCTTTGTTTTTTCGAGACAGAGTTTCACTGTCGCCCAGGCTGGAGTGCAGTGGCGCGATCTTGGCTCACTGCAACCTCCGCCTCTTGGGTTCAAGTGATTCTCCTGCCTCAGCCTCCCAAGTAGCTGGGATTACAGGTGCCCACCACCACGCCTGGCTAATTTTGTATTTTTTGTAGAGATGGAGTTTCTCCATGTTAGCCAGGCTGGTCTCAAACTCCTGACCTCAGGTGATCCGCCCGCCTCCGCCTCCCAAAGTGCTGGGATTATACGTGTGAGCCACCGTGCCTGGCCCGTGGTTGTCATTTTTTGAAGTTTGGGGATTTGTGGTGGTGGCACCCCTGTCACCAGGGTCACACACTTCTGTGTAGGCATTTTCAGTTTTGAACTAGGGGCTCTTTCCTCTATTTCTGTATTGTTCTTTTTTTCTTTTTTTTTTTTTTTTTTTGAGATAGGGTCTGCCTCAGTTGCCCAGGCTGGAGTGCAGTGGTGCGATCATGGCTCAGTGCAACCTTAGACTCCTGGGATCAAGCAGTCCTCCCACCTCAGCCTCCCATGTAGCTGGGACTATAGGCATGTGTCACCAAATCCAGCTAATTTTTGTATATTTTGTAGAGACCGAGGTCTTACTTTGTTGCCCAGGCTGGTCTTGAACTCCTGAGTTTAAGCGATCTGCCTGCCTCAGCCTCCCAATGTTACTGTCATGATCCACCGTGCTGGGCCGTGAGTTGACTTCTAAGTGAGAGTGTGTTATTCTCCTCACAAATCTTATTGTCTATAGAATAAAGTTCAGACCCCCTACTAGACCTTGAGGACAGAAAGCTTAATAAGACAGTATTGCTGCCCTAGTTACCACTCTCTGTCACCTCGGCATTGCAGATGTGTAAACATTTTCATATAAATGTGGTGGCCCACAGTGATACATACAGAATGATAGTATTACATATTGCTGCCACAGAGCAGGTTCCAGACTGTAATGGTGGCACAGAGGAAAAACAACATCTGTGCTGAATGAAGTCATAGGGCAACTTTGAACTGCATCTTGAGGGATGAATGCAGGGATTTACCAAGGAAATGAGGAGGAGGGCGTTTGAGACAGAGGGAAGTGCAGATGCAGGATAGTGAAACTTCACAGCACATCAGGCCAGCAGCAGGGTGACAGCTGGAGTTTGAGCCAGGCAGTAGGAGATGACATGATGGAAGTAGGGAAACTGTATCCTAGAGGGCCATGGAGGAAGATTGGACTTCATCCTGTGGGGTCTGAGCAGGCACTGAAGGGTTTCCAATGGAGATGGGAAAGGTCATAGGGCCAGACTTGTGATGAATCTGGCAGTGGTTTGGAGGACAGACACAAGGAAGATGAATCTAGAGGTCAGGGTGATTCTGATGTTCCTGGCAAATGTAATGGGCCTGAAGCAAGGTAGCGGCTGTGGCAGACAGCAGGAGAGCATGCACCCCAGAGAGCCAAAGACCTGGGGATGGATGGAAGGAAAGAGAGTACTCTCAGATGACAAGCAGATCCACTGGTGGTGCCATTAGTGAGAATAGCAGATGGGAGAACAGTCCTCATTTTAGGAAGAGATCATTTGTTTTAGACAGGTTGTGTCTGTGGAACATATAGGTGGATGGTCAGTGGGCAGTTACATATGTGAACCAGCAGTTCAGGCGAGCAGTCTAGATTAGAGATAACAATTGGGGGCCAGGCACAGTGGCTCATGCCTGTAATCTCAGCACTTTGGGAGGCCGAGGTGGGCGGATCACTTGAGATCAGGAGTTCAAAACCAGCCTGGCCAACATGGAGAAACCCCGTCTCTACTAAAAATACAAAACAGCCGGGCATGTTGGCATGCGCTGTAATCCCAGCTACTTGGGAGGCTGAGGCAGGAGAACTGCTTGAACCCGGGAGGCAGAGGTTGCAGCCAGCTGAAATCATGCCACTGCACTCCAGCCTGGGCAACAGCAAGACTCCGTCTCAAAAAAAAAAAAAAATTGGGAAATTGGGCAATTAGGCTGGGTGCGGTGGCTCATGCCTATAATCCCAGCATTTTGGGAGGCCAAGGCAGGTGGATCGCCTGAGGTCCAGAGTTTGAGACCAACCTGGCCAACATGGTGAAACCCTGTCTCTACTAAAAATACAAAAATTTGCCAGGCATGGTGGCGCACAACTGTAATTGCAGCTGCTTGGGAGGCTTAGGCAGGAGAATTGCTTGAAGCCGGGAGACAGAGGATACAGTGAGCTGAGATTGTACCACTGCACTCCAGCCTGTGCGACAGAGTAAGACTCTGTCTCAAAAAAAAAAAAAAAAAAAAGCTACGAAATAACCCAGGGTGTACTCCTGCCTTGCCCCTCACTTCCTCCCCATTAGCCTTCCACTCACTCAGTAGCCAGCCTGCACCTCCAGTCAAATTTCCTTCTGCATTCTGCCACGAATTTTTGGGTAGAGTGTACTACCTTGAAATTCTGAAGTCTCCAAGCAATTGCTCGCATTTCCTCAATCTAAAATGATGCACACAGCACAGAAACAGATCTCCCGAGGGATAGCCTCTAGCACCAGAAGATCCTGACAGCTCTCCCTGCAGATCTTTTCAGGTGGACTGAGGATACCAGGTGATGGTCGTGGCACCTGAGAATCCAGAATTTCCCACATGTTAAGCCAGTTATTTTTGGCCATTGAATTTCTGGATACACCTGAGTTCAAATAACAAATTTTAGTAAAACAAAATGCTATTATAAGTTTTAAAGTATCTCTTAACTTTCTTACATCAGATATGGAGGTACCACATGGTTCTCAGAGCAGCGAAAGTTTTCAGTTTCAACCACCGTTACCTCCTGATACTCCTCCACTCCCCCGGGGAACTCCTCCACCCGTCTTCACCCCTCCACTCCCAAAGGGCACCCCGCCGCTGACTCCCAGTGACTCACCCCAGACCAGAACGGCATCTGGAGCTGTGGATGAGGACGCACTGACTCTAGAAGAACTTGAAGAACAGCAGAGGCGGATCTGGGCAGCTCTTGAGCAGGCCGAGAGCGTAAACAGCGACTCCGATGTTCCTGTGGACACACCTTTAACTGGCAATTCCGTTGCCTCATCACCTTGTCCAAATGAGCTAGACCTCCCTGTCCCGGAGGGAAAAACATCTGAAAAGCAGATGCTGGATGAGCCTGAGGTACCAGAGGTTTTTACAAAGAAATCAGAAGCTGGACACGCCCCCAGTCCAGATTCTGAGGTGACATCACTTTGTCAGAAGGAAAAGGCAGAGTTGGCTCCGGTAAACACTGAAGGTGCCCTTCTTGATAATGGCAGCGTCGGACCAAACTGTGACATCAGCAATGGGGGCAGCCGGAAGCTCTTTCCTGCAGACACCAGTCCTTCAACGGCCACTAAAATTCATAGCCCTATACCTGACATGAGCAAATTTGCAACTGGAATCACGCCATTCGAATTTGAGAATATGGCAGAATCTACTGGAATGTACCTCAGAATAAGAAGCTTGTTAAAGAACTCACCCCGAAACCAGCAGAAAAACAAAAAGGCCTCTGAATAATGGCTTGACTTAGCACTGAGAGCTATTTAATAACTTTGTTCCGTTAATTAGTACTAATTAAGTGGATAGATAGAATGGTTTTCCTGTTTGTCCCTCCCATGTTTAAAAATCTATCCAAGGTTCATGTTCCAAAGTCAAGCCTATTTTAAAGAAAGACTGAGCTCACTAGTTCAGTATATTTTATTCTCACTGACAAAACTTGGGGGGAGATGTGAATATGACCTGGTTTAGAGAGGGTTTGTTAAGGTTTATACTATTTTTGGATTGTGACTGTCCGTCAAGAGTGATGATTTTTATCTGTCTTTTGTACATTGTTTTCCCTTTCTACATTTTGCTAATTATCCTGTATATAAGTTTAATATATCACTTTTTAAAAGAAAAAATTCTACCATTTTAAATTCATGTTTCAACTACTACAACCAAATGAGAAAAATCAGGGATGAGCAGCTTTATCCCATTTGGGGTATTTTTATAACTGATTTACATGAGTCAATTTTAGTAATACTTTTACTTTTTTGTAACTTCATTCTTCATATATGCTTGCTATACAGGTGTGTTCATCTTTGTGTACAGAGGTTTAATAAATTAGTTTTCATATACATAATCTAAGACTTTGAATACAAAAAAGTGATTCACAGGTAAAATCAGTGTATATAACCTTTTTTTTTTTTTTTTTGAGACAGAGTTTCACTCTTGTTGCCCAGGCTGGAGTGTAATGGCATAATCTCGGCTCACCACAACCTCCGCCTCCCGGGTTTAAGCGATTCTCCTGCCGCAGCCTCCCGAGTAGCTGGGATTACAGGCATGCACCACCACGCCCAGCTAACTTGGTATTTTTAGTAGAGGTGGGTTTTTTTGTTGTTTTTTTTTTTTTGAGATAGAGTCTCGCTCTTTCACCCAGGCCGGACTGCAGTGGCGCTATCTAGGCTCACTGCAAGCTCCGCCTCCCGGGTTCACGCCATTCTCCTGCCTCAGCCTCTCGAGTAGCTGAGACTACAGGCGCCTGCCACCGTGCCCGGCTAATTTTTTGTATTTTTAGTAGAGATGGAGTTTCACCGTGTTAGCCAGGATGGTCTCGATCTCCTGACCTCGTGATCCGTCCGCCTCGGCCTCCCAAAGTGCTGGGATTACAGGCGTGAGCCACCGCGCCCAGCCAGAGATGGGGTTTTTCCACGTCGGGTCAGGCTGGTCTTGAACTCCTGACTTCAAGTGATCCGCCCGCCTCGGCCTCCCAAAGTGCTGGGATTACAGGCGTAAGCCACCTCACCTGGCCAGTGTATATAACTTTTAAGTTTAAAAGTAAATTGTTGGCCAGGCATGGTGGCTCATGCTTATAATCCTAGCACTTTGGGAGGCCAAGGAGGAAGGATCACCTGAGGTCAGGAGTTCGAGACCAGCCTGGCCAACACGGCAAAACCCCATCTCTACAAAAATACAAAAATTAGCCAGGTGTGGTGGTACATAACTGTAATCCCAGCTACTTGGGAGGCTGAACCCGGGAAGGGGAGGTTGCAGTGAGCCGAGATCGCGCCATTGCATTCCAGCCTGGGCAACAAGAGCAAAACTCCGTCTCAAAAAAAAAAAAAAATGGTAAATTGTAAAAATTAGTGGTAGCAAAACAAAAATAATGGTAGGAATTGCAAGTTTGGGTGCTTTCAGTGGATTTCAGCCTTAAATATAGAAACAGCAGAATTTTTGAAAAGTAATTATTTTGAAAAATGAATGGCATGCAGCTAGCCTTTGTATAAAAATAATTTTCTAGATTTGAACCCTAATAGTTAAAAATTAAAAATTAGACATAAACATACTGCTTTTAATTGTCATTCATATATATATATATATATATATATATATATATATATCAGATAGAGCTGAAACTGTGGTTTAGGTCTTTCTGTGGAATGCCATTACATCTTTATATTAGTCAAGACCATGAAAATAAATGTTTAGATCGTCTTGAATTGTTAGTCTCAGGCAGTGTTATCTTGCTCTCAGGCCAACAGGGGGAGCAAAATAGAAACATTCCAGATGTAGTTTTCATTTTTGAGAACTTGAGTAATCAGAGTTTACTGTTCTGTAAAGAATAAAGGAAAGGAAAATTATAAAGAGAGAAATTTCTTTTTAAAGCCCTCACAGAATGTACTAGAAATAGAATAAAATTTAAAATACTTCTGGCTTCTTTTCCTCAGAGCTTAAGTTCAAAATAAAAGCAATCCTTTACAGTTGTTTACATAGTGTTTTTAACCTGATCTCGCGCAGCATTTCTGTCAGGCAAATTATTATCACCACCTGGAAGTAAGGAAAGGGAGGCAGAGAGAGGTTAAAGGAACTTGTCGACATTCCAGAAGTGGTTCTTGAGAGGTGAGTGTTCAACTAAAGACTTGACTGTTCCCTAAATCAGAGCAGTAGTTGTTTAAATGTCCCTTTAAGAAGTATTGCATTAGTAGAGTCACCTGTGAATACCAGCGGTCTCTTAATAGTTATCTCTTTGCCATTTACCAGACATCATGTTAAGGTATTTTTGTGCATTACCCCATTTTCACAGTCACCACATTGGGTAGGCATTGTTAACCTCATTGTTGAGAAGAAATACACACAGCTAAATACACACATAACTAAAACACACAGCTGATACACAACCTAGTAAATCTAAATCCAGATCTCTCTGACCCCCGTATCTGTGTTCTTAACTGCTGTACTGCCTCCTTGTCAAAAGCTCTACAAAAGCACTGATTCTTTTTTTTTTTTTTTTGATACAGAGTCTTGCTCTGTCGCCCAGGCTAGAAGGCAGTGGCATGATCTCGGCTCACTGCAAGCTCCGCCTCCCAGGTTCAAGTGATTCTCCTGCCTCAGCCTCCCAAATAGCTGGGATTACAGGAATGTGCCACCACACCCAGCTAATTTTGTATTTTTAGTAGAGACGGGGTTTCTTCATGTTGGTCAGGCTGGTCTCCAACTCCCGACCTCAGGTGATCTGCGTGCCTCTTGCCTCCCACGGTGCTGGGATTATAAGCGTGAGCCATTGGGTGCCCAGCCAAAAGCACTGATTCTCAAAAAGTGGGCTCCTATTTCATTTGTTCAATTTTTTGGGGGGGTTGAGGGGTGGGGGACAGGGTCTTGCTCTGTCAGTGAGGCTGGAGTACAGTGGCATGATCACAGCTCACTACAGCCTCCACCTCCCAAGTTCAAGTGATTCTCCTGCCTCAGCCTCCAGAGTAGCTGGGATTACAGGTGTGAGCCACCACACTCAGCCTGTTCAGCTACTTATTGAGAACATACTTCTGATAAATGTTCTTCAGTGTGCTTTTCGGCATTAAAAAGGCGGATCACAAGGTCAGGAGATCGAGACCATCCTGGCCAACACAGTGAAACCCTGTCTCTACTAAAAAAAAATTTCTTTTAAATAGCCGGGCGTGGCGGTGGGCGCCTGTAGTCCCAGCTACTCGGGAGGCTGAGGCAGGAGAATGGCATGAACCTGGGAGGCGGAGCTTGCAGTGAGCCGAGATCGGGCCACTGCACTCCAGCCTGGGTGATAGAGCAAGACTCCGTCTCAAAAAAAAAAAAAAAAAAAAAAATAGAAAAAATACTGTGGCCCAGCACAGTGGCTCATGCCTGTAATCCCAGCACTTTGGGAAGCCAAAGCAGGCATATTGCTTGAGGCCAGGGGTTTGGGACCAGCCTGGCCAACATGGTGAAACCCCATCTCTACTAAAAATACAAAAATTAGCCAGGTATGGTGGTGCATACCTGTAGTCTCAGCTACTCAGGAGGCTGAGGCACAGAAATCACTTGAACCCGGGAGGCGGAGGCTGCAGTGAGCAGAGATCAGGCCACTGCACTCCAGCCTGGGCGACAGTGAGACTCTGTCTTGGGGGGAAAAAAAGTGCTGGAATCTGCCTTTAAGGAGCTTATCCAGTACTGGGAGAAAATAGAGGGTTCCCTCTTAATTACAATACCATTCAGCTGGCAGCCATGGGAGGAAGGCAAGGTACTTGGGCCATTTTGTGGTGGTGAGAGAATCACCTATGGAGGACTGACTTCAAATTCTCAGGACCACTGGATTTACTATTCATTTGGAGGGTATTTGAAGACTTCTGGAAGCCCCACCTTCCAGGTTCATGACATATTCCTGCCTCAGCCTCCCGAGTAGCGGGGACTACAGGTGCCTGCCACCACACCCGGCTAATTTTTTGTATTTTTAGTAGAGACGGGGTTTCACCATGTTAGCCAGGATGGTCTCGATCTCCTGACCCCGTGATCTGCCCACCTCGGCCTCCCAAAGTGCTGGGATTGCAGGCGTGAGCCACTGCATCCAGCTTGCAGGTGCCCAATTTTAAAAATATATTGTTGGCTGAGTGCGGTGGCTCACGCCTGTAATCCGAGCACTTTGGGAGGCTGAGGCAGGCAGATCACCTGAGGTCGGGAGTTCAAGATCAGCCTGACCAACATGGAGAAACCCTATCTCTACTAAAAAAAAAAAAAGAAAAAAAATCAGCCATGCGTGGTGGTGGGCCCCTGTAATCCCAGCTACTCGGGAGGCTGAGGGAGGAGAATCATTTGAACTCGGGATGCAGAGGTTTCGGTGAGCCGAGATCCCACCATTGCACTCCAGCCTGGGCAACAAGAGCAAAACTCCATCTCAAAAAATAAATTAATTAATTAAAGTAATAAAAAAGTATTGTTTGGCCGGACGCGGTGGCTCACGCTTGTAATCCCAGCACTTTGGGAGGCCGAGGCGGGCGGATCAGGAGGTCAGGAGATCGAGACCATGGTGAAACCCCGTCTCTACTAAAAAAAATACAAAAAAAAAAAAATTAGCCGGGCGTGGTGGCGGGTGCCTGTAGTCCCAGCTACTCGGAGAGGCTGAGGCAGGAGAATGGCGTGAACCCGGGAGGCGGAGCTTGCAGTGAGCCGAGATTGCGTCACTGCGCTCCAGCCTGGGCGACAGAGCGAGACTCCGTCTCAAAAAAAAAAAAAAAAAAAGTATTGTTTGCTGTTTTGGAGTATTGCAAGACTGTTGGGTGGAGGAACAAGTTACTGTTTCAACTTGACCATGCCATGACAGGTTCCAGGTGTGGGTAGATGAGGTAAGAACCAGATGCTTGTCCTTCAAGATTGACTTGGAGCAGGGGCGGGGATCTCTCCTTAATCTTTGCCTTGGGTTGAAGGGAATGTAAACTTCAGTGCAGGTTGCTAAAACAAGGCCAGCTCTTTGTTGTTGTCTCCTAGAAGCAGGTAAGTGGAAAGAAGGAACGGCCTTTATTAAAATACAAAACGACCTCGTTCTTTTTTCAAAAGGTCACATTTCCTTACATGGCGAAAATACTGTCTACTTTCTGCTAACATGAAGCGTCCTCCTGGTTGATTTTATTCTTCAGGTTCTCGGCTGGAATCATTTTGCTCTTCTGTCTTGAATTGGGGTTTTTTACTTTTTTTCTCTCTAGGTGAATTTTTTATTTTTTATTTTTTTTGAGATGGAGTCTCGCTCTGCCTCCCAGGCTGGAGTGCAGTGGAGCAATCTCGGCTCACTGCAAGCTCCGCCTTCTGGGTTCACGCCTTTCTCCCGCCTCAGCCTCCCAAGTAGCTGGGACTACAGGCGCCCGCCTCCACACCCGGCTAATTTTTTGTATTTTTAGTAGAGACGGAGTTTCATTAGCCAGGCACGGTGGCTCACGCCTGTAGTCCAGGCGTGACTTTGGGAGGCCGAGGCGGGCGGATCACAAGGTCAGGAGATCGAGACCATCCCGGCTAACGCCAGTGAAACCCCGTCTCTACTAAAAATAAAAAAAAATTAGCGGGCGCCTGTCGTCCCAGCTGCTCGAGAGGCTGAGGCAGGAGAATGGCGTGAGCCCGGGAGGCGGAGCTTGCAGTGAGCCGAGATAGCACCACTGCACTCCAGCCTGGGCAACAGAGCGAGACTCTGTCTCAAAAAAAAAAAAAAAAAAAAAAAAAGGAGACGGGGTTTCACCAGGTTAACCAAGATGGTCTCAATCTCCCAACCTTGTGATCCGCCCGCCTCGGCCTCCCAAATTGCTGGGATTACAAAGTGAGCCACCGTGCCCGGCCCTCTCTAGGTAAATCTTTAGAATTTTGTAGATTATCATTAGCAGGCAAAACCAGTAAGGTTGTTGTAACAAATTTTAGTACCCAAGTTGCTTGTGTCAGAGGCGTTTAAACAAGAGCAACTCCATCTCGTATAGAGGCTGGGTAAAATGAGGCTGAGACCTACTGGGCTGCGTTCCTAGATGGTTAGGCATTCTAAGTCACAGGATGAGATAGGAGGTCAGCACAAGATACCTGTCATAAAGACCTTGCTGATAAAACAGGTTGCAGTAGAGTAGCCGGCTAAAACCCACCAAAACCACGATGGCCACGAGAGTGACCTCTGGTTGTCCTCAATGCTAGACTCCCATCAGTACCATGACAGTTTACAAATGCCATGGTGACATTAGGAAGTTACCCTATATGGTCTAAAACGGGGAGGCAAGAATAATTCACCCCTTATTTGGCATATCATCAAGAAATAACCATAAAAATGGACAGCCAGCAGCCCTGGGGCTGCTCTGCCTATGGAATAGCCATTCTTTCCTAATAAACTGGCTTTCACTTTATGGACTTGCCCTGAATTCTTTTTTTTTTTTTTTTCTTTTGTGACGGAGTCTCACTCTGTCACCCAGGCTGGAGTGCAGTGGCGCAATCTCAGCTCACTGCAACCTCCGTCTCCCTGATTCAAGCAATTCTGCCTCAGCCTCCCAAGTAGCTGGGTTTACAGGCGTCTGCCACCATGCCTGGCTAATTTTTTTATTTTTAGTAGTTATGAGGTTTCAACATGTTGGCCAGGCTGGTCTAGAACTCCTGACCTCAAGTGATCTACCCACCTCTCCCTCCCAAAGTGCTGGGATTACAGGCATGAGCCGCTGTGCCCGGCGTCATAACCTAGGACTGCATCCTATGCACACATTTCCACAGTACTAAAAGGTTTACCTTTAAAAATGTTAAATGCAGGCCAGGCACAGCAGCTCACAGGAGCAGGAGGATTGCTTGAGCTCAGGAGTTCAGGACAGCCTGGGCAACATGGTGAAGCCCCGCTCTTCCAAAGTAAAAATAACTTTCATTTTAATAATATTTTCTTCCCAAAATGCTGGGATTACAGCCATGAGCCACTGTGCCCTACCTGTGTACCTGTCTTTACAAGACCAAAAACTAAATAAAACATATTTCACCCCCGCTTTTTTTTTTTCCTGAGACAGAGTCTCACTCTGTCACCCAAGCTGGAGTGCAGTGATACGATCTTGGGTCACTGCAACCTCCGCCTCCCAAGTTCAAGCTATCCTCATGCCTCAGCCTCATGAGTAGCCGACATTACAGGCGCCCACCACCATACCCAGCTAATTTTTGTATTTTTAGTAGAGACAGAGTTTCACCATGTTGGCCAGGCTGGTCTTGAACTCGTGACCTCAGGCGATCCACCCATATCAGCCTCCCAAAGTGCTGGGATTACAGGTGTGAGCTATCGCGCCCGGCCTTATTTCCCCCTTTAAATTTTTTTTTTTTTAATTTGAGAAGGAGTAATCCCAGCTACTCAGGAGGCTGAGGCAGGAGAATCGCTTGAACCTGAGAGGCGCAGGTTGCAGTGAGCCAAGATCACGCCATTGCACTCCAGTCTGGGCAACAGAGCGAGGCTCTATCTCAAAAAAAAAAAAAAAAGAAAGAAAGAAAATAAATGTGGGATTTGTGTGTGTGTGTGTGTGTGTGTGTGTGTTTCTCGAGATAGGGTTTCACTCTGTTGTCCAGGCTAGGGTACTCGACCTCCTGGGCTCAAACAATCCTCCTACCTCAGCCTCTTAAATAGCGGGGACTACAGGCATGTGTCACCACACCTGGCTTATGTTAATATTTTTCACAGTGATGGGGTCTCCCTACATTACCCAGGCTGGTCTTAAACTCCTGGACTCAGGAGATCCACCCGCCTTAGCCTCCCACAGTGCCAGAATTATAACCACGAGCCACCACGCCCCGCAAAAAAATTATTTATTTATTTATTTATTTATGAGATGGAGTCTCGCTCTGTCACCCAGGCTGGAGTGCAGTGGCGCAATCTCAGCTCACTGCAACCTCTGCCTCCCAGGTTCAAGTGATTCTCCTGCCTCAGCCTCCCTAGTAGCCGGGACTACAAGTGCATGCCATCATGCCTGGATAATTTTTTTGTATTTTTAGTAGAGATGGGGTTTCACCATGTTGGCCAGGCTGGTCTTGAACTCCTGACCTCGTGATCCACCACCTCAGCCTCCCAAAGTGCTGGGATTACAGGCATGAGCTACTGCGCCCGGCCTAAGAAATGTATTTTTTAAACAAAATTTCCTATCAGCACTATGGCTGCATTGGGAATTTTGTAATAGGAGGAATTACTGAAAAGGCAAGGGGTGTGGCCCTTACTGAACGCTGACATTCCGGGCAGCTGAGATTGCTCCTTTGTAGGGTGACCTCATGCCAGAGTGATTTCTTAATGTTTTCCATCATGGAAGCAAATTCATTAGTCATAAGTGAGAATGACAAATGAAACTGGATTGGAACAGGTTGTGGGACTGGACCCGGGGCAAATTTCTCACAGACTTGGAACAAGTTTCCTTCTGTTCCTACCACAGTCCTGATCTTGGATTCTTCAAACCAATTACAACTCTGTTCATTGTACTGGCCCATTCTACTAAGTTTTTATTTAGAACATTTGGAGGAATACTGAACACCTACTGTATCAGGGTAGTTGAAATCTAACAGGGTTCATGACTTTAGAGAGTCAAGGATTAGGACAGGCATAGCAGGCATGTGGTAGAAACAGAGTGTTTGCCTACAGTCACAATTGAAGGAAATGTCAAATTTCCCTGAATTCTATCCAGAAGGTCCACGGACCCCCAGTTAAGAACCTTGCAGCAGGGCTGGATGTGGTGGCTCACGCCTGTAATCCCAATGCTTTGGGAGGCCAAAGCAAGAGGATAGGTTGAGGCCAGTAGTTTGAGACCAGTCTTGGCAACATAGCAAGATTCGAGACCTGTCTCTACAAAAAATAAACAAAATTAGCTTGGTGTGGTGGCACATGCCCGTGGTCCCAACTGCTCGGCAGGCTGAGATAGGAGGACGGTCAAGGCTGCAGTGGACTGTGATCGTGACACTGAACTTCAGCCTGGGTCAGAGACAGACCCTGTCTCCCAAGAAAAAAAGTTTTGTTGAGTAAGTGACTAGATTCAAAGGTTAAAATAGCCTACTTGTTTATTACCTTTTAGAGACTGGCTGAGGTCTAAGTAGATTCGTGCTCATGGTGAGAGTTTGAACTCAGTGATGACTAAGGTTCCTTCCAACTCTTTTTTTTTTTTTTCTTTTTATTTTTTTGAGACGGAGTCTCGCTCTTTCACCCAGGCTGGAGTGCAGTGGCGCGATCTCGGCTCACTGCAGGCTCCGCCCCCCGGGGTTCACGCCATTCTCCTGCCTCAGCCTCCCACGTAGCTGGGACTACAGGCGCCTGCCACCTCGCCCGGCTAATTTTTTGTATTTTTAGTAGAGACGGGGTTTCACCGTGTTAGCCAGGATGGTCTCGATCTTCTGACCTCGTGATCCGCCCGCTTCGGCCTCCCAAAGTGCTGGGATTACAGGCGTGAGCCACCGCACCCGGCTTTTTTTTTTTTTTCAAAGAAAGGGTCTTGCGCTGTTGCCCAGGCTTCAGTGCAGTGATGTGATCATAGCTCACTATAGCCTCGAACTCCTGGGCTCTCGCTATCCTCCTGCCCTGCCTCCCAAGGAGCTGGGGCTAAAGGCACATGCTGCCATGCATGGCTAATTTTTTCATTTTTATTTTATTTTATTTTATTTATTTATTTATTTGGGGGGGAGGGAGTCTTGCTCTGTCGCCCAGGCTGGAGTGCAGTGACGCAATCTCAGCTCACTGTAAGCTCCACCTCCCGGGTTCACGCCATTCTCCTGCCTCAGCCTCCCTAGTAGCTGGGGCCATAGGTGCCTGCCACCATGCCTGGCTAATTTTTTGTAGTTTTAGTAGAGACAGGGTTTCACCGTGTTAGCCAGGATGGTCTGGATCTCCTGACCTTGTGATCCTCCCACCTCGGCCTCCCAAAGTGCTGGGATTACAGGCGTGAGCCACTGCGCCTGGCCTCATTTTTATTTTTGTAGACATGGGGTCTCAGTTTGTTGCCCAGGCTGCTCTTGAACTTCTGGGCTCAAGCAATCCTTTTGCCTCAGCCTCCCAAAGTGCTGGCATTACAGGCCAGAGCCACAGCACCCAGCCATCCTTCCAACTCCTTGATCTGTGTTTTGCCCTCACTTGAGCTTCCTTCATGATAACTTGCATTTCATTTTTGATGAACTGAAGCAATTTTCTTTCTTTTTTTTTTTTTTTTTTTTGAGACGGAGTCTCCCTCTGTCGCCCAGGCTGGGGTGCAGTGGCGTGATCTCGGCTCACTGCAAGCTCTGCCTCCCAGGTTCACACCATTCTCCTGCCTCAGCCTCCCGAGTAGCTGGGACTACAGGCACCTGCCACCATGCCCAGCTAATTTTTTGTGTTTTTAGTAGAGACACAGTTTCACCATTTTAGTCAGGATGGTCTCGATCTCCTGACCTTGTGATCTGCCCACCTCGGCCTCCCAAAGTGCTGGGATTACAGGTGTGAGCCACTGTGCCTGGCCTGAACTGAAGCAGTTTTCTAAGCTCCTTCTTTATTCTGATGCTCAGAGTAAAATTGCCAGTATATTTAATGTGCTTTGTGTAAATGACTCACTCCTGAGTGTTTTTAGGATGTTTAGACAAAGATAGGCCTTGTTGGGCTCTTAAGAAGAAATTGAGACCAAGTGTGTTTTACAAAGGAATAGGTAAATAACTGCAGGCACAAAACATAAGTGATCTACTGAATATTCATCAGTTATGGTAGGAATGAGTGGTATTCATTTCCCAGTTTGTTGAATATTTTTATCAAGAAGGAGTACTGAATTTTGTCAAACACATTTTCTGTATTGAGATTATCACGCAGTTTTTGTCCATTCTATTGATTCAATGTATTACATTAATTGATTTTCAGATGTTGAACCAACCTTGTATTCTATCACATTTGATCATATTGTTTAATCCTTTTTATATATTGGTGGATACAGTTTGCTAGTATTTTGGTGAGGATTTTATATTTATTAAAATATTGGTCAGTAGCTTTCTCCTTTTTCAACTATTTCTTGTATTGATTTTTAATTAAAAAATAATTTTTTTTGAGACAGTGTCTCTGTTGCTCAGGCTGGAGTGCAGTGGCAAAATCTTGGCTCAGTGCAACCTCCACCTCCCAGGCTCAAGAGATCCTCCCACTTCAGCCTCCTGAGTAGCTGGGAAAACAGGTGTACACCACCATGCCAGGCTCATTTTTTTATTTTTTGTAAAGATGGAGTTTGACCATGTTGTCAGGCTAATTTTTTAAATTTTTAATTTTTTTGAACCAAAATGTCTTTTAATTGAATACTGAATACATTCTGTTAGGACATAAGAGTGACTGACAATTTTTTTTTTTTTTTTTTTTGACAGGGAGGTTTGCTCTTGTTGCCCAGGCTGGAGTGCAGTGGTGCGATCTTGGCTCACTGCAACCTCTGCCTCTCAGGTTCAAGCAATTCTTGTGCCTCAGCCTCCCTAGTAGCTGGGATTACAGGCACCCGCCACCATGCCTGGCTAATTTTTGTATTTTTAGTAGCACAGGGTTTCACCATGTTGGCCAGGCTGGTCTCGAAGTCCTGACATCAGGTGATCGCCCGCCTCGGCCTCCCAAAGTGCTGGGATTACAGACACGAGCTCAATTTTACAGCCCAGTTTTTTTTTTTTTTTAAGACAGGATCTCCCTTTGCTGCCTAGGCTGCAGCACAGTGACATAAACATCACTCACTGCAGCCTCTAACTCCTGGGCTCAAGTGATCCTCCCGTCCCAGCCTCCCAAGTATCTGGGACCACAGGTATGCACCACCATTTTTACATTTTTTGTAAAAATGCTAATTTTTACATTTTTTGTAGAGACAGCATCTTGCCTTGCTGCCTGGGTGAGTCTCAAACTCCTGGGCTCAAGAGATCCTCCCACTTCAGTCTCCCAAAGTGCTAGGATTGCAGGCATGAGCCACTGCGCCTTTATAAGACTGACGTCTTTATAAGAAGAGGGAAACCTGGCACAGAGATGGAGGCAGAAGGCCATGTGGAGATGGAGGCAGAGACTAGAGTGATGCATCTACGAGCCAAGGAATGCCAGAAGCTGTGAGAGAGGATGGAACAGCCTGTCCCTCAGAGTGCCCAGAAGGAGCCAACCTGGGAATTCTAGCCTTAAGAGCTGAGAGAATATGGCTGAGCTCAGTGGCTCATGCCTGTAATCACAGCACTTTAGGAGGCCAAGGTGGGTTGGATCACTTGAGGTCAGGAGTTTGAGACCAGCCTGGCCAACATGGTGAAACCCATCTCTACTAAAAATACACAGATTAGCCAGGCATGGTGGCAGGCACCTGTAATCCCAGCTTCTCCAGAGGCTGAGGCAGGAGAATCGCTTGAACCCGGGAGGCAGAGGTTGCAGTGAGCCGAGATTGTGCCATTGCATTCCAGCCTGGGCAACACAGCGAGACTCTGTCTCAAAACAAAACAAAACAAAACAAAACAAAAAACTGAGAACTGAGAGAATATGTTTCTACGTTTCTGCTGACTAAGCCACCCAGTTTGAGGGACTTTGTGGTAGGCCCCAGTGAGCTGATTCTCATCCTTACAGACAGGCAGAATCTTTTCCAAAGAATTGCATCCATGTTCATCTTTTCCTGTTTTCTGATCTCTGAGGAGTCAGAGACTTCCCGAATGAGATGAGTATTTCATAGTCAACATTGGCCTTATCTCGCCAGATACTGAGCACAATCAACCCTACAGCAAACTATACTATACTACAGGTCTATACTATAGGTCTATACTATAGCAATAGTTCTCAACACAGAGTTTACAGACAAATTGTCTCTCAGAAATCCACAAGTTCTCCACAGAATTTTTTTTTTGAGACAGGGGGTCTCTCTGTTGTCCAGGCTGGAGAGCAGTGGTGAACTCTTGGCTCACTGCAGCCTCAACCTCCCAGGCCCAAGCGATCCTCCCAACTCAGCCTCTGAGTAGCTGGGATCACAGGTGCACGCCACCACATCTGGCTAATTTTGTGTGTGTGTGTTTTTAGTAGAGACAGGATTTTGCCACGTTGCCCAGGCTGGTCTGGAATTCCTGGCCTCAAGTGATTGCCTGCCTTGGCCTCCCTAAGTGCTGGGATTACAGGCGTGAGCTGCTGCGCCTGGCCCTGATAAATTTTTATATTTTCTGCTTTCATTTCAATGATAATGCAAAATCAGACATTATGATTGTTTTTCAATTTTTTTTTTGAGACGGAGTCTCGCTCTGTTGCCCAGGCTAGAGTGCAGTGGCGCAATCTCGGCTCTCTGCAACCTCTGCCTCCCAGGTTCAAGCAATTCTCCTGCCTCAGCCTCCCAAGTAGCTGGGGTTACAGGCGTGCACCACCACACCCGGCTAATTTTTGTATTTTTAGTAGAGATGGGGTTTCGCCATGTTGGCCAGGCTGGTCTCGAACTCCTGACCTCAGGTGATCCACCCACCTCAGCCTCCCAAAGTGCTGGGATTACAGGCATGAGCCACCGCGCCTGGCCTCAGACATCAAGATCTTATTCCTGGTCATGATGTACTACCACACAACCACGTGCTCCTGTATAATTTCAGTGCCCACATACTGTTTATTATCATGCTACTGCAAAGTTAAATCCTAAAGTCACTGCTATTTTTGAATTTTTATCTTTTTGAGATAGGTCTTGCTATATTGCCCAGGCTGGCCTCAAATTCCAGGGCTCAAGGGATACCCCCCCCTCCAACATCAGTGTCCTGGGTAGCTGGGACTACTGGCTGGCATGTGCCACCATGCCTGACTCTATTTCTATTTCTATTTATTTATTTAAGAGACAGGGTCATGCTCTGTTGCCCAGGCTGGAGCGCAGTGACACAATCACGGCTCACTACACTCTCAAACTCCTGGGCTCAAGCTACCTTCCCTCCTGAGTAGCTGGACTACAGGTGCATGGCACCATGCCTGGCTAATTTAAAAAAATTTTTTTGTAGAAACAAGGTCTTGCTGTGTGGCCCAGGCTGGCCTCAAACTCCTGGGCTCAAGCAATCTGTCTGCCTTGGCCTCCCAAAGTACTGGGATTACAGGAGTGAGCCATTGCACCTGGCCCTCAAAGGAATTTCTTTCTTTTTTTTTTTTTGAGACAGAGTCTTGCTCTGTTGCCCAGGCTGGAGTGCAGTGGCATGATCTTGACTCACTGCAGCCTCTGCCTCCTGGGCTCAAGCAATTCTCCTGCCCAGCCTCCGGAGTAGCTGGAATTACAGGTGCCCTCCAAGACACCTGGCTAATTTTTTTATTTTTAGTAGAGTTGGGGTTTTACCATGTTAGCCAGGCTGGTCTCAAACTCCTGACCTCAGGTGATCAACCTGCCTGGGCCTTCCAGCCACCGTGCTAGGCCTAAAGCAACTTCTAAATGAAGTGCTTCTCAAGCAGAAACCAAGAACAAATTCTCAGCAGCCAGAGAGTTGCCATGTGTGAGAAATACCAGTGTGATGAATCAGAACGATCAATATATGAAACAGCTTTGGGCCAGGCATGGAGGTTCATGCCTGTGATCTTAGCACTTTGGGAGGCCATGGCAGGAGGACAGCTTGAGCCCAGGAGTTCAAGACCAGCCTGGGAACATAGCGAAACCCTACAAAAAATCAAAGATTAGCCAGGCATGGTGGCACACATATGAGCCCGGGAGGTCAAGGCTGCAGTGAGCCAAGATGACACTACTATACTCCAGCCTGGGCAACAGAGCGAGACCCTGTCTAAAAAAAAAAATTTAAATAAATAAATAAAATTAGCCACGCGTGGTGTTGCATGCCTGTAGTCTCATATACTCAGGAGACTGAAGTTGGAGGATTGCTTGAGCCCAAGAGGTTGAGGCTGCAGTGAGCCCTGATTGTGCCATATCATTCCAGCCTGGGTGACAGAGCGAGACCCTGTCACACACACACACACACACACACACATGCACACACACGTACACATGCATGCACACACGGCCCAGCACAGTGACACACACCTGTGATCCCAGCACACTGGGAGGCTCAGGCGGGTGGATCACTTGAGGTCAGGAGTTTGAGGCCAGGCTGGCCAACATGGTGAAACCCTGTCTCTACTTAAAAAAAAAAAAATAGCTGGGCATGGTGGTGCATGCGTGTAGTCCCAGCTACTCAGGAGGCTGAGGCAGAAGGATCGCTTGAGCCCAGGAGGTGGAGGTTGTAGTGAGCCGAGATCGCGCCACTGTACTCCACCCTGGGTGATGAGAGTGAAACCCTGTCTCAAAAAACAAACAAACAAACAAAAACCAAAAGTAGGTGGTTTTGATTAGTTTCCTAGGTCTGCTATAACAAACTACCAAAACCTGGGTGGATTTGAACAAGAGAAATGTATTGTCTCACAGTTCTGAGGCTGAAGTCTGAGGTGAAGGTATCAGCAGGGCCCTGGTCCCTCTGAAGGCTCCAGGGGAGAAACTGTTCCTTGCTCCCCTCCCAGCTTCTGGTGTCCCCAGGCGTTCATTAGATTGCATATGCATCACCCCATCCTCCCTCTTCTCATGAATTCTCCCTTTATGGCATCTGTCTTCTGCGTCCACATGTGTCTGTGCCCAAACTCCCTTTTCGGAAGGTTCCTGTCATATTGGAGTCAGGCCTACCCCACTGACCTCCTCAATTACTTCTGTAAAGACCCCGTTTCCTAAGATCCCATTCCAAGGTGCTGGAAGGCAGGACTTTTTTATTTTATTTTATTTTTTGAGATGAAGTCTTGCTCTGTCACTGGAGTGCAGAGGTGCGATCGCGGCTCACTGCAGCCTCCGCCTCCCGGGTTCAAGGGATTTTCCTGCCTCAGCCTCCGGACTATTTGGGATTACAGGCGCTGAGTACCATGGCAGGCTAATTTTTGTTATTTTTAGTAGAGACAGGGTTTCACCATTTGGCCAGGCTGGTCTTGAACTCCTGACCTCAGAAGATCCACCTGCCTTGGCCTCCCAAAGTGCTGGAGATTATAGGCGTGAGCCACCGCAATTGGCCCAGGGGCAGGACTTCAACATATCTCTTTGGAGGGTACACAAGCCAACCCATAACAGGGGTCCGAAAGTGGTACAGGGTCGCTTGCTGGGGTCAACATGATGGTTCTAGGTCCAGCCATTACACCTGTATTTCAGTGTATAGGGGGAAAAAAACTGTATTTTTTTTTTTTTTTTTTGAGACGGAGTCTCACTCTTTCACCCAGGCCAGAGTGCAGTGGAGCGATCACAGCTTACTGCAAGCTCCACCTCCCGGGTTCACACCATTCTCCTGCCTCAGTCCCCCGAGTAGCTGGGACTACAAGCACCCGCCACCACGCCCAGCTAATTTTTTGTATTTTTAGTAGAGATGGGGTTTCACGGTGTTAGCCAGGATGGTCTCGATCTCCTGACCTCGTGATCCGCCCGCCTTGCCCTCCCAAAGTGCTGGGATTACAGGTGTGAGCCACTGTGCCCGGCCAAAAACTGTATTTTAAAATTTATTTTATTTTTTGAGTCAGGAGTTCCCTCTGTCACCCAGGCACGAGTGCAGTGGCCTGATCACAGCTCACTGCAGTGTCGAACTTTCCAGGCTCAGGTGATCCTCCCACCTCAACCTCCCAAGTAGCTGGGACTACAGGTGTGCACCGCCATGCCTGGCTAATTTTTGTATTTTTAGTAGAGATAGAGTTTTACCGTGTTGCACAGGCTGGTCTCAAAATCCTGACCTCAAGTAATCCACTCGCCTTGGCCTCCTAAAGTGCTGGGATTACAGGTGTGAGCCACCACGCCTGGCTGTATTTTTTGAGACGTGGTCTTGCTGTGTCGCCCAGGCTGGAGTGGAGTGGCGTGATCATAGCTCATTGCAGCCTTGTCTCTGGGCTGGATGTCCTGGGCTCAGGTGATCTTCCCACCTCAGTCTCCTGAGTAGCTGGGACCACAGGCACACACCACCACACCTGGCTTAATTTTTTATTTTTATTTTTGTGGAGACAGGGTGTCACTATGTTACCTAGGCTGATCTTGAACTCCTGGGCTCAAGCGATCTTCCCAAAGTATCCTCCCTCAGCCTCCCAAAGTGCTGGAATTACAGGAGTGAGCCACTGCTCTTAGCCTAACAAATGGTTTTCTCCGTAACACTCAACACTTCCAGCACCAGATGTGTGGAGTTTTTCCCACACCAACCCCGTCTTCAACTCTCCAGGCATCAACTGGGGGTTCCACAATTCAACTATGACACGAACGATGTGAGCTTAGAGCAGACCCCACAGGCTTAGTCCCACAAGACTGCCCCCCATTTCAGTTGCCAATCTCAAGTAGCGGGTCCCCAGTTTACTCAGACTTCTGTCTGACTTGGTTACAAATTGAGGCTCCCATGACCCCTTTTCTAGGTCCAATAATTTGCTATGACGGCTTACAAAACTCAAGGAAACATTTTCAGTTACTAGTTTATTATAAAGAATGTGATAGAGGATATACCTGGCCAGCCAGATGAACAGGTACATAGGGCAAGGTGCAGAAGTATCTGAATACAGGAGCTTCTGTCCCCAGGGAGCGGGGGTGTGCCACACCCCCAGCATGTGGGTGTTTACCAGCCTGCAAGTTCAGAGATTTTTATAGAGACTTTCTTTCTTTCTTTCTCTTTCTTTCTTTTCTTTCTTTCTTTCTTTCTTTCTTTCTTTCTTTCTTTCTTTCTTTCTTTCTTTCTTTCTCTTTCTTTCTTTTCTTTCTTTCTTTCTTTCTTTCTTTCTTCTTTCTTTCTTCTTTCTTTCTTCTTTCTTTCTTTCTTTCTTTCTCTTTCTTTTTCTTTCTCTTTCTTTCTTTCTTCTCTTTCTTTCTCTCTTTCTCTCTTTCTTTCTCTCTCTCCCTTTCTTCTTCTTTTTTTTTTTTGAGATGGAGTCTCGCTCTGTCACCCAGGCTGGAGTGCAGTCTCGGCTCACTGAGAGCTCCGCCTCCTGGGTTCACGCCATTCTCCTGCCTCAGCCTCCTGGGAGTAGCTGGGACTACAGGCACCCGCCACCATGCCCGGCTAATTTCTTTGTATTTTTGGTAGAGATGGGGTTTCACCGTGTTAGCCAGGATGGTCTCGATCTCCTGACCTGGTTATCCGCCTGCCTTGGCCTCCCAAAGTGCTGGGATTACAGGCGTGAGCCACCGAGACAGCGTCTTGCTCTGTCACCCGGGCTGGAGTGCAGAGGCACGATCACAACTCACTGCAGCCTCAACTTCCAGTGGCTTAAGCGATCCTCCTCCCTCAGCCTCCTAAAGTGCTAGGTTTACAGCCTGAGCCCCCGCACTCTGCCTTTATGGAGACTTCTTCGTACAGGCATGATCCATTATTAACTTAATCTCCAGCCCTTTCCCCTTACCCAGAGAATGGAGGGTGAGGCTGAAAGTTTCAGGATGCTAATCATGGTTTGGTCCTTCTGGTGACCAGCCCCCATCCTGAAACTATCCAAGAGCCCACCAAGTTTGGCTTCATTAGGACAATAGGTCTTCCTGTCACCCAGAAAATTCCAAGGGATTAGGTGCTCTGTATCAGGAGACAGGGTCAAAGACCAAATGGTAGAACAAAAGATGCTCCTAACATTTTTTGCTTTAGAAACTGCAAAGGTTTTAGGCGCTCTGGCCAGAAGCCAGGGGCAACAAAGACCAAAATGTATATTTCTTTCTTTTTTTTTTTTTTTTGACATAGAGTCTTGCTCTGTCACCCAGACTGGAGGGCAGTGGTGCGATCTTGGCTCACTGCAGCCTCCGCCTCGCGGGTTCAAGTGATTCTCCCTCTCAGCCTCCCGAGTAGCTGGAATTACAGGCATGTGCCACCATGCCTGGCTAACTTTTGTATTTTTAGTAGAGACAGGGTTTCACTGTGTTGGCCAGGCTGGCCTCGAACTCCTGGCCGAAAGTGATCTGCCCACCTTGGCCTCCTAAAGTGCTGGGATTACAGGCATGAGCCACCACGCCCGGCCTATTTCTTATTATGTCACAATATCACATCCTATCAGCAGGAGGGAGAAGAGAAAGATAAATGTTTGCCCTCTCCCTTTAAGAAAACTGCCTGGGGGCTGGGCGCGGTGGCTCATGCCTGTAATCCCAGCACTTTGGGAGGCCGAGGCGGGCGGATCACGAGGTCAGGAGATCGAGACCATCCTGGCTAACACGGTGAAACCCCGTCTCTACTAAAAATACAAAAAATCAGCCGGGCGAGGTGGCGGGTGCCTGTAGTCCCAGCTACTCGGGAGGCTGAGGCAGGAGAATGGCATGAACCCCGGGGGACGGAGCCTGCAGTGAGCCGAGATCGCGCCACTGCACTCCAGCCTGAGCGACAGCGAGACTCCGTCTCAAAAAAAAAAAAAAAAAAAAAAGAAAACTGCCTGGACTGGGCACAGTAGCTCACCCCTGTAATCCTAACTACTCGAAGGCTGAGGCCGGAGGATCACTTGAGCCCAGGAGTTCAAGTCTGCAGTGAGCTGTAATCATGCCACTATACTCTAGCCTGGGCAACAGAGCAAGCCTCCATCTCTTACACACACACACACACACACACACACACACACACTTCCAAGAGGTTGCATGGGCTACTTCAGCTTGGCCAGAACTTATTACTTATTTTCTTTTTTTTTTTTTTTTTTTGAGACGGAGTCTCGCTCTGTCGCCCAGGCTGGAGTGCAGTGGCGCAATCTCGGTTCACTGCAAGCTCCGCCTCCCGGGTTCACGCCATTCTCCTGCTTCAGCCTCTCCGAGTAGCTGGGACTACAGGCGCCCGCCACCACGCCCAGCCTGGGCGAGAGAGCAAGACTAAGTCTCAAAAAACAAACAAACAAACAAACAAACAAACAAAAAAACCATGAGAGAGGCCAGGCCTGGTGGCTCACGCCTATAATCCCAGCACTTTGGGAGACTGGGGCGGATCACCTGAGGTCAGGAGTTCAAGACCAGCCTGGCCAACATGGTGAAACCCCATCTCTACAAAAATACAAAAATTGGCTGGCCACGGTGGCTCACGCCGGTAATCCCAGCACTTTGGGAGGCCGACGCAGGCGGATCACGAGGTCAGGAGATCAAGATCATCCTGGCTAACATGGTGAAACCCCGTCTCTACTAAAAATACAAAACATTAGCCGGGCATGGTGGTGGGCGCCTGTAGTCCCAGCTACTCGGGAGGCTGAGGCAAGAGAATGGAGTGAACCCGGGAGGCGGAGCTTGCAGTGAGCTGAGATTGTGCCACTGCACTCCAGCCCAGGTGACAGAGCAAGACTCCGTCTCAAACAACAACAACAACAACAACAACAACAACAAATTACACGGGCATGATGGCGGGTGCCTGTAATCCCAGCTACTCGGGAGGCTGAGGCGGGAGAATTGCTTGAACCTTCTCGGCGGACGTTGCAGTGAGCTAAGATGGTACCATTGCACTCCAGCCTGGGTGATAGACTGAGACGCCATCTCAATTCTTTCAAACCTTTTAGATGGACAAATATTTAATTTAAAAAATAGAGATGAGTATCTTGCTGTGTTGTTCAAGCTGGTCTTGAACTCCTGGCCTCAAGTGATCCTCTCAGCTTGGCCTCCCCAAGTACTAGGATTACAGATGTGAGCCTCGCATCCTGCCTGGACAAATATTTAAATATCTAATAATACCAAGTGTTAATGAGCATGGGATTTTTTTTTTTTTTTTTTGAAGACAGGGATTCTCACTATGTTGCCCAGGTTTGACTCAAACTCCTAGGCTCAAGGTATCATCTCGCTTCAGCCTCCCAAGTAGCTGGAACTACAGGTGCGTGCCATCATGCTAGGCTTTGCAATGGGAATTCTTAAATTCTACTGCTGGAAATGTAGTAGAACTGGAACTGCCATTTAGAGAGTAATTGGGCAATATACAGTGAAGTTAAACATGTGCATACCTAATGACTCACCAATTCCACTCTGAGCCATGTATCATGAAGAATTTTTTTTTTTTGCTCTGTGGCCCAGGCTGGAGTGCAGTGGCATGGATAGCTCACTGCAGCCTTGAACTCCTGTGCTCAAGCAATCTTCCCACCTCAGCCTCCTGAGTAGCTGGGACTACAGGTTCACACCACCACACTAGGCTAATCTTTTACTATTTTTTGTAAAGACAGGGTCTTGCTATGTTGCTCAGGCTGGTTTCAAACTCCTAGGCTCAAGTAATCCTCCCACAGTGCTCAGATTTCAGGCATGGGCCACCTCATCCAGCTGAAATTCTTGAATGTAAAATGGGAAAAGCAAAACAAAACCAATAATAGAGGAAGACATGGGACCCCAAAAATAATGCAAGTAATTGAAAAGTCTAAGATTAAAAATGATTTTTTCTGCCAACTTGGGGGGAAAAAGGGCAATTATAAGCCATTGCTAGAAAATTCTAGGGAATATAGAGAGCAGTATGAGAAATTCATGGTCCAAAGTAAAGAGTTTTATTTTTATTACTCTTCTGTATTTGAATTAATTACCATATTCATGTCCCAGTTCTATAATTTATATAACTAGTTCAAATCTAAAAATAAAAATAAATCCCTTCATGATTAATTGCAAACTTTGGTACATATACAAAAAAAAAAAAAACAAAACAAAACATGAAAAGGTATTTAGGAAGAAGGGATAGAGCTGGTTGAGGTCGGCTCACACCTGTAATCCCAGTGACTTGAGAGGCTGAGGCAGGAGAGGATCACTTGAGTCCAGGAGTTTGAGAGTAGCCTGGGCAACATAACAAGTCCTCATCTCTAAAAACAATAAAAATAAGAATTAGCCTGGCCAAAAGAAAGACATACTGTTTCTTGTTTTTAAAGAAAAAAAATTAGCTTGGCATGGTGCTGCACACATATAGTCCCAGGTACGGGAGAGGCCGCAGCAGGAGGATCCCTTGAGCCTAGGACTTCAAGGCTGCAGTGAGCTATGGTCACGCCATTGCACTCTAGCCTGGGTGAAAAAGTGAGACCTTGTCTCCAAAAAATAAAAATAGGCGGGGCGCGGTGGCTCACGGGTGAAATGCCAGCACTTTGGGAGGCTGAGGTGGGCGGATCACTTGAGGTCAGGAGTTCGAGACCAGCCTGGCCAACATGGTGAAACCCCATCTCTACTAAAAATACAAAAATTAGCTGGGCATGGTGGCACACGCCTGTAGTCCCAGCTACTAGGGATGCTGAGGCAGGAGAATCGCTTGAACCCAGGAGGTGGAGGTTGCAGTGAGCTGAGATGGTGCCACTGCACTCCAGCTTGGGCAACAGAGCGAGACTCCATCTCAAAAAAAAAAATATTGCCGGGCGCGGTGGCTCACGCTTGTAATCCCAGCACTTTGGGAGGCCGAGGCGGGTGGATCACGAGGTCAGGAGATTGAGACCACGGTGAAACCCCGTCTCTACTAAAAATACAAAAAAAATTAGCCGGGCGTGGTGGCGGGCGCCTGTAGTCCCAGCTACTCGGAGAGGCTGAGGCAGGAGAATGGCGTGAACCCGGGAGGTGGAGCTTGCAGTGAGCTGAGATTGCGCCACTGCACTCCAGCCTGGGCGACAGAGCCAGACTCCGTCTCAAAAAAAAAAAAAAAATTAGCCAGGTGTGGAGGTGCATGCCTGTAATTGCAGCTACTCGGGAGGCTGAGGCAGGAAAATCACTTGAACCTGAGAGGCAGAGGTTGCAGTGAGCCAAGATGATGCCACTGAACTCCAGCCTGGGAGACAGAGTGAGCTCTGTCTCAAAATAAATAAATAAATAAACAAATAAATAAATAAAACAACCTAACCATTTTGCCTCACATCTTTTTTTTTTTGAAATTACTATTTTGAAATAATCATTGATTTACTGACAGTTGCAAAACAACATACTGGAAAGTCCTAGGTATCCTCTCCTTGGCCTCGTGAATGTTAACATATAACCATATAGTACAATATCCAAAGAAGAAATACACATTGGTATGATCTACAGAGTTCAGTAGATCTCACCCATTGTACATGTACTCATATATGGGTAGCTCTATATAAAACTCTATAACAGTTTTATTGAAATATAATTCACAAGGCCAGGCACAGTAGCTCACGCCTGTAATCCCAGCACTTTGGGAGGCTGAGGTGGGTGGATCACAAGGTCAGGAGATCGAGACCATCCTGGCCAACATGGTGAAACTCCGTCTCTACTAAAAATACAAAAATTAGCTGGGCATGGTGGCGTGTGCCTGTAATCCCAGCTACTCAGGAGGCTGAGGCAGGAGAATTGCTTGAACCAGAGAGTTGGAGGTTGCAGTGAGCCAAGATTGCACCACTGCACTCCAGCCTGGTGACAGAGCAAGACCCCATCTCAAAAAAAAAAAAAAAAGAAAAGAAAAGAAATAGAATTCACATATTTAAAATTTTGCCATTTAAAGTGTACAATTCAGTGGTTTTTAGTCTATTCTCAGAGTTGTAAAGCCATCACCACAAACAATTTTAGAATATTTCATCATCCCCCAAGGAAAGCCCATATCCATTATCAGTCACTCCCCATTTCCTCTTTCCCCTGTCCCTGGCAACCACTCATATGCTTTCTGTCTTTACGATTTTCCTATCTGGACATTTTATGCAATGGATTATACATTTTGTGGTCTTTTGTGACTGGCTTCTTTCACTTAGCATCATGTTTTCAAAGTTCCTTCATGTCATGGCATATATCAGTATTTCATTCTTTTTATGGCTTAGTCCACTCAGGCTGCTATAAAAAATGTCAGACGGTGACTCATGCCTGTAATCTCAGCACTTTGGGAGGCCGAGTTGGGCGGATCACCTGAGGTCAGAAGTTTGAGACCAGCCTGGCCAACATGGTGAAACTCCGTCTCTACTAAAAATACAAAAATTAGCTGGGCTCGGTGGTGCATGCCTATAATCCCAGCTACTCAGGAGGTGGAGGTGGGAGAATTGCTTGAACCCGGGAGGCAGAGGCTGCAGTGAGCCAAGATCGTGCCACTGCACTCCACTCTGGGTGACAGAGCAAGACTCCATCTCGAAAAGAAAAGAAAAGAAAAGAAAAGAAAAATACCGTAAGTTGGATAGCTTAGAAACAAAATGTATTTCTCAGAGTTCTAGAGGCTGGGAAGTCCAAGGGTAAGTTGCCAGCAAATTCAGTGTCTGCTGAAGACCATCTGCTGGTTCATAGATGGCATCTGTTCACTGTGTCCTGACATGGTGCAAAAGTCTCGTTAACTCTTTGAGGTGTCTTTTTTTGTTTTTGTTTTTGTTTTTGAGATAGAGTCTTTTTTTTTTTTTTCGAGATGGAGTCTCATTCTGTCCGCCAGGCTGGAGTGCAATGGCGCGATCTCGGCTCACTGCAATCTCCGCCTCTGGGTTCAATAGATTCTCCTGCCTCAGCCTCCCGAGTAGCCGGGACTACAGGCACCCGCCAGCACGCCCGGCTAATTTTTTGTATTTTTAGTAGAGACAGGGTTTCACCGTATTAGCCAGGATGGTCTCGATCTCCTGACCTCATGATCCACCCGCCTCAGCCTCCCAAAGTGCTGGGATTACAGTCGTGAGCCACTGTGCCCGGCCGAGACAGAGTCTTGCTCTGTCAGCCAGGCTGAAGCACAGTGGCACAATCTCGGCTCACTGCAACCTCTGCCTCCCAGGTTCAAATGATTCTCCTGCCTCAGCCTTCCGAGTAGCTGGGACTATGTACGTGTACCACAATACGTGCCTAATTTTTTGTATTTTTAGTAGAGATGGGGTTTCACTGTGTTAGCCAGGATGGTCTCGAACTCCTGACCTCATGATCCGCCCACCTTGGCCTCCCAAAGTGCTGGGATTACAGGTGTGAGCCACCGTGCCCAGCCCTGAGGTGTCTTTTATAAGGGAACTAATTCAGTTCATAATAGCTCTGCCCTCACGACTTAATCACCTCCCAAAAAGCCCCACCTCTTAATATCATCACCTTGGGGGTTAGGATTTCAACATATTAATTCTGGGGAGATATATTCAGACCATAGCAATGGATGAATGATAATAATACTGCTCTATTGCTATTTTTATTTTTATTTTTTTGAGACGAAGTCTTGCTCTGTCACCCAGGCTGGAGTGTAGTGGCATGATCTCAGCTCACTGCAACCACCGTCTCCTGGGTTCAAGAAATTCTCCTGCCTCAGCCTCCCTAGTAGCTGGGATTACAGGCGTGCAACATTGTATCCAGCTACTTGTTGTATTTTTAGTAGAGACTGGGTTTTATCAGTCTCTGGTTTCATTGGCCAGGCTGGTCTTGAACTCCCAACCTCAGGTGATCTGCCAGCCTTGGCCTCCCAAAGCGCTGGGATTACATGCGTGAGCCACCATGCACTCCAGCCTGGGCAACAGAGTGAGACTTTTTATCTGAATTTACAAAAAAAAAAGAATTCTGGACTGGATATAAAGATTTAGCAGGCTGGGCACAGCAGCTCATGCCTGTAATCCCAGCACTTTGAGAGGCCAAGGTGGGTGGATCACTTGAGGTCAGGAGTTTAAGACAAGCCTGGCCAACATGGTGAAACCCCATGTCTACTAAAAATAGAAAACTTGGCCAGGCGCGGTGGCTCACGCCTGTAATCCCAGCATTTTGGGAGGCTGAGGCGGGCAGATCACGAGGCCAGGAGATCGAGACTATCCTGGCCGACATGGTGAAACCCCATCTCTACTAAAAAAATACAAAAATTAGCTGGGCGTAGTGGCACATGCCTGTAATCCCAGCTACTCGGGAGGCTGAGGCAGGAGAATCGCTTTAACTGGGGAGGCGGAGGTTGCATTGAGCCAAGACTGCGCCACTGCACTCCAGCCTGGGTGACAAAGTGAGACTCTGTCTCAAAAAAAAAAAATTAGGAATTGTTTCTATATATTATGGATAGTAATTGAGGGTAAACTGATGAGATTATTCCAAGTGCTGTAATCCCAGCACTTTGGAAGACCAAGGCAGAAGGATCACTTGAACCCAGTAGGAAGAGAAGAGGAACTAGAAGAGATCCCTGAGGAATGTCAGTCTTAAGGGGTAGGTAGAGATTTGCAAAGAGATTGAAAAGGAACAGCCAGCAAAGACAGAGGAAAATAGCAGAGTATAGCGTTACAGAAAACATAGCTGAGAAGGGGATGTGGAAAGAGGACATATCATTTAGCTATGGCTGAGTAACAACCTATCCCAAAACAGTAGTTTAAAGCTGGAACCATTTATTTCACTCATAATTCTGTGGGTTGGAAATTTAGGCTGTGCTTAGTTGAGCGGTTCTTCTGGTCTCAGCTGGGTGCCCTGATGCATCTACAGTCAGTTGCAGTTATCTAGGCAGCTCTGCTTGTAGAGTTTGACATGAATAATTGTATTCACTGTTTTTTTGTTTTTGTTTTTGTTTTGAGATGGAGTTTTGCTCTTGTTGCCCAGGCTGGAGTGCAATGGCGCGATCTTGGCTCACTGAAACCTCCGCCTCCCGGGTTCAAGCGATTCTTCGGCCTCAGTCTCCCAAGTAGCTGGGATTACAGACATGTACCATCACGCCCAGCTAATTTTGTATTTTTAGTATTTTCTCCATGTTGGTCAGGCTGGTCTCAAACTTCCGACCTCAGGTGATCCCTCCGTTTCAGCCTCCCAAAGTGCTGGGATTACAGGCGTGAGCCACTGTGCCTGGCCTCATTCACTTTTTACAATATGCCATAGACAGACTAGGCAACAGTGAAAAATGCTATTAAGAGCTCAGGTGGGTCAAATTCTTGTCTCCACTGCTCAGATGAAACTACTACTACCAAAGTCATCAATGATAGCCATACCACTAAGGTCACTAAATGATATGACTGTTAATAATGTTGGCTATAGCAATTTCAGCTAAGCCATGGGGGCAAAAGTAAGATTGCTAAGGGGAAACAGAGATATCAGGCATAAAGCTCAAGAAGCTTGTCTAGGAAATGTATTGAGGGACAGTTTTGTTTAGTTTTATTTTGTTTTTAAGATAGAAGAGCTCGAATATATTTACATGCTAATGGGGAGTCAGTTAAGAGAAAAGGTAGAGGCTGGGTGTGGTGGCCCATGCCTGTAATCCCAAGTACTTGGGGAGGCTGAGGCGGGCGGACCACTTGAGGTCAGGAGTTTGAGATCAGCCTGGCCAACATGGCAAAACCTGTCTCTACTAAAAATACAAAAATTAGCCAGGCGTGTTGGCAGGCACTTGTAATCCCAGCTCCTACCTGGGAGGTGGATGTTGCAGTGAGCTGAGATTGCGCCACTGCACTCCAGCCTAGACAACAGAACGAGACTCCATCTCAAAAAAAAAAAAAAAAAAAAGAGACTAGGTAGAAGGCTGGTGCAGTGGCTCATGCCTGTAATCCCAGCACTTTGGAAGGCCAAGGCAGGAGGATCACTTGAACTCAGGAGTTTGAAACCAACCTAGGCAACAAAGCAAGATCCTATCTCTACCAAACAAGAACAAAAACAAAAACAAAAACAGATGGGGTAGAGGATAGATGCTGGAGAAAAACTGGGTTACTCATGCGTTCGACATCAATGTTCAGCCTGAGGTTTACACAGGAATGCAGGAAAGTTAAATAACGGTAAGAAAAACTACCTGGCTGGGCATGCTGGCTCACCATGCCTGTAATCCTGGTACTTTGGGAGGCTGTGGAGGGAGAATTGCTTGATCCCTAGGAGTTCAAGACCAGCCTGGGCAACATGGTGAAACCGTGTCTTTACAAAAAATTCAAAAATTAGCTGGGTGTGTTGGTGTGTACCTATAGTCCCTGCTACTCAGGAGGCTGAGGTGGGAGGATAGCTTGAGCCTGGGAGGGGGAGGTTGCAGTGAGCTGAGAACACACCACTACACTCCAGCCTGGGCAACAGAGTGAGACTCTGTCTAAAAAAAAAAAAAATCTTCAAGCGGCCATTTCTATTTTCTTCACAAAGTCTGTCAGGCCCCTGAGCCCAAGCCAAGCCATCGCATCCCCTGTGACTTGCGTGTATACATCCAGATGGCCTGAAGTAACTGAAGATCCACAAAAGAAGTAAAAATAGCCTTAACTGATGACATTCCACCATTGTGATTTGTTCCTGCCCCACCATAACTGATCAATGTACTTTGTAATCCCCCCCACCCTTAAGAAGGTTCTTTGTAATTCTCCCTACCCTTGAGAATGTACTTTGAGAGATCCACCCTCTGTCCCCCAAAACATTGCTCCTAACTCCACTGCCTATCCCAAAACCTATAAGAACTAATGATAATCCACCACCCTTTGCTGACGCTCTTTTCAGACTCAGCCCGCCTGCACCCAGGTGATTAAAAGCTTTATTGTTCACACAAAGCCTGTTTGGTGGTCTCTTCACACGGACACGCATGAAAAAGTCTTTTGTCTATAAGTCTGCTAGCCATTAATTTCTTTTATTTATTAATTTTTTTGAGATGGATTGCCCACCTTGGCCTCCCAAAGTGGTAGGATTACAGGCATAAGCCATGCACCCAGCCTAATTTGGTTCTTATTAAAGTATTTGCTCCAAATAAATTGCGCTCTTCCAAAGAGAGTAGTTCTGTTCTTTCAGTCTTTCTGCTCTGCCACCTTGGCCTGATGGCTTTTGTCATCATCCTCATCACCACAGGGTAACAACATGGCTGCTTCGGCCCCAGACAGCACACCTATGTCGGTGCCCATTCATCAGGAAAGGAAAAACTTTTTCCCAAAAGCACCTCTAGCCGACTTTCCTAGGGGAAGCCTGAGGAAGTGAGCATAAATTGCTGGGCACATTGCCATGCCACATAAAATAGAGGTTTGTTTGGTACAAAAGGGGAGTGAATCTCGGGGAGGCAATTAGCAATGTTAGCCACAGCTGGGTCCTGTAACGCGGTGTCCCAGTTCTGTGTCTGAGTGGTTGGAGTCCGCTCCTAACATATGCTCTTTCTTGGCTCAGTCAGGACTCTGTGCCTCCTCCCTGCTGAGTCAACCTCCCCTCCAATCGCTGGCACAACCGACTCCTCTGAATCTCTGCCATGATACTGCCGGAGTGGGTCCCGGAGCAGGCACCCAAAGCTCTCAACCGGGCATTCATGCTACCGAGTGTCTAAGGAAAGGCCCGGAGCACAAATTGGATCTTCCTTACTTCTGACCTTGCCACGCGCATCTTAAAAATGTTGGCATGGGGCCACAACCCTGCCCAAGGGTTTTCTTCCAGATGCTCAAATATGGAGTGGGGACAAAGGCCCCCTTCCCTGTCCCAGATCTCAGTCAGTAGATCTGCCTCCCTCACCTCTGTTCCTCTTCCTTTCTCCGCATTGACTCCTGTGCCTGGAAGGACACTGCTCTTTTTCATTTCTTCTATATCTTCCTTCTTACCATTTTCGGCCTGCAGGCTAAGTCCGTGTGTGTGTGTGTGTGTGTGTGTGTGTGTGTGTGTGTGTGTGTGTGTGTAAACAGGGTCTCGCTCATCGCCCAGGCTGGAGTGGCTAAGTCTTAATGTCAGAGAGGAGTTTCTTCTGTACATGGTAGCAAAAACTCTGGCCTTCAGGGTCCTTGATATGACAAATGAAAGATAAAGGAATTAAAAAAATTCTTTGTGCTTCACCATGTTGAGGTATCAAGCCACTTTTTTTTCTCTGCAAAATCCTATTTGGGGTGGCACCAATATTGTAAATGCAATTAATGTCACTGAGTTGTACACTTAGTGGTTAAAATGGGCCAGATGCAGTGGCTCACACTCATAATCCCAGCACTTTGGAAGACCAAAGGAGGAGGATCACTTGAGGCGGGAGTTCCAGAACAGCCTGGACAACAGAGCAAGACCCTCGTCTCCCAGGAAAAAAAAAAAGATTAAAATGGAAAAGTTTATGTTATATATAATTTACCACAATCTAAAAAATTCATAATGTATTATATTACAAACCAGTGAGTTACACACTTTTTTTTTTTGAGTCAGAGTTTCCCTGTTGTTGCCCAGGCTGGAGTGCAGTGGCGCCATCTTGGCTCACTGCAACCTCTGCCTCCTGGGTTCAAGCGATTCTCCTGCCTCAGCCTCCCGAGTAGCTGGGATTACAGGCATGCGCCACCATGAGCAGCTAATTTTATATTTTTAGTAGAGATAGGGTTTCTCCATGTTGGTCAGGCTGGTCTCAAACTCCTGACCTCAGGTCATCCGCCCGCCTCAGCCTCCCAAAGTACTGGGATTACAGGCGTGAGCCACTGCACCCGGCCCGAGTTACACACTTTCAATGGGTGAATTGTAGGGTATGTAAATTATATCTCAAACTGTTTTTAAAATCCCATTTGAATGTCAAAACCTGAATATCAATTCCTATTTATTTATTTATTTTTTACTCTTCTTGGATAGCAACCCTACCTTCCCTCTCTCCTTCCTTCCAGTCATGGCAAATCCCTTGGGCGGTCTGAGACCAAGGTCTGGTTTGAAGAAAGAAAAGAAAAGAAAAATATCCAGGTGAATGGTTCACACCTGTAATCCCAGCACTTTGGGAGGCCCAGGCAGGCAGATTGCTTGAGCGTAGGAGTTCAAGGCCAGCCTGGGCAACATAACAAGATCCTGTCTCCACAAAAAATACAAAAACTAGCCGAGTGTGGTGGCATGCACCTGTAGTCCCAGCTACTCGGGAGGCTGAGGTGGGAGGATCATGTAGGCCTGGGAAGTCGAGGCTGCAATGAGCTGTGATTGCACACTGCACTCCAGCCCGGGCAACAGAGTGAGACTGTCTCAAAATAAATAAACAAATAAAAATGTAGGGCCGGGCGCAGTGCCTCATGCCTGTAATCCCAGCATTTTTGGCGGCTGAGGCAGGTTAATCACTTGAAGTCAGGAGTTCGAGACCAGCATGGCTAACATGGTAAAACTCTATCTCTACTAAAAAATACAAAAATTAGCTGGGTGTGATGGCACGCACCTATAATCCCAGCTACTTGGGAGGCTGGGGCAGGAGAATTGCTTGAACCCGTGAGGCAGAGGCTGAAGTGAGCCAAGATTGCACCACTGTACTCCAGCCTGGGCAACAGAGTGAGATTCTATCTCAAAAAAAAAAAAAAAAAATAGCCTGGCAGAGGCTGAATATTCCTTGTACATGATTTTTTTTTTAGATTTCTAGCCAAAACTTAATTTTGATCTCTTTTGTACAGTTAGATGATAGAGCTAAGAAGGCTGCAATTAATCCAGTTGTCAAAATTGAACACTAAGAGCTGAATCTGTACAATAATAAAATATTAGAGTTGGGAAGAACTTTAGCTCAAACTGACTCCTGTTTATTTGTTGATTTATGTATTTATTTATTTTTAGGGACAGGGTCTTGCTCTGTTACCCAGACCAGACTGCAGTGGCACAATCATAGCTCACTGTAGCCATGAACTCAGGCTAAGGTGATTCTCGTGCCTCAGCCTCTTGAGCAGCTGGGAATACAGGTGTGAGCCACACCTAATTTTTTAAGAAGCTTTTTTGTATTGATGAAGTCTCGCTATGTTGACCAGGCTGGTTTCAAACTCCTGGACTCAAGTGATCCTCCTGCCTCAGCCTCCCAAAGTGTGGGGATTACAGGTGTGACCCACTTCACCTCGCTGAAACTGCCTCCGAATTTAAAAATCTCTTGTCTAAAATCTCTCGTCTACCTGCTTATCATGCATTCTCTACTTGACTTTTTTTTTGAGTAGTTTATTCCTTTTATTAGTTTATTTTTTGTTGATATGAGATTCACATAACATAAAGTTAACCATTTAAAAATAAACAAATTCGGCCAGGCGTCGTGGCTCATGCCTGTAACCGCGGCTCTTTGGGAGGCCAAGGTGGGTGGATCACCTGAGGTCAGGAGTTTGAGACCAGCCTGACTGACATGGTGAAACCCTGCCTCTACTAAATATACAAAAATTAGCCTGGTGTAGTGGTGTGCGCCTGTAGTCCCAGCTACTTGGGGGGCTGAGACAGGAGAATTGCTTGAACCTGGGAGGCAGAGTTTGCAGTGAGCTGACATCGAGCCACTGCACTCCAGCCTGGGCGACAGAGTGAGACCGTCTCAGAAAAAAAAAAAGAAAAAAGAACAATTTAGTCTGGGCATGGTGGCTCACGCCTATAATCTCAGCACTTTGGGAGGCTGAGGCAGGAGGACTGTTTGAGCCCAGGAGTTTGAGACCAGCCTGGGCAATGTAGGAAGACCCTGTCTCTACAAAAATAAAAATAAAAACGAAAACAAATAAAATGAACAATTCACTGGCATTTAGTACATTCACAAAGTTATGTGACTACCACCTTTCCTCTAGTTCCAAATTATTTCCATCATCCCAAAAGGAGACCCTTTTTTTTTCTTTTTTTTTTTTTTTGAGGCAGAGTCTTGCTCTGTTGCCAGGCTGGAGTGCAATGATGATCTCGGCTTACTGCAACCTCCACCTCCCCAGTTCAAGCGATTCTCCTGCCTCAGCCTCCTGAGTAGCTGGGACTACAGGTGTGTGCCACCATGCCCAGCTAATCTTTGCATTTTTAGTAGAGACGGGGTTTCTCCATGTTGGCCAGGATGGTCTCAATCTCTTTTTTTTTTTTTTTTTTTGAGACGGAGTCTCGCTCTGTCACCCAGGCTGGAGTGCAGTGGCGCAATCTCGGCTCACTGCAAGCTCCGCCTCCCAGGTTCACGCCATTCTCCTGCCTCAGCCTCTCCGAGTAGCTGGGACTACAGGCGCCTGCCACCACGCCCGGCTAATTTTTTTTGTATTTTTAGTAGAGATGGGGTTTCACTGTGGTCTCGATCTCCTGACCTCATGATCCGCCCGCCTCGGCCTCCCAAAGTGCTGGGATTACAAGCGTGAGCCACCGCGCCCGGCCGGTCTCAATCTCTTGACCTCATGATCCACCCACCTCGGCCTCCCAAAGTATTGGGATTACAGGCATGAGGCACAGCGCCCGGCATTTTTTTTTTTTTTTTTTTGAGATGGAGTCTTGTTCTGTTGCCCAGGCTGGAGTGCAATGGTGAGATCTCGGCTCACTGCAACCTCCCCCTCCCGGGTTCAAGTGATTCTCCCACCTCAGCCTCCCAAGTAGCTGGGATTACAGGCATGCGCCACCACACTCAACTAATTTTTGTGTTTTTAGTAGAGAAGGGGTTTTGCCATGTTGACCAGGCTGGTCTCAAACTCCTGACCTCAGGTGATCTGCCTGCCTTGGCCTCCCAAAGTGCTGGGATTACAGGCGTGAGCACCTGGCCCCAAAAGGAGACTATGTACCTCTTAAGCAGTTGCTCCTAACTCTGCCCTCCTGCAGCTCCTGACAACCATTAATCAGCCCGCCAACTCTATGGATTTACCTCTTCTGGACATTTCATGTAAAGAATCATACAATATGTGGCTGGGCGCGGTGGCTCACGTGTATAATCCCAACACTTTGGGAGGCTGAGGCAGGTGGATCGCTTGATGTCAGGATTTCAAGACCAGCCTGGCTAACATGATGAAACTCCATATCTACTAAAAATACAAAAATTAGCTGGGCATGGTGGTATGCGCCTGTAGTCCCAGCTCTTTGGGAGGCTGAGACAGGAGAATTGCTTGAACCCGGAAGGCGGAGGTTGTAGTGAGCCGAGATCGCACCATTGCACCCCAGCCTGTGTGTCAGAGTGAGACTACATCTCAAAAAAAAAAATATTGTATGATTCTTTTTTTTTTTGTTACAGAGTCTTGCTCTGTTTTCCAGGCTGGAGTACAGTGGTGCAATCTTGTCTCACGCAACCTCTGCTTCCTGGGTTCAAGCATGTCTCAGCCTCCCTAGTAGCTGGGATTACAGGTGCCTGCCACCAATGCCTGGCTAAATTTTTTTTTTTTTTTTGTGGAGATGGGGTTTTGCCATTTTGGCCAGACTGGTCTCGAACTCCTGACCTCAAGTGATCCACCTGCCTTGGCTTCCCAAAGTGCTAGGATTACAGGTGTGAGCCACCACACCCGGCCAAGAATCATACAGCAGGTGATCTGTTGTGTCAGGCTTTTTTCACTCAGCATTATGTTTGCAAGGGTCATCCAGGCATGTATCATGCATCAGTACTCTTCGTTTTTTTTAACAGCTGAGTAATGTTCCACTGCTCGGAGAGACCACGATTTGTTTATTCGTTCATCAATCAATGGACATTTGGGTTGTTTTCACTTTTTCCTACTGTGAACATGTGTGTACATATATTTGAGTCTGCTTGATTTCTTTTTTTTTTTTTTTTTTGAAATGGAGTCTTACTCAGCCGCCCAGGCTGAGTGCAGTGGCACGATCTCGGCTCACTGCAACCACTGTCTCCTGGGTTCAAGCGATTCTCCTGTCTCAGCCTCCGGAGTAGCTGGGATTACAAACACCCTCCATCATGCTCCGCTAATTTTTGTATTTTAGTAGAGACGGGGTTTCACCATGTTGGCCAAGCTCGTCTTTTTTTTTTTTGAGATAGAGTCTCACTCTGTTGCCCAGGCTGGAGTGCAAGGGCACAATCTTGTCTCACTGCAACCTCCGCCTCCCAGGTTCAAGTGATTCTCCTGCCTCAGCCTCCCAAGTAGCTGGGACTACAGGCACGTACCACCACACCTGGCTAATTTTTTTTTTTTTATTTTTAGTAGAGACAGGGTTTCACCATATTGGCCAGGCTAGTCTTGAACTCCTGATCTCGTGATCTGCCCACCTCGGCCTTCCAAAGTGCTGGGATTACAGGCGTGAGCCACTGTGCCCGGCCTGGCCAGGCTGGTCTTGAACTCCTGACCTCAGGTGATCTACCCGCCTAGGCCTCCCAAAGTGCTGGGATTACAGGGATGAGCCATTGCGCCCAGCCTTTTTTTTTGGAGATGGAGTCTTGAGTCTTCGCCCAGGCTGGAATGCAATGGTGTGATCTTGGCTCACTGCAACCTCCTCCTCCCGGGTTCAAGCAATTCTCCTGCCTCAGCCTCCCCATTAGCTGGGATTACAGGCATGTGCCAACATGCCCGGCTAATTTTTGTATTTTTAGTAGAGATGGGGTTTCACCCTGTTGACCAGGCTGCTCTCAAACTCCTGACCTCAAGTGATCCACCCGCCTTGGCCTCCAAAAGTGCTGGGATTACAGGCATGAGCCACCGCGCCTGGCCAAGTCCGCTTGATTTTTGCTGAAGATAGAATCAACTTTCCATGTACTCAACAAATATTTGTTGAATTAGATAAGAACTGCTGCATCAAATGCACATTTCACAAATTTTGTTTTGTTTTGTTTTTTGTTGTTTGAGACGGAGTCTCGCTCTGTCGCCCAGGTTGGAGTGCAGTGGCGCAATCTCGGCTCACTGCAAGCTCCGCCTCCCGGGTTCACGCCATTCTCCCGCCTCAGCCTCCCGAGTAGCTGGGACTACAGGCGCCCGCCACTGCGCCCAGCTAATTTTTTGTATTTTTAGTAGAGACGGGGTTTCACCATGGTCTCGATCTCCTGACCTCGTGATCCGCCCGCCTCAGCCTCCCAAAGTGCTGGGATTACAGGCGTGAGCCACCGCGCCCGGCCTACAAATGTTTTGCTTTAGTTGATAAAAGTCACAGAATCTTAAAAATGTTTGTGGTTGGAAGTTTAAAAGAGATCTCGTGGCCGGGCGCGGTGGCTCACGCTTGTAATCCCAGCACTTTGGGAGGCCGAGGCGGGCGGATCACGAGGTCAGGAGATCGAGACCACGGTGAAACCCCGTCTCTACTAAAAATACAAAAAATTAGCCGGGCGTGGTGGCGGGCGCCTGTAGTCCCAGCTACTCGGAGAGGCTGAGGCAGGAGAATGGAGTGAACCCGGGAGGCGGAGCTTGCAGTGAGCCGAGAGTGCGCCACTGCACTCCAACCTGGGCGACAGAGCGAGACTCTGTCTCAAAAAAAAAAAAAAAAAAAAAAGAAAGAGATCTCGTTCAACCCCCTCATCTTGAAACTGCAAGCACTCAAAGTACTAGTCTATTTAGACGGCCCTAAATACAGTTCACATCATGGTGTGTGGTGCCCTATTGATATTGTTCTTTGTTAACTGAATGTGTACAATGCAGTCTTTGTTGTCACAAGATGGCTCTCTTTGAGAAGTGGTTTTATGAATTTAAATTTAGTAGGCACTGGGTGTGGGGTGCGCCTGTAATTTCAGCAGTTTAGGAGGCCAAGAGGTAGGGAGTTTGTGGCTGAAGTGAGTTACGATTGCACCACCAGCCTGGGCAACAGAGCAAGACCCTGTGTCCAAAAATATATACATATATACAATATATATATTACTTACATATATTTATAATAAAAATATATATTTTTATATATATATAAAATTTAGTAGCTTGTCATTCTTTCACAGTTTTGCTTTTTTTTTTTCAGATGGAGTCTCACTCTATTGCCCAGGCTGGAGTGCAGTGGAGCAATCTCAGCTCACTGCAACGTCCACCTCCCAGGTTCAAGCAATTCTCCTGCCTCAGCCTCCCGAGTAGCTGGGATTACAGGCATGCACCACCATGCCCAGCTAATTTTTTTGGATTTTTAGTAGAGATGGGGTTTCACCATAGTGGCCAGGCTGGTCTCGAACTCCTGACCTTGCAATCCGCCCGCCTGGGGCTCCCAAAGTGCTGGGATTACAAGCATGAGCTACTGCACCCTGCCCACAGTTTTACTTTTTAAAACATTCCATGAAACTACTACCATCAGCATTTTTTCTGTATAAGGTAGATATAGCAGTCTTAATTGGATTCAGGGATAAAATTAATTTTTGGTCCAAAATAGTCAATGAATGCATCATCATGTGTTGGGGGTTTTTTTATTTGTTTGTTTGTTTCCTTTCTCTGCAGTTTAAGACTCTTGTCTCCCTCTGAGTCACTTTTTTTTTTTTTTTTTTTTTTTGAGACAGAGTCTCGCCCTGTTGCCCACGCTGGAGTGCAATGGCTTGATCTTGGCTCACTGTAACCTCCACCTCCCGGGTTCAAACGATTCTTCCACCTCAGCCTCCTGAGTAGCTGAGATTATAGGTATGTACCATCATGCCCAGCTACTTTTTGTATTTTTAGTAGAGATTGGGTTAAACCATGTTGGTCAGGCTGGTCTTGAACTTCTGACTCGTGATCTGCCCGCTTTGACCTCCCAAAGTGCTGGGATTACAGGCGTGAGCCACCGCATCCAGCCACTGAGTCGCTTTTTTATGAAATGAACTAGCACTAGCTCCCTATCTTTGGAAATGTTTTGGAAATGTTAACATTTCCAAATGTTGACAAGGGTTGTGGTCTGGCATATTATACCCACCTTGGACATAAAACCACGGGAGATCAGGGAACAGTGATTACTCCACCCTGATTTAGTAAACCAGTGACCAGTAATAGTCAACAGTTTGAGGACAGGGACTTGATCTTCACTGCTGTAGCCCCAGTACCTAGAATAGTGCTTGGGACTCAGCAGGATTTCAGTAAATCTTTGTTGAATGGGCTAATCAATTGGATTCTGATTTCTGAACCAATATTAATAAAAGCAGAAGTAATTTAAAAAATAAGCCAGGCACAGTGGCTCATGACTGTAATCTCAGCACTTTGAGAGGCCAAGGCAGGCAGATTGCTTGAGGTCAGGAGTTAGAGACCAGCCTGGGCAGCATGAAAAACCCCATCTCTACTAAAAATAGAAAAATTAGCCTGGTGTGGTGGGTGCCTGTAACCCCAGCTACTGGGGAGGCTGAGGTGGGAGGATCACTTGAACCCGGGAGGTGGAGGTTGCAGTGAGCCAAGACTGGGCCACTGCACTCCAGCCTGGGCGACACAGCGAGAGACTGTCTCAAAAAAAAAAAAAAAAAAAAAAGGCAAGCTATATGTATTACCTTAAATACTTATTTTTTTTTTTTTTTTTTTTTTGAGATGGAGTTTCGTTCTTGTTACCAAGGCTGGAGTGCAACAGCGCAGTCTTGGCTCACTGCAACCTCTACCTCCTGGGTTCAAGCGATTCTCCCACCTCAGCTTCCTAAGTAGTTGGGATTACAGGCGCCCACCACCACGCCCAACTAATTTTTGTATTTTCAGTAGAGATGGGGTTTCACCATGTTGGCCAGGCTGGTCTCGAACTTCTGAGCTCAGGCAATCCACCTGCCTCGGCCTCCCAAAGTGCTGGGATTATAGGCATGTCACTGTGCCCGGCCAGTTTTTTATTTTTTATTTTTTGGTAGAGATGGGGTCTTGCTATGTTGCCCAGGTGGGTCTCCAACTCCTCAGCTCAAGCAATCCTCCCACCTTGGCCTCTCAAATTGCTGGGATTACAGGTGTGAGCCACTGCTCCTGGCCTTGCACATGGTTTTAAAAAATACAATACATTCATGTTTATAATTAAAAGCAGTCTGGGCATGGTGGCTCATGCCAGTAATCCCAGCACTCTGGGAGGCCAAGATGGGAGGATTGCTTGAGCCCAGGATTTTGAGACCTAGGCAACATAGACAGACTCTGGCTCTACTAAAAATTAAAAAAAATTAGCTGAGCATGGTGGCACGTGCCTGTAGTCCGAGATAGCCTGGAGGTTGAGGCAGGAGGATCACTGGAGCCCAGGAGTTCCAGGTTGTAGTGAGCTATGATTGCACCACTGCACTCTAGTCTGGGCAACAGAGCAAGACCCTGTCTCAAAAACAAAACAAAACAAAACAACAACAAACAAAAATAAAAAAACAGAAGAACAAAAGAAAAGAAAAGCAACAGTTGTCAGTTCTTCTACCTCACTCCTCCCTAGTCTTAACCCTGTTCCCCAGAGACTATTAATTTTTTGCTTTTAGTTCTTCTGGTGTTAACTTCCATCTCTCTAAAAATATTGTTTTGGGCCAGGCACGGTGCTCATGCCTGTAATCCCAGCACTTTGGGAGGCTGAGGGGGACAGGTTGCCTGAGCCCAGGGGTTTGAGACCAGCCTGGGCAACATGGTAGAACTCCTTCTCTACTAAAAATACAAACAATTAGCTGAGCATGGCATGCCTGTAGTCCCAGCAACTTAGGAGGCTGAGGTGGGAGGATCACCTGATCCCGGGAAGTTGAGGCTGCAGGGAGTCATGATTGCAGCACTGTGCTCCAGCCTGGGCGACAGGAATGAGACCTTATCTCAAGAAAACAAAAACAAAAATACATAAAAATATACTTGTGTTATTTATCAACTGTAGGCGTTATCTATTGACTTTCTGTTATGACTAAGGCACGACTACCTCTCCTCTCCACACAATCCTGCCACTATTTTTAGTTATCCCTATTGGTTACGTTAATGATATCATTAAACCTTTTTTTTTTTGGGAAAAAAAAAAAACAGAAAACAAAACCCTAGGTATTTACCCACCTCCCCGCTTTGTAAAATGAAGACTTGAGAGCTCTTATTTTGCATTCTACTTCTGCAACATCCCTTCCACCTCCCAATGTCTCATCAATTGAGCTGTTCTCATATTTACAGAAGACATGCATTTAAGAAAGCACTGTGGCAGTTGGGTGCGGTGGCTCATGCCTGTAATCCTAGCACTTTGGGAGGCCGAGGTGGGCGGATCACGAGGTCAGGAGATCGAGACCATCCTGGGTAACACAGAGAAACCCCCTCTCTACTCAAAATACACAAAATTAGCTGGGTGTGGTGGTACGCGCCTGTAGTCCCAGCTACTTGGAAGGCTGAGGCAGGAGAATAGCTTGACCCTGCAAGGCGGAGGTTGAAGTGAGCTGAGATGGTACCACTGCACTCCAGACTGGGCGATACAGCAAGACTCAGTTTCAAAAAAAAAAAAAAAAAAAAAGGCACAGTGGCTAGATCTAAAAACAGAATGTAAATATTGAAGGAGAACTAACAGCGGCCACCTGGGGTCTGAGCCCTGTCAATGCCCTGGTAGTAGGGCTGAGACCAGGCCTTGCTCACACAATTGAAGGAAGCAGTGAAGGTAAAGAATATTGTGATCTGCTAATTTTTTCTTTTCTTTTTTTTTTTTTTTGAGATGGAATCTCCCTCTGTCGCCCAGGCTGGAGTGCGGTGGTGCGATCTTGGCTCATTGCAACCTCCGCCTCCTGGGTTCAAGCAATTCTTCTGCCTCAGCCTCTCTAGTAGCTGGGCCTGCACCACCATGCCCGGCTAATTTTTGTATTTTTAGTAGAGATGGGGTTTCACTATATTGGCCAGGCTGGTCTCGAGTTCCTGACCCCGTGATCCGCCTGCCGTGCCCGGCTGATATGATATTTTTTAAAAAATAAAAACTAATGGCCGGGCACGGTGGCTCACGCCTGTAAATCCCAGCACTTTGGGAGGCCGAAGCGGGCGGATCACGAGGTCAGGAGATTGAGACCATCCTGGCTCGCACGGTGAAACCCTGTCTTTACTAAAAAAAACACAAAAAATTAGCTGGGCGTGGTGGCGGGCGCTTGTAGTCCCAGCTACTCGGGAGGCTGAGGCAGGAGAATGGCGTGAACCCAGGAGGCAGAGCTTGCAGTAAGCCGAGATCACGCCACTGCACTCCAGCCTGGGCTACAGAGCGAGACTCCATCTCAAAAAAAAAAAAAAAAAAACAAATTAACGCCAAGACTCCATGATGAACAAAATGATATATATATATATATATATAAGCAAATGATGAACATGACTATGACATCGAAGTAATAACCCATGAGAATAAACAAGCAAATATATATATATACACACACACACACACACACACACACACATATATATATATATATATATTTTTTTTTTTTGAGTCTCCCTCCGGCACCCAGGCTGGAGTTTAGTGGCTTGAACTCTGGTCACTACAACCTCCGCCTCCCGGGTTCAAGCAATTCTTGTGCCTCAGCCTCCCGAGCAGCTGGGACTACAGGCATGCACCACCATGCCCAGTTCATTTTTGTATTTTTTGTTAGAGACGGGGTTTCACCATGTTGGCCAGGCTGGTCTTGAACTCCTGACTGCAAGTGATCCACCCACCTGGGCCTCTCAAAGTGGTAGGATTACACGCGTGAACCATCACACCCAGCCCCAAAACAACATTTTTAATAAAGACAGGCTCAGCTTACTAAATAGAGAAAAAAAGACAAGCCCACAAGTGTTCCTAGCTGAACTCCCTCATTAGAAGTGGGCTGTGCTTCATTCTACGACATCTTTGATTCCACAGCTTGCTGGTTACAGCTGAAGACTGTTTAGATTAGGGGGTGAGGCGCGCCTTTCAGATTAGGAATATGGATATGGGATTTCAGGAGTACCACCACCACCTGACCTTGCAGCCTGTAAATTAGGGCGATGTTGAATTAGGTAACAGCATTTCGAGGGATTTCAGACATGAATGGAGAGGAGGGGCCAGGAGACAAATTTACATAGTTCAGAACTTCGTGCATTTCCAGAGCAGTTCCCTCTCTGCTCGTCCAGGCAGCACGGTGCTTTGAATAAAGGTCAGCTAGAGGGGTCACCCGCCGATTATTCTCTTCTACTGGCAAGGAAGAGGAAGCCCCTGCCCTCTTATCCACCGCAAAATCCTGGGCTTCCCCGACAGCTGCAAATTCCTCCCTGGAGATGTAAGGCTTCTGGGGTTGCCATGGTCCATGGGAGTGAAATGCTGGCCGCCCTCTGCTACCCCAGCCCCGAGCAGGCTGTTGCAGCCTTCCCTCCTGTCCCTTTCAAAAGCTTTTAAAGGAATCCCAGGGGGGAAGGAGGATGGGACACTAACCAGGGCTTCCGTCCAAGCGGCCAGGGCGAATAAAAGGGGCTTTTCTCAAACGAACGGAGCAAACCCTGGGCTCGCTTCAAAGGATTTTTAACCCGTGGTCGTTCCCGGAGGGAAGTGGGGAGCAGATATGGTTCTTCCCAAGCTTAACCTGCTCTACAGCTCCTTTCAGCATTTTCTCCAGGGACGCCTCATCCAGGGCCTTTCCCTGGAGGGAGGCGAGGGCAGAGATGATCCTTCCCAATCCCCAACTTAACCTGCTGTCGGAAGCGCCTTGCAGCCTGTTTCAAAGGATTTCTCACCCTTGTCTGGCGGGAAGGGGAGGGCAAACAAATGAATCAGCCCCAAAGAGTGGACTGAAGTCGAGGCTGAATGGGGCTCTCGGGTGTGACTTGCAAATTCTGGGAACACTGACGAGACGCCCCTCGGAGCAGGCCTGTGGGTTTTCCCTCGCACCTTGCTCCCCAAGCCGGGGCTCGGGAGGGTTCGAGGGCGGAGCGGCGGGCGCGCCGGGGCCAGGGTCCTCCCGGGACCGCGGTGGGCGCAGACAAAGAGGCGGCGGGGCAGCGCGGGGCCGGGCGCGGGCCGCAGGGCCGGTGCGGACTCGGGGGGCCGGGCCGGGCCGGGCCGGGCGGGCGCGGCGGCGGAGCGCTGGGAGGAGCCGCGCGGCGTCTTCTCCTGGCAGCGCGCGCCCGCCCGGCCCCGCGGCGGCGGCGGCGCGTCACGCTCTCCCCCGCCCCGAGCCGACGAGCCGGGAGGCGGGAGGCGGCGGCCGCGGCGGCTGCTGCTGCTGCTGCTGCTGCAGTGGGACAGGTGGCGGCGACCGGCGGCGTCCAAGGAGGTGAGCAGGGGGCGGCGCGGGCCCTCTCCCTTTCCCGGCACCCCCAGCTCCCCTGCCCGCTTCCCGGTCCGCGGGGCCCGCCCGGGGTCGGGTCGGGGGTCGAAGCCCGGCGTCCGGGAGCGGGGCCGAGCCTCGCGCGCCGGAGCCGTTCGGGAGGGGATCGTGGGAGTCTCGGGTGGCCGGCGCCGGAGGCCGGGGGTCCCTGGGGGGCTCCTCCGGAGCTGGAAAAGTGGCGGCCCTGTCAGCGCCGAGCCGGGCCTTCGCTTCCTCCGCCCGCCTCAAGATGGAGCTTGGACTCCTTGCCCCTGCGCCGCCCCAGGCGCTGCTCTCCCTGGCGCCCCGCTCCCTCCCCTGGGCCCCGGGGCGGATGTGGGGTCGGCCGGACCCCCGGGAGGCCGAAGCCGGGCGGGACCTGTTGCCCCGGGCGCCGCGCCCGTCACCTGAGCATTCCTCAGGCCCTGGGTGCCCGGCGCCCGCGATCCGGCATGGAGGGCACCCTGGCCCGGCCTCCCCCGCTGCCCCGGCTTTTGTTTTCCTCCCAAGTGGGGCTGTGATTCTCGGAGACCGGGGAAGGCTGGAGGTGGCCAGATCGCTCTCGGGTTTCCGAAATCACACCGCTGCCCGGTAATCCGAACCTTCTACCGCGGCAGGGGACTGGCGCGGAAGGCAGATGACACTTGTTCAGAGGTTATTTTACAAGCAGAACCTAGCGATTGCCCGAATTGGAAGGTCCTGCCTTTCAAAAATCGGGTTTTGATTCGGGGGTGAATCCTGAATCCGGCTGTTTCTCCACTTCATGTGGCTTTTCCATCTGGCAGGAGCCGAGCGCCACCCCCTCCTCCCTGCACAGCCCCACCTCTTTGGTATGAAGAAATTACACGTTGTCCGTCATCGGTTTAGATACCTGTTTTTAGCAAAACTTGGGCGCCAGTGAACTGTTTTTTAAAACAAAGGGTGGAGAAGATTCTGTAATTGTGTATGTGTGTGATTCAGCAGCCTGGCCTTCTTCCTCTTTTAGGACAGTGGCCCCTAGCAGCTCTATAAGTATTAAGTGCTGTGGCCACCGCTGTCATTAGGGTTATGATTCTGGCTGTTCTTATTTGATTTGTATCACTACTGTTAGCGATGGTATCCACGAATCAAGAGAGTATCCCAGAGTCAGGAATGTGTTTGTTTGACTTTTAGATTTAATGATAACCTTCAGCAAGAATCCCCAGGCATGTCGCTTCTCAGACTTGGGGCCTTTTTTTCTCTGTAAATTGTAACAATGAACATTTATTTAAGGCATCTTGTGGCCAGGCTCTGGGCAAGTCTTTTATGTGTTTTATTTCATTTAATCAACCCTAACCCAGTGAGCGTGCTGTGGTCATGTGCATTTGGCAGGAGGGTCATAGAAAGGTCAGGTAACTTGACCAGGGTCATACAGCTAAGCACCTGAAGTCAGAGTACTTTTTACCAGCATGTGAACTCAGGTATTCTGACTTCAGGTGCTTAGTTATTCGATTAGTATAGGGAACCTGTGGCAAAAAGCAAGGCTAGTCTGTCTGTCTGTCTATCTATCTATCAATCAGTCAATGAATGAGAGGGAGCTTCAATGTGTCCCCCCGGCCGGAGTGCAGTGGCGTGATCTCAGCTCACTGCAATCTCCGCCTCCCAGGTTCAAGCGATTCTTGTGCCTCAGCCTTCTGAGTACTGGGATTACAGGCGCCGGCCACCACGCCCGGCTAATTTTTGTATCTGTAGTAGAGATGGGGTTTCACCACGTTGCCCAGGCTGATCTTGAACTCCTGGGCTCAAGTGATCCAACTGCTTTGGGCTCCCAAAGTGCTGGGATTACAGGTGTGAACTACCGCACCTGGCCCCAAGGCTGGTCTTCATTAAAGCAAAGTTGAAGTGGGTAATTGCTTGGCCAAAGGCTTGTGCCCGATTTTTAAGGTTCAGAGAAAGCAGTTAAGTACGTCTTCCCACTAGACCTAGTTCAAAGGGGAAAACTGAAACTGGGTGGGACCCTGGGTAGGTATTTTGCCTGAAGATCAAGATTTTGCCCTTCTCTACTTTTTCAATCATTGCTTGAGCTCCAGGTTGCGCTTGAGCATGACATAAGCTAATCTGGTTTCTGTCCTATTGAGGAGTTTAGAATCTGATATCCTTATCTCTTTTCTTTTTTTGACATCGAATTTCACTCTTGTTGCCTAGGCTGGAGTGCAATGGTGCGATCTCGGCTCACTGCAACCTCCGCCTACTGGGTTCAAGCGATTCTCCTGCCTCAGCTTCCCGAGTAGCTGGGATTTTAGGTGCCTGCCACCATGCCCGGCTAATTTTTTGTATTTTTATAGTAGAGATGGAGTTTCACCACATTGGCCAGGCTGATCTCACCTGACCTCAGGTGATCCACCTGCCTCAGCCTCCCAAAGTGCTGGGATTATAGGTGTGAGCCACCACGAGTGGCTTGATGTCCTTATCTTAAAAAATTTTTTTTTTACCTAGTGGCTAAAATTCATTCTGTCACATCCCATGTGACTCATAAGGAGCGTGAACTAACTCAGTCATGTTTGATTCTTGCTTTTTTTTTTTTTTTTTTGAGACAGAGCCTCGCATCTCGCTCTGTCGCCCAGGCTGGAGTGCAGTGGTGCAACCTCTGCTCACTGCAACCTCTGCTTCCCAGGCTCAAGCAATTCTCCTGCCTCAGCCTCCCAAGTAGCTGGGATTACAGGCACACACCACGGCACCAGGCTAATTTTTGTATTTTTAGTAGAGACAGGGTTTCACCATGTTGGCCCGGCTGGTCTCGAGCTCCTGACCTCAAGTGATCCGCCCACCTCGGCCTCCCAAAGTGCTGGGATTACAGGCATGAGCCACCGCACCCGGCCAATTCTTGCTTTTTAAGTGCTGTCTGCTGGGATTTGAAAGCCAGTGGGTGGTGTGTAAGAGATGAGTTGATTCTCTTGTGGCCCATACAAAGGTAGGCACCTTTGAATCTGTCACATACTGGGCACTTGGTGTTCTTCATTATTACTTACAGGTAGATTTCTGGTCTTCCTTGAATAGATGTATCAAGGCCAGGGTCTTCACGTTTCGGGACCCTTGCAGAGTTCTGCAGAGTTCCATGTACTCAGTAAATGTTTATTTGTTTTTTTTTTTATTAAGTTTTTTTTTTTTTTTGAGACAGAGTCTCACTCTGTTGCCCAGGCTGGAGTGTAGTGGTGCAATTTTGGCTCACTGCAACCTCTGCCTCCTGGGTTCAAGTGATTCTCCCACCTCAGCCTCCCGAGTAGCTGGTACAACAGGAATCTGCCACATGCCTGGCTAATGTTTGTATTTTTACTAGAGCTGGGGTTTCACCATGTTGGCCAGGCTGGTCTCAAAACTCTTGACTTCCAGTGATCCACCTGCTTTGGCCTCCCAAAGTGTTGGGATTACAGGTGTGAGCCATCGTGCCCATCTATTTCTTAGTTAATTGAAAATATGAGGTTCATAAATGTCAGGATTGATTTTATAGAAGTCAAACCAAAAGAAAAAACAGAAGGTAGTATAGTAAAGTCACAGGGAGAGGGTTTAATATTTGTTAACATTACAAGAGAATTTTGTCTATATATTGTTAACTAAATCGAGACTTTTACTTTATATGACTTTTCACTATCCAGATAATCAACTTCTTTCTTCTCTGAGAGGTCAAATATGTTTTTCTCTGATATGAAGAGTAGACGATGTTTATTAGTCATAGCAAGCCTGTAGTTCTCCTTTGCAGTTTTTTTTTTGTTTTTTGTTTTTTTTTTTTAAGACACAGGGTCTCTCTCTGTCACGCAGGCTGGAGTGCAGTGGCACAATCATAGTTCACTACAGCCTTGAACTCCCTCCTGGGCTCAAGCAGTCCTCCCACTTCAGCCTCCTGAGTAGCTAGGACTACAGGTGCATGCAATTATGCCTGGCTAATTAAAAACATTTTTTTTTCCTGTAGAGATGAGGTCTTGCTATGTTTCCCAAGCTGGTCTTGAACTCCTAGGCTCAAACAATCCTCCTAACTTGGCCTCCCAAAGTGCTGGGATTACAGGCATGAGCCACCATTCCCAGCCCCACTATCCAAATAATCAACTTCTTTCCTCTTCTTGTACAAATGAGATGGAAGGTCAAGTGTGTTTTTCTTTGATACGAAGAGTAGACAGTGTTGTTTATTATGGCAAATCTGTAGTTCTCTTTTGCAGTATTTTTGAACTGTGACAGCATCCCTAAAGGCCGCTTGATGGGCTATGATATACCTATCTGTGGGCTGTAATTATATCTCATTTGGTATTCAGGCAACAAATATTTATTGAGCATGTACTGTGTGCCAGGTGCTGTTCTAGATGATAGTGATACAACAGTGAATAAAAGACAGAAATCCCTATTATTCTCTTGGAACTTCCCTTCAAGTAGGGAAGGCAGACACAAAACAAAAAGTAAATTTATTGTATGTTAGGTGATACATGGAAAAGAAAAAACAATCAGAGAGGGGAAAGTATAAAGTACTAGGGATAAGAGTTAGAAGAATAGAAACTTTACATAGGGCAGCAAGAGGAGACCTAGCTGAGAATGTGACTTTCCAGTAGAGACTGAAAGGAAGTGAGGGAATGTAGAGCCCAGAGAGAAAAACATCCTAGGGAGAAGGAAGGAGGAGGCAGGACATTGAAGACTTTCTAGGCTGTAGACCTTAAAATATTAAATATTTGTTGAAATATTTAAAAATACAGAATAATTTGGCCAGGCGTGGTGGCTCACACCTGTAATCCCAGCACCTTGGGAGGCCGAGGTGGGTGGATCACGAGGTCAGGAGATGGAGACCATCCTGGCTAACGCAGTGAAACCCCGTCTCTACTAAAAATACAAAAAAATTAGCCGGGCTTGGTGGCGGGTGCCTGTAGTCCCAGCTATTTGGGAGGCTGAGGCAGGAGAATGCTTGAACTTGGGAGGCGGAGCTTGCAGTGAGCCGAGATGGCGCCATTGCACTCCAGCCTGGGCGACAGAGCAAGACTCCATCTCAAAAAAAAAAAAAAAAAAAAAAAAGAAATATTATAGGCTGGGCGTGGTAACTCATGCCTGTAATCCCAGCACTCTGGGAGGCCAAGGTGGGCGGATCACCTGAGGCCAGGAGTTTGAGTCCAGCCTGGCCAACATGGTGAAACCCTGTCTCTACTAAAATATAAAGATTAGCCGGGCATGGTTGTGCAGACCTGTAATCCCAGCTACTTGGGAGGCTGACGCAGGAGAATCACTTGAGCCTGGGAGGCGGAGGTTGCAGTGAGCCAAGATCGTGTCACCCTGGGTGACAGAGTGGAGACTCCATCTCAAAAAAATAATAAATAATAAAAAAAAAGCAAGGTGCCCTGTAGTATTGTGAAAATAGAAATGCGGTTATAGCCCAGGCACAGTGGCTCATGCCTTTAATTCCAACATTTTGGGAGGCTGAGGCAGGAGGATCTCTTGAGCCCAGGAATTCAAGACCAGCCTGGGCAACATAGTCTCTTAAAAACAGAATAGGCTGGGCATGGTGGCTCACGCCTGTAATCCCAGCACTTTGGGAGGCTGAGGTGGGCGGATCACGAGGTCAGGAGATCGAGACCATCCTGGCTAACACGGTGAAACCCTGTCTCCACTAAAAATACAAAAAATTAGCCTGGTGTGGTGGCAGGCACCTGTAGTCCCAGCTACTCTGCAGGCTGAGGCAGGAGAATGGCGTGAACCTGGGAGGCAGAGGTTGCAGTGAACCGAGATTGCACCACTGCACTCCAGCCTGAGCGACAGAGCGAGACTCCATCTCAAAAAAAAAATACAAAAAAGATGTGTCTCAAAAAAATGTGGTTATCTGTCCATTGTCTCTCAAGACCTATAGCAACTATTAAACTTGCTCATTTGCAAAATAAAAACAAGAAAACTTTTTTTTTTTGTGACGGAGTGTCATTCTTGTCACCCAGGCCAGAGTGCAATGGTGTGAGCTCTGCTCACTGCAACTTCTGCCTCCCGGGTTCAAGTGATTCTCCTGCCTCAGCCTCCTGAGCAGCTGGGATTACAGGTGCCTGCCACCATGCCCGGCTAATTTTTGTATTTTTAGTAGAGATGGGGTTTTGCCATGTTGGTCAGGCTGGTCTTGAACTCCTGACCTCAGGTGATTTGCCTCGGCCTCCCAAAGTGCTGGCATTACAGGCAAGAAAGCTGTTATGAAAAGAAAAAACCCAACCCAATATGAAAGACCTTGATTCTTCTAAGAGTTGTCTTTGTACCCTTTTCTTGTTCAGAGCAGTTTTGGTATGCTTTTGCTTTTAGTGTGGGCCATGTCTGACTGTTTAAGGGGCGGGCAATAATATTTTTCCTTTGTGAAGAATGGAAAGGGAAAGCAATTTTTTTTTTTTTTTTTTTTTTGAGACAGGGTCTCACCAGAAACCCTCCTTGTAGCACATGGTCTCAATCTGTCTCAAGAAAAAAAAAAAAAAAAAACAACTCATCCAGGCTGGAGTGCAGTGGCACAATCACAGCTCACTGCAGCTTCAATCTCACAGGCTCAGGTGATCCTCCTCCTTCAGCCTCCCAGATAGCTTGGACTGCAGGCACGCAACACCATACCTGGCTAATTTTTTGTAGAGATGGGGTTTTGCCATGTTGCCCAGGCTGGTCTTGAACTTCTGGGCTCAAGTGATCTTCCTGCCTCAGCCTCCCAAAGTTCTGAGACTGCAGGTGTGAGCCACCTTGGCTGAGGAGGTCAGTTTTAACTTGCCTTGAGATTGACTCTTTGATCTCACTGCTGTATATAATAATTCAGAAACGTTTATTCATCAGTTTACATTAGAGTCAGGAGCCTGGAGATTGGGGTTTTAGTCCTAGACTCTTAAGTAAGGATGACCTTGACAAGTGATTTCACTTTTTAGAATCAGTCTTCTTGTTGGTGAAATGAGAGAGTTGAACTAGATTGCTACAGTCTCTTCTGATTCTAACATTTTATGATGCTATATTAAGCATCTTTTTGTTTCTTTTTGCACATTAGTATAATTGACTGCTGCCGACCCATTAAGTAAGTTCTTCTGGGAGATACTAGAGAGGCCTAGTAATTTCAGCCCCTTTTAAGATCTGTGTCTAAGCTAGTGGTATGTGTTAGAGTTACAAAGGCACAGGAATGTTGTAGAATTTTGTGTAAATGAGCAAAATAACTCAAATTATTCAGCTTTCCATGTTCCCTTAAAACATTTTTTTTTTTGCAGATGGAGGAACATTGGGAGGCTCTTTATTTTCTGTGTGCTAAGTAGTAGGAATATAAATCTGCACTCAGACTGAGCTGTGCAAAGGCATTCATAATTGCAGGCAGTTGCATCAGAGCTCAGAGTTCCATCTCTAAAAAAAAAAACATTGTCTTATGCCCCAACCTTCTCCCTGGGTTGGTTTTTAATCCTGTCCTTCCTTTTTAAAACTTCTCTAGGTACAACTTGTATTCTGTACTATGTCATACACACCTTAAATTTTAAATACATACAATTTTCTTAAGCACAGAATAATTTTTCAAAGGGGTATGTCTACTCTTGACTTTGGAAACATACCATAAACTTGGTATTTACTGTCAGTGTCTTATTGTATGATATTCTCAAATCAACACTTGAGGTTAGCAGGCTAATTTTATAAATTGCTCTGTAAGGTTTGTCTCAGTTAGAAATTGGAAATAAAACTTCCTTGTAGCTCCTTTTGAATTAAGGAGTCAGTTAATTTTCTGATACTTACTGACTTGTGTCAGTCCTTTAGTGTCTGAATGGGCTTTTCACATTGATCCATTTATTTTTACTTGTTTGAGACAAGGTCTCATTGTGTGGGACCACAGGCACGCACCACCACGCCTGGTTAATTTTTGTATTTTTTTGCAGAGACAGGGTTTCCCCATGTTTCCTAGGATGATCTAAAACTCCTGAGCTCAGAACTATCTGCCCACCTTGGCCTCCCAAAGTGTTGGGATTATGGGTGTGAGCCACCAAGCCGGCCTACATTGACCTTTTAAATAAACAGTGATTACAATATTTACTCATCTTTCGTACTTTATCCTTAAAGATATGCTGTTTGCTTCTCGCCCCCCCATCCCCCAGATGGAGTCTTGCTCTGTCACCCAGGCTGGAGTGCAGTGGTGCAATCTAAGCTCACTGCAACCTCCGCCTCCCGGGTTCAAGCGGTTCTCCTGCCTCAGCCTCAGCCTCAGCTGGGATTACTGGAGCCTGCCACCATGCCTGGCTAATTTTTGTATTTTAGTAGAGATGGGGTTTCACCATGCTGGCCAGGCTGGTCTTGAGCAACCACACCCGGCTGCTGTTTCCTTTGTTTTGTTTTGTTTTGTTTTTTTGAGATAGATAGTGTGGTGGCATGATCTCTGCTCACTGCAACCTCTGCCTCCCTTGCTCAAGCGATTCTCCTGTCTCAGCCTCCTGAGTAGTTGGGATTATAGGTGTGTACCACCACACTTGTCTAATTTTTGTATTTTTAGTAAAGATGGGGTTTTGCCATGTTGGCCAGGCTGGTCTTGAACTCTTGACCTCAGGTGATCTATCTGCCTCGGCCTCCCAAAGTGCTGGGATTACAGGTGTGAGCCACCATGCCTGGCTGCTATTTGCTTTTTTAATCTTTGTGTTAGTTTTAAAGCTGAGTCTGGCCTATTTAAAAAGTTATATATAATATATCATGTATGAAGCATACATAAATACCCGCATACATAGAGAAATATCAGTGGAAATAGATCTTAGTGGTCCCCTAGCACAGTAAAGTGACAAAAGATTAAAAAAAGCTAGAGTTATGGCTCCTGGAATCTTTCTGACTTTTTTGACCATAGTACTTGTGAGAACGCGTCCCTCGTGAATCTAGGTGATGACAGCAACGGGAGCCATACAGCACTGATAGAACATCTCATGGGATTACACAGGGGATGGAGATCAGTGAAGAAATATTGGGGCTTATAAATAGTCATGACAGGAATGGAAAAAAGGACAGGCTGAATGACTTTAATATGCAATAAAACATTTAAGTAATCTCATGTGAAAGGCACATGTTTTTGAAGATGACGGAATGCTCTTATTCTGACACCTGACTCTAGAGGTGGTTTAAGTCAGTCCTATAGACAAGTCAGTGAACTTGATGGGGATATGTGGAACTGAATGGAAGAATGGAAGTGTGAACACATAACACCATGTTGGTTTTTTTTGAGACGGAGTCTCGCTGTGTCACCCAGGCTGGAGTGCAGTGGCACAATCTCGGCTCACTGCAAGCTCTGCCTCCCGGGTTCACACCATTCTCCTGCCTCAGCCTCCCGAGTCGCCTGCCACCATGCCCAGCTAATTTTTTTTTTTGTTGTTGTATTTTTAATAGAGACGGGGTTCACTTTGTTAGCCAGGATGGTCTTGATCTCCCAACCTCGTGATCCGCCTGCCTCAGCCTCCCAAAGTGCTGGGATTACAGGCGTGAGCCACTGTGCCCGGCCTTTGTTTTTTTTTGTTTTCTTTTTTTTGTATTTTTAGTGAAACGGGTTTTCACCGTGGTTTTTTTTTTTGTTTTCTTTTGTTTGTATTATAGTGAAATGGGGTTTCACCGTGGTCTCGATCTCCTGACCTCGTGATCCGCCCGCCTCGGCCTCCCAAAGTGCTGGGATTACAAGCGTGAGCCACCGTGCCCGGCCTTTTTTTGTTTTCAGATGGAGTCTTGCTCTATTGCCCAGGCTGGAGTGTCGTGGTGCAATCTTGGCTCACTGCAACCTCCACCTCCCCAGGTTCAAGCAGTTCTCCTTCCTCAGCCTCCTGAATAACTGGGATTACAGGAATTTGCTACCACTTCCAGCTAATTTTTATATTTTTAGTAGAGACAGGGTTTCACTATGTTGGCCAGCCCGGAGGGTCTCAAACTCCTAACCTCAAGTGATTCACCCTCCTTGGCCTCCCAAAGTACTGAGATTACAGGTGTCAGCCACTGCACCTGGCCTATTCTGTTACCTTTTAAATCAGCCTACTAGTTGATACTGAAACCAGTGTCTCCAGTTCCCAGCTTTATATTCTGTCCAATAAATCTTGCTTGTTAGTGCACTGATACATTGGCCCTTCTGTGGCCTGTGCCCCAAACTGTGTTTGATGGCATCACACACATTTTCCCTGTGTTCAGGGCCAAGCTTTGGGAAGCCAGAGTCAACGATGCTCTCAGGTGTCTGTAACTCGTCCTCAGCTCGCGTAGACCAGTCACTCATGCGCTTACCGGTTATTCTACCTTGGAGTGGATGCTCCTTGTTTTCATCCCCTGTGGTTTGATTCTGAGTCACGGAGCTGTTGTTAGGGCACACATTCTGATGAGTCACACAGTGTCATCATGTCATCGGACCACTCTGTGTAAATGTGCACAAGGAGTGTTCTGTATCTTATTCGGAAGACTAACAAGTTTCCCAGGTTAGAATATGGGCCAATGAAACAGTTATATGCGGCTGGGCGCGGTGGCTCATGCGGTAATCCCAACACTTTGGGAGGCCAAGATGGGTGGTTCACCTGAGGTCAGGAGTTCAAGACCAGCCTGGCCAACATGGTGAAACCCTGTCTCTACTAAAAATAAAAAAAATTAGCTGGGCGTGGTGATGGGCGCCTGCAATCCCAGCTACTCAGGAGGCTGAGGCAGGAGAATCGCTTCAACCCGGGAGGCAGAGGTTGCAGTGAGTAGAGATCCGCCATTGCACTCCAGCCTGGGTACCAGAGTGAGACTCTGTGCCAAAAAACAGACCAAAAAAAAAAAAAAGAAATGATGTCTCCTACTGTATTGGCCTTAAATCTCCAGCCACGGGTTCCTTTCATGTGCTTTGAGACGTACTTATTAAATTTTTCATCGGTAGCTCAGGCTCTGTACTGTATTTTGCTGTGAGTTTCATGTGGGTGTGTTTTCAAACTCTTTGTGCTGAGCGCTCAGTTTTACCGGGCAGTGCCTTGTGCTGCCAGCAGGGCTTCCTTATACATTATGTATCCCGTCAAATACATATTTTAAAGTTCCTCTTACTGTAAGTGCTATTTTTTCCTTTTCTATGCTAAGAACAATTAAATTATTCCCAGTTCGAGATTCAGGAGTTTTACATTTCTCTGCCCTTTTCCTCACATATGTGTTGTAATGGAGCACAAAAGATGGATGTTGCATACACAGCGGGGCCTGGGGTATTATCTGCTTGTTAGTTTTACTATCGACGCCAAGAGGAGAGCTGCTTGTATTCTGCTTTCAGTATGTATTCCAGCCTGGTGGTGTCCTATGTAGTAGCCACGAGCCACATAATCACATATTGAGCACATGAAATGTGGTGAGTCCAAATTGAGGTGTGCTAGAAGTATAAAATACACAGTGGATTTCAAAGATCTATTATGAAAAAAGAATGTAAAATGTTAATAATTTTACATTAATCACATTTGTTGTTGTTAGAGATGAGGTGATATATATTTTTTGAGATGCAGTCTCGGTCTGTCACCCAGGCTGGAATGTAGTGCTGCCACCCAGGCTGGAGTGCAGTGGTGCGATCTCAGGTCACTGCAACCTCCGCCTCCTGGGTTCAAGCTATTCTCCTCAGCCTTCCAAGTAGCTGGTATTACAGGCGCCTGCCACCACGCCCAACTAATTTTTGTATTTTTAGTAGAGATGGGGTTTCACCATGTTGGCCAGGCTGCTGTCAAACTCTTGACCTCAAGTGATCCACGTGCTTCGGTCTCCCAAAGTGCTGGGATTACAGGCGTGAGCCAGCGCATCTGGGCAGGAGATGAGGTCTTGCTCTGTTGCCCAGGCTGGAGTGCAGTGGCATGACCAGAGTTCTCTGCAGCTTCTAACTAAACTCTTGGGCTCAAGCAGTCGTCCCACCTCTGCCTCTCAATTAACTGGGACACAGGTTTGTGCCACTACACCCAGCTAATTTTTAAAAATTTTGTAGAGATGGTGTCTCACTATGTTGCTCAGGCTTATCTTGAAATCCTGAACTCAAGTGATCCTTCCACTTGGGCAGGCATGAGCCACCGTGCCCAGCCCTTGATTACATTTTGAAATAATATTTTAGATCTATTGGGCTAAATGAACTATATCATGAAAATTAATTTCACCTGTTTCTTTTTCATTTTTAAAAATATGGATACCAGAAAATTCAGAATTATACATTTGTACTGCATTATATTTCTGCTGGACAGTGCTGGTCTAGAAAGCATAATAGTGTCAACAAATGTAATTATCTATTTGAGACTCGTACCTTTTTTTTGAGAAGGAGTTTCGCTCTTGTTGCCCAGGCTGGAGTGCAATGGCGCAATCTCGGCGTACTGCAACCCCACCTCCCAGGTTCAAGCGAGTCTCCTGCTTCAGCTTCCCGAGTAGCTGGGATTACAGGCATATGCTACCACGCCTGGCTAATTTTGTATTTTTAATGGAAACGGGCTTCACCATGTCTGTCAGGCTGGTCTTGAAATCCTGACCTCAGGTGATCCTCCTGCCTTGGCCTCCCAAAGTGCTGGGATTACAGGCATGAGCCACCGTGCCCAGCTGAGACTCATACCTGTTAAATAGCACTCACTGTAGGTAGTAATTGAACAGTTTGCCCATAGCTTCATTGACCTACTTTTTTGGAGTACAGTGACGCCATCTCTGCTCACAGCAACCTCTGCCTCCCAGGTTTAAGCGATTCTCCTGCCTCAGCCTCCCGAGTAGCTGGGATTACAGGCATATGCCACCACGCCTGGCTAATTTTGTATTTTTAGTAGAGATGGGGCTTTGCTGTGTTGGTCAGGCTGGTCTTGAATTCCTGACCTCAATTGATCTGCCCACCTTGGCCTCCCAAAGTGCTGGGATTACCGTGCCTGGCCCATTGACCTACTTTTTATTAATTTGTTAATTAATAATTAGAGATGAGGTCTCACCAAGTTTCCCAGGCTGGTATTGAACTCCTGGGCTCAAAGCATCCTGCCACCTCAGCCTCCCAAAGTGTTGGGATTATAGGTGTGAACCACCATACCCACCTTTCATTAGCCCACTTTCTAAAAAAGGATCCAGGCCGGGCATGGTGGCTCACGCCTGTAATCTCAGCACTTTGGGAGGCCAAGGCGGGAGGATCACCTGAGGTCAGGAGTTCGAGACCAGCCTGACCAACATGGCGAAACCTTGTCTCTACTAAAAATACAAAATTAGCCAGGCATGGTGGCACGTGCCTGTAATCCCAGCTACTTGGGAGGCTAAGGCATGAGAATCGCTTGAACCTGGGAGGCAGAGGTTGCAGTGAGCCAAGATCGTGCCACTGCACTCCATCCTGGGCGACAAGAGTGAAATTCTGTCATCAAAAAAAAAAAAAAAAAAAAGGGTCCAGAGTTGGGAAACCCTGTAATGCTTCTGTGTTTATCAAGTGTTTTGAGTATAAGATACAGTTACTTGATGCTTTAGTTTGAAAATCACATCATTTTGCATAATTTTATGGATTCTTGTTTTGCTTTTGACTCACTTGAGAACTTTTCTGAACTCTTACTGTGTATCAAACTTTTTTAGGTTCTTTGGATGCGAAGACAAATCAAATCTCATGGAACTTAGTCATAGCATGATATGCAAACAAGACAGGAATGCGTGTGAGTCATCATTCCGTAATCGAAGCTGCCCAGTAGCTGGAGTAGTCCAGAGAAGGAAGAGAGGGCAAGAAGAGTAGTCAGAAGAGACTGCTGATGTGTCTCCTGTGTTCTTGGAGAGCCATTTCCCATGTGCCCCCACAGCCCTTCTGTGTGGCAGTGTGCTGTGCGTGGCAGTAGCGTATGGGGCCTGGCTCTGGAAACAGCCCGTACATGGGGAATGAAGCCTGTCCAAGGACTTAAAGCTCAGTTCAGCCAAGAGATGTGATGTTTTTAAATTGCGGCCCATAAATTTTTTTTTTTTTGGTTACTTTTCCGTGACATTGAATAGTTAACTTTTTTGTTTTACTCAAGAATTGAAGAAAATTTGCAAATGCCCTTCAATCTTATTTATCTTTTTCAGTCCCTTCTGTATATACAGAAATATGAATGTGAATGAAGTGGAAGGAAGAAAATCAAATAGCTTGCCCTTTCTTTAGGGGAAACAAGTCAATTTGGAAAGGTCCCAGTGTTGTGTAAGTGTTTTCAGTGGCTCAAGCCGAGGAGCTCAGGTTACACTGCATCTCCTGTGTTGGGGGTGGGGACAGCAAGTGACACAGCATAGTTACGTAACCGTGACTTCAGGGGACAGGATTAAGCTGTGAATGAACCTCCCAAACCCAGGAATATGATATGAGAACATAGCCTTTGAATTTCTGTCTCAAGTTTGACTTGAAAAATCAGCCTCAGAAACATCTTTATCTTAAGATAGACTTCCATTGCTCTCAGAACGTCTCTACCCTGACCTTCTGTTATTAAGTTCATGGACATACAGCATTTTAGAATTAGGCGGGGGCTCCAAAGTCTGCGAGTGCGGCGGTGCACAGGTAAGTCACTTCACCCGCCTGGTGCTGAATTTCCTTTGGGTCGTGCAGCAGGGCCGTGTTGAAACCTGCGTTTCTGGACGTTGTAGCTACCACGCAGCCTGTTTCTGGAAGCTTGGTGTTAAACTCCCTCTCCTGGCAGGTTAAATTCATTGCAAATTCTTCAACTCTCCTTTGCCTCCCAACAGAATTTTTAGATTTCGTAAATAAAGTGGCATTTTCATTTTGTGGATGCGGCAAAATGGACTAGAAAGGGTCTGACGTATAGAGATGTGATTTTCTTGGGGCAACGCGATGCCGCTGTGTGTGTGCCAGGAGGTGCTGAGCCTGTTCGAAGCTCTTATCAGATCTGGGTTCTTTCTTCACTGATGGCAGTGTACTTTTTACTTTGGCAAAAAGTTAGAGCCACAATCTTTCCTTTCACTTCTGAATCCTTGACCTTTTGCCTACAGGATTTGGATGTGATACTCAAAACAGGACTAGAACCGTGAAGGTATGGAGTTAGAAACAGATCTTATTTAGTATCCTCAGGTTGAAGTTGGGAATACTGAGTCGGGGAAGGGGTTATGTGAGTTGTTCAGGGTCATCCAGCTGGGATGGAATTTAGGTGTCTCACTTCCCACTTCCCAGTCCGGCTCTCTGTTCATACTTTTTTATTTATAAGAACCATGACATTTGAAAAATAAGAGTAAATATAACCTTAAGAAATCAGATGAGAATATGAAGAATATTATTGCTTTTTGTATGACTGTAATTTTCACCATTCTTGTTTTTGGGAACTGCTTGTTTTGTGGAACCTCTTGTTTCTGTAAATTGCTTAAGGTTTTTTTTTTTTTTTTTTTTTTTTGGAAATCTGGTCAGGAGGAAGGGGGATTAGATTTTATTAAAATATATATTTTCTATAATAAGTGTCTTTTTTTTTCCTTTAACTTTTTTAAAAAAGATTTTAGAGATAAAGTCTTGCTAATATTGCCTAGGCTGGACTTAATCTCCTGGGCTCAAGAGATCCTCCCGCCTCAGTCTCCAAAGTAGCCTCGGATTCCAGGCAGGCGCCACCATGCCTGGCTAATAAAAAAAAATTTTTTTTTTTTTTAGAGATGGGGTTTCACTATGTTGCCCAGGCAGCTCTCAGACTCCTGGACTTAAGTGATCCTCCTGCCTTGGCCTCCCAAAATGCTGGGATTATAGGTGTGAGCCACCATGCCTGGCCAAGCTTGTGTGTTTTAAAAACATATTTTGTTCTTACCAGTAAAATGTCTCTGCTTTTATGAAAATATAGTACTTTAATTATTCACATTATTATGCTTTTTGTGATATAAAGCATTTCCATCTTAGAGGCTCATTCTTAAAATTAATTTTTTTTTTTTTTTTAGGGGAGTCTCATTCTGTCATCCAGGCTGGAGTGCAGTGGCGTGATCTTTGCTCACTGCAACCTCCACCTCCAGGGTTCAAGCTATTCTTCTCCTCAGCCTCCCAAGTAGCTGGTATTACAGGCACCTGCCACCACGCCCAGCTAATTTTTTTTTGTTTTTTGTATTTTTTTTTTTTTTTTTTTTTTTTTTGAGACAGAGTCTCCCTGTTTCACCCAGGCTGGAGTGCAGTGGCGCGATCTCGGCTCACTGCAGGCTCCGCCCCCCGGGGTTCACGCCATTCTCCTGCCTCAGCCTCCCAAGTAGCTGGGACTACAAGCGCCTGCCACCTCGCCCGGCTAATTTTTTTTTGTATTTTTAGTAGAGATGGGGTTTCACCGTGTTAGCCAGGATGGTCTCGATCTCCTGACCTCGTGATCCGCCCGCCTCGGCCTCCCAAAGTGCTGGGATTACAGGCGTGAGCCACCGCGCCCAGCCTGTTTTTTGTATTTTTAATGGAGACAGGGTTTCGCCATGTTGGCCAGGCTGGTCTCAAACTCCTGACCTCAGGTGATCCAGCTGCCTTGGCCTTCCAAAGTGCTGCGATTACAGGCATGAGCCACCAAGCCTGGTCCCTTAAAATTAATTTATTTGAGGAATTTACTTGGGCAAGATGATTCAAAGCTCTTAAGCAAAGTTTTTATCTCTTTGCCACTGTATTACGTGAAATAAGCTTGCCACTATACCATATAAGCCCACTTATTTCAGTGGCTGAAACTGATAAGTTGATTTTCTTTTTTTTGTTTTTTTTTTGAGAAGGCATCTCGCTCTGTTGCCCAGGCTGGAGTGCAGTGGCATGATCTTGGCTCACTGCAACCTCTGCCTCCTGGGTTCAAGCGATTATCCTGCCTCAGCCTCCCGAGTAGCTGGGATTACAGGTGCGCACCTCCACACTCGACTAATTTTTGTATTTTTTTTTTTTTTTTTTTTTTAGTAGAGATGGGGTTTCACCATGTTGGCCAGGCTGGTCTTGAACTCCTGACCCTGTGATCAGCCTGCCTTGGCCTCCCACAGTGCTGGGATTATAGGCGTGAGCCACTGCGCCTGGCCGATAAGTTGATTTTCAGTTTTGGAAAAGTTTAGGATACATATTTACTGATGGGAAAATGGGGAGAGGCGATTCAGGTATCCAGACTTCTTTTTTTTTTTTTTTTTTTTTTGAGATGGAGTCTGGCTTTGTCGCCCAGACTGGAGGGCAGTGGTGTGATCTTGGCTCACTGCAACCTCTGAGATTACAGGTGTGCACCACCATGCCTGGCTAATTTTTGTATTTTTTTGTAGAGACAGATTTTTGCCATGTTGTCCAGGCTGGTCTCAAACTCCTGACCTCAGATGATCCACCCACTTTGGTCTCCCAAAGTGCTGGGATTACAGGCATGAGCCACGCACCTGACCTCTTCCATCTTTTGATTCTGTTGTCTTCAGTACATGCTTTCGAAGTTGCTGGGCTTGTCTCTATCAAGCCATTGGAAGGGCAAAGAGCATGGGGGATTGTACACAGCAGGTTCCTCTGGGCTAGGCCTAGAGTGGCACATGCCTCACACACTTCTTTTATTCCACTGGCTAGAACTCAGTCACGTGATCATACTGAACTGTAGCGGGAGCTGGGAAATACGGTGTGAATCCAGGAAGAAGAGGCCAGGCATGGTGGCTTATGCCTGTAATCCCAGCACTTTGGAAGGCCAAGGTTGGTGGATCGCTTGCACCCAGGAGTTCAAGACCAGCCTAGGCAACATGGTAAAACCCCGTCTCTCCAAAACAAAAAAAAAAAAAAGAAAAAAAAGAAAAAAAATTTGCCGGGTGTGGTGGTGTCTGCCTGTAGTCCCAGCTACTTGGGAGGCTGAGGTGGGAGGATGGCTGGAGCCTGGGAGGTCAAGGCTGACATGAGCCATGAGTGCATCACTGCAGTTCACCCTGGGCAACAGAGCAAGACTCTGCCTCAAAAAAAAAAAAAAAAAAAAAAGTCTTGGTGAACAGCTAGCCACCCTCTCCCCCTCTCCATATGTATTCACTTCCATCCTGGCTTGGCTGTGCTGCACTCTTGTTTCTGTGGAGAAAGCAGCTCAGTAGAGTCTGTTTCTTCACTCTTTCAGTTGAAGCCGTTTTACTGTGGCTCAAAAGAGTTTTTTTCTGCCTATGAAATTAATTATACCTGTTCATTAAATAAAATTTCTAGAGACTCAAGATAAAAATTACCAATGATTCCATTGAGATAATTGTTCTGAGTCTCTGTTACAGTTCCCTTCAATTTCAGAATTTTTAAGCACTTAGAAACAATAAAATGTCACTAATTCTTATTCTGTGCTGGCCTGCAAACTCCAAAATTCTTAGGAGGGAGGAAACAACAGCCTGGCCATTTTGCCTTTTCCTCACAAAGATACACAGGGCTATTCTAGAGCTGTCCCGAGGCTTTATTCTTTTGGCATTTTCAAAATGAACTTAGACATCTTAATCACTTCTCCTTAGTAAACAGGGTAAATATTGGGGCTGGTGAACTCAATAGTTTATTAGGATGGCAAGGGTAACATTTTAAGTTTATGATTTATTTCGTACTCAGTTATCAGGATTCTTTTTTCTTTCTTTTTTTTTGAGATGGAGTCTTGCTCTATTGTCAGGCAGGAGTGCAGTGGCACAATCTCTTCTCACTGCAACCTCCGCCTCCCAGGTTCAAGAGATTCTCCTGCCTCAGTCTCCCGAGTAGCGGGGACTACACGCACGTACCACCATGCCCAGCTAATTTTTGTATTTTTAGTAGAGACGGGGTTTCACCATGTTGGCCAGGGTTGTCTCGATCTCTTGACCTCATGATCTGCCTGCCTTGGCCTCCCAAAGTGCTGGGATTACAGGCGTGAGCCACCGCGCCTGGCCGGGATTCTTAAAAGTAGCCCAATTTTCCAGTAAAGAATACTAAGAAAAAGTGTTTGGAACTGAACCAAAATGAAAACTTGCATACTGGAAGTTTGCAGGTAATATAGATATGCGTACATGACTGGTGTTCAGCTATTTAGGTGGACTTGCTTGTCTCTGCTTACCTGTGTTGCTGATGCTGGTCAGCAGTGGAGAAAACTGAGATTAGATGCTGCTAATTTCAGATGGGAGGATAATTTCTTAGGAAGAAGGACATTTCTTGAGTCATCAGCTCCAGATTCCTTTAAAGTGGTGAGGTTTCAGCCCAGAGGCTGACAAACATCAGAATTCCTGTTTGTGAGGTCATCGTCATGACCTCATAGCCAGGCTGTTCAAAATGTTTTCCCAGCTTCTGGCAGGATATGAGCTGATGCCTGCCCTGATTCTACAGACACCATGAGGTACTATTTTCATATTCTAGATTTGTGTTGATTTTCTTCAACTTCTTTTTTTTTTTTTTTTTTTTTTTTTTTTTGAGACGGAGTCTCGCTCTGTCGCCCTGGCTGGAGTGCAGTGGCGCGATCTCGGCTCACTGCAAGCTCCGCCTCCCGGGTTCACGCCATTCTCCTGCCTCAGCCTCTCCGAGTAGCTGGGACTACAGGCCCCCGCCACTACGCCCGGCTAATTTTTTTGTATTTTTAGTAGAGACGGGGTTTTCACCGTGGTCTCGATCTCCTGACCTCGTGATCCGCCCGCCTCGGCCTCCCAAAGTGCTGGGATTACAAGCGTGAGCCACCGCGCCCGGCCGATTTTCTTCAACTTCTTATAGATAAAAAGTAAAGACATTGACCCAGGCCCTCTTTATTTTGCTGAAAGATATCGTATAATGATGAGAAAATAATTGTGAATATCCTCTGGCAGGACTTTTAAAAGCAGAAACTCCATAGTTGAGTAGAACATGTTTTTACTGTGTGTTTGTGATTAGTCAGTGGCTCTATTTGCTATGGAATTTACTATCCATTTTTTCTGCAAATAAACATCGTTTTTTCTTCTGTGAAAAAGTAACAGTTTGAAACGATTAGACTAGGTTATCAGTGGCAGAAATTCTTTATGACCCAGAGGTCTCAAGTCAGATGCATCACAATCGAGAAGTTGTCACCATCTGTTTTTGATTATTTTACCTTGTGCCGTTTATGCCTGTTTCATTTGGAGTTGGAAGAAAAGGTGTTGGTTCTTACAAATATTCAGAAACCTAGTCTCTGAGGGTTAATATTAACTTTTTAAAGGATTGTCCTTTATTTTTGAGCCGGAGTCTTGCTCTGTCACCAGGCTGGAGTGCAGTGATACAATCTCGGCTCACTGCAACCTCCGCCTCCTTGGGAGCTGGGATTATAGGCGCACACCACCACACCCAGCTAATTTTTGTATTTTTAGTAGAGACGGTGTTTCGCCATGTTGGGCAGGATGGTCTCGATCTCCTGATCTCGTGATCCGCCCACCTCGGCCTCCCAAAATGCTGGGATTACAGGCCTGAGCCACTGTGCCTGGCCTAAAGGGTTGTCCTTCTTTAAGTAAATAAAAACTTGGAAAACCCTGTGTTTCTGTATGCTGGGTGCAAACACTTGATAAATTGTCCCTTTCCATCTTTTTTTTTTGTTTTTTTGAGACAGGGTCTCACTCTGTTGCCCAGGCTGGCGTGCAGTGGCGAAATCGTGGCTCACTGCAGCCTCTGCTTCCCGGCTTCAAACAATTCTTGTGCCTGAGCCTCCAGAGTAACTGGGATTATAGGCACATGCCACCACGCCCAGCTAATTTTTTTGTATTTTTAGTAGAGACGGGGTTTCACCGTGTTGGTCAGGCTGGTCTCAAACTCACCTCAAGTGATCCGCCCTCCTCAGTCTCCCAAAGTACTGGGATTACAGGCGTGAGCCACCGCGCCTGGCCCCTTTTCATCTTTTATTTAAATAATGCAGTACGTAAACAATGGAACTTTTTTCTAAGTTTGACTGTGAGTTTAAGTGGAGAGGTGATGCACCGCCTCCCAAATAATAATTTTCTTATTGCTTTGCACTCATAAAGCATGTCAGTGTCAGACATCACATCCTGTTTTTTTGAGGTAGACTGTGCTTTTAAAAGCATTGCCCTGTGTGTTCTCTGTTTTTTCCTCGTCCGAAACAGTCACATGTCCCTATTTTCTTAAATACATAAGACTTAGAATCTTTTTTTTTTTTTTTTTTTTTTTTTTTGGAGACAGAACCTCACTCTGTTGCCCAGGCTGGAGTGCAGTGGTCTGATCTCAGCTAACTACAACTTCGGCCTCCCAGGTTCGAGTGATTCTCCTGGCTTAGCCTGCTGAATAGCTGGGACTACAGGTGCACACCACCACACCCAGCTAGTTTTTGTAGTTTAGTAGAGATGGGGTTTTCACCTTGTTGTCCAGGCTGGTCTCAAACTACTGACCTCACGTGATCTGTCCGCCTCAGCTTCCCAAAGTGCTGGGATTACAGGTGGGAGCCACCGTGCCCAGCCAAGATCTAGACTCTTAAAACACTTACTTTCTTAGAGACTAAGAGCCCTTTATGGGTCCACTAGGTGTATGCCCAATCAAATGTCTCTCTTTAACTGGGATGTCTTTAAGATAGCTTTGTAGAAATGAGCCATCCTGTACACATAAGTTCTAAGAACTTGAAATTGCCAATCTGGCTGGGCACGGTGGCACATGCCTGTAATCCGAGCATTTTGGGAGGCCGAGGCGGGCAGATCACTTGAGGTCAGGAAATCGAGACCCTCCTGGCTAATATGGTGAAACCTCGTCTCTACTAAAAATACAAAAAATTAGCTGGGCGTGGTGGCACACGCCTGTAATCCCAACTACTTGGGAGGTTGAGGCAGGAGAATAGCTTGAACCTAGGAGGTGGAGGTTGCAGTGAGGTGAGATCATGCCACTATACTCCAGCCTAGGTGACAGAGTGAGACTCCATCTAAAAAGAAAAAAAAACAAGATTGCCACTCTGCAGTGAATTTTAGCCACAGGGATAATATTTAACTGCTTTAGATCAAGTTTCATTATTAAAAACATTTCTGGCTGGGTGTGGTGGCTCACACCTGTAATCCCAGCACTTTGGGAGGCCGAGGCGGGTGGATCACTTGAGGACAGGAGTTCAAGACCAGCCTGGCCAACATGGCGAAACCCTGTCTCTACTAAAAATACAAAAAATAGCCGGGGGTGGTGGCGTGTGCCTGTAGTCCCAGTTACTCGGGAGGCTGAGGCAGGAGGATTGCTTGAGCCTGGGAGGTGGAAGTTGTAATGAACTGAGAGTGGGCCACTGCACTCCAGCCTGGGCAACAGGAATGAAACCCTGTCTCAAAAATAAAAAACCAAAAAACAATTTTTGTGCTTTTAGTATGTATTCTTATTTTTTTTTTTGAGACGGAGTCTCGCTCTGTTGCCCAGGCTGGAGTGCAGTGGCACCATCTCAGCTCACTGCAAGCTCCGCCTCCCGGGTTCACGCCATTCTCCTGCCTCAGCCTCTCCGAGTAGCTGGGACTACAGGCGCCTGCCACCACGCCTGGCTAATTTTTTTTTTGTATTTTCAGTGGAGACGGGGTTTCACCGTGGTCTCGATCTCCTGACCTCGTGATCCGCCCGCCTCGGCCTCCCAAAGTGCTGGGATTACAAGCGTGAGACACCGCGCCCGGCCTAGTATGTATTCTTATTAGGGAGAATAGAAGTGAATCTTTAACCTTTGAATTCACATTCACCTTGTAAGATCTCTTTCCCGGAAGGGTGGTTCCTGAGATGTGGTCTGAGTGGGAGCGGGGGTTGGAGCGGGAGGGATTCTCGAGCCGGCTTGCCGTGGTGCTTTTCTGGGGCTCCTGGCACAGTGACCGCCCTTTGTGCTTTGCGTGAAGTGTTGTGCAGCACTAACTGCACCACCAAGCTGTGGGATTCATTGCTGGGGTCCTGTTTTGTTTTCGTTCAAGATCCTGGTAACTCACTCACTCTCTTCTACCACAAGTCAGTTTTTTCCTTATGTGGATGTTTTGAATATTCTTACCTTAATGAGGCAGGTTATAGGGGATTGCTTATTAAAAGGAATAAATACAGAAAGCATATTTTTATGTTTTGAGAAGGCTATGGTCTTGAACTGTATGTATACCCAACCTCAGGTTTCCTTCTTTTTTTTTTTGAGACGGAGTCTCGCTCTGTCGCCCAGGCTGGAGTGCAGTGGCACAATCTCGGCTCGCTGCAAGCTCCGCCTCCCGGGTTCAAGCCATTCTCCTGCCTCAGCCTTTCCGAGTAGCTGGGACTACAGGCGCCTGCCACCACGCCTGGCTAGTTTTTTTTTTTTTTTTTTTTTTGTATTTTTAGTAGAGACGGGGTTTCACCGTGGTCTCGATCTCCTGACCTTGTGATCCGCCCGCCTCGGCCTCCCAAAGTGCTGGGATTACAAGCGTGAGCCACCGTGCCCGGCCAGTTTCCTTCTTTCTTTTGTTTTGTTTTTAGAGATGGGGCTCGATCTATCGCCCAGGCTGGAGTGCAGTCATGTAATCATAGCTCACTGCAGTCTTGGCCTCATGGGCTCAAACCATTCTCCTGCCTCGGCCTCCTGAGTAGCTCGCTCTGTAGGCGTGATCCACCACACACAGTTAATTTGTATTTTTTTGTAGAGATGGCGGTCTCATTGTGTTGCCCAGGCTGGTCTCAAACTCTGGGACTTAAGCAATCCTCTCACCTCAGCCCCCTAACGTGCTAGGATTACAGGTGTGAACCACTGTGCCTGGCTTGGAAGACAGATTTTTATGTAATTTACTGTTCAAATAATGTGTAGTGATAAGTGATATCTGAGAGGAAAATGAGGAGCTTGGATTCTTAGAATTAGTAATCCAACTAACATTTGTGATTCTTGTATGGATTGGTGGTGGTGCATTCAAATGGTGTTCCAACTATCTGAAACATCCCTCAGGTGCTGTTTTCCAGGCATTGAGGCTATGGCAGTATCTAACGCACTAGATACTAAAACTTGACTTATGGAGGGTAAAACACATTTTTGTGTTGTTGGGAGGAAGAATAGTCCTACTTTGAGGAATACTGAATTTGACATCCCAAATGTCATTTATTTTTCATGTCATAAAGCTGACATGAAGTTCTTCTTCTTATTTTATTTATTATTATTTTTTGAGACGAAGTCTTGCTCCTGTGCCCCAGGCTGGAGTGCAATGGTGCGATCTCAGCTCACTGCACCCTCCACCTCCTGGGTTCAAGCGATCCTCCTGCCTCAGCCTCCCGAGTAGCTGGGATTACAGGCACCCGCCACCACACCCAGCTAATTTTTTTATTTTTAGTAGAGATGGGGTCTCACCATGTTGGCCACGCTGGTCTTGAACTCCTGACCTCAGGTGATCCGCCCACCTCAGCCTCCCAAAGTGCTGGGAATACAGGTGTGAGCCACTGCACCTGGCCTTGTTCTTCTTTTTGTTAGATGGAGTCTCACTTTGTCACCCAGGCTGGAATGCAGTGACATGGTCTCAGCTCACTGCAAACCCTGCCTCCTGGATTCAAGCATTCCTCCTGCCTCAGCCTCCTAAGTAGCTGGGATTACAGGTGCCCACCACCACATCTGGCTAATTTTTGTAGTTTTAGTAGAAATGGGGTTTCGCCATGTTGGCCAGGCTGGTCTCAAACTGCCAACCTCAAGTGATCTGCTCGTCTCGGCCTCCCAAAGTGTTGGGATTACAAGTGTGAGCCACCACGCCCAGCCGGAAGTGTAAACCTTTTAATGAGCAGGAAGAGAAATGATTGTATGGCTGAGCAATCTGTTCATGGAGCCCTATTCCCTGGTACGTAGTTGGGGCTTTGAAGTAGATCTCCCTGCTTCTCATATTCGAGGGAGTACAAGCAAAGCAGTAGCTGTTTTTGACTCTTTGGAAGTGACTTAAGTTCTAGAAATAAACATTTTATTCTTTTTTTTTTTTTCATACCTCATCCGGCAGAAGAGAGATAAACATTATACAAATGGTTCTTGACTTGAAAAAAAATGGTCTAACCGTGGTATCAGTCAATGGTGTAAGTAGTGGATTCTGGGGGTTAATGTGTAGGTATATTTTGTCACATTATAGTTTGGAAAGCAAGATTATGTGACTTTTAAAAGCAAATGATGCCAGGCACAGTGGCTCACGCCTGTAATCCCAATGCTTTGGGAGGCCGAGGTGGGCGTATCACTTGAGGCCAGGAGTTCCAGACCAGACTAGCCAACACGTCCAAACTCCACCTCTACTAAAAATGCAAAAATTAGCCGGGCATGGTGGCGCATGCCTGTAGTCCCAGCTACTCGAGAGGCTGAGATAGGAGAATCGCTTGAACCCAGGAGGTGGAGGTTGCAGTGAGCCGAGATTGTGCCACTGCACTCCAGCCTCGGTGCAGAGCGAGACTCCGTTTCAAAAAAAAAAAGAGAAATATCTGAGACTGGGTAATTTATTAGAAAAGAGATTGAATTGGCTCACAGTTGTGCAGCCTGGAGAGGAAGCATAGCAGCATCTGTTTCTGAGGAGGCCTCAGGAAGCTTCTAATCATGGTGGAAGGCAAAGGGGGAACACCTGTTCCAGGAGTGAGAAAGAGAGTGGGGGAGAGGAAGTGCCACACACTTTTAAATGACCCACCCTGCAAGAACTCAGTGTCACAAAGACAGCACCTAGCCATGAGGGGTCTGCCCCCATGACCCAAACACCTCCCACCGGGCCCCACCTCCAGCGCTGGGGTTTACAGTTCAACATGAGATTTAGCAGGAGACAGATATCCAAACTGTATCACTCCCCAACTACATTATACATTCTTTTTTTTTTTTTTTTTTTTTTGAGACAGGATCTTATTCTGCTGTGCTGGCTGGAGTGCAGTGGCGCGATCTCGGCTCACTGCAACCTCTGCCTCCTGGGTTTAAGCAATTCTCATGCCTCAGCCTCTTATGTAGCTGGGACTACAGGCATGTACCACCACGCCTGGCTAATTTTTGGATGTTTACTAGAGATGAGGTTTCGCCATGTTGGCCAGGTTGGTCTCGAACACCTAACCTCAAGTGATCTGCCCAGTTTGGCCTCCCAAAGTGCTGGGATTACAGGCGTGAGCCACCGCACCCAGCCGTTTATAAATTCTTTGGGCTTAGATGTCTGTCATATAGTTTTCTGTCATCTGTAGCAAGCACCAGCTGTAATTTTGGTTTGGTATTGGATATACCCCAGCTGGTTTGTAGAGTCATCTAAATACTTGAGACTATTTTTCTCATTCATTTTATTTAGTAAGCATTGTTTATAAAGTGCTGGGTAAAACATAAAGGTGACTAAAATACAGTTTCTTCCCTTGAGAGATTTCTAGTGTGGTGGAATCTGTGAGCTACACATGTGGCCAAGTGTGCAAGGGGCTATTGCAGAGGCACAGACTTACCATGGGTAGTGGAAGGATGAACAGATTTTCATTGCGAGGACTGGAGTAAGTTTTTTGGGGCAGATGAATGCCTGAGTTTGCCCTTGAGCCAAGTTTCAGCAGCTGAAGACCACAAGACTTGGGAAGGACATTCGAAGCAAAGGGGACCCCCAGCCTTGAAAACATGGAGGAGGGGAAGCAGGAAGGCTGCTGTAGAGGTGTTGGGGAAGTCAGTTGGACCTCAGATTACTTCTTGATGAATAACTTAGCAGTGGTTCTCAAACTTTAGCATCCGGCCTGAGTGCAGTGGTTCACGCCTATGACCCCAGCACTTTGGGAGGCTGAGGCAGTAGTATTACTTCAGCCCAGGAGTTTAAGACCAGCCTGGGCAGCACAGTGAGACCCAGTCTCTACAAAAAAGAAATACAAAATAATTACCTAGGCTTGGTCGCACACGCCTGTAGTCCCAGCTACTCAGGAGGCTGGGGTTCGTGAATCACTTGAGCCCAGAATTTGAAGGGTGCGGTGAGCTACGATTGTGTTACTGCACTGTAACCTGGGTGACAGAGCAAGACCCTGTGTCTGAAACAACAGCAACAGTAAACTTGAGCATCCAAATCACCTGAAGGCTTATTAAAATACAGATAGCTGGTTGGGTGCGGTGGCTCACTCCTGTAATCCCAGCACTTTGGGAGGCTGAGGCAGGCGGATTATGAGGTCAGGAGATGGAGACCATCCTGGCTAACAGGGTGAAACCCCATCTCTACTAAAAATACAAAACATTAGCCGGGTGTGGTTGCGGGTGCCTGTGGTCCCAGCTAATTGGGATGCCGATTCTGTACATTTTGAGAACCTCTGCTGTAGAACCAGTGCTTCTGATGACTGCCTTATAGAAATGCATGTTTTATGTATAGTTGACTCTTGAACAACACGAGTTTGAACTGTGCCACCACACCCAGCCCTCTGACATTCTTAAAAACGAATGAGGTCTCTAAAGAGCTTTTGTTTATGTATGTTATAGCTGTTAATATTTACCATATTAGAAATTAAAACTTGAGAATATTTAAAAATATTAATTCATTAGAAATAATAATAGGCCAGGTGCAGTGGTTCACGCTTTTAATCCCAGCACTTTGGGAGACTGAAGCAGGAGGATCGCCTGAGCCTAGGAGTTCCAGACCAGCCTAGGCAACATAGCAGACCGCACTTCTACAAAAAAATAAAAATTTGGCCAAGCATGGTGGTGTGTGCCTGTAGTCTCACCTGCTCGGGAGGATGGCTTGAGTCCAGGAGGTTGAGGCTACAATGAGCTGTGATCGTGCCACTGCACTCCAGTCTGGGTGTCAGAGCAAGACCTTGTTTCTAAAAAAAAAAAAAAAAATATATATATATATATATATAAAAATGAAAAGGCATGTATTCAAGAGTTGAAATTTAACAAATTATTTATCTCCTTTATGAAATGCTTCATCACACTCTTAAGTGACAGCAGTGCCCCCCGCCTCCACAAGCAGTCATGATGTAAAATACAGAAAAGAATAGTTCAATTTGGTTCCATTGCCTTGAAACAGCATGTACAGTTCTTATCCAGCATTGCTTTTGTACCATCAGTGCAAGTGTCAACGTAGTGAAAAAGGAAAATGATGTCTTAGTATTATTATGAAAATAGTTTTGATTCTGTAAAAGGGTCTCAGAGGTTCCCTAGGAGTGCACCGACCACACTTTGAGAACCACTGTATTATAGTAACGAAAGTCATAGACTGGGCACAGTGGTGCACGCCTGTAATCCCAGTGCTTGGGAGGCTGAGGCGGGAGGATCCCTTGGGCCCAGGAGTTCAAGACCATTCTGGGCAACGTGGAGAAACCCCATGTCTACAAACATATTTAAAAATTAGCTGGGTGTGGTGGCATGCACCTGTAGTACTAGATACATGGGAGGTGAAGGTGGGAGAATCGCTTGAGCTTGGGAGTTAGAGGCTGCAGTGAATTGTGATCGTGCTACTGCATTCCAGCTTGAGCAACAGGGCGAGACCCTGTCTTAAAAATCAAGTCACGATTGGCAGGATGATCTTAACCGTCAGCTTTGTAAGCTTAGAATCTCTCTCTCTCTCTTTTTTTTTTTTTTTTGAGACGTATTGCCCAGGGCTGGTCTCAAACTCTTTGGCTTAAACAATCCTCCTGCCTCGGCCTCTCAAAGTCTTGGGATTACAGATGTGAACCACTGTGCCAGCCAGAATCTCATTTTTTAAAAAAATCATTTACTCAGAGATTAGATTCTTGAATCACACAAATTGAGAGATTGTAGTTTATAAAAAATAACTGTGTATTTATAATCAGAGAAATGCTGAAAGGATACTATCCTCTTTGGTCACTGTTGAAAATCTAAACTGTAATCTGAGCATAGAATTTTGGAACACTGACTTGACTATCCAAATGCCTATTTTTATCCAGCTTTGCGATCCTGACAAACCTTTTCCATAACAATGGTGTACGTGCTCCACGGACGCACTGTCTCTTTTCAAGAGAACCTTTTCCCATTGTTAGTCAATAGACATTTTCTTCATAGCTTCCTTTTTCTAGACTTTTTGGACTATACTTCTTTTTAGTTTGGCAACACATAGTTACGTTTCTTCATTTTGATGTATTTTCTTTTTTTTTTTGAGATGGAGTCTTGCACTTGCCCAGGCTGGAGTGCAGTGGTGTGATCTCAGCTCACTGCAACCTCTGTCTCCTGGGTTCAAGCGGTCCTCCTAACTCAGCCTCCCGAGTAACTGGGACTACAGGCGTGCAACACCACGTCCAGCTAATTTTTGTATTTTTAGTACAGGGGGTTTTGCCATGTTGGCCAGGCTGGTCTCGAACTCCCGACCTCAGGTCATCCACCCGCCTTGGCCTCCAAAAGTGCTGGGATTACAGGTGTGAACCAATGCTCCCTGCCGAGCCCAATTCTTGATTTCTTTCCATCTCAAACTCTTTAAACTCTTGACCTCTGTAATTCAAGTTGTGATCATGAAACTTGTCTATCACCAGCCTCTTCTCTGCATTCTCTTTCCCTCCTTGTTATGCTAAAACTTGGATGGCCTCTGAAGATACTGCTCTTCACCCCTCTGAAGAGGGCTTCTCAGGGGAAGGTACATGGGGTAGCTGACCATGTTGTTTCTTGCTGATACGTTACTATTTCTTCATCCTTCAAACATTCAACATCCTTTCAAGTGCTGCCACCTGTTACCCCTCCTGCAGCTGACATCCACTGACTTCAGTCTCTTCCTTTCATTCCTTTTCACTTTCCCTTCCTTCTTACTGTCAACACCTCCTCCTCCAAATATAGACGTGGGCAGTCCTACCAGCAGTCCCTTCAATACTCAGGCCTCTGAGTTCCATCCTGTGGTCAACGGGATGAAACTTCTCACTCTAACCACCACCCCCTATCCTTTGACCCCTTGCTATTCAGAGAGGTGGAGGGTCCTCAAAATGGCAGCATTAATACCCCCCGGGAGTGTAAGAAAGCTGAAGCTGCAGTTTGTGGCAGTTTAGGTTGTGGTTGTGTGGGACCAACTTGGACGTATTTTAGGAACATAGAAGAACAGGGAAAGGCTGGGAGGCTTCAGATGAAAACCCTGTAAAACCACCCAGAGCAGTCCCTACAGGCCTGGAACCTGGGATGATAGTTCAGGAGGGGCCTGGAAGTTTCACAAGATCCTGGGGAGGTTTGCATGCACATCTGAGCATCCAATGTCCTCGCTGCAGCAGCCCTTCATCCGTTGCCCTCACGCCTTTTCACTCTCAGCTCTACTTTGCCTTCACGTCCCTTTTTACCCATCTCAGATGTCCTGTCCCATTTTTCAAACACGCTTTAAAAATTACCATCGACCGTGTGCGGTGGCTCATGCCTGTAACCCCAGGACTTTAGTAGGCCAAGGCGAGCGGATCACAAGGTCAAGAGATTGAGACCATCCTGGCCAGTATGGTGAAACCCCGTCTCTACTAAAAATACAAAATTTAGCTGGGCGTGGTGGTGGGTGCCTGTAGTCCCAGTTACTCAGGAGTCTGAGGCAGGAGAATCGCTTGAACCCAGAAGGCGGAGGTCGCAGAGAGCTGAGATTGCGCCACTGCACTCCAGGCTGGCGACAGAGCGAGACTCTGTCTCAAAAAAAAAAAAAAAAAAAAAAAAAAAAAGAAATTGCCATCAACTCACTTGTATCCCTTCCAGTTTTAACTTAACTGGCAAATTTTGATTATGGTTGAATTTAGGTATCTTCTTTGTGTCTGTGCCTGAGCATAAATGTGTTAGAAAAGAAAAAAAACTAGACAGAATGGTTTCACTTTATTTTTTATTTTTATTTTTTGAGATGGAGTCTTGCTCTGTCACCCAGGCCGGAGGGCAGTGGCACGATCTCGGCCCACTGTAACCTCCGCCTCCTGGGTTCAAGCGATTCTCCCAGCCTCCTGAGTAGCTGGGATTACAAGCGCCCGCCACCATGCCCGGCTGATTTTTTATTTTTTATTTTTAGTAGAGGTGGGGTTTCACCATGTTGGCCAGGCTGGTTTCGAACTCCTGACCTCAGGTGATCCACCTTGGTTTTACTTTAACCTCACAAACCTCACGTGATACCTACTGCTACTTGGTAGTCCTACTATGGTTCCCTAGTAAGCTCCCTTTTCTCTGCTGCGAGACACGTGTTGTGTTCTCAGCACTCACTCAGCCACCCAGAGCTTTCTCCCTTCCTGCCCACCTGGCTGCCGAGAAGAGGGAATAGTGTCTTTTGCACAGTAGTTCTTCAGGAAATATTTGTTGAATGAATGGATGACCATCTTGTGGGTAGATTTTCTTTTTCTTTTTTTTTTTTTTTGAGACAAGGTCTTACTCTGTTGCCTACGTTGGAGTACAGTGGCACAATCTTGGCTCACTGCAACCTCTGCCTACCGAGTTCAAGCGATTTTCGTGCCTCAGTTGGGATTATAGACACGCGCCATCATGTTCGGCTAATTTTTGTATTTTTAGTAGAGATGGAGTTTCACCCTTTGGCCAGGCCAGTCTTGAACTCCTGACCTCAAATGATCTGTCCGTCTCAGCATCCCAAGGTACTGGGATTACAGGCATGAGCCACCGCACCCAGCCTGTGGGTAGGTTTTCTTCAGAGCTAGTGTGTTAGGCAGAGTACCAGGTCCCAGAGAGTGCCACCACTTCTTCTTTTTTTTTTTTTTTTTTTTTTTTTTGAGACAGAGTTTTGCTGTTGTTGCCCAGGCTGGATGCAATGGCGACTCACTGCAGCCTCCGCCTCCGGGGTTCAAGCAATTCTCCTGCCTCAGCCTCCCTAGTAGCTGGGATTACAGACGCCTGCCACCATGCCCAGCTAATTTTTTGTATTTTTAGTGGAGACGCGGTTTCACCATGTTGGCCAGGCTGGTCTCCGAACTCTTGACCTCAGGTGATCCGCCCACCTCGGCCTCCCAAAGTGCTGGGATTATAGGTATGAGCCACTGCGCCCAGCCCTAGAGTGCCACCACTTCTTTGAGTGACCTTGGGAAGGTCACTTAACCTTGTAGATCGTCATTCTCTTTATTCCTGATTGGACTGATGGTAATTGCACACCTACCTTCACAGCTAAAACTTGAGACACAGGCAGTTTTGTATTTGTGCTATGTGAACTCTTGATACCATACATATGTAGGTCATTCTCATAGTAGCAGAACTGATGTTTTTCATCTTGATGTGTGACATCTCCTAAGTTTTAATATTAAATTTAGTGAAAAGAGATGAACTTTGGAATCACAATACCTGTGTTCGCATCTCTGCCACTGAGCTGAATGACCTTAGGAGACAGGTGATGAACAAATGAGGAAACACATCTGTTAATTTCTTAATTTCTGCAGCGCTTCTTCATTTGTAAAGAAGAGGTAATAATAGTGGCTAATTCATAGTATTGTAATGCTCAAATGGGATAGGAATTCACATAAAAATTATTTCTGAATTACAATGTTCTATGTGTTATGGTCCTTACATGTTGGGAGGGTGGGGGAGAAGGGTAGTTTGTCTTATTTATTTATTTATTTATTTATTTATTTATTTATTTATTTTATTTTATTTTTTTTTTTTTGAGACGGAGTCTCGCTCTGTCGCCCAAGCTGGAGTGCAGTGGCACGATCTCGGCTCACTGCAGGCTCCGCCCCCCCGGGGTTCTCGCCATTTTCCTCCCTCAGCCTCCCGCGTAGCTGGGACTACAGGCGCCCACCACCTCGCCTGGCTATTTTTTTTTTTTTTTTTTTTGTATTTATAGTAGAGACGGGGTTTCACCATGTTAGCCAGGATGGTCTCAATCTCCTGACCTCATGATCCGCCCGCCTCAGCCTCCCAAAGTGCTGGGATTACAGGCATGAGCCACTGTGCCTGGCCGTTTGTCTTATTTTAGGTCCAAATCTCCTGATTCATTGAGCACAAGTGTCAAAAATTCAAATATGCTCAGCTTATTAGTGAGGCAACAATGCCTTTTTTTAAATCTTTCGCACATTTTTTGGAATTGATTAGTTTCAATGTGACATTCACTGACCTTGAAACATTATACAGAGATGTTGCCTCTTGGTCATTGCATGTTGTGGGTACCATGACAAAGACTTTGATCTTTTGTTTTTCAGTGATCTTTTGTTTTTTTGAAGCAAGCCTGACATGCCAGTCATTAGTAATGCATGAAAAAGAAATTATAAATTGGAAGATTTAAAAAATCAACACTGGCGTTGTTGCTGCTAATTCTTTTATTGAGACAGACTAGATTTTTCTCCTTCATTAAACCTTGGTCACAGTTCTTCGCGTTAGGATTCAAGGAACACAGATGGACCGAAAACCAGAGGCATGAGGATTGGACAACAGAACCCTAGACAGAGCTTATGATTAGTCTTTGGTTTGTAATAACCACATGCTTCTGTGTTTTAGGCGGAGGCTTGAAGATGGTCAGATTTTTGTGAGTTTATGATACTGAGCTGCAAGATTTGAAAGTTCCCTCATTAGGTCTTGTGGCCGTTTTCAAAATTCCTCTTTAGGGAGTGCTTGACGTGAGCCCAACAGCTCCCTGTTTTGCGCAAGTGAAATAATTTAAGGAGCATTTTGTTCTTTCATTTTGTTACCATAAAAGGTTTTCCAGAACCACAGTGCCTGCTCTGTCTGTTCTGTCAGTTCTACCTGGCCCTTGTCACTCTATGATGTTGGCCCAGGGTGAAGAGTAGGGAAGGCCCTAGGGAATTTCTACACTTAGTCTGTTTGCATCCTTCTGAAATTTTTTGGACATAGACATGGCGTTTGTTGGCTGAGTCTAAAGGAGACTTGGTCAATCCCTTCTATCTGTCTGAGGCAGCAGCAGGAACAAATAACTCTGCTTGAAACTTGCAAGCTGTGTGGTGAGAGTCTGACGGTAAAGCAGGTGGTTTCAAACCTGACTCTGAATCAGAACTACGGCCTTAGTGTAGGGACTCCCACCCGGATCTCTTTCCCTCATCACTGATGGCAGTGGTGATGGTGGTAATGGTGGTGAGGAGCTTGGGAATTTTATATTCATAATCATGATAGTGACTTCTGTCTTCAGGTAAGTGCCAGTTCTTACTCTGTCCTTCAGAATCTTCTCCCAGACCACACTTATTTATTTATTTATTTATTGAGACATAGTCTCACTCCGTCGCCCAGGCAAATGCCGGTTCTTATTCTGTCCATCAGAATCTTCTCCCAAACCACACTATTTATTTATTTATTTATTTATTTATTTATTGAGACATAGTCTCACTCTGTCGCCTAGGGTGGAGTGCAGTGCACGATCTCGGCTCACTGCAGCCTCTGCCTCCTGGGTTCAACCAATTCTCCTGCCACCTGAGTAGCTGGGATTACAGGCGTGTACTACCACGCCTGACCTCTGCCTCTGTTTTCACATGGCCTTCTTTCTATGTGTTCTCATCTTCTTTTTTTTTCTTTTTCGAGGTGGTGACTCGCTCAGTTTCCTAGGCTGGAGTGTAGTGGCGCAATCTTGGCTCACTACAGCCTTCATCTTCTGGGATCAAGGGATTCTCGTGCCTCAGCCTTCCAAGTAACAGGGACTACAGGAGGCACGCGCCACAATGCCTGGCTAATTTTTGTATTTTTTTTTTTTTTTTTTGAGACAGAGTTTCGCTCTCGTTGCCCAGGCGGGAGTGCAGTGGCACAATCTGGGCTCACTGCAACCTCTGCCTCCTGGTTTCAGGCAGTTCTCCTGCTGCAGCCTCCTGAGGATTATAGGCATGCGCCACCACGCCCAGCTAATTTTGTATTTTTAGTAGAGACAGGGTTTCTCCATGTTGGTCAGGCTGGTCTCGACCTCCCGACCTCAGGTGATCCGCCTGCCTCGGCCTCTCAAAGTGCTGGGATTACAGGCGTGAGCCACCACTCCCGGCCGTAATTTTTGTATTTTTAGGAGAGACGAGGTTTCACCACGTTTACCAGGCTGGCCTTGGACTCCTGACCTCAAGTGATCCATCCACCTTGGCTTCCCAAAGTGTTGGGATTACAGGTGTGAGCCACCGCGCCTGGTCACTTCTTCTTATAGGGATGCTTTTCATTGGGTTTTGGGCCTACCAAGGTAATCCAGGATGATCTTATCTCAAGATTCTTAATTATATCTGCAAAGATGCTTTTTCCAAATAAGGTCACATCCACAGGTGCTAGGGGGACATGTCTTTGGGGGAGGGCACTGTTCCATCCACTGGAGGGGGCTGCAGGTACCTTTGTCATCCCTGGCCAGATTCTTTGCCAGTGGCTGGCGTTGGCTGTGAGGAAGACAAGATGGGAAAGTGAGGCCTGTGCTTCATCATCCAAGCTCTGCTTGCAGAGAAAAATGCAGAACATTGTCATTTGACAGAGTCATTAAATGGCAGCATTTTTCTCTTTGAATTGTTCTGTTTTTAGGTATTATGTCTGAAAATATTTCCCTATATTCCAAAACCCCAAGGTAATCTTCAAGTCACTTTCTGTGGAGTTGAAGAGAATATGACAGGATACTATTTTACTTTAGTCCAAAAGTCATAGATTCATATCTGGTCTTGAGTAAACCAGCAGTATATTGTGTTTTTCTAGATAGAAACAAGGTAATTTTCCCTCATCACCTCCCAGATAAGGCTTTTTCTTACATAGTTTTAATCTTCCTGTAGTTTAACATATATATAGTTTTATATTGTAAATTGCATAATTCTGTGGATTTAAAAAATATAGCTAATACAGGCTTGTTGTAGTAAAACTTAAGCAATATAGAAATGAAAGTTAAAAACTGAAAGCTTCCTTTTTCTCCCCCCATTATTTGGTGTAGATTTTTCTGAACCCTCTTTTATGGATTGTGTGGGTTTTAGGAGCTGTTCTGAGCTAAGAACATTAGATGTATAAAACAAAGCAAATACTTTGTTTATCTTAACTGCTTGTTTTTGTTTTTGTGTTTTTTGCTTGTTTGTTTTGAGTCGGGGTCTTCCTCTGTCGCCCAGGCTGGAGTATGGTGGTGTGATCATGGCTCACTGCAGCCTGAAACTCCTGGGCTCATGAAATCCTTCCCCCTCAGCCTCATGGCTAATTTATTTTTATTTTTATTTTTGTAGAGACAGGGTCTTGCTGTATTGATCAGGCTGGTCTGGAACTCCTGGCCTCAAACAATCCTCCTACCTTAGCCTCCCAAAGTGCTGGTATTACAGGTTTGAGGAGTGGGTCATGGCACCCGGCTAACTGCTTGTCTTGAGGATAGTAAATTGCCTTTAAATCCATTTCAGCAGCATTTTCATGTGTTTAACAACCAGAGTCTTCTAGGTTCCTAGGTTCAGCCTGGAGATGGATTATTGTCAAATAAAAGGAAAGCTTTAGTCTGTGAAAGCTACCTGTTGTTCCTACTTGCTCCTGTAGATTATAAAATTTTTTATTTATTTCTCTTTGCAGATTTAATCCAGAGACTGACTTCACTATAGAACCCACAGTTGTATCAATGGTTGGGGAAAGATAGTGGCAACAGGCAAAGGAGAAACAGCTCTGACATAGAAAGAAAATGAGTATGCTAAAGCCAAGCGGGCTGAAGGCCCCCACCAAGATCCTGAAGCCTGGAAGCACAGCTCTGAAGACACCTACGGCTGGTAATACTTTACGCTTTTCCTTTATGACAAATGAATTATCCTATATGGAGACTTCAATTTGATTTTTAATTTTAAAACATTATTTTATATCTGTTCATATTCTTGAAAATATTTGAAAGATTTTTTTTTTTTTTTTGAGATGGAGTCTCACGCTGTCACCCAGGTTGGAGTGCAGTGGCGCAGTCTCGGCTCACTGCAGGCTCCACCTCCTGGGTTCAAGCGATTCTCCTGCCTCAGCCTCTCGAGTAGCTGGGACTATAGGTGCGCGCTACCATGCCCAGCTAATTTTTGTGTTATTAGTAGAGATGGGGTTTCACCATATTTGGCCAGGCTGGTCTCGAACTCCTGACCTCGTGATCTGCCCGCCTTGGCCTCCCAAAGTGCTTGGAATACAGGTGTGAGCCACCGTGCCCTGCTGTTTTTTTTTTTTTTTTTTTTTTTTTTTTTTTTGAGGTGAAGTCTTGCTCTGTCACCCAGGCTAGAGTGCAGTGGTGCAATCTCAGCTCACTGCAACCTCCACCTCTGGGGTTCAAGCGATTCTCCTGCCTCAGCCTCCCCAGTAGCTGGGATTACAGACACACACCACCACACCCAGCTAATTTTTGTATTTTTAGTAGAGATGGGGTTTCACCATATTGGCCAGGCTGGTCTTGAACTCCTGACCTCAAGTGATCTGCCTACCACAACCTCCCAAAGTGCTGGATTATAGGTGTGAGCCACCATGCCTGGACTGAAAAAATTTTTAATTGAAAGACATAAAATTGGCCGGGCACGGTGGCTCACGCTTGTAATCCCAGCACTTTGGGAGGCCGAGGCGGGTGGATCACGAGGTCAGGAGATCGAGACCACGGTGAAACCCCGTCTCTACTAAAAATACAAAAAATTAGCCGGGCGTGGTGGTGGGCGCCTGTAGTCCCAGCTACTTGGAGAGGCTGAGGCAGGAGAATGGCGTGAACCCGGGAGGCGGAGCTTGCAGTGAGCCGAGATTGCGCCACTGCACTCCAGCCTGGGTGACAGAGCGAGACTCCGTCTCAAAAAAAAAAAAAAAAAAAAAAGACATAAAATTTTATATGTGGAGAGCTTAATGAATTTTTGTGGTGTTTTTTGTTTCTTTGTTTTTGAGACAGGGTCTCACTCTGCCGCCCAGGCTGGAGGGCAGTGGTACTATCATGGCTCTCAGCGTCCCAAGTAGCTGGGATTACAGGCGTGCTCCACCACGTCCGGCTAAATTTTGTATTTTTAGTGGAGACAAGGTTTCACCATGTTGCCCAGGCTGGTCTTGAACTCCTGACCTCAGGTTATCTGCCTGCCTTGGCATCCCAAAGTGCTGGGATTACAGGAGTGAGCCACCATGCCAGGCCTGGTTTGTTTTTTTTTTTTTTTTTTGAGATGCTGTATTGTTCTGTCATCAAGGCTGGAATGCAGTGGCTCAATCTCGGCTCACTGCAACCTCCACCTCCCAGGTTCAAGCGATTCTCCTGCCTCAGCCTCCAGAGTAGCTGGGATTAATGGCGCCCACCACCATGCCCAGTTAATTTTTTTTTTTGAGACGGAGTCTCGCTCTGTCGCCCAGGCTGGAGTGCAGTGGCGCGATCTCGGCTCGCTGCAAGCTCCGCCTCCTGGGTTCACGCCATTCTGCTGCCTCAGCCTCTCTGAGTAGCTGGGACTACAGGCGCCCGCCACCACGCCCGGCTAATTTTTTTTTGTATTTTTAGTAGAGATGGGGTTTCACCGTGGTCTCGATCTCCTGACCTCGTGATCCGCCTGCCCAGTTAATTTTTGTATTTTTTTTTTTTTTTTTGAGACAGAGTTTTGCTCTTGTTGCTCAGACAAGAGTGCAATGACGTGATTTTGGCTCGCTGCAACCTCTGCCTCCCAGGTGCAAGCGATTCTCCTGCCTCAGCCTCCCGAGTAGCTGAGACTCCCGAGTAGCTCCACCACGCCTGGCTAATTTTGTATTTTTAGTAGAGATGGGGTTTCTCCATATTGGTCAGGCTGGTCTCGAACTCCCGACCTCAGGTGATCTGCCCGCCTCGGCCTCCCAAAGTGCTGGGATTACAGGTGTGAGCCACTGCACCTGGCCCTATATTTTTTAGTAGGAATGGGGTTTCATCATGTTGACTGGGCTGGTCTCAAACTCCAGACCTCAAATGACCCGCCCACCTCAGCCTCTCAAAGAAGTGGGATTACAGGCGTGAGCCACTGTGCCTGGAATAGTCGTAGTTTTTATCAGCTTCAATTGACTACTCGATTGTGGAGTAGTGCTATTTAGTGAATGTGAATGGATATTTGCTCATGATGTGCAGGGTGGTGGGTGTAGCAAATAATGAAATCAGACCAATTATGAATATAGGCCTGGAAAAAGACTGATTTTATTTTTTTCTTGCTTTGACTTTTTCTAATCTTAATTGCAAGTAAAGGAATAAACCTCAACTACCAGTTTGCAGAGTTTAGCAGCATTGAAGATGGTAGTGAAGGATCAGTTATTCTTGGCTTCCTTGTTTAAAACAAAACAGCAAAAAACACTTTGGTGAGGCACAGTGGCTCATGCCTGTAATCCCAAAACTTTGGGAGGCTGAGGCGGGAGGTTCATCTGAGGTCAGGAGTTTGAGACCAGCCTGTCCAACGTGGTGAGACCCCGTCTCTACTAAAAATACAAAAATTAGCCAGATATGGTGATGCACATCTGTAATCCCAGCTACTCAGGGGGCTGAAGCAGGAGAATCACTTGTACCCGGGAGGTGGAGGTTGCAGTGAGCCGAGATCACACCACTGCATTCTAGCCTGGGCGACAGAGTGAGACTGTCTCAAAAGATCAAAAAACAACACTTTAAAACACCTTTCTAAGAATTACAGGCTACTCTTGTGGGCTGTTTGGCTTTCTCTAGTTTTTCTTTAAGTTAGAGGTTGTCTGCTTGAAAATTAAATCGGATCTCTTCTGATCTTTTGTTTTCAGTTGTAGCTCCAGTAGAAAAAACCATATCCAGTGAAAAAGCATCAAGCACTCCATCATCTGAGACCCAGGAGGAATTTGTGGATGACTTTCGAGTTGGGGAGCGAGTTTGGGTGAATGGAAATAAGCCTGGATTTATCCAGTTTCTTGGAGAAACCCAGTTTGCACCAGGCCAGTGGGCTGGAATAGTTTTAGATGAACCCATAGGCAAGAACGATGGTTCGGTGGCAGGAGTTCGGTATTTCCAGTGTGAACCTTTAAAGGGCATATTTACCCGACCTTCAAAGTTAACAAGGAAGGTGCAAGCAGAAGATGAAGCTAATGGCCTGCAGACGACGCCCGCCTCCCGAGCTGCTTCACCGCTGTCCACTTCTACAGCCAGCATGGTGTCTTCCTCCCCCGCCACCCCCTCAAACATCCCCCAGAAACCATCACAGCCAGCAGCTAAGGAACCTTCAGCTACGCCTCCAATCAGCAACCTTACAAAAACTGCCAGTGAATCTATCTCCAACCTTTCAGAGGCTGGCTCAATCAAGAAAGGAGAAAGAGAGCTCAAAATCGGAGACAGAGTATTGGTGAGTAGAGAAACATTCTGAGGTGATTTTGTTGAACTGAAATATAAACACCAGTGAGTGGTTGAAATACACATATCAGGGCTGGGCGCGGTGGCTCATTCCTATAATCTCAGCACTTTGGGAGGCTGAGGCGGGTGGATCACGAGGTCAGAAGTTCAAGACCAGCCTGGCCAAGATGGTGAAACCCTGTCTCTACTAAAAATACAAAATAATTAGCCAGGATTGGTGGGGGGCACCTGTAATCCCAGCTACTCAGGAGGTTGAGGCAGAGAATTGCTTGAACCCGGGAGGCGGAGGTTGCAGTGAGCCGAGATTGCGCCACTACACTCCAGCCTGGGCGAGAGAGTGAGACTCTGTCTCAACAGAAAAAAAAAAAAAGCCAGAAATACACACATAGGATACTCCTTGGCTCAGAGTCTGTTCTGGAGGGATGACCACTCTTTTATAGAGAAATTAATCAGTTCAGTTTTTTGGGTAACTATGCAACAAACTAGAATCTGGCCGTGCAGTTTGCGTCTAGAAAGAGCATAGGTTTGCAGTGAACTATTCTAGTTGTATCTAGCAGTTTAGCTAAAAGAATATTGAGTTTATAATTTGTAAATATTTTATTATTAAAAATTTTCTTTGCTGGGTGCCGTGGCTCATGCCTGTAATCCCAGCACTTTGGGAGTCCCAGGCGGGCAGATCACGAGGTCAGGAGATCAAGACCATCCTGGCCAATGCGGTGAAACCCCGTCTCTACTAAAAAATACAAAAAATTAGCCAGGCCTGCCTGTAGTCCCAGCTACTCAGGAGGCTGAGGCAAGAGAATGGCCTGAACCCAGGAGGCGGAGCTTGCAGTGAGGTGAGATTGTGCCACCACACTCCAGCCTGGGAGACAGCAAGACTCTGTCTCCAAAAAAAAAAAAAAAAAAAAAAATTTTTTTTTCTTAATCTTATATGGCTCCCTGTTGGGGACTCGAACTCCAGTCTCCATATGACAGGCAGAAACACTCACCACTATACTAACAAGGAACTTGTAAATATTAAGGTAACTGTGGCCAGGTACGATGGCTCATGCCTGTAATCCCAGCATTTTGGGAGGATCACTTGAACCTGGGCGACAAAGTGAGACCCCCATCTCTATAAAAAATAAAATAATTGGCCGGGCGGGGTGGCTAACTCTTGTAATCCCAGTACTTTGGGAGGCTGAGCGGGTGGATCACTTGAGGTCAGGAGTTCAAGACCAGCCTGGCCAACATGGCGACACCCCGTCTCTACTAAAACTACAAAAATTAGCCAGGCGTGGTGGCAGGCACCTGTAATCCAAGCTACTCAGGTGGTTTAGGCAGGAGAATCACTTAAACCCAGGAGGTGGAGGTTGCAGTGAGCCAAGATCACGCCACTACACTCCAGCATGGGCAACAAAGCAAGACTCCATATAAAATAAAATTAAAATAAGCTGGACATGGGGTCACACGCCTATAGTCCCAGCTACTCAGGAGGCTGAGCCTGGGAGATGGAAGCTGCAGGGAACTATGATTATGTCATGGCACTCCAGCAAGACCCTGTTTCAAAAAAAAAAAAAAAGAGTAACTTTATTGACAAAATAAGCTCAGAAATGAACTTAGATGTGTTTATAAAAATTGAATTTTTTTTTCCCCTTCTGATTTTTAATTTTTGGTTTAGTGAAATTATGTGGGTGTGTATAAGATTCTGCTACCTTAAATGGCTTGGAAAACTCAAGGCATCGGAGGATGTTACTTAAGAATTTCTGGGCCAAGGCCAGGTGCAGTGGCTCATGCCTATAATACCAGCAGTTTTGGAGGCCGAGGCAGGCATACCACCTAAGGTCAGGAGTTCAAGACCAGCCTGGTCAACATGGTGAAACCCCATCTCTACTAAAAGTACAAAAATTAGCTGAGCGCAGTGGCACACACCTGTAATCTCAGCTATTTGGGAAGCTGAGGCAGGAGAATTGGTTGAACCCAAGATGGGCAGGTTGCAGTGAGCTGAGATTGTGCCACTGCACTCTAGCCTGGGCAACAGAGTGAGACTCTGTTTCAAAGAAAAAAAAAAAAAAAAAAAAGAATTTCCGGGCCTTTCAAATGATAAGGTTTAGATTTAGGAAGAGGAAGGAAATGTACAGTAGCTACTGTTTGACTAATAAGCGGAAATGCAAGGTCTACATGCTCTACATTCTAGAACCTCTGAATTTAGTGATTTTTTTTTTTTTTTTTTTTCTTGAGACGGAGTCTCGCTCTGTCGCCCAGGCTGGAGCGCAGTGACGCAATCTCGGCTCACTGCAAGCTCCGCCTCCCGGGTTCACGCCATTCTCCTGCCTCAGCCTCTCCGAGTAGCTGGGACTACAGGCGCCCGCCACCACGCCTGGCTAATTTTTTGTATTTTTAGTAGAGACAGGGTTTCACCGTGGTCTCGATCTCCTGACCTCGTGATCCGCCCGCCTCGGCCTCCCAAAGTGCTGGGATTACAAGCGTGAGCCACCGCGCCCGGCCGATTGTTTTTTTTAAAGAGGGGCAGCGTAGCATAGTATAGTGCTAAGAAGACAAGCTAAGTCCCTGCTTTGCCTTTGGGACCTCAGTGAGGTATTTAACAACTTAGTTTCCTAACCTCTATAAGCGAGGCTAAAGTGCTGCATTTCGACCATATTTGGTATTTCTAGGATGTGATGTCAGGTTCTTGAACAATTTGACTGACGCCCAGCTGTTGTGTTTCATCATGGTTGTCTCATGCCTTGGACTGCATGTTCTGTGCTGAATTTTTAGCTCATGACCATATATGAGGAGGTGACTTGTCAGCTTTTTAGATTTGAACTGACAAGCTTTATCTTTCTATGAGCTACTCCCCAGGGCCCTTACACTAAGAATCTTAGAATACAATTTTCTTGTTCTCGACACTCTTTTTTTTTTTTTATTTTTGGAGACAGAGTCTCACTCTGTTGCCCAGGCTAGAGTGCAGTGGCAAGATCTCAGCTCACTGTAACCTCCGCCTCCCGGGTTCAAGCAGTTCTCCTGCCTCAGCCTCCTGAGTAGCTGGGATTACAGGCGCCCACCACCATACCCAGCTAATTTTTGTATTTTTAGTAGAGACAGGGTTTCACCATGTTGTTCAGGCTAGTCTCAAACCCCTGACCTCGTGATCCACCCACCTTGGCCTCCCAAAGTGCAGGGATTACAGGCGTGAGCCACCGCGCCTGACCACAAATTTTTTTTTTTTTTTTTGTATTTTTAGTAGAGATGGGGTTTCCCTGTGTTAGCCAGGATGGTCTCGATCTCCTGACCTCGTGATCTGCCTGTCTCGGTCTCCCAAAGTGCTGGGATTACAGGCATGAGCTACCATGCCTGGCCTAACTTTTGTATTTTTAATAGAGACGGGGTTTCACCATATTGGCCAGGCTGGTCTCAAACTCCTGACCTTGTGATCTGCTCTCCTTGGCCTCCCAAAGTGCTAGGATTACAGGCATGAGCTCAACACTTCTTATACAGGTCTTTGATACTGTGAAAGGGGAAAAATATCTTCCTGAGAATTAAAATATTTACAAGATTTGTTTTGCTTGTGTTTGAACCTTAAATAACTATAATTCATCCAGTATGTGCTTTTTTTGTGTCTGTCTTCATTTGCTGAACATTATTTTTGTGAGGTTTGTCTATAATATGTAGAAGTGAAACACACACATAGTGGGGTCTTATATATAGGCCATTTTCATATTATGCTTTTGTAGATTGTAGATTGTAGATTTGGGGCATTTGTATGGAAGGAAATACAGGTCTTAATTTAAAACAGTAAGCTGCTGTTTGGTATTATACTATTTGGATGTACTATACTTAATTTAGTCATACACATTTAGATTGCACCCATTTTTCCCCTAGAAATGATATTTGAGTCAAGGGGTATAAATAATTTAAAATTGTTGATAGATATTGCCAAATTGCAATCCAAAAAGCCTTTATTTTTGTTTCCACAAACGGTATACAAATATGGCCTTCTTGGTAAGTTTTTTTTTTTTTTTTTTTTTTAGTCTTACTGGTGCTTTTTTTCACCTTGTTTATTAAGTTAGTTAAAGCTCTTTTTTTAGATTTATTTACCATATTAACTTTTTTTTTTTTTTTTTTTTTGAGACAGAGTCTTACTCTGTCCCCCCAGGCTGGAGTACAGTGGTACAATCTTGGCTCACTGCAACCTCTGCCTCCTGGGTTCAAGCGATTCTCATGCCTCAGCCTCCGGAGTGGCTGGGACTACAGATGTGCGCCACCACGCCTACCTAATTCTTTGTATTTTTAGTAGAGATGGGGTTTCGTCATGTTGCCCAAGCTAGTCTTGAACTCCTGAGCTCAGGCAATCCACCTGCCTCTGCCTCCCAAACTGCTGGGATTACCGGCATGAGCCACCACGCCCGGCCCTTATTAACTTTTTAAATTAAATTTTTTTTATTTTTATTTTTTTGAGACGGAGTCTTGTTGTCACCCAGGCTGGAGTGCAGTGGCGCGATCTCGGCTCACTGCAGGCTCCGCCCCCCGGGGTTCATGCCATTCTCCTGCCTCAGCCTCCCGCGTAGCTGGGACTACAGGCGCCCGCCACCACGCCCGGCTAATTTTTTGTATTTTTAGTAGAGACGGGGTTTCACTGTGTTAGCCAGGATGGTCTTGATCTCCTGACCTCGTGATCCACCCTCCTCGGCCTCCCAAAGTGCTGGGATTACAGGCATGAGTCACCGTGCTCGGCCTAAATTTTTTTTGTTACCGTAGGTTATTGGGGAACCAGTGGCGTTAGCTTACGTGAGTTAAGTTCTTTAGTGGTGATTTGTGAGATTTTGGTGCACCCATCTCTCGAGCAGTATACACTGCACCTAATGATTTGATTTCTTCTATTTTTCTCAATCCTCTTATCGGTGCCTTAGAACCTCAAACCTATGAGCCTGGTTGTGACCTTGCATTTACAGTGAGTGTTTCTTCATTGTCTACTTGGGGAATTCTTGGGTTCTTTTTGGGCGGGAGTTTATGCTCTGGGGAAGTTGTTCTTTACCTGAAATCCATTTGCCTAGATTGCTGATATGGAGTAGTTAGTGGCAGGATTTGCTGTTTTGTATGGTCCACAATTGAGAAGACTCCAGATAGTCACATTTAGTTAAAAGCCCCTTTTGGCTGAATCTTGAGATCTTTTCTAACACAATGGATTTTACTTAGCTTACTTCCTTTGCGATGAGATTTGCTGCAGATTTGAATAATTTTTTTTTCTGATTTTAGTCGTTTTTTTTTTTTTTAATCAAGATGGAATCTCGCTCTTTTGCCCAGCTGGAGTGCAGTGGCATGATCTCAGTTCACTGCAGCCTCTGCCCCACGAGTTCAAGCGATTCTCCTGCCTCAGGCTTCCCAAGTAGTGTAGCTGGGATTACAGGCACCCACCACCACACCCGACTAATTTTTTTTTTTTTTTTTTTAGACCAGGTTTCACTCTTGTTGCCCAGGCTGGAGTGCAATGGTGCAATCTCACTGCGACCTCCACCTCCCGGGTTCAAGTGATTCTCCTGTCTCAGCCTCCCGAGTAGCTGGGATTACCTGCATGTGCCACCACGCCTGGCTAATTTTGTATTTTTAGTAGAGATGGGGTTTTTCCATGTTGATCAGGCTGGTCTCAAACTCCTGACCTCAGGTGATCTGCCCGCCTTGGCCTCCCAAAGTGTTGAGATTACAGGTGTGAGCCACCACATCCGGCCTGTATTTGTTTTTTTTTTTTTTTTCCCATAGTGACGGGGTTTCACCATGTTGGCCAGTCTGGTCTCGAACTCCTGACCTCAAGTGATCCACCCACCTTGGCCTCCCAAAGTTCTGGGATTAGAGGCATGAGCCACTGTGCCCAGCCAAGTTTTTTTTTTTTCATTTTTCAGTTTCCCAGAAGTTCTAAAGTTCATCCCCTGTAACCTTTTAGGATTATCCAGGAGGGAAATACAGGGCACCTCATGCTGCTGCAGAGAAGCTGCGTTCGGCAGCTTTTTCCTGTTTGCGCACAGCAGACTCAGTGGGGTCACATTTTAGCAGGTCATCGTTGTTAGTGCTCTTCCTGCTCCTTGCTTTCAGTTGTGAGAGGGTTCCCCAGTTTTCCTTTTGAGGCTTGGAAACACAGGAAACCGTCCACCCGCCTGTCAGATCCCATGCCTCTGGTCTTGCTGTCCATCCTCCTCGCCTGTGTCCTGTGGCCCTGACTGCTTCGGGTCGGGCCATCATCATCTTTACCTGGACTTGCAGGGCACTGTCCATGCCACTTCCCTTGTCTCTCCACACCTCTATTCTTTGCGCAATTACAGAGAGATTCAATTAAAATGTCAATTTGGTGACGCTGTTCCTTTGCCTAAAATCTTTTTAGTAGTGCCCAGTCTGCCTACAACGTTGGCTTTGATTTTCACAATGTTTGGAGTGTTTTCTATGGTGCTCAGTAATTGGGCAGTGGTTTCTTTTTGTAAACCTGAGCCAATATCTTAACCCCAAAGGTGCCGAATTTGGTATCTGTCTAGCCTTGAGAACTTTGTAGAGGCTCTTGGGGCTTGGGAGTTGGGAGCGTTTCTGCGTTGAGGAGGCCATGCCACTGCTTTGGGACTTGGGGAGAGGGAGGTTTGTCTGCAGGCCTGAGTACTGAGTGCCAGTGTTGTCTTATTACTGGATCACATCTCCTAACTTTTAACAAGCAAACTTTGCTAGTATTTTGGTCAAGTGGGTGCCATATAAAAGACTGCTTCTGGTGAGTAAATATTCTGCATTTTATCAACCCCCAGGGTTAGAAGAGGTGATTTTTTTTTTTTTTTTTTTTGAGCCAGAGTCCTGCTCTGTTGCCCAGGCTGGGGTGCAGTGGCATGATCTCGGCTCACTGCAACCTCTGCCTCCCAGGTTGAAGCGATTCTCCTGTCCCAGCCCCCCATGTAGCTGGGATTACAGGCATGCATTACCCTTTCCTGTGTCTTGATATTCTTGGGGTCCTGGATCCTGTGGAAGCTCAGATGCCTTTCAGAAGCGGAGATTAAGTAGTTCCGAGACATAAAGTGCAAGTCAAGTATAACATCATCTTTTAGCCAAAGCGTCTATTCATAATTACACATCTTTTGTTTACCTGTCAGTTCTAGGGAGTTAGACTTATGAGAGGGTATCTGTTATATGTCATCTGCTCTTGTCACATTTATTTTTAAGGGGGTTTACTTAATGTCACCTGTTAGAGATTTGGAGATTCAAAATGATATCATAAAAGGAATAAAGTAACTGGGACTGTTTATTTAGCCTAGAGAAAATATGATGGCTTTATAAAGGCTGTGTTTAATACTCTGCAATTCATTCAGAAAATATCCTGAGCATCTGCTATGCACTGGAATTTGTTCCAGGTGTTGTAGATATGGCACCAACGAAGACCAACACATCGTGATCTGAAGGGGCTCCTCATGGCATTAAAATAAAAATGGAAACTCCTTCCTTGGACTTGCAGTGCTGCTTGTTCTCTGGACCCTGCCCACCCTCCCTACCTCTTGTCCTTCTCACCCGCCTTTCTCACTCTGTTTCACTACACTGGCCCCTTTGCTGTTTCTTTTCTTTCTTCTTCTTCTTCTTTTTTTTTTTTTTTGGAGATGGATTTTGCTCTGTTGCCCAGGCTGAAGTGCAGCGGCGCCACTTTGGCTCATTGCACCCCCTGCCTACAGGGCTCAAGCAATTCTCGCGCCCCAGCCTCCTGAGTAGCTGGGGCTACAGGCGTGAGCCACCATAGCTGGCTAATTTTTGTATTTTTAGTAGAGACAGGGTTTCGCCATGTTGCCCAGGCTGGTCTTGAATTCCTGTCCTCAAATGATCTGTCTGCCTTGGCCTCCCAAAGTGCTGGAATTACAGGTGTGAGCTACCGTGCCTGGCCCCCTTTGCTGTTTCTAAACACCCAGACTCATTCCCACTTTAGAATGTGTTGTTTCTTCTGCTTGGGATGTTTTGTCCCCGGTCTCTCGTGGTCACTTAAGTCATGGCTCAAATGTTACCTCCTCAAGCATCCCTTCCTTGGCCACCCCAACTAAAGACACCTTCTATGGCAGTGTCACACTACCCTGTTTTATTTTTTTCATAGCGCTCTTCACCAGTTGAAATTATCTTTCATTTTTTTACTTGCTTATTGTCCATTTCTCCCTGACCAGAATTTAACCTCCATGAAAGCACGGAAACTTTCTGTCTCATTCACTGTCACACCCACAATACTTAGGACAGGGCCTGGCACATAGTAGGAGCTCATTAAATAGTGTAGAGAGAATCAGAGGGTTTTGAATACATTCGTCACTTTATACCCATGAAGGAGAGAGTAAAGCAGGGCAAGCAGAAGTCGACTTAGGACCAGTGAAGATTTTACCCTTCTCTGTAGGAGAGTTGCTGGAAGGTGAACTGGCCCTTCCTGGAGGTAATTTTATTACTTGAGGTAATCAAAAGTGGCCAGACGTGGTGGCTCACGTCTGTAATCCTAGCATTTTGGGAGGTCAAGGTGGGTGGAATCAATTGAGGTCAGGAGTTTGAGACTAGCCTGGCCAACATGGTGAAACCCAATCTCTACTAAAAATACAAAAATATTAGCTGGGCGTGGTGGCGCATGCCTGTAATCCCAGCTGCTTGGGAGGCTGAGGCAGGAGAATCTCTGGAACCCGGGAGGCAGAGGTTGTAGTGAGCTGAGATCATGCCACTGCACTCCAGCCTGGACGACAGAGCGAAACTCCCGTCTCAAAAAAAAAAAAGTACCTGTGCTTTGGCTCTTTCATGTCACAGGCAATTAAGTTTTAAGTGAGGCTTACATTTGTATTCAGCAAATACCAGCTAACCATGTTTATTTTATTTTATTTTTTATTGAAGTGCAGTGGTGTGATCTTGGGTCACTGCAAACTCTACCTCTGGGGTTGAAGTGATTTTCCCGCCTCAGCCTCCCAAGTAGCTGGGATTACAGGTGCTTGCCACCATGCCCGAGTAATTTTTGTATTTTTAGTACAGACAGAGTTTCAGGCCTGTTTCAAAACTCCTGACCTCAAGTGATCTGCCTGCCTTGGCCTCCCAAAGAGCTAGGATTGCAGACATGAGTCACCCCACCTGGCCTCCATGTTTACTTTTTAAAATAAGCTGTTTATCTTGGAATATGGCAGATAAGAAGCCACCTTAGAAGACTGCTCACAAAATTCCTGTGAAACAACCCCTCATTACTGCTCTTGAGACATTTTATAGCTTTATGCACTCAGGCACTGTGAGAGTAAATGACTTGCTGAGAACTGGATAATGAAGAGATGAGAGAGTCCAGAGAGGTTTGTTTCTGTTTCCTGTTTGTAGACCCACTCATTAACCCAGCAAGAATTTATCAGTGTTTTTATTTTTTACAGGAAGGGTATTTGTTTCTATTCCCACAGCATTTTGTAGAAACCTCTTGACGCACCTGACACTTTTTACAGGAATTTCTTGTCTGAATCTTCTTGTCTGTCTCCCTCAATGGCCAATGCTGTATTCTGTTTATCCTTGTTTTTCAAGGATCTAAACACTGAAGAAATATATATTGAATAAATAAATGAGAACTTAAAAATCTGAGGTTTGCTAAAGCATAAAAATAGTATCTAGGGTTTTTTTTTGCGTTTCTAGTTTAAATTAATTCTGTCTTCAGTAGTGACTTTTTACCACAGTGTTAGGAGTTATATGCTAACATTCTGAGAGTAAAGAAAATGTATTGTGCTTGTTTGTGTTTGCCATGGGAATCTATCTTTTAGGTTTTTTTTTTGTTTGTTTTTGAGACAGGGTCTCACTGTCTTGTCCAGACTGGAGTGCAGTGTCATGATCATAGCTCACTTGTAGCCCGAGTAGCTGGGATCACAGGCACATGCCACCATGCCTGGCTAATTTTTAAATTTTTATAGAGATGGGGTCTCACTGTGTTGCCTAGGCCAGTCTCAAACACCTGGCCTCAGATGATCCTCCTGCCTTGGCCTCCCAAAATGGTGGGATTACAGGCATGAGCCACTGCACCTGGCCTTGTTTTTTGTTTCAATATTGAAAATGTTTTTCTTTAATAACTTAGATATTTGTCTTAGAACATAGATTTCTTAGATATGATTTGATAATAGTGGCTTCTGTTTATTGTCAATGCATTATTTAATGCTTCTGTTTCCTGTATGTGCATGTACTAGACTTTTCTGCATTGTCTGGAACACATGAGAAATAAAACCTAGCGTTGTAAAGTCCCGTTTAAATGCGTAAACATGTTTTTTTATTTTAGAATGATTAAGTAGAAAAACATTTGATGATTTTAGGACTTCACGTGACTTTCTGTCTCCATAGAATAATTACTGATTTTTTACAGGGAAAAGAAAAATACATTTTCTGTTATGAGTGAAAAGTTCCATGTTTGATGGGAGGAAAAATATAAGAAAACTTTCTGTTCTAGGAACTAGTAATCATTCATTTCAGACAAACTTTGTGACATAATTTTTTTTCAGGATACATGTATATTACCTGTCTTTAGAGAAATAGTTGCTCATTTGTTATTTGTGATTACTTTTTACAAAGCTGATCTGAATGAAGCTTGTAGTTTGCTTGGAGAATTATTGACCATAGCCTGTTAGATGCCTCTTGGAAAAGCAATTGCATGACAGTAACTTCGACTCACCCCCCAAAGAATTTAACACATTATCTGAAGAGGTTGCATCATCTTTAACTAATGTGCTGTGTCCTGCTCACTGGATGCTGGCTGGACTGCTGCTCTGATGAATGGTGTGGTGTGGGAGGAAGGAGAAAATTGAGGCCGACTTTATTTTCTTTTGACTCAATTGCAGTAAGGCCAATTTTATATAGGTGACGATTTGTGTGTGAGTAGTAACAAGAGTACTAAAAGGTCAAATGTGTCAAGTCTAGAACTAGTACTCTTTTTTTGTTTGTTTGTTTTTTGTTTTTTGAGACAAGCTGGAGTACAGTGGCACAGTCTTGGCTCACTGTAACCTCTGCCTCCCTGGTTCAAGCAATTCTCGTGCCTCAGCCACCTGAGTAGCTGGAATTATAGGTGTGTGCCAATGCATCCAGCTAATTTTTGTATTTTTAGTAGAGACAGAGTTTCACCATGTTGGCCAAGCTGGTCTCGAACTCCTGGCCTCAAGTGATCCACCTGCCTTGGCCTCCCAAAATGTTGGGATTACAAACCTGAGCCACCGCGCCCAGCCTAGGAATGATAATTTTAATAGTTGTGAAGAAACAGAGAGCCTCACTGTGGAAAATAGCAAGAGTCAATTATTATTTTTTGAAACAGTTTCTTGTTCTGTTGCCAAGGCTGTAGTGCAGTGGTGTGATCATGGCTCACTGCAGCCTTGGGGACTCCAACGATCTTCCCACCTCAGCCTCCCAAAGTGCTGGGATTATAGGTGTGAACTTCCACACTGGGCCAATTATTTTTTGAAGTACTTTTTTTTTTTTTTTTTTTTTTGAGACAGAGTCTTGCCCTGTCGCCCAGGCTGGAGTGCAGTGGTATGATCTTGGCTCATTGCAACCTCCGCTTCCCGGGTGCAAGTCATTCTTGTGCCTCAGCCTCCCAAGTAGCTGGGACTACAGGCGTGAGCCATCACACCCAGCTGATTTTTGTATTTTTAGTAGAGACGGGGTTTTACCATGTTGGCCAGGCTGCTCTCAAACTCCCAACCTCAGGTGATCCACCCACCTTGGCCTCCCAAAGTGCTGGGAGGCGTGAGCCATCGTGCCTGGCCTATTTACTTTTTTATTTTTTTTGAGGCGGAGTCTCACTCTGTCACCCAGGCTGGAGTGCAGTGGTACAACTGCGGCTCACTGCAGCCTCAGAACCTTGGGCTCAAGCAATCCTCCCACCTCAGCTTCCTGAGTAGTGGGACCACAGGCGCACACCACTATGCCCGACTAATTTTTTTTGTTATTTGTACAGACAGGGTCTTCCTTATGTTGTCCAGGCTGGTCTCGAACTCCTGGGCTCGTGCAGTTGTCCTGCCTGGGCCTCCCAAAGTGCTGAGATTACAGGCACGAACCACTGTGCCCAGCCACAAGTTTGTTTTGAAGCAGGAGCATTTCTGTTAGAAAAATAAAGTAAGGTCCAAGAGTGGTGGCTCACACCTGTAATCCCAACACTTTGGGAAGCTGAGGTGGGCAGATCACTTGAGCCCAGGAGTTTAAGACCAGCCTGGGCAACGTGGCGAAACCCTGTCTCCACAAAAAATACAAAAAAAAAAAAAATAATAACCTGTTTGATGGTGTGCACCTGTAGTTTCAGCTACCCAGGAGGCCGAGGTGGGAAGATCCCCCTGAGCCTGGGAGGTCAAGATTGCAGTGAGCCATGATGTGCCACTGCACTGTGGCCTGGACAACAGAGTGAGACCCTGTCTCAAAAAAAAAAAAAAAAAAAGTATTTTCTAAGAAAAGGAATAATGAACTTGGTGAACAGCCTTAATGACTGCATATTAGATTGGCTGTCTCATTATTGCAACATATTAGGCATCAAATCACTCTGGTAATATAAGTCAGCCAGGTAAGTTTCTTTGCCAGACTTCCTTCAAGAGAACTCTTAGAGTCAAAGAGAAGCTAAAGCAAAGAAGTTGCTGGTGGAAATGATGGAATGTAGTACGTAGTTACTAGTAGGAACCACAAAGCTATAGAGTGGTGTTCATCTCTATTTTAACCTTCTCTTCTTCCAGGTTGGTGGCACTAAGGCTGGTGTAGTCCGGTTTCTTGGGGAGACCGACTTTGCCAAGGGGGAGTGGTGTGGCGTGGAGTTAGACGAGCCACTTGGGAAGAATGATGGCGCTGTTGCTGGAACAAGGTTTGTTTGGCGTTGTGCAACATCTTGTGTCACTCTTGTACGTGACGATGCTCAAGCCAGTCTCACCAAGCATGTATCATAACATGGAAAGGTGTGTTCGGAAGAGCGGCACTTTTATTTCCTAAGACCCATCTGCTGATTTTTTTTCCCCACACTAGAATTGGGGCTGTTCTTTTTGACTGTCTCCTTAGTAATACATGTAGTATGTCTGAGTAGATTCTGAACAAGCATTCTGTTTATTTTTCAAAATAGAAAGGAAATACTATGTTACCTGTCTGGCTTCTCTCCCTTTTGATAGGAGTTGACTTCTGAAAGAGTACTCGGGCATCTGGGGTGGGGGCGGGGGCAGAAGGTAGCCACCTTTGTTAGGGAAAAGAACTGCAAAATGTGTCTTCATATTTGAACAGACTGGCAAGCGGACCTCTTCCATCGTAAGGATAACCCCATTCTTTTTTTTTTTTTTTTTTTTTTTTTTTGAGACGGGGCCTCCGTCTGTTACCCGGGCTGGAGTGCAGTGGCGCCATCTCGGCTCACTGCATGCAACCTCCCCCTTCTGGGTTCAAGCAGTTCTCCTGCCTCAGCCTCCCAAGTAGCTGAGATTACAGGTGCGTGCCACAATGCCTGGCTAATTTTTGTATTTTTAGTAGAGACGGGGTGTTGCCCAGGCTGGTCTCAAACTCCTGGGCACAAGTGATCCGCCTGCCTTGGTCTCCCAAAGTGCTGGTATTACAGGTGTGAGCCACCACGTCCAGCCTGGATAACCCCATTCTTGCCTCCCAGACATAGGCTGGGAGTACAGTAATGCACACAGATGCAGAAGGAATTTCCCACTTTTCTTTTCAAAATGTTTTGAAGGCACAGGTGTTGTCTATGATGCATAATTAGTAGTATACAGTACATTAATGCATCACTTGATTATTATTAAAATGTGGTAGTTAACATTTTACTTATAAAACATGGACAAATTGGTTATAAGCAAATTAATTATAGAGAAAAGGGCTTTATCTACCAGATACAGTAATTATGACTCATGGAGATAAAGATCTCTTGGAACTGCAATGATTATGAAGCCATCTTTTCTTAACATTAAAACATTGTAATCCTTTAGAGTCATAACGTTGCCCATGTCAGTCCGAAAATAGACATTACTAGTTCATATTTCTCCATGTTTACTTTTTTTTTTTCCTCCAATGCCATTTTCTTTTTTCTGGGCCTTCTCAATGCTATACTTGCAGAGTACTTTATCTTGTTTTTTCATATGTTTATGGAAACAAACATTAAAAATTTTCAATGAACCATTTTTTTTTTTTTTTTCAGACGGAGTCTCGCTCTGTCGCCAGGCTGGAGTGCAGTGGTGCAATCTTGGCTCACTGCAACCTCTGACTCTCAGGTTCAAGCGATTCTCCTGCCTCAGCCTCCTGAGTAGCTGGGATTACAGACACGCACCACCACGCCCAGCTAATTTTTGTATTTTTAGTAGAGACTGGGTTTCACCATGTTGGACAGGATGGTCTCGATCTCCTGACCTCGTGATCCGCCCACCTCGGCCTCCCAAAGTGCTGGGATTACAGGCGTGAGCCACCGTGCCTGGCCTCTTTTTTTTTTAACTAGATTTTTCCTGTATGTTAGCCATTTTGTATTTATATTTCTCTACAGTTGATTAAGTACGGGTAGATTTTTTTTTAATTAAAAAATACATATATTTTTTGGCGGGGCATAGTGGCTCATACCTGTAATCCCAGCACTTTGGGAGTCCAGGGTGGGCAGATCACAAGATCAGGAGTTCAAGACCATCCTGGCCAACATATTGAAACTCTGTCTCTACTAAAAATACAAGAATTAGCCGGGCAGGGTGGTGTGTGCCTGTAGTCCCAGCTACTCGGGAGGCTGAGGCAGGAGAATCGCTTGAACTGGGGAGGTGGAGGTTGTGGTGAGCTGAGATTGCGCCGCTGCACTCCAGCCTAGGCAACAGAGTGAGACTCTGTCTCAAAAAAAAAAAAAAAAAAAAAAACAAACATATATATATATTATATATATACATTTTACTTATTTCAATAGGTTTTTGGGGAACAGATGGTGTTTGGTTATATGAATAACTTCTTTAGTAGTGATATCTGAGATTTTGGTGCGCCCATCACTTGAGTTTTTTGTTTGTTTTGAGACAGAGTCCACCCTGTCACCCAGGCTGGACTACAGTGGTGCAATCTCGGGTTACTTCAGCCTTGACCTCCTGGGCTCAAGAGATCCTCCTGCACCACCATGCCTGGCTAGTTTTTATATTTTTTGTAGAGACAGGGTCTGTCCGTATTGCCCTGGCTGGTCTTGAACTCCTGGGCTCAAGTGATCTGCTGCCTCGGCCTCCCAAAGTGCTGGACAGGCGTGAGCCACCACGTCCAACTCTTCATGTTTACTTGAATGGATCTGCCAAAGTTAGGTGCCTGTTTGATTTCCTTTCCCTTTGTTTGGCATGGTTTATTAAATGGGCTTGCTCTATTGCTAAACTCCTCTGCTGTACATTTATCAGGTTGTGAAAATATTTATTTCCTTTATGTAGAATCTCAGCAACAGGTGAACAGTCCTGACTCTGTGTATCATATTGTCACCAGTGTGTGTTCTAAACCATCACTGAGGTTGTTAGCCTACATACATGTGACTGCTACATGCTGGTGTATAACCCCAGCTTAGCGGTAGAATTTCCAGGAATCTAACCTTAAGTTAGGAGTTGGGAGAGCCTTTTGGTTATAGTTATTATTTCTTGTGATTAAGTTGTTTTTTGTTATTGTTCTTATTCTCTAAAGGTATTTTCAGTGTCAACCCAAATACGGCTTGTTTGCTCCTGTCCACAAAGTTACCAAGATTGGCTTCCCTTCCACTACACCAGCCAAAGCCAAGGCCAACGCAGTGAGGCGAGTGATGGCGACCACATCCGCCAGCCTGAAGCGCAGCCCTTCTGCCTCTTCCCTCAGCTCCATGAGCTCAGTGGCCTCGTCTGTGAGCAGCAGGCCCAGTCGAACAGGACTAGTAAGCCCCCTTTCTCACTACCTGCCTCCACTTCCCAGGCATGACTAAAGCCCGTGGTCAGTGCCCCTGCTTTGCTGCTTTGCTTGTCCTTGTGCTGAATGTTGCTTGCAGCTTTTGCTGTGAAAGTCTTTGCAAGTAAGTTTTGAAAAATGTAACTCTGGCAAGAATGCATTTTTTCAAATCAGAAAGTGCTTTTATAGTCCCTTTCAGATTCTTAAAAGCTTAAAAATGCATGTGTTCTTGGTGAATCTGTATAACTACTGCTTAGTCTAACACAGGGGTCAAATTATTTTCTATGAAATTATTTTAGGACAAAATGATAGGAACATTGGAGAGATCCTTTTCTTCAAGTCCATAGATCTGTCTCTCCCTCTCTCTCTTTTTTTAATTTTTTCTTTTGAGTCAGGGTCTCACTCTGTCACCCAGCCTCAACGTCCCAGGCTCAAGCAATCCTGCTGCCTCAGCCTCCCCAGTAGTTGGGACTACTGGTGCACACCACCACACCTGGTTAATTTAATTTTTTTTTTTTTTTTTTTTTTTTGTAGAGAGAGGGACCCACTGTGTTGCCCAGGCTGGTCTTGAATTCTTAGGCTCAAGTGATCCTCTTGCCCTGGACTTCCAAAGTGTTGGGATTTACAGGCATGAGCCACTGCTCCTAGCCTGTCTTTCTCTTTGACTTCAAATAATTTTAGGAACTGAAGTGTTTTGAGAAAAGGTGTGTTAATAGGATTTTAATGTTAATACAACCTAACCTACTGGAAGCAGTTAGTGTGTGAAGTGTCCCTGACTTGAGCCAGAGGACACTAAAGGGAACTTTTGGAGCTGGAAGAGGATACTAGGAAAGCCTGTTTTGATTACTCTCTTCTTTCATCTTCTTCTCCTGGTCCCTTTCCCTCTCTCCCTCTTTTTCCTGTTTAGAGCAGTAAAAATAGAATCACTAGCATGGGCAATGATGGGCAAATACCTCATTCTGTTTATTAAGGTGTTACTTTATTAGGGTCAAAGCCCTGCCCATAAGTTTATTACCTAAAAGTGGGGCAAATACTGTTTAGGTTAGAAATGGTGGCATCAGACTGTCCTCAGACTGAGTTCAGGTCTCCACTGGGTGGTGGGGAACCGCAGACCAGGAGCTAGGATGTTGCGTTGTGCTGTGGGGAGGAGGTGGTTAGCCCCGGATCTCACGGTGGTGCCTGTTCTTCCATTGTCGTCGGGCAGAGAAGGGACAGGTGCTGAAATCTTCACATGGGGCTGTGCTCCTCTGCCAGCCATCTAGGCTTTCTTCCTCTGTGTTCAGGTAGAATAAGTACTGCTCAGAGCATTTCCATTTGCACATGAATAGAAAGCCTGCATCTTCAACAGAAAAATTACTTTTATGAGAAAAGCATGACAAGAACAATGAAATGGAAAAGAGCTCCCAACCCCTGTGTTCAGACAGAGCTTTGTTTAATGTGGGTCAGAAACTCTGATAGGGACAGCTTGCCTCCTTTGCTATTCTAGGAACAATTCCATGGGAGGGTCTATTCTGGATTAGGAATTCTTTCTTGAGTAATTTTTATTACCTTTTAATTGTGTCCATTTCTTTGGGAAATAGCAAGCTCTCCCTGCTCCCGACAATCTCTCCTCTTACTTTTTGGACCAGTTCTCGTACCTCTTAGCTCACCTCATTCAGTGAAAATTGACAAAAGAGACATGAGTTTCTGTACCTGTGAGACAGCTTATTTTTGTGTCTTTATGGTTTCTAAGCCAAAAATCACCATAAAATAGTATGTCAAAGATACAGAGGAATTGAAAGTGTCATTTCAATTATTTTGCTCAGAAATGTATTTCTGTTTTAGAAAAACAAAAATTGAAAAAAATTTAATTCATTCTTTGTTTTTATTTTTATTTTTTATTTTTTTGAGATGGAGTCTTGCTGTTGCCCAGGTTAGAGTGCAGTGGCGCGATCTCAGCGCACTGCAACCTCTGTCTCTCGGGTTCAAGTGATTTTTCTGCCTCAGCCTCCCAAGTAGCTGGGATTATAGGCACACGCCACCATGCCCGGGTAATTTTTGTATTTTTAGTAGAGACGAGGTTTCACCATGTTGGCCAGGCCAGTCTCGAACACCTGACCTCAGGTGATCTGCCCGCCTCTGCTTCCCAAAGTGAGGCGTGAGCCAGCATGCCTGGCCAATTAATTCTTTAATAACCGCAATGACTTAGTGTTACTGTGTGCACTGCTTGTTGGGCTCTACACATCTAGTCAAGCCTTGGAATCTGATTTCTCATCGCCAACCTCATTTCCTGTGCATGTTGATTTTTGCATCGTGCTTTCATTTTCGTCATGGGAATAGCCAAAACCCAGCTTTGAAAGTACATGATGTTATTGAAAGGAGTGTAGGACAATCTAATGATGAGACTGAATTGCCTCGAACTAGTAGTTTGCAGAGAGTCCAGCAGATGTCGCTGTGTTTCTCTTGAAATTTTAAAACATCCTACAGTGCACTGGTGAGTTTGCTCAGCACCCTGGGGCATCTCTGCACATGGTTTCGGAACCACACATTTAATGTATTCGGGAAGAAATATTAGCAAGAGAAGGTATAATTTAGCTATATAATGAAATTGGAAGGTCAAGGTCAAATGGTTAAAAAAGACAACGGGAGTTTCTTCCTGGTATGTTTAAGTAATTTCAAGAACAAAAGTTTGATTCTTTTTAGTTCTCAAGTTGCCAAGTTATTAACTGAGGAAAGATCCTCGCTGTAAGTCTGCATCCTGCGCATCTTGCAGCAAGGGCCTAGGGAAACCGATGAAGAGAAGAGCTTTCAGGCGACAGCTGCAGCTCTGACTGCAGAAGATGAAGTCAAGGCTGACTTGATCTGGAGCCAGCAGTGGCTGAGCAGATGGCCTTTGGCACGGTGGCTCACACCTGTAACCTTAGCACTTTAGAGTTTGAGAACAGCCTGGCGAACATGGCAAAACCCCGTCTCTACTAAAAATACAAAAATTAGCTGGGCGGTAGTGGCGCGCGCCTGTGATCCCAGCTGCTTGGGAGGCTGAGGCAGGAGAATCACTTGAACCCAGGAGGTGGAGGTTGCAGTGAGCTGAGATCACACCATTGCACTCCAGCTAATTTTTGTATTTTTAGTAGAGATGGGGTCTCACCATCTTGGCCAGGTCTCAAACTCCTGGCCTCAAGTGATCCACCCGCCTTGGCCTCCTGGAGTGCTAGGATTACAGGCATGAGCCACCGCATCTGGCTGATCTCTTTACGTTGATGTCTTCTTTGTGAGATTTATAGACAGAAGGCACACACTGTCTTGTGTTTTTGAGGAAGCCTTTCCTAATCCTGGCCAGCCTGCCAGCTGGAGCAGCGCCCTTGCTTTGCCGAGCAGATGCCCTCCATGCATGCATCGCGCCTCCCTCGCTTTTCTGACAGCATCATCGCCCTTCACTTCTCTAACTTTCCTTTACAGTTGACTGAAACCTCCTCCCGTTACGCCAGGAAGATCTCCGGTACCACTGCCCTCCAGGAGGCCCTGAAGGAGAAGCAGCAGCACATTGAGCAGCTGCTGGCGGAACGGGATCTGGAGAGGGCGGAGGTGGCCAAGGCCACGAGCCACGTGGGGGAGATAGAGCAGGAGCTAGCTCTGGCCCGGGACGGACATGACCAGGTGAAGTCTGGACCTTGTTGTGGAGATGGTGATGGTTTCTAAAGCCACTGAGGAGCCAAGAAGCATGCCCGGTGCTTGGCACCGAGGAGCTGGACTTGAGAGCACTGGAAATGGGTGTACATTTCTTTGCTGTGCTTGTTTGAAAGCTACAATCTGGGGTGCCAGTTTCCATGGTCACAGAGATGAAGTTTTGTTCTTGATTCGACCTTAGTGTCTGGTCTTTGTGCCCAGGTCTTTTGGCCTATGTGTGTTAGGCCAGCTTGGTTATTAGGGCCTTACCAATGATTATAGCTGCTGTTTGTGGATTACTCTTAATATGTGCTTCAGCTTCAAAAACGATGAGAGGTGTTTTAACATTGTTCTTTATCGCTTTAATGGTGTAGTTTTTCATCATCTATCTTCCAGGAAAGCTGTCGAGAATAACCTATTAAAATAGAGAAAGCATTTTAACATAAGGTTTTAGAGTAACGCCCATCCACCATGGTGACCCACAGCTCTTTGGGGAAGTATCACTGGGTCTGTATCTGAGTCAGAAATAGTCCATTTACTGACATTCTTGCCTTCCCCAGCATGTTCTGGAATTGGAAGCCAAAATGGACCAGCTGCGAACAATGGTGGAAGCTGCTGACAGGGAGAAGGTGGAGCTTCTCAACCAGCTTGAAGAGGAGAAAAGGTGACCCAAGACTGTTTCCTGGTGCAAGTGTGGCCTTTCCCTCCCTTTTTTTTTTTTTGTTTTTGAGACAGAGTCTAGCTCTGTTGCCCAGGCTGCAGTGCAGTGGTGCAATCTCAGCTCACTACAACCTCTGCCTCCCAGGTTCAATTGATTCTCCTGCCTCAGCCTCCTGAGTAGCTGGGACCACAGGCACGCGCCACCATGCCTGGCTAATTTTTTGTATTTTAGTACAGACGGAGTTTCACCATGTTGCCTAGGCTGGTCTCGAACTCCTGAGCTCAGGTGATCCATCCGCCTCAGCCTCCCAAAGTGCTGGGATTACAGGCGTGAGCCACCGCGCCCAACAGCCTTTTCATTTTAAATGACCTTAGAAGAAAATTTCCTATTAATAATCATGTTGGTATCAACCCTTAGAAACAAAGGAATGACTGTGTGTCCAGCAGAAAGTGAACTCTGCCATGCTGTGTGAAGAGGGTCTGCTTTGATTCGACTTTTTTCAATAAGTTTGGAATCATTTAGACATGGCCTGATTGGGTGCAGTGACTCACGCCTATAATCCCAGCACTTTGGGAGGCCGAGGCGGGTGGATCACTTGAGGTCAGAAGTTCGAGACCAACGTGACCAACATGGTGAAACCCCGTATCTACTAAAAATAAAAAAATTAGCCAGGCTTGTTGGCGGGTGCCTGTAATCCCAGCTACTTGGGAGGCTGAGGCAGGAGAATCTCTTGAACCTGGGTGCCAGAGGTTGCAGTGAGCTGAGATCACACCACTGCACTCCAGTCTGGGCGACAGAGCAAGACTCCCATCTCAAAAAAAAAACAACGACATTCTTGTCTTTTGAGACAGGGTCTCACTGTGTCGCTCAGGCTGGAGTGCACTGGTGTGATCGTGGCTCACTGCAGCTTTGACATCCGGAGCTCGAGTGATCCTCCTACCCCAGCTTCCCAAATAGCTAGGACACAGGCACGTGCCACCATGCCTGGCTAATTTTTGTAGAGATGGGGTTTTGCCATATTGCCCAGGCTGGTCTCAAACTGAGCTCAAGCAGTCTGCCCACCTTAGCTTCTCAAAATGCTGGGATTACAGGTGGCTTGTTTTATTTTTTTCTTTTTGAGACAAGGTCTCACTCAGTTGTCCAGCCTGGAGTGCAGTGATATGATCATAACTCACTGCAGCCTTGACTGCCTGGGCTCAAGCAATCCTCCCACCTCAGCTTCCCAAGTAGTTGAGATCACGGGTACACGCTGCCACACCTGGCTAATTTCTTAATTTTTTGGTAGAGATGAGGCCTCGTCATGTTGCTCAGGCTGCTCTTAAACTCCTGGCCTTAAGCCATTCTCCCACCTTGCCCTCCCGAAGTGCAAAGATGCATTTTTAAACTTGCTATGTCTCTAAGGCATTTCTTGCTGCTGTCTGCTTGAGTTCACCAGGGTAGTGATTATAGATTTTTTTTTTTTTTTAAATATAAGGACTAGGTCTCACTATGTTGCCCCAGCTGGTCTCAAACTCCTGGCCTCAAGCGATCCTCCTGCCTCCACCTTCCAAATTGCTGGGATTATAGGAGTGACTTACCATGTCCAACGTGATTTTTTTATTTTTTTTTTAAAGGCTGTGTGTTACTTAGTTTCTTAAGTGTTTTGTTTGGGTTTTATTCCACAGGAAGGTTGAAGACCTTCAGTTCCGGGTTGAAGAAGAATCAATTACCAAAGGTGATCTTGAGGTAAAACCCCTCCAGCTCTCTTAAAGCTTTTATGGGTATCAGTATTCAGAACATGGGCGAATAATGTACCAATTGAAATGAGCGGCCAGAACAGTCAGCTGAGGAAGTGGCAGGGGAAACCCTGGCCTCTCTGGCCACATTGGGTTCTGGGGGTGGCTTTGTGGTGATGGTGCCAGTCCTTGAGCCTGTGATTGTGTGTCCCACTTCCTGTGCATAGTGGAACTTGCACTACTTCTTTCTCATGCTTCAAAATTCAAAACCATGAATTGGATTTCATCAAGTCATAAATCTGGCAGTGTGTCCTCAATTTAAAGCAGTCCTAAGTGAGACATACTGGTGTTCGTCTGATGATTAGAAAAGGCATTTTAGATTTTGTCATAGTAGTCCATAACAGGCCGGGTGCAGTGGCTCATGCCTGTAATCCCAGCACTTTGGGAGGCCGAAGTGGGTGGATCACCTGAGGTCAGGAGTTCGAAACCAGCCTGGCTAACATGGTGAAACCCCGTCTCTACTAAAAATACAAAATTAGCCGGGCGTGGTAGCAGGTGCCTGTAATCCCAGCTACTTGGGAGGCTGAGGCAGGAGAATCGCTTGAACCCGGGAGGTGGAGGTTGCAGTGAGCTGAGATCGTGCCACTGCACTCCAGCTTGGGGGATGGGTCGAGACTTTGTCTCAAAAAAAAAAAAAAAAGTCCATAACAAAGTTTTTTGCTTTATTGCAGCTTTGCTTTCCAGTTGAGCAAGATAAATCCTTTTATAACCCTATAAAAGGAATATGTTGTAATTGTTGATTCTTTTAAAAAAGTAATTAGCAAAAACTAAGAACACTTTATATTTCAGCTTCTTTTACTTTCATGGCATTTGTAGAATTCATGGATTTTCCTTTAGTGTTAGGTTTCTCATCCCTTTTTAACAATTTATTCATATTAGTTTTTAAATTAGACACCAGAATTAAATGGTTTTGATGGTTTCAAGCCATTGCTAGATATATGACAAATGTAAATCATTCAGTTTTTCAAATTTCCCAGATTTGTAGTTCTTTAATCTACAATATTTTAGTAAAAATTGCACTTAACTGTGCATTTCCCAAATATGCAGTTTTGCTACAATTTTAGAGTCTGTTGGCTGCCCACACCATGCTTAAATTTGAGGGGCCCTTCCAAACAGCAACTCTGATTTCTTTGGAAATAAATGTATCTTTACAGTTAACAAAGAGCAAGGGGGGCATTTTCTGCGTTCTAGTTTTATGAGGCCCAGAATTTAATGGTTCATTAACAATTTAATAGATATCTTCTTCACTCATTTCATATACAGCCACATTCCTTTAGTCAATTTTTGTGTTGTTCTCATCCATTTAAAAACACCCCAAAGTCTCATTAGAAGTTTCATGTCATCATCTAATTCATGTGAAATATAGCCTATGGTGTCTTCGGGAGGGTCCAGTTAAAATAATTTACATCAGCACTAGGCTTGTATAGTCTGTCTGATAAACTTACTTGAAATTAATCAAATAAAGTTATCTTGAAACCCTAACACATATTGAAGCTTTATTGGAATCTCTTTTTTGTTGTTGTTTAATTTTTTTTATTTTTTTACTGATAGCAAAAGAGCCAGATTTCTGAAGATCCTGAGAATGTAAGAGGGCACTTAACTGTGTGGATATTTCCCTTGTTAACAAAGATTGATCACAGATTAAAATGCTTATTGATATACTCAAACACTAACTGCATAATCTGACCTTGGGACATTGACCTTAATGTTTCTGTGCATGTGGCTTTCAAAGCAATTACATTTATATCTTGAAGAAATTGTATGTAATGACTAAGCTCCACACATTCATGTGTTTAATGAATAGGCCAACATTTGCTTTATAAAGAATTTTACCAGAAAGGGGGGAAAAAAGTTTTTGTCTGGAGACCTGGCCTTCTTCACCTAATTCATAATGTCTTCTAATTTTAGTGGAATTATTCCCAAAGAGATGATATCTGACTGGAGCATAAAGCATTCTAGATGTGGAGTTGTGGGAATTCTGGGGAAGTTTCCAAGTTGTCTAATTTTGCTTCCCATGAGAGGAAAAGGGATTGTGAGGCTGGCTGCTGTCCCGGAGCTGACTGGCCGCTGTCCCGGAGCTGACTGGCCACTGTCCCGGAGCTGACTGGCTGCCTTTTCAGTGTGCCCCCGCCACTGGCCAGTGCCTGCCAGTGCAGCTGATGAGACATTCAAACTTCTGTTTGTTTCTACAGTATTTTCCTTAGTTGCAAAACTAGAGGCAAGCGTTTGTCAGTGAAGACATAGCATGTTTTAAATTGTTATTACCGAAGTGAGAGTTTTCTAGCTGTAGCATTACTAGGTATGCAGGTGTTTTATTTTTCTTCCTCCAAGTTCAAACACCCAGTACACCCTTGCTATGTGGTCTCCAGAGCCCTGCTTCCTGGTGTACCCTGCCAGCTGTGCTGCTGGTTGTAAAGAATCTGAAAACGTTTTGCTTTGATTTACTGCCACATAAGAAGGAAATTAAAGAATGACATTACTTCCTACCACCTCCTGGCAGCTGAAATAGACAACTCAAGACTAAACTTTTAGCCGGGCACTGTGGCTCACACCTGTAATCCCAGCACTTTCGGAGGTTGAGGCGGGCAGAACACCTAAGGTTGGGAGTTTGAGACCAGCCTGGCCAACATAGGGAAACCCTGTCTCTACTAAAAATACAAAAATTAGCCGAATACGGTGGCGCACACCTGTAATCCCAGCTACTAGAGAAGCTGAGGCAGGAGAATCGCTTGAACCCAGGAGGCAGAGGTTGCAGTGACAGGAGATCATGCCACTGCACTCCAGCCTGGACAACAAGAGCAAAACTCCATCTCAAAAACAAAAAACAAAAAAAACACAAGATTGAATTTTTTAAAAGGTCTTCGTTCTGAAGGCTTCCTTTTTGTGAAGCTACTTCAGTGATCTGGGTCTCTTCTCTCCTTCCGAAACAGGCTCCCGCTGCCCCCGGTGTCAGTCTGCATGGGATTTCCCCCCTGCCTTTCCTGTGCGCTTCTCGCAAAGCCCTTGCTTTCCTTCTCAATTCCCTGTCCCAGGACTTTCCTCTTGGGATACTCTGTGTTCTTATTCTAAGAAAGGAATGATTTTACAAGAAGGGTTGTCCTGTTCAGTGTCACATTTTTACTGTGTGCTGTGGCATGGAAGTGGATCACTAGTTCCCTTGCTGCTGACTGATCACCTAAGATCAGGAGTTCGAGACCAGCCTGGCCAACGTGGTGAAACCCAGTCTCTACTAAAATACAAAAATTAGCCAGGTGTGGTGGCGCACGCCTGTAATCCCAGCTACTGTGGAGGCTGAGGCACTGTAGAGTCCCAGATAATGTGTATATAGACCCATCAGTAAGGAGGCGTTGGCTATGCTTATCTGGAAGATCTCTGAATGGGGAGGAGATCACATTAAATGTATATTTGCTTTTTATCTGGAAATAGTGATCTTTTACCCAGAGGACACTTACTGTGTCAAGAGAAGAAAGGTTCTATTGCCTTTTTTCTTTTTCCCACTACTGTAGTTTTGGATTTCAGCTCCTGAGGCTGTGACCCCAATTATGTAGATAAGGTAAAAGCAGGGAAATTGAACAGTGTCCATCCAAGGCACATACAGACCAAGGGGATTATCCAGACAGTTAGGGCTTGAATTGTATTTCATTATTTTTGTGGAGTATACAGAGCTGAAGCAGGTGATGAATTAAAAAAATTTTTTTTGTTCACCTTTTAAATATCTCATAATGGTTTGTCGATACCTGGTTTACAAGCAAAGTGACCTCTTGAATGCATTGAGGTCCCCGAGTCCCACTGGAATGAGTGAAGACGTTTGTAACCTTCACTTTTACATTCCGCCCCCTCTACTGAAGCTCTGCACTTTGTGTCACTTTGTTTAGAGTCTGTTGTCATTTTTTCATTGCCCGTAATTGTCCAGACTGATAGGTCAATTAGTACCACAAAATATTTAAATTACTGCAAGTAACTGACAGCTGCTGAGAGCAGCCCTGCGGGTGTGGGCCTTGTCAGTCACTGATTCTGATAACTGATAACCTCTTGTGTAAGAGAGGTGGGGGTAGGAAGAGGTACATTTGGACCTAGATTATTTCAAATTGATTAAGATTTTGCTGCACTTAAACCTGTTAGAGATTATCCTCTGAATTCCCCGTCAGGCTACATCCAAGTGCGTGATGGTGGGGAGAGCAGAGTATTTGAGGTCACAGGTTTTGAATCACCTTAGGAACCCACCAGCTCTTTCTGAGAGAGCTCAAACTCATGCCTTTGTGTTCAGTCACCTTTTTACGTCTGAGCTAATAAAAACAACTTCATCTTAAGGTAAATATAATAAACCCCTTACCAGTTTGAGGTAAACTTTCCTCCTCTCTTGAGCCTCTCAGTTGGCCTGCTTCAGAGATGGAGACGATAGAGGATAACTATTACTAAATTTTCTCTTTGTAATTCTGAGTCCTTTTTTCCCTCCCTGGAGCCCAATAGCCTTTGGGACATCCACTGCTGGAAGGAAACTAGAGCTTCCATGGCCTCTTCCCCATCACATGTAGGAATGTTGCTAAGACTCTAACTCAGACCCTTCTCACCCATTTCTGCAGAGGCTGCTAGCATGATTTCTTAGCCCTAGTTTCCAGATTCCTTCTATTGAGGTTTTCATTTGACCCTTATTTACGTCAAGTTATATGCTAAGGTGCAAGAAACTGCTCTAAGGACTTATTGAACAGTTTAAGATTTATGATACCTTTACCATATTGAGGTGATAGTGACGGTCATTCTGAGGGTCAATATACCTTGTAAAGTTACTGAGTCAGTTACATACACATTAATGTCAAGTAGCCTTTGTGGGGCGGAGGGATAATGATAGTTTAGAGGGAGGGATATTAACTATTCTAATTGGTGCTGATAAACTTCACTTATCAATATTACTTATATTTGGCTGCATGCCTCTGACACTTCATCTGGCCTCATGTGTTTTCCATTTTTTCTTTCTGAACAGACTAGCCCATGCCCCCTGCCCACCACCATCCTTTATCCCTGGTATTCATCCTCACTGCCCACCTCATCTCACCTCCACCTCTTTCCTTCTCCATTCCCCTTTGGTTCACCCTTTGGCAGAAGGTACTGGTGGCTCAGCCTGCATGCCGCTCTCTCTCCTCTTGTGCTGGCATGTCATGGTGGCACTGTTGTGTTCTCTTCCTCTTCCTTTTTACTAACAGACGCAGACCAAACTGGAGCATGCCCGCATTAAGGAGCTTGAACAGAGCCTTCTCTTTGAAAAGACCAAAGCTGACAAACTCCAGAGGGAGTTAGAAGACACTAGGGTAATGGTTTTCACTATTTAATGAAGCAGAGCCATGCATGTGAATGGTGGACACCTCAGGTGACATGTTTTATAGTTGGCCTGAGCCTTGACCCAGTGGTTCAACCTGAGTTTGGTCTTGGTACCATTCAGGTGTTCTTGAGCTGAGACTGATGACTAGGAACAGGTGTTTTATATCTAGTCTTTTGTCAAAAATAAAAACTCATTCCTTTGGTAACCCAACCAAATCAGGATCAGAAACTTTACAACTGAATAAATGAATGGATATAACTGTATTTGAAGTTCTTTATATTAATGCCATGAAATACATTTCTCTAGTTGGCCACAAGCAGTCAATTGTCCTCTTGTTCTCAAATATCTAGTTATTACGCTTTCTAAGTAATTTTTTGTTATTGTTGTTTTACTTTAGCTCTCTTTCTGCCTTCTTCCCTGGCCTCTTGGGAGAAGGAAATAGAAACATGGGCTCTGTTTCATGAGAATTAAAGACTTTCACCCTAGTTACCTTTTTATCTTGGAAGGCTGATCTCTGCATCTCCTTCCTTCCTGTCACGCAGGGGATTGAAACCTCAGTGGATGCTGGGCACAGTGGCTCTCGCTTCTAATCCCAGCACTTTGGGAGGCTGAGGCAGGCAGATTACTTGAGGTCGGGAGTTTGAGAACAGCCTGGCCAACATGGTGAAACCCTGTCTCTACTGAAAATACAAAAATTAGCTGGGCCTGGTGGCACGTGCCTGTAATCTCAGCTACATGGGAGGCTGAGGCAGGAGGATTGCTTGAATCCAGGAAGTGGAGGTTGCAGTGAGCTGAGATCGTGCCACTGCACTCCAGCCTGGGTGGCAGAGTGAGACTCCATCTGGAAAAAAACAAAACAAACACTCAATGGTCAGGGGGGAAATGCATGTTTCTTCCTGCCTTGAGCTTGTTGTGCTTGGCCCTTGGAGCCAGAGCATTAGTCAGGTTTTAGTTTATTTATATATTAAAGCACCTATATAGTGCATACTTCATGCCAGACACTATTCTAAGTGCTTTACAGGTATCCAGTCTCAACACAACCCTAGGAGGTAGGGAATATTAGTGTCCCCATTTTACAGACAAGAACACTGAGGCACAGAGAAGTTAAGTAACTTGCTTAAGATAAAACAGCAAATAGTAATAGTAGAGGCAGGATTTGCATCTAGGACATTTGGCCCCAGAGCCTGTGCTCTTAAGCACCACAGGATGGAGTCTGTCTATTATGGAAGTTGTTTTGTGCATAAAGATTAAGAAATGGCCGGGCGCAGTGGCTCACGCCTGTAATCCCAGCACTTTGGGAGGCCGAGGTGGGTGGATCACCTGAGGTCGGGAGTTTGAAACTAGCCTGACCGACATGGAGAAACCCCATCTCTACTAAAAATACAAAAATTAGCCGGGTGTGGTGACACATGCCTGTAATCCCAGCTACTAGGGAGGCTGAGGCAGGAGAATAGCTTGAACCTGGGAGGCAGAGGTTGCGGTGAGCCGAGATCACGCTATTGCACTCCAGCCGGGGCAACAAGAGCGAAACTCTGTCTCAAAAAAAAAAAAAAGAAATAGTCACGTGTAATGTATTCACATACCTTTTTAAATCATGAATTTGTCTGTCAGTGACTAAATTGTCCAGATTCTTTAGAATTCCAAAAATTACTCTCTCTCTAATCAAATTTGCTATCTTGATTTTTAAAAAAATTTCTAGTGTTTGTAGAAATTTCTCTTGTTGAGAATTAATTGACTGATCTAAACATCTAGACAATTTTTCTTTTCTAAATCATATGTTTTTAGTTTTTAAGAAGAAGGAACCATCAGCCTCTGAACTAAAGATTTCTCCTGTGTATTTGGTAAGAAAACAACAACAAAAAAAAGTGGGCCAGGCATGGTGTCTCCTGCCTGTAATCCCAGCACTTTGGGAGGCCAAGGCAGGAGGATCACCTGAGTCCAAGAATTCAAGACCAGCCTGGGCAAGGTGGTGACGCCCTGCTTCTACAAAAAAAAAAAAAAAAAAAAAATAGCTGGGTGTGGTGGCTACATGGGAGGCTGAGGTGGGAGGATCTCTTGAGCCCAGGAGGTCGAGGCTGCAGTGAGCCGTGTTCATGTCTCTGCACTCCAGCCTGGGCAACAGAGCAAGACCTGTTTCAAAAAAAAAAAAAAAATGGCAATCTGGTGCTGTTTCCTCATTAACTGAGAGCCAAATAATTGATCTGGGAAATACAGTGGACTAATGAGATTGAGTTCCTTTAGAGTGATGGCTTTCGAAGTAATATATTTTTTTAAAACGTGTAAACTCCTCTCCCGTATCTTAGTTTTGTCAGCAAACAATTTTGATGTTTTTTTTTTCCTGCTCTAGATAAGGCATTCAGTTACATCATGGTTTATCCAAGTATTTCAGTGTAAAGCTTATATCTTTCCATAACGAAGTATATCTTCTGTTGATCCTCACTCTTGGGTTCCCAAGTGTTAAAATAACCAGCTACCTGTGTAAGTTTCATATCACCTATGTTACTTTTTAGGAAGTGCTTTAGAATTCTTTCTAGCCAATAAATCCAGTTTCCAAACAGTGTGCTTGGTGCTGTAGAGATGTTAGCAAGAATAAGAAATAATTTCTGACTTAATTCATGGTCTCAAACTAGTGGGAGAAGCAGACATACCACATAGTTTTGAATGAGGGCAGATTTTGGGAAATGAAAAATAAATTGCTGTACTTTATAGGGAAATGCCATGGAAAGTAAAATCACATTGTTATTTATTATTTTTACTTATTTTTTACTTGGCATTTTTCTCTACTTGACTGTTTTGTTGTAACTAAGAACCATTGCCCTATTGGGTTTAATGTATTTATGCCACAGACCTTGCAGCAATGGGGTTTATTAGTGTTTTGTGTTTTTTTTCTTTTATTTAGCAAATTCTGCCAGATCCTGATGGGTTTATTAATGTTTTGTATGTTATTTTGACGTAACAAACTCTTGAACTCTTCCTTCCCCAGAAAATCATGTGTAAATGAATTAACATCTTTAACCTGATAAGTCTATAACCATGAAGCACAGCAATTATAGTCAGCTCTGAAATATTTAATTTTATTTACTTTGATTATGCAGTTTTGGAGACTCAGTGCTTTCTTTTCCTCTTCTCTTATGGGCATTTTAATCTTTATTGGTGTCACAGCCTGTAGGGTAGACAGAGGAAATGAAAGAAAACATATCTGTTACTTTCTGTCTCAAAGAAAGGCAGTGTGGGAGAGGAGTCTTAAATTCAGAGGAATATTTAACATTTTTTTGTAGAGATGGGATTCTCGCTGTGTTGCCCAGGCTGATCTTGAACTCCTGGCCACAAGTGATCCTCTTGCCTTGGCCTCCCAAAGTGCTAGGTATGTAGGTATGTACCACCTCACCCAGCTAATCAGAGGAATTTTGATCCTTGAAATATGGGACTCACTGCTGTTTTAAAATTATTTTGTTCCCTTTCATTTCCCAGATTAGTCCAAGAATTTTTATTATGGAAGCTATTTTCTACATATCCTATGTACTAAATGGACTGCATAGCAGGTAGCAGAGGGAAATAATTTTCTAGCAGTGAAAGGGCACAGGTTAAGAAAGTGTTTTTCTAGCCCTCGGGTATTTATTTAAAGGAAGAAGATTGTTGGGTACTATCCCGGAGCTCAAATAGAATCGAAGTACATGGGAATAGGTAGAAACTTGCAGGTTAGACGTACATTCCAGGTGATTCATGTGCATACTAATGTCTGAGAACCACTGGGTTAGGGGAAGAAGATGTTTACATCAAAATGCTGATAGAATTATCAAATCTAAAAAGGGGATTTTGTGTAAGATTCTTGTGTATTATTGCAGGTAAGTAATCATTCTTACTTTGCGTTTTAATAAAATGATCAGTAGGCCGGGCGTGGTGGCTCACGCCCGTAATCCCAGCACTTTGGGAGGCCAAGGTGGGTGGATCACTGGAGGTCAGGAGTTCGAGACCAGCCTGACCAACATAGTGAAACCCCGTCACTACTAAAAATACAAAATTAGCCAGGCGTGGTGGCACATGCCTGTAATCCCAGCTACTTGGAAGGCTGAGGCAGGAGAATCACTTGAACCTGGGAGGTGGAGCTTGCAGTGAGCTGGGATCGTGCCATTGCACTGGACAACAAAAGCAAAACTCCATCTCAAAAAAAAAAAAAAAGTTAATTAATTCTTCATTCTTCAATTGAGGCTTTCATTCTACAGGTGATGTGTTATTCATTGAAACATTTGATAGGTAATTTTAAACCTTTTATGCAACTGCTATCCAATAGAAGTATAATGCAAGCCACATATGTACAATTTATAATTTTCTGGTACCCACGTTTCTTTTTTGCAAGTCATAAGGTAAATTAGTTTTAATAATATATTTTATGTAACTGATATATCCAACATATTACTTAATCAATATAAAATTATTAACAAGATATTTTAAACATTTAAAAATATAATTTCTTTTTTTTTTTTTTAGAGACAGAGTTGTGCTCTGTCTGCCAGGCTGGAGTACAATGGCACAATCACTGCTTACTATAGCCTCAACCTCCTGGACTCAAGCAATCCTCCCGTCTTAGCCTCCCAAGTAGCTGTTGCCACAGGCGACACCACCATGCCTGGCTAATTTTTTATTTTTTGCAGAGATGGGGTCTTGCTATGTTGCCGAGACTGATCTTGAACTCCTGGCCTCAAGTGATCCTTCTGCCTCGGCCTCCCAAAGTGGTGGGATTACAGGCGTGAGCCACTGCACTTGGCCCACAAGACATTTTGTGTTCCTTTTCTTCTAAGTCTTCAAAATCTGATGTGTATTTTACACTTACACCACACCTCACTTCAGATGAGCCACGTCTCAAGTGCTCAGTAGCCACGTGTGGCCAACAGCTACTGTTCTGGATAGCACAGTTCTGTAAGATCACCTCCATGAAATGGATAAGCATTTATGCAGCCTGGATGAAGTGGGGTAGAACAAACTGGCAAAATAAGGAAATGTTTTCTTTCAGGAGGCAGATATATCTGAGAACTTTGAAAGTTACTCTTGGCCGGGCATGGTGGCCCACGCCTGTAATCCCAGCACTTTGGGAGGCCAAGGCGGGCGGATCACTAGGTCAGGAGATCGAGACCATCCTGGCTAACACAGTGAAACCCCAGCTCTACTAAAAAAAAAATACAAAAAAAAATTAACCAGGCGTGGTGGCAGGCGCCTGTAATCCCATCTGCTCGGGAAGCTGAGGCAGGAGAATGGTGTGAACCTGGGAGGCAGAGCTTGCAGTGAGCCGAGATCGCGCCACTGCACTCCAGCCTGGGTGACAGAGCGAGACTCCGTCTCAAAAAAAAAAAAAAAAAAAAAAAGAAAAAGTTACTCTTTCTGTTAACTTATCAGTAATGGATATTTATCTGATTTAAGCTTCTTTAGAATTGGAGCTACTAAAGTTGGACTTAAGCCATTATCACAGTTAGAAATATATATTAACCTATAAACCTTCATCATAGTTTGCTGCCTGAGATGGGGCAGTTATTAAATATCTTCAGTGTTAAAGAAAATCATCAGCCCGGGCGCAGTGGCTCACGCCTGTAATCCCAGCACTTTGGGAGGCCGGGGTGAGTGGATCACCTGAGGTCAGGAGTTCGACACCAGCCTAACCAACATGGTGAAACCCGTCTCTACTAAAAATGCAAAAATTAGCTGGGTGTGGTGGCGCATGCCTGTAATCCTAGCTACTCAGGAGGCTGAGGCAGGAGAATCACCTGAACCCGGGAGGCGGAGGTTTCAGTGAGCTGAGATTGCACCATTGTACTCCATCTCAAAAAAAAAAAAAAAAGAAAAAAGAAAATAGTCAGTGACTTGTTACTTAAATGATCTTTTTTTGTTTGGACTGCTGTTAATAGGTGGCTACAGTTTCAGAAAAGTCACGTATAATGGAACTGGAGAAAGACCTAGCATTGAGAGTACAGGAAGTAGCTGAGCTCCGAAGAAGGCTAGAGTCCAATAAGCGTGCTGGGGACATGGACATGTCACTTTCCCTTTTGCAAGAGATAAGCTCTTTGCAAGAAAAGTTAGAAGTCACCCGTACTGACCACCAGAGAGAAATAACTTCTCTGAAGGAGGATTTTGGATCCCGGGAAGAAACTCATCAGAAGGAGATAAAGGCTCTGTATACCGCCACGGAAAAGCTTTCCAAAGAGAACGAGTCATTGAAAAGCAAGCTGGAGCATGCCAACAAAGAGAACTCAGATGTAATAGCTCTATGGAAGTCCAAACTGGAGACTGCCATCGCGTCCCACCAGCAGGCAATGGAAGAACTGAAGGTATCTTTCAGCAAAGGGCTTGGGACAGAGACGGCAGAATTTGCTGAGCTAAAAACACAAATAGAGAAAATGAGACTAGATTACCAACACGAAATAGAAAATTTGCAGAATCAACAAGACTCCGAACGGTCTGCTCATGCTAAAGAGATGGAAGCCTTGAGGGCTAAACTGATGAAAGTTATTAAAGAAAAGGAAAACAGTCTGGAAGCCATCAAGTCGAAACTGGACAAAGCAGAAGACCAGCATCTCGTAGAAATGGAAGACACGTTAAACAAATTACAGGAAGCTGAAATAAAGGTAAAGGAGCTAGAGGTACTGCAAGCCAAATGCAATGAACAAACCAAGGTTATTGATAATTTTACATCACAGCTCAAGGCTACTGAAGAAAAGCTCTTGGATCTTGATGCACTTCAGAAAGCCAGTTCCGAAGGTAAATCGGAAATGGAGAAACTTAGACAGCAGCTTGAGGCAGCTGAGAAACAGATTAAACATTTAGAGATTGAAAAGAATGCTGAAAGTAGCAAGGTTTGTATTGACATCCTCCATCCTTTTCTTTTCCATTTGCTATTCTTGTTTTGCATTATGTTACTTTTGAGTTGAGATCATTCATCTTCCAAATTGCTGATTTAATTAAATTGCTTGATGTCCCCAGTTGAGTATAGTGTATTATGTTCTGAGTATCTCAAGTATGGTTTCATCTGAGGAGATTAGATAAAATAATGGCTCAACCATGGGAATTTATTTTAGCTGCCTATTATCTGGGTACCTGATCTATTTATCTCTGGGCTATGCTGTGACTTCTAATTTAAGCTTAGCTCCAGTCTATAATCTGTTTAAAATAAAGAATGCCCTAATACTGTGGTGTTAAGATAAATGAATGAATGAACAGAAACTTAAAAGATCGGCCAGGCCTGGTGGCTCACGCCTGTAATCCCAGCACTTTGGGAGGCTGAGGCAGGTGATCACCTGAGGTTAGGAGTTCGAGATCAGCCTGGCCAACATGGCGAAACCCCATCTCTATTAAAAATACAAAATTAGCCTGGCATGGTGGCAGACACCTGTAATCCCAGCTACCCAGGAGGCTGAGGCAGGAGAATCACTTGAACAACCCGGGAGGCGGAGGTTTCAGTGACCCGAGATTATGCCACTGCACTCCAGCCTGGGAGACAGAGCAAGACTCCTTCTAAAAAAAAAAAAAAAAAAAAAAAAAAAGCTTTAAAGATCATCTCCTCCTTTTCTAACCACATATAGTCAGGTGCCACATAATGATGTTTCAATCAACAGTGGACCACATAAACAAAGGTGGTTCCATAAGATTATAATATGGTATCTTTACCTTTTGTATGTTTAAATATGCTTCAGTACACAAATACTTCGCATTGTGTTACAATGCCTACAGCATTCAGTACAGTAACATTTATACAGGTTTATAGTCTAGGAACAATAGGCTGTGCCATGTAGCCCAGGTGTGTAGTAGACTATACCTTGTAGGTGTGTGTAAGTGCACCCTGTGATGTCCCCACAACAATGAAATGCCTAATGATGCATTTCTTAGAAGGTATCCTGGTTCTTAAGCAATGCGTGACTCTAATTGCCTTATCTATAGAGTTATGTATAAAAACAGACTGTGAATTCAGTGCTTCTTGACTGTTATAAATTAACATGTTGGCTGGGCGAGGTGGCTCATGCCTGTAATCCCAGTGCTTTGGGAGGCCGAGGCAGGCAGATCACTTGAGGTCAGGAGTTTGAGTCCAGCCTGGCCCCTGTCTACTAAAAATACAAAAATTAGCCAGCTGTGGTGGTGGGCGTCTGTAGTCCCAGCTACTCAGGAGGCTGAGGCACAAGAATCGCTTGAACCCAGGAGGTGGAGGTTGCAGTGAGCTGAGATTGTGCCACTGTACCCCATCCTGGGTGACAGAGCGAGACTCCATCTCCAAAAAAACAAAAAACAAAAACAAAACAAAAAACCCATGCTGTGATAAATAACATTCACAGCAAAATTAAGGGTAAGAGCCTGGAGCCCTTTGCATGGCAAAAATCTCATTGGAGTTTTTTTCTGTGGCATAATGAGAACACGATCTGTCCCCTCCTTTTCTGGGGGAAATACTGAACAAGTGTGCATGTGGTCAAGGCTTAGGAAATTACATGAAACATTCGCCAGCTGCATTCCTTACTAACTAGCCTTGTTTTTTTTTTTTTTTTTTTTTTTTTTTTTTTTTTTTTTTTTTTTTGAGCCGGAGTCTTGCTCTGTCGCCCAGGCTGGAGTGCAGTGGCGCAATCTCGGCTCACTGCAAGCTCCGCCTCCCGGGTTCACGCCATTCTCCTGCCTCAGCCTCTCCGAGTAGCTGGGACTACAGGCGCCCGCCACCACGCCCAACTAATTTTTTGTATTTTTAGTAGAGACGGGGTTTCACCGTGGTCTCGATCTCCTGACCTCGTGATCCGCCCGCCTCGGCCTCCCAAAGTGCTGGGGTTACAAGCGTGAGCCACCGCGCCCGGCCCCTAACTAGCCTTGTTAAATGTCATCTTTATCTTTAAAGGTGGTTCGAGGAATTGTCTCCCAGTCCTGCCACTAGTTGAGGCACTGGTATTGATGCTCAATGTTCTGAACTTTTTTGTGGGAGTAGCTGCTCTATTGGCAAAGAAGGAAGGGTTGTGATGGTTAAATGGGGTGAGGTGAGGACTGACAAACAGCAAAAAATTGCTAACTAACCATTGTTGAAGATGACAAACTGGTTACAGGAAATTTTTCTCAAATCTCATGTGGTTCCAAAATACTAATCAAAACACAAAAATTAATTAGAAGATAATATTTAGCTAATGTTAGTTTACTTTTTAACATCAAGATTTCATGAAAGCCAAGTTCTAATGACTATCGTCCAGTGGATTTTTTTGTTTTGTTTTGTTTTTTTTGAGACAGTCTCACTCTGTCGCGCAGGCTGGAGTGCAATGGCGCAATCTCGGGTCACTGCAACCTCCGCCTCCCAGGTTCAAGCGATTCTCCTGCCTCAGCCTCCCGAGTAGCCAGGATTACAGGCACCCGCCACCATGCCTGGCTCATTTTTGTATTTTTAATAGAGACAGGGTTTCACCATGTTGGCCAGGGTGGTCTCGAACTCCTGACCTCAAGTGATCCACTGACCTCGGCCTCCCAAAGTGCTGGGATTACAGGCTTGAGCCACTGCACCTTGCCTGTCCAGTGGATTTTTAAATTTTATTTTTATTTAAATGTCAAAATACTTTAAGCATATACACAAATAGAGAAAATAATGTAGACCACATATATTCCCATCTTAAGGTTTCTGTTATTTATTTATTTATTTATTTTTTAAGACAGAGTCTCGCTCTGTCACCCTCACTGCAGCCTCCGCCTCCCAGGCTCAAGGGATTCTCCTGCTTCAGCTTCACCAGTAGCTGGGATCATGGGCGTGTGCCACCACACCTGGCTAATTTTTGTATTTTTAGTAGAGACAGGATTTCACCATGTTGGCTGGGCTAGTCTTGAACTCCTGACCTCAGCTGAGATCTGCCAGGCTCGACCTCCCAATGTGCTGGGATAACAGGTGTGAGCCACTGTGCCTGGCCTTAAGGTTTTTTTTTTTTTGAGACAGAGTCTCGCTCTGTGGCCCAGGCTGGAGTGCAGTGGCATGATCTCGGCTCACTGCAGCCTCCACCTCCCAGGTTCAAGCGATTCTGCTGCCTCAGCCTCCTAAGTAGCTGGGACTACAGGTGCGTGCCACCACGCCCGGCTAATTTTTTATATTTTTAGTAGAGACGGGGTTTCACCATGTTGTCCAGGATGGCCTCGATCTCCTGACCTTGTGATCCGCCCACCTCTGCCTCCCAAAGTGCTGGGATTACAGGTGTGAGCCACCATGTCCAGCCAAGGTTTTTAAAGTCTAGGAAATGAAATTGCTCAAGCAGCTCGTTTAGAAAGTAAGCATCCACACCTTCTGCTTTAGATCATGCTGATACTCCAAATTACAATGAAGTATAGAAAAATAGTCTATTTTGACTATTTAAAAATAGTCGCCTGGCACAGTGGCTCATGCCTCTAATCTCAGCACTTTGAGAGTCCAAAACAAGAGGATTGCTTGGTCCAGGAGTTTTGAGACCAGCCTGGGCAGCATGGTGAGACTCCATCTCTCTTTTTCTTTTTTTTTTTGAGGCAGGGTCCCACTCTGTCACCCAGACTGGAGTGCAGTGGCCTGGTCTCGGCTCACCACAACCTCCGCCTCCCAGGCTCAAGTGATTCTCCTGCCTCAGCCTCCCAAGTAGCTGGGATTACAGGAGCGTGCCACCATGCCCAGTCAATTTTTGTATTTTTAGTGGAGATGGAGTTTCACCATATTGGCCAGGCTGGTGTTGAACTCCTGACCTCAAATGACCCACTTGCCTCAGCCTCCCGAAGTGTTGGGATTACAGGCGTTAGCCACCGAGCCCAGCCAGAGACCCCATCTGTAAAAAATTTTTTTAAACATTAGCTGTAGTGGCACGTGCCTGTAATCTCAGCTGCTTAGGAGGCTGGTGCTGGAAGATCACTTGAACCTAGGAGTTCTAAGGCTGCAGTGAGCCATGATCACACCACTGCACTCTAGCCTGGGTGACAGGAGAGACCCTGTCTCAGAAAGAAAAAAAGAAAAAAACACAAAAATAGCCAATAGGAAATCATATCGTAGAACGGATTGTTCAAAAAGTCATTGACTTCTTAGAATTAAAAACCAACACCAAATTTGTATTCCTTTCAGTTTTGTTTTATGTTTCTCATAAGTTTTTTACATTTGTTTTTTTTCTTCTCATTCTCTTTTGTTTTCCTTTTATTCATTTGCTTCTATACCATGTAACTCTGTGTGTTAGGCTAGTAGCATTACCAGAGAGCTGCAGGGGAGAGAGCTAAAGCTTACTAACCTTCAGGAAAATTTGAGTGAAGTCAGTCAAGTGAAAGAGACTTTGGAAAAAGAACTTCAGATTTTGGTAAGTACCTGTTGGGAATCTGAATCTCAGGGTTTCTGGCCGTTTCCTCTTTTAAAAAATCCTCCAGTAAGAAATACTGTAGCTGTTTCCTTTCTCTAAGTGTTGATTCAACCTGAGTGTATTAGTTATTGGCTGATAAATATTGTCCTTTGAGGGGAATCAGATCAAACCCAAACAACAAAGGTAGGTATTACTTTTTTTTTTTTTTTTAATCTATCCCTTCGCCTCTGGTAATGCACTGCTTTGAAATGTTATTGACTACTTAGTTTTACTAAACACAGAGCCCTTCCAAGTTATACATCGAACACAGTTAGGTTTCATATTGAATGAGGCCCCTAAACTGTGACTATCAGGGCAGCAGCTGTCCTGGGCTGTCGGTGTCCTCTGTTGGTGAGGCAGGATGCTTGCTGTCTAATTAAAAAAATAAAAAGAAGTCTAACTCAGTTTATTCCACCTCAGAAAATTACCTTCTCAAGTTGTATGACATACGTATGTTTTTTACCTTTTCTCAACTTTGTTCTTTCCTACTTGCCTCCTGCACTGAAAACCCGAGTTTAAACAAGGCTGATACTCATGACTAGTGCCAGTGGTACCCACCCACATGCCATGGAAAGAAAAGCCAGAGGCTTATGGAGAAACTAGACAAGAGGCATATGTGCCATGCAGAGTCAGCTGTCCCAGGTCCTCCACATCCCTTCCTCTTCCCCGTTCATTACACTTCTGTGCTATTAACAGTGTGAATAAATGTGTGTGATTTTTTTTTTTTTTTTTTTTTTGAGACGGAGTCTTGTTCTGTTGCCCAGGCTGGAGTGCAGTGGCGCGATCTCGGCTCACTGCAACCTCTGTCTCCCAGGTTCAAGAGATTCTCCTGCCTCAGCCTCTTGAGTAGCTGGGATTACAGGCGCCTGTTACCACAACTGGCTAATTTTTGTATTTTAGTAGAGATGGGGTTTCTCCATGTTGGCCAGGCTGGTCTCGAACTCCTGACCTCAAGTGATCTGCCCGCCTTGGGCTCCCAAACTGCTGGGATTATAGGCGTGAGCTACCGCACCCAGCCTGGTGTCCTTTAAGAAAATGTTTTGAGTTCATTGCTTCTCTGCCCTCCTCCCAAAGCCTTGCCTTTTTTTTTTTTTTTCTTTTTTTCCTAAGTTAGAGTATCCTTCCGTATATCTTAGGACAAGACATACCACCTTGAGTCTGGCTGTGGGATGGCACAGGGGGCAGCCTGTGGGCTGGGATGCACTGTGGCCCCTGCACCATCTTTTCATAATCCTATCTAGTTAGAGATACTCATGTAACAACCTTCTTGATGTAGCTAGCTCGAAGTTCATCTCAGGACAACCAGGAGAGTGATTTTTAACTTGACCTATTGTCATGTTTAGAAAAGAAGACCTTGAACAATAAGTGACTGATGGGCCTTTTCAGTTTCAAAAGTAGCTACACAGACCTAGATTCAAGATATTAGACCCAGATTACTCTCAGAAATAACAAACTTCAGAGCTCTTCACCATCTCAGGCAGATTTCTGAAGAGAAGGTCTGCTGTTTGAGGGGTGGCAACATGAAGCATATACGTGCACCCTATGTATACATGCACATGCATGTACTTACCTAAGTATGAACATGCCTACATGGGCATGCTGGTGAACCTACCTTCCCACGTGTGCATACACACATATGCAAACTGCACTCGTATGTGTATACATGCACATGTGTATGACCCACATGTGGTAGTAATTGGTGTCATACGTTTCAAGTGTATTAGTTTTAATAAAACAAGACCAGCAACAAAAAGTAGACAGTATTGTAGTTATAATTGATAGAAACTTCTTGTCTTTACAATTTGAAATCTTTCTGTTCAGAATCTTTGATTTTTTTTCTTTAGAAAGAAAAGTTTGCTGAAGCTTCGGAGGAGGCAGTCTCTGTTCAGAGAAGTATGCAAGGTATGTCTTACCAGAGCGTGTGCAGATTGCCTTAAAAAATACATTCTTTCATACTGGAGCTGGCCTGTGGTGTGCACAGAGTTACGCTGCCCGTAGCCTAATTTCACTCTCCTGGAAATTCCTGCCATGCTCAGATAGACTGGCTTCCATTGGTTTCCTGAAGCCTCAAACTCCCAATTTTTCTTCTTTTAGCTTAAGGCTTGTTCCATATTAAAATGTAAGTATTCCTGGGAAGAGTGTTATTTATGCTTTCATCATTGATAGCTTTATTGAGTTTTAATTGGAAGGAGGAAAGAGATGAGTGGAAAGGGCCTGATGCCTGCCCAAAGTACAGATTCAGGGAGGCCAGAGACAGCGGCAGACCTGCTTCTTTCAGGCTGGACACAGCCGTGTGATTTGTAAGGGGACTTTTTAGCGTTCTCAGATCTCTTGAGCATAATATTTGATTGGGTTGTAAGACAGCCAAGCTCCAGATAGCTTATTAAATATGAAACATTAAACTTCTAACTTTATCCTAAATAGAAACTGTAAATAAGTTACACCAAAAGGAGGAACAGTTTAACATGCTGTCTTCTGACTTGGAGAAGCTGAGAGAAAACTTAGCAGGTAAGAAGACATCTCTGGTGACTAAACATTAAATATAGTAGGCTTTCCCGTATTTGAGACAGTTGTAGTATGTTACATAACAAATGTACTATTCAGGCGTAGCCTCTTCACTCATCATGGTGATGTAACAGTGTGATGAAATATTTGTTCGAGATCTGTAACCTCCAGCAAGTCTTCTTTGCTCTGTTTTCACAAGAGCCAGAATCTACCACATCTCACCCCTCCCACTGCTATCCTTGCTCCAAGCCAACGGCCATCTTTCATCTGAGCTACCCTGACAGCCGACTACCGGGGCTCACTGCTGCTGCCTGTGCCCGCTTCAGTCTGTTATCAACACAGCAGCCAGAGCAATCCTTTTAATACAAAGTCAGATCATGTCGCTTCTCTGCTCAAGGTCATCCAGCGACTCCCATCCCACTCAGGGAAAGCCGTGATCCTTACACGATCAGGCCCTGTTACCTCTCAGATTTCATCTGGGACCCCCTTCCCCTGTTCATTCCACTCCAGCCACTTCAGCCTCTTTGCAATGCTCAGACGTGGCGGGCGTTCCTTTCCCAGAGCCTGTGCACTTGCTTTTCCCTGTTCCCTCACTTTCTTCAGGTTTTCCCTGAAATGTCAGCACCTCAGGGAAGCCCCATCTGAGATTCTAACCTCCTTCCCAGCTCCTTTCCCTGCATTTATTTTTCTTTCTCTTAGCACTTACCACTATTAATTATATGATTTATTTTCCTTATCTTGCTTATTGTCTGCCTTCTTCACTAGAATGTGATTTTTATGAGGACAAGAATTGCTATGTGAAGATATTACCAGAGCAAGGATACACTCAGTCAGTTTTTGTTGATTATAACACAGCCGTGCTATTCTTTTTTGCTCTATATATTTAGATATGGAGGCAAAATTTAGAGAGAAAGATGAGAGAGAAGAGCAGCTGATAAAGGCAAAGGAAAAACTGGAAAATGACATTGCAGAAATAATGAAGATGTCAGGAGATAACTCTTCTCAGCTGACGAAAATGAACGATGAATTACGTCTGAAAGAAAGGTAAATGTGACTGTTGAAAAGGGTGCCCACCTTAGGTTAGGCTCTGCGGCAAGCTCTAGGTGGGAGGGGAGACAAAATGTTTAGGACTGTTGCGTTTTAAAGTTTCCCATCTCTGTTCCTTTCTGTTATTACCTCATTGTGTCCTTGAATCAACTATTTAACCTTCTAAAATGGGTTTTACCTATCTTACTTGTCAAGAACAACAGAATTAAGGAATACAGTATTATTTATAGACCTTTTGGTGACTTGTAAAGAAAAGATAATAAGGCTGGGTGCGGTGGCTCATGCCTGTAATCCCAGCACTTTGAGAGGCCGAGGTGGGCGGATCACTTGAGGTCAGGAGTTCGAGGCCAACCTGGCCAACATGGCGAAACCTTGTCTCTACTAAAAATAAAAAATTAACCAGGCGTGGTGGTGTACGCCTGTAATCTCAGCTACTGGGAAGGCTGAGATGAGAGAATCACTTGAAACCCAGGAGGTGGAGGTTGCGGTGAGCTGAGATTGTGTCAGTGCACTCTAGCCTGGGCAACAGAGCGAGACTCCATCTAAAAAGAAAGAAGAAAAAAGAAAAGGTAGTAGTTTACCAATGACAATAATATATTTTACAGGCAGTTAAAAAATATATATATATGTGTTTATATATAGATGTATATATATACGCTTTTTTTTTTTTTTTTTTTTTTGAGATGGAGTTTTGCTCTTTTTGCCCAGTCTGGAGTGCAATGGTGCGATCTCAGCTCACCGCAACCTCCGCCTCCTGGGTTCAAGCGATTCTCCTGCCTCAGCCTCCCGAGTAGCTGAGATTATAGGCTTGCACCACCACGCTTGGCTAATTTTGTATTTTTAGTAGAGACAGGGTTTCTCCATGTTGGTCAGGCTGGTCTCGAACTCCTGACCTCAGGGCCTTGGCCTCCCAAAGTGCTCGGATTACAGGCATGAACCACCGTGCTCAGCCTTTAAAAATATTTTTAACTTTTTTTTTTTTTTTTGAGATAGAGTCTCATTCTGTGGTCCAGGCTGGAATGCAGTGGCGTGATCTCGGCTCATTGCAGCCTCCACCTCCCAGGTTCAAGTGATTCTCCTGCCTAAGCCTCCCTAGTAGCTGGGACTACAGGCATGTGCCACCACACCTGGCTGATTTTTGTATTTATAGTAAAGATGAGGTTTCACCATGTTGGCCAGGGTGGTCTCAAACTCCTGACCTCAGGCGATCTGGCCGCCTTGGCCTCCCAAAGTGCTGGAATTACAGGCATGAGTCACCGTACCTGGCCTGAACTTATTTTAATAGGAAACACATAGTATCCATTACTATGGGCCCTGCACTGTGCTAACAGCTTTCTAATTCTTATTATCCTACGAGGTGAGTTTAGCATTGTTCCCATTTAAAAGAAAAAGAGGCCAGGCAATTTGGGAGGCTGAGGCGGGCAGATCGCCTGAGGTCAGCAGTTCGAGACCAGCTGGGCCAACATGGTGAAACCCTATCGCTACTAAAAATACAAAAATTAGCCAGGCATGGTGGTGTGCACACATAATCTCAGCTACTTGGGAGGCTGAGGCAGGAGAATCGCTTGAACCCAGGAGGCGGAGGTTGCAATGAGCCAGGATCATGCTGCTGCACTCCAGCCTTCGTGACAGAGCTAGACTCCGTCTCAAAAAAATGAATAAGGCCAGGCACTGTAGCTCATGTCTGTAATCTCCCTGCACTTTGGGAGGCCAAGGTAGGTGGATCACCTGAGGTTGGGAGTTCAAGAACAGCCTGACCAACATGGAGAAACCCCGTCTCTACTAAAGATACAAAATTAGCTGGGTATGGTGGCGCATTCCTGTAATCCCAGCTACTCAGGAGGCTGAGGCAGGAGAATCAGTTGAACCCGGAAGGTGGAGGTTGCGGTGAGCTGAGATAGTGCCATTGCACTCCAGCCTGGGCAACAAGAGTGAAACTCCGTCTCAAAAAATAAATAAATAATAAAAAGGAAGGGGAGGGAGGGAAACTGAGGCTTACTGGTGTGAAGCCTGAGGTTTCAGATCTGGGCAGTCTGGTCCCAGAGCCCCTCCTGCTCTTAATAACTACATTGTAGGCCGGGCGTGGTGGCTCACGCCTGTAATCCGAGCACTTTGGGATGCTGAGGCGGGCGGATCACAAGGTCAGGAGTTCAAGAACAGCCTGGCCAACATAGTGAAACCCTGTCTCTACTAAAAAAATACAAAAAATGAGCTGAGTGTGGTGGCAGGCACCTTTAATCCCAGCTACTCTAGAGGCTGAAGCAGGAGAATCATTTGAACCTGGGAGGCAGAGGTTGCTGTGAGCCAAGATAGCGCCATTGCACTCCAGTCCAGGCAACAGTGCAAGACTCCATCTCAAAAAAAAAAAAAAAAAAAAAAACTGCATTGTACTTCCTCAGTGCTGAAGTTTCCTCTATCTTAATATCTGTTTTTGTCTTTATTCTGGAATTCTTGTTGCTTTGATCTTTTTCTTTTAATTGCTGTCATATAAAAATCAAAGAATTTATAAGGCAAAGATTTATAAATTAAGTCTGTAGGCATTAGACTTCTGCTTCTTAAAAGTGTTAATACCTGCAAAGTTCTGTTTACTAAGACATCCAGCCTTTCACCCCCACACAATTTCATCGGTGCTGAGTGGTGGTCAGGCCTTGGTTGGGCAACTTTGGTCAAACTTGCCTTGAGGTGCTGCTACACAGGTAGTGGTGGCTCAGTGCCTTCAAGAAGCTCCATTTTCGTAGGTGTTTTGTGGATATAAAACTCAGAAGTGCCCGCAAGTTTCCCTCTTGCATCTGTGATTGATCTAATACTCTGTTTTCTTGGTCAACATCCCATGTTTTTTTTTTTTTTGAGACAGAACTTCGCTCTTGTCGCCCAGGCTGGAGTGCAATGGTATGATCTCGGATCACCGCAACCTCCGCCTTCCAGGTTCAAGTGATTCTCCTGCCTCAGCCTCCTGAGTAGCTGGGATTACAGGCATGCGCCACCACGCCCAGCTAATTTTGTATTTTTAGTAGAGACAGGGTTTCTCTATGTTGGTCAGGCTGGTCTCAAACTCCTGACCTCAGGTGATCTGCCCACCTCTGCCTCCCAAAGTGCAGGGATTACAGGCATGAGCCAATGCGCCTGGCCCCCCATGTTTTATATACATATTTTTGTTTAACCACATGGTCTCTTTAAAGTAGAACTTCAAGTTATTTATTGTCATTTTTGTATCTGCTGTCCTCCAGAAGCACTAGAGTAAATTTTTAGTAATCTAGTCTGCTAAAATTTTGAAATACTCATTTCCTTTATTTATTTAATTAAGTTAATTAATTACTTTTTTTTTTTTTGAGACAAAGTCTCGCACTGTCGCCCAGGCTGGAGTGCAGTGGCGTGATCTCGGCTCACTGCAAGCTCCACCTCCCAGGTTCATGCCATTCTCCTGCCTCAGCCTCCAGAGTAGCTGGGACTACAGGCGCCCGCCACCATGCCCCGCTAATTTTTTGTATTTTTAGTAGAGACAGGGTTTCACTGTATTAGCCAGGATGGTCTTGATCTCCTGACTTCATGATCCACCTGCCTTGGCCTCCCACAGTGCTGGGATTACAGGTGTGAGCCACCGTGCCTGGCCTCCTTTATTTATTTATTTATTTATTTACTTTTAAATTGAGGCAGAGTCTTGCTTTGTTGCCCAGGCTGGACTGCATCGATGCGATCTCGGCTCACTGCAACCTCTCTCTACCGGACTCAAGCAGTTCTCCTGCCTCAGCCTCCTGAATAGCTGGGATTATAGGCATGCGCCACCACACCTGGCTAATTTTTGTATTTTTAGTAGAGACGGGGTTTCACCATGTTGACCAGGCTGGTCTTGAACTCCTGAACTTAAGTGATCTCATCTCAGCCTCCCAGGGTACTGGGATCATAGGCATAAGCCACCACGCCTGGCCTCATTTCCTTTAATAAATTTATTTTTCACTCATTTTTCCTTTTTAATTTATTGACATAAAATAGTAAACCTTCCTAATTACTGTAGTTACTACTCTAAATAATGTATTTGTGACTGTCATAACTGGTAAAATGATTATTTAGGCAAAGCATTTTAAAATTTCTTGCAGCCGGGCGCGGTGGCTCACGCCTGTAATCCTAGCACTTTGGGAGGCCAAGGCAGGTGGATCACGAGGCCAGGAGATCGAGACCATCCTGGCTAACACGGTGAAACCCCGTCTGTACTAAAAATACAAAAAAGTAGCTGGGCGTGGTGGTGGGTGCCTGTAGTCCCAGCTACTGGGGAAGCTGAGGCAGAATGGCGTGAACCCGGGAAGTGGAGCTTGCAGTGAGTGGAGATCACACCACTGCACTACAGCCTGGGCGACAGAGCGAGACTCTTCCTCAAAAAAAAAAAAAAACAAACAAAACAAAAAGTTTCTTGCCTAGTTCAGATGTTATTAATTACACATAACTTTTAAAAATAATTACAATTGTTATTAATAGTATATTTTAATATAACTTAAATTTAAAACATTCTTATGAAAAAGCTGACACCTTATATTGAAACTTTTTCTAGATATATAGAAGAATTACAGCTAAAACTTACAAAGGCTAATGAAAATGCAAGTTTTCTGCAAAAAAGTATTGAGGACGTGACTCTCAAAGCTGAACAGAGCCAGCAAGAAGCAGCTAAAAAACATGAGGAAGAAAAGAAAGAATTGGAGAGGAAATTGTGGGACCTGGTAAGGAGAGACTCAGTGGGCCTGTTGGCTGGCAAGGAAGGCAAGGGATAGTACACCACGTGGGCAGATGACTCATTCCCTCACTCGGGGTCTCTGCAGGAAAAGAAGATGGAAACGAGCCACAACCAGTGTCAGGAGCTGAAAGCCAGGTATGAGAGAGCCACTTCTGAGACAAAAACCAAGCATGAAGAAATCCTACAGAACCTCCAGAAGACGCTGCAGGACACAGAGGACAAGCTGAAGGGTGCATGGGAGGAGAACAGTGGCTTGCTGCAGGAGCTGGAGGAGCTGAGAAAGCAAGCCGACAAAGCCAAAGTACGTGACGCGAGAATTTCCTTGTGCTGTAGCTTGCCTGAGCTCTGTGTCAAGGCAGGAAGGGTGCTTAGAAAAGCAGCAGCCAGTGGGACAAGTTAAGGTGGCCTCTACAAATGTTACCCTTCTGAGTGCATGGCAGGGTGGTACATTACGTTTCCTATGGCTTCAAGTGTTTTGTGCCAGCTGCCGTTCCTTCTCAGGGACGGTGATGGCTGCCAGTCTTTCCTGGAATGGACTGTGTAGCCGTCACCCCCATGCTGCTTATTTCCCAGCGGTCACAAAGGTTCTTTCGTTGCCTGAGCTCTGCTTGCCTGCTAGTTCCTCTAATCTTGGCCGTGCATGTTGCCGCCTTGCACTAGGGTTTGGAGAGACATTGCAATAAAGCAAGAGGCAGAGGTCACATGAAGTAAGCAAGCAAGGAATCAGGACTAGAGAGAGCCTGCTTGGAGGAACAGAGCTCTTCTAGGAAGAGTTAGAATTGAGAACTCCACAGAGGGCTTTTATGTGTCCCCAGGAAGGTACCGTGAGCTTATTGAAAAGGAAACTGGATTCACGGGCAGGGAGGAAACACCCTGTTAGTAGATAGAGCAGAACTTGATATGTTGGATTTCATTTTATGGTTTCAAGATTGTATCTGTGCCCAATATATATTTTTTCTTTTTTTTGTAGAGAATGGGGTCTTGCTGTGTTGCCCAGGCTGGTCTCAAACTCCTGGGCCCAAGCAATCCTCCCATCTCGGCCTCTTAAAGTGTTGGGATTACAGGTGTGGGCCACGATGCCTGGCCTGCCCAGTACATTTTGTGACTCTGGTAACTTCACGAAGTTCAACCTTCCCACTGTTTAACCTTCTGTTGCTCAAAGGAAAGTAAATATTCATCTTTCTTTATTTTTAATGTGTTGCAGGAGTTTAGTAGAAAGAAATGATAAAAGAGCATATATAGGACTTGAAACCAGTCTCATGAAAAGCCTCTTGCTAACTAAGTGGACGTGACATGGTATGTGTGTGCCGTGCATGTCATCTGGGAGGCCCATATTCTCCCCCTTCTACATGCTGATAGTTGAGGATTTCTCTGCTTTCTGTGAAATACCTCCAGTTTTATGAGCCATTTAACACTAGATACAATTCCCAGATCTTTTGTCTTTGTGGTTTCCTTTATCTGTGCAGACTTCAGGTTTTTTTTTTTTTTATTTCCTTTAAAATGTTTCAGCCTAAGCAAACCACAGCGTTGCAGAAGCTGATGTAAGGTCTCCTTGTTTTTTGTTTGTTTTTTTGAGACAAGGTCTCACTCTGTCACCCAGGCTGAGTGCAGTGGCACAGTCATGGCTCACTGCAGCCTCAACCTCTCGGGCTCAAGTGATCCCCGTGCCTCAGCTTCCCAAGTAGCTGAGACTAAAAGCACGTGCCACTACACCTGGCTAATTTTTTATTTTTTGTAGAGACAGAGTCTGGCTATGTTGCTCAGGCTGGTCTCGAACCCCTGGATGCAAGCGATCCACCTGCCTCAGCTTCCCAAGGTGCTGGGATTGCAGGCGTGAGCTCCCATTCCTGGCCAGTCTCAGAAGGCACTGGGATTGCAGGCGTGAGCCACCATTCCTGGCCAGTCTCACTGATTTTGTTGGTTGGTTTTGTGCAAGGGTCATTGAGTTAAAAATGCCAGGACTGTTCCCCTCCAAAGGTGTCTAGTATCTGATTTCAGTGGATCGTAATCAGTCCCAGACTCTTTGGAAAAATCTAACGAAATCTACAGATATTTTTTCAGGAAAGTTTACATGTGCACTCAACAAGGTTCATGGAACCCATGAAGCCTCCTATTCCCTACTTTTAAGAGCCAGTGGGCTATAGCTGTGCTGCCTAATGTAGCCACCAGCCATGTGAGGCCATTCAAATTTAAATTTGTAGCCAGTTCTGGTGGCTCACGCCTGTAATCCTAGCACTTTGGGAAGCCAAGCTGGGCAGATTGCCTGAGCACAGGAGTTTGAGACCACCCTGGACAACATCGTGAGACCGTCTCTACTAAAAATACAAAAAATTAGTCAGGCATGGTGGCACTCACCTGTAGTCCCAGCTACTCAGGAGGCTGAGGCAGGAGAATTCTTTGAGCCTGGGAGGTGGAGGCTGCAGTGAGCTGAGATGGTGCCACTGCACTCTGGCCTGGGTGACAGAGTGAGACTGTCTCAAAAAATAAATAAAAATAAAAACCTTAATATGGGAATATATGCGGTCTACATTATTTTCTCTATTTTTGTATACGCTTAAAAGAGGATCGCTTGAACCTCGGAGGCAGAGGTTGCAGTGAGCCGAGATCGCACCACTTCGCTCCAGCCTGGGCCACAGAGTGAGACTCTGTCTCCAAAATAAATAAATAAATAAATAAAATAAATTTGTTACATTTTAATTAAAAATTTAGCTTCTCTGCCGGGCACAGTGGCTCACGCCTGTAATCCCAGCACTTTGGGAGGCCGAGGCGGGTGGATCACGAGTTCAGGAGATAGAGACCATCCTGGCCAAACAGTGAAACCCGTCTCTACTAAAAATACAAAAAATTAGCCGGGCAAGATGGCGGGCGCCTGTAGTCCCAGCTACTGGGGAGGCTGAGGCAGGAGAATGGTGTGAACCCCCAGGGGGCGGAGCCTGCAGTGAGCCGAGATCGCGCCACTGCACTCCAGCCTGGGCGACAGCGAGACTCTGTCTCAAAAAAAAAAAAAAAAAAAAAAAAAAAAAATTTAGCTCCTCAGTTGCACTCACCACATTTCAGGTGCTCAGTAGTCATATGGTCACCATGATGGGAGTGCAAATAAGAACATTTATATCAGCTGGGCGTGGTGGCTCATGCCTGTAATCCCAGCACTTTGGGAGGCCTAGGTGGGTGGATCACTTGGGGTCAGGAGTTTGAGACCAGCCTGGCCAACATGGTGAAACCCCGTCTCTACTAAAAATACAAAAATTAGCCGGGCATGGTGGCGGAGCCCTGTAATCCCAGCTACTTGGGAGGCGGAGGCATGAGAATAGCTTGAACCCAGAGGCGGAGGTTGCAGTGAGCCAAGATCACACCATTGCACTCCAGCCTGGGCAATAGAGTGAGACTCAGTCTCAAAAAAAAAAAAAAAAAAAAAATTATATCATTGCAGAAAGTTCTGGATAGCACTGGTGTAGACACTGGTCAAATTATCTTATAATTCAGTAAATTAAAAAAAAAACTATTCCTTTTAGTCAGCAAAGCCTAGAAATTAGGCTGTAGTTTTTAAGTTGTATGTGATATTGGGACTAAATCACTCTCAGCCTCTTGGCTGCCTTTAAGTAAGGTCCTGCCGTGAGTTTGGAAGGCAATAGTTTATTTTCCCTTGCTATGCCCCTTCCTTTTTTCATTAAAATATATGGACTTTTTGTACTTCTTTTAATTGTATTTTAAAAAATTGTTCTACGAATCCTTTCTGCATTCAAAGTAATTTGATAATTGGAATGGCAGGAAATAATCTTATGCCCCGGTATTAAAATCAAGCTACTATTTTTATCTTCTGGGTAGCTACTGAGAATAATTTCACAAGTTGTTTCAAAGATGAAATAAGCTAACAGATACAGAAGCACTTTGCAAAGCTATACTTTTGACTTATCTTTTTGTGGCCTCTGTTTAGTTTCTTTCCCTTGTTATTCAGATAGTTTCTATGAAGTTTATTGTAGAAACTGTAAAGTTTTTATCATTTAGGTTACATTAAGTTATTTGGGCTTGCATTTGTCTGCTTGATTTCATTTTTGTTTCCATTCTTTCCATCTTTTGTTTCTGTAGTCGCTAACTTATTTGTTAACATCAGCCAAAAGAGAAATTGAACTAATGTCAGAAGAGCTGAGGGGTCTGAAATCAGAGAAGCAGCTTCTTTCACAGGAGGGAAATGATTTAAAGTTAGAAAACGGTTCACTTTTATCCAAGCTTGTAGAATTGGAGGCCAAAATAGCTTTACTTCAGGGAGACCAGCAGAAACTGTGGTCAGTGAATGAAACTCTTAATTTAGAAAAGGAGAAATTCTTAGAAGAAAAGCAAGATGCCGAAAAGCATTATGAGCAGGAACATCTCAGTAAAGAAGCTTTGGCTGTTGAGAGCGAGAAATTGCTTAAAGAAATCAATGTTGCACAGGAAGAACTCTTGAAAATAAATGTGGAAAATGACTCTTTGCAAGCCTCCAAAGTGAGCATGCAGGCGCTCATCGAAGAGCTCCAGCTCAGCAAAGATACTTTGATTGCTAAGACTGAGAAAGACCAGGAAGAAAAAGATCAGCTGGAGGACCAGATCAAGAAACTTAATACCGAAAACTTCATCTTGGCCAAAGATAAGGATGACATCATTCAGAAGCTTCAAAGGTCTTATGAGGAGCTAGTCAAAGATCAGAAAGCTTTGGTACAGGAGATTGAAGATCTCACAGCTGAGAAAAAGTCAGCTTTAGAGAAACTGTCCAATCTTGATAACACGTGCATAGCCTTAAAGGTAGAACGAGATAATGTTCTTCAGGACAACAGAGATCTGCAGTTAGAGACAGACATTCTGCTGCAAGATCAGGAAAAGCTGAATGCCAGCCTCCAGGCCGCTCTCCAGGTCAAACAGCTGCTCCGCTCAGAAGCCAGTGGGCTCCGCGCACAGCTGGATGATGCCAGCAAGGCCCTGAGGAAGGCAGAGCTGGAGACCATGCAACTCCAGGCCACAAACACAAGCCTCACGAAGCTCTTGGAGGAAATTAAGGCCAGGCGGGCGGTCACAGACTCCGAGTGCATCCAGCTTTTGCATGAGAAAGAAACCTTGGCTGCCTCTGAGAGAAGGCTCTTGGCTGAGAAAGAGGAACTTTTAAGTGAAAATAGAATCATCAGTGAAAAACTCCACAAATGTTCAGAAGAGGCTGCCCATACTGAGATGAGCCTGAATGAAAAGATCACTTACCTGACTTCCGAGAAGGAGATGGCTTCTCAGAAAATGACTAAACTTAAAAAGCAGCAGGATAGTCTCTTGAAAGAAAAATCCTCACTGGAAACACAAAATGGAGTTTTACTTGCAGAGAGAGAGAATTCCATCAAAGCCATAGGAGACCTCAAAAGGCAATGTGATCAAGAGTCTGCAAATAGAAGTTTAATTGTGCAGGAGAATATGAAACTCCTCGGTAATATTGACGCTCTGAAGAAGGAGCTTCAAGAGAGAAAAAAGGAAAACCAAGAACTAGTGGCCAGCAAGTGCGACCTCTCTTTGATGCTGAAAGAGGCCCAAAATGCCAAAAAGAATCTGGAAAAAGAACACAATCACATATTGCAAGCAAAGGAGAGTTTGGATGCTGAACTTAACACGTGTTGTTCCGAGAAGAACATTTTGCTGAGAGATGGCTTGAACCTGCAAGAAGAATGTCACAAATTAAGCAAGGAGATCCAGGAAATGCAGCAGTCCTCAATCCTGGCACAGGAAGCCAGAGCAAAGGAGAACGAGTCATCCTTGTACGAAAACAATCAACTTCACGGGAGGATGGTGCTCCTGGAGCAGGAGGTGGAGGAGTTAAGAGTATGTATGGAGGAGCTGCAGTCCGAGAAGTTTGTGCTACTTCAAGAGAAGACCAAATCAGAGCAAGAAGTGACAAAGATAATTGAGGAGAAGGAACTGTTGACTGCAGAAGCAACTCAACTTGCTGCCCATATAAAGACTCTGAAAAGTGATTTTGCTGCCTTGTCCAAATCCAAGGCAGAGCTGCAGGAACTGCACAGCTGCCTCACCAAGATTCTGGATGACCTTCAGCTGAACCATGAGGTGACCCTGGCGGAAAAAGCCCAAGTGATGCAAGACAACCAGAACCTCCTGGCTGAGAAGAGCGAAATGATGCTGGAAAAGGATGAGCTCCTGAAGGAGAAGGAAACCCTGGCAGAAAGCTACTTCATCCTTCAGAAAGAGATCAGCCAGTTGGCCAAAACCAACAGCCATATTTCAGCCAATCTGCTAGAATCTCAAAATGAAAACCATACTTTGAGAAAAGACAAGAACAAGCTTACTCTTAAAATTAGAGAGCTCGAGACTCTTCAGTCATTTACGGTAAAGTGAGAGGGTCAAGTATTGAGCACCCAGACTGCTTACTAACACTGTGCACTAACTCAAGTGGTGTAGGTCATCTTTCTTCATTTCTGCTTATGGAAATCCACCTCATTAAGTCAGTTGCTTATATGTCTCAAGCTGTTCGTTACAGTCTGAAAGGGGGATTCTTTACTAAGTATCTTACTGTAGTAGTCTCTCCCTATTTGAAAAAAATTGCAAACTGTGAATAAAAAGGATTTATTTTTTAATCTAAGGAGAAACTTTGTGAAAAAGCTTAAGAGCAATAGTGAAATTTGGCCGGGTGCAGTGGCTCACGCCTGTAATCCTAGTGCTTTGGGAGGCTGAGGTGGACAGATGGCTTCAGTCTAGGAGTTCGAGACCAGCCTGGGCAACATGGCAAAACCCTGTCTCTACAAAAAATACAAAAATTAGCTGGGCATGGTGACACATGCCTGTAGTCCCAGCTACTCAGGAGGCTGAGGTGGGAGGATTGCTTGAGTCCAGGAGGCAGAAGTTGCAGGAAACCGAGATCATGCCATTGCACTCCAGCCTGGGTGACAGAGCGAGACCCCATCAAAAAAAAAAAAAAAAAAAAAAAAAAAAACCAGCCAGACGTGGTGGCTCACGGGGGCTGAGGCGGGTGGATCACCTGAGGTTAGGAGTTTGAGACTAGCCTAACCAACATGGTGAAACCCCGTCTCTACTAAAAATACAAAAATTCGCCAAGCGTGGTGGCGTGCGCTTATAATCCTAGCTACTCAGAAGGCTGAGGCAGTAGAATCACTTGAATCCAGGAGATGGAGGTTGCAGTGAGCCGAGGTTGTGCCATTGCACTCCAGCCTGGGCAATAAGAGTGAAAAACTCTGTCTCAAGAAAAAAAAAGCAATAAATTAGTGCATATTGAAATACAGTCTTCTGTTTGGCTTTTAACTATTTCATCGTGTCTATCCATTTGGAGTTGGAAGATTCCATTGAAATCTTCATGGCTGATAATTGGATAGGGAAAAATGCAGAATTTTCATAAACTTTATTAGACCAATAAATTATAAACAAGTGCCTAAAAGGATTTTATTTATTTATTTATTTATTTATTTATTTATTTATTTATTTTTTAAGACAGAGTCTCACCGGGCGCGGTGGCTCACACCTGTAATCCCAGCACTTTGGGAGGCTGTCACAGGCTGATCATGAGATCAGAAGGTCAAGACCATCCTGGCCAACATGGTGAAACCCCATCTCTACTAAAAATACAAAAATTAGCCAGCTGTGGTGGTTTGGGCCTGTAGTTCCAGCTACTCAGGAGGCTGAGGCAGGAGAATCACTTGAACCAGAGAGGCGGAGGTTGCAGTGAGCTGAGATTGCACCACTGCACTCCAGCATAGTGACAAGAGTGAGACTCCGCCTCAAAAAAAAAAAAAAGTCTCACTCTGTCACCCAGGCTGGAGTACAGTGGTGTGACCTTGGCTCACTGCAACCTCTGCCTCCCAGGTTCAAGCGATTCTCCTGCCTCACTCTCTTGAGTAGCTGGGACTACAGGTGCGTGCTGCCACACCCGGCTAAGCTTTGTATTTTTAGTAGGGTCTGGCTTTCACCATAGTGGCCAGGCTGGTCTCGAACTCCTGACCTTGTGATCCGCCTGCCTCGGCCTTCCAAAGTGCTAGGAATACAGGCATGAGCCACTGCACCTGGCCTGTTTGTTTATTTATTTTTTTAGAGGTGGGAATCTTGCTGTTTTCCAGGCTGCTTTCCACCTCCTGGGCTCAAGCAATCCTCCTGTCTCAGCCCCCTGAGTAGCTGGGACTATAGGCACATGCTACCACGCCTAGCTGTATTTTCATTTGTTTTTATGGTTATTTTTATATCTAACTTTTTTTCTTTTTTTTTGAGACGGAGTCTCACTGTGTCACCAGGCTGGAGTGCAGTGGTGCAATCTCGGCTCACTGCAGCCTCCGCCTCCCAGGTTCACGCCATTCTCCTGCCTCGGCCTCCCAAGTAGCTACAGGCACCCGCCACCACGGCCAGCTAGTTTTTTGTATTTTTAGGAGAGACGGGGTTTCACCACGTTGGCCAGGATGGTCTCAATCTCTTGACCTCGTTATCCGCCTGCCTTGGCTTCCCAAAGTGCTGGGATTACAGGCTTGAGCCACTGCGCCTGGCCTATATCTAACTTTTTATAATTAATTTTGATAGCAGCTAAGAGTTTGTCTGCATATGCATCTTTTTATTCACAGCCGTGTTTTTATTCATTATCCACAACTTGCATTAAATGCTTCTCGTTAAACACTTGAGCCTTATGTTAGAAGTGCCCAGATAATTTTTATATTTATTTGAAAAATTCTCAGCCTAAATTTGAGTGACTTTGAAAGCTCCAGATTTGAAATAGCAAGGATAGTATTTTAAACTTATAATAATAAATATGATTCCAAGAAATTCAGCTATATAAGGATGTTACTCATTGTTAGCTCCGAATGGTCTCTCAAACATAAGTCAGAATGAAGGGAGCATGCTTGCCAGTGTCATTTGGAACTTTCACTGGAAGATGTATGTTTACATGCAAATTACATAACAATTGACATTGAAAAATGGCAGGAAAGGGTCTGCATACTCCAGAGTAAAGACCTTTCCTGTCCTGGTCCGTCTGTTTCAGCACTGGATTGTGACTGATTCACCCTCTCTGTGTGCCTCCCTTACCCACGCAGACACTGAGTGCTGCCTGAACAGCACAGCCCGATCCTCACCTAACTGTGTTGGCGAGGGGTGTCCTCATTTCTCACAGTGTTTCCTTGTATTTAGGCTGCTCAAACAGCAGAAGATGCCATGCAGATAATGGAACAGATGACCAAAGAGAAGACTGAGACTCTGGCCTCCTTAGAGGACACCAAGCAAACAAATGCAAAACTACAGAATGAAGTAATCAGATTTAAATAGCTTTTTATACAAAGAACAGCTTACCAACTTCGTGGAATGTTTGATCACTAACTCAGGATTGCTTGTTTTTGAAGTGTGACCTTACACAGGTTTGAAATGCATGCCAGAGCCATGATAATCTTAAAGTGTATCACTTCATTACTTAGGATCAACTTTACAAATTGAGGAAAAAGCCCTAATAGTGTGGCTTTCTGAGGTAGCTATTTAGTGATAGCACTAGCGAGAGGAGATACTGATGGCCTGCTCTAGCTTTTGTATCCTTTATCTTACATCACACACATTGTTTTTTCTCTTCTCTTTCCCAACTTTGAGCCACTAAGTTTTGTTCCACAGCCCTGAGTCTGATGTAGGGCTTTTCTTGGCCCAGTTCAGTACTGATTTCCTTTTGTGTCATCTTGAATGAGTCACTTTTGGAGCTGGGACAAATATGTGGCGTCAAGATATTTTGATTCTGTCCACAAGTATCATTTCTCCTTCTGTGGCATTTCTCCTCCTCTTTGGATTTCCCTGCTCCCACCCTCCCAGCTCATATCAACCCTTTCTTTGTTTGGAAGGCTGTTACCTAAATCCTAACCCGACAGATGCACAAAATGGTTATGTGAAGTCCTGTGGAACTTCAGATGCTTTTTTGTTATTTTTGCTTTTTTTTGTTTTGTTTTGTTGTTGTTCTTGTTTTGAGACGGAGTCTTGCTCTTGTTGCCCAGGCTGGAGTGCAATGGCACGATCTTGGCTCACTGCAACCTCCGTCTCCCGGGTTCAAGTGATTCTCATGCCTCAGCCTCCCGAGTAGCTGGGATTACAGGTGCCCGCCACCACGCCTGGCTAATTTTTGTATTTTAAGTAGAGACGGAGTTTTGCCACGTTGGCCAGGCTGTTCTCGAACTCCTGACCTCGTGATCCGCCCACCTCGTCCTCCCAAAGGGCTGGGGTTACAGGCGTGAGCCACCATGCCCAGCCCAGATGCTTTTAAAAGTAATAGGCAGGTAAGACATTAAGGAAGGAAATCAAGGGGGAAGTGGTGGCCAAACTGAGGAGCCACTGTAAAGACTGGGCCTCCTCATTGTGGAGGTCAAGGATCAACTTTTCAAAGGAGATGAACATTTGGAGGTAATGATATGATAAATAACACTTCAAATAGAAGGAAGTACATTTATAGAACTGACAATCCTAAGAGAAGATGACAAGCTAAAAATATAAAAGCATTAAAAAATCATAGCTGTTAATCAAAATTAGAAGCTGAAGTAAATAAGAGGATTTTAAGGAATGTGTCTAACCTGCAGCAGTGGAACCAGGGGGCACTGTGTCGTTCTATAACAGATCCCTTGGTGTCTTTGTTATAGCCAGAATTCAGGGTTGGATGAACCATATTTTCGGGCCCATTGTGATATTTTATTTTTCTTGTTTTGTTAATCTGGAATGTTAGGTGTTAAAAGGAAGACAGTAGTTGTAAAACTAGCAAGACATTTTCTAGGACTCTTGACTGGTGGCATGTGGCATCGCAAAAGGAGATAGCTCCCTTTTCTGGCTGTAGGAGACAACTTCTCAAGGCCCAGAAAGCCAGCATGGCCCCAGGAGCCACCTTGAGGAATGGAGGCCCACATGAGCTACCATCCTTGGTGGTGGCTCTGCACCTAGAGCTCCAACCACCTGCCACAGCCTATGATCAGTCACATCCCCACTCATCCCAGTGACAGCTCTGGCTTTCCACGAAGGGCCAGGCCCTCAGCTGGCTGCATCCCCGTGGGCCAATGATGGAGCCAAATCGATGTAAGTGCCCTTCAGTCCCACGACATGGCTTTTTCCTCTTCAGGTTCAAGTTCAGATGGGTAACTAAATTTTTTTCCAATCTACAAATAATTTTGATTCAAATAAATAATTTTTGTAATAAGGACTATGTAAATCAGGTACTGACATTAAAAAATATCATACCCTAGGCCGGGCGCGGTGGCTCACGCTTGTAATCCCAGCACTTTGGGAGGCCGAGGCGGGCGGATCACGAGGTCAGGAGATCGAGACCATGGTGAAACCCTGTCTGTACTAAAAATACAAAAAAATTAGCCGGGCGTGGTGGCGGGCGCCTGTAGTCCCAGCTACTCGGAGAGGCTGAGGCAGGAGAATGGCATGAACCCGGGAGGCGGGGCTTGCAGTGAGCCGAGATTGTGCCACTGCACTCCAGCCTGGGCGACAGAGCGAGACTCCGTCTCAAAAAAAAAAAAAAAAAAAAAAAAAAAATCATATCCTGAATCACTAATTTTTGGGGAAAGAAAAGGTTTCTTTTCATTACAAAGAATAATCCTTGCTGATGTCATTGCTTTGCATTTTCTTGTTTTTAATCATATTTGAATAGCAAGTTCAGTGATAAGTGCTGATAATTGTACACAAGATGAAAGGAAACTTTACTTCTGTGTAGCAATTTCGTTTGACATTTTGGCCAGGTGTACAGGATATATCAGACTAAATGTAAGGAGGAGGTTTGCAGTTTGTAATAGACTTGTCATCTGTAATCTCTTCACCCAGGAGACTTTTTTTTTTTTCACAAGTGACTAATTTCATCTGTCTTTTCAGTACACACTTTCATGAATAATTTGTTCATGTCATTGGAAAATGAAATAATTTCATCAAGTTTTTTTCTCTTGGTCTTTAAGTTGGACACACTTAAAGAAAACAACTTGAAAAATGTGGAAGAGCTGAACAAATCAAAAGAACTCCTGACTGTAGAGAATCAAAAAATGGAAGAATTTAGGAAAGAAATGTAAGTTTCTCTCCTTTGAGAAAAAAATATGGAATTTATTTTAAATAGAAAACGTGAACACAATGCTAATTATTTAAAAAATATTTGAGAAGTACATAAAGTAAACTTATGCAAACTCTATTGCATACCCTAGAAGTAACATCGGTAACCACTGTGAAGTCAGAACCACAGCTAAGTTAAAGGATCAGAATGAAATGTGTACTGGCTGATGAGTTAAGTTGGGGATTCACATGTGACTTTGGGCTGGGTGTGGTGGCACGTGCCTGTAATCCCAACACTGGGAGGCTGAGGTGGGTAGATCACTTGAGCCCGGGAGTTTGAGACCAGCCTGGGCAACACAGCAAAACCTGTTTCTACAAAAGTACAAAAATTAGTTGGGTATGGTGATGTGTGCCTATTTGCCAATTACTCGGGAGGCTGAGGTGGAAGGATTGCTTGAGCCCGGCAGGTTGAGGCTGCAGTGAGCCATAATCGTGCCACTGCACTCCAGCCTGGGTGACAGAGTGAGATCCTGTCTCAAACAAACAAAAAAGAAGTGACTTGAAAGCCTTGAAAGTACAAGTAGAATCCAGAATAGCCAATCTTAACATTTGGTCTTGAACTTCTGATCTCAAGTGATCCTCCTGCCTCAGCCTCCCAAAGTTCTGAGATTATAGGCATGAGCCACTGTGCCTGGCCAGCCAATCTTAACATTTGGAAATGTCAGACCCTTTATTAGCAAGTCCCTCAAAACTCTTTTTATAGAGGAAAAAATCAAATAGCATGTCACTTTCTACATTTTCAGTATTTCAATTGTAAGAGTAACAGGCCGAGCGTGGTGGTTCATGCCTATAATCCTAGCACTTTGGGAGGCTGAGGTGGGTGGAGCACAAAGTCAGGAGATTGAGACCATCCTGGCTAAGACGGTGAAACCCCGTCTCTACTAAAAATACAAAAAAATTAGCTGGGCGTGGTGGCGGACGCCTGTAGTCCCAGTTACTCAGGAGGCTGAGGCAGGAGAATGGCGTGAACCCGGGAAGCAGAGCTTGCAGTGAGCCAAGATCGCGCCACTGCACTCCAGCCTGGGCGACAGAGCGAGACTCCGCCTCAAAAAAAAAAAAAAAAAGTAATCAAACCATCTGGCATGGAAGTGAAATGACCAGCATTTTGGAAGACTGTAAAATTAAGGTTTACACATCAATTTGTTACGTGGTTTCAGGCAGGCAGACTATTCATACTTCCTTTGTTGATGCTAACTCAGTTCTTGCCTTTCAAGTTTGGCTAGTGTAGTTATTAGAGATTGGCATTTTCTGACATTTTAGAGGATGGTTACAGCGTAGATTTCATTTGGTCATCTATTCTGTTAACTACACTCTATCAACTGTATTAACCTAAAATCCTAAAGCTAATGCACCTGGTGAACATTTGAGTGTGTCTTTGTCTTTCATGGTAGGTACAGTTATGGTAGGAAGGATAAAAAGATGAGTATATATGGTCCCTGCCCTTCAAGGGTTTGTGTCTTTTATTTCTAATCCTAAAAGATAGATGAGATCCAAACAAAAAGAAAAGCATCAGGTCTAAACTGCTGTTTTAAGTCACCATCCTGAATACTATTTGTTGACTGAGCTTGGATTAAGCTAGCACATGTGTGGTTCTTCGGAGAGTTTTAAAATTTTCCTGGGAAGAATCTGATCTGAGCTGCTCCTGCGAGGGGACGCACAGCTCATGATGTCGGTGATTTTCTTCCTCAGTCCTAGTATAAATGGCGGGTCTCTAGATGATGGGATTGTGTTTAAACAGTTCCAACGATTTCATTTATGCAGATTTATAAATTTACAATTGTGATTATGGTCATCGGGGAGGCTTCAATTTCCTTGGCCTGCCAACATCAAGTGACACAAATAGAAGATGGGTCACCATGACAGGAAAAACAAAGTCATTTGTTGTAATGTGACAGTTTAGTTCTATCCATTCAGGAAGCAGGGTGCAGGTACAGCTTAGGATTTCTTTTCTTGGTGACACGAGTCATTTTGCAAACCTGGAGGGCTTTGGGGCGCCAGGTTGAATTCCTGCATTGTGTCCCACGGGCAGCTGGTGAGGGAGAATGTGAACTGCCACAGGAGACTCCCTTTCCAGCCTCCACTGCCATAATCCCACGGCCGAGCTCCCTGGGTCCTACTAGGTGATGGAGGGGCAGGGCCAAGTGGACCTGGCCAAGAGGGTTCTTGGGGTTTAGATAAAATTCCATTTTCCTGCAGTACTACTTATGAGTCTTTTGTTGTTTTTGTTTGTTTGTTTCTGAGACAGAACTCTGTTCCCCAGACTGGAGTGTAGTGGTGTGATCTCTGCTCACCACAACCTCTGCCTCCTGGGTTCAAGCAATTTTCATGCCTCAGCCTCCCAAGTAGCTGAGATTACAGGCGCGTGTCGCCATGCCCGGCTAATTTTTTTGTACTTTTTTTTTTTTTTTTTTTTTTTTTTTTGAAATAGAGTCTCACCCTTTAGCCCACGCTAGAGTGCAGTGATGCAGTCTCGGCTCATTGCAACCTCCGCCTCCCGGGTTGAATCAATTCTCCTGCCTGAGCCTCCCAAGTAGCTGGGATTACAGGTGCCTGCCACCACGCCCATCTAATTTTTGTATTTTTAGTAGAAACAGGGTTTCACCATATTCGCCAGGCTGTACTCGAACACCTAACCTTGTGATCCGCCTGCTTCAGCCTCCCAAAGTGCTGGGATTACAGCTGTGAGCCACTGCGCCTGGCCATTTTTTTGTATTTTTAGTAGAGATGGGGTTTCACCATGTTGGCCAGGCTGGTCTTGAACTCCTGGCCTCAAATGATCTGCCCACCTTGACCTCCCAAAGTGCTGGGATTACAGGCAGGAGCCACTGCACCTGGCTCTTAGGAGTCTTTTTTTGCGGTTATTACTAGTATTCCAGTGAGATCACCTTTAATGTTCAGAGTCCTCACTGAATCCTGTCATGTCACCTACCCTCAGTGTGGTATTGGTTTCACCCTTATGAAGACATAAATAGTTTTTTGTTGTTGTTTTTGTTTTATTTGAAATGGAGTTTTGCTCTTGTTGCCCAGGATGGAGTGCAGTGGCATGATCTTGGCTCACCGTAACCTCCGCCTCCTGGGTTCAAGCGATTCTCCTGCCTCGGTAGCTGGGATTACAGGCGTGCACCACCATGCCCAGCTAATTTTGTATTTTTAGTAGAGACGGGGTTTCTCCATGTTGATTAGGCTGGTCTCGAACTACCAACCTCAGGTGATCCGCACGCCTCAGCCTCCCAAAGTACTGGGATTACAGGCATGAGCCACTGCACCTGGCCAGGTGACATAAATTGTTTTTGTGACCCCCTCCTTCGAATTATTCTGTTGACTAATAAAAGCTTAGCTGAGATTGTGGCTCCAGCTGCTGTCATGCTAACCCCAGCCTGTGCTGAGCTGTTCCTGGTGCTGCACTCCGCAGACCTCTGATACCTGAACACATTCAGGTGGGGAGGGACCGGATCCCAGGGCATAAAGAGCCTGGGCTGCTTTGGATTTTCTACCTTTTTTCTGCTCCAACAGACCTGAGGGAATCACATCTTCCTGTCAGTGACTTGGCACAATATGGCTGGGACTGTTAACGGGAGGGAGGAACAGTGGGAGACACGCTGGTAGCGTTCCATGGAAGCTGGCGCAGGAGGTATGGGGAGTAGGTTGAAAAAGCCCCTGCCCCTGATGACTGGTGGCTCCCTGGTCAGATTTCCAGGGCCTTCTGCGGTAAGAGGACCGTGTAATGGGAACAGTGCTTCTCAAAACAAAGCAGTCACTTTGCTGTTCCTTAGTCTTATTCCTCAGAGCTCAAAGCTGGAGAATGAGCAGCCACTTACTTCTTCCGTGGTTTAATGTGTATGGGGTTTTGCGTGTCCTCTGGAGCTTTTTTGGTGTTTCTCTTCACCTAATAGGACTGTGGTTCCTGGAGAAAAAGGGGCACCAATATAGACGCAGTGTTTCTTTCTTTTTTTTTTTTTTTTTTGAGACAGGGTATCACTCTGTTGCCCAGGCTAGAGTACAGTGGCAGCAGTCTCAGCTCACTGCAGCCTCCACCTCCCAGGTTCAATTCATCATGCCAACCCAGCCTCCCAAGTAGCTGGGATCACAGGCATGCACTACCACGCCCAACTAATTTTTGTATTTTTAGTAGAGATGGGGTTTTGCCATGTTGGCCAGGCTGGTCTCGAACTCCTGGCCTCAAGTGATCCGCCCGCCTCAGCCTCCCAAAGTGCTGGGATTACAGGCTTGAGCCACTGTGCTCAGTCACCACAGGGGTTCTAATGGAACCCCTCCCTCTAGAATATCGCCCTTGCCCCTGGAAACCAGCCCTTGTAACTGAGTGTTCTTTTCCTGTGTGCCACTTACAAGGCAGCTTTTAGGAAAGCTCTTGCTTGATTTCGGTTAGCCAGCTCCTATTTTCAGTTGTAGATAACGATGAAACAGTTTCTTGTGGTGTATAATTTTGGATCTTAGGGAAAAAAGGTTGTAAATAATCTAATTTTTGTCTTTACTAACCTGGTACAGTAGTAAATGTACAATACATTTAGCATGATAATAGATTTATGATGGATTCATAAGTAAAATGTTTGCATGTCAATATTAACAATGTTTGTCTTTAGTTTTAAACCTAGTCTTTTCTGTGTCAAGGTATCTTGTCATGTAGAAAGAAAAGTACCTTCTTTAAAAACCATTAGAAATATTTTTGTAGCTATTTTGAGAATCATTCCTTGAGTATTTCCAGAATTTGGGTTATTGGAGCCTCTTTCCTCTGTGAAATGGATTCACCCACTACCCACTAAAGAAAAAACAAAGTGCTCTATATCTGAATCACGACTGAAGTCATCTGCCAACTGTAGCTCCTGTTCTTGTGGTTTTGCTGCTTATTGGCTTTATGATTTGGGGCAAATCTTTACTTCCCGGAGCTTCAGTCTTCTCATTAAAACATAAATAACATTAGCCTCCTTGGGCTTTGAGGATTAAATGAGAAAATGGACATGGAAGCATTTTGTGAATTTTAAAACAATAATTTTGGCCAGGCGCGGTAGCTCACGCCTATAATCCCAGCACTTTGGGAGGCCGAGGAGGGCAGATCACGAGGTCAAGAGATTCAGACCATCCTGGCCAACATGATGAAACCCCGTCTCTACTAAAAATACAAAAATTGGCTGGGCGCGATGGTGGGCACCTGTAGTCCCAGTTACTCAGGAGGCTGAGGCAGGAGAATGGAGTGAACCTGGGAGGCGGAGCTTGCAGTGAGCCAAGATCGCGCCACTGTACTCCAGCCTCGGCGACAGAGAGAGACTCTGTCTCAAAAAAAAAAAAAAAACCACAATAATTTTGTTCTTATAGGTCAATGCTTTAGGATACTTTGGCCACTTTTAGATTACTTCCTTGATGTGTCGTTTTTATTTTCCTTCCTGTGGGCTTGAGAGAGAATGAACAGGAGTATAAGCATAGCACTTTGACAGGCCACACACAGGCAGACACCATGTAGCCACTCATGAAGGCAGTGACCACCTGGGAAACATGTTTAGCTTATGGTAATTTTACCATAAGGAAATTTGATTTGTCAAAGATTGATGGACTTTGGACAGATGAACTTTCGCTGTGATATGTGTGTATGTGTATGTATATACATATATACATATATATAGAGAGAGATTCATATATATGAGTCTCTTTTGTGAGTGACTAGCTGAGGCTAAAATTCCTTCTCAGTTTATCTTCAATTGCTAAATAAACATCTCTGTAAAAGCCTAATTTAGTGTGCTAAGAGAATTTTTGTGTAGATTTATTTCCCTAAGTCTTCCTGAGGTCATCCCAGTGTGCATATTATAGGTGGATAGAGAATTAAAAATTGAGAAAATCGAATGTGCCAAGAACTGCCACCCATTAGACAATTGAAGTTAAAAATAGATGCGTTCATGCATCAGCAGATGGATTCATACCCAGATGACTTGATTCAGAATTCAGCCATGTATGACAGCTTGCTAAATGGAGTTTAACCAACACAGATGTACTTAAAATTCACAATTCCATCAAAACCCTCTATAGCATAAAACTAAGACTTAGTGATCAAATATTGTGCATATTCATGTATAAAGGATAATGTTTAGGATGTATGTTTTGGATTATTTTAAGAATAAGAAGATGTTTAATAAATATACCTATCCTGTTCAGTTCATTTTTTCTATGCTGATATTCATGGTATAAGTTAGCAGTCTGTGTTATATTTTTATTTGCTTCTTTCAACTATAAATTAGCATTGTGGAAAGATTACTATAAAATAAAACACCTGTTATATAATTAGGAAACTCTTTCCTTTGGGCATTCCGCCTCTAGTTATCCTAAAAATATACTCAGATTTACATCAGCACTTGACTCTGACAGATACTGGTAAATGGGACCATTGGATTTTTATTTCTTCCAGAAAAAAACAAATAATAGATCTGTGCAGTTAGAACAGAGTGCCTTGGCAGCAAATTAAATCATTTTATCAACGAAGTGGGTTTTAGTAAAATCATCTAACGGAAATATTCCTAAGGACCGGAGGGCTGTACTGACCATCTCGTTTGTCGTTTATTTTATAGCAAAATTCCTTTTTTATGGGGTAAGTTTGGGTGGTGGGAGGGTGGGCATAGGGTTTATTAGGTTCTGAAAAATGTAGTAATTGTGGATGGCAGTCCTCCTTTTGGGAGGTTATGGCCATTTAGCCCCTTCTGCATGTAGATAATACTGTCTGCTGTTATTATAGATCCTATCAGGCACGTGATCCAGATATATTTTCTTCAGTGCTGTGAAGCTGGTTGTCTCCCACAGTTTCCTTGCCTGTCTTGTTTCTATGGTAACCCTGCACTCACTGTCCTTGCAGAGAAACCCTAAAGCAGGCAGCAGCTCAGAAGTCCCAGCAGCTTTCAGCGTTGCAAGAAGAGAACGTTAAACTTGCTGAGGAGCTGGGGAGAAGCAGGGACGAAGTCACAAGTCATCAAAAGGTCAGTGTCCGTTGGCGAGGGGTTCCAGCTCTGCCATGCTGGGTGCTGCTGCTGTTGGCAGCATGCTCAGAGGCCACTCGGAGGTCTGCTCAGTGTGGTGGGGTCATTCCAAATGGAATTCCAAGTTAGCTGTGCTGTGTGTCTCCTTGTTTTCAAACGTGCTGCTGTAGGATTTAGGGTAGGAGAGATTTGACAGGTCCTTTAAAAAACACACAAAACACTGGAACTTGCAAGCAAGTAGAAAATACGATCTTTATTAGACAATCTTGTCGCTCAACATTTAAATGGAAGGGGACACTATCTTCACCCTACTACTACTTGGATTACAAAATTATTTTTCTCAAGTTTTTTTCACTTTCATCAAAATTGATTTTGAAGAAACAGATTCCAAGAATATAGATTTGGTGTAAGTGTTGGCAGCTGATTTTAAATAGAACTCTGCTTTTGTTTAAATTAAAAAACATGCTTAAGCCTTTTCTAATGGAACTGTGCATACATGTGCACTTGTGTGCATTGGTAAATACAGAATATATGTTACAACTGGCATGAGCTATAAGCAAACCACAACGTATTTGCTTCTATATTTAAATTACAGAGGTTTCTTATAGAAGTTGATTAAACATGGCAACAAAACTGATTTTAAAGGAAGCTGTATTCTGTCTTTTATTCTTCTCTAACAGTTGAATCAAAGTGCTGAATTGTGAGTCACATCTGACTTCGGAGCAGCAGCTTAAAATTACATTTTTAAGAGACTTTTGTTGTGTAGTCATTCATTCTTGCTTTGTACTCCAAGGGGAAAATTTTTTTTCCCATTATACATTCCAAACATTAATTCTTACTTGGGATGGATTAGTTTGGGGTAATCCTACTGAGTACCCATTGACATGGTGCAATTTGTGGTGAGAGCACTTTTTGCAGAGTTAATTTTAGACTTTAAAATCTTCATCGTTGCTCTCCACAATTTTCTTATTTTGTGAAAGAAATGCCACATCTCGTCAGACTCCAAGATGATGATGATGCTGTTGGTGATAGTAGTTAACATTTATGGGCTCTTGCTGTGTGACAGGCACAAATAAGTGCTAGCTCTCATCGCAGTCCCTGCCATAATTCTAAGCAATAGCACTATTATTATCCCTATTTGTAAAAGGGGAAACGGAAGCACAAAGATGATAGTAATTTGTTCAGCATCATTTGGCGACTAGTGTCAAGAGATGTTATCTTCTGTTGGGGGCCAAGGAGAGAATCAGTGTGTTGACTAACTAGGGTCACTGCACTCTCCTTTGATGAGTCTGTGAGAAACTGGAGGTCATGAAGAATGGAAGCCCATTGACCAGCAGGGGTTCTTTTTTCTTGGCACAAGCTAAAACACCTACAGCATTTGGCATCTCCAGCATCAGTGTGTCCACAGGGACTTGGAAGAGAAGGATTTTGGCTAAGTGCTGAGTCTATTGCCATCTCCTATCGTTTCATCGAACATCGCTGGTAGAGAGAGTGGGTTCCATAAATAGGAAGAACTTACAGAGATCATCGTCTTATCTTATGCTGTGACCTTAACTGGACTGTGATTACAGTTCTTGTCTCTGTCACTCAGAACCAGAAGGGATTCAGGAGACATCCTGCTTCCTTGTTTAGAATTTCCCACAGTTTCTTTGCCTGTCTTGGGCTCCTCTCCATCCTAGCAGCTCTGTTCTCTTTTGCAGTAGAGATTTCAATTAGCTTCCTACTGAAAAGGTTTTGTGATTAAAAAATGTAAAAATCAGGCAGTTTGCAGAGTGTTAGAAAATAATGCCTACAGAAACGGCTAAGAAGTGACTTACTTTTAAAGAATGGATGGATTCTTAAGCCACTGGTAGTTTTCTGTATGTAACTCAGAAGGAGAAATAATGTGTGTGTGAATTAAAATGTGATAGGCTTTCATGATGGAGATTGTGAAAAACATCGATTACCAAGAAAGATTACAGACCATTCTTTCCATGGTAGATATATTTCAAAAGAGTGGAGTGAGCCACCCGTTTAAAGTAACTTAGAAGCAACCTTAGTTTAATGAAGACCGATTAATTCATCGGGCTCTGTTACTCTTTTATTGTATCATCTCCAAGAATTCTATAAAATTTCACTTAGTTCCTTTCTATAGTTAAGTCAAACTATTGATCAGCTGTGTTAGAAATGTATTACAGAGCTACAGTATTTGGCAGAAATGCTATTTTAAAAAATAATTTTAGTTGTAGTACTACAGAAAAATTTGCTTTTTCATTCTAAAATCGAGACAGTGGAGCCTAGATTGACTTGGGAAAGGTAAATACTGACCCACGACCTAGGTTCTCTCCTGATTCCTTTATTTAGAAGCACCATAATTTGTTGAACTGAGCTGATTACTTTACCATTATTTCATGGAATCATCACAACTTAGTAGGATTATTTTTAGACAGGAAACAGGCTCAAAAGTGAACTAACGGCTGGGCACAGTGGCTCACACCTGTAATCTCAGCGTTTTGGGAGGCCGAGGAGGGTGGATCACGAGGTCAGGAGTTCTAGACTAGCCTGGCCAAGATGGTGAAACCCCATCTCTACTAAAAATACAAAAATTAACAAGGCATGGTGGCGGCTGCCTGTAATCCCAGTTACTCGGGATATTGAGGGAGAGAATTGCTTGAACCTGGGAGGTGGAGGTTGCAGTGTGCCAAGATCGTGCCACTGCATTCCAGCCTGGGCGACAGAGCGAGACTCTGTCTCAAAAAAAAAAAAAAAAAAAAAAAAGTGAACTAACTTACCAAGGATACACAGGTAGGCAGTGGAGGAGCTGAGATTTGAAATCATGTTTGAAAGCCTGTTTGTCCAGCTGCTGTTCTATTCTGAGAATAAAACTTTTTTCTGCTTACTTCATGATTATTGTTCAAGATTTTAAAAAGCTGTGAGCTAGAAATGGGGTCGGTGGGGTCAAACAGTGCTCTAAAAATGGCTTCTGAACCCTACTGGTAATTTTTTTTTCTGCCTCAGATATTTATTTTGTTTGGAAAACCCAGTGCATCCCAGAATCTTGCCATTCACAGGTCTGCTTTTGCATCTTTTCTTGTCTCCTTTCCCACTGGTGATCATATCCTCATTGTTAAAGGCGCATGTTAAAGGTCTTGGCCTCTGATCTTAAGCAGAGCAAGCTGCTGCCCATCTGTGGTCAGGTGCGGGCTCTGCAGTGCCCTGACCTTAGAACCCAGCATTGTGGTCAGGATGGTGTGCTTCTGCTTCTCCCACAGACTGTGAGAAAGTAGAAATCATAGAGCACGATGTGTAGGTTTGAATAAATACATGGGTGTTTGGTGAGTATCTTGTTTTTAGCCAGGGCCCCAGTTTCTGTTTTACAGAAGGAGACAGAGAGACTTTGTGACTGCTCTTTCCACTTTTTTAGATGATTCCCTTTACTTCCAGCTTCACAGCTAAATTAGTCGGGGTTCTCTAGAGGGACAGAACTAGTAGGATAGATAGATATAAAGGGGAGTTTATTAAGGACTATTAACTCACACAATCATAAGGTCCCACATGAGGCCATCTGCAAGCTGAGGACCAAGGAAGCCAGTTCGAGTCCCAAAGCTGAAGAACTTGAAGTCCAGTGTTCTAGGGCAGGAAGCTTCCAGCATGGGAGAAAAATGTAGGCTGGGAGGCTAAGCCAGTCTAGTCTTTTCATGTTCTTCTGCCTGCTTTTTATTTTCTTTTTTTTTTTTTTTTTTAGATGGAGTCTCACTCTGTAGTCCAAGCTGGAGTGCAGTGGCTCAATCTTGGCTCACTGCAACCTCCACCTTCTGGGCTCAAGTGATTCTCATGCCTCAGCCTCCCTAGTAGCTGGGACTACAGGCGCATGCCACCAGGCCTGGCTAATTTATTGTATTTTAGTAGAGACTGGGTTTCATCATGTTGCCCAGGGTGATCTCGAACTCCTGAGCTTAGGCAATCCACCCACCTCAGCCTCCCGAAGTGCTGGGATTACAGGCATGAGCCACTGCGCTCAGCCATCTGACTGCTTTTTATTCTGGTCAAGCTGGCAGCTGATTACATTGTGCCCACCTAGATGAAGGGTGGGCCTGCCTTTCTCAGCCCACTGATTCAAATGTTAAATCTCCTTTAGCAACACCCTCACAGACATACCCAGGGTCAGTACTTTGCATCCTCAATCCAATCGAGTTGACACTCAGTATCAACCATCGCAGTAGCTTTTGTTACAGAGTTGTGGTGGCCAAAAACCTGATCACCAACTTAGTGGGGCATTTGCTCTTTGCGTGGCTGGTAGAAGCATACAGTGTAAATTCAGGCAGGGTCATATAGTTTAAGATTAATGGAAACTATACAGAGCATTCATTTCTTTTTTAAGAGACTAGAGTCTCACTTTGTCGCCTGGGCTGGAGAGCAGTGGCACTATCATAGCTCGCTGCAGCCTCAACCTCCTGGGCTCAAGGGATCCTTCAGCCTCAGGCTCCCCAGTAGCTGGGACTATAGATATAGTCTACCCCTATTTTCTTTTCATAGGGAATTCTAAAAATAATGCTTCTATAGAAATAGTCACCTTAGGTAGTCACTTTTGATATGTCTGATTTATCATTTCCAAACCTCACATGTGTTCCACCTTGTAAAGATAGCAAATACAGTGAGCTATCACTATGGGAACAGAGCTGATTCTCCCCCTGGCTATTTGTAGAATGAGGTTACAGTTTGCTTTTGGAAACCAGACAGGGATTAAATGACTCAATAACTGTATTTCATGAACTGTTTTTCCTGACAGAGGTTACAGCAGATGTGTTATACAAAAAAATCGGGGTTAGCATCTAAATTGATCATGGTCAACTGCCATTTAAATGAGCCTGAATTCCCAGACATGAATGCTTAGAAAGGGAAAGCTATTTTTAGCTTATTGTGTATTAGTTTGGAAAAATGGTGGTTATCAGCCATCATAATTTTAATGTGGGCTCAGGGGACTTCTGGGCAACTAGGGCTGATTGAAGCTGGATCATAGACTCTGTCTCCCTTCAGTACCCAATCCTATGAATACAGTTTTTCGGTATTAAAAAATGTGTCCAGAAGAAGCCAACAAAGCCAGTCAACTTCATGCTATAAACTTTTTTTTTTTGTTTTTTTTTTTTTTGAGACAGAGTCTCACTCTGTCGCCCAGGCTGGAGTGCAGTGGCACGATCTCGGCTCACTGCAAGCTCCGCCTCCCGGGTTCATGCCATTCTCCTGCCTCAGCCTCCTGAGTAGCTGGGACTACAGGCGCCCGCCAACACGCCCGGCTAATTTTTTGTATTTTTAGTAGAGACGGGGTTTCACCGTGTTAGCCAGGATGGTCTCGATCTCCTGACCTCGTGATCCTCCCGCCTCAGCCTCCCAAAGTGCTGGGATTACAGGTTTGAGCCACCGCGCCCGGCCATGCTATAAACTTTTAAATTGGCACCCAAGGCTGGGCGTGGAGGCTCACGCCTGTAATCCCAGCCCTTTAGGAGGCTGAGGCAGACAGATCACCTGAGGTCAGGAGTTCGAGACCAGCTGAGAAACATGGTGAAACCCCATCTCTAATAAAAAATACAAAAATTAGCCGGGCATGGTGGTGCACACTTGTAATTCTGGCTACTGGGGAGACTGAGGCAGGAAAATCACTTGAACCTGGGAGGCAGAGGTGGCAGTTAGTCGAGATTGTACCACTGGACTCCAGCCTGGGCGACAGAGCAAGACTCTGTCTCAAAAAATAAAAAGTAAATTGGCAACCAAGAAAGGAAACAAAATTGTGGTTTGACTCTGACACTTTGTCCCCAGTGTTAAGTGGAAAGGACGGTGAACAGCAAAATCCTGAGAATTTGTACTTGAATTCTCTCCATCCCTGTGCCCAGTCTAGTTTGGAAAAAATTAGACTGAAGAGGTGAGTAGACAGCCTGGGAAAAGTAAAGGAAAAATTTCTGAGGCTCAGTGCCCTTTTGCACCACCACAGGATTTTACCAACGGTGGGAAAAACTGCCAGTGGTCATCTTCTGTAGCTAGTCCAGCCAACAAACTGCAGCTGACAGGCACAGGGCACTGTGGGTATTTTTCTCAAGTGATAGTAAGTCCGCAGTAGGCAGTCCAGGGCAGGTAGCCCCTCAGGAAAGTCTGCACGGAGCTGGCTCTTCCTTCCTGCTTGCTGCTCTGCTAGGCGTGTAGTTCTTGTCTGTCTGATCCCTGGTTGGCTATTGTACCTCAAGCATCGCAGAGCTTTCTGGATGGAATCAGGGGGAGGACAAGGCAGGGAACTGCAAAGAGCTTCTCACATGGCTCTGTCGTCTAATTTGGGGAAGAAAGTTCACATTTCTGTGATCGTATCACATAACCACCTCCAATCACAGGAGAGGCTGGGTTCCAGTCTCTAGGAAGGGAAGGTAGCAGAAGCAGTAGGAGCACTGTGGAAAGAGCTGACTGGGCATACGTGCCCCAAGGCTGAGGATATTCTCCTATAGGAATGGGATTACATGTGTTCAGGTAGAGTGAGTGATGTGCACAGAACACTGAAGAAAAATCTCAGGAAAGAGATCACCAACGGAGTCTATGTGTAGCCTCAACTATCCCAACCTTGACTCTATCCAGACACCTCTGGCTACAGAAATGTGTCAATTACAGTGCTTAACTTTTAGCTGTAACGTGGGGTTAAAGATAAAGGCCTCATAAGGTAGGAGCGGTGTTGGGGGAAACTCACGGTATATGTGAGCAAAGGGAAGGTCTAGGTAGAGCCATCCAGAATAAGATGAGGAAGTGTACACATTCTGCACCCTAAGAGGGAAAAGAGAAAGAACAGAACATCGAGAGCCAGAGAGAGACAGGAATTCAGGCCAAGAGAAGCTGTTACCCAGGGAAAATAGTGCTTTGTGTTATGTAAAACTCAAGTTATTTGAATAAAACAAAACAACTGTTCAAAGAGAAGATGATAAAATGACACAAGTTTAACAGGGAGATTGAAGAATTAAGGAAACAAATTGAAGACCAAACCACACCAGATCAAGGCTACTAAATAAATCATAAACAGGAAGCAGCCTTATAAACATTTCTTAAAATATAAAGGAAAGGGCCAGATGCAGTGGCTCATGCCTGTAATCCCAGCAATTTGGGAGGCCAAGGCAGGAGACTGTTTGATCCTAGGAGTTCAAGACCAGCCTGGGCAACATAGCAAGACCCTGTCTCAAAAATGTATCTATATTTAGGCTGGGCACGGTGGCTCAAGCCTGTAATTCAAGCACTGTGTGAGGCCGAGGTGGGCGGATCACTTGAGGTCAGGAGTTTGAAACCAGCCTGGCTAACATGGTGAAACCCTGTCTCTACTAAAAATACAAAAATTAGCCAGGCTTGGTGGCACCTGCCTGTAATCCCAGCTACTTGGATACTGACACAGGAGAACAGCTTGAACCTGGGAGGTGGAGGTTGCAGTGAGCCGAGACCACACCACAGCATACCGGCCTGGGGGACAGAGCAAGATTCTGTCTCAAATATATGTGTGTGTGCATGCGTGTGTGTGCGTGGGTGCGTGCGTGTGTGTGTGTGTGCATGTGTGTTTGTGTAAGTATTAGGAGATACGATACGGAAATTTCCCCAAGTAAAGGAAGAACTGAATCTGCAAACAGAAAAGAGAGTGGGTTGTATGGAAACCCAGTAGGGGGACCCATTGGGAAAAATTGGTCCAAAATAATAGATACCCCCAAAAAAATACCCTGGTGATTATTGAAATTCAACAATAGAAATAATTCTATGCTGGGCATGGTAGCTCATGCCTGTAATCCCAGCACTTTGGGAGGCCGAGGCAGGCAGATCACCTGAGGTCGGGAGTTCAAGACCAGCCTCACCAACATGGAGAAACTCCATCTCTACTAAAAAAAAAAAAAAAAAAAAAATAGCCAGGCGTGGTGGCGCATGCCTGTAATCCCAGCTACTTGGGAGGCTGAGGCAGGAGAATCGCCTGAACCCAGGAGGCAGAGGTTGCGGTGAGCTGAGATCACGCCATTACACTTCAGCCTGGGCAATGAGTGAAACTGTCTCAAAAAAAATAATAATAATAACAAATAATAATTCTAAGTGCCCAGGCGGAAAAATCAAATTTCTTATAAAAACTTAAAAAAAAAACAACCCAACTGCAGATACATTCAATGCAAAGAAACTCTGCTGCTCCACATCCAGAGTTCCGAGGGACAGGAAATATGGCCAAGAGCATCATCTCTAGACAATGACTATTCAGGTGAGACGGCAGGCACATGTTTCCAAACATGAAAGGACTTAGAAGCTGTGGTGTTTGTGAGTCCTTCTGAAAAGGAGCCACTTGATGATAAATTTGAGCCGAGCAAGACATGAATCAAAATAAAGGCCTTAGCAAAAGAGAAGTGGACACAAAGACTGGTCATGAGCGTTAAATCCAAGTAAACAGAGAGCTAAGCACACAGCTGTGGGGTTTATGGACACATACTAATGTTGTGGGGTTCTTTGTTACTTTGAGACAGAGTCTGATTCTGTCGCCCAGGCTGGACAACCTCCGCCTCCCGGGTTCAAGCGATTCTCCTGCCTCAGCCTCCTAAGTACCTGGAAATACAGGCACGTGCCACCATGCCCAGCTAATTTTTGTATTTTTAGTAGAGATGGGGTTTTGCCACACTGGCCAGGCTTGTCTCAAACTCCTGACCTCCTGAAGGTCAGGACTCACCTCGGCCTCCCAAAGTACTGGGATTATAGGCATGAGCCACCACACCCGGCCCAGACTAATGTTTTTAATATTTTATTTGGAAATTATTTCAAACTTTGTGAAAAGTTATAAGAATAGAACAAATAATGCTCATATATTCTATTATTTTTACATAAACACAGTGCAGTCATCAAATTCAGGGAGTTTAACCTCGATACAACACTATTACCTAATGTACAGACCCTATTCCTGTTCAGGCAGTTGTCCCAGTAATGTCCTTTACAGCATTATTTTTTAAATTCAGGATCCAGTCCAAGATCATGCATTCTTTTCACTGAGTTGTCGTGTCTCTTTAGTCATCTTTAATCTGGAATGATTCCTCTGTTTTTGTCTTTCATGACATTGACATTTTTTATGAGAACAGGCCAGTTAAGCTGCATAAAGTCTCTTATTTTGAGTTTGTCTGATGCTTCTTCCTGATGATATTCAGGTTATGCATTTTTAGTAGGAAGACTATATAAGTGATACTGTGTCCTGCCAGGAGGCATGTGATGTTCCTTTGTCCCATTATTGGTGATGTTAATTTTGATCATTTGGTGAATGCAAGTTTAAAACATTTGCAAGGTAAAAAGAAAAAGGAAAAAAGTAGAAATGAGAGAATGTGACTAACAAAAGTTGAGGGGTAGGACTGAAAGAAAGTGGAAGTGTACAAACTTCCTCATCTTTTATATCACAGAGATGTTCGATATGGCTTAAAATTAAAATTAAGGTCGAACGGCTACTCAGGAGGCTGAGGCAGGAAAATCACTTGAACCTGGGAGACGGAGGTTGCAGTGAGCTGAGACGCGCCACTGCGCTCCAGCCTGGGTGACTGAGCGAGACCCTGTCTCAAAACAAAAAATGAATTAATTTATACCTAAGAAAATGAAATCAACCTCTTACATTTTAAGAACATATTTTACTTAAATTTTACAAAACAAATGTAGTATGAACCTATTGGGATGTCTTAGAATCACATATATCTTGTGGTAAATAACGTTTTTTTGCTCTCAACCAATTTATTTTGTTTACTTCCATTCTCTCTCCTCTTAAAGTAAAATTAAATTTGCTTTTTTCCCCCTCTCTTTGTCCTTCTCATTGTGTATATATATGGAGATGTCTGGCATGTCATTCAGTTAATTTTACGGTCTTTTTTTTCTTGTATTTTCTATGATGTCTTGCTCTGTAGCCCAGGCTGGAGTACAGTGACATAATCACAGCTCACTGCAGTCTCTACTGCCCTGGCTGAAGCCATCCTTCCACCTCAGCCTCCCAGGTAGTTGGGACCACAGGCACATACCACTATGCCTGGCTAATTTTTCAGGTTTGTTTGTTTGTTTTTGGTAGAGACAGGGTCTCGCTATGATGCCCAGGCTGATCTCAAACTCTTAGACTCAAGCAATCCTCTGGCCTTAGCCTCCCAAAGTGCTGGGATTACAGGCATGAGCTATCACACCCAGCCTAGTTGTGGTTATTTCTAAGTGGAAGAATTGGGGAAATATTTTTCCTTCTTTTTTCTCTTTTTTTTTTTTTTTTTTGAGACAGAGTCTCGCTCTGTCACCCAGGCTGGAGTGCAGTGGTGCGATCTCTGCTCACTGCAAGCTCCACCTCCCGGGTTCGTGCCATTCTTCTGCCTCAGCTTCCTGAGTAGCTGGGACTCTAAGCACCTACCACCACGCCCGGCTAATTTTTTGTATTTTTAGTAGAGACGGGGTTTCACCGTGTTAGCCAGGATGGTCTCAATCTCCTGACCTCGTGATCCGCCCGCCTCGGCCTCCCAAAGTGCTGGGATTACAGGCGTGAGCCACCGCGCCCGGCGTCTTTTTTTTTTTTTTTTGCTGCTGAATTTATTCTTTAAAAAAAAAAACCAGCATTGTATCATTTTAACAACAATAATAAAGTAATTATTTTTTTAAAAAATAATAATTATATCTGCAACTTAGGGAATCACTAAAGCCAAACGTCTGATTTGTTTAGGTTCTATGGGAATCATCCTTTCGCGCAATCACGTGCATTCAAGCATTATTACGTTTAGGAAATGGGCCAAGGGGTATGTTCAGTTCCTGAAAGTCTTTTTACACCCTGTATATTCTCTTTCGTATCTTTTAAGTTTCTTGTTTGAGACCTTCCTCTAGACTTCTCTAGAGTCCTCTTAACCTCTCTGGCTTTTGAGGGGTTTTGTAGAAAGCCATTGCCTGGCACTGAGAAGTTATCCATCCTGGAAATGACTGCCAGAGTCTAGGCCAAAGGGGGTAGGTCTTTCCCACTCTGCCTCTGCATAGTTAAGGGTGTTTACATCTGAATAGAAGATGCACTTCAGCTGCACTAAAGATACAAGCAGTATTAAGGGAAGAGTAGCTGTTGTCTTTTCAGCACCCAGGAGTAAAAAGATTAAGGTGACACATGCACACTCTCTGTGAAGAACTACTTGTATGTATTGGCTTCAGGCAGTCATGATACCCCTGCCCTGTAGCCACACCATTGATATCATTCTTCTTTTTTTTTTTTTTGAGTCTCACCTTGTCGCCAGGCTAGAATGCAGTGGCACGATCTCGGCCCATTGCAACCTGCGCCTCCCGGGTTCAAGCGATTCTCCTGCCTCAGCCTCCCTGGTAGCTGGGACTACTGGCGTGCACCACCACACACAGCTAATTTTTGTATTTTTAGTAGAGACAGGGTTTTGCCATGTTCACCAAGCTGGTCTTGAACTCCTGACTTCAAGTGATCCATCTGGCTCATCCTCCCAAAGTGCTGGGATTACAGGCGTGTGCACCGCCCAGCCCCAGTATCATTCTTTGATAAAGGACAGTGATAGCTGTGTGAATGTATTTGAAGATGTAAATTTTTTTTTTTTTTTTTTTTTTTTTTTTTTGAGACAGAGGCTTGCTCTGTCAGCCAGGCTGGAGTGCAATGGCATAATCTTAGCTTACTGCAACCTCTGCCTCCTGGGTTCACGCAATTCTTCTGCCTCAGCCTCCCTAGTAGCTGGGACTACAGACGCCCACCACCACGCCCAGCTAATTTTTTTTATTTTTAGTGGAGACGGAGTTTGGCCACATTGGCCACGTTTGAACTCGATCTCAGGTAATCCACCCGCCTCGGCCTCCCAAAGTGCTGCAATTACAGGCGTGAGCCGCCATGCCCGGTGTGAAGATGTAAATATTCTTACATAATTCATGTACATATTCATATCAACTTAAACCAGTCCTAAGGCATGTGGTCTTTCCTGCATAATACAGAACTTTAGTTGGTAGCATAATGTGTACTGCTGCAGCTTGAATTCCCTGGGAAAGAGGCCGAGAGAGAGTTTAGTGTGATGATACTTACTGAAGTATGCTCTCGGGGCAGCTCCTATGGAAAAGAGGAGAAAGAAACAGGATTAGGCAGTGGGAGAAATTGAGCCATCATGCAGGCCCAGCAACAGCCTTGACCAATGCCGTGGGGAGCTCTGGAGCTGGAGTGGCCATGCAGATTTGTCCCAAACTGGACTGAGATGGCCAGTCTTTCGGTAATCCCATATGGATCAGTCATTGGATGTGATCCATCCTGGGAAGGCAACATGACCCTGCTGGAAGTGGCTCCGTAGTTGTGGTGATCCCTGATGGGGCCACCAGCTAAGCTGTCCCAGAAGCTGGGCAACACGGCTTGCCTAGAAAAGGGGGATCTATGCAGCCGATCACTGTGTCTGCCCCACTCCTTGCTTTTCTGAAAGGGCTTTGCCATACCAAAATGACTGAGGCTTCCTCTTCCGTTTTTTCCCATTACCTTCTCCACTTCCAGGAGCAGAAGTCTGTGTGTGGGAGGCGAGACTAGAATTTCTCAGACACAGGGAATGGGTTTTGTGCTGTCAAGGTACAGCTGCTATTCTGGACCCCAGAACACTTGCTTGGTTCGAGAAGAGACTAAAATAGCCCAAATGTGAACACCTCAGTTGAGCAGAAAGTTCTTCATTCTGTGAGAATCCTGGCTTCTGAGTGCCACTACTAACTCATACCCATTGAGGGTACCACATACTGACTATGACACATTCGTTCACGCAGTGCCTGGTTATTGAGTGCCTACTGTGTGCCTGTGTTCCAAAAATAGAGGAGATCACAATAAACAAAACAGAGAGGCACTTCTCCTCTCTGGAGATTTTTATTCAAGTGGTTTTACTGAGCCTACAAAGCAGAAGTTGTATATGTCATGACTGTGGACTTCTGATGTCCTTCATTTCACCTGAGCTACTATTTTTCTTAGCGTAGCTGACAGACATAAAACAAAGTACCCACCATGTTTATTTACAAAATAGGGTTATGCATACATGAGCTCTTGGAGATTTTCCAGTCCAGTGTTCCCCAAACTATGATTATTTGTGCATCACTTTCACTGTAACATGGTTCTCTGAAATATTTTTCTTTAACTCTCCCTTTTTTCCCCTTTACGTATCCATGTTCTTTTTTAACCTTTTATTAAAAGTTTCAAGCATACACAGAAGCAGAGTGAGCAGTACAGTGAATCTCTGTGTATAAAATTCCATTAGCAATTAACTCTTGGCCACTCGTCTCTGCTGTACTCCCATTCATCCTCTCTACCTTGTTTGCCCTGCATTTTTTTTTTTTTTTTTTTTTTTTGAGGTAGTCTCACTTTGTCACCCAGGCTAGTGTGCAGTGGCATGATCACAGCTTACTGAAACCTCCAACTATAAGGCTCAGGCAATCCTCCTGCCTCAGCTTCCTGAGTAGCTGGGACTATAGGCATAAGCCACCGCACTCAGCTCTACCCTGAGTGTTTTGAAGCAACTCCTAAATCCTAGATACCCTGTCAATTTCATCTATAAATTTTTTTATTTCCAAAGAAATAAGAATTATTTAATCAACATGTCACATGGATACATATGTAACAAACCTGCACATTGTGCACATGTACCCTAAAACCTAAAGTATAATAATAAAAAAAAGAAAAAAAGAATTATTTATTTTAAATTGTAATGTTTTTAAATTAGAAATATATTTATAGTATGAAACAATACAAATATGTGTAATTTAAAAGTTATTACTCCTCTTCATTGCCATTTCATTGAAGCTACATTATAAATGGTATATTTTTCCATGGTGTCCCTCATGTATATACCAGCATATGCAAATGCATATATGCATACATTGTTTCTGTTTTCTACAAAAGCCATATTGCACAAATTACTCCAACTTGCTTTCTTTTTCTCAAAGTCATCTTTATTGAGGTCTAATTTACATCAAATAAAATTTACCTTTCATAGGTATATAGTTTGGTGAGTTTTGACAAATATATACGGTCATAAAACTGACCCCACAATCAAGATTTCCTTCACCCCAAAAGGTTCTCTTATCCTTCTTTATAGTCAATTCAGTCTCATTCCCTGAAAACTCTTCTCTTTTCTGATCCAATGGTTTTACCTTTTTTAGTAGGTCACATAAATGGAGTCAAAATAGTATATAACCTTATTCATAAACACAGTAAACATACATGGATTGAACACTCTGAATAAATGGCAGAGACTAGCAGAATGGATTTTTAAAAAAGGGTCTACCTATATGCTGTCTATAAGAGATGCAATTTAGATTCAAAGCCACAAATAGGTTGAAAGTAAAAAGATGGAACAAGATATACCATGCAAACAGTAACCAAAAGCAAGCTGGAGAAACTATACTACTATCAGATAAAATAGATTTTAAGGCAAAAATTGTTACTAGAGACAGAGAACAACGAGAAAATATCAATCCATCAGGAAGATGTAACAATTTTAAATGTAGGTGTACCTAATAACAGAGTCCCAACATACATGAAGCAAAAACCGACAGAATTAAAAAGAGAAATCGACAATTCAACAATTATAGCTGAAGGCTTCAGTACCCCATTTCAGTGATGGATAGAACAACTATGCAGAGATGAAGAAGGAAACAGAAGACTTGAATAGCACTCTGAATCAACAGGACCTAACAGTCATCTGCAGATTGCTCCATCCAACAGCAGCAGAATACATGCACTTCTCAAGTGCACAGGGAGCATTCTCCAGGGCAGGTTATGTGTTAGATGATCAAATGATTTTCAGTCAATTTAAAAGAGTGAAATATTTCAAACTGTTTTCCCTTACCACAGTAGAAAACGTTAGGCATTATACATAAGGCAATTTGGGAAATTCAAAACATTATATAGCCTCATGTATCTAGTTTCTTTTTAATTTTTTGAAATGGAGTCTCACTGTGTTCCCCAGGCTGGAGTGCAGTGGTGTGATCTTGGCTTACTGCAACCTCTGCCTCCTGGGTTCAGGCGATTCTCCTGCCTCAGCCTCCTGAGTAGCTGGGATCACAAGTACGCGCCACCACACCTGGCTCATTTTTGTATTTTTAGTAGAGATGGGGTTTTATCTTGTTGGCCGACTTGTCTCGGACTCCAACCTCAAATGATCTGCTGCCCATCTCAGCCTCCCAAAGAGAAAATCTTTCTCTATTTTTAATTTTAATTTATTGATTTTTAATTATTATTTTTCTTTTTTTTTTTGAGATGGAGTCTCGCTCTGTCTCCCAGGCTGGAGTGCAATGGCACAGTCTTGGCTCACTGCAACCTCTGCCTCCCGGGTTCAAGCAATTCTGTCTTAGCCTCCTCAGTAGCTGGGACTACAGGTGCATGCCACAATGCCCAGCTAATTTTTTGTATTTTTAGTAGAGATGGGGTTTCACCATGTTAGTTAGGCAGGATGGGGTCTCTGTCTCCTGACCTCATGATCTGCCTACCTTGGCCTCCCAAAGTGCTGAGATTACAGGCGTGAGGCACCTCACCCAGCCCTATTTTTATCTATTTTATTATTATTTGAGACAGGGTCTCACTCTGTCACCCAGGCTGGAGTGCTGCGGTGCAGTCTTGGCTCATTGTAGCCTCCCACCTCAGCTTCCTGAGTAGCTAGGACTACGGGCGTCTGCGCTACACTTGACTAATTTTTTTATCTTTTTATAGAGACAAGGTCTCACTATGTTACCCAGGCTGGTCTCGAACTCCTGGGCTCAAGTGGTCGTCCTGCCTTGGCCTCCCAAAGTGCGGAGATTACAGGTGTGAGCCACTGCGCCCGGTCTTTCTAGTTTCTTTCACATAGCGTATTCCTTTGGAGGTCTATCCATGTTGTTATGTATATCAGCAGTTTGGGATTATATCATAGTTGCTTTATCCATTTGGACACTGGGTTGTTACAGTTTGGGGGTATTTTTTTTTTTTTCGAGATGGAGTCTCGCTCTGTCGCCCAGGCTGGAGTGCAGTGGCGCCATCTCAGCTCACTGCATGCTCCATCTCCCAGGTTCACACCATTCTCCTGCCTCAGTCTCCCAAGTAGCTGGGACTACAGGTGCCCACCACCATGCCCAGCTAATTTTTTTGTACTTTTAGTAGAGACAGGGTTTCACCATGTTAGCCAGGATGGTCTCGATCTCCTGACCTTGTGATCCGCCCGTCTGGGCTTCCCAAAGTGCTGGGATTACAGGTTTGGGGGTGTTTTGAGTAAAGTTGCTTTGAATTCGTGAAGAGGCCATGGCATATGTTTTCATTTATCATGGGTACACACCTAAGAGTGGACTTGCTAGTGTGGTAAATGTATGTTTACCTTTTTAAGAAATTCTCCGGGAGTCTGAGGCAGGAGAATGGTGTGAACCTGGGAGGCGGAGCTTGCAGTGAGCTGAGATTGCGCCACTGCACTCCAGCCTGGGCAACAGAGCAGGACTCCGTCTCAAAAAAAAAAAAAAAAAAATACAAATTCTCAGGCCAGGCGCTGTGACTCACGCCTGTAATCCCAGCACTTTGGGAGGCCCAGGTGGGCAGATCACCTGAGGTCAGGAGTTTGAGACCAGCCTGATCAATGTGGAGAAAACCCGTCTCTACTGAAAATACAAAACTAGTCGAGCGTGGTGGCACATGCCTATAATCCCAGCTACTCAGGAGGCTGAGGCAGGAGAATCGCTTGAACCCAGGAGGCAGAGGTTGCAGTGAGCGGAGATTGCGCCATTGCAATCCAGCCTGGGCAACGAGAGCGAAACTCCATCTCAAAAAAAAAAAAAAAAAGAGATTCTCAAACCGTTTTCCAAAATTAGTACTATTTTACATTCTCACCAGCAATTTATGAGGTTTCCGGTTATCCCACATACTTCTTAGCACCTATGTGTTTTTGTTTTGTTTTGTCTTTTTAAACATTAACCTATTTGCCAACTAGGGAACCACTGGGATGGAGGGCTTGGGTGCCCAGGTGGCACATGGAGTGTATCTCTGTGGTTTCAGTTTACGGTCTCCTGATAACTGATGATGCCGAGTATCATTTCCTGTGCTTACTAACCATCTGTCTCTCTCCTTTGGTAAAATGTCCGTTCAAATATTTTGGTCATTTTTCATTTTGTTTTTGTGTCTACATATTATTGCATTGTGAGAGTTCTTACTATATTCTAGATACAAGTTCTTTATTGGGTTGTGTTTTGCGAATGTTTTCTCCCCATCTGTGGCTTGTCTTTATACTTACTTTTCTTTTCTTTTTTTTTTTTTTTGAGACAGAGTCTCTCTCTTTCACCCAGGCTGGACTGCGGTGGCGCTACCTCAGCTCACTGCAAGCTCCGCCTCCCGGGTTCATGCCATTCTCCTGCCTCAGCCTACCGAGTAGCTGGGACTACAGGCACCCGCCACCGCGCCCGGCTAATTTTTTAGATTTTTAATAGAGATGGGGTTTCACTGTGTTAGCCAGGATGGTCTCGATCTCCTGACCTCGTGATCCGCCCGCCTCGGCCTCCCAAAGTGCTGGGATTACAGGCTTAAGCCACTGTGCCCGGCCGTCTTTATACTTTCTTAACAATATCTTTTGAAGAGTAGAAGTTTTAAGTTTTGGTCAACTCCACTGACAGGGCTTAGAAGCAACAAAACCCAGTACCAATGAGCACAACTAGTGTCTAGAGCTTGCTTTCTAAATACTCTTCACTAAAGGAGCCAGAAGTGCATAGAGAAATGGCTGATGCCAGGGCTGGGACGGAAAGAGTATAAGGTGAGCTTGGAATATTTTGTGTACCAAAAAGCAAGGAAGCACTCAAAGAATAATAGAGATTAGTGGAGAGGACATCAGAGCCATCTTGAAGAAGCTCCTCCTGACCAAATGTGAGATAATTCGAGCATCAAAATAAATAGAGATATAATAGATTATAACCGATTGAATAACAGGAAAGCATGAATCTAAACAGGTATTAATAAATAAATGGAGGCCGGGCGCGGTGGCTCACGCTTGTAATCCCAGCACTTTTGGGAGGCCGAGGCGGGCGGATCACGAGGTCAGGAAATCGAGACCACGGTGAAACCCCGTCTCTAGTAAAAATACAAAAAATTAGCCGGGCGTGGTGGCGGGCACCTGTAGTCCCAGCTACTCGGAGAGGCTGAGGCAGGAGAATGGCGTGAACCTGGGAGGCGGAGCTTGCAGTGAGCCGAGATTGCGCCACTGCACTCCAGCCTGGGTGACAGAGCAAGACTCCATCTCAAAAAAAATAAATAAATAAAAATAAATAAATAAATAAATAAATGGAAGCCAGGAGTAATGGCTCACACCTGTAATCCCAGCACTTTGGGAGGCCAAGATGGGCGGATCACTTGAGGCCAGGAGTTTGAGACCAGCCTGGCCAATAAAGCGAAACTCCATCTCTACTAAAAAAAAAAAAAAAAAAAAAAAAATACAAAAAATTAGCCAGGCATGGTGGCACATGCCTGTAATCCCAGCTACTTGGAAGGCTGAGACACGAGAATTGCTTGAACCTGGGAAGCGGAGGTTGCAGTGAGCCGAGATTGCGTCCCTGCACTCCAGCCTGGGTGACAGAGCGAGACTCTGTCTTGAATGAATGAATGAATGAATGAATGGAAAATGAAAGCCATTCCTCATGGTAGAAGGCCAACTAATATTTAATGGATGGAATGACAGAATCATACAATCACCATACGGTAACCAGCATGGTAATAATTTGTTCAGGCAAGAATCATCAATCTGTGCTAAAACAAGTATGTAAAAGTTTGTTGACTAACAGGATATTTACATAGTTTCAAAACATCCCCCCAAAATACATATTAATTACAGAGAAAAAAATAGTATTTTTCCAGTGGAGAAACATGGAAGATACTTCCTCCTTAACCAAGTGACCGAAGTTAACCTCACCAAAAATCAACAGTGTGTACCTCCTGATATCATCTGCTGAGAAGGACACAGGATTACTTCTGTGGTGTTCCTGCCAAAAAGTGTATGATTTGACTCCAATCACATGGAAACATCAGACAAATCCAAACTGACATTCTACAAAATAACTGGCTTATACTCTTCAAAACTGTCAAGGCCATAAAAGACAAGGAAAGAATGAGGAACTGGCCGGGCATGATAGCTCACACCTGTAATCCCAGCATTTTGGGAGGCCATGGCGGGTGGATCACCTGAGTTCAGGAGTTCGAGACCAGCCTGGCCAACATCATGAAACCCCATCTCTACTAAAAATAGAAAAGTTAGCTGGGCGTGGTAGCACACATCTGTAATCCCCACTCTTTGGGAGGCTGAGACAGGAGAATCGCTTGAACCTGGGAGGCAGAGGTTGCAGTGAGCCAAGATCTCGCCACTGCACTCCAGCCTAGGTGACAGAGTGAGACTCCGTCTCAAAAAAAAAAAAAGAAAAGAAGGGTGGGGCGCAGGAGCTGATGCCTGTAATCCCAACACTTTGGGAGGCTGAGGCGGGTGGATCACCTGAGGTCAGGAGTTTGAGATCAGCCTGGCCAACATGGTGAAACCCTGTCTCTACTAAAAATACAAAAAATTATCCAGGCATGGTGGCAGCGCCTGTAATCCCAGCTACTTAGGAGGCTGAGGCAGGAGAATCACATTAACCCAGGAGGCTGAGGTTGCAGTGAGCTGAGGTAGGGACATTGCACTCCAGCCTGGGCAACAAGAGTAAAACTCCGTCTAAAAAAAAGAAAAAAGAAATAAAACTGCTAGATGCAGCTTGCTGTCTCCTAGATTGGGTAATAATCCTGGACCAGAAGAAGAAAAAACATTGTTTTCTATAAAGATCACTATAATAAATATCAAACATCTCTTCCTTGGAAATTCTGGCACATGGACCCTCTAAGAAAGAGGGAGAATCTTTGCGTATTGTGTTTTTGTAGGGTTGAATTATTTTTCAAATATTCATTAATGATTTTTATTTTCTGTTTTGTGAATTGTCTGCCATGCTCTTTGTCCATTTATATATTCATTGTAAAAATTTTCCAGTTTTAAGTATTGATTTTTTTAACTTTTAAATTATAAAACTAAAACAGATTCCTTCTTTAAAGAATAAATATAAACTGTACAAAGGGCATAAAGACCAAAATGAAAACTCTTCTCATCTCCATATCCCACTCTCCAGATGTTCTCTTTCTCATTTCAGTTTTTAAAGTTTGCCTCCTACTCTTTTTTCTTCCTTTCATTCTAAAATTTTCTAAATATTTCTGTGAATTAGTCATGCAGCAAAAACATATATCTTAATGGGCTAGGACATCAAAGAGTCTATAAAACTATGTTAACCTTTACAGATTTCATGGTAAAGGGATATTTATGTTCAGAACATAATATAAATGTATATTGAAGAATTTTTAAACTAAGACCTCATAGCAAAGCATGAACATAAGTAATAATAATGACTATAACTACTTAGAGTGAGCTAGTAACTTAAATTCTAGGCTGTTGGAAGCCATTACATAATCTTTGGTGTTATCTTTTTATTTAAAAAAGTATATAAGAGCTTTTTGACCCTTTAAAAAAAATCAACAGTGTGCAGCCTGGCCAACATGGCGAAACCCTGTCTACTAAAAATACAGACATTAGCTGGGCATGGTGGTAGGCACCTGTAATCCCAGCTATTCGGGAGACTGAAGCAGGAGAATCACTTGAACCTGGGAGGCGGAGGTTGCAGTGAGCCGAGATCGCACCACTGCACTCGAGCTGGGCAACAGAGCAAGACTCTGTATCAAAAAAGAAAAAAAAAAAACATTAACAGTGTGAGTTGAAACTGGTGGTATTTGGCCAAACTGGGTAGTGCAGGTTGGAGGTAGAGATGATTCCTCCTTCACAAGATTAACTACCTGAATCTTTTGTTTTTTATCCTTCATGAGATAATAAAGAACCACTGGAAATTCTTTTGTAATCTCTTTGTTTTATACATGAGAAACAAATGCTTGAATAATGCTTGAATATACTAACCCCTCAGTGAATGTGTGTTGAATTGATGGATGAGTAAATTGAGGCCCACAGAGAGTATGTAGCCTGTACCTAGTCCTCTGCAATTTAGTGACACTTGACTTCTGCGGTTTAAGTAAAGGAACTAGAATGTTAGCAGTGGAGCTTTACTCACTGATTTAACAATTTTTTTTTTTTTTTTTTTTTTTTAGATGGAGTCTCACTCTGTCACCCAGGCTGGAGTGCAGTGGTTCAATCTTGGCTCACTGCAACCTCTGCCTCCTGGGTTCAAACGATTCTCCTGCCTCAGCCTCCTGAGTAGCTGGGATTACAGCACACACCACCCCACCTGGCTAATTTTTACATTTTTAGTAGAGATGGGCTTTCACCATGTTGGCCAGGCTGGGCTCGAACTCCTGACCTCAGGTGATCTGCCCACCTTGCCCCCCCCTTCCAAAGTGCTGAGATTACAGGTGTGAGCCACTGGGCCTGGCCAATTAACATTTTTGAATGCTTAAGATGTGCTTCATTGTGTTCAAGGTGTAATTGTTTAATATGTTTAACTCTCAGGTCCCTGAGGAGGGGGAGTTACTGAGGTCGTAAGTGATTTATATATTAATAACTGCACATCCTGTGATAGAGTGACCACTTGTCCCTCTTCATTGCTGGTGAGGAAAGCCAGTGGCTTTAGCTGTCCTGGAGCCTGGGGGATGTACATGTGGGATGAGAAATATGCCTCTCTGTGGCCTGGTTATTAACTGAAGATTTCTGTGTTTTTTTCGTAGCTGGAAGAAGAAAGATCTGTGCTCAATAATCAGTTGTTAGAAATGAAAAAAAGGTAAGCTTTCTGTTTATTGTTGTATGTGTGTGTGTTTAATAAGATGTCAGAACATGATATGTGTGGTAACTTGTAGTAGAAAACAAGTGACCTTCTTAGATTCGGAAAATGGCATTGTGATAGTTTGGTACTTGTAACTGACAAAATATGAAAATCCATTTGCAGGGCTAGGCGTGGTAGCTCATACCTGTAATCCACCACTTTGGGAGGCCAAGGCTGGCGGATCATGAGGAGTTCGACACCAGCCTGACCAACATAGTGAAACCCCATCTCTACTAAAAATACAAAAAATTAGCTGGGCATAGTGGCGGGCGCCTATAATCTCAACTATTTGGGAGGCTGAGGCAGGAGAATCACTTGAACCCAGGAGGCGGAGGTTTCAGTGAGCCGAGATTGCGCCATTGCACTCCAGCCTGGGCGACAGTGAGAGACTCTGTCAAAAAAAAAAAAAAAAATCCATTTGCAGAAGTTTCACTATTACTAAAACAAAAATAGTTTATAAGCCATGTTCAGTTGCCTTCACTCAGAGGTGATCTAAAATCAGATTGTCTCATGTTACACCACTGTTACCTCCTAGTTTCAGTAACTAAAAATACTAGAATCTTACATATAGTTATTAATCTGGATATAAATACTGATTTCAATTATATAAATATTTTAATGTTCACTAATAATGGGTAATGTCATTTTAAGTGTTTCTATTTGCTTTAAAAGGCTTTCTTTCTTACTCTCCCATGATAGTCAAATGATACTCAAATTAAAAACTAGGATAACTTTTTCAGTACTTTCCAATAAGGAAGAACATGGCCCACACAAACAATTGTGTAGAAGTTTGATGCTTCTATAAGCTGATAAGTCTTTGTCTGCTCTTTTAAAATGTGCAGTTTTTGTTTAGAGAATGTCTGTGCTACACGGTCCAAGCAGGTTTAGGGGGTGCTACTGCAGAGAACCACAGTGTGTTCAGTGGGTGCTGCAGAATGGGTGCATATCACAACACTGATGTTCTTTTTCGCTTGTTAAAAACAAAACTAAAACTAAAAACAAACCTTAAAGAATAGCATAACCAGTAATTTCTCCATGCTCTTGTGGAGTGTTTTATTCCTACTCATCAGGGCAGAGGAGGTTTCCCCACCAACCTGCAGAGGTGTATATTTTACGCAGCACTGTCTCCTCTGCCGGCATAGCAGTTGCTTAGGAGTTGAGGGCTTTATTTATTTATTTAGATTTAGCTATTTGGATTCCATAAGCCACATTCTAAAGGATGTTAGGCCTTGGTCCAGGGATGCATTTTCTTTTTTTAATTTATTTTTTTCAAGACATGATCTTGCTCTGTCACCCCGGTTGGAGTGCAGTGGCTCAATCATGGCTTACGGCAGCCTCAATCTCCCGGGCTCAATTGATCTTCCCACCTCTCAGCCTCCCAAGTGCCTGGGACTACAGGCACGCGTGATCACACCTGGCTAATTTTTTGTTTGTTTGTTTGTTTGTTTGTTTTTTGAGACGGAGTCTCGCTCTGTCGCCCAGGCTGGAGTGCAGTGGTGCGATCTTGGCTCACTGCAACCTCTGCCTCCTGGGTCCAAGCGATTCTCCTGCCTCAGCCTCCCGAGTAGCTGGGAGTACAGGCACCCGACACCACATCCGGCTATATTTTTGTATTTTTAGTAGAGACAGGGTTTCACCGTGTTAGCCAGGATGGTCTCGATCTCCTGACCTCGTGATCCACCTGCCTCGCCCTCCCAAAGTGCTGGGATTACAGGCATGAGCCACCGCACCTGACTTTTAAAATTTTTTTTATAGTAACAAGGTCTTGTTATGTTGCCCAGGCTGCCTTTCTTTTTTTTAAATTTAGAATTACTTAGTGAAATTTCACTAAGGTGGTGTTTATACTCAGAATGCATGTGTGTTTCACCACTGCCATGCCCCTGATAAGTCTTTGTCTACTTTGTCTACCTTTTTTTTTTTTTTTAAAGGCAGAGTCTTGCTCTATCGCCACCTCCCAGGTTCAAGCAGTTCTCCTGCCTCAGCCTCCCAAGTTACAGAGATTACAGGCGTGCACCACCACACCCGGCTAATTTTTGTAGTTTTAGTAGAGACAGGGTTTCACCATCTTGGCCAGGCTGGTCTCTAACTCCTGACCTCGTGATCCACCTGCCTCAGCCTCCCAAAGTGTTGGGATTACAGGTGTGACCACTGCGCCTGGCCTGTCTGCTCTTTTAAAATGTGCGGTTTTTGTTTAAAGAATGTCTGTGCTTTACACGGTGCCAAGCAGGTTTAGTGGGTGCTACTGCTGAGAACCACAGCTTGTCCAGCAGTTGCTGCAGAATACTACATGGGCATGTATCACAACAGCGATGTGCTTTTTTGCTTATTAGAAACAACACTAAAACTAAAAACAAACCTTAAAGAATAGCATAACCAATGATCCCAGCCCAGCCAGATGTTCTCCAGGGAACTTGAAAAGTGATGCCTAGTTTGCCATGCCTAAACCTCGTTCCTGTTTATAGCCACAGTTCTGTCTCTGTGGGCCTTGGGGTATTTAATTTTACATAAATAAGGTTTTTATTTCTTTTTTAAAAAAACCCTTATGTAAGGAGTTATCAAGGACATGTGAAAAAAATAAATAGGGCTTGTTCCTGCAGCATTCTGGCAAGGGAGCTGTGGCCGGGCACAGTGGTTCATGCCCGTAACCCCAGCACTTTGGGAGGCCAAAAAGGGAGGATCACTTGAGCACAAGAGTTCAAGCAGCCTGGGCAACATAGTAAGACTGTGTCTCCATTAAAAAAAAAAAAAAAAAAAAAATTGGGCGCTGTGGCTCACGCCTGTAATCCCAGCATTTTAGGAGGCTAAGGCAGGCGGATCACTTGAGGTCAGGAGTTCAAGACCAGCCTGGCAATACAAAAATTAGGCCAGGTGCGGTGGCTTACACCTGTAATCCCAGCACTTTGGGAGGATGAGGTGGGTAGATCACGAAGTCAAGAGATTGAGACTATCCTGGCCAACATGGTGAAAGGTGAAATTCTGTCTCTACTAAAAATACAAAAATTAGCTGGGCGTGGTGGCACATGCCTGTAGTCCCAGCTACTCAGGAAGCTGAAGCAGGAGAATTGCCTGAACCCGGGAGATGGAGGTTGTAGTGAGCCAAGATCGTGCCACTGCACTCCAGCCTGGTGACAGAGCAAGACTGCGTCTCAAAAAAAAAGACTAGTATCTCCCTACATTTATGTAGCACTTCATAATTCACACATTGATCTAATCTCAAAACAATCCAGTGAGATATAATGGTGGAGCTTGCATTTTTATTTTTATTTTATTTATTTATTTTTTTTTTTTTGAGACGGAGTCTCCCTCTGTCACCCAGGCTGGAGTGCAGTGGCGCAATCTCGGCTCACTGCAAGCTCCGCCTCCCAGGTTCACGCCATTCTCCTGCCTCAGCCTCTCCGAGTAGCTGGGACTACAGGCGCCCGCCACCACGCCCGGCTAATTTTTTGTATTTTTAGTAGAGACGGGGTTTCACCGTGGTCTCGATCTCCTGACCTCGTGATCCGCCCGCCTCGGCCTCCCAAAGTGCTGGGATTACAAGCGTGAGCCACCGCGCCCAGCCGGAGCTTGCATTTTTAAATGATGAAAGTAGCTGGACATGGTGGCACATGCCTGTAGTCCCAGCTACTCAGGAGGCTGAGGTGAGAGGATCACTGGAGCCCAGGTATTCAGTGCTGTGTAGTGCACTCTGATCATGCCTGGGAAGAGCTGCTGTACTCTAGCCTGGGCAACATGGCGAGACTCTGTCTCTAACGTAAAATAAATACGTAAAATGATGAAACAACTAAAGCTCAAAAAGTTAGGCAAGTTGGCCAAGGACTCAGGACTAATAAAAGACAGGTTCAGGCTAAAGACTCAGGTCATCAGATTTTTATGCTGGTTCTCTTCTCAGTGAATTTTTAAGCTTTTTATTTATTTATTATTTATGTGTATCTTTTTTAAAAAGAGATGATGTACTTAATGATGAAGTCCTTATCATGTAACTTTAAATTACATGCCTTTCAAAATATGGTTAGGCATGGGACATTTTTCATGGCTTAAAAAGATGGAACATGGCCAGGTGCAGTGGTCCACGCCTGTAATCCCAACACTTTGGGAGGCTGAGGCAGGTGGATCACCTGAGGTCAGGAGTTTGAGACCAGCCTGGCCAACATGGTGAAACCCCGTCTCTACTAAAAATACAAAAATAGCCGGGCATGGTGGTGGGCACCTGTAGTCCCAGCTACTCAGGAGGCTAAGGCAGGAGAATCGCTTCAACCCGGGATGCAGAGGTTGCAGTGCGTCGAGATCATGCCATTGCACTCCAGCCTGGGCAACAAGAGCAAAACTCCATCTCAGAAAAAAAAAAAAGAAAAGAAGAAAAAAAGATGGAACAAATTTGGGGGCTGTGAAGTTGTCTCTTCTACTTCTCTCTGTTCCTGTTTTATGTCCTCAATGTTTAGGAGGATGTCTCTTGAAAATCACTCTTAATTTTCATCAGAAATTATAGATAAGGATGACTTTTTCTGGGAGTGAAAATTTCACTCCTAGTTTCTCATATGTAGAAGTATTTTTTTGTTTGTTTGTTAATTAACCCTTATGGAAACTTATTTCTATTTTAGAAAGCTGAATGTAAATGGATTTTAGCTAATACTTCATAGCCAATACCTTCATTGCCTTCTAAAAGTCAGTTTGATAAAGGATTCGTATGTAGGCCTGTGTGTGTAATGGTTAAATAAATATGTCAACCATTGAGTACCAAAAAGAACCTAATATACTATTAATTTAAAAAGCCTTGCAAATACTTACATTGTGAATATTTGAAATGTAGTTGGTCATGCAAGAACTGACAGTTTAGTCAACACTTGAATTCGGAAGTGATCGTTAAACGTACAAAGTTAAGATAGTAATAGAATCACTATGGCCAAATGGTCATGATATTCAAGTGCAGAACTTACTCCCAACTGTAGGATTAAACTGGTTATCATTAAGAAATTAGTAGAATCCGGCTGGGCGCGGTGGCTCACGCCTGTAATCCCAGTGCTTTGGGAGGATCACCTGAGGTCAGGAGGTCAAGACCAGCCTGGCCAACATGGTGAAACCACATCTCTACTAAAAATACAAAAATTAGATGGGTGTGGTAGCGGGTGCCTGGAATCTCAGCTACTCAGGAGGCTGAGGCAGCAGAGTTGCTTGAACTCAGGAGGTGGATGTTACGGTGAGCCGAGATCGTGCCACTGTACTCCAGCCTGGGCAACAGAGCAAGATTCCATCTCAAAAAAAAAAAAAAAAAAAAGAAAGAAAGGAAAAGAAATTAGTAGAATCCTTCTTTATTTGCTGTGGGGTTTTTTTTTTTTTTTTTTTTGTAACTTTAAACATTGAGTTGCAAGCAGTATGTAGTAAAAAGTTTTTCCCCTGGCCAGGCGCGGTGGCTCACGCTTGTAATCCCAGCACTTTGGGAGGCCGAGGCGGGTGGATCACGAGGTCAGGAGATCGAGACCACGGTGAAACCCCGTCTCTACTAAAAAAATACAAAAAAAAAAAAAAAATTAGCCGGGTGCAGTGGCGGGCGCCTGTAGTCCCAGCTACTCCGGAGGCTGAGGCAGGAGAATGGCGTGAACCCGGGAGGCGGAGCTTGCAGTGAGCCGAAATTGCGCCACTGCACTCCAGCCTGGGCGACAGAGCGAGACTCCGTCTCAAAAAAAAAAAAAAAAAAAAAAAAAAAAAAAAAAAAAAAATTTCCCCAAGCATAAAAATGTAATCATTTCTTTGAAAAACTCTCAAGTTGGGTAAGCCTTTTAAAACAGGCTGTAAGAGTCTAATGGGTAAAGCAGGGTATGCCTTGTGTTGCTCTAATTGCCAGAATTAGGGGAGTTTGTTCATCTGTGCCTCTGAAGCCTGATGCAGATCTGGGAGCTGGTTTGGTTTTGCTCCCTTCTCCAGGCTTTTTAGTGTCAAAGAAGGGGCTCCAAAGCCAAAGCGCGAGGCATGGATTTTTGGAGTCAGAATTCATCCTGTCAGTGCCAATGCAGGATTTCTGTTAGGAGTAAAAACTGGTTTGGCAATAAAGCCCCCAAATTCTGAAGAGGTCCCGTGCTACTTCAGCTCATCTGGCTCACTGTGGGTTGCTAACTGTCTGACTGTCTCCGAGCTTGCGCTACTTACCAATGCTCATTTCACCCCTCTCTTTTCCCTTTCCTACTCTTGCTTCCTTTGCTATATCTGTGTGTCTTTAATGGTAAGACTAAAGAAAGTCTATCCACGTTATAATAAATAAATTTCATATATTTTTAGTAAACCAAATTGTTGTATATATTTTTTGGCTGCCTTTGTCCCTCTGTGTCTTGCTTTTGTTTTGTAAAATATTCTCAGCAGTATATATATATATATATATACACAAACACACACATATATTTCCTTTTTATATCTATATACAGCAAAGAACTTCAGTGCAAATTTAGTCTCCTTACTGTATTTGCATTTCTCTTCATGGTTCTAATATTTGGTTCTTGTTATCTTGCATTTTTAAAGCTTGCCCAGTAACACTTTAAGGTATTTGCTTCATTACTGGAATTTATTTCTTATATAAGTAGTAAGGAAAGAATCTGGGTAAAATGTTCCCTTGGGAGATGGAGAGAGAAAGATTTCTGTTCCCTCTAGCCCTTCTTTCATGTTATGTTTATTTTCCCTTCTTGATTTTTTTTGGTAATACCAAGTCATTCCAGCTAATGGCTTAATACGATTTGTGACTCAAACATCAGTAATGTTGGCATAGACGATGGTTTAATTTAGTCCCTCCTGGTGGTTTGCACAGTGGAATTGGAGCTTAGAGATGGTCTAAGAAGCTAGCAATGACAATGGGTCACAAAGATGAGCTGCCAGAGTCTACTTATCCTGTCATTTGCTGTATAAATCACAAGTCAGATTTCTTTCTTAACCATGCACGTGTTGGCAACTTGTATAAGAAGCATTTTGGCAGCTATCTCCTTAGAAAGCAGCCAGGCTGGGAGGTTGTGTGTGTATGTGATGATGAGCAGAGTTTGTTTGGTGGCCCCAGAGAAGGACACCTGTTCCTTTTTCCTTCTGCCAGCTGGAGGTTTATCCCTCTCCAGCACTAAGCATCTGTGGGATCTTGGCCAAATAGAGTCCTGATTATAGGGAAATCTAAATCTCTTCTTGACAACCCCCAAATCCTGGTATTTTTTTAGTAAAAACATTTAAAATTACATTTTTCAAATTTGAGTTGGATTTATAGCAAGTGAAGCTCTGGAAATCATTTTTTTAATAGAATCAACTACTAAATGCGTTTAATAGAAACATAAGAAACCCAGGATTTTTTTTTTTTTTAGACGGGGTCTTGCTCTGTTGTCCAGGCTGGAGTGCAGTGACACTATCACAGCTCACTACAGCCTCAAGCTCCTGGGCTCAAGCCATCCTCCCGCCTCAGCCTCCCTAGTAGCTGGGACAACAGGCATGCGCTGCCATGCCTAGCTAATTTTTTTAAGTTTTTGTAGAGACGGAGGTCTCACTGTGTCAACCAGGCTGGTCTCGAACTCCTGGCCTCAAGCAATCCTCCTGCCTTGGCCTCCCAGAGTGCTGGGATGACATGGATGAGACACCATGCCTGGCTGAAACCCAGGCTTTATTGCATCTTTGGATGTCATCAGATATTTTTACTTCCCAGGTGGCAAAAAGCACCTGTACATTCCTTTCATTTAAGTTGCTGTGTTAACCTAAGCAAGAGCCTATGTCCTAACAAGGTTACTAGCTTAGTAATTTACCCGCACTGATGCCCACCCGTTTCCAGTGCGTGAGTAATGCTGGGGTTTTTAATTCAAGAAATTTCTGTCTCAGATTCTTTTCTTACTACTTCTCATCCTGGAGTGTAAGTGTAAGCCACAGAATGAGATAAATACAACACTTATATTTTCATCTTTGTGTAGTTTCAATTTGCCATAAGTCATGAGATTTCTGTAACTTGTGTGCCGGATATCTTGGGTCTCACTAACCAGACATACATTCTGCCGTTTCTAACCTGGGCCTCAGTTTTCTGTTCCTCCAGTTGGTTCCAAAACAGACAACCAGTACATCCTGTGCATTTTCCCAGTTCCTTGGAATAGAACCAGGTGTGATTTGGCTTCTTGTTAAGGTTATGACCACTCACTGATGATTGTGCTAATGTAGTGTCTTAGGTTGTATGGCCTGTGGCCTAGCCTAGGAAATTTTTCTCCAGTTTTGTTTTTCCTAAAGTATTTTTGTCATTTTCCTCTCGTGTTTCACACTGCGTGTCATTTAAAAAACTTTTTATTTTAAAATAATTTTAGATTTCCAGAAGAGTTGCAAAAGTAGTGCATCCAGTTCTCGTAGACCTTTCCCCAGGTGCCCCTAATTGAACATCCTACACAGCCCCGGTACACTCAGCAAAACTGAGAAATTACCATGAGCAGCATACTCTCAAATGAAACAAGGGACTTCATTCAGATTTCACCAGTTTCCTCACTAATGTCCCTTTGTGTTACAGCATCCAAACTAGGATCCTGCCTTGCAGTTAGTTGTCATATCTCCTTTGTCTTCTCTGTATGTGACAGTTCCTCAGCCTTTTCTTGTATTTAATGACCTTGGCATTTTAAAATGCATAAACTTTCAGTATGGCCGGCTCATGCCTGTAATCCCAGCACTTTGTGAGGCTGAGGTGGGCGGATCACTTGAGGTCAGGAGTTTGAGACCAGCCTGGTAACCAACATGGTGAAACCCCATCTGTACTAAAAATACAAAAATTAGCTGGGCATGGTGGCGGGCACCTGTAATCCCAGCTACTCAGGAGGCTGAGGCAGGAGAATCGCTTGAACCCGGGAGGCGGAGGTTGCAGTGAGCAGAGATCGCGCCATTGCACTCCAGCCTGGGCAACAGAGCGAGACTCTGTCAAAAATAAAAATAAAAAACCCCGGGCCGGGCGCGGTGGCTCACGCTTGTAATCCCAGCACTTTGGGAGGCCGAGGCGGGTGGATCACGAGGTCAGGAGATCGAGACCACGGTGAAACCCCGTCTCTACTAAAAATACAAAAAAAACATTAGCCGGGCGTGGTGGCGGGCGCCTGTAGTCCCAGCCACTCGGAGAGGCTGAGGCAGGAGAATGGCGTGAACCCGGGAGGCGGAGCTTGCAGTGAGCCGAGATTGCGCCACTGCACTCCAGCCTGGGCGACAGAGCGAGACTCCGTCTCAAAAAAAATAAAAATAAAAAATAAAAAACCCCACAACTTTAAATAGGTACACATATGTAAACACATGCTCTTTGGGCTGTTTTCACTGTCTCCTGCATCCCTCCCTGTTCCTCCTTCATCTTTGCCTTTCTCTTCCCACTCCCACAACCCTCATTAAAGGCCTCATCCCCGCCCTATGCTGATAACCAAGTGCTGAGTCAGGCCAAGAACATAAACCAGGCGCTCTGAATTTCTCCTTCCAGGCTCCCCATGCTTTCATTCTGCACCTGAGAAAACCATTTTAACATTTTCTGTTCTGGCCTTTATGTAATTACCATTACTTTCTGTGAACTAATTTAATGTCCTCTTCAGAGTCTATGGCTGGAAAGTAATAATCCTTCAGTTTGAGTAATAATAATCATCTTTACTACTGTTCTGGCCCATAACATCTTAAACACCCATTCTTGGAACTTGCTACAAAAGTTACTGAAATTAGTGAGAACCAATTGATATTTCCAGCATAAAGCTGCTCTGCATGACATCTGTATAACTGCTTTGCATGTGTGTATTTTAATTGTCGTTATTGCTTGGTAATAATTTATTCAAGAATTAACAAAATTCAGCGCGGGGGTTAGATTTTAGAAGAATATTGGGGAGGGTGCAACCGTTTTTTCTTTTTTAATTCTACCTCTTCCAAATTTATTAACTTGTTTCTTTAAGTTCAAATGGATACAATCACATGCAGACTGTGGCATGTCTATGCATAGGTAAACTTTTTCTCCCCTCACAGTAAGTAAAATTTCAAGTAAAATTTTGTGAGCATAATGACCTTAACTCCCTGTAAAACTTCCCTGTTATGCTTTTTTTTTTTTTTACATTAACTAACATTAATTATGTGTTTGTTCTAGAATAGTTGTACACTGACCAGTCTTTCGGTTGATTTGTGGAACTTTTAACTCTTTGGTCTTTTAGAGAATCCAAGTTCATAAAAGACGCAGATGAAGAGAAAGCTTCCTTGCAGAAATCCATCAGTATAACTAGTGCCTTACTCACAGAAAAGGATGCCGAGCTGGAGAAACTGAGAAATGAGGTAGAGTACCACCCAGGGTGGACGAGCTTTCACGCGGCCTCCTTTTGTTCATACCCCCAGCCTAAGCTAAACAACTGTGTTTCAGGTCACAGTGCTCAGGGGAGAAAACGCCTCTGCCAAGTCCTTGCATTCAGTTGTTCAGACTCTAGAGTCTGATAAGGTGAAGCTTGAGCTCAAGGTAAAGAACTTGGAGCTTCAACTCAAAGAAAACAAGAGGCAGCTCAGCAGCTCCTCAGGTAAAGGGCGCCTGCCCAGTGCTTCTCTGTACACCACGCTTCCTCCCAAGGAGCCCTTTCTAGTAGAGATGCTCTTCGAAGACAGCTCTCATGCTGCCTTGAGCCTGACTCTCCTTAGCTCTTCCACCACTTAATCAATCGAGGGCTAATCCCACGTGCCTGCCATCCCCGTTCCTGGGCCTTCTTGTGGTCTGGCAATATTGTCACAAACCTACTATGATGGCTGCCTGCTGCCATCCAGACTGGGGGGTCTTAAAGTACATAACAGTGCAGGAGAAGAGGTGGTCCCTTTTGTGAAGAAGGGTGGATTCCCTCTGTACATTCAGATGGACGTGACAGGCATCCTTACCCAGGAGTTAGCAGGCCTGAGGGAGAGCACATGAAGGGCAGGGCTGGTGTCTGTGAGACCCTGTAGGGTCCCGCAAGGGGACAGGAACTCATCCACATGTGCTCAAAGTGGTGCATCTGGGAAGTCCACAGGAAAATGAATTTTGAACACAGGCCCTTTCCCTGCAGTTTAGATTGTGATTAAAAATATACATATATTCTCCCTCCACTTGTTTTTTTTTTTTTTTTTCCTCAAATATAAGGTAATACGGACACTCAGGCAGACGAGGATGAAAGAGCCCAGGAGAGTCAGGTAATGTTCCTGCCTTATTGCTTTACTTTTTTGCTATTTTTCAAAATCATTGTATCTTTTGGTTTATTTTCCTTCTCATTTGATGGGGTTTGTATCATTCAGTCTTTTGAATGGGTAATACATTCCTCTAGTCCAAACATTAAACAGAATTAAAAATATATACATTAAATGTCTTCCTCCAAACCTTCTGTGTCTTCTGCTCAGTTCCCAACCCTGCAAACAGTTAATTACTGTTATTAGTGTCTTTCCTTTTCAGAGATTTTTTTAAAATGTGTATATAAGCCAGCACTAAATACAGTCTTCCCTCCCTTTTTTTTTTTTTAACATAAATAATGGCAGACTACATAAACAGTTCTGCACTTGTCTTTTTTATAGCTAGGTAGTGTTCCATTATGTGGATTTACTATAATTTAGTCAGTTCCCTATTGGTTGACAGTGACCCTTGGGATGTTTCTGATCCTTTGGGTGTATTATAAACAATGCTGTAAGGAATTATCTTGGGCAGCTGTCATTTTATATGTTAGTATTTCTGCAGGATGAATTCCTAGAAGTAGAATTGCTCTGTCAAAGGGTTTGTTACTCATCTTATCCTTAAAAAGACTGGTTTCTTAAAAACTCAGTCTCTTAAAGCGAAAATTAACAAAACAACTTTAGTTTTAAACTAAAAATGGGATTAGGCCAGGAATGGTGGCTCATCCCTGTAATTCCAGCACTTTGGGAGGCCAAGGTAGGATGATTGCTTGAGCCCAAAAGTTTGAGACCAATCTGGACATAGCGAGACCTCATCTCTACAAAAAAAAAAAAAATCCTGCAGCCTGAGTGACAGAGCAAGACCCTGTCTCAAAACAATTAATTAATTAAAAAAAATTTTTAAGGGCCTGGGCCAGGTGCAGTGGCTCACGCTTATAATTCCATCTCTTTGGAAGGCTGTGGCAAGCGGACTGCTTGAGATCAGGAGATCGAGACCAGCCTGAGCAACAATGGCAAGACCCCATCTCTACAAAACATAAAATTAATCAGGCATGGTGCCATGCTTCCGTAGTCCCAGTTACCCAGACGCTGAGGCAGGAGGATCACTTGAGTCCAGAAGGTTGAGGCTGCAGTGAGCCATGATCATGCCACTGCACTTAGGCCTGACTGACAAAGCAAGAACCTGTCTCAGAAAAAAAAAGGTGGGGTGGGGGGCCTGGGCACAGCAGCTCACACCTGCAATCCCAGCACTTTGGTAGGCCAAGGTAGGCAGATCGCTCGAGCCCGAGACCAGCCTGTGCAACATGGGCACTCCAAGCTGGGTGACAGAGCAAGACCCTGTCTCAAAACAAACAAAAATTTGTAAAAAGGGATTATATAAAGGCAAACTATTCTGTACTTGGAAATATAATTATATATAGCAACAAACATCCATCTTTTAACATACTTTGTATGTATTAGTCATGTTCAAAATTCAAAAGTACAAAAGCCACATTTTATATTTAAATAAAAGAAAAACTCACCTTGAGATTTTAGTTGCCAGACACCTCCTTTGAGGGGCACGAAATGATTCAACATTGTACAAACTTACTATGGATTAGCATTGTCCTCTTTGTATGTCTACTGGGCTTAATAACTAACAGTGTCTTCTCTTCCCCCTTCCTTTCTGCTTCGGTATGTTTCATCTGCTGCTGACAACACTTTTCTTCCAATCAGCAAATGGTTCGTTTCATGTTTCCTAATTTGCGTGCAGGTGTGTGTGTGTGTGTGTGTGTGTGTGTGTGTGTGGTTTCCCACTATACTTACGTCCATTTTGTGGCTTTTTCTTCTTCCTGAAATGGAGCTCTTAACACGATAATGACTTAGAAAATGCACTTTGAGAAGTGAAGATAGACTCAGTAGGTCTGCCTTCAGAGGTGGCCTCCATGATGCTGGGATATGCTGCAGAGAAAGACTGCAGTGATTGCTAACTTTGCTTCATAACTCCCCAGCTGGAGAAAAAGACCTAATATTTCTTTAAAAAGTAAAATATTTATGTATATGTGTGTATATATCTATATATATTTTAAATATTGTAAAGTGGGATCTTTCAATTTAGAGAAATGAGACCTTTTTATGATTTGTAGAAGAAGGAAGAAATTTTTTGTTTTTAAGTCGAAGTGCCCTTCGATTGAAAGGAAATGTTCAGGACAAGAGCGGTGCCTCCTGTTGGCCATCTTGTTGTCCCCGCTGCCCCAGGGCTCTTGGCATGGGCACTCTCCCTCTGGGTGGTACCTGAACACTGCCTTGTTGGTGTGCCTGAGTGTCTCTCCTTGGTTGGGAGGGAGCTTTAGCCTTCTCCATTTTCCCTGAGGACATGTTTACTTATTGCTCCACCATTACCAGTCAGTTGATAAATGACAGTCTGAAGGAAATTTCCATGTGACTTTTTCAAATCTGCAGAACAGAAAAGTCCTGGATGGATTGTAGAGTTTAATGGAAGAACTAACCTTTTTATGCATTGTGTGTGTGTGTGTGTGTGTGTGTGTGTGTGTGTGTGTGTATTTTTTTTTTTTTTTTTGAGATGGAGCCTTGCTCTGTTGCCCAGGCTGGAGTGCAGTGGTGTAGTCATGGCTCACTGCAACATCCGCCTCCTGGGTTCAAGCGATTCTCCAGCCTCAGCCTCCTGAGTAGCTGGGACTACAGGCATAAGCCACCACACCCAGCTAATTTTTGTATTTTTACTAGAGACAGGGTATCACTATGTTGGCCAGGTTGGTCTCGAACTGCTGACCTCAGGTGATCCACCTGCCTCCGCCTCCCAAAGTGTTGGGATTACAGGCATGAGCCACCGTGCCCGGCCAATATTTTTTATGTGGTAGAATGAAAACAAACTTGTGCCCATATATTCAGAAATATAAGATTATGACTTCTGGAGAATGCAAGTTTTTTTTTCTTATTTAAAAAAATGTTTCTTATATTTTTTCATGAATCAATAGCACTCCACCAACCCACAGATTGAGATGTTTAGGAATAATTTCAGCTGGGTACAGTGGTCCACGCCTGTAATCCCAACACTTCGGGAGGCCGAGGCAGGCGGATCACGAGGTCAGGAGTTTGAGACCATCCTGGACAATATGATGAAACCCCATCTCTATTAAAAATACAAAAATTAGCTGGGTTTGGTGGCACGCGCCTGTAGTCCCAGCTACTCGGGAGGCTGAGGCAGGAGAATCACTTGAACCTGGGAGGCAGAGGTCACAGTGAGCTGAGATCGAGCCACTGCACTCCAGCCTGGGCAGCAGAGCGAGACTCTGTCTCATAAATAAATAAATAAATAAATAAATAAATAAATAAATAAATAAATTCATTCATGGCCTGGCACCGTGGCTCACACATGCATTCCCAGCACTTTGGGAGGCCGAGGTGGGTGGATCACCTGAGGTCAGGAATTTGAGACCATCCTGGCCAACATGGCAAAACCCCGTCTCTACTAAAAATACAAAAATCAGCCGGGCATGGTGGCGCACGCCTGTAATCCCAGCTATTCAGGAGGCTGAGACAGTAGAATTGCTTGAACCCAGGAGACAGAGGCTGCAGTGAGCCGAGATCCTGCCACTGCACTGCAGCCTGGCAACAGAGCGAGGAAAAAAAAAAGAATAATTTCATTTGCCTTAAAAACAAATGAAGTTTACCCATGTTATACCTAGAAACATTCAATGAAGTGTAATTTAAATGTTTTTTTAAAATATAAAATAGCATCTCCTCAGTAAGGAACATTTGAAGAAATCTGAAAGGTGTGAGGAGGTAAAAGAAACTGCCATAGCCTTACCACCTAGACATGGCCTCATTTAAGTTCAGCTCTTGACTCACATGATCTCAGCATGCCTGTCCTCCGGGAGAGTGAAAAGCATGGGTTCCTAATAGCCACTGTTGGCCCCTTCTGCACACTTTGCCGCCAGAGCTTAAAGGTATAAACTTTATGACTTCTTGATGCTTCCGCTTATATATATTCTTGACATTTTACACATCTTTTTTTTTTTTTTTTTTAACAAATCAGATTGATTTCCTAAATTCGGTAATAGTGGACCTTCAAAGGAAGAATCAAGACCTCAAGATGAAGGTGGAGATGATGTCAGAAGCAGCCCTAAATGGGAACGGGGATGACCTAAACAATTATGACAGGTATTTCATACTGATTGCTGTAATCCCAGCACTTTGGGAGGCCGAGGCACATGGATCACTTGAGGTCAGGAGTTTGAGACCAGCCTGGCCAACATGGTGAAACCTCGTCTCTACTAAAAATACAAAAGTTAGCCAGGCGTAGTGTTGCATGCCTGTAATCCCAGCTACTTGGGAGGCTGAGGCAGGAGAACTACTTGAGCCTTTGAGGTGGAGGTTGCAATGAGTCGAGATTGCACCACTGTACTCCAACCTGGGTGACAGAGCAAGACGCTGTCTCAAAAAAAGCCATACTGATTGGAACCTTAGTTTCATCAAAATAAATATGTTTTTAAAGTGAGCTTATCTAGGGGATTGTAATTAGCTGCAACAAAAAAACCAAATGTTTTGTGGTTCCTTTGCCATAAATAGATTTCCATAAATCTGGCAAGCTAGTGAGAGGAGACTACAAATGGTTTGACATGAAAATTTTAAATGTGAGGCTGGCGTGGTGGCCACAACTGTAATCCCAGCATTTTGGGAGGCTGAGGTGGGCAGATCACCTGGGGTCAGGAGTTCGAGACCAACTTGGCTAACTTGGCAAAACCCCATCTCTACTGAAAATACAAAAAAATTAGCTGTGTGGGGTGGCACGCATCCGTAATCCCAGCTACTCGGGAGGCTGAGGCAGGAGAATTGCTTGCACCCAGGAGGCAGAGATTGCAGTAAGCCAAGATCATGCCACTGCACTCCAGCTTCGGTGACAGAGTGAGACTCCATCTCAAAAATAAAAAAGACACTTTAAATGTGGAATAATGCACTACTTATACTGGAGGCTCACAGATTTGGCCATAATTAGTTCTTGCTTAATTTTTAAATTCTTTGCAAGTGTTCTTGTCTCTTCAGTTTTCTTGTGATAAATTTTCTGATTTCACATATTTACATTTGTAGTGATGATCAGGAGAAACAGTCCAAGAAGAAACCGCGCCTCTTCTGTGACATTTGTGACTGCTTTGATCTCCACGACACAGAGGATTGTCCTACCCAGGCACAGATGTCAGAGGACCCTCCCCATTCCACACACCATGGCAGTCGGGGCGAGGAACGCCCATACTGTGAAATCTGTGAGATGTTTGGACACTGGGCCACCAACTGCAATGACGACGAAACCTTCTGATGAAGCCTCAAGTGGAGAACTGGGCTTTCTCAGACGCACTCGCATTGACACAACGTAACACCAGCATTGTGTGTGCAGACTTCAGGAGAACTCATGTTATTTTTTACCCCGTCAGCAAATCTAGGAAAATATTTTGATCTTCAACAAATTGCCCTTTAGTCTCCCCTTATGAGTTAGAATAATAAGTATTTAGTAGGTGAGTTTTCACCTCGAATTTTGTTTTCTTGATTTTTAAGTTTGAAGACATTGCACCAGATGCCATTACATTTATTGTCCCCGACCTCGTAGAAAAATCCCTACCCTCACAATACCTTATTTAAGTAACTTTAAATTATGCCGTTACTTTTCATATTTGCACTAAGATATTTCCAGGCTGCATTTGTATATTTAGATTTTTTGGTTAAGCTTTGACACTGGAATGAGTTGAAAAAATGTGCCATTTTGCATTTTCATCTACTCATTTAAAGTATTTTATTCTTATTCAAAGAAATATCTGAGCTCTTTGCACTACCTGTTATCAGTAGTGCCTTTATTTCAGGCTTGATAATACTTAGGTGTGATTATAAAATCATGAAGCAGGTAAAGGGAGGGGAAAGCCCCCAAACTGCTGTGGGGACATTTTATAATCTATATGCTGCACCCACTTAATCTACTGTGGTGTTTTGTTTATTAGTTTTGCATAATTTCAGCTTCTATATATTATATGTATATATTTTTTAAAAATCTATATTTTGGGAAAAAAAAACACAATGTGTCTTTCTTTTTGGATGTTTACCTTTTTGAAAACGAAAACACTTAAAATGATCATTAGGACATAACAGACTAGGCCAGACATAGCATCATGTGGCTTTGCAACCATTTTCATTTGTTTGTTTTCCTTTTATTTCTTAACCAGATTTAAATAACTGGAGGAATTTTCTCCAATCTTTTTCCTTCTCTAGCAGTTATCCCCAGCAGTCAATTAACAATAAGCCAGTATAAAACACCTAAATAACCAATCTACAATCTTCCTTCACAAGTTTTTTTACTGTTTTTAGATGAATGTACGATGAGAAATTCAACATTAATAATTTTGGATTTTCTTATCACAAAAAAGAAAATGAAGGACCTCAAAGCACCAGAACAGTTTATCGACCAGTTTGAATCTATTTATCTTCATTTGAATATCTTCTGGAATATGTAAAAAGTAATAAAATGTATCTTCCATGCTACATGTACAATAAACTTCTATAATTGTATATATGCCTTTGATGTGTTTTCCCCTCAAGATTATCAACTGTGTGTTTGACAGTGAATATTAAATCTGTTACCAGTTGAAATTTTTGGTTATAAATGTAATACGAATTGTTTCACAAACAGAAAACATGTAAAGCAGTATTAAAATTTGGCCAAACGAGTGTTCTGAATCTACTTTAATAAATGGTTATTCTTTTTTTGTTTTGCGGGTTTTGTTTTGTTTGAGACAGGGTCTCACTCCGTTGCCCAGGCTGGAATACAGTGGCACAATCATGGATTGCTGCAGCTTCCAACTCCTGGTTCAAGCAATCCTCTTGCCTCAGCCTCCGAAGTAGCTAGGACTACAGGCAAGTGCCACCACACCTGGTCAATTTTTTTTTTTTTTTTGAGACGGAGTCTCGCTCTGTCGCCCAGGCTGGGTGCAGTGGTGCGATCTCGGCTCACTGGAAGCTCCACCTCCCGGGTTCACGCCATTCTCCTGCCTCAGCCTCCCGAGTAGCTGAGACTATAGGTGCCCGCCACCACGCCCAGCTAGTTTTTTGTATTTTTAGTAGAGACAGGGTTTCACCGTGTTAGCCAGGATGGTCTCGATCTCCTGACCTCGTGATCCGCCTGCCTCGGCCTCCCAAAGTGCTAGGATTACAACACCTGGCTAATTTTTAATTTTTTGTACAGAGTGAGTCTCCCTATGTTGCCCGGGCTGGTTTTGAACTGGTTCAAGTGATCCTCCCATCTCAGCCTCCTAAAGTGTTGGGAGTACAGGTGCAAGCTGTACTCACCCAGCCAATAAATGGTTCTTTTTTGCTAATGGCAGTAAATTGATATTCTCAGGTTTGTCATAATGGTTTTACTTCAAATGAGCAAACCCTATACATTCATATAGCAATTTCTACTGCAGTCTTGTTACTAAATGGTTTTGAAGAAATTGGTAGGCCTGGCGTGGTGGCTCACGTCTGTAATCCCAGCAGTTTGGGAGACCGAGGCGGGTGGATCACGAGGTCAGGAGATCGAGACCATCCTGGCTAACACGATGAAACCCCATCTACTAAAAATACAAAAAATTAGCCGGCGCGATGGTGGGCACCTGTAGTCCCAGCTACTCGGGAGGCTGAGGCAGGAGAATGGCATGAACCCGGGAGGCGGAGCTTGCAATGTGCCGAGATGGTGCCACTGCACTCCAAGCCTGGGCGAAAGAGCGAGACTCCATCTCAAAAAAAACAAAAAAAAAAAGCCAAGCGTGGTGACACACACCTGTAGTCCCAGCTACTGGGGAGGTTGAGGTGGGAGAATTGCTTGAGCCCAGGAGTTAAGAGGCTACAGTGAGCTATGATTGTGCCACTGCACTCCTAGGCAACAGAGTGAGACACTGTCATTTTTTTTTTGGTATGTCTTTCTGTCCTTCTTAAAGTGTTTCATGACCCATTTAGCATAACGTACCTGCAGTTGTTATCCATTACTGTATCACCCCACATTACCTGACAAAAATAATTACCTGATAAAAATCAATGTGGCACCATGTGGTGCCAACTATCTATTCATCCATGAAGACTTGCAAATTGAAAAGTCCATATAATATTTACAAAAATGATAACCAATTGAGTGCTATGCCTTTGAACATGCTTCTCTTGGTTTTGAGGCAGGGTCTCACTGTCACTCAGGCTGGAGTGCAGTTGTGCAATCTCGGCTCACTGCAACCTCTGCCTCCAGTACTCAAGCAATTCTTCCACCTCAGCCACCTGAATGGCTGGGACCACAGGTGCATGCCACCATGCCCAGCTAATTTTTTAAATTTTTATTTATTTTTTATTTATTGAGACAGAGTTTCACTCTGTTGCCCAGGCTGGAGCGCAGTGGCAGGATCTTGGCTCACTCCAGCCTCTGCCTCCCAGGTTCAAGCGATTCTCCTGCCTCAGCCTCCTGAGTAGCTGGGACTACAGGCGTGTGCCACCACGCCCGGCTAATTTTTGTATTTGTAGAGACAGGCTTTCACCATGTTGGCCAGGGTGGTCTTGAACTCCTGACCTCAGGTGATCTGCCCACCTCAGCCTCCCAAAGTGCTGGGATTACAGGCATGCGCCACCATGCCTCACCTAACATCTGTTAAAACAGATGTTTAGGCCGGGCGCGGTGGCCCACGCTTGTAATCCCAGCACTTTGGGAGGCCGAGGCGGGCGGATCACGAGGTCAGGAGATCGAGACCACGGTGAAACCCCGTCTCTACTAAAAATACAAAAAAAAATTAGCCGGGCGTGGTGGCGGGCGCCTGTAGTCCCAGCTACTCGGAGAGGCTGAGGCAGGAGAATGGCGTGAACCCGGGAGGCGGAGCTTGCAGTGAGCCGAGATTGCGCCACTGCACTCCAACCTGGGCGACAGAGCGAGACTCCGTCTCAAAAAAAAAAAAAAAAAAAAAAAAACATGTTTATAAAACATCTTGGAAGAACCCAAGGATGGAGACTGGACAGTGGGTGGGATATGGAGAAGGGTCTTAAAACCTGTAGATTCAGTTATGTTTCGAGTCTGGATGAGGTATGCAAGGAAAGGGGTGGTGAGAGAGCTGGGGTGGGGAAGTTGGTGGGAAGGACAGTATTCAGGTACTGAAGACTGAAGAAAGGTTGGGAGTCATTGCCAAGTAGGCAGCCAGCGTCAGGACCCAAGGACTCACCCATAGGTAGGTATTTCCAAAGCAGTTAGTGCTTGAATAAGAACATTGCTTCTACCTAGATAATACATTAAAACACAGTAGTTCTCAACTTTGGTACTGACCTTAGGTGATTAAAAGACTAAACAAGTCTGCAGTGTTTGTAGGGTAACTACAGCAGTATAGCATTGTCTCTCCTGGTCTATAAAAGCACCTGTTGTTACTTCATCATTTTGTAGCATCCTGATCCTGCTTGGGGATAGTTTATTATCCTAGTCTTAGTTACACTCACACATCCTTGAGATTTCACTAACCTGGGGCATTTCACCTCTTAGAGCAAGTTATACCCTCATTTAACAGCTCATGACATGGCCTGCTGAACACAACTTTTATTCTCACAGGCGTTAAAATGATGCATTCTCTTGGCTGTGAGTCTGTATATAGAAAAAGAATTGTGTATTATCAGCCAGGAGCAGTAGCAGGCATCTGTAGTCCCAGTTACTCTGGAGGCTGAGGCCAGATGATAGCTGGAACCCAAGAGTTTGAGGCCAACCTGGGCAACATAGGGAAACCCCATCTCTATTTAAAAAAAAAAAAGAAAGCTGGGCGCGGTGGCTCACGCCTGTAATCCCACCGCTTTGGGAGGCTGAGGCGGGCGGATCACGAGGTCAGGAGATCGAGACCATCCTGGTTAACACGGTGAAACCCCGTCTCTACTAAAAATACAAAAAATTAGCCGGGCATGGTGGCGGGCGCCTGTAGTCCCAGCTGCTGGGGAGACTGAGGCAGGAAAATGGCCGCAACCTGGGAGGCGGAGCTTGCAGTGAGCCGAGATCGTGCCACTGCACTCCAGCCTGGGTGACAGAGTGAGCCTCCATCTCAGAAAAAAAAAAAAAAAAAACAAACTCTGTTGAGGCTGAGAACCAACCACCTTGAAAACCAGATTGAGAACTAAAGCATGGAAGCGTTTCCATGTGTGCTTTGTTTCTGTTTTTGAGACGAGTCTCGCTCTGTCGCCCAGCCTGGAGTGCAGTGGTGAGATCTTGGCTCACTGCAACCTCCGTCTCCAGGGTTCACGCCATTCTCCTGCCTCAGAAAAAAAAAACAAAAAACAAACTCTGTTGAGGCTGAGAACCAACCACCTTGAAAACCAGATTGAGAACTAAAGCATGGAAGCGTTTCCATGTGTGCTTTGTTTCTGTTTTTGAGACGAGTCTCGCTCTGTCGCCCAGCCTGGAGTGCAGTGGTGAGATCTTGGCTCACTGCAACCTCCGTCTCCAGGGTTCACGCCATTCTCCTGCCTCAGCCTCCCGAGTAGCTGGGACTACAGGCGCCCGCCACCACGCCCGGCTAATTTTTTGTATTTTTAGTAGAGACAGGGTTTCACCGTGTTAGCCAGGATGGTCTTGATCTTCTGACCTCGTGATCCTTCCGCCTCGGCCTCCCAAAGTGCTGGGATTACAGGCGTGAGCCACCGCGCCCGGCCTCCATGTGTGTTAAATTATTACAATCTAAATGTCCTTGCTGGAATCAAACTGAGAACAGAAGTTTTGGTTGAGTGGCTCCTTTTCTGCACCATCCACAAATATCACTCTGCTTGTTCAGACTCTATAAGTGCTTCATAATGTAAAGTGTATAGAAGATGCTGAAGGAGGCCGAGGCAGGCGGATCATGAGGTCGGGAGTTCGAGACCAGCCTGGCCAACATGGAGAAACCCCATCTCTACTAAAAATACAAAAAATTAGCCAGGCGTGGTGGTGCGCGCCTGTAGTCCCAGCTACTTGGGAGGCTGAGGCAGAAGAATCGCTTGACCCAGGAGGCAGAGATTGCAGTGAGCCAAGATCGCACGACTGCACTCCAGCCTGGGCAACAGAGGAAGACTCCGTCTCAAAAAAAAAAAAAGAAAGAAAAAGGAAGCTATGCACACAAAGAAGGAAATTTTTGTCTTTGACCAGATCCCAAAGGCCCATTTCCACCCCAAAGTATCAAAACGCATATATCCTACTCATATTAATAGTTTATTGAGCAATTAAGTTCCAGGCACCCAGCTAAGCCTTTCACGTGGACTACACGATGAAATTCATACCCTCATTGATCCTCACTACAACTCAGAGGTAACACGGAATTTTACTGAGGCAAGTGGTGGGACCTGGATTCCAGAAGCAATACTATTTGTGTGAAATGTCATGTCGCTGTAAAAGTCTGTTAGGGAGTACCCCCCCCCCCAAAAAAAAGTCCACTCAAGATTCCCTAGACTCCTCACCATATTGATACATTTTAGCTCACAAATTAAAACAGCCTTGATTAGTGCAAAGCTAAGAAACTTCTGACTGCTATAATTTAAAAGATTTGAGCAGTGGGTGGCGGCGCGCACCTGTGGTTCCAGCTACTCCGGCGGCTGAGGTGGGAAGATCACTTGAGCCCGGGAGGAGGAGGCTGCAGTGAGCTATGATCACGTCACTGCACTCCAGCCTGGGCGACAGGGCGAGACCCTGTCTCAAAAAAAAATGTTTTTTTTCCTATCCAAGTTTATCCTTAAGATATCATCTTACAGCAAGTACCTTTGCTGCAAATAAAAATTCGCGATTTTTAAAAGGGACGAGAGAGTGTCTTTTTTTTTTTGAGACGAAGTCTTCCCAGGCTGGTCTCAAACTCCCGGCCTGAAGCGATCACTCCTACCTCGGCCTCTTAAAGTGTTGAGATTACGGGCGTAAGCCACCGCGCCCGGCCTACTCCAGATCTTTAAAATCGCTTTTCAGCGCCCGACGACTCCTGGAGTGACCAGACTCTGAAACGCGCTCTGGGTCTTGGCGAGAATCTGAACAACCACCGGGGTAGAAGAACGAGGTGGACACTAGGGCCAGAGTAGGTAGAACCCGAACCCGGCAGATTCCGGTTTCCGGCTTGGCGTGCGCAGCCGCACCGGTCACGTGGACATTTGGTCACGTGACCGCGTCCGTGGGCCTCCCGTTGGAACCTGCGGCCGCGGTTGGCATTGTGGGGCAGGGGGTGGTGGGGCAAGATGGCGGCTCACCTGTCCTACGGGCGAGTGAACCTAAACGTGTTGCGCGAGGCGGTGCGTCGCGAGCTGCGCGAGTTCCTGGACAAGTGCGCAGGAAGCAAGGTGAGGGGCGGGAGGCAGCGACACCGCCCTCGCCTCCCCTGGTCCGGCCTGGCTTAATCCGTTCCCTGACCGCCTGAGTTCGCGGTTTACGAGGTCCCCGGGGCTTCCAAGGAGGCGAGCCTCAGAGCACTTTTACCTGAACCCCTGTGCAGGCGGTAGCGATGAAGCGGGGGGAGGGCCCTGGGCGTACAGCCTGGAGCCGGAGTGGCACCGCGACTGTTTTGTGAGAGCGGAGTAAGCCACTGTGATAGCCCAGCAGCTGATGAGCTGGTTTACGTCAGGTGTTTCCTCCGCTGCCTGCCGAGGCACCGGACGGGTGAGCGGTCCAGGAATGTGGTGGTCCAGTGTCCATTCATTACAGGGATCATACATGTCAGTACAAATCGTACCTTAGAAGCACTCTTGAAACACCAGCACCTTGCAACCTGCTGCTCACGCGTGTTATGAGAGAAGTTGTAATCATTTGGGCTTTTAACCTGGCCTCCTGAAATAGTATAACTTCTCTAGTAGCACCCTTTTCACAAGGGAGTCAGGAACTAGATCAGAGATTTTATAGGATTTCTTTTAAATAGTGTCACCTCTCCTTCATCGCCTTAGGGTTTATCAGTCATCCTAAGCTACTGACGGTACAACTGTGAAAAGTCGAACTGGGGAGCCTCAATCTTGTAGAGAACAGAACCCCAAGAGGTAGAGTGGGTGCTAGCAGCCTTTGAGAGAAGAAAGCAGGCTACATCATAGGGGCCTAGTTTCAATTCAGCAAAGGATGCTGAAATCTGAATAACATCGTGGATTGTATTAATGTCAATATCCTGGTTGTAATATGTTACCCCTGGAGGAAACTGAGCAAAGTGTACAGGGGCTTGCTCTGTATTATTTCTTTTAACTAAATGTTAACGTACAATTATTTAAATAAATAATTTAAGAAAAAGAAATGATACTGGAGTTTAGCAGTAGAAATACTCATAGGGGCCCAGAGCAATAACTCATGGTGTCAAAAAAGTCCTAGGTTGGAGTCCTCACTCCCTTTCACTCTGTATGGTCCAAGGTCTCCATCAGGCCTTGGAAAGTTACTTAAATTTACTGAGCTTTTAAGAATTTTCTCTTTTGGCCAGGTGTGGTGGAAGAGGAAGTGCAGTGTAATCCCAGTACTTTGGGAGGCCACGGCAGGTAGATCGCTTGAGCCCAGAGTTGGAGACCAGCCTGGGCAACATGGCGAAATCTCATCTCTACTAAAACAAAAATTAGCGTGATGTGGTGGCACACACCTGTAGTCCCAGTTACTCCAGAGGCTGAGATGGGAAGATCACCCGAGCCCAGGAAATCGAGGCTGCAGTGAGCTGTGATTCCACCTCTGCCCCGTCTCAAAAGAAAAAAAAAATCTTCTTTTGCCAAAATAAGATTTGTAATACCTATATCGTAGGTTTTAATTTTGTATAGTTGACAATTTCCATATGGCTCAATTTAATAATACCATGACACAGATATACAAGAAACTAAAATTCCTTCTTTCTGTTCAGGACAGTGATTAACTCCTTTCTCAGGACCAACAGTAGCATCACTTGCCCTGGATGCTGTTTTTCTTTAGACTAAAGATATGAATGTGGTCAGAGGTAATTAAATTTTTTTTTATGTGGCCGCGTGCAGTGGCTCATGCTTGTAATCCCACCGCTTTGGAAGGATGAGGCGGGTGGATCACCTTAGGTCAGGAGTTTGAGACCAGCCTGGGCAACACAGTGAAACCTCATCTCTACAAAAAGTACAAAAATTGGCCAAGCATGGTGGTGCGTGCCTATAATCTCAGCTACTCAGGAGGCTGAGGCAGGAGAATCACTGGAACCCTGGAGGCAGAGGTTGCAGTACGCTGATACCACATCACTGCACTCTAGCCTGGGCAACACAGCAAGGCTCCGTCTCAAAAGCAAAATAACAGCAAAACCCCCAAAATTTTTAAATTCTTTTTTCTCCTTTATTTATTATTATTATTATTTTAGTCTTGTAACACCAGGAGAAAATTTTTTAACTCAGAATTTGAAGGAAATATTCCTCCTGTTTATGATAGGCTATTTTTTATTGGTATTGTTAAAATTCCTCATATTAACTATAATAAGAGAATGTTTCTCGCCTCTTACAGGCAATAGTTTGGGATGAATACCTAACAGGACCCTTTGGCCTGATTGCACAGTATTCACTATTGAAGGTAAATGAGCTATTTGGGTTTTGTTAGGGGATTAATAATTCTGTACTTTAGCAGTTATGATATTAAAATATTAATGTGCACTTGATGGGGGGTATTTATGATTTCTGAGTCTGAAAATGATAGGTAAATTTCAGTCTTTTTGTTAACCTTTTATGTATGTGTTTGCCTAGGAACATGAAGTGGAAAAAATGTTCACACTTAAAGGAAATCGTTTGCCGGCAGCTGATGTCAAGAATATTATTTTTTTTGTCAGACCCAGGCTAGAGTTGATGGATATAATTGCTGAAAATGTGCTCAGGTATCTCAGAGCTTGTGTTTGATCTAAAAGAGTTTGGTTCTTACAATGCTTTTAATTTATGAGCTCCTTCTCGTGGAAGACCTTCACTCTTGCCAGTGCAAGGTGGCCTTTTGGAAAACTAAGACAGGCATGGAAGAATATAAAAGAGAAGATGGGGGCTGGGGGAAGGTGGAGGTAGTTAATGGGTACAACAAAAAATAGAATAAGACCTACTATTTGATAGCACAACAGGGGGACTATAGTTAATAATAATTACATATTTTTAAACTTAAAGAGTGGGATTGGGCACAGTGGCTCACACTTGTAATCCCAGCATTTTGGGAGACCAAGGTGGGTGGATCACTTGAGGTCAGGGGTTCGAGACCAGCCTGGCCAACATAGTGAAACTCCGTCTCTACTGAAAATACAAAAATTAGCCAGGCGTGGTGACCTGTGCCTGTAGTCGCAGCTATTCGGGAGACTGAGGCATGATAATCTCTTGATCCCCGGAGGTAGAGGTTGCAGTGAGCTGAGATCGCGCCACTGCACTCCAGCCTGGGCAACAGAGGGAGACTCCGTCTCAAAAAAAAAAAGAGTGTAACTGGATTGTTTGTAACTCAAAGAGTAAGTGCTTGGGAGGATGTGCCCCCCATTCTCCATGATGTGCTCATTTCACATTGCATGCCCATATCAAAACATCTCATGGACCCCATAAATACATGTGCCTGCTGTGTACCCCCCAAAAATTAAAAATAGGATGAGAAACTTAGGAAGTCGTTCTCAGCAGTTTGAGAGGAGGATCATCCTATCTACCCATTCTTTCAAGACAGCCAAAAGCTTAAACCTGTGTCAGTAAAAAGGACCCTAGTTTAAAAAAATAAACCTCCAGCAGTTATTTTTAAATATACTGCATGTACTTGAATTTCATAAGCAAAAAAAAAAAAAAAAAAGCTGATTAAAATTTAATATAGCATCCAGTCTATAGAGGAAGTGCTTCCAGCCCAGTCTGCACTCTGTGGTACAATTGATTGTTGCAGTCCCTAAAATCTTAAAAGCATGTGGGCTATTTTTGGAAGTCCTCTGTGGAGAGTAGGAGTGGGAGTCAAGAGTGATCTTTCATTTTAATTTAAGACTCTTTGTGGCTGCATTGCTTTGGTTGAAGAACCATTTGTTTTTAGTGAGACACAGATATCCTATTTCAATCAACCTGAGAGCTTCAATGCCCCATAAATGGTTTAAGAGAATGCTAAAAAGTACTAACCAGGACTCAGTGCTGCTTTCCTGTCAGGGGGAAGAAAGAGAGAGAGAGTGGCACAGCTGTAACACTTTGGGTCTGAGAGTCAGTTTTTGGTTATTTTTTTGAGACACAGTCTCACTCTGTTGCGCGGGCTGGAGTGCAGTGGTGGGATCTCTGCTCACTGCAACCTCTGCCTCCAGGGTTCAAGCAATTCTCCTGCCTTAGCCTCCCAAGTAGCTGAGATTACAGGCACACACCACCATGCCCAGCTAATTTTTGTATATTTTTATTTTATTTTATTTTTTTATTTCTTTTGAGATGGAGTCTCACTCTGTTGCCCAGGCTGGAATGCAGTGGCGTGGTCTCGGCTCACTGCAACCTCTGCCTCCTGGGTTCAAGTGATTCTCCTGCCTCAGCCTCCCAAGTACCTGGGATTACAGGTGCCTGCCACCACGCTTGGCTAATTTTTTGTATTTTTAGTAGAGTCGGGGTTTCATTGTGTTGACCAGGCTGGTCTCCAACTCCTGACCTCGTGATCCGCCTGCCTTGGCCTCCCAAAGTGCTGGGATTATAGGTGTGAGCCACTGCGCCCGGCCATTTTTGTATATTTTATAGAGATGGGGTTTTGCCATCTTGACCAGACTGGTCTCGAACTCCTGACCTCAAGTGATCTGCCCGCCTTGGCCTCCCAAAGTGCTGGGATTACAAGTGTGAGCCACTGCACCCGGCCTGAGAGTCAGTATTTATATGATTTATCTAGCCAGCATTTATTTAGTGCCTGCTGTGTGCCAGGCAGTGGGGATAAAGAAAGCAAAATGGTCCATGACTCTTAGGAGCTCATGAGCTAACAAATGTTGCTTCCTTTACAGTGAAGATAGACGAGGCCCAACGAGAGATTTTCATATTCTGTTTGTGCCACGCCGTAGCCTGTTGTGTGAACAGCGGTTGAAGGATCTGGGTGTCTTGGGATCCTTTATTCACAGGGAGGAGTACAGCTTAGATCTCATTCCATTCGATGGGGATCTCTTATCCATGGAATCAGAGGGTGCGTTCAAAGTAAGTTTGGCATTTCCTTAACTTCAGGCATTACTTTTTGCCCAGTTTATGAGTGTGAACATATCACAGTACTGATTACTGTGAAGCTGAGTCCCATTTTATGTTTATTGATGTTTAAGATTTTCTGTTCAACAAATTGTTAATTTTCTTTGCCTGTTTTTTCTTTTTGAGTAATTCTTTGTATATTCTGGATGTTGATCATTATGGGTTGTAAAAGCTGCAAGTATCTTCCTAGTCTGTGACTTGCCTTTTAACTTTGTTTTTTTGTTTTGTTTTGTTTTTTTTGAGACGGAGTCTCGCTCTGTCGCCCGGGCTGGAGCGCAGTGGCGCGATCTTGGCTTACTGCAGCCTCTGCCTCCTGGGTTCAAGGGATTCTTCTGCTTCAACCTCCTGAGTAGCTGGGATTACAGGTGTGCGCCACTATGCTCAGCTAATTTTTGTATTTTTAGTAGAGAGGGTTTCACCATGTTGGTTGGCCAGGATCCGCTTCATGATCCGCCTGCCTCAGCCTCCCAAACTGCTGGGATGACAGGCGTGAGCCACCGTGCCTGGCTTAACTTTGTGTATAATGTCTTTTATCATGTAGACATTTCCCATTAAAAGTAGTTAAATTTTAAAATAATAGCTTTATTCATTATAACTCACAATACTGGCTGAGCTAAGTGGCTCATGCCTGTAATCCCAGCACTTTAGGAGGCTGAGGCGGGTGGATCACCTGAGATCAGGAGTTTGAGAGCAGCCTGGGAAACATGGGGAAACCCCGTCTCTACTAGAAATACAAAAATTAGCCAGGTGTGGTGGTGGGTCCCTGTGGTCCCAGCTACTCAGGAGGCTGAGGCAGGAGAATCACTTGAACCTGGGAGGCGGAGGTTGCAGTGAGCCGAGATTGCGCCACTGCACTCCAGCTTGGGCGACAGAGAGAGACTCTATCTCAAAAAAAAAAAAAAAAAAACTCACAATGCCATGAAATTCTCTCCTTTAAGGTGCGAAATTCAGTAGTTTTTAGTGTATTCACAAAGTTGGGCAACTATCTCCACTATCTAAGTATGGCACATTTTAACCATTCCAAAAAGAATCCCCATGCCCAGTAGCAGTCTGTCCCTGTCTTTCCTTCCCTCAGCCTCTGGCAGCCACTAATCTAGTTCAGTCTGTATGAATTCGCTTAGTCTGGAGTTTTCTTTTTCTTCTTTTTTTGAGATAGAGTCTCACTCTTTTGCCCAGGTTGGAGTGCAGTGATGTGATCATACCTCACAGCAGCCTTGACCTCCTAGGCTTGAACAAACTTTCAGCCTCAGCCTTTTGAGTAGCTGGAACTACAGGCATGTGCCACCACACCTGGCTAATTTTTTTTTAATTTCTTTTTTTTCTATTTTTATTTTTTGGAGAGACAGCGTCTTATTATGTTGTCCAGGCTGGTTTTGAACTTATTCTGGAGATTTCTTAGAAATGAAATCCTATAATACATAAATGGTCCTTTGTGTCTGGCATCTTCACTTAGTGTAATGTTTTCAGGGTTCATCTAGGTTGAAGCCTCTGTGAGGCCTTCATTCCTTCTTATTGCTGAATAGTATTCCATTGTAACGATATTATCATTCATCAGTTGATGGACACCTGATGGGTTGTTTCCACTTTTTGGCTGTCACGATACTGTGAACATTGTGAAAAGTTTTTACGTGGATGTATGGTTTCATTTCTCTTAGAGATATACCTAGGAGTAGAGACTGGGTGTGGTGGCTCACGCCTGTGATCCTAGCACTTTGGGAGGCTGAGGTGGGTGGATCACTTGAGGTTGGGAGTTCAAGACCAGCCTGAGCAACATGGAGACATCCCGTCTCTACTAAAAATACAAAATTAGCCGGGCATGGTGGCGCATGCCTGTAATCCTAGCTACTTGGGAGGCTGAGGCAGGAGAATCACTTGAACCTGGGAGGTGGAGGTTGCAGTGAGCTGAGATCACGCCGTTGCACTCCAGCCTGGGCAACAAGAGTGAAACTCTGTCTCAAAAATAAATACATACATACATACATACATACACACACACACACACACACACACACACACACCCCTAGGAGTAGAATTGCTGAGTCATGTGATAACTCTGCATTTAACATTTGGAGGAGCTGCCAAACTCTTTTGCACTGAAGCTGTACCGTTTGTACTCCCAGCAGCAGTGTGGGAGGGTTCCAGTTGTATATCCACATGGACACACTTATTATTCTATTTTTTTTTTTTGTTTTTTTTTGAGACGGATTGTCACTTTGTCACCCAGCCTGGAGTACAGTGGCGCGATCTTGATCTTGGCACACTGCAACCTCTGCCTTCCGGGCTCAAGTGATTCTCCCGCCTCAGCTTCTTGAGTAGATGGGATGACAAGCATGCACCACCACGCCTGGCTAGTTTTTGTATTTTTAGTAGAGATGGGGTTTCGCCATGTTAGTCAGGCTGGTCTCGAACTCCTGACCTCAGGTGATCCACCTATCTCAGCCTCCCAAAGTACTGGGATTACAGGCGTGAGCCACCATGCCTGGCCTGTTACTCTTTGAATTTAGTCATCCTAGTGAATATGAAGTGGTGTCTCATTGTAGTTTTTATTTGCATTTCCATAATGCCTCAAGATGTTGATCATCTTTTCGTGTGCCTGTTGGCCTTTGTTTGTCTTCAGCTAAGCAAATGTCTGTTCAGATCACTTGCCCATTTTTAAAATTGAGTTCTCTCATTTTTATTACAGAATTGTAAGAATTCTTAATAGATTCTAAATGCAAGTCTCTCATCAGATATATGATTTCCAAGTATTTTCTTTTGTTCTGTGAGTTCTTTTCACTTTCTTGATGAAATTGGTGTCGTTTGATGCACTAAAGTTTTAAATTTTGATGAAATCCCCTTTGTCCAGTTTTTCTCTTGTTACTTGTGCTTTCAGTATCATCTCTGAGAAGCCATTGCTTACCCCAAGATCACAAAGATTCACTCTGATGTTGCCTTCTAAGAGTTCTATAATTTTTTATTTTTTAAAGAGACAGCTCTCACTGTGTTGCCCAGGCTGGTCTCAAACTCCTGAGTTCAGGCAGTCCTCCCGCCTCAGCCTCCCAAAGTGCTGGGATTACAGGCGTGACCCACCGTGCCCAGCTTATAATTTTTTTTACGTCTTATGTTTAGGTCTTCCACCCATTTTAAGTTAATTCTGTATATAATGCAAGGTGGGGGTCCAAATTTCATTTTTTGCACATGGATATCTATTTGTTCCAGCACTATTTGTTGAAAAGACTGTATTTTCCTCATTGAATTGTCTTGGTACCCTTGTCAAAAATCAATTGTCCACAAATGTAAGGGTCTTGTTTTTGGTCTTTTAGTTCTGTTTCACTGATCTGTATGTCTGTATGTCCATCCTTATACCAGTACTGTCGTGATTACAGTAGCTTTGCCATAAGCTTTGAAATCAGAAGTGTGAGTCCTTCACCCTAAAGCAGGTAAATATATCACTTTTGTTCTTTTAGATTGTGCTTTCTGAGTCTTCATAAATCTCCCATTCTGCAGACAAAGAAGAAAATCCTTTTTTTTTTGAGGTGGAGTCTCACACTGTCACCTAGGCTGGAGTACATTGGCATAATCTTGGCTCACTGCAACCTTCACCTCCCAGGTTCAAGCAATTCTCCTGCCTCAGCCTCCCAAGTAACTAGGATTACAGGCACACGCCGCCACGCCCAGCTAATTTTTTTGTATATTAGTAGAGACGGGGTTTCACCATGTTGTCCAGGCTGGTCTTAAACTCCTGAGCTTCCACCCATGCCCGGCCCTTTTTTTTTATTTTTTTATTTTTATTTTTTTTGAGACGGAGTCTCACTCTGTCGCCCAGGCTGGAGTGCAGTGGCGCAATCTCGGCTCACTGCAAGCTCCGCCTCCCGGGTTCACGCCATTCTCCTGCCTCAGCCTCCTGAGTAGCTGGGACTACAGGCGCCCGCCACTGCGCCCAGCTAATTTTTTGTATTTTTAGTAGAGACAAGGTTTCACCGTGGTGTCAATCTCCTGACCTCGTGATCCGCCCGCCTCGGCCTCCCAAAGTGCTGGGATTACAGGCGTGAGCCACCGCGCCTGGCTATTTTTTATTTTTTATTTTTTAGGCAGAGTCTCACTCTGTTGCCTAGGCTGGAGTGCAGTGGCACAATCTCGACTCACTGCAACCTCTGCCTTCTGGGTTCAAGCAATTATCTTGCCTCAGCCTCCCAAGTAGCTGGGATTACAGGCATCCACCACCATGCCCGCCTAATTTTTGTATTTTTAGTAGAGACAGGATTTCACCATGTTGCCCAGACTGATCTCGATGTCCTGACCTCAGATGATCCACCTGCCTCGGCCTCTGAAAGTGCTGGAATTACAGGTGTGAGCCACTGTGCCCGGCCTGAAGCTACTTTTTACCCCAGTTCTCAGACTGCCCCTTATCCCAGAAGCAATCACTATTTCTCTTTTAATTTGGGGTGGGGGGGATATTATATGCAGCTACAGCTCATAGTATATAATCCCTCCCCACTTTTGTACAAGTAGTAGCATATGATATATACACTTTGGTATGTTGTGTTTTTCTCTTAATAATATCTCTGAGTCATTTTCTACCACGTATGGCAATACTTGTTTATTCTTATTTGAAGCTGCATAGAGTTCCATTGTTTGGATGTACATAATATATTAAATCAGCTTTCTGTTGGAGGGCATTTTTTTCCTCTCTATGCTGTTGGAGGCAGTGCTGCCGAGAATGAGCTTGTTTATAGGCCCCTCTGCACATGCGCCCTTTGAAGGCTTTTGCCTTTGTCATTTCTTTTGACATTGCTTCTTGTAGTTTCAGCTGTGTGTATGTTTTTAACGTAATCATACTTACCCATGTTTCTTTGATTTATGAGTTTATGATGCTGCTGCTGCTGGTGCTGCTGCTGCTGCTGCTGGTGCTGCTGCTCCTGCTCTGGAGACTAGAACCTTTTTTTTTTATTATTGTTTTTGAGACAGATTCTCACTCAGTCACCCAGGCTGGGATGCAGTGGCACAATCTCGGCTCACCGCAACTTCCATCTCCCCAGTTCAAGCAATTCTCCTGTCTTAGCCATCCAAGTAGCTGGGATTACAGGAACACGCCACCACGCCCGGCTAATTTTTGTATTTGTAGTGGAGATGGGGTTTCACCATGTTGGCCAGGCTGGTCTCGAACTCCTGACCTCAAGAGATCTGCCTGCCTCAGCCTCCCAAACTGCTGGGATTGCAGGTGTGAGCCACTGTGCCTGGCCTTTTTTTCTTCTTACCAATAAAATACTTCGAAGGTAGAGACTAGAACTTTAGAGAACCGCTGGTATAGTACATAAAATTATTCGAATCACTTTTCCCCATTGTGTTGTTACAGAGATCACCTCGTTAAAAGAGTTGTTGACAGTTTTCACAAAAGGGGGAAAAATGAAACTTATTTAAAAAAATAAAATAGGCCAGGCACAGTGGTTCATGCCCGTAAATCCCAGCACTTTGGGAGAGCAAGGTGGGAGGATCACTTAAGGCCAGGAGTTCGAGACCAGCCTGGGCAACAGAGTGAGGCCCTATCTTTACAAAAAATTAGCCAAGCATGGTGATGTGCACCTGTCATTCCAGCTACTCAGGAGGCTGAGGCAGAAGGATCACTTGAGCCCAGGGGGTTGAGGCTGCAAGGCACTGGGATCACACCAGTGTACTCCTGCCTGGGTGACAGAGTGAGACCTGGCCACAGAAAAAGTGAAAAATAAAAAAGTTAGTCTGGGGCAGTAGAAGTCAGTGGCACCACCAACTAATCCTATAACCAGGGGACTTTCTCGGCTTTTTTTTTTTTGAGATGGAGTCTCACTCTTGTTCCCCAGGCTGGAGTGCTGTGGCGCAATCTCGGCTCACTGCAGCCTCCGCCTCCCAGGTTCAAGTGATTCTCCTGCCTCAGCCTCCCAAGTAGTTGGAATTACAGGTGCCTGCCACCGCACCTGGCTAATTTTTTGTATTTTTAGTAGAGACAGGGTTTCACAATGTTGGCCAGGCTGGTCTCGAACTCGTGACCTCATGATCTGCTCGCCTCGGCCTCCCAAAGTGCTGGGATTACAGGTGTGGGCCACCACGCCCAACCCTCTTGGTTCTTTTGTACCTTGTTCCCTAGTGGTTTACTTACACTAAATCCCATCTGATGGTAATATACATTTCCCTCTAACATTTTATAGGAAAATTTCAATATACCAAAAAATTAAATTGTACGGTGAACACCCATCTATCCAGCACTTATCTTCTGGATTAACAGTTTTCTATATGTGCTTTATCACATACCTGTGATGGTGTACTCATTTTTAATTAATCCATATTTGTGTATTTAATGGGAATTGGTAGCAGCCGAAGCAAACTCTCTTGGAGTGACAAAATCTGTGCAGAGGAGAAATAACCTGTTTATTTTACTTATGATTTGTAAGAAAAGGCAGAACTATTTTCTTTTTTTTTTTTTTCTTGAAACTGAGTTTCACTCTGCTGCCTGGGCGGGAGTGCATTGGTGCCATCTCGTCTCCCTGCAGCCTCCACCTCCTGGGTTCAAGTGATTCTCCTGCCTCAGCCTCCTGAGTAGCTGGGACTACAGGCTCCTGCCACCACGCTGGCTAATTTTTTGTGTTTTTGGTAGAGACAGGGTTTCACCATGTGGCCCAAGCTGGTCTCGAACTCCTGACCTCAGGCGATCCACCACCTCAGCCTCCCAAAGTGCTGGGATTACAGGCATGAGCCACCACGCCTGGCCAGAACTATTTTCTACTGAGAATTTCAAGCCTTTGGCTTTGCACATTCACCTAAGATGCTGTTTAGAAAGAAAGGATTTTGGCCGGACATGGTGGCTCATACCTGTAATCCCAGCACTTTGGGAGGCCGAGGTGGGCAGATCACCTATTGTCAGGAGTTCAAGACCAGCCTGGGCAACATAGCAAAACCCTATCTCTACTAAAAATTAAAGAAAATTAAAATTAGCTGGATGTGGTGGTGCATGCCTGTAATCCTAGCTACTTGGCAGAGTGAGGCAGGAGAATCACTTGAGCCCAGGAGGCAGAGGTTGCAGTAAGCCAAGATCGCACCACTGTACTCCAGCCTGGGCAACAGAGCGAGAACCTATCTCAAAAAAAAAGGAGAGTGGGGGGTGGATTGGGGGAGTTAGAGGAAGTGGCAGAAAAAAAAAAAGAAAGGACTTTATCTGGATGGTAAAGCTAAGAGCTTTGACCTAAGAGCCTAATTTTAAAGTCAACCCCGATTTTTGATGGAGATGACGTTAATTGTATTTCTGTGATTGGCTTCAGGAGGTACATCTAGATCTCTCTGTGTTTTGAGTTACAGTTGTGATCATCTATGTCATCGTTCTGTGTAAAATGTGGGAATTAGAGTTCTGCCCAGTCAAATGCTCGATAACATTGCTTAAGGTACTTTGGCCTTTATTCGTATATATAAAAATCAGCATATATAAAATCTGCCTCTTTTATGCAAACTACAAGGTATTCTGTTGTGTGGGTATGTGAGACTTTGGGGTTAAAAAAATGTGCATTTAAATGTTAAGGGTATTGGGCTGGATGTGGTGGCACTTTGGGAGGCCAAGGCAGATGGATCACCTGAGGTTAGCGGTTCGAGACCAGCTTGGGCCACATGGTGAAACCCCGTCTCTACCAAAAACACAAAAAATTAGCCAGCGTGGTGGTGGGCATTTATGATCCCAGCTACTCAGGAGGCTGAGGCAGGAGAGTCACTTGAACTCGGGAGGTGGAGGTTGCAGTGAGCTGAGGTTGCCCCACTGCACTCCAGCCTGGGCGATAGAGCAAGACTCTGTCTCAAAAAAAGAAAAACAACCAAGATTAAAATCTGTTGTTAACTTTTACATCTTTTAAAAAATATTGTAAAAGAGATGTCTTTGTAGTAGTACAACTTAAAAAAATTAAGTAAAATATGAATGCTATTTGGAGGAGAGTTCCTTAATGTCTTTTTTTTTTTTTTGAGACAGTCTTGCTCTGTTGCCCAGGCTGGAGTGCAGTGGCACAGTCTTGGCTCACTGCAGCCTCCACCTCCTGAGTTCAAGTGATTCTCCTGCCTCAGTCTCCTAACTAGCTGGGATTACAGGCACATGCTACCACGCCCGGCTAATTTTTGTATTTTTAGTAGAGAAGGGGTTTCACCATGTTGGTCAGGCTGGTCTAGAACTCCCAACCTCATGAGCCGCCCCCCTCGGCCTCCGAAAGTGCTGGGATTACAGGCGTGAGCCACCACACCTGGCCCTCAGTGTCTTTTGCCCATGAATGTTCATCTGATCTGGAGTTTTAAGTAGTTTTGCCAAAAAGTGTGTCTTTTGACATATTCTCGATGATGGTCTGCTGTATTCAGGAAAATGTTAAAATACACCACACTTGAAAGAGTAGTCTGGCGACACTCTCAATAATAACCAAACGCTCCCCACCATGTCTGCCATCCTTCCTCCCTGGGGCAGAGGGCCTGACAAGTGACAAGCCCACTCTCTCTTCCTCTGGCCCTGGACCCTCAGGGCCGCCTCATTTCTGGCTGTGGACAGCAGGGACATGTTGGGTTGGTAGGGGTGGAGGGAACTGATAAAATGTACCATATTGACTTATGAGTGGATAATGGTTGTAAAAAACCCAAATAATTCCAAATAAAAGCTAACTGTTATTGAGCATTTGCTGTATGTTTCAGGTACTGGGATTAAATGATTTACATGTATTTTTCTCATTTCATCCTTGCCCTATGTGGACTATACTCCCTTCTACATATGAATAAATGGAGGCACAAAGAGATTCTCTAACTGGCCCAGGGCACAGCTAGTAAGTGACACCGTTGGGTTCAGAACAAGGCAACCTGAGTCTAGAACCTGTATTTTGATCCACCTGTATCAAAAGTGACCGCTTCCCTCCTCTCACCTCACAGATGGTTTTTTCTCTCTCTTTTTTTTTTAAAGAGATGGGGTTGGCCGGGCACGGTGGCTCACGCCTGTAATCCCAGCACTTTGGGAGGCCGAGGTGGGCGGGTCACGAGGTCAGGAGATCGAGACCATTCGGGCTAACGTGGTGAAACCCCGTCTCTACTAAAAAATACGAAAAAATTAGCCAGGCGTGGTGGCAGTTGCCTGTAGTCTCAGCTACTTGGGAGGCTGAGGCAGGAGAATGGCGTGAACCCGGTAGGTGGAGCTTGCAGTGAGCTGAGATCGTGCCATTGCACTCCAGCCTGGGCGACAGAGTGAGACTCCATTTCAAAAAATAAAAATAAAAAGAGACGGGGTCTTGCTCTCTTGCCTAGAGGGGAGTGTGGCTCATTGCAGCCTCACAGACCCCTGGGCTCCAGTGATCCTCCTGCCTTACCCTGCTGAGTAGCTCAGATACAGATGCATGCCACTATCCCTGGCTAATTATTTGATTTTTTATAGATACAGGGTCTCACTGTGTTGCCCAGGCTGGTCTCAAACTCCGGAGCTCAAGCGATCCTCCTGTCTCGGCCTCCCAAAGTGCTGTGATTACAGCCATGAGCCACTGCACCTAGCCTTCCCAGGTGGTTTTGTGTGTATTTTGGAGGTCCTTTTTTCTTTTTTTTTATACTTTAAGTTCTAGGGTACATGTGGACAACATGCAGGTTTGTTACATATATATACATGTGCCATGTTGGTGTGCTCCACCCATTAACTCATCATTTACATTAGGTATATCTCCTAATGCTGTCCCTCCCCCGTCCCCCGACCCCACGACAGGCCCTGGTGTGTGGTGTTCCCCTTCCTGTGTCCAAGTGTTCTCATTGTTCAGTTCCCACCTATGAGTGAGAACATGCGGCGTTTGGTTTTTTGTCCTTGCGATAGTTTGTTGAGTTGGAGGTCCTTTTTTCAATGCAAAAATATATATATTTTATAAAATGAGATCATACTCAACAGATTGTGGCCCTTCGGTTGTCAGTTGTCATGAAAATCTGCCTCATCCTTTGTAAAAACAATAAAGTATTCTGTCCTGTGGTCTTTTGCATTTCTGGGTATTAGTATGTCGCTCTCCCAGCATGTCCTGCCAGAGTTTACTCTCACCAGTGAATGGGAACCCATTGTTCAGTGTAAGTCTGTGTTCTTCCGTCTTTTATTTAATAGCTGATTCAGAAGAGCTGGCATGCTGAATGAACAATTTTCTCTCAGAAGCCCTGGCTCTGCCCAGGAGAGGTGCTTCCACAGCTGCACCCACCCTTCGGGCTGCCAGCCTCAGGGCCTGGTCTGACAGGCAGCAGTTTTGGAAAATGAACTTGAGTCCCCAATTTTCCTGGCACAGTGTGAAATAACTGGAAATGATTTTATTGTCTGTTGCTGCACCCCAGCCCCAGGAGCAGAGATGGGCCCCTGGGAGGCCCCCATGGCCTGGCAGTAATTGGCCTTTTCCCTCACAGGAGTGCTACCTGGAGGGCGACCAGACGAGCCTGTACCACGCAGCCAAGGGGCTGATGACCCTGCAAGCTCTGTACGGAACGATCCCCCAGATCTTTGGGAAAGGAGAATGCGCTCGGGTGAGAACCGGCTGTTTTCTGGTGCTAAAGGAGGGGCCCGTCACACCCCAAAAGGGAGGAGGAACAGGAAGCTCCTTACAAACAAATTCAGTTCATCTTAATTATTTACAAATACTGTACTCATGATTTTGCCTACTGATTAAAATGCACTTACAACCCTCCAAGTCAGTACTCACGGTGCTTTTGTGGGCGTGCACAGTGGTGACAGTTTGAGTAACCACTGCACATGTTCTCATCTGAGGCAGGTGACACTCCACCTTCCCATTTCAGCTCTCAGACTGCAAACAAGTGTACTTTTCACAGTCTCACTCATATTTTCCGCACGTCTGTACTTTTTTTTGGTGATTTCACTTTTTAAAATGGCCCACAAACGTAGGACTGAGGTGCAGTCTGGTGTCTTGTGCACAAGAAGGCTGTGGTGTGCCTGGCAGAGACATTACATGTGTCAGAGACGCTTCGTTCAGGCACGAGTCACAGAGCTGCCGGCTGTCAGTTCAGTGTGAGTAATCAACAATTATGTTAAGTCAGGCATCTTTAAGCAGAAACACATATGAAACTGGGTTATGTATTGATCAGTTGACAGAAATGTTGAGACCAGAGGCTCCCAGGAACCTAAGTCTGCGTTTCTCCCAGGAACAGTGGTTCCATCTTCGCTAATTTAGTGTTTGCAGTGACTTCATAGAACATAACTACTGTGAATCACAAGAATAGACTGACCTGATTTTATGCCTCATTAGCAAATGGCAGCTGCCTTGGTGCAAGTGTCGGGATGGGTGCCAACAGCAAGGTGCTTTTCTAGAGCTGCTTATTTCTAAGCAATGCACGCTTCCAGTTTTTCTCCTTTTTTACTTTTTTTGATTGTCTTTCTGGTTTTAGACAAATTTTAAAATCTGCTCGTTCCCAGGGGGGCCCCACCTCATCCAATGTTTTGTTTCCAGCAAGTGGCCAATATGATGATCAGGATGAAGAGAGAGTTTACAGGAAGCCAGAATTCGATATTTCCTGTTTTTGATAATCTCTTGTTGCTTGATCGGAATGTGGATTTATTAACACCTCTTGCCACTCAGCTGACATATGAAGGACTCATTGATGAAATTTATGGCATTCAGAACAGTAAGTACGTGACTTCTGTTTTCACTAATAGGTAATATGAGAAGAGTATCCTTTGTGGAGGCTACTGTTTGTATATATTGCACACTTAAGCATAATTTGTAGTCAGAGGTCCAATTTTAATGATTCAGAGTGTCCTTTTTGTAAGCAATTTAGCGACATATAAAACTTTTCTAACCCTTGGCCAAAGAAAACCCAAAGCCTAAGAATGTGCCTTGAGGAATCATTCCAAAAAAGGGGATCAGTGAGGTTTGCATAAGAGTTTTGATTTCCATTTTCTTACCAGAATTTTCCAAACAATCTCAGTGGTTGAGTACATTATAAAATATTATGGAACCACCTGGGCACGGTGGCTCACACTTGTGATCCCAGCACTTTGGGAGGCCAAGGCAGGCAGATCACTTGAGGTCGGGTGTTCAAGACCAGTCTGGCAAACATGGTGAGACCCCCGTCTCTACTAAAAATGCAAAAAATTAGCCGAGTGTGGTGGCACGTGCCTGTAGCCCCAGCTACTTGGGAGGCTGAGATGGAGGAATTGCTTGAACCCGGGAGGAGGAGGTTGCAGTGAGCCGAGATAGCACTGCTGCACTCCAGCCTGGTGACAGAGCGAGACTGTGTCTCAAAAAAAGAAAATATTATGGAACCATCAAAATAATAAATGTGGAACATGAAAAACTGCATAGCCATGCCTATTTCAATTAGAAGTTGTTATATATGTGTCTGCGTATGTATGTGTGTTCCAAACTATATTTATATTTATAAAAAGTAACTAAGAATACCATAAAAACCGGAAATAACTAGAGGTGGAATAATCAGACCATGCCTCCAAAGGGTCAGTTTTTAGAACGCTGCTTCCTTTACATAGAAATCAGAGAACCCTTAAAACAATAAAAATACTGACCTCTGACTTTTCAGACACTAGGATTCAATGACATCTGAGCAAACTGCAGTTGTCAGTGACACAAGAGTTGGCCGGAAGTTTAGAGCCCAGGCATGTCCTTGTCCCCTGTGAGCAGAGGCCAAGGGTCTCCCACAGAGGGCACTGGCATTTGTGATGCACACATCCTTGCAGCCAGCAGTAATTGAGGAAGGCGGCGGAAGCAGTGGCGTTTGTGCTGGGTTTGGAAAGAAGCGGAGAATTTAGACGGAGATCCTCGGGCAGGGGCAGTCGGCATCATACACAGAGTCATGACGAGCCAAGCAGCGTGGTTGAGTGGAGTGCATGGCTGAAAAATACTTTAGAAAAACGGCTGGTAGGCTGGGCGCGGTGGCTCACGCCTGTAATCCCAGCACTTTGGGAGGCCGAGGCGGGCGGATCATGAGGTCAGGAGATCGAGACCATCCTGCTAATGTGGTGAAACCCCGTCTCTACTAAAAATACAAAAAATTAGCCAGGCACGGTGGCGGGCGCCTGTAGTCCCAGCTACTCGGGAGGCTGAGGTAGGAGAATGGCATGAACCCAGGAGGCGGAGCTTGCAGCGAGCCGAGATTGCGCCACTGCACTCCAGCCTGGGCGACAGAGCAAGACTCCGTCTCAAAAAAAAAAAAAAAGAAAAATGGCTGGTACAGAAGGTCGAGGCCACTCTGTGGAAGATGTGGATGGCTGGTTAGAGCTTGGCCTTGGTGGGCGATTAGGTAGATCACAAGCATGTTTGGTTTGGCTGGTTTTGGCCCACATGATATTTATTTCTGTCAGCTTTAAAATGTGATACATTTTAAGTAATAATCCTGAATTATGCCATGACGAAAAATATTGGAAGCACTGGCAAGAGGCCACGCTCCCACTGGTGGCCAGGACCCACTGTCTCTAGAGCTCCCTGCCTCACCACAGACCCATACACCTGTCTCAACCTGGCCTTCTTCCTTTGTCTGCATAGTCCCCAGCCTGTATTACTATCCTGAATGAAGTCACAGGGAGCCAAGGGAAGGCCTGAGGAGAGGGATGTGTAAGAAAGATGAGGCCGGATGCGGTGGCTCACTCTTGTAACCCCGGCACTTTGGGAGGCCAAGGCAGGCAGATCACGTGAGATCAGAAGTTTGAGACCAGCCTGACCAACATGGTGAAACCCCATCACTACTAAAAATACACACACACACACACAGCTGGATTTGGTGACGCATGCCTGTAGTACCAGCTACTCAGGAGGCTGAGGCATGCGAATCACTTGAGCTTAGGAGGTGGAGCTTGCAGTGAGCCAAGATCGCACGCTGCACTCCAGCCCGGGCGACAGAGTGAGACTGTGTCTCAAAAAAATAATAAAATAGGTGAAAATTTTTTTAATATTTAAAAAGAAAGAAAGGAAGGGAGGAAGGGCCTGCAATTCAAAGGGAAACGGACTCATGGTTGCCAGGACTACGGGAAGGGGATGGGGAGTCACCACTTACTGGCTACAGGGTTTCCCTTTGGGATAAAAAAGTGTGGAACTAGATACTGGCTGTGGTCCTACCATGTTGTATATGTACTAAATGCTACTGGATCATTCACTGTAAAACAAAGTAGTAATTTTTATATTATGTGCAATTTACCACAAGAACGGATGAATGAATGACGTGGGTGAGGGGATGGAGAGAGAGACGTGAGGAGGCGTTTCCACACGTGTGGAAGGTCTTTAGTGATAAGATTGTAAAAAGTCTTTTTATTATTGTTATTTGTCAAAAAAATGGCACCTTTAATACTTTTTAAAACTCTATTTATTGACAGAGGAATTTATTTCAGGAGAGCCCTGTGCTGGGTCGTGGGTGGAAATCAAAGAAACAGGGTGGTCCCAGAGCATGTACCACCCAGGAAGGCATGAAAGAAGAGCTCTGAGTTCAGGATGGGGACTGGTGGGGGGAGAGGCGGCCTGGGAGTTGGCCCAGGGGACAGCTGTATAGGAGAGGTGATAGGTATGCGGGAAGGGATTTTCCAAGAAGAGAAAAAATATATGTAAATTCCCAGCCTCCTTGTAGCAAGTATTTTCGTAATGTAAGTCGAACATTGATTAAGAAAAAGATTGGAAAAATAGAAGAAAACATAGGTCCCTTATTATCCTCCAACCTTACCCCACAGCCCTGTGGCCCCAAACCTTGGGACAACAAGTGTTAATATTGTGGTGTTATTTCCTAGTCTTTTTTTTCCCCTTGTATAGTTTATTTTAGTTAACAAAAAATGGAATCAGGTTGTACAAATAGTTTCAAACTATTTGATTTGGTATGCTAATGAGCATTTTCCCATTGTATGCATACTGTAATCGTTACATTAAAATCCACAGTATAGGCCAGGCATGGTGGCTTACGCCTGTAATCCCAGCGCTGTGGTAGGCCAGGGTGGGCCAATCACCTGAGGTCAGGAGTTCGAGACCAGCCTGACCAACATGGTGAAACCCCATTTCTACTAAATACAAAAAAAATTGGCCGGGCGCGGTGGCTCACGCCTGTAATCCCAGCACTTTGGGAGGCCGAGGTGGGTGGATCACGAGGTCAGGAGATCGAGACCATCCTGGCTAACACGGTGAAACCCTGTCTCTACTAAATATACAAAAAAATTAGCCGGGCGTAGTGGCGGGCGCCTGTATTCCCAGCTACTCGGGAGGCTGAGGCAGGAGAATGGCGTGAACCCAGCGGGCGGAGCTTGCAGTGAGCCGAGATCGCGCCACTGCACTCCAGCCTGGGCGACAGGGCAAGACTCCGTCTCAAAAAAAAAAAAACAAACAAAAAAAAAAAAAAAAAAATAGCCAGGCATGGTGGCGGGTGGCTATAATCCCAGCTACTTGGGAGGCTGAGGCAGGAGAATTGCTTGAACCTGGGAGGTGGAGGTTGCAGTGAGCTAAGATCATGCCACTGCACTCGCCGAGTGCTCTGCCCGCCTCAGCCTCCCGAGGTACTGGGACTCCAGACGGAGTCTCGCTCACCCGGTGCTCGGTATTGCCCGGGCTGGAGTGCGGTGGCGTGGTCTGGCCCTCGCGGCAGCCTCCGCCTCCCAGCCGCCTGCCTTGGCCTACCAGGGTGCTGGGATTGCAGCCCCTGCCCGGCCGCCGCCCCGTCTGGGAGGTGGGGAGCGTCTCTGTCCGGCCACCCATCGTCTGGGAGGTGAGGAGCGCCTCTGCCCGGCCACCCACCGTCTGGGAAGTGAGGAGCGCCTCTGCCCGGCCACCCACCGTCTGGGAAGTGAGGAGCGCCTCTGCCCGGCCGCCCCGTCTGGGAAGTGAGGAGCGCCTCTGCCCGGCCGCCCCGTCTGGGAAGTGAGGAGCGCCTCTGCCCGGCCACCCACCGTCTGGGAAGTGAGGAGCGCCTCTGCCCGGCCGCCCCGTCTGGGAGGTGAGGAGCGCCTCTGCCCGGCCACCCATCGTCTGGGAAGTGAGGAGCGCCTCTGCCCGGCCACCCATCGTCTGGGAAGTGAGGAGCGCCTCTGCCCGGCCACCCATCGCCTGGGAAGTGAGGAGCGCCTCTGCCCGGCCACCTATCATCTAGGAGGAAGTGAGGAGCGCCTCTGCCCGGCCGCCCCGTCTGGGAAGAAGTGAGGAGCGCCTCTGCCCGGCCGCCCCGTCTGGGAAGAAGTGAGGAGCGCCTCTGCCCGGCCGCTCCGTCTGGGAGGTCTACCAGGGAGGCCAGAAGCAATGTGGGGGCTGGACGTGGTAGCTCACGCCTGTGGTCCCGGCACTCTGGGGGGCGAGGCGGGTTGATCACTTCAGGCTAGGAGTTCGAGACCAGTCTGGCCAACTTGGCGAAACATGAAAAATACAACAGACAAACCAACCAACCAACTCAGTGACAACAAAACAGGTCTACCCTGGAGTCATACTCTAATTTTTTCTATTTTCCTCCCTTTCTGATCCTTTATCCCACTTTCTTTTTCTTCCTCTTCCTTCTCCCTCTTCTTTGTCAAATAGAGGATTGAGTTATTATCACTGATCCATATAAAGTCCCTCTGTCATTTATTTTAACTCCCACCCCCCATTTCTATTCCCCGACTTCCCATGTGCAACCTTCCTAATATGTTTGATACGCATCTTTTTGTTTGTATGTATCTTTAGAAAATGTTTATTGTTTTTGTGTGCAAAAAAAATTAATAAAAAAAAAAACAACAAAAAAAAAACAAAGAGAAAGATGTTAAAGTGGATTGCATTAGTGAACTTTGGAATGCAGGGAAGTTCCAAAGTAGCACTCCTCATCTCAACTCTGTGACTGCTGAACATATTAGTCAGCAGTGATACTTCCCTGAACTTTGACTTGTTCTGGCTTTTTCTTAGGTTGACACCTCTTTGTAAGCAGAAGCAATAGAAGGGCTGCTGAACATATTAGTCAGCAGTGATACTTCCCTGAACTTTGACTTGTCCAGGCTTTTTCTTAGGTTGACACCTCTTTGTAAGCGGAAGCAATAGAAGGGCTCCCTTTGTACTTGGGAACATGCCACTTATATAACTTCAGGTTACTGTGGAGACAAATGACTCATGTTTTCTCTCTCTTTCAAATTATCTTTATTCCACAAAGCCAATAAAGAGACTGGGATTTTCATTAAAATTTAAAAAAAAAAAAAAAAGTGGCTGGGCACAGTGGCTCATGCCTGTAATCCCAGCACTTTGGGAGGTTTAGGTGGGCGGATCATCTGAGGTCAGGAGTTCGAGACCAGCCTGGCCAACATGGTGAAACCCATCTCTACTAAAAATACAAAAATTAGTCGGTGTGGTGGGAGCGCCTGTAATCCTGGCTACTCAGGAGGCTGAGGCAGGAGAATCACTTGAACCCAGGAGGTGGAGGTTGTAGTGAGCTGAGATTACGCCACTACACTCCAGCCTGGGCGAGAGAGCGAGACTCCCTCTTAAATAAATAAATAAATAAAATAAGACAGAGAGAGAGAGAGAGATCCTCCCACCTAAGCCTCTCAGAGTGCTGGGATTACAGGCGTGAGCCACCGTGCCCAGCCTACATAAGATTTTTTTCATGTATCAGATTATTTTCTTTCCCTGGATTCCCTGATGCAGGATTTTTGGGGTGAAAGGCACTTGGTACATGTTGCCCAATTGCTTTACTGCAGAGTTACACCAGCTCCATGCCATCCGTAGTTCATGAGCACATGTGGGGTGTTCCAAGGAAATAGGGACTCACTTGGCTTGGCAGGAGCAGAGTAGGGAGAAGGAGATTAAGGCTACTTCGTAGAGGAAGTGGATACCATGCTAAGGAATTTGGAAGCTTATTCTAGATCAGGGTGTACAACTTTTTCTATAAAGACCCAGATAGTAAGTAATTTAGGCGTTTGCTTGTTACACAGTGCAGGTCATACAGAGGAACCTCCTTGTCTCTGTCATTGTAACGTGAAAGAAGCCATAGACAATACAAAAAGAATAGCTGTGGCCATGTGCCAACAAAACTTTATTTGCAAAAACAGAAAGTGGGCTGGGCGTGGTGGCTCACGCCTGTAATCCAGCACTTTGGGAGGCCCAGGAGGGTGGCTAACCTGAAGACAGGCGTTCAAGACCAGCCTGGCCAACATGGTGAAACCCTGTCTCTACTAAAAATACAAAAAAATTAGCTGGGCATGGTGGTGGGTGCCTATAATCCCAGCTACTCAGGAGGCTGAGGCAGGAGAATCACTTGAACCCAGGAGGTGGAGGTTGCAGTGAGCCGAGATCATGCCATTGCACTCCAGCCTGGGTGACAAGAGTGAAACTCCATCTCAAAAAAAAAAAAAACAAAACAAACCCAAAGTGAACAGAGTTTGGTCCTCAGACCATAGTTTCTAATTCTTGTTCTAAGATGGCTTTTAAACTATTTTGGATTCCAACCCACAGTAAGAAATGTATTTTATATCATGACCCAGCACATACATACATGTATGTGTGTGCATGTTAAACTGAAACAAAAGTTTTATTAAAAAAAAAAAAACGAAGCCACCACTAGCTTCTCTAGCGTCGTGTGATAAGCTTTTGTATTTTCTACTCTGTGCTGTTTTTGGTACTGTTGTTTTGTTTTGGTTTCGTTTGGTTTTGGTTTTAAGATGCTACTTGCAACCTACCAGCTTGATTTCATGATCCACTAATGGAACATGAGCTACAATTTGAAGAAACACTAAAAGTCAATGGGGAGATCCTTGAAAGTTTTCTGAGTGGAAAAGTGACCTAATCCCTGAATAAGTTGAGGAAGTAGACATTGCTGCATGTGGTTTATATAGGTGCCCCAAAGATAATTAGAACTGTGGTATCAGTATTAGAGTCACTACTCCCTGTACTTTGATCATGGAAAATCAAAAGCTCAGAGCTGTGTGTCGTTTGCCATCTTCCATTTTCTCCTGAGTTGGAAATTCTGTTTTGTGCTTGGCCGCTGGATTGGTTCTTCCAGTCATTGCACACAGGTGCTTATTCCCTTCCACTGCTGCTCAGGTTATGTGAAATTACCTCCAGAGAAATTTGCGCCTAAGAAACAGGGCGATGGTGGTAAGGACCTCCCCACGGAAGCAAAGAAGCTGCAGCTGAATTCTGCAGAGGAGCTCTATGCTGAGATCCGAGATAAGAACTTCAACGCGGTGGGCTCTGTGCTCAGCAAGAAAGCAAAGATCATCTCTGCAGCATTCGAGGTGAGGCAAGTTTTGGGTGTCATTCTGCAGCTCTAGGCCTCAGGTAGATGCCCACCCCTGAGTGGAATAAGAGCTCCAAAAATATGTAGCCATTAAACCAGGCTTCAATGCAACTTTTCTCATCTTCAGTAACTGCAAATTCAGTATTGGAAGCTCTGAGGTTTTCTTTCATTTTAAACTTTCTCAGACCCGCGTTGGGTAAAGCTCTTTTTATGTGGAGGGTAGGTGGAGGTGCAAGTGTGTGCAGTTTACAGACTTCCATCATAAACATTTGCTTTATCATCTTTTAAATTATTTCCTACCTTGCTTAAGAGGAAGCCATCTGTACTATAAATAAAGGATCCTCTATAATAGAACTTGTGGTTCATGCCGAAAACTCAAGTTTAGCCAGTGTGACTGTGGCAGGGGAACTCAGCACATGTGGCGGGTGATAATGAGACTGAAATCCCCAGCAACCCAGAGCTTTGAAATTGGTGGCTTCATTATCACCTTCCTGCCTCCTCTTGCCCGTTCACTAGTTTATTCTTGCTCAGGCTCCTTTTTGAAACATGGGAATTCAACAAGATCATAAAGTCTGAATATTTCGACTTTGGAAACATAAATGGGAAGTTTTTGAAAAGGAATTTTTCACTGAGTATGTAGTTCTAGATTTTTTTTTGACAGGATCTCGCTTTGTCTCCCAGGATGGATGTAGTGGTACAATCACGGCTTACTGGAGCTGCTACCTCCCAGGCTCAAGCAATCCTCCCACCTCAGCCTCCCGAGTAGCTGGGACCACAGGCACATGCCATCATGCCCGGCAGAGTGTTTTGTTGTTTTTTTTCTATAGAGATGGGGACTTCCTGCATTGCCCAGGCTGGCTTGGAACTGGTCCATGTAATTCCAGATTTTATCTTTCTCAGGAATTATATTCATTAATTGATTTTCATATTTCTGAGGTTACTTTTGGTTTAAGTTATTAAATTTTGCCAAAAAATATTATCATCACCAAGCTAGGTTTGCTTTGTTCATAGACTATACTCAAGACTAAGGTTCAGGCCAGGCACAGTGGCTCACGCCTGTCATCCCAGCACTGTTGGAGGCTGAGGCAGGAGGATCGCTTGAGCCCAGAAGTTCTAGACCAGCCTGGGCAACACAGCAAGACACTGTCTCTACAAAACTTTTTTTTTTTTTTTTAACTAGCTGGGCAGTGGTGTGTGCCTGTAATCCCAGCTCCTCAGGAGGCTGAGGTAGGAGCCTAGGAAGTGGAGGCTGCAGTGAGCTGTGATGACACCACTACACTCCAGCCTGGGCAACAGAGACCCTGTCTCAACATCAAATAAAAGACTGAGGGTCAACAGAAAAAATGGATTTTTTCCTGTTACATAGGAAACTTTTCCTCTTTATGGTACCCTCTAAACATAATTTTTTGTCTTAGTTTTTTACTCAGAAATTTGTATGGTTTATATAATACTATCTTTCACCAATATTCAGATGTCCACAAAATACTGACACAGTGTTTGAGCTGGTACATTGGAAGACAGATTCTGAGGCATTTGCTTCTCTAAAAGAAGTGCTAATTCAGGAGACAGGCACCATGAACTCTATTATTTCAGTGATATATATACTTTTCTGTTTTTTTATGTAATGTTAGAGCTGTGTTTGCCCTGATTTATTTGTATTCCATTCTTCCTTTCTCATTAATATAAATGAAACATCCTCTGAGCAATACAAAAAACAGAACACTTAAAATATGGGCCAGGCACGGTGGCTCACGCCTGTAATCCTAACACTTTGGGAGGCTAAGGTGGGTGGATCACCTGAGGTCAGGAGTTCGAGACCAGCCTGACCAATATGGTGAAATCCTTGTCTCTACTAAAAATACAAAAATTAGTTGGGCATGGTGGTGGGCACCTGTAATCCCAGCTACTGGGGAGGCTGAGGCATGAGAATCACCTTGAACCTGGGAGGCGGAGGTTGCAGTGAGCCGACATTGCGCCACTGCACTCCAGCCTGGGCAACAGAGCGAGAGTCCTTCTCAAAAAAATAAAATAAACTATCTTCCCTGCTTGAGGCACTGCTCTCTTGTTTATTTCAGGAAAGACACAATGCTAAGACCGTGGGGGAGATCAAGCAGTTTGTTTCCCAGTTGCCCCACATGCAGGCGGCAAGGGGCTCGCTTGCAAACCATACCTCAATTGCAGAATTGATCAAAGATGTCACTAGTGAGTATCCTTTGTAATGATTGTTTCAGTCTGGGGCTACTGGCACATACAACGTTTGACACCTAGGTCATCAACACCACAATGCCTCTTTGGGAGAGTCAGCTCTGTCTTAATACCACGTGTTCTTCTCAGTGTTTTTTGTTTTTTTTTTTTTTTTTTTTTTTTTGAGACAGAGTCTCGCTCTGTCGCCCAGGCTGGAGTGCAGTGGCGCGATCTCGGCTCACTGCAAGCTCCGCCCCCCGGGTTCACGCCATTCTCCTGCCTCAGCCTCTCCGAGTAGCTGGGACTACAGGCGCCCGCCACCACGCCCGGCTAATTTTTTGTATTTTTAGTAGAGACGGGGTTTCACCATGGTCTCGATCTCCTGACCTCGTGATCCGCCCGCCTCGGCCTCCCAAAGTGCTGGGATTACAAGCGTGAGCCACCGCGCCCGGCCGTCTTCTCAGTGTTAATGAAGTGTACATATGTTAATAGTTAAGAATATTCCAGGCGGGGCATGGTGGCTCATGCCTGTAATCCCAGCACTTCCGGAGGCCAAGACGGGCAGATCACTTGAGGTCAGGAGTTTGAGACCAGCCTGGCCAACATGATGAAACCCCATCTCTACTACAAATACAAAAATTAGCCAGGCACAGTGGTATGCATCTGTAGTCCCAGCTACCTGGGTGGCTGAGGCAGGAGAATCACTTGAACCTGGAAGGTGGAGGTTGCAGTGAGCCGAGATCACGCCACTGCACTCCAGCCTGGGTGACAGAGTGAGACTCCATCTCAAAAAAACAAAACAAAAACAAAGAAAGTTCCATTTGTTGGCCAGGCATGATAGCTCACACCTGTAACCCCAGCACTTTGGGAGGCTGAGGCAGGCAGATCACTTGAGTCCAGGAATTCAAGACCAGCATGGGCAACATGGCAAAACCGTATCTTTACTAAAAATACAAAACTTAGGTGGGCATGGTGGCACATGCCTGTAGTTACAGCTACTCAGGAGGTTGAGGCATGAGAATCACTTGAACCCTGGAGGCAGAGGTTACAGTGAGCTGAGATCACGCCACTGCACTCCAGCCTGGGTGAGCGAGACTCCATTAAAAAAAAAAAAAAAAAAAAAAAAAAGACTGGGCACGGTGGCTCATGCCTGTAATACCACAACTTTGGGAGGCCGAGGCGGGTGGATCGCCTGAGGTCAGGCATTCGAGACCAGCCTGGCCAACATAGTGAAACGCAACACCATCTGTACTAAAAATAAAAAATTAGCCGGGTGTGGTGGCAGGCACCTCTAATCCAAGCTGCTCGGGAGACTGAGGCAGGAGAATTGCCTGAACCGGGAGGCAGAGGTTGCAGTGAGCCAAGATTGCACCACTGCACTCCAGCCTGGGCGACAGAGCAGGACTCCATCTCGAAATAATGAAAGAAAGAAAAAGAGAAAGAGAGGAAGGGTCCATTTGTTAACTCAAATTTTTTCATTATTTATATGAAGAATATTTGGAATATAGATAAGAGAAAAAAATTATCCGTAAGTTTTTCATCATAATTTGAGATGGTTAATTTTTTTAGTCTAGCTTTTTTCCTTTTTTTGAGACAGAGTTTCACTCTTGTTGCCCAGGCTGGAGTGCAATGGCACAATCTCAGCTCACGGAAACCTCCGCCTCCCCGGTTCAAGCGATTCTCCTGCCTTAGCCTCCCAAGTAGCTGGGATTACAGGCACATGCCACCACGCCCGGCTTATTTTGTATTTTTACTAGAGATGGTGTTTCACCATGTTGGTCAGGCTGGTCTCAAACTCCCAATCTCAGGTGATCCACCTGCCTCAGCTCCCAAAGTGCTGGGATTACAGGCATGAGCCACCGCTGCCAGCGGCTTTTTTTCCTTTTTTGAAGGATTACTTACTGGCGCATATTCTTCCCTTGAATACTCTGTGCAGAATTGGTACAAAGAGTATATGTTGAGTATTTTGAAAGAGCTCAGAAGACGTCTATTAAAGCAGACATGAGTTTGTTCATTACAACACAGGGCTGTAAAAGCTGAGTAGGAGATTCTTTTATGAAGTATACTTCGAATCTTAAGTAAATCACAGTTATTGAAAAATCAGTCCTTTGTTTCCCTGTTCATAGGAGTGGAAACCAGTTGAAATTGGGTTGAACCTAATGATGAAAATGAAATGTTCTTGAGAAATTAGCTTTCATTCATACTGACGCTCATTCTGGGGACTGTACCAAAATCCTAAGGATACAAAAGAGTGCACTTGTCGACTATATATAGTGTAACTTAGGAGTGCAGAGGCCTAGGGTTTTCCATGTTTCCTAAAAGATTTTCTTCAGGTGATGACTTGAACTTACTGCTTGCTTGCTTTTTTGCATAATGTCTGGTTTCTTTTCTTTGGAGACAGAGTCTCGCTCTGTTGCCCAGGCTGGAGAGCAGTGGCGTGATCTTGGCTCACTGTAACCTCCGCCTCCCCGCCTCAAGTGATTCTTGTGCCTTAGCCTCCCGAGTAGCTGGGACTACAGGTGTATGCCACCATACCCAGCTAATTTTTGTGTTTTTGCTAGAGATGGGGTTTGGCCATGTTGGTCAGGCTGGTCTTAAACTCCTGGCCTGAAGTGATCCACTCACCTCGGCCCCCCACAGTGCTGAGATTACAGGTGTGAGCCACCGTGCCCAGCCACATGTCTAGTTTCTGAATCGTGCTGTGTGTATAAAAGCATGCCACTCAAGTAAATTAACATTTAATTTCTAAGTTGCAAATTTGCTAATTTCATTTTAGCTTCTGAAGACTTCTTTGATAAATTAACCGTGGAACAGGAGTTTATGTCTGGAATAGACACTGATAAGGTATGTGGACAAAAAAACCTCTTTAACAAGTAATTGAAAGCTTATTAAACCTCAGATTATAGCCAGAAAACCAACTGCTTTGATTCCCATGCCTTGCCTACTTTTTTTTTTTTTGAGACGGAGTCTCACTCTGTCGCCCAGCTCGCTCTGTTGCCCAGGCTGGAGTGCAGTGGGACAATCTCCACTCACTGCAAGCTCTGCCTCCCAGGTTGACGCCATTCTCCTGCCTCAGCCTCTGGAGTAGCTGGGACTACAGGCACCCACCACCACGCCTGGCTAATTTTTTGTATTTTTAATAGAGATGGGGTTTCACCATGTTAGCCAGGATGGTCTCGATCTCCTGACCTTGTGATCTGCCCACCTTGGCCTCCCAAAGTGCTGGGATTACAGGCGTGAGTCACTGCGCCCAGCCACTTAAATATTTTTAAGAGCAAATGCAAAATGTGCCGGTGTAGATTTTATCAAGTAACAGATATTTAACATTATTCTGTGCAAGACACTTTCTGCCATACATGGCAAGATGAGACCCGGCCCCTAAAATCAAATCTTTTTTAAGACTGTATTAGATAAATTAAGGTATTTGCTCTTTTGAAAGAGTTTCTTATATAACTCCTTTAAATAGCTCTATTAACAAATTTTAAATTATTCACTTTATGAAAATTCCTAACATAAAACAATTACTGATACTTTTTGCTAGATTAGTTGTTGATACTATTGAAATGGAGTAGGCGTCTGGTAGCCTCTCAGAAGCGTGTCCTTAGAGACAGATGTGTCCAGACAGACATATGGAGTGACCAATTGTATTCTCAGCGGCCTTGGGCTCCAGTGACACTGTGTGTGTGTGTGTGTGTGTGTGTGTGTCCGTCCAGTGACTGTGTGTGTGTGTGTCCGTCCAGTGACTGTGTATGTGTTGGCCAGGGTATATGTGGCTGGGGCTAGCAGAGCTATTTCAGCCTTGGGCTCCAGTGACTTGGCCTGATCACTCTGTGTGTGTGTGTGTGTGTGTGTGTGTGTGTGTGTGTGTGTGTTGGCCAGGGTGTGTATGTGGCTGGGGTTAGCAGAGCTATTTCGGGGAAGGGCTAGGGACTGTGGAAAAATAACTCATTTTCCCGTGTATCTCCTTTATTGGACTTTGAAAAATAATAATAAACGTCAAGTTAAGTTCCTAAACCATGTAGTGTGTGTGTGTGTATGCAAATGTATATGTATATGTATGCTACTTTATTTCTAGGTCAACAATTACATTGAGGATTGTATCGCCCAAAAGCACTCGTTGATCAAGGTGTTAAGACTAGTTTGCCTCCAATCCGTGTGTAATAGTGGGCTCAAACAAAAAGTTTTGGATTATTACAAAAGAGAGATTCTCCAGGTGAGTATATTTTTAAATTATTAATTTGTCAAGGGGGACAGCAACTTTTTAAAAAATACTTCATGGGCCAGGCACAGTGGTTTACGCCTGTAATCCCAGCACTTTGGGAGGCCGAAGCAGGTGGATCACTTGAGGTTAGGAGTTTGAGACCAGCCTGGCCAACATGGTGAAACCCCCATCTCTACTAAAAATACAAAAATTAGCCAGGCATGGTAGCATGCACCTGTAGTCCCAGCTATTTGGGAGGATCAGGCAGGAGAATTGCTTGAACACAGGAGGTGGAGGTTACAGTGTTTCAAGATCACGCCCCTGCACTCCAGCCTGGGCAACAGAGTGAGACTCTGTCTCAAAAAATAATAATAAAAAGTTTAAAATTAAAAAAATAAAAAATACAAAGCTGCCATTTTGGTATCTTGTTACCACTGTTGTGTAAATTTTTTAACACCTAGAGGAATTGGTCTTGGTAGTCATCACTGTTTATTGTATTTGTGTGATAATAATAGGTAACAGGCTGGGCACAGTGGCTCACCTCTGTTATCCCAATATTTTGTGGGGCTGAGGCAGGAGGATCACTGGAGGCCAACACCAGCCTGGCACCATAGCAAGACCCTGTCTCTACAAAAAAAAATACAAAAATTAGCCAGGCATGGTGGCTGTGTCTGCAGTCCCAGCTACCCAGGAGACTGAGTGAGGAGGATTGCTTGAGCCCAGGAGTCCAAAACCAGCCTGGGCAACATAACTTTTTTACAAAAAGTAAAAAATAATAATAATAGGTAACATTTATTGAGCATTTACTATGTGCTAGGATCTATTGGAAAAACTTTGTGCATTTATTTGTTTCATCTTCACAATACTTCCTTGTTAACTGTAGTTACCATAGCAACAACAACAACAACAGATATTCACAACAGCCCTGTGAGTTAGATACTGCTATCGTCCCAGTTTTACACGTGAAAAACTGAGGCACAGACTAGTTTAGGTAACTCACCCAAGGTTACCTGGCTGGTAAGTGGTACAGCCAGTGGTAAACCAGGCAATTTGAGTGTAGCGTCCATGTTCTTAACTCGGCAATTATACCATGGAGGAAAAGAACTTTCTGCAAATTTCTGATGACAGTTGCTTAGCAGGTTTACTTAAATTAAGCCTGTGTTACTTATAATAAGGAAAAGGCCACTCTTGTTTTTGAAAAGTCTCCCCTTTGTTTGAAAATGACTCAGGTAGTATTTATTTGCTGTTACCAGTGACAGTTAAGTACATTTTTATTAAAATTGAGTGCTCATTAATTTTTTGTTATTGTCTTTTTTTAAGTTATGCATCCTTGTGTAAGAGTCAAATAATGCAGAAGTACACGGAGCAAAATGTGAACGTCCCCTGTACCTTGCTCATACCCCAGTTTCCCTCCCCAGATGTGACCAGTGTCAGCAGTCTGGTTTGCTTCCTTCCAAACTCCATTCTTTGCATTTAGACAGAATGTTTCCATACACAGACTTCAGAGCGAGACTGACTGGATCCAGGTTTCAGCTCTGCTCTTCACTAGCTGTGTGACCTTAGGCAGGTTATTTAAACATCTCTGTAAAATGAAGATAATGATACCTACATCATGGGGTTAGAGCCAGGATGACTGAGTTAATGTATGTAAGTGCTTAGACCAGAACAGTGCCCAGCTCATAGAAAGTATTTTATAAGTGTTGGCTACTTTTAAAAATTTATTTATTTTTTGAGACAGTATCTCACCCTGTTGCCCAGGGTGGAGTGCAGTGGCACAGTCTTGGCTCACTGTAACCTCCTAGGTTCAAGCAATTCTCCTGCCTCAGCCTCCCGAGTAGCTGGGATTACAGATACCTGCCACCAGGCCCAGCTAATTTTTGTAGTTTTAGTAGAGACAGGGTTTCACCATGTTGGCCAGGCTGGTCTCAAACTCCTGACCTCAAGTGATTTGCCCGCCTCGGCCTCCCAAAGTACTAGGATTACAGGTGTGAGCCACCGTGCCCAGACCTTGGCTACTTTTTAAAAATAGAAATAATATCCTACTCTACATATTACTGTTTTTTTAAATATATTCTGGAGACCTTTCTTATCAGGATGTGTACATATGCCTTACTCTTTTTTAGAGCTAATTATATCCCTTATAAAAATATACTATCATTTATTTGATGCTCACTTAGATGGGGTCCATAAATTCTGACTTTAAAATAAAAATTTTAAATTTCTCTTTGAAATAGTGAGCTGAATTAATAGTAACAGGCAAGCAGTTTTAGGACAAGTTTCATCCCTTCACCCTGTCCTCTGTGCCCATCCACTAACATTGCCAGACTTTGGTAACATGTCCTGCAGTACAAACCAAATTGATTTGTTGGAAGTGCCCTTCTTTGAAAATTGCAGAAATCCTTTTCTTGATCTGACATCAAGGCCAAATGACTTCCCTTGCAGACATACGGCTATGAGCACATATTGACCTTACACAACCTGGAGAAGGCCGGCCTGCTGAAACCGCAGACAGGGGGCAGAAACAATTACCCAACTATACGGAAAACATTACGCCTCTGGATGGATGATGTTAACGAGCAGGTAAGCCACACTTCTGCACCTCGTCTCAGCTTAGGGACTGGTTAGATCATCCAGGTGACAATACATGCTTCTGAACCTACACATCTGCCTTGCTTTCTAAAAACAATTTTCTAATGTTTTTGAAAAAGTAATGCATGCATGTATTGTATCCATCAGAATCCTAGAAGGACACAGAGAATGCTCTTAAACTGGGGAGTTTCTGGAGAGTTTAATAAAGATGTGGGCTGGGTGCGGTGGCTCACGCCTATAATCCCAGCACTTTGGGAGGCCGAGGCGGGCAGATCACTTGAGCTCAGGAGTTTGAGAACAGCCTAACTAACATGGGAAACCCCATCTCTACTAAAAATACAAAAATTAGCCCAGCATTGTGGTGCGTGCCTGTAATCCCAGCTACTTGGGGGGCTGAGGCAGGAGAATCGCTTGAACCTGGGAGGCGGAGGTTGTAGTGAGCTCAGATCATGCCATTGCACTCCAGCCTGGGTGACAGAGCAAGACTCTGTTTCAAAAAAAAAAAAAAAAAGATATAGGGCAGGCTCGGTGGCTCATGCCTGTAATTCCAGTATATTGGGAGGCTGAAGCATCAGATCGCTTGAGTCCAGGAGTTCGAGACCAGCTTGGGCAACATGGCAAAACCCTGTCTCTACAAAAAAAAATGGCCAATGGTGGTATGAGCCTTTAGTCCGAGAGGCTGTGGTTAGAGGATCACTGAGCCCAGGAGGCGGTTGCAGTGAAGCATGTTTGTGCCACTGCACTCCAGCCTGGGCTACACAGTAAGACTCTGTCTCAAATAAAGATGTGGGAAGAGTGGAGACCAGTAAGAGGCAGTGCGGTGGGGAGCCCTTGCTAGCCACGGCCTGAAGGGCAAGGAGAGGGGGGTATTCTAGAAACTTGTCTTAGAACCTGGAGAGAAGAGCTGTGGTGGGGCCATCTGGTGAGGTAAGGGGTGAGGGGCCTCTGGCTGAGGGTATGGTCAACCTCCAGCAGAGGAAGCCGGCCAGTGACAACCTCGTCCTCACACTGCTGCCCACTCTCCAGTTCACTCTGGTGCTTTGCCTTGGTCAGACCCAAAGAGAAGGCATTGGAGTGTGTTGGTGTGGGACCTACAGGTCCATCTCTGGGCATAGAGCATTGCAGAGAAGGGTGGAGAGTGTCTAGAGGAGCCAGTGGAGATGTCCAGTACTCGTAAACAAGCCAGCCATGGCTGGGCACGGTGGCTCACACCTGTAATGCCAGCACTTTGGGAGGTCAAGGCAGGAGGATCACTTGAGGTCAGGAGTTCAAGACCAGCCTGGCCAACATGGTGAAACCCTGTCTCTGCCAAAAAATACAAAAGTGATCAGGGCATGGTGGAGCATGCACCTGTAGGCCCAGCTGCTGTACTCAGGAGGCTGAGGTGGGAGGATCACTTGAGCCTGGGAGGTCAAGGCTACAGTGAGCTGAGATTGCACCGCTGCACTCCAGCATGGGCGACAGAATGAGGCCCTATCTCAAAAGAAAAAAAGAAAAAGGAAAAAAAAAGCTATGCAAAAGCAGGGCTATCAGGGCCAAGTGAGTTTCCTTCCACAGTTTCCCCTCAGAGGCAGCCACTGTGGCCAGTTTTTTATCTGTCCTTCCAGAAAGATTCTGTGCATATACATTTTTACATAAAGAGTGCATATTCTCTACTGTTGGTCTCCAAAGTGGGGTGCACTTTGCTTTACATTTATTACTTATTCTAATGTTTCTAAATTTCAGTCTTTTTTGGTTTTTCATAAGGGACTTTATTAGGCTGCCTCTTGTGACAAAAGCTCATTAACTAGACAGTCTCCTCTGTCAGGAGCAAAATTGGATGATTTTTTCCCAGTGGGAAAATAGAGACCCTTAATGTCTAGAGTCTATCATGTACATATTAGTTCAGCTGTCTTCACTGTTCTGACCTTTCTGACTCTGGACCCACCTACCACTTAACAAAGGATCTTGAAGGGTCTTCTGTGATCTTCCCCGTCTTTTTAATTTTTCTAAATTGCTACATAGTGGTTTTGAGGCCATACCTTATTTAATGATTTAACAGATTGCTATTGATAGAAATTCAGGTTGTTTCCAGTCTTTGCTATTACATGCAGTGTTGCAGTTAATATGTTTATTCTTTGGTCTATTATCTTTTGTTCTGCAAGCACCTCTGTAGGATTAATGCCTAAAAGTAGAATTGCTAAGTTCAAAGGTTATTGCACATCATTGCTCAGCTAGGGAGTGCCAAGTTCCCTCCAATATGTTTCATGCTGGCCGGACGTGGTGGCTCAGGCCTGTAATCCCAACACTTTGGGAGGCCGAGGCAGGTGGATCACCTGAGGTCAGGAATTCGAGACCAGCCTGGCCAACATGGTGAAACCCTGTCTCTACTAAAAATACAAAAATGAGCCAGGAGTGGTGGTGCACACCTGTAATCCCAGCTCCTTGGGAGCCTGAGACAGGAGAATTGCTTGAACTCAGGAGGCAGAGGTTGCAGTGGGCCAAGATTACGCCACTGCACTCCAGACTGGGCGACAGAGCCAGACTCTGTCTCAAAAAAAAAAAAAAAGTTTCATGCCAAGCCAAATAATTTTTCATCTTCTGTACCTAGAGTTGCTTTGAGTGGCTTTTCAAGATTTGAGTCAAAATTGAAGCTCTGGCTGCTAAAAATTGAGCCCAGCTAGGGTGGATTAGAACAGGGCATGGCAGGGGTGGGGGTTGTATATCTTTAAATCCAAATCAAATAATTTTGGATTACCCAAAAGGCCATAGTCAGGTAGCTCTAAGTCTCTGTATCTATAGGGTTTTTGTTCTTTAATTATCTCACAGAACCCCACGGACATATCCTATGTGTACAGTGGGTATGCCCCGCTCAGTGTGCGGCTGGCCCAGCTGCTTTCCCGGCCTGGCTGGCGGAGCATCGAGGAGGTCCTCCGCATCCTCCCAGGGCCCCACTTTGAGGAGCGGCAGCCACTGCCCACAGGACTGCAGAAGAAACGTAAGTCCCAGTCCCGCGTCTACAGATAATTATGTGCTGTTAGTGTGGTTTTCAGGTATTGTACAGTTGCTTTGTAAAATACTTAATAAAGCACTTAGGAGTCAGAATTAAATATACCTCTTTTGTTCGTTGCTAATGTATATAGTAAGCACTCGAATCGGATTATTCCCTGAGGGGTAGCAGCTTTCAACTTCTGTGTTGAGAATCTCAGAAGTTAGAAAAAACGTTGAGATCAAAATCAGTATTCTTAGGTTTCAGATGAACTGTCTGGATGAAGACACTTGTTTATTCTTATGAATGATAAAATGTTTGAAGAGGTGGGAAGACAAGCATTAATAATAAATAGTTTTTAATTCTGAAATGTTTAAATTTTAGGTCAACCGGGAGAAAACCGAGTGACTCTGATATTTTTCCTCGGGGGCATAACCTTCGCTGAAATTGCTGCCCTGCGATTTCTCTCCCAGTTGGAAGATGGAGGTACAGAATATGTCATTGCCACCACTAAACTAATGAATGGAACCAGTTGGATAGAGGCTCTGATGGAAAAACCTTTCTAGGGTGTTTAGAGGAGACTTAACAAGTGTACTGCAGAATAAACTGCCTCTTTGAAGAAGTTGCTGAAAGGAAGTAAAACCCCATAGAAGAAACATGGGAATACAGAATATATTCTGGGGTCAGCTTCTTAAATTATACTACTCTTTACTGCTTTCTCGTTCTCTTTTGTATTCCTTTTTGTTTTTCTCCTTTGAGATGGAGTCTTGCTCTGTCACCCAGACTAGAGTGCAGTGGCACGGTCTCACCTCACTGCAACCTCTGCCTCCTGGGTTCAAGCAATTCTCCTGCCTCAGCCTCCTGAGTAAATGGGACTACAGGCATGCACCACCACACCCGGCTAATTTTTGTATTTTTAGTAGAGATGGTGTTTCACCATGTTGGCCAGGCTGGTCTCAAACTCCTGACCTCAGGTGATCCACCCGCCTCGGCCTCCCACAGTGCTGGGATTACAGGCCTGAGCCACCGTGTGCAGCCCCTAATCTGCTGAGGAAAGAAGAATAGAAGAAAATCAGCCTGAGTAAAAACAGCACTGGTTTCGAGTTTTCTAAGCTCAGGGTCTTCATCAGAGACCTCTGGAAATACATCAAGGATGATGGGGGTAGATAATCCATTCAGCCAGACAAACGGGGCCAGCTCTTAAAATAAGAAAGCTGAGACTTAGGAGGTGAAACTGAAAATAAAAAGAGAAAGTCCATCCTCTAATCCCCAGTGCTGTATTTCTTCAAGGCGCATCAGGCCTAGGACAGTGGTTAAGTGTTGGGAGCTGGAGATCATTTTATCACTGAGTTGAGATTTCTTTTTCCTGCAGAGTATGGGAGATTGTATTTAGGGTCATCAGTCGCTGTCGCAGCTGATCACTAAGGCAAGTTTGCTTCCTTCTACTTACAAAGCAGGAGGTTTAGGGGAGCTTCTTGCCCAGAAACAAAGTTTATGCTCTATGTGATCAGCTACATCTCTTTAGGTTCCATACTTATCAGGGGCTTTTGACAGGGAAGAATGTGATAACTGGGGATAAGCCTTCTGAGAATTCAGCCTTTGAAATAATTCAAAGACAGTTTCTTAGCACACACGTTAACTCCAGACACGGCAGTGGTGGATGCCTCCATTGAGGTTTCCATTTTCTCTTCTGTCCATCAAGGGCCCAACATCCAACTGGTCCCACAGTGAGCAGGGGCAACTCTTGCTTCTTCAGCATCTGGCCACTTCTTTTCCATGGTAACTGCCACCGTGTACTTTTCTGGCAGTCTGTGGCCACTCTGTACTCAGCTGAAAAAACTCTGTTTCAGCCCCCTCTCTGGTGACCTCAGCCTTCTCCAAGTGTATCTCTTGATGATCTTGGAGACCAGCAGCCACAGCTGCTGCTACTTCTGCAGGAGACTGTCAGGCTGTGGTGGGGGGGCAGGGATGTTGGAGGAGAAGTTGGAAATCCGTGTGTTCCCTGCCTCTCTGCTGCTCCATCTCAGCTTCTGGAGGAGTTAAGGCACCAAGGGCACCAAGTCAGGTTGGCGGCTTTGCTGTCCTTGCCCAAGCCTCCAGCAAAACTAGCTGGTCCCCTGCTTTGCTGGGTCCCAGCCAGGTGTGGTTTTGGTTATTTATTAGTAACCACACATTGTTTTTCCCCACCTATTTCATTAGTGGAGTTTTGTTTTATTTTTGTTTGTTTGAGACAGAGTCTCACGCTCTTTCCAGGCTGGATTGCAGTGGTGCGATGTTGGCTCACTGCAACCTCCACTTCCCGGGTTCAGACGATTCTCATGCCTCAGCCTCCTGAGTAGCTGGGATTACAGATGTGCACCAGCACACCTGGCTAATTTTTGTACTTTTAGTAGAGACGGGGTTTCACCATGATGGCCAGGCTGGTCTCGAACTCCTGACGTCAGGTGATTGGCCCACCTCGGCCTCCCAAAGTGCTGAGATTATAGGCGTGAGCCACCGCACCCGACCCATTAATGGAGTTCTGATGGGCACGGTGAATATTATTAATGAAAGAGAAATTCTGTATACTTTAAAAAAAATCTCTTTAATAAAAGAATGAAGGGTGGCAGAGATAATAATTGAAAGATTAGTTTCTCATGGAATTAATTTGGCCTTGATATTCAGTATTTGGAAATGTCTTCAAGAAAACCATTTTCATTGTAGAAAATCCGTTTTCAAATACTTGTTATATCCCAGGGAGATTAGTTTATACCATCCACCTCAGGCAGTCATCAGCTGCTTTAGAGAATGAAATCCACCCTGCCCCTCCATGTTTTTGGTTCCTGGGACTCAATTCAAGTCTGGTCAAGTCTCCCTGGCTGGGGATTCTGTCCTGGGAACAGATACTCAGTTGTAATCTCATGTGTCTGCACTCACCCAAGACTCTATATACTTGCTTGCTCAGAGCATAGTTAGGTCAGCTCCTAAAAATGCATTCAGCAGAAGACTGAAAAACTTCAATTGCTTCATTTGTATGCAAATAGAAAATGGTAGATAATTATGTATTATACGCCTTTGTGTAAGTTCATTTAATACTTGAAGCAGTCTTTGTCTCAAAAGAGTATGCCTTTACTGAGAAAGGATATGTGAACGGTACATTTATTGTTGGGGAGAGTGGATTGTTTACATCATGTCTGGACTTTTGTCTAGTTGGGTAGACAGTTCTACACCAGCAGCCCCCTTAATAAAGAAGTCTACACAGACACTGTTTTGTGTCTTGCTATACAGTGTTGAATTCTAACCAACAGAGAATTAAGTGTTTTGTAAATTGTGGAGCAAAAGAGTAATGGTTGAAAGAGGGATGATTTAAAACAGCACATTTAATTCTCAGAGAAAACTGGGACAGTCTTATTTTGAGTTCTGTTTCATTCAGATCTGCCCTTACTGCAAATGGATTATGATTAAGCATGATGTGTTGGTAGTCTTGTTCTCAGTTGTACACTAAAGACCAGCCTGTCACCAGGAAGAAGTGTTTGTATTGAGCAGAGTTTAATTCAAGAAGAAATTATTTTTTTGAGATGAGGTCTTATTCTGTTGCCCAGGCTGGAGTGCAGTGGCACACCAGCAGCCTTGACCTTCTGGGCTCAAGCAGTCCTCCTGCCTCAGTCTCACGAGTAGCTGGGACTGTAGGAAAGCACCACCACACTCAGCAATTTTTTTTTCTTCCTCTTAGAGACGGGGTCTATGTTGCTCAAACTCCTGGCCTCAAGAGAAATAATTTTTTTCTTTTTTATTAAATTTATTATCTTTTTAATTTTCTGTAGAGATGGATCTCACTATGTTGGCCAGGGTGGTCTCAAACTCCTAGCTTTAAGCAGCCCTCCTGCCTCAGCCCCACAAAGTGTTGGGATTATGGGTGTGAGTCACCACACCAGCTGAAATACTCTTTTTAAAATATCAAAATGACCTGGATGTCTAAAGCAGACAGTAAGAGGGACTACGATAAAGATGGTGAGGCAAAAAAATGCAGACATCACATAGATGGTCTTCTTTAGACTGAATTTATTGTAGAGTCTGATGTATTCAGTCATGTGGTTTAATGATGACATCCTATAGAAAATAGAGGATACCTTTTTTGTCAGACAACAGAAGAAAAAGGCAGTTATTTAAAATTTCTCAGATTCTTTTATTTCTAAATGGATTAGTGTGAATTTCAAGCCACATAATGATTCTTAGCTTAAGTTACTCCGTTGCTGTAAAACACCCAAAATCGGGTGGTAACAAGGGGCTGCAAAGGCTAGAACACTTAACTGCCTGGAGACATCCATTTGAAGGATGTGAGAGTTAAAAGGGAACAGAATCAGGCCTATTTTTAATAGCCTGTCTGTTTCATCCATTATTTTGGTGTGGAGGAGGGTATCAATCTCAGCTGTACTCCGTTTCCACTAGGTAGGACACGGAAGATGACCAGTTCTCTGGGGGAGTAATTACTACTCACTGGCTTCCTGAGCAGCTTGATAATGTTCTGCTCCTGTTTTCAGCCTCACTGTGGCGAAGGCAATAATTTGATAATAAGAGATCCTGATTAAATTAAGCAGCCATTTGCTTCTGGATGATGATGTTGATAAAAGGGTTGATGTCCACACTGCCTGCTCTTTTCAAAGGTCAGAAAACAGTCTTGAACTAAAAATTACTGCAACAAGCAAAATAATCAGAAGCAGCATAGTTTATGCTTTCGTTTCCTTTGTTGTTGCATCTGGGAAAGTGTCTGTTCTTTGCAGAAATCCTCACTGGCTCCTTTTGCCTCACATTGTGAGGAGGTGAAACTGGAAGTGTCACATTGGGAAGGTATCTGTATAATGAGTCTGTAAGCTGCAAAACTCTTTGTAAATCGGAATCAAGCACTCAGGAGATCTCGGTCACTTAAGCTTGGTTCTCACACCCGTGCATGCTTGCACTTGCGTGTTTTTTAAGACAACAGCTTTTGCTTTAGTAGTTGGGCGGTCGCAAGTGAACACTGTCCAGTGGTTCTTCTGGTGCCCAGACTCGGAGGAGATGGGACTGCTCTCAATGTGTTTGTTAGAAATGAAACTATTGGCACTAAAACCCCATAACCCCTTACAATGTTCAGAAAAAAACAAGAAGGGGCTTGAAATACCCACTAGTGTACCGCCTGCTCAGCCTATCTGGGTCTGTGAAACCACATCTGAGCCCTGTGGGCTGCGGCGGCGACACAGGCGGAGGGCGGGCAGGGTTGCCAGCGCCCCGCCTGGGCTGGGAACGCCTGTGCGCAGCTCCCTGAGAGCTCCGGGACCACGCGGAGGTTGTAATTGGTCTCTAGACCACACCTAGTTGTTGAGTGCCGCTGCTTGAAAATCTCAGTTCTGCCGAGATCGCCGAATACACACAAGCTACCTTTGGGCACCAGAGCAGACGGAACCGCGGAGCTTCAGGGTGGAAGAGTCGTGGAAACTTTGCCAAGTAAGTGAGGTGGGGAGAGAAGGAAGCCAGTGCCTGACACTGTGGGGAGTGGCTGGGCAAAGCAGCATTGGAGGTGCTGTAGGGTTCCTACTGTCTGATGAGCTGGTGTGGGGTTCTTAACTGTCTGATGCCGTCTCTGGTGTAAGTTAGCAGGGCTGGGGCAGATGCACAGAGCACAGTGGGGGAGGTGAGCCCAGGATCGGATTGATGCCCACCCACCACCTGGCACCCTGCAGTCCCAGCTGTCCAGAAGGCAAGCATGCCGGACCACAAAGCAGAGATCCTCCAGCTCTGCTGCTGGCAAGCCTTGGGGCCAGGGGACTCACAGAAGGGCAGGTCTGGGCCTGTGTCTTCCTCCTGCCCAAATGGGTCTCTCTCCCCTTCCCCTTCCAGCCAGGGCCGCAGCTGGGGCTGCAGCTTGAGTGACGGGAAAAGAAAGCTTTACTCCACCAGCCCATTAGCGGCACTCACAGCATTAAAAATGCAGGAGGTGGTGGGAGGAGCGGGCGGGCCGGGGAGGAAAACTCATGTAGCTGCAGGGCGTGGGGAAGAGCCGGGCTTCTGCCTCCTCAGCCCGGATCAGAGCCGAAGAACGAGGGCAGTTTGGGTTGAGGATTCTCCAGTGTAACCGAGAAGCGAGCGTCCAGGAGGCTGTTGGGGAGGTCGGCACTGTGCGCTTCCTGGCCTTCGTTTGCTGTTTCGAGGGCCAGGACCTCGTGCGTTCCCGTCCGCCCCTCTGGGACGGCGCCAGCCCGGCAGGTCGCCGACTGTCCCGGGGATCCCGCGCAGCGCGATGCCGACCTCGTCCACCGTCCACGTGCTGCAGCTGCTGCGGGAGCTGCTCGCCTTCGTGCTCCTCAGCTACACGGTGCTCATCGGGGCCCTACTGCTGGCCGGCTGGACCACTTACTTCTTGGTGCTGAAGTGACAGCGCTGCCGCCCGGCCCCGCCTCCCGCCCGGCCCCGCCTCCCGCCCGGCCCCGCCTCCCTAACTCACCAGGGAATTCCCTTCAAGCCCTGGCCGGAACTGAGTCCCCGCCCGCCCGCCAGCGACACGGCGCCCGACCCACCTCCGCGCCCTCAGGCCCTGCGTGTGCCCCGCCCCGCGCGGAAGTTCCGGCGGTTGGTTGCCTTGCGCGGCCGTTACAGCTGTTGCCCTAAGCCTCGTCCCCTTTCCCCCTGTCTGCCCAATCCCGACTGCTTCCTTGGGTGGGGGCGTGGCCATGGGGCGAGGCGCTCTCAGGTGGAGGCCGTGCCCCGCTCAGCGCTCCCGAAGCTGCGTCACTTCCGGCGTGTGCGTCTGGCGTCCGCCCGCTGCACAATGGCGGCTCTGAAGAGTTGGCTGTCGCGCAGCGTAACCTCACTCTTCAGGTACTGCTGCGGCCGCGTAGAGGGGACAGGACCAGAGGGAGGGACCGACGCGGACAGCGCTGTGGCTCGGCCCACGGCGCCCGCCTTCCTTACGCGCTCATCCCTCGTCCGCCCAGCTGGGTCGCGGCGTCTCGCCCGGGTCGGGAGGACTGAGGACAGCCCCGCCTCCGCCCCCTGGGTCAAGCCCGGCTTCCTTTTCAGTTCGTCCATCTTCTAGAAACGAGTCCCCGAGACCCCAGGCAGCCTTCTTGGGGCCGCTCCGCCTCCCGACCAGCTCTTGTCAGCCACTCGAAGTCCCTGAGGAGACGTGGAGAGGAGGAGGGACACGGCATGGGGGAGTCTGGGAAGGGACACGAGCGTCTGAGGACGTCCTCCCGAGGGCAGAAGGGGTCCGGGGAGCTGGCGCAGGGCTCCCCTCCTAGCGCTGCAGGCTCCTGGGCGCTTGTAGCGGGACCGTCACACACACCTGGCACCCAGGCCAGGGGTCCAGAGCTAAATTCTGCCTGCAGGAGCTGTTACTGTGGCATCCGTTTCTAAAAAGTTTAAAGGCAACATTTTATTTTATCTTATTTTATTTTTTGAGACAGGATCTGCCTTTGTCGCCCAGGCTAGAGTGCAGTGGTGAGATCTCAGCTCACTGCAACTTCTGCCTCCCGGGTTCAAGCGATTCTCAGCCTCAGCCTCCCGAGTAGCTGGGATTACAGGCGCCCGCCACCACGCCCGGCTAATTTTTGTTTTGTTTTGTTTGAGTGAGTCTCGCTCTATTGCCCAGGCTGAAGTGCAGTGGGGCGCTCTCGGCTCACTGCAACCTCTGCCTCCCAGGTTCAAGCGATTCTCCTGCCTCGGCCTCCCGAGTAGCTGGGATTATAGGAGCGTGCCACCACTCCGGGCTAATTTTTGTGTTTTCAGTAGAGATGGGGTTTCACCATGTTGGCCAGGCTGATCTCGAACTCCTGACCTCAAGTGATCCACCCGCCTCGGCCTTTATTTATTTATTTTTTAATAGACACGGGGTCATGTTGCCAGCCATGTTGCCCAGGCTGGTCGTGAACTCCTGGGCTCAAGTGAACCTCCCGCCTTGCCCTTGGCCTTCCAAGTGCTAGGATTACGGGCGTGAGCCACCAACACCCTGCCTGAGGCAACATTTTAAACTTGGTGTATGTTGAAAATTTCAAAACCCCTCAGCTGTCCTGCATCCTCATTTAGGTTCCTGCTTGGCTGGAGTTTGAGTTTACAGCCCCTGCAAGTAAATCCAAGAGCCTGTTACAGATTGGCGGTCGTGCCTTATGAAATCTGACTTCTACTTCCAGGTACAGACAGTGTTTGTGTGTTCCTGTTGTGGCTAACTTTAAGAAGCGGTGTTTCTCAGAATTGATAAGACCATGGCACAAAACTGTGACGGTTGGCTTTGGAGTAACCCTGTGTGCGGTTCCTATTGCACAGGTACTGTCGTGTGCAGTGATTCTTATCTAGTGTACTGTGTGCTCTTGAAGTCTCAAGTGGGAGGTGAAGCATTAGACAAGCTACTATAGTTTTTCCCAGTGCTCCCATCCCTTCCCCCACAGTACCAGCATCTTTTCACAATTGAGCAGATGTATTAATATTCTCATTTTGATTGTCTTATTTGGTAGGAACAGCACATCAAATTGTATAAAGCGAGTAGAGAGAAATGAGGATATTACAGTCTATCAACAAAGTAGTCTTTGATTCAACAGAAATTTATTGAGCAACTTTTATGTGCAAAACACTGAGAATGTAAGAATGAACAACAAAAAATTCTTGTTCTCACAAAATGGTTTGTGGAGATGAAAGAGGAGAAAATATAAAATATCAGCTGGTGATAAGTGGTAGGAAGAAAACAGGGCGGGGCACAGTGGCTGATGCCCAGGGCTTTGGGAGGCTGAGGTGGGAGGATGGCTTGAGCTCAGGAGTTTGAGACCAGCCTGGGCAACATAGGGAGACTCTGTCTCTACAAAAAAGAAAAAAATTAGCCAGGTGTGGTGGCTCACACCTGTAGTCGCAACTACTCAGGAGGCTGAGGCAGGAAGATCACTTGAGCCCAGGAGTTTGAGGCTGCAGTGAGCTATGATCTCACCACTGCTCTCCAGCCTGGGCGACAGGGCAAGACCTTTTCTCAAAAACAAAACAAATGAGATAAGTGAATAGGCAATTCTGGGAGGGAGTTTTGTTTTAGATAAAGGTGGTCAAGCTACTCTGATAAGGTGAAGTAGAGATCTGAATGTTCTGAAAGAGCCATTATACTATCTGGTGCAGGGAGGAGCTTGCCAGGCAGAAGGAACTGAGAAGGACAAAGACCTAGAAGCAGAAGTATGCCTGGTATGTCTGAGGAGCATGGAGCTAATGTGTCTGGAGCCAAATCGGGGAGACCTGGGGGAGACTGTAATAGATGAAGCCAGAGAGTTAACTGATAATCAGATTGTGTGCTTTATATTTTGTGGGCCATTGTTGTAAGGCTTTGGGTTTTCTGAAAAGCTGCAGAGGATTTTTTTTTTTTTTTTTTTTTTTTTTTTTTTTTAAGACAGAGTCTCACTCTGTTGCCAGGCTGCGGTGCAGTGGCACAATCTTGGCTCACTGCAACCTCTGCCTCCCAGGTTCAAGCGATTCTCATGCCTCAGCCTCCCGGGTAGCTGGGATTACAGGGGTGTGCCACCGCACCCGGCTAGTTTTTGTATTTTTAGTAGATACAGGGTTTCACCATGTTGGCCAGGCTGGTCACGAACCCCTGACTTCAGGCGATCCACACACCTCGGCCTCCCAAGGTCCTGGGATTACAGGCCTGAGCCACCGTGCCCGGCTGTCACAGAGTATTTTTAACACAGAACTATTATGATCTGACAAATTTTAAAAGTTTTAAAAGGTTGCTTTGTGGAACTAGGAAGACTAATAGGCTGTGGCTATATCTAGGCATGAAATGATACTGGCTTGGACCAGGCAAGCAGAAGAGGTGGGGAGAATTTAGCTGAACGTAGTTAGCAGGAGTTGCTGATGGGTTGGTTGTTGGGTGTATTCTCTAGATTAGGGGTCCCCAACCCCTGGGCTGGTACTGGTCTGTGGCCTGTTAGGAAGCAAGCTGCACAGCAGGAGGTGAGTGGTGGGCAGGCAAGCATTACCGCCTGAGCTCCGCCTCTGGTCAGATCAGCAGTGGCATGAGATTCTCGTAGGAGCACGAAACCTATTGTGAACTACACTTGCGAGGGATCTAGGTTGTGTACTCCTTATAAGAATCTAACTAATGCCTGATGATCTGAGGTGGAACAGTTTCATCCTGAAACCATCCTCGCCCCACCCAGTCCATGAAAAAATTGTCTTCCACAGAGCCAGTCCCTGGTGCCACAAAGGTTGGGGACCACTGCTCTAGATACCAAGATTTTTTTTTTTTTTGAGACGGAGTCTTGCTCTGTCGCCCAGGAAGCTCCGCCTCCTGGGTTCACACCATTCTCCCACCTCAGCCTCCTGAGTAGCCGGGACTACAGGCGCCTGCCACCACACCCGGCTAATTTTTTTGTATTTATAGTAGAGACGGGGTTTCACCGTGTTAGCTAGGATGGTCTCAATCTCCTGACCTCATGACCCACCCGCCTCGGCCTCCCAAAGTGCTGGGATTACAGGCGTGAGCCACCGCGCCTGGTCAGATTCCAAGATTTTTTAAAGGCTTTAGCAACTGAATAAATGGCGATGCGGTTTACTATGATGGAGAGGAGTGGGTTTTGAAAGGAAAACAATTTTTTGGAAATGTCATTTCTAAGATGTCTAGGAAACATTTAGGTGGAGCTGTCAGGTAGTTGATATAAAAGTGGCACTTCATTAAAAAAATCATAGCACATATGCTTTATGGGGAAGAGCTAGAGAGGAAACCAGCAAGCTCCATTTCAGCAGAATATTCCTGCCACTTACGTGTGTGTTCATCACAAAAGGAAGATTAATTCCATGTATCACAAGTATTTTCAGCATCTTCTGAGGCTCATTCATGAGCCCTCACCTTACTGTGCCTCACTTCAGTTGTCATCTCTGCATGCTGATGAATCCATAGCCCTAAAACCCCTCACTTGAATACCAGGCCATTTTTGGCCACAATTGGGACAACTTTTTTTTTTTCATTCAAAAGATTTTTTTTTTTTTTTAGGTTTGTCCTTTCTCAGTTATTATATTACTTTCTAAGCCCAGTTAACCTCAGTTGTGGGCCACGTGACTGGGGTCTCTAGTCATTTAGTACAGCAGTGCCACTTCCATTCTTCAGAACCCCTCAGTGGTCATCTAGGCACGATGGCTGTCTCTTGTGATCCCAGTACTTTTGGAGGCTGAGGTGGGAGGATCGCTGTAGGCCAAGAGTTCGAGATCACCCCTCTACAAAAAATAATTAGCTAGGTGTGGTGGCATGTGTCTGTAGTCCTAGCTACCTGGGAGGCAGGAGGATCATTTGATCCCTGGAATTCAAGGCTGCAGTGAGCTGGGATCACAACACTGTATTCCATCCTGGACAACAGAATGAGAAATGAAAAACCTACAGTGGCTTTCCATGAGGCGTTCAGAACTAAAATCAAACTAAGTCTCCCTGCACTCCAGGGCCCTAGTGAGTCTCATTTCTCTTGTGCCATTGCTCCAACCAGGCTAGATCCCTGGACATACCCTGCAACAAAAGTATTCTTTTCCTCATTGTTACCTATTCTCCAGGATGCCTGGCCATTCTGATTCTAGGTATCTTTAGTACCAAGTCTCACCTCTATTTAAAGCCTTTGCTTATTCCCGTCCAACAACTATCTCCTCCTTTCTGGCCACTTAATATTGTATATTTTGATATTTGATGATAATCCTTTGGCACTCTCCTGAGTCATCAGAGCATAATGGGAAGGGTACAGACTTTGAAGTGAGATTTGGTTTGAGGTCTAGATATGACTTTTTGGAAAAGTTACATAACTATTTTGAGCCTCCATGTCATTGCTTGTAAATAAGAAAGGATAATAACTGGACTCTTGTGAGGAACAAGTGAAAACACATTATAAAATGTGGCACATTATGAAGACTTATCAGAATATTGAAACAAAATTAGCTTCTTGTGAGCAGAGGTGTCGTTCTTCCTTTTGTAGTCCTGTATGAGATGCCTAATGAATACTTAATTGCTTGATTGAAATATAAAGTTCTTGATTTGTTCATATCAAAAATATTTCTTGACTGCCTCTTTCAACATGCAGTGATTCTGAGTGTTTGTACTCTGAATGGCAAAAACAAGACAGAACATAGAGTGATTGATTGATTTTTGTTTTTTTTGTTTTGTTTTGTTTTTTGTTTTTTTTTTTGAGGCTGGAGTGCAATAGCGTGATCTCGGCTCACTGCAACCTCCCCCTCCTGGGTTCAGGCAATTCTCCTGCCCCAGCCTCCCGAGTAGCTGGGATTACAGGTACCTGCCACCACACCCAGCTAATTTGTGTCTTTTTAGTAGAGACGGGGTTTCACCACGTTGGCCAGGCTTGTCTCAAACTCCTTACCTCAGGTGATCTGCCTGTCTCGGCCTCCCAAAGTGCTGGGATTACAGGTGTGAGTAAGTGCTTTGCTGAGGAGGAAAAAGGCAGAGAGTCATGGATGATGTGTCATTACAGTTGCCAGTATTTAGTCAAGGTGGCCACAGTCCCTTAACTCTTAAGGTGATTATATTAGTCTTTCCTTTTTTAAAATAGCTGAGGTCAGGCTGGGCATGGTGGCTCATGCTTGTAATCCCAGCACTTTGGGAGGCCAAAGCATGTGTATCATTTGAGGTCAGGAGTTCAAGACCAGCCTGGGCAACATGATGAAACCCCATCTCTACTAAATATACAAAAAAGCGAAGCGTGGTGATGGATGCCTGTAATCCCAGCCACTGGGGAGGCTGAGGCAGGAGAATCGCTTGAACCCAGAAGGCGGAGGTTGCGGTGAACCAAGATTGAACCACTGCACTCCAGCCTGGGTAACAGAGTGAGACTCTTGTCTCAAAAAAGATAAATAAAATAGCTGAGGTTCCCCCATCAGCACTGTACTGCTTAATTCTGCTCAGAATTGCCCTCCCCCATCCACTTTTTTTTTGAGACAGAGTCTTGCTCTGTCACCCAGGCTGGAGTAAAGTGGCACGATCTTGGCTCTCACTGCAACCTCCACCTCCTGGGTTCAAGCGATTCTCCTGCCTCAGCCTCCCAAGTAGCTGGGACTACAGGCGCCCACCACCATGCCTGCCCAATTTTTTTTTTTTTTTTTTTTGTATTTTTAGTAGAGTTGGGGTTTGGCCAGGCTGGTCTCGATCTCTTGACCTTGTGATCCACCCGCCTCGGCCTCCCAAAGTATTGGGAGTACAGGCGTGAGCCACCGTGCCCGGCCCACTTTATTAGACTCAGCTTAATCCTCATCAAACTTGTGAAGCCTTTTCTAAGCTATTAGTGCTCAACATAGAACTGATTGCTCCCTTCTGCATGCCCCCACTGTAGCTCATACATACTTCTCCCACAGCTTCCATGATACATGATTGTGTTCATTTTTCTAGTTCTGTTAACCCATCATCCTCCTCTCTCTACCCCTGTACCTGGGTTTGAGGGCAGAGAATGTCTCATTGAGACTTGTGTCTCAAGTATCTAACACTGTTAATGAATGAATTGTAATCTTATCAATTTGTTGGTTATAATCAGTAGTTTTGTTTTTTCGTTTTTTTTTTGAGATGGGAGTCTCGCTCTGTCACCAGGCTGGAATGCAGTGGTGCAATCTCGGCTCACTGCACCCTCTGCCTCCTGGGTTCAAGTGATTCTTCTGCCTCAGCCTCCCAAGTAGCTGGGACTACAGGCGCGTGCCACCACGCCCAGCTAATTTTTGTATTTTTAGTAGAGATGGGGTTTCACCATGTTGGCCAGGATTGTCTCGATCTCCTGACCTCGTGATCCACCTGCCTCAGCCTCCCAAAGTGCTGGGATTACAGGCGTGAGCCACTGTGCCTGGCACTTTTTTTTTTTTTTTTTTTAGACTGTCTTGCTCTGTCGCCCAGGCTGGAGTGCAGTGGCACAGTCTCGGCTCACTGTAACCTCTGCCTCCTGGGTTCAAGCGATTCTCCTGCCTCAGCCTCCCGAGTAGCTGGGATTACAGATGCACACCACTACCGCCCGGCTAATTTTTGTATTTTTTAGTGAAGACAGGGTTTCACCATGTTGGCCAGGCTGGTCTCAAACTCCTGACCTCAAGTGATCCGCCTGTCTCTGCCTCTCAAAGTGCTGGTATTACAGGTGTGAGCCACTTCTCCCCACCGCATTTTATTTTATATGTAAAGAAATAATTTGCTTTTTGGAGCAGAGAATGAAAGTTGGTAGAAAGCATACTCTGGAATTATTTCTCTATATTGTCTTAAATTGCCAAAATAAGGCCTTAAAAAATATAACCCAAAGAAATATAGTGCAGTTTCAGCCTAAAACACTAAGCAGCATGACAGTTATGTTTTTTACTTGCCTATTGGTGAAAAAGTTCTCAGTTTGAGCTTTAGAGGTTGAGTGACAATGTTTGTGTCTTTCAGAAATCGGAGCCTCATTCCCTTAGTAGTGAAGCGTTGATGAGGAGAGCGGTGTCTTTGGTAACAGATAGCACCTCTACCTTTCTCTCTCAGACCACATATGCATTGATTGAAGCTATTACTGAATATACTAAGGTATGTCTCCTCTTGTTAACTCTTGATCTTCTAAACCATGGTTTAGCAAATAATGGCTCACAACCAAATTGCGTCTGATGCCCATGTTGGTATTTGATTGAAACATAGCCAGGCCTATTTGTTTATGTATTGTCAATAATGGTTTTTGAGGATTTGAGTAGTTTCAACGGAGGCTGTAAGGCCCACAAAGCCTAAAATATTTACTGTCAGGCCTTTCACAAAAAAAGTTTGCTGAGCCATGATCTAAATCACTCGTTTTTAGACTTTTCCCAGGAACCTTTTTTTACAGAAAAATCTTAAATGTGGCAGCCTGGTATATAAAACAGGAGTAAAGCTGATGTGGTTCAGTTAAGGGCACAGGGGCCCGTGGTCCATCAACAGAGGTTTCTCTGTGAGGATTATTTAAAAACCACTGATCTAACCTAATAGAAAAGAGAGTATATGGGCCAGGTGTGGTGGCTCACATCTGTAATCCCAGCAGTTTGGGAGGCCAAGGTGGGAGGATCACTTGGGGCCAGGAGTTCAAGACCAACCCAGTCAATGTAGCAAGCCCCATCTCTAGCAGAAAAAAAATTTTAAACTTAGCCAGGCATGGTGTGTTGTGTGCCTGTAGTCCCAGTGACTCCAGGGGCTGAGATGGGAGGATCACTTGAGTCTAGGAGTTTGAGGTTACAGTGAGCTATGAACATGCCACTGCACTTCAGTCTGGGTGACATAGCATCCTGTTTGTAAAAAATAATTTTTTTTTTTTTTTTTTTTTTTGAGATGGAGTCTTGCTTATGCAGGCTGGAGTGCAGTGGAGTGATCTCAGCTCTCTGCAACCTCCGCCTCCTGGGTTCAAGCGACTTTCCTTCCTCAGCCTCCTCAGTAGCTGGGATTACAGGTGTGTGCCATTATGCCCATCTAATTTTTTTGTATTTTTAGTAGAGATGGGGTTTCGCCATGTTGGCCAAGCTGGTCTCGAACTCCTGACTTCAGGTGATCCACCTGCCTTAGCCTCCCAAAGTGCTAGGATTACAGGCATGAGCCACTGCACCCGGCCAATAAACATTTTTTAAAGAGTATATGGATAATCAAAAGTATTGAAGTCTCATTTGTGCATTTATTTTACATATATTTTCCAGCAGCTTTTTTTCCCTCAACCTGTAGAGTTTTCCCTTGCATTGTTTTCTTTTTCTGTGTCTGAATTGCTGACAAGCTTTTAAAAACACGAAGTTTACAGATGGAGATACTAATGGCCTGAGACCTTTATTTCATAGGATAATAGTGCAGTTTCATTGAGGCAGCAGGATGAAAGAGCCAGTTTGCTGTAATGGGACTTAATTTCCTTGAGGTGGAAATCTCTCTATTCTTTCTGATATGTCACACTTATTTTACTCAGACTTGTTTATTCTGTATTTGTAGGCTGTTTATACCTTAACTTCTCTTTACCGACAATACACAAGTTTACTTGGGAAAATGAATTCACAGGAGGAAGATGAAGTGTGGCAGGTGATCTTAGGAGCCAGAGCTGAGGTAAGCAAAAAGTTCTAGGCATTTCTGTGTTAGTGCACCTACCTCATGTGTTATCTAAATTATTGAATTAAGTCTAATCAATATAATCAGTGTTCTCTAAATCTACTACTTTAAGTCGATTTAAATTGGCTAGACCTCTCATGCTGTCTGAAGCACTTTGCTTGATTTATATAGATGTCTTCAAAACACCAAGAATACTTGAAGCTGGAAACCACTTGGATGACTGCAGTTGGTCTTTCAGAGATGGCAGCAGAAGCTGCATATCAAACTGGTAGGTTCAAGTTTTGTGTTGGTGTTTTTAACTAGGGAGGTACTATTTGAGTTTTCATCTGGTTTTCTAAAATGAAGGCTTTATAGTAAATAGTCTAAGTGGCTCTAACTTTGAGAAATTTTCCCCATTTCCTACATATTAATCTACATTTTATTTGCACAATAGAAAAAATGAGCATACCCTTGCAGACCAGACCAGTAGAAGCTAGGTTATATCTTCAAAAGGAAAAATGATACAACTATTACCATTGGAAAATTGGATTCCCTCCAAATAGTTTGAGCTTTTTTTGGTAATACAGTTTATTAACAATCATAGAATTACACCGTTGGATGAGACTTGAGATGATTAATCTATGTGAAGCTTTTTGTACAGACGGAGAAAATGAGACCTGGAATCATAGTCAGTGGCAAAACCAGGACAAATTATTTGTCTATGTCAGGCTTTGTGGTAAGCATTTCGTAGGCACTTTTTATATGTGAATAAACTAGAGGGCAGATGGGCCAAATCATTCAGCTAAGATGACATGGTATGGTGAGTAAGCAGCCAAGCTGAGAAGGTCTTTTTTTTTTTTTTATAAAATAGAGATGGGGTTTTACAATGTTGCACAGGCTAATCTCGAAATCCTAGGCTCAAGCAGTCTACCCACCTTGGCCTCCTCAAGTGCTGGGATTATAGGCATGAGCCACCGAGCCAAGTAGGTCGAATTCCAAAGCCTTTGCTTCTCCTGTTCTCCTAGCAGCCAGTGCTTTGTCCTCTGCACCTTAGTGCCCCAAGCTGTCCATCATAGAACATGCTACCTGACTGGTCCTAAACTAGGTAGGCTCACAGAAAATTTTTTTTTTTTTAATGGAGTTTTGTTCCTGTCACCCAGGCTGGAGTGCAGTGGCGCCATCTAGGCTCACTGCAACCTCCGCCTCCTGGGTTCAAGTGATTCTCCTGCCTCAGCCTCCCAAGTAGCTGGGATTATAGGCACCTGCCACCACGCCCAGCTAGTTTTTGTATTTTTAATAGAGAAGGGGTTTTGCCTTGTTGGCCAGGCTGGTCTTGAACTCTTGACCTCAGGTGATCCACCCGCCTTGGCCTCCCAAAGTGCTGGGATTACAGGCATGAGCCACTGTGTCCAGCCAAATTTTTTTTCTTTTTTTGAGACAGAGTTTCACTGTTGGTGCCAGGCTGCAGTGGTGGCACTTTCTCAGCCCACTGCAACCTCTGCCTGTCCAGTTCAAGCAATTCTCCTGCCTCAGCCTCCCGATTACAAGCATGCACCACCACTCCTGGCTAATTTTTGTATTTTTAGTAGAGACGGGTTTCGCCATGTTGCCCAGGCTGGTCTCAAACTCCTCACCTCAGCCTCTCAAAGTGCTGGGATTACAGGCGTGAGCCACCGCACCCAGCCAGCTCACCAAAATTGTAATCCCAGCACTTTGGGAGGCCAAGGAGGGTGGATAACTTGAGGTGGGTCACTTAAGGTCAAGAGTTCGAGACTACCCTGGCCAATGTGGTGAAACCCTGTCTCTACTAAAAATACAAAAATTAGCCGGGTGTAGTGGCATACACCTGTGCAGGAGAATGGCTTGAACCCAGGAGGTGGAGGCTGCAGTGAGCCGAGATGGCTCCACTGCACCTCAAGCCTTGGTGACAGAGTGAGACTCTGTCTCAAGAAAAAAAAAAAAAAAGAAACTGGCATGAGTCAGGCACAGGGGCTCACGTGTGTCTTTGGGAAGCCGAGGCGGGCAGATTGCTGGAGCCCAGGAGTTCAAGGGCAACACAGCAAAACCCCATCTCTTACCAAAAATACAAAAATTAGCTGGGCATATTGGTGCTCACCTGTAGTCCCAGCTACTCGGGAGGCGGAGGTGGGAGGATTGCTTGAACCCAGGAGCTCAAGGCTGCAGTGAGCTATGATCATGCCTGTGCACTCCATCCTAGGCAAAAGAGCTAGACCCTGTCTCAAAAAAGAAATTGTTATATTAAAACATACTCTTGTTTCCTGATGTCAAGATTAGCAGGCTAGGGTTCTCAAGCATCAAATCTTAAAAATGATACAAAGGGCTGAGTGTGGTGGCTCACACCTGTAATCCCAGCTACTTGGGAGGGTGAGGTAGGAGGATCACTTGAGCCTGGGAGGCAGAGGTTGCGGTGAGGCGAGATCATTGCACTCCAGTCTGGGCAACAGAGTGAGACCCCATCTCAAAGAAAAGATAAAAAACATTTTTTAAGGTATGTGTTGTGTCATACTGAAAAACAAAAAATAATTCTTTTAGAAGGTTTTTTTTTTTGGAGACAGAGTCTCACTCTGTCCCCCAGGCTGGAGTGCAGTGGTGTGAACTCAGCTCACTGCAACCTCCACCTCCCTGGTTCAAGCAATTCTCTTGCCTCTACCTCCTGAGTAGCTGGGATTGGAGGCGCCTGCCACCATGCCTGGCTAATTTTTGTATTTTTAGTAGAGACAGGGTTTCACCATGTTGGCCAGACTGGTCTTGGATTCCTGATCTCAGGTGGTCTGTCTGCCTCGGCCTCCCAAAGTGCTGGGATTACAGACATGAGCCACTGCTCTTGGCCCAGAAAAAGTAGTGATCCTGAGGGATCAGAGATTTGGAACAAGAATGAAACAACAGAAGTGTGGAAGCAGCATTTATAGTCATGCCACACAAACATGGCAGTGGATTCCTGGGTGCAGTGAACAGGAGGATATGCTTAGATCTAGAAGGAGAAAAGGAGGAGAGGATGTGTAAGCATTATCTGAGAAAAGTAGACATTTTCCTAGACCTCATAGGGCTAACAAAGTTGTAAACAGAATTTTTTTTTTTTCCTGAGACAAGGTCTTACTCTGTCACCAGGCTGGAGTATAGTGGCACAATCATGGCTCACTGCTTACTATAGCCTTATCCTCTGGGCTCAAGCAATCCTACCACATCAGTCTCCCAAGTAGCTGGGATTATATGTTTCTGGTAGAGACAGGGTTTTGCCATGTTGTCCAGGCTGGTCTTGAACTCCTGAGCTCAAGTGATCCGCCCGCCTTGGCCTCTCAAACTGCTGGGATTACAGACATGAGACACTGTGCATGGCCTTATGATTTCACTTTTTTAACAAAAAAATCTGGTCCAGGTGCAGTGGCTCATACTTGTTGTAATCCCAGCACTTTGGGATGCCTAAGCGAGTGGATCACTTGAGCTCAGGAGTTCGAGACCAGACTTGACAACATGATGAAACCCTGTCTCTACAAAAAAATTAGCCAGGCATGGTGGTGGGCACCTGTAGTCCCAGCTTCTTGGGAGGCTGAGGTGAGAGGATCACTTGGGCCCTGGAGGTCCAGGCTGCAGTGAGCCATGATCAGGCCAGTGTACCCCATCCTGCTTGACAAAGCAAGACCCTGTCTTAAAAACAAAAAAATGGCCGGGCGCAGTGGCTCACGCCTGTAATCCCAGCACTTTGGGAGGCTGAGGTGGGCAGATCATGAGGTCAGGAGATCAGGACCATCCTGGTTAACATGGTAAAACCCCATCTCTACTAAAAATACAAAAAAATTAGCCATGTGTGGTGGCGGGTGCCTGCAGTCCCAGCTACTCAGGAGGCTGAGGCAGGAGAATGGCGTGAACCTGCAGTGAGCAGAGATCACGCCACTGTACTCCAGCCTGGGCAACAGAGCAAGACTCCGTCTCAAAAAAAAAAAAAAAAAACAAAAATTAAATAAACAAATAATAAAGTAACAGCATAACAAAAAGATTCAGAGCAAAATCCCGAAAGCTACTCAGAAAAAATAGATTACCTACAAAGGAATTAGAATCAAACATCAGGCATCTTCTCCGCAACACTAGAGGTGACGATAAATCCGTAACCTAGGATTTTATGTATAGCCAACTACCATCAAAAAGTGAGAATAAAAGATATCCTCAGACATAGACTCAAAGTACCACCTGCACGCACTTTCTGGAAGAACTATGAAGAAGGAAAAAATCAGTTTTGAAAGAAGCTACTAAGATTTTTTTTCAAAAGTTCTGAGTGTAAAACAAGTTTTTAAATTTGGGAAAGTGAAAACATGCTAAGCACATTGACATTAGACATTGTTAAACACTGCAAAGAGTTAGTAGGAGTGGGAGGAAACTTGGTAGCTCCAGTGGAGGCAGGAAAAGTTTAAAAAGAAAACCCGTTAACTAGAAAATACAAAATTGGGCCAGGCACAGTAGTTTACACCTATAATCCCAGCACTTTGGAAGGCCAAGTCAGGTGGATCAGCTGAGGTCAGGAGTTCGAGACCAGCCTGGCCAACATGGCAAAACCCCCATCTCTAATTAAAAAAAAAAAAATACAAAATTATAGGAATAATTTCAAACATCAGTGATTGCAGTAAAAATAAACTTATTAAATGACACTTTTAGATTGTGTTCCAAAACTAGCTAAATCAAAGCATTCAAGATAAAAAGAAAGCAATAGGACAGAACAATTCATTAAGACATTATCAATCATGAAATGTACTTAATAAGGCAAAAACTGATAGAATTACAAGGAGATCTCAGAGATGTGTATAATACTCAATTTTCTGAGCATGCTTACAGGTCAAGACAACCAAAAAAATTAAAGCTATTAAGGATTAGAACAGAATTTGTTTTGGAGACAGGGTCTTGCTCTGTTGCCCAGGCTGGAGTGTAATGGCATGATCACAGCTTACTGCAGCCTTGACCTGGGCTCAAGCCATTTTCCCATTTCAGCCTCCCACGTAGCCCAACTAATTTTCTTTTTTTTTTTTTTTTTTTTTTTTTTAGAGATGTGGTCTTGTTATGTTGCCCAGGCTGATTTTGAACTCCTGGGCTCAAGTGATCCTCCTGCCTTGGCCTGCCAAAGTGCTAGGATCACAGGCAGGAGCTGAGCCACTGCACCCAGTGTGATTTTTTGTTTTTTATTTTGGAGACAGGGTCTCACTCTGTCACCCGGGTTGGAGTGCAGTGCCTTGATCTTGGCTCACTGTTACTTCTGCCTCCCAGGCTCAAGCAATCCTGTCTCAGCCTCCTGAGTAGCTGGGACAACAGGCAGTCACCACCACGCCCGATTAATCTTTTTTATTTTTTGGTAGACGTGGGGTTTCACCATGTTGCCCAGGCTAGTCTCGAACTCCTGAGCTAAGGCAGTCCACCTGCCTCAGCCTCCCAAAGTGCTGGGATTACAGGCATGAGCCACTGTGCCCATCTGTGTTTTTTTTTTTTTTTACTTTTAACTAAACAGGAAAATCAGATTTGTGTGTGTGAGAGAGACAGGGTCCATGCAGGAATGCCGTGGTGGGATCATAGATCATAGCTTGCTGTAGTCTCAACCTCCTGGACTCAAGTGATCCTTCCCACCTTAGCCTCCCCAGTAGCTGGGATTACAGGTGCACACCACCATGCCCCAGCTAATTTTTTTATTTTTAGTAGAAACAGAGTTTCACTAAGTTTCCCAGGCTGGTTTCGCAGAGTGGTTTTTAAACACCTGACAAATGTATATATACTGAATATAAAACTTTGCCCCCTCCCTCTAAATCTACATATTCTTCTAAGACACAAAGTAAATTTTGTACCAGGTGACAAGAGAGAGACAACAAAATCATTTAAAAAATTGATACATCAGCTGGGTGCGGTGGCTCACGCCTGTAATCCCAGCAGTTTGGGAGGCCGAGGCGGGCGGATCACGAGGTCAGGAGATCGAGACCATCCTGGCTAACGTGGTGAAACCCCATCTCTACTAAAATAACAAAAAAAAAATTAGGCATGGTGGTGGGTGCCTGTAGTCCCAGCTACTCAGGAGGCTGAGGCAGGAGAATGGCGTCAATCCAGGAGGTGGAGCTTGCAGTGAGCCGAGATAGCGCCATTGCACTCCAGCCTGGGTGACAGAGCGAGACTCCGTCTCAAAAAAGAAAAAAAAAGAGTAGAAATGATATTCAAAGATTTTGATGTCCCCAAAATGGACACCAGGGCCTAGGATGTTTCGTGGGAGAGTTTTATCCAATCTTCCAAAACTATAATACCTGTGTTACTGTAAGTGTACCAGTGCAAAGAAAGTAATGACAAGCGTCCTCTTAAAACTATATGAAGCTAGCATAGCCCTGATCCCAAACTGGACTAGGGCAGCACCAAAATGAAAAGCTCAGTATCACTTCAAAATGTAGCCGCAAATCAAATGTAGCCATTTACCCTCAGAACGATAGTTCAACACTGTAAAAAACTATAGAGCAAGACTCCTTCTCAAAAATATATATATAATTCACTATTTGAGATGATATATCCATAGATTAAAGGAGAAAAACCACTTAATATATGCCCAAAACATCTTCAATGTAGTAGCCATTTGATTCGAATCTAAGTACAATTATGAAGAGATAATTTTCTTAATGTAATAAAGGTTAAGTAATCCTATTTAATTGTGTGAACTATCAGAAGTGTTTTCATCAAAGTCAGAAGAGGAGGATGCCTGCCATTCTCCACTACCTGTCAACATTGTACTGAAGGTTCTTGTTAATGCAGTAAGATCAAAATATTCTATAGATGAATTGATAAAATGTATATACCCAGATGATGAAATACACTAACTAGCAGCAGGTAAAATGAGAGAGCTCAAACGCTTTTTTCTGTTTTTTGGAGATGAGTTTCACTCTGTCGCCTAGGCTGAAGTGACGCAATCTCAGCTCACTGCAACCTCTGCCTCCCAGGTTCAAGCAGTTCTCCTGCTTCAGCCTCCTGAGTAGCTGGGACTACAGGTGCATTCCGCCACACCCAGCTACTTTTTTTGTATTTTAGTAGAAACGAGGTTTCACCATGTTACCCAGGCTGGTCTCGAACTCCTGAGCTCAGGCAGTCCACCCACCTCAGCATCCCAAAGTGCTAGGATTACAGGCATGAGCCACTGCGCTCGGCTTTTTCTTTTCTTTTTTTTTTTTTTTTTTTTTGAGACAGAGTCTGTCGCCCAGGCTGGAGTGCAGTGGCACGATCTTGGCTCACTTCAGCCTTTGCCTCCCGGGTCCAAGCTATTCTGCCTCAGCCTCCCAAGTAGCTGGGATTACAGGCATGCGCCACCATGCCTGGCTAATTTTTTTTTTTGTATTTTTGGTAGAGACGGGGGTTCGCCATGTTGGCCAGGCTGGTCTCGAACTCCTGACCCTCAGGTGATCCGCCTGCCTTGGCTTCCCAAAGTGCTGAGATTAGAGGCGTGAGCCACTGCACCCGGCCTTCAAAACATGTTTAAGTGAAAAAATTATAAAACATGTTTAATACCTTTTATGCTGTTACATAAATTTATAGTAACAAAATATTTTTCTATGCATTCCTTTACCTTTAAAGATTAGTTAAGGTGGGCCGGGCGCGGTGGCTCACGCTTGTAATCCCAGCACTTTGGGAGGCCGAGGTGGGCGGATCACAAGGTCAGGAAATCCAGACCACGGTGAAACCCCGTCTCTACTAAAAATACAAAAAATTAGCTGGGCATGGTGGCGGGCGCCTGTAGTCCCAGCTACTCGGAGAGGCTGAGGCAGGAGAATGGCGTGAACCCAGGAGGCGGAGCTTGCAGTGAGCCGAGATGGCGCCACTGCACTCCAGCCTGGGTGACAAGAGCGAGACTCCGTCTCAAAAAAAAAAAGATAAGGTGATGAAAGGGATCTTTGACAATTTTATTCATGATCTCTTATGTCAAAAAGAAATGGATGACGTGTAGTTAAAAAAAATTCATCAAAGGTCAGTACTAAAAGCTCTGTAGCTATAAAGATGATTGTGAGAGTTGCATTTAATAATTGTGATGTTGGCCGCTGGCAGCTGAAGAAAAATACTGTTTTGGACAGAGTGTCGGTTAAATCCAGACCTGAACATAGAGGTGGAAGTTTCTTTGCAGAGAGAGAAGACAGGGAGGTCAAGGAAAGTGACCCCAAGAGGGGTTCAGATGACAGCCACAGCACCCCCAGGCCGACGTCCACATGAGCCTTCTGCACCCTGCACGGCTGCTCAACCCGATTGTCCCATCTTTTGGCAGGCGCAGATCAGGCCTCTATAACTGCCAGGAATCACATTCAGCTGGTGAAACTGCAGGTGGAAGAGGTGCACCAGCTCTCCCGGAAAGCAGAAACCAAGCTGGCAGAAGCACAGATAGAAGAGCTGCGTCAGAAAACACAGGAGGAAGGGGAGGAGCGGGCAGAGTCAGAGCAGGAGGCCTACCTGCGTGAGGATTGAGGACCTGAGCCCACTGCCCTGTCTCCCCACTCAGTGGGGAAAGCAGGGGCAGACGCCACCCTGCCCAGGGTTGGCATGACTGTCTCTGCACCGAGAAGAGGCGGCAGGTTCTGCTCTGGCTGATCAGGCGAGACTTGCCTTTGTGAGCTGAGTGCCTCCTGTGGTCTCAGGCTTGCGCTGGACCTGGTTCTTAGCCCTTGGGCACTGCACCCTGTTTAACATTTCACCCCACTCTGTACAGCTGCTCTTACCATTTTTTTTTTTTTTACCTCACACCCAAAGCATTTTGCTGACCTGGGTCAGAGAGAGGAGTCCTTTTTGTCATGCCCTTAAGTTCAGCAGCTGTTTAACCTGTTTTCAATCTTATTTACGTCGTCAAAAATGATTTAGTACTTGTTCCCTCTGTTGGGATGCCAGTTGTGGCAGGGGGAGGGGAACCTGTACAGTTTGTACGATTTAAGTATTTCTGATGTGTTCTCTGATCTGACCCCACTGCCCTGTGAGGACAGCTGAGGCCAAGGAGTGAAAAGTCTATTACTACTAAGGGAAGGGGTGCGGAGTGTTTACCTGGTGCTCTCAACAGGACTCTTAACACAGACCTCTTGTTCCTTTCCTTCATGTTTCTCTATTGTATCCAAAGGAGAAGAGTAAGATTTTGTTTGCATCTAAAAGAGAAAATGCGTCTCTCTCCTGGGGTCCTGTGCAGCCTCCTTCCTTGAGGCCCCAGACTGGCAGCACCCCAGGCAGCTCCAGGAATCCCCCGACAGGTTCCTGGCAGCATTTGCTACACTTTGGCTCCCATTTAACATATGCTGGACATGTTAGCTGGGTTGCAGTGTTTTTAATCAGAGCTAACAGGGTGAGGGGAGTTACAAAAACCAAGTTGGCATTTTCTGTAGACCAGCAGGGATCAATTTGTCATCATGATAGAGAATCAACACTGAGTCCACTCTCAGGCTGTTGCCCAACCCACCCTTCAGCGCTGGGGTATGGAGGCAGCTGCACACTTGAGCCCCTCATCTGTCACCAGTGCCCACATGGTCCACATCTCTAGGGGGCTGAGGCGGTGCACCAGCAGGAGCTCCCTATACAGGCAGGGATCTAAGGGGTCCAGGGGCCGCCGGATTCCAAATGTCTTGAAGCCAGCATGGTGCATGGGGCTGAGCCCCAGCCTCCTCAGGCACATACCCACAAAGACATCATCAATTGGGAAGAGTTCAGCCTCTTCCATGGTAGCCTGGAGGCGCCGCACTGTGGCTCTGGACATGACATATCCTCCCCCACCAGCATAGGGTGGATAGTGGGTGGCTCTGTACATTGAGAGTGGGATGAAATATTTGACCTTAGTGTTCCTGTTGGGCAGGGCTTGGCGGATGACATCTCCCACCAGGAGGTCCTGGGCCGGGTCCCAGCCATCCAGGAACTCTAACACGTTGGGGACGTGGACAAAAACATCATCATCTCCCTTTAGCATGAAATGGGCCTGGGGGCAGGCAGCCACCACCCAGCGCTGCAGGTGCAGCTCCTTGAGCGTCAGGTTGAAGAAGTCCTCAGTGAAGTCCCACTGGAGGATGTCATCAAACTCCCTACTCTCATAGGCCAGCAGCTGGGCTGGGGGAGCAGGTCCTGCCACCCCTAGGAGGAACACCAGCTTCAGCTGCCGTCCCCTGGCCCAGCCCCCCACCCTGCCCCACGTGCTGCGGATAGCTGCACGTCGCTCCACGTGACCAGGCTGTGACTTGATGGCCAGGAGCAAGAAGGTATCCTTGGAACAGCCTGAAGGCTCCAGCAAGATAGAGAAATTTCGGCAGTGGCGATAGGTCAAGAAGAGACGGTGTCGGCTAGGCAGGGACAGAGAGGCGCTAGACACTGTGTGGTTGGGTAGACACCGGCTGTGACGGGGCGCTGGGGGAGCCCAGAAAGGCTGGGCTGTGGGGTCTCCTGTGGGCTTGGCCTCCTTCCTCAGGAAGAGCAGGTAGCCGAGCAACAGCACAGCCAAGCTGTAGGAGACCAGCCAGCCCAGCCAGCCCAGCCTGCGGAGCATCGCCGGTCCCTGCAAGGAGAGAGCCACCTGAGCAGGGCCCAGCCCTGGGTCCCTGTCCCTGTCCCCAAGAGTTGGGCAGGAGTTAACCTGCACCCCAGCAGCTAAGTCCCTGCTGGCCTCTGGACTTCCTTTTATTCTCAGCGTGTCCTCAGGCTCTTTCCAGAGTCCTCCCTCCCCTGAGGATGGGCTAAGCACAGCTGCTTTGCCAGCTCTTGCCCTCCTCTGCCCTCATCTGAGGACTCCTGGGTCTGTTTTTCCCAAAATGACTTGCAGCCACTTTACAGCTGACATCATAAACCTTTCCAGCCATTCTTCCAGGAAACTAGAGCACCTGATGAGTTTTAGGCACAGACTCAGTTTAGCTTGGATCAAATTCACTAAGTGTGGAACCGACATTCAGGGCTTTTCAAGTGGGAAGTGAAGCCATTTCCCAAAAAAAGCCTGGTGCCTGTGGGGTCCTGTGTTGGGCGTCTCCAAGATGACCAGGAGTGCACTGCCTCCCTCGGAGGGGAACCAGCACCACAGGGTGGCCGTGGCCACCAAAGCACACACCCTTTACACCTGCCTCAGAGGTCGGGGCTTCCAGGAGGGAGGGAGACAAAGCCACACACAGCAAGAGGGGAAGCAGGAAAGCTGGGGACTTGTATCAGGGATGGCTTCCGAGGCAACCCGCCCTGCCTTCCCACCACGTTCAAAGTGCTGATTTCTCCCAGGGACCTGAAAAGAAGGATGAGGAGACAGAATCCACCAGAGTGGCCTGCCCAAGCTCCACAGTAGCAAAGCCGGTCTTCAGTTTCTCATTTTTGTCCCTCCGGTGTCTCCCTCTGCCCCAGTCCCCTACCGTTGACCTCCACTGCCAAGTCATCCTGTCCCTTCGCTTCTGACCAGTCTGCCGCATTGGCCACTGCCACAGCCGCCACCACCAGAAAAGCAACTGCTAGGTGCTAGGGATGCAGTGGCAAGCAAGGCAGGGTCGCTGCGCTCTCAGAGGGGAGCACAAAACGCATAGGAACCAGGTATGTTGAGAAGTTACAGTCTAATGCAGAGAATTGGCTGACGCGGAGGACGGATCCCATAGCCAAGGGTAGTTAAAAAGCCCTCCTTGATGGAGGGACGTTTGAGCAAGAACTGAGTGAGGAATGGGACCTTGCGTGAAGACCTGGGGTCTCTGCAGGCCGAGGGCAGAGTCAGGCAGCTCCAGGGCGGAGTGAGGGGAGAGAGAAGGGAGAGAGGGGCCCAGCGGGTTTACAGGAGGAGGAGGCCGGCCCGGCTAGTGAAAGAGCTAGGGTTTTGTTGGTTTTTTTGAGACAGTGTCTCTGTCACCCAGACTCTAGTGCAGTGGCACAATTATAGTTCACTGCAGCCTGAAACTCCTGGGTTCAAGTGATCCTCCGGCCTCGGCCTCCCCAGTAGCCGGGAGTACAGGCGTGCAGGGCCTGGCTAATTTATTTTTTGTAGAGATGCGGTATCCCTTTGTTGCCTGGGCTGGTCTGGAACTCCTGGCCTCAAGAGATCCTCCCGCCTCGGCCTCCCAAAGCGTTGGGACTACAGGCGTAAGCCACCGGCCAGAGTTTTCTGAGCCCCCTGGAGATCCATGCGGGGGCGGGAGACAAGGGGGTCTGGCAGAGGCGGTGAAAGAATCTGACCTTTGGTAAAAGGCCACTCCTACCGCCCCTTCCCTGGTGGGCTGCGGAAGGCTAGGGAGGAAGCATGAAGGGCAGCTGGAGACTGTCTCCGTGCTCGGGATGCCGCGCGGCGGCGAGGTCGAAGCGAGATGAGTCTCAGGTGTGCGAGCACCGCGGGCTGTGGACGAGGGGCCTGGGCGGGCGTCGGTGCCATTCACCGAGAAGGACGCACAGCAGGTGGCTTGGTTCCGTCCCGGGAAGTTTCAGCCCAGGCTGCGCCGCGGCCCGGGTGGCCCCTGTCCCGCCGCGGGCGTCCCCAGGTGCTGGCCGCACCGCCTCGCCCCGTCGCCCTCCGAGCCGCGGAGACGCCAGAGCCCGGCTCTCCACCCGCTGCGGAGCGCACGACCCCTTCTGGTGGGGCGAGGGTCCTGAGGCTGCGCTCGGCCTCGGGGGACAGCCGCCTCGGGTCCCCACAGGACTCGGTGACCCAAAACGCCCCGGCGCGGTAGGGAGCGAACTCTGGTTCATTCTTTCAACGCGACAGTCTCTGAAGGGCTGACGGCAGCAGAGACCCACTCCGCGGGGACCCCCCCGGGCCGGGGTTGGCGGCAGCGCTGCGCGTCGGGCGCGGGCGGCACAGGCTGGCGGGGTCTACCACGCCCGGCTCCAGCCTCTGTCCCCACCCTGGAGAACCGAAGCCGAGCGGCCCGTGGGCCCCGGGCCGTGCCCGCTGAGGCCAGACTCGCGCTGCACCCGGGCGAGGCCCGCGTCCTCGCGGGGACGCTGGGGGACCGGGGAGCGGGCCGCGGGGTGCAAAGGCACGGCCGCCCTGGCGACGCCCCTCCCTGCACGGTGACCCAGCCTCCCTCACAGCAGCGGCGTCCCGGCCCCCAACCTACCTGAGCGTGACGCCGGGGAACGGGCGAGGCGCTCGTGCAGCGGAGCCAGGGCGGATGGTGCCCAAGTGCGCCGAGCTCTCGGGAGCTCAGGGGTGGGCGGGGCTTCTGGAGGAGGCGGGGATTTGGGGCGGGGGTTCTGGCGTGGGCGGGTTCGGGGCCTCCCCCGTCCCAGCCGCTGGTCTCCGCAGCGCCCGAGGCTGGAGTCCGCACGAGCCGGGTCGGGCAGAGGCTGCTCCTCCACCCCAGGACGCCGGCGCCACACCCGCCCCCCGACGCGTGCGGCGGGACAGACGCCGAGGCGGGAGTGCTGGGAACAGCCTTTACTGCCCACGCCCTACCCGGCGAACATGCGCAGAGCCTCCTCCGCCGAGCGGCACTGGTTCAGCTGGATCTGCACCTCTACGGTCAGGGGCTCGGGGTGGTAATCGCCTTCGTAGATCGGAATCACGGCTTTCGGCTTTTCTGAGAAAATTAAAACGCGAGCATGAGCCCCGGGAGACGGATGGGCTGGCGTTCTCGGCCGCCCTGACCGATCCCAAATGCAAGCCCTGGACCCTGTCCCAGCGGGAGCAGTTTCGGTCCTCGGGTGTTAACCGTAATAAGAAATAAAATTAAATTGTATTTAATTAGATCATTTAATAAATCGCAGCTGTTTGAGTTGCAAGACTGGCTGCTTTTTGCTTTGAGACAGTGTGTTGCTCCGTCGCCCAGGCTGGAGTGCAGTGGCACGATCCCGGCCCACTGCAACCTCCGCCTCCCAGGTTCAAGCGATTCTCCTGCCTCAGCCTCCAAGTAGCTGGGATTACAGGCGCCTGTCACCAGGACCGGCTAATTTTTGTAGTTTTACTAGAGACGGGGTTTTCACCATGTTGGCCAGGCTGGTCTCGAACTCCTGACCTCAAGTGATCCGCCCGCCTAGGCCTCCCAAAGTGCTAGGATCACAGGCGTACGCTACCGAGCCCAGCTGCAGATATTTTCTTTTTTTTTTTTTTTTTTTTTTTTTTGAGACGGAGTCTGGCTCTGTCGCCCAGGCTGTAGTGCAGTGGCGCGATCTCGGCTCACTGCAAGCTCCGCCTCCCGGGTTCATGCCATTCTCCTGCCTCAGCCTCCTGAGTAGCTGGGACTACAGGCGCGTGACACCACGCCCGGCTAATTTGTTGTATTTTCAGTAGAGACGGCGTGGGGGGGGGGGGGGGTCTCACCATGTTAGCCAGGATGGTCTCGATCTCCTGACCTCGTGATCTGCCAGCCTCGGCCTCCCAAAGTGCTAGGATTACAGGCGTGAGCCACCGCGCCCGGCCAGCTGCAAATATTTTCTTAAAAATGAAGTAATTCTAGCACTTCAGGGGAAACAACTGAAAGGATTTCTGTTATAAATTACAAATAAATTTATAACATTTGCTCTACAAATGAGATAACATTGTATCTGCCACCATGAATTTACCAGTCTTCCAATACTCAAAAGACCTTTCTAATGAGGTAGGTGGTGATAGTAAAGAATGTGATCTTTGGAAAATGTATAGTGACGGGTGTCAACAGTTGGAATATCTGCATAAGTCGGTTAACCTGTAGTTTACAAGTAACTCATGCATGTTACAAACTGTGCATGGTAAAATAGCCATTCAAAATGCAAACTAGACTAATGAATTTTAATCTGATTATGAAAAATTCAATATAGATTGTTTTCACACTCTAACAACCTTTAAGAAACTACCACTTGTCAAATTTGGTGTAATATTAAAGAAATTATATTATTTGAAGGTCTATTAAAATACTCCCTCTTTTCCAATTATGGGTCTGAGGTTGGATTTTCTTTATGCACTTCAATTACAGCAACATATTGCAAGCAGTTGACTGCAGAAGTAGCTATAAGAATCCAGCTGTCTTCAATTAAGCCAAACATTAAAGAGATTTTAAAAACAACCTTTTTAAGGCCATCTTAACCCACAGATAAGTATCACAAATCATGTGTTCATATAGGCATGGGTTTTGAAGTCCAGTAGCATATGCTCTCCAACGTTTACTTCTTCAGGCTGGTGTGAAATGGCACAATCTCAGCTCACTGCCACCTCTGCCTTCCAGGTTCAAGCGACTGTCCTGCCTCAGTCTCCTGAGTAGCTGGGATTACAGGCACCCACCACCACACCTGGCTAATTTTTGTGTTTTTAGTAGAGATGGGGTTTCGCCATGTTGGCCTGGCTGGTCTTGAACTCCTCACCTCAGGTGGTCCGCACGCCAAAGTGCTGGGATTACAAGTGTGAGCCACCACGTCGGGCCTGTTTCCACTTTTCAGCTTCAGTATGATGGGTTGCTCTGCTATGATCGGGCCTCATGCTTTTTGCAGCCACCTTCCGTGGCACTCCCTGTCTCCTCTCTCTCCCTCCCGGCTGGACATTCTTTCTGAACCTCAAACCTGAGACGCACCCATTTCAGATGCTTCTCCAGCTCCCCACAGGACAAGTCCAGGCCCCTCTTACAGCAATTGAGGGCCGATGGCCTGAAGTTGGAGGCAGACACCTCAGAACCGGTGACCCCCAGGCAGCCCCAGCTCCAAGCCCTTGCCCCTCTATGGCTCTACCACAGGTGCCTTCCCCACCCGCGTTACAACCCACACAGGCCCTGTGGTCTGAGGGCTGCAGAGAAGAAATAATAACACTGGATCTAAGGGGGGATGTGGCCTCTCCCCAGGCCAGAAGCTACCATTCCCCACGCTTCCGTTCCTTTGGCCTCCACCAGGGCTGGCCCTCGGCAGGTCCTCCTGACAATCCCTGACTTTGGTCACCACCATCGGCACTCACCTTTTTTGGCAACTTTCTTAATCTTCTTTGAATCCTGAGAGAAAGAACCACAAAACGAGATGCTTACTGGAGAGGGGAGGTGCCTCCTCCAAGGCTCTGACAGGTCCAGGAAGGCGGGGGTCTCCTGGTGAGGGTGCCTGCCCCAGTCCATCCCCGAAGGGAAGGCTGCTGACTGGGCCCAAGTCCACGGAGGCGCCCTCTGTGCAGGCGGCAGCACCAGCAGCCCGGCTGCGTGACCCGGGGAAAGGCCCTCCCCGCCACCTGCTCCCCATTCGGTGACCTGGGCCCACAGCCCTTGCTTGCCCACAGGGTTCCCATGGGGAAGGCGAAGGCAGAGGTGAGGATGTGGCTAGGGCCCAGCTGTACCCTGGCCAACGTCAGCCTGTCCGAGGTCAAGGTGCGGACTACGCCGAAGTTGCACACGGTGGACACCAGGGGCTCCCCGGCGAGCAGGGGCTCCAGGATCACCAGGCCCTGGCCCAGCACCTGGAGGATGGGGGGGTCCTGCCGGAGCTCCTTGGGCGGCTCTTTCTTCTTCTTCAGCACCTTCCACTCCTGCGACGACGGGAGGACGGGAGGGTGGGACAAGTTGAAGCAAGTGTGTGGCCAGGCTGCCCTCCCCGGCACCAAGGCCCAGTACCTTGGCCGGCTCTTTCTCTCCTTTCCCCATCCTGTCTTTCTCCTTCCCTTTCTTGTCTTTCTCCCCCTTTCCTTTCTTGGCAGACAGGGGACTGTCAACAGCCGGTAGCACCACAGGCCAGGAGAGAATCTAGGGGCAGGAGAGAATCCTCGAGTGAGCAGAGGCCCAGGCAGGCTGCCTGGGGTCACCTCTCCCTCACCCTTTCTGGAATGGCGCTGAGACCTCATCTAACCAGGGAGCGGGGCTCCCATGGGGGACAGCCCGATGGGAACAGGAACAAGGGCAGAAGTGCAGCCTGTGGACGGCCAGGCGCTGCCTCCGCTTGCCCACCTTCTCCTCCACGATGGTCACAGTGGTCCCCGCCAGCAGGAAGGCCTTCAGTGGCACCAGGTCCCTGAGAGAGTGCTGCATCTCATAGCTGCAGGGGATGACCTCAGCCCAGGGCTTGTGGGCGGTGCTGAAGAGGACAGTCCTTGGGGAGGAAGGGATGAAGATGTGGGTGCCGTCACCCAGGGGCTGTGGCCAGGGACCTGGGACAGGACTGTGAGGGGACATCCGAGGAGACCATGAGCATCGAAGCCCACAAACAGCATGAGACGTGAGGCCCGGCTGCCACCAGGCAGGGCAAGGGGACCAGAAGGCCAGAAAGGTGTGGACACGGAGGAGACAGCAAAAGAAAGGTGAGTGGAGCCCTCCTTCAGAGGCAGGACCACCCTGAGCAACTGACAGAAACCAACTGAAACGCAGCAAGAGTTGTTTGTTAAAAGTTCAGCAAAGGGCTGAGCGTGGTGGCTCTGGCTTCTAACCCCAGCACTTTGGGAAGCCGAGACAGGAGGATCACCTGAACCAAGGAGTCCGAGAGCAGCTTGGGCAACATATCGAGACCCCGTTTCTACAAAAAAATACAAACATTAGCTGGGCGTGGTGGCACATGCCTGTAGTCCCAGCTACTTTGGGGGCTGAGGTAGGAGGATTGCTTGAGCCCAGGAAGTCAAGGCTACAGTGAGCCGTGTTCATGCCACTGCACTCGAGCCTGGGCGACAAAGTGAGACCCTCCTGCAGGAAAAAACAAAAAAAGCAGAGGCCAGGTGGGGTGACTCACGCCTGTAATCCCAGCACTTTGGGAGGCAGAGGCGGGCGGACACGAGGTCAAGAGACCGAGACCATGCTGGCTAACACAGTGAAACCCCGTCTCTACTAAAAATACAAAAAATTAGCCGGGCATGGTGGCACGTGCCCATGGTCCCAGCTACTCGGGAGGCTGAGGGAGGAGAATCGCTTGAACCTAACCTGGTAGGTGGAGGTTGCAGTGAGCCGAGATTGCGCCACTGCACTCCATCCTGGGTGACAGAGCAAGACTCGGTCTCAAAAAAAAAAAAAAAAAAAAAAAAAAAAAGCAGAAACAATTCTAGCCTAGCCCCAAGCTAGAACACAGAGGCAACTGGAGTTTCCTAAGTCTCAGAACACCATGGCAACCCTGAAGCAGCATCCCACTCGGGAAGTGATTTAACATAAATTGTTCTACCAATTGGATCACAGCATGAAGGAGAATTAATAATATACTCCAACAAATTTAAAGTATGTACAAGTTGAACGTTAATAGAAACTAGAAGAAAACAGAATAAATAACATATTCCATCACTGACGATGGAGAACATTTTCCCTCCAAGATAAGTAGAGACCAAATTGTAGACTGAAATATCACAGCAGGTAAGCCCAGTAAATTAACAAGGTCAGCCCAGGGCTTGTAAACTGTGAAAAACCAAGTGTTAAAAGGGAAACGTAAAAATCGTGAAACTAGGCCGGGCACTGTGACTCACGCCTGTAATCGCAGCACTTTGGGAGGCCGAGGCGGGTGGATCATGAGGTCAGGAGATCGAGATCATCCTGGCCAACATGGTGAAACCCCGTCTCTACTAAAAATACAAAAATTAGCTGGACATGGTGGCAGGTGCCTGTAATCCCAGCTACTCAGGAGGCTGAGGCAGGAGAATCACTTGAACCCGGGAGGCGGAGGTGGCAGTGAGCCGAGACTGCGCCACTGCACTGCAGCCTGGTGACAGAGCGCGACTCCGTCTCAAAAAAAAAAAAAAAAAAGTGAAAATATATATAACGATAATAACTGGTTTGAAACATAGTGATATGGGCCGGGCTCAGTGGCTCATGCCTATAATCCCAGCACTTTGTGAAGCTGAGGTGGGCGGATCACTTGAGGCCAGGAGTTCAAAACCAGCCTGGGCAATATAATGAAACCCCATCTCTACTAAAAATACAGAAAAATTAGCTGGGTGTGGTGGCGGGAGCCTGTAATCCCAGCTACTTGGGAGGCTGAGGCAGGAGAATCGCTTGAACCTGGGAGGCGGAGGTCGCAGTGAGCCAAGATTGCACCATTGCACTCCAGCCTGGGTGAGAGAGAGAGACTCCTTCTCAAAAATAAAAAAAAGGAATGAAGCATTGATACTTATTACACCATGGATGGACCTTGAAAATATGATACTCAGTGAAAGAAGCCAGACACAAAAGGCTACGTATTTTGTGATTCCATTCATATGAAATGTCCAGAACAGGCAAATCCACAGAGATAGAAAGTGCTTTAATGGTTGCCTTGGACTAGAGGGATAGGGGAATCGAAGGTGACGCCTAATGGGTACCTTTCTGGGGTGATGGAAACGTTCTGGAATTAGACCGTGGTAATGGTTGCACAACTCTGTGAATATACTAAAAGCCACCGACTCAAATGCTTTAAAATGAACGTTATGATATGCTAACTATATCTCGGCCGGGCGCAGTGGCTCATGCCTGTAATCCCAGCACTCTGGACGCTGAGGCAGATGAATCACTTAAGGTCAGGAGTTCTGGTCTCGAACTCTCCTGGCCAACATGGTGAAACCCTGTCTCTACTAAAAATACAAAAATTAGCCGGGCGTGGTGGTGGGCGCCTGTAATTCCAGCTACTCAAGTGCCTGAGGCAGGAGAATCGCTTGAACCCGGAAGGCAGTGGTTGCAGTAAGAGATCGCACCACTGCACTCCAGCCTGGACGACAGAGTAAGACTCCGTCTCCAAAAAAAAAATAAAAATAAAAAAGAAGAAGAAGAAATGTAGTGAAATGGACACTTAGAATCCAAGATAGAATGTGAAAAATTGTACTTCTCGCCAGGCACGGTGGCTCACGCCTGTAATCCCAGCACTTTGGGAGGCAGAGGCAGGCGGATCACCTGAGGTCGGGAGTTCGAGACCAGCCTGACTAACACAGAGAAACCTCATCTCTACTAAAAATACAAAATTAGCCGGGCGTGGTGGTGCATGCCTGTAATCCCAGCTACTCGCGAGGCTGAGGCAGGAGAATTGCTTGAACCCGGGAGGCAGAGGTTGCAATGAGCCGAGACTGCGCCATTGTACTCCAGCCTGGGCAACAAGAGCGAAACTCCATCTCAAAAAAAAAAAAAAGAAAGAAAAAGAAAAATTGTACTTCTCAGGTTAAAGAAATGTTAGACCCTCCTGAATAAAAAATGGCATGAAAAAAACCCCAAACCAGTGATAACATATATACATAAATGATACAAATATATAAAGGTTAGCACTCAACAATCTACCGGAGAAGCGAGAAGAGTTGAAAGTCTGTCTGCACAGTGTCATCGTCTCCACTGCAGTCATCTTCCTCAAATGTAAACCGGATCTCATTACTCCTCTGCTTGAAAACTTCTTAAGTTTCCCCTTAGGAGAAAGGGTCTTTTTCTCTCTGTCTCTCTCCAGCCCTATCTCTTGCCAATCCCTGCCTTCCTCCATAGTTAACCTTTCTACCATTCCTCCTGTGAGAAACAGTTTAAATGGTCCATTTTCAAGGCACGAAAAATCTAAGTACTGGCAGCCAGCCTTGTGGACGTGACAAACCTCACGACTCAGGCACCTAGAAAGTCACGCTTAGCAAACAGGATGTAGAGGAGGGGTCAGCCCATAAAAGGAGGCCAGGCACGGTGGCTCACACCTGTAATCCCAGCACTTTGGGAGGCTAAGGTGGGTGGATCACCTGAGGTCAGAAGTTCGAGACCAGCCTGGCCAACGTAGTGAAACTCTGTCTCTACTAAAAAAAAAAAAAAAAAAAAAAAGAAAAATTAGCCAGGAGTGGTGACGTGCGTCTGTAATCCCAGCTACTTGAGAGGCTAAGGCAGGAGAATTGCTTGAACCCAGGAGGCAGAGGTTGCAGTGAGCCAAGATCACACCACTGCACTCTAGCCTGGGCGACAACAGCAAAACTTAAGTGGGGAAAGGGACAGGGTATGACCTTATAAGGGGATAATGATACTTAGGCGACAACCCAGAAGATTGTAACCCCATAGTGCTCGACCAATGAGGAACTTGGGGAGGGACTTGCCCACTAGGAGATAAATGACCTGTTGTGACTGCCCCAGTGTGCCTGCCTACCAGACACCTGATCTTGCAAAACTGCCATTAAAAGTCTCATTTCTGCTGTTCTTCACGTCTCTGAGTCTGTTCTTTGGGTTTGGATGGGTGAATGTGTTTCCCACACTTCTACGTCTATGTGCCCAACCTAGGGGCAGAGATTTGTCCTGTACTTCCTCTGATGTACCACTTGTGACATTAGTATATGTAATTACTGTTGGTTCATTTCCCTCATGAAAAGGTAAGTGCCCAAATAGAACAGATCTTTTTTTTTTTTTTTTTTTTTTGAGATGGAGTCTTGCTCTGTCTCCCAGGCTGGAGTGCAGTGGCGCAATCTCGGCTCACTGCAACCTCTGCCTTCCAGGTTCCAGCGATTCTTCTGCCTCAGCCTCCTGAGTAGCTGAGACTACAGGCATGCGCCACCATGCCCAGAAAATTTTTTATATTTTTAGTAGATACAGGGTTTCACCATGTTGGCCAGACTGATCTCGAACTCCTGACCTCAAGTGATCTGCCTGCCTTGGCCTCCCAAAGTGCTGGGATTACAGGTATGAGCCACTGTGCCCAGCCCTCTAGAACTGACCATTTTCCATCTGATTTGTTGTTTGTAATCCCAATACCCAGCATCACACCTGCACCTGGAAATGGTATGTGGATGACTGGCATTTGCTATTTGTTGAACTTGGGAAATTACATATGGCAAATAATTGTATGGAAAATATAAAGGCTTACAAGTAAACTAAGGAATATAACTTAAGACAATTTAAAATAAATCTATTAGACTGCAAAAATAAAATGTATGTTTAGAAAATCAATGTGGAAATTCTGTTTTAGGACATGGTAGACTAGACTATACTGGACAAACCTTCCTGCTGAGAACAGTCATATCAGCTGGACACAATATTAACATTATCTGTTGAAGGTGCTGAAGAGCCAAGTCACTGAGAATTTTCAGGGCCAACATGAGGGCAAACTGGAACAGTCAAAGAGAATGAGCTTAATGCAACATTAATGCTCAAGGGTCAAATCCAAAAGTGGTGGCTGAGAAGCTGAAGAGAACTTTAGGCAACCTCATGGGCACTAGGGGGACAGAAATTTGTGTTCAAAGCCCTCCAAGGAGGGGGCCCCGGGTAAACACTCCAGGTTTTCCTTGGGTTTTATGAAGAGCTACTAGAAGAACACATAATAGAAGTGCTAGAAGGAGAGGAGATAGAAAAAGGAACAGAGAAAAATACTTGAAGGATAACGGCTGAAAACTTCCAAGATTTGATTTAAAACATTCATCTATATATTCAAGAAGCTTGGCAAACTCCAAGCAGGATAAATGCAAACACATCCACACCCAGAGACATCATAGTAAAATGCTGAAAGACAAAGTGAAAATCCTGAAAGCAGGAAGAGAAAAATGACTCATGACAGACAAAGGAATCCCAATAAGATGAACAGCTGACTTTTCATCAGAAACAATGGAGGCCAGTAGGCAGGCTGGCGACATATTCAAAGTTCTGGGGTAGGCCAGGCATGGTGGCTCAGACCTGTAATCTCAGCACTTTGGGAGGCTGAGGCGGGTGGACCACTTGAGTTCAGGAGTTCAAGACCAGCCTGGCCAACATTGTGAAACACCACCTCTACTAAAAATTACCTGGGCATGGTAGCGGGTGCCTGTACTCCCAGCTACTCAGGAGGCTGAGGCAAGAGAATCACTTGAACCCAGGAAGCAGAGGTTGCAGTGAGCCAAGATCCACCCACTGCACTCCACCCTGGGCAATAGGGCGAGACTCCCTCTCAAAAAATAAAAAAAATGTTCTGGGGTAGCGGGGAAAAAAAAAAACACCAAAACTGTCAACCAACAATTCTATACCCAGCAAAACTATCTTTGAAAATTGCAGGTGAAATAAAGACATATCAAGAGAAAGAAAAAAACTGACTTTGTTGCCAGTAGATTTGCCTTACATGAAACATGAAAAGAAGTTGAATATATGAATATATTAACTTCCTGAAGGAAGTTCTTCAGGCTGAAAGGAAGTAACACCAGAGGGTAATTCAAATTCACATAAAAAACAAAGTGCACCAATAAAGGTAATCATGTAGGCAAATACAAAAGACAGTATAGTCATTTATTTCTTGTCCTTGATTCTAATTAGAATAAAATGCAACAGCATAAGACAACATCTATAAAATTGTAGTTTGGGCTATAACATGTAGAAATGTAATACATTTGACCATAACAACATGAAGGAAATGGGAATGAGAATGAAGCATACTGGAGTAAGAAAATGACACCAAGCCCAGGCATAATGCTCCACATCTGTAACTGCAGCACTTTGGCAGGCCAGGGCAGTAGGACTGCTTGAGATCAGGAGTTCAAGACCAACCTGGTCAACATCGTGAGACCCCACCACAAAAAAGAAAGAGAGAAAGGAAGAAAGAGGCAGGGAGGGAATGAAACCAGAAAGTAAATCAATTTTTTTTTTTTTTTTTTTTTTTTTTTAGACGGAGCTTATTTCTTATTGCCCAGGGTGGAGTGCAATGGTGCAATGTTGGCTCACTGCAACCTCTGCCTCCTGGGTTCAAGCAATTCTCCTGCCCCAGCCTCCCAAGTAGCTGGGATTACAGGTACGCATCACCACTCCTGGCTAATTTTTTGTATTTAGTAGAGATGGTGTTTCACCATGTTGGTCAGGCTGGTCTCGACCTCCTGAACTTAAGTGATCCATCCACCTCGGCCTCCCAAAGTGCTGGGATTACAGGCATGAGCCACAACAGTAAATCAATTCTAAAGGAAGACATGAAAGGAATCAGAAATGGTAACTAAGAAGGTTAACAAGCTTAAAAAAAAAAACTATATTTGTGCTCTCGTTTCTTCTCTGCAAGACATGGATTATATAAAGCAGTAATTATAACAATGTATTGTTGGGTCTGTAACATATTTATGTTTATAATAAAATTAATATTTATAACAATTACTCTACAATCTTCATAACAAAAGTAGCACAAAAAAGAGAGAAGGAATGGAGTTAGATTGGCAAGAAAGAACATGATATACAGGATGGAAGATCCTTACAGCACTTTATGTGTGAGAATACATCTTAGATGGATTAAAATGTTAAACCAAAAAAGGTTTTCATACCCAAGGGCTAAAATGAAAAGGGCTATTAATTTATCATCTCTCGATCGACTCAAGAAATTCAGGCTGGGCGTGATGGCTGATGCCTGTAATCCCAGCACTTTGGGAGGCTGAGGCGGGCAGATCACTTGAGACCAGGAGCTCGAGACCAGCCTGGTCAACATGGTGAAACCCCATCTTTACTAAAACTATAAAAATTAGCCGGGCATGGTAGCACATGCCTGTAGTCCCAACTGTAGGCTGAGGCACAAGATTTGCTTGAATCCAGGAGGTGGAGGATGCAGTAAGCTGAGATCTCACCACTGCACTCCAGCCTGAGTGACAGAGTGAGACTCTGTCCCCGCCAAAAAAGAAATTCAATCATTCTGAAAATCTTGGCTGGTCAGGGAAGTGGGACTCAGTTGTACTTTGAGTAGATAGTTAGAGTAGAAGGATTTAGCTAAGTTCAACCCTCCAGAAAAGAGGGCTGAACACTAAATCTAAACACCACCAGCACAGCTAACAAGCCTAGTGGGGCCTTTTTTTTTTTTTTGAGACAGAGTCTCGCTCTGTCGCCCAGGCTGGAGTGCAGTGGCGCCATCTCGGCTCACTGCAAGCTCCGCCTCCCGGGTTCATGCCATTCTCCTGCCTCAGCCTCCTGAGTAGCTGGGACTACAGGCGCCCGCCACCACGCCCGGCTAATTTTTTTGTACTTTTAGTAGAGACGGGGTTTCACCGTGTTAGCCAGGATAGTCTCGATCTCCTGACCTCGTGATCCGCCCGCCTCGGCCTCCCAAAGTGCTGGGATTACAGGCGTGAGCCACCGCCCCCGGCCAGCCTCAGGACTTTTAATGGAAGGTCGCAGTGTGGTCTAGGCTCGTGACCCTACTGCTCTGACCACTTGCCCTGCTTCAGATTTCCATCCTTACCCTGGGGACGGGCAGAGCCGGGGATCTATACGCAGCCGCAACTTGGCCAGCTCTTCTGCAGAGGCCCTTGGCGTCTGCAAGACGGTCGAAGGCCCCGAGATGACAGACAGCTCTGACTCTCCTGACTCCTCCACCTCAGACTCCAGAGACCCTTCGACCTCTTCAACAATGTCTTCGATGACGTCTTCGACGACCTCTTCAGGAGATTCCTCAACTAATAATTCTAAGCTAGGAGAGGGCTTGACGATCTGCAGGAAGACACAGAAACTCGTCCAAGGCTGCCATCTTCAGGACGTGCTCAGCTGATGCCCGGGGTGTCTGTAACACAGCTCCCGACATCTGGATGAGGTTCGCGCATGGGCAGACACACCACACTAGGAGGCAGGAAGGCTCTTAGAAACCCAGTTTTGTCTTTTCTGAAAGACCTGCGTTAAGAGTAAAAGCAAGAACCACTTCTATGTGGGAGGTGTCATCACGTTTCTCCTAGTTGGATGGTATCCTTGGGTTTTCTTCTGATGTGGAGGGAGATGGGAGGAGTTGTAGAAATTGCAGAATGGGGCTGGGCGCGGTGGCTCACGCCTGTAATCCCAGCACTTTGGGAGGCCAAGGATCACTTGAGCTCAGGAGTTCCAGACCAGCCTGGTCAACAAGGTGAAACCTCATCTCTACTAAAAATACAAAAATTAGCTGGGCGTAGTGGTGGGCACCTGTAATTCCAGCTACTGGGGAGGCTGAGGCAGGAGAATTGCTTGAACCCAGGAGGCAGAGGTTACAGTGAGCTGAGATCACGCCATTGCACTCCAGCCTGGGTGACAGAGCGAGACTCCATCTCAATAAATAAATTAATTAATTAAAAGGATTTTCCTGGGGCCCACGAAGCAGTTCAGCCTTCACAAGAGCCCCCCATACTCCCAGGGACAGCCCAGGGCACACCTCGGCCAGCGCGCCTGCGGACTCATTCGCTTCGCCTTCTTCGTCTTTCACAAAATCGTAGGTCACGTAATAGCTGTAAGTGATGAAAGGGCCTTCGGGCCCGGGTTCCGGGTCTAAGACAGAGGTGTCCAGGACTCCTCTGATGTTTCCGATGGTCACCACAAACTGCGCCTCCTGTGCCAAGAGATCTGTAGGGAGGAATGGGCAGGACAGGGGGGCCCATGGAATGGAAGTTGGCAGACAGAAAGCAAGACGGCCGGGAAGGCATGGGTCCCTGGATTCTCTCCAGCACTCAGGGCTGAGCCTTGGTGGGGCAGTCAGGTTCACGTCACAGCTCTGGCAAGCTGTGTGATCCGGGTGTCATTATAGCCCTCTTCAGCCTTGTTTTCCTGATCTGTATATGGGAGTGATAAGGGCTACTCTGCGGGTCACCTTAGCATTATCTAGCACGTCACAGTGACCTGGAGAAGCCTCCCGTGCACCTTGCGGCATGAACCACAAGGGGGTGATCTCAAGCCACCAGGGAGGTGAAGAAGCTGATTGAAATAACTGTCCCAAGTCCCTACAGGCTGTTTTTATTTTTTATTTTTTTAGAGACGGGGTCTCGCTCTGTCGCCAGGCTAGAGTGCAGTGGAGAGATGATAACTCACTGCAGCCTCCACTTCCTGGGCTCAAGGGATCCTCCTGCACCACCTCTTTTTTTTTTTTTTTGTCTCGCTCTGTTGCCTAGGCTGGAGTACACTGGTGTCATCTCGGCTCACTGCAACCTCCACCTCCCGGATTGAAGAGATTCTCGTGCCTCAGCCTCCCGAGTAGCTGGGATTACAGGCACTCACGACCATGCCTGGCTAATTTTTATATTTTTAGTAGAGATGAGGTTTCACCATGTTGGCCAGGCTGGTCTCAAACTCCTGACTTCAAGCGATCTGCCTGCTTCAGCCTCCCAAAGTGCTGGGATTACAGGCGTGAGCCACCAAGCCCAGCCTCCCCCTATCACTTCTGTCTCCAAATCCCAATCACAGGAATCAAGCCTGGGGCGAAAGCTCTGACCCAGAAGAGAGGCTATACCTGACTAGGATCTGGGTCAAATGGGGAGTTGCAGGACAGACGGGTACACAGACCCAGGAGGGTGGGGCACACCCAGGCAGAGGCTGGAGTGTCACGTACCACCCCCTCCCTGCATGCCAGCACCCTCACCGCCATTGAGGCTGAGCCCCCGGAAGAGATGCTTCTCGTTGGGAGACACGGTGATGTCATCCAGCACGCAGAGCTGGGCCAGGCTGTCGATGGCGAGGCCGCGGTAGTAGGGCACCAAGGCCAGTGGGTTTCCCTGCAGCACCAGGAGTCGCAGGTGCCGGAGGGTCCTCAGGCTGGCGACCATGCTCTGCAGGTCTGTCAGGTCGTTGAAGCCCAGGTCCAGGGATACGAGGTTGGGCCTGGAAGGTGAGCAGGACCGTCTGGGGGTCAAGAAGCCAGGTGAGCAGGGGGCATGCAGCCCTGCGGCCAAAACAGATGGGGGCTTGGGGCTAAGGACTCTGCCCATCCATGGCCTGCACCCCTGTCCTACCCTTGACCCAAGTTAACCCCGGGTCGGGAACGAGTGCCTGGCTCTTCGTCTCCACTCTCCATAGCACTGCCACCCTCACAGTCAGAGCCACAGAGACGCCCCCACCAACCTCCCTTCACGGGGCTCCTCTCTTCTTGGCCAAACCTCTCAGCAGCTCCCGTAGAGCCTCACGCACTGCGTGTGTCTAGGAGGCTCTGCACAAATACTACGGGCAGACTGGACGGCACAGCAGGGGACAGCCACCGTGGGAGAGTTGTGGACAGGGCAGGAGTGGGGTTGACGCTGGGGACTGGGAGGAGGGAGCCAGAGGCTGGAGGGCTGGGCGGTCTAGAAGCAGGAGACGGTGTCTCAAAGCCAGACTGGGACGGAACCCCAGGAGGCAAGGGGGCTGGGAGGGGCCTGCAAAGAGCATGGGCCAAGGCCTGTGTCCAGACCAAGACACAGGGCAGGGGCAGGGTGACTTTCCTGCTGCCACAAACTAGAAAGCAAATTGAGCTCAGCTCTGAGAACAGAAGAAAAACACAAGCGGCCGCTGTCAGCACAGCGTCTCCCAATCCCAGCCTCACTCTTCCCCTAAGAGCAGAAGAGAAGGAAAGAGGAAACCAGGGTCAGAGAGGGGGCTTCCCTTGCCTGCTGCGTCCGCCCACTCCAGGCATGTAGAGGGTTGGACCCCCCAAGGGCGTGCCCTCCAGGTTCCTCGGGGGAAGGAGAGAGGGGAGGTGGTTCTACCCCTTCCATCCTTGCCGGGCTGCTGAAGTCCTGGGACTTCTCACAGCATGCTTTGCAAAGCCGTCCTCTCCCAGCTTCCTTTGATGGCTTTTTCTGGGTGGTCTCTGGTCCACTCCTACCCCTCAGGTCCAGGATGTTAAGTTTTCTACCGCTCATCCACCGAGATCAAGTTGAATATCAACTGGGCGCTGAACCATCTGCAGGCTCCTAAGGAGCCTGAACCTTCAATAGCGATGGAGCAGCTGGCTCTAGGGCTTGGTTCCAGGGCAGTGGTTCTCAGCTTGGGGGGATTTTGCTGCTCAGGGGACATTAGGCTCAGACAAAAACTGTCTGGAGACATTTTTGTTTGTCACAACTAGCAGGGAGGTGCTCCTGGCATCTGCGGGTGCAGGCCAGGGATGCTGCTCAATATCCTACCATACCCAGGACAGCCCCACAGCAAAGGGTGATGGGGTTCCAATGCCAGCGAGCTCAAGGTGAGAAACCCTCCCCTAAAATACGGCACCAGGCCAAGTGCAGCGGCTCACTCCTGTAATCCCAGCACTTTGGGAGGCCGAAGTAAGTGGATCACTTGAGGTCAGGAGTTCAAGACCATCCTGGCCAACACGGTGAAACCCCCGTCTCTACTAAAAATACAAAAATTAGCCAGGTGTGGTGGTGGGTGCCTGTAATACCCGCTACTTGGGAGGCTGAGGCAGGAGAATTACTTGAACCTGGGAGGTGGAGGTTGCAGTGAGCCGAGATCGCACACAGCACTCTAGCCTGAGCAACAGAGTGAAACTCCATCTCAAAAAAATAAAAATACGCACCAAAGCTAAGGCTGTGACTCACACCCACCACCTCTTGTTCTCCCAGGCTTTTTGTTCACAAAATCCTACTGAAGGGGGATTCAGAGAAATAAACCATAAGTCTGGGGTTAGCAGCCAACTGGGAGTTACAGAAAAGACCAAAGCTGAGTTCTCAAGCCACCGGGGTAGAATCGCCCCAACCTGATACTTAATCCCTCCCTCTCGCTTTCCATCTGGGCTCCCGAGTTACCAGTGATTAGCGGTGACATAGAGACTTTCCAAGGGGCCTAGAAGTTTGTTGTGGCCTAACCCCAAGTGCTGCAGGCCGGCGGGTGGGCGGGCGCACAGACACTCCATGCTGCTGATCTCATTGCCATAGAGCTCCAGCACCTGGGAGACCACACAGAAGGCCCGGGACGATCAGGCCCCTCCCCTCTGTCCCGCAAAACTTAGTAGAGAAATCACAAATTACTCACACCTGGCCTCCCTGGCTCCACCCGGACTCCCTTTTAAAAACCCAGGAAGAAAAGATTCCTGCAGCAGGTCTTGGGAGGTTTCTTTTCCTTTTGTGAAAGATACTTCAACATCTGGAACGGGGTGGGGGGGGGGTGATGTTGGATTGGCAGTGGGGGAGCTGCAAAACATCTGGCACCTTCTCAACCCATAGGAATGCGTCTCTGGGAGGCCCAAAGGGCCCCTAGATGGATAAGGAATAAATCCAAAGCTAACCTTCCTTGCTTGTAGTTCTTATCCACGGCCTCACCCACTTTTTGTTGTTGTTTGCTTGTTGGTTTGGGTTTTTTAAATTTTTATTTATTGTTTATTTATTTATTATTATTTTGAGGCGGAGTCTCGTTCTGTTGCTCAGGCTGGAGTGCCGTGGCACAATCTTGGCTCACTGCAACCTCTGCCTCCCGGGTTCAAGCGATTCTCCTGCCTCAGCCTCCCAAGTAGCTGGTATTACAGGCACCAGCCACCAGGCCCAGCTAATTTTTGTATTTTTGTAGAGACGGGATATTCCCATGTTGCCCAGGCTGGTTTCGAATTCCTGAGAACAGGCAATCTGCCCACCTCAGCCTCCCAAAGTGCTGGGATTACAGGCCTACTTCATTCCTTTCTATGAGTGAATAGCATTCTATTGAATGGATATACCACTTTAAGATGGAGTCACTCTGTCACCCGGGCTGGAGGGCAGTGGTGCGATCTCGGCTCGCTTCAACCCTTGCCTCCCAGGTTCAAGCGATTCTTCTGTCTCAGCCTCCCAAGTAGCTGGGACTACAGGCGCATGCCACCACACCCGGCTAATTTTTGTATTTTTAGTAGAGATGGGGTTTCGCCATGTTGGCCAGGCTGGTCTCGAACTCCTGACCTCAGGTGATCCACCTGCCTCAGCCTCCCAAAGTGCTGCGATTACAGGCATGAGCCACTGCACCTGGCCTGTCCACATTTTTTTGTTTATCCATTCATCTGTTTATAGACACTTGAGTTGTGTCCACCCTTCTGCTATTGTGAGTAACGCAGCTCCGAACTCTGGAGTGCGAGAATCTGGCTAAGTCCCTGTCTTCAGTTCCTTCATGGATACACCTAGGAATGGAAGCACTGGGTCATATGGTTATTCTATGCTGAACTTTTCTAGGAAAGTGACCTACATTTTAAAAGCCTGGAGCTGGGCCCTACCCTCCACCCATGCTGGCCACACTATGTGGGGCAGGGTAAGGCAAGGCCTGTGGGCAGCGGTGGCCCAAATACTCAACACAGACCGGGGCTCCTTCACCTTGAGTGTGGGGGGCAGATTGGTGGCATCCACCTCCTTGATTCGATTGGCGCTCAGTACCAACTCCTCCAGCTTTAGAAATTTCAAGAGGTCTTTATCCACCAGGGTGACCTGGAAGAAGAGAGAGGAAGCTGAGGGCTGTAGCAGGCGAGGGAGCACAGGCATAGAACCCGTGTCCACATTAGGAAGACAGCGGCTCTTCCATCAGTTACCTCCCCTCCCTTCCCACCCCCTGCTCCCCTGGAAGCCATTCCTGCACTGCATCATTCTGCCAGGATCCAAGAACCTCTCCCAACCTCCATCCTTCCTCTGACCATAGGTGGTACATGATTTCTAGGCCAATGACCTGTGTCCTTTGTTGGACCATAAGCCACCTGTGAGGGCAGGAACCTCTCTCCTTTCTGTCTACCCCAGAGCCACAGTGAACTCCGGGCACTGAAGTCAGTCAAGGTGTCCAGGAATCACCCAGAGCAGGGTCTGACCAGAAGCTGCAGTGACCCATCTGTGACTCCTCAGTTCCTGTGGCCTAAAAGACATTGGGGCCCTTCCCAGCGGGGCCTCCCTTCTCCCGGGTCAGCAACTGTGCCAGTCTGCCCAGGATGGAAGGGGTTCGTTCCCAGGACACAAAACCTTCTGCACTGAAACTGAAAGTCCCTGGCAAACTGCTACCAGTCAGTCACCCTATTTGTCCCCTAGTGCCGTGTCACTTCCCAGTGGCTCTGGAAAAAGAAAGCCAAGGCTTGGGAAGGCTGAGACCAAGTTTCCAGGCAATTTTTGGGCTGGCTTGCTGGCTTTATTTATTTATTGAGACAGAGTCTCACTCTTGCTTGCTTGCTTGCTTAATTGATTGAGACAGGGTCTCATTCTGTCACCCAGGCTGGAGTGCAGCGGTGTGATCATGATCACTGTAGCCTCTACCTCCCCAGCTCAAGTGATTCTCCTGCCTCAGCCTCCGAGTAGCTGGGGCTGCAGGCATGCACCACCATACCTGGCTAAATTTAAAAATTTTATAGAGATGGGATCCCACTCTGTTGCCCAGGCTGGGTCTCTAACACCTAGACTCACACGATCCTCCTGCCTCAGCCTCCCAAAGTGCTGAGATTACAAGCACCAGAGAGCCACCATGCCGAGCTCTGTTACTGATGTAAACAAAGAATGCTTTTTGATAACAAATTAAAATAGAACTACACCAACCCTCCCCTACCCTGACTCCCATGGTTTAAACGAAGTAAAACTAACACAGACCCTTCGAAAAGCCTTTACTAGGACCCAGGAGGGTCCACTGCAGAACTCAGCTGCGGAAGCTGTGCCACGATGGCCTCCAGGGGTAAAGGTAGAAGAAACGCAAGGCTGACCAAGTAGCCGGCCCTGCCTGGCACACAAGCCAGGGAGATGAAGCAGATGGAGGGCAGGCTGGCCTTGGCTTCAGCCCCAAAAGCAGGATCCCTGACGCGCTGTGGGGAAGGGTGCCCTCCCCCCAACCTCCCTTAGGGGAGCAGCCACCCTAACATCATCTACCACGTGCCCAGCACTGACCGCCTTGTCCACCACCCGCAGGGACCGGAAGTAGGAGTAGAAGAAGGTGTCTGTGATCGTCAGCGGGTTCCGGATGGCCAGTTCTCTCAGGAAACTGTCTTCCGCATTCGAGTCGTTCAGCAGAGCCCAGGGGGAGTGGCGGCTGCGGACCAGGCCCAGCAGGGCCTCCACCGTCTCCTCCCCAGGGCTCACCACATCCTCCTCTCTGGGGACAAGCTCCCTCCATGGTCGCCAAGTTTGAGGAAGAAAGCGCGACTTATTCTGCAGTGGCAGAGAAGGGGTTTTCTCTAGGTGTGACACAGCCCCCTTAAGGACACCAAACTCTCAAAACAGAACAGATCATAAAACTGGACGATTAGGGATAGAGTTTAGAAATCTAGACAGTGGGCCGGGCACGGTGGCTTACGCCTGTAATCCCAGCACTTTGGGAGGCTGAGGCAGGCGGATCACGAGGTCAAGAGATCGAGACCATCCTGGCTAACACGGTGAAACCCCGTCTCGACTAAAAATACAAAAAATTAGCCGGGCGTGGTGGCACACAACTGTAGTCTCAGCTACTCGGGAGGCTGAGGCAGGAGAATCGTTTGAACCTGGGAGGCGGAGGTTGCAGTGAGCCGAGATCACGCCACTGCACTCCAGGCTGGGTGACAGAGCGAGACTCTGTCTCAAAAAAAAAAAAAAACAAAAAAAAAACTAGATAGTGAATAATCAATAATTTTGATGGATTATTAGCTATGGATATAACTACAGATGAGGTGAGATACAAAATAATTAAAAGGTGCCATTCCTTTTAAAAAGGCGGGCGGATCACTTGAGGTCAGGAGTTTAAGACCAGCCTGGGCAACATGGTGAAATCCTGTCTCTACTAAAAATACAATAATTGGCTGGGCATGGTGGTGGGTGCCTGTAATCCCCGCCACTCGGGAGGCGGAGGTTGCAGTAAGTCGACATCGCGTCACTACGCTCCAGCCTGGGCAATAGGCCTTCCTGGGCCACACCTGGGCGCCCCTCGTGGTTGAAGCCACGGGAGGGAAGGGTTTAGGACTCTGGAGACAGGGAGGCAGGATGGGGGGGTAATCCCTTCTCCTGGACCCAAGGTGGCAGGCTTCAGGCTGAGCCACCTCTCACACTGCCTCAGGCTCTTATTAAATGCTCGGAGGCTGGGAAAAGTTGTGGGACTCTTTGCCCCAAACAAAAGCTTTTCACCCCAAAAGGAGCCTGCCCACTGGAAATCTGGGGTGTTGGCGTCTTCAAGTCAGGGAGAGGCCCCGGCCCAGGTCAGCTGATGTGCCCAGGACGGGCCCCGCTCTCCTCCCCCCGCAGTGCCCACGACTGGGGCCCCACTGTCACCCTCGAGCCCCACCCGCCCCCATGTCGGCGGCCCCCAGAATGCGCAGATCCCAGGCCCCAGGGACCAGCCCGCTCCGCTCGCCCCGTGCCTCCCCACAGCCGGTCCAGGCCCCCAGAGTCCCGGCCCCGGCGCCCGCACCCAGCTGCCGGCGCCGCACGGGAACTCGCGCAGACACAGCTTCCGCAAGTGCTCGCGCACGGCCGCGCTCACGGTCCCGGTCCCGGGCCGCTGAGTCCCAGGCCCGGCCTCAGACTCGGACTCGGAGTCGTAGGAAGCCTCCATGGCCGGCGCCGCGTTGCCCGGCAACCGCCAGGACGCGTGCGCGGGGGCCGGGGCCTCTCCAGGCGCGCTCGCCTGCCCGGAGGAAAAAGTCCCCCATCCGGATCACAGACAGCCTGGCCCCAACCACCTGCGTTTTCTCTTCTGCCCTCATCTACAAAAATGGGATAACAGCTGGTGGTTCTAAGTGCGGCAGCTCCCGCAGGCAGTGAGCGCCATAGCTGACCTGTTTCTTAGCTCCTGTCAAGCACTCCCCACGGAAAGTCATCCTATACCCATCTGACAGATGGAGAAAGGAGAAGAGGGCCCAAGGTCAAACCTCTCAACTCCAACCAGCCAGTGGGTTCCAGGGTGGTCTCTCTAACCCTGGAGTCAGGGGTTTTATCACTGTCCACCTGTATAACTGTTTAAGCACCCAGACCTCATTTTATTGAGACAGAGTCTCGCTCTGTCGCCCAGGCTGGAGTCCAGTGGCGAGATCTCAGCTCACCGCGATCTCTGTGTCCCAGGTTCAAGCGATTCTCCTGCCTCAGCCTCCCAAGTAGCTGGGATTATAGGGGCGCATGACCACTTCCGGCTTTTTTTTCTTTTTCTTTTCTTTTTTTCTTTTTTTTTTTTTGAGACCGAGTTTCAGGGGCCGGAGTGCAATGGCAGGATCTCGGCTCACTGCAACCTCCGCCTCCCAGGTTCAACCGATTCTCCTGCCTCAGCCTCCCGAGTAGCTGGGATTACAGGCGCCTGCCACAACGCCCCGCTAATGTGTATTTTTAGTAGAGACGGGGTTTCACCATGTTGGCCAGGCTGGTCTCGAAATCCTGACCTCAGGTGATCCACCCACCTCGGTCTCCCAAAGTGCTGGGATTACATACGTGAGCCACCACACCTAGCCTAATGTTTTGTATTTTGGTAGAGATAGAGTTTCACCATGTTGCCCAGGTTGGTCTCAAACTCCTGGGCTCAGGCAATCCACTGGCCTCAGCCTCCCAAAGTGTTGGGAGCCTGAGCCACCACGCCCAGCCATGAAGCTTCTTTTATAAGGACATTGATCCTATTTCTGAGGAGCCCCCAAACTTAATCACTTCCCAAAGTGCCCCACCTTTTAATACTATCACACTGGGCATCGGGTTCTGACAAATGAATTTTAGAGGAACACATTAACATCTCTCATTATTTTCAACTATAGGATATCGGGACAACTTTACTATTATTAGAAAAATTAGGCTGGGCGTGATGGCTCACCCCTGTAAACCCAGCACTTTGGGAGGCTGAGGTGGGTGGATCACCTGAGGTCAGGAGTTCGAGACCAGCCTGACCAACATGGTGAAACCCCATCTCTACTAAAAATACAAAAATTAGCCAGGCGTGGTGGCACGTGCCTATAGTCTCAGCTATTTCGGAGGCTGAGGCAGGAGAATCGCTTGAACCCAGGAGGCGGAGGTTGCAGTGAGCCAAGATCACATCACTGCACTCCAGCCTGGGCAACAGAGTGAGACTGTCTCAAAAAAAAAAAAAAAAAAAAAAAAATCCCAAACTGGGAGTTAAGGCAAAAAGATGACCATATGTCCTTTCTTTTCCTTGTTTTTTTTTTTGAGACAAGGTCTCGCTCTGCCGCCCAGGCTGGAGTGCAGTGGCGCAATCTCGGCTCACTGCAAGCTCTGCCTCCCGGGTTCACGCCATTCTCCTGCCTCAGCCTCCTGAGTAGCTGGGACTACAAGCGCCCACCACCATGCCCGGCTAATTTTTTGTATTTTTAGTAGAGATGGAGTTTCACCGTGTTAGCCAGGACTCCTGACTTCGTCATCTGCCCGCCTCAGCCTCTCAAAGTGCTGGGATTACATGCATGAGCCACCGGGCCCAGCCAAGCATATGTCCTTTCAAAGAAGAAAATATCCTTTTTTTTTTTTTTTTTTTTTGAGACAGGGTCTCCCTTTGTTATCCAGGCTACTGTGCAGTAGCGTGATCACAGGTCACTGAAGCCTGGACCTCCTGAACTGAAGTGGTCCTCCCACCTCAGCCTCCTGAGTAGCTGGGACTACAGGCATGCATCACCATGCCTGGCTAATTTTTTTGTATTTTTAGTAAAGTTGGGGTTTCGCCATGTTGCCCACGCTGGTCTCGAATTCCCGATCTCAAGTGATCCACCCACCTCAGCCTCCCAAAGTGCTGAGATCACGGGCGTGAGCCACCATGCCTGGCTCTCAAAGAATAAAATAAATATCTATGAGTCCATAGTGATATAAATAATCAAGGAGATGAATCACAGATATGGGGCTCCTGCGATTTTGATAGAGCAACAGATGGACAATGTGCAGTGAAGGAAGAGAAGGCTGAGAGGGGAAATCAAGCATCCTGTTTGGAACAAGTTAAGGTCCAGATGCCAATGGGCGTCTACTCTGTCAAATCAGCCATTGGTTAGGAGTAAGAGCTGAGGAATGAGGTCAGGTCTGGGCAGACCACAGAGCCCAAGATACACAGAAGAGGCCCAGCCAGGAAGCCCTTCCACCCTTCATCCCAAGTCCCCCTGCAGCCACCACTGTCTCTTTTCTCTTCCTTCTCATCCAAGCTTCTTGACACAGTGGTCTATGCTCACTTTTTCTTTTTCTCTTTTCTTTTGAGACGGAGTTTTGCTCTGTTGCCCAGGCTGGAGTGCAGTGGCGCAATCTTGGCTCACTGCAACCTCCGCCTCCTGGGTTCAAGCAATTCTCCTGCCTCAGCCTTCTGAGTAGCTGGGATTACAGGCTCCCGCCGCCATGCCCAGCTAGTTTTTGTATTTTTAGTAGAGACAGGGTTTCACCATGTTGGTCAGGCTGGTCTCGAACTCCTGACCTCAAGTGATCCGCCCGCCTCGGCCTCCCAAAGTGCTGGGATTACAGGCGTGAGCCACTGCACCCAGCCTTCTTTTTCTCTTGAGAGTGCCTTCTCCATGTTCTAGATTAAATCATCGTCTTCTCCTTGTCCTGTTAATGGAAGCCGCCCCCAAGGCTCCATGCTTGACTTCCACACCTCACACTGCTCATCTCTTAATGGCTTACAGTTTTATCTGCCACAGTACCTTGATGACACCCACATTTACGTCTGTAGTTCCTTCCTTCACACTCCAGACCCACACATCCGACAGCCTACTGTGTGTCTTCAGCTGAGCATCCATAACACTTCCCATTCACTGCGTCAAAAGCTGAATCAGGCCGGGCACGTGCCTCGCACCTATAGTCCCAGCACTTTGGGAGGCCAAGGTGAGTGGATTGCTTGAGCCCCGGAGTTCAAGACCAGCCTAGGCAACAGAGGAGGATCTTATTTCTACAAAAAGTTAAAATTAAAAAGTTAGCCAGGCCTGGTGGTATGCTGTGTGCCTGTAACCCCAGCTACTCAAGAGGCTGAGGCAGAAGGATCTCTTAAGCCTGGGAGTTTGAGGCTGCAGTGAGCTGTGATCACATCACTGCACTCTAGCCTAGGTGACAGACTGAGACCTTGCCTCTTAAAGAAAACAAAACAAAACCAGCCAACCAACAAGCAAAGAGCCAGAATTCATCACCTCACCCAAGCCCCAAAGGCCTTAGGCCTGTGATCCTCTCAGTTTGTACCAATATCATTTATCCAGTTGCCCAAACCAGAAACCTAGAGGTCGTCCTCAACTCTTCCCTTTCCACTATCCCCATATCCAATCAAACACTACCTCTGGCTGGGCACTGTGGCTCACACCTATAATCCCAGCACCTTGGGAGGCCGAGGCAGGTGGATCACAAGGTCAGGAGTTCAAGACCAGCCTGGCCAACATGGCAAAACCCCATCTCTACTAAAAATACAAGAAAAACAAACAGACAAACAGAAAAAAACGCCAAGAGTGGTGGCTCATGCCTGTAATCCCAGCTACTCAGGAGGCTGAGGCAGGAGAATCGCTTGAACCCGGGAGGCAGAGGTTGCAGTGAGCTGAGATCATGCCACTGCACTCCAGCCCAGATGACAGAGCGAGACGCTGTCTCAAAAAAAAAAAAAAAAACAAAACCACCTCTTATGTGTTTTTCCTCCTAAACGTTTCTACAATCCATCCACACCTCTTCATCTCCACTATCACTATCACCCTATTCTCACCCTCACCTTTGGGCATGTTGATTTTGAGGTATCACTGGGACATTCAGGTGGACATTTAGGTCTGGAGTGTGAAGAAGACAGACACTAAAGTGTGAGGAATCCAGATCATGGGTGGACACCATGGAGCTAGGGAGAGGGGCAAAATGGATCAGGATGACGTTGTTACAGGAGAGGAACAAGAGGTTGTCAAGAATGTGCAAGTGGTTGGCAATGTTTCATGCTATAGAGGAGTCATGTAAAATGAAGGCTGAAACCCCAGTAAGGCTGACAACATGTGGTCTCTGGGTACTGTATTAGTTCTTTATTGCTGCCATAACAAATATCACAAACAGCGTTTAAAACCACAAATGCAGCCAGGCGTGGTGGCTCCCACCTGTAATCCTAGCACTTTGGGAGGCCAAGGTGGGTGGATCACTTGAGGTCAGGAGTTCAAGACCAGCTTGGCCAACATGGCAAAACCCCGTCTCTACAAAAAATACAAAAATTAACCAGGCATGGTGGTGCGTGCCTGTAATCCCAGTTACTTGGGAGGCTGAGACAGAAGAATTGCTTGAACCCAGGAGGCAGAGGTTGCAGTGAGCCAAGATCATGCCACCGCACTCCATCCTGGGCAAAAGAGCCACACTCCATCTCAAAATAACAAACAAATAAATACATACATACATACCACAAATGTGGCCAGGCGCAGTGGCTCACGCCTGTGATCCCAGCACTTTGGGAAGGTGAGGCAGGATTGCTTGAGCCCAGGAGTTCAACACCAGCCTGGGCAACATGGTGAGACCCCATTGCTACAAAACATAGAAAAATTAGCCAGGCATGGTGGTGCAGGCCTATAGTCCCAGCTACTTGGGAGGCTGGGGTAAGAGGGCTGCTTGAATCTGGGAGGTCAAGGCTGCAGTGAGCCGTGATCACGCCACTTCACTCCAGCCTGGGTGAGAGAGCAAGATCCTTTCTATTAAACACACACACACACACACGCACACACAATTTTCTTTCTGATAGCGTTTGTAGGTCAAAGTCTAGCATGCCACGGATAGATTCTTTGCTCAGGAACTCACTGCGCTAAAATAAAGGTGCCGGCCGGCTAGGGTTCTCATCTAGGTCTCAGCATCCTCTTCCAAGCTCACTGGTTATTGACCAAATTATTTCCTTCTCGTGCTTTCCACGCTGCCCCCCACCATCTTCAAGCCAGCAACAGCAGGTGAGCCCTTCTCTTGCTCGGAATCTCTCTGACTTCCTCTTCTGCTTTATGGGCTCATGGGATTGCATTGGGGCGGCCCAGGGAACTCAAGAAAATCTCTCTGTTTTAGGTAAACTGAATAGTAATCATGACTACATCTATAAAATCCCTTTTGCCATGCAATGCAACATAATTATGGCAGTAAACACCTGTGGATGAAGGTCATGCTTACCATGGACTCTGCTAGAGGATTTTGATTAAATTAGTGGGTGGTGAAGGACATATTGTGGCGGTTTGGGAAGTAAGGAAAAAGTCAGTGGTGGCCGGCGGCAGGGGGACTTGAGATGATGGGTGGGAGGGCTTCCTGGCTGTGTCCCCTCTGTGCATCTTGAGTTCTGTGGGCCACCCAGACTGACCTCATCCCAACATGGTGAAACTCCATCTCTACTAAAAATACAAGAATTAGCCAGGCATGGTGGTGTATGCCTGTGATCCCAGCTACTCAGGAGGCTGAGGCACGAGAATTGCTTGAACATGGGAGGCGGAGGTTGCAGTGAGCCGAGATCGCGCCACTTCACTTCTGCCTGGGCGACAAAGTGAGACTCTGTCTTAAGAAAAAAAAAAATGCTACTACTACTAATAAATAAAGTTCATCAGGGCCAGGCATGGTGACTCATGCCTGTAATCCCAGAACTTTGGGAAGCCAAGGTGGGAGGATCGCTTGAGACCTTCTCTCCAAAAAAAAAAAAAAAAAACAAAAGACAAAACAATTAAGAAAAGAAAAAAATAAAGTGCATCTGATCCTATGTTTCCCTACTGAAAGCCGCCCAGCACTGCCTCGTCACATGTGGAATAAAACCCAGGCTCTTTGTCCCAGCCCCAGGCCTCTGTGATGGAGCCACTGCCCACCTCCCCACTACCCTCCTGTCCTCTCGCATCACTGCGGCTGCCATGACCCTCTTCTCATTCTAGGAACAGCATCGAGCTCATTTTCACCTGAGGATTTTGCACTCATGTCCCGTCGCCTTAGAACACTCTCCTCCCGCGTCTTCCCACCTCCGGCTCCTTCTTATCTTTCAGTCTCTGCTTCAGTGTCATCTCTCAGAGAGACTTTTGCTGATCACCTGACTTAAAGTATCCTGCCCGTCACTCTCCAGCCGTCACAGTGCTTTCCAGCTTATTTATGAATGTTGTTGCTGTTGTCCGCAGCCCACAGCAATGCTGGGCCCACAAGCGCAGGAACCTCTGTCTAACTTCTTCACCGCTATTCCCGATACCCTAGAAAAGGGCCTAATCAAAGCCGGCACTAAAGTATGAATAAGGAGGCCGGGTGCAGTCGCTCATGCCTATAATCCCAGCAGTTTGGGAATCTGAGGCGGACAGATCACCTGAGGTCAGTAGATCGAGGCCAGCCTGGCCAACATGGTGAAAACCTGTCTCTACTAAAAATACAAAAATTAGCCCGGCGTGGTGGTGGGTGCCTATAATCCCAGCTACTCGGGAGGCTAAGGCAGGAGAATTGCCTGAACCCAGGAGGCGGAGGTTGCAGTGAGCCAAGATCGTGCTGTCGCACTCCAGCCTGGGCGACAAGAGCGAAACTCTGTCTCAAAAAAAAAAAAAAAAAAAAAATTAGCATAGTGATTTGTGCCTGTGATCCCAGCTATTTGGGAGGCTGAGGTGGGAGGATCACTTGAGCCCAGGGGATCGGGGCTGCAGTGAGTTGTGATGATGCCACTGCACTCTGGCCTGGGTGACAGAATGAGACCCTGTCTCAAAAAAAAAACAAAAAGAAAGCTAATGAAATTAGAAATAAAGTTTCTAAGGCCAGCGTGGTGGCTCACGCCTGTAATCTCCGCACTTTGGGAGGCGGAGGCAGGTGGATCACAAGGTCAGGCGTTTGAGACCAGCCTGGCCAACATAGTGAACCCTGTCTCTACTAAAAATACAAAAAGTTAGCTGGGCGTGGTGGTGGGCATCTGTAATCCCAGCCTCTCAGAAGGCTGAGGCAGGAGAATTGCTTGAACCTGGGAAGTGGAGGTTGCAGTGAGCCGAGATTGCGGTGCTGCACTCTAGCCCAGGTGACAGAGCGAGACTCTGTCTCAAAAAAAAAAAAAAAAGAAAAAAGAAAAAAGAAAAAAAAGCAATAAAGTTTCTAGCTGGCGCAGTGGCTCATGCCTGTAATTCCAGCACTTTGGGAAGCCAAGGCGGGCAGATCACCTGAGGTCAGGAGTTAGAGACTAGCTTGACCAACATGGCGAAACCCCATTTCTACTAAAAATACAAAAATTAGCTGGGCATGGTGGTGCATGCCTATAGTCCCAGCTACTTGGGAAGCTGAGACTGAGGCATGAGAATTGCTTGAGCCCAGGAGGCAGAGGTTGCAGTGATCACGCCACTGCACTCCAGCCTGGGTGACAGAGCAAGACTCCATCTCAAAAAAACCAAACCAAAACAAAAAAGATATGAACAAGGATTTCAAGCAATAACTCTGGAGCACAGTCTCTGGTTCTGGGCCCTGAGACTGCAGAGGCACGATGGAGAGTCCAGTGATGTCCAAGGCCACGGAATTGAGATGAAGCCTTCGACCCGCCACATTCACAGCAGTTATGGGGCCGTCCCTGCACACGGCGTGGGCATATGCTGCAGAAATTTCCAGAGATACCGCATTCTGCACATCTCATGCTGGCTTCGCATTTCCTCCTCAGAAATTCCCTGTGGGCGCTGGTCTTCAACTCCTGGAAGTCACCCGCTCCTTGGTGGTATGGCTGTGTCTGTCAACCCTGGGCTTCAAAATTTTGTCTAGTCAAATCAACAGGCTCCTTCCAAGAAGAAAGGCAAAGATGCATTCATGTGCCTTCTTGTGAAGTATGTGTGTGTCTGAGTCAGGCATCTGCCCACCTTGAGGGTAACCTCAGCATTTCCTTTCAGCCCTTTCACTCAGCCGTGGCCAGTAGAACTTTGAGTGTTTTCTGGAGAAAAGCTGAGTAAATGGTTTTGCCATGGGCGGGACACTGACTGCTCTTCCTCCTCACCCTGGCTCTTTATATATCTCCAGGCAGCCATGGCGAACACATCTGGCTCCAGAAGCCCCCACCGAAGCCGGCCTTGCTCTCTCTCCCATGGCCTCTCACTCAGGTATCACTGGTCCTGGTGCTTCCGGAGTCTTGGGCATCATCTTGTCTCACCAGGAAGATTCTGGAAGCACTGCCCCCAGGGTTGGCTCAGCAGCGGCTGTAGGGATGGAGCCGGGGTGGGCAGGGGTGTGTGATGCATGCGCTCATGGCATCGTTCTCTCTCCAGGCCCCGCGACGTCCGTGCTGTTTCTGTTCTGCTGCCTGGGAGGCTGGCTGGCCTCCCACACGTTGCCCGTCCATTTGCTACGACCAAGTGATGATGTACAGAAAATAGTCGAGGAATTACAGTCCCTCTCGAAGATGCTTTTGAAAGACGTGAGTGCCCTAGAGATTTCTTTTCTAAACGATTTCTTAAAAATGCCTTCCATTGCCCTCCAAAGAGGCTCCTCTCTCCAGACCCGAAACCAGGGCTGTAGCTATGCCAGGAAGGGATGGGGGAAACTAGACAGGCAAAGATGGCTTTCTTTTTTTTTGAGACAGAGTCTCATTCTGTCGCCCAGGCTGGAGTACAGTGGTGCAATCTTGGCTCACTGCAACCTCTGCTTCCTGGGTTCAAGCGATTCTCCTGCCTCAGCCTCCGGAGTAGCTGGGACTACAGGCATGTGCCACCATGCCCGGCTAATTTTCATATTTTTAGTAGAGACAGAGTTTCTCCGTGTTGGCCAGGCTGGTCTTGAACTCCTGACCTCAAGTGATCCGCCGGCCTTGGCCTCCCAAAGTGCTGGGATTACAGGTGTGAGCCACTGTGTCCAGCCAAGATAGCTTTGATCAAACGAACAAATACCCAAACTTGGAAACAATTCATGAAATTGGCATTACTCTTCTCATCTGCCTTGGTATTTAGACCTTAGCCTTAGCTGTTATAAAAGGCAGAGGTTGTTACCCACCCAAGATGACTGGGCAGTTCAGGTTGATGAGGTGCTGCTGGCAATTTGGTCTGACTCAAAAATAGTTAGTCCTTAGAAAGAGGAAGGAAGGGAGTGGTCCGGACTCCTTGGTTTGTTTGGGAAAACTCTCGCCTGCATCTCGGAGGCCTTTCCGGACAAGCCTAACACTCTTCTCTATAAGTGGGGCATGCCTGGCTTTAACAGAGTCCCAAAGGGCAGGGAGCTGCCAAGGAAGGCCAGATGTGCTGCAATTCCCACCACCCTGAGCACGTGAGAGTGGGTTCTGGAAGGCTGGGGAGGCCTCAGCTGGATGGATCAGTGGTTCTGGGCACAGGCTTCAGGACTGCAGCCACCTAAGCTCTAGTTTCATCTGGAAATGGGGTTGGTGATGGCACAGCCTCATAGGGTTGTGACATTGATCAGATAAATATCTCAACCAGGCGGGTTACGGAGGAAGCATGCAAACATTCACTGTTAGGACTTGCAGCTGTTATTGCAAACCCAACACGCACCATTTCTCCTCATTCCACAGGTGGAGGAAGAGAAGGGGGTGCTCGTGTCCCAGAATTACACACTGCCATGTCTCAGCCCTGACGCCCAGCCGCCAAACAACATCCACAGCCCAGCCATCCGGGCATATCTCAAGACAATCAGACAGTTAGACAACAAATCTGTTATTGATGAGATCATAGAGCACCTCGACAAACTCATATTTCAAGATGCACCAGAAACAAACATTTTTGTGCCAACAGACACCCATGAATGTAAGCGCTTCATCCTGACTATTTCTCAACAGTTTTCAGAGTGCATGGACCTCGCATTAAAATCATTGACCTCTGGAGCCCAACAGGCCACCATTTAAGGCCATCTCTTCCTTTCGGAATGGCAGGAACTTCAGGAGCCTTAAAAAGATGACCGACAGCTAAGTGTGGGAACTCTGCCGTGAATCCTTAAGTACATTTTCCAATGAATAATCTCAGTGATCCCTCATATGGGCTAGTCCCAGGAGGGCTGAGATGTACATTTGTGAATTACCTTGAAAAACATTAGGTTATTGTTATTAGTCTTGGTATTTACAGAATGCTTTTCTTCTGCAGGCTTAAATCTTACTTATTGTACCCTTGTGAGGGCCGGAGGTGGCAGCTATGTTAATTTATTAATATTTATTGTACTAAGAGTTGTTAATGCTCCCTGGGGGAGCCCTTGGAATCTATTTAATAAATTATATTGAATTTTTCTCATAATCTGTGACACATTTTGTGAGAGGCTTGACATTGGCAAATGGGACTGCAAGCTGGGTAGAGTTGTGGCAGAGGGCAGATGGACATGCTTAGAAAGAGGTATCGCTTCTACCACTGTCATTTCTTCCCACTGGACAGGCTCAGTAAAAAATAATGACCCTGAGCCAGGCACTGTGGCTCACACCTGTAATTCCAGCACTTTGGGAGATAAAGGCAGGAGGATCACTTGAGCCCAGGAGTTCAAGACCAGCCTGGGCAACATAGTGAGACCCCATCTCTATTTAAAAAAAAAAGAAAGAGAAAAGAAATAATGACCCTGGCGGGACACGGTGGCTAGTTTCATCTGGAAATGGCGATGGTGATGGCCACAGCCTCACAGGGTTGTAACACAGATCAGATATCCCAGCACTTTGGGAAGCTAAGCCTGGAGGACGGCTTGGGGCCAGAGTTTTGGACCAGCCTGGGCAACATAGCAAGATCCCATCTCTAAAAAACCAAACCAAAACAAAACAAAACAAAAAAATTAGCCAGACATGGTGGTGTGCTACTTGGGAGGCTGAGGTGGGAGGATTGCTTGAGCCCAGGAGTTCGAGGTAGCAGTGAGCTAGGACAGCACCACTCACTCCAGAGATAAGGCAAGACCTCAGCAGCAATAAACACTCCTTGAGCATTTTCTTTATGCCAGGTCATGTTAAGCACCATCCTCTTTTCATAGGTAGGGAAACTGAGGCAGGAAGTCAGTCAGTCACTTGCTCAAGGCCACACAGCTGTTAAGGGGTGGAGCCCAGATTCCAGCCTGAGCTTCTCTGCCTTCCCCAGGCTTTGACCCTCCCCGGGCAGTGGCTGGGTCTCACAGGCCCTCGATGCCAGGTGCGGCATGCAGCAATCTTAAAGTGTCCTCTGCACAACTCCCCGCTGGGTTTTCAGGGCCTAGGGGACTTCTTCGTAGCCAGGTCCAAAGATTTTGTCATTTGAATCAATGTTAAGTCCACAACTGTTAAGGCTTCTTGGAGATCACCCAGACTCAAAGTGTGGTCCCTGGCCCAGCAGCAGCAGCAACAGCCCGTGGCAACATTTTAGAAACGTCAATCATCAGGTCTCACCCTAGACCTACTGAATCAGAAGGTCTGTGGGTGGAGACAGCAATCTGGGCTTTATGGGGCCCTCCAGGGGATTCTAATACACCCTTGAGTTTGAGAACCACTAATCTTGAGTCTACCAGCACCTATATCTTCATCTTATCTCGGGGGAAACTGAGGACCGAAGAGGTGTGGTTTACACAAGTCCACATGTAAGGGGGGATGTGGTTAGGACTCTGAGACATGCACTTCAGTCTTGGACTTCTCATTTTTCTCGCAGGTATTTCTACTGCAGTCCCCTAGCAGGCTTTTTTTTTTTTTTTTCCTTCGGAGGGTTTCACTCTGTCACCTAGGCTGGAGTGCAGTGGTGCGATCTCAGCTCACCGCAACCTCTGCCTCCCAGGTTCAAGCGATTCTCCTGTCTCAGCCTCCCAAGTAGCTGGGACTACAGGCGCCCGCCACCACGCCTGGCTAATTTTTTGTATTTTTAGTAGAGACGGGGTTTCATCATGTTAGCCAGGATGGTCTCAATCTCCTGACCTTGTGATCCGCCTGCCTCGGCCTCCCAAAGTGCTGGGATTACAGGCGTGAGCCGCTGCACCCAGCCCCATAGCAGGCATTTAAGTCCCTAGATATCCTAGTCTCCAATGACAAGGTTTTGGTGATCTTTCCAGAAAATATCCAGTGTGGTGGACTTCTATCTCTCTTTCTGACTGTCCTGCATCAGAACACCTTTACACATATTAGAAACATTATCTAAAACTGGGAAATAAGGCAAAAAGATGACCATATGTCCTTTCAAAGAATAAAGTAAATACCCACAAGTTCATAGTGATATAAACAAATGGTTGGGCCGGGCGTGGTGGCTCACACCTGTAATCCCAGCACTTTGGGAGGCTGAGGCAGGAGCATCACTTGAGGTTAGGAGTTTGAGACCAGCCTGGACAACATGGCGAAATCCCATCTCCACAAAAAATACAAAAACTGGCTAAGCGTAGTGGTGCACGCCTGTAATCCCAGCTACTTGGGAGGCTGAGGTACGACTTGCTTGAATCTGGGAGGCGGAGGTTGCAGTGAGCCGAGATGGCATCACTATACTCCAGCCTGGGCAACAGAGTGAGACCCTGTTTCAGAAACAACAACAACAACAACAACAACAACAACAATAAGATGGTTGACGAGATAAATAAATGAGGGAAAAGGGACAAATGTTCCTTATACTTTTTTTTTTGAGATGGAGTCTTACTCTGTCGCCCAGGATGGAGTGCAGTGGTGCAATCGAGGCTCACTGCAACCTCTGCCTCCTGGGTTCACGCCATTCCACTGCCTCAGCCTCCAGAATAGCTGGGATTACAGGCGCCCACCACCACGCCTGGCTAAGTTCTTTGTATTTTTAGTAGAGATGGGGTTTCACCGTGTTAGCCAGGATGGTCTCGATCTCCTGACCTCGTGATCCACCTGTCTCGGCCTCCCAAAGTGCTGGGATTACAGGAATGAGCCACCACGCCCAACTAGAATTCTAATTAATAAATCATAAATATAGGAGGAATGAGGTAAATAGAAAGTCATCATTAGAACACCACAGTAATAACGGCCTCAGGCAGGATCAACAGAAGAATGCTGAAGTTAGCAGGTGAAACTTTCAGGAGAAACAGGAAATCTGCATAGCCTCAAAAATCTCCCTTCAAACCATGGTGGTGGCTTTAACGTATGTCCACAAATCTTCAATATTCCTCCCTCCAGGAGGTGGGGCTTAACTTCTCTCCCATTGAAGGTGGGTGGGACTTGGTGACTCCCTTAAGAACAGAGCACAAGAGGGAATACAGCAAGGCGGCAGGAGAGATGTGTCTCAGACACCACCTCCAGCCAGTGAGCCCATGCTTGGGTATCATGCACCCCTCACATGACACAATGAGAAGGTACCTCCTGCTCACTTCTCTGTGATCTTCCAAAACCACCATCCCAGTCCCATCAGGAGAAAACACCTGCCAAGCCCAACCTAGGGTCATTTCACAAAATCCTTGACTGGCACTCTTCAAAAGTGTCAGGGTCATGAAAAACAAGGAAAGGCTAAGAAATGGTCACAGATTGAAGACTAAGGACATACAAGCACTAAGCACAATGTGGGAATCTGGACTGACTCTTGCACCAGAAAACAAACATTAGTGAAAAACATGGAGAAAATTCAGACAGCTGGTAGTTTAGTGATTAATATCGTATGAATGTTAATCACTTAGTTTTTATAAACTTGCAGAGTTATTTAAGAAATTTCCACTTAGGGGAAGCTGGAAGGGTATATGGAACCCTCTGTACTGTTTATAACTTTTCTATAAATCTAAAATTACTTAAAATACGTTAGGTGCTGTGGCTCACCCCTGTAATCCCAGCGCTTTAGGAGGCTGAGGTGGGTGGATCACTTGAGTGATGAGCTGGAGACCAGCCTGGGCAACATGGCAAGATCCCAACATGGTGAGATCCCACCTCTTTTTTTTTTTTTTTGAGACAGAGTTTTGCGTTCGTTGCCCAGGCTAGAGTGCAATGATGCAATCTCAGCTCATTACAATCTCCACGTCCCGGGTTCTAGCAATTCTCTTGCCTCAGCCTCCAAGTAGCTGGGATTACAGGCATGCACCACCACGCCCAGCTAATTTTTGTAGTTTTAGTAGAGCTGGGGTTTCACCATGTTGGCCAGGTTAGTCTCAAACTCCTAACCTCGAGTGATCTGCCCGCCTCGGCCTCCCAAAGTGCTGGGATTACAGGCATAAGCCACCACACCTGGCCTTCCCACCTCTTTTTTTTTTTTTTAATTACTTAAAACACTTTTTTTTTTGCCAGGTGCGTTGGCTCATACCTGTAATCCCAACACTTTGGGAGGCTGAGGCTGGTGGATCACCCGAGGTCAGGAGTTGAGACCAGCCTGGCCAACATGGTAAAACCTCATCTCTACTAAAAAATAACAAAAATTAGTCAGGTGTGGTGGTGCACACCTGTAGTTCCAGCTACTAGGGAGGCTGAGGCAGGAGAATCACTTGAACCCGGGAGGCAGAGGTTGCAGTGAGTGGAGATTGCACCACTGCGCTCCAGCCTGGGCAACAGAGTGAGACTCCATTTCAAATAAAAAAAAAACAAACTAAAAAAAAAATTCAGTTCCTCAGTGTCACTCACATCTCGCGTGCTTGACAGCTGCAGCAGCTAGTGGCGACATTATTGGATGGCACAGACACAGAACATCTCCATTACCGCAGGAAGTTCTATTAGATGGCATTGTTCTCAGAGAATGGAACATCGGCATTGCTCTTGGTGAATGGAACTTTGTTTGACGTATTATATATTATTCATTAGGCCCCAGGGTCTTTGAACTTAGAGAAAACAGATAAGATGCAAATGATCTCTACCAAGTAGAGAAGATGACTCCAAAGGTTATGGCTGTATTCACTGTAGGGCATGAACCACTTTCACATCTAACAGAGCTGTTTGATTCTGGCATTCTTTATCTTCCTTGACAACAGACAGACAGACAGATGAGAAACCAATATTAGTCTCTCATCTCCTCCTTTGAATCAGCTGCGTTATGCTGATTCCCTCAACACCGAATTGAATAAAAGCTTGACATGTTCCCACTCTGGGTAAGGGTTGTTTGGTGGGCAGCAAGGCCTGCTGTCTGCTGCAGAAACTGAAATGTGACACGTGTCTTCCCAGCCTCCCTCGTAGCTAGGCTGTGGGCCTGAGACCACGGCAATGCAATCAGACTTCAAATCAGACGCTGGTGACATGAAGCAGCAGAGATGGTGGCAGGTGCTTCGTTGCAGGGAGAGGTGGCAATTGCAACAAGATCCCCTCTCTGGAGGAATAGGGGCTGAGCTCTCAGTGGCCACCTGGTGCCCCCACCCCAGGCGGGTTCCCATGAGCAACCGGCTCACAGCGATTCCGCAAACCACCTGGTCTCCTTTAATGAATTCCCGTTCTGATTCAATCTGCCAGAAGAGTCATTTAATGCTATTGGATTGATGGATTGACCAAGGAGCTCCCGCAGATCTAGTGCAGGCTCAGCCTTTCTCCTTCTGTCACTGAAAGCCCGCAGTTCTGGAGATGACTCAGCCACGGGCTGGGGGACTCCACTGCACGCTTCTCACTAAAACCACCGCATTGATCTTACAGGGAGAAAAAACCTTTCAAAGTTGCTAATTTCTCCTCTCCTTCCAGGTCCTCGGATGAAGAGGCAAACCCGCTAACCAAATGCTCTGTCTGTCCTTTGGGTAGAGCATGCAGGCTTCATTCCGGGCTGCAGGGCCAGCTTCGCGAGCCTGTGACCTACTCAGTCATGGGGCCCAGAGCTCAGAGGGCCCTGAGCTTGTTTTCACCCTCTGTTCTCATCACTGTCTTGAAATGCTTAGTGATTTCTAAACAAAGTACACAGCCGGTACTGCTGAGAGGGAGGTGAAATGCAGATTCCTAGGCTTACACCCAGAGGTTCTGATTTAGCAGTTTTGGCTGGGCCCTGGAATCAGTTTTTTTTGTTGTTTTTTTTGTTTTTTTTTGTTTTTAACAGATTCTTGCTCTGTTGCCCAGGCTGGAATGCAGTGGCGCAGTCTCGGCTCACTGCAGCCTCTGGCTCCCGGGTTGAAGCAATTCAGCTCCCGCAGCCTCTTGAGTAGCTGAGATTACAGGTGCATGTCACCATGACCGGCTAATTTTTGTATTTTTAGTAGAGATGGAGTTTCACCATGTTGGCCAGGCTGGTCTCGAACTCCAGACCTTATGTGATCCACCCACCTGGGCCTCCCAAAGGGCTGGGATTACAGGCATGAGCCACCGCGCCCAGCCCAGAATCAGTATTTTAAACAGTTTTTTAAAACATATAATTTATATACTGTAAAGTTAGCCCATTTAAAGTGTATAATTAGGCCAGGTGTGGTGGCTCACATCTGTAATCCCAGCATTTTTGGAGGCCGAGGCAGGTGGATCACTTGAGTTCAGGAGTTCGTGACCAGCCTGGCCAACATGGGGAAACCCCATCTCTAATAAAAATACACAGATTAGCGAGGCATGGTGGCCTGCGCCTATAATCCCAGCTACTCAGGAGGGTGAGGCAAGTGAATTGCTTGAACCTGGGAGATGGAGGTTGCAGTGAGCTGAGATCATGCCACTGTACTCCAGCCTGGGTGACACAGCGAGACTCCGTCTCAATAAATAAATACATACATACATACATACATACATACATACAGTTTACAATTGGATGTCTTTTGTGTTTGTTTTGCTTTTTTATACAGATGAGGTCTCACTATATTGCCCAGGTTGGTCTCGAACTCCTGGGGTCATGCCTTCCTCTCACCTCACTCTCCTAAAATGCTGGGATTACAGGCAAGAGCCACCACACTCAGCCACAATTTGATGTTTTTAAAGATATTCACAGTTGTGCCACATCACCACTATCTAATTCCAGAATATTTTTATTATCCCCAAAAGAAACTCTGTACCATGCTGGGTATGGTGGCTCATCTGTAATCCCAGCACTTCGGGAGTTCGAGGTGGGAGGATCGCTTGAGCCCAGGAATTCGAGACCAGCCTGGGAAACACAGCAAGACCCCATCTCTGCAAAAAAAATAAAGAAACCTCTGGCCATGGGCAGGCGCTTCCCATCCCTCCCTAGCCTCAGCCACTGGTAACCACTAAGCCACTCCCTGTCTCCATGGGTTTGCCTGTCTTGCCATTTCATAAACATGGAATCAGACAACATGTGGTCTTTTGTGGCTGTTTCTTTCTCGTAGCCTGGTGTCTTCAAGGTTCATCCGGGCTGCAGCCTGTAGCAGCACTCCTATTCATGGTGATTGCTGTTTGTGGCACAAGACCCTGAGGCCTGATGCAGGGGGTCCACCCGTATGGCAACGATTGCCTTGATGCCTGTTTTCCCCACAGATTCTCAGAAACAAGAAAAACGTCAAAGGGAGATAGGGAAGGAGATTAGGGGCAGACATTTGTATATAAATCAAAATCACCTCCCACAACATGCAAGAGGAAAAAACCTAATTCATATTTGCCTTTCCCCAAAAGACGCAGCACGGGACAGAACCAACCGCAGGAGTGAGTGTGATAACTCGTAAGTTACCTGGAACGCGACTAGCACAAACTCTCAAGTCACTAGAATTTATGTTGATGATAATCTGCCAAAACCTAGAAAGAGGCAAAAAGGACAGGGCGTGGTGGCTCATGCCTGTAATCCCAGCACTTTGGAAGGCCGAGGCGGGTGGATCACTTGCTGTCAGGAGTTCAAGACCGGCCTGGCCAACATGGTGAAACCCCGTCTCTACTAAAAACACAAAAATTAGCCAGGCTTGATGGCGGGTGCTTGTAATCCCAGCTACTCAGGAGGCTGAGGCGGGAGAATCGTTTGAATCCGGGAGGTGGAGGTTGCAGTGAGCCGAGATCGTGCCACTGCACTCCAGCCTGGGCGACTGAGCAAAACTGGTTTCAAAAAAACACACAAAAAGAGGGCCGGGCGCGGTGGCTCACGCTTGTAATCCCAGCACTTTGGGAGGCCGAGGCGGGCGGATCACGAGGTCAGGAGATCGAGACCACGGTGAAACCCCGTCTCTACTAAAAATACAAAAAAATTAGCCGGGCGTGGTGGCGGGCGCCTGTAGTCCCAGCTACTCGGAGAGGCTGAGGCAGGAGAATGGCGTGAACCTGGGAGGCGGAGCTTGCAGTGAGCCGAGATTGCGCCACTGCACTCCAGGCTGGGCGACAGAGCGAGACTCTGTCTCAAAAAAAAAAAAAAAAAAACACACAAAAAAACAAAACATCAGGCACGGTGGCTCACTCCTATAATATCCCAGCACTTTGGGAGGCCAAGGCGGGCAGATCACAAGGTCAGGAGTTCAAGACCAGCCTGGCCAACATGGTGAAACCCCGTCTCTACTAAAAATACAAAAATTAGCCAGCCTTGATGGTATGTACCTGTAACCCCAGCTACTCAGGAGGCTGAGGCAGGAGAATCACTTGAATCCAGGTGGAGGTTGCGTGAGCCAAGATCGTGCCATTGCACTCCAGCCTGGGTGACTGAGCAAAACCCGACTCAAAAAAAGAAAAACAAAAAAACAAACAAAAAAAAAACGTCAGGCATGGTGGCTCACTCCTGTAATATCCTAGCACTTTGGGAGGCCAAGGCAGTCGGATCACAAGGTCAGGAGTTCAAGACCAGCCTGGCCAAAATGGTGAAACTCCATCTCTAATAAAAATACAAAAATTAGCCGGGCATAGTGGCAGGCGCCTGTAATCCCAGCTGCTTGGGAAGCTGAAGCAGGAGAATGGCTTGAGCCCGGGAGGCGGAGGTTGCAGTCAGGAGAGATCGCGCCATTGCACTCCAGCCTGGGTGACTGAGCAGGACTCTGTCTCAAAAAAATAAAAATTAAAAAAGGCCGAGTGCGGTGGCTCATGCCTGTAATCCCAGCACTTCAGGAGGCCGAGGCGGAAGGATCACGAGGTCAGGAGATCGAGACCATCCTGGCCAACATGGTGAAACCCCGTCTCTACTAAAAATGCAAAAATTAGCCAGGCATGGCGTCGTGTGCCCGTAATCCCAGCTACTCAGGAGGCTGAGGCAGGAGAATGGCTTGAACCAAGGAGTCGGAGGATGCAGTGAGCCGAGATCACACCACTGCACTCCAGCGTGGCAACAGAGTGAGACTCCGTCAAAAAAAAAAAAAAAAGAAAGAAAGAGGCAAAAAGACACCAATTTCCAGGGTGTGTCGTGTGATCGAAAAAGTCCAAAATAATTACTTTTAAAAATTCAGTGCCACCAACTCAGAGAGGAAAGGAAAATAAATAAACAAACAAAACATCAAGAGTCACAGAAAACAAAATGGTAATATGATAATATGATTTATTTATTTCAGGGGAACCTTTCTAAGATGGGGTCAAAGCTTAAACCTGCCCAATTGATCAAGGAAGAACAGGGAATACAGAGCTGTAAAAAAACAATTTTAAAGAACATCATTTTCCTATTCTGGAGAATTAAGAGATGAGAGGAAAAAGAAGCCGGGCGCAGTGGCTCACGCCTGTAATCCCAACACTTTGGCAGATGGAGGCGGGCGGATCACCTGAGGTCAGGAGTTTGAGACCAGCCTGGCCAACATGGTGAAACCCCGTCTCTACTAAAAATACAGGCATGGCGGCGGGTACCTGTAATCCCAGCTACTTGGGAGGCTGAGGCAAAAGAATCACTTGAACCCGGGTAGTGGAGGTTGCAGTGAGCCGAGATCACACCAGTGCACTCCAGCCTGGGTGACAGAGCGAGACTCTGTCTCAAAAAAAAAAAAAAAAGAGACAAAGCAAATAGAAGAGGTGATTAGATAAAGAGAGACAAATGAGAAAAGAAGGAGGAGAGGGGAGAGAAAAACAAAAGAAAAGCTTGACCAGGAGTGGTGGTGCCTGTAATCCCAGCTGCTCGGGAGGCTGAGGCATGAGAATCATTTGAACCTGGGAGGTGGAGGTTGCAGTCAGCTGAGATCACGCCACTGCACTCCAGCCTGGATGACAGAGCAAGACTCCGTCTCAAAAGAAACAAACAAAAAAAAGAAAAGCTTACATATAAAACCAGAAATTAGGCAGTAAATGTGAAACTCTGCTCAACCTCACAAGTAACCAAGAAAGGCAAATAAACAGAAGGTTTTTTATGCCTTCACATCAGCAGAGCTTTACAAGTGAGAAAGCCTGAGGGTGAGAGAGGCCCACTCAGCCACTTCTGAAACACGCATCAGAGCCTTACAAAGAGATTCTGTCTCCACCAGTAGCCCTCTCCTGGAATTCCTGCCTCACATAACTTCCTAAGGGAATAATCCTAGATTTGGATGGGATCTGCGCACTTATATGCTCATAATAGCATTGAGGGTAACACCAAAACCAAACAAGCAAACCAAAGTGGAGGTGAGCTGTGTCAGTCCAGGTCCTCTAGAAGCAGGGACCGAGATGGGATTCTTTGCCATGCAAGAGATTCATCAAGGCCAGGCGTGGTGGCTTATGCCTGTAATGCCAACACATTGGGAGGTGGAAGCGGGAGAATCACCTGAAGTCAGGAGTTCAACACCAGCCTGGCCAACATGGTGAAACCCCGTCTCTACTAAAAATATAAAAATTAGCCGGGCGTGGTGGCAGGCACCTGTAATCCCAGCTACTCGGGAGGCTGAGGCGGAAGAATCACTTGAACCTGGGAGACAGAGGTTGCAGTGAGCAGAGATGGCGCCACTGCACTCCAGCCTGGGTGACAGAGTGAGACTCTGTCTCGAAAAAATACCAAATAAATAAAGAGATTCATCAGAGCCAGGCCTGGGAGGGAAAAGAGGAGGGAGCAGGGGTCTCAGGGAGCTGTCCCACCACAGGCAGGTCTGACTCTTGCTGGAGGACAGGAAGGAGGAAGGAAAGGAGGTTGGGGGCAGCATCTTGGCCTACGGTGCTATCCTGGGAGACTTCAGCACGAATGTGGGAAAATTCTCAGACAGAGAAGCCTGGGTCTCCCAGGAACGAGCCAGCCTCAGCATCCCTGCCACACTGTCTCTAGCTGGGAGAAGCCTGTGGGAAGCGGTGTCTCCTTGTGCTGGGTGATGGATTTCGGGGCACAGCAGCTGGGGCCCTTGGTCAATTATACTTCCCAGAGCGGGAAATCTGAGGGGCACACTTTCACGGCCGCTATACAACCCCGATGACTGAAAATAAGGCAATGAACAAACAGTGGCCGTTCAAAGTCATTTTCTCAAAGAATGTTTAATGGCAGGGTAAAATGCTTCAAGTATGATGTTAATTTATAAAAGCAGATTATAAAATATATTTATGACGATCCCCCATTGAGTTAAAAAATATGTCTGTTGGGGGAACACGGATGGAGCTGGAGGCCATTATCCTCAGCAAACTAACGCAAGAACAGAAAACCAAATACCACACGTTCTCACTTGTAAGTGGGAGCTAAATGATGAGAACTGATGACCACAAAGAAGGAAACAACAGACACTGGGGTCTACTTGAGGGGGAGGGTTGAGGGGGAGGAGGGAGGGGGGAAGAGGGAGAGGACCAGAGAAGATAACTATTGGGTACTGGGCTTAATACCTGAGTGATGAAATAATCTATATAATAAACCCCCGTGACACAAGTTTACTTAGTTCATTTTCTTTTTTTGAGACGGAGTTTTGCTCTTGTCACCCAGGCTGGAGTGCAATGGCGCCATCTCAGCTCACCACAAACTCTGCCTCCCAGGTTCAAGTGATTCTCCTGCCTCAGCCTCCCAAGTAGCTGGGATTACAGACATGTGCTGCCATGCCCGGCTAATTTTATATTTTTAGTAGAGACAGGGTTTCTCCATGTTGGTCAGGCTTGTCTTGAACTCCCGACCTCAGGTAATCCACCCACCTTGGCCTCCCAAAGTGCTAAGATTACAGGCATGAGCCACCACGCCCAGCAGTTCATTTTCATACTGCTATAAAGACACACCCGGGGCCAGGCGCGGCGGCTCACGCCTGTAATCCCAGCACTTTGGGAGGCCGAGGCAGGTGGATCACGAGGTCAGGAGATCGAGACCATCCTGGCTAACATGATGAAACCCCGTCTCTACTAAAAATACAAAAAATTAGCTGGGCGTGGTTGCGGGCACCTGTAGTCCCAGCTACTCAGGAGGCTGAGGCAGGAGAATGGCGTGAACCCGGGAGGCGGAGCTTTCAGTGAGCTTAGATCGCGCCACTGCACTCCAGAGTGGGAGACAGAGCGAGACTCCGTCTCAAAAAAAAAAAAAATAAAAGGCATACCCGAGACTTGGTATTTTATAAAGAAAAGAGGTTTAATTGACTCACAGTTCTGCAGGGCTGGGGAGGCCTCAGAAAATTTACAACCGTGGCAGAAGTGGAAGAGGCACTTCTTACATGGCCGCAGGCGAGAGTGAGTGGTGAGCAAAGGAGGAAGCGTCCCCTTCTAAAACCATCAGTGGCCGGGCGCCGTGGCTCACGCTTGTAATCCCAGCACTTCGGGAGGCCGAGGCGGGCGGATCACGAGGTCAGGAGATCGAGACCACGGTGAAACCCCGTCTCTACTAAAAATACAAAAAAATTAACCGGGCGTGGTGGCGGGCGCCTGTAGTCCCAGCTACTCGGAGAGGCTGAGGCAGGAGAATGGCGTGAACCCGGGAGGCGGAGCTTGCAGTGAGCCGAGATTGCGCCACTGCACTCCAGCCTGGGTGACAGAGCAAGACTCCGTCTCAAAAATAAATAAATAAATAAATAAAACCATCAGTGAGAACTCACTCATTATCACGAGAACAGCATGGGGAAAACTGCCCCCATGATCCAATCACCTCCACCTGGCTTCTCCCTAGACACGTGGGGATTACAATTCGAGATGAGATTTGAGTGGGGACACAAAGCCTAACCATACCATGTTGCTATGTAACAAACCTTCACATGCACCCCGAACCTAAAATATAAGTTTAAAAAAAAGTGTCTATGTGTGTGTGTGTCCACCTATCTTACATGTAGACAGAAAGCAAGACTGGCAAAAAAAAAAATCTTTGGGCAGGGGGAGAATTTTTCTTTTTTTGTTTTTTCTGTTTTTGATCTCAGTAGTGCCATCTCGGCCCACTGCACCCTCCGCCTTCTAGGCTCAAGCGATTCTCCTGCTTCAGCCTCCTGAGTAGCGGGGATTACAGGTGCCCACGACCACACCAGGCTAATTTTTGTATTTGTAGTAGAGACGGGGTTTCACCTTGTTGGCCAGGCTGGTCTCGAACTCCTGATCTCAGGTGATCCACCCACCTCGGTCTCCCAAAGTGCTGGGATTACAGGCATGAGCAACCATGCCCGGCCAAGCATTTTCTTTATATTTTAATGTATTTTCCAAATTTTCTAAAGTTAGTATGTATTATTTTAGAAATCAGTCAAACATGATTTCAAGTTTCAAGAAATAGCACCGGGAGAGAAGAAGGTGAGAAATGGAGAGGTGCGAAGGCTTTTCCAAGTGTTGGTAATAAGACACCCCCAGGTGTCTTACTGTAGCAGTGGGTTTGTGACATCGGTGTTTCTTCTCAACCATCTCTGACACCAGGCTCAGCTCCACTGTCCCCAGCTCTTCATCTGCTCTTCGGATCTCCCCGCTGAATGGACAAAGCAGTCCCCTGGCGTGACTCCTTGTAGAACCAATTTTGCAGTAAAACCAATGCAATATTATTTCTCTCAGCCCTTTTATGCACTACCCAAAATGACAGTACTTTATAATGAGAAGGAATACTTAGAATGACAATCCTGAGGCTCTTCAAGATCCCAGCGTTATTAATTTCCTATTCAATGGCCCTGGAAACATTTTCCCCCAACAGCATTAGTGCTAAGAGCAGCTATTCTTGGATTCCAGTTTCTGGTCCTCTACTTACTATATGTGACATAACCTTAGACAAATGACTTCATCTCTAAAAGTTACAATTAAACAATTATACAGTTTAGCAGTGTATGTGTGTGTGTGTGTGCACAGAGTTGTGCACCTATCGTCACTATATAAGTCCAGAACATTCTTATCTCCCCATTAGTAGTCGCTACCCACTTGCTTTCAGTCTCCCCAGTGTCTGGAAACCACTAATCTGCTTTCTGTCTCAATGACGTTGCCTGTTCCACAATTTTTTTTTTTTTGAGACAGTTTTGCTCTGTCGCCCAGGGGGGTGTGCAATGGCGGGATCTTTGCTCACTGCAACCTCTGCCTCCCAGGTTCAAGCGACTCTTCTGCCTCAGCCTCCCGAGTAGCTAGGATTACAGGGGCCCACCTCCACGCCTGGCTAATTTTTCTATTTTTAGTAGAGACAGGGTCTCAGCACGTTGGCCAGGCTGGTCTCAAATGCCTGACCTCAGGTGATCTGCCCGTCTTAGCCTCCCGAAGTGCTGGGATTACAAGTGTGAGCCACCGTGCCCTGCCTACTCCACAATTTCCCACGAAGAGAATCATATAGTATTTGTCCTCTTATGTCTGACTTCTTCCCTTTTTCAGTGTTTATCCATGTTGCAGCGTGTGTCAGCACATCGTTCCTTCTGACGGCTGAGTAACATTCCATTGTGTGGGTAGATCACATTTTGTTTATTCTTTCATCACTTCAAGTACACTTGGGTTGTCTCCACATTTGGCCATTGTGAATAATGCTGCTTCGAACATTTACCTACAAGTATCCCTGTTTTCATTTATTATTTGTATTTTTTTTTTTTGAGATGGAGTTTTGCTCTTGTTGCCCAGGCTGGAGTGCAGTGGTGTGCTCTCAGCTCACTGCAACCTCCACCTCCCAGGTTCAAGCAATTTTCCTGCCTCAGCCTCTGAGTAGCTGCGATTACAGGCACGCGCCACCACGCTTGGCTAATTTTGTATTTTTAGCAGAGATGGGGTTTCTCCATGTTGGTCATGCTGGTCTTGAACTCCCGACCTCCGGTGATCTGCCCGTCTCGGCCTACCAAAGTGCTAGGATTACAGGCGTGAGCCACTGTGCCCGGCCCCTGTTTTCATTTATTTTGGGTATATACCCAGGAGTGGAATTGCTGGGCCACATGGTAGCTCTACTTTTAACTTTTGGAAGAAATGCCTGGCTGTTTTCCATGGTGGCTGCACCATTTCACATTCCCATTAGCCATGTATGAGGGTTTCAATACCTCGATACCTTAACTGACATTTCGACACTACTTCTTACTTTTTTTTTTTTTTAATCCAGCTCTGGATCACACACTCCAGGCTGGAGTGCAGTGGTGTGATCTCAGCTTACTACAAGCTCCGCCTCATGGGTTCACGCCATTCTCCTGCCTCAGCCTCCTAAGTAGCTGGGACTACAGGTGCCCGCCACCACGCCCAGCTAATTTTTTGTATTTTCAGTAGAGATGGGGTCCCACTGTGTTAACCAGGATGATCTTGATCTCCTGACCTCGTGATCCGCCCGCCTCGGCCTCTTGAAGTGCTGGGATCACAGGCGTGAGCCACCACATTCAGCCTACTTTTTTTTTTTTTTTTTTTTTGAGATAGTCTCACTCCGTTGCCCAGGCTGGAGTGCAATGGCTCGATCTCAGCTCACTGCAACCTCCGCCTCCTGGGTTCAAGCGATTCTCCTGTCTCAGCCTCTCGAGTAGCTGGGATTACAGGTGCCTGCCACCACGCTTGGCTAACTTTTGAATTTTTAGTAGAGATGAGGTTTCACTATGTTGGCCAGGCTGATCTCAAGCTCCTGACCTCAGGTGATCCACTCTCCCAAAGTGCTGAGATTACAGGCATGAGCCATCGTGCCTGGCCCATTTCCCTTTTTTTAGTTTTAATTTAATTTTTTTTTTTTTTTTGGGGGGGGACAGGTCTCACTCTGTCACCCAGGATGGAGTGCAGTGGTGCAATCATGGTTCACTAAATCTTAGCCTTGACCTCCCAGGCTCAAGTGATCCTCCCATCACAGCCTTCCAAGTAGCTGGAACTACAGGCGTGTGCCACCACAATTTTTGTACTTTTTTGTAGCTAATTTTTGTACTTTTTTGTAGAGACAGGGTTTCGCCAAGTTGCCCAGGCTGGTCTCAAACTCCTGGGCTCAAGCAATCCGCCTGCCTCAGCCTCCCAAAGTGCTGGGATTACAGGCGTGAGCTACCACGCCTGGCCCTGGATATTTCATTTGTATAGGACCACACAACATGTGGCCTTCTGTGTCTGCCTCCTCTCACTCAGCGTAATTGTTTTGAGGGTCTTCCACTTGGTAGTACATATCAGTATTTCATTCCTTTGTATGGTTGAATAATGTTCTTCAACACTGTTGTATAACTTTCAGTATGATACTGAGTGTACCTCCTTGGTTAAATTTATTCCTAAGTATTTTGTCTTCGTTGATGCTATTGAAAATGAAATTGTTTTCTTAATTTCATTTTTGGGCTATTTCTTGCCAGTGTACAGAAAGACAGCGGATTGGCCTTGCACGGTGGCTCACACCTGTAGTCCCAGCACTTTGGGAGGCCGAGGCGGGTGGATGACCTGAGGTCAGGAGTTCAAGACCAGCCTCAACATGGAGAAACCCTGTCTCTACTAAAAATACAAAATTAGCTTGGCGTGGTGGTACATGCCTGTAGTCCCAGCTACTCGGGAGGCTGAGGCAGAAGAACTGCTTGAATCTGGGAGGCGGAGATTGCGGTGAGCCAAGAGTGCGCCATTGCACTCCAGCCTGGGTGACAAGAGTGAAACTCCGTCTCAAAAAAAAAAAAAAAAAAAAGACAGCTGATTGTTGTATACTGATCCCATGTCCTGCAACCTTGCTGATCCCATTCACTCTCTCTCTCTCTCTAAAGGGCTTGTGTGCATCCTTTAGGGCTTTCTACACATACCATCATATCATCTGCAAATGGTTTTTCTTCCTTTCCAATCTGAAGGCCTTGTATTTCTTTTTCTTTCTTCTTCCTTTTTTTTTTTTGAGACGGAGTTTAGCTCTTGTCACTCAGGCTGGAGTGTAATGGCACGATCTCAGCTCACTGCAACCTCCGCCTCCCTGGTTCAAGCGATTCTCCTGCCTCAGCCTTCTGAGTAGCTGGGATTACAGATGCCCATCACCACACCCAGTTAATTTTTTTTTTTTTTTTAATAGAGATGGGGTTTCACCATGTTGGCCAGACTGGTCTCGAACTCCTGACCTCAGGTGATCCACCTGCCTTAGTCTCCCAAGGTGTTGGGATTACAGGTGTGAGCCACTATGCCTGGCCTCTTTTTTGTGTTTTGTTTGTTTGTTTGTTTTTGAGATGGAGTTTCGCTCTTGTTGCCCAGGCTGGAATGCAGTGGCGCAATCTTGACTCACTGCAATCTCCCCCTCTGGGTTCAATAGATTCTCCTGCCTCAGCCTCCCAAGTAGCTGGGACTACAGGCATGCACCACCACACCCAGCTAATTTTATTTTTTGTAGAGACGAGGTCTCACTATTGCCCAGTCTGGTCTGGAACTCCTGGGCTCAAATGATCTGCCCACCTCGGCCTCCCAAAGTGCTAGGATTATAAGCTTGAGCCACTGCGCCTGGCCAAGTCTTGTATTTCTCTGTTTTGCCCAATTGCCCCAACCAGAACCTCCAGGACAATACTGATATAGACAATATTGAAGGGGAAGGAGCAGACACCCACTTCTTGTTCCTGATCTTAGGCGCAAGCATCAGTCTCTCACATTAAACATGATGTTAGCTGTGGACTTTTTGTTGATGCTCTTCATCAGGCTGGGGAAGTTCTACTCTATCTACTGGTTTGTTAAATGTTCTTATGTTGAAAGGTAAACCTGTTTTCTCACGTGTAAAATGAGGACAACAATCTCTATATGGAGAGTTGTTTGAGGTTGAAAATGGGATAACATAAGGCCGGGTGCAGTGGCTCATGCCTGGGGTATATCTGATATAACCCCGTAAGCCTCAATTTCCTTATCTCTAACATGGGTATTATAAAGCATCTACCTCCTAGGGCTCACACTGGCAGGCAGTGGTAGATGTGATTTAAATTGCGAGATTACCAAGTACCTGGGACATAGAAGCTCTGTGCTATGATAGATGACAGATAAAATGAGATGTGGTCCTTGTCCTGAAAAAGGAGAGATAAAATGTGGTACTGACAGCTACATCGCACATGATATCAGCAGCAGAAACGGAGCACTGGCGGTGGTTCCGGGGGCACAGCAGGGAGGGCTGGGCCAGGCCACAGCGGAGAGAGAGCGCTGGGCCTTCCAGGGAGGGAAATGCACAGCGGCACAGAGGGAAGAAGTGTGGGGTGCGGTTGAGTAGCCACAGAGAGCTCCTCTTGCTGGGACCTGGGCTGCGTAATCGTAATCGTAATCGGGAAGCAATGGGATTGAAGTTACTGTTGCATTGAATGCCAGCAATGGACAGGGGTGGGGGGACTTATCCTAGAAGACTTATAAATTGAAGTGCTCCTGCTGAGGGCAGGAGTGGAGGGAGGCAGAGTTTTGAAACAGGAATGGGAGCTGGACATGGTGGCTTATGCCTGTAATCCTAGCAATTTGGGAGGCCGAGGCAGGTGGATCACCTGAGGTCAGGAGTTCGAGACCAACCTGGCCAACATGGTGAAACCCTGTCTCTACTAAAAATACAAAAAAAAAAAAAAAAAATTAAATGGGCCTGTAATCCCAGCTACCCAGAAGGCTGAGGCAGGAGAATCACTGGAACCCTAGAGGTGGAGGTTGCGGTGAGTCGAGATTGCGCCACTACACTCCAGCCTGGGCAACAAGAGCAAAACTCCGTTTCAAAATAAAAGAGAAGCCGGGCACGGTGGCTCCTGCCTATAATCCCAGCACTTTGGGAGGCCAAGGAGGGTAGATCACTTGAGGTCAGGAGCTTGGGACCAGCCTGGTCAACATGGTGAAACCCTGTCTACTAAAAAAATACAAAAATTAGCCAGAAATCGCTTGAACCCGGGAGGCGGAGGTTTCAGTAAGCCGAGATCGTGCCACTGCACTCTAGCCTGGGCAACAGAGCGAGACTCCTTCTTTTTTTTTTTTTTTTTTTTGAGACGGAGTCTCGCTCTGTCGCCCAGGCTGGAGTGCAGTGGCGCGATCTCGGCTCACTGCAAGCTCCGCCTCCTGGGTTCACGCCATTCTCCTGCCTCAGCCTCTCCGAGTAGCTGGGACTACAGGCGCCTGCCACCACGCCCGGCTAATTTTTTTGTATTTTTAGTAGAGACAGGGTTTGCACCGTGGTCTCGATCTCCTGACCTCGTGATCCGCCCGCCTCGGCCTCCCAAAGTGCTGGGATTACAAGCGTGAGCCACCGCGCCCGGCCGAGACTCCTTCTCAAAAAAAAAAAAAAAAAAGAAAAGAAAAGAAAAAAATAAAATAAAATAAAAAGGAATGGGGAAAGGCCAGGTGTGGTGGTTCACGCCTGTAATCCCAGTGCTTTTAGAGGCTGAGGTGGGTGGGCTGATTGAGCTCAGGAGTTTGAGAACAGCCTGAGGAACATAGGAAGACCCCATATCTACAAAAAAAGAAAAAAGAAAAAGGGATGGGTGTTAGAAAGCAGGATGATGTTTCCTGATCTTTTTTGATCAGCGCTGGGAGAGTTCTGTTAGGAGACAACTGAATTCTGACTTATACCAGCTGTGTGCACAGCATGGGATGGGACCACAGTTAGCAACATTTTGGAGAAAGAATTCACCACCCAAAATCTGACAAATGGGAAGTGACGGGCAGGCTGCCATGAAAAAAGAAAACTCAGAAATGCTGCCAGGGTGTTACTGACTGAGCTGGACAGTCTTCGCGGTGGTCTTGATATAAACTGAGATATTTTGTCAGGTATGGGGAAACAGAGATGAAGAATAAGGAAAGTTACAGCCGGGTACGGTGGCTCACACCTGTAATACCAGCACTTTGGGAGGCCGAGGCGGGCAGATCACAAGGTCAGGAGTTGGAGACCAGCCTGGCCAGCACAGTGAAATCCGGTCTCTACCAACAAAATACAAAAAATTAGCCAGGCATGGTGGCACGCACCTGTAATCCCAGCTACTTGGGAGTCTGAGGCAAGAGAATCGCTTGAACCAGGGAGGCGGAGCTTGCAGTGAGCTGAGATCGTGCCACTGCACTCCAGCCTGGGCGACAGAGCAAGACTCCATCTCAAAAGAAAAAAAAAAAATGTTGCTGCTGGGCCAGGCGTAGGGGCTCACACCTGTAATCCCAGCACTTTGGGATCAAGGTCAAGAGATCAGGACCATCCTGGCCAACATGGTGAAACCCCGTCTCCACTAAGAATACAAAAATTAGCTGGGTGTGGTGGCGCACACCTGTAATCCCAGCCACTTGGGAGGCTGAGGCAGGAGAATCACTTGAACCTGGGAGGTGGGGGTTGCAGTGAGCTGAGATCATGCCACTAGATTCCAGCCTGGCGACAGAGTGAGACTCCATCTCAAAAAAAAAAAGAAAAGTTGCTGCCTTTATAGGTGCTGACTACAAACTCAGCAAATTTGAGGTGTGATTATTATCCACAGTTCATAGAAGAAGACTTCCAGGCACAGGACAGCTGTCACCCAGGCAGTCACTCAGAACCCAAATCTCATGGGACTAGCACTTCATGATGAGGACTTTGGATTTCATTCTAAATGTAAACTGAAGCCCCTGGAAGCTGAAGCAGCATCTTTTAAAAAGACCATTCCAGCTGTATAGAGAACTGACTGAAAGCAGCAAGAGGCAAAACATGGGCCAGGCGGGGTGGCCGACTTCTGTAACCCTAGCACTTTGGGAGGCCAAGGCAGGCGTATCACTTGAGGTCAGGAATTTAAGACCAGCCTGGCCAATATGGTGAAACCCTGTCTCTACTAAAAATACAAAATTTAGCCGGGCGTGGAGGCAGGCACCTGTACACCTGTAATCCCAGCTACTAGGGAGGCTGAGGCAGGAGAATTGCTTGAACCCCGGAGATGGAGGTTGCAGTGAGCTAAGATAACGCCACTGCACTACAGCCTGGGCTACAGAGTGAGACTCCGTCTCAAAAAAAAAAAAAAAAAAAAAAGAGTCCTAAGTCAGGGCCATTTGTATTTTGGAGGTGTTATTGGCAAGACTTGCTAATAGGCTGAACGTGGGAAGAGAGGGAAAGGAAGAGGCCAGGGTGAAGTCTGAGTTTCTGGCTGGAGCAGTTGGGGAGACGCCAATGCCGTTTATCGGGATGCAGAGCGTTTGCGGATGAACAAGTTTTGGGCACAGAGATGGAAAGTAAGGAAAGTAAGGTTAGTTAGAGGTAGAGGGACTTGAGAAAGAGAAACTTGTGAATAGGGAGGAATGAGTCAATGAAAAAGGAGAAAAATGCAAGGGACAGAAGAGATAACTGACAAGAGAAAGCCCCAGTGGGGCAGCAAAGGGAATGGTCCAGGAAAAGACAAAACCTGTGCAGATGTGAGATTTGGCCACTGTTTCTGTGAAGTTTGCCCTTCCCTAAAGGGCTCTGCGTGGGAAGTCCCTTCTGCCTCCTCGCCCTGGCCCCAACCCCTTTGCTGGTCCATCTCTGCTCATCCGGCTGGTTCCTGGCTCAGAAGCCACCTACCACAACCCATCACAGGTATCAACAAAGATTTTATTGTATTTACAATAAAGTCACTGTTGTATTCTCTGAGCCTCATTAAAATACAACCTTCAGTACACACATTTGGTTTGTTTTTTGAGGCAGAGTCTCGCTCTGACACCGACTGGAGTGCAATGGCACGATCTCAGCTCACTGCAAGCTCTGCCTCCAGTTTCAAGCGATTCCGCTGCCTCAGCACCCTAAGTAGCTGGGATTACAGGCACCTGCCACCATGCCCAGCTAATTTTTTGTATTTTTTTTTTTTTTTTGAGTTGGAGTTTCACTCTTCTTGCCCAGGCTAGAGTGCAATGGTGTGATCTTGGCTCACTGCAACCTCCACCTCCTGGGTTCAAGCGATTCTCCTGCCTCAGCCTCCTGAGTAGCTGAGATTACAGGCATGCACCACCACCCCAGCTAATTTTGTATTTTTAGTAGAGATGGGGTTTCTCCATGTTGGCCAGTCTGGTCATCTTGAACTCCTGACCTCAGGTGATCCACCCGCCTCGGCCTCCCAAAGTGCTGGGATTACAGGCGAAGCCACTGTGCCTGGCCTTTTTTTTTTTTTTTTTTTTTTTAACGGAGTCTCGCCCTGTTGCCCAGGCTGGAGTGTAGTGGCACGATCTTGGCTCATTGCAACCTCTGCCTCCCGGGTTCAAGAGATCCTCCCACCCCAGCCTCCCAAGTAGCCAGGATTATTAAATGTGCACACCACCGTGCCTGGCTAATTTGTGGGTGTTTTTTTTGTTTGTTTGTTTGTTTTTTGAGACAGAGTCTCTCTCTGTTGCCCAGGCTGGAGTGCAGTGGCTCAATCTCGGGTCACTGCAACCTCCACTTTCCGGGTTCAAGCGATTCTCCTGCCTCAGCTTCCTGAGTAGCTGGGACTACAGGCGTCCACCACCATGCCCAGCTAATTTTTTGTATTTTTTGTAGAGATGGGGTTTCACTATGTTGGCCAGGCTGGTCTCAAACTCCTGACCTCAAGTGGTCCGCCCACCTCGGCCTCCCAAAATGCTGGGATTATAGGCATGAGCCGCCACACCTGGCCAGTACCCACATCTTGGTCAAAGGAGAATAAAAAACGAAAAGTCAGGTAAATACACAGCAAGTATTAGGGAAAGGAGGGACAGAAACTAGAGAAACACAGATCTCAGTACATACAGGAGAGTTGACACAGCATCATTATAGTCCACTGATGGGTGGCGCTGGGAACTTGGGAGACACCAACACGTTGGAATCAGGGCTGTGGGACAGGTGTGAGGAGCAAGTTGGGGAGGACCGCTAACCCCTGATCACTCAGGCTCCACCCCCAGTGCAAAACTGTAATGGAACCAACCAGCTCTGTTCAGTACTTCCCCAGGAGTGAAAATCAGTCAGACTAGATGAAGAGATTAGACTGCTCACTGTACCAAGCCCATTAAGGCAGGAAAGTAGACTCTTATCTTAAAAAGCTTTTCCCCTCTCTACACAACAAGGGTTTTCTAGCTAATGATTTTCAGTGAAACAGAAAATCTGATCAATCAGAATGCCCCATTCCCCAGATTTCTCATTAACTGTGATTTTGTTGCTTTTCACAAAGCCTTTGGGAACTTTTAAATGACCAACTTTGCAGGTGTATATGCAATGCTGGAAATGGTATTAAAAAGCATACTTACGGCCAGGTGCCGTGGCTCATGTCTGTAATCCCAGCACTTTGGAAGGCCGAGGTGGGTGGATCACTTGAGGCCAGGAGTTCAAGACCAGCCTGGCCAACATGGTGAAATTCTGTCTCTATTAAAAATATAAAAATTAGCCCGGCCTGGTGGCAGGCACCTGCAGTCCCAGCTACTCGGGAGGAGGGGGTACGAGAATTGCTTGAACCCGGGAAGGCAGAGGTTACAGTGAGCTGAGACTGCACCATTGCACTCCAGCCTGGGCAACAGAGTGAGACCCTGTCTCGAAAAGAAAAAAAAAAAGGCATACTTAACAGATGAAATCCATATGGTGTCTGGAATGTGCTTCAAAATAATGGAGGTGGGCGTGAGGTCTTAGAAGAAAACAAAATTGGCCCCGAGTTGATAATTGTTAAAGTGGATGGTGGGCATTTATTATGATGAAGGGGCTCATTACACTATTCTCCACTTCTGTGTGTACTGAAGATTTTCTGAACTAAAAAGGTAGAAAGTACATGCATTAAACTTCAGGATAAGTTCAATCACACCAACCTATACAAGTCTAATTTCAGATCTTTACCGAAAATAAGGGAAACCATGTTCTACAGAATCGAGTCCACATCAAGATGAAATGCTTTTCACGCCATTTAGAGATTAGTCTTATAGCTACAATTACTCAAGTTGAAGTTTTGAAATTACCTACGCAGTCTTCAGAGTCAACACCTACTGTCGCTCAACCTGCCCCCTCTGATCCCCTTTCCTCCCCTGCCCCACCAGTCCCAGGGCTGTGGGCAGAGGCAGCTGGAGCAGGGGGGGCTCCGGGAGGGTTCATCCACAGGCTGTCTGCATATCTGCTTCCTGCCAGGTCTGTGCGAGGTACGGCACCAGGCCCTCGTCCTGGTGGGCTCAGAATCTGGTGGGGAAGAGAAACTGAGTAATTCAACACGATCGGTGTCCTGAGAGCTGCTCCGAGGCCCGACTCCCTGTGTGCGTGCACCTGTGTGGTGGGGAGGGAATGTGAAGGCTGGTTTCTGAGGATCTGATGTTTAAGGAAAGACCTGAAGGAAAAGAGTAGAGATGGGGAAGGGCTTGGACAGAGGAGACAGGCCTTGGGAAAACTGTAAAGAGCAAAACCAAACCAAATCTGGTGTGTTCAGAAAATGAAAAAACAGCAAAGAAAGCAGGGGAGGGGCTTCCATGAGGGCCTGGGCCTTTATCTGGAAAGCACTGGAAGGACTGAAGAGAAGAGTGACCTGGCTAGACTTGGGCTTTTTAAAGCTCGTGCTATGATGTGGAGGACAGATGAGGCCACTATTTGAGCTGCTTGGGCAATGACGTGACTTGGATGGGGGTGATGGCAGCAGGGATGGAGAAAAGCGGATGTGTATTTAGAAGAAACTGAGAAGAGAAACTTGGCAGGACTTGGTATTGGGAGGGGAGAGGAAGGACATCAGGGATAATTCTCTGGATTTGGGCTTGGGTAAGTGGTGGATGGTGAGGCCACTTACAAGATGGAAAAGCCCTGTTAGGCTTCTCTGACCCATGTAGCCTTGCTACCTCGGACATGCCTCTGGTTTGTCTGTGATGGAATTAACCACGCCGCCACCTTGAGAACTGTGCAGAGCTGCACATGCCCCTGCAGCAGCCGGAAATGTTAAGCCTGGGCATGGCCCAGTGCACATCGAGGAACAGGACTCCAGGGCACCGGCCTCGCTCCTTCCGGATCCTGCTCCTGTCCTGCTCCTGTTGCTGCTACTCCCTCCCCAACCCATCCAAACTCTGCTTTCTCCTCCAACCATGCCCCTACCATCTTTTAGGATCCCAGGTAGGTATGGAGCTGCACTCAAAACATTAACACAGACACCTGTTGCTGAGCTCAGTAGAAACCGACTTCCTTCCAGCCCAAAGGAGTTTGTGAGGCACTCACCTTTCCCTCCAGGACCCCCGGTCCTCAAGGCCCAGGCTTGCTTTGTGTCTCCTCAGGGGAGGTATGGGGGTTTGATCAGACAAGAGCTTGTGTATCAACCCACTGCATTCTACATTGAGATCCAGATCTGGGCAGTCATCTGGTGAAGCAACCCCATGGCTCTGTGCGGGGCTGGGTCTTCTCGCTGGGTCACCCTGTCCAGGCACAAGGAGCCAGATGGGTGGGTGCAGGGCCCAGGAAAATGACAGAGAAAAGCTTCTACATTAAACGAAGATGAGCCAAACCTTCTCAGCACTTGAACAAAGGAACATTTCTACTGGTCAGCTTTCTAGTCTTTCCCATCTCTGGTATTAGGTCAATAACGAGCAGGAGAACCACAGTGCCTGGAAGCTCCCACTGTGACTGAGGATCTTGCAGAGCTGGGCCAGTGCTGGCTGTGCTGACGACTGCACTCTCTAAGCACAGAGCTCCACGGGCTACTGAACACTCGGACACATGTGATTTCATGTGAAACTGTCAAGCGTGCAGGCCTGGTGCTGTTTGCCCAAGTCCCGGATGAGGAAATGGGAGGTTTATAGGGGCACCAGTGAGTTCTGTCCACCTGGGCGTGGCCTGGAGCAGTGGCCTGCCACTAGCCCCTGCTGAGGCCACAGGCAGAACCTGCCACACTGGGCCTTTCTCATCAGCCTCTGTAGGGAGGCCTGTCTTTAGGAGAGGAGCACCCACTTTCTGTACACACCTCCAGAATCGCCCTCCCACCCTGGGCCTCTTCCCCACCCAATGCCTCCATCCCAGGCTGATCACACCTCCCAAGGTTAGAAGGAGTAAGCTGGCCAAGGGCATCGCTATGCTCAGATCTCTTCATTTTCCCATCTCTTCCACTGCGCAAAAGGATAGTATTTAAGGCCACATATCACAGGCTTTTCAAAAAAAATAAGGTTTCTTTATTGTCTTGGATGCAAATAGTTTAAAAAATGCATTGTAGTGTTGAATACAGCTGGTGGAAACGTGCTTCTTGACAGCAGAGCATCAGAGGGGTGTACTCAGGGTGACATGGGCTGGAGGGGGCCTCTGGCCAAACCAGACTCTTCTCCGGTTTGTTCTTCAGACCACGAGGTGGAACCGTCTCCTCAAAGGAGCCCTGCCACAATCACCAAAGCTCACACCAGAAAAAACCGCCATTTACACAACAAACTGAACCTGAAAAAGGTACAGAACATGGTGCTTCCACTGTGAACAAAATCAGCAAGCGAATCCGTTTTCCCTTCCCGGGCTGTTCGAAAAAAATTCAGCTAGAGAAACGGGGGCACTGTGGGCGGCCCGTGGGGGATGGCCTGGAGCTGTGGGGCCCGGGCTGAGCCCTTCCTGCCTTTTAACTGCAGGATGTAAACTCTATGGAAATGTATAGAACTTCAGTTTCTCCCAACCCTCCACAACCTCAACTCTTGAGACCACCAAATAACTGTTAGGAAACGCAGAAGAGAGTCCTTCAAATGAGCTACACCCAGGTTCAGCGCGCAGAACCAACAGTGTGACTGGGGCATGGAGGTAAATTCTGACACGATCGGAGGGGAATTTCACAAAACAAAATTCCATGAAGTAAACACGCACACGCAAGCTTGTGCAAGTGCAAGCACGCGTGCACACACACACACACACACACACACATACACACAAAATCAACATTCAACGTGAAGAGTTCCCTTTTCTTTCTCGAAGGTTGATTTTTGCAAGCTCTGACAAGCAGAGTCCCATGCGGTGGCCAGGGGGGCCAAGACCTCAGAATGAAAAGCCTGCAGCTACTCGGTCCTCACCCATTCTGGAGGCCAGCCCTGGTACAGGCATGGGGGTGGGGGTCCTAAAACGCTTTGTCAGCGTTCCTGGAGCCCTTGCCAAGCTTACCACCTGCCCCATGTGTGTCCCTCACAGCACAAAAACCCGTCCAGCCGCCCAAGGCCACGGTGTCCACTGAATGCCACAAACATGCTGCTGAGCCTCAAAGCTCTTCAACCTCCCACCTTGCTGTCCCCTCTCCCCTGACAGGTGTGCAGACAAGGTAAAATCCTCCAAAGCAGAGATGTCAAGGGCGCGGAGCCACATGCCACATCCCCGTGCATCTTTGGCACCCTGGCTGGCCACTGCTGCACACACTGCCTGCCCGGATCAGTGCTGTCCAGCCCTCATTTCCCTTCCCCAAGGAAACGCTGGGCCAAGCTGAGCTCCAAAACAGGTGGGTTCCTCTGGGGCTGGGGAGCAGGTGTCGAGGGAAAGGCCACTTTCCCACCAGAGGGAAAAGAGAGAGGTTCAATTCACACCCAGGCTGCCTGCTAGGAGGCCTCAGGTGGGCGAGGCAGGGGCCAGGCGACAAGGGAAAGGGACAGCTGAGGGCGAATGGAGGTGATGAGAGGGGCCCTCCAAGCCTTCCCATGTCAGAGCCAGGGTAAGGAAAGAGCTGGACCAAAGCAAGGTCCATCTGCCAGTGCAGAACCAGGCCCACAGCACCCCAAATCCCCCCCACACAGGGGTCCATTGGCCCGGGACAGGCCCAGCTCCACTCCCACGAGTTCTGAGAGCATAACATCCTGTCCAGCAGACAGCGAGATCTCGCCATCTTGAAAACCTGAACCTGCCACCTCAGGTTTGCCCAGGGGCCAGCTAGGGCCTTGGAGGAAGGGGCCTCGCCAGTTCTCAGCTGCAGCTCCCCTCTCTGAGAGAGACCCTTACCTGCACCCTAGCTGCCGGCGGGGCCAGTCACAGCTGTGCACGGAGATGAGGTGGGTGCGTGAGCCCCCCCACCCCAGCAACAGACAGAGGTGCTGCATGCCACTGTGCTCCTTTATCTGGGCAGGGACTGGGGGTGCCATGTCCTCTAAGAATCCAAATTTACAACCTCTTAGCCAGAGCAGAGAAACCTTAGGATTGACTTCTAGAAAAGGGAGTGTGGTCAGGGCCCATGGGCAAGAAACGGGAGGGCTGGCTGACCGCTGACCCCACTCCCCTGGCTGACGGCTCCGGGACCACGCGCAGCGCTGGGGGGTCTGCCACTTTCCAGCCCCATCCCCTCAACCACAACCAATGCTGTCATCAGCACCAATGGCCAGCACTGCTGTTGCTTCCTGTGGTAAAATCCTCCAAAGTAGAGATGTCCTAAGGCAGCGGCTAGCCAGCCTGTCCGGATGCTGCGTGGCCTGCTGGCCGACTCCAAGAAAGGCCCTCAGTGGCGCCTACCCTGCTCTGGGGTCTCCCACCCACTACAGAAGGCAGCAGTGCAGTGCAGGGACTGACAGCACAGGGCGATTTCTCAGAAACCCGCCCAGGGATTTATAAGCCAGCAGGTCTTCTGGTTTTTCTTTTTGGATTTTCTATTTTTTTCTTTTCTTTTTTTTGAGATAGGGTTTCGCTCTGTCACCCAGGCTGGAGTACAGTGGTACAATCTTGGCTCACTGCAACCTCCGCCTCCCAGATTCAACTGATTCTCCTGACTCAGCCTCCCGAGTAGCTAGGATTACAGGCATGTACCACCACATGCAGCTAATGTTTTGTATTTTTAGTAGAGACAGGGTTTCACCATGTTGGTCAGGCCGGTCGTGAACTCCTGACCTCAGGTGATCCACCCGCCTTGGCCTCCCAAAGTGCTGGGATTACAGGCATGAGCCACCACACTCGGCCTCTATTTTCTTTTATTTAGAGGCAAGGTTTCACTCTGTCGTCCAGGCTGGAGTACAGTGTGGCATGATCATAGTTCACTGCAACTTCTAGGCCCAAACAATCCTCCAGCCTCAGGCCCAACTAGCTGGACCACAGGCACTCACTGCCACACCCGGCTAAATTTTTTTTTTTTTGTAGAGACAGGGTCTTGTTAAGTTGCCAGCGTTGGTCTCCAACTCCTGAGCTCAAGTGATCCTCCAGCCTCAGCCTCCCAAAGTGCTGGGATCACAGGCAGGAGCCACCGCACCCGGCCAAGATTGATCTTCTTACTCTCCAAAGCGTCAGCATTTTGAAGTTTCTTTTATGAAAGTGGGGGCAAGAATCAGGGTGAAAATGAGTGTAAACAAAGCCCATCCTGTGGTCAGCACCCACTGGAGGTGGCCAGCAGAGTGGCCTCAGATGTCCCTGCACCTGGCCCAGGAGCCCAGGACAGAGGTCAAATCTAGGCCTCTTGGTCTGGCTGGATTCATCAGGCAAGATTCGAAAACAAGAAAACCTCTAGAACAAGAAACAATCATGTCTGCAGCAGATACGGCACTGTGGCCCTATGGCCATGGCAATCGTGAGCACCAAGAGAATGACTTACAGAAATATCTCCAATACAAAGACATGCATCTCCTGAACAGTGGACAGTCACTGGGACACACACACACACACACACTCTTTAAGGCTCACACAACCTAACAGCCTTAAATATCTGAAGAAACAGAATCACGACATTAAGTCAGCAGAGAGAGAGGTAGGCTGAAGCAGCAGGAGGCCAATTTTATATCCCATGGAGTTTTAAAAAAATGACTCCCCAGCAAGGGGTGGGGAGAAAGCCACTGATTTAGGAGAGTTCTTGGCTCAGCCAACCACTGCGGTTATCTACACGTTTTACAAAGGCACAGAAGTAGAGAGGGGCTGCACTTGTGACCCTCCCCAGGGCCCGCACAGCCGGACACGGTGGGTTCTTCCTTTTTCCCTTCTGGCCTTGGTGGAATTCCTACCACGGTGGCCTCTGCCTTTGGGACAATGCCTTCATGCTTATCCCTGGGTCAAGAATGGAGTCTATTACCATTTCCTAGGGGAAATTCCAAGGACCAGCCCAGTCTCATCTTACGTTCACCCCACAGGAAGGTGATCTGGAAAGCCTGTCAACACGCGCTCTGGGTGGCTGAGTGGTGTCACCAAGCTCCTTTTGTGCAGGGTTGAAGCATAGACAAGGGGGCAGGCAGCTGGCCGGAGGCCTGAAGTGGGGAGAGATCCCCGCAGGCCTGCAGGAGCCAGGGAGAACCTCTAACTGGATCTAAAATTTGGGGACAGCCCAGGGGTGCCCCTCTTCAGATGGCTCCCAGGCTCCCTCAAAGCCCATCCCAGGCCCTGCAGGCAGAGAGGGAGGGCGAGGAGAGGCAGGGAGGGCAGAGGTCGCCTGAAAGCCTGGGCTCCGAACTCCTCAGCAGAGCTTTAAAGCGTGTTCTTTCCACGAGGAGGTACCCTCAGCCGGGCTTCCTGAGTGCTGGAGAGAGTGCTTGCCCCTGCAGCTCCCTGCAGAGGCAGCCAGAGAAGGCCAAGGACTGAGGCTGGGCCAACCTCTTGCTGCAGGCTCAGAATGGCCCCCAGCCCAGCCATGCCTCCACCCAGCCCAGATCTGGGTAGATTCTTTGCTGTCTGATCTGAGATGCCTAGAAACAGCTCTGAAGGCTGACCACCATAGAGTGCTGCCCGCCAACATTGTTTCCTTCTTCAAACACAAGACGGGACAGACTTTTGAGTGTGGGGGCATCTTTGGTCCGAGAACTGTCCTGGTTTGGGGCTCCCAGCTGAAAGACATCAGACAAGATGACAAGGCTGACAGCAGGACATGGAGTCTGATCTTTCAGACACTAGAACTTCAGGGTTCTAAGCTCCCACTGGACATGCTTGATCTGTCAACAGTTGCAGCTGGAGCCAAGTGGAGAAGAACGGCAGAAGGGCCACGGCAGTGAGGTGACATCCAAGAAGGCCCTGGGCTGAGTCCCGTGGATCCTGCAACGTCAGGTGGAGCTAAAAGGGGACAGATGAAACATGCCCAGCAGGGCCTCTCAGCCAGAGCCGCCATCGTGCATCACACGCTTCCATTATGGTCCTGTGTGTCCCACATCCACTGTTTCTGCACACATGTGTCCTGGAGGGCCTCTGAAGAAGGCACTTCTCCCTGGCAGCCTGCCATGCATAAGCCTGAATAGAAGCCCAAGTCCATCCACAAGGGCCGGGCACGGTCAGAGTTGAGGGGAGAAAGAAAGACACCTTCCAACTGCCACACAGGCAGACCAGAGAGTGGAGCAGGGCATCAGGCAGAGGCATGCATGTGGACAGGACATGGCAGGAGGGACAAGGCTGGGCCTCAGGACAGGAGCAGGCCCTGTCACCCTCATCCCATCAATTCCGCTCACTGGTGCCGGGCCCGGCAGGCCACCAGTAGGGCAGGACCAGCATGGCCAGCACTTCCCTTTTGTGTGGGCTGCCCCGAGGGCAGAGGAGGTTGGTGACTGAGGTCACTGAGTGAGAGAGTTCACAGCAGTTCCCGAAGGCAGGCTATTGCTGTCAGCAGGCCCGGAACCTGCTTCAGACCTGAGCATGGCCTCCCGACGCCACGGTGGGCCGGCAGAGTTGGAGAGAGGCCCTGAGGCTGAGCGTCAGGAAGGGCTGGGGGGCGCAGCCTACTCTCCATGGGCAGGGAAGGGTCTCCTGGCATCTCATGCGGCCACATGCCAGCTAAGCAGCTAGGACTCTCCCAATCTCTTGCCGATCCTGGTGACAGCCTTGGACGCCTGCTCTGGCAGCTGTGCGGGGTCTGTGAGGATGGAGGTGGAGGTGCTCAGCTGCCGCAGCGTGTTCAATACCACTGCAAGACAGAAAGGGTCAGACACAGGCAGTGACACAGACTCACCACACACCGCACACTCGGCTTCGTACCTACAACCCATGTGGGAATGCTCAGGCATGGGGTGAGCAGCAGCCGTGCTGGACTGCAGGGAGGAGTGCCGGGGGCCTACACCGAGACCTGGGCACTCACCCCTCTGCCTCCAGAAGCTTCCCCAAATCCAGCAGGAGCTGCCGTAGGTGGAGCATCCTATGCTGTTCCTGGTGCCACGGGGCTGCCAGCTGTTCTGATATTAAGCTTCTATAACCTTAACATATGGGATCATCTTTGCTTGTTATTTTTTTTTTTTTTTTTTTGAGACGGAGTCTCGCTCTGTCGCTCAGGCTGGAGTGCAGTGGCACAATCTCGGCTCACTGCAAGCTCCGCCTCCCAGGTTCACGCCATTCTCCTGCCTCAGCCTTTCCGAGTAGCTGGGACCACAGGCGCCTGCCACCACGCCCGGCTAATTTTTTGTATTTTTAGTAGAGACGGGGTTTCACCGTGGTGTCGATCTCCTGACCTCGTGATCCGCCTGCCTCGGCCTCCCAAAGTGCTGGGATTACAAGCGTGAGCCACCGCGCCCGGCCCTTTGCTTGTTATTATAAGAATTAAACAAGAAAATACATCTGAAGGCACCTGATACAGGGCCTGGCAAATAGTGGGCACTCGATCCATGCAAGCTGGGTTTGAACAAGCTGGGAGACACACAAGGGCAGGAGCCTCCTGCCCCCACTGGGCACTCCTGACTGAGGACCTCCTGAACAGCACTGTGCCCCTGCCCCGGCCCCACCTGGCTGCCTCCAGTGGAGTCTGGCAAATACTGTCCTCAGCCTGGGGCCGTCCTCCCTCCAGGACTAGCATGAAGCCCCCCACCCTGGCACTGCCCCACTCACTCGGCCTGAGGATGGGCAGGGAGCAGTGCTGGTCCAGCCAGGACAGCGCCGTCCGATGCAGCTCCTCCAGGCTGCTGGTGGACACCATGCCCTTGAACGACTCAAACAGCGGCTTGATGATGATGCTGAACTGCAGTATGTGGTTAAAGAAAAGGCAGGCATGGAGAGGGGCTGGGAACTGCAGACCCGAAGGTGGCTGGGCTGGCCTACTCCTTTCCCCTGGGGCTGGTAAGTACCTGCCCACAGAGAATGGATCACTGGGGAAAAGGGGGAGAGATCTCTAGGCAAGGTATGTCTTCCACTTCATGAAAACACTCTGCTCTAACTGTACCTGGACAACAGGGCTGCTCGAGCACCGAGCAGGCAGGGGGCAGGGACATAGAAGGTCTCTAGTCTGGAATGGGTCCTAGCACAAACACGTGATCAAAATGGTTCTTACATATAGTGGCAGGAACATCAAAGGCACAGAGCAGGTGGAAAGGCAGAAGCCAGCCGGGCGTGGTGGCTCACGTCTGTAATCCCAGCACTTTGGGAGGCTGAGGTGGGTGAATCACTTGAGGTCAGGAGTTTGATGTCAGCCTGGCCAACATGGTGAAATCCATCTCTACTAAAAATGCAAAAATTAGCTGGGCATGGTGGCACGTGCTTGTAGTCCCAGCTACTCAGGAGGCTGAGGCTGGAGAATCGCTTGAACCTGGGAGGCGGAGGCTGCAGTGAGCCGAGATTACACCACTGCACTCCAGCCTGGGTGACAGAGCAAGACTCTGTTCTCAAAAATATAAATAAATAAACGCAGGAGCCATCTGCCTGAAAGTGGCGTTTGCCTTCTGTGTTAAATGCAAAAGTGCACGCCAGTCTTCTAGACCATCTTAGTGAAGGCCTGAGGCATATTTCCTCTCGGACTTTGATCAGGACGGCACTCACAGTTCCCCCACCTTGGCCTGATGATGGGGAGTGTGCCATTTCATCAAAGAAGCTCCGATTCATTCCAGACACCACCCAGCTCTATTAATGACAGGGATCAGGACCGGGGCAGGCAGTAAAACAGCAACACAGGGGAATCGGAGCTGGTGCCTGTCATCTCTTCAATTAAAAACTGCCTCTTATGGCCGGGCACGGTGGCTCATGCCTGTAATCCCAGCACTTTGGGAGGCCAAGGCAGGGGGATCACCTGAGGTCAGGAGTTTGAGGCCAGCCTGGCCAAAATGGTGAAACCCCATCTCCATTAACAATACAAAAATTAGCCGGGCGTGGTGGCATGAGCCTGTAGTTCCAGCTACTCAGGAGGCTGAGGCAGAAGGATCACTTGAGTCTGGGAGGGTGGAGGCTGCAGTGAACTGTGATTGCATCACTGTACTCCAGCCTAGGTTACAGAATGAGACCCTGTCTCAGGGGGAAAAAAGAAACAAACAAAAAAACCCTGCCCCTTCCAGCACACACAGGTGCTGTGCCCTGCCCTGCCCGATAGCTGCAGCCAGGATTCTCTCCTCCCACATGACTGTCACCTCTGACTGTCAGACCCTTGCCCCAATGCCATGGTCAACCCAACACATGTGCCGACCGTTTACTCAGAGGCAGAGCGGTGGCAGGGTGGGGAGTGACCAGGCAGGAACCACTCCCTGTGAGAGCCGTGCTGCCACCTGGAAGGCCGAGTGCAAGACGGCCTTGGCACGAGAGCCCCCAGAGGTGGACATGCTCCAATAGGCTTCAAATTGGGCTCCACCACTCAGTGAGGGAGTCCTGGTTTCCGCCTGTCAACAGCAGGGGTGGCACTCACCCTCCTTCTGGCTTCGAGGACCGAGCTGGCTGCCAGGCTGTCTGGAGCCACGCCTCCTTCCCCTGCACCTTCTGCAAGTGACTCTAGCATTGTCCTGATTTCTTAAGGACCTAGAGAGCAAAGCCCACCGTTCTACCTCCCTAGCCCTTCCTGCAAAGCACCCTGAAGCCCCATCAGCAGCTCCAGCCCACACAGCAGGCCAGGCCGGACCACTCTCTCCCGAGATAGACACTAGCACTGCCTGTCGTGAGGAGCTTGGTGACACGCATTTAAAGAGTCTTTCTAAAGTAACTACAGTGCCACGGTCTGTGGCTTCAGTGCATTGGCTGAGGGCTGGGAAGAGCAAAAAGAAAACCCAAAGATACAATCCAGAACTTCCAATTCTGCAAGGTCCGGCTTTTCACGTATTCGTCAAACATGTCTTTCATGTGATCAAACTGGCGCCGGGTAACAGGGACTCCCGTGGCAGGGAGCAGCTGCTGGCAGGAGCTGAAATGACAGGAGCCGTGGGAGCTGTGGAGCAGCCAGTGGCCAATAAGGACTCTGGGACAAAAGATGGGCAGGGCTGGCCCAGTGCCGGGCCACAGCCAGGCACAGAGAAGAGAGGTCTGTGGAAGGAGGGTGACAAAGAGCAGAACTACTGCAGCAAAGAGGCATCGACCAGTGATGAGGCCACAGGGTCCCACCACCTCTGAAGCAGGCCCTGCGTCCGGACGGGGTGCCTGGTTGGAGCCCCAAGGCCCAGAAGCTCACATGATGGTGGCATTGAGCTCCTCGATCTCCTCCCGCAGCCGCCGGGCCTCCTCCTGCATCTGGCCCCTCTCCTGCTGCAGCTTGGTGATGTACTCCACGGTCTTCTGCAGTGTGATGGCGTGACTGGTCTGCAGAAGGGGCAGGTGGCTGGAGGCGGCACCCACAGCCAGCAGCCCTGCCACCAGCAATGACCACACACGGAGCACGTCCTGCCAGCTCCCCTGCCCTGCCACGGCCCACACTCTTAGCAACTCACCAGCTTGGAATTGTTGGAGATGAGGCTGTTGAGCATGTCAAAGCACATCTTGATGTTGAAGCGCCTTTTCTGCTCAGCTGAGATGTGCTTCATCTGCCGGTTCTGCTGGAGAACCCGCTGGTCACTGAGACAGGCACATTGCAGGCACGTCCACCCCTCCTCACCCCCTATGCTGATCCTGGGTGCCCAAGGGCCAGGGCTAGAGAGCTACGTGGGAGGAGGGCACGACGAGAAGCTGAAGGCTCCAATGAGGAGCCAGGGGGACAAGACTGGGAACCATAAAAAACCCGCTCTGCAGAATAGTGCACAGCCAGGGCTGGGAACTGCGGGGCTGAACCGGTGCATCCCAGGTGCTGCCAGCTCCGCCTTCCCCACCCAGCCCTGCCTCCTCCCCCCAGCACAGCTCTGGTGGTGGCCACACCCCTCCTGCAACTGATGCGGGCAGCCTGAGCGGTACTTGCACACTACGTGGACTCAGCGTTGGCTCCCAGGCTTGGGGCCCACCCAAAAGCCTCCAGTGGGCCCACCATCCCCACAGGGCTGGTTCGTGGGATGGGGCAAGCAGAAGCCCATTTCTGATCCACCCCTGCCTGGGCAGCTCTGGCTGGGTCTGAGGTCTCCATTCCAGACAGACACAGATCCTTGATGTCCTGCACTCCTCTCCCCTCCTCCCAAGGGAACCAAGAGGAGACATGCGGTACCTTTAGTGCAGCCACATTTTTGGGGTCAGATTTCCCTGAGCAGTTGTTCTGGGGAGACTGAGGACTGGGGCTCTGCTCCGATGCACACGGAGAGGCCTGCCCTGAGTTTGGGCAGTCCCGACCTGGTAAGAACAGACTCCTCTGAGGGGCGGAGCCCTGGCCCCTCAACGCCACCAGGAGGCAGCCCGGGGTCTCTGCAGGGTTATGAGGTGCTCGCTGCTAGCCACGTATTGCACTTGGTTCTTTAAACTGCACACATATGCTTCCTTAGATTTTTCTTATTCACTCCCTGAATATTTTAAATTTAATAACAACAACAAAAACACCCTTAACCCACACAGAACACGATGGAGCAACCCTGTGTGACGTGTTCCAGTCACTGGTGTCGCTTTAGGAGATATTTCGCAGGTGGGCTCTTTATTATTATTATATTTTTTAATTAAAAAACATTTTTTATAGAGCCAAGGTCGCACTATATTGTCTAGGCTGGTCTCAATCTCCTGGGCTCAAGCGATCCACCTGCCTCAGCCTCCCAAAGTGCTGGGATTAGAGGAGTGAGTGACCGCGCTCAGTCCCAGGTGGACTCGGCCTTCTCCGCCCATTCCGCTTTACTGTAGCAAATGCCTCCGCCTCCTTTCCTCTCTGCTGGATTATTTTCCCCAAACTCCCCATGAGGCTGTGCAGCAGGCTCTAAGTTCTGTGTTCTGAGACTCCGGAGACCAAGGCGATGGTTGGCCCTAACCTCTCCCTCGATTATTTGAGGGGCCTGACTCCCAACTCTTTTGTTTCTGTCTTTCCAGGCTGAAGAGTCCTTACTCTCCAAAGCCTGTCCTTGGAAAAGGCCCCTGCTGGCTGAGTCCGCTAAGTCAGAGACCCTCCCTCATTCGTGTCTTCCTGAGGGAAGAGGGAGACAACTGTTTGCTCACAGAGTTCCAGGAGCAACTACACCATGCTTTTGTTTGTTTGTTTGAGATGGAGTCTCGCTCTGTCACCCAGGCTGCAGTGCAGTGACTCGATCTCAGCTCACTTCAACCTCCACCTCCTGGGTTCAAGTGATTCTCCCATCTCTGTCTCCTGAGTAGCTGGGACTACAGGTGCATGCCACTAAGCCCGGCTTTTTTTTTTTTTTTTTTTTTTGCATTTTTTGATAGGGACAAGGTTTCACCATGTTGGCTGGGCTGGTCTCGAACTCCTGACCTCAAGTGATCCACCTGCCTTAGCCTCCCAAAGTGCTGGGCGTACAGGCATGAGCCACGGCACCCGGCCTACACCATGCTTTTATTTAAGAAAAGAGGCCATTTCCATTTCCCTTCCTGGCACGGCAGGCATTTGAGGGAAGGGGCCCCATCTGCCTACACCCTCTAGCAGCAGCACAGCCTCGGGCAAACCATTCATCCCTGATCTGGCCTGTTGGCTCCTCAGATGTCCCTGGGCAAAATCAGTCCGGCTCTGACTATCTCACCCCTGGATGGCCCAAGAGTGGACATGGACCACAGACCTGTAGTGCTGAGACTTGCTGGGGAAGGCCACGTTGGTGCCCAGATAAGGCTGGACGGCTTCTGTGGCCATAGCAACCCCAGGCTGATGTTCCCAGAAACAGGAACCCCAGGGCTCCTCAATCCCTTCTCTGGGGGAGAACAGCAGCTCAGTACCAGGCCTTCGTGGGCAGTCAGCAGGGACTCCCCGAGCACACGGGTCACCTACACTGCCACATGCCCACTACTTTTTGCCCTGCCAGTGCCACCACAGTTCATCCTGCCACCCACAGAGCGTGTTCCCAGACTGTGTTATCAGCAGGCCTACAAGACCTCACTGTGTATCCTAAGCCCAGGCTCCGTCCTGGGGACCCAGCAAGCACCCCCCATGATCTGTGGCAGGCCCAGTTACTTCCGTTGTGATGTCCCAACCATCCTGCTGAGTGAACACTCACTGGGCCCTGTGACAGTGACCTGGGGGCTGCCCCCATGCAGCGGGACCTGCTCGCCCTTCCCCAGGGGGTCTTGCGCTGTGCTTGGGAAGAGCCGGGAGGCGGGGGCAGGCGGGCTGCTCGTGCCATGGCCGAGATCTGTTACCAGGATGCTGCTGTGGAACTCCGGGACCCCAGGAGCCTGCAGTGACATGCGAGAGAGGTCACCCCCAACCGCTGATATACAGCAGGGCGGCACACCAGTCGTCTCAGGTGAGGGCCGCCCAAGATCAGGGTGCTCCGGGGTGAGAAGGACACTGCAGGACTGCCCAGGGCCCTCCTCACCCTGGCGATGGCAGCAGGCGCAATGACCACGTTGGACTGGGAGACGGTGGAGGCCAACATCCCTTCTCTCTTCAGAGGCCCTGACGTCATGATCACCGCTTGTGGTTGGCCTGAAAAGGCAGCTGCCAGGATAAGGAGGATGTTCAGGTGCAGCCCTGGGCCACAGGGTGTGGCCCACCCTGCAGAGGCCGCCTCTCTGCCAGTGAGACAGCTTGTTCCCAACCCCAGGGAACAGAAAGACAAAGCCACCAAGGCACCTAAAACCATTTGTGTGACTTCCTGAAGGAGATATGTTATAGTCCCAGGAAAGAGATGGCCAGGACCACGTGTTTTCACACTGTAGGTTGTGACTAACTTTAAAAAAAGATAGAGAGGCTGGGTGCAATGGCTCACACCTGTAATCCCAGCACCTTGGGAGGCCAACGCAGGTGGATCACCTGAGGTCAGGAGTTCGAGACCAGCCTGGCCAACATGGTGAAACCCCATCTCTACTGAAAATACAAAATTAGCCAGGTGTGGTGGCACATGCCTGTAATCTCAGCTACTCAGGAGGATGAGGCAGGAGAATCACTTGAACCCGGGAGGCAGAGGTTGCAGTGAGTCAAGATCACGTCATCTCACTCCAGCCTGGGCAACAACAGTGAAACTCCGTCTCAAAAAAAAGATAGAGAATACAGACTGGGTGCGGGGGCTCATACCTGTAATCCCAGCACTTTGGGAGGCCAAGGTGGGCAGATCGCCTGAGATCAGGAGTTCGAGACCAGCCTGGCCAACATGGTGAAACCCCATCTCTACTAAAAATACAAAAAATTAGCTGGGTGTAGTCATGGGCGCCTGTAATCCCAGCTAACTTGGGAGGCTGAGGCAGGAGAATGGTTTGAACCTGGGAGGCGGAGGTTGCAGTGAGCTAAGATCACACCACTGCACTCCAGCTAGGTGACAGAGTGAGACTCCGTCTCAAAAAACAAACAAACAAACAAACAAACAAAAATTAGCCGAGTATGGTGGCGCACACCTGTAATCCCAACTACTCGGGAGGCTGAGGCAGGAGAATTGCTTGAACCCGGGAAGGGGAGGTTGCAGTGAGCCGAGATTATGCCACTGTACTCCAGCCTGGGCGACAGAGACTCTGTCTCAAAAAAAAACCAAACAAAAAAACAAAAAAGATAGAGCATAGAAAATGGACTAGATCATGGCCATGTATTATTTCATGACACTTTTGTTTCATTTAAGTGTGTGTGTGTGCGCGCACACATGCACACCAGGGTGGTGGTGGTGTTCACAAGTTTGAAAGCCTTTGGGATGGGAAAACATCCGTCTGGGTCGGGGGGAGCCCCGCACTGAGTCCCCCCGCCTGGCTCACCTGGGGCGATGCAGGCGTTCTTCAACACCAAGGACATGGGCTCTGATTTGGGAGCAGGCACTATTTTGTGGGGCTGCTTAGGCCTGCCCCCAGTCAAGGATACAGGTTTGGGGTGCACAAAAGTTAACCGTGGCTGGGGAAGCCGGGTGACAGGAGACAGTGCCAGCCCACAAGGCGCCACTGACGGGGCAGGGTGATGGGTGGTGATCACAAGGCCCTGACTCTGGCTGAAGGTGGTGGCGGAGGCGTCGTGGGTGAGGGTGGCAGAGGCCGTGTGGGTGATGACAGACGGTGCTTTGTTGACTCCAGCAAACTTCTGTGGCTGATGGAAGGTGGGTGGAGCCGGGGGGTTCAGGGCAGTGGCAGGAGGAGGAACTAACGGTAACACAGGGGAGATGGGCGGTGGGGCGGGGCTGGGAGACAGCAGGGGCATGGTGAAGACGGGGAGGAAGGGCTGCGGGACACTCAGTGGCGGCTCTGAGGAACCGAAGTCCGTGGGCTGGATAAACGGGTCCTCAGTCCGGGAGGTGTGTTCACTGCCCTGCCCATCCACGTGAGCCAGGGATGGGGCAGTAGGGGGCGCGATGAGGCTGTCAGGAAGGCTCACGGTGGGGAGGGCTGTGGTTGGCAGGATGCTCTCCTGAAAAAGGAAGAGAGGAGCCAGGAAGAAATGCTGGGGTCAGACAATTCCTTACTAGCGCTGCACACTGCCAAGTCCAACTATACAGGCCGGGTGCTCACAGGGACAAAGGCCACATCTCCATGCCCATGGCTGCTGATCTGGGGATAGGGATTTGTGTTTCCCTGCGTGTCTGTGGGGGTCTTGTTTCCATTAAAAACTAAATAACTCAGAGCTCAGATAAGGCAACGGCCCTCACACAGCTGGCTAGCAGCCTGGGAATATCTTGTTTCTGGAGTCCAGCAGAGTCTCCCCAAAGTCTCTGCCATCTTCTATTACTGAGCAGAGGCAGCCTGGATTGCAGCTGCTCGGGGCTCCCCAAGGACAATTTCACGAGTCAACTGGTCATCAAGCCACCTCTTCCTAAGTAAGAAAAGCTACGAGGAATCAATGGTTCAGATCCCAGTCTCTGCAGTAGAAATTTTTACCGGAGCCCGTTTGAAGATGGTGCCAGGTTACCAGTGTCTAACTGGTCATGGGCATAAGCATGAGGACTCTGTAAGGACAAAGAATGGTACCTCACTCAGCTCTGTAGCCCAAGCACTTGTAAGCAACTTTTTGGATTGCTTAGTAAAACATGAAAGAAATATACAGAAGTTATTTTTATTAGTAATCCATGTTTTTCTTCTCTGTCTAGCTAATTCTGTGTTAATTAGTTGGAGCAGAGCTAGCTGCACATAGGTTACCTGGCACTCAGGCAGGAGCACACCTGGACCAAGAGTCTCCCACCCCATGGGTGCTGAAGGATGCTGTAAAGAGGGATGGAATCGTGCCTCTGCACATTAGTGCTGGTCTAGCACTGCTTGGCGCTTTGCTGGTGACTGTGTGGCTATGCCATTAGCCTTGCTCTGGCAGCAAACCTTTGATGAACAGCCCTGTGCCTGCCAGACCCTTCCCCCACCCATCCCCCAGCTTCCTCTACCTGTGCAGGTGTGTTGTTGGGATCTGGAACAGGTGCTGAGGCAGATGCAGGTAGCATGGAGCCAAAAATGGAGCGGCTAGAAGAGAAGAGGTCTGAAAAACAACAGCAGGGGCCTTCTGAGCTCAGTGTGCCCAGCATTTGCTGGAATCAAGACTCAAACAGGGCCAGGCATGGTGGCTCATGCCTGTAATCCCAGCACTTTGGGAGGCCGAAGTGGGCAGATCATGAGGTCAAGAGATCAAGACCATCCTGGCCAACATGGTGAAACCCCATCTCTACTAAAAATACAAAAATTAGCTGGGTGTAGTGGCCCATGCCTGTAGTCCCAGCTACTCAGGAGGCTGAGGCAGGAGAATGGCTTGAACCCAGAAGGCAGGGGTTGCAGTGAGCTAAGATTGCACCACTGCACTCCAGCCTGATGACAGAGCGAGACTCCCATCTCAAAAAAAAAAAAAAAAAAAAAAAAAATGGTGCCAACCACAATCACCATGCCTGGTTGGTGCCACCAGTGGTCCCAACTACACGGGAGGCTGAGGCAGAAGGATCGCCTAAGTCCAGGAGGGAGGTTGAGGGTGCAGTGAGCTGTGTTCGTGCCACTGCACTCCAGCCCGGGCTACAGAGCAAGGCTCTGTCTCAAAATAACAAAGACTAAAACAGGCTGGGTGTGATGGCTTACACCTGTAATCCTAGCACTTTGGGAAGCAGAGGCAGGAGGATCACCTGGGCAACATAGGAGACCCCTGTCTTTACAAAAAATGAAGAAATGAACTGGGTGTGGTGGTGTGTGCCTGTAGTCCCAGGTACTCAGGAGGCTGACGTGGGAGGATCACTTGAGCCCGGGAGTTCACGCCTGCAGTGAACCACCCTGGTACTCAGGATGCTGAGGTGGGAGGATCACTTGAGCCCAGGAGTTCACGGCTGCAGTGAACCATGATTGAGCCACTGCACTCTAGCCTGGGTGACAGTGCAAGACCCTGTCTCTAAAAAAAAAAAAAAAAAAGACTCAAACAAATCAAGGACTAAATCCCTAAACCCCACATGGCCCAGGGGGATGCCATGGCCAGAGGGTATTACCCTCAGAGACACCTTTTTTTCTGTAGAAAGGGGACTCTGGTTGGAACCACACATGTTGGCAACTATCCTGGGCTCTGAAACACTCCCAGGCCTGGCGTTTCTGTTGCTCTCACAATGGCAGGTGCTCAAGGACCCATCTAACTGCAGGGCCTTGGCAGGGAGCTGGCCGTGTCATCAGTGCCCTCTGCTGCTTCAAGGGAGAACTGCTTACAGTCACGGCTAAATCCAGAGCCAATTTCCTTGCTGAACAATGTCCCAGAAAAACTTCCCAGACCTTGCAGTTACTACAAAAAACAGTTCAGTTTAAAAAAAAATTCTGTGCTCGCCCCCTTGCCCATTCTACCAAGTCTCGCCTCTTAAAGGAAGGCAGCGATCTGCTCTGTGCTGGGCTGGGGGAGATGCAGGCGCCATGCTCTCTCTGCCTCTGGTCCTCACCCTGGAAAGGCTCAAAGGTGTCCATGAAGTCCAGGTTAGGCTGCAAAGGAATCAGTCCCGGCTGGATCATGTCTGCATTTCCCAGATGTGCTGCAAGAATCACAAAGAGAGGAACCATTTTGTCTTCTCAGACAATGTTGCAGGAACGTGAAAAAGGCCTGGAACAGACCTTCCTGGCCCTGCTCACATCCCAGAGTCTTCCGAGGAGCTGGCTGGGATTTCTACCTTCTCGGGGGTTCGTGGCCACTCCGCACCTCAAAAGGCAGGAAAGTCAGTTTTTGCCAGGAAGATAAAATTGAGTATCAGGGAATGGACACCCCAGAAAGCTGTGAAGAGCTCAACAGAGAACAGAGACCTCCCCCAAAACTGTTTTAATTTTCAATCTTTGGGCTCTTCCCTGAGGGGTTAACTGGAAGACTGAATGCCACCAAGGTGAGCGGTCACACCCGGGAGTGCTTCTGATTTTCTTTAGCATGAGTCATGGCCCGGCCGCCTTGGCTTAGGCACGGCACATGTATCCCGTGAAGGGAATGGTATCCGAAATGTGCCCATGACTCAGACTAGACCCTGCTGCTGTCCTCCCACCATGGCACTACAGGAATGGCAGCTGCCCAGTAGGCCCACTCTGCAGACCCCACCCACTCGGTACGTGCGGCCTAGATGTCAAATGAGGCCAGTCATCCTTCCCTTCCTTACTGCCTGCCCCCAACCGTGACATGCAGTAGCTCAGAGATGGCCCTGAAGGAACCCTGGCCCGGAGGGGGCCTGGCAGAGAAGGAAGCGGCTGGCTGTTCAAAGCCCAAGGCCCTGGTTTGGGTTACCTATTTCCCGGGGATTGGGCCAGGCCACCGGCTGGTGTGAAGAGAGCGTGGAGAAGAGGGTGTCGCTGAATTCCGACATGAGCATGTCTGTGTCCAGCAGAGGATCCTCCTCCATGGGGACGGGGGTCTTCCATCCATCCCCGTGCTTGTGCCAGTACAGCATGTCATCGTCCTAACACAACACCAACACGGGGGAGGAAGCATCACAGAGTAACAGTGGGACGAAGAATTCCCACACCTGTCACCTGGGGAAACTCGTCACAGGGCTGCTCCGTGGAAGTGAGGCAGCGGGGGAGGGGCATTTGGAGAGCAGCTCCCTCCAGCCCACCCAGGAGACAGAGCTGGACTTCTTCTTGAGCCATTCCTGAGACTCCAGGGAGGGCCCATGGCCTGCCACCTTTTGCAGGGCTCCCCGGTGGGCCACCGAAGTCCCTGCTGTCTCAGGTCAAAGTGGGGGTCCTCAGAGCTCCCAAGCTCACCCACCTGGACCAGGCTGGAGAGGTCCTCATCCTTGTGCTGCTGTAGCTGTGGGCAAAGGGACAGGACACAGCGGTCACCAATGGCCCTAGGAGGGCCCAAGGGCTCTAGAATATACAGAACTCTCAGGGAGGCAGGTAGGGGTCCTGCTCACACCATCCCCAGGCCGATGCCTGCACAAAGGAGACTCCCACCCAGTGCACAGATGGTGAAACTGAGAGCAAAGACAACCTGACCGAGGCAGGCCATAGCCTGGGCTAGTCTGGCACGTTGGGCCCCAGATTTACTGCTCGACGCTCCACGTCCAGGTGGGGCGGCTGTGGAGCCTACCGCCTCGGCCAGGGCCCTGAACCAGGGACTCCCTAGGCGGGCTGCCTGAACACTCCAGCCAGATACCCTTTTCTTGAAGTAGGTTCTCCACTTGTGATACTCCCGGATCACAATCTCGATGCGGCTCTTCCAGTACTTCCCTTCCGTGGTGATGGCCTAGGACAGCGACAGAGGGCAGAGTGAAGACGGGGCTCTGCTTGATTAGCAAAGCTCAACTGGTGTACCGAGTATCCGGCACTACAATCAGGCCTCAGGCAATCTAGCAGGAAACCCCACGGTGGCCACCACATCACTTAGAAAGTATGTCCCACTTCTTCCATGTTACAGCAGGCCCTCTAGCTAACAATGCTCTGTCATTTCAAGACCTAAGGTAGCCAAAGGCCTTGGGGGCACGGTCCTGAGGCTCTGTCCAGGAGGACGGGGTGAGGGCAGAATGCTCCAGCAGAGGAAGAAGCAGGGGAACGCTGCAGCAACTCCCGCGCCCCCCATAAATGCCCCTTCCCTGCAGCCTCTGCCACATTCAAAGGGCAAAAATGAACAGCCAATTCCAGGAAGTTTCAGGTGGAATGTGCCCTCCAGGGTCCTCTCATCCAACCTTCGCGTGATGCCAGTGTGGATGCCTTGCATGACAGCCTTCGAGCTCCAGAGATAAGGAGCCCCAATATCTGGGGCTGCCTCACTTTCTGATCTCAAGGCCCAAATCACCTCATCTACAAACACTTTGTGTGTGTCCTCGACAGCAAAGATGCTTTTCTGTTAAAAAGAACTGATTACAATATTGCCATACCCAACAAAATGATATCCCTTGATACTGTCTCATACCAGATTATACCTGTCTCAAAACTGTCTTTCATTAGCTTACCTTCTAAATTCCCCCTTTATCGTTAACAGTGAGACATGCCTAGACAAAATTAAAGCAACGCAGAAAGAGTATGCAGTGAAGAAAACATCTCCTCCTCATCTGGCAGCCCTAATCCTACTCCCCAGAGGTTCCTGAAGTCTCTTAATAAAGACACTTCTGTATATTCCTCTAGACACTTCCTGTGCATGTATAATCATAAGTAGACACACACTTTAAAAATTAACAGAAAGATATTAACCCCCTCAGTCCCTGGGCCAGTCCCTCTGAGAAGGGGGAGGCTCTGCAGCCTGGGGTTGCCAGAGGCCACCAGCTCCCAGGCCTGGCCCCCAAGCCATGGATGGCACAGGGCAGGCCCTGCTCTCTCCTCGGCAGCCTCTCCTGCAGGACCAGCCCACGGTGAGCCGCTCCCGGTGAGGTGCTGGTATGTTTCCACTCTCAGCCATCCTTGGTCACTGCCAAGTACCTCCGGCCGGCGGTGCTCGTCTACATCCACAGAGCCGTCCAGGGGTGTCACAAAGTGGCATACAGGATTCTTGCGCTTCTCCAGATCTGAGCAGAGAGAGGGTGAGAGTCATCACCATGATCCAGACCCCTGAGGGAGCCCCAGCCTGTCTGCCGCACCCCTCCCCCAGGGAGGACCACATTCCCAGGTACCCTTTCCTTCTCCTTCCCTAGGAAAAGGAGATTTCAGGGGAATAAAGGAGTCCAGGTGAAAGGAGAGGAATCTGTCAGTAAGAAAGGTAGTGTGGCTTCTCAGAGAAAGGCCAGCCCAACACAAGCCTGCCCTAGCACACTCATTTCCCGGAGAAGCTGCCGGGTCCACGACACCCGGGCTGGAGAGAGAAGGCCCGTGCCTGAGTCTTCCTAGACCTGCTCCCTGACTCTTCAGATGCCACCCCTCTGCTGGGCCTGATGGCCAGTAAATGTCCACTCCCCTAGGACTTGGCTTGGGTTTCCTGTCTGCACAGACTGAACTTCTGTTAGAAACACCAGGTCCCAGGAGCAGACTCTGGTCCCTGGGTGCCCAGGCCTCCAGGCCGTGGAGCTCTGACCACCACCGGTGCCCAGGCTGGACGGCACTTACACTGCATGTACCAGGCCCGCCAGATGGCATTATTGAGCCGGATCTTGTCTCTCCACTGTAGCTTCAGGCCCTTGAAATTCTTCCACTTTGGAGACACCAACTTCCCACTGAAAGGCAAGGCAAAGTGGGGAGACTCAGTGGTTACTCTGAAATTGAAGTGAAATTACAAAGTGCCACCCGATCATTCCAGGACCAAACTCTTAACTGATCCACCCCCAGCCATATACCGGGCTTCATGGAATTCAGGTCACTGGGGGATTTCTTCAGAGCCACACAGGGCAGGGCGTGGCGAGGATGCTGTCAGGGTGCGGAGGGCAGGACTGGCCGCGGGGGTTTTGCAGCCTTGGAGCCACCCACCAATATCTGTTGAAGGGACTTTAACCCAAACACCACTGCAGAGGGTTACTGGGAGGATTCCATGAACCAGACTCACAAAGTGAGCACTGGGCATGCAGTGAGTGCCCTCCAGGAAGAGCAAAGGTTGCATTTGGGCTGTTCATTGTTATTCACATTTGACCAGCCTCCCTTCCTGGATTCAAAGTCATTCTTGTTTCCAGAGAGGGGCAGACCAAGGACAGTCATGGGTCATACAGCGATTGGTGCGTGCGGCGGCAGCATGTGGGGTTCATTGCATTCTTCCGTCTACTTTGGCATACCCTACAAATTTTCCATAACTAATCGACAAATGGGATCTCATTAAACTAAAGAGCTTCTGCACAGCAAAAGAAACTATCATCAGAGTGAACAGGCAACCTACACAATGGGAGAAAATTTTTGCAACCTACTCATCTGACAAAGGGCTAATATCCAGAATCTACAATGAACTCAAACAAATTTACAAGAAAAAAACAAACAACCCCATCAAAAAGTGGGCAGAGGACATGAACAGACACTTCTCAAAAGAAGACATTTATGCAGCCAAAAAACACATGAAGAAATGCTCCTCATCACTGGCCATCAGAGAAATGCAAATCAAAACCACAGTGAGATACCATCTCACACCAGTTAGAATGGCCACCATTAAAAAATTAGGAAACAACAGGTGCTGGAGAGGATGTGGAGAAATAGGAACACTTTTACACTGTTGGTGGGACTGTAAACTAGTTCAACCATTGTGGAAGTCAGTGTGGCGATTCCTCAGGGATCTAGAACTAGAAATACCATTTGACCCAGCCATCCCATTACTGGGTATATACCCAAAGGACTATAAATCATGCTGCTATAAAGACACATGCACACGTATGTTTATTGCGGCACTATTCACAATAGCAAAGAGTTGGAACCAACCCAAATGTCCAACAACGATAGACTGGATTAAGAAAATGCGGCACATATACACCATGGAATACTATGCAGCCATAAAAAATGATGAGTTCGTGTCCTTTGTAGGGACATGGATGAAACTGGAAAACATCATTCTCAGTAAACTATCGCAAGGACAAAAAACCAAACACCGCATGTTCTCACTCATAGGTGGGAATTGAATAATGAGAACTCATGGACACAGGAAGGGGAACATCACGCTCCGGGGACTGTTGTGGGGTGGGGGGAGAGGGGAGGGACAGCATTAGGAGATACATCTAATGCTAAATGACGAGTTAATGGGTGCAGGAAATCAACATGGCACATGGATACATATGTAACAAACCTGCACATTGTGCACATGTACCCTAAAACCCTAAAGTATAATAAAAAAAAAAAAAAAAAAATTAAAAGAAATTTGTTGACCACAGAGTGAAAACCAGGCTCCTGTGACCTGGTCGTGGCCTGCCTGCTTTGCCACCAGCCCCCACGAGGCATTCACAATCCAAGTACCCGAGCATCCCACTGGCCTGAGCGCCTGCAGGGCAGGGCCTATCCTGCCTCCCAGAGCCTCTGACATGGTCCTCACTCTTGATGTGACTCAGCCACCTCCTAATCATTCAAGATGCTGCCCCCGACACCATCTCCTCTGAGCCGGCCTGGCCTCTCCCAGGCTGCTGCCGATCCCTTCCGGGCCCCTCTGCTCTCTTCCACTCCGGGATGGTCTCACGGGAGCTCTTATGTAGCAGTGTCTGCACACATGCACCTTTCCCTGTTGACACTGCAGCTCCTCTAGGGAGGACCGTTAGGTGGCTTGGCACATAGTAGGGGCTCAATTAACAATTCTTCGTTAAATAAGTCCAGAGCACTTATAAACCCAGCCTCCCTGGTGGCACAGCCGTCTTGGGCAGCTCAGTTTTCCAAGTGCTAGGCCAGGAGCCATCTCTGGGCAGCCCGCATAGGGTTTCTCTTTTTCAGATGGCTTGAGATGGGCAAGGCACTATTTCTGGTCCATATCACAGTGCGGCTGTGGAGGTTTGATCTGACCACAGGCCACAGCCCTGCCCCTTCTCCAGTCCCACTCAGAAAGGCCACGTGGCAAGCCGAGATTTGCCAACAATAGCTGCAGTCTTCACAGGAAGCGCCTGAGCAACAAACATTCTGTGAACCTGGAACCTGCCCTGGAAGGCAGACACCCTGGCTGTGCCCCTGGCAGGACCCTTGTGCCTATCTCCACCCAAACCCCCAAGAAGCCCAGGCTTTGGGCAATACAGGACAGAAGGTTATGACATCCCCAGAAAAATGTCACAGCGCATCCTCTCAGCACACAAGAGACACGCAGACAGCAGCAGTCTCTGCGCAATGGGTCAGGGACTCAGAGCAGTCACACGCTTTCTTCCTTCCTTCTCTCCCCAGTTCAAAGGCTCATCTAACCCACCTCCATGCTGATGGCCTGGCCTCGCCGGTGGTACAGCAGGCAGCTACGGCACCGGACAGCCACCGCTGTGTCATGGTGCACCTGCTGCCTACCACAGCAGTGCCCTGGGTAAAATTAGAATGACACCTCCTCCTCCAGAGTGTGTTAATAAGGATTAAATGAAAGCACACTTGTGTACAGTAAAATACACACACACATACATGCTTAGACACACACACAACTGGTAAACCCTAAAGCAAACACAAAGATATTAATAACAATCTCAATGATCTAGAGTTAAGTTATTACTGAAAGGCATATATATATATATTTTTTGAGATGGAGTCTCACTCTGTTGCCCAGGCTGGAGTGCAGTGGCGAGATCTTGGCTCACTGCAACCTCCGCCTCCTGGCTTCAAGCGATTCTTCTGCCTCAGCCAACCGAGTAGCTGGGACTACAGGTGCCCACCACCGCATCAGCCAAATTTTTGTTTGTTTTTGGAGACAGAGTTTTGCTCTTGTTGCCCAGGTGGAGTGCAATGGCGTGACCTCAGCTCATGACAACCTCTGCCTCCCAGGTTCAAGTGATTCCCTGCCTCAGCCTCCCGAATAGCTGGGATTACAGGCATGTGCCACCACACCCAGCTAATTTTGTATTTTTAGTAGAGATGGGATTTCATCATGTTGGTCAGTCTGGTCTGGAACTCCCAACCTCAGTTGATCTGCCTGCCTCGGCCTCCCAAAGTACTGGGATTACAGGTGTGAGCCACCACGCCCAGCCTAATTTTTGTATTTTTAGTAGAGCCAGGGTTTCACCACGTTGGTCAGGCTAGTTTTGAACTCCTGACCTCAAGTGATCCTCCCACCTCGGCCTCCAAAAGTGCTGGGATTACAGGCATGCACCACTGTGCCCGGCAAAAGGCATAATTAAAAAAAAAAAATTTAGTTTTGATTTTTGTGAGTACATAGTAGGTGCATATAGTGAAGGGCATGATGTTTTTAACAACCCCCACCCTGAAGTCCTTTTTCTTGTGTTTGCCACATTGCCATGTGGTTCCTCTTTCTCCACAGGTGGAAAAGGTGACACCGGTGCTCTCTGCCAACACCAGGAACAGAGACCTGGGCAGAGGTCAGCTCTGAGTGCCAGGCCAGTGCTGAGGGTGGGATTGCGTAGCTGCAGAAGCCTCACCTGCTCTGCGCTGTGAAGAGCTGAGGACTGAGGGCGGGGGACAGCTGAGGGCGGGGGACGGCTGAGGAGGGGGACAGCTGAGGAGGGGGACAGCTGAGGGCGGGGAGGTGGCTGAGGCAGGGGATGGCTGAGGCAGGAGGGTGGCTGAGGTAGGGGGCGGCTGAGGCGGGGAGGTTCCCCTCATGCAGCATGCCCTGGGTGGGAGCACACGTCATGCCTCCACGCTCAGCGTCCTGAAGGGCAGATGGCTGTGGGCACAAGGTGGATAACCAACCTGGCCAGAAAAGCGAAGGGAGGCTTTCTGGAGGAAGTGGCATTTAAGCAAAGGCCTAGTGGATAGGGAAAGCCAGCTCGACGAAGCCCACGAAGTTCCTTCTGCCTGGCCTATGGTGGCCTCAGTGAGCAGAACTCAGCCTGATCGAGGCAGTGAAAAGCCCTCAATGTGTGAACTGGGCGTGGTGTCGCACGTATGTAGTCCCAGCTACTGGGGAGACTGAGGCAGGAAGATCGCTTGAGCCCAGGTGTTTGAGGTTGCAGTGAGCTATGATGGCACCAATGCACTCCAGCCTAAGTGAAAGAGCAAGACCCTGTCTCAGAAAACAAACAAACAAAAATAACCAACCAAAAAAGGGAGTCTGAAGGCAGGGGGTAGCAGCAGACAAAGCTGGAGGGCAGAGGGTGCCATACCAATAGCTTTAATCACACACAATGAGGGGAGTGGCAAGACGCAGGGAAATTTAGCCTTACAGGCTAGAAACCTCAAAGTTTAGTTTGAGGGTCCCCTCTTCTTCCTCTCCATGAACTGAAATGTTTCCCTTTTCTTTGGTGTTTACGTCAAACACAGTCAGACTTCAGCAGCAACACAGAGACCAGAACTCCCAGCTGGGATCTCCCTTCCACTCCGAGTTTCGGTAATATCTCTATGACCAACAGGTGGCGCTCAACAAACACAAAGAAGGGCGTCCAACTCAAAATCCAAACAAACCAGCCACGCGGGCTGGAAAGGGTCCACCGCCGGCACCCCCAGCCCGCCCCCATGGCAATTTCAAGTCAAGATCTGAGGAGGCAACGCGTGAAGTTCTGTGATGCCTCAGAAGGTGGCAAGGTGGCAAGGAATGCTTCAGGTGTTACAAAGGAAGGGACGCCCTGGACGACTCATGCCCAGAAACCCTGGGCGGGCTTGTGTGGATTTCTCTCCTGATGGACCTGGCAGAGCTGTTAGGCTGTGTCAGTCTTCAAGGACAGGAGCAGGGACATTTCCTATGCAGACATCCACGGGGACCCTTCTTCACAGGGGACTCAAGAAAAGCTGCTCTAAAAGCCCCACAATGGGCCAGGTGTAGTGGCTCACGCCTGTAATCCCAGCACTTTGGAGGGCTGAGGCGGGAGGATCACTTGAGCTCAGGAGTTCCAGACCAGCCTGGGCAATATAACAAGACCTCGTCTCTTAAAAAAAAAAAAAAAAAAAAAAAAAAACAAGGCCAGAAGGCCGGCACGGTAGCTCACACCTATAATCCCCACCACTTTGGGAGGCCGAGGCGGGTGTATCACGAGGTCAAGAGATCGAGACCATCCTGGCTAACAGGGTGAAACCCCGTCTCTACTAAAAATACAAAAAAAATTAGCCGGGCGTCATGGTGGGCACCTGTAGTCCCAGCTACTTGGGAGGCTGAGGCCGGAGAATGGCGTGAACCCGGGAGGCGGAGAGTACAGTGAGCCGAGATCGTATCACTGCACTCCAGCCTGGACGACAGAGCAAGACTCCGTCTCAAAAAAAAGAAAAAAGAAAAAAAGTAGCAGGGAGTGGTAGCCTGTGCCTGTGGTCCTGGTTACTTGGAAGGCTGAGATGGGAGGATCCCTGGAGCCCAGGAGTTGGAGGGTGCAGTGAGCTATCATGGTGCCACTGCACCTCAGCCTGGGTGAGAGAGAGAGACCCTGTCTAAAAATTTTTTTTAAAAAGCCCACAAGGGAGCCTGCAGCAGTGGAGGGCAGCCCTCCCTGGCAGAGCCCCCAGGGCAGCACCACCAGAAAGCGTCTGCGACTGGGGGGACTTCTGCTCCCCTAACTCACGCTGCCAGCTCAACATCTTCCAGACAAAGGTGACTGGGCTGCCTCTTAGTCTAACTTGGATTATGCCCCATTCCTTTTTTAAAGCAGACCAGAAACATGTTCTGACCATTTCTGCAAGACCACTGCCTTCCCCCAAGACACGCAATCCTCCTCCGGCCTCCACCTCCTGAACCCGCCCCTGCCATCTGCCCGTCAGAACAGAGAAGGCCGACTGCACTCACCCATTCGCTAGCCCTCTCCTCCCTCTCTGTGGGAAGTCCATCGCCTAGGGTCGCCAGCACAGGGCCTGGCACGTGGGAGGTGTTTTAAATATGCAGTTATTAAATGAATGCTAAATTTTCCATGAAGAACAATCTTTACACCACCCTGCCATGGCCGCCCTTCCTAGAAGGCAGGTTCTTGACATGAAATAGGAAATTCACAGTACAACAAAGGTCTCTCTCAAAACTTTTCTTGGATGAAACTAGCAAACTATGAATTCCTCAGAGGTCTGGCAAGAGACTGGTTTGGAATGGAAGGAAATTAAATTGCAAGCCTTGCACAGACCAACCTGGAAGTAAGAACAGGGGCAGGCCGGGCGCGGTGGCTCACGCTTGTAATCCCAGCACTTTGGGAGGCTGAGGCGGGCGGATCACGAGGTCAGGAGATTGAGACCACGGTGACACCCCGTCTCTACTAAAAATACAAAACAAAAAATTAGCTGGGCGTGGTGGCGGGCGCCTGTAGTCCCAGCTACTCGGAGAGGCTGAGGCAGGAGAATGGCGTGAACCCGGGAGGCGGAGCTTGCAGTGAGTCGAGATTGCGCCACTGCACTCCAGCCTGGGCGACAGAGCGAGACTCCGTCTCAAAAAAAAAAAAAGAACAGGGGCAGGCAGAGAGGGCACGCCGGGCATGGCCAGGTCAGGGGTCCCTAATTCTGTTGGTTCCGGCTGGGACGAACTCCTGACTCCTGCTCAGACCATTCTCTCCAAAAGAAAGCAGGCAGAGGCCGGGCGCGGTGGCTCACACCTGTAATCTCAGCACTTTGGGAGGCCAAGGTGGGCAGATCACGAGGGTCAGGAGGGTGACGAGACCAGCCTGGCCAACATGGTGAAATCCTGTCCCTACTAAAAATACAAACATTAGCCAGGCATGGTGGCACGTGCCTGTAATCCCAGCTACTCAGGAGGCTGAGACCTCGCCACTGCACTCCAGCCTGGGCAACAGAGCAAGACTCCGTCTCAATTAAAAAAAGAAAAAAGAAAAGGCTGGGCGCAGTGGCTCGCGCCTGTAATCCCAGCACTTTGGGAGGCCGAGACAGGCGGATCATGAGGTCACGAGATCAAGACCATCCTGGCCAACATGGTGAAACTCCATCTCTACTAAAAACACAAAAATTAGCTGGGCATGGTGGCACGCATCTGTAGTCCCACCTACTTGGGAGGCTGAGGCAGGGGAATCGCTTGAACCTGGGAGGCGGAGGTTGCAGTGAGCCAAGATGGCACCACTGCATTCCAGCCTGGCGACAGAGCGAGACACTGTCTCAAAAAAAAAAAAAAAAAAAAAGCAAGCATGCAGAGGGCTCTGGGGCTGTCGTTATAGGTCTCAGAACAGTGGTGGAGCCCATTCATTTGTTCATTCAACCATATTTGTTTGTTATGGGGCAACATTTCTTCGCCATTCCTGGTGCTTCTTAGAGGGACACCCCTTAGCAAAACATCCCTGGCTTCCTCCCTACTCCCTGACAGACAGGTAGAGTGAGGCATCTCACAGTGAGTGCTGAAGGAGAACCTGAGCTGGGGTCGTTCCCTCCTTCCCCTGCTCCTGAAGAGGGGGTGGAGGTGGAAGGTCAGTCTGGGGTTCTCTTACAAGCCATATCCTCAGCTTGGTCAACAATAAAGGTAATATTTTGGCCACCATCTGATGACTCTTTTTCTTGTAGTAAAATAAATATAAAATTTACCATTTTAACCATTTTAAAGTAGATGATTCAGTGCCATTAAGAACATTCACAATGTTTTATAACCAGCACCATCACCTAGTTCCCCACTTGTAATCCCAGCACTTTGAGGGGCCAAGGCAGGAGAACTGCTTGAGCCCAGCAGTTTGAGATGGTCTGGGTAACGTAGTGAGAGACCACCATCTCCACAAAAAATTAGAAAATCAGCTGGGCTTGGTGGCATGTGCCTGTGGTCCTAGCTACTCAGAAGGCTGAGATGGGAGGATCGCTCGAGCCCAGGAGGTCAAGGCTGCAGTGAGCCACTAATGTACCACTGCACTCCAGCCTGGGTGACAGGGCAAGACCCTGTCTCAAAAGAAGAAAAGAGAAAAGAAAGAGAAGGAGAAGGAAAGGAAGAGAGAAAGAGAGGAAGGGAGGGAGGGGGAAAGAAAGAAAAAAATATTCTCAGGACTTCATTACTTTCAAAGCAGAATCATATTCCATGTATAGATGGACCACATTCTGTTTATCCATCATCAGTAGGACACAGGTCGTATCCACCTTTGGGCTACAGCGAATAGCACTGCTACAAAGTGATTCCGTTTTATTTCCCAATCAGTTTAGAGCTCTGGTGGGGAAGAGTTCTCATCACTGAGCTGGTGCTGGGGATAGAATGATGGGCAAAAACAATTGTGAGCCTTTTTGAAGGGCAAGCTGACAACTGCCCATCAACATTGTAACTGCACATCCCTGTGACCCACAAGCCCACTCCTAGGAAGTGATTCGACAGATCCACTTCACATGGGCACAAAGACGTGAAGAGAAGGACATTAAACTGCAGCACTGTTTGCAGCAGCAAAAGGTTGGAAATAACCTAGATATTCATCACAGGGGACCAGTCAAAACTGGCATATCTACAGAGTGGAACACTACGGGGTAATTTTTAAAATAACACATTTCTATGTGGTAACATATAGGGAAGACCTACAAGATGCACTGTTAAGTAAGTGAAAAAACAAAAATAAAACCAAGGTGCAAGATATACGGTATGGCTACCATTTGTTTTTCTTTTTTCTGTTTTTTTGTTTGTTTGTTTTGTTTTGTTTGTTTGTTTGAGACAGAATCTCGCTCTGTCGCCCAGGCTGGAGTGTAGTGGCACGATCTCGGCTCACTGCAAGCTCCACCTCCCAGGTTCATGCCACTGTCCTTCCTCAGCCTCCAAGTAGCTGGGACTACAGGTGCCCACCACCACCACGCCCAGCTAATTTTTTGTATTTTTAGTAGAGACGGGGTTTCACCATGTTAGCCAGGATGGTCTTGATCTCCTGACCTCGTGATCTGCCCGCCTCGACCTCCCAAAGTGCTGGGATTACAGGCATGAGCCACCACGCCCAGCCCATTTGTTTTTTATTTTTATTATCTATTTTTTTTTTTTTTTTTTTGAGATGGAGTCTCACTCTTTCGCCAGGTTGGAGTGTGGTGGCAATCTCAGCTCACTGCAACCTCCGCCTCCCAGGTTCAAGCAATTCCCCTGCCTAAGCCTCCCGAGTAGCTGGGATTACAGGCGTGTGCCACCACGCCCAGCTAATTTTTGTATTTTTAGTAGAGATGGGGTTTCACCATGTTAGCTAGGCTGGTCTCGAACTCCTGACCTCAAGCAATCCACCCACCTTGGCCTCCCAAAGTGCTGGGATTATAGGCGTGAGCCACCGTGCCCGGCCTGGTATGGCTACCGTTTATATTCAGAGATATCCACACATACACGTAGGAGAGGAGGGAGGAGAAAAGACAGCCAGGATGGATACATAAGAAAGAGTAAGAGTGCCACAGCGATTTCCCTTTGCAGAGATGAGCTGGAGAAGCAAGGGGTCCAGTGAGAAGGAGTGTTCACTGGTCACCGTTTTGAATTGTTGAAATATAACACTGGAATGTATGGCATTCCTCCCTTTTCTGCGGTATTGTGCTTTACCCATGATCAACCGCTGTCTGAAAATATTACATGTTAAGTTGCAGAAATAAACAATCTATAAATCCTAAACTGTGCACCATTTGAAATAGCATGAAATCTCATGCCGTACCGCTCTATCCCGCCTGGGACATGACTCATCCCTTTGTCCAACAGATCCACACTGTAGTTGCCACCCATCTGCTAAGTCACTTAGCAGCCATCTCAGTGATCAGATCCATGGTTGTGGTATCACAGTGCTTGTGTTCAGGTAGCCCTTATTTTACTTAATAATGGCCACAAAGCATAAGAGTAGTGATGCTGGCAATTCAGATATGCCCTAGAGAAGCCTTAAAGTGCTTTCATTAAGTGAAAAGGTGAAAGTTCTCAACTTAACAAGGAAAAAAATCATAGGCTGAGGTTGCTAAGATCTATGGTAAAAATGGATTTTCTATCTGTGCAATTGTGAATAGTAGATTGTCATAATTGCTCTATGTTATTATTGTTGTTAATCTCTTACTGTGCCTAGCTTATAAATTAAGCTTTATCACAAGTATATAGCTAACATGTGAAAAAACGTACCGTATACAGGGCTCAGTACTATCTGAGCTTTCAGGAATCCACTGGGGTCTTAGAACACACCCCCTCAGATAAGGGCGGACTACTACTGTATTACTTTTTCAAAATAAACAAGGAAAAAAGACCAGGCAAGGTCCAAGACATTCCAGGGCTTCTAGTTAATTGCAGAAGGCAATTCATCACAAAAACAGATATAAACTTGTGAATGAGTCAATTCTGTGCACCAGATCCAGATACGAGGATCACGGTTATTAGGTGGTTTCAATGAGGGAGTGGAGGAATGACTCTTCCAGGAGTCCAATTCACTTGCTGCAAAAGGGCAGTCTCTATCGGCTAGTCCTGGGATGTGGGCCTGGTCCCACGGGCTGCCAGCAGCCAAAGCTAACAGGCTACAGACGAACAAAGGTTCATTGAGGAGCCGGGACGCGGGAGGGGCCACAGCCAATGGCCGGGCAGGAGGGGCAGTGTGCATGTCGGGCCACTTGCCTGAGCAGACAGCCTCCTATGGAGGAACCCGGGGGGTTTCAGGTCCTGCTCCCTCCTCCTTGTGGATCTCTTGGCATCTTTTTTCTTACATTCAAAGAACACCCTGTTGGAGAAGCAGGTTCCGAGGGCTGTGGTGGGAAGGCTGGTGCACACTCCAGTGTGCGAGTGTTCGAGTGCCTGCAGGTGCTCCGCCCATGTGCTTGCCAGCTTGTTTGTGAGGGTGTATGTTTGTCTTTTCTGTGTGAAAAGCAGGGAGTAATCATTTCCATGACCACCCAAAAATAGGGCAACATGAGGGAGGGGATACCAGGCAAGATGTGCCTGCCTGCAATGGTGACTTCACCCTGCCTGGAATGGGCTGTGTCCAGGCCTTCCACTAGAGGACAGACACCACCATGCATAGACCACTTCCAACCAACAAAGAAAGCAGAGTGGCTCCATTTCTGGCCTCGTCACCCAGGCCGGCCCAGCCCACCTTCTGCAAAACAGTGACCACATCCACCACACTGGACAGCTGGGTCGGCCATAGCAGATATGACGGCCTGGTCCCAGCACGCAGTCAATGCTGGGCATGGTGAGGCACGCTCCTGAGTTTTAGGAGATTCTTGGGCACGTTCTTAAAGTTTCCTGTGAGATTCAAGCCATAAGTGGACTTTCAGGCAGGGGCAGGGACCCCTGGGCAGGGCACCATTTAAAGCCAGACTCCTAGGTTTCCTCGCCAGAAGAGTAAACCCCAATCAGACCCCAAGGTGCTCCCCACTCCTCCGGACTGGAGATGAAAACAGATTTGCAAGAGGCAAACTTGGTATTTCACTTCAATTTGCATCATTTGTTAATGAAATTTCATAATTAAAAACCTGTGCATTAGCCATGTGCCCCTTATTTTCTGAGCTGTTTGCCCACGCCTTTGCCTTTTCTAAAAACTTATTCTGAAGTAATTACAGACTCACAGGAAGTCACACAAATAGAACAAAGAGCTCCATGTACCCTTCACCCAGCTTTCCCCAGCGGTGGCTCCTGTATCGCTGGAGCACAACGTCAAAACCGGGAAATTGGCTTTGGGACATTACTGGTAAACAGACTACATGTCATTTACAGTCATTGAAATGTCAGCGTTGTGTGTGTGTCTGTGTGTGTGCGTGTGTGTGTGTGTTTTCAGATGGAGTCTCGCTGTGTCACCCAGGCTGGATTGCGGCAGCATGATCTTGGCTCACTGGAACCTCCACCTCCTGGGTTCAAGCGATTCTCCTGCCTCAGCTTCCCAAGTAGCTGGGATTACAGATACTGCCATCATGCCTGGCTAATTTTTGTGTTTTTGTAGAGACAGGGTTTCGCCATGTTGGCCAGGCTGGTCTTGAACTCCTGACCTCAAGTGATCTGCCCACCTCAGCCTCCCAAAGTGCTGGGATTACAGCTGTGCCCAGGTGTCAGCCATTGTTTCCCTTGCTATTTTATATTCACAATATTATAATATTAGTGGTACTAATGCTTTGTGATGTTTCTGCAAATGTTTCCCCTAGGATTTTCATTGTCTTTTACTTGTTTTTATGGCATGTCTTTTGAATGTAGGTTACATATTTGTGTAGTCATCTCTACTGGTCTTTTTTTTTTTTTTTTTTGAGGAGTTTCGCTCTTGTTGCCCAGGCTGGAGTGCAATGGTGCGATCTTGACTCACTGCAACCTCCACCTCCCAGATTCAAGCAATTCTTCTGCCTCAGCCTCCTGAGTAGTTGGGATGACAGGTGCCCACTACCATGCCCAGCTAATTTTTTGTATTTTTAGTAGAGACGGGGTTTCACCATGTTAGCCAGGGTGGTCTTGAACTCCCGACCTCAGGTGATCCACCTGCCTCGGCTTCCTAAAGTGCTGGGATTATAGGCGTGAGCCACCGCGCCCGGCCGCTACTGGTTTCTCTTTAGAATTTCTTGTACTGCTTCCCTGTCTGCCCTCCCACCCGTTCAGAGATTTATTTTCACTTTTATCTGTTAAGCTTTTGTAGTTTTATTGATTAAAAATATATATATCCATAATGAAAGAAAATTCAAACAAAAAGGAAAAGTGCAAAGAACAAAAGCAAAGTCACCTTCAATTCCACCACCTAGAAAAAACCTGTTACATTTTGGTGATAATATTGTGTAGCAAAGAAGTAGTCTTCCTGGCTGGGTGGGGTGGCTCACAATTGTAATCCCAGCACTATGGGAGGCCGAGGCAGATGGATCATTTGAGGTCAGGAGTTCAAGACCAGCCTGGCCAAAATGATGAAACCCTATCTCTACTAAAAATAAAAAAAATTAGCCGGGCAGTAGTGGTGCACGCCTGTAATCCCAGCTGCTCAGGAGGCTGAAGCAGGAGAATCGCTTGAACCCAGGAGGTGGGGGTTGAGGTGAGCTGAGATCGTGCCACTGCACTCCAGTCTGGGTGACAGAGTGAGACCCTGTTCCCCCCTCCAAAAAAAAAAAAAAAAAGAAGTAACCTTCCCAAAGAGAGGTCCAGACTTTGCCCTGGGCTGCTGAGAGGTGAATTCTAGGCCCCTGGAATTAGAAATTAGTTCTGCCTGATGGGAGTGTCTTTGTTTGCCTGGGGGCTTTGGCCAGTTACCAATCTGACTTACAATGGGGGCCTGGAGCACAGGGTATCAGTTCCAACCTCCAGAGGAAAGGCTAACTAAAGGTCTTAGCCAGACATCTGGGAGGGGCTGGAGACTAAAGGTCAACCACAGGGGTAGAATGGATCAAGTCCAGTAAAACTTGCGTCTTGGCTGATTTTAATTTGAAGCCTTTCCTTATAATATACTGCAACCATGAATATAATACTTTTCAGTGCGTTCTGTTTTTCTAGTGAATTATTGAAACTGAGGGTGGTTTTGGGAACTCCCCAACTTGCATTTGGTGTTAGAAATGAAGGCAGTCAGCCAGGCGCAGTGGCTCACGCCTGTAATGCCAGCACTTTGGGAGGCTGAGGTGGGTGGATCACCTGAGGTCAGGAATTCGATACCAGCCTGGCCAACATGATGAAACCCTGTCTGCTAAAAATACAAAAATTAGCCGGGTGTGGTAGCACATGCCTGTAATCCCAGCTACTTAGGAGGCTGAGGCAGGAGAATCACTTGAACCTGGGAGGCAGAGGTTGCGGTGAGCCAAGATCGCGCCATTACACTCTAGCCTGGGCAACAAGAGCGAAACTCTGTCTCAAAAAAAAAAAAAAAAGGCCAGATGCAGTGGCTCACGCCTGTAATCTCAGCACTTTGGGAGCCCGAGGCGGGCGGATCACGAGGTCAGGAGATCGAGACCATCCTGGCTAACACGGTGAAACTCCGTCTCTACTAAAAATACAAAAAAATTAGCCGGGCACGCTGGCGGGTGCCTGTACTCCCAGCTACTCCGGAGGCTGAGGCAGGAAAATGGCGTGACCCTGGGAGACGGAGCTTGCAGTGAGCTGAGATCCTGCCACTGCACTCCAGCCTGGGCGACAGAGCGAGACTCAGTCTCAAAAAAAAAAGAAAGAAAGAAATGAAGGCAGTTATATGGACTGTTCTAACTCTGTAGTTGGCCCTTAAGTCCTGGCAATACATATTCATCTGATTATGTATATATATAAATAAAGGTAAAAATATATAAATAGGCTGGATGTGGTGGCTCACATCTGTAATCCTAGCACTTTGGGAGGCTGAGGTGGGTGGATCGCTTGAACCCAGAAAAGCAAGACCAGCCTGGACAGCATGGCGAAACCATATCTCTACAAAAGATACAAAAATTAGCCAGGTGTGGTGGTACATGCCTGTAGTCCCAGCTACTCGGGAGGCTGAGGTGGGAGGGGCACCTGAGTCCAGGAGGTGGAGGCTGCAGGGCTGCAGTGAACTGTGAACTCACCACTGTACTCTAGCCTGCGTGGCAGAGTGAGACCCTGTCTCAAAACAAAAACAAAACAAAACAAAAATCCATATATATATGAATAACATAATGCTTAAATAGGTAGGAACAGGTTTGTTTTATAACCCATTTTTCACTTATATGTCACAGACATGCCAATAAAGTTTTATATTATTTTATTTTTATATACAGAATATTTCACTGTACATATTTATCATAATCTACTTAACCATTTCCCCATACGTACATTTATATTAACAGACGTGCTGTTTCAAATAAACAATGCTGTGATAAACACTAATTTTCATTAACATAGTCAAAATTTAAAAGTCCTTTCTTTTATGTTTGTTTTTTGTGTTGTACTTAACAAGGCTTTTCCTAGCCTAAGACTTTGAAAACACTTACCTATTTCCTTTTAGAACTTTCACGGCTTCCCTTATTACATTCAATTCAATAAAGCCAACTGGGATTTATTTGGTGGAATGAATGTAAAGGGATGATGTAGGGATCCTGCTTTAGGTAAGATTTCCTAAATAATCCATCTTTCCCCATTAAACTAAAGGTCCATCTTCATCATACACCCCCTTCCCATAGATACATATATTTGGGACCACTTCTGGATGTTGTTTCTTATGGGTTTTGTACATATATATATATATTTTTTTTTGAGATGGAGTCTCGCTCTGTTGCCCAGGTTGGAGTGCAGTGGCACGATCTTGGCTCACTGCAAGCTCTGCCTCCTGGGTTCAGGCCATTCTCCTGCCTCAGCCTCCTGAGTAGCTGGGACTACAGGCGCCCGCCACCATGTCCGGTTATTTTTTTTTTTACATTTTTTTAGTAGAGACGGGGTTTCACCGTGTTAGCCAGGATGGTCTCGATCTCCTGACCTCGTGATCCGCCTGCCTCGGCCTCCCAAAGTGCTGGGATTACAGGCGTAAGCCACCGCACCCGGCCTGTACATACATTTTTAATGATTTCACTTTTTACATAACTCTGATTCATCTGGGGAGAAAATCAATTTAGTTCTTTACACAGCTCACAAAAACAAATTCCAACTAGTTATCTCATTGTCTCATCTTCCCACAATGACTTACGACACTTCTATGAACATATGTTGCATCTTCACATACACCAGGGCTTGTTCTGGACCCTGCATCACCACTGACCTGTGTCCAATCCTGTGCTGCTATCGCACTAATTTAATCATCACGACTCTGTGATATACTTTACTATCTAAGTAAGGTTAGCACCCATGATCTTTTAAAACAATTTTAGAATTCTTGCCTACTATTCTTTCAAGTGAACTTTACGACCATGTTGACAAATCTCAAAATAAAACTATTCTAAAAGAAAGAAAAAAGAAAACTATTTTAATATGTTGATTGGGATTATGTTTAATAAATCAATTAATGTGGGCAGCACCCCACTTCAAATTGGGCCATTGCCATACCAAACTAAGGAATGTTACTCTACTTACACTACTTAACCTACTTAAAAAGTAAGAGAAATCCAAAGCTATCTGGTTTGCTATAATTTGTTTCATGTACCTCCTTCGCATTTCTGATCATATTTTTCTAACATTTCTAAATAATATAAAAAGCAAATTTAGAAAGAAAAACAGCAAAACAAAACCAAATCACACAGTTATACCACTCAAACACAAGCACTATCCACATTTTATTGTGTTTGACATAGCCCCACCTAGCTGATATGGCAACTGCCACCCTCACCCTGACCAAGTGGCTAAGCCACAGGCAGTAGGGAAAGGTTTCCATTATATTCAGTACTAAGCATGACTGTTCCCAAAGAATACAGCTTTTCCCTATGAATTCCCTATAAATTACCTTCATAAAAAGGTAATTCAGTTGGTAGTTGGTTTAAATATTCACCAAGGTAAAATGTTTATGTAAAGAATGAAAAACTCCACCCAACTGCAGACACCTGTCTTAAAGAGGAAATAAATCAAGGAATAGCGTTCTCTAGCCAGAGTACACACCTGGAGTCAAGACTCTAGAAATTGGCTACCAGAGATGTAATAGAAACAGATCATACTTGCAAATGTTTCTAAGCACCTATGAAGACTGACAAAAAACAAATTTGACATTATCACCACTATTAGTCATTTCAAGGCACTGCCAGCTAAATAGCCTACTTACAAGTCAAAGAAATCTGAAGCTGTCTGATGCATCTAAAAGGATAAGGTAACACTCGCCAGGTAGCCAAGACCTATAAATAGGATTTTTTTTTTTTTTTTTTTTTGAGACGGAGTCTTGCTCTGTCGCCCAGGCTGGAGTGCAGTAGCGCAATCTCGGCTAACTGCAAGCTCCGCCTCCTGGGTTCACGCCATTCTCCTGCCTCAGCCTCCGGAGTAGCTGGGACTACAGGCGCCCACCACCATGCCTGGCTAATTTTTTGTATTTTTAGTAGAGATGGGGTTTCACTGTGTTAGCCAGGATGGTCTCGATCTCCCGACCTCATGATCCACCCGCCTCGGCCTCCCAAAGTGCTGGGATCACAGGCGTGAGCCACTGCGCCCAGCCCTTTTTTTTTTCTTTTGAAGAGAAGGATCTAGCTCTGTTGCCCAGGCTGGAGAGCAGTGGCACGATCACAGCTCACTGCAGCCTTGAACTACTGGGCTCATGTGATCCTCCCACCTCAGCCTCCCAAGAAGTTGGGACTACAGGCATGCACCACAATGCCCAGCTAAATTTTAATTTTTTTGGTAAAGATAAGCATCTCCCAGGCCGGGTGCGGTGGCTTACACCCGTAATCCCAGCACTTTGGGAGGCCAAAGTGGGCGGATCACCTGAGGTTGGGAGTTTGAGATCAGCCTGACCAACATGGAGAAACCTGTCTCTACTAAAAATACAAAATTAGCTGGGCATGGTGGCACATACCTGTAATCCCAGCTACTCACGAGGCTGAGGCAGGAGAATCACTTGAACCCAGGATGCAGAGGGTGCAGTGAGCCAAGACTGTGCCATTGCACTCCAGCCTGGGCAACAAGAGCAAAACTCCGTCTCAAAAAATAAAAAGAGAGATAAGCATCTCCCTATGCTGCCCAGGCTGGTCTCGAACTCCTGACCTCAAGTGATCCTCCTGCCTCGGCCTCCTAATGTGCTGAGATTACAGATGTGAGCCACTGCACCTGACCCTAAACCTAAATAGGCTTTAAATAGGTTTTTCCCTTTTTGAGACAAGAGATAATTCAATAAAGATTGTTCCCAATTATTTTCAGTTTTAAGGGTCTAGAATTTTATCCCTCCCCAGAAAGAGAGTTCCTGGTCCTAAAGAATAAAAATGAGAGGCACCCAGAGTAGGGATGCGTTGGGGTCACACTCACTTCCATTCGGCAAAAGGAAGAATAGCTGGATCCTGTAACACCCACTGCAACCACAGGATTCTGGCTTATTTGAGGAAGAGGATTAAAAAAAGCATACAAACAACTTTGTACTGCCCTCATCACATAATAGAAATTCCAAAATAAAATGTTTTCCCTTTGCCTGCCAAAGATGATTTCTCCCATCTGCTACTGAGAATCAGTTGTCATCCTAAATCTCTCCTTTTCATCCTCTTCCCATGGGTGTTTTTTAGTCAACTTATTAGCCTTCCAAGTAGCAGAGGAGTTTGGGATGGGCAGAAGAGTTGGAGCCTACTCTAAATCGAAGGCAAGCTATAGAAACAGTTTTTGTATTTCAGACATGCTGCAATCTCCTCAGCCAACCCATCTGAGGTCAAACAGCCCTTCTGTGTCTCCTGAGACATATGAATGAATTACATCTTTGTCAGCATTCCATATATCTACATTTCTTTCCTGTCTGTGAAAAGCAACAATTTGGGCCAGGCACAGTGGCTCACACCTATAATCCCAGTGTGGATCGCTTAAGGCCAGGAGTTCAAGGCCAGCCTGGCCAACATGGCAAAACCCTGTCACTACTAAGAATACAAAAAGTAGTCGGGCGCAGTGGCTCACACTTATAATCCCAACACTTTGGGAGGCCAAGGCGGGTGGATCACTTCAGGTCAGGAGTTCGAGACCAGCCTAGCCAACACAGCGAAACCCCGTCACTACTAAAAATACAAAACTGGGCGTGGTGGCTCACGCCTTGTAATCCCAGCACTTTGGGAGGCCAAGGTGGGCAGATCACTTCAGGTCAGGAATTCGAGACCAGCCTGGCCAACATGGTGAAACCCCATCTCTACTAAAAATACAAAAATTAGCCAAGTGTGGTGGTGCACGCTTGTAATCCCAGCTACTCAGGAGGCTGAGGCAGGAGAATCACTTGAGCCCGGGAGACAGAGGTTGCAGTGAGCTGAGATTGTGCCACCTAAAAAGGAAATTCTATTTTTTATAGTTTCACGTGAGGTTGAGCACGCGTTTAGTCACTAAAAGTCAAGGTCAGAGTGACTAATGTCTCTCTTTCATTTACCCCTGCTTGAAGGCCTCCTGGAAGAATACACTAAAATGGAATGAGAATTTGTAAGACACAGATAATTTAAGAAAAACTACAGAGCACGAAAAAGAAGTCTGCCTAGACAGTGATGGGCACTGATTTCTCAAAACTGAAGTCCCTGATGTACTGTTGGTTCCCTCCACACACAAACGAAACCAAAACACAGGCCTTGCAGGAGCTCACGGACTAATGAAAGGGCGTGACCCACATGGGAAGGAGATTTTGTGTCTTCTTCCTGCAGATCTTTGGGGGCCAGCGTGCATTTAGAGGTGGGGAGGAGTCGAGCAGGGAGAGAGTAATTATGAACAAAACTAGAAGCCAATCATTTATGCTGATTTTTTTACTATAAAGTTTCAGTCCTCGTGTTATGTACAAGGGCCTGCTACCCTTTCCTGACATAAGGAAGAATGATAATATGATTCCTCAGAAGGCAAAATCCCAGATTTTACTGAGGAAATCTAATTCTGTCTTTTTTTTTTTTTTTTGAGATGGAGTCTCACTCTGTCGCCAGGCTGGAGTTGCAGTGGTGTGATCTCGGCTCACTGCAACCTCTGCCTCCCGGGTTCAAGCCATTCTCCTGCCTCAGCCTCCTGAGTAGCTGAGATTGTAGATGCCCGCCACCATGCCTGGCTAATTTTTGTATTTTTAGTACAGACGAGGTTTCACCATGTTGGCCAGGATGGTCTTGATCTCTTGAACTCGTGATTCACCCACCTCAGCCTCCCAAAGTGCTGGGATTACAGGCACGAACCACCCCTCTCAGCCCTGATTCTGTCTTAATGTCATAAAAATTCATCTTCTCCATCAGCAGTATCACAGGCCAGGCTGCCCTTTGCAGGGGACACATGGCGCACCTTCCAATCAGGGTCAGCTTGGAAAGATGCTTTTATTACCACCTAGTCACCGCCGGCCAGGGGAGAGCCGGAGAGGGCAGTGTCCCTGCAACCCCCCACCTTCCAATCAGTGCCAACTCAGAAAGATGCTTTTATCACCACCCTGTCACCACTGGTCACAGGAGAGCTGGGGGAGGACAGTGTCCCCCCAAATCCCCCTTTTCAATCAGGGCCAACTCGGAAAAGACGCTTTTCTAACCACCCCGTCACCCACCAGCCACGGGAGAGCTGGGAGAGGGCAGTCAGTGTCCAACCGCCTGCCAGCTCTGCAGCCTTGGACAGACACCTGGCCTTTCAGAACTTCACTTTCTTTGGGAAAAAAAAGAAAACTACTTCACAGAGCTGTGGTAAGAATGAAATGAAGCCAGGTATTTAGAGCAGACTGACTTTCTATCTGGAACACAGGAGGTTCTCAGTAAAAAGAATTCATACATTCAGCTGATGCTTCCCAAGACGTTCAGGGCTGTCTGACTCACTGTGCTGTGGGAACGCACAATTAAAGCCTCTAGGCCACTGTGGCCAAGCCTCATCACGACTCTGGATGGGAAGAGGGGGAACAACTCTGGGGGGATGCTGAACAAAGGTGCTGGGGAGCTGGAAAGCACCAGAGCTGTGAGATTAGGTACATCCAGGAAAACGCAAACGCATCCCACCAAGAGCGACAGCACAGGCAGAAATGTCTTTCTTTATTAGCCCTTACACAGGAATTGCAGCTGGGGGTTTCACAGCTGTCCTGTCAACTGCACTCCCAGCTCCCGCAGCGAGGAAATGCCACCAAGGGCCTGATGACTGCCTGCAGCATCAGCTCTCAGGCACACTTCACAGCAGTGACCCTTATCAAGTGCCTCTTAGTCAAGCTAGAGAGTGGACAACCTGGGAGAGGGCAACAGAGGAGAACACAAGGAGGAGGGCTGGTGATGTGTGAACCCCTGCCAGTGCTCTCAGAGGAGAGGCGCGGGCCCAGTTGGAGTCCTGCACCCGGCAGCTAGTGCAGCTGATGCTGCTACATCTCTTTCAGCTCTATGAATCTATGGGAATCAAGAGCAGTGAAGGCCGGGTGCGGTGGCTCACACCTGTAATCCCAGTACTTTGGGAGGCCAGGATGGGTGTATTACCTGAGGTCAGGAGTTTGAGACCAGCCTGGACAACATAGTAAAACCCCATCTCTACTAAAAATACAAAAATTAGCCAGGCTTGGTGGTGCAGGCCTGTAGTCCCAGCTACTCAGGAGGCTACGGCAGGAAGATCACTTGAACCAGGAGGCGGAGGTTGCAGTGAGCCGAGATCGCGCCACTGCACTCCAGCACTCCAGCCTGGGTGACAGAGCGAGACTCCATCTCAAAAAAAAAAAAAAAAAAAGAACCTGCGATTCCATCTTGCTTTCACCACCAGGAATCAAATGCATCCACACCATACAGAAACCCTCTGCAGGCCAGGGAGTGGAACATCCCAGCAACACTTACCAAAAGCCCGATGTGTCAGGCTCTGCATAGACAGTGACAACACAGTGGCATTGCCATCCCTGGCTCTGCCCTCAGGACCTCACAAGCTAATGCAGAAGACAGAAAGGTCTTCCTGTGAGTGAGCAAAGGCATGTGTGGAGTGTACGGAAGTGCAATGGAGGGGCACCCAGTGTTTTCCTTAATTAAGATGCCTGAGCAGAGTCTCTAAGGATGGGCAGGAGTTAACCAGAGAAAGAGAAGGGAGAAAAAAGGGTTTCAGGCAGAGGGAATCAGGAGGCCTTCTCCAGAAACGAGCAGCTTTGGCTTCTGGCCCATGCTGTTCCCTCCCTTCTCCATCACCACCATAAATGGGTCTGCAGCTTTGAAGACAGAGGATAAGTCGAGATAACACCACCCACGGTGCAGAGCCTAGGATCAAAGTCCCAACCTTGCTGCTACTTTTCCCAGCCAGGGGCTGGCCTGGGCAACAGGCAAGTCCTTGAAAAAGAAGAGCAAGTGAAGCGATGGAAATGCCAGTTGGCCAACATCTCACACTTAAGTGTAATTTTCTGAACCTATAGTCCAAAAAGATGACAGAATAGGAATCAAAGCTAATTTGTCACACCAGGTTCTAAAGTAAATCAGACCGAGAAAGAAGGGAACAAGAGAGAGAGGAGGAAAAGAAGGGGGGGAAAGGGCTTATAAAAAGGAAGTTTTTGAGAGATACCTCTTTTGTACCATGGGTGTTTTGACCACATAAAAGTGAAAAATCGGCCGAGGGCAGTGGCTCACTCCTGTAATCCCAGCACTTTGGGAGGCTGAGTCAGGCAGATCACCTGAGGTCGGGAGTTCCAGACCAGCCTGACCAACATGGAGAAACCCCATCTCCACTAAAAATACAAAATTAGCTGGGCATGGCTGTAATCCCAGCTACTCAGGAGGCTGAGGCAGGAGAATCACTTGAACCTGGGCGGCAGAGGTTGTGGTGAGCCGAGATCGCACCACTGCACTCCAGCCTGGGCAATAAGAGTGAAACTCCGTCTCAAAAAAAAAAAAAAAAAAACCGTGAAAAACCTCTTCTAAATAAAAAAAAAATCAATAAGCAAAGTTAGAAGGTAAGTGTCAAACTGAGAGAGGCATTAGGAAAAAAGCTTAGTCCTTAAGGTGTAAGGAGCTCTACAGTCAGTGAAGCTTCCCCAATGACTAACTGCAGAGATAAAATGGATGTAACTGTCAAGGTCTGAACCAAATGGCCCAATTTAGCACCAACAACAGTGGGCCCACCTGACAGTATGGACCTTTGACGTGATCGCCCATGAGGCACCCACCAAAAATGTTTCACCTAAATCTAACAAAGCCTTTCAGGACTCACATGATTTAGTGGTTTAGAGGAAACACGGGGAGCAAGGAAACATGTTCACCAGGAAATGACAAATGCAGACTGTGGGACGACTGGGCCAGCCCCTTTGAAAGGTCAGAGCCACAGGGGGAAGGCAGAAGGACTCTTCTACAAGAAACAAAGCTGGCCGGGCGCGGTGGCTCATGCCTGTAATCCCAGCACTTTGGGAGGCCGAGGTGGGCAGATCACGAGGTCAGGAGATCAAGACAATCCTGGCTAAAGCGGTGAAACCCCATCTCCACTAAAAACACAAAAAAATTAGCCGGGCATGGTGGAGGGCACCTGTAGTCCCAGCTACTCGAGAGGCTGAGTTCAAGCAGGAGAATTGCTTGAACCCGGGAGGCAGACGTTGCAGTGAGCCAAGATCGACCATTGCACTCCAGCCTGGGCGAGACAATGAGACTCTGTCTCAAAGAAAAAGGTAATTATGGTAAAGCCAAAAACAAGAAAACTGAAGATAAATCAAATACATCTGCTAACAGATGAATGGAGAAAACACACTGCTATATCCATATGATAGAATATTAACTACAGGTGCAGACAGCAACATGGATAAGTCTTAAAAACATGCCGAACAGACCGGGCGCGGTGGCTCATGCCTGTAATCCCAGCACTTTGGGAGGCCGAGGCGGGCGGATCACGAGGTCAGGAGATTGAGACCATCCTGGCCAACACAGTGAAACCCCGTCTCTACTAAAAATACAAAAAATTAGCCGGGCGAGGTGGCGGGCGCCTGTAGTCCCAGCTACTCGGGAGGCTGAGGCAGGAGAATGGCGTGAACCCCCGGGGACGGAGCCTGCAGTGAGCCAAGATCGCGCCACTGCACTCCAGCCTGGGCGACAGCGAGACTCTGTCTCAAAAAAAAAAACAAAAAACATGCCGAACAAAGGAAGCGAGACACAAGGATACAAACTGTCTGATTCTATTTATACAAAACACACAGAAAGACTAATCTGATTCACAGTGATAGTGTGCAGATAGGGAAGGAGAGGATGCCTGGGAAGGGCTCGAGGGAACCTTCTGGGGTCATGGAAATGTTCTGTATATTGATTGCAGTGGTCACATGTGTGCATACATTTGCCAAAACTATAAATCAGTACACTTGTAAAGGTGAATTTTATTGTTTGCATATTATACCTTAATAGAGCTGATTAAAGTTTGTAAATTATAGTAATGATACCTAGGGTTGGGGTAATGTAGGGAATTGGACCCTCTTAAATAACACTAGTGGGACTATTAATTGGTACCACATGCTTTTTGTAACAGCTTTATTGGAATATAGTTCACATACCACACAGTTCACTCATTTCAAGTGTACAATTTGGCCAGGCCGGTCGGTAGCTTACACTTGTAATCTCGGCACTTTGGGAGACCAAGGCAGAAGGATCACATGAGCCCAGAAGTTAGAGACCAGCCTGGGCAACACAGCAAAACCCTGTCTCTACAAAAAAAAAAAAAAAAAAAAAAAACAAAATTAGGCCGGGCACAGTGGCTCACACCTGTAATCCCAACACTTTGGGAGGCCAAGGCGGGAGGAGCATAAGGTAAGGAGTTCAAGACGAGCCTGACCAAGACGGTGAAACCTTGTCTCTACTAAAAAAAAAAATATACATACAAAAATTAGCCGGGTGTGGTGGTGGGCACCTATAATCTCAGCTACTTGGGAGGCTGAGGCAGAGAACTGCTTCAACCCGAGAGGCAGAGGTTGCAGTGAGCCAAGATCGTGCCACTGAACTCCAGCCTGGGCGACAGAGCGAGACTCTGTCTCAAAAAAAAAAAAAAAGGCCAGGTGCGATGGTTCATGCCTGTAATCCCAGCACTTTGGGAGGCCAAGGCAGGTGGATCACAAGGTCAGGAATTCAAGATCAGCCTGGGCAACATGGTAAATCCCCGTGTCTACTAAAAATACAAAAATTAGCTGGGCACGGTGGCGGGTGCCTCTAATCCCAGCTACTCAGGAGATTAAAGCAAGAGAATCACTTGAAACCAGAAGGCGGAGGCTGCAGTGAGCCAAAATCGTGCCACTGCACTCCAGCCTGGGTAGAAGAGCGAAACTCTGTCTCAAAAATACATACATACATACATACATATAAAATTAGCCAGGTGTGGTGGTGTGCACCTGTAGTCCCAGCTACTTGGGAAGCCAAGGTGGGAGAATGCCTTGAGCCTGGGAGGTTGAGGCTGCAGAGAGCCGTGATCATGCCACTGCACTTCAGCCTGGGTGACAGAGCAAGACCCTGTCTCAAAAAGTAGTGTACAATTCAATCGTGTTTCATATATTCAGAGAGCTATGCAACTGCCATCACAACTTTAGAGCATTTAAAAGAAATGCCCACACTCTTTAGTTATTCCACTTCAACCCTAAACAACTATCGATCCACTTTCTGTCTCTATATGAACGCATATTCTGGACATTTCATATTTCATATAAGTGGAATCATATAATATGTAACCGTTTGGGATTGACTTCTTTCCCTCTGTGTCATGTTTTCAAGGCTCATCCATGTTGTAGCATGTGTCAGCATTCCATTCCTGTTTGCCACTGAATAATATTCCTATGTACGGATATATCACATTGTTTAATCCATTCATCAGCTGGTGGACATTTAGATTATTTCCAACTTTTGGCTGTTATGAGTAATACTTCTGTGAACATCTGTGTACAAGTTTTTGTAGGAACTATATTTTCATTTCTCTTGGGGAGATTCTTAGGAAGGGAATTGCTAGGTCACATGGTAACTCCATGTTTAACGTGTTGGGGAGTTGCCAGACTGTTTTCCACAGCGGCTGCACCATTGTACATTCCATCAGCATGCAGAGGGAATGGATCTCCATGCTCTCCCACACTTTCCACAGGCCAATGCTGTGAAGTAGCCTCTTACTGTGGTTTTGAGCTGTATTTCCCTAACGATTAATGGTATTAAACATCTTTTCACATGTTTATTGGCCATTTGTATATCTTCTTTGGAAAAATGTCAAGTCCTTTGTCCATTTTTTAAATTGGGTTATTTGGTTTTTTTTTAATTTGTAGAATTCTTTATATATTCTAAATATAGATCCTTTAATAGATATATAATTTGCCAATATGTTCTCCCATTCTAGGGGCTGTGTTTTCTAATTAATACAACTTTTGAAAACTACTCTTGCAGTGTATATCAGACTTCAGTGTGAATACTTACTTTTTGTAGTTTCACTTTTAAGAATATATCTCAAGGAAATAATTTAAGCAGTGTAATGAAACGAGATATAAACAAGGATAGTCATCAAAGGACTATTTAACTGAATCACAGCCCTTACCTCACACCATACACAAATATTAACTCAAAATGGTTCACATCCTAAATGTAAAAGCTAAAACTATAAAACTTCTTGAAGAGAATACAGGAGAAAAATCTTACAGGCCTTGGATTGGCAAAGATTTCTTAAACACAACACAAAAAGCATGAGAAGAAAAAAAAAGACAGATATATTAGACTTTCTCAAAATTAAAAACTTTTGTTCTTCAAAAGACAACTAAAAATGATACTGCAGGTCTATTTTTACCTACATGGGCACAGGAAAAAAAAAAAAAAAAGCAAAGTGACAAAACAACAGGGTGTAACTCTAAGAGCAGTTTTCCAAGGCTCTTTTCTTCCTGTCTTTCCGAAATGTCTGAATCCTACATTTGACCATGAGCATGCACCTCTATGTGATGAGGGAGGAGGAAGGAAAAGAACTTCCACAGAATGATTTCCTCTTGGCAAAGGGGAAGAAGTGAATGTCCATCTCATAATTGGCAAAAAGTAAAATTTAGTTAGCCTGGGGACGCAGTCTGCCCTGTTGATTGAGTTTACTTATTGGCCAGATTTCAAAAATGAGAATACATTATAATTTTTTGAAGAGTTTAGGATCTTTGCCTTTTCACAAGATTTGCAGATAATTTCTATTACACATACAAGTTAATCTGGTAAACAACATTCACTGATGTAACTGGCTAATAATGGCTTCGGAGTATTCTGTAAAAGGAGTCTGTATGTATACCATTATCTCACAATTATCTGGAGCTTTAGTTATCCAGAAGTAAGTAAAAGTAATTCAAGATCGACAACAAAGGTCTGTGCACTTGACTCAGAGGAGAGTCTCTAAACCCTCACTAAGTTAATTACCCATATTTTACACTCAATTTAGCAAGTTATGCAAACCAATAGAAAATGGGAGACACCAGACAAAAAGGGAAACTCACTGCTGAGCAAGTGACAGCCAACAGCCTAGAGGAGACGATCATTCAATTTGAAAACCTAACTCATGAGAAAGTCTGGGACTGCTGAACAGAGAATTCAATATACCTTAGCAATGGAAGATTACCACAATAATGTAATAAATAATATTCAAAAATATGTTTCTAAATAATCAAAAGTTATGTTCAATATGTTCAAGAAAGCAGCAAAAATGAGTATGCATTTGAGACAGATCTCTACTTCCCATTAAAAATGGTTAATTTTGTAAAAGAGATGATTAAACAAAATAAATGGTGATCTAGAAAACTGGTTAGTATCAAAGGAAGCTCTATTCCTTAAGAGAGGGGCAAATTAGGTATTTTTGCAAACACATTTTAATAGCAAGCCAACCTTAATCCCATAAAACTCAAAGGACTGACCTAAAGAAGTCATTTTAGATCCATTCACAGATTCTTCTGTGCTCCTCAAATGGTACCACAGAGGTGCTTCCCAAATCTGTCTGAATAACTAACCCTGTAGATAAGGTCATTTCATCTTGCCACCTGACCACCCAGCTCTGTCCACCATGTCTACACTCCTCCTGCACTGCAGCTCCATCTTTGAGAAAAAAACACTTGAACTTGGCTGTCTGGGGCAGAGACCTGACATGTTTTTGCACTCTGCATTTCCTCCTTCCTGGCTCTTCAAATGTCGGGGTATAACCACACTGCACTTGGAGAGCTATTGATTCAAATGCAGATAAAACGAAGTTCCTGACTTGGGGAGGAAATGGAGTCTCCATCTTCTCACTACAAATACCTTTCCATGTGAGCCGCCTCCACCCTCCCACCCACCAAGGGAGTTCTCCTAATGCCCTAAACTCCTTCAGGGCTGGGATTTCCACAAATATATTTGGATATGAGGAATATTCCGCATATAGCCACACCAATAGGAAACCAAGGAGGCGCAGAGGTAGGACAATGCAACCTAAGTTGGCATCAGAAAGCCAAAGCCCTGAGGCTCTGCTCCTCCCCTGAGGGAGTTCAGCAGAGGAACTGTTCTCTCTTGCTGGTTATTTGTAGCCTGAGGCATCATACAAATGATAGGGACAGACATCAGACCAAAAAGGTCGTTGGGGAAATCAGCTGGGGCTGCAGGGACAGCAGGTGGGGAACCTGACCAGAGCAGGTAGTCTCATGTCTGGAACAGGCAAGGGCCAAGTGAGGCTGGGGCCACCAGCACGCAGCATGATGCCTGGAACTGCAGTGCCCCCAGGGCATTACCAAGAGGCAAGACTGGCTGCAACAGCTGGGGTCCAGGATGCCCACTGGACCAAGAGACAGCAATCTGCTCTGCAACAGTTTGGTTTTTGTGTTTGTTTGTTTTGGGGTTTTGTTTTGGTTTGGTTTTTTTGGAGACAGGGCCTTGCGCTGTTGCCTAGGCCAGCTGAAGTGCAGTGGCACGATCATGGTTCACTGCAGCCTCAAATTCCCCAGCTAACGCCATCCTCCAACTTCAGCCTCCCAAGTAGCTGGGGCCACAGGCACATGCCACCATGCCTGGCTAATTTTTTAAATAATTTTTGCAGAAGATCTTGCTATGTTGCCCAGGCTGGTCTTACACTCCTGGGCTCAAGTGATCCTCCCGCCTTGACCTCCCAAAGTGCTGGGATTACAGGCGTGAGCCACCACGCCCAGCTGCTCTGCAGTAGTTAACTCACTGCCCGAAGATGCTGTTCTCGCTGCTCCTGCTGAGCAGGTAGGCAAAGGGAAGCGGTTTCTCCTCTGGAACCAGTGGTCCTCCTCGCAGCCCACTCCCAGGATCAGCAGCAGAGGTGGAAAAAGAGAAGCCAATTTCAGAGCACCGGAGCGACGCAAAGCACACCAACTGGCACTTTATTCAAAACAATGATGGCTTTGTCAAGCACAGCCCAAGAGCCAGTTGAAAAACCTGCCCTTCCCTCCTAATTTCTACCCTCAAGTCCCCGTGACTTTGACTTTGAGGCACCATGTTAAAAAGGAGGAAAAAAATTACACAGAAACCAACATCAGCCAACCCATGTGATCTGACCGAAGGCAGGCCAGCTGGCCTTCCAGGATGACACATCACTGGAGCTGGCTGTTCTGCAGCCATGGGTCACCTACTGGGCAGCTCAAGCTCCCAGGACACATTTAAGTCTCACTGATATATTTCCAGTGATTCCAGCCAACAAAGAACAAAGAGCTGAAACACAGCGCTGCTGTGTCAATCTTCCAGTCGTCTGGGAGGGCAGCACACCCCAACCTCAATCTGAGCTGCTCAGCGGGGGTGGCTGTTCCCCATCTTTCCAAGAACCTAAAAGCTGCTGCCCCAGGGCCCTCTAGGACAACAGAAAGAAAATCTCTCTGTGGGGAACAAGTGGGGGGCACCGGAAGAACAGATGACAGAATTTCTCACACCACACCCTGCCCTGCTCGCTTCATCCCTATTTTACCAATCAGGGTCAGTCATCTCCAACACCCCACAAACACACCCATAGCTCCAAGGAGCCAGCAACAAGCACACAAACAAAGATAAGCAAACAAACTTATCAGGCGCAGCGCAGCTGGCTCCACACAGGCCCTGCCAGCTCCTCTGCAAATACAGTCTCTGGTAGGCTGCCCTGAGAAGGATCTGAAGGAGGCCGTGCATAGCACCGGTGAGCTTACCTACCTGCTGGCTGGCAGTACTGTGGAAGGCCAAGGCCAAGGCCAGGCCAGGCCAGAGCCGAGCTGCTAACTGGGTTCTTTGCTTCCCTATGGACAAAGCCTTCTGCCAAGGTTTCTCGTGGGGGGGAAAAAAACCCGTGGATTCCAAAACTAAAGGGAAACAGAGACTGGCCCAATAGATAAGGGAGCAGCCTGGGAGAGTAGGGAGCTGGGAGCAGGCATTCCACCAGGCCAGGAAATGGAGCCCTCAGTAAGGAGCTCTCAGCAAGAACACAGCAGGGGGATGGCGGGCAGTGTGGGGACACCGGCCTTCACACAGCTGGGCCTGAGCAATTTTAATTAATTAATTAATTAATTTTTTTTTTTTTTTTAGAGGCAGGGTCTCACTCTGTTACCCAGGTGGGAGTGCAGTGATCATAGCTCAGCAGCCTCCAACTTCTGGGCTCAAGAGATCCTCCCACCTCAGCCTCCTGAGTAGCTGGGACTACAGGTGTGAGCCAACACATCTGGCTAATTTTTTAGTTTTTGTAAAAATAGGGTCTCGTTATGTTGCCCAGGATGATCTGGAACTCCTGGGTTCAAGTGATCCTCCCACGTCAGCCTTCCAAAGTGCTGTGATTACAGGCGTGAGCCACCGAACCTGGCCCTGGTTATGTTTTAAAACTGAGGCTGGGTGCTGTGGCTCACACCTGTAGTGAGGTCAGGGTGACAGGATCGCTTAAGCACAGGGGTTCAAGGCTGCGGTGAGCTGTGATCACACCACTGCACTCCAGCCTGGGTGACAGAGCGAGACCCTGTCCCCCCAAAAAAAACACCCATAACCAAAGTCCTCATGCCTTCGGCCAGCAGCTCCTCTGCCGAGCACTCTTCCAACAATGCAAGTGTTAGGACAGACAGACCCACGGAAGCACCACAAGCAAGCAGCTGAGAAGCAAGGCTGCCAAGCCAGAGAGTGGCATCTCCGGACTCAATCTGACAAAAAATACTTAAATCATTTTTCAGAGCGTTGAGTCAGCTCTTCCTTCCATGTACCAAGTCATTCCCCAGTTTTGTAACTCGCAGGGACATGCATCCGCAGCATTCCAGTTCCACGTGAGAGCTCACGCCAGCTGGGGGGACTCACATCTGGAATCATAACTTTCACAGAGCCTTGCTCTCCTACCTCAGGCACAACAAACAGCCAAGGGCAGGAGTCACCTCGGGGACACTGCAGTCACAGCCTCGGGGGTCTGTCAGCAGAGCGCCACAAGGCATGCAAGCTGCGGCATCAGTCCTGCGGGCATGTTGCTGACTGTGTGTTCTACCCCTGCCCCACAGCAGGCTGCTGGACAAACGTGAAAGCGCAGGAGCTCAGTCCTGGACTCAGAAGAAACAGGCCACCGTTCAGCTCCGCGCCTGCTGACCACCATTCCCCTAGACACGCCTGTCCCGGGAGGGTGGGACAGTGGGACAAGGAGGGGTGCCTAAAGTGGTGATAAGAATTGCTGCCATTTTTAGAGACTTGAAAGCTTCCCAGGGTAAAGGCTCCTGTTAGGAAGGAGGAGGAAGCAGAGATATTTTCAGAGAAAGTAGCCAACCAGGAGTATGAAAACAGATGAATGGAACAGGGGCCCAGAAACATAGGAGGGGTTACCAAAAACACCAGGGAAATATTCTCAGTGATCAACAGAGAGAGAGAAAATAAACAGTAGTACACTCACAGAATGAAATACTATCCAGCCACTAAGGAACACTGCAGAAGCCAGGTGTGGCGGTGCACACCTGTGGTCCCAACTACTCGGGAGGCTGAGGCGGGAGGATTGCTTGAGCCCAGGAGTTCAAGGCTGCAGTGAGCTATGATCACACATTTGCAGCCCAGCCTAGGCAACAAAGTAAGACCTATCTTTAAAAAATAAAAAATTGCAGATGGATATTTTGTGGCTTGGAGGGATGTTCACGCTCTGTTAAATGGAAAAAATACGTGGTGGCCCAAGCCTGTAGTCCCAGCTACTCGGGAGGCTGAGGGAGAAGAATCGCTTGAACCAGGGAGGCAGAGGTTACGGTGAGCCGAGATCGCGCCACTGCACTCCAGCCTGGCGACAGAGCGAGATTCTGTCTCAAAAAAATAATAATAATAAGCCGGGCGCGGTGGCTCACGCCTGTAATCCCAGCACTTTGGGAGGCCGAGGCGGGCGGATCACGAGGTCAGGAGATCGAGACCGTCCTGGCTAACACGGTGAAACCCCGTCTCTACTAAAAATACAAAAATTAGCTGGGCGTGGTGGTGGGCGCCTGGAGTCCCAGCTACTCGGAGAGGCTGAGGCAGGAGAATGGCGTGAACCCGGGAGGCGGAGCTTGCAGTGAGCCGAGATCGCGCCACTGCACTCCAGCCTGGGTGACAGCGAGACTCCGTCTCAAAAAAATAAAAAATAAATAAATAAATAAAAAATAATAATAATAAAAATAAAAATAAGGAAAAAATATATATACTCACCATGCAAAAAATAAAAATAAAAAACAAGGTCTATAAGGATAAACACTAGAGAACTGACAAGTTATCTCTGGGTGTTGTAATTTTTTTTTTTTTTTTTTTTTTTTTTTTGAGACGGAGTCTTTCTCTGTCCCCCAGGCTGGAGTGCGGTGGCGCGATCTCGGCTCACCGCAACCTCCACCTCCTGGGTTCACGCCATTCTCCTGCCTCAGCCTCCCGAGTAGCTGGGACCACAGGCGCCCGCCAACACGCCCGGCTAATTTTTTTGTATTTTTTAGTAGAGACGGGGTTTCACCGTGTTAGCCAGGATGGTCTCGATCTCCTGACCTTGTGATCCACCCGCCTCGGCCTCCCAAAGTGCTAGGATTACAGGCTTGAGCCACCGCGCCTGGCCAGTCTGGGTGTTGTAATTTTTATTTCTTTCCTTTAGCTTTACCTATATTTCTGATTTTTCTATGATAATTTGAAATGCAACTTGAAAAGAAAAGGTTAACTTTAATTTTAAAATGTAAAAAAAAAGCTATACTATGAACACAGAGAAATAACAATGAGTAAAATCTGCAAGGAGGCCTGAAAGATGTAGACAAATTCCAAAAAGTAAGGTCCTAAGCTTTAAAGAATTCCCCAACTTTTCAGCAAACATGTCTCCGCAGAGGAAGCACTGTGTCGCGGATAAATACAAACGCTATTTGAATCTGGATTAGAGGCCTATGCTAAGGCACTTAAGAATCATAAAGCTACTTGCCAACACCTTCCCAAATCAGATCCAAAAGCCAGAGCCAGGAATCTTCAGGAACCTGTGCAAAGTGGCTACACAAGCAGTAAGTGTGCATGTGTGTGAGTGTGAACTGCAAACACACACCCACACCCCAACATACCACACACACCAACACACCACACACACACTGCACACACATACCCACACATCCCACACACAAACCAACACACACACAACACACCACACACTCACCACACACCACCACACCACACACACACACCAACACACCACACACTCACCACACACCACCACACCACACACACAGACACCACACACACATACCCACACCCCACACACACCAACACATACCAACACACCACACATGACACACACCAACACCACACCACACAGACACCACACACACATTCCCACACACCCCACACACACACCACACACAACACACCAACACCACACCACACAGACACCGCACACACATACCCACACATCCCACAAACACCAACACACACCAATACACCACACACACCACACACACCAACACCACAGACAACGCACACACATACCCACACACTCCCCATACATACCACACACACACCAACACCACACACACCAACACCACACCATACAAACACTGCAAGCACACACCCACACACCCCACACACACCAACACACACACCAACACACCACACACAACACACACCCCACACCAACACCACAGACACTGCAAACACACACACACCCCCACAGATACCACACACATGCCAACACACCACACACACAACACAGACACTGCACACACACCTGCACACACACCAACACACACACCAACACACCACACAAACACCAGACACCCAAAACATACACCACACACACACACACACCAACACACACACCAACACACCTTACACTGCAAACACACTCACACAACACACCACACACAACACACACACCAACACCACAGCCACCGCAAACATACACACACCCATACACACCTCACACACCAACACACCACACACAACACAACACACACCACACACAGACATCGCAAACACACACCCACACACTAACACACACACCAATACCACACCAGACACCGCATACACACACCCACACACACCCCACACATGCACCACACCAAAACCACACACTGCAAACATACACACACACCAACACACCAACACACACCAGACACCACAAACCCACACCACACACACTAACACACACACCACAGAGATAGCGCAAACACACACCCACACCCCACACACACACCAACACACCACACACACCAACACACCCCACACACACCACCACACCAGACACCGCAAACACACACACACCACACACACATGCCAACACACACACCAACACCACACACACACCAACACACCCCACACACCAACACCACACCAAACACCGCAAACACACACACCACACACACACAACACACACCAACACACCACACACAGCAAACACACCAACACACGCACACCACACACACCATACACACACACCACACATACACATACACAGACCACACCACACATACATACAACACACACAACACATACATACCCACACCACACACCCCACCACACACACACACCACCCCACACACATCCCACACACCAACACACATCACACACAACAACACATACACTGGGGAAGCAAAGCCGAAGATATGTAACATAACATAAAATGTGCAGGTCAGAAACTAAACAAGAGCCAAGACAGAGCCCTCCTCTGTCTAACTTAATGTTGTAATTTTGTTTCAACTCCAGCCAAATCAACTGTTTATAGAGTTCAAAGTATCGTCCCTTTCCCCCATCCCAAAATTACCCTATGCAAACAGTCCCACCTTAGTAAAGTATGGTGGTGATGCTGAGGGGTGATAGCTTAAAATGGAATGTAACCTATAGCCCAAGAATTTCACAAAATAGAGAATATACCCTCCGTTCCCAGAACAAGAATACTTAAAATCATCACCCTAGCTCCTCATAACTCAGAGTAACTGTCCCCTAGGCACATTCATACCTCTGGGGTGTACCAGGCAGTCTTAGATTTGGTATTCAGAAGATTATGGTCCTGTGACTTTAAACAGAACAGGGCCAAGAAGGTAGACATAGTGTAAGAACACCTAAAAAAAATCTACCTTGACCGGGCTCAGTGTTTCACACCTGTAATCCCAGCACTTTGGGAGGCCATGGCAGATGAGTTGCTAGAGCCCGGGAGTTCAAGACCAACCTGAGCAACATGGCAAAACCCTGTCTCTACAAAAAATACAAAAATTAGCCAGGCATGGTGGTGCATGCCTTGTAGTCCCAGCTACTTGGGAGGCTGAGGCAGGAGGATAGTTTGAGCCCAGGTTGCAATGAGCTGAGACTGCACCACTGCACTCAGTCTGGGTGACAGGGAGAGATCCTGTCTCAAAGAAAAAAAAAAAGAAAAGAAAAGAAAAAAAAGGAAAAAAAATGTATTTCTTGTGCCAGAGCCGTTCTGTGGCAAACAGCACACCGCCTTCATCGCTTAGGCCAAGACTCACTTCTAAACCAGATTCAATCTGGATTAAACTCACACCCCCAGAATACCTAATAGCTGAATTCAGACCTTAAATCCAGATTTCCTCCAGTTTTTCAAATATGTCGAATCGCATAACACTAGGCTCACATTCCCACATGGCAAGAATCACCTGAAGTTGAGTGATGGCTGCTCTTTCAGCAAACACTCTGTAGTTCACCACCACAGTCTCCACTACTCCCTACTGCCTGTCACTGAGACCAAGGCAACTGCAGTTTATGCTTACAGTTTTCATAACAAAGAGAGATTTCTCCATAACCATGACTTTATGAAAAGGAGGAAAATAAAGAACAGAAAAGGTCTTTTTAGCCTTACAGATATCCTATTTCCTGGCCCTTGTGAGCATTTAAGTTTGTGACCCTTGACCCAGATAAAAGAAGAAAAAGTATTTTCTTGTTTTGTTTTTTTAAACAGAGACAAGGTTTTGCCATGTTGCTAAGGCTGGTCTCAAACTCCTGAGCTCAAGCAATGCACCTGCCTTGGCCTCCCAAAGTGCTGGGACTACAGGCCTGAGCCACTGCACCTGGCCGTAAAGGTCTTAACAAACTAACTTTACAGAGAGTGATTTGGCAAGCTCTGGTGCAAGCTGGAGAAACCAATTCCCACGTCATCTTCAGTCTAGAAGGAATGCTCCAAGGAGGTCACTTTCCCAAACACTCCTCCACTTACTGTACACAGTAAAGATAAAGAATCATGGAATTTCTAGACACTGACATAGTTAAGATCTCCAAGATCATCTGATCTTGCACTTCCTGAGTCAGAATCCTAAAGATAATGTTGAAAATCAGAACTGTTTTCAATATTTTTTAAACAATAACAGCTTACTGAGACATAATTTACATACCATCAAAGTGACCCTTTAAAAGTGTTCAGTGGTTTTTCAGTATATTCAGAGTTGTGTAACCATCGCCACCCTAATTTTAGAACATTTTCATCACAGCCTCAAAAAAAAAAAACCTATTAGCAGTGACTATCCATTTTCCCTTTCCCCAGCCCTTGGCAGCCACTGCTCTGTTTTCTGTGTCTATGAGTTTGCTACTCTAGGCCTTTCGCATCAACAGATCACATACGTGGTCTTTTGTGTCTGGCTTCTTTCACCTAATGCAGCGTTTCCAAGGTTCTTCCATGTTGCAGCATGCATCAGTACTTCATTGCAAAAGTTGTTTTCAATATTTTTTATTTTATTTCTGGGAAGATGGCTTCAGGTAGATCAATATTTTTAAAAGCATTTACTTGCTCATGATAAAGCCATGATGGTCATTCTTCAAACAAATGCAATTTTCCTAACATTTTATTAAGAAAATTTTCAAACATACAGGGAAAGTTGAAAGAACTGTACAATGAATACTCAAGTACCCACCACCTGAATTCTTAACAATTATAACCACTAAGCCATCTCTCCATCCATTAATCCATCTTATTTTGTTATGTGTTTTTTTTTGAGACAGAGTCTCGCTCTGTTGCCCAGGATGGAGGGCAGTGGTGAGATCTCGGCTCACTGTAACCTCTGCCTCTCAGGTTCAAGAGATTCTCCTGCCTCAGCCTCCTGAGTAGCTGGGATTACAGGCGTGTGCCACCACACCAGCTAATTTTTTGTATTTTTGGTAGAGACAGGGTTTCACCATGTTGGCCAGGCTGGTCTCCTGACCTCAAATGATCTGTCTGCCTCGGCCTCGTTAAATACTGGGATTACAGGTGTGAGTCACCACACCTGGCTGGGTAAGGCTTATTTCATTCAACATAATGTTTCTGAGATTCATCCATGTTGTGGCATATACTGGTAATTTGTTTCTTTTTAAATTACTGAATGCACTTTGTTCCTAAGGTAATATCTTTCAAAAAAGAAAGCCATGGAAGAAGAGTAAGGTTGGTAACCATGACTCCAGTCTAACCCTCTCTCTCTTGCATCCTCCACCCTCATGGGCACAAAGACTTAGAGGAGCTAAGGGGCAGATGTTAACCAGTCGCACCACTGTCTTGTGGCTTCCAATCCCATCATCTTTCCACATACCTCACAGCCATTTCCTTCTTCTCATCCTGTAAGGAAGTTCCTAGCTGATTCTATAAGAGCCTTATTATAGGAAATGGGAAGTCAACACCCGAATAACAAAGGTACTAGGTGTCTCCTCAAAAACATGTCAGTACAGCAAAATATGGTACATCCAAAAAACTGAAGACTATTCAGCATTAAAATGAACTAAATACCTGATGTGTGCTACAACATGGATGTACTCTGGGGATCTTACTGAGGTGATGGAATGTCCCAGCACTGGGCTGTGACAATGACAGCACAACTAAAAAAAAAAATCACTGAACCTTACACTTACAATGGGTGCATTTTATGCTATGTAAATTACACTTACAGAAAGTTGTGTTAAAAAGAAAAAAGCCTGACTACAAACGGATGAAAGAGTTTTCTGCTTCAAGGCAGAGAAAGATCTGCTTGATAATTTAAAGACAAAAGAGGCAATTTAAAAGACCCTGCTACTCAACTAGAAAACAGTTGTTTAAAACACCAAGCTAGGATAATTATATACTGTTTTAAGAATGCATTGAAAGCATTTCCTTTTAATAAATAAAAGGAATTTATTGATTCACTTTCTCTAAAAAGCTTAGTATCAAGCTATCTGGGTAGGTCCCAACTGCCAGTCTTAAAATGAGGCAGCCCATTGTGAACGGGCTGGTTACCATGTGACCATGTAACCATATGAAGAGGTTCTTCAGGCTGTTCTGTTTTATTTGTTTGTTTGCTTGTTTGAGACAGGGTCTTGCTCTGTTATCCAGGCTGGGGTGCAGTGGTATGACTATAGCTCTGCAGCCTCCACTTCCTGGGCTCAAGGGATCCTTTTGCCCCAGCCTCCCCAGCAGCTGGGATTACACACACACACCACCACACCCGGCTAATTTTTTTTTTTTTGTAGAGATGGGGGTCTCGCTACATTGACCAGGTTGGTCTCAAACTCCTGGGCTCAGGCAGTCCTCCCGCCTCAACCTCCCATAGTGTGAGGTTACAGACATGAGCCACTGCACCCAGCCTCTTCAGGCTGTTCTTTAAAAAGCTAGAATACTGAGTGAATATCTGAAAGCCAGGCTAATTCCCCTACTTTCTATGTAAGAAGCTGTTTTTTTGTTTTGGTGACCGAATTTGCCTCATGGGAGCAGAGCAAACACGGCTGCCCTCCTTCCCTGCCCACAGGCCTAGAAGGAAGGAATAGTAATCAGCTTTCAAAGTGGATCGCCCACTCGCAGAATATTCCTCAACAGAGAAGCTGCTTTCCTCTCCAATGCCTGAAAACCGCCCCAGGCGGCTGCTTCTACCCACAGCCCCCTCTTTGTAGCAGCTGCTCCATCTTCTAGTAGGAGCTTTTACTGACTCCTCAGCCTTTCCTCTTCACCACTGGGATTCTTCGTGCTTACTTCCGAGACGTAAAGGCGGATGACATGGAATCCTGTTCCTAGAATTCTTTCTCCAGATTCTGGAGCCCCTTCTGGAGCTACCAAAATCACCCCTTCTCTACTGCCTCCTTCTAGAAGATTTTTCTGACGGTGCAGTCAACTCCCAAATACATCAAGAATGCTGGGCTTGGAGAGGTCTCTAGGGTATTCAAAGCAGACAGTATTTCTCCAGCACCACCAGACTCAGCTGAGCAGAAACAGCCCGCAGGAGGTGCATATTCCACGCTACTCAGAACGCAAGCTCCAAACTCCAAAGCCTCCCCTGGAGAGGGACAGCAGACGGGGAGGGGCAGGGGAGCAAGAAGAAACCCAGGGCACCTGGGTAGGGCAAAGTAGGCGGCTGTGATGCCCATCACACTGACAGCCCTCAGCCCTTCTCAGAGAAGCTGCCCGCCCGCGGCTCTGGCTGACCGGGCAGCCCCCGGGCAGCCGAGCTTTGTGCACTGTGGTGTCCTCAGCGTGACAGACCCCAGCTTCTCAGCTGACTGCTCCTTCCCCAGCCTTCTTCATTTCAGTAATGGCCCCGGCTGCTCAGGCCAAACCTCAGAGTCACTGTTGATTCCTTTCTTCCTTTCATCTGCCAGGTCCAATTCACCAGCAAGTCCAAAAACCACCCTGAATCCAGCTCCTCACCACCTCACTGCTACCGTCCTAGTCTGAGGCTGGAGCTCCACAACCACCCAACTGGTAGCCTCGCTCCTGCTCTCACCCTCCCTAGACCCGTCTCCTGTAGACTGGCCCAAGCCGCCCTGTGGAGATAAACCAGTACTCCCCAGTGCCACCAAAACCATCTCCTAACTTCCTACCCTGGCCCACAAGGCCCCTTGCCTCTTCTATCTTACCTCCTGCCACTCACTCCTGCCCTCAACATTCTGGCCACGCCGGCCTTCTTTCTAACCTTGCCATGAGCCAAGCTCATTCCAGCGAGGGCCTCTGCCTGGGCCTCTTCCCGCACCTGGAACGACCATCGTGCCTGGCTCCTACTTGCCACTTAGGTTTCAGAGTTCACCCAGAAAGGTCACCTCCCCCAGAGGACTTCTCTACCCAGCCTAAAGTAGCCACCCACCCTCCCCAGCCCCAGCACTCTCTAGCCTTCATCTTCTTTCTATTCTTGCCTGCACTCACAATATAAGACCTGATGTGCTGACAATCCCCCTACTAGCATGGAAGTCCCATGAGGGGAGAGGACTAACCCGCCTTGCTTACCACTGTATCGCCAAGGGCTAGAACCGTGCCTGCACACAACAGGGTGTGCCTGATTAATACTTCTGGAGGGAAAAAGCATTCGTGCTGGGGCCGCCAAACCCAGATCATAGCCAGCCTCATGCTCTGGGGCCCCGCCAGCCAGGCTCCCTCTCAATTAGCCTTCATGGGGCTAATTCAATTAGACAACCGCCAAGAGTGTTGATGGTCCCAGGAAGCTCATAGCGAGGTCCATATGTGAGACACAGGCCCCGGCAGGCTCAAGTTGGGCGGATCCAGAAGCTCCCAGGAGCAGAGCTTTGTACCAGAAAAGAAACAGGGTGGTGGGTGACAGCCAGTGGCAGCACAAGAAGCAGGGCTGCAAAGACGGCAGGGCTGGCCTATGAGAGCCAGTCTCTTCAAGGTGTCTGGCTGGACAGTGAAGAAGAGCATCTCCCCTGCGGGGGACCTAGCACTGCCTGGAACCCAGGACCAGTCTCCACTGAAATCGGCCAGTCCTTGCAGTCCTGGAATTAGCATGAGGTGACCGGCACCCCCATTCCACAGGCCAGCACGAGGGTCCCTGATCCACGCAGTCAGAGAACTCTGCCAAAAACACACACCCTGTGGCCTGAATTCTAATCACAGACAAGAGAACTCCAACAAAACACAGAAAGTAATCACCTAAGACACTGGCTATCTGGACTGCACATTTTATACCCAAGAAGTAATTTGACTCTAGGGAATGAGAGCTCAGGCTCTCATCAGCCATCACATAAATCCTTTAAAAAAAGAAAGATTAACTTTCTACAATACTCTATTATAGAAATTATACCAGGGACAAGGATTCACTTTACAAACCTTTCCTTTTATAACCAGGGCCCACCTATCACTAGATCCCCTCGCTGGTGCCGAGGACCCACGGCATAGCTCAATCTTAAGGCCGGGGTGGGCTCCTCTGCTCTCCTGTGGTGGGAGAAGAGTGAAGATGAGTTTCCTGCTGTCACTGTAACAAATTACCACAAACCTAGTGGCTTAGAACAACAGACTTTATGATTTTACAGTTCTAGAGGTCAGAGGTCTGATTTGGGTCTCACAAGATTCAGCAGGGCTGCGTTCTTCCCAGAAGCTCTGGGGAAGAACCCATCCCCTCGCCTCTTCCAGCTCTGAGGGGCCCATATTCCCAATCCCGTGGCTTTCCTCCATCTTCAAAGCTGCCAACAGCAGCTGATGTCCTTCCTCCGCTGCTCACTCTCTGGTTGTTTCTTTGATTCCCTCTTAATTTTAAGGACCCCTGTGATTACACCAGGCTCACTCAGACAACCCAGATAATCTCCCTATTTTAAGGTCAGTAGACCAGCAACCTTAATTCCATCTGTAACTTTAATTCGCCTTTGCCATATAACCTAGCGCAGTCACAGGTTCTGTAGATGAGGATGTGCACATCTTTGGGGGGCCATTAATCTGCCCACCACACCTGTCCAAGCAAGCCACAATACGAACACCATCCAGCAAAAGCACTTCTCTTGTTGTCCCACTCCACGCCAATGTCCCCTAAAGCACCGTTCCACAAAGGTTTTGTTTGTCTCTGCAGAGCTCAAGATAAACACAATTCACTTAACTTGTTAGCTTACAAGTAGGAAAAGAAAAACAGATAAACAAACAAACAAAAAAACAGCCGGACCAACATGGTGAAACCCCGTCTCTACCAAGAATACAAAAATTAGCCGGGCGTGGTGGTGTATGCCTGTAATCCCAGCTACTCAGGAGGCTGAGGCAGGAGAATGGCGTGAATCCAGGAGGCGGAGGTTGCAGTGAGCCCAGATCACGCCATTGCACTCCAGCCTGGGTGACAGCGCGAGACTCCATCTCAAAAAAAAAAAAAAAATTTCGCTACAGATTATAAAGTTGGCTTCCAGGTCCCTGAGTGTCCCTTTCAATCCATCAGATGATTCTTAATCTCCTAGGATGTGCTGAAGCTGTTATGCTTAGCGGGGAAGTCAAAGGTGGAGACAGCAGGGATTCTGGTAAGCCGGGATCACATAATGACACAGGCCGAATGACATCAGGGTGGCTTCCAGGGGGATGTGATGTTCATGCACTCTGGGAAGCACAGGGTTTCGCCAGCAGGGAGGGCAGCCACTGAGAGACATGGGGTGGCCCGAGGCATCCACCTTCCCCATCTGGGTTTCCCCCTCTGGAGAGGAACTGGCATTTGCACTCTCCTCTAACAGAAGCCGGGCTTTTGTGGGCAGATAAGGTAGGTCACTTTTCTCCTCGAGACACTTTTCCATGGACAAGCTGCGTAACCTCTCGGCAACACAGCTAATTAATGTCTGAGCTTTGGTTTTTTATTTTTTATTTACTTACTTATTTTTTAAAATGAGGATTCCACCACCACCTACCTGAGAGGGTTGTTGTGTGAGTTGCTTAAGATCATGTTAAGAGGCCGGGCACAGTGGCTCACGCCTGTAACCTCAGCACTTTGGGAGGCCGAGACCGGCGGATCACTTGAGGTCAGGAGTTCGAGACCAGCCTGGCCAACATGGCAAAATCCTGTCTCTACTAAAAATACAAAAACTTAGCTGGGCGTGGTGATGCATACCTGTAATCCCAGCTACTTGGAAAGCTGAGGCAGGAGAATCGCTTGAACCTGGGAGGCGGAGGTTGCAGTGAGCCAAGATCGCGCCACTACACTCCAGCCTGGGTGACAAGAGCGAAACTCCATCTCAAACAAACAAAAAAAGGTCATGGAAAGAGAATGTGGAACATAATAAATGTTCAGTCTGTGTGAATTCTCTTTTCTTCTCCCACATAGAAAATAACCTCCCTCCATCCTCTCCTCTAACCTCGTCACCTGGACTCTTTCCCCAAGTCTTCCTCCTCTTCCTCTCCTTCCTCCCCTTCCAGCATGTGGGCAATGAACCAACCAGCGTCTACAAGCAATGGAAGTTTGGTCCCGCACCGCTAAAGCAGGGAGCACTGGGGACTGGGGCTTCCTGTTGGGTAATGTAATCGGTAATCTTTGAGAGTCAACAGCGAAAGGGGAGATACACATTAAACCCTGATGTCAGGAAAACCATCCGCACTGCTCCTGGTCATGTCAACACACACACACACACACACACACACACACACACACACAATCTGGCTGAGACATCCTTCCCGGTAGTGTCACAAGACCTGGTCACAGTTATCACAGCTCTTACTAACTGTTCTATAACTGTCTATCTGTCCCCACGCCTAGCCTGTGAGCCCCTTGAGGAGAGAGGCTGTGTTTTTCATCTCTGCAGCCCCGACTCCCACCTCAGTGCACACCCTGCAATGGCGCACTATCTAATGGTTAAAGACTGAAGAACGAAGGAGAAGAAACACTGCTTATCTTCGGTATGACTGCAAAAGAGAAAAACCAATTTAGTATTTGCATGAAAGGTTTCCATTTACAACTGGTTAACTGTGCCTAGCATTAGACGGTACCTCTATCGAAAATTCAAAGTTTGGAGGACACAGCGCTCTAACCTTTAGCCCTTGCTACTTCTTAAGTCTGGCATAGATTCCCGCTTTGATCAAGAATGAAGGGTTAGCCGGGCGTGGTGGCTCACGCCTGTAATCCCAGCATTTTGGGAGGCTGAGGCAGGCAGATCACCTGAGGGTGAGAGTTCGAGACCAGCCTGACCAACATGGAGAAACCCCATCTCTACTAAAAATACAAAATTAGTCGGGCGTGGTGGTGCATGCCTGTAATCCTTGCTACTTGGGAGGCTGAGGCAGGAGAATCACTTGAACTCAAGAGGCGGAGGTTGCAGTGAGCCGAGATCGCACCATTGCGCTCCAGACTGGGCAACATGAGCGAAACTCCGTCTCAAAAAAAAAAAAAAAAGAATGAAGGGTTACTATACAAAGCATTTGTGGAGGGGGCCACTTTTTAGAAACTTACATCCCAAGGCTATCTTACAAGCCCTAATTTAAGTCTCTCCAAACACCCACTTCTTAAACAGAAACCTATTTTCCAGAAACTGCTTATCTCTAAATACAGAAAAAGACTATCTCTTCCCCCCACCACCGGAAATATTCATACCAACGCTCCCTGAAATAAGGAGTTTCTAAAAAGGCAAAGAAATGGAACCAAAACCAACCACAAAAAGGTACACACTAGAAGTGTTCAGAATCTGTAGGTGGGGGCTGGGCACAATAGCTCACTCCTATAATCCCATGGCTTTGGAAGGCTGAGGTGGAACGACTGCTTAAGGCCAGGAGTTCAAGACCATCCTGAGAGGCATAGCAACACCCCATATCTACAAAAAATGAAAAATTAGCCAGGCACAGAAGTGCGTGCCCGCAGTCCCAGCTACTCAAGAGGCTGAGACAAGAGGACTGCTGGAGCCTGGGAGGTCAAGGCTGCAGTGAGCTGTGATCACATCACTATCCTCCAGACTGGGCAACAGAGCGAGACCCTATCTCAAAAAAAGGAAATTCTGTGTGGAGGATACACATGTGTGACATTCCTTACAGTGTTAAGAGGGCAAGAACCATGAACTATCTTCTACAATACATAGCTCCATTGTAGAGCCTCAGAAAGCACCCGGCCAAATCAAGAATGCCTCTATTTAGTATTTGTCAAGCAGGCATTCGAAAGCTCAGCTAAGACTCTGGTTAGATACACTATTTCCTTCAGTTCATAGATAAGACACGGGCTCCTCATAAATGTCAGATGAATGCAGATGCAGAACTAAAATTCTGCCATAACCCACTTGCTATGCGGAGCCCATTAAACCCTCCTCTTGTGTGTTACTGGCCAGGCACTAGCCCCATTCCCAGCTCCACTCCCAGAGGTTATCCCTGCTGATCTTCACTTCCACCTTGCAAGGAAATGTTATCTTTCCCATTGAATAGCGTTCTGAGAATTCAGACAAGGTATGCTTAGGGATTTTTGCCATCATTAACACCTGGTTTGCCTCGGGGAAAGGCAATCCCTTCTCTCCAAAATGTCCCAATAATTGAGCACATGTTTCTGGACCAAATCAAGACCCTTCGGCACAGGGCTTCTCAGCAAAACAGAGTGAGAAGGACAAGGAATCCCACCTGCACGGTTCCCTACCCAGCAGGCCCTGGGCACACTCACATCCAAGTCCTCAAACACCCTGTTCCCCACCCAAAGTCAGCCCTGAGCAAAGACCCTTCAGGAGGTGAAGCCCTGCCAGTTCAGGAATGGATCACAGTCAGAATCCCTAGGCCACTTCTCAGGACTCGGTAAAAAATAACCACAACTTCCCCTGCACTTAGTTCCTCCCCAAAGAGCTGTCGAACCTCATCTGGAAACAGCTGGGAGGCAGCAGCTAACAGGAAATCAAACAACAAAAAAAAGCAGAGTGTACCACGGAGAGTTAGACAGCTAGAACGAAGAGGCCAGGGGACAGACAGGAAGTTGAAGTTAGAAAGAACCTAGGCCAGAAACAGTCACACAGAAGAGGAGACCCAGCTGGCCTTCCTCAGCTCGGGCAGGAGGGGAGGACCCAGAGAGCCGGCAGGGAAGGCACGAACCCCACCAGGATGGAAGCCAGACAGGTTCTGAGGTTAAGCCTTCTTTCTGCCCTGCCCCCAATCCCTTTTTTCTTTCTTTCTTTTTCTGTTTTAGAGATGGGGGTCTTGCTACATTGCCCAGGCTGATCTTGAACTCCTTGGCTCAAGCAATCCTCCACCTCGGCCTCCCAAAGTGCTGGGACTACAGGCATGAGCCACCACGCCCCGCGTTGCCTCCAATCTCAACCTTCCTTCCCTGAAAGCCAGGTAGCGGTCCTCACTAGGAGAGCTGGGGTCAGAAACTCACCTTCCTCTAGCTTCTTTCTGTGCCACAGACTACAGCCCAGACAACTGGTTTTGAGTCATTCGTCTGTCATCCATACCAAAGTTCTACACTGCCAACTAAATCCAGCGCTGGACAAACCAGCCTCACACAGACAAAGGGCATCTTCATGAGAAATGACTGGACAGATCCCATCCGAGGGCCTGTGGTGGTAGATCTCAGGTGGCCGACCTTAGGCAGCAGGAGACCTTAGGCACAGGGAAAAGCAGCGAAAGTGAGAGAGCCAAGAGAGCAAGGTAAGCTTCTTGCACCAAACTGATGGTGCATTTTGCAATCAAGAAAGTTAACTGAGCAATGGCCAGCTGCCAAAATATTTTTGAGAGAAATGAAAAAAAATGCCATTACTAAAATTATCTGGTGTTGTTTAATAAGCCTTTAGGTTATCCAAACAGAGTGCAAAGGGGAGACTGATTTAGTTTTCATTTAGCAGAGCTTACTTAGGTGAGACCTTTCCAGTCCATGCCCCCCATGACTCATCCGTTCTCTCCCTGTATATGTAGAAGTTTATATTAAAATAAAGAAGAGGATTAAGTTTTCTTAATAAGATACATTCCAGTCTTTCACTTCGAGCTTTGTTTGAAAAGGCTCTCTCGAGGCATGGCATACGCTGCGATCCAGTCGGGTTTGATTCCAGTGGAACTGCTCAAAATCAGAGACTGGAGGGCACACAGGGCTGCAGCCCCAACACCATTTGTTTTTTAAAAAGCAGAACATCTTTACAGGCTCAGTGCCAGCTCAAACTGGCAAGACCAGAGAATCAGCAGAGACTGACCAATGTGCCGGGTAAGGGGGATGGGAGGAGGAGCTACGGGAACAGATCATCAGGGAAACCTTCAAGAGAGGAAATAGGGGTGTTTCAGGAACCTAACAAAGAACAAGTTGACTAATCGTTTATTCCAGGGACCGAGGCGGTGAGTGGGGTGCCATCTAGGGCTAAGTATCTAATATTTTAACTTCAGATAAAAGCATAACATTTAAACCTGGATATGCTTGGGGCTCACAGCTCTCTTAAAAAGGTGAGGTGAGAGGGGGCAAGATATTCCTGCTCTTTTATTACGCTGTTTATGGAGTCTCCTAGGAAACTTCTCCCGAGATGCCTCCAGAGCAGCCCTAAGACAGCCCCCGCTAGTCCAGTTCCTAATGCAATAAGCTTAACTCAGCAGAGATCCCATCATGAGCTTTCTGCAGGGCCAAGCTGCTCAAGGCCGCTGCTGCCGGTCCAAAGAAGTTCTGTTGCACAGACAGAAAAGTTACCTGCAGCAAATACCTAATATTCATAGTGGGAAAGGGAGAGAGAGTGAAAAAGTGCTTTAATCTTTGAGGGCCAGGCATTTTCCGTGACTTGGAAAAGAGGAATATCCGCCCAGAGCCGAATCCACATGTCAGAATGGTGTCTGGGATGTCTGCCCTCAACAATGACATCTCCCTTATATAATGTTTCAGGACTGGCCAGAAAACCCTCCAACTTGCCAGAAGGACAGACTGCACCTCCAACAGCTGTGGCACCAAAAGTCTTCTTAGGAGGCACCCAAGGCCCTCCCGAGATGGGGGAGGGCCTCCTGACGAGGTTGTAAGGGGGCCAGCCTCCAGGTGCAGGGACACCTAACTCTGGCCAAACACTGGAATAAGCAATTTACCTATCTCACTCCATCCCCACAACAGCCCCTTGGAGGCAGACACTACAGTCATTCCCCTTTTATAAAGGAGGAAACAGGCTCCGAGGTGTTACACAACCATTAAACAGCACAGCCAGCCTCCAGTCACCCCGAACAGGTGGTCCTGACCGCTGCTGGATATGGGGAAAACACACAAAGCGTTTGGAGAAAGGAGTCGACAGAGTCGGGTAACACAAGATGCAGCCAGTGTTTATACCTCTTCCTCGTCCAAGATCGGTGGCCCCAGGACACTGGAGGGGAGGGCCTGGATGGGGAACGTGAACCCGAAAGGACCCCGGCACTGCTGGCAGGGGAAGAGGCCAGGACCCCGGCCCCTCTGGCAACGCGGGGAACCCCAGATCCATAAACCCTCCCGAAGGAGGAAGATCCAAAGGGAACGCATGAAGCCACGGGGTTGCCAGGCTGCCCTTCCCTCCACGCTTGTTTTGTCAAACAGGGGCCTCCGGCCGGGGCCTCAGAGGGTCGCGGGGGTCCCTACCTGTAGGCCAAAGTCATGCACTCGAAGAGCTTGGTGAGCGAGGCGTCGATGGACAGGTGGCAGGAGCTAGTCTTGCCGAAGCTGTAGGTCTGGCACGTCTGTTTGTTGACCGTGTCGAAATCGTAGCCCTTCTTGGGCGGGTGCTCTCGGTGCGGCGACGACACCATGAAGTGGCCGCTGTGGATGATCTGCTGCCGGCGCGGAGGTTCCTCGCGGCCCGGCCCGGCCCGAGGCGGCGGTGGCGCGGCGCTCGCGTGGGCCCGGGACTGGGTGGCCGCGCCGGAGGCGGGCGGCGGGGACGGCTCATCCGTGTCCGAGTCGTCGTCGTCCTCAGGCACCTGGGGCTTGAGCAGCACCTGGCGGCCCCGGCTGCGGGGCCGGCGCGGGGAGCACGTGAAGACGTCGGCGGCCATGAGAAGGGCTCGGCCGGGGGCATCCCCCGGAGCCCGGGGCAACGCGACAAGCGCGCGAGGCTGAGGGGCGCCGGCCCGACCCGGCCCGCGCGCCGACTGTCCGCGAGCGCGCGGCGCCGCGGGAGGGGGAGGGCTCCGGCCCCGGCGTGACGTCACCGCGGCGTCTGGGCCAATCGGCTGCCCGCGTCGGCCTCTTAAAGGAGCAGGGGAACCTTTCCTTAGCTACGCGAACCAAAAAAAAAGGGAAGCGGAGGCCACGCCTCCTGGCCGTGCCCCCCGCCACCTCCTGCTCTCCCGGCGTCCGCGGGTGCTGAGGGACACGGTGGCCGGGCGGAGCGGCTCGCCGGTGTCGTGGCCTGGGAGAGGCGTCTGCGGAGTGGGGCCGTGCTAGTCCCGCCCCCGCCCCACTCCGCGCCCCGGGAGTCGCCCTGCGGCGTAGCCGCTGGCCCTGCCGGCTCCACGTGGTGGGTGCGGGTGGGGCTCCTCGGCCTCCAGGCCCTGCTTTCCCCTGCCGGGCGGTACCGAGTCCCCGCAGCTCGTGCCTGACTTTGCCGGACGTGGTGGCTATTGTCCCCATTATTCTCATCGTATTGATGGGAACACTGGGTGGCTGAATACCGACAGTATTTTTCTCAGACCTGGAGTCCACAGAGCTGGGAACTTGCTTCCCCTGCGCGTCCCCAGCTCGGCGCAGCTGTTGAGTGGCAGCGCCCCTGAACCCAGCGACCTCCAGACCCCGGCTCTTTTAACCTCAACTCAGCATGCTGTTGTTATTTTTTTAAAGTTTGACGGACGAGCCAGCCCCCGAAACAATTCTAAAAGGGGAGTATCTGAGCCAGAGTTTTCTTCTCTGTCAAATGGTGAACAATTCCGGTTCCTCAGAAACTTGCGACAGTTTAAAAATGGCTGTAGTGGGGCGCCGTGGCCCATGCCTGTAATCCTAGCACTTTGGGAGGCCGAGGCGGGTGGATCACTTGAGGCCAGAAGTTCGAGACCAGCCAGGCCAACATGGTGAAACCCTGTCTCTACTAAAAATAACAAAAATTAGCCGGTCGTGGTGGTGCACCCCTGTAATCCCAGCTACTCGGGAGGCTGAGGCAGGAGAATCGCTTGAATCCGGGAGATGGAGGTTGCAGTGAGCCTAGATCGCGCCATTGCACTCTAGCCTGGGCGACAAAGCGAGGCCCTGTCTCAAAAAGAAAAATAAATAAATACAAATAAAAATGGCTATAAGTTGCTTAGCGGGCAGGCTGGCACCAAATGAGCGGTAAATAAATGTGTCACAGGTTGGAGGATTTGGATCAACCAGACCAGAGGTGCCTAGAAATTGCCAATAGTCCGCCACTGTTTGACCTGCAGAAACGGCAACTTCGCCTGGCACAACCTAACTGACAGACACCTCTAGAAAGCTGTCAAGGTTTCTGGGGCGCAAAGCCAGTCTGAGGTGGGGGTGGCAGGGCATCAGAAGAGCCAGTGAAGCCCATGAGCCAGGAACACCCATCCTAATCCTAGCAAGGCGTCTAGAGTCCACAGCCACTTCTGCACTCTGCTTTTATTGTTGTTTTGTTTTTTGAGACAGAGTCTTGCTCTGTCACCCAAGGCTGGAGCGCACTGGTGCAATCACCATGTTGGCCAGGCTGGTCTGGAACTCCTGACCTCAAGTGAGGCCTGCCTTGGACTCCCAAAGTGCTGGGATTACAGGCATGAGCCACCGCGCTGGCTCTGCGCTCGGCTTTGAAGCTGGTTTCAGTTCCAGATTTGGGTGGGGGATGAGTACCCTGCCCCATTCTCTTCCTGACAAAGGCCTCCTGAAGGGAACAGAGGGCTCTCACCAAAATGGCTCCATTAACTTATTTCCAAATGTCTGTAAGGAAAAGTGGGCTGGATGACTGGCAGTTTTCAGGCATGAGTTCTAGATTTCCCTCTTCTCCAACCTACTACTATTCCCAATGCTGTTTGCAAGTGTTTGAAAGTCCATCCTTTGAGTTGCCTTCCTTTATCTCAAGACTTGTCTTCTTGGTAAGTTTACATGCCCAACCACTTTTTTTTTTTGAGACAGGATCTGGCTCTTTCACCTGGCCTGGAGTGGAGTGGTGCCATCATGGCTCACAGCACCCTCCACCTCCAGGGCTCAGGCGATCCTCCCACCTCAACTTCCCAAGTAGCAGGACCACAGGTGCACACCACCATGCCCTGCTAATTTTTGTATTTTTAATAGAGATGGGGTCTCGCCATGCTGCCCAGCCTGGTCTCATCTCAAATTCCTGACCTCAAGTGATCCTCCTGCCTCAGCCTCCCAAGGTGCTAGAATTACAGGTGTGAGCCACCATGCCCTGCTTTTTTGTCTTTATGTTTACCTATATTTTCTTTCTTTTTTTTTTTTTTGAGACAGGGTCTCACTGTGTCACATTGTTGTGATCATGGCTCACTGTAGCCTCAACCTCCCCTGCCCAAGCTATCCTCCCACCTCAGTCTCCCGAGTAGCTGTGACCACAGGTAGGCATCACTACACCCAGCTAATGTTTAATTTTTTGTAGAGATGGAATTTCCCTATGTTGCCCAGGCTGGTCTTGAACTCCTGGGCTCAGGCAATCCTCCCGCCTGAACCTCCCAAAATGCTGGGATTACAGGCAGGAGCCACCACACCTGGCCTGTATTTTCTAATTTCCAAAATAAACATGTATTATATACACATTTTTATTTTTATTTTTTTTTTGAGACAGAGTCTCGCTCTGTCACCCGGGCTGGAGTGCAGTGGCGCAATCTCGGCTCACTGCAAGCTCCGCCTCCCGGGTTCACGCCATTCTCCTGCCTCAGCCTCCGAGTAGCTGGGACTACAGGCGCCCGCCACTGCGCCCGGCTAATTTTTTGTATTTTTTAGTAGAGACGGGGTTTCACCATGGTCTCGATCTCCTGACCTCGTGATCCGCCCGCCTCGGCCTCCCAAAGTGCTGGGATTACAAGCGTGAGCCACCGCGCCCGGCCTATATACACATTTTTAACTTAGTTAAAATCAGTTTCCTGGGATGAGATAAGCCTTAAAGCTGAAGTTGCAAAGTGGCAACCCATGGACCATATTCAGTGCAGAAACATGCCTTGTTTAATCCCACCATCAATTCCTAAGAGACTGTATTAGAGAAGACTCTTGGGGAAAATTGCAGTTAAAAATGCAAAAAGCAAAGGACCACTGCATGGGTGGTCCAGTCACGGAAGGTGCTCCAAGCTCACAATCAATGTCTGTAAGGTTAAGGAGGTGGTCTCAACTTCCCCTCCTGCTGAGTAGCGGGCAGCATCGGCAGGAGAGTGGCCATGCAGGATGGTGACCCAGGGAGCTAAAAATCCCATGATGACAAGGAGCCCCTACACCCAGACAAGCCACCAAAACCAGAGCCTCACAGCGTTGTCATCTCTTCTCCAAAAATCAGAAGAAACACTGGATTGGAATCAAATCAGCAGTCAGACAAATAGAAATACCCAGGTATGAAGGGTTACCCACCAGCACAAGTCAGCAAATAATTAAGGAAAGCCAGCACTCTGGGAGAAAGCGGGTACCTGAGAACCAGCAAGGGGGAGAAAGTTAACAAAGATTTTAAAAATAACTAATAGTTTAGGAAAGAACACAGAAGATTCTGTACCATGGAGCAATAGCCCATTATGAAAAAGAGGCAAATGAGGTCTTGGAAAATAAATATAAATATACAAGTATGATATATATATATATATATATATATATATATATATATATTTTTTTTTTTTTTTTTTTTTTTGAGACGGAGTCTCGCTCTTTCACCCAGGCTGGAGTGCAGTGGCGCGATCTCGGCTCACTGCAGGCTCCGCCCCCCGGGGTTCCGCCATTCTCCTGCCTCAGCCTCCCGCGTAGCTGGGACTACAGGCGCCCGCCACCTCGCCCGGCTAATTTTTTGTATTTTTAGTAGAGACGGGGTTTCACCGTGTTAGCCAGGATGGTCTCGATCTCCTGACCTCGTGATCCGCCCACCTCGGCCTCCCAAAGTGCTGGGATTACAGGCGTGAGCCACCGCGCCCGGCAACAAGTATGATATTTTTAAAAGCTGAGTTGAAATGAAAATATGGAAAAAAAGCAAAGTGAATAAAGCTGAAAACCACAGCAGTAAGCTAAAAGATTAAACTGAGGGTTTATATAAAAAGTAACCAGACATGGTGGCACATGCCTCTGGTCCCAGCTACCTGGGAGGTGACACACGAGAATCACTTGAACCCAGGAGGCAGAGTTTGCACCACTGCCCTCCAGCCTGGGCAACAGAGCAAGACTCTGTCTCAAAAAATACATAGGCCGGGCACGGTGGCTCACGCCTGTAATCCCAGCACTTTAGGAGGCCGAGGTGGGCAGATCACCTGAGGTTGGGAGTTTCAGACCAGCCTGTCCAACATGGTGAAACCCTGTCTCTACTAAAAATACAAAATTAGCTGGGCGTGGTGGTGCATGCCTGTAATCCCAGCTACTCAGGAGGCTGAGGCAGGAGAATCTCTTGAACCCAGGAGGCAGAGGTTTTGGTGAGCCGAGATCACGCCATTGCACTCCAGCCTGGGCAACAACAGCGAAACTCCATCTCAAAATAAATAAATAAATAAACTGAGGGTTTCTCCCAGAAAACTGCCAAAAAGACAAAGAGAAGTTGTGACATGGAGGATCCATCTAGATAGTTACAGAAAGAAAGAAGTAAACAAGAGAGGAAATAACCAAAGCAGCAATAAAAGAAAATTTCCCAGTGATACAAACACAAGCCTTTTTTTATTTTTATTTTATGAACCTCCTCTCGGTTCAAGCAATTCTCCTGCCTCAGCCTCCAGAGTAGCTGGGATTACAGGTGCCCGCCACCATGCCCAGCTAAATTTTGTATTTTTAGTAAAGACAGGGTTTCACTATGTTCACCAGGCTGGTCTGGAACTCCTGAACTTAAATTGTCTGCTTACCTTGGCCTCCCAAAGTGCTGGGATTACAGACACAAGCCACTGTGCCCAGCCAAGAGCTGCTTTAACCGGGGTGAGATGATGATATGGTTTAACTGGGGTGAGATGATGATATGATTTGGGTGTCCCCACCCAAATCTCATCTTGAATTCCCATGTGTTGCGGGAGGGACCTGGTGGAGGTAATTGAATCATGGGGGGCAGGCCTTTCCTGTGCTGTTCTAGTGATACTGAATAAGTCTCATGAGATCTGATGATTTTTAAAAAGGGGAGTTTCCCTGCACAAGCTCTCTTCTCTTGTCTGCGGCCATGTGAGATGTGTCTGTCACCTTCCACCATGATCGTGAGGCCTCCTCAGCCACGTGGAACTGTGAGTCCATTAAACCTCTTTCTTTTGTAAGTTGCTCAGGCTCGGGTATGCCTTTATCAGCAGTGTGAAAATGGACTAACACAGATGATTTCTCATTTAGTGTGTTGCTGTTTTGTTTGTTTTGAGACAGGGTCTTACTGTGTTGTCCAGGCCGGAGTGCAGTAATACAATCAAGGCTTACTGCATCCTTTACCTCCTGGACTCAAGTGATCCTCCCACTTCAGCCTCCAGAGTAGCCTGGACTACAGGCATGTGCCATTACACCTGGCCAATTTATTAATTTTTTGTAGAAACTGGGTCTCCCCATGTTGCCCAGGTTGGTCTTGAACTCCTGGGCTTAAGTGATCCTCCTGCCTCAGCCTCCCAGAGTGCTGGGATTACAGGTGTGAGCCATCACACCTGGCCTCATTGTAGTTTTTATTTGCATTACTCTGATGATCAGTGATGTTGAGCATCTTTTCATATACCTGTTTGCCATTTGTATCTCTTCTTTTGATAAATGTCTATTCAGTTCTTTTGCCCATTTTCAATCAGATGATTAGATTTTTTTCCTGTAGAGTTGTTTGACCTCCTTATATTGTCACCTCAATAAATTTTAGAGGATATAAGGTAAAATAGTCTTTTCATCCATAGGCCACATTTGAAAGAATTACTACTAGAGGTTGTTCTCTCCAAGAAGACAAAAATGAAATTCAAGTACGAGAACGATATGGAACACAAGAAACAGTGTAGCACAAAAAATAAAACTTAAAACTGGGTTTTTAAAGTTATGATTAAAAAAAGAGTTTTCGCCAGGTCCAGTGGCTCACGCCTGTAATCCTAGCACTTTGGGAGGCCAAGGCAGGTGGATCACCTGAGGTCAGGAGTTTGAGACCAGCCTGGCCAACATGGTGAAACCCCGTCTCTACTAAAAATACAAAAATTAGCCAGGCGTGGTGGTGTGTACCTGTAATCCCAGCTACTCGGGACACTGAGGCAAGAGAATGGCTTGAACCTGGGAGGCGGAGGTTGCAGTGAGCTGAAATCGCGCCTCTGCGCTCCAGCCTGGGTGACAGAGTAGGACTCCCTCTCAAAAAAAAAAACTATATATATATACCTCATTTCAGAAACATTTTTTAGAGGTCTCTCTTACTTTCTGTTACTTTTTAAAAAAATTTAGTGATAGCATCCTCTTCTTGTTTTATGTATGCAATATTGTCTCATCTCTCCCAGAAGAATATTTTGAGTTTATTTGAAGTTATCTTTTGCTCCCTGCATTGTTTATATTTCTTTTTTCTCTCTCTCTCTCTCTTTGAGTTTGTTTTGAACTCCCTCTTCATGTTGGAAGCTTTCCTCAGAAGTCTGGAAAGGGGCCCATGAGGATGACTGATAGGATCGGTGTGTACGGCAGGAGCATGGCCTGTCAGCGAGTAAGCCAGTGGGTGGCCAGGCAGCTCTTTGGTCAGAGGCTTCTAAATGTCAGTATCTGGAGGTCTTCTCTGTGGGTGGTTCTGATTGCCTGGGGGGACCTCCAACTGCCTTCTGGGAGTATGTATGTCTGGCTGCTCAGTTTCTGGAGCAAGGCCCGGGAAGAGAGCAGTCATTTTGCTGTTTGCTCTGCCCACTGCCACTAAATCTCTCTGCTCTCAGCCTCTGGCAACTCACTCCCTGCACTCAATGCCTGCCATCCCCAGTTCTGGAGCCTCTTTGATTTAATTTCTCCAGAAGCTAAACCTGGAGAGGGAGAGAGCTAGTCACCCAAGAGCACACAGGATGGGGGATGAGAACCCGGAGGTCTTACTGCTCCATATACAGACTTCGTTTTTAGTCCGCTCCCTATTGCAGCACTGAGGCCTCCAATTCCTGGGACTTTCTGGGATTCCAGGAGAGAACCGGCCTGCTTTTCTCTGGGATCTGCTTCTACAGGTTTGGAGCTACAGGTGTTGCCTTATTTCACTAAATATGGATTTTCTGCTTCTGTTTCTTGTTGTCTTTTACTTTGAGGGTGATTTAGGAGCAAAAGGGGTGACCATGTTTTTTTTTTTTTTTTTTTGAGATGGAGTCTGCTCTGTTGCCCAGGCTGGAGTGCAGTGGCCCAATCTTGGCTCACTGCAACCTCCACCTCCCCGGTTCACGCCATTCTCCTGCCTCAGCTTCCCATAGCTGGGATTACAAGCGCCTGCCACCACACCTGGCTAGTTTTTTTTTGTTTTTTTTTTTTTTTTTTTTTTGGGAGACGGAGTCTCGCTCTGTCACCCAGGCTGGAGTGCAGTGGCGCAGTCTCGGCTCACTGCAAGCTCCGCCTCCCGGGTTCACGCCATTCTCCTGTCTCAGCCTCTCCGAGTAGCTGGGACTACAGGCGCCCGCCACCACGCCCGGCTAATTTTTTTTTTGTATTTTTAGTAGAGACGGGGTTTCACCGTGGTCTCGATCTCCTGACCTTGTGATCCGCCCGCCTCGGCCTCCCAAAGTGCTGGGATTACAAGCGTGAGCCACCGCGCCCGGCCTAGTTTTTTATATTTTTAGTAGAGATGGGGTTTCACCACGTTAGCCAGGATAGTCTCAATCTCCTGACCTCGTGATCCACCCGCCTCAGCCTCCCAAAGTGCTGGGATTAGAGGCGTGAGCCACCGCGCCCAGCGGATGTTTTTTTTGAATGATTTGCTAACAGTGTAAAAATCATGACATTTCATATTATAAAGACATTAGAATGTTAGGATTGGCTGGGCGCCGGTGGCTCACGCCTATAATCCCAGCACTTTGGGAGGCCAAGGTGGGTGGATCATTTGAGGTCAGAAGTTCGAGATCAGCCTGGACAACATGGTGAAACCCCGTCTCTACTAAAAATACAAAAAGTAGCTGGGTGTGGTGGCCCATGCCTGTAGTCCCAGCTACTCGGGAGGCTGAGGCAGGAGAATCCCTTGAACCCGGGAGGCGGAGGTTGCAGTGAGCTGAGATCACGCCATTACACTTCAGCCTGGGTGACAGAACGACACTCCATCTCAAAAGAGAAAAGTTAGGATTTTCCTGAACTATCAGAACACCTGACAACACCAGGCCCTTATTTCCACATGTCAGCAGCTGGAGCTCAGGAGCAACTATCCTCTTTATTTTTATATTATTTAATTTTTTTCTAGAGACAGGGTCTCCCTATGTTGCCCAGGCTGGTCTTGAATTCCCAGGCTCTGGCCGGGTGCAGTGGCTCACGCCTGTAATTTCAGCACTTTGGGAGGCCGAGGAGGGCGGATCACAAGGTCAGGAGATCAAGACCATCCTGGCCAACACGGTGAAACCCCGTCTCTACTAAAAATACAAAAACTAGCCGGGCGTGATGGCACACGCTTGTAATCCCAGCTACTCGGGAGGCTGAGGCAGGAGAATCGCTTGAACCTGGGAGTTGGAGGTTGCAGTGAGCCGAGATCACCACTGCACTCCAGCCTGGCTGGCAACAGAATGAGATTCTGCCTCAAAAAAAAGAATTCCTGGGCTCAAGGCCTCCTCCTGCCTTGGCCTCCCAAAGTGCTGGGATTACAGGCATGAGCCACTGTGCACAGTCTGACTGTCCTCTTTATTCATTTATGTATTTATTTGTTTTGAAATGGAGTCCCACTCTGTTGCCCAGGCTGGAGTGCAGTGGCACAATCTCAGCTCACTGCAACCTCTACCTCCTGGGTTCAAGTAATTCTCCTGCCTCAGCCTCCCAAGTAGCTGGGACTATAGGCACATGCCACCATGCCCGGCTGATTTTTGTATTTTCAGTAGAGACGGGGTTTCGCCCTGTTGGCCAGGCTGGTCTTGAACTCCAGACCTCAATGATCCGCCTGCCTCAGCCTCCCAAAGTGCTGGGTTTACAGGCATGAGCCACTGCGCCTGGAAAAGTTCTTTTTAATGTACAGTTCCAGGAGTTTTGACAAACATATACAGTCAAGTGACCACTACCGCAATCAAGATATAGGACAGGGCCGGGCGCGGTGGCTCATGCCTGTAATCCCAGCACTTTGGGAGGCTGAAGCAGGTGGATCATTTGAGGTCAGGAGTTCAAGACCAGCCTGGCCAACATGGTGAAATACACGAATTAGCTAGGAGTGGTGGCATAAGCTTGTAATCCCAGCTACTTGGGAGGCTGAGGCAGAATTGCTTGAACCTGGGACACAGAGGTTGCAGTGAGCCAAGATTGCACCACTGCACTCCAGCCTGGGCGACAGAGTGAGACTCTGTCAAAAAAAAAAAAAAAAAAAGGCTGGGCGCGGTGGCTCACGCTTGTAATCCCAGCACTTTGGGAGGCCGAGGCGGGCGGATCACGAGGTCAGGAGATCGAGACCGCAGTGAAACCCCGTCTCTACTAAAAATACAGAAAAAAATTAGCCGGGCGTGGTGGCGGGCGCCTGTAGTCCCAGCTACTCGGAGAGGCTGAGGCAGGAGAATGGCATGAACCCGGGAGGCAGAGCTTGCAGTGAGCCGAGATCGGGCCACTGCACTCCAGCCTGGGTGCCAGAGCAAGACTGCGTCTCAAAAAAAAAAAAAAAAAAAAAAAAAAAAAGATATAGGACAGGACAGGCACAGTGGCTCACACTTGTAATCCCAGCACTTTGGGAGGCTGAGAGGGGAGGATCGCTGGAGCCCAGGAGTTAGAAACCAACCTGGGGAAGATGGCAAGATCCTGTTGGTATAAAAAAATTAAAAATTAGCCAGGGATGATGGCATGAGCCTGTGGTACCAGCCACTCAGGGGGCTGAGGCAGGAGAATCCCTTGAGCCCAGAAGTTTGAGGCTGCAGTGAGCTATGATCGTGCCATTACACTCCAGACTGGATGACAGAACAAGACCTTGTCTCTTAAAAAATATACACACATGCATATATATACATAGACACATATACAAACACACACACCCACACACACCAGTTCCAGTACCCATCGTCACCCGCAGTTCCCACTTGCCCTTTGTAGTCAATCCCTCTCTCCATTCTAGACCCTGGCAACTACCCATCTGTTTCTTGTTCTCATTGTTTTGCCTTTTCCGGAATAGAATCCTTCAAAAAGTAGCCTTGAGTGTGGCTTCTCTCACTTAGCATAATGCATCTGAGATTCTGCCCTGCTGCTGCATGTATCTGTGGCTCATTCCTTTTTATTGCTGTGTAGTATTTCATTTTATGAACGTACCACTGCGTGTTTATACATTTACCAGTTGAAGCCATTTTAGTTGTTTCTAGTTTTTGGTGGTTATGAATAAGACCAGTGTAAATATTCACATGCAGGTTTTTGCACTTTTTTAACATTTAGAGATAGGGTCTTGCTCTGTCGCCCAGGCTGGAGTGCAGTGGCATGATCACAGCTACCTGGGGGACTGAGGTGGGTGGATCACCTGAGCCCGGGAGGTTGAGGCTGCAGTGAGCCGTGATCACACCACTGCACTCCAGCCTGGCTGACAGAGCAAGGCCCTGTCTCAAAAAAAAAAAAAAAAAAAAAAAAAAAAGAGGAAAGTAAAGGAAAAAGAGGCTGGGTGTGGTGGCTCACACCTGTAATCCCAGCACTTTGGGAGGCCGAGATGGGCAGATTGCTTGAGGTCAGGAGTTCAAGACCAGCCTGGCCAACATGGCGAAACCCCATCTCTACCAAAAATACAAAAACCAGCTGGGCGTGCTGGAGCGTGCCTGTAATCCCAGGTTTTCAGGAGGCTGAGGCAGGAGAATCGCTTGAACCAGGGAGTCGGAGGTTGCAGTGAGCCGAGATCACACCACTGCACTCCAGCCTGGCAATAAGAGCGAGACTCCACCTTAAAAAAAAAAAAATTAGCTGGGCATGGTGGCGCATGCCCTATAATCCCAGCTACTCGGGAGGCTGAGGCAGAATTGCTTGAACCCAGGAGGCAGAGGTTGCAGTGAGCTGAGATCGCCCCACTGCACTCTAGCTTGGGCGACAATAGACTCCATCTCAAAAAAAAAAAAAAAAGAACAACGAAGAAAAAAAGAGAGTTCTTTATATGTTCTGGCTACAAGTCTTTCATCAGATACATGTTTTGCAAAGATCGTCTGGCAATCTGCTTGTTTTTTCAATCTCTTATCAATGTCTTTAGCAAAAAGCTTTGCCTAACCCCAAAGTCACGAAGATTTTCTCCTGTTTTCCCCTAGGAGTCTTAGTTTTATGTTTTACATTTTGGTCTATGATCTATTTTGAGTGAATTTTGTGATAAGGTGCAAGGTATAGGTTTAATATTTTTGCACACAGATGTCCAGTTATTCTAGCATCATATGTTGGATGTTTGCAGTTATTATTAACACTGTCAGTATTCTCAAGGCTCCTGGGCTCAGGGGTCAGCAACAGTACCTATGGCTCCAACTCTGCAGTTCAGTCGCCTGCCCCATATGCCCCCCAAACCTAACAGCTGAGGCCTGTTGCAGTCCTTTGCTTGCAGAAGACTTTGTTTCTGGTCTCTTTACCTCTTCTCTCTCTTCCTGAAATCTGCATAAAACAAACCATGAAAGGGCAGGGTGGCCTCGTGGTCTGGCAACGTCCCTTTGAAAATAAACAAGTGCAGAAACTGAAAGGCAGCAGCTACCTCTGGGGACTACTCGAGAAAGAGTTCAGGGCCGGTGCATCCGCCGCGCGTGGCTGTCTTACCCCAGCTGGGCGGCAGGTCGGATGTGGCAAAACCAAACAGGATCCCGATTGCTTCAGATGTCGCCTCTGGCCAGAGACCCCCGATGCCTCTGCAGCAAGCACCTAATTGTATTTATGGGGTGCAGGCAGAAGAGTTTCATGGCTGAACAGCCCTCAACAGTTTGTACAGCCTTCCTCAAAGGTCCAGATCTAACTGGTTCCCACACAACCCTGGGAGGTGGGCAGGTCAGGGACAGTTAACTTTATCTTACACATAAGAAAACTGAGGTACAGAAGGGTGAAGAAATAGATGGGTGTGGGTTTGGAATTTTTTTTTTTTTTGAGGTGGAATCTCACTTCATCACCCAGGCTGGAGTGCAGTGACGCAATCTCGGCTCACTGCAACCACCGTCTCCCAGGTTCAAGTGATTCTGCTGCCTCAGCCTCCTGAGTAGCTGGGATTACAGGTGCACACCACCATGCCTGGCCCTAACATTTTTTTTTTTTTTTTGAGACACAGTCTTGCTCTGTTGGCCCAGGCTGGAGTGCAGTGGCACAATCTCAGCTAACTGCAACCTCCGCCTCCCAAGTTAAAGCAATTCACCTGCCTCAGCCTCCCGAATAGCTGAGATTACAGGCGCCCACCATCACTCCTGGCTAATTTTTTCGTATTTTTAGTAGAGACGGAGTTTCACCATGTTGGCCAGGCTGGTCTCAAAGTCCTGACCTCAGATGATCCACCCACCTTGGCCTCCCAAAGTGCTGGGATTACAGGTGTACCATGCCCGGCCACTCGGCTAACTTTTGTATTTTGGTAGAGACAGAGTTTCACCACGTTGCCCAGGCTGGTTCTCAAACTCCTGACCTCAAGTGATCTGCCTGCCTCGGCCTCCCAAAGTGATGGATTTACAGGCAAAAAGAAGTTTTTTTTTTTTGGTCGGGGGGAAGGGGGTTAGGCAAAGCTTTTTGCTAAAGCTTTGCCTAACCCCAAAGTCACAAAGATTTTGCCAGGCCATTTTTTTTTTTTTTTTTTTTTTTTTGAGATAAGATCTTACTCTGTTGCCCAGGCTGGAGTGCAGCGGCACAATTTTGGCTTACTGCACTCTCCAACTCCTGGGCTCAAGCGATCCTTGCACCTCAGCCTCCTGGGTAGCTGGGACTAAAGGTGTGTATCACATGCTTGGCCAATTTTTAAATTTTTTGTAGAGATGGGGTTTGGCTATGTTGCCCAGGCTGGTCTTGAAATCCTGGCCTCAAGTGATCCTCCAGAATTCATAATTCTCCCCACCACCCCGGCTGGAAATATCTCAAATGTCCAAAGAATGGATAAGCACATTGTAGTACACTCATCCCATGGAATATTCTCCAGCAATGAGAATGAGTGACATACAATCTCACACAGCAGTACTGAATCTCACAAATACCATGATGAATGAAAGAAGCTACACACACAAGAGCACACACTACATCATTCTGTGTATGTAAAGCTAAAAAATAAGCCAAAGAAATCGATGCAGGTAGAAGTCAGGGTGTCGGCCACACTTAGAGGGGTAGTGACTAGACAGGGATAAGAAGGGAACTCGGGATTAGTGATACTCTGTTTATTGATCCAGATGCAAGTCACGCAGGTGTGTTCAGTGGGTGAAAAATCATTGAGCTATACCCTTACATGTTGATTAAATATTCAGGGCTGGGCACAGTGGCTCATGCCTGTAATCCCTGTAAATGCTTACGGAGGCCAAGGTAGGAGGATCACTTGAAGCCAGGAGTTCAACAGCAGCCTGGGCAACATGGTAGAATCCAGTCTTTACAAAAAAAAAAAAAAAAAAAAAGCCACGCATGGCGGCATGCACCTCTGTGGTTCCAGCTACTCGGGACCCTCACTCAGGGTCTCACTCTGTCACCCAGGCTGGAGTGCAGTGGCGCCATCAGGGTTCACTGCAGCCTTGACCTCCCAGGCTCAAGTGATTCTCCCACTCAGCCTTTCAAGTTAGCTGGGACCACAGGCCAATTTATGGGCTTACTGGGAAGTAACCCCATTGTAAATTGAAGAGCATCTGTATTCAACTCTGTTGTTGCATGGTGAAAGCAGCCAGGAACAATATGTAAATGAATGAGCATGGCTTGTTCCAATAAAATTTTATTTTAAAAAAATCGGGTGGGCTGGGCATAGTGGCTCAGGCCTGTAATCCTGGCACTTTGGGAGGCCAAGGCAGGCAGATCACCTGAGGTCAGGGGTTCAAGACCAGCCTGGCCAACATGGTGAAACCCTATCTCTACTAAAAATACAAAAATTAGCCGGGTGTGGTGGCAGGTACCTGTAATCCCAGCTACTCAGGAGGCTGAGGCAGGAGAATCGCTTGAACCCCGGAGGCGGAGGTTGCAGTGAGCTGAGATCATGCCATTGCACTCCAGCCTGGGTGACAAGAGGGAGACTTTGTCTCAAAATAAATAAATAAATAAAAATTAAAAAACAGGCAGGTAGTTAGCCAGATTTGCTGATTCCTGGTCTGCTGGAAGACAGGCTGGGTTCCGAAGTCTCCTTCACTGAGTCCCTGCAGGACCCTGTCCAAGTCACTTCCCTGGCCTGAGTTATCCTTTCTGTAAATCGGGAGGCTGATTCCCTGCTCTAACCCACCCTTCGGGGTTGCCAGGAGGTCAGATGAGCTCATCACAGAGGGAGCCCAGAGGGAGAAAAGAGCAGGATTAAGAGCCTCTTGAGGTTCTCTGATGCAAAGCAGATTGCTTTTTCTGCCTATGTCTGGAAAGAGAAAGCCATTGACCTCAAGTTGCCCAGTGCATCCATGGGTACCAGTGTCCCAGGGGCATCCCAGAGGGAGACAGGACCCACAGGCTTGGCAGTAGATCCTGGTCCTTGCCATCCCGAGGTCTCTCCCCAACCCCACCTGTGGAGAGAGAACAACAGTGAAAGAGAGACTGGAAAAGTGAGTCTCCAATAGGCTGTTCCTTTGAGCCCCTGGCCAGAAGCTACTTGGGTCTGCTTTAATGACTGAGCAGCCAGTGCCCAGGGCAGGGACGTGTTGTCTGACCTCCAGCCCTCTGCTCAGTCAGGCACGTCTCTCCTTCCTGTTCCCGGGTGGGCGCATCCCACAAGGCCTGACTCAGGCTGTGCCGCATCTGGAGCATGCTGTGCGGATGACTCCAGTGTCAATCACTTGAGTCTGAAGAGGCGGGTCTTCCGAGAGCAAAGTGTAACTGAGGGCAAACCCAAGGCAACCAGGGGAGGGCCACTCTTCCCTTCCCTGTGCCTGCTGCTCTCGGAACTGGTCTTCTAAAGCTAGAGGTGTGTGAGGATAATAACTATAAAATAGCAGTTAACATTTGAGATTCACCATGTGCCTGGGCCTGCCTTGAGCGCTTTACACGTATTCATTTAATCCTCACAACAACCCTGGTAGGCACTATTATTCTCCTCATTATACAGATGAGGAAACAGGGACCCAGAGAGGTTAAGATACTTGCCTGAGGTCACACTGCTCGGGAGTGGTGCAGCTCCGCATGTTGAGGACTACAGAAGGGGATGCCTCATTGGTCCAAAACAGGTCCATATGGAGGAGTGGGGGCTCACGTCGGGTAAGACCCAGTGAAAACTTGCCTAAACCATCAAGGGCATTTATTGGCTCACAAAATTGAGAGGTTCCGGGGGTTGTGCTGGCTTCAGGGCCGGCTGGGGCCAAGGCCCAAATGCTGCCCTTAGAAAGCACACACTCACCGTCTTTCAGCCCTTTCCTGTGATGGTTTCATTCTCAGGCTGATTCCTCCCCACGTGTAAGGAAAGATGGCCGCAGCCACCCCATTTGAGCAACTCCAGATGCTCCAGCAGAATTCTTTCCCACCAGTTCCCACCCAGGGCTGACTCTCATTGGGCCGCTATGGGCCACGTGCTCATCCCTGAGCCAATTGTGGTAGCCAGGAGGCGGGACCATGGTGATTGGATAGGACTGGGTCATATCACCACCCTGGGCTAGGTGCCTGCCCCACTTAAGGACGGGGAGGGAGGGCGACCCCTATGGGAAGAAGAGGGAAACAGAACTGGATAGACAAGGCCAATGGATGTCTAATCTGAGGCTCTGGAGGAAACATGCATTCTTCACCCAGAGGAGCGATAGAGGGAAGTTGGACTTGGCCTTTAGGGTCTGCAATCCATCCTCGGCCCCACCACAGACCTCTGTAACACTTGTTGCCTTAGCATGGCCTGGAACTTGGACCTGAGCCTTCTCTGTCTACCTCCCCCAGCTGATCCCTTCCCCACCCCACCTCCCTGACTACTGACCGCCTTCACATTGCCTGGGGCCACATAGGTCCTGTTGCCCACTGCTGGCCCCCTGCTTGGCCTATTGTTCCAGTTCCCTAGTTGCCTGGCTCCCACCTCCAGTCTGGTCTTTTCCAATCCATGCTATTCCTTGGCAACACCATCCCTAGTCCAGCAGAGCCTTGGCTCAGAAGCCTCCAGCCACTCCTTTGTGTCAAAAAGGAAAAACAAGCTGCTTAGCCCCAGGCCTGGTATTCCTCCAGTGTCCTAGGAGATTCCCTGACCCTTGCCATCAGAATGTCTGTATCCCCTAATTCCAAACTGTGGTCGGCATCATAAAGCACTGCGGCTCACTTACCTGCCTGGGGGTTAAGGGTCAAGTTTGAGTCATTGCTGCCTAGGGCCCAGCACAGCTCAACCAATGCCTGCAAAGCCTACATTTCTAGCTCCTGGGCATGAGACTGCTCCTTGATGAAGGGAGGTGGGAGAAGAAGTTAGGCGGCTCCAGTGAGAGACACAGAGGAAGTTCCACAGAATGACCGTGAGACAGTGATCTAGGCGGGTGGAGACAAGGGAGGCAGGTGGAAAGGGCAGAAGGCTTAGAGAGAGGAGGGAGGGACACCGATCCAGAGAGCGAGAGCTGGGAACAGACACGCAGGGAAGGCAGAAAGGAAGCGCGGGAACGTGTGCCAGCTCAGGCATTTTTTTCCTTAAGCAAACAAGGCCTCTATGATTTGTGTTTTGTCAAGCTGAACTTTCCATATCAGGAGTTTATTTAGCTGAGCAGCCAATTCTGGTAAAAACACTGGAACATGTTAAAAAGCAACGGGTAGGAAGGAGAGTCAGACAGAACAAACAGGAGAGAGCATCTGCCTGCAGCCGGTCCACGCAGTGCAGCTTGGCCTAGACCCGCTGACACAGCACCCCCACCCCTGCCAGCTCTCTTTAGGGGCTGACCCAAGGGCCGGGTGAGGCTGGACAGAGGTGGGGAAGTCAGCTTGGGGGAAGGAGTCTGGGCTGAAAGGGTCACGGCCCTGGGAAAGGTCTGATTCCAGCCCGACCATGTAAGTCACTAAAGGCCGTTAGGACAAGTCAAGCTGAGGTTGCAGTCCACCCATGCACTAACGCCCCTGAGTCCCTACCACAATCCAGATCCCCCTCAGAGACAGGGAAGCTGAAAACATGTCCCTGCTGGAACCCAGGCCTCGGGGTAGCCGGATCAAGTGTGGCTTTTTTTTTTTTTTTTTTTTGAGAGAGTCTCACTCTGTTGCACCCAGGCTGGAGTGCAGTGGCGTGATCTCAGCTCACTGCAACCTCCACCTCCCAGGTTCAAGCCATTCTCCTGCCTTGGCCTCCCAACTAGCTGGATTACAGGTGCGTGCCACCACACCTGGCTAATTTTTGTATTTTTAGTAGACACGGGGTTTCACCATGTTGCCCAGGCTGGTCTCGAATTCCTGACCTCAGGTGATCGCCCTTCTCGGCATCCCAAAGTGCTGGGATTACAGGCATGAGCCACCACCCCTGGCCTCAGGTGTGGCTTTCAACCTGGGGGCCTGACCGGGCATGAGAGCCCTGTAGGGGACTGTCCTGCTGTCTTCTCACCTGCACAAGGTGGCTGACAATACTTGCCCACAGAAAGGAGCAACTAGTGGCTTGCCTGGCATCCAGCTGGTGCTTAATAATGGCAGCTCTTATGACTGTGGAAGGCAACAGCTCCTGTGTGCAAGGAACTTGTGTGTCTTGTAGAATCAGGGCCACACGGCCATGCAAGAGAGGCTGGAGCAGCTGGAGAGGGACACCGTCACCATTAATCTGACTTTACTTACTTAAAATGCGACAAAACCACAAGGTATTCATGATTTGAAATTTTTATTTTCTGAAATGAAACCATTGTACATTGTACAAACCATATCTACTGATGGAATAAATAAGTGAAAAATTATACTGCTGTACAACACACCAAAAAAAAAAAAAAAGTCTTGAAAGGGGAAAAAAATTAGGTAACGGTGAAAAAAGGTCTTTATGCCTCTAACTAGGTTCTTGGCGATAATGAACATTCCAAACCATGACACCGTTTGCTAATGGGAGGTCACCACCCTAGAGGAATCGGTCCACAGCCTTCCGGGTTGGGGGTGTTAAGTGCCAGCACTTTGTGGAATGTGTAGCCGCAGCTTCCCCGACTTCACGTTTTGGGGGGAATTAGGTTTGCCCTGGGAGCCCTTGAGGCCACGGGGCCTGATGTCCACGGAAGGCTTTTGCTCGGGATCCCCCGCCCCCTGGCTCGAAGCTGAAAGGTCTTAGATTCTGTGGTGGGGGGAGGGCGAGGGGTGCAGGGTGGGTGGGGGGGCAGCGGCTCGAGGAGCGACTGCGCCAGGGAAGGAAGCACATCGGATTTTTGCAGTCTCGTCATTCTGCGTGGAAGGCCTTCTTGGCCAGCGTGGAGTGCAGGGCTGCTGGCGCTTTGCCTGGTGTGGCCGTGGCGGGGCCCATTCGCCGGCCCATTCCTACCTTCAGGCACTTCAGAGAAATACTAGTGACAGCCTTGGGACGGTGAACGTCGTCTGAGTCCTCACCTGCGCCAATTCCCCTTGCCTGTCCAGAGAGGCTGCGGCCAACGGCAGGGTCACCTATGCCTCTCTGTTTCTGTGGATGTGTGTGTTTCATTCTCCTTCAGCTGTCTTGGTTGTAGCCTCTCGTTTCCCAAAAAAAGAAAAGGAAATAATATCCAAATTCATCTCTCACCAAGATGGAGTTTCGCTGCAAAGAAAAATCTGACTCTAACTCTACGGGATCTGGAGGTAACGCCGCCTTGAGATGCGTGGAGAGGAACCGCATCAGGTAGGTTCTGCGCCAGGACGCAGGACACAGTTCTCAACAAAACTGACTGCCTAAGGGGCAAAATTGATAAGTACAAGGATTTTTTTTTTTTTTTTTAAGACAGAAACCTTTCAGCATTGCTAACTTCAACATTAAGATTTTCAAAGTTGTGTTGTTTTTTTTTTCCCTTATTTCAGGAGACATTTTGCATGAGGTATTTGAAATTCAGGAACATTTTGATTCTTCTTGAAGTGCAGGAAATAGACAGGATCCCTTAAAAAAAAATAAGAGCCTCACCCTCAGAAACTTAGAAAATGGAATCCAGCAGACACTTCCCATGATGGTCAGGAGAAAGATCCACACGTCAAAGGTGGTACCTGAATATGCACCAATTAGCCCCCCCAAAAAAACAACAAAACCCGTGACCCCCACCCCCCCAGTAACACACAACTCAAAGGGAGTCAGAACTCCAGTGCAGTAAAGAAAGCTTAGGAAAAGGTTTAAGGTCTGAGGAGTTCATATATTAATTAAGAGCAAACCAGGCCTCAGAACCAAACGATTAGGCAGTTCGTCCAAGGGGGCGTCTCCATTCAGTGAGAGGAAGCTGTTCAGCGCAGGTGCGGGATGGGAGGGAGGGGAGATTGTGTCTCTCCTTTCTGGAGAGTGTGCAAATCTTTCCAATTCCTCGACGCCTTGTTTGTGGCCTTCGAGGCCCAGCCATCAAGGCCCACTCCCCGGTGGGGACAGACGGTACGTTCTGGGGACGAGACACGGTCCAGCTGTTGGCTCTGAGAGTCAGAATAGCCTGCGAATAGGAAAGCACGTGGATTCTGACCACTGCGATCCTGCCTCTCCGGGGCACAGGCTGGGGCGTCGGGGGAGGCAAAGGGCAGCAGGTGACCGTGGATTTGAAATCCAAGCGACGTCCTATGAGAGAAAGTTCAGCACCAGCTAATCCTGCCGCCGGCTCCCAGCCTCCCCGGCCCACTCGGTGCCTTAAGGAGACAGCCTTGCAGTCAGCCAGAGAAGCCATTTCGTATTCGGAGGTCTGGGAGAAAGCAGTGATGGGGGTGGTGGTGTGGGGGGCAACAGAGAGGAAGTGCCAGAAAATTCCAAGGGCTTTGCACGTCCATCTGGACCATGGTGGGCTTGGAGACGCCCAGTCCTAAATGCCCCAAGGAGGGGAGAGCACAGCGAGTGCCCAGCCTGATCCAAGGGGCCGAGCCCTTGGGGACTGTGCCCCAACACCTGGGCGTCCTTGGGCCCTGGTGCCTGGTGCTTGGGGCGTGCCTAAGGTCCCCCGCACCTGCAAACCAGGTGGGCTAAGGAGCTCCTTCACTCCACCCTGCCTGCTCCAATGAAGTCCTAGGGCAGGGAGGAGAGCGGTGAGTAGGATGGCAGCCGCTGCCCGAACCAAACCAAGAGGGCACTTTGCAGAGGGGGATGTAAGAACCACCAGGATACATGCCAGAGGTCACCTCAAGGGCACAAGGCACAAAAAAAGAAAGCGGAAGGAATCGGTTGAACAGTGGAAAGCCCCGCCGAAAAGCGTTCCTGATCGGTACCACCCTCCGATAGCTTATATCGTTACATAGAGAAGTGGGGGAAAAAACACAGCAGCAACACAAATGGAATCCTGGCTTCCGAGACAGTGTGCAGACACTCCTGAGCTGCCAGCCCCGCCTGCCTCCCCAAGGACAGTCCCTTAAAGGTTTGAGTGTTTTGCTTCACAGCAGAGTTCTTCAGTGTCTGAGAAGTGACGCCGTTCTGGGTCTTCTTGGATTTGCACTTGGTAAACTTGAAACGTTAGTAGTTCTGTTCGCACCCAAGAGGAATCGCTGGGGCAAAGTTGCTCTAGAATTAATTGCTGATGTACCTTCCATGGAACATGGATCGGAGGCTTTAAAGCATCGTCTACATCTCTTCGGAGTTTTGTTGAGAGGCCTCCAGTTTCATCTTTTTAGAGGGTGGCACTCCTTCCAAATCCTTGGGGAGAGAAGAAAAGGGGAACACGGGTTAATGGGCCAGGAGAGCAAGTTAGGCCGGGCGTGAGGCTGAAGGTCAGCCCAGGAAGGAACCGAGGAGGGGCAGCTTTGTGGTGCAGACCAGCAGTTCCAGACCCGAGGCCCAAGCGTGGACTCCAGAGAGTTCGAGGACCTATGGAGACCCTCACACCCGAACTCTTCCTGGAGCTATGGAGTGCGGTGTCCCCTGGCCCCTGCCTGGCCCTATCACATGCCAATGGCTGGTAACTCAGGAGCACCTCCTACACTGCTGCCTTGGATCCTAGGCTCTCCCCACCCATTCAGACTGGACCAGGAGTTGCTGTTATCAATCTTCCCATCTGTAATTAATTGCTAGGGTGATTACTTGTGATTATTGTTTCAAGTTCACCTTTCCAAGTTCTTTTTCTTGTTGTTGAGATGGAGTCTCACTCTGTCGCCAGGCTGGAGTGGAGTGGCGCAATCTCGGCTCACTGCACCCTCCGCCTCCTGGGTTCAAGTGATTCTCCTGCCTCAGCCTCCCAAGTAGCTGTGATTACAGTCATGCGCCACCATGCCCGGCTAATTTTTGTATTTTTAGTAGACAGGGTTTCACCATGTGGGCCAGGCTGGTCTCAAACTCCTGACCTCAGGTTATCTGCCCACCTTGTCCTCCCAGAGTGCTGGGATTACAGGGGCGCACCACCACGCCTGGCCAATTTTTTGCATTTTTGGTAGAGACAGGGTTTCACCATGTCTCCATGTTTCACCATGTTGGCCAGGCTCGTCTCAAACTCCTGACCTCAGGTGATGCGCCCGCCTCACCTTCCCAGAGTGCTGGGATTACAGGCGTGAGCCACCGCACTGGCTTTTCCAAGTTCTTTTTACAATTTTTTTAGAGACAGAGTCTTGCTTTGCTGCTCAGGCTGGGGTGTAGTGGTCATCATAGCTCACTGCAGCCTCGACTTCCTGGGCTCAAAGGATCCCCCTGCCTCAGCCTCCTGAGTAGCTGGGACTACATGCATGTGCCACTATGCCCGGATAATTTTTTTTTTTAAGTTTTTTGTAGAGATGGGGTCTTGCTATGCTGCCCAGGCTGGTCTTGAACTCCTGGGCTCAAGGGATCCTCCTGCCTCAGCCTCCCAAACTGCTTGGATTACAGATGTGAGCCCTGATGCCTGGCAATCTCTGCAAGTTCTAGGTCATCTCCCAGAGGCCCAGACCCACTCTGCCATATAGACTCCTGCTCCTGCAGGGCTGGGTACAGTGCCTGGTCTGGGCTGGACTCTCAGCATTTGCTGGGTATACACACATATGTGCGTGTGTGTTTCTGGGGGAAAGGGTCTGTAGTTGTCACTGAATTCCCAAGAAACCCAGGACCCCAGAAAAGGTTTAACACTCACTCATCCATCACACAATTGTCTTGGGCCTCTCAAACCTAACCTGTCACCTGAGACCAAACTCCTGACCGCAGCCATCCTAACTGGTGCTCCCCATCAGCCTGGGAGAAAGCCCCAGGCCTGGACACCCCCTGAAGCCCCCTCTCCACCCACACTCCCCGCCCACCCGGCCTCTGGCCTGGCTGATGGAGCAGCCTCCTGTGGCCAACAGCATGGCCCCAGCAACCTTCCTCCAATAGAAACCACAACTTACAAATACAAAGCATTCCACAACTTTCCTACTGACTTCTGAACAAACCCAGCTCGTCACCAGGACTGAGAAGGCCCTAGTGACCAGCCTGGCCCACTTCTTCCCTCATCAGGCCATTCTCTTCCTCACCCACCAGGTTCTGGCCTCCCTGGCCACCCTGGCCTCTCTTTCATTCTTCAAGCTGGCTCCTGTCTTGAGGTCTCTGCATCTTGGTCTGCCCCTGCCTGGAGAGCTCACCGTCCCAGCCTGGGCCCGCTTCATGTCCAGCTCACAGCCAGCCTCTCCCTGCTGACACCAGCCACAGCACCCTCTACCCATGGCCTGTTCTGCTTCTTCACATGACCCTGTTTCACTCTCTCACGGCACTTAGTGGGACTCTGTGACCTACTTGTGTCTGCTTATCCTGAGCCCATTGTCAGCCCCACTGTGGCAGGGAGGGACTAGGTATAGCCCCTGGTCCATGGTAGGTTCTCAGAGATAAATGTTGCAGAGGAGAGGCCTCGAGTAGAACATGCAGTGGACTTGCAGAGATGGTGACGTGAGCCCCTTCTGGGGGACCCTGGGAACAGGGATCACAGGGAGTCAGGAAGGCTGCCTTTCTGTCCTCTCTCTCCTTTTTTCTGTGTTTATTTTTTTGAGACAGGGTCTTGCTCTGTCACCCAGGCTGGAGGGCAGTGGTATGATCATAGCCCACTGCAGCCTTGAACTCTCAGGCTCAAGCAATCCTCCTGCCTCAGCCTCGAGTAGCTGGGACTATAGGCGCGCACCACCACAACTGGCTAATTTTCTTTTTCTTTTTTTTGGAGAGACGGGGGTCTTGCTATGTTGCCCAGGCTGGTCTCGAACTCCTGGCCTCAAGTGATCCACCTGCCTCAGCCTCCCAAAGTGCTGGGCTTACAAATGTGAGCCATTGCACCCGGCCAAAAACGTATTGCTTGAAATGTCAGGCTGTCTGCATTACTGGAGTACATCCTCCATGTCACTCACACACCTAGCTCTGTGGACAGTATGTGTGTCGGTGTGCCTGTGAAAATGGTGGAAGAGGCCCAATTTTAGGTCTGGGTCTCCTGGAAGGAAGAATGGGGGGTAGTGGGGGCGATGTGAGAATGGGGGACTCCTGGCATTTCCAGGTACTGCGGGGGAGCACTGGATACTCTCAGGGTATGGATCAAAGTTTCAAGCTGAGCTTTTCTTCTCTGAGCTCAAGAGGCCCGGAGATCCCAGCCGACAACCTTGGTCTTAATATAAATCACCAGGCTTTGGTTTCTACTGTTTTTAACCAGATGGGCTCATGCTACGCCTGCGGATCTGCAGCTTGCTTTTCTCACTGCACACTGCAAGAATGTTTATTAGAACCTGGAAGGCACAACCATGCTCTTCTAAATGGCTGCGCCCTAGTCTGTCTCAGACAAGACCCCAGATTTCCCTAAGCAGCCCCTTTGCTCTAGGGCATGTGGAGGGGGTTCCACGGGGTGAGTTCCTGGAAAGGGAGCTGCCAATCAAAGGGTTTAAAGATTCTGAAGTTGCCGGGCGCAGTGGCTCACACCTGTAATCCCAGCACTTTGGGAGGCTGAGGGAGTGGATCATTTGAGGTCAGGAATTTGAGATCAGCCTGGCCAACATGGTGAAACCCATCTCTACTAAAAATACAAAAATCAGCCGGGCATAGTGGTAGGCACCTGTAATCCCAGCTACTTGGGAGGCTGAGGCAGGATAATTGCTTGAACCCAGGAGGTAGTGGTTGGAGTGAGCCAGGATCATGCCACTGCACTCCAGCCTGGGTGACAAAGTGAGACTCTGTCTGGAAGGAAAAAAAAAGTCTAGAGGATTTACAGTGAAAAATCCTAATAGTGGTCATGGCCAATGACACTTCTGCACTTCTGCATCTTGTGTCCGCTCCGTGCTAAGTGTTTTACTCACGTTCTCCCATCGAATCCTCACGGTGGCCCTAAGACAGTTCTGTGATCCCATTTTGGGAGCTGGGATTCAAACTTGGGCCCGACTCTGGAAGGTTTGCTCCTAACCACCGAGCCCCACTGCACCTGTGCTGACTCATTCAGACCAGATTCCAAGAGAGTGATGCCCTGGAGAGGGGCCCACGCAGTACAAGTGGGGCCAGCGGCAGTGCTCCGTCGGAGGCCCCACCACTTAGGTTTCTGAAGTCTTGTCTTCCCAGCTCTAAAGCTCACCGATCTGGGGATCGCTGAGATGAGGCAATGCTTTTGTGAACCTGAACAGACAAAACGCAGCAGCCGAGGCTAGGTTCAAGGTCCCTTCATCCTCCTCTGACCCAGAGGCTCCTTGAGGGCAGAGGCCACAATCTCATTATCCCTCGGCCCCAGAGCCCAAGGCAGAGCCCAGGACTGTGTTCATGGACATCGCCCGATGGACAAATGACAGTTCCAATGGTCCAACGACAAAACAACAAAACACAATGACGAAACACCTTTCAACGTACCCCCGACAACCCAATGGGCTCCCGGCCGATCTGGCTGCCCCTCTGAGACCTCGAGCGAGGTACCTGAGAGATTGCAGACGTCTCTGCAACCAGACCCGAGTCTCCAGACGGCTGCCGATCTACTTTCTCTGAGCTGTTCATCGAATGTTCCATCGAGGACTGTGAGTTCTGCTCATCAGAAGCATCTGAGGGAAGAGCAAGACAACAGGAGCTGTTTTCAGACACGTGAGAGGCGGGGCCGGTTGAGCCAAATACTAAAAATACCTTGAATCGGGTAGTTTTGGGGCCAGTGGTCTTTGAAGGCTACAATGAGCTGGGGGGCTGGAGGGCTGGGGAGTCTCCTGTTGATTTTTCAGTGGCACTGTTTCCAGCAGCCAGGCCACACACGGACCCTGGTGTCTGCAACCCTCTCCTGCACACTTAGCTGCTGAGGGCCCTGGGAGGCGACTGGAGGAGGCTGCAGTCTCCGTGCTGCGTGCACCCAGCACCCCCTGGCGGCCGCAGGGCGCACCAACAATCATGGCTGTCAATTCCTCTCTCCCGCAGCTAAGGTGGCTTCGTCCTCCTCCTTTAAAGAGCCTGCCTTCTCCTCCTGGGGAACATCAGAGGTAACTAACCTTTTGTAAACATTTCTCTTAATAATATGGGTATTTGGCCGGGCACGGTGGCTCACGCCTGTAATCCCCGCACTTTGGGAGGCCGAGGAGGGCGGATCACGAGGTCAGAAGATCGAGACTATCCTGGCTAACACGGTGAAACTCCGCCTCTATTAAAAATACAAAAAATTAGCCGGGTGTGGTGGCGGCGGGCGCCTGTAGTCCCAGCTACTCGGGAGGCTGAGGCAGGAGGATGGCGTGAACCCGGGAGGCGGAGGTTGTAGTGAGCCGAGATCGCGCCACTTGGAGTGCCCAAGCACTCCAGCTTGGGCAACAGAGCGAAATATCGTCTCAAAATAATAATAATAATAATAATAATAATAATAATAATAAGGGTATTTTTCCGATTGCCAGAGCAATGACTGATCATTGCAGGAAACAGAAAAGTACAGAAAAAAATAAAGTTAAAAATCACCTGTCACCACCCAGGGTGACCACCCCACTAATGCTTTAGAGGATTAATTCCGATCTTTCCAGTTTTCCCTCCCTCCATGCATACAAATTTTCTCCTCTTCCCAAACGGCGGTCACATGGTATTTCGGAGGAGTTCTTCATGTCTTTAAAGATTCTTTAAATATCAGAGCTTACAAGATGGCTGCACACCATTCCATCAAGCAATTGCCTGTAGAATGAACCCAGTTATTCGGGTGATTTCTCATGCCTGTTTTCCTGCTGCTCCACCCCAAGTTTCTTTAGCAGAAGGAAGGTGCAGGCTGGATGGGGTGGGGGGTGGGTGCAGCTTGGGAGGAGGCAGTGGCGGCAGTGCTTTTTCCTAAAGCTTACTGGGCACAGAGCCAGACACTTGTGAAGGGGCAGCAAAAATCCTACCCAAGGCCCTGACACCATGGTACCCTCATGTTAAAAAACACACACTAAACGAATCCTAGAGAATGCCTGTGCAACCAAGACTTCCTTGCTGGGGTTTCTGAGGCAAGGAGTAACAAAGGGGAAAATAACCCATGCTTAAATTTAAAAGCAAGCAGACAGGATGGGAAGAAGGAGATAGTGCAGTGCCTAGGACAGGCCGGGGCACAGAGAGTGGGGGAACAGGACAGCAAGACCCTCCTTCCCAGGGAGTCTAAGCAGGGTTGACACTGTTACTCCTCAGACTAGGAGCCCTGGCCGGGTGCGGTGGCTCACGCCTATAATCCTACCACTTTGGGAGGCCAAGGCAGGCAGATCACTTGAAGTCAGGAGTTCAAGACCAGCCTGGCCAACATGGTGAAACTCCATCTCTACTAAAAATACAAAAATTAGCCAGGCGTGGTGGTGCATGCCTGTAATCCCAGTTACTCGGAGGCTGAGGTAGGAGAATCATTTGAACCCGGGACCACCTCCTGGGTTGGGAGCCAATATCGCGCCACTGCACTCCAGCCTGGGAGACAGAGTAAGACTCTGTCTCAAAAAAACGACAACAACAACAACAACAACAACAGGCTGGGCATGGTGGCTCACGCCTGTAATCCCAGCATTTGGGAGGCTGAGGTGGGTGGATCAGCTGAGGTCAGGAGTTTGAGACCAGCCTGGCCAACATGGCAAAACCCCGTCTACTAAAAAAATACAAAAATAAGCCAGGTGTGGTGTCGTGCACCTGTAATCCCAGCTACTTGGGAGGCTGAGGCAGGAGAATCCCATAAACCCAGGAGGCAGAGGTTGCAGTGAGACAAGATCATGCCACTGCACTCCAGCCTGGGTGACAGAGTGAGACTCTGTCTCCAAAACAAAACAAAACAAAAAACAAAACCACAAAAAACAAAACAAACAAAAAAACAAAAAGAAAACATCATGCTGAGTGAGAAGAAGTCAGACACAAAAGGCCACAGAGTATATGATTCCATTTATATGGAAAGTCCAGAATAGGCAAACCCATGGAGACAGAAAGTTTCGTGGTTGACCCGGGCAGGGACCCAGTGTTGCTGGGGAAGGGAGAAGTGGAGAACAATTGCGGCTGGGTGCAAGGTTTCTTTCTGGGGTGATTAAAATGTTTTGGAACCAGATAGAAGTGGTGGTTGCACAACCGTGTGAGTGTACTGTCAGTGAATTATTCACTTAACCTGGTTAATTTTATGTGAATTTCATCTCAATAAAAAGAAAAATCGGCCAGATGTAGTTGCTCACACCTGTAATCCCAACACTTTGGAAGGCCAAGGTGGGAAGATTGCTTGAGCTCAGGAGTTTGTGACCAGCGTGGGAAATATAGTGAAATCTCATCTCTAGTTTATTTATTTTTTTAAAAGAGAGGGGCCAGGCCAGGCATGGTGGCTCACACCTGTAATCCCAGCACTTTGGGAGACCAAGGCAGGCAGATCACTTCAGGTCAGGAGTTCGAGACCAGCCTGGCCAACATGGTGAAACCCCGTCTCTACTAAAAATATAAAGTAGCTGGGTGTGGTGGCGGGCGCCTGTAATCTCAGCTACTCGGGTGGCTGAAGCAGGAGAATCGCTTGAACCCAGGAGGCAGAGGTTGCAGTGAGCCGAAAATCGCACCATTGCACTCCAGCCTGGGTGACAGAATGAGACTGTCTCAAAAAAAAAAAAAAAAAAAAGACAGAGAGAGAGAAATCATGTTATTGTTATACTCTATTTCATAATACATGTTTGCTTTAACATAAACATTTAAAGTTTTTACTAGAAGAGTTGCCCATCTGTGGCTTTGCATCTGACCACAGCTCCTTTTCTGCCTGGCACAGTGGGCTCTGCAGAGTGGTGAGGGAGGTGGGTGCCCCAGATGTAGGCTTAGAAATCATGAAGGTGGCCAGTCGCCCAGAGACTCACGCTGACCCATGCTGGGCAGAGAGGTGCCCGGCAGAGGCCTCTCCTGAGAGCCAGGCCCTAGAGCTTGGTGGGAACTGGCCTTGGAACCCACAAAGCATTCAGGAGCTCAGGGCAGCAGCCGATTCTCTGGGCGCTGCGGTGCTGGAACTCACCCAGGGAAAATTATTTTCCTGGGGCCTAAATTTAGTCCAGGGAGCTTGGACAGGAATTATGTCATTCCCTGAACTCACATAGCAGTAAACAAGTTCAAAGCAAGGTCAACAGCTGGTGGCCGACCTGCCCCGTCCCGGCAGACAGCACGCACCCACCTGGGAAGGCCACACGGGTCTGTCCTTGTGCCCTTCCCATGGGCAGCTTGGGCAGCAGGCAGGTGGATCCTAGCTGAGCAGTGCAGGGCAGCCATGCAGGCCCAGGGGCCTGGGGTGGCCAGAGAGGACCCTGGTGTGGCTCCCACCTGCATCCCACCAATTTAGCATCTGGTGGTGGTGGTGAGAAAGTAGCAACCAACTGGACACACTAACTCAAAACATAATTCCTGCTGCGGAGCTCAAATCGGGCTTCTAGAGCAAAGGAGACACACACCCCCAACGTGGGAGAAACAAGGCCACGGCCAGAAAGAAACCAGGACGGGAAAGAAGCAGGAATGCGGCTGCACAGGAAGCCCATGTCTGTCCTTGGGACCCCCGCAATCGCTCCCCCTACAGAAGGGCAGACAAGGCAACCCCGCAGCTCCCAGACCCTCCGCCTAAGCCCCAGCTCCAGGCCAAGCACTTTGCTGGCGTTCTCGCCCCCTTCGCTCCCAGCGAGGGAGGCAGCTTCTGTTTATCCCATTTTATTTTCTGTTGAGACAGGGTCTCGCTCTGTCGCCCATGCTGGAATGCAGTGGCACGATCATGGCTCACTGCAGCCTCTACCTCCTAGGCTCAAGTGATCCTCCCACCTCAGCCTCCCGAGCAGCTGGTCGTCCCATTTTACAAACAAGGAAGTAGGAGGGTGTGTAGAGGTGATGTTGCCTGCCCAAGGCCACACAGCTGGTGAGTGTCCACCTGGATGTGACCACAGCCCTCATCTCACGCCCTCTGCCTTCTGCCTGCAGAACCACCTTCCAGGGAAGCCTGGTGGGCATGCTGGGATCACGGGGGCCATGAGGGGAGGTGAGAGGGGACGACACATACTGTACCCAGTGAAGGCTATGGCAAAGCCACTAGGGCACTGGGTCTCAGCAGGGGGTGATTTTACCGCTGCCCCCATCCTGGGGACATTGGTTAACAACTGGAAACATTTTGGTGGAGGCCAGGGATGCTGCTCAATGTCCCGCAATGCACAGGATGGCCCCCCACAATAAAGAAGGATCCGAGACTGGATGTGGTGGCTCACGCCTGTAATCCCAACACTGGGAGGCTGAGGCGGGCGGATCACCTGAGGTCAGGAGTTTGAGACCAGCCTGGGCAACATGGTGAAACCCTGTCTCCGCTAAAAATACAAAAATTAACCAAGTGTGATGGCAAATGCACGCCTGTAGTCCCAGCTACTCGTAAGGCTGAGGCAGAAGAATCAGTTGAACCCGGGAGGCAGAGAGGTTGCAATGAGCCCAGATTGCATCACTGTACTCTAGCCTGGGTGACACAGCGAGACTCCGTCTCAAAAAAAAAAGAATGATCCGTCCCCAAATGCCAGGGGTGCTGAGGCTGAGAACCCCTGCACTAGTGGTGTCATCCTACCTATGACTTCTCGGGGGAAAAGCCAGGCAGAACCTGTGACATTCTGAGTGCATATGCAGCCTCTGACTAAATGGTTCCACTTCCAGGGACGCAGCCTGCAGAGCCACCTGCACCTGGGCAAAGATGGAGAGAGATGAGGGTACCAGACCCCCCGCATGACTGCATGTGCAAAACAAAAGACAGGAACACCTAAGTGACCATCACTAAGGGACTGTTCAAATAAATTATGGCACAGTCACAGATTTGAACGGGAAGTATTATAGTTGATATGGAGAATGGCATGAACCTGCAATCTCTGCCTCCTGGGTTCAAGCTAGTCTCCTGTCCTAGCCTCCCAAGAAACTGGGATTACAAGTGTGCAACACCACGCCGGGCTATTTTTTGTATTTTTAGTAGAGATGGGGTTTCACCATGTTGGCCAGGCTGGTCTCAAACTCCTGACCTCAGGTGATCCACCTGCCTCAGCCTCCCAAAATGCTAGGAGTACAGGCATGAGCCACCGTGCCTGGCCTCTCCAGCATATTTGAAGAGCCAATTGCTTACCCCATTGAGCGAGGGAGGCCTTCCAAATTCCTGTTATTTCCAGCTTTCTTTCCCAACACTCCCTATTTTGAGCTCTGTGGTCCTGCCACACCACACTTTCTTAGTTTCTTCTTCTTTTTCTTTCCTTTTTTTTTTTAAGACAGGGTCATGCTCTGTCATCCAGGCTGGAGTACAGTGGGACGATCATGCTCACTGCAACCTCCACCTCCCAGGCTCAAGCAATTCTCCCACCTTAGCATCCTGAGCAGCTGGGACTACAGGCGCATGCCTATAGTTTTATGTATTTTGTGTATATTTTTTATGTATTTTGTGTATTTTTATATATTTATGTATTTTTATATATTTTTTATGTATTTTGTGTATATATTTTTTTACACGTTTCACTCTCATTGCCCAGGCTGGAGTGCAGTGATGTGATCTCGGCTCACTGAAACCTCCGCCTCCTGGGTTCAAGCAATTCTCCAGCCTCAGCCTCCCGAGTAGCTGGGATTACAGGCGCTTGCCACCACACCCAGCTAATTTTTTGTATTTTTAGTAGAAACGGGGTTTCGCCATGTTGGGCAGGCTGGTCTCGAACTCCTGACCTCAGGTGATCTGCCCACCTCAGCCTCCCAAAGTGCTGGGATTACAGGCGTGACCCACTGTGCCCTGCCTAATTTTTGTATTTTTTGTAGAGATGGGATTTCACCATGTTGCCCAGGCTGGTCTCAAACTCCTGGGCTCAAGTGATCTTCGCCTCAGCCTCCCAAGTAGCTGGGACCACAGGCATGTACTACCACATCCAGCTAATTTTTAAATTTTTTGTAGAGACAGGGTTTCACCATGTTGCCCAGGCTGGTCTCGAACTCTTGAGCTCAAGCAATTCACCCACCTTGACCTCCCAAAGTGCTGGGATTACAGGCATGAGCCATTGTGCCCAGCCAGCCTGCCTCCTTTCTAATACCAGGTCAAGACAGCAACTCCTCCAAGAAGCCTTCCTGGAGGCCCCTCAAATCCCTTTTTAACTGTGTCCATCACAGCAGTGACTATGAACTCAAAAGCCCCATGAGGGGCCAGGCAATACCACAAATGAATCAAGTGGGCTGTTTGATTCAGACATAGACAAGCTTCACAAATAAAATGTTAAGAAAGACTCTCTTCAAATATGTACTTTTCCAGTTTTCTTAAAAAAATAGCCTTCTCAGCCTAGGCGCGGTGGCTAACGCCTATAATCCCAGCACTTTGGGAGGCCGAGGCGGGTGGATCACCTGAGGTTGGGAGTTCAAGACCAGCCTGACCAACATGGAGAAACCCCGTCTCTACTAAAAGTAAAAAATTAGCCGGGCGTGGGGGCGCATGCCTATAATCCCAGCTACTCTGGAGGCTGAGGCAGGAGAATCACTTGAACATGGGAGATGGAGGTTGTGGTGAACCAAGATTGCACCATCGCACTCCAGCCTGGGCAACAAGAGTGAAACTCTGTCTCAAAAAAAAAAAAAAAGCCTTCTCCAGACTTTTTCTTTTCTACCTTCACTTTTAATAGAGAAATACCTTCAAGAAACATCTTGGCTGGGTGTAGTGGCTCACATCTGTAATCCCAACACTTTGGAAGGCCAAAGTGGGAGGATCACTGGAGCCCAGAAGTTCAAGACCAGCCTGGGCAACACAGGAACACCTCGTCCGTACAAAAAAACTATAAAAATTACCAGGGCATGGTGGTGCATGTCTGTAGTCCCAGTTACTTGGGAGACTGAGGCAGGAGGATCACCTGAGCCCAGCAGTTCAAGGCTGCAGTGAGCTGAGATTGTACCACTGTACTCCAGCCTGGGCAACAGTGAGACCCCATTTCTTTTTTTCTTTTTTTTTTTGAGACGGAGTCTCGCCCTGTCGCCCAGGCTGGAGTGCAGTGGTGTGATCTTGGCTCACCACAAGCTCCGCCTCCTGGGTTCACACCATTCTCCTGCCTCAGCCTCCCGAGTAGTTGGGACTACAGGCACTTGCCACCACGCCCGGATAATTTTTTTGTATTTTTAGTAGAGACGGGGTTTGACCATGTTAGCCAGGATGGTCTCGATCTCCTGACCTCATGATCCACCCGCCTCAGCCTCCCAAAGTGTGGGGATTACAGGCGTGAGCCACTGCACCCGGCCAAGACCCCATTTCAAACAAACAAACAAAAACCAAGAAATAGTCCGGGCGTGGTGGTTCACACCTGTAATCCCAGCACTTTAGGAAGCCGAGGGGGGTGGATCACGAGGTCAGGAGATTGAGACCAGCCTGGCCAACATGGTGAAACCCCATCTCTACTAAAAATACAAAAATTAGCCAGGCGTGGTGGTGCACGCCTGTAATCCCAGCTACTCAGGAGCTGAGGCAGGAGAATCGCTTGAACCTAGGAGGCAGAGGTTGCAGTGAGCCGAGATCACGTCATTGCACTCCAGCCTGGGCAACACAGCAAGACTCCGTCTGGAAAAAAAGAAAAAAAAAACCCAAGAAATATCTTAATTTTCCTTTTAAAATCTACAGTAAGAAAAACAATAGTGGCCATGAGGTAACACAGGGCAAGCGGCCTTTGGCCTTGGTTTAGAGAGAAAATAGGGAAGGGTCTCTTCTGCTTCAGCTGGTAACCGCCCCACGGAAAAGCAGGCCCGGTATTGTCAAAGCTGATTCTTCAAAAGAAGCTAGAAGTCAATCCTGTTTTAAGCTCAATTTTTAAATTTTGACATCACATTCAAATTTAAAAAATGATACTGCAGGGTTCTGTATAGCCAGACTCTCACACCACGGGCTGGATGGAGTCTGTCCGCACCTCTGCCAATGAGTCCTTCGTTCCAGTGTCTGTCTCCCCTGCTGACCTATGGGTTCTTGGGGTGCAGAAAGCAGAGTGCAGCTATGACTGGGGCCCTGGCGCCAGCCCAGAGCCTCTTTGCACAGGGGTGCGGATCAGCTCTGTAGTAGGGGATGGCCTTTCTCCTAGAACCACACTGGCTGCTCCCAGGACACACGCCCTGAGCCCTGGGGTGGCCCTAGCTGCAGGCTGGTCACATTTGCCACTCCACATTCCATTCTCGCCAGCTCCTCGTGGGTGTGCAAGGCGCTCCAGACCTGGCCTGCCCTCCCCAGACCCGCTCAGCCACTGCTCTCCCTCCAGGTGCCCAGAGTCACCCTCAGGTCCACACTCACCCCTATGTACTGCCCAACACAGGCTCTCCCCTCACCTTCAAAATATACCTCCATGTTAGACCATCCGGAATGCTGCTCATTTTCTTAGATGCAGTAACAGTATTTGTAATTCTGTAAGAGAATGCCTTTTTTTTTTTTTTTTTTTAGCAAGGTCTCACCCTGTTACCCAGGCTGGAGTGGTGCAATCACAGCTCACTGCAGCCTCGACCTCTCAGGTTCAGTCGATCCTCCTGGGACTACAGGCGCATGCCACCATGCCGGGCTCATTTTTATATTTTTTGTAGAGATGGGGTTTCATCTTCTTGCCTAGGGTGGTCTTGAACTTCTGGGCTCAAAAGATCCTCCTGCCTCGGCCTCCCAAAGTGCAGAGATTATAAGCATAAGCTACTGTGCGCAGCCCAGAATGTCTTTACTTTTAAAAGACACGTGCTGACATGTTTAGGGATGAAATGTCCTGAGATCTGTAACTTACTTTCAAATGGTCCCAGAAAAACTACAAAGCAAAAGAAACCCAAGAGCCAACAACTGCCAAGTGCAGCAGGTGGATATACAGGATGGTATTAAGCCATTCTTTTAATTTTTCTGTAGAGACTCAAAATAAACACACACACATATATATCTTTGTACACATTCACACAATCACACACACACTCTCACACAATCACCTCATCATCTGTTCTTCATCCTTCAAATCATGTCACCCAAGCCCCCAGTGGCTCCCGTCTTACCATGAAAACCCAGGCCAGGCAGTGGCCTTATGAGCCCCCCACACCTGAGGCGCTGCCTCCTGTCTGACCCCATCTTATTATTATTAACTTTTTAAAAATTTTCTGAGACAGAGTCTCGCTCTATCGCCCAGACTGGAGTGCAATGGCACAATCTCGGCTCACTGCAACCTCCGCCTCCCGGGTTCAAGTGATTCTCTTGCCTCAGCCTCCTGAGTAGCTGAGATTACAGGCACATGCCACCACACTCCACTAATTTTTGTATTTTTAGTAGAGACAGGGTTTCACTGTGTTGGCCAGGCTGGTCTTGAACTCCTGACCTCAAGTGATCCACCTGCCTCAGCCTCCCAAAATGCTGGGATTACAGGTGTGAGCCACCGTGCCTGGTGCCCATCTTATTTTCCAGCTCCTCACTCACTCTTACCTTTGCTCACACTGCTCTCCTCCCGGATCCCCACATGGCTTGCTCAGTTGCCCAGTTTGAGCCTTGTCTTGTTCAAAGGCTGCCCCGACCACCCCATTTAAAATTGCAACTCCCCAGGTCATTCAGCAAGATCTCCCCACCCCTTTCCTACTTTATAATTCTCTGCCACACTTATCTTCCTAATACTAGGTTGTCTGATTTTTAAATATATTTAAAATTTCTTTTTTTTTTTTTTTTTTTTTGAGACGGAGTCTCGCTCTGTCACCCAGGCTGGAGTGCAGTGGCACAATCTCGGCTCACTGCAAGCTCCGCCTCCCGGGTTCACGCCATTCTCCTGCCTCAGCCTCTCCGAGTAGCTGGGACTACAGGCGCCCGCCACCACGCCCGGCTAATTTTTTGTATTTTTAGTAGAGACGGGGTTTCACCGTGGTCTCGATCTCCTGACTTCGTGATCCGCCCGCTTCGGCCTCCCAAAGTGCTGGGATTACAAGCGTGAGCCACCGCGCCCGGCCATATATTTAAAATTTCTTATTAATATAATTATATTTTGAGCCAGGGTCTCACGCTGTCACCCAGGCTGCAGTCCAGTTGTGTGATCATGGCTCACTGCAGCCTCCAACTCCTGAGCTCAAGGGATACTCCCGCCTCAGCCTCCTGAGTAGCTGGGACCACAGGCACATGCCACCATGCCCAGCTCATCTTAAAGCATTTTTTTGTAGAGACGGGGTCTTGCTATGCTGCCCAGGCTGGTCTCAAACTCTTGGCCTCAAGTGATCCTCCTGCTTCAGCCTCCCAAAGCATTAAGATTATAGGTGTGAGCCACCATGCCTGGCCAATTGTTTGATTTTTATTTATTTACTTGTTTTTGAGACAGGGTCTTATTGTCACCCAGGCTGGAGTGCAGAGCCATGATCACGGCTCACTGTAGCCTTGACCTCCTGTGCTCAAGTGATCCTCCAACCTCGGCCTCCTGAGCAGCTGGATCACAGGTGTGTGCCACCACACTTGGCTATTTTTTTTCTTTTTTGGTAGAGATGAGGTCTTGCTATGTTGCCCAGGCTGGTCTTGAACTCCTGGGCTCAAGTGCAGGGATTACAGGCATGAGCCACTGCACCTGGCCTGATTTTTTTAATTCCCCCAGGAGACCATGTACTCCAGGTGTCACCTCTCTTTACTGTCTCCTTGCTGGGGCTGGCACATGACAGGGCCTCCTGAACACTTAGCCACAGACAGCCTGAAGGCCGGTTATAGGGAGGCCATCAGAGCCCCACCTCCAGAGGCCACGTACCTTCAGCTCCTGGGTGCTCCTTCCCATCAGCCTGGGCCTCATCTGCCTTGGCCTCGGTGCCGTCGCTGGGCACAGCTGAGTTGGGCTCTGGAGCGGGGCTGGAGTTGCTGCTGTTCTCCTGTTTGATGGGGGAGGCATCTGCGATGGAGCTCTGGTTGCTGTTATCGTCTGTAGGGGGTGGGAACAGAACCACAGGATGAAATCCCACAGCTGCCAAGGATGGGTAGGTTGGAGGGCTCGGCATCCCTGTGCCTCAATGCCCAGAACCCCATGGCAGCTCTCCCAGGGAGGGGTCTGGTTATCGTTTTTTTGGTTTGTTTTATTTTTGAGACGGATCTCACTTTGTCGACCACGCTGGAGGACCGTGGTGCAATCTTGGCTCACTACCTCCGCCTCCCCGGGTAGCTGGGATTACAGGCACTCGCCACCACGCCTGGCTAATTTTGTATTTTTAGCAGAGACGGAGTTTCACCATGTTGGCCAGACCCATCTGGAACTCCTGACCTCAGGTGATCCACCTGCCTCGGCCTCCCAAAGTGGTGGGATTACAGGCGTGAGCCACTGCACCTGGCCGTGTGGTAGGGGTCTGGATACTGGATACTCCTCCTCCTGGGACCCCTGAGCTCACTCCCACCCCCCGACCCCCACCCACCCACCCAAGCACCACAGCCGCCCCATGTGTCCAGAGAGGCAAAGAATTCCAGCACTGGCCTGACCTTCCCCACACTGAGCCAATGGTACCCTGTGTCTGGAGACAGCCAGCTGGGGATGGTGGCCTAACATATTTAAAATCCTGGGGGGACATTTGAGGCCTCATTCTGGGTGTAGAAACCAGACACCTTGTGTGTCTGGCAGGGAAGCGATACAGAAGACACGGCATGGTCCGTGAGGCAGGATTGCCAAGACGTTCTGTCTGACTGCATCCAGCCTGGAGCCGAGTTACACTTGATAGGAAATAAAAGGGAGAGAGACAGCGGGAGGTGGCACATTCCACGGGACACGTGGTCCACTCCCTTAAAGTCAGTATCATATTTAAAAAAAAAAAAAAAAGTTGGGGGAGGGGAGATGACGTTAGAATAAAGAAAGCTAGGAGACTCGACTAAATATGATGTATGGAAATTATTTGGATCCTGTTTCAAACGTGCCAGCTGTAACACTTTGGAACAATTGGGGAATTTGAATATGGTCTGGGTTTTAAAAGCTATTAAGGAACTGTTGTGGCCGGGCGCGGTGGCTCACACTTGTAATCCCAGCACTTTGGGAGACTGAGGTGGGCGGATCATGAGGTCATGAGATCGAGACCACAGTGAAACCCTGTCTCTACTAAAAATACAAAAAAATTAGCCGGGCGTGGTGGCGGGCGCCTGTAGTCCCAGCTACTCGGAGAGGCTGAGGCAGGAGAATGGCGTGAACCCGGGAGGCGGAGCTTGCAGTGAGCCGAGATTGCGCCACCGCACTCCAGCCTGGGCGACAGAGTGAGACTCCGTCTCAAAAAAAAAAAAACAAAAAAAAACAAAGGAACTGTTGTTAATTTAGTTAGAAGTGATCATGGGACAGTGGGTATGTAGAAACGTCATATTTTTAGCAATGCATGCTATGACGTTTAGGTGCAGACTTGAATGTCATGAGGCAGGAAAATTTACCAGAAAATGCTTCAGTGCAGGCTGCAGGCCACTGTCAGGACTCTCTGAACTTTTACACTTTTTTTTTTTTTTTTTTGAGATGGAGTCTTGCTCTGTCACCCAAATTGCAGTGCAATGCCGCGATCTGGGCTCACTGCAACCTCCATCTCCCGGGTTCAAGCAATTCTCCTGCCTCAGCCTCCCAAGTAGATTACAGGCGCCCGCCACCATACCTGGCTGAGTTTTGTATTTTTTAGTAGAGACGGGTTTCTCCATGTTGGCCAGGCTGGTCTCGAACTCTTGGCCTAAGGTGATCTGCCCACCTCAGCCTACCAAAGTGCTGGGATTACAGGTGTGAGCCATCGCACCCGGCCACTAGCTGTGTATTTTTTACACAGCTATGTGTAAAATGTGAATTATATTTTAATTACAAAAATTTAACACATTGAAAAAATAGATGAGACAAATACGGCATCATGTTCATGAAAATCAAGGTGGAGTGTACAGGGGGATCGTATTCCTCTCTCTACTGTTCTTGACAACAAAACCCTTCACAATACAAAGCAGAAAGAGAAGGGGTAATTAGGCAATGACATTGACAGTTGGGCTAGAGGCAGAGCTGGGGCCCGGGCTACACCTCCCCTTGTCCTGCGCCCCCTTCTCAGGCACAGAGTCACTCTATTTATTTTTTTGAGATGGAGCCTGTCACCCAGGCTGGAGTGCAGTGGGGCGATCTCGGCTCACTATAATCTCCACCACCTGGTTCAAGCGATTCTCATGCCTCAGCCTCCCAGGTAGCTGGGATTACAGGCATGCACCACCATGCCCAGTTAACTTTTGTTATTATTATTTTTTAGTAGAGACGGGGTTTCGGCCGTGTTGGCCAGGCTGCTCTTGAACTCCTGACCTCAGGTGATCCGCCCGCTTCAACCTCCCAAAGTGCTGGGATTACAGGAGTGAGCCACCACGCCCAGCCATTTATGTATTTTTTGTTTTTAGAGACAGGGTCTTGCTCTGTCACCCAGGCTGGAGTACAGCAGCACAATCATAGCTCACTGCAGCCTCAAACTCCTAGGCTCAAGCCATCATCCTGCCTCTGCCTCCTGAGTAGCTGGGGCCACAGGCATGTGCCACTGCATCTGGCTAATTTTTAAGTTTTTTGAGATGGGGTCTCACTATTTCGCCCAGGCTCTCTTGTACCCCTGGGCTCAAGTGATCCTCCTGTCTTGGCCTCCCAAAGCACTGAGATCATAGGCCTGAGCCACTATGCCCGACCTAGGAGAGTCGTTTTAAACAGAAGAGACCCAAGTGGAGGTTTCAAAACCAAAGCAGCCTTTCTGGGGGCCATGCTCACCTGGGGCGCCGGCCACTTTTGTAAACATGAGAAACAGACAGACACCCCAACAGACCTGGGCACTTGCCACCGTGCCAGGCACTGGGCAAAAGCATTTATGATCACCTCGTGGAATCCTCCCCACAACCCGTTGGAAAGGCACCGTTACCACCTTCACTTTCCGGAGGGGGAAACTGAGGCTGGGAGCAGCAGAGCCACTTGCCGGACCCATCTGCCCAATTCCCAGCCCCACGCCCCTCCTCTTCCTCAACCTGCCGAGGAAGCACCAGGCAGTCAGGCGGCCCCACACGGGTAACCTGGATCTGATTTTAACTATACTCTGGGGTGCTCGTTACACAAAAGCATCCTCTTGTGAACTCCGGGACTTAAAAAAAAAAAAAGAAGGATATGTGCTCCCCGATTTCTCCCTTGAGAAAATCTAAACTTCCTACGGTAAGCATGTGTGCAAGAAGCTGGCCCCATAGGTTCCTGAGGTTGTGTTAATTAATGACAACGAGCACTAATGTTTAACGTCTGGTCTAGCCTGGTAGCCTGGTAACAGCGTGACCCCGATACTTGGGCTAACTTCAGCTGAGTCTTGTGGACTAAAGGGCCCGGGGCACCGCCCTCTCCTTCATCTCCTGCTGTACCCATCCTCCCACGTGAAGCCTTCCAGAAAACTTGCCCGGCCCACACCTTTCCCTGACCTTCCCATTTGCACACTCTGCAGTCTGACTGGCTTTTAGCTGCACATGCACTAAAACGAAAATGAGAAAGTGAACAGGGCTCCTGTGTCTGGGGACCTGGTTTGTTCAGCATTCTAGATTTTTCTGGAGGAGAGTTCGTTCAGGTCACAAATCTGGATCTTTTTTTTTTTTTTTTTGGAGACACGGCCTCACTCTCTTGCCCAGGCTGGAGTGCAGTGGTGCAATCTTGGCTCACTGCAACCTCCTCTTCCCGATTCAAGGGATTTTCCTGCCTCAGCCTCCCGAGTAGCTGGGATTAAAGGTGCCCGCCACCATGCCCGGCTAATTTTTGTATTTTTAGTAGAGGTGGGGTTTCACCATTGTTTGGCCAGGCTGATCTCCACAACTCCTGACCTTAAACGATCCTCTCAACTTGGCCTCCCAAAGTGCTGGGATTACAGGTGTGAGCCACCACGCCCAGCCACAAACCTGGATTCTGTCTTCAAAGGACCTCAAATGCCAGCAATGGCACTGGAAGTTATGAACTTGCTAACCATGCATGTTACTTTACCTCACTGGGCCTTAGTTTCTCCGTCTGTAAAATGGGGTTGGTTATTAGACTCAAATGAGGCAATGATGTAACGGGCTTAGCACAATACTTGGCACATTGTGACGGTTTCATAAATGTAAGCTGTTAACATGCCAAGGTTTTTAAAAGTTTTATTATAGGCTGGGCACAGTGGGTCATGCCTATACTCCCAGCACTTTGGGAGGTTGAGGGAGGAGGATTGCTTGAACTCAGGAGTTTGAAAACAGCCTGGGCAACATAGCAAGACCCTGTCTCTATTTTTGAATAAAATAATTTTTTTTTGGAGTCTTGCTCTGTCGCCCAGGCTGGAGTGCAGTGGCGTGATCTCAGCTCACTGCAACCTTCGCCTCCAGGTTCAAGCGATTCTCCTCTCTCAGCCTCCCAAGTAGCTGGGATTACAGGCATGTAGCACCACACCCAATTAATTTTTGTATTTTTAGTAGAGATGGGATTTTACCATAGAGACCAGGCTGGTCTCTAACTCCTGACTTCAAATGATCCTCCCACCTTGGCCTCCTAAAGTGCTGGGATGACAGGCATGAGCCACCATGCCTGGCCCAAAATAAAATATTTACTATGTAATATATATATTTAAGAGATGGGGTCTTGCTCTTTGCCCAGACTGGAATGCAATGGTGCAATTACTATTCACTGCAGCCTCCAACTCCCAGGTTCAAACGATCCTCAGCCTCCAGAGTAGCTGTGACTATAGGTAGGCATCACCACAACCTGCTAATTTAAATTTATTATTAGTATTTTTTTAATCTATTTTTTTTTGAGACTGAGTCTTGCTCTGTCACCCAGGCTGGAGTGCAGTGGTGTGATCTTGGCTCACTGCAAGCTCCACCTCCCGGGTTTACGCCATTCTCCTGCCTCAGCCTCCCGAGTAGCTGGGACTACAGGCACCGGCCACCACGCCCGGCTAATTTTTTTGTATTTTTAGTAGAGATGGGGTTTCACCATGTTAGCCAGGATGGTCTCGATCTCCTGACCTCGTGATCTGCCCGCCTTGGCCTCCCAAAATGCTGGGATTACAGGCATGAGCCACCTATTTTTTTTTTTTTTTTTTGTAGAGATGAGGTCTCCCTGTGTTGCCCAGGCTGGTCTCAAACTCCTGGGCTCAAGTGATCCTCCTAACTCGGCCTCCTGAAGTGCTGGGATTACAGGTGTGAGCCACTGTGCTTGCCCCCATGCCAAGGTTTTTAAGAGATTATTTAATTTAATCCTCACAGTGAGTTTATGAAGTAGGCATTACCATCCCCATTCTACAGCTTAAAACTAAACAAACCCCAAAGCTAGAGGTTAAGCAAATAGCCCAAGATTACACAGCCAGGGGACGGTGCAGGGAGAGTCAAGATGTGAACCCAGGTGGGGTCCTGGCCTCAGCTCGAAAAGGCCCTCGGCTGTAATTTTGTGTCTGTGATCCAGCCTCAGTCCTGAGTCGGGCCTGGGGTCTCCCCAGTCCCCAGAGGGAAAGGGGATGCTAAGGAATGCCACTGAGACAGGCCACATCCCAGCTCAAATATCTATTTCTGAAAATGAAACATAACCCAACTATGATTGTATGGCTGCTTAGAGGGGCTTTCTTGACATCTTGACATATTAACCAGCAGCAAAGCCCCACTGCTCTTTTTTTTTTTTTTTTTTTTTTTTTTTTTTTTGAGGCAGAGTCTCGCTCTATTGCCCAGGCTGGAGTGCAATGGCCTGATCTTAGCTCACTGCAGCCTCCGCCTCCCAGATTCAAGCAATTTTCCTGCCTCAGCCTCCTGAGTAGCTGGGATTACAGGCACATGCCATCATGCCCAGCTAATTTTTATATTTTTAGTAGAGATGGGGTTTTGCCATGTTGGCCAGGCTGGTCTTGAACTCCTGGCCTCAACTGACCCGCCCACACCAGCCTCCCAAAGTGCTGAGATTACAGCCGTGGGCCACTGTGCCTGGCTCCCACTATGCTTTTCTTTTTTCTTTCTTTTTTTTTTTTGAGACGGATGCTCACTCTGTCACCCGGGCTGGAGTGCAGTGGCGCGATCTCGGCTCACTGCAGCTTCCGCTTCCTAGGTTCAAGCGATTCTCCTGCCTCAGCCTCCTGAGTAGCTGGGATTACAGGTGCCCGCCACTATACCCAGCTAATTTTTTGTATTTTTTTCTTCTTTTTTTTTTGAGACGGAGTTTCGCTCTTGTTGCCCAGGCTGGAGTGCAATGGCGCAATCTCCGCTCACTGCAACCTCTGCCTCCCGAGTTCAAGTGATTCTCCTGCCTTAGCCTCCCGACTAGCTGGGGTTACAGGCCTGCGCCACCATGCCTGGCTAATTTTGTAAACTTTTTAGTAGAGACGGGGCTTCTCCATGTTGGTCAGGCTGGTCTCAAACTCCCGACCTCAGGTGATCCACCCGACTCCGCCTCCCAAAGTGCTGGGATTACAAGCGTGAGCCACCACGCTCATTGTTTGTATTTTTAGTAGAGACAGGGTTTCACCATGTTGGCCAGGCTGTTCTCGAACTCCTGACCTTGTGATTTGCCTGCCTCGGCCTCCCAAAGTGTTGGGATTACAGGCGTGAGCCACCGCCACTGTGCTTTTCTAAAGTCCGTTCAGAAACCTGCCAGTCCCCCTGCCCTTGGAGCTGGTGACTGTGTTTTCCACACAGGTCGATTTGGGCATGTGGGGAAGTTTGCTGGCCTTCCTTCCCCAGAACAAGACAGCCCTGGGTCTGGAGAGATCAGACACTCCAGCAAACCAATATTCCCTTCCAGTTCCTTATGTAGTTATTTATCTACTACTACCCAGCTGTACCAAAGCTTCCAGTGGTCAAAAGTACAAAGACATTGACATTAGGGTCAAGAGACAGAAAAAGGCAGGGGTTGCAGGCTCTTGTCCTAGCAGGCCAGGCAAGTGACAAAGAGGCAGTGGGTGAGCCAGGTGGGCTTAGAGGCGCCACACTCTTCCTAAGGGAAGGCCGCTCTGGCTTCAAGCAGTTCCAGGCAGTCCCTGCCTCGAGGGAGCACACAGCCATAGGGCTGCCCGATCTGATTTCTCAAGGGATGGCAGGATGGAGATTTCCTGATTTCTAAACATGGAAAGCCAACTTAATTTTTATGAAGCTTTAGGGACAGGTGCGGTGGCTCACACCTGTAAATCCTAGCACTTTGGGAGGCCAAGGCAGGCGTTGGAGACCAGGAGTTCGAGACCAGCCTGGGCAACATGGTGAAACCTCATATCTACTAAAATACAAAAAAATTAGCCAGGCATGGTAGCACGTGCCTATAATACCAGCTACTCAGGAGGCTGAGGCAGAAGAATTGCTTGAATCCAGCAAGTGGAGGTTGCAGTAAGCTGAGATCGCACCACTGCACTCCAGCCTGGGTGACAGGAGTGAGACTCTGCCTTAAAAAATAGAAAAGAAAAAAAAAAGGAGCTTTAGGTTTGAATCTCTGAGGGTGTTTTCCTTGGGTGGATGGAGAAAACCATGAGGACCTGCGGGGGACACTGGGGACTGGCTCGGAACGTTCTGTGTTTTGACCTGGGTGGTTACACGGGTGTGTACAGTTTGGGAACATTTCATGGAGCCATACATATATCATTTGCACATTTCCTCTCAAATAAAAAGGTCAAAACAGAAACAGACACCAGCAACAGGAAACAATGGCAGACAGCACCATCTGGATTTGGTTGATGGACCTAGGTTACAATTTTTTTGTTTTTTTTGTTTTTGCCTTTTGAAGAGATGGGGTCTCACTGTGTTGCCCAGGCTGGAGTGCAGCAGCTACTCTCAGGTGCAATCATAGCTCACTGCAGCCTTGAACTCCTGGGCTCAAGCAATCCTCCCGCCTCAGCCTCCCAAGGAGCTAGGACTACAGGTGCGTGTTTCCTGTACCTGGCTAAGTTACAACATTTGAAATTAAACAGCAAAGGAAGTTAGGTGTAGACATGGAAGGGCAGTTCCCAAGGTCCTGGTGGGATTAACATGAAATCAGAAATCCAGTTTGGAGGCCGGGCACGGTGGTTCATGCCTATAATCCCAGCACTTTGGGAGGCCGTGGCCGGTAGATCACTTGAGGCCAGGAGTTTGAGACCAGCCTTGCCAACATGGTGGAAGCCCGTCTCTACCAAAAAATACAAAAATCGGTCAGGGATGGTGGTGCATGGCTGTAGTCCCAGCTGCTTGGGAGGCTGAGGTAGGAGAACTGCTTGAATCCAGGTGGCATAGATTGCAGTGAGCCAAGACCACGCCACTGCACTCTGGCCTGGTCAACAGAGCAAGACTCCGTCTCAAAAACAAAACAAAACAAAATAAACAAACGAAATCCAGTTTGGAGATTCCCAGCAGCCAAAGCAAAATGGGAAACACAGCCATTTATATAATTTATATGAGGAGGGGAAAGAAACGTACACCCAAACAATCTTCCTGGGCACACGAGGCTGAGAGAAGCATCTCCTGCGAGGTTCTTGTCCCTGGGTGAGGAGAGGGTCTAATTTCTATGTCTCTGGCTTAGTTTATGTCTCTTGGCTTGGTACGCTGGGAAAAGAAACTTCCTCTCCTCTGCTGAGTCTTCTCCTTGGCACAGAGGCCTCCGGGCCCTGCCCAGCCCTCCTACCCCTTGCCTGGAATGTGAACAAACCTGCTGGAGAAACAAAAACATGACCCAGTGCTTGGCCAAGGCCCCGGGCTGGGCAGGAGAGGCTGGCAGGCCACGGGCACTCACCATGCATGTCCATCATCCCTGGGGAGGAACTGTTCTCCGGAGTGGTCACCTCTGAGCCACACTTCTCGTCCTTGCCTTTTTTCTTATTCTTGTTTTTCTGCAGGGGAAAATGGAGCAGAAACCAAGTCACCAGATCGCGTGTGTGTGCAGACGTGCTCAGAGCCCCTGGGGAGTGGTGTGAATATTTTATTCCCTCGAAGCCTCCTGGAGCCCCCAGGCCTCTGGAGGGTTTTCCTGGGCCTGCATTTGAACGCGTCCTATTAGGGATTGGCCTCTGGGTCTCGCCCACTGTGGAATCAAAGAGCCCCACAGAGGGGAGGGTTCTGAGGCTGGCCCAGCTCTGGCACCCTGGGAAATAAACCTGCCTGTTTCTGGCTGGGGCTGTCAGCAGCAGTGTGCAAACACCCTGGCTGGCAGGACCTGCCTCCTCTTTTAGGGAGAGTATCTGGGGAAGAGGCCATCAGCCCAGAGCAGGTACAAAGTAATGCCAGGTGACCCAGAGGTCACTCATTTCTACCAGCTGCAGGCCCCCTGGGGCAGCCTTTCTCAAAGTGTACTCCCCCGACCTCCAGCACAAAAGTGCAGGAGGAGTTAGGAGGGAAGACCCTGGGAGAAAGGAGGGAGGACCCCGGGAGAAAGGAGGGAGATCCCGGGAGAAAGGAGGGAGGATGGAGATGCTTTTTGTGCCATTCCTTTTTTTTTTTTGAGACAGAGTCTCGCTCTGTCGCCCAGGCTAGAGTGCAGTGGCACGATCATGGCTCACTGCAAGCTCCAACTCCCAGATTCATGCGATTCTTCTGCCTCAGCCTCCCAAATAGCTGGGGCTACAGGTGCCTGCCACCACACCCGGCTACTTTTTGTATTTTTAGTAGAGACGGGTTTCACCAATATATTGGCCAGGCTGGTCTTGAACTCCTGACCTCGTGATCCGCCTGCCTCAGCCTCCCAAAGTCCTGGGATTACATGCATGAGCCACCGTGCCTGGCCATTCCTTTTTTTTTTTTTTTTTTACGAAAGGAATAGAATCATGTTAGAAACAACCTTGGCTCAGTGGTAGGAGACTCATTAAATCAATCGTGGTACATTCATTCAATGAAATCGGATGCAACAATTACAGGGAATAAGGTGGTTCTTCACAGACTAACATGGGGTGATCTGCAAAATACTAACACATTAAAATATGTCAATATCACCAAGATATATGTATAAGAAAGATGCAGGATATGTGAGCCTCACCACCAGTGGTAAGCAAAGGATGTGTGTGTGTGTGTGTGTGTGTGTGCATGTATTTACATGCATGTTTGCGAGCAAAGGCTCCCTTTAGAAGGATAAACAAAACCTGGCAACACCGGTTGCCTCCAGGGGTGAGAACTGGGGTGGGGATGGGGGGATGCATGCAGGGATGAGAGGGAGATTTATAAAAGATATGCAGTGAAAGAGTAACATCCGAAGATACACAAATCCAAACAGACAAAATGTGGATTGGTGGTTACCAGGGGCAGACGAGGGGAATGGGGAGTGGCTGCTAATGGGTATGAGTTCCCTTTTTGGGGTCATGAAAATGTTCTGGAATTACAGTGGCGACAGGTGCACAACTCTGTGAATACACTAACTGAACTGAATACTTTAAAACAGTGACTTCTGGCCAGGCATGGTGGCTCACGCCTGTAATCCCAGCACTTTGGGAGGCTCAGGCAGGAGGATGGCTTGAGGCCAGGAGTTTGAGACCAGCCTGAGCAACACAGCCAGACCCCGTCTCTATTAAATAAATAAATAAATAAGCCAGGCGTGCGGCCAGGCGTAGTGGCTTACACCTGTAACCCCAGCACTTTGGGAGGCCGAGGCGGGAGGATCATGACGTTAAGAGCTCGAGTCTACCCTGGCTAACATGGTGAAACCCCGTCTCTACTAAAAATACAAAAATTAGCTGCACGTGGTGGTGCACGCCTGTAGTCCTATCTACTTGGGAGGCTGAGGCAAGAGAATTGCTTGAACCTGCGAGGTGGAGGTTGCAGTGAGCCAAGATTGCACCACTGCACTCCAGTCTGGCAACAGAGTGAGACTCCGTCTCAAAAAAAAATGAATAAATAAAAATAATAAATAAATTAGCCAGGTGTGCATGCCTGCAGTCTCAGCTACTCAGAAGGCAGAGATAGAAGGATTGCTTGAGCCCAGGAGGTCGAGGCTGCAGTGAGCTATGATCCTGCCATTGCACTCCAGACTGGGCAACAGAGACCCTGTCTCAAAAAAAAAAAAGTGACTTCTATGATATGTAAATTGTCTTAATTAAAAAACTGTTTTGAATTTGAATTTTGTAACATATTTTACCTATTTAAAAGGATGAAATTTTCAAGAGTTCTAAAGTAACAAAGGGATATAACCATGCAGATACTGAGTGTTTAAAACAATAAAAAGCTCTCCCTCCACAAGGCAGATTCCCAGCCTCGACCTGCAGAGACTCAGCAGCTGGTGTGGGGCCCAGGAATCTGCATCTTCTCAAGGTGCTCAGCCAGGCCGAGAACCATCGCCCTAGAGGGAAAAGGGGTGGGGGAGTGGCACATGGCACATCATGGCTCACAGATGAAGAGGGAATTTGCATTTCTCGGCACCGTCTGCACAGCCGGCACAGTGCTAAGTATTCTCCGTGGTGATATATTGCTTTTACTCTGTTGCAGAAACCGCGATTTGGATGTTACTGCTCCATTACACAAAAGAGGGGACTAAAGCCCAACAAGGTGGGGTCACCTGCCTAACATCACAGGTTAATCGGGGCTGGTCTGTCTGCCTCCAAATCCAACGGTCCCTTGAAGCCTAAAGCTGCCCGGTCCTTCCCGATGGCCCAGAGCTTACGTTTTCCCCTTGATCATATTCCATTTGGCACTTCCCTGATATCTGTTTCATGCTATTCTATAATTATCTTCCCCCAACGAGATTAGAAATTCCTTGAGAGCAGGGACCGCATCTTCTCAAATGCAACCGGCGTTTCTACACCTAATGGCGGGCAAGGCACAGACATGGGCCGGAGCCAGGAACTGCCTTCGAGGAGCCTGCCCTGCTCTTCCCTGGCAGATGCGGAGAGAGACCAAGGCTCAGTCCCTCTGGGGAAAGCAGCCCTGGTGGTTCTGGGAGCCCAGGCTAGAACCAGAAGGGACAACAAAGGCCCGAGTTCAGGGGTGAGCATGTGATCACGGGGTGAAGAAAGGAGCTACAGCCCTGCCCAGAGACCCAAGACTTGCCGGGCAGGTAACTGAAGATGGGGGCGAGAAACTTAGCCCCTGTCTTTTTGGAGGAAGCTGGACCCCCACATGCTTCCCCCACCCCAAACCTACCAACCATGACCTCACGTCACTCCCAGGAGTGGTTGCAGCCATGTGGGTTAGTCTGCACCATCTTCCCAGGTAGAAGGGCTGAGTTTGAGTAAATAGGGAAGGGAGTCCAAGCAGGGGGGAACGGCCCAGGCAAAGGCCTATGGGGGACACTGTTCTTAATTTGGGATGGAAATGAGAGGGGTCTCTGGAGGTAACTGGCCTGGGAGCCACGAAGTTGGAGAGCCCTGCCTGCTCGGGGCAGTTGCCAGCCATCACAGGACAGAGCCTCGCGCTCCCTCTAGTGGTGGAAGTCGGGATGGCGCCACCCCCTCCTGGAGTCCTCCTGGCGCCCCGTATCCCTGCACCAGGCTTTCCTAGCCCCGGGGGGCCCCCTGTCACCAGCAGCTCCACTCACTAGAAGCTTCTCCAAGCGCAGAGAGAATATGCGCTTTGGAGTCAGACAGACCTGAGCTCCACTCACAGCTCTGAGGTGAGCTGTGTGAAGTGGCTTCACCTCTCTGAGCCTGTGCCCTCACTTGTACAGAGGAGAGGTTACAAAGATCAACTCCACAGGCTGAGTAGGAAAAATAACGGAGATGCTGCATGTGCCAGGCATCAGCCCAGGGCCTGGCAGATGGTCAGAGGCTCAGGAACAGAACCACAAAGGTGGGGAGAACGTGCCTATCTGTGGGCACCACCACACCTGCCCCAAAACACAGTGCCAAGCCCTGGGGAGGGCGCTCGGCCCAGAAGACATAACTTGCAGGCCGGGCGCGGTGGCTCACGCCTTAACTCCAGCACTTTGGGAGGCCCAGGCAGGTGGATCACCTGAGGTCAGGAGTTCGTGACGAGCCTGGCCAACACGGTGAAACCCCGTCTCTACTAAAAATACAAAAAATTGACTGGGTGTGGTGGCATGCACCTGTAATCCCAGCTACTTGGGAAGCTAAGACTGGAGAATTGCTTGAACCCACGAGGCAGAGGATGCAGTGAGCCAAGATCACGCCACCGCACTCTAGCCTGGGCAACAGAGTGAGACTCTGTATCAAAAAAAAAAAGAAGACACGACTTGCGGGATCCCCCCGTCCACCGCTCTGAGGGTCAGACTCTGGGGCTGGAGTGGGACAGGTGGGGACTGGTCCAGCAGCCTCCCCAGGTCTAAGCTGGGTCCTTCTACTCCCAGGGGCTCTTGGTCCCAGAGCCCCAGCACGGTGGGTAGCGGTGGACAACCTCCCTCCCCATGGTGGGAGGAGCACGAATGGGTGGCCCACCCCAGGGGACCAGCCCTCCATACTCACGTCGTCAACCTTGGGCTCCGTCACAGGGACCCATTTGTAGATTCGTAGGGATGTGTCACCAACGGTCACCCATTTCTTCTCCCTGAGGAGGATGAGGAAGAGCCTGTTACCGGGGACTCTTCATCCCTGGGGGACACAGGCCACACTCCCTTGGGGCTGAGAGCAAGCTCCAGACCACACAGATGAGGGTTTGAATCCCAGCTCCACCCTCACTAGCGGGAGCCCCTGGGCAGGCCACATCACCCATCTAAGCCTGGTTTCTCCATCCATTACACCACATAGGGTGGTTGCCCTCTCCAGGCTGTCACTAAAAAGGCTGAGGGTGGGGCTGCCATTACAAGGACTCCTATGGGTGGCGGGAGTCAGGCCCAGGTTCCTCCTGTGTCACTGCCAATGCCACGCGGCCAGTGGACTGGGCCACCCGTGCCCTTCTAGGCAGCAGAGAGGGCTTCAGGCCAGCAGGCCGATTCCTCTCGTGGTGGGTGGAGTCGTCACCAAGGACACCCCGGGGCTTCTCCTGCCCTCTGGGCGATGCGTCTGAGGTCAGGGCACAGGAGCAAGCAAGCTGGGGAGCCGCCCACACTCTGCTGGAAGAATGCCCTTCGAGGCGGCCAAGGAGAGCCAGGGAGTGGTGACCTCGGCCCGAAAGGAGGTTACACAGCCTGAATCTGTGGGTGGCAGCCAGGTGGGAGGGGACCTGCACCCCTGATTCAGGGCTCCTAGCAACCCTGTCTGCAAGGTCGCCCCAGCTGCATTATAAACGCCTGAAGGACCGAGTCAGACCCCCCACTGTGAGAGGCAGGTTTATGGATGAGAAGGAGAAACTTAGAAGCCACAGAAGCAAACAGGACTGGTTTTCATTCGAGATAACAATGACCACCCTCTCCTCCACCACCACTACTCTGCTCCGAGCCATTGTCATTTTTCCGATTATTGCTACAGCCAGCCACCTCCTGTCCTTGACCCCCTGCACCCCGACTTGTCCCTTACAGCCACAAAGGCCCAGCAGCCACACCCCTGAGGGGACTGAGGCTTAGGAGAGCCTCCCAGAAGCAGGGATGGGGTTGGAACCGAGGCTCCTAAATCAAGACTCTGCCAGATCCGGAGACATGCGAAGCCACCAAGGAGCCACTGATGGCTCAGCTAGGAGGCTGGCGGATTTAAGGGCCCCAGCAGGCACTGTCGGGGCAGGTGCACCCCTGGCACAGGCGACGTAGCTGCCCGAGTCCTCAGCAATTTTGGTGACAAAAATTCCCAGAACTGAGGATTCTGTGTGGCACCAGCACCTCTGTCCGTGAGCTGCCTGGCACCTTTTTTGGCCTCTCTGCCCAAACTCAGCCTTAGGTCACCCCCTCATGGGGCACATGGCCCTCACATGCTGGTGTTACAGGTTACAGGACTCCCACCCTGTCACCATGGGGATTGCGGGATGACAGAGCACACTCAAAGCCAGCCAGCCGAAACCACAGACACCTCACCCCCCTAAAACCCTGCCCGCTCGGGTCCCACGTGTTTCATCAGAGGACGCTACGGCCCGGCTTTTCTTATTATACAGTGGCCATTCCTAGTGCCTTCTATGTACCAAGGACGTGCCGGCTCATCTGGCAGGAAATGGCAACTTCTCCATTTGACAGATAAACAAACTGAGGCACAAGGCAGTGAAGGTGAACTCATTCTCCCAGAGCCAGCACTCAAACCCTTCACCCAGCACAGCTGTTGAGACCAGCCTCTCCGCCCCCCCATCCTTGCACCTTTTCCCCCAGAAACGATGCAGGAAAGACAAGTGTCTAAGTCCACTGGCCAGTCTCCTGCCTCCTGTGGGCAGAGCAGACAAACCACAATGCCCACCTTTCCCCTCTTCCATTCTGAGCAATCAGAAGGTGTCCAGAAGAGACAGGGTACTCCTGGGAAGAACCTCAGCTGTTGGAGCAACCATCACAGTAGCCACTGTGTGCCCAGGCTATTACACACCAGGCTCCACGCCAGGCACTCTACCTACACACCCTCTCTCCCTGGGATTCCCAACAGGCTACAAGAGGGGGACGATTGTCACCCTTTTTACAGATGCAGAAACAGGATGCCCAGAGAGGTTATACCACTAGCCTGGGGTCTCACAGACAGGAAATGGCAGAAGAGAATTAGATTTGGGCTCGGACCCCAGACACCACCTCCTGCTATTCTGTTGCCCATGAAAACCAAGAATCATTCTAAAGGAGTGCCAGGGTAACAGAAGCTGGAGGAAGAATGACAAATTGCCAGGACCCCATGCAGATTGGCCAAAGCCATTCATTACCCATGAGCCCTGGACCAGCTTCCCAGTAAATCAACCCATTCAAGGTTTGATTGTGTTTGGGGGAAAAAAAAAAAGTAATTGACTTATAACACACAGGACACCTTTCAGGGCAGAAAGTGTGCCAGAGATCTTGGCTTTGCGGCCGTAAATCAGCCAAGACGCAAGTTTGCAGCTGCTTCCCAGCGAGGCCCGAGGCCACCACAGGCTACAAGCTGAATGCAGCCAGGCTTTCGTGCCTCTCTTTGCCCCAACTGGCAACCTTTTCACCGAGTTCTCAAGTTACCCCAGCGATGAGAAACTGTATTTCTAGGTGTGGACACTGAGGGGGACTTTGAGACACAGGCAAGAACATTAAGAACTCTACCGCTGAGCTGGACCTATGCTCAGCCAAGCAGCCACCCGGAGGGGCCACGGAACTCAAGTTTAAGGCACCAAGTGAGCACTCAGGAGGACATGGGATTTCACAGCCACAGACACACTGGGTGGGCACACAGGTTCAGCGGAGCAGCTGAGGTTTCCCACAATTGCCCCCCAAAACCATCACCACAGAACACATAGCTCTCCCCAAAAAAAAGGGCGTTGCTCCTCTCCTCTCGTGAGGGTATTAAGCTATACTCATCACTTTCTTATTTTTTTATTTTTTTGAGACGGACTCTTGCTCTGTGGCCCAGGCTGGAGTGCAGTGGTGCAATCTCGGCTCACTGCAACCTCTGCCTCCCGGGTTCAAGTGATCCTCCTGCCTCAGCCTCCTGAGTAGCTGGGACTACAAGCACGTGCCACCATGCCCAGCTAATTTTTGCATTTTTAGTAGAGACGGGTTTCACCACGTTGGCCAGGCTGACATCAAACTCCTGACCTCAGGTGACCCGCCCGCCTCGGCCTCCCAAAGTGCTGGAATTACAGGTATACGCCACTGTGCCCAGCCTATTTGTTATTTTTTTGAGATAGGGTCTCCCTCTGTTGCCCAGGCTGGAGTGTGGTGGTACGATCACTGCTCACTGCAGCCTCGACCTCCTGGTAGGAAGGTCTCAATGACGAAACCTCTGGAGGAGGTGAGGTGAGGGAGGCCTCAGGCCCAAACCTCCACCTCTCCTGAGACAGACGGGAGGTCTTCAGGCACTGACCTTTCTCAGTCCTCACAGCAAGTCATTGAGGGAACCCTCAGACCAGGTGCTAAGGGGTCCTGGGCCTAAGCCTACTTTTTTTGTTTGTTTTTTGAGACAAGGTCTCACCCTGTCAACCAGGCTGGAGTGCAGTGGCACGATCGTAGCTGACTGCAGCCTCGACCTCCTGGGCTCAAGTGATTCTCCCGGCTTAGCCTCCTGAGCTGGGATTACAGACGAGGGTCACCATGGCTAATTTTTTTTTTTTTTTTTTTTTTTTTTTTTTGAGACGGAGTCTCGCTCTGTCACCCAGGTTGGAGTGCAGTGGCGCGATCTCGGCTCACTGCAAGCTCCGCCTCCCGGGTTCACGCCATTCTCCTGCCTCAGCCTCTCCGAGTAGCTGGGACTACAGGCGCCCGCCACCACGCCCGGCTAATTTTTTTTGTATTTTTAGTAGAGACGGAGTTTCACCGTGGTATCGATCTCCTGACCTCGTGATCCGCCCGCCTCGGCCTCCCAAAGTGCTGGGATTACAAGCGTGAGCCACCGCGCCCAGCCGCCTGTCTAATTTTTTTTCTTTTCTTTTTTTTTTTTTTTTTGAGACGGAGTCTCGCTCTGTTGCCCAGGCTGGAGTGCAGTGGTGCAATCTTGGCTCACTGCAAGCTCTGCCTCGTGGGTTCATGCCATTCTCCTGCCTCAGCCTCCTGAGTAGCTGGGACTACAGGCGCCCGCCACCATGCCTGGCTAATTTTTTGTATTTTTAGTAGAGATGGGGTTTCACTGTTAGCCAGGATGGTCTTGAGCTCCTGACCTCGTGATCCTACTGCCTCGGCCTCCCAAAGTGCTGGGATTACAGGTGTGAGCCAACGCGCCCTGCCTTTTCTTTTCTTTTCTTTTTTTTCTTTCTTTTCTTTTTCTTTTTTTTTTTTTGAGATGGAGTCTCGCTCTGTTGCCCAGGTTGGAGTCCAGTGGCACGATCTCGGCTCACTGCAACCTCCGCCTCCCAGGTTCAAGCAACTTTCCTGCCTCAGCCTCAAGAGTAGCTGGGATTACAGGCGTGCACCACCACATCCAGCTAATTTTTTGTATTTTTAGTAGAGATAGGGTTTCACCATGTTGGCCAGGATGGTTTCCAACTCCTGACTTCAGGTGACCTGCCTGCCTCGGCCTCCCAAAGTGCTGGGATTACAGGCGTGAGCCACTGCGTCCAGCCTAATTTTTCTTTTATCTTCTTCTTCTTCTTTTTTTTTTGAGACGGAGGCTCGCTCTGTTGCCCAGGCTGGAGTGCAGTAGTGTGATCTCTGCTCACTGCAAGCTCCGCCTTCCGGGTTCACGCCATTCTGCTGCCTCAGCCTCCTGAGTAGCTGGGACTATAGGCGCCCGCCACCACGCCCGGCTAATTTTTTGTATTTTTTTAGTAGAGATGGAGTTTCACCGTGTTAGCCAGGATCGTCTCGATCTCCTGACCTCCTGATCCGCCCGCCCAGCCTCCCAAAGTGCTGGAATTACAGGTGTGAGCCACCGCGCCCGGCTCTTTCTTTTCTTTTCTCTTTTTTTCTGGCTTGAAACCCAGGCTGGTCTCAAACTCCTGGGCTCAAGCAATCCTCCTGTCTCAGCCTCCCAAAGCGCTGGGATTACAGGCATGAGCCACCGCAGTGGGCCTCCAAGCCTACGCTGCAGCCCAAGCTTTAGTCTCCCACCATCGCCCTGGGCCCCTTCTCTCCTCCACCTGCACAGGGCCTCCAAACCCTGGCCCAGTTTCCCAAAAAGACGCCCGCTATTTTGTTTTCCCTTTAGCCATCTTCTGGTTACCTCACCTCCACTGGTCTGCCTTGCTGAAACACCAGAAAAAGAGAAGAGGAGACAGCCTGCCCCAAATGAGAGGGAGGCCACAGCTTTTTCCGGGGGTGGGGTTAGAGTCAGGGGACAGTGGGTGGGTGGGTGGAGGGGTAATTTTAGGGGTCACTAGGGCTGAGGAGAAACCCACCCAAGGCTCATGGGGCCAAATGATCTGCCAAACACTTTACCCTCTGGGTAAAATACAAGATGCCCTGTTAAATTTGCATTTCAGATAAATTAGATAATTTTTTAGTATAAGTGTGTCCCAAATATTGCATGAGACATATTCAAAAACATTTATTTTTAAAAAATTATTTCATTGTTTATCTGAAATTCGAATTTAACTGGGTGTGCTGTATTTTTATCTGGTTAAACCTGGCAACCCCACCTCCCCACCAGTGGTGAAATGCATGGTTGGTGGCCACACAATTAATAAACAACCCACAGTTTCATGGGCTGAGTCGAAGACCCAATCCGAAGGCACGGGGAAGGTGGGATATGGCTTCTCAGGGGCCAGAGAAACCTGGGCAATAAGTCCAAGGCTTTCGCTTAGAAGGGGCCAAAAAAAAAAAAAAAAAAACCCTCAAAGCCAAGTTTCTACAAAGTCCACCTTACAACACGGACAACACTGAGCAACAGCTCCTCCTGCGCCCAGGGCGCGGTGCTCTCGGAGGCATGACCTCACTCATCCTCAATAACCCGAGGGGACCTGGAAGCCAAGCACAGAGCCCCGGGTCACCATGGTTACAGAAGTGACAATGATATGCCCAAGGTCGCCGCAACGAAGTGAACTGGAAGCTGGACCATGAGATCCCAAAGCCCGAGGTCTTCAGAGGACACGATGTGTTGTTTCCCCAAACCCAGGGAGGCGCAGAGGCACGGCCCCTCAAGCTCCAACTACAGGCCTGGTCCCCGCGGGGTCAGCGGGCTGGAAGGCCTCCAGGCCGGCCGCCCTGGGGCCCGCGGGGTGGGAAGCCCCATCTCTCCATCTGCCCTCCCTGCAGAGCAGCTGGCCGCCCTGCGGGAGCAGCTGTCAGGGTGCAGGAGCCTCTGTCCAGCCGGGAACCTGGAGTAGGAGGCCCCACCACGCCTCCTCGAGCAGAGAAAGGCGGCTTGCCGGCTGTTTCCCAACCTCTAGGCCGGCGACAGAAGGGACCCAGGCACAGACACCAGTTCTTTCTTTGCACAGGGGCTGAGGCAAGGAGGGGAGCAACTCCGGGCTTCCCGCGGGGAATCCCACAGTAGAGGGGGCTGCGGGTTGTTTTCCAGCGTGTGTGTGTTGGCCTGCAGCTGTTTCTGCCATTTTTAAATGGCTCCAGTCGGGCACCGGGCACCCTGTGTACCAGGGGAGCTACCGAGACACCGACGACTTGGATCTCAACTTTGGAAAGCCTCCCCTTCTCACGGTTCTGAAAATTCTTTGTCCCACTGGAGCCAAACCCAGCCCACGGCCGGGCATCCGGCCATCGCAGCCAGCCCTTTCCATAGGAGGCCGGGGAGCACGTGGACTTTATTGATTTTCCTCTTGCCTTTTTTGTTGGGTTTGACTCAGAAAGGACAGCTAACTTGTGACACCGCCACACCGGAGGCTCGCCCCCAGTGGCTTTAGAGACTGAGGCGCTACTCGAGAAAGGACACCCCCAAACGTAAACATCCCCTGCCACAGGGCCTGCCCAGCTTCCAGGCTCGAAGTAAAGGGTCGAGACGAGCCCGCGGGCGCTGACACTCAGAGCCAGCGTCGCGGCGGCTCCTCTTCCTCCGGGACCCCAGTGAAGGCGTGGGAAAAAAATAATAAAGTTGAAATCAGGTTGCGGGGAGTTTTCAACAACTCTGACCCAACCTGGCGATCTGCTTGCACCTCGGGCCTGGCCCAGGGGCCGATTCCGAGCAGACCCCGACGAGGCCGCGGAAAGGTTCGATCCCCTTAATGTCGACCGGGCCACGCCGGGCGGACGCTAATGTGATCCCGAAAACCACGCGCGGCCGCCACCAAGTCCCCCTCTCCCCCGTGCAGAGAACAAAAACAACAGCTCCCTCCGCAAAACAAACACTAGCTCCCGATGTGGAGAGGCAGCCGCGGCCCAGGACGAACGGCTTCTGGCCAAAAACATCGGCTGGCCCGAGCCCCCCACCCGGGGCGCCGCGCAGAGCGGGGTGGGACGTGGGCGCCCCGCGCCCCTGGCCGCTGGCTCCCAGCGCTCGCCCCCATCTTTCCTGGTCGCCGGGAGCCCTCGCTCCAGGCAGCCCAAAGCGCTAAATTTAAACGGCTCGCGCTCTGCAAACTCCGCAGACTCGAGGGCGCCGGGCCCGGGAGGCGGGAGCAGGCGGCCGGGCGGGCCGGGGCTGGCGGAGGGCGGCGGGGCCCGGGCCGGGGCGCGCGGGGAGGAGACGGCGGCGGCGGCCCGCTCGGAGCCTGCACAATGGAGCTCGCGCTCTCCCCGCCGCCGCCGGCATCGCGGCCCCGGCGCGCGGGAAGCCGCTTTCATGTGACTTGCACAAAACGAAATGGCTTCTGGGGCCGGCCCCGAGCCCCCCTCCCGGGAGCCGAGAGCCGCGGCGGGGGCCGCCCCGCTGCTCCAACCGCCTGGCCCCGGCGCCCGCCGCCTCCGGGCAGCCGCGCCAGGTGGGCTACAGGCGCGAGCGCACCTGGGCAGCGGCCGCGGCCCCCGCCTGGCGCAGGTGACCCGGCTCGCGCGCCGCCCGCCCGTCCGCCCGCCCTCGCCAAGTCCCGGGGCCCGCGGCGGGGCCGGGCCAGGGCAGGCGGCCGGGGCGCTGCGCCCCGCGGCTTTCTGGAGCCGCGCTCGGGCTCGGGGCGGCCGGGGAGGCGGTTGGCGACCGGCGCCTCAGCTTACCATTTGCGCACTTTCTCGATCGCCGCCATGACCCTCTTGATATCATCTTTGGCCCGGCTCCTGGTCTCGGCTCGAACCGACCTGCCCGACATGGTTCCGGCGGGGAGACGGAGGCTGGGGAGCGCGCCCGCCGGGTCCTGCTCGCGCTCCGCGGCGGCCACACTCGCGCCCGCCCGCCGCTCACTCACTCGCGCACAGACACTCGCACTCTCACACGCACACACTCACACACACACACACACACATACACACACACACACACAAAGCCCGGGGCCGCCGCGCGCCCGGCCCAGTGCGCAAGCGCCGGGCGGCAGCTGCACCGAGCAGGGGGAGCCGAGCCGCCGCCGCCGCCGGCAGTGCGGCCTCCGGGCGCCGCGGCCACCGGGCAGCGCCCCTGGGCCTCCCGCGTCCCCAGAGGGGACGCCCCGGACGCCCTCCCGGGGAGGTGGCGAAGGTCGCACGGTGACCCCCGGCTCTGGGCGCGCGGCGGGGACGGGCGTGCGGACACGCGCGCTGACCCTTCCTCGGAGGCCGCAGGTGTCTAGGGGTCCACGGGAGACAGCCGGTCTGCGGGGCGGGGGTGGGGGGTCGCGTTCCCAGGGAGCCAGCCCAGCTGCCCCTGCCCTGCCCCCGGATCCCGGCGGCGGGTGCAGTCGTGCAAGTTTCTTGCGGGTCTCTTGACTTCTCCGAGTTGAAGGCGCCGGTTCGGGACGCGAGGTGCTCTTGGAAAGAGTTGGGCATCGCGCATCTCTGCTGGCCCGCGGCCCTGTTCAAATGCGTGCTAGGACGTCGCCTGCCCCAGGCTTTGTCCTTTTGGAAAACTGGGGTTGTAGGAAGGTGCCTGGTGCCAGGCAGAGCACCAGAGACTCTCGACTTTGAGTACTAAAGAGTTTTCTGCTCAGCAAAACTCAGTGATGATCAGCATCGTAACAGGGACTCTTCCTCCCGCCCCTAGAAGTTCCCTTGTCATAAACAAGGCGAGGAGGTCTTCGCTGAGCTTCACCAGAGGACCACGATTTCACCTTAAGCCATTCCTGACTCCAGTACCAGACTGAGACCAGGCACTGCTACTGCCCAAATGACCCCTGGTCCCATCTACAAGGAGCATTTTTGAGGCCTCAGAACAGAGCCCCGGGGAGAAATCTGCGATGATCAGGGTAACCTGGGTGCCGCATCTTGGTGTTCAGCTGCGGCGGAACCGGCCGGACCAGAGCTAATGCGCGCCCAGAATGAAGTGGGAGACCGAGAGTGGCCCAAATTTCAGCGCCCCGGGCCTGGAGATGACAGCCCGACAGCAGCCATTTCACAGCTGGGGAAACTGAGTCCTGGGAAAGTTCAAGGTTGCAGCCTTAAGCTGTCACTCATTCTAGACATTTCCCCTGAGGGTTTGGTCTTTGGGGAACACGCTACTGAGGAAATGGAGAGACCGCAGGCCTTTTCCTAGGCATTTCTTTTTACTATTCGGAAACGCAGACTCCTGACGTGAAAAATGAAGAAAAGAACAAATACCGGCCGGGCGCGGTGGCTCATGCCTGTAATTCCAGCACTTTGGGAGGCCGAGGCGGGCGGATCACTTGAGGTTAAGAGTTCGATACCAGCCTGGCCAACATGGTGGGTGAAACCCCGTCTCTACTAAAAATACAAAAGTTAGCCGGGCGCGGTGGTGGACACCTCTAACGGCAGCTACTCGGAAGTCTGAGGCAGGAGACTCGCTTGAACCTGGGAGACGGAGGTTGCAGTGAGCGGAGATCCAGCCACTGCACTCCAGCCTGGGAGACAGTGAGACCCTGTCTAAAAAAAAAAAAAAAAAAAAAGGCTGGGCGCGGTGGTTCATGCCTGTAATCCCAGCACGTTGGAGGCCAAAGTGGGCAGATCACGAGGTCAGGAGTTCGAGACCAGCCTGGCCAACATGGAGAAACCCCATCTCTACTAAACATACAAAAATTAGCTGGGCGTGGTGGTGCAGGCCTGTAATCTCAGCTACTCGGGAGGCTGAGGCAGGAAAATGCTTGAACCTGGGAGGCAGAGGTGCAATGATCATGCCATTGCACTCCAGCCTGGGTGACAGAGCAAGACTGCATCTCAAAAAAACAAAACAAAACAAAACAAAAAAAAAAGAAAGAAAGAAAACAAAAGAGAAAGAGGAAGAAGGACTTCAGAGAATCGTTCCGAGAATTTCCTGGGAAAATATGCAACAGCAGGTCATAAAACAGATCTCACAGAGATATATGAGATCAATAGATATGTGCTTTGGGCCACACAAAACTTTAAAAAAATGTATCTTAAAATTTAAAATAGGAAAATATTATGTCAGAATTCAAATAGTGACTGAGGAACAGATATATGTGTCTATCCACACAATGGAATATTATTCAGCCATAAAAGGGAATGAATACGTGCTGCAACATGGGTGAACCTTGAAACATGCTGAGTGAAAGAAGCCAGTCACAAAAGGATAAATATGTGTAAGTCCATTTGCGGGAGATATCTAAAACTAGGCGAATCCATAAAGATAAGACATCAGATTGGTGGTTGCCAGGGGCAAGGGGGAGGGGAGAACAGGAGTGACTGCTAACGGATGTGGGGTTTCCTTTTGGAGTGATAGGAAAGTTCTGGAATGAGATAGTGGTGATGGTTGCAGAACAATGTGAATGTACTTAATGACACTGAATTGTACACTTTTAAATGGTTACAACGGTCAATTTTATGTGTATTTCATCATAATAAAAAGAAATCTAGGCTGGGCGCGGTGGCTCACGTCTGTGATCCCAGCACTTTGGGAGGCCGAGGTGGGTGCACTGCTAGAGGCTAGGAGTTTGAGACTAGCCTGGGCAACATGGTGAAACCCCATCTCTACAAAAAAATCAAAAAATAGACAGGTGTGGTTCTGCGCATCTGCAGCCCCAGCTGCTCAGGAGGCTGAGGTGGGGAAGATGGCTTGAACCCAGAACGTAGAGGCTGCAGTGAGCCAAGATCATGCCACTGCATGAAGGAAAGAGAGAGAGAAAAAAGAAAGAAGAAAAGAAAAGAGAAAAGAAAGAGGGATGAGGAGAAGGAGAGAGGGAGATAAGGAAGAAGGAAGAAAAAGAGGGAGGGAGGAAGGAAGGAAGGAAAGAAGGAAGGAAAGAAAGAAAGAAAGAAAGAAAGAAAGAAAGAAAGAAAGAAAGAAAGAAAGAAAGAAAGAAAGAAAGAAAGAAAGAAAAAATACCCAGCTTCTTTAGAACCAGCAGATCTGCAAACTGGACCCTCAGTGCCACATGGCACCCATCGGCTAGAGCTGAGGGACCCTGTATCTTTCAGACAGAGTTCTCTGGGTCACCAGTGCACTCATAGCCACTTTACTCATTTGTGTTACCTGTCTGGCCCCTGAAAGTATTCGTGATTTTGATCCCCAATAAAACCATAAAGGTTTCTTCAAATATCCTTTGTAAATCTAGTATGTCACTTTTAGTAGTTTCCTGTCTCCTGCAGGTATTTTTACACTTCTTTCTTTCAACAAAGCACAGTAGTTTTACAGCCTGTGTCTGATGATTCTAATATCTGAAGTCTCCAAGAGTCTGTTTCTGCTAGGTCTTGCTCATGGTGTCATAGTTCCTTGTTATATGCCTGGTTCTCTTTGACCATGCTGGACACTATTTTAAAATTTATTCATAGGGATAATTTGAGGCCTCCCCCTAGAGATAATTTATATTTGCTTCTGCCAGGCTCCTCAGGTCACTGCTAGTCTGGGATGACCTTAATCCAAGTTCAGGGTTTGTGAGTCCCTGACCACTCAGGTGATGCGAATACTGGCTGCACAGTTGTGCAACACTGGTTGACTTCTTGTAGTCTGAGAGTAGAGCCAGGGATGTGCTGCAGGTGGTTTACAGGTTTCTGCTTCCCAGCTCTGTGTTTAGTGACCTCATGCTGAGAGTTTGGAATCATTCGTGGAGGGAGTATTTACACCATGGAAATCGGCAAATGATCTATACATCAGGACCCTCCTTCCCCAGCCCCAGCCAGAGCTGGTGGTTGAACATTTACCAGCATACCATTGGTGGAGTCCAACGGGGCCCAAATTATCATGGGAAAGGACTCCCACTTAGTGTGAGTCATGGACTTTAATTTTCTGGCTTTTTTTAAATTGAGACGGAGTCTTGCTCTGTCGCCCAGGCTAGAGTTCAGTGGTGCGATCTCAGCTCACTGTAAGCTCTGCCTCTTGGGTTCATGCCATTCTCCTGCCTCAACCTCCCAAGTACCTGGGACTACAGGCACCCGCCACCACGCCTGGCTAATTTTTTGTATTTTTAGTAGAGACAGGGTTTCACCATGTTAGCCAGGATGGTCTCGATCTCCCAACCTCATGATCCGCCCACCTCGGCCTCCCAAAGTGCTGGGATTACAGGCATGAGCCACTGCGCCCAGCCTTTTTTTTGAGACGGAGTCTCGCTCTGTCGCCCAGGCTGGAGTGCAGTGGCGCAATCTCGGCTCACTGCAAGCTCCTCCTTCTGGGTTTACGCCATTCTCCTGCCTCAACCTCCCGAGTATCTGGGACTACAGATGCCCGCCACCACGCCCAGCTAATTTTTTTTTGTATTTTTAGTAGAGACGGGGTTTCACCGTGTTAGGCAGGATGGTCTGGATCTCTTGACCTCATGATCCGCCCGCCTCGGCCTCCCAAAGTGCTAGGATTACAGGCGTGAGCCACAGCACCCAGCCTAATTTTCTGGCCTTTTGCCCCATAAAACCATTCATGGTCAAGTTCAAATATGCTAAGCTGGCAAAAGTAAAAGTGGCTTCCTTGCCAGATTGCCTTTCAGTGTTTTTTTCCTTCAATTTTGGCCTAATTTCTCACTATCTTCTTTCTTACAGTCAGCATGTAGTGGCTTTAGGATATTTTCAAATATTTTTCCTAGCATTTTTAGTTACTTCGAGAGTTAGTCTGAATAATTGTTTACCAGAAACTGGAAGTCAAGCTCTCTACACATGTTTACTATTATTCTAGTTATGTTAAAAGAGTAAAAGAGAGGCCGGGCACAGTGGCTCACGCTTGTAATCCTAGCACTTTGGGAGGCTGAGGTGGGCAGGCAGATCACCTGAGGTGAGAAGTTCAAGACCAGCCTGGACAACATGGCGAAACCCCGTCTTTATTAAAAATACAAAAATTACCCAGGTGTGGTGGCAGGTGCCTGTAATCTCAGCTACTCAGGAGGCTGAGGCAGGAGAATCGCTTGAACTCAGGAGATGAAGGTCTCAGTGAGCCCAGATCACACCACTGCACTCCAGCCTGGGTAACAGAGCGAGACTCCGCCTCAAAGAAAAGAAAAGAAAGAAAAAAGAGTAAAAGAGGGATTCCAGGGTCACAAAAATGAGTTAGTTATGGCTGTGTCAAATGTCTTAACCTCTCTGTGCCTCATCTGTAAAGTGGGGATGAAAATAACTACACCCATTTCATAGGGTTCTTATGAAAATTACACACACTAGGCCAGGTGCGGTGGCTCATGCCTGTAATCCCAGCACTTTGGGAGGCCGAGGCGGGCAGATCACGAGGTCAGGAAAGTGAGACCATCCTGGCTAACACGGTGAAACCCCGTCTCTACTGAAAATACAAAAAATTAGCCGGGCGCAGTGGCGGGCGCCTGTAGTTCCAGCTACTTGGGAGGCTGAGGCAGGAGAATGGCATAAACCCAGGAGGTGGAGCTTGCAGTGAGCCGAGATCGCGCCACTGCACTCCAGCCTGGGCAACAGAGCGAGACTCTGTCTCAAAAAACAAAACAAAACAAAAAGAAAATTATGCACACTATCTGTCAAGCACTTAGAGCAGTGTCGCCACGCAGTAGATGCTGCATCGGAAAGGATGGACGCGTGCCACATAACAACGCTGCAGTCAACAACTGCATACACGATGGCGGTCCCAGAAAACTGTAACGGAGCTGACGACATTGGATCCATCCTCACCTCATAGTGCAATTACTTTCATTCATTCATTCATTCATTTATTCATTTAGAGACGGGGTCTTGCTCCTGCAATTACTTTATTTATTTAGAGACAGGGTCTCACTCTGCCCAGGCTGGAGTGCAGTGGCAGGATCATGGCTCACTGCAGCCTCCCCCTCCCAGGCTCAAGTGATCCTCCTACCTCAGCCTCCCAAGTAGCTGGGACCACAGGTGTGTGCCACCATGCCCACCTATTTTTTATTTATTTATTTTTTTGAGACAGGGTCTCACTCTATTGCCCAGGTGGAGTGCAGTGACAGGATCATGGTTCACTGCAGCTTTGACCTTCTGGGCTCAAGCCATCCTCAGCCTCCTGAGGAGGCTGGGACTACAGGTGTGTGCCACCACGCTTTTTTTTTTCTTTATTGTAGAGAGGGGGGGTCTCACTTTGTTGCCCAGGCTGGTCTCAAACTCCTGGGCTCAAAGGGTCTTCCTGCCTCAGCCTCCCAAAGTGCTGGGATTACACTTGTGAGCCACTATGCCCAGCCTAACTTTATTTTTTAATTTTAATTTTAATTTTTTTTGAGATGCAGTTTCGCTCTTGTTGCCCAGGCTGGAGTGCAGTGGCATGATCACGGCTCACTGCAACCTCCGCCTCTCTGGTTCAAGCAATTCTCCTGCCTCAGCCTCCCAAGTAGCTGGAATTACAGGCACCCGCCACCACACCCGGCTAATTTTTGTATTTTTAGTAGAGATGGGGCTTCACCATGTTGATCAGGCTGGTCTTGAACTCCTGACCTCAGGTGATCCACCCGTCTCAGCCTCCCAAAGTTCTGGGATTACAGGCATGAGCCACCGCACCTGGCTGTAACTCTGTTTTTAAAATAAATCTAATGCAGCGTAAGTGTACCATGTTTGTAAAGCCTATAGTAGTGGATAGTAATGTCCTGGGCCTTCACATTCCCTCACTACTCACTGACTCACCCAGAGCAACTTCTAGCCTGCAAGATCCATTCACGGTAAGTGCCTGGGCAGATGGACCATTTTTTATGTTTTACACTGTATTTTTACTGTACCTTTTCTATGCTTAGAAATGTTTAGATACACAAACCCTTAGCTCTGTGTTACAATTGCCTACAGAATTCAGTATGGTACAGTATAGGATTCCCAGGCCATACAGCTTTGTAGCCTAGGAGCAGTAGGCTCTACCATACAGCCTAGGTGTACAGTAGGTGACACCATCTGGGTTTGTGAAATCACACTCCATGATGTTTGCACACTGATGAAATTGTCTGGGCTGGGCACCATGGCTCACACCTGTACTCCCAGCACTTTGGAGGCCAAAGTGGGAGGACCACTTGAGGCCAGGAGTTCAAGCCCAGTCTGGGCAACATAGCGAGACTTAGTCTTTACAAAAAAAAAAAAAGAAAAAAAAAATCAGCCAGGTGTGGTGGTGCACCCCTGTAGTCCCGGTTACTCGGCCAGCTGAGGTGGAAGGATTGCTTGAGCCCACGAGTTCAGATCGCAGTGAGCTGTGATCGTGCTACTGCACTCCAGCCTGAGTGACAGAATGAGACTCTGTCTCTTAAAGAAAAAGGAAAAAAATTTCCCAACAATGCATTTCTCAGGACATGTCCTTGTCGTTAAGTGACACATGACTATATTTGTTAGAGGAGCTGTACAATTGCTCATGTCATCATTATAATCATCATAATGATTAAACATCATTACTTTGTAATGACCCTCGCTAGGGACTGAAGTCAAACTATTCCCCTTTCCTGGCTTTCTAAATCCAAGTCTCCATCCACTCCTGCTGCTGTTCCTCCGGGGTGGAGGCTCGTTCACCACTGCGGGGTGGAGGAGGTTTCCATCTCTGGAACAGAGATGTGTAATTGTGAGGCGCGTGCAGACCCAGCCTCGGTGAGTCTCTGCAGCCTAGCAACTTGCAGTGGCAGCAGCAGCCTGTGGTTTCATAAACAGAGGTGCTCTGGTGTTTAGGGAGCAGGTCATTAGCCAGGCCTAGCAAAGAGGCAAAGCTTTAAGGAGAAAGCTCCAACCACAGAATGAAATATACTCCATTCCTCTGACACAGGAACAGAAAGGCGATGAAGCAAAGCACGAAAAAGACCATCAAGGCCGCCTCCCTCCTTTTACAGAAAAGAAAGCTACAATTCAATAGCTGCCCAGCCACTTAGCAGAGTTGTGGCCAGAACTCAGCTCTCCCGACTGGAGAACCTGGGCTTCCAGACTCCACACATGTCATAACGCTGATAGTCTGAAATCAGCTCTAATGGGAATATTTACACTATGGAAATTGGCAAGTGCTATACGTCAGACCCCTCCCCTCTTCCCCAGCCAGAGCTGGTTGATAAGCATTTAGCAGCATACAGCTGGTGGAGCTCAGTGAGGTCTCAAATTATTAGCATTTTCTAAATGCAGAAAGTCTGGATGACCCAGTGGCTTGGAGTAAAGTTCGGATCCTTCTACACACAGGCTTGGTACATTCTTAGGTCGGGGATCTAGAACGCTGCCCAGATTTCTTCCCCTGTACTCTCCGCATGTGGAGTGATTCCGCCTGTTTAGCATCTGAACACCCTCCTAGTTCCGGGTGAGCCTTTGTAGGTGGAGGCAGCCCCTCCCCACCCCGCTGCAGGAGCTAAAGGGGGTCTGTCTCTCTCTTAACTGGGGTCCCAGCTAAGTCCTGGGAATGGATTCCAACCTTAGGTGTGGATGGTGGATGGTCTAGCCAGTTGATTTTTTTAAAATAATGGTTCTATTAAGATATAATTCATGCAGCATAAAATTCACCCTTTTAAAGTATATAATTCAGTGGTTTTTAGTATATTCACAGAGTTGTGCAACTGTCACCACAATCAATTTTAGAACATTTCATCATCCATAAAAGAAACCCTGTACCCATTAAACAGTCACTCTCCGTCTCCCCTCCCCACAGCCCCTGGCAACCACTAGTCTCTATGGTTTCACATAAATTGAGGATGTTTCACATAAATTGAGTCATACAATATCTAGCCTTTTAGGTCTGGCTTCTTTTGCTTAGCATGTTTTCAAAGATCATCTATCTGGTAGCATGAATTAATACATCATTTCTTCTTATAGCTAAATAATATTCCATTGTATAGATATACCACAATTTATTTTTTCATTCTTTTGTTGATGGTTATGGGGTTGTTTCTACCTTTTGTTTTTCTTTTTTTTTTTTTTTTGAGATGGAGTCTCGCTCTGTCGCCTAGGCTGGAGTGCAATGGCATGATCTCAACTCACTGAAACCTCCGCCTCCCGAGTTCAAGCCATTCTCATGCCTCAGCCTTCCAAGTATCTGGGATTACAGGCATGAGCCACCATGCCCAGCTAATTTTTGTAATTTTAGTAGAGATGGGGTTTCACCATGTTGGCCAGGCTGGTCTCGAGCACCTGATCTTAGGTGATCCACCTGCCTCTGCCTCCCAAAGTGCTGGGATTATGGGCATGAGTCACCATGCCCGGCGGCCTTGTTTTTTTTTTTTTTTTTTTCAAGAGATGAGGTCTCACTTGCCCAGGCTGGTCTTGAAGTTTTGAACTGCTGGATTCAAGCAATTCTCCCACCTTAGCCTCCCAAAGTGCTGGGATCTGTGATCTGTGGCATGAGCCATTGTGCCTGGTCTTACCTTACCTTTTGGCTACTATGATTAATGTTGCTATGAACACTAATGTACATCATGGTCTTTATGTGTGGATGTATATTTTCCCTTCTCTTGGCTACATACCTAGGAAGGGAATTGCTGGGTCATATGGTAATTCTATATTTAACATTTTGAGGAACTGCCAAGCTGCTTTCCAAAGCAGCTGCACCCTTTTACACTTCCACCAGCAATGTGGCAACTGCTCCACATCCTCGCCAACACTTGTTATTGTCTTTTAAAATTTTTAGCTATCCTAGTGGAGGTCAAGCGGGATCTCATCGTGGGACTGATTTTGACTTTGAGGTTTGAGGAAGGTAGGGACAATGGAGAAATGACTCACAGCAGATGTGGCCATTGGAAATCTTCGCAGGATTGGAGGATCAAGTGCTCGGGGTGGCAGCACCACTGGGACATCCTGGCATCCTTTGGTTCCCACTCATCTCCAGGGCTTGCTTCTCCAGTGTCTCTATTGATTCTGTGAGTTGCCTGGTAGCTTTGAAATCAAGTCCTTTTCCACTTAAGCTAAGGAGAGTCAATTTCTATTACTGCAAACCAAAGATCATGATTGACACCAAATTGAAGCTGTCCCTCTCTCCTTCTCCTTCTCCTTCTTTGAGACAGGATCTCACTCTGCTGCCCAGGCTGAAGTGCAGTGGTGCAAAACAGCTCACTGCACCTCAACTTCTCCAGGCTCAAGTGATCCTCCCACCTCAGCCTCCGGAGTAGCTGGGACCACAGCCTTGTGCCACCATGCCCAGCTAAATTTTGTATTTATTTATTTTTTTTTTTTGAGATGGAGTCTTGCTCTGTCACCCAGGCTGGAATGCAGTGGTACAATCTCGGCTCACCAACCTCTACCTCCCGAGTTCAAGCGATTCTCCTGCCTCAGCTGCTTGAGTAGCTGGGATTACAGGTGCGTGCCACCACGTCCAGCTAATTTTTCTATTTTTAGTAAAGATGGGGTTTCACCATGTTGGCCAGGCTGGTCTCGAACTTCTGACCTCAGGTGATCCACCCACCTTGACCTCCCAAAGTGCTGGGATTACAGGTGTGATCCACTGGGCCTAGCCTAAATTTTGTATTTTTTATAAAAATGGGGTTTCACCATATTGCCCAGGCTGGTCTCAAACTCCTAGGCTAAAACGATCCTCCTGCCGTGGCCTCCCAAAGTGTTGGGATTACAGGCATGAGCCATGGTGCCCAGCCGATTTCATTTTTAAAAACTTGAAATCCCTGGAAAACTCAAAAGGATGAAAAAGTGCCAACTCAAGGACTTAAAGTAGGTGGGGCTGAAACCCACTGTGAGCCATTCAATCTGTGGCTGGTGTCATAGGAAGGAACACACTGACTTTGGGGCTAGTCTAAAGTGACTGCCTATCCCACATCAGGACCCTGGGATATGAAGAAATGAGAAGTGGCCAGATCTTCCACTTGGCACACTTGGCCAGCCTCCATTCTTCCTACCCACTTCATTTTTTTCTTTTTAAATTTAATAGAGCTGGGGTCTTGCTGTGTTGCCCAGGCTGGTATTGAACTCCTGGCTTCCAGCAATCTTCCCACCTCAGCCTCCCAAAGTGCTGGGATTACATGTGTGAGCTGCTGCACCCGGCCACCTACCCACTTCCCATATGAAACACTCCTACTCAGGCTCATGAGGACGAATCATACAATGGCAGTGGTAAAGGAACACTAGGGGTCATTCTAGATGCCTTGTCTTGAGCCTGCAACATTCCCCAGGGTTGACCATAGAAAACTTTGGTTCACTGAATGCATCTGGCTCTTCCACAGCTCCCAGCTTTGGCTCACTTGGCTCCCTCTGGAACATTCGCCCCTCTCTGACTACTTCATCTAAACCTGCCCCCGTCTAGGGATTCCCTCTCACAGTAGCTGGGCTTTTCCCTCGTGGCTCTGAGCACCGTTTGCAAGTTTACGTTAATGTATTTGTTTAACATGAGCCCCCTAAAGACAACAGCCACTCTCTTGTTCACTCCAGATAGGCAGCCCTCACTCACACAGGGCCCAGCACACAGTCAGCGTTTGCTGAATTCATGAGTGGGTAATAAATGAAGTCCATCTCTCTAAGGTGTTTTTTTCTTTTTTTTGGATGAAGTCTGGCTCTGTCACCCAGGCTGGAGTGCAGTGGCGCCATCTCGGCTCACTGCAATCTTTGCTTCCCAGGTTCAAGCGATTAACCTGTCTCAACCTCCCAAGTAGCTGGGATTACAGGAGTGCGCCACCACAACCGGCTGATTTTTGTATTTTTAATAGAGACGGGGTTTTGCCATGTTGGTCAGGCTGGTCTCAAACTTCTGACTTCAGGTGATCTGCCCACTTTGGCCTCCTAAAGTGCTGGGATTACAGCCACTTCTTCCAGCCCCATCTCACTCAGATTATAAAGGAAGAAATGAGATGCTTCCAGGGGAGGGGGGATGGCAGCCACCCTCGCATCCAGGAGGCATGTGCCCCACTCGCCCATCCCCTCGCGGGTGCAGGGACAGCCGTGGTCCAGGGCCAGGGGACTACCCACTGTGCCTTCTCCAGGGCAGCCAGTCTGGCCAGTGGGCTGGGGGTGGTGCAGTCTGCAGCACATCCAGGTGGTGTGAAGTGCTCACTGGAGCCTGCCTTTGCTGTGGTCATGAAACTTGCTCCCCTCAAAAAACTCCACCAGCTTTAAAAACATATGCAAAAATAAATACTATATTTACATTGATGTGTTTTATGATTTCCAATCAAAACAACAAGAGGACATGGGGAGGGAGCTTCAGACGATGATCTGAGCCCTTTTTTTGTTGTTTTTGTTTTTGGTTTTTGGAGACAGAGTCTCGCTCTGTCGCCCAGGCTGGAGTGCAGTGGTGCGATCTTGGCTCACTGCAAGCTCCGCCTCCCAGGTTCATGCCATTCTCCTGCCTCAGCCTCCCGAGTAGCTGGGACTACAGGTGCCCACTACCACGGCCAGCTAATTTTTTGTATTATTATTATTTTTTTTTTTTGTAGAGATGGGGTTTCACCGTGTTGGCTAGGATGGGCTCGATCTCCTGACCTCATGATCTGCCCGCCTCGGCCTCCCAAAGTGCCGAGATTACAGGCGTGAGCCACCACGCCCGGCCATGGTCTGAGCCCTTTTGGGTCGCGGCAGCTTCGGTATTGATGCCCCCACCCTTGCCTCACAGCACCACTTGCGATTTCATACTCTCAGGGAGGGCGGTGACGGCAGTGCTGGACAACGACCTTCCTGGGGCTGATGCCTCTCGCCTGGGCACTGATAAATGTGAGTCCGCCTTGGCATCAGTGCACTCGGGAGAACACGAGCTTCAGGGCACCGAGACCCACAGCTCACTGTCCCACCAGTCAGCATCGCACTGCCGCCCAACAGTGTTGTATCAACCGGCTTTGCTTTTCTTTTTTTTTTTTTTTTTTTAATATTCCTTCCAGCTAAGCTAGCAGAGGGTGGTTACATGACATATGAGCAGGGTGGCAACTACCGTCAACTCCCAGTGCCTGGCATCTATTTATTACAGTCAATTTGGAAATAGCTGCCCGCAGGGGAACTGCTGGCCAAATCCCTAAAGAACACGCTTAAGCCGAAAACACCAGTGTCTCAGGCAGCCACAGCTTGAGGACACAGATGTTTAAAAAAAGACCTTTTTGTCTGCATCACCTCGAAGCACAGCAGAGGGCCGGGTCTGCACAGGCCAGGCAGCCAGTGAGGGGACCAGGTGCTGTGGCACCGGCAGGAGCATTTGCTCAAGAACTGAAAGGCACAGGGCAGATAGTGACAATAATTCAGGGGTGACTGAGTCAGAAGGGTGGTACAGATTTCATTTTTTACAAACTTTAAGGCCAGGCGCGGTGGCTCACGCCTGTAATCCCAGCACTTTGGGAGGCCGAAGCAGGCGGCCATCCTGGCTAACATGGTGAAACCCCATCTCTACTAAAAATATAAAAAATTTGCCGGGCATAGTGGCAGGCGCCTGTAGTCCCAGCTGGCTAAGGCAGGAGAATGGCGAGAACCCGGGAGGCGGAGGTTGCAGTGAGCCAAGATCGCGCCACTGCACTCCAGCCTGGGCGACAGAGTGAGACTCCATCTCAAAAAAATAAAAATAAAAATAAATAAAAACTTTATGTTGAAATAATTTTAGGCTTGCCAAGATAGTGCCATGTTCCCTAGACCCCTCACCCAGTTTCCCTAATGTGAACATCTTATACAACTGTGATACACTGAGCAAAACTCAGAAATTTTGTTTTGAGATAGGATCTCGCTCTGTCACCCAGGCTGGAGTGCAGTGGCACAATCACGGCTCACTGCGGCCTCAACCTCCCAGGCTCAAGTGATGCTCTGGCTTCAGCCTCCCGAGTAGCTGAGACCACAGGCATGCTCCAGCATGTCCAGCTAATTTTAAAAAAATGTTTTGTAGAGACAGGGTCTCCCTATGTTGCCCAGGCAGATTTTGAACTCCTGGGCTCCAGTGATCCTCCCGGCTCGGCTGCCCAAAGTGCTGGGATTAAAGGTGTAAGCCACTGCGCACCGCCCAAAACTCAGAAATTAATATTGGTGCAACACTATTAACTAAACCACAGACCTTAGTTGGATTTCACCATTTTTTCCACTAATGTCCTTTTTCTGTTTCAGGAATGGATCCAGGTGTCCACACTGCATTTAGTTGTCATGGTTCCGTCTCTTCTGGTCTGTGAGAGTTTCTGCATCTTTCCTTGTCTGTCATGACCTTGACATTTTTTGAATAGTGCTGGTCAGGTGTTTGGTCCAGATTTGTAGTATTTGTGGAAATCTGTTGGAATAAGTACCCTTGGCCTACAAGGCAGAGTCGGGGGTGGTGAGCTACACCCTGCGGGACAAATCTAGGCTGCTGCCTGTGTTTGCAGGTCTCTGAGCTAAGAATGGGTTTCACATTTTTAAATGGTTGAAAAAAAAAAAAAAAAGACAAATAATAGTCCATGATATGTGGAAATTATCATGAAATCCAAATGTCAGTGTCCATAGTTGTAAAGCGGGGCTGGGAGGCAGCCACAGGCATTCTTTTCTGTGTTTTCCCTGGGGGCTTTTGCACTACAATGGCAGGATTGGGAAGTCACTATGGAGGCCCTTTGGCCCCAACAGCCTCAATATTTACTCCCTGGCCCTTGACAGGGGAGGTTTGCCCACCCTGACGAGGGCCCTGTGAGGACCTGCCACTGGCTTTCATTCCAAAGCTAAGTCAGCTATAAATAGAGCATGGAGCGGCCGGGCACGGTGGCTCACCCCTGTAATCCCAGCACTTTGGGAGGCTGAGGTGGGAGGATCACCTGAGGTCAGGAGTTTGAGACCAGCCTGGCCAACATGGTGAAACCCCATCTCTACTAAAAATACAAAAATTAGCCAGGTGTGGTGGCGCAGGCCTGTAATCCCAGCCACTTGGGAGGCTGAGGCAGGAGAATCCCTTGAACCTGGGAGGCGGAGGTTGCAATGAGCCGAGATCGTGCCACTGCACTGCAGCCTGGGTGACAGAGCGGCAAAAAAAAAAAAAAAAAAAGCACGGAGGCTTCGAGTTCATTCATTCCATCATTCCACAAATACTTGTTGAGAGCTCACCATCAAAACTAGGAGAGACCCCTATTTGAGCAAACACTAACTCTTGCTCAAACTCTGGGTTTGGGAGAGGTTAATTTGCACCAAATGTCTTCCTGATTCTCGGGCACAGTTTCTGCTGTGATAATAATAGCTGCTGTCATATTTGGAGCTCTACCCTGTGCCAATAACGCTTTACTTGCACCATCTCTTCTCATCCGCACCACCACCGCAGGAGTTGCTCCGGGAGGAAACTGAGGTCTAAGAGCTTAGCCACACCCAAGGGCGCACAGGTGGCTAGAAAGTTGCAGAAGCTGAACAGGAGCGTGGCAAGTCCATGGGCTCCCAGCACAGACGCCGTGCGGGCGAGGCCCTCACCTGCAGGTGGGACCGGGGGTCTGGAGCAGAGAGCTGGCGCTGGGGCGGCTCTTGGTGGTTCCTGATCTAGAACTCACAAACCGGGATGTGAGAGTCAGCCGGCCACAGGCCCCGTGTGAAACGCACAGTAATCTTTCTGCAAAGGAGCATCACCGTGTTTTTGGTGTTCAGCATTTACTCCGTAAGTCCGTTCAGCATTTAGTCCGTAAGTGTGATGCATGAGCGAGCTTCGCGACGCTGTCTTCTTTGCCATCCCTTCCTGTTGTCGCTGCCTTGCCACCCTACTGCTGGAAGCCTGAGCTCTCTGCACTGTACCCTCTTTCCTGCTGATGGGACCGGGCCACTGGGCCCTCCCTTTTCTCATCCGTGAGGCCACCAGGCTGGGCCTGCCCTGATGAGAGGTGAAGAGGCCCTCCTGGAGCTGAAAGGGGCAGTTGGCTGTGCCCTGCCTTTGTCAAAGAAGTTGGGAGACAACAAAACGCAAGCACCTTGGCCAGGGCGGTGGCTCACGTCTGTAATCCCAGAACTTTGGGAGGCCAAGGCAGGTGGATCACCTGAGGTCAGGAGTTCGAGACTAGCTTGGCCAACGTGGTGAAATCTCATCTCTACTAAAAATACAAAAATTAGCCAGGCATGGTGGTGTGTGCCTGTAATCCCAGCTGTATCCCGGGAGGCTGAGGCAGGAGAATCACTTGAACCTGGGAGATAATTTGAGTTATCTCAGATGCTAGTTTCTCTGGTGAAGGTTGCAGTGAGCCGAGATCGCACCACTGCACTCCAGCCTGGGTGACAGAGTGAGACTCTGTCTCAAAAAAAAAAAAAAAAAAAAAAAAAAAAAAATTAGCCAGGCATGGTGGCTGGTGGCACGTGCCTGTAATCCCAGCTACTTAGGAGGCTGAGGCACAAGAATTGCTTGAACCCAGGAGGCGGAGGTTTCAGTGAGCTGAGATTGCACCACTGCACTCCAGCCTGGGTGGCGGAGCCAGACTCCATCTCAAAAACAAAAAACCAAACAACCCACAAACACCTGCAGAAAGAGGTTCCCAGGTAAGAAGGGTCCCCCTGCCAGGCTGGGCTGGGTGTGGGGTGGGAAGGCCATTCATGCCAATCCTGCTGTCCATGGTGATTTTGGTCTCCTCAGTGAACATAACCACAACCATGATCCATAACCAGGACCTCCACCTCCCTACTCTCTGATTCCAAAGGAGATGCTGAAGCCAGATGACCAGAGAGAGAGAGAGCATCTCCTGTGCTAGGCGGTGTCCCAGCTTAATGAACCTGCCATAGTGGGTCCAACTGACCACAGGTCGGTTCTGCTCAAGACAATTCCAATACATGCCGTCAATCAGAACCAAATCAGAGGGCGCCAGATTCAATGAACGAAGCCCCTGGTTGGTGAGAGACTGCATCCAATTCTGAGTTATTTTTTGAAGAGAACAAGTCATTTGAGAGTTTCTTGTTCCCTAAAATGTCCCCAGGAACTTTTTAACTGGCTTGATACTAGATCTCCTAAGCCCTCAGCAGCTGCAAAATTGATTCATAAAGCTTGTTTTTCTTTTCATGTTTTTTAAAAAGAACAAAATGTAAATTAGGTTGCAAAGCCCTAGTGACATGATCTGACAAGCTGGTGCTGGCAGAACCTTGGCCCGTGCTGTCTGCCCCAAGGTCACAGTGACACAGCCTGGTTTGGGGTAGACAGTTCCGTTCCATGTTCTGGGGCGTTCCAAAGACTCTCACCATGCCAGATTTCCAGCTGGACCCCACGTAGTGGAGGGGGCTTCGTGCATGAGTAAGGATGTGGTTGTTATTCTGTTTCTCTGCCACGGAATGTTCCTTCCGAGAAAGGCACTTTAAGTGGATCAGAAATGTTATCTCAGATGCTAGTTTCTCTGAGGAAGAAGCTGGTCCTAGGGGGTGTGTTGGACGGAGTGTGTTGGAGAATGACATCTGGCACCTTTGCCTAAATGAGGCCTCAGAACGGATGACAAAACTCTGAAGTCAGACTAAGTCTCATCTGTTCACACTACAATGCTATGCTATTTTCAAGGCCAAAATACTGCTATAAACTTAGTAACGTCCCCTAAATGTCCCAGAGCTGGCGAACCAGCCCCTATTTTTGCCTACTACATGTTTTGCGGCCCAGCGGAGTGTGAGGCGGACAAGCCACCACACTGGTGAGTGTGGGTGCGAGGGAGGCCCCGGCCTCTGCTGGGCGGGGCTGCTCTGTGGTTTCTGGCCCAGGTGCAGTGTGAATGGGTTCGGGGGCGCTCAGAGGGGCTTCTGCATTCTCCTGGCAGCTGCCACCGGGGTTAAGCATGGCCAATGATGCTCTTTATAACGGCCACACACCACCACTTGGGTGTTTTGCTGATAAGAAGCCACAATCTGGGACTCTCAGGAGCCCGGCGCACCCGGCACCCCCACCCCAGCCCCACAACAGGCAGGGGTGATCCACACTGGGCCACACTGGGCGGAGGGTCCAGGTGGCCCTACAGGGAAAGGGAATGAGGCAATGGACCATCATTTCCCTGGACCATACGTGTCGCGAGGAAGGCCTGCTGCTGGCTGAGGACCCCTCTGCCCCCTGAGACCACGCCCCCTCCATATCCCGTGCAAACCCCATCCAGGCAGCATCGCCAGAGACCCAGAGATCCAGCTACCATGTACATCCAGCTGCCAGGGTTTTTCTCGCCTCCGCCCACTTTTCTATTTCAGAAACAGTGGAATGTCCAACTTTGTGAATTCCATTGCTCACCAGAAATTTGCTTTAATGTCTAAATGTTCTAAAGATGAGAGGGGGGAGGGAAATGCATAAAAAGCAGTGCCTCATGGAAAACACACATATGTGCATGCACACACACCCAAAGTCCTTTGTGCTTTAAACATTCCTGGTAACTTCACTGACCATCCTGGCCAGAATCTTCTGAAATGGTTAAACCAAGAATTTTAGTCGCGAATATTTCTGCAGTGATTTCGTCTGGAAGTTCTTCTTCAAGGCAAATTTCTGAACCTAGCCAAAACAAGAAAAGAACACCAAATGCCTTCATGATGATTATGTTTCTTTCTTTTTGGGTGCAGGGAGGGGTTTGAGACAGGGCCTTGCTCTGTTGCCCAGGCTGGAGTGCAGTGATACGATCATTGCTCACTGCAGCCTTGAACTCCTGGGGTCAAGTGATCCTCCCACCTCAGCCTCCCGAGTAGCTGGGACTACAGGCACACGCCACCATGCCCAGCTCATTTTAAAATTTTTTTTGTAGAGATTGAGTCTCGCTAAGTTGCCCAGACTGATCTCAAACTGCTGGCTTCAAGTGATCCTCCCACCTCAGACTCCCAAAGCGCTGGGATCACAGCTACTGCACCAGGCCTCAATGATTATGTTTCTAACTCAGGAGGATTTTCCAAAAACACAAGGAAATGCTACTAAACAAAAACAAGAGGGGCTTTGTGCTGTGATTTGGCTTTGATTTCTTGAAAAACTCTGGGTGGAAATTGCTTAAAAATCTCTCCTTTACAGAACAGAACACTGTTAACCAAATCTCTGCAAACCTTACTGGAAAGCCTTAACCACATAGTATGATTGATTTTTCTGTTTCAAGATGCCTGGGAAGACAGCAGAAATATATAACAATCGGGAAAGGTACATTCTGAGATCCGAAGTACATAAAGGAATGGGGTAGGGAGAGCGTGCAGGTTGGGAATGACCTGTTAGCTACCGGAGTCTGGAATTATCTGAGTTCAGGGACTTTGTTAATTTGAAGTGGGGAATGGACAATAAAAGGAGAGGGAAAAGGGGAATGGGTGAGGGGTCTTTGCACCCTCCTCAGTCTTGGTGATGGTGGTGGGATCTGACCTTCCCCGGGCTTGTCAGGAGAGTTGCTTCTGTGCCAGCGAGCCTAGAAGAGCCGTTTAGATTGGTTCCTCCTGAGCTGAAAGTCAGGAGGCCCTAACTTCAGGCCCAGTGCACGAAAAGAAGGTGAAAAATACTTAGGCTATAGCAGGAAGGGACAGGAGGATGATCTTTAAAAACTTGAAAGTTTTGGCAGCTTGTAGCTGGGCTTGTACTGCCCACAAAGTTGATGCTCTCTCCTTCTCCAAATCTTTCTCTCTCTCTCTCTCTTTCTTAATTGAGACAGGCTCTCACTCTGTTGCCCAGGCTGGAGTACAGTGGCACAATCCTAACTCACCACAGCCGTGAATACCTGGGCCCAAGTCATCCTCCCACTTAAGCCTCCTGAGTAGCTGGGACTAAAAGCATACACCACTATGCCCAGCTAATTGTTTTGTTTTGCTTTAATTAATTAATTTATTAATTTATTTATTTAGAGACGGAGTTTTGCTCTTGTCACCCAGGCTAGAGTGCAATGGTGTGATCTCGGCTCACTGCAACCTCCACCTCCTGGATTCAAGCAATTCTCCTGCCTCAGCCTCCCAAGTAGCTGGGATTACAGGTGTGTGCCACCATGCTCGGCTAATTTTCGTATTTTTAGTAGAGACGGGATTTCACCACGTTGGTCAGGCTGGTCTCGAACCCCCGACCTCAAGTGATCCACCCTCCTCGGCCTCCCAAAGTGTTGGGATTACAGGCGTGAGCCACTGCGCCCAGCCTGTTTTTTTTTTTGTAGAGATGAGATCTTGCTGTGTTGCCCAGGCCAGTCTCAAATTCTGAACCTCAAGCGATTCTCCTGCCTTGGCCTCCCAAAATGCTGGGATTACAGGCGTGAGCCATGGTGCCTGGTCCCCAAGTCTCTCTTGACATACCTCTTCCTCTGAAACGGCTGTCAAACTGGATCCTCTGCGGGTGGCCAGTATGCACCCACCCAAGCTGGCAAGATGACAGGTCAGTGGAACGAAGGGAAAATAAGCCCAGAAGAAACAAAAGGACAGACAGAGCGCGGGAACAAAAGCCACCACTCACTGTTCTTTTCATAACTTATTCATGTGGGATTCCCAACAGACTTACTTTGTTATGTGCAGTCTTAGGGAGAGTGGCTTGCACCAATCAGGAGAAATAAATGTACTTAAGTCTACAACAAATTAGTGAGCCATGGCTACAAGCCCAGACAAAGCCAGCCAGGGTACCTTTGACAGAGGAGGTTGCAGGCTCGGATTTCCATCCCTCAGGATTCAGGCCAAACAGCGAAGCAAAGCAATCCAACATCTCCTCCTCCGTCATGTGCTCACCTGTGTGTCAAAGAGTAAGAAGGTGGTTGTTTAGCTCTTGAGGCTAAGCATACTGTCAGGGCTTAGGGTTATTATTTAGAGGTCTTAAAGAGAATTATCCCACTATTTTTTTTTTCTTTTACTCAATGAAAAAAAAATTTAGGCTGGGCGCAGTGGCTCATGCCTGTAATCCCAGCATTTGCAGAGGCCAAGGTGGGCATATCACTTGAGGTCAGGAGTTCAAGACCAGCCTGGCCAACATGGCGAAACCCCATCTCTACTAAAAATACAAAAATTAGCCGGGTGTGGTGGTGCATGCCTGTAATCCCAGCTACTTGGGAGGCTGAGACAGGAGAATTGCTTGAACTCTGGAGGTGGAGGTTGCAGTGAGCTGAGATCATGCCACTGCAATTCAGCCTGGGCGACAGAGTGAGACTCCGTCTCAAAAAAAAAAGCAACAAAAACAACAAAAATTTTTCTGACGGAGATGAAGTCTTGCTATGTTGGGCCAGGCTGGTCTCCAACTCCTGGGCTCAAGTGATCTTCCTGCCTCAGCCTCTGAAACTGCTGGGATTACGGGTGTGAGCCACTGCGCCCAGCCCCTTTTCTTTAGACACGAAAATGATCTAGAGTCCCATGGTACTGTCACATATGCTTCCTAATGGTGTTAAACAGGGTCCTCCAGGCAGGGAACATAGGTAGGGCTGGCATAGAGAAATAGGGCAGCATGCTGCAGGGACCAGACTTTGCTTCATTTCAAATTCCCTCTTCTCAGAACCACCCACTTGGACTAAGATGAAACTGTCATCCTGAGAGAGTTTACTTGACATCCTCATGTACAATAATGAGAAACATAGTAGGTAAAAATTAAAAAGTTTACTTTGGTGTGGCTGCATTTCACAAATGCAATCCAAATATTTCTTTTCTTTTTTTTTTTTTTTTTTGACAGTCTCGCTCTGTCACCCAGGCTGAACTGCAGTGGCGTGATCCTGGCTCACTGCAACCTCTACCTCCCGGGTTCAAGCAATTCTCCGGCCTCAGCCTCCGAAGTAGCTGGGATTACAGGCGTGTGCCACCATACCCAGCTAATTTTTGTATTTTTAGTACAGATGTGGTTTCACCATGTTGGCCAGGCTGGTCTTGAACTTCTGACCTCAAGCGATCTGCCCGCCTCAGCCTCCCAAAGTGCTGGGATTACAGGCATGAGCCACCGTGCCTGGCCCCAACCCAAACCTTATGACAGCCCAGGGAGATGGATTAGCTGGCATTTTTATTCCCATTTTACAAGTGAGGACGCCGAGTCTTGCTGAGGCTCAGGTAGCTGCAACACGAATCACATTCTTCTGCTTTCTAGCTCTGGGTCCCTCCCATTACCTCATACTTGCCAGGGATGCAGGTGGGTCAGCCAGATCCCTCATGGCTCAAACCAGTCAAATCACCTCTTTCATGAAAGATGGAGCTCCCACAAGGGCTGGCTCCCCAAACTCAGTTCCCTACACTGGGAATGGCCCCAGGATGTTACCAGACATCTTGATGTATGTGCTTACCTTTAGTAATGAGCAGTCTCAGGAAGTCCTCTCGTCGAATGGCCTTTTTCCCTTTGGAGTTGGTATAACCAAGCACCTCAAAGCTCTTGTGGATGCCACTCATGGTGTTACCAAAAGGTGGCTTGTGGTTAAGGTACACTTTGAGGAAATCTGGTAAGTTGATCTTGTCGATTAGCTTTCCAGTGTCCACATATTCACCAAATTTGATTTCGTTAAACATATCATCAATCTAGGGGAAAGATGGGAAAAAAAAAAAGACCACGGTAAATAGAAAAGGCACAGGGATAGATTTCTAAAAATTGGAAAGTAGGGCTGGTGCGATGGCTCATGCCTGTAATCCTAGCACTTGGGGAGGCCATGGCCCAAGGATCACTTGAGGCCAGGAGTTCGAGACCAGCCTGGCCAACATGGTGAAACCCTGTCTTTACTAAAAATACAAAAATTAGCCTGGCATGGTACAAGAATCACTTGAACCCTGGAGGTTGAGGTTACAGTGAGCCAAGAATGTGCCACCGCACTCCAGCCTGAGCAACAGAGTGAGACTCTGTCTTGGGGGGGAAAAAAAAAGAAGAAAACTAATTTTCCACAAACTGCACAAAAATAGGGGAAAAAGGAATACTTTCCAATTCATTCCACAAGGCCAGTATCATCCTGAGACCAAAATCAGACAAAGATATCACAAGAAAAGGACACTGCAGACTGAGATCTCTTATTATTTTAGATGTAAAAATCCTCCAGAAAATACAAGAAATTGAATCCAGGAACATACAAAAGGATTGTGCACCGTGATCAAGTGGGATTTATTCCAAGAATGCAAGCTTGGTTTAACATGTCAACCTGAATTAATGTAATACATTATTATTAACAGAATAAAGAACAGGAACCACATGATCATCTAAACAGATACAGAAAAAAAGCATTTAACAAAATCTAACAACTTTACATGATAAAAACCCTCAACAAACTAGGAATAGAAGGAAGCTTCCTCGACCCAATAACAGACATGTGTGAAAAACCCACAGCTAACATCATACTTAATGATGAAGGACTAAATGCTTTCTCCTCCTAAGATCAGAAAAAAAGACAAGGATGTCCACTCTCACCACTTCCCCCACCCCCCCCACCTTTTTTTTTGATACAGGGTCTCGCTCTATCACCCAGGCTGGAGTGCAGTGAGGCAATCTCAGCTCACTGTAGCCTTGACCTCTCAGGCTCAGGCGATCCTCTCACCTCAGCCTCCAGAGTACCTGGGACTACAGGCATGCTTGACCATGCCTGGCTAATTTTTGTAATTTTTTTAGAGATGAGGTTTCACCATGTTGCCCAGGCTGGTCTCAAACCCCTGGGCTCAAGCAATCTGCCCACCTTGGTCTCCCAATGTGCTGGGATTACAGGCATGAGCCACCTGGCACCACTTCCATTCTACACTGTACTGGAGGTTCTAGCCAGGGAAATGAGGCAGGAGAAGAAGATAAAAGGCACCCAGAATTGAATGGGAGAAGCAAAACTATCTCTATTTGCAGATAACACAATCTTATATATATATAAAAAATACACTAAAAACTGTTAGAACTGGTAAACAACTTCAGCAAGGTTGCAGGGTATAAGATCAATAATATAAACATCAATTATAGGCCAGGTGCAGTGGCTCACCCCTGTAATCCCATCACTTTGGGAGGCTGAGGCTGGAGGATTGCTTGAGGCCAGGAGTTCGAGACCAGCTTGGGCAACATATTAAAAGACCCTGCCTCAGGGCCGGGCGCGGTGGCTCACGCTTGTAATCCCAGCACTTTGGGAGGCCGCGGCGGGCGGATCACGAGGTCAGGAGATCGAGACCACGATGAAACCCCGTCTCTACTAAAAAAATACAAAAAATTAGCCGGGCGCGGTGGCGGGCGCCTGTAGTCCCAGCTACTCGGAGGCTGAGGCAGGAGAATGGCGTGAACCCGGGAGGCAGAGCTTGCAGTGAGCCTAGATTGCGCCACTGCACTCCAGCCCGGGCGACAGAGCGAGACTCCGTCTCAAAAAAAAAAAAAAAAAAAAAAAAAAAAAAAAAAAAGACCCTGCCTCTACAAAAAACAAAAAATTAATCAGGCATGTGGCATGCACCTGCGGTTCCAGCTACTCAGGGGGCTGAGGTGGGAGGACTGCTTGAGCCCACAAGTTCGAGGCTGCAGTGAGCCCATGATCATGCCACTGGACTCCAGCCTGGGATACAAAGTGAGACCCTATCTTAAAAAAAAGATTCAATTGAGGCTGGGCATGGTGGCTCACGTTTGTAATTCTAGCACTTTCGGAGGCCAAGGTGGGTAGATCACCTGAGGTCAGAAGTTCAAGACCAGCCTGGCCAACACAGTGAAAATCCGTCTCCACTAAAAATACAAAATTAGCCAGGCGTGGTGGTGTACGCCTATAGTCCCAGCTACTCGGGGTGCTGAGGCAGGAGAATCACTTGAACTTGGGAGGTGGAGGCTGTAGTGAGCTGAGATGGCGCCATTACACTCCAGCCTGGGTGACAAGCGCAAAACTCTAACTCAAAAAAAAAAAAAAATCTATTGTATTTCTTTACACACTAGTAGTGAAGAGCAAAAGAATTATAATAAATTAATAAAACAATTCCAATTATAATAGGATTAAGAAGAATAAAGTACTTAGGAATAAATTTAACAAAAATGTAAGATTTGTGCTCTAAAAGCTACAAAATATTGTAAAAAAAAAAACTAAAGAAAACATAAGTAAATGGAAAGATGCTCCATATTCAGGGGTTGGAAGACTTAAATTTTTTTCTTTCTTTTTTTTTTTTTTTTTTGAGACGGAGTCTCGCTCTGTCGCTCAGGCTGGAGTGCAGTGGAGCGATCTCGGCTCACTGCAAGCTCCGCCTCCCGGGTTCACGCCATTCTCCTGCCTCAGCCTCCGAGTAGCTGGGACTACATGCGCCCGCCACCACACCCGGCTAATTTTTTTGTATTTTTAGTAGAGACGGGGTTTCACCATGGTCTCGATCTCCTGACCTTGTGATCCGCCCGCCTCGGCCTCCCAAAGTGCTGGGATTACAAGCGTGAGCCACCGCGCCCGGCCTAAATTTTTTTTCTTTAAGAGACAGAATCTCGCTCTGTCACCCAGGCTGCAGCACAGCTGACTCCCAAAGTGTAGGGATGCAAGAGTGGGCCATCATGCCTGCCTTTTTTTTTTTTTGAGAGATGATGGCCAAGAATGGTGGCTCACACCTTGCCATCTCAGCACTTTGGGAGGCTGAGGCAGGAGAACTGCTTGAACCCAGGAACTAGAGAACAGCCTAGGCAACCTGGTGAAACTCTGTCTCTACAAAAAATACAAAAATAAGCTGGTGGGGCAGGGCGCGGTGGCTCACGCCTGTAATCCCAGCACTTTGGGAGGCCGAGACGGGCGGATCACGAGGTCAGGAGATCGAGACCATCTTGGTTAACATGGTGAAACCCCGTTTCTACTAAAAATACAAAAAATTAGCCGGGCGTGTTGGTGGGCGCCTGTAGTCCCAGCTACTTGGGAGGCTGAGGCAGGAGAATGGCGTGAACCCAGGAGGCGGAGCTTGCAGTGAGCTGAGATTGCGCCACTGCACTCCAACCTGGGGGACGCAGCGAGACTCCGTCTCAAAAGTAAATATATAAATAAATAAGCTGGGTGTTGTTCCCTCGTGCCGTCTCACTACCTCCTCGCCCCATGTACCGGCTACTGAATTTTTCATTTGCACCACTTCACTGTTCTATGTGGTTCATCACATGCGTGTGGATCCCTAACACACATGCTTCCTTTTGCTTTAAAGACGCCTTTAAAAGGAGATCATCTTAAACCCAGTCACTTGTTGCTCTCGAGCTGTCACCCGCAGGTTACAGATACTGGCTCATGGCATTTCAATCCCTTTCAGACTTTAGTTGCTTCGATTCATGCATCTGGATGAAGCAAAAAGAAGATGTGACAACTTGTCACTGCAAGAACTTAAAAACACCCTCCAGTGGGGCTGCACCAGGCCACCTCACCTTAGAGTGTGCACAGCTTCTCATCAGAGATAAAAGCTGTGACTCCAGGCTCCTAAATACCTTTTTGATAAGGGCTTTCCTTTTGGCCACCAGCAGATGATCAGGTGATTGTGCTACTACTGCCAACTCCTAGAGAACCCAGGCCCATGAGATCTTTTAGATGTTCATTCTTTGCAGCTTAAAAAAATAATAATTTAAAAAGATTTTCCCTTTCTCATTTGGAAAGTTTGTGTATTTTCTAATTTTTCTCGAATGAGAAAAGGGTGCTGACATGCCTAGGTTTAAGTGGAAATGCGGGGCCAGTTAACACAGGACTCCTCACAGGATGCCTTATGTCAGTGGCAAAACATGAGGAAGAGAGAAATATAATAATTAAAGAAACAAACAAAACTGTTCCTCACTGCCATCAGCCTCTCTCTGTGCAGTATTTTTGTATCGTGCATGTAGCAGTCAGCTGAAATGCAGAAACCCCAATTATACCAGTGAAAGGGCTGGGAATTAGTAACTTATTTTAGCATTTACATTTTAACCTAAGATGTTTCCCAATAAACTATGGGGTTTGGAATTTTACAAAGAAAGAATAAGAGCAATAGAGAAGTGGGAATGAATTTGCTTCCTCTCCTCCCTGCTCCTGCCAAAGAACAGGCATTCTACTTTGGTCTGTGGGAATGAACCAGGAAGTTAATCTCTATTTGTACACATTACTTATCAATCGGTAACCAATTTCTCCATGTCCCACTTAAAAAATGTGGAACAAAAATTCAGAGGACACCAGTTTGCAGCACTGCCAAGCTACCAACCTGTCTCAAGTACTCTTCACCCTCACATCTTGGTCTGGCCTCAAGTATCAAGAAAAAAATAAAAATCTCTTGTAATCCAACGATCCAATCACAATTTCTGTGAAAGATTTGGGGCACTCCCTTCCTATTTTTTCTATGCATATAAAATACACATGCAGATTTTTTACAAAACTGGTATCATATGTATAACTTTACATCCTTTTTTCCTTTAACACTGTATCTAAGTAATCACCTAGTATTTTCAGAGATGCCACATATTCTCAATGCAACATTCCAGGTCAGGCGTGGTGGCTCATGCCTGTATTCCCAGCACTTTGGGAGGCCAGGGTGGGAGGATGGCTTGAGCTCAGGAGTTTGAGACCAGCCTGGGCAACATATTGAGACCTCATCTCTACTAAAATCTAAAAACAGGTGTGGTGGCAGTCCTAGCTACTGGGGGGCTCATGCAGGAGGATGGGTTGAGCCCAGAAAGCCAAGGCTGCAGTGAGCCCTGATTGTGCCACTGCACTCCAGCCTGGGCCACAGAGTGAGACCCTGTCTCAAAAAAAAAAAGGCAAGATTCCAGGAATGTTGAAATAACATTATTGGTTACAGATACAAATTAACTATAATTGATATATAATTGATACTCTAAAAGTAGCTGCAAATGGTAACACTGTTTCATATACAGCATTTACTGAGTTTATACTATGCACAATTGCTTGTTAAATCATGTATAATTTTATGTAGGAAAAAACACTATCCAGTAGCAATTATTTGCATATTGCACTATATAATTTTGACAGTATTACTATATAGGAATGCCACTATTTACCATGAGGCAGTAGAGGCGGGGGCTAAAAGAGCAATCTTTGATGATAGACCTAGGTTCAAACTCTGGCTCTGCCATTTTCTGTCTATATGACCTTGAGTGAGTTAATCACATTCCTTCTCCTCAGTTTCCTCATCTTGAAAAAGCAGGGAATACAGTAATACGTATGCATTGGGCTTTTATGAAGCCTATTGAGACTATGTATGTAAAGTGCTTAACATAATGCCTAACACATAGCAAGCATTCAACAGACAGTAATTATTCTTGTGATTATTATATTTTTCTATGCACTTGCTAATTACAATACATGTAATCATGACATAAGATAAATTATAATTTGGCTGGGTGGGGTGGCTCACACCTGTAATCCCAGCACTTTAGGAGGCTCGAGTGGGCAGATCACTTTAGGAGCTTGAGACAGCCTGGGCTGTGAAACCCTGTCTCTACAAAAAAGACAACAAATTAGCTTGGCGTGGTGGTGCATGTGCCTGTAGTCCCAGCTACTTGGGAGGCTGAGATGGGAGGATCACCTGAGCCCCGGAGGTGGAGGCTGCAGTGAGCCGTGATTGTGCCACTGCACTCCAGCCTGGGCAACAGGAGTGAGGAGTAAGACCCTGTTTCAAAAAGAAAAAAAAAAGAAATAATATATATAAATATATATAAATTACCAATGTAATATATGATTTAACTCAGTTCAGAAACAGGAGACTAAGATGACAAAAGGAATTCATAAGGGTCTGAGTTACTCATACCCAGAGAGTTCCAAAGAGCTCAGCAAACATTCACAGCACAAACCACTCAGCATGTGATTCACCTCTTACTCTCTCTTCCCGTATGACTGATCAAGAATCACTACTCAACAAGCACAGAGTTGGCAGCTTCAGCATCACTGACATTTCCTTCCTGAGCCGACTTCGCAAGTGTTCATTGAAAAGGCAGGTTCTGCTACATGTCTGAACAAAGTTCATGCTTGGGAGAGGAACCTCGGAGCCGGAAATAGAATGCGGAGCTCGTTCTGAACGCCCCCGTGTGAAGATGACTTGAGAGAAGCAGGAGTCCTAGCTGAGCAGCCCAGACACTCTGGTGGTCGTCAGTCAGCCTGGCCTTTGATTGGCATTCTCACGCCTGCTAAGGCGGGGCTTTATTCCATTCACCTGGAGAGCTTAAACAGTTCTGAGGCCCAGATCCTATTCCCTGAGAACCTGATTTTTTTTTAGACGGTAGTCTCACTCTGTCGCCCGGGCTGGAGTGCAGTGGCGTGATCTCGGATCACTGCAACCTCCACCTCCTGGGTCCAACCAATTCTCCTGCCTCAGCCTCCCAAGTAGCTGGGACTACAGGCGCGTGCCACCACACCTGGCTAATTTTTGTATTTTTAGTAGCAACACGGTTGGCTACTGTTGGCCAGGCTGGTCTCGAACTCTTGACTTCAAGTGATCTGCCTGCCTTGGCCTCCCAAAGTGCTGGGATTACAGCAATGAGCCACCACAACCAGCTGAGATCCTGATTTAATTGGTCTGGGGACCAAATTTTTGGAAGCTTCTCATTCGAATGATTTGAATGTGTAGCCAAGCTTGAGAAACATGGCTGGAAGGCAAAGGCTTGCAAACATCGTCAGGCATCACAATGACCAGGAGGTCTTGTTCAAACAGACTGCTGGTCCCACCTGCGGGGTTTCTGAGTCTGGGATAGGGTCTGACCATTTGCATTTCTTGTAAGTCCCTAGGTCACGTGAAGTCAATCCTGTTGGTCTGGGGGCCACACTTTGAGTACTGCTGCTCTTAGACCGCAGGGGTTCACGGAGGTGATACTGGTGCCAAAATGAATCAGCCCCAAGCTTGTGACTTTCAGGAGAGAGTAAGAATGGGTGGCAGCTGCGGTGCGCGCTCTAATTCTTTGGGCTCACATCTGTTTTCCCCATTAAGCTGTAGCCAGAGCTTTCATCTCTATTTCCCCGGCAGCTTAGTTCAGAGCCGGGCACATTATAGAGGCTCAGAGAAATGTTTACTGAATGGATAGATAGATGGATGAATGGATGAATGAATGAATGATGAAGTAAATAATGTGGACACAAGTGAGGCCACAAAAAGAATTCTCTTGAAACTCACAAGAAGCTTAGAATAATCATTTAGTGCCCTAGTTAATTTCACTCGATTTACTAGTAGTTACTGAGCATTTGCTTTAGCGCAAAGCCAATGAAATGCAAGTCTCTCAATTATTACGAGAACAGCTCTGCATTCTGGTTTTCAATCTTAGTCGCTGGGGTCAGCAAATATTTATTCAGCATCTATTAAGGTCTGGGCCATGTGAAGAGACGCTCAAGAGACGATATACACAAGGAAAGTGAACTAACAGGCTCCATCGCTGAGGTCCTCAGCCCTGGCTGCCTGGGGCTTTAAAAACTGTCCATGCTCAGGCTCCACCCCTAGGTTCTGTTGCACGAGGCTGGGGCCCTGGTGTAAAAATCAGGTGTAAAAATACTGATGTATTTTGTTAAGTGCCCTCAAGTGATTTTAAAAGGTTGGCTACCGTGGCTCTAAAAGATTCAGTGCCAAGATGCAGGAGAACATCATCAAAGGTTGGAGGAGCTCTCAGCCAGGTGGGCTTTGGGAAGGCTTCCTGGAAGAGGTGGGCCTACTGCAGAGCCACGAAGGGTTTGGCCAGTAGGAGGTCAGAGGAAGACACTCGATGCTGGGAAACAAGCGTGAAGAGGAGGGTGCAGAGGAGGTGCCCACCCCGAGCCCATGCACCCAATTCTAGACCACACTCTGGGTACCTGAACCCAAGGCTTCTCTCCCCTACATAACCTAAGCCCACTTTTGGGGCCCATGGGGATCTCACCTTCCTGAGGCCAACCTGTGCCTCTGGTGTTGCTCACCCATAGGCCTGCAGGGTGCCCCGGGGCTGCTGTTTGGAGGGTACAGAGAAGGGTCCACCTCCTGAATGCCATGCACACAGTGGCCAGGGATGGAGCCAGAGCTGGGAGGACACATGGGGCAGGCCCAGCCTGGCCCTGCATGCTGCCCATGCGGGTGTGAACTTTGAATCAGCTCATGTAGAAGGTTGAACTGTCAAGGGGGAATATTTATTTAGCAGCTTGTTGCTTGATTGGTAACTTTTAAACATTTAGACATACAGCATCTGGGCCTCTGTTGCCCCAACTGCTCCAGGCCCCGAGACTTGAGGGTGGCCTCTTGGTGGTGGGCTGGAGTCCCCTCGCCCGAGAGCATCTTATTTCTGCTTCTGCCATTGACGACGTAGGGCTTTGGGTCTGTGATCCCTGCTGTCAGCCTCAGGAAGCCAATGATGTCCTTAGAATTATGTTCTATAATTAAGTTTTACAACCTCCCTATTAAATGGAGAGGAACACGATACATTTGAACTGGGGCCATTCCTTGTTTTTATAAGCAGGCTCCTGGTGGGGGCAGATTTGCTTCTGTAATGGTTTCATGGACCCGTAGGGCTGGGAGCACTCACCCTCTTCCCCAAGCCCTCCCCCCAAAGCACAATACCCTCTAGAACATCCTCAACTAATGGGGCACAGTGTCTTGTTCCCACTCATCATCTTCACTCACACCCTCTCCTGGTCACCCCCTGCATCTCCTCGCTGACCCGGGGCAGGGTGTGGGCTGAGGAGGGGGCGTAAGGGCTGGGCAGCGTCACTGCATGGCCACATCTGGAGACCCCTGTGAGCACCTCCTCTGCGATTCATGCAACACTGTGACCCCAGTTGCTCCGTACCTCCCTCCAGGAACTAGACCTGGATGGCGACTGCCTCTTTTTCCAGGAGTGGGGCACGCACGCACAGTTCTGCCCTCTGGACGCAGTCGCAGGTGACGGCAGCCAAGGCCTGGCCTGGTGCTCTTGCCCACTGTCTTCTACTCCATGTGAACAACACCCATTCACAGGGCCCTTTAGAGCGACTGTCACGCTGCCCCGCATCAGAGCCCAGGTCTCAAACACCTCCAGGGACTCTTCCCTTCCCAGTGAATGTTTTTAAAGGTCTGAAAGAGACAGTCCTAGCTGAATGACAAGTCTTGTACCTTGTACCAAACCCACAATCAAGGATTTGCTAATTCTGTGTCCACAGCTCTCCAAAATCCTGATCCTGCCTCATGCACCCTAAAGCCCCAGGTGGTTCCTAGCTCAAGTGAAGAAGTGATGTGGGCCAGGCACTGTGGCTCACGCCTGGGATCCCAGCACTTTGGGAGGCCAAGTTGGGTGGATCATTTGAGGTCAGGAGTTCAAGACCAGCCTGGCCAACATGGTGAAACCCCATCTCTACTAAAAATACAAAAATTAGCTGGGCATGGGGACAGGCACCTGTAGTCCCAGGTACTCGGGAGGCTGAGGCAGGAGAATCACTTGAACTCGGGAGGCAGAGGCTGCAGTGAGCCGAGATCACGCCATTGCACTCCAGCCAGAGCGAGATTCCATCTCAAAAAAAAAAAAAAAGAAAAAGAAAAAGAAAAAAGAAAAAATATCCAACAACAACAAAAAATTTGCACACGAATGTTCACAGCAGCCTTATCCATAATAGCCAAGAAAATGGGAAAACGTAAATATCCATCTGTTCGTGAATGGATACATAAAATGTGGCATATCTACATGAATGAATAGAATGTTACTCAATCATAAAGAAAAGGATGAAGGACTGACACATGCTACAACCTGGATGAACCTGGAAAACATGATGCTGAGTGAGTGAAAGAAGCTAGACCCAAAAGACCACGTATTTCATGACTCCATTGATATGAAATGCCAAGATAGGCCAATCCATAGAGACAGAAAGCACATTGGTGGTTGAAGGAGAAATGGGAAGTGAGTGCTCATGGGTCTGGGGTTTCTTTTTGGGATGATAAACATGTTCTAGGATTACGTGATGGTGATGTCTGCACCACTTGGTGGACATTCTAAAAACCAATGAACGGCATCCTCTAAACAGGTGAATTACGTGGTATGTGGTATATCTCAATAAAGTTTTTTTTTTGAGAAAAGAAAATAAATAATATGGAGAAGCCATGGCAATGGCAAGTAAGAACATTTCAATTCTAAGAACATTAGTATTTTTAAAATATATCTTCCACCATCATTGTGATCTACCCTTTTATATCATAAAACCAGTCAAGATTGAAACATGCTTGTTATGAAAAATTCTAACAATGGAGATATAAAGAAAAATAATAATAAAATGCCCTGAAATGCCCCATCCCGCAGCAATAACCAGTGCTGGATGCCTGAATTTTTAGGGTTTTCTTCCTTCTTTGTACCAACTCATACATACGTAGGAACAGAACCTGGAGTTGGGGGTCAGCCAGCTTGGTTCAAACCCTGGCTGTGCCCTCGGTAGCTAAGTGACTATGCAATCTTCCTTCTCTCTCTAGGCCTCACTTTCCCAGAATGGTATTATGCATTACTATCACCTGCATTCTTTTTTTTTTTTTGAGACGGAGTCTCGCTCTTCTTGCCCAGGCTGGGGTGCAATGGTGCCATCTTGGCTCACTGCAACCTCCGCCTCCCGGGTTCAAGCAATTCTCCTGCCTCAGCCTCCCGAGTAGCTGGGATTACAGGTGTGCGCCACCACGCCTGGCTAATTTTTGTATATTTAGTAGAGACAGGGCTTCACCATGTTGGCCAGGCTGGTCTCGAACTCCTGACCTCAGGTGATCTGCCCAACTTGGCCTCCCAAAGTGCTGGGATTATGGGTATGAACCACCAGGCCCGGACTCTATTGCCTGCATTCTTTTTAATGGCTGCATAGTAATCCAGGATTCATTTATTTAAATGCTTTACATGTGAAAAGCAGAAATAGTTTTGTCTTGCTCTGATCCTTCTGCAGGAAGCCCACCTCTCGCCAGGCAGGGGCCTGGCCACGGATTCTCTGTTGGCCAGGAAGGCCTCCCCTAGAACACTGGGCCACTTCTGTTACCTTCAGGATGGAAATACCTGCTGATATTTACGTTTCAGGGCAAGACCCAACATACTGAGGGCTTCTCTTCAAAGTACAAATTTCCAAATTCCCTTGGGGTCTTTAAGCAGAAATTACCCCGTGCCTCTTGGCTGAAATTTCTCCCCTCGTTATGGGTGAGGCTGAACCACTTGGCTACAGGCCTCCATCCCAGCTGGGACCCTGCTTTAGCCACAAAGATTAGCGCACAGGGCTTTGGGGGGATTTGCTTGTTTATTTTTCTCGTTTTTGTGCTGAATACAAAAGCAACACAAGCTACATGTTTATAGTTAGGAGAACTTAAATAGTACAGAAATGTATGTCTGAGGTCTCCCCAAATTTATAGCCACAACTGTCTCCTAAGGAGGGCAGATGCCACTGAATGAAACGGTCTTTTATTTATAGAACCCCTAGATGGGCTTTTTTTTTTCTTTGAGACAGAGTCTCACTGTGTTGCCCAGACTGGAGAGCAATGGAGCGATCATGGCTCACTGCAGCCTTGACCTCTGGGCTCAAGTGATCCTCCCACCTCAGCCTCCTGAGTAACTGGGACTTCAGGCGAGCGCCACTACATCCAGCAATTAAAAAAAAAATTCATGGCCAGCCATGATGGCTCATGCCTGTAATCCCAGCACTTTGGGAGGCCAAGGTGGGAGGATCACCTGAGGTCAGGAGTTCGAGATCAGCCTGGCCAACATGGCGAAACCCCATCTCTACTAAAAATACAAAAAATTAGCCGGGCATGGTGGCACTGCCTATAATCCCAGCTACTTGGGAGGCTGGACAGGAGAATTGCTTGAATCCAGGAGGTGGAGGTTGCAGTGAGCTGAGATCACGCCATTGCCCACCAGCCTGGGCAAAACAGCAAGACTCTGTCTCAAAAAAAAAAAAAATTTGTAGAGACAGGGTCTCACTATATTGCTTAGGCTGGTCTTGAACTCCCAAGGACAAGCGATCCTTCCACTTTGGCCTCCTAAAGTGCTGGGAATACAGGTGAAGAGCCACAGCACCAGGCCAATCTCACTTGTAGGTGTGCCTTATTTTATTAATCTCATCTCCTATCAATGGATATCAGTGTTGTTTTGATTTTCAACACAATAGACTATGTGGCAACAATTGTCCCTTCAGGTCAGGTATGGGTTTGGAGGGCCTGTAGTCCTAGAAACTAGGAAGGCTAAAGCAAGAGGCTTGTCTAAGCCCAGGAGTTTGAGACCAGCCTGGGCAACGTAGTGAGATCCCATCTCAATATTTATATATATTATATATTTAAAATTATCCCTTCCATATGTACATCATTATAAACTTGGGTGAGTTTTTCTGTAGGATACACTCCCTCCCCTTTTTTTTTTTTGAGATGGAGTCTTGCTCTGTTGCCCAGGCTGGAGAGTATGGTGGCACCATTTCAGCTCACTGTAACCTCTGCCTCCTGGGTTCAAGCAATTCTCCTGCCTCAGCTTCCGGAGTTGCTGGAATTACAGGCATGCACCACCATGCCCAGCTAATTTTTGTATTTTTAGTAGAGACGGGGTTTGGCCATGTTGGCCAGGCTGGTCTCGAACTCCTGACATCAGACGATCCTCCCATCTCGGCCTCCCAAAGTGCTGGGATTATAGGCGTGAGCCTCCGCGCCCGGCCAGGATACACTCTTAAAAGTACATTTGTTGAGTCAAAAGATATATACATTTTTAAAGTTAAGCAAAAAATAAATAGCAAATACAATAAAAAGTTAAGTGACTGTTTAATTCCTTTCTAAATGCTCCTAAGCTATGCCCAAGCTCCTGAATATATCAAACACATTAGGGTTACTAAGAATTACGCTGAGATCAATAATAATGTCAGGGATTCTGTCTTCCTCACTGTCTCTGCTGTCGAATATGACCAATGAGCATCATTGATTCATTCACTCATTCCATCAACATTTGCCAAGCGTCCACCATGTGGACACCTGCTGGGCACATACGTCTCTACAGGATTAGACTTAAGTTTACAGAACCAGGTGGTTGCACCAATGTTAATTCCCTGCCCAAACCTGTAAAGATTATACAACACTCTGCAAGCTAAAGAGAAGTGAAGTTGCAAGTAAGCAGGAAACGAATGATATGCTGGGCCCCATCCCAACGTGACAGTCCAACATCCTGGAGGAAAAGACACATTTATAAAGATAGAGGAGGGAACTGCCTTGTATGTGAAATCATCTGTAGAAATGATGACACCTAAGCTATGGTTCCTTTGATAACATACACGCTGCAGATCTTTCATTTAAAAATGATTTCTAGGCCGGGCTTGGTGGCTCACACCTTGTAATCCTAGCACTTTGGGAGGCCGAGGCAGGCGGATCAGGAGGTCAGGAGATTGAGACCATCCTGGCTAACATGAGGAAACCCCTGTTTCTACTGAAAATACAAAAAATTAGCTGGGTGTGGTGGCGGGCACCTGTAGTCTCAGCTACTCAGGAGGCTGAGGCAGGAGAATCGCTTGAACCTGGGAGGCGGAGGTTGCAGTAAGTGCAGTGAGCTGAGATTGAGTCACTGCCCTCCAGCCTAGGCGACAGACTGGGTCTCAGTAAATAAATAAATAAATAAATAAATAAAGATTTCTAGAAGCAGTCCACCGTGACCACTTTGGCTGTGTTTTGCTCCTGAGCACAGCTTTCTGCAGAAGAAGGGAATGGCTAGGAATTCTTTGGGGAGGGTTATATTCTTGTGTAATTTGGCTTCAGTGTACCACACCGACTAGCTTCAAATCCTCAAGACAGTTGTAATGACGTAAGAAAAGTATCAATAATGTAGTCTTTGGGGTGCTGGTTTAAACCCTGCATCTGCATCTTTTCTGTAACCAAGTGTGAACACACTCCAGTAGTAAGGCGTATATTCCATGCAACTTCCTGAAGGAGGGGGAGCAGCTACATCTCAATAGGAAATGTTTCATTAACCACCGTAAAGCCTGGGTTAGTTTCAAAGCCCTGAAAAGATTTTTTTTAATCACTATAAATCTGACTTGAAAACAAAAGATCAGAATCTTCTCCCGGTGTAGCTTCAGATATAAGCTAATCAAGTCTGCACTGATGTGGGTGGAGCCTTCGGAAAACATCTCCAAAGAGGAAACTTTTTTTTTTTAAAGTAGATTAAAAACCCTGGAATCCAAGGGTGAGTGGGGCCCTCACTGAGTGCAGCACCGAGACTCTCCTTTTGGGAAGTGGTGGGGTCAGGCAGGAGAACATATACAACATCCAGCGCAAACCTTACGACCTCTGTTTTTATTTCTGTCTTTATGTTTTTAAGTAATTGTCGATGTTTGTTACTTTGTAACATTTGTTACCAACTAACATTTTTTTCCAGATACCTTTTCTTCATCAGCAAGATTTTGATAAGTTGTTTAAGCTTTATTATTTTTTGCCAATGATAGAATAAATGAGTACATCTTTAATAATTAGACACTTCCTTACTTTTTTTTTTTGGAGAGCTATGGTGCCCGGGCTGGAGGACAGTAGCTATTCACGGGCATGATCATAGCATGCTGCAGCCTACACCACCTGGGATCAAGCAGTCCTCCTGCCTCAGCCTCTAGGGTAGCTGGGACTCCAGTTGCACACCACTATCCCCGACTAATTTTTTTTTTTTGAGACAGGGCCTCACTCTGCTGTCCAGTATGGAGTGCAATGGCACAATCACAGCTCACTACAGCCTTGACCTCCTGTGCACAAGCGATCCTTCGATCCTTCCCACCTCAGCCCTCCAAGTAGCTGGGACTACAGGTGCACGCCACCACACCCAGCTAATTGTTTATTAGCAGAGACGGGTCTCCTTATGTTGCCCAGACTGGTCTTGAACTCCTAGGCTCAAGCAATCCTTCTGCCTTGGCCTCCCAAAATGCTGGGATTGTGAGCCACTGGGCCTAGCCCAATTTTTTAAATTTTTTAGAGATCGGGGTCTCGCTATGTTGCCTAGGCTGGTCTGGAACTCTTGGCCTCAAGTGATCCTCCTGCCTCAGCCTCTCAAGCAGCTAGGACTCCAGGCATATGCAGGACTTCCTTATTTCTATAGGAAGCAGAGACAAGCGGGTTGTTCTGTGCCCACCCCCTTTCTCAAGTACTTTGTGTGAAAGGTGGGCACTGGTCGCCAGGGCTAAACACCTCACCAACAAAGCAGGACAGCCCAGGGATTAAAATCAAGAATCCTGGCTGGGCGCAGTGGTTCACATCTGTAATCCTAGCACTTTGGGAGGCCGAGGTGGGTGGATCACCTGAAGTCGGGAGTTTGAGACCAGCCTGACCAACATGGAGAAACCCCGTCTCTACTAAAAATACAAAATTAGCCAGGCAAGATGGTGCATGCCTATCATCCTAGCTACTCAGGAGGCTGAGGCAGGAGAATCGCTTGAACCCGGGAGGTGGAGGTGCGGTGAGCTGAGATGGCGCCATTGCACTCCAGCCTGGGCAACAAGAGTGAAACTCTTGTCTCAAAAAAAAAAAAAAAAAAAAAAAAAAAAAATCAAGAATCTTCAGTGATGTGGTGATGTGTGCCTATAATATCAGCTACTAGAGAGGCTGGGGCAGAGGGATCACTTGAGCCCAGGAAGTCGAGGCTGCAGTGAGCTGTGATCACACCACTGCACTCCATCCTGGGCGACAGAGTGAGACCCTGCCTCTTAAAAAAAAAAAAATCCTGAACAAGTGAGAAGACTGCCATCAATTTGATATGTTTGGACATTTATGTAAAGTATCTTTACCAAAAAATCAAGAAAATATAAACTTTTAGATTTTGGAAAGGGTATTGTACACAAAGAAGCACAAGGTCAGAGAAACATTCCCATAAAGGGCTTCTGGAATCATGGATCCAGAGATGGGGATATCATGACAAAGACAAAAATATCAGATGACATTTTTAAACATTTAACGTATGCCATGTACTGTATGAAACGGATACTCAGTTAATCTTCACAATAATTCTGGAGGTAGGTACTACTATTATGTTTATTTTGTAGATGAGGAAACTGAGGCATGGAGAGGTTCCGAAACTTGACCAAGTCGTAACTGGCACGTGGTCACAGTCAGGATTGAAACCCAGAGCTGCCTGATCCGGGAGGTTCCACAATGTGGCCTCCATGGTTATCATTGACCTGCAGGCATCAGAGAGCTGCCGGAATACTCCTCACCCACAGGAACTGTGAGAGGCATGGCCCACGATGGCATTTTGGTGACTTTCATAGAAGTGTGAACCTCAGACACCTGCAGGCCTTGTGAAGGAGATCCTCTCCCTGGCTGAGGAAGGGACACCTGGGTTTGAAAGGCCTCCTTGTGAGGCGAGGGTGCCTGGAATTTGCTTCAGAATAACCCATGGGGTGGGAGCAGGTCAGTGGGTCTGGACCAAACAGGAGCTGAGAATTGCTGAAGCTGAAGTTGACTGATGGGTATGCAGGAGTGTGGGGTGTGTATGTGCAGTGGCATGATCACGGCTCACTGCATCCTTGACCTCACAGGCCCAAGCAATCCTCCCACCTCAGCCTCCCGAGAAGCTGGGACCATAGGCACATGCCACTACATGTGGCTAATTTTTTTTTTTTTTTTTTTTTGAGGCGGAGTCTCGCTCTTTCCCCCAGGCTGGAGTGCAGTGGCGCGATCTCGGCTCACTGCAAGCTCCGCCTCCCGGGTTCACGCCATTCTCCTGCCTCAGCCTCCCGAGTAGCTGGGACTACAGGCGCCTGCCGCCGCGCCGGCTAATTTTTTTGTATTTTTAGTGGAGACGGGGTTTCACCGTGTTAGCCAGGATGGTCTCGATCTCCTGACCTCGTGATCCGCCCGTCTCGGCCTCCCAAAGTGCTGGGATTACAGGCGTGAGCCACAGCGCCCGGCCTAATTTTTTTTTTATTTTTTATTTTTTGTAGAGACAGGGTCTCCCTATATTGCCTAGGTTGGCCTTGAACTCCTAGGCTTACTAAAGCGATCCTCCTGCCTCAGCCTCCCAAAGTGCTAGGATTACAGGTATGAGCCACCATGACTGGCCAAGAGTTCATTTTATTTTCTCTGTTTTTGTGTTTGCTTGGAATTTTACAAAATAAAATTAAAAATAAAATTAAAAATAAGCAAATGAGGGGCGATCCCATTGCCTCTTAAGAGGAACGTGCTGACTCAACAGGAAATACTGAGGGAAGAGCCCCCCACTGAATAAGCACTTCTGTGCTCTGGGCACCGCACAGACCCTCGCTCTTTAGTCCTCACGACACTCCTGTGAGAGCGCAGCCTGCTCCAGCCTCATCTACAGAGAGGACTCCGGCATTCAGACCACCGCTGGGATGGCTCACCAAGGAGGTTGGGAACTGTACCCAGGCCAGCTAGTTTGCACCAAGATGTGCTTCTTCCCTTTCTCCATCTTGAAGTACCAAGTGTTAGGCCAACCAGTCACCCAGAGGAGGTGGGTATTTGGTTAAATGTTGGACTAAAAACAGAAGAAGCAGAACCACACAGATAGAACCACGCAGATGAAGTGCAGTGGCCGTGGGAACAGTGAGACATCTGAGGCAACATTTCTGATGTAAAATGAGAAGGAAACGAGGTCTGGGAGCGGTGGCTCACGCCTAGAATCCCAGCACTGTGGGAGGCTAAGGAGGGTGGATGGCTTGAGCTTCAGGAGTTCAAGACCTGTCTGGCCAACAAGGAGAAACCCCATCTCTACCAAAATTGAAAAATTAGCAGAGCATGGTGGCACGCTCCTGTAGTCCCAGCTACTTGGAGGGCTGAGGCTGGAGGACCAGGTGACACAGTGAGACTCTGTCTCCAAAAAAAAAAAGAAGGAAGTGAGAATGAAGAGGGGCCCACTTTTTGCCCTGCTCAGAATTCCGTGGAAGCCACGCCACCTGCTCAGAGTGGTCCTGGGTGCAACTGCTGCACTCATTTTGTAGATGAGGAAGCTGAAGCATGAAGAGGCTGAGACACCTGCCCACGTCTTAGCTGTCACCTGGTCATAGTCCTCATGGTTAAAGGGGACTGAGCCCAGCCCACACTCCAGGAAGGAGAGTGCCCACACCTGGCCAACCTGAGTGGCACATGCCCGATGGCAGTGATGACAGTGACAATGTCTGCAGCTCTGGGAAGGAGACAGGCTCCTGCCTGTAGCGTTGAACCCCACTGGATGTGGGCTGGGGGTCGGACACGGAGGGAGACAGCACAGCAGAAAGCAAGGCCTAAAGAGAGAGACCCTTCCCAGCGACATGGATGAAGGCCTGGCTTAAGTTACGCTGCACATCCCCACTCCCTCTGGACCTGGAATTCTGTGAACCAGAAAATGGGTGGACTTAGGTTTCTGTAACTTGTAACCAAAGAACAAGGCTGAGGTCGGGCACGGTGGCTCACACCTATAATCCTGGCACTTTGAGAGGCTGAGGCAGGTGGATCATTTGAGGTCAGGAGTTCGAGACCAGCCTGGCCAACATGGTGAAATCCTGTCTCTACTAAAAAATACAAAAATTAGCCAGGCATGGGTGGTGCATGCCTGTAATCCCAGCTACTCGGGAGGCTGAGTCAGGAGATCACTTGAACCTGGGAGGTGGAGGTTGCAGTAAACTGAGATCACACAACTGCACTCCAGCCTGGGTGACAGAGCAAGATGCTGTCTCAAAAAAAAAAAAAAGAAGAAGAAGAAGAAGAAAGCTGACTAATGATCCCACTCAGTGTGTTGAGCCCCTTCCTCTCTTCAAATGTGGGCAGCTCCACAGTGAGCACCCCCAGGAGATGAAGAGAATCCTAAGCCTGCGCTTGGAGATTCCGATTGGCTGGACCTGGGCAGGGCCCAGGAGCTGAATAGTCAGTAAATGCTCCGATGCAGCTTCCCAGTTTGGGAAGCCATGTTCTAGGGAACACTCTTTGGAAAATGCCACCCTCAGGAACACTTTTACGTGGGCTGTACGAACTTTCTCAGAGTTGCTTATGTTTCTAGCAATGTGCTATTACAAAATGCACATCAGCCAAAGACCTTTAGAGGAGCTTACAACAGTACCTGGTGATTTTAAGGTCCTCGTTCAAGACTCAGCAGGGATTAAGGGGCTCTGATAACTAATTTCTCCAGAAATGAGTTTTGTGCACCTGGAGCACACAAAACAGGTGATTCTGGGTAGGCCACTGAAGCCGAGAGAAGGGACTGGGACTACAGCTTATATTGCTCAAGTGTTCTCAGTCAACATGAACATCGAGTCTTAGCTGGGTTTCAGGACTTGTGGATTCCTGAAGATGGGCACGTAAAATGCTACATTTATGGAAAGTAGGTTAGCAATAGGGTCTGCAATTTCATATTCTCTGACCCAGTAATTCTACTTCTTGCACTATGACCCAGGAAAACAGAGAAGTGTGCAAAAGCCATGCACAGAGATGCTCAACACAGCTGTGTCTCTGACACCAGCTACTTTAGACAACTTACACGCCTATCAACTGGGGAATGGTCCAATTAAGTTTCCAGCCTCTAAAAGCATGTTGCCAAGGAATTTTTACCACCTTGCTCACAAAACAAGTTACTAAGAATGTTGATACATATGTATATGCACACACATCCTCTGTATAATGTTGATATATATATAGGTATATACATATGTATACCTTATAGTCTCAACTCCTTGTTTAAAAATATAGATATATCTATGTCCATATATAAAATGATAGGATATCTACCAAAATAATAACAGTGATGATCTCTGAGTAATTTCTATTTTCTTCTTTATAATTCTATTTTCTAAATTAAAAAAAGTTAAAAAATTAAAATATATCCTTTAAAAAGCATATTTTTGGAGAATTTTTAATATAATGGACAATACTTATGAGACACTATTAAGAGAAAATATAGGATACAAACACATATTCAATGTGGTATCAATTAGTTTTTTTGTCTGTTTTTTATTTATTTTTATTTATTTATTTATTTATTTTTTTCTGAGATGGAGTCTCGCTCTGTCACCCAGGCTGGAGTGCAGTGGTGCAATCTCGGCTCACTGCAAGCTCCGCCTCCCACGTTCACGCCATTCTCCTGCCTCAGCCTCCTGAGTAGCTGGGACTACAGGCTCCCGCCACCACGCCTGGCTAATTTTTTTTTGTATTTTTAGTAGAGATGGGGTTTCACCGTGTTAGCCAGGATGGTCTTGATCTCCTGACCTCGTGATCCGCCTGCCTTGGCCTCCCAAAGTGCTGGGATTACAGGCCTGAGCCACCGCACCTGGCCAGTTTTTTATTTTTTGAGAAAGAGTTTTGCTCTGTCGCCCAGGCTGGAGTGCTGTGGTGTGATCTCAGCTCACTGCAACCTCTGCCTCCTGGGTTCAAGCGATTCTCTTGCCTCAGCCTCCCAAGTAGCTGAGACTACAGGCGTGCGCCACCATGCCCAGCTAATTTTTGTATTTTTTAGTACAGACAGGGCTTCACCATGTTAGCCAGGCTGGTCTCAAACTCTTGACCTCAGGTGATCCACCTACCTCAGCCTCCCAAAGTGCTGGGATTACAGGCATGAGCCACTACACCAAGGCCAATTAGTTTTTTAAAACTATATACATCTATACAGTCACACTGCACTTAATAATATTTCAATGACAGATCGCATATATGATGATGGTTCCATAAGGTCATAATACTATATTTTTACTGTACCTTTTCTTCATTTAGATATGCTTAGATACACAAATATCACTGTGTTACAGCTGCCTACAGTATTCAGTATAGTCGCGTGCTGTTCAGGTTTGTAGCCTAGGAGCAACAGGCTCTACCATACGGCCCAGGCGTGCAGTAGGCTCTGCCATCTGTGTTTGCATAAGGACACTCTATGATATTCACACAATAACGATGTCGCTTAATGACACAGTTCTCAGAACATCTCCCCAACATTAAGTGATGCATGATTATATATATGGTTATATAAATATGTATACAAAAAAACAGGAAAATATTAATAAAAGTCAGAAAAAATACAATAAATTGTACTTTATTTATTTATTAATTTTTTTGAGACAGGGTCTCGCTCTGTCTCCCAGGCTGGAGTACAGTGGCACAATCACGGGCACTGAAGCCTCCACCTCTGGGGCTCAAGCGATCCTCCTGCCATGGCCTCCTGAGTAGCTGCGACCACAAGCATGGGCCACCACACCGGGCAATTTTTTTGGGGGGGATGGGGATAGATAGGATCTCCCTATGTTACCCTGGCTGCTCTCAAACTCCTGGGCTCAAGTGATCCTCCCCGACTTGGCACCCCGAAGTGTTTGGATTACAGGCATGAGCTGCCACACCCGGCTTAACTGCACTTTAAACAGCAGTTTACATGAGGACCATTTCTCTGAGATGCTTCTTGACCCTGCCTGGGGCTTCTTGCATCTGGGGGTGCTTTTGCGGCACGGTCATGAGGGATGGCTGCACCCTCCGTGCTCCACAGCCCAGATGAGCACCCCCCTTCCAAAGGTGCCCCATTAACACCTGCTAGGTTAAGCGCAGCTAGATAGTGAGAAAAACAATGATGATAATAACTCCCTCCCTTCACTGAGCTCTTCCTGTGCACCCAGCACCGTGCCCAGGGCTGCGTAGGCATCAATCCCCTCCTCAAATCCTATGAGGCTGGCTGGGAGTGGTCGCTCACGCCCGTAATCACAGCACTTTGGGAGGCCGAGGCGGGCACATCACTTGAGGTCAGGAGTTTGAGACCAGCCTGACCAACATGGTGAAGCCTCGTCTCTACTAAAAATACAAAAATTAGCCGGGCGTGGTGGTGGGTGCCTGTAATTCCAGCTACTTGGAAGGCTGAGCCAGGAGAATCGCTTGAACCTAGGAGGTGGAGGTTGCAGTGAGCCAAAATTGTGCCACTGCAGTCCAACCTGGGCGACAGAGGAAGACTCCACCTCAAAAAAAAAAAAAAAGAAAAAAAATCCTATGAGGCTGGTCCTCACCCAGCAAGGGTCAGGGCTGAGACAGCAGCCCTAGTCCGTCCAATTCAACACCATGGTTGCAAGACCCATGCTCCAACCAACATCAAACTTCCATGAGGAGTGTGCCTTTTAGAAACAGCATATCTCTACCGTAAGGCAGTTACTCAGGAGTGCATCTGAAATGCCCAGAACCGTCTTTCTGATCCATTTATGCAAGAAAAATGTGCAATTTTTGCGTTGACCTATAATGATTGTTCCCAGAGGTCGTTTTTTATAAATAGCACATCCCATTGCTGCTCTTGTTTTCGTTCTCCCTACCTTCTCTTCAGATGGGTAAAAGCCAATTGCTCTCATGACAAAAGGAAGCTCTGACAGGCAAATGTGTTCTGACACCTTTCTGGTCTCCATTGTGTCGATGCCTTGACTGCGGAGCTGAGAATAGTAGAAGTAGTCTTCTAGCTCCTACATAGGAATACAACGGAAACACAACACACGTTTAGGCTTAAGTCTGAAGCATCCATGAACACTTCAAGGACATTTTCTAGAAAGTACATTTTAAGCTCAATGGGGGAACAAAGCTTTGGAATAAAGCAAGAAGGTTAACCCCAGGCACATTTGCTTTACAAACTTAACTAGATGTTACCAGGAGGTGTTTACTCTAGAGACAATTACCCTGTAGAATTTTCCTTCCCGGCCACCAGACAGCAGACCATAGAATGGGGTCAAGTCTTCACCCCCAAGAGAAACCGCTGCCTCCAGGACACTGGAACGACAATAGAAATGTCCCTATTAGAAAGCGCTCAAGCGTGAGCATGGCTCAGAAGGTGGTCTGCACAGCACTGCGGCCCTCTGAAGGGTGTCACCGCGCAGACACAGTTGGGGTCTCTAAACACTTGTTAAGAAAAGTTCCTTTAAAATGAAGCCCAAACCAGAAAATTCCATTTCAAGCGTGGAACTCAGAGGTAGAGGGCACCTGCCTTAATTATGGTGATATTCTCTTGATGACGACAGAGCAGGTGCTTGGCAATTTGTCTGCAATCTTTGGGGAACATGTCTCTCCTGGGGGTGGGGGAGGCATCCTGTGTTCTGAAACCACAATCCTCCCAGACAGAGCAGCCTTACCCGTAACTTTAGATCCAGGAATGATCAGAGTCAAAAGAATGGGATATTGTGCAAGTGGACTGCCAACACTAATTGCTTCCATAAAAACTCAGGAGACCACAGGGACCCATGCCAGTCAGATAAAAATAACCCTCTGCTCTCTAACACAAGGTCGGACTTTCCAAAAATAGGCCCTTTCAATGGTAAGAAAACCTACTTTTGTATGAGACCAACTTTGCCTCCTACAAAAGGCTAATCATCAGAAATCATTCTAATAATCCACTAACTGGATTACTGCTAATCGGGCGATTAGCCTCTTTGCTGCGACATCAAGCACACCTCATGTAGACCACAGTGGGGAAGTGGGGAAGCGTCCAGAGTGTGGAGTCACACGGACATGTGTGCAAGTCCCGGCTCTACCTCTGGCAAGCTGTGTGATTCTGGGGAGGTGACTTAACCTTCCTGGCATCAGTGTCCTCCACTATAAAATGAGAAGATTCTGTCTCACAGCATTGTTGTAAGAATTAATAAATAAATGCACATATGGTATACTAGTCTGTTTTCATGCTGCTGATAAAAACATACCTTAGACTAGGCAATTTACAAAAGAAAGAGGTTTATTGGACTTACAGTTTCACATGGCTGGGGAGGACTCACAATTATGGCAGAAGGTGAAAGGCATGTCTCACATGGCGGTGGCAAGAGAGAATGAGAGCCCAAGTGAATCAGGTTTCCCCTTATCAAACCATCAGATCTTGTGAGACTTATTCACTACCATGAGAACAGTATGGGGGAAAGTGCCCCCACAATCCAACCATCTCCCACCAGGTCCCTCCCACAACACATGGGAATTATGGGAGTACAATTCAAGATGAGATTTGGGTGGAGACACAGCCAAACCATATCATTCCACCTCTGACCCCTCCCAAATCTCATGTCCTTACATTTCAAAACCAATCACGCCTTCCCAATAGTCCCCCAAAATCTTAGCTCATTTCACATTAACTCAAAAGTCCATAGTCCAAAGTCTTATCTGAGACAGGCAAGTCCCTTCTGCCTGTAAAATAAAAAGCAAGTTAATTACTTCCTAGATAGAATGGAGGTACAGGAATTGGGTAAATACGGCCATTCCAAATGGGAGGAATTGGCCGAAACAAAGGGGCTACAGGCCCCATGCAAGTCCGAAATCCAGCAGGGCAGTCAAATCTTAAAGCTCCAAAATGATCTCCTTTGACTCCATGTCTTATATCCAGGTCATGATGATGCAAGAGGTGGGTTCCCATGGTCTTGGGCAGCTCCATCCCTGTGGCTTTACAGAGTACAGCCTCCCTCCTGGCTGCTTTCATGGGCTGGCATTAGTGTCTATGGCTTTTCCAGGCAAACAGTGCAAGCTGTCAGTGGATCTACCATCCTGAGGTCTGGAGGATCTTGGCCCTCTTCTCACAGCTCCACGAGGCAGTGCCCCAGTAGAGACTCTGTGTGGGGGCTCTGACCCCACATTTCCCTTCCACACTGCCCTAGCAGAGGTTCTCCATGAGGGCCCCGCCCCTGCAACAAACTTCTGCCTGGGCATCAAGGTGTTTCCATACATCTTCTGAAATCTACGCAGAGGTTCCAAAACCCCAATTCTTGACTTCTGTGGACTTGCAGGCTCAACACGTCATGAAAGCTGCCAAGGTTTGGGGCTTGCACCTTCTGAGGCCACAGCCCGAGCTCTATGTTGGCCCCTTTCAGCCATGACTGGAGTGGCTGGGATGCAGGGCACCAAGTCCCTAGGCAGCACACAGCATGGGAACCCTGGGCTTGTCCCAGGAAACCATTTTCTCCTAGGCCTCCAGGACTGTGATGGGAGGGGCTGCCAAGAAGATGTCTGACATGCCCTGGAGACATTTTCCCCATTGTCTTGGAGATTAACATTCAGCTATTGATTACATAGGCAAATTTCTGCAGCCGGCTTGAATTTCTCCTCAGAAAATGGGTTTTTCTTTTCTATCACATAGTCAGGCTGCAAATTTTCTGAACTTTTATGCTCTGCTTTCTTTATAAAACTGAATGCCTTTAACAGCACCCAAGTCACCTCTCGAATGCTTTGCTGCTTAGAAATTTCTTCCGCCAGAGGCCAGGCACGGTGACTCATGCCTGTAATCCCAGCACTTTGGGAGGCCGCGGCAGGTGGCTCACGAGGTCAGGAGATTGAGACCATCCTGGCTAACACGGTGAAAACCTTTCTCTACTAAAAATACAAAAAATTAGCCAGGTGTGGTGGCACACACCTGTAGTCCCAGCTACTCAGGAGGCTGAGGCAGGAGAATCACTTAAACCCGGGAGGTGGAGGTTGCAGTGAGCCAAGATCACACCATTGCACTCCAGCCTGGGCGACAGAGTGAGACTCCATCTCAAAAAAAAAAAAATTTTTTTTCTTCTACCAGATATCTTAAACCATCTCTCAAGTTCAAAGTTCCACAAATATCTAGGGCAGGAGCAAAATGCCACCAGTCTCTTTGCTAAAACATAACAGAGTCACTTTTGCTCCAGTTCCCAACAAATTCCTCATCTCCATCTGAGACCACCTCAGCCTGGACCTTATTGTCCATATCACTATCAGGCTTTTGGCTAAAGCCATTCAACAAGTCTCTAGGAAGTTCCAAACTTTCCCACATCTTCCTGTCTTCTTCTGAGCCCTCCAAACTGTTCCAACCTCTGCCTGTTACCCAGTTCCAAAGTCACTTTGACATTTTCAGATATCTTCTCAGCAGTGCCCCATTCTACTGGTACCAATGTACTGTATTAGTCCATTTTCACGCTGCTGATAAAGACATAACAGACTGCACAATTAACAAAAGAAAGTGGTTTATTGTTACAGTTTCACGTGGCTGGGGAGGCCTCACAATCATGGCGGAAGGTGAAAGGCACGTCTCACATGGCAGTGGCAAGAGAGAATGAGAGCCAAGTGAAACAGGTTTCCCCTTATCAAACCATCAGATCTCGTGAGACTTATTCACTACCACGAGAACAGCATGAGGGAAACCACCCCCCGCCCCCCCCACCATCCAACCATCTCCCACTAGGTCCCTCCTACAATACATGGGAATTATCAGAGTACAATTCAAGATGAGATTTGGGTAGGAACACAGAGCCAAACCATATCACAAAGATTGGAGACAAAAGTCCTTTATTTTCATCCTGTAATGAATGTTTGTTAAGGTGTGGGGTGGACTTAGCCCTGGCCGTGAATCCCAGCCCCACTGCCTACTCCATTGCTTGGGCAGTCATCAGACCCCTTGGAGTTAGCTTCTGGATGTGTTTGATGAGGATAATAGTGGTGCCTGGCTCCCAGGATGGCTGTCAGGATGAAATCAGATGATACATGGAACTCACTCAGTGCAGGCCCCGGCCCTGAGAAAACTCAGCACAAGTGGTTGGGATTATTACGGCCATAGAAATGGGTATTAGCACACTCCTACACCTTTCTTAGGAAGAGTCTGCCACGCACTGTCCTGGGTCCTCTCACCAAGGCATGCACAAGCTGGCTTAAGGTCTGAGGAACCTGGGTATTCTCCAGGGGTGCCTGAGGGCCCCTCCAGCAGGGCTGGGTCTTCCCCCACTTCTCAGCTCAAATATTAGGCCATGGAGGCAAGTGTCCAGCTGAGAGGGCTCCCGCTCTGTGGCCTCCAGGCCCAATCCCGACAAGCTCCGTGAGCAACAAGGCCACTTTTAGCCATGTGGCTCTGCAGCAGGGCCAGGTAAAGGCCGGAAGTGACACAGAGGAGCCTGTCCCCACCAGGAGCCCCTGAGGGGAAAGGCTGGCAAGAGCACCTGGTCCTCTGAGAACAGCCCGCAGCTCCCGGCTCCGGTGTTCAGAGCTCCCCTACATCCCCTACCTCCTGGCCACCGTCAACTGACCCCAGAGGGGCCTGGGGGCTGCACTGGGATTTCTCCAACACAAGCTGGGAAAGAGACTCCCTCTCTCTGTGGTGAGAGCTATAATTTGTGAAATTTGGGAACTGTCAGCTGCCATCTTCCTGCTGAGTAAGGAAACCCAGTTCTGCAGAGAATGAAGCCAACAGCAGGGCCAAGCAGACAGCAAGTGCTGTGGGCACCAAGCGTGCCGCTGTCCATGACCTTCCTGCGGTGTAGCTACGTGTGATCCCAACGACCTTCTCATACATTCCCTTTTGCCTAAATTGTGTTTTTAACACTTGCAACAGAAAAGAGGTCATTAGGGCACAAAAGGGAAATGACACTTACTGAAAATCTGCTCTGTACCTGGCAATCCATACAGTACTTCTGGAAAGGAGCTTAAAGCTCAGCCCTGCGGCAAGCACACAGTAGGTGCTCTGTAAACGCTCCCTGGATGAGGAGGAGGAGGAATGGTCTGAACTTGGTGGTAGCAGTCCCATTTAACAGTTGGAGGAACTGAGGCTCCGAGAAGTGAAGGGACTTGCCTGGCGTCATCCAGCAAGCAGTCAGTGACTAGCTAGGATTCAAATTGGAGTCTCTCTGCTCTTGGCTGAGCAGGGCAGCAGGATGACAGGAGGCAGGGAGGATGAGCACAAAAAAGTAATGCAGGATTTTGAAACAGATGCCAGACAAGGAGAGGAGAAAGGGTGGCATGCTAGCACGGAGGGGAAGAACAAGGGGCGTGCGGAATGAACCCTGAGAGAGGGGATGGAAGGGGCTCTCCCAGGGCAGAAGCGCCATAGACTGTGATGGTAGCAGTTGGGGCCAAGGGGTGCACTCACTAAAATGATCGAATGTGAGGGGATTTATCATCTTTATCTCCCCTACAACTCATCGTCAGTAACTCTAGTAGGAAATTCTGTTTGTTGACTTGTTTAGGTTTTTTACATTTCTTTCCATTAGTGAAGTGCTGATCATATTGTCACCAGAAGCAGCAATGAAGTGATAATTAGTTTATAATGATCCTTTGTCCCCGCCACAGATTAAATTGAAATTCTCAGAAGCCTGGACTCTGGCCAGGAGAAAGCTATTGGAAAGCAGAGGCCTTTTTTTCTTCTTCTTAAATTTCTACCATTCCAGATCCCAGGACGACTGAGAAGAAGACAAACATTTTAGAAGGAAGGTTCTAGCCGGGTGCAGTGGCTCACATCTGTAATCCCAACACTTTGGGTGGCCAAGGCTTGAGCCCATGAGTTCAAGACCAGCCTAGGCTTGGTGAGACTCTGTATCAACAAAAAAAATTTTTTTAAAGTTAGCCAGGTACAGTGGCATGTGCCTGTGGTCCCAGCTACTCAGGAGGCTGAGGCAGGAGAATTGTTTGAGCCCAGGAGTTCAAGGCTGCAGTGAGCCATGATCACACCTCTGCACTACTACAGCCTGAGCGTCCGAGCCAGACCCTGTCTCAACAACAACAACGACAACAAATAGAAGGGAAGGTTCTGCTTGTCCCCACAGGGTGTGGCTTGCCCCCATGGTTCCAGGCAACAAGCCAGGGAGCAAGGAACCAGGCAGCCATTCTGAGGCCATGATCCCTTTTCAATGGGAGAGTTTACCTCCAGCTCCTAAATCCCCAAGTTCCCAAGATCTGCTCTCTCAGGTGAAGGCGGGGTGGAAGTCAGAGCTGCAAGTGCAGTCTCAAACCACCGTGGTTCCAAAGCAGATTTAACTGGCTATTTTTGCTCATATTCAGGTTAAGAGTAGAAGCTTCAATATCTGCCATAAAAAGAAAGATGTGCATTTGGCAGATGGCAGGGGGTACACTGTGCTGGCAGCCAGGAATCAGGTTTGTTCTCTGAGGAAGGAAGGTGCCTCTGAGCCGTTTTTGCTCCTCAACGTTACACTGCCAAGAGAGAGGCCCAGCCGAGCCACAGGCAGTGCAGGGGCTTGGAGAAGTGGTCAGGAACAGGAACCGGCTGCCACGTGGTTGACTCTGCCCTGCAGCAGCACGCCGGATTTGGGTAGATAAGAGGACAGTGTGGGTGCTTGTCCCCTCTTTATTAGGGAAGATCCTGAGCTCATAAGCAACTGCCCTTACAGGAAGAAAAGATGAAAGGAAATCGTTCACTTGCTGAGTACTTTGCTCTGTACTAGGTGCTTTTCCCGTATTAAACTACCTGATCTTTACAGGGATCCTACAGAAGTTCCTATTATCACCCCCATTTCGCATGCAAGGAATCCAAAGATCAGGGACGTTAAGAAGCTTGCCCTAGGCCCCATAGCCAGTAGAGGGTGGGTCCATATTCAAACTCATATTATCCCTTTCACCTCAAAGTCCACATACTGTCCAATGTTCAACTCTAGAATTCTCCAGCCTCGCCTCAGGCAGAGGTTCTCCGTTCAGGGCAGGGAGGGTGAGAAGAGAAGCCGAATATACCCACTTCAAATGATCCTCTTACTATTTCCGTAGTGCATGCTTTGGAGGGTCGGCCTAGATCTTTCTAGCAGGTGTGGATATGTAGAGCAGAGGGAGAAGCATTTTAGGGAGAAAGGGTGAGCCCAAGGTGCTGTCACATTGCCTGAACTGCAAATACCATTGGTCCATGGGACAGGACAGCAACTCTCGTCTGCAGAGTAACGTGAGCAATGCCACCAGGGAGCAACCTGAAGGCCAGGCCCTGTGACATCCTAGCACAGTGCCTGGCACGCAGTAGGTTTCAGTCTCTATCACTGTTGCTGAGTGAAAAGGAGTTTACACTTGATACCTTCCTTCTCGCCCCATCGTGTACCTTAAGGTAATTTTCCACTGCACCACCGAGCGATCGTGCCCTCCCGCAGTGAAGGCGTAGTGGCCATCATAGGAAACGGCCATGCCAGCCACTCCATTTGGGTGGCAAACAATAGCAGATGTCTTATGTGGATTGCCATCAACTGGTAAGATCTGAAGTCCAACCTAGAAAGGAACACATAATTGGATATTCAGACTCAGGTAGCTGGGCCCAAGAGAGGCCTGGCACGTTCACATGTCACCTCCAGATCTGTGTGCCAGAAGGACCTGTGTGTCTAGACCCATCTCTGAGTGTGAGAGCGACATTTAATGTAGCTGGGCATCCACACACACCAGCCCTGGTAGGGGGCCCCTTGCACAGTTCTAACAGGTACACAGAAGGGAAGCTTTCCTCCCTGCCTTCATGGTCAGTTGTCCCGGGTTTTCCAGAATAAATCTCACAACCTATGACTTTACACTTTTCTTTTTTTTTTTATGGAGTCTTGCTCTGTCGCCCAGGCTGGAGTGCAGTGGCACGATCTCGGCTCACTGCAAGCTCCGCCTCCCGGGTTCATGCCATTCTCCTGCCTCAGCCTCCCGAGTAGCTGGGACTACAGGCGCCCGCCACCACGCCCGGCTAATTTTTTGTATTTTTAGTAGAGATGGGGTTTCACCTTGTTAGCCAGGATGGTCTCGATCTCCTGACCTCGTGATCCGCCCGCCTCAGCCTCCCAAAGTGCTGGGATTACAGGCATGAGCCACCATACCCAGCCCGACTTTACACTTTTCAACGTAGATTATTCATTAAATGTACAACAAAGTGTAACTAATTTGCATATTTTTATAAGAGTTTTTCCATGTAAATAAGTAAGAAGGAAAAATCCTTTGGTGGCCCATGTATCTTCATTGGGAATATAGAAAATGCAGTAACTCTGCTCAGAAATATTTCCCCAGAGTCTTCCTAACTCATCAAGGGCAATTTTCAGTATCACAGCTGACTGGGGTGGAAGCAGTTGGGCTTGGCTGTAAACCCAGAACTCTCTGAGTCTCGTGATCTTTGGTAATGACTGCTGCTCATGACACACAGAGTCAACTCCCAGAACTGGAGAAGAGAGCGCTGTTACCTTGTCTCTGTTAATAAACACCAAGTAGCGTTTCTGTAGCTCCGCCATGCTTCTCACTGGGAGGACTTGTGTCTGCTCAATAGGGGAACCATAAGCTGGCCCCAGAAGCGTCTTTCTGAAGGCAAAAAGAGAAAGAGTTTTTAAAATTCCACAAATCTCAACATAGGTTTTAAGATTCTTTGGTCAGGCCGGGTGCAGTGGCTCATGCTTGTAATCCCAGCACTTTAGGAGGCCGAGGCAGGCGGATCACAAGGTCAGGAGTTTGAGACCAGCCTGGCCAATACAGTGAAACCCCATCTCTACTAAAAATACAAAAATTAGCCAGGCGTGGTGGCGGGTGCCTGCAATCCCAGCTACTCGGGAGGCTGAGGCAGGAGAATCGCTTGAAACCGGGAGGTGGAGGTTGCAGTGAGCTGAGATTGCACCACTGTACTCCAGCCTAGGTGACAAAGTGAGACTCTGTCTCAAAAAAAAAAAAAAAGACTCTTTGGTCACGGATGGGGCATGGTGGCTCACGCCTGTAATCCCAGTACTTTGGGAGGCCGAGGCAGGTGGATCAACTGAGGTCAGGAGTTTCAAGACCAGCCTGGCCAATATGGTGAAAGACCACCTCTACTAAAAAAAAAAAAAAAAAAAAAAAAACTTAGCCAGGCATAGTGGTGCGCGCCTGTAGTCCCAGCTACTCGGGAGGCTGAGGCATGAGAATCGCTTGAACCTTGGAGGTGGAGGTTGTAGTGAGGTGAAATCACGCTACTGCACTCCATCCTGGGTGACAGAGCAAGACTCCATCAAAAGGAAGAGGAGAGGAGAGGAGGAGCGGGGGAGGGGAAGGGAGGGGAGGGGAGAGGAGAGGAGAGGAGAGGTTTTTAAAATTCCGTAAATCTCAACATAGGTTTTAAGACTCTGGTCATGGGCAGAACGCAGTGGCTCATGCCCATAATCCCAGCACTTTGGGAGGCTAAGGTGGGAGGATTGCTTGGGGTTAGGAGTTCGAGTCCAGCCTGGGCAACACAGTAGTTTCCTGTCTCTATGAAAAATTAGCCTGGCTTGGTGATCTGAGGCTAAGGTGGGAGCATTGTTTGAGCCTGGGAGGTCGAGGTGCAGTGAGCCGAGATCATGCCACTGCACTCCAGCCTGGGCAACAGAGTGAGACCCTGCCTCAAAAAAAAAAAGAAGAAGAAGAAGAAGGAGAAAATCTTTATCTCCACATTGCTGCACCCTATCCCAAGATAATTATGAGTAATAGTTTGGTGTATATGACTCAAGAATTTCTTTTGTAATTATAATTTTATATAAAAATAGAATTATGCTATTCATGCTTCATTGGTAATTTGCTTTATCTCATATTACATCTTTGAGATATTTCCACGTCATTACACAGAGAGCTGTCTTACTTTTCCTCTTTTTTTCTTTTCTAAAAGCAGCGTCACGTTCCAGTGTACTGACAAACCATCGTTTAACTAATCCCCTATTAACGGGCATTTGGATTGTTTCCATTTTTAAAAATATTTTCAAATAAGACATCCTTTTACTTATGTCTTGGCATACTGTGTGAGTACTTTTGTGGGCTACATTCCTAGAAGTCAGAAGATATGATAAAATTTAATAGAGGGTGACAAATTGCTTTCCCAAAAGGTTAGACTGATTCACACCCGCCCCCAGCAGTGGATGAGAGTGCCCGTTTCCCTGGCCTCTTGCCAACGCTAAGCACTATCAATCATTTTTATCTTTGCTAATCTGATTGGTGAAAAAATGATATCTTGTTTTCATTTGCATCTTTGACATACTAGTGAGCATCTGCTCACAGGTTTATTGGCCTTTTCCTGTGAATTGCCTTTTCATGTTCTTTCAAATATTTTTTAAATGCATTTTTAAATTCTTTTGGATTTATCACAAAAAGACAATTCCTTCCCAATTAAGCCATGGTTATGAGGCTTTCTTATTCCTACAGCTTACAAGATGCTTTATGCAAGGGCTTTTATTCTGGAATGATGGAAATGCTCTGAAGCTACAGTGGGGGTTGCACAGCACCGTAAGTACTAAATGCCATGGAACCATGGAACTGTTCACTTTCTTTTTTTCTTTTTTTTTTTAAGACAGAGTCTAGCTCTGTCGCACAGGCTGGAGTAAAAGTGGCTGGTGCAATCCCGCCTCACTGCAACTTCCACCTCCCGGGTTCAAGCAATTCTCCTGCTTCAGTCTCCCGTAGCTGGGATTACAGGCGTGTGCCACCACGCCTGGCTAATTTTTTTTTTTTTTTTTTTTTGAGATGGAGTCTCGCTCTGTCGCCCAGGCTGGAGTGCAGTGGCGCAATCTTGGCTCACTGCAAGCTCCGCCTCCCGGGTTCACGCCATTCTCCTGCCTCAGCCTCTCTGAGTAGCTGGGACTACAGGCGCCCGCCACCACACCTGGCTAATTTTTTTTTTTGTATTTTTAGTAGAGACGGGGTTTCACCGTGGTCTCGATCTCCTGACCTCGTGATCTGCCCGCCTCGGCCTCCCAAAGTGCTGGGATTACAAGCGTGAGCCACCACGCCCGGCCGGCTAATTTTTGTATTTTTAGTAGAGACAGGGTTTCACCATGTTGGCCAGGCTGGTCTGGAACTCCTGACCTCAGGTGATCCACCTGCCTCGGCCCCTCCCAAATGCTGGGATTACAGGCGTGAGCCACTACGCCCAGCTGAACTGTTCACTTTCAAGTGGTTCGTTTTATGTTACATGAGTATCACCTTGATACAATTTTTAAGATGCTTTATGCTAATTTCAGATTGATCATCAATAGGCAGAAGGTCCCAACTTTGTGTCTAAAAGTCCCTCCTGCCTCTTTCCTCCAGTGAATGACCGTTAGCAGGAACTTCAGGCCCGAGGTCTGCCAGCCCTCATTCTCCAGCTCTGCCAATTCAGTGTCTTAGGACTGCGCATATCTGAGAGATATTCTTTGTCCAAAAAGTATGTGTTCATTAAAAACTATGCACAATGATTGTGAAGTCTTTCTAAAGCTCCTCTTTACACATGCTTTCGAGTGTTTTAATCGTTTAAGAAAATTGTCCTGGATTTCTCTCTCTACCATAAAACATTGCATTTCTCAGTCATTTTTCTTGTGCCTTCTGGGAAAGAACCGTTTAAAACAACAACAAAATTCCGGGTGGTCCTGGCCTTTTGAGGACCTGTCTTATCTGAGATACATTTTAAAACCATGATAGTCCTCAAGCCTGGGCCAATTGCTGCCAGTTCCCTGACTTCCTTCTCCTGGTGGTGGTGGCAGTGGCAGTGGTGGTGGTCGTGGCGGATCACTGAAACATTCTCCCTTCCAACTTCTCCTGCCTCCATCCTTCTTTCCAGCCATACCTAAGACACAGCCAAATCAAAGGCAGAAGCTCCCCTCCAGGGCTGACCAGGTAAGATCCCAAAGCCAGGGCTGCGTCAAGGCCCCATAGCGCTGAGTAGAGGATGGGGTCGGGGCTAGGGTCAAGGGTCAAGTCCTGCCCTGCTGGACCTTGGACAAGTCACACAGCCTCCTGAAGCTCAGTGGGAGAATATTTAGCAGGGCTGTGGATGAGGGAACGGGATGACAGTGCAGGCGCTGCTGCACTCGAGGCACAATCGTCGGTGTTTCTTGTGAGAGCTCACAGGGGCTAAAGCACAGGGGCCCACGTGCATGTGCAGGATGGCATCAGGAGGGAGGAGACGCCACTCTAGGATGCTGGGCTGCGGACGCCCTGCTCCCCAGCTGTGGACTCCCTGCTCCCCAGCAGCGGACGCCCTGTTCCCCGGCTGCAGATGCCCTGCTTCCCCGCTGGTGTCTTCCCCGTCTCGTGCCTTCAACCATCCTGTGTTCCTGACTCCAGCCCAGCCTCTCCTGGGACCTCCACAATCCAGAGTCTGATTCGTGGGTTCCCACCTGAATGCCAAGCAGGCATCTCAAGCTTGCCCTGTCCAGTCTGACCCCTGGTTTATCTCAAAGCTATCCTTCCCTTGTCCTCCTCATCTCTTTAAAGGTCCAGTCCATTCTTCTGACTTCGAGAGGTGTCTTCTCTCACACCTCCTTTTCCCTCCATTAGCAAATGCTGTTCGCTTTGCCGGCAGGATATATCCAGAATCTGACCCCTCCCTTCTGCCCTCAGGGCCAAGCCGCCATCAGCTCTCACACCAGTTTCCCGAATCTTGCTTCTACCTTTGCGCCCTAGAGTCTGCTCTCTGTACAGAAGCCAGACATCATTCTAAAGAATCAATCAGAACATGTCACTCCCCTGCTCAAAACCCTCCACTAGCTCTCGTCTTACCCGGGAAGGAGCCAGAGTCTCCAGGGTGCCATGTGCCTGGCACCAGCCTGCACCTCTGACCCGCTCTCCCATGCCCCCTACTTGCCCATTCCACTCCGGCCTCACCAGCCTTCGTGGCATTTCCCAAACCCCAGATGCCTCCCACCTTCGCTCATTGGCCCTTGCTGATCCACTGTCTTTCCTCCAACCGCACAGCCGCCCCTCACTTCCCCCTCGCCTCCTTCAAGTCTCTGTCCAGATGCTCAGATGTCCCCTGCTCTCCAAGGCCTTCCCTGCCTCCCCATCTTTTTATCCCACCTTTTCCTTTTCGTTTTTTTTTTTCTTCTTTGCACAGACCTGATCACCACATACCTACTACCTTGCTATTTGTTCACGTTATTGCATCACCTGCCCCCCCCCCAACATGTAAACTCCACAGTGATGGAAACTGTTCTGTTTTCATCGTCTTCAGCACTTAAAACAGTACCTGGCTCACGCAGGGTGTAAACAAAGGAGGGCTAGCAATTAAAGTTAAAACTCCTTTGAGACCCAAGAGTAAGAAAAAATCAAACAGTTGTTAGTAGCCAGGAAAAACTATGTTTTTATTAACGAGAGGAGAACAGGAGATAGCATTAGCAACTTTCCCAGGGCCCCAGGGTCTGTGTCCTTCCTGGATTCTGCACATCTCACCTCCACACAGGGCCACATGACCTTGGTGAGAATTACTTACGTTATCTGTGCCTCAGTCTCCTCCTCTGCAAAGCGAAGAGGATGATAATAGTAGCCAAGCTGCTTGCAGGTCCCTACGTGGAGACTTGAAACAGGCTGGGGGCAGAGAACTCGATCCACGCCCCCCACAATGGGAAGCTCTGGGTGCTTACCTGCACATTTTGGTGGTAGCATTAAAAAGCTTCACTTTGTAGCCACTGTTGCAAATAAGCAGGAAGAGTTCCCTGGTGAGTGGTGGGTACCAGACCATGCAGGTGGGATAGCAGCCCTGGTCGGTGTGGTGAATGTCCAGGACTTCCAGGTGGTCTTTGTAGCTCCTGAGAAGATCATACTCTATCTGCAGAGGAGCCCAGATGGACACACATGAGGACCAAGCCAAATTAAAGGCTCAGCTAAAGAACCCCAAGCTCTGGGGTGACAGCCTTTATAATTATCAGCCAATGGTGCTGTTCTGGGGGAGATGGTATCAGGTCTCCTAAGAGAAGACTTGCCTAGACCTGACACTGACTAAGTCGTCAGTACTGAGAATTCACTACCCGGAAGACAATGAGCTGAGTGCTCTAAAAACATCTGTCATGTCATCCTCAGAACTTCCCTGCAAAGGAGTACTGTTGTGCCCATTTTACAGATGAGAAAACAGATGTCAAGGATGTTCAGAGTGGCTTGTCCAAGGTCACATAGCTAAAAAGTGGCAGAGTAAAAATTCAAAAATTCAAATTTAGATCCAGCTGACTCCCATACCTGACGTCTTACAGTTCTGTTATACTGTGTCACTTATCATCTTAGGAACTAATTCATATCTAAATCTCAGCCCAACACTTGGCGGTCACAAATCAGCAGCCACTGAACTGGGCCCATACAGGTATGCTTTTGTGGGCAGGGCAGAATGGATGGATGGATGGATGGACAGATGGATGAATGGATGGAGAAACTGAATAAAGGAAGGAAGGGGAGAGAAAGAAGGGAGGGGTGGGGGAGGGAAGGAAGAAGAAAGGGAAGGAAGGAAGGGAGGGAGGGAGAGGGGGAAAAGAAAGGAGGGAGGGAGGGAGGAAGGAAAAACAGATACAATGACTGGTTGAATCCATTTCACCTGACTCTGTAATACCGCGTTTGCCCCTGTCCCTACCTTTTCCTCTTATCTCACAACCTCTCCTAGTGTTCACATTTAGGTAGCAGCCTGGCCCCAAATGATGGACATGAAGACAGTGTTAGTGAGTGTCAGCCCTCCCCGTGCACACTGGGAGGCAAGGGCGGCTGCTTTCCAAGCTGTGGGGAACTCCCCGCTCCTTGCCTTCTGACTTGTCGCTGCCCGGGAAGCCTCCTCATTCAGAACAGGAGTCCCCAGGTGGTGTCTCAGCCATGTTAAGGCAAAATGCCAACCTGGAGAGGTTTGTGATCCTTCACTGTGCATTCATTTTCTCCAACAAACACACGTACTGTAGGCCTGGCTCTATGCAAGATGCCAGGGATGTCACAAGAGTGAGACACAGTCCTGGCGACCAGGTCAATGAAAACTAAACAGCTCACCAAGAGCCTGTCTGTCCCAAGGCTCAGCAGTCTAGGCTCATTGCTGTCCAGGTAAACCCCAAACAGGAGACTTCGAATGCTTTTGCGATGAGAGCGAAGTCTTGCTAAGTACTCCCAGACCCTTTGTCCGTTTCTGACCACCAGCATGTAAACAGCCACAGTAAAACTTCTATCCTAAAGATGAGCAAAAGAGGAGTTAACCCATTTTACGTTTAGTAAATTAAAAATCATCATTATGGGCCGGGCGCGGTGGCTCACGCCTGTAATCCCAGCGCTTTGGGAGGCCGAGGTGGGTGGATCACCTGAGGTCAGGAGTTCAAGACCAGCCTGGCCAATATGGCAAAATCCCATCTCTACTAAAAATACAAAAATTAGCTGGGAGTGGTGGCACATGCCTGTAATTCCAGCTACTCAGGAGGCTGACATAAGAATTGCTTGAATCTGGGAGGAGGAGGTTGCAGCGAGCCAAGATCATACCACTGCACTTCAGCCTGTACAACAGAGCAAGACCCTATCAAAAAAAAAAAAAAAATACTAAGAATATTTTCTTCAAAAAAAATCTTAGTCTATTCAAGCAAGTAGTAAAACAACATCCATTTTAGTTTTAGTTTAGTTTTTTTTGTTTTTTTTTTTGAGACAAGGGTCTTGATCGGTTGCCCAGGCTAGAGTGCAGTGGCCTGATCACGGCTCACTGCAGTCTCAGTCTCCTGGGCTCAAAAGATCCTCCAGCCTCAGCCTCCTAAGTAGCTAGGACTACAGGTACACGCCACCATACCTGGCTAGTTGTTTTTCATTATTTTTTGTAGAGATGGGGTCTCACCATGTTGCCCAGGCTGGTCTCAAACTCCTGCCTCAAGCAATCTGACTGCCTCGACCTCCCAAAGTGCTGGGATTACAGGTATGAGCTACACCTGGCCTAATGCCCATTTTACAGATAAGAAAATTAAAGTTAAAAGCAGAAAACTGAAAAGGTAGCGAGGGAGAAAGTATGAACGTGACACTGTGGTTTTTACACTCCTTTCCAGGTGCCCCCTCGCTGTCTGTAGAAAGCCAAAAGCCTGACCCTTTGTGCCTTTGTCCTCCCTTTTCTTTGTCTAGCTACATACAATAAAAAAGCTATGTGTTTTTGAAAGGTATGAAGGCTGCAAGTGAACCCCGTTGGTGTGGGGGAGCCTGGCCTGAGGGGACACAGAGGCTGGACTGTGTGCACCCACAGTGTGCTGACATGGCTTTGGCTTCAGAAGCGTTGTGTACACAAACCAGAGGAGTGCCCGCACCAGTGTGGAGACGGAGAGCGCTGTAAGGGACAGGAGTTTAGCGAAGACCACTGCTTTTCCCCTCCCAACATAAAGGCAGACCAACATAACTGCCTTATAGCTCACTGTAACCTAACTCCTGGCCCCCAGGGGTCCTCCTGCCTCAGCCTCCTGGATAACTGGGGCTACAGATGTGCGCCACAAGGCCTGGCTAATTTTTTAAAAATGTTTTTGGCCGGGCGCGGTGGCTCACGCTTGTAATCCCAGCACTTTGGGAGGCCGAGGCGGGCGGATCACGAGGTCAGGAGATCGAGACCACGGTGAAACCCCGTCTCTACTAAAAATACAAAAAATTAGCCGGGCGTGGTGGCGGGCGCCTGTAGTCCCAGCTACTCGGAGAGGCTGAGGCAGGAGAATGGCATGAACCCGGGAGGCGGAGCTTGCAGTGAGCCGAGATTGTGCCACTGCACTCCAGCCTGGGTGACAGAGCAAGACTCCGTCTCAAAAAAAAAAAAAAAAAAAAAAAAAAATGTTTTTGTAGCAATGGGATCCTGCTGTGTTTCCTAGGCTGCTCTTGAACTCCTGTCCTCCAATAATCCTCCCACCTCGGCCTCCCAAATCATTGGGATTACAGGTGTTAGCTACTATGTCTGGCCTCTTTTGGTTTCAAATAAAATTGCTAAGCCACTGGATGGGTTGTCCATGAAAATACTTACAGCAGTTGCCATATACTGGGAGTCATGGGAAAAGCTTATATGAGTCACACTGGTTCTGGAATATTTGAAAGGCTCTGGGCTTTCATTTTCTAAAGACATTGCATCAAGAATGTAAACTGTCCCCTCTGTAAAGCCAGCTCCAAGAAGGGCTCCTGAAATGACAAGCCAGAGAACGATGGAAAAGGATTACATTCATTCAGGAGATGTTGAGTCTGTGCCAGGCTTTGTTCTGGGTGCAGAGAAGACAGCAACTAACACAACAAAGCTCCTGTGCGGAGAAACGAACCGAAACGCATGATCTCCTGGGGTGAACGCGCAGAGACGCGCAGATAAGCCCAGAACACCGCGGGAGCCCCAGAGAGGAGGCGCCTCATCCAGCCTGCTGGGGGCTGGAGTCACGGAGACTTCCTGGAGCTATGCCAGCCCAGGTGCATCCATCCCTTTCGGGGCTGTCCATGTGGAACCGATGGTAGGCCGATAAGACGAAAATACCTTCCGGGTTGTAGGTCAGACTCTGGACTCCAAGCCCCTTCTCAAAAACCCTGCTGAAAAGATATTGTTTGTTTTCATAATTCCACACTTTGATCATCCCACAGATGCTCCCAATGGCAATGAGGGGTTGATATGGGTGGCAGGAGATGGCACAAATGGCATCCTTGGGCTCTACAAATAACTTCTCAAGTTTGGTCCCATCTGTTGTTAAGTGGTACACCGCGGCATCAGATGTTCCAATGATAAAATTCCTGTTTGCCAAGGAGAGACCAAACAATATCAGTGTTTGCAGGGAATGGGGCATGCCAGCTATTCTGCTTCTAATTGCACATAAAACGCCTCTGTCGTCTGTAATTTAGTGACATTATTAACCCAACATTTCCAAAAATATACCACCAATACCCAACAGCCTCCATTTGCAAGTGAAAAAGCCCACTTTTCTCCATGTAAATTGAGTCATTAAGTATGCAGATGGACAGTCAGTTGTACAATTAGCTAATCTGCACATGCAAATATTCATTTGTGTATGCAAATATGGAGTTTGGTGCACACATACAGATGTGCCTGTAAATACTGCAAGGGTAATTAAGCAGACTCACAGATAATTCGGTCTTGAAATGTTATGGCTATTAATTATCCAGTGCCTTTAACCGCAGTGGATAGGACAAGCTCAGCTTAGAGAAAAGAGACCAACCTTCAGCAAAAGACTCCAGACTCAACAGAGGTGAGAGCTCAGGGATCAGGACTTTCCAGCTTCCAGTTACTAAAGAGTCTTAATATTAAAGTCATGTTTCATTAATTTTTTTTTTTTTTTTTTTGAGATGGAGTCTCACTCTGTCGCCCAGGCTGGAGTGGAATGGCACTATCTCAGCTCATTGCAAGCTCTGTCTCCCAGGTTCACGCCATTCTCCTGCCTCAGCCTCCCGAGTAGCTGGGACTACAGGAACCCGCCACCACGCCTAGCTAATTTTTGGTATTTTTAATAGAAATGGGGTTTCACCATGTTAGCCAGGATGGTCTCGATCTCCTGACCTCATGATCAGCCCACTTTGGCCTCCCAAAGTGCTGGGATTACAGGCATGGGCCACCACGCCTGGCCTTATGTTTCATTAATTTTTTTTTTTTTTTGAGACGGAGTCTCGCTCTTTCACGCAGGCCAGACTGCAGTGGCACTATCTTGGCTCACTGCAAGCTCTGCCTCCTGGGTTCACGCCATTCTGCTGCCTCAGCCTCCCGAGTAGCTGGGACCACAGGCGCCCGCCACCACGCCCGGCTAATTTTTTGTATTTTTAGTAGAGATGGGGTTTCACCATGTTAGCCAGGATGGTCTCGATCTCCTGACCTCGTGATCCGCCCGCCTTGGCCTCCCAAAGTGCTGGGATTACAGGCGTGAGCCACCACACCTGGCCCATTAATTTTTTAAATGATCCAATAGTTATCACAATCAGCCAGGGAGATATCCCAGGAACAACACGAACCTCCCACTGCATGCAAACTAAAGAAGACAGCAATCATTTTTCAACCATTCTAATGACTAGATTCATTAACAACTTACCTTAAGACAAAAAGGTCACCTTTTAAAGTGCAGTCAGGAGGATAGTTTGATTTTTCGGTAGGAGGAGTTGCTGGGGTCTTTGAAAAGGACAGAGTTCTTATGGCGCCCAGTTCCAAGTGACTGTACCAGTTAACAATAGATAGGGTGTGATCATAGAACTTAATGTTTCCCTTAATGTCGCCTGTGACAATGTAGCTGAAATGGAGAATAACATCAGTTTTGCAAATAGCAATAATAACAAGTAGCATCTATGTAATACCTAATTATATGTCAGGCTCTGGATTCTAGGGCATTGCAAAAACTTAATTTAATACTGCCCAACAAGAATGATTTTACTGTTATCCCAATTTACATCTAGGAAACTAACGTTCAGAGGTTAAGAAATTTGCTCAGGGCATTGTGTTGCCAGATTTAGCAGATAACAATACAGATACCCAGTTACATTTTAAAATTTGCATTAAAAAATTCAGTGTAGCTGGGTGTGGTGGCTCATGTCTGTAATCCCAGCACTTTGGGAGGCCCAGTCGGGCGGATCACCTGAGGTCAGGAGTTCGAGACCAGTCTGGCCAACATGGTGAAACCCTGCCTCTACTAAAAATACAAAAATTAGTCAGGTGTGGTGGTGCGCACCTGTAATCCCAGCTACTCGGGAGGCTGAGGCAAGAGAATCGCTTGAACATGGAAGGTGGAGGTTGCAGTGAGCTGAGATTGCATCACTGCACTCCAGCCTGGGTGACAAGAGCAAAACTCTGTCTCAAAATACAAAACAGACAAACAAACAAAAAAATTAGCGTAAGTACATCCCAAATATTGCATGGGACATACTTATACCTGGCAATTTTATCAGGGCCATGTGGCTTGACTATGCAGGGAACCCAGGTGTATCTAAAGCAAAGTCGGTGCTGTCTGCTAGGTTCTTCCCTGACCTCCAAGATCAGCCATACACAATGTCGGTGGACAAGGATTATACAATCCCCATATAACTACAGATGACAATGGAGAGAATCGCTCCACCAGCCCTCTGAAATCATGCAGGCTGGCAATGGGACACTAGCCACTTTACAGGAAGGCACTACTGTTAGTGTGATCATAAAACCCTGTCCAGTCATCACAGCAGAAGGCAGTGCCACGTGACAAAATGGCTTTCATTTCCAGTCCTTGGATCCATCCCAAATGGGCTTTTTAAAAAAGACTTTGACATAATTCTAATCACGGGAGGCAGATGAGGAGGATTTTCTCTTACATATGCAGAGTGGTTAAATGAGGCTTCTGATTAATAAGCAAGGCAGGTGGGCCAAGTAATTGGCTTGAACATCTGTCACTGCCCTCTGCTGGACAGAAGCAGCAGTACTGACCACGTATTTTCAGAGACCTTTTCCTTCTTGGACTCCCAGGTCCTGACCGGGTTTTATTAACTTGGAGAACCCAGGCCTGGTCTTCACTGGATCCTAACCCCCAACCGATTAAAGGTTGATGGCATGGCCAACTGCAGTTCTCCTATCTTCTCGCCCCACTGAGTGAGGATGACAATTTGCATTTCTCTTTGTAAAACCATGTCAAGACCTCATTGTTCCCCTGCATCGAAAGAAAGGTGAATGGAAGCAAATGGGTGTTTCAAAAGCAGATGGCCCAGCGACTCTAACCATATGGGCAGGGTCCCCGTCACTAGGCAATTTTCTCCACACCTTCAGGAACTTCTCTCACACACTGATGATGGCCACCATTTACCTAGGGTTCCCCTGCGCCAAGCATGTGCAAAGAGTGTTACATCCCTATCTAGTGAAATCCTCATAAAACCACTCTGAGAGAAATAGTACTGTTATGCCCATTTTACAGATGAAGAAATAGAGGCTCAGCAAGGTTAAGTTCCTTGCTCAAGGTCACTCAGCAAGGAAGGGACCCAGCTGAAATGAGAACTCTGTCTTAATTAAGGACTTTAATGACCATCTGTGAGTCTCCACAGCCACTCAAAGTCAGAGTTCGTGAATTTTATTAAGTTTTGATGCATTTGATCTTCTCACAATGGGTAAATATTATTTTTGTTTTGTTTTGAGACCAAGTCTTGCTCTGTCGCCCAGACTGGAATGCAGTGGTGAGATCTTGGCTCACTGCAACCTCTGCCTCCTGGGTTCAAGTGATTCTCATGCCTCAGCTTCCCAAGATGCTGGGACTACCGCCGCACACCACCACACCTGCCTAATTTTTGTATTTTTAGTAGAGACAGGGTTTCACCATGTTGGCCAGGCTGGTCTCAAACTCCTGAGGCCACCCACCTCGGCCTCCCAAAATGCTAGGATTACAGGCGTGAGCCACTGCTCCCAGCTGTAAATGTTATCTTGCAATCAGACAAAAATAATATAGCTATTCAAATTATTTTCTTACATTTAATGCATGTAAAATGTTGGGTGCAAAATCCATCCAATTAGCACAGAAGAAAAAATCTAGTTCCTTTTTGTTTCATCAACACAAAGGGATTTTTTTAAACATAACGCATGCTCATGATTTTTTTAAAAATCCAATTAGTATAAATGGAACTATAAAAAGAAGTAAATCCACCCCGATCCCTGATTTTAGTTCTCAGTTCTTTTCCTCAGAGGCAACCAATGTTCCCGGTTCATTATGACTCTCCCCAGAATACTCTATGCATATACAAAATACGCATATACATCCAAAAGAGGTTTTTTTTTTTTAAGACAGGAGGGTCTCACTCTGACACTCAGTCTGGAGTGCAGTGGCAATGACAGCTCATTGCAGCCTCGAACCCCTGGGCTCAGGTAATCCTCCCATCTGTCTCTCTCTGTTTTTTGGTAGAGATAGGGTCTCACCATGTTGCCCAGGCTGGTCTCGAACTTCTGGCCTCATGTGATCCTCCCACCTCAGCCTCCCAAAGAACTGAAATTAGAGGTGTAAGCCACTGTGCCCAACCTCCCATAACAATTTTTAAATATTTTTATAATCATCTATAGCTATCTTTTAATTAAGTTAAAATTACCTATCGATTGTAGTAAGCACAGTGATACCCTCTTTCTGCAAATGAACCAATTTACAAGGCTTGATATAGGGAAAGCCCAAAAAGGTGGAGGCAGATGAGGGTGGGCGGTGTATGTCCCAGACAACCAGCTTCCCTTCCATTGTGGCTGAGAGTATTTGTGTTAAATTCAAGTGAAAGATGGACTGGCTAAACTTTCCCACAAGCTTGTTGAAGGTCTGTGTTTCAAAAGAAAGGTTATAGTTACTGTTGGTAATAAATATAAAACAAAGCATTTAGCAACACGATATTTTATAATGCTATGCTGAAATATAGTGAGAACAAGAGAAAGAAAAAGAAAACAATCACTAAAACCGTCTCCCATGGATTGCCATGGTCCAGGCAGTTCTGAACCTCTGGAGGTTTGCTAAGAGCGAGTGAAGGGTTATGTACTCTGTTCAATTACATTGTTTGTTTAAAGCAAATGACAGAGTGGTTAATCACTGTTTATACCTGTTAAACTTCTCTTATGGCGGTTTCAGAGACTGCTGAAGAAACTAATGCCTGTTGTGAGTCAAAGCATGCTCTGGTTATAAAATAGCATAAAATAATTATCCCAGCCTCCTTTGATCATAAGGTATTTTCCCATCAGTAGAAAATATTTAAGCACTGTACATAGAAATGCCCTATTCTCTATGCTGCCCGATTCTCTAATAATACAGAGAAGATCCTAAGGTTTACCTCTTCTGACTTGAACACAAGAGAAATAGTAAAATAATAATTAGTCAAGGAAGAGCACCAAGTTCTTCCTAAGAGCAGCACTGTTTCAACACATTTTTATCATTTCAAATGGCTCATTATTTGTGGATTCTGTATTTGCGAATTCACCTACTTTAAGAATTGATTTGTAATCCCAAAATCAATCCTTGCAGCACTCTCACGGTCATTTGCAGAAGTGCATGTGCAGTGTGACAAATAACTACTCAGTCAACATGCACATTTCCAGTTGGGGGCAAGCAGGGCAATGGCCTGCCTTCTTGTCTCAGCTCTGACTATAAACAAGTGTCCTTTTCTTGGTCTATTTAGTGCCATGCTTGCATTTTTGGTTGTTTGCATTTTTCTTGATGATTTTAGTATTTAAATTGACCCCGAAACATAGTGCTGAAGTGCTGTCTAGTGTTCCTAAGCAAAAGAATGCTGTGATGTGCCTTATGGAGAAAATATGTGGGTTAGATGAGTTTTGTTCAAGTCATGAGTTATAGTGCTGTTGGCCATGAGCTCAATGTTAATGAATCAATGTTATATATTAAATAAAGTGTCTTTAAATAGAAATACACATAAAACAAGGTTATGTATTGATCAGTTGGTGAAAATGTGACCAGAGGCTCACAGAAACCTACCCCTATATTTCCCTTAAGAGCAATAGTTAAGTATCTGCTAATTTGGTGTTTGCAGAGACTTTATAGAACATAACTACCAACAATAATGAGAACTGACGGTATTTTTTAGTACTTTCATTTATGAAAAACAAGTCTGCAGACAGAATAATCTCCTTGCGCCCATCCATCTCAACTTTTTATTTTTTGTTTTTGTCTTTTGGCATGCCCTCGTAAATAAATTTCTACAAATCATACCAAGAGAGAAGCAAGTATGCAGAAAACTCATCAACAGGTGCTCCCTGAGAGCAGGTTACACGGGCAGCAAATGCAGAAAACGCTACAGGAGACGACTCGGTTCCACCTCAGACACAAGAGCTTGTGGTAAGCAGGCAAGATAAAATGTTTTCTCAACATCTGGTTCACCTCCCTCTTATTGGCTCTTAAACGTCTAAATACCTAATATCATGTATTATTCTGAAACTGAGCAGCTTTATAAGGGATCCACTCATGTTCAACGACTCTACTTACACTGTTTCATTCATTTTTTTTTTTTTTACATATATATACAGGGTCTAGCTCTGTTGCCCAGGCTGGAATGCAGTGGCACAAACACAGCTCACTGTAGCCTTGACTCAAGTGATCCTCCCACCTCAGCCTCCCAAGTAGCTGGGACTACAGGCTCATACCACCCTGGCTGGCAATTTTTTTTTTTTTTTTTTTAGTAGAAACAAAGTCTAGCCTGTGTTGCCCAGGCTGGTCTCAAACTCCTGAGCTCAAGTGATCCTCTCACCTCAGTCTCCCAAAGTGCTGGGATTACAGATTAGAGCCACTGCACCCCTACAACTTTCACTCCTTGTCAATATGCACATACACATTCTAAAAGCCATCATGTTTTTATATTTTCTCATGGCAATAACTCTTTTTATAACATTTTATTAGGGCCAGGCGCGGTGGCTCACACCTGTAATCCCAGCACTTTGGGAGGCCGAGGCGGGCAGATCACGAGGTCAGGAGATCGAGACCATCCTGGCTAACACAGTGAAACCCCATCTCTACTAAAAAAAAATACAAAAAATTAGCTGGGCATGGTGGCAGGCGCCTGTAGTCCCAGCTACTCGGAAGGCTGAAGCAGGAGAATGGCGAGAACCCGGGAGGCGGAGGTTGCAGTGAGCCAAGATCGCGCCACTGCACTCCAGCCTGGGCGACAGAGCAAGACTCCGTCTCAAAAAAAAAAAAAAAATTTATTTTTAACAATACTTCCATTATTTTCAACTGACAATTCAATATGTATACGGGACCCAAGTAAAATTTTTGAAATTATTTCCCAGTAGCTTAATATCAAGATGTACAAAGAGTAGCCCAAAGCAGCTAAGCTTGCACATAAATATTTATTCTCCACAAAATCTGATGGACAAAAATGCAATAGGCATACTTACTTTTTCGGTTAAAAGTGGGGCACTGTGAGCCAGTGTATCCCTCTCTTCATACTGATAAGAGGAAAAAATAATCACTACTCAAAAAGACCCAGTTTCCAAAGGAAGAACTGCATTAATAATAAAAGCAAAACAAATACATCTAAACAAGGTCAGAAATTTGCAGTTTCTACAGGTAAGAGAACTTGCTGCCTTGGGAAATACCTAAAAACATTCTGAAAGAAAAGCAAATACATAAAAAATATAAAAAATGCCACCAACGATTATGACTTTTTTTTTCTTGAGATGGAGTTACATATTAAATAAGGTGTCCTCAAACAGAAACACATCTATCACCCAGCCTGGAGTGCAGTGGCGTGATCTCAGCTCATGACAAACTCCACCTCCCGGGTTCAAGCAATTCTCCTGCCTCAGCCTCCTGAGTAGCTGGGATTACAGGAGTGCACTACCACGCCCAGCTAATTTTTTTTTTTTTTTTTTTTTTTTTTTTTTAGTAGAGATGGGGTTTTGCCATGTTGGCCAGGCTGGTCTCGAACTCCTGACCTCAGGTGATCCGCCCGCCTCGGCCTCCCAAACTGTTGGGATTACAGGCATGAGCCACCACGGCCAACCTTAAGGTATTTATTAAAGTTTTAAAGCCTTATTAATAGAGAATTCGAATTTGCATTAAGTACTATGTAAAGTCACAATCGGCTGGGCACGGTGGCTCACGCCTATAATCCCAGCACTTTGGGAGGCCGAGGCGGGCAGATCACTTGAGGTTAGGCGTTTGAGACCAGCCTGGCCAACATGGAGAAACCCCATCTCTACTAAAAATACAAAAATTAGCCAGGCATGGTGGCAGTTTCCTGTAATCCCAGCTACTCGGGAGGCTGAGGCAGGAGAATTGCTTGAACCCGAGAGGCAGAGCTGAGGTCACACCACTGCACTGCAGCCTGGGTGACAGAGTGAGACCCCATCTCAAAAATAAAATAAAATAAAGCTATAATAAATATCTTAAATAATGACTATCACTCACAATCAGTGACTCAATGTGTTTTGGTTTTGCTTTACAATTTTTTATTGAGGTAAAATTCACTTAACATAAAATTAATCATAACCATGTTAAAGTGTGCAATTCAGTGGTACTTCATACATTCACAATGCTGCAACCATCTAGATCCGAGACATTTTCATAACCCCAAAAGGAAATCTCCTACCATTAAGCAGCTACTCGGTCTCTCCCCAGGCCTTGAAAACCACCAGTTTACTCTGTATCTGTGGACTTGCCTATGCTGGACGTTCCATAGAAATGGCATCATGCAACATGTGACTTTCGTGTCTAGTGTCTTTCATTTAGCATCATGCTTTCAAGGCTGATCCACGTCACAGCATGTATCAGTACTTCATACAATAACATTCCATTGTATGGATAGACCACATTTTGTTTACCTACTCATCAGTTGATGAACATTTGGTTTGTTTCTACCTTTTGGTTATTACACATAGTGCTGCTGCTGCTGTGAACATTTGTGTAGAAGTATTTGTTCAAATGCTTCTTTTTAATTCTTTTACATCTTACCTTGGAATTGCTGAGTCACATAGCTATTCCATGTTTAACTTGGAACGTTTTTTGTTTTGTTGTGTTTTGTTTTGTTGAGACAGAGTCTCACTCTGTTGCCCAGGCTAGAGTGCAGTGGCGCCATCACCATCACAGCTCACTGCAGTCTCAAACGCCTGGGCTCAAGCACTCCTCCAGCCTCAGCCTCCTGAGCAGCTGGGACTACAGGCATGCATCCCCATGCACTGTTAATTTGTTTTAAATAATTTTTTGTAGAGATGAGGTCTTGTTATGTTGCTCAGGCTAGTCTTAAACTCCTGGCCTCAAGTGATCCTCCTGCCTTGGCCTCGCATGGTGCTGGAAATACAGTCATGAGCCATTGTGCTCAGCCTCAATGTTTTTTATTCTCATGATTTTGCCCTGTGTCAGTATATGTATCACTAATCTGTTTGCTAATTCCTTTCTAAAAGGGAAAAAAGACCAAGGTCTCAAAAAAAAAAAAAAAACCTGTATTTTAGAGCCAGGCGTGGCCGGCTCACCCCTCTAATCCTAGCTACTTGAGAGGATTAAGCGGGAAGATTACTTGAGCTCAGGAATTTGAGGCCAGCCTGGGCAACACAGCGAGACCTTGTCTCCAAAAAACCACAAAACTTGTATTTTAGTCTTGCTAAATAAATTCAAATAAACATTTGCCTCATCACTTCAATAAAATTTAATAAATAAAATTGAATTATTTGCTTTTGATTTAATATGCTAATTTCTAATGGGACTAAATACTATAGTTAAATAAAAACATTTTAATATATATTCATTGCTTCCTAAGTAGAGATACTATATTGTTACATTACTGACACATTTGTACTCAAAGAATGAATACATACTTCTACCCACATTTAAAACAAATCAAAATATTTCTACTTACCCATGCATAATATATTGCCTGTGTTTTACTATTGCTCACCAATTCTTTATTATTTGTTGGGTTAAAAGTAATGTAGTTCTGAAATATAAAGTATGAAAATACATTAATGATAAATTTTCTGTTTCTGGTTAAGCTGAATGTTAAAATTAAATAATAATTTTAATTAAAACAAATGAGTAGGAATATAAAACAGAAAAGATATGGCATTTGGTAAAAAATAGGAATATCATTTAAATACTGGTGATTAAAATCGTGTCAAATGTGTTCCCTTTCCAGTCTGATCTATTATAATTCATCATCTATAAATTGGAATAAGTTTTTCTTTTTTTTTTTTGAGCCAGAGTCTCGCTCTGTCACCTAGGCTGGAGTGCAGTGGTGCCATCTCAGCTCACTGCAGCCTCCACCTCCTGGGTTCAAGTCATTCTCCTGCCTCAGTCTCCTGAGTAATTGGGACTACAGGCACGTGCCACTACGCCCAGCTAATTTTTATATTTTTAGTAGAGACGGGGTTTCACCATGTTGGCCAGGCTGGTCTCGAACCCTACCTCAAGCGATCCACCCGCCGCAGTCTCCCAAAGTGCTGGGATTACAGGTGTGGGCCACTGCACCTGGCTGTAAGAAGCTTTTCTGATAGTGGTCAATTTAAAATAATAACAATAATAATAATAAAATAAATTGGAACAAGCAAAAGTGAACCAATATTCACCAATAACCTTTATTCTGTATCCTTTTGGATAAAGACTGCTGCGTATACATTTCTAAATTTGACAGGGCCACACAATATCTTGGAATGAATGCAAGATATTGGAAGGGGATTCTAATTCCTGCCAAGATGGTGAATAGCATGGGCTGCTGGCTCCCTTCCCAAAAACCAACCCTGCAGAAACTATGGAAGTGAGGGAAAGTTTAAATACAGAAACCAAACAGTCACAGCAAGAACAACAAAGCAAGCTCTTCCTGGGGAGCCATGGGGTATGTGTTTGAAATGTGCATGGGAGGTGGGTGGCTACAGCCTGGGGAGAAGGGCTACAGGAGACAGCACTGAGGGACAGGCTGGAGAAAAGCTTTTTAAGTTCCATTTCTGCCATTTCCACCCCGTCTCCACGCCTATTCCTTACCTATCATTTTCTGAACATTTTATGAATGTTACATACCACAGGAGTATAAACTACTAATGCCAGTGTTTGATAATTCATATCAGAACAGCACAAAAGCCTGGGCAGGGTAAGGAACTGGCAAAAGCAAGTGCATGAGGCAGACTTAACAAAGCCTGAAAATCAGCCTCAAACAACCTCAAGCTCTGATTAGATTAAGCTGACCACTCTGCTAAGTGCCTTTAAGAAGCAGAAGTCAGTCTTCTTTGGACGAAGTCATCTCAAGCCTCAAATTTATTTCTACACTTTAAAAAAACACAACATCAGGCATTCAGTAAAAAATAGCCAGGCATATTAAAGAGATACATCTAGGCCAGGCGCTGTGGTATATGCCTGGAATCCCAGCACTTTGCAAGGCTGAGGCAGGAGGATCGCTTGAGGCCAGGAGTTCAAGACCAGCCTGGGCAACAGAACGAGAGCCCATCTCAAAAAAAAAAAAAAGAAAAGATAAAAGATCCATCCAAATGACTGAAAACCAAGGGGAAAAAGCAATTGGCAGAAAGAAGCCACAGGAGATCCAAGTACTGGGGTTATTAGACACAGATGTGACAATCACTGGATTAACATGCAGGAAAGTAGAGGACAAAATGGAGAATCTCAGCAGATAGCTCTACTTAAAAAAGCATCAAATGGAAATTCTAGACCTGAAAAAAATGATTCAAAACTTTGCTCAATCGTTTAACAGAAATTTAGATATAGCCAAAGAAAGAACTAGTCAGCAGGAAAGGAAGACAAATTATACTAGAAAACATCCAGACTGAAGCAGAAACAGATGAAAGGATAGAAAATACAGAAAAGAAAATAAAAGACCAGTGGGACAAGACCAGAAAAGGTCTAACATATGTGTAATTGGAGCCCCAGAAGGAGAATAAAGAAAGAATGTGGCAGAAGAAATGTGTAAAGAGGTAATGGCTGAGAATTTTCCAAAACTGAGAAGAGATATAACATCTCAGGTTCAAGAAATCCTAAAGGATAAGCTTTACAAAAATCAATAACATACCCACTTCCACACAGACAAATCACTGAAAAGCTGCTGGGGCTGGTGCAGCAGTGGCTCACGCCTATAATCCCTGCACCTCGGGAGACTGAGGTGGGAAGGTCACTTGAGCCCAGGAGTTTGGGACCAGCCTGAGCAACACAGCGAGACCGCATCTCTACAAAAACAAAAAAAAATAGCCAGGTGTGATGGTGCTACCTGGGAGGCTGAGGTGGGAAAATCACTTGAGCCTAAGAGGTCAAGGCTGCAATGAGCGGTGACCTGTGCCACTGAACTTCAGCCTAGGTGATGGAGTGAGACCCTGTCTCAAAAACAGAACAAAACAAAACAAAACAAAACAAAACAAAACAAAAATCCTACTGAAAACCAAGGGAAAAATCTGTAAGAGCAGCTGGGGGCCAAGGAGAGAGACACACAACATTCAAAATAGGGATTGACAGCTGACTTTTCAACAGAAATGGTAGAAACCAGAAGACAACAGAATCACATCCTTGAAGATATGAAGTGCTGAAAGAAAATACTACCACTCTAGAATTCTATACCAAAGGAAAATCTCCTTCAAAAATAAAGACTTGTCCATGAACATTCACAGCAGCTTTATTTTCAATAGCCACAACCAGGAAACAACCCAATGTCCATTAACGGTGAATTAATAAACAGTTACATACCTATTCAATGCACTACTATTCAACAATAAAAAGGAATACACTACTGATATGTGCAACAACAAAACTGAGTGAAAGAAACCAAAGCTCTCTGCAAATGGAGTCCATTTATTATACATGAAATTCTGGAAAATGCAAACTGATAAACAATAATCAGGATGGTAGACGTTAGGAGATGGATGGAGGGATCAGATCACACCTTGGAGGTCACATGTCATGGAATTTTAATGTTATTCTGAGGACAATGAGAAGTCACCAAAGGATTTTAAGTACAGGAGTGATATAATATTTTAAGTATTTAAAAATATGGCCAGGCACGGTGGCTCACGCCTGTAATCCCAGCACTTTGGAAGGCCGAGATGGGCAGATCACAAGATCAGGAGATCGAGACCATCCTGGCTAACACGGTGAAACGCCGTCTCTACTAAAAATACAAAAAAATTAGCTGGGCGTGGTGGCGGGCGTCTATAGTCCCAGCTACTCAGGAGGCTGAGGCAGGAGAATGGCGTGAAACCAGGAGGCAAAACTTGTGGTGAGCCGAGATCGCACCACTGCACTCCAGCCTGGGTGACAGAGCAAGACTCCGTCTCAAAAATAAATAAATAAGTAAATAATTAAAAATGAAAAATAAAAATAACACTCTGGCCGGGTGCGGTAGCTCACGCCTGTAATTCCAGCACTTTGGGAGGCCAAGGCGGGCGGATCATGATGTCAGGAGATCGAGACCATCCTGGCTAACATGGTGATACCCCATCTGTACTAAAAATACAAAAAATTAGCCAGGCATGGTGGCATGTGCCTGTAGTCCCAGCTACCCAGGAGGCTGAGGCAGGAGAATCGCTTGAACTCAGGAGGCAGAGGTTGCAGTGAACCAAGATCATGCCACTGCACTCCAGCCTGGGCAACAGAATGAGACTCCGTCTCAAAAAAAAAGAAAAGAAAAGAAAAGAAAACAACAACAACGACAACAAAAAAAAACAGTCTGACTGCTGTGGGAAGACTGTTAGAGAGTGAAGCAAGAGTGAACGCAGAGAGACCAGCGGGCCAGATAATGCAGGTAGAGGTGACTGTGGCCTGGACGAGGATGGTGGCAACAGAGGTGGAAAGGAGAGGAAAGATTTCAGGATATGTCTTGGAAGTAAATAGCCTTGGGAATAGATGACAATACCCAAGAAGAAAGCATAGCAAAAAGAAGAAGAGGGCCAGGTGTGGTGGCTCACACCTGTAATCCCAACACTCTGGGAGGCTGAGGCGGGTGGATGGCTTGAGCCTAGGAGTTGGAGACCAGCCTGGCCAACATGGCAAAACTCTTGTCTCTGTAAAAAATTAAAAAATTAGCTGGGCGTGATAGTGTGCACCTGTAGTCCCAGCTACTCAGGAAGCTAAGGTAGGAGGACTGCTTGAGCTCAGGAGGCAGAGGCTGCAGTGAGCTGAGATTGCGCCACTGCTCTCCAGCCTGGACAACAGTGAGACCCTGTCTCAAAGAAGATTTTTTTCATTTTAATTATTTTAAATTTAAATCACCATGTGTACTCAGCAAGGTTGCAAGGTACAAAATCAACATACAAAAATCAGCTGCCTTTTTATACACTAGCAATGAACACTCTAAAATGGAAATTAAGAAAACAAATCCATTTATAATAGCATCAAAAAACCACAAAATCCTTAGGAATAAATTTAACCAGGAGGTGAAGACTTGAACTCTGGAAATTACAAAACATTCCTGAAAGACATTAAAGAAGACATAAATAAACGGCAAGGCATCCCATGCTCATGGATTGGAAGACAACACTGTGAAGATGATGATACCACCCAAAGTGATCTACAGATTCAACGCAATTGCTATCAAAACCCCAATGGCGTTTTTTGCAGCAATAGAAAAATCCATCCTAAATAGCCACATATGGTTGGTGGCTACTGTGTTAGCACAACCTTAAGGAGTAAGAAAAAATTTTTTAGGGGCAAGAGGAACGTTGGGGGGAAAGGAAAGAAGATGGACATATGGCTGCATAACCATATTTCCCTGGCTGAGTCTAGTCACCCAAACCCTCTGTTTGGGTTTTAGATCCTGCAAGTCAGTCATGTACTTATCACAGTGCCTGGCACAGAACAGGTACTCAATAAATATATGACAAATGAAGCATGCAAGGATGAATAAGACAAGTCACAAAAGCAGGGAGCAGTGACCCAGGAAATAAGGAGACCTGATAGAAACTTTCTGGGTGTCCTTGGCAAGTCACCTCATGTAAGTTGGGAGCAATAATAATAACTTCCCTATACTCCTCAGAGTTAGTTTTACAAGGTTCGAAGTAGTTAAGAGAACACTTCTAGAATAAGAATGACGGCCAGGTGGGTGATTTTAGACAAATTATTTAATAATTAATGGTAGTATTCCACAGATATTAATATCTTTTTTGCTAGCATGTTTGCATGGATTATGTGAGATAATGTAAGTAAAGAATTTGGCAGACTCTGGAACATAAGTGCTTGAAAAATATTAGCTATTATATTCAAGTAAAATGAGATCAGGGAATGAAAGGGTTTTAAAAGCACTACTGAGGCCGGGCGCAGTGCCTCACGCCTGTAATCCCAACATTTTGGGAGGCTGAGGTGGGGAGATCACCTGCGGTCGGGAGTTCAAGACCAGCCTGACCAACATGGAGAAAACCCATCTCTACTAAAAAAAATACAAAATTAGCCAGGCATGGTGGCGCATGCCTGTAATCCTAACTACTCGGGAGGCTGAGGCAGGAGAATCGCTTGAACCTGGGAGGCGGAGGCTATGTTGAGCCGAGATCGTGCCATTGCACTCCAGACTCCAGCCTGAGCAACAAGAGCGAAACTCTATCTCAAAAAAAAAAAAAAAACACTCTACTGCAACATAACACACCTCTACTGAAACAAAAAGTAGGTTTTGGCCTGACATCAGTAGAACTTTGTTTTTGTTTTTTTGAGACAGAGTCTCACTTTGTCACCCAGGCTGGAGTGCAGTGGCGCAATCTCAGCTCACTGCAACCTCTGCCTCCCAGGTTCAAGCAATTCTCATGCCTCGGTCTTCCAAGTAGCTGGGACTATAGGCATGTGCCACCACGCCCAAGGAATTTTTGTATTTTTAGTAGAGACAGGGTTTCACCGTGTTGGCCAGGCTGGCCTTGAACTCCTGACCTCAAGTGATAACCCACCTCAGCCTCCCAAAGTTCTGGGATTACAGGTGTGAGCCACCACACCCAGCCTGGCCTGGCACCTGTATAACTTTAGGTTGATGTTTACAGGCTCCAATTGAACTCACCTGAACACCGTATTCTGTGGGGAGTTCGAGAGTGCATGCTGGCGTTTCCACTGCCAAAGTCCACTTCCAGATGCATACCTTCTGTAGGTGACAGTAGAGACAGGGGCATGAGAAGGTCTGTGAAGTCTGCTGAAGTAACTTACACCTCTTGTGGTGACCCCAAAACTTCAAGTAACTAAGGACAGAGGCCCAGACTCTGTGCTGTGGAGTCTGGTCTTTTGAGAATATCACAGACATCATGCAGCCTGAACAGAGCTGCCCATGGGGACATGCTGGACAGGTCGGCCAGCTCGCTGATGCTGACCCAAAGGGCCAGGGCCTTTACCTGGACTTCAGCATCTGAGATGGTTGCCAGATACTTGGCGTCGTGGGTCATGGCCATGGCCCTGATGCCGTTCCCTTCAGGGCAGCTGTCAAATATTGTGTGCACAGGAATACTGCAAAACAGGACAAGGGGGGGCGACACTTGCTGAGGTCTCCCTGGCTTCCCAGAGAGGCCCAGGGCAGGTCTGAGCTCAGCCCAAACCTCTCCAAAACAGAACAAAATGTGGTCTATCCATACAGTGGAATCTTTTTGAGTCATAAAAGGGAATGAAGCAGTGATGCGTGCTATGACACGGATGAGCCTTGGAAACGATGCTGAGTGAAAGAAGCCAGGCACGAAAGGCACGTAGTGTATGAGTCCACTTGTATGAAATGGCCGGAATAGGCAAACCCACAGAGACAGATAATGGGTGCAGGGTGTCCTTCTGGGGCGGTGAAAATGTTTTGGAACTGGATAGAGACGATGGTTGCCTAACAGTGTAAATGTATTAAATGTCACTGAACCATATGCTTTAAAATGGTCAGTTTTATGTTATGCGAATTTAACCTCAACAACAACAGTAGTCAAGCCTAACTCAAGGGCCTGCTGTTTGCCCTCTTCACAAGCTCTAGTTTCTCATTCACTAGGTGCCAGGCACTGATTCTGTGCCAGGTTGTGCCTGGCAGGAAGGATGTAAATATGAAAAGATGACTAGGACAACGTCCCAGCTCTCAGGGAATCGGGCACTCTCCTACATAGGTGGGAATGCAAAGGAGCAGCACTTTTCTAGAAGCACTTTGGCTGTATCTATCAAAACCTTCAATGCATACACCCTACAGCCCAGTAACTCCACTCTTACGACTTTTTCCTAGGGAAATCATGGAAAAAGTAAACAAAGGTCAGTGAAAATTCACAGTCATCGTGGTACTGCTCTAATAGCAAAAATCAAACAACACAAATGTCCCTTAATATACCATACATGAATTGTTTAAAAAGATATTATAGCATAACCATATGATAAGAAACTAGGCTGGGCAGAGTGTTGCACACTGGTAATCCCAGCACTTTGGGAGGCTGAGGTGGGTGGATTGCTTGAGCTAAGGAGTTCGAGATCAGCCTAGGCAACATGGCAAAACCCTGTCTCTACCAAAAATGGAAAAATTAGCCAGGCGTGGTGGCACGTGCCTGTGGGCCCAACTACTTGGGAGGCTGAGGTGGGAGGATCGCTTGAGTCCAGGAGGTTGAGGCTGCAGTGAGCCAAGATCACGCCACTACACTCCAGCCTGGGTGACAGAGCAAGATCTTGCCTCAAAAAAAAAAAAAAAAAAAAAAGGCCGGCATGGTGGCTCACACCTGTAATTCCAGCACTTTGGGAGGCCAAGGCAGGTGGATCACCTGAGGTCAGGAGTTCGAGACCAGCCTGGCCAACATGGTGAAACCCCGTCTCTACTAAAAATACAAAAAATTAGCCGGGTGTGGTGGCAGGCACCTGTAATCCCAGCTACTTGGGAAGCTGAGGTAGGAGAATCACTTGAACCCAGGAGACGGAGTTTGCAGTGAGCCGAGATTACACCATTGCACTCCAGCCTGGGCAACAAAAGCAAAACTCCATCTCAAAAAAAAAAAACACATAAAAATAAAAAATAGAAATAAAAATAAAAACTTTGCTGCCTTTAAAAAGAATGAGGTAGATTGGGAAAGTGACCAAAATTTGTGAAAAAAAGCAAACTGCAAAACAATCGTATCATCCTAATCGTGTGTGTGTGTGTGTTGTGTGTGTGTGTGTGTGTGTGTGTGTATTGAAAAACTCTGGAGGAATAGACTCCAAACTGTAAGCAATGGCTCCTCTGAAGATGGGGTTTGGGTAAGGAGGAACTTTTATTTTTTTGCTCTTACACTTCCATACTGTGTTACTGACAAGACCTTAGAGCTGTATGATTCCAACACAGCCTTGAAATACCCAGAATGAGATGACATGCAAGTATCTAAGACAGCCAAAGCACAGAGGCAGTGGAAGCGAAGATGCAAGTTGTAATGGTTGGGTTGGGGGAGATCTACTGATTCCCACTGGAATGAAAAGTGGGTGGTAGCACGACTTAAACCAGGAATGCGGGCTGCATGGTTCTTTTTTGTTTGTTTATGGAGTCCTAGATACAGTGAAGATAAACAGGCCTCAGTATCTCTGTATGTCACATCAGGGTCCCAACTGGCTGGCATCAAGTCTGTGTCCCAGCTGAGGACTTCTCTGGTTCTCTGTCACTTGAGAAACTTCATCCCACTGAGAAGTAGCCCCAAAAATTCGCCTGGGAAGGCAATCCCAAAATGATTGGAAATAACACAGTGAAGTCCTTTGTGAGAAAATGTATCTTATCCCTGGAGATACTTGGAATTGAATATAGAGAAGATGATGTCAGTCAGACCTGCATTATTAACATATTTGTGATAAGACAATTTGTTCATTTTTTAGGAATTTGTAATGTTTAAGTGAATTTGACATACCAGAGTTGCTACCAGATTAGATTTGTGATGCTAATTTAAAATATGTAGTTGATTTAGACTTGTGATTTTAAATTAAAATCGTAATAGGTTTATAAACAATATTAGAACACTTAAGGAAACTTAAGATTTACCATATTTATGTCTAATTTACTAGATTTGCAGTAATTACTTAAGTACCATGAAGGATTTGTTTGTTAATCAGACTACTAAAAAACTTAACGAAACTAAATCTCTTAAATATTGAAATGCAGTTTTACATGTTTAAAAGGAGTTAATAACCAAATTTGTAAGTGGGGCCAAACATTAATCAAAGCCTCCTCAAAGGTGATTGCAAAAATATGCTAGATTTATAAACAGAGTAAGATTAAGTTGAACGAAAAACTGGAGGAAGAACTACAGTTTTTAATTTATCACTAATAAAATGAATATTAATCCTAAAACCAAAACAGCCTCTGAATAATCTTTTCTGGGTCCCAAAGTAATCACTTGGGATATCATAAAATTCATATTAACATAGCATTTGCATTATTAACCACAGATACGCTTTACTGTGAAATTTTTTTTTAAAAATCACTGCCCTCAAGTTGCTTCATGTCTAGTAGAGAGACAGTTTCACAAATAAGGAAAAAACAGCGGCTCAACATCGTAACGGGGCAGCTCTGTCTGATGAAGGTGTTGGTCAGCAAAGGCTTCAGAGATGAGACACACCTGAAGAACTCTGACCCTTCTGCTGGCCGACTGCAGGCTTCTACTGCATGAGCTAACACTCTTCCCTTGTGGTTAAGTTGGGATGTGCCATTACTTGCAGCTGAGAGCGTATAGCAGCTGCAGACGGCTCTGCGGAGCGGGCATTTCACTTTCTGGGGGAAGTGTCTGCAGGGCCCTAATGCAGGGTGCGTGTCCCCTGTAGCGTAAGTTGATTTGACAATGGACAGTTTCTAAAGGGTTTTAATCAGGGTGGCAACACAATCAGATTTGTTTGGGAAAAGATCACACCAACAATGTTGTGGAGAAAAACTACATGAAGTTATCCATATACGTGTGTTTAAAACAAAAGCAAATGTTTTGGAAGGAAACACACCAAATTGATTACCTCTAGAAAGAAGACTAAGATCGGAGATGGCAGCCAGTGCTTTCCATGAAAATGTATCGGTTTTCATTATTTTTTTTTTTTTAGATGAATTCTCGCTCTGTCGCCCAGGCTGGAGTGCAATGGCACGATCTTGGCTCACTGCAACCTCCGCCTCCTGGGTTCAAGCGATTCTGTCTCAGCCTCCCAAGTAGGTGGGATTACAGGAGTGCACCATTATGCCCGACTAATTTTTTTGTATTTTGTGTTTTTGTAGAGATGGGGTTTCACCATGTTGGCCAGACTGGTTTCGAACGCCTGACCTCAAGTGATCCACCCGCCTCGGCCTCCCAAAGTGCTGGGATTACAGGCGTGAGCCACCATGCCTGGACTGGTTTTCATTAAATTTAACAGTTTTCTATTAAAATGTACTAAAATCATTTTTTTACAAATTAAACAGATGAGCCGGGCATGGTGGCTCACGCCTGTAATCCCAGCACTTTGGGAGGCTGAGTCAGGCAGATCACTTGAGCCCAGGAATTTGAGACCAGCCTGAGTAACATGGTGAAACCCCATCTCTATTAAAAAAATACAAAAAAATTAGCTGGGTGTGGTGGTGCACACCTGTGGTCCCAGCTACTTGGGAGGCTGAGATGGGAGGATCATCTGAACCCAGGGGGTAAAAGTTGCAGTGAGCTGAGATTGTGCCACCGCACTCCAGCCCGGGCAACAGAGTGAGACCTTGTCTCGAAAATAACAACAACAACAACAACAACAACAACAGATGAGGCTGGGCGCAGTGGCTCACAGTTGTAATCCCAGCATTTCAGGAGGCCAAGGCAGGAGGATCACTTGTGCCTAGGAGTTCGAGATCAGCTTGGGCAACATAGCAGGACCCTGTCTCTACCAGAAAAAAAAAATTAGCCAGGCTCAGTGGCATGTACCCGTGGTCCCAACTACTCAGGAAGCTGAGGTGGGAGGATCACTTGAGCTTTGGAGGCCAAGGCTGCAGTGAGCCATGATCACACCACTGCACTCCAGCCTGGGTGACAGAGTGAGACCCTGTCTCACAAAAACAAAAACAAAAACAAAACAAAAAAACCAGATGAAAGACCATACATTGTTTGGTCTATCCATACAATGTAATATGATTCCGCCACAGAAAGGACACGTGCCACACCACGGATGAACCTTCAAGCACAATGCTAAGTGAAAGAAGCCAGACACAAAGGCCGTGTATTGTAGGGATGTGAGATCAGAGAAGCCACAGGAAATGAAGTGTTAGATGCCACAGAGAAGTCAAGTCAGATGAGGATCAGGGTTGGGTAATGCGATCCCCTGGAGGTGACTGGTCACCTGTGGGAGAGCAGTTCCTGTGTCCCCCACTCTAGAACATTCAACCCAACTTCTTCCTAACCTCCTCGTGCATCTGGACTCACTTGTTGAACTCTTACCTCCCCACCCACCTACCCAACCAGGCCCGAACAATCTTGTCAGTGAATCTGACTGCTCTCTGCCTCAGGCCAGGAGTTAAGAAAGAAAACGCATCTAGGATCCTCTATCATGGCCTGGTGCTGTGCTCTAGTGATCCTCACAACATCCTGTGCACTGGGTTTAATGAGCTAAGTGGCCCCTCCAAACTCAGGCCCACCTAGAACCTCAGAATATGACCTTATTTGGACACAGGGATCCTTTGTGGATGTAGTTAGTTAAGATGAGGTTGTGCTGGACTAGGGTGGGCCCCAAATCTAATGCCCAGTGTCCTCAAGAAGACACAGATGGATGCATGGTGGGAATGTCACGGGAAGATGGAGGCAGAGATTAGAGGGATGCGTCCACAAGCCAAAGACACCAAGGGTCACCCGCAGGCAGCAGAAGCAAGGGGAGAGGTCTGGGACAAATTCTCCCTCACAGCCCCCAGAAGCAGCCAACCCTGTCGACACCTTGGTTTCAGACTTCTGGCCTCCAGAACTGCAAGAGAGTAAATCGTTTGAGGTAATTTGTTACAGCAGCCCAAGGAAAGTAAAAAACAGTAGACGTCATTATTCTTTTTTCACAAATGGGAAAGTCACTTTCTTCTCTGGGCCTCCAAGTCACACAGCAGACCACGACCAAGCAGGCATGGAAGCCCAGGTGGATGCCAGAGCCCGCACTCACACCTGCCTCCTGCCACCTGCTCTTTCATGTCACTCTGAGGTCCCCTGGGCCCCTTCCCTTCTCCCCTTCCAATTCTCCTACCCAGGCAAGCCACCACCAGTCACATTATCTGTTCTTACTCCCACCCTGCCCAGCACAGCTGGACAAGCATCACCACGTTCCCCCACCCACCATCTGCTGCAGGCTCATGCTTTTTGTCCCCAGCCAGGCCCCTCCCTGAAACCCTACAGTTCCTTCCCTTCATTTGGTGGACCTCTACTGCATTCTCATCAATTACACCATGTCACATCCCACAGCCCAAACTACCAGCCCCATTCCCAATGTCCTCAGCAGATAAGACGGCCTCCTGCTTGAGGGCTGTCACACAAGGTGGCGTGCTCAGCCCCACAGTATCCCCCAACTGCCTAGGCATCTGCTTGCCTAGCACTTTGCAAACTATCTGTGGTGAAAGATATTTCTAAAAACTTTTATTCCACTGCAGACCAATATATATTTTTTTTCTTGAGACAGGATTTTACTCTGTCACCCTGGCAGGAGTGCAATGGCATGATCATGGCTCACTGCAGCCTCAAACACCTAAGCTCAAGCCATCTTCCCGCCTCAGCCTCCTGAGTAGCTGGGACTACAGGCATGCACCACCACATGTGGCTAACTTTTAAATTTTTGTAGAGACAGAGTCTCACTATGTTGCCCACTCCTGGCCTCAAGTGATCCTCCTGCCTCAGCCTCCCAAAGTGCTGGGAGGCTCCCAAAGTGCATGAGCCACTGCACCCAGCCCAGGTCAAATACTTTCACAAAATAAAAATACCATAGCAAAAACAAATTGCTCTAACAGTTCCCAAAGGCCCCCTCTCATTTTCTGTACTTTCTGTTCAACATAGCCCAGGACCAGCTGACAGATCAGCTCAGCCTGCAGACTACACTTTGAGCAGCATTGCTCAAGCCCACAGAAATTCCACCATTCCTTGTTGGATGCACTATCAGAAAAGGGACCAGAAAAAGTGAATTTTATGAGTTAGGAAGAAAGGCAATACAGGATGACAACCTTGATACCAGAGAGACTCTCCATTCAGTCTGCCTCCAGCCGGGGAAGGAGGAGAGTGAGTTACGGAAGCACATACAAGGAGGGTACAGAACCCTGGCCTTCCGGACCCAGCTCCAGTGCCAGCGAGTCTGTGGGCTGTCAGCCTCCCCTCACCACCTGGACTGGTTTATCTGACGCTTGATTGAAGTGAGCCTGCCTTTTACCCCCAGGTTAAGAGGGTCACTGCAACTCATTTCTTAGACACCAGAGTGTGTCAAAAGGCTGGTAGACTTATCATGAGAAAACCATCAGACACAGTCCAATAGATGGAGACCCTACCAAATCCCTGACCTGTACTCCTCAAAACTGTCAGTCATCAAAAACCAAGGAAAGTCTAAGGAACTGCCATAGTCGAGCAGAGCCTAAGGAGCCATCACAGCTAAATCGAATGTGGTCTCCTGGGTGGGATCCTGGATGTTTGTTAATAATAATGTGTCAATATTGGTTCATGAATTATAGCAAATTGATCCTAGTAATGTAAGATGTAACTGCGGTGGGAACCTGGGTGTGGGGTATATGGGAATCCTCAGTACTATCTTCCCAATTCTTCTGTAAATCTAAAACTGTTCTAAAAATAAAGTCTGTTAACTTAAAAAAGAGAGAAAGAGAGATCGGATGCGGTGGCTCATGCCTGTAATCCCAGCACTTTGGGAGGCCGAGGCAGGAGGATGGCTTGAGCCCAGGAGTTCAAGACTAGCCTGGAAACAAAGCAAGACCCCATCTCTACAAAAATATAATACAATAAAATAAAATATTTAAAAAGAGGCTAGGCAAGGTGACTCACGCCTATAATCCCAGTGCTTTGAGAGGCCAAGATGGGAGGATCTCTTGAAGCCAGGAATTCAAAACCAGCCGGGGCAACATGGCAAGACTTCCTCTCTACAAAAATAAGTTAGCCAGGTATGGTTGCATGCACCTGTGGTCCCAGCTACTCAGGAGGCCAAGGCAGGAGAATCGCTTGATCCTGGGAGTTCATGGCTGCAATGAGCTACGATTGCGCCACCGCACTCCAGCGTGGGCAATGGAGCGAGACCCTGTCTACACTGTAAAAGAAAGGAGGCAATGGTGGGTTGTTAGAGAGAGACTGCAGAGAAACAGCAGCTTTGGAAAGCCTCCCATCATTACTATACCTAAAACCATGGCAGGCAAACAGATCTAAATCGAACATATCCAACAAGAAATGTATGGAACGGGGAGCAGGGATAGACAGGAACACTTGGTAGCAACCATTAAGAACTGCCCAGAAGAGGCAGCATGACCGGCCACTAAAAAATCTGTCCTTGTAGAAGTAATGTTTCTCATTGTAAATGACAGATTTGCCATCTGGGTTATGCTTTGAGCTTGTGTGAGCTAGGTTAATGTGAGTCAGCATAAGCCAGTCTACTGTGGAACACCAACAAATCAAATTTCTAGGCACTGGCATTACTCATTCTGTCACTGTCACACAGTGGCAGATACTCTACAGAAATTTGGGGAAAAAAGAAGTGGCTGCACAAAGCCTACCCTGTGAAGGAGTCCCATATAATCACCAGGCAGTCCGGCCCTTTGTCTGCTGTGGCAATCCACCGTCTGTCTTCACTGACGCAGAGGCAGGAGATAATATTGGCATGGCCCTATGGAAATGGAGAGAAAACACTTTGAAACATCCAAGAGGCAGCCCAGCCTTATCAGCAAAGGCCGGGGCCCCACAGAGAGATCTGAGCTCCTTTCAACGCTCATCTGGCTGGAAATTCTGTTCCCGCTGGCCTTCCTGGGGGTTTCTCCACTTCCTAGTGTGTGATTTTCAAACTTTCTCTCCCTCTAAACACCTGAAAGATAAGCTCCCCACATGAACTGTGGCTCCTAGAGGTCAAGGCATGCGGCAACTCCCAACCCAAGTGGAGAATAAGTATCTGGGCCCTCCCCTCCCCCACCACTGTGAGTCACGCTGCCAGCCTCTTCTCTCTAGAACACTGCTCACTTCAGGGCTCTGAACAGCTCTGGCGCAAAAAGCTCCTCACTGGTCTTTCTACTCCCATTCTTTTTGTTTGTTTGAGACAGCGTCTCACTCTGCCACCCAGACTAGAGTGCATCAACACAATCTTGGCTCACTGCAGCCTCGATCTCCTGGGCTCAAGCCATCCTCCCACCTCAGCCTCCCAAGTAGCTGGGACTACAGGCACATGCCACCATGCCCAGCTAATTTTTACATTTTTTTGTAGAGACAAGGGTCTTGCTATGTTGCCCAGGCTGGCCTCAAACTCCTGGGCTCAAGCCATACACCCACCTCAGCCTCCTTGGCCACGGCCTGTGCTGAAATTACAGGCATGTGCCACCATGCTCGGCCTCTGCTTCCACTCTTACCTTCTTACAATCCTTTTGTGCACACAAGAGAGGAATCTTCTGGAAACACAAATGGCAGCATTCCCTGCTGGGAAATGGCCCCTCTTCCCTCCTTCCTTCTCTGTCTCCCTCATGGTGCACCAGCCACACCAGCCTTCTTTCCAGGCCCCACACACAGGCCTGAACACTTGTTGTTCCCTCTGTTTGGAATGTTCTCCCCTAGACTGTCTTTGGCTGGCTCATTCGCATCCTCCAGGTCTCAGGAGAAACAGCACCTCTTCAATCCCTGCCCACTCAATCTAAAGTTAAGTCTTCTCTTACCCTGATTTTTTCTCCCTTAGAGCGTTTTCACATCTCCTTTCAAGCAATGGTTACAATTTGTAATCATTTATGTGTTCACTTGTTTAACATCTGTCTCTGTTCTAGACTGTAAGCTCCATGAGAGCAGGGAATACATCTGTTTTGTTCATTACTACAGACCTATACCCTGAAACACAGCAGCTGTAACTATTTGTGAAACGAATGGATGGTCAAGGCCACTCCCAGCCCTCTGGCCCTAGTGAGGCTGGACTCGTGCCTCCTTCCACCCCAGCCCATCTGCGCATCCTGCTCGCCGTGACTATTTGAGCCTGCCCACAGCAATCTCTCCTTCTCTCTCTGCCATCACCACTTTGCTCACTGCCATGCATTCAATGAAGCTCCAAGGGGAGCTGCCTGCTGATTTCTGCCTGCGTATTTCTGGACTTCTAGAGAGTGAATTCCTTAAGTTGCACCCAGATATCTTGAGTCCCTGGCACCACACTGAGTATTGACTGGGTCCTTGGTAAACACCTCATGGTGTTTTTGATCTAGGCATCAGCTAAAGATGCTCCTGTAACAACACACGTCAACTGAAAGGGTGATATGGAACAGTCCACCAGGTCAACGAGTGGAAAGTCAGACACCAAGGAATAAGATGCTTGGAAAGGTAAATGATGAAAATGAAATGGGTCCCAAATATCAGGAACAAAGGAGGCAGAGTGCTGTGAGGAGGGCAGGCGTGAAGGACAAATGGGGGAGGCTCACAGAGGGGTGAAAATGAACAAAGCTGCTGAAAGAAGGGAGGGATAAAAGGACAACTGACCTACTTAACACTTTCAAGACAGGAGATGTAGAGTCATTGTTTACTAGTACAGTCTTGGGCAAGTCACTTAAACCACTCTGAGCCTCAGTTTCTTCTTCTGTAAAATGGGTATATGAATACCCACTTCTCGGTACAGTTATAAGATGAAAGCCCTTTGAAAACTAGAGACGTGTGTAAGCGTCCGTGAGGTCGGCACCCTGCTGAATAGCTGCCCTTTGTGTTATATCTGTGGAGATATGATCTACGCTGTCCACATTTTTGCAGAAGTGTAAAAAATACAGATGTTTTAAATTCTCACTATAAAATTAATATCAACTGCTGTTTTGTAAGTTGATTCTGATTAGAAACAGAGAGACAATAAACAATACCATGTGTTTCTAAAGACAGGATTGCTTTTAGTTCCAAGGAGAGTGGGAAAATACGACAGTGATAGAATGAAGTCAGCCCTTGAGATACAAAACAAAATACCACACACAAGTTGAAGACAACTCCCCTACCTGTAGGAACGAAATCCCTGCATACCTGGAGGTGGTATTGATTATTCCTGAACACGTTGTAGATGATCGCAGTGTGAGCGCAAACATACAGAAGAACTCTCTGCTTTTCCTCTCGAATATAGTAAACAGGAAGAGAACTGTTCCATCCAAACGACCAGGTCATGGTCTGGAAGACAAGGGCAAAATCAGCAAGACATTACAGCGTGTTCAGCCCAGAGCTGGGGCTCCAGGAACTCGCTGGAGGGGAAGGATTTCACATCAACAGTCCAGTGAAGAGGAACCACTTTAAGAAAGTCCTCAGCCAGGCATGGTGGCTCATGCCTGTAATCCCAGCACTTTGGGAGGCTGAGGCGGCCGGATCACCTGAAGTCGGGAGTTCGAGACCAACCTGGCCAACATGGTGAAACCCTGTCTCTATTAGAAATACGAAAAGTAGCTGGGCGTGGTGATGCATGCCTGTAATCTCAGCTACTTGGGAGGCTGAGGCAGGAGAATCGCTTGAACCCAGGAGGCGGAGGCTGCAGTGAGCCGAGATCACACCATCGCACTCCACCCAGGCGACAGTGTGAGAAAAAAAGGTTAAGATGGCAACGTTAATGTTCTATGTATTTTACCACAATTTAAAAAAAAATTTAAAGGGTGAATTTAAAGGGTTAATTATATCTCCATTAGAAAAGAAAGCCTTCAACAATACACAGAAATAAATTCCTTTTCTTCAACTCCCCAGGACCTAGACTTTGTTCAGTTACCAGACACACAGTGAGCACCTAATGTTGTGAAATTCCATTTACTTTCTAAAAGCATGTAGAGTAGACAAGTTACAATGAAGTCATTATGTAACTTTATAAGAAAGGCAAATAGGCTGGGAGCCCTGTCTCATGCTGTAATCCCAGCACTTTGGGAGGATGAGGTGGGTGGATCACCTGAGGTTGAGGGTTCTAGACCAGCCTGGCCAAAATGGTGAAACCTCATCTCTACTAAAAATACAAAAATTAGCCAGGCGTAGTGGCACGCACCTTTACTCCCAGCTACTCAGGAGGCTGAGGCTGGAGAATCACTTGAACCTGGGAGGCGGAGGTTGCAGTGAGCTGAGATCATGCCACTGCACTCCAGCCTGGATGACAGAGTGATACTCCATCTCAAAAAAAAAGAAAAAAAAAAGAAAGGCGGTTAATTATTCAGCCTGGGTATTTGGTCCCTATGTACTATTTCTACTGGAAGGATAAAGGATGAAGAGACAAAATCTCTTCAGAAGAATTAAAAATTCTGTATTGCCTGGAATAAACCCAAAATTAAAATTTTATGAAATGAAAAATTATAAGTACAATAAATCTGACTACTGCTTTTACTTCAATACTAGTTTATTTATGTACTAGTTTTGTGTTCAAAGTTTTTTGTGTTTCTTTTGGTTTTGCGGGGGGGACGGAGTCTTACTCTGTTGCCAGGCTGGAGTGCAGTGGCACGATCTCAGCTCACTGTTCACTCCGCCTCCCAGGTTCAAGTGATTCTCCTGCCTCAACCTCCTGAGTAGCTTGGAGTACAGGCACGCACCACCACATCCAGCTACTTTTTGTATTTTTAGTAGAGACGGGGTTTCACCATGTTGGCCAGGATGGTCTTGATCTCTCGACCTCATGATCCGCCTGCCTCGGCCTCCCAAAGTGCTGGAATTACAGCAGTGGGCAACGGCGTCCAGCTCAAAGTATTTGTTAAAAATTAAGAATAAACCAACTGTGGCCCATCCAGACAATGCAATATTATTCAACGAGGAAAAAAAAAGGGCTAACAAGCCACAAAAAGGTATGGAGGAAAGTTACATGCATGTTAGTAAGTGAATGAAGCCAATCTGAAAAGGCTGCATGTTACATGATTCCAACTACGACTTTCTAGAAAAGGTAGAACTACGGAGACAATAAAAAGATCAGTGTGGCCTGGCACAGTGGCTCACGCCTGTAATCCCAACACTTTGGGAGGCCGAGGCGGGTGGATCATCTCAGGTCAGGAGTTCAAGACCAGCCTGGTCAACATGATGAAACCCCGTCTCTACTGAAAATACAAAAATTAGCCAGGTGTGGTGGCACGTGCCTGTAATCCCAGCTACTTGGGAGGCTGAGCCAAGAGAATTGCTTGAACCCAGGAGGCGGAGGTTATAGCGAGCTGAGATCACACCACTGCACTCCAGCCTGGGCAACAGAGCAAGACCCTGTCTCAAAAAAAAAATAAAAAGATCAGTGGTTGCCAGGGCTCAGGGGAGGAAGGGAAGGATGGATAGGTGGAGGACAGGGGGTTTCAGGGCATGAATCTATTTGTATGATACTAGAATGCTGGGTACATATCAGGATACATTTGTCCAGGCCCATAATAAACATGACACACAGAGTGACCCCCAATGTACACTATGGACTTAGGTTAATAATAAGGTACCAGTATTGGCTCATCAGTGCTAATGGATGAACCACACTCATCCAGGATGTGAATAAAAGGGAAAACTGGGAGAGGAGGGATGTGCAGAGGAATATGAGGGCGCCCTGTGTACATTCAGCTCAATTTTTTTTTCTTTTTTTGTTTTTTTTTGAGACGGAGTCTCGCTCTGTCACCAGGCTGCAGTGCAGTGGCACGATCTCGGCTGACTGCAGCCTCCACCTCCTGGGTTCAAGAGAGTCTCCTGCCTCAGCCTCCTGAGTAGCTGGGACTACAGGCATGCACCACCATGTCCAGCTAATTTTTATATTTTTAGTAGAGACAGGGTTTCACCACATTGGCCAGGATGGTCTCAATCTCTCCATCTCATGATCCGCCTGCCTCAGTCTCCCAAAGTGCTGGGATTACAGGCATGAGCCACTGCTCCCGGCCTTCAATTTTTCTATAAACCTAAAACTGCTCAAAAATAAAATCCAGGCAGGGTGCAGTGGCTCACGTCTGTAATCCCAGAACTTTGGGAGGCCGAGGTGAGTGGATTGCTTGATCCCAGGAGTTAAAGACCAGCCTGGGCAACATAGTGAAACCCCATCTCTAAAAAAAAATACAAAAATGGCCGGGCACAGTGGCTCACGCCTGTAATCCCAGCACTTTGGGAGGCCGAGGCGGGTGGATCATGAGGTCAGGAGATCGAGACCATCCCGGCTAACACGGTCAAACCCTGTCTCTACTAAAAATATAAAAAATCAGCCGGGCGTGGCCGGGTGTGGTGGCTCACGCCTGTAATCCCAGCACTTTGGGAGGCCGAGGCGCATGGATCACGAGGTCAGGAGATTGAGACCATCCTGGCTAACATGGTGAAACCCCGTCTCTACTAAAAATACAAAAAATTAGCCGGGCGAGGTGGCAGGTGCCTGTAGTCCCAGCTACGCAGGAGGCTGAGGCAGGAGAATGGCCTGAACCCTGGAGGGCGGAGCCTGCAGTGAGCCGAGATTGCGCCACTGCACTCTAGCCTGGGTGAAAGAGCGAGACTCCTTCTCAAAAAAAAAAAAAAAAAAAAAAAAAAATTAACTGGGTGTGGTGGCGGGCGCCTGTAGTCCCAGCTACTCGGGAGGCTCAGGCAGGACAATGGCATGAACCCGGGAGGCGGAGCCTGCAGTGAGTGAGATTGTGCCACTGCATTCCAGCCTGGGTGACAGAGCAAGACTCAGTCTCAAAAAAAAAAAATACAAAAATTAGCCGGGCATGGTGGTGTGCACCTGTAATCCTATCTACTCAGGAGGCTGAAGCAGGAGGATTGACTGAGCCTAGGAGGTGGAGGTTGCTGTGAGCCGAGATCGTAATGCTGCACTCCAGCCTGAGCAACAGAGCAAGACCCTGTCTCCAAAAAAAAAAAAAAAATATATATATATATATATATATAAAACTATCTAGGGTCAAGTAACCAAATGCAGTAGAGTGCTGAAGGTGATGCGTTGCGTTGCTAAGAATCAGTGACTTAAATTGGAACATAGAAGCAAAATCTGGTAAGTTTCCTTTCTTATCTTTGAACAATACTTATAAAATTAAATTGTTTCTCCCCAAGACAGACATAGCAGGTAATGTGGCCAATTTCTCTCTCCTACATTCCTAATTCCCCATCCTCTCCTGTTTCCATCTGCTCATTCCCTATAATTTATATTTATATTTAGATCTCTTATTGTGTGGGTGTGAGTGGTAGAATTATGGAATCATAATTGTCTCAAGCTGCAACTTCTAGGAACAGAATTATTTAATATTTTGCTGTTTCTTAAAAGCTGATTTATTCAAATGAAATTGTTCTTTTGGAAACTTGCTAATCCTAAAAGGATCATCTTCCTGGAAATTTATTTTGCCATTTAATGAATTAGTTACAAAAAGAAAACATTCCTAAAAGGACTCCTGTCTTCAGCCACAACAGCTCTTCCCGGGTCACCACGAGGCTGACTTCACTTAGTGGTAACAGAACAACCCCACTCGAGCAGTGTTCACAATCACGGAAATCAAATAGTATTAATCATCGTGTTTTGCAGAAGTTTTAACATGCATGACAGATGATTATGGAGATAGCCACAGCTTACATCAATCTTTTTCTAAAACATACTAATCTGGAAAATAAAACTTTGCTGTCAAAACGAGATTTCACTGTATTTGATATTCATAAGATTCCTGCTCATAAATACGTGATTGCCTTGTTTCCTAGCTGGAGGTGGGATCCACAGTCATGTCTATTTACCGTGAACACTGGGAGCTAGTACAGGCCTTAGCACTAAGAAGAGGACCCCAAAGGAAAAGGAGGATACTGTGGACACAGGAGAGATGGAGGAGCACGTTCACTGTAGGACCTTGTGTCACAGCGAGAAATTAGAAGCAACGTAAATGGCCACAGAAAGGGGAACAGTTACATTTAAAAAGAGGAAGTGGGCTGGGCACAGTGGCTCATGCCTGTAATTCCAACACTTTGGGAGACTGAGGTGGGTGGATCACCTGAGGTCAGGAGCTCAAGACCAGCCTGGCCTACATGGTGAAACCCTGTGTCTACAAAAATACAAAAGTTAGCTGGGCATGGTGGTGCGTGCCTGTAATCCCAGCTACATGAGAGGCTGAGGCAGGAGAATCACTTGAACCCAGGGAGGCAGAGGTTGCAGTGAGCCAAGATAGCACCACTGCACTCCAGCCTGGGTGAGAGTGCGACTCCATCTCAAAAAAAGAAAAACAAAAAGAGGAAGTAGAGATACATGCACTGATACAAGAAACCTTCTAAGACGTATTAAGTGGAAAAACATTTTGTAAAAATGCAGGATTATGTCACCGGTAAAAAAAAACAAAAAAACCCAAACAACACAAAACCTAAATGTGAGCCATGTGAGCATACGCACAGGCATGGGTACACAGATAACATGCTGTACATGCACAGAACAAGGTCAGGAGAGGAGCAGTCACAGCAAACTGTGGCAGGAGAGGAGCAGTCACAGCAAACTGTGGCAGGAATTATTACATAGGGAAATGAGATTGGGTGGGGGTGTGTGTAGGAAGAAGAATCTTTGCCTTCAAACATGTATAAGTTGTCTGCATTTTTTACAAATAACACTGAATAGTTTTTGTTTATTTGTTTGTTTTAAACAGAGTCTCATTCTATTACCCAGGCTGAAGTGCAATGGCGCCATCTTGGCTCACTGCAACTTCTGCCTTCCTGGGTTCAAGCGATTCTCCTGGCTCAGCCTCCTAAGTAGCTGGGATTACAGGCATGTGCCACCACGCCCGGGTGATTTTGTATTTTTAGTAGAGAGGGGTTTCACCATGTTGGTCAGGCTGGTCTTTAACTCCTGATCTCAGGTGATCCACCCACCTCGGCCTCCCAAAGTGCTGGGATTACAGGTGTGAGCCACCGAGCCCAGCCAACACTGAATAGTTTTAACAAAAAGAAAAAATAGAGGCCAGGTACGGTAGCTCACACCTATAATCTCAACACTTTGGGAGGCCAAGGCAGAAGGATTGCTTGAGCTTAGGAGTTCAAGACCAGCCTGAGAGACATAGTGAGACCCCATCTCTAAAAAAGATTTTTAAAATTAGCTGGGTGTGGTGATACACGCCTGTAGTCCCAGATACTGGGAGGCTGAGGTGGGAAGATCCATTGAACCCAGGAGACGGAGGTTGCAGTGAACCATGATCGCACTACTGCACTCCAGTCTGGGCGACAGAGTGAGAGCCTGTCTCAAAATAAACAAAAAGAAAAAAATAATAAAGGAGAGAGAAAGAAAAGGAAAAAGAAAGAAGAAAGAAGATACATGCAATAAGCTAAAGAAATTTCAGGAGGCTGAAGTGGAAGGATTGAGTTCTAGTCCAGCCTGGGCAACACAGCAGGGCTCTCTGTCTCTTAAAGAACGCCGGGCACGGTGGCTTAGGCCTGTAATCCCAGCACTTTGGGAGGCCTAGGTGGGCAGATTGCGTGGTCAGGAGATCGAGACCATCCTGGCTAACATGGTGAAACTCCCTCTCTACTAAAAAAAATAAATAAATAATTATAAAAAATTAGCTGGGTGTGGTGGCGGGCACCTGTAATCCCAGCTACTCGGGAGGCTGAGGCAGGAGAATCGCTTGAACCTAGGAGGTGGAGGTTGCAGTGATCCAAGATCACGCCACTGCACTCCAGCCTGGGTGACACAGCGAGACTCCGTCTCAAAAAATAAATAAATAAATAAAAGCTAAAGTAATTTGCAAAGGGAGACAGTATAGAAAAATCTTGGTTTTGCCGTTTTGGTTCTGCAGTGAGACCAAGGCTAAGCGAGACCCAAAACTTGGGGAGTGGTTCTTGCCAAGTCCAGATAGCTGTGCCCCTGACACAAAGAATACACCTTCTCCTTAGAGACATTACCTGATTCATGTTTGCTGGCTAAACAAGACAAGAGTCTTTGTGGGCCCTAAAGCTCATTTATTCTTTCTCTCAGACTGAACAGTTGCAAGCTATGGGAGAGAGGCTGTCACACTGGGCTCAAATGAAGCCAATCTGCAGAAAGGAGGTTTTCAGTTGCCTGCATTTCCCTCCAGACATCTTGCCACCGTCATCATCATTGACACACAGTTGCGGACACTTATTGAGTACTCACTATGTCTTAGGAACTACATTAAGTATTTGATATCCATTCAATCACTTCCACATCTTCCAAAGGCATGAATCTACAGGAAGGATGAATCCTAGGAAACAATTTTCAGAAAGTAGCAGATGGAGGAAGAAGGAAAAAACTCCTCCTTTTCCTTCTCTTGGTAAATGATAATATTTTTACTCCTCGCAGATGGTGCCTCCCTGGAATATTTTCAGCAGTGGCAAAGGCAGATTCCTCTGGACTGCCTGGGGCTTTTCACGGCAGCTTTCACTACTCCATTACCTTCCACTCTGGGACCCTCTTGGAATGGATGGTTTTGGGGGCATGTAAAGATAAAGGCAGAAGAGGTGAGGCAAGAAGGGGAAGGGGCAGAATTGGTGGCATGAAGGAGGAATTTTACAATGTGAGAGAGAAAAAGGAGAGGAGACAGGAGGGGAGGAGAGAAAAGGGAAAGGAGAGGGGAGGGGAAGAAGAGGGAAGGGAAGAAGAGGGAGAGGAAGCGAGAAGGAAAGGGGGAGGAGGAAGCTGGGGAAAGGGGTGGAATGGAGTTTGAATCTCCCATGTGAAATAGCACCCTATGCAACAGACAAACTATGTCTGGAATTTCCTGCCTGCTGAGCAACACCATTGAACCCAGATGCCGCTCTCAAGTTCATGTTCAGTCACACATGTTCCAGTTGGAGCTCTTAACCGAACTTTAAAAGACACAAGTCTAGGCCAGGCGTGGTGGCTCACACCTGTAATCCCAGCACTTTGGGAGGCCAAAGCAAGTGGATGACCTGAGGTCAGGAGTTCAAGACCAACCTGGCCAACATGGCAAGATGCCATCTCTACTAAAAATACAAAAATTAGCCGGGCGTGGTGGCTCATGCCTGTAATCCTAGCTACTCAGGAGACTGAGGCACAAGAATTGCTTGAACCTGGGAGGCAGAGGCTGCAGTGAGCCAAGATTGTGCCACTGCACTCCAGCCTGGGCGACAGAGCAAGACTCTGTCTAAAAAAAAAAAAAAAATACAAGTCTATTATTAGTTTAAAAAGTATCCTTCTGGTGGTATTCTTTTTCCCCCAACATGCATAAAATTCCCCTATTGCACAACACTCTCAAAGCGCTGGAAGAGATTTAAAAGCATTACACTTACCAAGGGATACACCAGGGCGCTTTTATCCTTTTCATCCTTTTGAAACAGAATGTCCTCTGTGGTGCTGGACACCAGTGACTCCCGGGAGATCCCTGCTTTGGACTGGATGTCGGATAGTCTCCTTTCTTGTCCCTCCTCTCTGTTTTCTGGCTCCAAGTCCCTTCTTTCTCGTCCCAGTTCATCTTGGGGCATCCGGTCGGTTTTCTCCTCAAGCTCTCCTGACGGCTGCCTTTCAGGGGAACTAATCTGTTGTTCCTCAGGACTGATTTGATCCAAATCAAGAAATTCAAGTTGTGTGCTCAGGTCTCTTAAAAGCTCATCTGTTTCTGCATCATCCAATTGTAAGGAAAGCTTTGACTTGCTACCTCTTTGGGTTTTCTTTAAAAAGAAATAAAAGATCATGATTCCACATACAGTACATGCTGCTACTCACCATTTATTCACCTTTTCTATTTCTAGTCAGCCAGTCTTAGTGTTAGCCTCACCTAGGAATTATGAAATGTTTTTTAAAAGAGGCTGGAACATTTTGTGCTTAAAAAACAAAACAAGATGGGGTATAATAGGTCACACCTGTAATCCCAACACTTTGGGAGGCCAAGAGGGGAGGATCACTTGAGCCCAGGAGTTCAAGACCAGCCTAGGCAACACAGTGCCACCTTATCTCTACCAAAAATGAACAAAATTAGTTGGGCGTCGTGGTGCATGCCTGTAGTCCCAGCTACTCAGGAGGCTGAGGTGGGAGGATTGCTTGAGCCTGGGAGGTCGAGGCTGCTTGTGAAAGATCATGCCACTGTACTCCAGCCTAGATGACAAAGTGAGACCCCAGGAAGGAAGGAGGGATGAGAGGAGAGGAGAAGGGACAGGAAGGGGAGGAGCGGGGAGGGGAAAGGGAAAAGGAAAAGATAAGAAAACAGCCGGGCACGGTGGCTCACGCCTGTAATCCCAGCACTTTGGGAGGCCGAGGCAGGCGGATCACGAGGTCAGGAGATAGAGACCATCCTGGCTAACACAGTGAAACCCTGTCTCTACCAAAAATACAAAAACAAAAAATTAGCCGAGTGTGGTGGTGGGCACCTGTAGTCCCAGCTACTTGGGAGGCTGAGGCAGGAGAATGGCATGAACCCAGGAGGCGGAGCTTGCAGTGAGCCAAGACTGCACCACTGCACTCCAGCCTGGGCGACAGAGCGAGACTTCATCTCAAAAAAGAAAAAAAAAGAAAAGAAAAGAACAGGACAAACATAGGTGTGTTCGAGTTTATTCTTGGCCTACCAGCAGACCCACAATGGCAAAATCATTCTTCTAAGTGGCACTAGTGGTCTCCAAAAGGCTGACTAGCTACAGGCAGTGACCTTTTCTTAGGGCACAGCTAAGTTCTCCTACTGGGAGCAGTCTGTGGGAAGCCTACACTCTTATTATCATATTGACTCCATTCTAAGGCGAGCACCTCAGCTGTGGCACACACCTCCTCCAGGAAGCTTTCCCTGGCCATCCTCCAAACTGAGTTAAGAGGCCCTGTTTCATCTCCTGTGCATCTTTCAGTCACTGCACTCATAGGTCTGCCTCCCTACACACCTTAGAGCTCCTTAAAAGAATGGATTGTGGCCAGGTGCGGGGGCTCCTAGCACTTTGGGAGGCCAAAGCTGGTGGATAACCTGAGGTCAGGAGTTTGAGACCAGCCTGGCCAACATAAGTGAGAGCCTGCCTCTACTAAAAATACAAAAAAATCAGCCAGGCGAGGTGGCGGACGCCTGTAATCTCAGCTACTCAGGAGGCTGAGGCAGGAGAATCACTTGAACCCGGGGGGCGGAGGTTGCAGTGAGCCAAGATCACGCCATTGCACTCCAGCCTGGGCAACAAGAGTGAAATTCTGTCTCAAAAAAAAAAAAGAATGGATTGTGGCCAGGCATGGTGGCGTGTGCCTGTAATCCCAGCACTTTGGGAGGCCAAGGTGGGCAGATCATTTGAGGTCATGCGTTTGAGACCAGTCTGGCCAACATGGTAAGACCGAAACCCCATCTCTACTGAAAATATAAAACATTAGCCGGGTGTGGTGGCGGATGCCTGTATCTTAGCTACTCAGGAGACTGAGGCAGGAGAATAGCTTGAACCCAGGAGGCGGAGGTTGCAGCAGGCTGAGATTGTGCCCCGGCACTCCAGCCTGGGCAACAGTGAGACTCTGTCTCAAAAAAAAAAAAAAAAAGGAATGCATTGTACCTTATTTGGTTTTGTGTTCCCATAGTCTGGCCTATACTAAGCATTCAATTAATGATTCCAAATGAATTGATGAATGAATTAAGATGACTACTTACTGGGAAAATTCCTGACGTGATTGACTGGGAATCGGTAATCTGTGCCTCCAAACGGCTTGTGGACTCTGTGACTTCTTGGGGCTCCACTGTGGTTTCTTCCTGTATTCCTGAAGCCTCCTTCTCCTGGGCTTCTCCAGCCTTTTCCTCAGTTTCTTCCATGACAATCTTTTTGTCCTCCTTCCCCTCCTCCTCCTCCCCTTCCTCTTCACCTGTTTTCCTCTCCTCCTCCTGAGACTCTCTCCATGCTAATGTGTCATCTTTTGATTCCTGTTGTGGATCTTCTACTTCTTTATAATTTGGATTGGCTTCCTCCTCTTCTTTCATTTCTGTTTCTCCATTTTCTCCTGTTGCTTCTCGGGGAGCTTCTTCTGCATCTGACATTCTTCTCTGTAGAGTTTCCTCTAGAGAGATTTTGACCATAATAACCAGCCGGCCCTCGGCTTCCCATTTCCATCTCCTAGTGCACTAACCTATTGATGAAATGTGCACAAATGGCTTTGTTCCCTTTCCACAGGAATAAAAAGAATGTCGTGTTTCTGGCCAGGCACGGTGGCTCATGCCTATAATCCCAGCACTTTGGGAGGCCAAGGCAGATGGATCACCTGACGTCAGGAGTTTGAGACCAGCCTGGCCAACATGATGAAACCCCGTTTCTACTAAAAATAAAAAAATTAGCTGGGTGTGGTGGCGGGCGCCTGTAATCCCAGCTACTGGGGAGGCTGAGGCAGGAGAATCACTTGAACCTGGGAGGCAGAGGTTGCAGTGAGCCAAGATCACACCATTGCATTCCAGCCTGGGTAACAAGAGCAAAATTCTGTCTCAAAAATAAAAATAAAAAAAGAATGTCATATTTCTGGCCAGGCACAGTGGCTCACGCCTGTAATCCCAACACTTTGGGAGGCTGAGGCGGGAGGATCACTTGAGGTCAGGTGTTTGAGACCAGCCTGGCCAACATGGTGAAACCCCATCCCTACTAAAAATACAAAAAGTTAGCCAGGTGTGGTGGTGGTGCCTGTAATCCGAGCTACTAAGAAGGCTGAGGCAGGAGAATCGCCTGGACTCGGGAGGCGGAGGTTGCAGTGAGCCAAGATCATGCCACTGCAGTCCAGCCTGGGCAACAGAGTGAGACCCTCTCTCAAAAAAAAAAAAAAAAAAAAAAAAAAAAAAAAAAAAAAGTCACATTTGTGGGAAATTTTTTTTTTTTTTTTTTGAGACAGAGTTTTGCTCTTGTCACCCAGGCTGGAGTGCAGTGGCACAATCTTGGCTCACTGCAACCTCCGCCTCCAGGGTTCAAGTGATTCTCCTGCCTCAGCCTCCCGAGCAACTGGGATTACTAGGTGTCTGCCACCACACCCAGCTAATTTTTGTATTTTTTCAGTAGAGACAGGGTTTCACCATGTTGGCCAGTCTGGTCTTAAACTCCTGACCTCAAGCGATCCGCCCGCCTTGGCTTCCCAAAGTGCTGGGATTACAGGCCTGAGCCATCATGCGCAGTTGGGAAATCTTAAAGTATATGTATTTGTGGCCCAGATCTTAAAAATATTGATCCAGGGCCTGTCAACTTTCTAGGAATAAACACCTTGTAGCCTTTTTACTCATTTAAAATATATTCATATTCCCACAGGCAGCGAAATGCATAACCCACATATTTGCAACAATTCTAGAAACAGGAATACGAGAAACAGGGTAGCCTAGTGGTTAAAAGCAAGGGCCTTGCTGTCAGCTTGTCCTAGCATTGAATCCCATTTCCACCATGTACTTGCTCTGTGACCTTGGGCAGGTCACTTTACCCCTCAGAGTCTGCATTTTCTCATGGGCAAAATAAAAAGAATAATCCTAAATTCTAGGGTTGTTGTAGAGAACAGATAAAATATATAAAATGCTCAACACAGTTCTGGCACATACAGCTTGAAAAAATGGTAGCAGTTGTTATTATTTGAAAGAAAAGCAATCCTAATGTGCAAAGAAATGAACAGTTTGAAAGCCTTCTGACATATTCTCCCATTTATTCCTTACAACAAACAAGAGTTTAAACTAGGAATACTTTATCCCTAAAGAGTTGGACCCCAAACAAAAAAAAAATCCCCACATTTTCAGTGACATTAGAATAAGAGAACTCAACACTTTGAAAATAAAGTCCCAAAGAGTACAGAGTAGAAAAGGTATTTCTATTTCTTAATTTCTTTCTCAGCACTAAATGTATCAGCTCCTCAAATTCATCTCTGGTAAAAAATAATAATAATAATAAAAGAATGAATGAATGAATGAGTTTGAGGCTCTGAGAGGTGAAGTGACTTATTCAAGATGACACCGCTAGTAAGAAAGAGATCTCTGGCACTTAGTTTCTCCAGCTGAAGAATTACTGCTCTGATTCACGTCTAGGGCTCTCACCACCGAGCCTCTTCTGACTGAGCCCAACTTCGCCGGCGCATGTGGACAGCCGGGTTCGAGCAGCAGGGGTTTGGGGCAGGGGTGCCAGGTGCGTGGCTCTGCGGGGGGATTAAAGCCCAGGTACGGCCTCTGCCTCCAACTCAGGTCTCCCTGGGGCCGCCCCAGGCCCCACAAGGGCCAGGTCGGGTGAGCGCCCCCCAAGGGGTGCCAGACCCCGCCAGGCCGGGGGCCCCCTGGCCAGGGCCTCGTGGCCTCCGCCCCGGACTTACAGAGAGCACCCACCCCGGTCTTCAAAAGGCCAGAGTCGTCCCGCCGCCTGGACCCCTCAGCCACCTCCCGGGCCTCCTTCCACCGGCGGCCACCTTCTCCACCAGCTCCCTAGTTCTGGTTGCCACCCAAGGTCCGTCCCCATGGCAACCGCCGCCGCCGGAAGCGACAGGCCCTAAAGCGACAGGGCAGGGCGGTGGTCACGTGCCAGGAAGCGGTGACGAGCGTGGCCAACGTGCCCCCTGCCGGCCGCTGGCGGCATAGGCTTTCCTCGCTTTTCTCTCCCTCTGCTCGTGCGATCCCCACCTTTTCACATGGTTCCGTCCCCTAAGAAGCTGCAGCGGCCAATACTGCCAATTTTCACTTTCCGCAACCTTGGCAAGATGGGCTGGAGAAGTATGAACTCGGATACAATTCTCTTTTCCAAAAGCAAATTGAATTTCCAGGTCTCACGGATGCAGCACACAACTGTCCTGCCTCCTCACCGGGCACCGCGTGTTGCAGACAATTCCAGCTGGCTGGGGGCAGATATGACACAGGGTGCACCAGCTTGCGGTTCTCAGCACAAAGCGTTTCTGCAAAACCAGTCTGGCTAAATCTGTTAGGATCATTCCACGTCAAAGTGGCTCTCCACTAACATCTCATGGAAGACAGCAACAGGTGGCCACACGGGTTTCCACTGGGAGCCCTGCAGGAAACCAGCCAGAGCCACTGAGGCAGAAGGCTCTCTGCTGCTGTCATTTTAGGAGAATGTGAATAATTCTCCCCACCCACACTGCCACGCCCCAGTGATGGTAATTTGATTAATATGCATACATCTTAAAATAAAAAAGGATAAACTGAGGCAAACTGTGTTTATTATAGCCTGAGACTTTATAAAGAGACTGGAAAATATGTGGAACTAGAACATGCAATTTAAACAGCAAACACTGGTAAACACAGCATGGTCTGTGGCTACCAGAGGGGAATACGTGTGGCTGTCGGGTCAAATAGAGTTTGAGGGAATTCACCCAATAGGAGGGCTTTGGAATTGAGTGTGAGAACCTGTGGCTGGAAGCACACAGCAATACCGATCCCATCAAGGCGAGCTGGTATCTGTATCCAACCACAGCAAAACCAGTCCCAAGGAACACAGGGCATGCCTGGCAGAACTGCCAAAACAGAAAGTAGTGTGCAAGAACTGGGGAAATGAACACTGATACCATGGAGAGGAAAAAAATAATTCAAAGCATTGGCAGGAATCCCTGAGAACCATTTTACCATCTTAAAAGAGACAAAAAATAGAAGGGAGGAAGAATAAGTATTTTCAAGAGGTCTGATCTACTCGTTCCTATCCATACCTCAGCGGTTTACAAAATAGCGCTGATCTCAGGGCATAGCCAGGAGGTTCAGTTATAAAAAGTCAAACTACCAGTGAGCTGGGCACAGTGGCTGACGCCTGTGATCCCAGCACTTTAGGAGGCCAAGGTAGGAGGACTGCTTGAGCCCAGGAGTTCGACACCAACCTGGTCAACACAGGGAGACCCTGTCTCTACAAAAAATAAATTAGCTGTGCATGGTGGTGCACACCTGTGGTCCCAGATACTTGGGCGCTAAGGCAGTGCCCGGGGGTCAAGGCTTCAGTGAACCTTGATCACGACACTGCACTCCAGCCTGGGTGACAAAGCAAGACCCTGTCTCCAGAAAACAAAACAAAAACACACAAAAACGGAGGGGTTCTTACTACCGAAGTGAAAGGAGCTTGCTGCCCTCTGGTGGGTTCCTAAAGAGGAAGCTGACACACCACGCTGGGCTACCTGGGAAGCCTCCAGGCTTTCCCTGTTCTCCAAAGGGAGCTACTATGGCCCTAACGGCCCAGCTGCTGAGGAAGCACAGTACTTAGCAATTTCCGTATCCACAGCAGCAAGGCCTCAGTGCAAAGAAATATGTTGGTCAAAGCCTGACTTCGCAATTGCTAGCCTGTTTTGCCCAACTTTCTATGAAGCTCTTCTGACCCCGTCTGAGCTTTGGTTTGGGAGGGTCATAAGAAATTCAGTTGGGGTGACAACAGGGTATATCAGCACTGTAAAACTCTTTATTAAAAATAATAATAATCACACCAGTACCTGCCAGAATAACTTCCGCCCACTTGCCCACAATCCAGGGAATTCCTATTTAGGGCCGTGGCCCAATTTGCGAAAGAGGCCAAGCATAAGTTTTTAAGAATGCCTTAATCCAGGGAGATTACACTGGTGGGCCACAGCACTGCCACCACCCAGAAGTTCAGGTTACAAGCCTCTTCCAGATCCTTATGCTTCAGGGAGAGAAGACAAATTGGAAATCCCTAGACCAAAGTCCATGGCAAGGGAAGATGCTTTCCTGTTACTGTTCCCCAGGGACAATCATCTTTGCAGAGGAATAATGTTGCAGCTGGAAGAAAGAAGAAAAGGAATGGCGTAAGTTTGGAGGCTCCCTTCAGGAAGGTCAGAGGCCGAGCCCTTCTGACCTTTTCACCAATGTTCTTTCATTCTTTTAAAGCAAATGCCCAATGCATGAATGAACTAGAGAGACTCCCAGGAGAGACACTGGGGCTCCCTCTGCTTCTAGAGCTGTAGTCTTGTTCCTACCACAAGGATTTATCTGCAGTTTCCATGCAAACTGGGGGTTCCCATTATTCCCCAATGTCTCCCCAGCCTTCCCCTCCAGCTTCATGTTTAACAAACATTCAAATGATGCCCCAGTGAGAATCAACAGAAACAGATACTTTACCCCAGCAGTCCTTTTCCTGCCCAGCGTGTTGGAACAAGTCTAAGCTGGTGTTTTTCCCCCCTGCGGATCACCATCACATTCAGGGGCTTCTGAAAAGAAAATAAGCTCGTTTTGTGTTCAGCCTCGTTAGTACTCAGAGATGCAGGCTAAAATGCTGAGATCCCATTTTTTGCCTATCAAATTGGTAAAGATTTACATTTTCAGCATAATCCTGTGGTTGGTGAGAGGGTGGGGAACGTGGCACTGCACTCTCAGGGCAGCCAGGGTGCTCACCTCAGTACCATCTTCCTCAAAAAACACGTGTCCCCCCACCAACAGTCTTTAAAAGGTATGTCCAAGGTACATAGTACACAATTACAAGATGACATACAAATGAAGTGTTCATTCCAGGGCTGTGTAGAAATTCAAAAACTGAAAATACCAGAAATGTCCATCAATAGGTATTGTTCAAATACAGTATGGAGAATGAAGGGTTTTAGTCAAAACAAACCAAAACCCCATGAACCTATTTGATAATATTTTCTCTTTTTTTTTGAGACAGAGTCTCACTCTGTCACCCAGGCTGGAGTGCAGTGGCGCAATCTTGGCTCACTGCAACCTCTGTTTCCCAGGTTCTAGCAATTCTCGTGCCTCAGCCTCCCAAGTAGCTGGGACTACAGGTGCCCGCCACCACACCCGGCTAATTTTTGTATTTTTAGTAGAGACAGGGTTTCACCATGTTGGCCAGGCTGGTCTCAGAACTCCTGATCTCAGGTGATCCACCCACCTGAGCCTCCCAAAGTGCTGGGATTACAGGCGTGAGCCACCGTGCCTGGCTGATAATATTTTCTAAAAGGACACCTGTGTTGCTCTAGTGTGCAAAGTTTTCTGGAAGAACATGAAAAACTTGTTAAGAGTGGTTACTTCCAGGCCAGGCGTGGTGGCTCACGCCTGTAATCCCAGCAGTTTGGAGGCCGAGGCAGGCAGATCACGAGGCCAGGAGATCGAGACCATCCTGGCTAACACGGTGAAAGCCCATCTCTACTAAAAAATACAAAAAATTAGCCAGGCGTGGTGGCGGGCGCCTGTAGTCCCAGCTACTCGGGAGGCTGAGGCAGGAGAATGGCATGAACCCGGGAGGCGGAGCTTGCAGTGAGCCGAGATCGTGCCACTGCACTCCAGCCTGGGCGACAGAGCAAGACTCCATCTCAAAAAAAAAAAAAAAAAAAAAGAGTGGTTACTTCCAGAGAGGACTAGTCCTTTGGAATAAGAGGAAGATGTTTACTTTTACATATTTTCATATCATTAATTTTTTAACCATCTGTATGTATTACTTTATTTTTCTGAGACAGAGTCTTGCTCTGTTGCCTAGGCTGGAGTGTAGTGGTGCAATCTCAGCTCACTGCAACCTCAGCCTCCCAGGTTCAAGTGATTCTCGTGCCTCAGCCTCCTGAGTAGCTAGGACTACAGGCATGCATCCCCATGCTCAGCTAATTTTTTTGTATATTTAGTAGAGACAGGGTTTCACCTATATTGGTCTCAAATTCCTGGGCTCAAATGATCTGCCCACCACAGCATCCCAAAGTGCTGGGATTTTGGGTGTGTGCCACCATACCTGGCATGTATGTATGTATGTATTTCTTTTTTTTTTTTGAGACGGGTTCTCTGTCACACAGGTTGGGGTACAGTGGCACAATCTAGGCTCACTGCAACCTCCGCCTCCCGGGTTCAAGCAATTCTCCTGCCTCAGCCTCCTGAGTAACTGGGATTACAGGCACGCACCACCACGCCTGGATAATTTTTGTATTTTTAGTACAGATGGGGTTTCACCATGTTGGCCAGGCTGGTCTTGAACCCCTGATCTCAGGTGATCCACCCACCTTGGCCTCCCAAAGTGCTGGGATTACAGGCATGAGCCACCGCACCCAGCCTGTATATAGTACTTTAAAAAATTAAAATTAAAGCGGGGGGAGTACATACCAAAGAAAATTACAAATTAAAATATGATATTCGGGCACGGTGGCTCACGCCAGTAATCCCAGCACTTTGGGAGGCAGGAAGATCACCTGAGCCCAGGAGTTGAAGACCGGGCTGGGCGTGGTGAAACCCTGACTCTACAAAAAGTATAAAAATTAGTGAGGCATGGTGGTGTGCACCTATAGTCCCAGCTACTTGGGGGACTGAGGCAGGAGGATTGCTCAAGCCTGGGAGGTCGAGGCTGCAGTTAGCTGTGACTGCACCACTGCACTCCAGCCTGGGCGACAGAGTGAGACCCTGTCTCAAAAATAAATAAATAAATAAAACAAGATGCCATCAAAATCTAAAACTTCTGTGTATCAAATGACACTATTAACAGAGTGAAAAGGCAACCCACATGATAGGAGAAAACACGTACATGCTGGGTACGGTGGCTCATGCCTGTAATCCCAACACTTTCAGAGGCCCAGGCAGGAGGACTGCTTCAGCTCAAAAGTTCAAGACCAGCCAGGCAACAGAGGGAGATCTCGTCTTTACAAAAAATATATATATATATTTTTTTAATTAGCCAGGTTTGATGGTGCACATCTGTAGTCCCAGTTACTTGGGTGGCTGAGGTGGGAGGATCACTTGAGCCCAGAAGCTCAAGGCTGCAGTGAGCCATGAATGTGCCACTGCACTTCAGCCTGGGTGACAGAGTGAGATTCTGTCTTTAAAAAAAAAAAGAAAGAAGGCCGGGTGCGGTGGCTCACGCTTGTAATCCCAGCACTTTGGGAGGCCGAGGCAGGCGGATCACGAGGTCAGGAGATCGAGACCACGGTGAAATCCCGTCTCTACTAAAAATATAAAAAATTAGCCGGGCGTGGTGGCGGGCGCCTGTAGTCCCAGCTACTCGGAGAGGCTGAGGCAGGAGAATGGCGTGAACCCGGGAGGCGGAGCTTGCAGTGAGCCGAGATTGCGCCACTGCACTCCAGCCTGGGCGACAGAGCGAGACTCCGTCTCAAAAAAAAAAAAAAAAAAAAAAAAAAAAAGAAAGAAAGAAAATACATGCAAATCATATATCGAATAAGGATTTAATATCCAGAACATAGAAAGAACTCCTATACCTCAACATCAACAAAAAAAAATCTGATTAGAATATGAGCAAAGGGCCAGGTGCGGTGGCTCACGCCTGTAATCCCAGCACTTTGGGAGGCCAAGGCAGGCGGCTCATGAGTTCAGGAGATCGAGACCATCCTGGCTAACACGGTGAAACCCCATCTCTACTAAAAATACAAAAAAATGGCCAGGCGTGGTGGCTTACGCCTGTAATCCCAGCACTTTGGGAGGCCGAGGTGGGCGGATCACGAGGTCAGGAGATCGAGACCACCGTGGTTAACACAGTGAAACCCCGTCTCTACTAAAAATACGAAAAAAAAAAATAATAAAAATTAGCCGGGCATGGTGATGGACGCCTGTAGTCCCAGCTACTAGGGAGGCTGAGGCAGGAGAATGGCGTCAACCCAGGAGGCAGAGTTTGCAGTGAGCCGAGATCGCGCCACTGCACTCCAGCCTGGGCAACAGAACGAGACTCCATCTCAAAAAAAAGAAAAGAAAATGAGCAAAGGACTTGAATAGACATTTCTTTCTTTCTTTCTTTTTTTTTTTTTTTTTTTGAGACAGGGTTTCACTCCTGTTGCCCAGGCTGGAGTGTATGGAGCATAGTGACACAATCTTAGCTCACTGCAACCTCCGCCTCCTGGGCTCAAGCAATTCTCCTGCCTCAGCCTCCTGAGTAGCTGTGACTACAGGCACAAGCCTCCACACCCAGCTAATTTTTGTATTTTTTTCCAGAGACGGGGTTTCGCCATGATCCCCAGGCTGGTCTCAAACTCCTGAGCTCGAGTGATCCACCTGCCTCGGCCTCCCAAAGCACTGGGATTACAGGCGTGAGGCACAGCGCCCAGCCTAAATAGACATTTCTTCAAAGAAGATATACAAATGATCAAAAAGCACAGGAAAAGATGCTCCATGTCACTAATCATAAGAGAAATGAAAATCAAAACCACAATGAGATTCTACCACATACCGATTATGAAACAGAAAACAAGGGCTGGCGAGGAAGTGGGGAAACTGGAGCCCTGTGCACCGCTGGTGGGAATATGAAACGGTGCACGGCAGTGGAAAACAGTAATGGAGGGTCCTCCAAAACCTAAACAAAGCGCTGGGCACGGTGGCTCACACCTATAATAGCAGCACTTTGGGAGGCCAAGACAGGTAGGATCTCTTGAGCCCAGGAATTCAAGACCAGCCTGGGCAACACAGCAAAACCACAAAATGCAAAAATTAGCTGGGTATGGTGGCACATGCCTGTAGTCCCAGCTACTCGCAAGGCTGAGGTGGGAGGATTGCCTGAGCCTGGGAAGTCCACACTGCAGTGAGCCAAGATCACAATACTGCACTCCAGCCTCGGCAACAGAGTGAGAACCTGTCTCAAAATAAATAAATAAATAAACAAACAAACAAACTCATTCCAGAAACCTGGAAGTCATCTTTGACATTTTAAAATGTTCATAGGCCAGGTGTGGTGGTTCATGCCTACAATCCCAGCACTTTGGGAGGCCAAGGCAGGCGGATCACTTGAGGTCAGGAGTTCAAGGCCAGCCTGGCCAACATGGTGAAAGCCAGTCTCTACTAAAAATACAAAAATTAGCTGGGAGTGGTGATGGGTGCCTGTAATCCCAGCTACTCGGGAGGCTAAGACAGGAGAATCACTTTAACCTGGGAGGCGGAGGTTGCAGCGAGCTGAGATTGTGCCACTGCACTCCAGCCTGGGTGAGAGCAAGACTCCATCTCAAAAAAAAAAAAAAGTTCATAAATTCAAGTTAAAAAAAATTTTAGAAACTTTAAACATAGAATGACCACATGATGCAGCAATTAAATTTCTGGGCATATATACAAAGAAATGGCAGGGATTTGAACAGATATTGGTACAACCATGTTCACAGCAGCATTGTTCACAACAAAAAGGTGGAAGCAATCCTAGTGTCCATTGACTAATGAATGGATAAAAATAATGTGGTGTATACATACAGTAGAATATTATACAGCCTTTAAAAGGAAGGAAATTCTGACACATGCTGTAACATGGATGAACCTTGAGGACATTATGCTAAGTGAAATAAGCCAGACAAAAACTATACAGTATCCTGTAATCCCAGCAATTTGGGAGGCAGAGGCAGGCAGATCATCTGAGGTAAGGAGTTTAAGACCAGCCTGGCCAACATGGCAAAACCCCCTCTCTACTAAAAATACAAAAATTAGCCATGCCTGGTGGCGCACGCCTACAGTCCCAGCTACTCAGGAGGCTGAGACAGAAGAATGGCTCAAACCTGGGAGGCGGAGGGTGCAGTGAGTGGAGATCGCGCCACTGCACTCCAGCCTGGGCAACAGAGTGAGACACCATCTCAAAAACAAAACAAAAAAACTATACAGTATATAAGATTTCACTTAGATAAGGTCCCTGGAGTGGTCAAATTCATAGAGAAAGTAGGATGGGGGGTACCAGGGCCTGCGGGAAGTGGGAATGGAGAGTTAGTGTTTAATGGAGATCGGGTTTCAGTTTAGGAGGGTGAAAAAGTTTTGGAGATGGGAGATGGGTAGGGGTGATATTTGTAAAAAAATGTGAATGTACTTAATGCCACTAAAGTGTAGATTTTTTAATGGTTAAAACGGTAATTTTTTTTTTTTTTTTTTTTTTTTGAGACAGTTTCTCTCGTCACCCAGGCCAGAGTGCAGTGGCGCGATCTCGGCTCACTGCAACCTCCCGGGTTCAAGCAATTCTCCTGCCTCAGCCTCCAGAGTAACTGGGATTACAGGCGCCCACCACGATGCCCGGCTAATTTTGCATTTTTAGTAGAGATGGGGTTTCACCATGCTGGCCAGGCTGGTCTCCAGCTCCTGACCTCAGGTGATCCGCCCAACTTGGCCTCTGAAAGTGCTGGGATTACAGGCGTGAGCCACCGCGCCTGGCCTAAAATGGTAATTTTTATATTATATATATTTACCACAAAAAACTAAATATGTCAGCTCTATCAATGGAATCTGTAAATCTAAGAAAATATAGCATAGGCCGGGCATGGTAGCTCACACCTGTAATCCCAGCACTTTGGGAGGCCAAGGCAGGCGGATCATGAGGTCAAGAGATTGAGACCATCCTGGCCAACATGGTGAAACCCTGTCTCTAATAAAAATACAAAAATTAGCTGGGCATGGTGGCGGGCATCTGTAGTCCCAGCTACTCGGGAGGCTGAGGCAGGAGAATCGCTTGAACCCGGGAGGCGGAGGTTGCAGTGAGCCGAGATCCCAGCCTGGCGACAGAGCGAGACTCCATCTCAAAAAAAAAAAAAAAAAAAAAAAAGTCATTTCCTACCAGATTGTCAAAGAGTATCTATGCTATTGCCAAAGACTATAACATAGTTGGGAGAGCTAGAAACAGATGCGCTCACGGGTGCTACTTGAGAGAATGTGCACTGGCACAAGCTTCTTGGAGGACACCTTGACAAGATCTATGAAGGGTAAATGTGCACTGCCCTTAACTCAGTAATGACACATCTAGCAACACGGCAGAAATTCTCCCACAGGCAAGGACACTCACTACACCACTGTTTGTTAAGGCCAAACACTGGAAACAACCTAAACGTCGAACATGGGAGGCTGGCTAAGTAAAAGATGGTGAACCGACCAATGGAACATGGTGGGATCATTCAAAGGAATGAAGATACAAATGTGCCGACATGGAATTCCCTTCCAAGTGGGCGGAAATGCAGAGCAACATGTACATTAGGCCTTTTCTTTTTTTTTTTTTTTTTTTGAGACGGAGTCTTTCTTTGTCCCCCAGGCTGGAGTGCAGTGGCGCGATCTCGGCTCACTGCAAGCTCCGCCTCCCGGGTTCACGCCATTCTCCTGCCTCAGCCTCCCGAGTAGCTGGGACTACAGGCGCCCGCCAACACGCCCGGCTAATTTTTTGTATTTTTAGTAGAGACGGGGTTTCACCGTGTTAGCCAGGATGGTCTCGATCTCCTGACCTCGTGATCCGCCCGCCTCGGCCTCCCAAAGTGCTGGGATTACAGGCTTGAGCCACCGCGCCCGGCCTTACATTAGGCCTTTTCTGTGTCATCTTTGTCAAAAAGCAATCACAGCCAGGTGTGGTGGCTCATGCTTAATAATCCCAATGTTTTGAGGGGCTGAGGCTGGAGGCTCACTTGAGCCCAGGAGCTCTAGACTGGCCTGGGCAACACAGCAAGACCCTGTCTCTACAAAAAATGAAAAAAAAAAAAAATTAGCTGGGCGTGGTGGTGCACACCTGTAGTCCCAGCTACCTGGGAGGCCAAGGCAGGAGGATTGCTCAAGCCCTGGAGTTTGAGGCTGCAGTGAGCTATGATTGCACCACTGCACTCCAGCCTGGGCAGCAGAGCGAGAGACCCTGTCCTTAAAAAGAAAAAAAAAAAAAAAACAGTGGCTGTAGACACACACACCCACGCACGGAAACTGTGTGAGGGACACACTCGTGTGCTTCCAGTTCTATAAATGACACCCCTGGGCAGGCTGGAAACCTGCAGGCCTCCTTGACACACTCCATCAGGTTAAGGCCCATGAATTTTACACCCTAAATGTCTCTTTGATTGGCCCCTTCCTCCACCCCATTTGTCACAGCCACCATCCTCTCTTGACTGACTGCTACAGCTCTGTCACCCTCCAATCTGTTCTCTACCTAACATCCAGAGAAGGCTTCTTACCCCTGTCACACCCCAATCTAGAACTGTGTGGTGGCTCCCTTCTGCACCTCAGGAAAAAAACAGCACCATCTTTACTAAGCACCACAGGCCTGACCTTAACACCTCCTGGCCTCACCTCCTCCCCTTCTCTCCATTCTGCTGTGGGCTCCACCCTCCTTTGAGTTCTTTGATTCTCCCACCCTAGGGCCTATGAACCTGCTTTGAAGGCTTTTCCCCCTGCCAGCTTCCCCTCGACCAAAGAAACTTCTATACACATCTGAAGGTCACTTTCTGAGGAACACTCCTTCAATCCCAAACCAAATCAGGGCCCCATGATTTACTCTCTGAGCTTCTTAACACTCTTCCTTCGTAACACTTATCAGTGTGTATCATTATACAGCTGAGATTATTTGATTAAGGCCTGGCTCCCCCACCAAAGTGCTCCCAAGGCAAGGACCCTGTTTGTTTCGTTCCCCGTTACAGCCCCAGTACCTAGGCCGGGACCCAGCATGTGCAGCGGAAGAGGCACTAAGGAAGGGAGAGACACAGGACTTTCTAAAAAGTTATTTTGGGGCCAGGCATGGTGGCTCAGGCCTGTAATCCCAGCACTTTGGGAGGCCAAAGCGGGCGGATCACCTGAGGTCAGGAGTTAGAGATCAGCCTGACCAATATGGAGAAACTCTATCTCTGCTAAAAATACAAAATTAGCTGAGCTTGGTGGTGCATGCCTGTAATCCCAGCTACTTGGGAGGCTGAGGCAGGAGAATCGCTTGAACCCGGGAGGCGGAGGTTGCAGTGAGCCAAGATCGCGCCATTGCACTCCAGCCTGGGCAACAAGAGCGAAACTCTGTCTCAAACAAAAAAAAAAAATTATTTTGGGGGGAGGGGGCGTTTCCAGTGACAACCAGAAAACCTGGTAGACAAATTCTTAGAGCTATAACACTAGGATTTTATTTGTAAATACAATTGCACTACGTGATTTTAAGGATAAATATGTATTTTATTTATTTGAGACAGGGTTTCACTCTGTCATCTAGGCTGGAGTGCAGTGGCGTGACCTTGGCTTACTGCACCCTTGAACTCCTGGGGTCAAGTGATCCTCCTGTCTCAACCTCCAGAGCAGCTGGGGCTACACGCACGTGCCACTACGCTTGGCTAATTTTTTTTTAATATTTTGGAGAGACACAGTCTCACAATATTGCCCAGGCTGGTCTCAAACTCCTGGCCTCAAGTGATCCTCCCGCCTTAGCCTCCCAAAGTGTCGGGAACACAGGCGTGAGCCACTGCAACCAGCCTATTTTTATCATTGGGACGTAATTTGCATACAATAAAATTCACCATTTTAAAGTATACAATTAAGTGAGTTTTAGTATATTCAGAGTTCAGTATATTCTATGTATTTAGTATAAACAACCATCACTATCTAATTCTGGATCATTTTCATCACCCAAAAAGAAATCCCTTATCCATCAGCAGTCACTTACATTTTTTTAAAGATTTTTTCCCCTTGAAAATGTATGCATTTGATCTAGAAATCCCACCTGTAGAAAGTTTGCTAAAGAAGGCTGGGTGCCGGGAGGCAGAGGTTGCAGTGAGCTGAGATAACGCCACTGCACTCTAGCCTGGGCGACAGAGCAAGACTCCATCTCAAAAAAAAAAAGAAAGAAAAAGAAAGGCCGGGCGTGGTGCCTCACGCCTGTAATCCCAGCACTTTGGGAGGCCGAGGCAGGTGGATCACCTGAGGTCAGGAGTTCAAGACCAGCCTGGCCAACATGGTGAAACCCCATCTCTACTAAAAATACAAAAATTAGCTGGGCGTGGTGGCAGGTGCCACCCAGCTACTCGGGAGGCTGAGGCAGGAGAATCGCTTGAACCTGAGAGGTGGAGGCTGCAGTAAGCTGAGATCGTGCCATCACGCTCCAGCCTAGGCAACAAGAGAAAAACTTCGTCTCAAAAAAAAATAAAAAAAGAAATAGAAATGGATCTGCAAGAGTGTTAATCTCTACAAAATTGCAAACTATCTAAATGTCTCACACTAGAACACTGTGAGGTTTGTTTTTTTTTTTTTGACACAGAGCCTCACTCTGTCACCCAGGCTGGGGTGCAGTGGCATGATCTCGGCTCACTGCAACCTCTGTCTCCCGGGTTCAAGCGATTCTCCTGCCTCGGCCTTCCAAGTAGCTGTGGAGTGCCGCCACACCCGGCTAATTTTTTTTTTTTTTTAAGATTGAGTCTCACTGTGTGGCCCAGGCTGGAGTGCAGTGGCGTGATCTCGGGTCACTGCAACCTCCACCTCCCAGGTTCAAGTGATTCTCCTGCCTCGGCAGCCCAAGTAGTTGGGACTACAGGCACACACCACCACACCCAGCTAATTTTTTTTTTTTTTTTTGTATTTTTAGTAGAGACGGGGTTTCACCATGTTGGGCAAGATGATCTCGATTTCTTGACCTTGTGATCCGCCCACTTTGGCCTCTTAAAGTGCTGGAATTACAGGTGTGAGCCACCGTGCCAGGCCTAATTTCTTATTTTTAGTAGAGATGAGGTTTCACCATGTTGGCCAGGCTGGTCTCGAACTCCTGACCTCAGGTGATCCACCTGCCTGGGCCTCCCAACGTGCAGGGATTACAGGCGTGAGCCGCTGCGCTAGGTGAGGTTTTTTTTCTTGACTCACAAAACAGACAACAAAACCCGGATTCTTGATTCTCCAGCTGAGCTCAGGTCCCCTGAGGGGATGAGGCTGATGCCAGGCAGGCCCTACTCACAACACACAACCTTCATCCTCCAGCCCACCAAGACAGCTCAGCTTTTATCCAGTGACATCTTGGAATTCCCCATGAAATTTCACATGAAGAAAAGATTCGTTTTGCTTAAAATTGAATAACTACTTTTATAAAGAAGGATTTATAGGCCTACAAGGAAGCTGGGAATACAGTTAACTGGAAAAGACAGATTAAAAACCAGCAGCTCTTCTCACAGATCCACACAACAGACAGAAGTCTCAGAATCCACTGTGCTGAGTGAAGAACACCAGACTCAAAAGGCAATATATTGTGTGGTTTTTCTCTCTATGACATTCTGGAAGTTGACCGGGAGGGATTAACTACAAAGAAGCCTAAGGCAATTTTACGGGGTGATGGAATGCTCTCGACCTTCATCATGGTGGCAATGACATACTACATACATTTGTGAAAACTCACGGGAATGGCCAGGCAGTGGCTCACTCCTGTAATCCCAGCACTTTGGGAGGCTGAGGTGGGTGGATCACCTGAGGTTAGGAGTTTGAGATCAGCCTGGCCAACATGGTGAAACCCTGTCTCTACTAAAAATACAAAAAAAAATTAGCTGGGCTTGGTGGTGGGCGACTATAATCCCAGCTACTTGGGAGACTGAGGCTGGAGAATCGCTTGAACCCAGGAGGCAGAGGTTGCAGTGAGCCGAGATAGTGCCACTGCACTCCAGACTGGGCAAAAGAGCAAAATTCCATCTCAAAGAAAAAAAAAAGAAAACTCAGCTGGGTGCGGTGGCTCACACCTGTAATCCCAGCACTTTGGGAGGCCAAGGCGGGCAGATCACAAGGTCAGGAGATTGAGACCATCCTGGCTAACACGGTGAAACCCCGTCTCTACTAAAAATACAAAAAAATTAGCTGGGCGAGGTGGCACACGCCTATAGTCCCAGCTACTCAGGAGGCTGAGGCAGGAGAATGGCGTGAACCTGGGAGGCAGAGCTTGCAGTAAGCCGAGATTGCGCCACTGCACTCCAGCCTGGGTGACACAGCAAGACTCCACCTAAAAAAAAAAAAAAGAAAAAGAAGAAAACTCATGGGACTGTACACTGAAAAAGGTGGATCTGCTGCAGGTAAATTACACCTTAATAAAATAAAATCAACTGGCAGCTCTGTGTGCTGGTATATGAGCCGTCTTTCTGAAGGACACGTGGCTGGAAAGTGGCTGTCTCAGGAGGAGAGGTGATGAAAATGTACAATTGTGATGGTTGCACAATTCTGTGACTACACTAAAAACCACTTTAAATGGGTGAACTGTGTAGTATGTGAATTAAATCCCAATAAAACTGTTGTAAAAATAATAAAAACAGACTGGGCACAGTGGCTCACATCTGTAGTCCCAGCACTTTAGGAGTCCAGTTCAAGACCAGCCTTGCCAACATGGTGAAACCCCGTCTCTACTAAAAATACAAAAATTAGCCAGGCGTGGTGGTGGGCGCCTGTAATCCCAGCTACTCAGGAAGCCGAGGCAGGAGAATCACTTGAACTTGGGAGGCGGAGGTTGCAGTGAGCCAAGATCGCACCACTGCACTCCAGCCTGGGTGACAGAGCGAGACTCCATCTCAAATAATAAAATAATAATAATAATAAATTTCAGATGGACTAAAGGAAAAACAAAAATAAAACAATAAAATAATTAAAAGAATTTCTTTTTTTGAGACGGAGTCTCACTCTGTCACCCAGGCTGGAGTGCAATGGCGCGATCTCGGCTCATTACAGGCTCTGCCTCCCAGGTTCAAGCGATTCTCCTTCCTCAGCCTCCCAAGTAGCTGGGACTACAGGCGTATGCCACCACACCCGGCTAATTTTTTGTATTTTTAGTAGAGAAGGGGTTTCACCGTGTTAGCCAAGATGGTCTCCATCTCCTGACCTCGTGATCCACCCTCCTCAGCCTCCTAAAGTGCTAGGATTATAGGCGTGAGCCACCGTGCCCGGCCAAGAATTTCTTTTTTTTCTTTTTGAGATGGAGACTCGCTCTGTTGCCCAGGCTGGAGTGCAGTGGCGCGATCTCGGCTCAGTGCAAGCTCCGCCTCCCGGGTTCACGCTATTCTCCTGCCTCAGCCTCCTGAGTAGCTGGGACTACAGGCGCCTGCCACTGCGCCCGGCTAATTTTTTGTATTTTTAGTAGAGACGGGGTTTCACCATGTTAGCCTGGATGGTCTCAATCTCCTGACCTCGTGATCCACCCGCCTCGGCCTCCCAAAGTGCTGGGATTACAGGCGTGAGCCACCACGCCCGGCCCAAAGAATTTCTTAATTAAAAAAAAAAAAAAATTTCTTTAAGCAGACACAAAATGCAAGAGCCATAAGCAAAAAAACTGATAAATTTCACAAAATCATCATTTTAAACGTCCATACAAGTTACAGATTTGATGACAGTATCAGTGCAGAAATGATGGCCTGACCACTAGCAGGGGCACAGGCAACTGCCAGCCATCTCCTGACTTGACCTGGCCTGGCCTGCACTGATGGGTTACAAGTAGATGAACCGTGCAGCTGAGCAGGAGTCAAAAAATCCAGAACTGTTCAGTAAACTGGAGACTTCATTTGGGAACCAAAAATTTTAGTTAATAATTTTCCTGGGCTTTGCCACAATATCACTCTTGAAAAGTGTGGATCTTTGCTATAAAACAACAACAACAAAAATTCCAGCCTGGACAACATAGCAAGACCCTGCCTCTGCAAAATATAAAAAAATTAGCTAGTGAGGTAGCTACGATGGCGCCACCACACTCTAGCCTGGGTGACAGAGCATGACCCTGTCTTAAAAAAAAAAAAGAAAAGAAAAGATCTCTAAGAAACTTTGTTAAATGAAAACAGAGACAGGGTAGAGAGAGGGGAATTTGGGTTAGGGTAGCCAGGAAAGGCCCCCTGCAAGCATGTCACCAGTGTAAAACAGAAGGAGGATGAAGAGGAAGAGCATTCTAGGCAGAAGGAATAGCAGGTGCCAAGGCCTTGAATGGGGCTGTGCTGAGCAACACCATGAAGGCAGCAGTCCAGGGCCTCAACAACACTTCCAGTAACTCCAGGGCTATAGACCAGAGGCCGAGTGCTATGACCTGAATGTCTGTGGCCCCCTGAAATTCATATGTTGAAATCCTAACCACCAATGAGATGGTATTAGGGGTGGGGCTTCTGCAAGGTGATTAGGTCATGAGGGGTGGCGCCCCCACTGGGATTAGTGCCCTTATACAAGAGCTCCCAGGGTTCCTCCCCTTTCTGCCATGTGAGGACACAGCAAGAAGGCACCACCTAGGAGCTAGGAAGCAAGCCCTCCCCAGACACCAAATCGGCTGGTGCCTTGATCTTGGACTTTCCTGCCTCCAGAGCTGTGAAAAATGAACTTGTTGTTTGTAAGCCACCCAGTCTATGGCATGCTGTCAGAGAAACCCAAACAGACCGAGGCACCAGGGAGCCCCACTCACCCCCTCACTGTGCTGCACCACACTGCCAATGTTATGCAGTGACTGGAAGTTCTGGGTGTTCACAGAGCCGAACTCCACAATCTCATCATCCACTTGCAGACCCTGAAGAGGGAAGGAAAAATGGAAAATCGGGCTAGAGGTTCAGTGTGCTCCTGGTGGTCTCTAACCTTTAATACCCAATTTAATGCCAAGGTCATGAGCTTGTTTTCTACAGGGTAGGCTCAGAACAAAGAGGTCAGGGATGTAGACACCTCATGCAGGAAGGGGCAGTGGGTAACGGGGCCACCTCCTCCTGGGGTTCCTTTGAGGGCAGCTCTAGTAAAGATGACCAGGTCTGCCCAATGTCTCAGAGCTGGCAGTTAACAGACACTGTGAAGGCCTTGAGGAGAATGGGAAAGGCCAAATGCTGCTCTCTGAGGTCCTAACCCACCTTCAAGGGTAAGAGAAGGCAAGCCAGGCTGGGCCCATTTTATTCAGTGGTCAACATTTAGACAAGACATTTGCCCTAGAAGCCCCCAGACAAGCAGCCACAGGCACAGGGCAGACCCAAGACTAGAGTGATACTCTTGTTCTGGGTCCTAAGAACACAGACCACCACTCATTCACCCCTGTAACAAGTATTTGTTGTGGGCCAACTGGCATTGGGCTAGATGCTGTAGATGGGGTAGTGAATGATATGGAGCTTCTGTGTAACTTACAGACTTGTGACCATTAAAGGAGACTAGTAGGACCAGGGTTTAGGACCCCATTCCACCTGTCAGGAACTATGTGTCCTGACACAAGTTACTTCAGGTCTGCGAGGCTTTTCCTCAAGGGTGAAATGAGTAAAGATTAGGACCTATCCCAGAAGTGGCTGTGGAGTTAAATTTAACTACATCTCCACAAAAAAACCGTACAAGAATGTTCACAGCAACATTCTTCGTAATAGCCAAAAAGTGGTAACAATCTGAATGTCCATTAACTGACAAATGGATAAATAAAATATGATATATCCAGGCAGTGGAATATTATTTGGCCATAAAAAGGAATGAAGGGCCGGGCGCAGTGGCTCACGCCTGTAATCCCAGCACTTTGGGAGGCTGAGGCAGGTGGACCACGAGGTCAGGAGATCGAGACCATCCTGGCTAACACGGTGAAACCCCGTCTCTACTAAAAATACAAAAAATAAAAATTAGCTGGGCGTGGTGGCAGGCGCCTGTAGTCCCAGCTACTCAGGAGGCTGAGGCAGGAGAATGGCATGAACCTGGGAGGCGGAGCTTGCAGTGAGCCGAGATTGTGCCACTGCACTCCAGCCTGGGCGACAGAGTGAGACTCCATCTCAAAAAAAAAAAAAAAAAAAAAAGGAATGAAGGGCCAGGCATGGACAGCTCATGCCTGTAATTCCAGCACTTTGGGAGGCCGAGGAAGGAGGATCGCTTGAGGCCAGGAGTTCAAGACCAGCCTGGGCAACATAGTGAGAACCCATCTCTAAAAAAAAAAGGAAATAAAAAATTAACCAGGCATGGTCACATGTGCCTACAGTCCTAGCTGCTTGGGAGGCTGAGGCAGGAGGATCACTTGACTCTGCGAGTTTGAGGTTGCAGTGAACTATGATGGCACCATGGCACTCAAGTCTGGGTGACAGAGTGAGACCCTGTCTGTAAACAAATGAAGCACTGATCCATGCTACAATACAGATGACTTGAAAATTTGCTAAGTGAAAGAAGCCAGTCATAAAAGGTCACATATTATATGATTCAACTTATAGGAAATGTCCAGAATAGACAAATCCATAGAGACAGAAAGTAGATAACTGGGTGCGGGGAGCTGGAGGATTGGGAAGTGATGGCAAATCACTATAGAGTTTCTTTACGGGACAATGACAATGTTCTGAAATTGATTATGGCTGGGCATGGTGGCTCATGCCTATAATCCCAGCATTTTGGGAGGCTAAGGTCGTAGAATCACTTGAGCCCAGGAGGTGGAGACCAACCTATGCAACAGAGCGAAACCCCATCTCTATTTTTTTCTTTTAGACAGAGTCTCACTCTGTCACCCAGGCTGGAGTGTAGTGGCACGATCTCCGCTCACTGCAACCTCCACCTCCTGGGTTCATGCGATTCTCCTGCCTCAGCCTCCTGAGTAGCTGGGATTACAGGCACATGTCACCACACCCGGCTAATGTTTGTATTTTTAGTAGAGATGGGGTTTCGCCATGTTGGCCAGGCTGGTCTTGAACTCCTGACATAAGGTGATCGCCCAACTAAGCCTCCCAAAGTGCTGGGATTACAGGCGTGAGCCACCACACCTGGCTGAAAATTTTTAAAATAGAAATAAAATTGATTGTGGTGATGCATAGCTCTGTGAATACACCAAAAGACACTAAACTGTATACACACTTTAAATGGGTAATTTTTTTTTTTTTTTTTGAGACGGAGTCTCACTCTGTTGCACAGGCTGGAGTGCAGTGGCATGATTTTCGTACTTTTAGTAGAGACGGGGTTTCGCCATGTTGGCCAGGTTGGTCTCGAACTCCTGACCTCAAGTGATCCACCGGCCTTGGCCTCCCAACGTGCTGGGACTGCAGGCGTGGGCCAATGCTCCCGGTCAAAAAAAAATTTTTTTTAAGACAAGGTCTCACTCTGTCACCCAGGCTGGAGTGCAGTGGCACAGTCACAGCTCACTGCAACATCGACTTCCTGAGCCCAAGTGATCCTCCCACCTCAGCTTTCCAAGTAGCCTCAGCCTTCTCAAGTGCTGGGATTACAGGCATGAGCCACTGTGCCCAGCCTAATGTTTTTTTTTAAGACACCACATAAGATGCATAACTCATTTGGCAAGACGCCATTCTCATTTTCATCATTCAGTGCCCAGCTAAAATGAGCCCCAAGAAGAGATCCTCTCCCTCTCTTGGGACATTTCTCATCTTCTGTCACTGGGAAGAGGTCACTCCCCGACCAATGCAGTGGGCAGCCGGGGCCAACCCCTCTCTAAACTCTGCCCCCAGCACAGGGCTGGATACACAACAGGCCTCAGTCAGTGTTTGTTAAATGAGTAACTGAACTCAGCACCGCAGCACAGAGAGAACCAGTCTGTCTTTCCACATCCCGAAGGCTACCTGACCCACAGTGTCCCCTGGGCATGGACTTGAGTGGCCAACCCCTGGATTACCGCGATGCTGGCTGGGGAGCCGGGGCTGATGCTGTTCACTTTGGCGAAGGCCTGTGGAGGGCCCTGGCTCTCACTCTGGCCCAGTTTGTGGCTCATGGCCTCTTTGTGGGCCTCAGCCATGTCCCGGGCCTGCTTCTCCTTGTCGCGAGCGTGCAGCTGGTGCAGGGCCTCCTCCACCTGCTTCATCACAGCCTTGTGATCATTCTGCAGGCCTGGGATGAGAACCACACATCAGGAGCCAAGGAAGACAGTGGAGGACACAAGACTCCTACATTCATTCACTGAAGAGTTAACAAGTGCTTATTACATGCCAGACGTGGAGCTACAGGCGAGGAGGAGTCTCTGACCAAGACAGAGGACATTCCCTCATGCAGCATTCAGTCCTGCAAGGAGCAGCTCCAGAATAAGTAATTACAGTAACATCTGATGACTGCAGGGAGGCCTGGCCAGCAGGAAAGTCTGCTCTCGCTAGTCTAGGAGATGAGGGAAGGCTTCCTGAAGGCAGTGCTGTCTCGGGTGAGCCCTGAGAGGTGAGCAGAAGGAAGGTAACATCCAGCTGAATCCATAGCCATGAACTCAAAGGCATATATATGAGGGGCCAGCACTGTGATCATGTGAATGAATGACTCAGGCTGGATGTAATCAAGATTTCACTTTTAGGCCAGGCGCGGTAGCTCAAGCCTGTAATCCCAGCACTTTGGGAGGCCGAGGCGGGCGGATCACGAGGTCAGGAGATCGAGACCATCCTGGCTAACACAGTGAAACCCTGTCTCTACTAAAAATACAAAAAATTAGCCGGGCGTGGTGGCAGGCGCCTGTGGTCCCAGCTACTCGGGAGGCTGAGGCAAATACAAAGAATTAGCTGGATGTGGTGGTGCGTGCCTGTAGTCCCAGCTACCCGGGAGGCTGAGGCAAGAGAATGGCGTGAACCCGGGAGGCGGAGCTTGCAGTGAGCTGAGATCGCGCCACTGCACTCCAGCCTGGGGGACAGAGCAAGACTCCGTCTCAAAAAAAAAAAAAAAGATTTCACTTTTCTCTGAAATCCTCTAGGAGGAAAAATTCTGCATAAGCCGGGCACAGAGGCTCACGCCTGTAATCTCTGCACTTTGGGAGGCCGAGGAGGGTGGATCACGAGGTCAAGAGATCGAGACCACCTAGCCAACATGGTGAAACCCCGTCTCTACTAAAAAACACAAAAATTAGCTGGGCGTGGTGGCGGGTGCCTGTAATCCCAGCTACTTGGGAGGCTGAAGCAGGAGAATTGCTTGAACCCAGGAGGCGGAGGTTGCAGTGAGCCGAGATCGCACCACTGCTCTCCAGCCTGGCGAGAAAGCAAGACTTCGTCTCAAAAAAAAAAAAAAAAATGCTGCATAAGCCTAGAAATCCTGGAGACATTCAGTCCAGAAGAGGGAGTCCACAGGGAGGTGGCCAAAGGGCACCCCTGCTACAGGGCTCTTGCCAATTGGCTGGGTTTGGGAGGAAGAGCCCATGCCACAAAATCTTTGATTTTTCCAGAAAAGCTGAAAATTGGGATCTTTGAAGTGAAATTCTCTGATTTTTCAGTATAGATGGCTAATTCAAAATGTTGTGAACCACCATGGCAATCGGCAGGCCATGCCAGCACAGCAGCTGATGTTTTGATACCTTGTGCCTGTCAGGGGGTTTGCGGTACTACCTGACCTGCCTCCTCTGCCACTGTCATTTTGGAGCAAAGGCGAGACCCTCAGTCGTGAAGAGATTCAAGTTCTCAACCCACAGGAGCAGATGTGGGAAAAGAACCCAGATCAGAACAAGTGGAGACATGTACCTGGGAGGCAGACTTACATAATACATGGTCACTTTCACTAGAAAAGCCCTCCCCCGATGAGGTCCACAGCATCCCTAGAATCTACAATGCCTGGCACAGGGAAGTGCTCAATACACAGCTGTTGGGGAATGGAACAAATGACTATTTACAACATATTATAATTCTAATCAAAATGTTGAAAGGGTTTTTTTCAGTACAAAATGTTTCTGCAGTATATTTCAAAAAACAAATTTGCAATTATAACAAACATACCATATTAACATAAGCTGTTGGCTGGGCGCGGTGGCTCACGCCTGTAATCCCAGCACTTTGAGAGGCCGAGGCGGGCAGATCACCTGAGGTCAGGAGTTCGAGACCAGCCTGGCCAACATGGTGAAACCCCGTCTCTACTAAAAAAAATACTACTAAAAAATTAGGCCAGGCAAGGTGGCTCACGCCTGTAATCCTAGCATTTTAAGAGGCCGAGGCAGGCCGATCACCTGAGGTCAGGAGTTCAAGACCAGCCTGGCCAACATGGTGAAACCCTGTCTCTACTAAAATAAAAAAATTAGCCAGGCATGATGGCGGATGCCTGTAATCTCAGCTACTTGGGAGGCTGAGACGGGAGAATCACTTGAACCCAGGAGATGGTGCGTGCAGTGAGTGAGCCGAGATCGTGCCACTACACTCCAGCCTAGGCGGCTAAGTGAGATTCCATCTCAAAAAAAAAAAAAAAAACAAATTAGTCGGGCTTGGTGGTGGGCACCTGTAATCCCAGCTACTCGAGAGGCTAAGGCCAGAGAATCGCTTGAACCTGGGAGGCAGAGGTTGCAGTGAGCCGAGATCACACCACTGCACTCCAGCCTGGCAACAGAGTAAGACTCTGTCTTAAAAAATATATATATACACATACATATATATGTACACGTGTACATATAAGATATATATGTAGGTACATATATATGTGTACACGTGTATATACACATATGTGTATATATGTATGTACATATATCTTATATGTACACATATGTATATATACATATATATTGTATATATACATCTTATATGTACACGTGTATATATGTCGTATATATCCACGTATATATTTTACATATATACATATATTTTACATATATACACATGCACGTGTATATTTTATACATGTGTATATATTTACATGTATGTGTATATATGCTGTTAACAACATGGGAGACTACATACAGAAGCCAAAGGACCTCCACATTATTTTCCAATTTTTTTTTTTTTGAGACAGAGTTTCGCTCTTGTTGCCCAGGCTGGAGTGCAATGGCACAATCTTGGCTCACCGCAACCTCCGCCTCCTGGGTTCAAGTGATTCTCCCGACTCAACCTCCTGAGTAGCTGGGATTACAGGTTCGCGCCACCATGTCCAGCTAATTTTGTATTTTTAGTAGAGACAGGGTTTCTCCATGTTGGTCAGGCTGGTCTCGAACTCCCGACCTCAGGTGATCCGCCCATCTCGGCCTCCCAAAGTGCTGGGATTACAGGCGTGAGCCACTGTGCCCGGCCATTATTTTCCAATTTTTATGTAAATCTATAACTGTTCCTTAAAAAACCTATTTTGTACAATAAAATAAACTTGTGAGAATAGATTTTTTTTTTTTTTGAGATAGAGTTTTGTTTGCTCTGTCGCCCAAGGTGGAGTGCAGTGGTGTAATCTCGGCTCACTGCAACCTCTGCCTCCTGGGTTCAAGCGATTCTCCTGTCTCAGCCTCCCAAGCAGCTGGAATTACAGGCATGTGCCACCACTTCCAGCTAATTTTTCTATTTTTAGTAGAGACAGGATTTCGCCATATTGGTCAGGCTAGTCTCAAACTCCTGACCTCAGGTGATCCGCCCGCCTTGGCTTCCCAAAGTGCTGGGATTACAGGCATGAGCCACCACACCTGGCCGAGAACAGATTTTTCAAAAAAAGACCAATAAGGAATTGCTCAAACAGATTTTTTTTTTTTTTTTTTTGAGATGGTCTCTTGCTCTGTCACCCGGGAGGTGGAGGTTGCAGTGAGCCAAGATCGTGCCACTGTACTCCAACCTGGGTGACAGAGTGAGACTCTGTCTCAAAAAATAAATAAATAAATAAGATGTGATGCAGATGGAATCAAGATTCAAACAGATTAAAGAGGAGTTAGTAAGTGAAAAATGTGGAGGATAAACACTAATAGGACTCTGTGGTGGAGACGGTTGCCTACCTACGGCTGAGTGGATAATGTCCCCCAACACATCCACATCCTAGCCCCTAGAATCTGGGAATATGCCACCTTACATGGCAAAAGAGGCTCTGCAGATGTGATTAAGGACCCTGAGATTCGGACATGATCCTGGATTATCCAGGTGGGCCTGGTGTCATCACAGAGGTCTTTATAGGTGAAAGAGGGAGGCAGGAGAGTGAGAGAAAGAGATGTGATGACAGAATCAGAGTGAGGGAAATGCGATTGCTGGCTGTGTAGATGGACGAAGCCATGAGCCAAGGACGATGGGCAGCCTTTGGAAACCAGAAAAGACCAGGAAACAGGTTCTCCCCTAGGTCCTCCAGGAGCCAGCCCTGCCAACAGCTTGATTTTAGTCCAGTGAGACCCATCTGGACTTCTTATCTCCAGCTACTAAGTCTGTGGTCATTTGTTATGGCAGAAACAGAAACAAATATACTATCCAATCTGTACTCTCTGCTAGCTCTTTAATTAAAAACAAATCAGCACCTTGGAAGGCCAAGGCAGGAGGACCACTTGAGTCCAGGAGTTCAAGACTCACCTGGGCCACTTAGTGAGACTTGTCTCTACTAAAAAAAATTAGCCGGGCACAGTGACACACGCCTATAGTCCCAGCTACTTGGGAAGCTGAGGCAGAAGGAGCACTTGGAGCCTGGGGGGTTGAGACTGCAGTGAGTCATGTTAGCGCCACTGCACTCCGGCCTGGAAGACAGAGCAAGACCTTGACTCAAAAAAAAAGAGAGAGAGAGAGAGAATGAAACCAGAAATATAGAACCTCGGAGTCTAGCCCATTCCCTTGGTTCTCAGTCCTTGGATGGGGACAAGACAATCCCATCATGGCAGAAGAGAAGGCAGTGGATAATGCAGATAGTTGGTTTTATTTGTATGCCTTTAACACCTCCCACCATAAGGTGGGGAAAGTCTTCTAAGAGGGCCACTCACATATGATGTTGTGCCTGGCGGTGCGGACTTGGTACAGGTCCACGTCTGACCGGGGGTAGCCCTCACAGTCCACCAGCGGCTCGTTCATCCCAATGCCTTTTTGCTGGAGGAAAGAAATGTGGTTAAAAGGTGCTCATGGGTATAATGTCCTCAGGATGTCTTTCCCCAGACCCTTCTCCTCTGAAGTCATAATAAAGGTGACAGTAATGAAAACTGCCACATACTGATCACTTACACCAGGGGCTCTACTCATGGCCTCACAACTACCCTGGGGTGGGCACTGTGTTTTTCATTTTTTATTTTTAACGACACAAGTAATGCATGAATCTATTCTTTTTTGAAGTTAAAACAGTGCCGATAAAACCAAAGACTCCTTTGAGCACCATCCCCAAGGCCAGCCTCTTCCTCCACTCCTTCAGACCCTCCTTCCCACAGGTGGCTGACACCTGGCTGCTGGCCCTGGAAACTAGAGGGGAGTGAAAAGTCCAAACAGCACCCAGCTGTGGCAGGGCTTTGATTCTTCTGAAAATAAAAAGATCTAAAAGGGCTTTCCAAGAAGGAAACAGCTGCCTCTGGGGAGAGGAACTGGGTGGCTAGGTGACAGGGCAGGGAGAGAAACGGTCCATTTTACACCCCTCTGTAGGTTTTGAATTTTGCCTATGGGAATGTATTCTTTATTCAAAACAACACTTTTTTTTTTTTTTTTAACATGAGTCGGAGGAGAGTACATAAAAGCAGTGAAACCAGTCACATGGTTCAGGGGAGGAGCTTTGCAGTTGGTTAGACTTTAATTTGAATCTCAATTCTGCCATGTACAAGCTGGGCATCCTTAGCTGAGACCTTCTCCTCTCTAAGCCTCAGCTTCCTCAATTATGAAATGGGAATAGGAGCACTCACCTCCCTCCCTACCTGCTGCAAGAACTAATGACCTGACCTGCAGAGTACGCAGCACAGTGCCACGCGCATACACAGCATAGTGGGTTGAAGAGCGGCCCCCAAAAACAGATAACCACGAGCTAACCCCCAGAACCTGTAAATATGACTTTATTTGAAAAAGTCTTTGTAGATGTAATTATGTTAGGGATCTCGAGATAAGCTCATCTGGTGGCTGATGTCCTCATAAAAGAAAGGCAGAGGTAGGTGTGGGACAGACACAGGAGGAAGGCCATGTGAAGATGCAGGCAGAGGTTCAAGTGACACAGCTGTAAGCCAAGGACCGCCGGCAGCCACCAGAGGCCAGGAGAAAGGCTTGGGAGCTTCTCTCTCAGAGCCTGCAGAAGGAGCCAACCCTGCTGACACCTTGATTTCAGACTTCTGGCCTCCAGAGCTGGGACAAAGTAAATTCCTGTTTTAAGTCACCAACTCTATGGTGTTAAGGTGGCCTCAGAAAACGACTATGCACAGAGGTCATAAATAGTGGCTGTAAGGATTAGTCAGTCCAGGGACAAGCTGCCAGTGTACATAGACACTGAGAAGAGGGATTCTGTTCACTTTGCTCCCTTTCTCTCTGGAAGCCTCCGGGTTACACCCAAACCTACTGTCCACTGTGCAGGGAGATAGTTCTCCACACTCCCCTAACACAGGACTCGCCATGACACTGCAGAAATGCGCCAGAGGCTAAAAACCTGTATCTGCTCCTGCCTTCCCACAGTGGTTAAGAGTTGACCAGCCTTTGAGAATCAATATCACATTGAATAATGCTTCTCAAAGGGTGGGGTCCATAACATTGGCAGCTCACACACAGGGCATTAAATAACCCTGAATAAAAAATACATATTCCTTCCCAATTCTCTTCAATCCTACAATTGTCAAGGCAAAAGTGTCCATTTGGTGCTGGTCTCTGCAACACCCCAGTTACTTGCTATCTCTAGGACCTTCCATTTTTATAACAGTTTTATTGAGATATAATTCAGATACCATATAACTGACCCATGTAAAGTGTAAAAGGTAATGGATTTTGTGTTTGTGTTGGTTTGAGACAAGATCTTCTGTTGCCCAGGATGGGGTACAGTGGTGTGTTCATAGCTCATTGCCACCTTAAACTCCTGGGTTCAAGCAATCTGTTTCAGCCTCCTAAGTAGCTGGGACCACAGGCACATGTCATCACACCTGGCTAATTTTTAAATTTTTTTTTTTTTTTAAAGACAGAGTCTTGCTCTGTTGCCCAGGCTGGAGTGCAGTGGCGTGATCTCAGCTCACTGCAAGCTCCACCTCCTGGGTTCACACCATTCTCCTGCCTCAGCCTCCCGAGTAGCTGGGACTACAGGCGCCCGCCACCATACCTGGCTAATTTTTTTGTATTTTTAGTAGAGACGGGGTTTCACCGTGTTAGCCAAGATGGTCTCGATCTCCTGACCTCGTGATCCGCTCGCCTCAGCCTCCCAAAGTGCTGGGATTACAGGCGTGAGCCACCACGCCCGGCCTTTAATTTTGAATTTTTTGTAAAGATAGGCTCTCACTGTGTTGCCCAGGCTAGTCTCAAACCCCTGGCCTCAAGTGATCCTCCTGCCTCAGACTCCCAAAGTCCTGGGAATACAGGCATGAGCCACCATGCCTGGCCATTGACCATTTGTATTGACAGTATTTTCTTTGGAGAAAAGTTTATTCAGATCCTTCTCGTCTTCTGATTGGCTGTCTTTTTACTAGTGAGTTGTAAGAGCTCTTACTATAGATACTATCCTCTTACCAGAGAAATGATATGCAAATATTTTCTCCCATTCTGGAGCTTATCTTTTCATTTTACTATGTCCTTTGAAACACAGTTTTAAATGTTGAAGTCCAACTTATCATTTTTTCTTTTGTAGCTTATGTTTTTGGTGCCATATCTAAAAAGGCTTTGCCTAATCCAAGGTCATGAAGATTTACTCCCATGCTTTATTATACCAGATATATAGTTTTAGCTGTCCACTTTTTTTTTTTTTTTTTTTTGAAATGGAATCTCTGCCATCCAGGCTGGAGTGTTGTGGCTCAATCTTGGTTCACTGCAACCTCCACCTCCCAGGCTCAAGCGATTCTCCTGCATCAGCCTCCCGAGTAGCTGGGATTACAGATGTGTACCACCATGCCTGGCTAATTTTTGTATTTTTAGTTGAGACAGGGTTTCACCATGTTGGCCAGGCTGGTCTTGGACTCCTGACCTCAAGTGATCCGCATGCCTCGGCCTTCCAAAGTGCTGGGATGACAGACGCGAGCCACTATGCCCAGTCTTTTTTTTTTTTCTTGAGACAGAGTCTCACTCTGTCGCCCAGGCTGGAGTGCAGTGGCGCAGTTTTGGCTCACTGCAAGCTCCGCCTCCCAGGTTAAGGCCATTCTCCTGCCTCAGCCTCCAGAGTAGCTGGGACTACAGGCGCCCACCACCACGCCCAGCTAATTTTTTGTATTTTTAGTAGAGACGGGGTTTCACCGTGTTAGCCAGGATGGTCTCGATCTCCTGACCTCATGATTCGCCCACCTCAGCCTCCCAAAGTGCTGAGATTACAGGCGTGAGCCACCGCGCCTGGACTTTTTTTTTTTTTTTTAAAGAGACAGCATCTCACTCTGTCGCCCACAAGAGAGTGCAGTGGTGCAATTATAGCTCACTGCAGCCTCAACATTCAGGGTTCAAGCAATCCTCCTGCCTCAGGAGCCAGGACTACAGGCATGCACCACCACGCTCAACTAATTAAAAAAAAATTTTTTTTGTAGAGGCACAGTCTATGTTGCCAAGGCTGGTATTGAACTTCTGGCCTCAAGTGAGCCTCCCACCTTGGCCTCCCAAATAGTGAGCCACTGCACCCAAACCCACTTTTTTTCTTTTTTTTCTTTTTTTGAGACAAGAGTCTCACTCTGTCACCCAGGCTGGAGTGCAGTGGCAGGATCTCGGCTCACTGCAACCTCCACCTCCCGGGTTTGAGTGATTCTCCTGCCTCAGCCTCCAAAGTAGCTGGGACTACAGGCATGCGGCCATCACGCCTGGCTAATTTTTGTTATTTTTAGTAAAGACGGGATTTCACCATGTTGGCCAGGCTGGTCTCAAACTCCTGACCTCAGGTGATCCACCCGCCTCAGCCTCCCAAAATGCTGGGATTACAGGCGTAAGCCACCACGCCCGGCCCAAACCCACTTTTTAAAAACAAATATAGAGCACGGTTTCAGGCTGAAAGCTTTCAGCAAGCAACAGCAGCTAGCCAGAAGCAACCAACATGCCGTATCAACATGCAAAGCATCTGATCTTATATTTAAGAGAAAAGAATATCATTTTCCATATGCAGTGGAGTTTTGAAATTTCCTTTTAAAATACATTTATGGCAAGGCATTGTGGCTCATGCCTGTAACCCTAACACTTTGGGAGGCAGAGGCAGGAGGACTGCTTGAGCCCAGGAGTTTAAGACCAGTCTGAGCAACATAGTGAGCTACATCCGTAGCTACAAAAAATACAAAAATTAGCTGGGCGTGGTGGCACGTACCTGCAGTCTCAGCTACTTGGGAGGCTGAAGTGGGAGGATTGCTTGAGACCAGGAGGTTGAAGGTGCAGTGAACCAAGATGGTGCTACTGAACTCCAGCCTCGGCAACAGAGTGAGACCCTGTCTCAATAATAATAACAATAATAATAATAATAGTAATAATACATTTATATAAGATTAAAAGTATGGCCGGGCGTGGTGGCTCACGCTTGTAATCCCAGCACTTTGGGAGGCCGAGGCGGGCGGATCACGAGGTCAGGAGATCGAGACCACGGTGAAACCCCGTCTCTACTAAAAAATACAAAAAAAAAAAATTAGCCGGGCGTGGTGGCGGGCGCCTGTAGTCCCAGCTACTCGGAGAGGCTGAGGCAGGAGAATGGCGTGAACCCGGGAGGCGGAGCTTGCAGTGAGCCGAGATTGCGCCACTGCACTCCAGCCTGGGCGACAGAGCGAGACTCCGTCTCAAAAAAAAAAAAAAAAGATTAAAAGTAGATCTATTTAAATAAAAATATCAAAGGAATAACAGTACAAGTCGTATATGCATAATAGTATACTCCATGTGGTAGAAAATAAACTAAAGTTTGAGAAATTGCTGGTAATTTGCTTGAAAGCACAGGTTCTGAATGGAATAGACTTGAGGTCTGAATCCCACTTTGAGCATATAGTCAGCACCCAGTAAAATGGTTCTCTGGCCCTCTGTATGAAACTTCATCTTATGGCCGGACGCGGTGGCTCACGCCTGTAATCCCAGCACTTGGGGAGGCCAAGGTGGGCACATCACCTGAGGTCAGGAGTTCAACACCGGCCTGACCAACATGGTGAAACCCTGTCTTTACTTAAAATAAAAAATTAGCCTGGCATACTGGCACTCGCCTGTAATCCCTACTACTCAGGAGGCTGAGGCAGGAGAATCACTTGAATCCGGGAGGCGGAGCTTGCAGTGAGCCGAGATTGCGCCACTGCACTCCAGCCTGGGCGACAGAGCGAGGCTCCGTCTCAAAAAAAAAAAAAAAAAGAAAAAGAAAACCTGCATCAGCTTTTGAGCCAGACCCACCGCTGCCACTTCCGAACTGCATGACCTTAGATAGGCGTTTGCCCCACTCTGGGCCTCAGTTTCCTCCTTATGCAATAAGGATGATGAGCCTTATTTGTAACTCAAAGTTCGGTCCTTAGACCACCAGCATCAGCATTGCTGGGAGTTTGCTACAAATGCAGAATTTGCTCCCTTGCCTCAAACAAAATCTGCATTTTAATAAGATCCCCAGGTAATTCACATACACACTGAAGTTTAAGAATTTATGATGCAAGCAGCAAATGCCGGGTGCGGTAGCTCACGCCTGTAATCCCAGCACTTTGAAAGGCCGAGGTGGGAGGATCGCTTGAGGCCAAGAGTTCGATACCAACCTGGGCAACATAGCGAGACTCTGTCTTTACAAAAAATACAAAATTAAGATAAGGCAGACAGCGAGGCACATGACAGCTGTTCAATCACCAAGTAATACCTGTTTCCCCCTCCCTAAAATGGAGAGAGTAACAGCATCCATCTCAAAGGGTTGTTGCAAGGATTAAATGAACTCAACAATGTACAGCACTTAAACCAGCGCCTAGCACACAGTAGGGGTCCATAAACGCTTGCTGGTATCAATATGGCTAACTGTTCAGTTGCTAAAGTTCTTTGCCTGCCTTCTTGTGCCGACAGAGGCCGCACTTGCGGCGCCTTGGGCCTCCCAGGGAGAAACTCCGTTGCGGAGCGCCCAAGCTGAGGCCGCCCTGGCTTCCCAGTCCTCCAGGGACTGGGGGCCGGGTTAGGCGACCTGGGGCGCCCCGAACCCACACTCACGCTTTCCAGCACGTCATAGTTGGCCTTGATCTGCGCCTCTATCTCCTCCTTGCGCCGCATCAGCTCCTGGACGTCGCTGACAGTCACGGCGCCGGCCTGCGAGGACCCTCCGCTCTGCCTCGCTTCCTCTTCGGACATCGTGAACCTCGGGCCGCGATTCCAGACACCCGGCTCCCGGGCTACGGACGACGCCCCAGTAGACCGTAACTACGGCTCCGCCCGTGGGCCAAAACACCGCAGCTGTCCGCGAGCGCGCGAACAGGCAAGAGGGGGGCTTAGGACGGAGCTGGGTCGCCGGAAGCCGCGCCCTGCCGGAACACTTGGGCCTGTGGTGGCCCGGCAGGAGTAGCGTCGGGAGCGATGGATCCCCACGCAGTTGTATACCAACGCTAGGGGATGATCTCGCCCCAGCTGACTCATTTTCTTTCCTCATTCGTGCAGCAGACATTTATTGAGCGCCTACTGTATGGATGGATACTGTACGCCAGAGAACTGCTGCGTGGCGCTCCAGTTCAGTTCTTCACATCCACACAGCCCTGAAGGATTTACAAAATACATTAAGGTTCCTTATCCCTCACTTTACAGATCCGATATGCCTGAGTACACACCCCGCATCTTGCCACTTAACGGCAATCTGTGTGACCCTAGGTCACTACTGTGCTTCTCTGAGCCTCAGTTTCCTCATCTGTAAAATGGGGCACTAATTGATAGCAGTCTGTCTCATAGAGCTGTCCGTCTGCTAACAAATATTCATAGAATGCTTCCTATGAGCCATATACTGTTGAAGGTGCTGGATGGTCCTGTTAAGGCCTCTATAAATCATAGTGATAATAATAACAGTGTTTATTTATTGATACTTATAATGTGCCAGACGCTGTTCTAAGTGCCTTACATGTATTAATTCAACAACCTCATGAAGCTAGATTATTACCTCCCAATTTGATAGCTGAGAAAACCATCTCAATAACCAATTTACCCAACTAGCAAAATGTGAGGCCAAAATTCCAACCCAGCTTAACCAAACAATCAACTTTGATATCTGACCATATGCCTCTAATATTTTGTCTTGAAAAGGGCTCAGTGGTCATCTGTGTAGTATTCAAACATGTTTGCCCTGAATCTAATCATTGAAAAACAGACATATCCAAAAGAAGGGACATACTTCAAAACAACTGGCCTGAAAACTTCAAAAAAAAGTCAATGTTGTGAAATACACATGGGGGATAAAGGGTGGAGGACAGAGAAAGGAGGCGGATATGCAATTGCCTAGGTTTAAGAACACTAAAGATGTGCATCAACTAAATGCAATGGGCCAGGTGTGGTGGCTCATGCCTGTAATCCCAGCACTTTGGGAGGCTGAGGCAGGCAGATCATTTGAGGTCAGGAGTTCGAGACCAGCCTTGCCAACATGGTGAAACCCTGTCTCTATAAAAAATATAAAAAATTAGCTGGGTGTGGTGGCACACACCTGTAATCCCAGGTACTCAGGAGGCTGAGGTCTCGAACCCCTGGCCTCAAGTGATCCAGCCCAGCTCGACCTTCCAAAGTGCTGGGATTACAGGAGTGAGCCACTGCACCCCTCAACAATAAACTTAACATTTCTAACATTATCGAGAGAGAGAGAAAGAGAGAGAGATACAGGTGCAGTGGCTCATGCCTGTAGTCCCATTATGCTGGGAGATCAAGGCAGGAGGATCCCTTGGGTCCAGGAGTTTGAGACCAGCCTGGGCAATATAGCAAGACCTCAATCTCTACAAAAAAAAAAAAAAAATTAATTAGCAGAGGACCAGGTGTGGTGGTTCACACCTGTAATCCCAGCACTTTGGGAGGCTGAGGTGGGTGGATCACTTGAGGTCAGTCAAGACCAGCCTGGCCAACATGGTGAAACACCATCTCTACTAAAAATACAAAAATTACCAAGGCACAGTGCCACACACTTGTTATCCCAGCTACCTGGGAGGCTGACGCAGGAGAATCACTTGAACCGGGGAGGCAGAGGTTGCAGTGAGCCGAGATCATGTCACTGCACTCCAGCCTGAGCGACCAAGTGAGACTCTGTCTCAAATAAATAAATAAATTTAAAAAGGGAGGAAGAGAGAAATAATGACTAAATGCAATACATGATCCTTACTTGAATTATTTAATGAGAAACAGCAGCTTTAAAAGACTTATTGGGCCAACTGGTGAAATCTAAATATGAACTTTATATTAAATTATATTATATCAGTGTTAAATTTCCTCAGTCAGATAATGGTGTTGCAATTATATGAGAGAATCACTTTTCTCTTTATTGGAACGAGATAAATGCTCAATTATTTAGATGTGTAGTGTCATGATTTCTGCTACTAACTTGCAAGTGGTTCAAAGAAAATGATACAAGGGGAGAAAGAAGCAAAACGTAACAATTAGCAAATCCACATGAAGAGTATATGCATGTTCAAGGAAACTGTCTTGTAGGCTGCTCGTGGCTATAATCCTAGCATTTTGGGAGGCCAGGGCAGGTGGATCACTGCCTGGGTGGCAGAGCAAGACTCTGTCTCAAAAATAAATAAATAAATAAATAAAAAACTAGGCTGGGCGCAGTGGCTCATGCCTATAATCCCAGCACTTTGGGAGGCCAAGGTGGGTGGATCATGAGGTTAGGAAACCGAGACCATCCTGGCTAACACGGTGAAACTCCATCTCCACTAAAAATACCAAAGTTTAGCCGGGCTTGGTGGCACGTGCCTGTAGTCCCAGCTATTTGGGAGGCTGCGGCAGGAGAATGGCATGAACCTGGGAGGCAGAGCTTGCAGTGAGCAGAGATCACGCCACTGCACTCCAGCCTGGGCAAGAAAGCAAGACTCCGTCTCAAAAAAAAAAAAAAAAAAAAAAAAAACTAAATGCAATATGTGGCCAGGTGCAGTGGCTCACGCCTGTAATCTCAGCATTTTGGGAGACCAAGGCGGCTGGATCACCTGAGGTCAGGAGTTCAAACCAGCCTGGCCAACATGCTGAAACTTCGTCTCTACTAAAAATACAAATATTATCCGGGCGTGGTGGCTCTGTTGCCCAGGCTGGAGTGCAGTGGCGAGATCTCGGCTCACTGCAACCTCCACCTCCCTGGTTCAAGCAATTCCCCTGCCTCCCGAGCAGCTGGGATTACAGGCGTACGCCACTATGCCCGGCTAATTTTTTTGTATTTTTAGTAGAGACAAGGTTTCACCATGTTGGCCAGACTGGTCTCGAACTCCTGACCTCAGGCAATCCACCCGCCTTAGCCTCCCAATGTGCTGGGATTACAGGCGTGAGCCACTGCACCTGGCCAAATTTCCTGATTTTTTTAAAAAATTGTAATATCCTCCCACCCTTGATATCTGAAAATTTCCTGATTTTGATACCTTCACTGTGGTTTTGTAAGACAGTGCCCTTAGAAAAAGTACCCTGTAGTATTTAGGGTTAAGAGAGGTAATTTACTTTCAAATGGTTCAGAAAAGAATAGAGATATAGGCTGGGCGTGGTGGCTCATACCTGTAATCCCAGCACTTTGGGACACCAAGGTGGGCAGATCACAAGGTCAAGAGGTGGAGACCATCCTGGCCAACATGGTGAAACTCTGTCTCCACTAAAAATACAAAAATTAGCTGGACGTGGTGGCTCATGCCTGTAGTCACAGCTACTCGGGAGGTTGAGTCAAGAAGATCACTTGAATCCGGGAGGCAGAGGTTACAATAAGCCGAGATGGTGCTACTGCACTACAGCCTGGCAACAGAGTAAGACTTCATCTAAAAAAATAAAATAAAATAAATACAGATATATATGTAAGGCCAGGCATGGTGGCTCACACCTGTAATCTCAGCACTTTGGGGGGCTGAAGGGGGTGGATCACTTGAGGTCAGGAGTTTGAGATTAGCCTGACCAACATGGTGAAACCCCGTCTCTACTAAAAATACAAAAATCAGCTGGGCGTGGTGGCAGGCACCTGTAATCCCAGCTACTTGGGAGACTGAGGCAGGAGAGAATCACTTGAACCTGGGAGGTGGAGGTTGTAGTGAGCCGAGATTGTGCCACTGCACTCTAGCCTGGACCACATAGTGAGACTCCGTCTCAAAAAAAAGAAAGAGATATATATTTATAGACAAGAGAGAGATAAAGTAAATATGGCAAAATGTAAATAATTGGTGACTCTGTAAATTATTTGTAAATGTAAATTATTTACATTTACAAAATGTAAATTATTTACATTTACAAAATGTAAATAATTGGTGAAACATATATAAATGTTCTTTATAATATTTTTGGAACTTTTCTGTGAGTTTAAAACCACTTCAAGATAAAATTTTAAAACAACCTTTAAACAGAAAGAAGAAAAAAAGAGAAAAGGTAGAAAAATAAACTAACATTTCTAACATTGTCGAGAGAGAGAGAGAGATACAGGTGCAGTGGCTCATGCCTGTAGTCCCATATCTCTGGGAGATCAAGGCAGGAGGATCCCTTGAGTCCAGGAGTTTAAGACCAGCCTGGGCAGTGTAGCAAGACTTACGTCTCTACAAAAAAAAAAAAAAAATTAATTAGCGGAGGACCAGGCACGATGGTTCACGCCTGTAATCCTGGCATTTTGGGAGGCCGAAGTAGGTGGATCACGTAAGATCAGGAATTTGAGACCAGCCTGGCCAACATGGTAAAACCCCATCTCTAGTAAAAATACAAAAATCAGCCAGGCACAGCGGCACACACCTGTAATCCCAGCTACTTGGGAGGCTGAGGCCGGAGAACTGCTTGAACCTGGGAGGCAGAGGTTGCAGTGAGCCGCGATCATGCCACTGCACTCCAGCCTGGGCGACAGGGCGAAACTCCATCTCAAAAAAAAAAAAAAAAAAAAGAGAGAGGAAGAGAGAAACGATGACTAAATGCAATACATGATCCTTACTTGAATTATTAATGAGAAACAGCAGCTTTAAAAGACTTATGGGGCCAATTGGTGAAATCTAAATATGAACTTTATATTAAATTATAGTATATCAGTGTTAAGTTTCCTCAGTCAGATAATGATGTTGCAATTATATGAGAGAATCTCTTTTTATGGGAAGGAGATAAATGCTCAAATATTTAGATGTGTAGTGTCCTGATTTCAGCTACTAACTTGCAAGTGGTTCAAAGAAAATGATACAAGGGGAGAAAGAGGCAAAATGTAACAATTAGCAAATCCACATGAAGAGTATATGCATGTTCAAGGAAACTTCTGTAGGCAGCTCATGCCTATAATCCTAGCACTTTGGGAGGCAGAAGTGGGAGGATCCCCTGATCCTAGGAATTTGAGACCAGCCTGAGCAACATGGCAAGACCCAGTCTCTATCAAAAAAAAAAAAAAAAAGAAAGAAAGAAAGAAGGAAAAGGAAGAGTTGGTGGTGTGGGGGAACTATCTTGCAGTTCTTCTGAGGTTTGAAATTTTTCCAAATAAAAAGGGTGAGGAGAAGATTCTTACCCATGCGGTCTGAAAAGAGAGCTGTTGTTACGTTACTACATTATGAGTTTGTCAATATTGCTGTCATTATAATAAACCTCTATCCTTTGACTGCCTTCATAGCTCCCAAATCCACCCATCACCGCCACCTCTACTCCTACCCCGCCACCTCTTTCTCCTGACTGTGGCAGTCTTTGAACTGTCTCAGGTTGCCCACTTTAATCCAGTCTCCAAAGCAACCAGAATAACCTTCCCAAGAGTGACATTGGCACTCTACTGCTTAACGGCTTCAGTGCCCTTCTCTTGACCTTTAAGACTCCTGAGCTCTGCTTGCCTTTAGACCACCTCCTATCCCTGTACCCCACCACACACACACACACACACACACAAACACACACACACACAACTTATGCTCCAGCCATGCTGAACTTCTAGCAGTTTCTGGCACGTTTTTTGCTCAGTCTCTCTTAGCACTGGGTCTTAGCACCTGCTCTTCCCATCCTGGAACACCATCTCAGGCCAGGCTGACTTGAACCTCTCCTTCAAGATCCAGCCCAAGGCTGGGCTCACACCTGTAATCCCAGCACTTTGGGAGGCCGAGGCGGGTGGCTCACTTGAGGTCAGGAGTTCGAGACCAGCCTGGCCAACATGGTGAAACCCCATCTCTACTAAAATAGATTAGTTGGGCTTGGTGGCGGGTGCCTGTAATCCCAGCTACTCAGGAGGCTGAGGCAGGAGAACCCGGGAGGCAGAGGTTGCAGTGAGCCGAGATTACGCCACTGCACTCCAGCCTGGGCAATAGAGCAAGACTCCTTCTCAAAAACAAAAAGAAAAAGATCCCTCTCAAAAACAAAAAGAAAAAGAAATGTTACCTCCCTGGAAATCATTATGTGTCCCACCCCACAGCTGGGCTGTTTTCTGCACTTTTCACTTGGTATTGTAAATGCATGTTTACCTGTCTGTCCCATGCACTGGAGACTCAAGAGAATGTGGACCGAGGCTTGTTTTTTTTGTTTTTTTTTTCATTTTTATATTTATTTATTTATTTTTTTTAATTAATTTTTTTTGCACACAAAAACAATAAACGTTTTCTAAAAATACATACAAACAAAAAGATGCGTATCAAACATATTAGGAAGGTTGCACATGGGAAGTCGGGGAATAGAAATGGGGGGTGGGAATTAAAATAAATGAGAGAGGGACTTTATATGGATCAGTGACAACAACTCAATCCTCTATTTGACAAAGAAGAAGGAGAAGGAAGAGGAAGAAAAAGAAAGTGGGACAAAGGATCAGAAAGGGAGGAAAATAGAAAAAATTAGAGTAGGACTCCAGGGTAGACCTGTTTTGTTGTCACTGAGTTGGTTGGTTTGTCTGTTGTATTTTTCATATGTTTCGCCATGTTGGCCAGACTGGTCTCGAACTCCTAGCCTGAAGTGATCAACCCGCCTCGGCCCCCCAGAGTGCCGGGACCACAGGCGTGAGCCACCACGTCCAGCCCCCACATTGCTTCTGGCCTCCGTGGTAGACCTCCCAGACGGGGCGGTCGGGCAGAGGCGCTCCCCACATCCCAGACGGGGCGGCCGGGCAGAGGCGCTCCTCAATTCCCAGACGGGGCGGCCAGGCAGAGACGCTCCTCACTTCTTCCCAGATGGGGTGGCCGGGCAGAGGTGCTCCTCACTTCTTCCCAGATGGGGCGGCCGGGCAGAGGTGCTCCTCATTTCTTCCCAGACGGGGCGGCCGGGCAGAGGCGCTCCTCGCTTCCCAGACGGGGCGACCAGGTAGACGCGTTGCTCATTTCTTCCCAGACGGGGTGGCCGGGCAGAGACGCTCCTCACTTCTTCCCAGACGGGGCGGCCGGGCAGAGGCGCTCCTAACTTCTTCCCAGACGGGGCGGCCGGGCACAGGCGCTCCTCACTTCCCAGACGATGGGTGGCCAGGCAGAGGCGCTCCTCACTTCTCAGACGATGGGTGGCCGGGCAGAGGCGCTCCTCACTTCCCAGACGGGGCGGCCGGGCAGAGGCGCTCCTCACTTCCCAGACGATGGGTTGCCGGGCCGAGGCGCTCCTCACTTCCCAGACGATGGGTTGCCGGGCCGAGGCGCTCCTCACTTCCCAGACGGGGCGGCCGGGCAGAGGCGCTCCTCACTTCCCAGACGGGGCGGCCGGGCCGAGGCGCTCCTCACTTCCCAGACGGGGCGGCCGGGCAGAGGTGCTCCTCACTTCCCAGACGATGGGTGGCCGGGCAGAGGCACTCCTCACTTCCCAGACGATGGGTGGCCCTGAGGCTTGTTTATCTTCAAATGTTGGACTGTTTGAGGATCGCAAGAGAACAGGCTGAGAGAGCAGTCTTTCCCCTTTCCAGTTGTTCTGTTTCATCTTCCCTGCAGTGGCCACAGAGAGCCCAGCAAAACCTTTATTTTAGAAAGCTGCCAAGATCTAGGAGAACTTCAGTTGCCTCTCTCAAACTTTCACATCTTGCTCATCTTCATTTCAGAACGAGAGGTAGGCCAAGAGACAAACACATGGGAAATAGAGCCAGGCAACTAGAGCTCCCTGGCAAGACCTGGTTGGTCAGAATTCATACTGGCTGACTTGAGGACCACCACACTTTCCATGTTTCACCTCACTCAGCCCAGGAATCCCGCAAACCACAAATCCTCCCCTCGTTTCCCACATCTATAAAACAAGGGTCTGGACTCCTCTGACAGCCATAAAGGTGGCAGGCTCGCACATGAGTTGGCCCCCTAAAAGTTTTTAAGAATTGTAAATTAGTTGCTGAATCAGGCCAGCACAGTGGCTCATGCCTGTAATCCCAGCACTTTGAGAGGCCTAGGCGGGAGGATCACCTGAGGTCAGGAGTTCAAGACCAGCCTGGGGACAACATGGTGAAACCCCATCTCTGATGAAAATACGAAAATTAGGCTGGGCGCAGTGGCTCACACCTGTAATCCCAATACTTTGGGAGGCCGAGGTGGGAGGATCACGAGGTCAGGAAATCAAGACCATCCTGGCCAACACGGTGAAACCCTGTCTCTATTAAAAATACAAAAAATACGCTGAGTGTGGTGGCACGTGCCTGTAGTCCCAGCTACTCAGGAGGCTGAGGCAGGAGAATCGCTTGAACCCGGGAGGCGGAGTTTGCAGTGAGCCAAGATTGCACCACTGCACTCCAGACTGGCAACCGAGCAAGACTCCATCTCAAATAAAAAAAAAAAAAAAAAAAAAGCCAGGTATGGTGGTGGCGCAGCTGTAATCCCAGCTACTTGGGAGGCTGAGGTATGAGAATTGCTTGAACCGGGGAGGCAGAGGTTACAGTGAGCCAAGATCAGGCCACTGCACTCCAGCCTGGGCAACAGGGCAAGACTCCATCTCAAAAAAAAAAAAAAAAAAAAAAGAAAAGAAAAAAAAGAATTTTAAATTAGTTGCTGAATCAGTTGTTCAGGGGCCCATCACAGAACAGCTGGTCCACTCAGAAGGATGTTTGAGGGGCGTTTACTGAAGGGGCTACTTACAAAGTCATGGGAGCAGGCCGGGTGCGGTGGCTCAAGCCTGTAATCCCAGCACTTTGGGAGGCTGAGGCGGGCGGATCACAAGGTCAGGAGATCGAGACCATACTGGCTAACATGGTGAAACCCCGTGTCGACTAAAAATACAAAAAATTAGCCAGGCGTGGTGGCGGGTGCCTGTAATCCCAGCTACTCGGGAGGCTGAGGCAGGAGAATGGCGTGAACCTGGGAGGCGGAGCTTGCAGTGAGCCGAGATCACGCCACTGCACTCCAGCCTGGGCGACAGAACAAGACTCCGTCTCAAAACAAAACAAAACAAAAAAACAAAGCCATGGGAGCAGATAAGGATAATGAAGCCACCAGGGGCTGGCGAGCGTGGGGTCTCTTACCCCACCCCTTAAGCCTAAAGGGGCAAGAGAAGGGAGGGTTTGGAAACCTAGAGAGAGTTGTAGCCACCCAACAGGAGTGTGGCCTTCAGTACAGGGACACAGCTGCTGCTAAAACAGCTGCTAAAACAACGTCTGGCAGGGAGGAAGTCAAGGAAGAGATATCCCTACTTGTCTCTCCTCTCCTGCCAGAGTCTCGGGTTGGCTGAAGGTGATAAGGCTTGGGGCACAGAGAAAGGCAGGGAGGGAAGAGATTTGGAGGGGCTAAAGGAATATCCACCACAGATGCCAATAATTAAGCATTTGGAAAAGTAAGATGCAGAGACCCACACAGTAAATCATCCTATTTTTATTCAATAAAGTCAACTCCCCCATAGAATGGAAAAAGGGAAGCAGTTTTACCTCTGAGGGTGTTAATATTTAGTACCTGGGCAGAGCGTGGGGCAGAGCAGAAAGTAATTTTTAAAAATAACATACTGGGTTGTGTGCGGTGGCTCACACCTGTAATCCCAACACTGGGAGGCCAAGGTGGGCAGATCACCTGAGGTCAGGAGTTCCAGACCAGCCTGGCCAACATGGTGAAATCCTGTCTCTACTAAAAATACAAAACATTAGCCAGGCGTGGTGGGACACACTTGTAGTCCCAGCTACTTGGGAGGCTGAGGTGGGGGGATTGCTTGAGCCTGGGAGGCAGCGGTTGCAGTGAGCTGAGATCACACCACTGCACTCCAGCCTGGGTGACAGATTGAGACCCTGTCTCGAAAATAATAACAATAATAATAAGATACTGCCTGGCATGGTGGCTCATGTCTGTAATCCTAGCAGGTTGGGAGGCCAAGGCAGGAGAATCGCTTGAGGCCAGAAGTTTGAGACCAGCCTGGGCAACATGACAAGGCTCTGTCTCTACAAAACATAAAATAGTAATAAGATACTTATTAATATAAATTCAGAGTAATTTAATAAAGCAATTGTTAAAGAGCATTAAATTCTACATTCAAATGAGCTAGATCACCATCCATGCTGTTTCTAATGGGACGACCTTGGTAATGCTTGATTCTAGGAGCTGGTTAAAGAAATCATGGTACAGGCTGGGCACGGTGGCTCACACCTATAATCCCAGCACTTTGGGAGGCCGAGGCTGGTGGATCATGAGGTCAGGAGTTCAAGACCAGCCTGGCCAAGATGGTGAAACCCCATCTCTACTAAAAATACAAAAATTAGTCGGGTGTGGTGGTGGGCGCATGTAATCCCAGGGAAGCTGAGACAGGAGAATCTCTTGAACCTGGGAGGCAGAGGTTGCAATGAGCCGAGATCATGCCACTGTACCCCAGTCTGGGAGACAGAGCAAGACTCCGTCTGAAAGAAAAAAAAAAAAAGAAAGAAAGAAAAAAAGAAAAGAAATCATGGTACAGCCTTTCTTTTTTTTTTTTTTTTCTTTTTTTCATTTTGATACAGGGTCTCGTTCTGTCACCCAGGCTCGAGTATAGTGGTGCAATCATGGCTCACTGCAGCCTCAACCTCCCAGGCTCAAGCAATCCCCCCACCTCAGCCTCCCCAATAGCTGGGACCATACACGCACACCACCACACCCAGCTAATTTTTAAATTTTTGTAGAAATCTGTTCTGGTCATATTGTCCAAGCTGGTCTCGAATTCCTGGGCTCAGGTGATCCACCCACCTCTGCCTCCAAAAGTGCCGGGATTACAGGCATGAGTCACTGCACCTGGCCCCACCCAGTATAGCTTTTCAATGAAACACACACATATACACACACAGGTGAACATGTGTATTTATTGCCATGACGAAAGTGTTTACAAAGTATATGTCAAAAATTAGCATGTATCAAATCGTATGTATCATTATCTATATATCTTGTCATTTCTATATAAACATATATAGATACTTTTTAGAAAGTAGTCCGCGTGGGCCAGGCATGGTGGTGCTTGCCTGTAGTCCCAGCTACTCAGGCCGAGATGGGAGGATCCCTTGAGCCCAGGAGTTTAAGGCTGCAGTGAGCTGATCACACCACTGCACTCCAGCTTGGGCAACAGAGAAAGACCCCATCAAATAGAAGAAAAGAAAAGAAAAAAAAAGAAGAGAAAAGAAAAGAAAAGAGTAGTCTGGGCGGGCATTCCCAGATCATCCAAGGTGGTTGTCTGTAGATGAAGGATTATCAGTAGGCTTGTTTTCTTTACTTTTTTTTCCTCTTAATTATGTATATTTTCATCCCCCCCACCCCGCCCCAATCAAGTTGTATTAGTTTTTATTTATTTATTTTTTTGAGACAGATTTTCCCTCTTGTTGCCCAGACTGGAGTGCAATCTCGGCTCATTGCAACCTCCGCCTCCTGGGTTCAAGAGATTCTCTGGCCTCAGCCTCCTGAGTAGCTGGGATTACAGGTGCCCACCACCACGCCTGGCTTAGTTTTGTATTTTTAGTAGCGACAGGGCTTCGCAAAGTTGGCCAGGCTGGTCTCAAACTCCTGACCTCAGGTGATACACCCGCCTCAGCCTCCCAAAGTGCTGAGATTACAGTCAGAAGCCACCTCACCTGGCCTATTAGTTATGCATTAAAGAACAAAATAAGCTAGTCATGGTGGCTCACATCTGTAATCTTGACACTTTGGGAGGCCAAGGCAGGAGGATGGTTTGAGCCCAGGAGTTTGAGACCAGCCGAGACAACATAGTGAGACCCCCATCTTTGCCAAAGGAAAAAAAAATAGCCTGGTGTGGTAGCACGTGCCTGTAGTCCCAGCTGTTGGGGAGGCTGAGGTGGGAGGATCACTTGAGCCCAGGATTTTGAGGCTGCAGTGAGTTATGATGGTGTCACTACACCAACCTGGGCAACAGAGTGAGAACCTGTCTCAAAAAAAAAAAGAAAGAAAGAAAAACCAAAACACACATCTGTAACCTGGGCACAGTGGTTCATGCCTGTAATCCCAACAGTTTGGGAGGCCGAGGTGGGCGGATCACTTGAGGTCAGGAGTTTGAGACCAGCCTGGCCAACATGGCAAAACCTGGTCTCTACTAAAAATACAAAAATTAGCCGGGCGTGGTGGCACACGCCTGTAATCCCAGCTACTTGGGAGGCTGAGGCAGGAGAATTGCTTGAACCCAGGAGGCGGAGGTTGCAGGCAGCCAAGATCATACCACTATACCCCAGCCTGGGCGACAGAGTGAGACTGTCTCAATAAAAAAAAACAAAAACAAAAAACCACATAGCTGAGCTGGTTAAACAGGTGTGTTCTGTTTGTGACAATTCAGAGGTATACACTTATGCACTTCTCCATGTATATTCATCTTCAATCAAAATGCTATTTCCCAATATCTAAAAATGCACAAAATCCTAAAGAAAAATTTAAAACCAATTCAATTTATTGAGATGAGAGTCACAAAACAGTGAAAACATTCAGCAGCATTTAGTAATTCACAATGTTGTGCAGCCACCACCTCTATCTGGTTTCAGAATACTTCTTTCCATCACCCCAAAAGGACACCCATTCTCCTTAAGCAGTCACTTTCCCTTCCTCCCTCCCTGCAGAGCCCGGCAGCCACCAGTCTGCACTGTGGGTCTGTGGATTTACCTATTCTGGATATTTCATACAAATAGAATTCAGAACAAGACAATCTTCAAATCAAAGGATTTCACATAAAAATTCACATTGCTAACTTCTTTTGAAGAAAATCTGGCCACACCAGGCTCATGTCCCCACAGGCAACAACTGTCTGGAGCTAAGTTACTGCCCTCGTTGGCAGAGTGTGGGGGTGGGATGCAGCTTCCCACAATCCCACCCAGCTCTTTTTATTATATTTTGAGACACAGTCTCAATCCGTCACCCAGGCTGGAGTGCAGTGGCACGATCTCAGCTTACTGCAACCTCCACCTCCCGAGTTCAAGCTATTCTGGTGCCTCAGCCTCCTGAGTAGCTGGGATTACAGGCATGTGCCACCACACTCGGCTCATTTTTGTATTTTTAGTAGAGACAGGGGTCTTACTATGTTGGCCAGGTTGGTCTCAAACTCCTGGCCTCGAGTGATCCACCCACCTCTGCCTCCCAAAGTGCTGGGATTACAGGCATGAACCATCACGCCCAGCCTCACCCAGCTCTTCTCTGTCACTCTCCTGGCTCCTGGCACATTTAGGTTTCAAGTCCCTGGCCAGCAGCCTCTCACACCCCTCTCATTTGTAAAAACCTGGAGGGGCTCTACAGGCAGTAAGGCACACCAGAAAGGATGAAAAACTAGGATTTGGGGTAAGGAGAGATGAATCCCAACTCTACCTACTAGTATGAGTCAGTTAGCTTCTCTGAGTCTCAGTTTCTTCAACTGTGCAATGGGTAGAATAATACCTCCCTCACAGGGTGGTTTTGTTGCATGCAAAGCACTGGACACGTAGTCACTCACTTCTATCCCTGTAGGTAACAGAGACTCATAACAGTTTTTTTTTTTTTTTTTTTTTTTTTTTGAGATGGAGTCTTGCTCTGTCACCCAGGCTATAGTGCAGTGGCGCAATCTTGGCTCACTGCAACCTCCGCCTCCCGGGTTCAAGAAATTCTCCTGCCTCAGCCTCCCTAGTAGCTGGGATTACAGGCATGCACCACCATGCCCGGCTAATTTTTGTATTTTTAGTAGAGACGGGGTTTCACCATGTTGGCCAGGCTGGTCTCGAACTCCTGACCTCAAGTGATCCGCCCACTTCAGCCCACTTCAGCCTCCCAAAGATCTGGGATTATAGGCATGAGCCACTGCACCCTGCCACAGTTCTTCCTAATACTCGGAAATGGGGAAAGGGGGTTCAGAGAGGTTAAGCCATGTATTGAAGGCACTTCAGCAAATCAGAGGCCAAAGCGAACTCCCCATTGCCCTTGCCAACAACGAAAGTCAGTGCTCCAAACCGAAGGGTGGGAGATGTTTGCAAGCATGGGGACTTTGGATGATGAGGACACAGGTTCAGCCCAAAAGGGATCGATGGCTGGGCTTGAGTAACCTCACCCTCCACCTTATGCTAGTGATGGAGCTACTGACGTGATGGTAGTTTAGCCTGAGAGGAAAGAAAAGCCCTTTGATGTACCCTGGGCCTTGATCCTGTATCAGCTGTTCAGCCTCCCTGGCGGCTATTTTCCCTGATCATGGGGACCTCCCACCTCTAAACCTCAGGCCACCAAAGCAGGGAAGCAGCTCCTATTCACTCAGGAGAGCCCACGGTCAATTCTCCAGGAAGTTTATGGGCCAGTTTTTATTATTATTATTTTTTTAGACCCAGTCTCGCTGTGGCCCAGGCTCAAGTACAGTGGCTCAATCTTGGCTCACTGCAGCTTCCACTTCCTGGGTTCCAGCGATTCTCCTGCCTCAGCCTCCCAGGTAGCTGGGATTACAGGCGCCCGCCACCACGCTCAGCTAATTTTTGTATATTTAGTAGAGATGGGGTTTCGCCATTTTGACCAAGCCTGTCTCAAACTCCTGACCTCAGGTGATCCTCCTACCTCGGCCTTCCCAAGTGCTGGATTACAGGTATGAGCCACCACGCCTGGCCTCAACTTCCTAATCATTTTTACTAAGTTTTAGTATCACCAGTGCTGTCTCATCTCGTCTCTTCTCTTCTCTTCTCTGTTCTTTTTGAGACGGGATTTTGCTTTGTTGCCCAGGATGGTCTTGAACTCCAGGACTCAAATGATCCTCCAGCCTCAGCCTCCCAAAATGCTGGGATTATAGATGTGAGCCAATGCACCCAGCCTCACCTGTGCTTTTGGGGTTATTTACTTCTGTTTGTATCCATTTAGTATGTACTGTACTTAGCTTAACCCCATGTTGAATGACTTCATGGTGATACTCGAAATTGACAATACCAGCCAGGTGCAGTGGCTCACGCCTGTAATCCCAACACTTTGGGGCGCCGAAGTGGGTAGTTCGCTTGAGCCCAAGAGTTTGCCACCAGCCTGGGCAACATAGTGAAACCCTGTCTATATAAGAAATTCAAAAATTAGCCGGGCACATACCTATAGTTCCAGCTACGCGAGAGGCTGAGGTAGGAGGATTGCTTGAGCCTGGCAGATGGAGGTTGTAGTGAGCCGAGACTGAGCCACTGCACTTCAGTCTAGGCGACACAGTGAGACCATGTCTCAAAAAAACAAAAAAAGAATGAAAGAAAAAGGGGGGGAAAAAAAGGAAAAGAAATTGACCATACAGAGTATCTACACCACAGAATTCAGGAAATGCTACAAACCAAGGTTCGACTTACAGTTTTGCTGATTGCCTAGGCAGGGGTGGGTAAACCATGGCCCTTGGTCTAAATCTGGACCACTGTCTGTTTTTTCTCTCATTGATTGTTTTTGTAAATAAGTTTTTATTGGCACATAGCCACATCAATTTGTTCACCTGTTGTCTGTGGCTGTTTGCAGGCTACAGTAGTTTCAGCAGAGGCCTGATGGCCCACAAAGCAGAAATATTTACCATATGGCTTTTTATGGAAAATGTTTGCCAGGCCTTGTTTTAGACTTAAGAAAGTGACAAAGAAGGCCAGGCGTGGTGGCTCATGCCTGTAATCCCAGCACTTTGGGAGGCCAAGGGCAGATGGGTCACCTGAGGTCGGGAGTTTGAGACCAGCCTGACCAGCATGAAGAAACCCATCTCTACTAAAAACACAAAATTAGCCGGGTGTGGTGGCGCATGCCTGTAATCCCAGCTACGTGGGAGGTTGAGGCAAGGGAATTGCTTGAACCCGGGAGGCAGAGGTTGCGGTGGGCAGAGATCGTGCCATTGCACTCCAGCCTGGGTAACAAGAGTGAAACTCCGTCTCAAAAAAAAAAAGAAAGTGACAAAGAAAGTTCAGATGTTTCAGGTGTCTCCCAAATGGATGTTTCACATGCACACACCTCCCAAATGGATGTTAATGCCTTAAAATCTTGGAAGCAGGAACTGTTTTTGGTTTTGTTTGTTTGCTTGTTTGTTTTGAGATGGAGTTTTGCTCTTGTTGCCCAGGCTGGAGTGCAATGGCGTGATCTCGGCTCACTGCAACCTTTGCCTCCCAGGTTCAGGTGATTCTCCTGCCTCAGCCTCCCAAGTAGCTGGGATTACAGGCGCCCGCCACCACGTCCAGCTAATTTTTATATTTTTAGCAGAGATGGGGGTTTCACCATGTTGGCCAGGCTGGTCTCGAACTCCTGACCTCAGGTGATCCACCCGCCTCAGCCTCCCGAAATGCTGGGATTACAGGCGTGAGCCACCACGCCCAGCCTAGGAACTGGTTTTATGTTTGGATGATCACAAACATGGTAATATGAATGTGGCCTGGGCCTGAGTTCCATGTAAGCATTTTCTAGCCACAAAGAACAAGTTATTTGGGCAATTCTTCCTCTTCTTGAATCTCAAGTTCCTCATCTGTAAAATGAGAGGAGAAAAATAGAAAGCTGAGAAGATAAAATGGGCACAGTGCTTAGCCATGGCATATACATACCGGGGGGGCTGCCTCCATCACCTCTTTCCCACTCCATCAGGTACAAGTCATAAGGGAGCTGTCAAGCGTTGGGTTGTCTAGGAGCACAGGATAAGACAGAGCTTGGGGTGCAAGATTTTTTTTGTTGCTGTTGTTTTGTTTGAGACAGGGTCTTGCTCTGTCACCCAGCCTGGAGTGCAGTGGCAAAATCATAGCTCACTGCAGCCTTGAACTCCTCGACAGAAGCGATCCTCTGCCTCTGCCTCCCAAAGCTCTGGGATTACAGGCATGAACCACCATGCCTGGCCATAAAATGATTTTTTTTTTTTTTTTTTTTTGAGACGGAGTCTCGCTCTGTCTCCCAGGCCGGAGTGCAGTGGCGCATCTCCGCTCACGCCATTCTCCTGCCTCAGCTTCCCGAGTAGCTGGGACCACACGCGCCCGCCACCACACCTAATTTTTTGTATTTTTTTTAGTAGAAACGGGGTTTCACGGTGTTATCCAGGATGGTCTCGATCTCCTGACCTTGTGATCCGCCCGCCTCAGCCTCCCAAAGTGCTGGGATTACAGGCGTGAGCCACCGCGCCCGGCCATGAAATGATTTTAAGGATCCACATCAGTGAAAGGAAGCAGGGGAGGCTGGACTGGGGAGAAGGAGAACTCAGTGGTGGAGACTCCACAAGGCCTTGGCCGGCCCTACTGGGGCCCTGGAGACAGACTCACTGGTCAGGTCACCCCCATTGGGCTGAAAGGGACCAGCCTCTCTACTCCCTTGCTCAATCACAAAATGTGGGCTGCTCTGGGAAGGCTGTGGCCAAGTCTCTACAGCTGAGGCAGATCCGATAGGAGGTGGCAGCCAACCAGTCTCCCTACAGCTGGGCATTGAGGCCTTCCTTGAAGGGTTATGGACAGTAGAATCTACCACAGGGATGCAATGTCTGCAAAGAGTTTTAAAATAATAATAAAAACTGCTAAAATCTGTCAACTTTATCTGATGTGTGCCAGCAAATGTAAACAAAATGATCAAGTACTACCTCCCTGTGGAACAGACAATCCCCATGGTCCCTACCTCGGTGCCTGACAGTGAAGACACGCTCATAGATGGTGGTGGTGTTATTGTTTCTCTGTTTGTGTTTGTCAGCACCAGTGGTTGTAAATGCCAGAAACCCAACTCAAACTAGCTTAAGCAAAAGGGAAAAAGGTTTGGCTCATGCAGGAGCTTGTTCCTGCCTGGAACAAGTTGCTCAGACATCAGGAATCAGCCTATCTTCTCTCAGCTCTGGTTTCTCTGTTCTGGCTTTACATACAGGCACGTTTTCCTTCAGCCGACTCAGGGTTGGCCTCCGCAGCACCACTGGATCCGTGCAGCAAACTCACAGCTCAGAGTGAGCCTCTTTTCTCAAGCAGAAGACCCAGAGCAAATCCACATGGCCGTTTCTGGCCAGGTGCCCAGCCCTGAACCAATCACAGGGATTCTCACTGCCCAGTCCTGGCTCACATGCCCCACCCAGACCTCATGAACGGAGCAGGGAAAGGATGGAGAAGGGAGATGCTGTTTTGAGAACGGGAGTGGATGCTGGAGAGACAAGAAATTTTAGGCCAGGCACAGTGGCTCACACCTGTAATCCCAATGCTTTGGGAGGCTGAGGCAGGTGGATCACCTGAGGTCAGTAGTTCAAGACCAGACTGGCCAACATGGTGAAACCCCATCTCTACTAAAAATACCAAAGAAACTAGCTGGGCCTGGTGGCGGGCTCCTGTTAGTCCCTGCTACTCAGGAGGCTGAGGCAGGAGAATTACTTGAACCTGGGAGGCGGAGGTTGCAGTGGGCTGAGATTGCACCATTGCACTCCAGCATGGGCAACAGAGCGAGACTCCGTCTCAAAAACAAAAAAGAGAGAGAAAAGAAAAGAAATCTCCAGGACATTCCTCAATGCCCCCAGTGCCAAGCACAGAGGACATCCTAGGGTCCACGCCAGATCCAGTGCTCCCTGGCTTGCACAGTTAGGACAGTAAGACTCAGAGGATGCCAGGAGTGGCCCAAGATTACACAGTCTTCAGAGCCCGGGGTCCTATGTCCCATGCCACCAACTCTCTGGTCCCTCCCAGCCATCACTGGTGCCTGGTGATGTAGCTTCCTATCACCTCAAAGCTCAGACACATGGGCTCTGTACCTCAAGAGATAAAGACCAGCCCCACCTACCTAAGTGGCCCTGCCCAGGATCACCAGCCCTGATAACAAGACTAGCTGGGCACCGGGGCTGGCCTTCACCTGCTCTGGTTCCAGCTGCCCTTGCTTGGGAGAGCTGTGGGGCCTGGCAGGGGAGGGGTGAGGTTCTGTCCACGGACTTCTGCCCTGAATCCTCACTAGTTCTGCCTGTTTGGGAGTCTCCAGTTGTAGATTGCAGGAAGCAGAGCACAGGGCTATTTGACTGCTTTTAGATGCGTTTTTTTTTTTTTTTAATTGAGACAGGGTCTCACTCTGTCACCCAGGCTGGAGTGCAGTGGCATAATCACAGCTCACTGTAGCCTCAATCTCTTGGGCTCAATCGATTCACCCGCCTCAGCCTCCTGAGCAGCTGGGACTACAGGTGTGCCTCACCACACCTGGCTGATTTTTGGGGTTTTTTTTGTAGAGATGGGGTTTTGCCATGTTGCCTAGGATCATGTTGAACTCCTAAGCTCAAGCGATCTGCCTGCCTCAGCCTCCCAAAGTGAGGGGATTACAGTCTAGATCCAATTTTTAAATGTAAAGCTTCTTGGTTTACTTATCTTCCCCAAACCTAATGGAGAATCTCAAATAGGCCACTGGACAATGGCACAGCAGCTCTGGGCAGCTGGGTTTCCAGCCCAGCTCTCTTCTCTGTGCTCACCTAGAGCAGAGTAGGCTTTAATGTTCTGATCATGTGGCATCTCTGCTATAAAACCTTCAGGAGGCCGGGCGCGGTGGCTCACTCCTGTAATCCCAGCACTTTGGGAGACCGAGGCGGGCGGATCACCTGAGATCGGGAGTCCACGACCAGCCTGACCAACATGCAGAAACCCTATCTCTACTAAAAATACAAAATTAGCCGGGTGTGGTGGCACATGCCTGTAATCCCAGCTACTCGGGAGGCTGAGGCAGGAGAATCGCTTGAACCCAGGAGGCAGAGGTTGTGGTGAGCTGAGATCGCGCCATTGCACTCCAGCCTGGGCAACAAGAGCGAAATTCTGTCTCAAAAAAAAACCTTCAATAGCTCCCTATTGTCTCAAAGATAAAATCTAAACCCCCTGACAATGAGATCACCCATCCTTGCCTTCTTTTTTTTTTTGAGACAGAGTCTCACTGTGTCACTCAGGGTGGAGTGCAGTGGCACGATCTCCACTCACTGCAACCTCCGCCTCCTGGTTCAAGTGGTTCTCCCGCCTCAGCCTACCTAGTAGCTGGGATTACAGGGATGCGCCACCACACCCAGCTAGTAAGCCTTCATCTTCTAATCTGTGAAATGGGGATGATGAGAGCACCTACCTAACAGAATTTAGTTTGCGTTAACGTTATTTTAATCATTTTGAAAAAGTGTGCTGCCTCCAGAGGTAACCGCCTGGTGAATCATGTTCCTTCTGCAGAAGATTTTTCCTTTCAAGCTAAAAAAAAATCAGCTTAGGCTGGGTTTGGTGGCTCATGCCTGTAATCCCAGCATTGTGGAAGGCCGAGGCAGGAGGACTGCTTGAGCCCAGGAGTTCAAGATCAGCCTAGGAAACATAGGAAGAACCCATCTCTTAAAAAAAAAAAAAAAAATTGGCCCACTTCTTAGGACACTAAAGCACAAGTGACTAAAGAACAGGTAGATACGCTGGACTTCACCAAAATTAAAAGCTGTTGCACTACAAATAATACAATTAAGAAAGTGAAGGCCAGGCATGGTGGCTCACGCCAGTAATTCCAGCAGTTTGGGAGGCCGCGGTGGGTGGATCACTTGAGGTCAGGAGTTCGAGACCAGCCTGGGCAACATGGTGAAACCCTGTCTCTACTAAAAACACAAAAATCAGTTGGGCGTGGTGGCGGGTGCCTTTAATCCTAGCTACTTAGGAGGCTGAGGCAGGAGAATCTCTTGAACCCAGGAGGTGGAGGTTGCAGTGAGCTGAGAGCCACTGCACTAAAAAAAAAGTGAAAACCTACAAAATGGGGAAAAAATACTTCCAAATGTATATTTGATAAGGGATTTATATCTAGAATATATTAAGAACTCTTTCCACACCAGTGGCTCATGACTGTAATCCCAGCACTTTGGCGGGAGGATCCCCTGAGCCCAGGAGTTCAAGACAAGCCTGGGCAACATAGTGAGACCCCATATCTATCAATTTTTTTTTTTTTTTTGAGACGGAGTTTCATTCTTGTCACCCAGGCTGGAGTGCAATGGCGCGATCCCGGCTCACTGCAACCTCCGCCTCCTGGGTTCAAGCGATTCTCCTGCCTCAGTCTCCTGAGCAGCTGGGATTATAGGCGTCTGCCACCATGTCCGGTTAATTTTTGTATTTTTAGTAGAGACAGGGTTTCACCATGTTGGCCAGGCTGATCTCGAACTCCTGACCTCAAGTGATCCACCCGCCTCGGCCTCCCAAAGTGCTAGGATTACAGGCATGAGCCACCACACCCAGCCAAAAAATTGTTTTTAATTGGCTGGGCATAGTGGCACATGCCTGTAGTCCCAACTACTTGGAAGGCTGAGCTGGGAGGATCACTGGAGCCAGGGAGGTTGAGGTTGCAGTGAAATATGATCATGCCACTGCACTTGCACTCCAGCTTGGATGATAGGGCGAGAGTCTGCCTCAAAAGTAAGGAAACAAACAAACAGAACTCTTATAGCTCAATAATAAAAAGACTATAATTCGATTAAGAAATAGGCAAAGGGGCCGGGCATAGTGGCTCATGCCTGTAATCCCAGCACTTCGGGAGGCTGAGGCGTGTGGATCACTTGAGGCCAGGAGTTTGAGACCAGCCTGGCCAACATGGTGAAACTCTATGTCTAATAAAAATATAAAAATTAGCTGGACATGGGGGCACAGGCCTGTAATCCCAGGCTACTCAGGAGGCTGAGGCAGGAGAATCACTTGAACCTGGGAGGCAGAGGCTGCAATGAGCCAAGATTTTGCCACTGTACTCCAGCTTGGGGGACAGAGCAAGATTCCATCTCAAAAAAAAGAAAAAGAAAAAGAAAAAGGCAAAGGGCTGGGTGTATTGACTCACACCTGTAACCCCAGTGCTTTGGGAGGCTGAGATGGGAGGATCACTTGAGACCAGTGAGCCTAGATCGCGCCACTGCACTCCAGCCTGGGCAACAGTGCAAGACTCCGTCTCAAAAAACAAAACAAAACAAAACAAAACAAAAGATGAGGAAGTGTATTGCCCAGCTTCTGTTCTCTAACCCTTCACATTTGTATTCTGTCTTGTAACCAGGACTCATTCTCCCTTGATTTGTTAATAGGCTGATTACAGAAAGCAAATAAGCAGTGTTGTTTGTTTGTTTGGGTTTTCATTTTTTGGGGAACAGGTTCTCGCTGTGTCACCCAGGCTGGAGTGCAGTGAAGTGATCACTGCAGCCTTGACCTCCTGGGCTCGAGTGATCCTCCTGCCTCAGCCTCTCAAAGTGCTGGCATTATAGGCATGAGCCACTGTGCCTGGCCAATGAGCAGTATTAAACTCTGGCACAAGCATACAGTGAAACACTGCTCAGCAATGGAGAGAAACAAAGTTTGGGCGGGGCACTGTGGCTCACACCTATAATGCCAACATATTGGGAGGCCAAGGTGGGAGAATTTCTTGAAGCCAGGAGTTCAAGACCAGCCTGGGCAACAAAGCAAAACCTTGACTCTACAAACAAACAAACAAAAATTTAGCCAGTGGGGTCGGGCACGGTGGCTGACACCTGTAATCCCAGGGGTCCCTCCCTTTGGGAGGCCGAGGCAGGCAGACCACTTGAGGTCAGGAGCTAGAGACCAGCCGAGCCAACATGGCAAAACCCTGTCTCTATTAAAAATACACAAATTAGCCAGGCATGATGATGCACACCTGTAGTCCCAGCTACTCGGGAAGCTGAGGCAGGAGAATCACTTGAACCTGGGAGGCGGAGGTTGCAGTGAGCCAAGATCACGCCACTGCACTCTAGCCTAGGTGACAGAGTGAGACTTCGTCTCAAAAAAATAAAATTTAGCCAGTCATGTTGGTGTGTGCCTGTAGTCCCACTGCACTCCAGCCTAGGTGACAGAATGAGTGAGACCTTGTCTAAACAAAAAAGAAAAGAAAAACAAGAAAATAAAGTCTGGATGCAAGCACCAATGTGGATGAATCTCAATTTTTTTTTTTTTTTTTTTTTGAGACAGGGTCTCTCTCTCTGTCTCCCAGGCTGGAGTGCAGTGGTGCAATCTTGGCTCACTGCAGCCTCCGCATCCTGGGTTCCAGCGATTCTCATGCATCAGCCTCCCGAGTCACTGGGACTACAGATGCGTGCCACCATGCCCGGCTAATTTTTGTATTTTTAGTAGAGATGGGGTTTTGCCATGTTGGCCAGACCGGTTTTGAATTCCTGACCTCAGGTGATCTGCCCACCTCCGCCTCCCAAAGTGCTGGGATTACAGGCCTAAGCCACCACACCCAGCCTCAAATGTATTTTGTTGGGTGAATGAAGCAAGACTGAAAAGGCTACATACTGCTTGATTCATTTATATGACATTCTAGAAAAGGCAAAGCTGTAAGGAAAGAAAACAGATCAGTGGTTGCCAGGGGTTGGGATGGGGGTGGATTGAGGACAAAGGTGCACAGCGAGGGTGGATTTGTGGTGATTACATTTTGGGGTAACAGAATTGTCCTGTATCTTGATTGAGGTCATAGTTATGCAACTGTATATGTTTTCAAAATTCGTAGAACTGTACACTGAAATACTCTTTTCGGTGTACAGTTCTATGAATTTCACTCTGTGTAAGTTATAGCTCAACAAACAGAAGCCATACTTACAAAATCTTAAATCATGTAAATTATGATGTAAAACATGTAAATAGACTTTGCTGCAGAACCAGAAAGGCCAACTAGATGTGCAGAGAAGTATGAAATGAACCCTGAAGTCACTAAGCTTGGGGTGCTCCCAAAAGCAGAAGATTCCAAATGGCAAGGTTGCATTGGTTCTCTTTATTTAAACTCTGTCAAATGGCTGAGAACCGTTGGCATGTTTTGTACTGTGGAAAATTCAAATAAACTGTAAGAACAAAATTAAAACCATCTGTAAACTGTGGGGTTTTTTTTTACACAAATGGTAACTTATATACACTGTTCCGTGCCTTTTTTTTTAAAACATAACATATCTTGGAGCTTTTTCCCATCACCATCTAGAACATCTAGAAAGTTTATTTATTCTTTTTTTTTTTTTGAGGTGGAGTCTCGCTCTGTTGCCCAGGCTGGAGTGCAGTGGCATGATCTTTGCTCACTGCAAGCTCCGCCTCCCGGGTTCACACCATTCTCCTGCCTCAGCCTCCCAAGTAGCTGGGACTACAGGCACCTGCTACCACGCCTGGCTAATTTTGTTTTTGTATTTAATAGAGACAGGGTTTCACCGTGTTAGCCAGGATGGTCTTGATCTCCTGACCTTGTGATTCACCCGCCTCGGCCTCCCAAAGTGCTAGGATTACAGGCGTGAGCCACCGTGCCCCGCCTTTTTGTTTTGTTTTGTTTTTTAAAAAACAGAGTCTCACTCTGTTGCCCAGGCTGGAGTGCAGTGGCTTGATCTAGGCTCACCGCAACCTCCACCTCTGAGGTTCAAGCAATTCGTGCCTCAGCCTCTTGAGTAGACAGGATTACAGGCGCCCGACACTATGCCCGGCTCTTCTTTTTTTTCAGTAGAGATGGGGTTTCGCCATGTTGCCCAGGCTGGCCTTGAACTCCTGACCTCAGTTGATCCTCCCACTCTGGCCTCCCAAAGTGCTGGGATTACAGGCATGAGCCACCACACTCAGCCTCTTTATTATTTTTAATAGTTAATGTTTTATTGTATTAAGCCAGTCTCCTGTTGATGGATTACTTAGATTACTTTGTTTGTTTATAATATTTTCTTTTTTTTTTTTTTTTTTTTTTGAAAGAGAGTGTCATGGCTGGGCGCAGTGGCTCATGCCTGTAATCCCAGCACTTTGGGAGGCCAAGGCAGACAGATCACATGAGGTCAGTGTGTGAGACCAGTCTGGCCAACATGACGAAACTCCGTCTCTACTAAAAACACAAAAAATAGCCGAGTGTGGTGGTGGGCGCCCATAATCCCAGTTACTTGGGAGGCTAAGGCAGGAGAATCGGTTGAATCCAGGAGGCGGAGGTTGCAGTAAGCCGAGATCGCGCCATTGCACTCCAGCCTGGGCAACAAAAGCGAAACCCTGTCTCAAAGAAAGAAAGGAAGAAAGAGAGTGTCGCTGTGTCGCCCAGGTTAGAGTGCACTGGCATGATCTCAGCTCACTGCAGCCTCCGCCTCCCAGGTTCAAGCGATTCTCCTGCCTCAGCCTCCCGAGTAGCCGAAACTACGGGTGCCCGCCATCATGCCCAGCTAATTTTTGTATTTTTAGTAGAGATGGGGTTTCACCATGTTGACCACGCTGGTCTCGAACTCCTGACCTCAAGTGATCCACCCGCCTCAGCCTCCCAAAGTGCTGGGATTACAGGCGTGAGCCAATATGCCCAGACGTTTAGAATATTTTCTACCCTAAGATGAACCAGTGGAAGTGATAATAGCCTTAAAACTGAGGATGGGAATTCATGTGGGTATTATCCATAACAGGAGTTTTTATTTATTATTATTATTTTTTTGAGACGGAGTTTCGCTCTTATTGCCCAGGCTGGAGTGCAATGGCACGATCTCAGCTCACCACAACCTCCGCCTCCCGGGTTCAAGCAATGCTCCCGCCTCAGCCTCCCAAGTAGCTGAGATTACAGGTGCACACCACCACGCCCAGCTAATTTTTGTATTTTTAGTAGAGATGGGGTTTCACCATGTTGGTTAGGCTGGTCTCGAACTCCTGACCTTGTGATCCTCCCGCCTCAGCCTCCCAAAGTGCTGGGATTACAGGCATGAGCTGCCATGCCTGGCCTTTTTTTTTTTTTTTTTTTGAGACAGAGTCTTGCTCTGTTGCCCAGGCTGGAGTGCAGTGGTGCGATCCTGGCTCACTGCAAGCTCCGCCCCCCGGGTTCACGCCATTCTTTTGCCTCAGCCTCCCAAGTAGCTGGGATTACAGGCACCTGCCACCACACCCGGCTAATTTTTTTGTGTTTTTAGTAGAGACGGGGTTTCACCGTGTTAGCCAGGATGGTCTCGATCTCGTGACCTCGTGAGCCGCCCGCCTTGGCCTCCCAAAGTGCTGGGATTACAGACGTGAGCCACTGCGCCGGGCCTTTTTTTTTTTTTTTTTTTTTTTAATCGTCAGGGCCTCCCTCTGTTGCCCAGGCTGGAGTACAATGGTACAGTCATAGCTCACTGCAGTCTTAAGCTCCTGGGCTCAAGAGATCTTCCCCACTTAGCCTCCTGAGTATCTGGGACTACAGGCATGCACCACTATAGCCAGCTACTTTTTAAATTTTTTGTAGAGACAGGGTCTCACTAGGTTGCCCAGGTTGGTCTCAAACCCCTGGCCTCAAGTGATCCTCCTGCCTCCGCCTCCCAAAGTGCTGGGATTACAGGTATGAGCCACTGTATCTGGCTTTAATAAGACTTTCTTTTCTTTCTTTTTTTTTTTTTTTGTGACAGAGTCTCGCTCTGTTGCCAGGCTGGAGTGCAGTGGCATGATCTCAGCTCAATGAACCCCGCCTCCTGGATTCAAGTGATTCTCCTGCCTCAGCCTCCTGAGTAGCTAGGATTACAGGTGTGTACCACCATGCCCGGCTAATTTTTCTTTCTTTTTTTTTTTTTTTTGTATTTTTAGTAGAAACAGGGTTTCGCTATGTTGGCCAGGCTGGTCTCGAATTCCTGACTTCAAATGATCTGCCTGCCTTGGCCTCCCAAAGTGCTGGGATTATAGGCATGAGCCACTGTGCCCAGCCAAGAGGGACAAAAACCTTTTCACAGAAAAACATTTTTATACAACTTAACCAGAAAGCTTCATTTCAGGTTCAGGAAGTGGAAGGGGCAAAATCCTGGATTTTCACAAATTTCCGAAATGGGCTTATATAACTCTCCACCCTTTTCTTTCTTTTTTTTTTTCTTTTAGAGACAGGGTCTCACTTCGCTGCCCTGTCTGAAGTGCAGTGGTGCGATTATAGCTCACTGTACCCTTGAACTCCTGGGCTCAAGGGATCCCCCCATCTCAGCCTCTTAAAGTGCTGGGATTACAGGTGTCAGCCATTGCTCCTGGCTCACCACCAATGCTTTTCATTCTGATTATTTCTCTAGTGAGCAGCATAGAAGAAATAATGCCTTTTGAGGGACAGTTGCATTTAACAGACAGCCTTACTAAGGTACAGTACGTCAGGACAAAGATGTGGGAAGGAGAATCAGGCTATTAGTCCGTTGTTGCAAATTGCAACGAATCGAGAAAGTCAGACACAACGATCAACTGCAGTGAAACATTTGGTGGAGGGTTTTCAGAGTCCAATCTGAAGGAGTGCGTGGAAGGATCACGGTCCCTGTGATGTACCCTCTCTCGGCTTGTTGCTTTGGGCAGGATCACAAGTTAGGAAGGAATCAGCACCAGAAATGCAGAGCTGGCCGGGCGCAGTGGCTCACACCTGTAATCCCAACACTTTGGGAGGCCGAGGCGGGAGGATCACCTGAGGCCAAAAGTTCGAGACTAGCGTCACCAACATGGCGAAGCCCTGTCTCTGCTAAAAAATACAAAAATTAGCTTGGTGTGGTGGCGCATGCCTGTAGTCTTAACTACTTGGGAGACTGAGGCGGGAGAATCACTTGAACCTAGGAGGCGGAGGTTGCAGTGAGCCGAGATCACGTCATTGCACTTCAGCTTGGGAGACATCCCAAGACTGTCTTAAAAAAAAAAAAAAAAAAGGGCCGGGAGGCCGAGGCGGGTGGATCACGAGGTCAGGAGATTGAGACCATCCTGGCTAACACGGTGAAACCTCATCTCTAATAAAAATACAAAAAATTGGCTGGGCGCGGTGGCTCACGCTTGTAATCCCAGCACTTTGGGAGGCCGAGGCGGGCGGATCACGAGGTCAGGAGATCGAGACCACAGTGAAACCTCGTCTCTACTAAAAAATACAAAAAATTAGCCGGGCGTGGTGGCGGGCGCCTGTAGTCCCAGCTACTCGGAGAGGCTGAGGCAGGAGAATGGCGTGAACCTGGGAGGTGGAGCTTGCAGTGAGCCGAGACTGCGCCACTGCACTCCACCTGGGCGACAGAGCGAGACTCCGTCTCAAAAACAAAACAAAACAAAACAAAACAAAACAAAAACAAAAAATTAGCCGAGCGAGGTGGCGGGCGCCTGTAGTCCCAGCTACTCGGGAGGCTGAGGCAGGAGAATGGCGTGAATCTTGGAGGCGGAGCTTGCAGTGAGCCGAGATCGCACCATTGCACTCCAGCCTGGGCGACAGAGCAAGACTCCTTCTCAATAAAAAAAAAAAAAAAAAAAAAAAAAAAAGGCCGAGCGCGGTGGCTCACGCCTGTAATCCCAGCACTTTGGGAGGCCGAAGCAGGCAGATCCCCTGAGGTCAGGAGTTCGAGACACGCCTGACCAACACGGTGAAACCCCGTCTCTACTAAAAATACAAAATTAGCTGGGCGTGGTGGCGCAGGCCTGTAATCCCTGCTACTTGGGAGGCTGAGACAGGAGAATCAATTGAACCTGGGAGGCGGAGGTTGCAATGAGCCGAGATCCTGCCATTGCAGTCCAGCCTGGGCAACAAGAGCGAGACTCTGTCTCAAAAAAAAAAAAAAAAAAAAAAGAAATGCAGAGCTGAAGAGCAGCCCAATGTAAATGGTCCCATTAGAGAGGAACTCTTTCATCATGGACATCTGTAAGTGACCCAGACTGTCCAGCAGCATCCACGATGTTTGCACAGCATATGGCCCCAGGGAGGGATGTCTCTAATCTGCCAGGGTCCTAGAGTTAAGTCCTGTGTGTTGAGTAGAGCAATTTTGCCCATTTTTTTAGTTTGGCAGAATTCATGCTGACACTGAAACAGCTCACAGCAGACAGCATCAGATTTCAGCTTTTTTGGCCGGGCGCAGTGGCTCATGCTTGTAATCCCAGCACTTTGGGAGGCCGAGGCGGGCGGATCATGAGGTCAGGAGATCGAGACCATCCTGGCTAACACGGTGAAACCCCATCTCTACTAAAAATACAAAAAATTAGCCGGGCGTGATTGCAGGCGCCTATAGTCCCAGCTACTCCGGAGGCTGAGGCAGGAGAATGGCGTGAACCCGGGAGGTGGAGCCTGCAGTGAGCCAAGATAGCGCCACTGTACTCCGGCCTGGGCGAAAGAGCGAGACTCCTTCTCAAAAAAAAAAAAAAAAAAAAAAGATTTCAATTTTTTTTCTCTCTCTCTTTTTAAGACAGTGTCTCGCTCTGTCACCCAGGCTGGAGTGCAGTGGTGCGACCATAGCTCATTGCAGCCTCGACCTCTTGGGCTCAAGCAACCGTCCCATTGCAGAGCTTTCAGCTTGGGATCAGGTTTGGGCAACTAGAATTTGTGAATTCAGGATTTTCTTCTGCAGTAGCTAAGCCAAGAGGCTGTTTGTCTCGAGGCTAAGAGCGAAGCGAGACTTTCTTAAGCCCTTTAAGTCTGTGAGTTTCAGAGCCCAGGTGGACGCCTGTAAAAAGATCTCCATCAGCTAGAAAATCATGACTCTAAGGGTCAGCTGTGTGGTTTCACAAGCGCTCATTAGCAACTAAAAACTGCTTTTTAAAACCCTGAAAGTGTATCTCCATTTAGAGATTGCCTCTTTTTCATGTTTTTTTTCCAGAAGCTCTAATATTAGCAAACACTATAGTAAGAACAATCAGTAACTGAGACTTGTTCCATTTTACTTACTTATTTATTTATTTTGAGACAGGGTCTCACTCTGTCGCCCAGGCTGGAGTGCAGTGGCACAATCTCGCATTGCAACCTCCACCTCCTGGGTTCAAGTGATTCTCCTGCCTCAGCCTCCCAAGTAGCTGTGTGGGATTACAGGCACACACCACCACACCCAGCTAATTTTTTGGGGGAGGACAGAGTCTTACTCTGTTGCCCAGGCTGGAGTGCAGTGGCATGATCTCGGCTCACTGCAACCTCCACCTCCCGGGTTCAAGCAATTCTCCTGTCTCAGCTTCCCAAGTAGATGGGACTACAGGTGCCTGCCACCATGCCCAGCTAATTTTTGTATTTTTAGTAGAGACGGTGTTTCACCATATTGGTCAGGCTGGTCTCAAACTCCTGACCTCGGGTAATCTGCCCGCCTCAGCCTCCTAAAGTGCTAGGATTACAGGCATGAGCCACTGCATCCAGCCTAATTTTTGTATTTTTAGTAGAGACAGGGTTTCACCATGTTGGCCAGGCTGGTCTCGAACGCCTAATCTCAAGTGATCCTCCCGCCTCAGCCTCCCAAAGTGCTGGAATTACAGGTGTGAGCCACTGGGCCCTGCCTTATCTATTTTTGATACAAGTTCTCACCCTGTTCCCCAGGCTAGAGTGCAGTGGCATGATCGTAGCTCACTGCAGCCTTTAAATCCTGGACTCAAGTGATCCTCCCACCTCAGCCTCCTGAGTGGCTGGGGACTACAGGTGCTCACTACCAGGCTCAGCTAGGTGAATGCTTTTCTGCACACCAGGATATTGTCAGGGATGAGTCCTATGAACCCATCTATCAGTGAGCTTCTTGGGCAAGGCCTCTGGAACCCACCTCTGCATGGTCGGGCATAAAGAACAGAGACAGTCACACCCAGCCACTGCTGATCTGTTATCCAATGGAGTCTAGCCTGAACAGGGAGCATCGGGGAGGGGACTCCGGATACTGGGCCCTGCAGGCTCACCTCCCTGCTCTCTGCCCACACGTGTGAATGGCATCTAGGGGTGCACCCAGCATGGGACTGAGACCTACAGTGTTGGGGACAGAGATACTACCTCTGCCCAGCTGAGCCAGATGCCTGCCAGCCTTTGCAACCCACTGCTGTTGACACACTTCCTTGAGTTAGTGAACATTGGCCTTTGTGCTTAGGATATAAGCCAGGGCAGGCTCCAGGAGTGGGGGTTTGAGTTGGCCACAGCTATCAAAGGGACAAGATGTTCCTGCTGGCCTGGAAGGGGTAGGCAGGCTACACAGAGCTCTTCTCCTCCGTGGGAACCTTCTGGGCCTTTGAGCTCCACCCTGGGCCACCTCCACTCAAGTTTTCCCAGTTGGAGAGATATATATATGTGTGTGTGTATATATATATATATATATATACACACACATATATATATACATATATATATACATATATATACACATATATATACATATATATACATATATATACACATATATATACATATATACACATATATACATATATATACACATATATATACATATATACACACATATATACATATATACACACATATATACATATATACACATATATACATATATATATACACATATATACACATATATACACACATATATACACATATATATACACACATATATACACATATATATACACATATATATATATATATATTTTTTTTTTTTGAGACGGAGTCTCGCTCTGTCGCCCAGGCTGGAGTGCAGTGGCGCGATCTCGGCCCACTGTAAGCTCCGTCTCCTGGGTTCACACCATTCTCCTGCCTCAGCCTCCCAAGGAGCTGGGACTAAAGGCGCCCGCTGTCATGCCCGGCTAATTTTTTGTACATTTAGTAGAGACGGGGTTTCACCATGTTAGCCAGGATGGTCTCAATCTCCTGACCTCGTGATCCACCCGCCTCGGCCTCCCAAAGTACTGAGATTACAGGCGTGAGCCACCGCGCCTGGCTCCCAGTTGGATATTTATTTATTTATTTGAGACGGAGTCTCACTCTGTCACCCAAGCTGGAGGGCAGTGGCATGATCACTGCTCACTGCAATCTCTGCCTCCTGGGTTCAAGTGATCCTCCTGCCTCAGTCCCCTGAGTAGCTGGGACTACAGACATGCACCACCATGCCCAGCTAATGTTTGTATTTTTAGTAGAGACGAGGTTTTACCATGTTGCCAAGCTGGTCTCAAACTCCTGGCCTCATGTGATCCTCCCTCCTTGGCCTCCCAAAGTGCTGGGATTACAGGCGTGAGCCACCGCACCCAGCCCCCAGTTGGAAATTTAGACTCAAGGAGCTGAGGTGGACACTGGGGGCACACTGGGCAGGCCCAGGACAGGCAGAATAAGGAGGTGGGACCACCTCACCTGCCTCCTAAATGGCCCAGAAAATAGAGAAAAGGAGGGAGAAGTGGTCTGCACTGGTGCAATGAGATCCAACTTCAGAATCAAATAGGCCAGAGTTTGGGGCTCTGCTCTTACCAGTTCCATGAACTGGGAGACATGTGTTCACCTCTCCAGGCCTCAGTTTCCCCATCTGATGGGGATATTAATATCTCCCATTTGTATAGAGGGCAATCTAGCAATTTAAAGTGTGGGTCCTGGAGTTAGAAGAGCCTGGTTCATGTTCCAGTTCTTCCCTGCCGCTTGCTAACCTCATGGCCTAGGAATGTTCTCTGCTCCGACGAATTACAACCAACACTGAGAGTGTCCTGTGTGCCAGGTCCTGTTCCAAAGAGCATGCTTATCTCCTTTAATCCCCACCACACTACTCTTGTTTCTGTTTTACAAATGAGGTGATTTTCCCAAGTCACACTGTATGTAGCAGAGCCAGGATGCAAATCTTCTCCTACCATGCCTCTAACAGCTATGGAATACAATGCTTTTACTCGAACAGGACTTTGGGGCCAGTCTCCAAATTCCCCCTCAAATTTCCTCTAGGCAAGAGTTCTGGAGCCGCCACCGCACTCCAGCCGGCCTTGGCTTCTGAGCTTTGGATTCTGGGCAGTAATGGTCACAGTCCCAGCGTCCTGGAAAGGCTTGCCCTTGGCTTCTGGCCCTGACTCTGCCTCCCACTGACTAGTGGACGTCACTCCCCCTCTCTGGGCCTGGCAACACCATCCTGTTCAATGAGGCCGCAGCTGGATCAGAGGCCTCCAGGCCTGGAACCTTCCAGGGCTGGGCTCAGCTTCCCACCCCATCCCCCAGGTAGGCCAGGAGGCCTGGGCGGGACCTGCTTGGGGTTAAATACTCCAGCCCAGCACTCCCCAGGCCTCTAGTCCCAGTAGGAGGTTTGACTAAGATCAGTCATGGTAAGTGCCATGACCATCTCCCCTTGGGTGGGACATCTTCAGTAACACTTCCAGAAGCACCTTGCGTTGGAGCCTCCAAGTCTCATTGTCCTTCTTTTTCTCCTTAGACGACTTACAGTGACAAAGGGGCAAAGGTAAGCAGGCGAAATGTGGGAAATGTAGGGGCCTGAGTCTAGAAGGGGGTCGGAGTGCAGGGAGACTGGGGTTTCAGCAGAGAGCAGAAGAGGAAGGACTGGAGTGGATACATGATGTGCATGCCTGCACACTCAGCTTTACCCCCGGGGCTCCCCGAGACTGAGCTGGACTCAACCTCGTAACAAACTTGTATCCTGGCCGGGCATGGTGGCTCATGCCTGTAATCCCAGTGCTTTGGGAGGCCAAGGCAGGTGAATACTTGAGGTCAGGAGTTCGAGACCAGCCTGGTCAACATGAGGAAACCCCGTCTCTACTAAAAATACAAAAATTAGCCGGGCGTGGTAGAGCACCCCTGTAATCCCAGCTACTCAGGAGGCTGAGGTGGGGGGGATCACTTGAACCCGAGGATTGCTTGAACCCGGGAGGCGGAGGTTGCAGTGAGCCAAGATTGCACCACTGCACTCCACTCCAGCCTGGGCAACAGAGCAAAACTGCATCTCAAAAACAAAAACCAAAACAAAACCTGTACCCCTTCTTAAATGCCTGCCAATCTCTTAATCCCATCTGGAAGTTCTTTCTAAGGTCTAACTTAAATCCATATTGCTGCAACATAAGGCTATTTCCCTGTGTGAAACCTTGGCAGGCCTTCTGAGGGGGCTTCCCCATCCAAGACACCCAGGAGCTCAACTTCCACATGAGAAACCTCTTTTGAGGCTTGGCAAGGCTGCATGGGGTTCCGCTGCTCCTAAGTTCTGTGGTTGAGGCTGGGATAAGGAGGGTGGCTAGGGGACATCAGTTCACCCGCACTTTTCTAGACTCACTTTCAGGGACTCAACCTCACCTCTTCTCTCCTTCTGCAGCCTGAGAGAGGCCGATTCCTCCACTTCCACTCTGTGACCTTCTGGGTTGGCAACGCCAAGCAGGTAGAAGCCGGGGCAAGGTGCTGGAGTGAGCAGAGGGCAGGGCAGAGGGCCGCCTGACAAGGGCAGGCCTCCAGCAGGGTCTGTGATTGGCCCTTGGGAGGGAGGATCAGGCCAGGGGTGGGCCAGATACTCTGAATCCTAATTACACCAGCAGGAAAGTTATCTGTCAGCAAAATGTGCAGGCAGCAGTCTATTTTCCCAGGAGGGTCTCTGCACCTGAGGCAATAGGGCAGGCAGGCTGAGGGGGGCCAGGGGCTCTTTTGCGGAAGTCCCCCATGCTGGCCCCTTGACCCTCATGAACCCTGCTGCAACCTTGTGATTCAGGCTGCGTCATTCTACTGCAGCAAGATGGGCTTTGAACCTCTAGCCTACAGGGGCCTGGAGACCGGTTCCAGGGAGGTGGTCAGCCATGTAATCAAACAAGGGAAGGTGAGTCGCCACCCCCAGGACAGCCCCCAACCCCTGCCTGGCCAACATGGTGAAACCCCATCTCTACTAAAAATACAAAAATTAGCTGGGCGTGATGGTGGGCACCTGTAATCCCAGCTACTCAGGAGGCTGAGTCAGGCAAATCGCTTGAACCCGGGAGGCGGAGGTTGCAGTGAGCCAACATCGTGCCACTGCACTCCAGCCTGGGCGACAGAGCAAGACTCCATCTTAACAAAAAAAAACGAAAAACCCCAACAACAACAAAAAACATATAATTCAGCTCCCGCCAACCCCTCCGCTGGCATCTTTGTACAGCCAAACAACAGGGTCCTTCCTAGTTTCGTTTCCTCCTCAGCCTGGCCCAACACTGACCCCGCAGGTGCTCAGAAAACCTGGGATATCAGAGGAGGAATTTTAAGCAGTGCCCTGACCGATGGGGTCTCTGGAGTTCTCTCCCCAAGGGAGACCTGACCTAGCAGTTCCTCTGAGGATCCAGAGGGGGTCTGGCATGGCTGAAAGCCCCATCCCTCAGGACCAGCATGGGAAACTAAGGCAGAGAAGGAGCTAGAACCCAGGTCCAGGAGTTCTTGTGCTCCATCAGGGGTGTCTCGGGTCGGCAGGGAGGGGCCGATGGGTGCACCTCCCCATGCCCCCCCGAGCCACTAGCCTCATCTCCTTCTCCTCGTATCTTAGATTGTGTTTGTCCTCTCCTCAGCGCTCAACCCCTGGAACAAAGGTGAGGTGCCCGGGGAGGGTGGACGCATGGCTCTGTGGGTGGGGTCTGGGTTCGGGGAGGGTGGACGCATGGCTCTGTGGGTGGGCTCTGGGTTCAGGGCCTGGATGGAGACTAAAAGCCAGGTGAGGGGACCTAGACTCCAGACTCCAGTGCCATCCCCTCCCTGCCGGCCACAGAGATGGGCGATCACCTGGTGAAACACGGTGATGGAGTGAAGGACATCGCGTTCGAGGTGGAAGATTGTGACTACATCGTGCAGGTGAGAAAGCACCTGGGCGGACTGGGAGAGGAAGGCCTCCATCTGCCATGGGGACCTCATCAGTAAGGGCTGGAAGGACACTGCTGCATCACAGTGACAAGCCCAGATGCCGCATCACAGTGACAAGACCAGATGCTGGTGTGACACACACCTAGGCTCCGGGGGTGCCCCGTCCTCTCCCGTGTCCTCTCTCTCACTGAGCCTCAGTTTCCACAGCTGCCACACGGGGCTAACCACAGCTGGGTTGTCAAAGGAGGAAATTAGAATTACCATTTCCTTTTTTTTTTTTTTTTTTGTGAGACGGAGTTTTGTTCTTGTTGCCCAGGCTGGAGCGCAATGGCACGATCTCGGCTCACCGCAACCTCCACCTCCTGGATTCAAGCAATTCTCCTGCCTCAGCCTCCTAAGTAGCTAGGATTACAGGCATGGGCCACCATGCCCGGCTAATTTTGTATTTTTAGTAGAGATGGGGTTTCTCCATGTTGGTCAGGCTGGTTATTTCCTTTTTTTTCTTTTTTCTTTTTCTTTTTTTTTTTTTTTTTTTGTGTGTGTGTCAGAGTCTTGCTCTGTTGCCCAGGCTGGAGAGCAGTGGCACAATCTTGGTGCACTACAACCTCCACCTCCTGGGTTCAAGCGATTCTCCTGCCTCAGCCTCCCAAGTAGCTGGGATTACAGGCACCTGCCACCACGCCCAGCTCATTTTTGTATTTTTAGTAGAGATAGAGTTTTGCCATATTGGCCAGGCTGGTCTTGAACTCCTGACCTCAAGTGATCTGCCCACCTCGGCCTCCTAAAGTGCTGGGATTACAGGCATGAGCCATTTTGCCTGGCCTCAGAATTACCATTTCTTGAGCACAACTCTAAACCAAACACTGTACCCAACAGGCAGCCTAGAGATTCAGAGTGTGCATTCCAGAGCCAGGCTCTCCAGGTCTGAATCTTAGCTGTGTGACTTCAGGCAAGTGACTTAATGTCTCTGTGCGTTAACGTCCTCACCTAGAGAATGGAGATGATAATAGTACTTTTGCATAATGTTGCTGTGAGGATGAACGAGGTTAGAATCTAGAACAGAGCCTGGTGCATGATATAAGCACTGTCATGCAGTCCAGTTTTGCTAAATAAATGCATGAATCTTCTTATTCTCATCCAACCATTCTTTTTACAGATGGTGAAACTGAGGACTAGAGAAGGGGACTGATCACAGGGGGAGTTAGCAGAGGCAGGACAGACACCCATCCCTACCTAGTTTGTCTCCCATAGCCCCAACTCTGGGCCTGGGCCTCAGTTTCCCTATTTGCCAAATGAGCATGAGTATTGAGGGTAATGGCTGAAGCTGGCTGGGGTTCCTACCTGGGGCTGGAGAAACTGGAGGGGCCTGCAGGACCACGCAGAGGCCACCTGGCAGGAGCAGCAGGCAAGGGTTCTGGAAGGCTCCAGCCCTCACCAATTCCCCAGTCCCATCTTCTCTGCAGAAAGCACGGGAACGGGGCGCCAAAATCGTGAGGGAGCCCTGGGTAGAGCAAGACAAGTTTGGGAAGGTGAAGTTTGCTGTGCTGCAGACGGTGAGTTCCCTTTGGTGCCCCCACCCCTCCTGCCGTTGGCACCACTGAGATGCCAGGAGCCCCGCAGCTGACCCCATCAAACCATCCCACCCATGGGCCTTGGAGCACAGACATTGTCCCTCAAGTCTGTCCCCCGTAATGCCTGGCCAGTGTATGGGGGCTGTAAGAGCCACCAGCCACTCCTCCCAGGCTTCCCTTCCTCCCAGCGCAGGAGGAGGACAGCAAGGGGGTGAAGGCAGGGGCTCTGAAGAAGGGAGAAGGATGGGGTCCGGGGACATCAGTTCCCACACGAGCTGTGTGACTTTGGGCATATTACTGTACCTCTCTATGACTCTCTTTAAATGAGCAAAGACTGGAACTGGAACGCCTATGTGATCTAGGACATGCGCTCAACTTTCCTGTGCCTCAGCAGTATCTTTTTTTGTTTTCCTCAAACTTTTTTTTTTTTTTTAATAGACGGAGTCTAGCTGGGTGCGGTGGCTCACGCCTGTAATCCCAGCACTTTGGGAGGCTGAGGAGGGCGGATCATGAGGTCAGGAGATTACGACCATCCTGGATAACACAATGAAACCCTGTCTCTACTAAAAATACAAAAAAATTAGCCAGGCATGATGGTGGGCGCCTATAGTCCCAACTACTCAGGAGGCTGAGGCAGGAGAATGGTATGAACCCAGGAGGCGGAGCTTGCAGTGAGCCGAGATCACGCCACGGCACTCCAGCCTGGGTGACAGAGCTGTCGAGACTCCGTCTCAAAAAAAAAAAAAAAAAGATGGAGTCTCGCTGTGTCACCCAGGCTGGAGTGCAGCGGTGTGATCTTGGCTCTCTGCAACCTCCACCTCCCAGGTTCAAGTGATTCTCCTGTCTCAGCCTCCCGAGTAGCTGGGACCACAGGTGCATGCCACCATGCCCGGCTAATTTTTTCTTTTTTGTATTTTTAGTAGAGATGGGGTTTCACCATGTTAGCCAGGATGGTCTCGATCTCCTGACCTGGTGATCCACCCACCTCAGCCTCCCAAAGTGCTGGGATTACAGGCGTGGGCCACTGTGCCCAGCCTTTTTTTTTTTTTTTTCTTTTTTCTTTTTTCAGATGGAGTCTCTCTGCCGCCCAGGTTGGAGTGCAGTCGCTCAATCTCAGCTCACTGCAACCTCTGTCTCCTGGACTCAAGTGATTCTCCTGTCTCAGCCTCCCGGGGATTACAGGCGTCCGCCCCCACACCTGGCTAATTTTTGTGTTTTTAGTAGAGACAGGGTTTCACCATGTTGGCCAGGCTGGTCTCGAACTCCTGACCTCAAGTGATCCACCCGCCTCAGCCTCCCAAAGTGCTGGGATTACAGGCGTGAGCCACCATGCCTGGCTGTTTTCTTCAACTTTTTTTTTGTTTTTGAGATGGAGTCTCACTCTGTCGCCCAGGCTGGAGTGCAGTGGCACGATCTCAGCTCACTGCAAGCACCGCCTTTCGGGTTCACGCCATTCTCCTGCCTCAGCCTCCCGAGTAGCTAGGACTACAGGCGCCCACCACCACACCCGGCTAAATTTTGTATTTTTAGTAGAGGTTTCACCGTGTTAGCCAGGATGGTCTTGATCTCCTGACCTTGTGATCTGCCTGCCTCAGCCTCCCAAAGTGCTGGGATTACAGGTGTGAGCCACCATGCCCAGCCTCTTCAACTTTTATTATAGGTTCTGGGGTACATGTGCTGGATGTTCAAGTGTATTACATAGGTAAACGTGTGCATGGTGGTTTGCTACACAGATCATCCCATTACCTAGGTATTAAGCCCAGCATCTATTAGCTACTCTTCTTGGTGCACTCCCTCCCCGACCTTCCCCATCTGACAGGCCCTAGTGTCTGTTGTTCCCCGTGATGTGTCCATATTTTCTCATCATTTAGCTCTCACTTCTAAGTGAGAACATGCAGTGTTTGGTTTTCTGTTTCTGCGTTAGTTTGCTGAAGATAACGGCTTCCAGCTCCATCCATGTCCCTGTAAAGGACATGATCTTGTTCCTTTTTATGGCTGCAAGCCTCAGTATCTTCAACTATGACTTCTCATAGGGTCGTCGTAAGGATCCAGTGAGAGCTGGGCGCAGTGGCTCACGCCCATAATCCCAGCACTGTAGGAGGCTGAGGCAGGCGAATCATTTGAGGTCAGAAGTTAGCCCGGCCAGCATGGTGAAACCCCACCTCTACTAAAAAAAAATACAAAAATTAGCCAGGCATGGTGGTGTGCACCTGTAATCCCAGCTACTTGGGAGGCTGAGGTGGGAGAATCGCTTGAACCTGGGAGGCAGAGGTTGCAGTGAGCTGAGATCACGCCACTGCACTCCAGCCTGGGCAACAAGCAAGACTCCATCTCAAAAAAAAAAGGCTGGGCGCAGTGGCTCACGCCTGTAATCCCAGCACTTTGGGATGTTGAGGTGGGCCCAACATGGTGGTGCATGCCTATAATCACAGCTACTCAGGAGGCTGAGGCACGAGAATCGCTTGAACCCAGGAGATGGAGGTTGCAGTCAGCCGAGATCGTGCCAATGCTCTCCAGCCTGAGTGACAGAGTGAGACTCCGCCTTAAAAAAAAAAAAAAAAAAAAAAAAGATGGTTAAAGTGGCTGACAGAGGTCTTCAGTATAATTTTTTTGTTGTTGTATTTTTTGAGACGGAGTCTCACTCTGTCACCCAGGCTGGAGTGCAGTGGCGCGATCTCTGCTCACTGCAAGCTTTGCCTCCTGGGTTCACACCATTCTCCTGTCTCAGCCTCCCAAGTAGCTGGGACTACAGGCACCCGCCACCACGCCCGGCTAATTTTTTGTATTTTTTAGTAGAGACGGGGTTTCGCTGTGTTTGCCAGGATGGTCTCGATCTCCTGACCTCGTGATCCACCCGCCTCGGCCTCCCAAAGTGCTGGGATTACAGGCCTGAGCCACTGCACCAGGCCGCTCTTCAGTATAATTTAATCCAGTGCCCTCCTGCGTTCTTCATCTAATTGACCTACTGAAATAAATGAAGTAGGTGCTTCATTGAGCACCTCTCCTGTGCCAGGCACTGAGCTCAGTGCTGGGTACACCATGATGAGCAAAACAGTGTCCCCACCCTCACAGAAACTCTCAAACAAGTGACAGATTGCAATTCATTTCAGAAAGGAGAAGGGACTTGCCCAAGATCACGCATCTGGTTAGGGTCAGATGCAGGTTGGAACCCCGGGCTATGTTAGCGCTATGAAATGTGCTCTGTCCTCGGGGGGGGGGGGGGGGATGGGTGGCCAGGGGCCGAGCCAGGCTGTTTTCCACCCATAGTATGGAGACACCACACACACCCTGGTGGAGAAGATGAACTACATCGGCCAATTCTTGCCTGGATATGAGGCCCCAGCATTCATGGACCCCCTACTTCCTAAACTGTGAGTGTCTCTCAGGGCAGAGGTGGGTGGAAAGCCCTGAGGTACTGTGAAAAGTAATGCCCCTTCCTCCATGTCCACTGCGCATGTGTGTTGGGGCAGAATGGAGCCGGCTGGGGAATTCCTGGAAGTCCTCAGGGGTGCTTGAAGAGGTGGCTTAGAGGCTGAGACCATGGCCTCTGCAACCAAACTTCCCTGGGTTCAAATCCCAGCTCTGTTACTTCACAGCCATTTCACCCTGGGCAAGTCGCTTCATCTCTCTAGGCCTCAGTTTCTTCATCTGTAAAATAGGGACTATACTAGTATATGGGTTGACAAAATAAAATGTCTGGCCCATAGTAAATGCTACGCAAGTGTGAGGCCGGGCACGGTGGCTCATACCTATATTCCCAGCACTTTGGGAGTCTGAAGCAGGAGGTTCACTTGGGCCCCAGAGTTTTGGACCAAGCTGGGCAACAAAAGAGTCTCTCTTTTTGTAGAGACTCCATCTCTACAAAAAAATCAAACTCCAAAAACAGAAGTGTGAGCTATTATTATTATTATTGAGGGGTCATGGAGAAGGGAGCAATCTGGGGGGTAGCCACCTTCTCACCCCCATCTTCTTCCCTTCCCAGGCCCAAATGCAGTCTGGAGATTATCGACCACATTGTGGGAAACCAGCCTGATCAGGAGATGGTGTCTGCCTCTGAATGGTGAGACCGTGGCCCTCTCCCTCTGCCTGAAGATGACGGGTCCTCACGGTGGACTGGCCCACTCCCTGGTCCTTGCACTAATGTGGAAAATACGACTGGGTGCGGTGGCTCACACCTGTAATCCCAGCATTCTGGGAAGGGGAGGTGGGAGGATCACCTGAGGTCAGGAGTTCAACACCAGCCTAACCAATATGGAGAAACCCCGTTTCTACTAAAAATACAAAAACTCGATAGACGAGGTGTCGGGCGCCTGTAATTCCAGTTACTCAAGAGGCTGAGGCAGGAGAATCACTTGAACCCGGGAGGTGGAGGTTGGGTGACAGAGTGAGACTCCAGCCTGGGCAACAGAGCAAGACTCTGTCTCCAAAAAATAAATAAATAAAATAAAATAGACTGGGCGCGGTTGCTTATGCCTGTAATCCCAGCACTTTGGGAGGCGGAGGCGGGTGGATCACCTGAGGTCAGGAGTTCAAGACCAGCCTGACCAACATGGCGAAACCCTGTCTCTACTAAAAATACAAAAATTAGCTGGGTGTGGGCTGGGCGCGGTGGCTCACGCCTGTAATCCCAGCACTTTGGGAGGCCGAGACGGGCGGATCACGAGGTCAGGAGATCGAGACCATCCTGGCTAAAACGATGAAACCCCTGTCTCTACTAAAAATACAAAAAATTAGCCGGGCGTGGTGGCAGGCACCTGTAGTCCCAGCTACTCGGGAGGCTGAGGCAGGAGAATGGCGTGAACCCGGGAGGCGGAGCTTTGCAGTGAGCTGAGATTGTGCCACTGCACTCCAGCCTGGGCGACAGAGCGAGACTCCGTCTCAAAAAAAAAAAAAAAAAAAAAAATTAGCTGGGTGTGGCAGTGTGTACCTGTAGTCCCAGCTACTCGGGAAGCTAAGACAGGAGAATTGCTTGAACCAGGAAGGCGGAGGCTGCAGTGAGCTGAGATTACGCCACTGCACTCCAGCCTGGGTGAGAAAGCGAGACTTTGTCTCAAAAAATAGTAATAATAATAATAATAAAATAAAGTAAAATAAAATAAAAGTGGAAAATACAGCACAAGATGGTGGGAGTTAGCCTGAGGCCACTGATGCATTTATTCACTGTAAAACTGTCAACATGGAGACCAGTGGACTTGAGGCCCAAAGTGACCCACAGGCCCTCCTTCTGAGGAACCCTGGTGGCATCGCAGTCCAGGGAGGCTTGCAGGAAGGTTGCCACCACCCAGAGAGCCCCCTGTCCAAATTCCAAGCAAGGGCCTTTTTCTCAAAGCACTTTACTTCCATCTGTGGGAGCCTTGCCGTCCTATATGTATTTCGTTCCAAGACACTTCCACCTGAAGGAAAAGTGTCATCATAAAGGTACAAATCTAGGCTGGGCATGGTGGCCCATATTTGGAATCTTAGCACTTTGGAGGCCCAGGCAGGTGGATGGCTTGAACCCAGGAGTTCAAGACCAGCCTGGGCAACATAGTGAGACCCCATCACTACAAAAAATACAGCTGGGTGCAGTGGTTCATGCCTGTAATCCCAGCACTTTGGGAGGCTGAGGCGGGTGGATCACCTAAAGTTAGGAGTTCGAGACCAGCCTGACCAACACGGTGAAACACTGTTTCTACTAAATACAAAAAATTAGTTGGGCATGGTGGTGCATGCCTGTAATCCCAGCTACTTGGGAGGCTGAGGCAGGAGAATCGCTTGGACCCAGGAAGTGGCAGCTGCAGCAAGCCGAGATTGCGTCACTGCATTCCAGCCTGGGCGACAAGCGAAACTCCGTCTCAAAAAACAAAAAATAAAAATACCCAAAAATTATCCAGGTGTGGTAGCACACACCTGTAGTCCCAGCTACTTGGGAAGCTGAGGTAGGAGGAGGAATTGAGCCTGGAGACTGAGGCTGCAGTGAGCCGAGATTGCACCACTGCACTCCAGCCTGGGCGACAGAGTGAGACTCTGTCTCGAGCAACAACAACAAAAAGATCTAAATCTCTGGTGGGTGTGATGGCAATGGCATCTCCTTTCTGGAGCCTGCTCAGGGACAGATTCTGGAAGGTGGAAATGGGGTGATGGAGGCCGTCCCTGGAGGCGCTCAGAGCAGATGTGTCCCGCCACCCACCCTACAGGTACCTGAAAAACCTGCAGTTCCACCGCTTCTGGTCCGTGGATGACACGCAGGTGCACACGGAATATAGCTCTCTGCGATCCATTGTGGTGGCCAACTATGAAGAGTCCATCAAGATGCCCATCAATGAGCCAGCGCCTGGCAAGAAGAAGTCCCAGATCCAGGTGAGGCCGCCCCTGGCTGGGGGAGAGGGGAGCAGGAAAGAGGTCTGGGGGCTCTTGTAGGGTCAGAGATGTGGGTGACGGGGCAAATGACAGTGGTCTCCTTGTTTCCCTCCCCCAGGAATACGTGGACTATAATGGGGGCGCTGGGGTCCAGCACATCGCTCTCAAGACCGAAGACATCATCACAGCGGTTAGAACCCCCTTCCCTGTCCGAATACCTCTCTCATTCAGAGCCAGGGACGGTCTCTGCAAAATCCAGAGGGCGGGTGGCGGCAGTCCTGGGCCCACTTCTCTGGGCTGGGACACTGACAGGACTCCCTCACTGCTTCTTGCAACTCATGGGCAGGCACAGCCCCACCCACCCCAGAGAGTTCATTCTCCACAGAACCCCTGGGCTTTGGAGGTAGCAGGCGCCAGGGTATCAGGAAGCCTGGGTGATGGTCCCAGTTCTGCCAGTGGCTTGCTCTGTGTCTCTGGGAGATTCAGTGCTGTCTCTAGACTTTAGTTGTCTCACCTTAAAAATGAGGAAATTAGGGCCGGACACATGGCTCACGCCTGTAATCCCAGCACTTTGGGAGGCCAAGGCAGGGGGATCACCTGAGGTCAGGACTTTGAGACCAGCCTGGCCAACAATGGTGAAACTCCGTCTCTACTAAAAATACGAAAATTATCTGGGTTTGGTTGTGGGCACCTGTAATCCCAGCTTCTCAGGAGGCTGAGGCAGGAGAAGCGCTTGAACTCGGGAGGTAGAGGTTGCCGTGAGCCAAGGTCGCACCACTGCACCCCAGCCTGGGCGACAAGAGTGAAATTCCACTTTAGAAAAAATAATAATAATAAATAATGGAAATTAGGACTGGGCACAGTGGCTTATGCCTGTAGTCCCAACTACACTGGAGGCCAAAGCAGGATTATTTGAGCCCAGAAGTTAGAGATCAGCCTGGCAAAATAGTGGGACCCTGTCTCTGCAAAAAGTAAACAAAATTAACCAGGCTTGGTGGTTCATGCTTGTAGTCCTAGCTACTTGGGAGGCTGAAGCAGGAGGATCCATTTAACCAAAGATTTCAAGGCTGCAGTTAGCTATGATTGAGCCACTTTTCTCCAGCCTGGGTAGCAGAGAGTGAGGCCCTATCTTCTCGCAACCTCAAAAAAGAAATGTTTTTTTAAAATGAGGAAATTAAGGTTGGGCATGGTGGCTCATACCTGTAACAGTTTCTGCCCTTGTGGAGCAATAAACAAAATAAGTAAAATATAAATGCTAGATGGTAGAGAGCACGCAGGAAGAAAGTAAAGCAGGGAATTGGGACAGCAAGGGTGAAGGGCATTGCACATTTAAATTGGGAGATCAGACACTTTGGGAGGCCGAGGCAGGAGGACTGCTTGGGCTCAGAAGTTCGAGACCAACGTGGGCAACATAGTAAGACCTCATCTTTACAAAAAATCAAAAAATTAGCCAGGTGTGGTGGTGCACACCTGTGGTTCTAGTTACTCAGAAGTCTGAAGTAGGAGGATCAGCTGAGCCTGGGGAGGTTGAGGCTGCAGTGAGCTAAGATCGTGCCACTGCACTCCAGCCTGAGTGACAGAGACTCCATCTCAAAAAAAAAAAAAAAAGTGCTCGAGGCAGGCACATGGTGAGTGTCCTATAAATCTAGCAGTTGTTGTTGTAATGGGGCCCATGACAGAGAAGAAAGGGGAAGAGGCCACACGGCATCCTGGCAGTTGAGGGGAGCTAGGATAGGGACCCTGCCTCCTGATGGCCCAGCACCTCCACCTGGCTATGGGAGTTGAACTTGGAGGCTGAAGGCTGACCTCAACTTTGCTCTGAAACAGATTCGCCACTTGAGAGAGAGAGGCTTGGAGTTCTTATCTGTTCCCTCCACGTACTACAGACAACTGCGGGAGCAGCTAAAGACGGCCAAGATCAAGGTGAAGGAGAACATTGATGTCCTGGAGGTGAGGCCCAGGCAGGATCCGCAGCCTTGTGGGGAGTATGAGCTCTGCGTTCCATCTTTTCAGAAATATTGTCTCAGCCCGGAGGGGAGCCCAGACCAAGTCCCTGCTGGCTAGGGAAATTTATTCTAGGGTCTATGTGGGAGGAGGAGACAGATGACAAACAAACAATAAAAGCACTGTCAGAGATAGTCAGTGCAGGAAGTTCAAACAGGCAGCCTGGGGCTACTTTACAGAGAGTGCTCAGGGAGGGCCTCTCTGAGGAGGTGACATTTGAGTGAAGTCTAGATCATGAGTGGGAGCTGGCCATGTGAACAGCAGGAAGAAAGGCATTCCTGGCAGAGGGATCAGCAAGGGCCAAGGTAGGAGCATGCCCCGAGCGTCTGAGGAACACAAAGAATAGGCTAGAGTGGATGGGAAGTTGTTTTTGAGCGATGACCTAGGTCAGACAGGTAAGCAAGAGCCAGTTCCTCTTGTGAGCTATTATTCAAGAGTCTGGATTTTGTTATTTTGTGGCCAGAAACCACTGGAGGGTTTTTTGGTTTGGTTTTAGCAGTGTTATTGACATATGTCACATAACATGTCATTTTTTTAAGGTGTACACGTATATGATGTTTAGGTATTTGCTATGTTGTTCAACTATCATAAAATCCATTTTAGGACTGGGTATGGTGGTTCATGCTTGTAATCTCAGTACTTTGGGAGGCCGAGGCAGGCAGATCATGAGGTCAGGAGTTTGAGACCAGCCTGACCAACCCTGGTCTACTAAAAATAGGTGAAACCCTGCCTCTACTAAAAATACAGAAATTAGCCGGGCGTGGTGACACACGCCTGTAATCCCAACTACTCAGGAGGCTGAGGCAGGAGAATCGCTTGAACCTGGGAGGCGGAGGTTGCAGTGAGCCGAGATCGTGCCACCACATTCCAGCCTGGGCGACAGAGTGAGCTTCTGTCTCAAAAAAAAAAAAGATGCATTTTAGGACTAGGTATGGTGGTTCATGCCTGTAATCCCAGCACTTTGGGAGGCCAAGGCAGGTGGATCACTTGAGGTCAGGTGTTTCAATATGGTGAAACCCCCGCCTCTACAAAAAGAAAAAAAAATTAGCTGTGCGTGGTGATCTGTGTCTGTGGTCCCAGCTACTGGGGAGGCTGAGGTGGGAGAATCACTTCAACCCAGGAGGTAGAGGCTACAGTGAGCCATAATCAGGCCACTGCACTCCAGCCTGGGTGATACCCCGTCTAAAAGAAAAACAAAAACAGTTAGGCCAGACACAGTGGCTCACATCTATAATCCCAGCATTTTGGGAGGCTGAGAGGATTGCTTGAGGCCAGGAGTTTAAGACCAGCCTGAGAAACATAGAGAGACCCTGTATCTAAAAAAAAAAAAACAGTTTTAAAAAATTAGCTAGGCGTGGTGGTTCGTGCCTGTAGTCCCAGCTACTCAGGAGGCTGAAGTGAGAGGATCACTTGAGGCCAGGAGGTCAAAGCTGCAGTGAGCCATGATCAGGCTACTGCATTCCAGCCCGGGCAAAAAATCAATTTTAGAACATTTTTGTCACCCCAAAAAGAAACCATGAGCCTCTTAGCCAGCACCTACCAACCCCTCTGTTCCCTTCCCCCTCCCACCCCAGCCCTAGGCACCATTAATCTACCTTCAGTCTCTATAGATTTGCCTATTCTGGACATTTCATCAAAAGGAATCACAAAGGCCAGGCGCAGTGGCTCACGCCTGTAATCCCAGCACTTTGGGAGGCTGAGGCGGGCGGATCATGAGGTCAGGAGTTCAAGACCAGCCTGGCCAACATGGTGAAACCCTGTCTCTACTAAAAATACAAAAATTAGCTGGGCATGGTAGCAGGTGCCTGTAATACCAGCTACTGGGAAGCCTGAGGCAGGAGAATTGCTTGAACCCAGGGAGGGGGAGGTTGCAGTGAGCCGAGATCACACCATTGCACTCCAGCCTGGGTGACAGAGCAAAACTCCGTCTTGGAAAAAAAAAAAAAAAAAGGAATCACGAAATAGGCCTGTTGTGAGCAGCTTCTTTCCCATAGCATGTGCTCAAGGTTCATCTGCGTGGGGTGTGTGTCAGTGCTTCGTTCCTTTTTGTGGCTGAAAAATATCCCGTTGTATAGATAGACACACATTGTTTATCTATTCCTCGATAGATATTTGGGTTGTTTCCACTTTTGGGGTGTTATACATAATGCTACTGTCAACATCTGTGTACAAGGCTCTGTGTGGACGTGTTTTCAATGCACTTTGGTATATATCTAGGAGTAGCTAGGTCACATGGTAATTCCATGTTCCCTTTTATTTGTTTAGAGATGGAGTCTTGCTTTGTTTCCCAGGCTGGGGTGCAGTGGTGCGATCTTGGCCCATTGCCTCCAGCCTCCTGGGTTCAAGCAATTCTCCTGCCTCAGCCTCCCCAGTAGCTGGGATTATAGGCGCCTGCCACAAAGCCCAGCTAATTTTTTTTTTTTTTTTTGAGACAGAGTCTCGCTCTGTCGCCCGGGCTGGAGTGCAGTGGCGCAATCTCGGCTCACTGCAAGCTCCGCCTCCCGGGTTCACGCCATTCTCCTGCCTCAGCCTCCGAGTAGCTGGGACTACAGGCGCCCGCCACCGCGCCCGGCTAATTTTTTGTATTTTTTAGTAGAGACGGGGTTTCACCGTGATCTCGATCTCCTGACCTCGTGATCCGCCCGCCTCGGCCTCCCAAAGTGCTGGGATTACAAGCGTGAGCCACCGCGCCCGGCCTTTTTTTTTTTTTTTTTTTTGAGACAGAGTCTTGCTCTGTTGCACAGGCTGGAGAGCAGTGGCTGATCTTGGCTCACTGCAACCTCCACTTCCCGGGTTCAAGCGATTCTCCTGCCTCAGCCTCCTGAGTAGCTGGGATCACAGGAGTGTGCCACCATGCCCAGCTAATTTTTTTTTTTTTTTTTTTTTTTTTAGTAGAGATGGAGTTTCACCATGTTGGCCAGGCTGGTCTCAAACTCCTGACCTCGGGTGATTCACTCGCCTCAGCCTCCCAGAGTGCTGGGATTACAGGAGTGAGCCACCTTGCCCAGCCTACTTTTTGTATTTTTTTTCGTAGAGACTGGGTTTCCCCATGTTGGCCAGGCTGGTCTCGAACTGAGCTCAAGTGATCCACTCTCCTCAGCCTCCCAAAGTGCTGTGATTATAGGCGTGAACCACCATGCCCGGCCACCCCCTTTTTTTTTTTAATCTGTATTTTAAGGAAGCAACACTATATGTTTAACTTTTTGAGAAGCTGCCAGACTGTTTTCCAAAGTGGTTGCACCATTTTACAGTCCCACCAGCAGTACATGAGGGTTCCGATTTCCACTGGAGGATTTTAAACAGGGGAATGACATGATCCGATTTTTACAAGATCCCGCAGCAGGTCATGGTGGCTTACTCCTGTAATCCCAACACTTTGGGAGGTCGAGGTGGGTGGATCACCTGAGGTCAGGAGTTCGAGACCAGTCTGACCAATATGGTGAAACCCCATCTTACTAAAAATACAAAAATTAGCTGGGCATGGTAGCCTGCGCCTGTAGTCCCAGCTACTCAGGAGGCTGAGACAGGAGAATCGCTTGAACCCGGGATGCGGAGGTTTCAGTGAGCCGAGATTGCGCCGCCGCACTCCAGCCTGGGTAACAAAGCAAGGCTCAGTCTCAAAAAAGAAAAAAAAAAAAAGGGTCCTGATAATGTCTGCGGGGAGGATGGATTGTAAGGATACAAGATTAGAAGCAGGCAGCAGTCTTGAATTGTGCCTTAGGAACTGTAGTAGGGGGATGGTAATAGGACAGTTAGGGGATATATTTGGAGGTGGCTGGAACTGCCAGAAAAAGAGGTCATTTCCAGACTTTTGGGGTGCAGGAGCCCCTGTGGACTTTCCAAGGATCTCACCGTGCCAGGATAGAGCGCAGGCCAGCCTCCCCTAGCAGAGCCCCCTGTCTCCCGCCTAGGAGCTGAAAATCCTGGTGGACTACGACGAGAAAGGCTACCTCCTGCAGATCTTCACCAAACCGGTGCAGGACCGGCCCACGCTCTTCCTGGAAGTCATCCAGCGCCACAACCACCAGGTACTGCTTGTCCCCGGCAGGCCCGAGGGGACAGGCAGATAGCACACTCGGTTTTCTGGGTCCTTGGCTCATCTCCTCTCTTTCCCGCCACAGGGTTTTGGAGCCGGCAACTTCAACTCACTGTTCAAGGCTTTCGAGGAGGAGCAGAACCTGCGGGGCAACCTCACCAACATGGAGACCAGTGGGGTGGTGCCTGGCATGTAAGCCCCGCGCACCGCCCACCCCCACGGAGGCCCCGCCCACCCACAGCCACGCCCCCCTGATTCTGGAACTCGCCCAACTTCCCTACTGGCTGCTCCCCTTGGGTCCCGCCCACCAGCGGACTCTGCCCCAAGGCTCCGCCCACCCTGACCACGCCCCTCGGCGGGGCCGCCCTCTGCTCCAGCCCTCCAGATTAAAGCGTGCCCTGGTCCAATGCGGTGTCTGTGTTTGTGTTGCGCGTAAGGCAGTAGTGCCTCATGGCAGCCAGGGGGAGGGGGGGCGGCCGCCAGCGCCGCGGGACCGAGGAGCCGCGCGTGCCAGCACTTTGCCAAGCGGGACCACGCGGAGAGGTGAATTCTGGAACCAGGGAAGGAAGGGGACTTGCACTCCGGAAGGAAAGACGGATGACACTGCTTTTGTGGAGAGATAAACGCGATTCAGACAATGCAGCAAGCGATGAGCCGGGCGTGGTGGCTCACACCTATAATCCCAGCACTTTGGGAGGCCGAGGAGGGCAGATCCCCTGAGGTCAGGAGTTCGAGACCAGCATGCTCAACATGGAGAAATCCCATCTCTACTAAAAATACAAAAGTAGCTGGGCTTAGTGGCACATGCCTGTAATCCTAGCAATCCCTGTAATCCCTACTCGGGAGGCTGAGGCAGGAGAATCGCTTGAACTCGGTAGGTGGAGGTTGCAGTGAGCCGAGATTGTGCCATTGCACTCTAGCCTGGGCAACAAGAGCAAAACTCTGTCTCAAGAAAAAAAAGAAAAGAAATTTTTAAAATTAGCTGGCATGGTAAAGTGTGCCTATGGTCGCTGATACTTAGGAGGTTGAAGTGGGGGGATCATTGAGCTCAGCAGATCGAGGCTGCAGTGAGCTATGATCATGCCACTGCACTCCAGCCTGGATGACAGAACTAGACCTTGTCTCTAAAATAAATAATAAAGGTAAAATTGTATATTCCTTCAACTACACCCCCTTCTCTTAGCTTTCTTCTCCTTCCTATAGCATTTACTTTTCACATTTGTCTGACTCGCCCTCGAGAACAGTATGTTTCCTTCATTCCTATCCCCAGAACCTAGAGGAGTACTTGGCACATATGAAGTGCTCAATAAATATTGGTTGATTGAATTAATGGCCAGACACTTCCTTCTCTTTCCTGGCTCAGCCCGGACCTCAGCCCTCAATTCCCATGAATCCACTTACGGGAGCGTCCACCTGTCTGGATGCACAATTCCTAAAAGCAGCCCACCGTGAACGGACAATTTACCCTCCCTTCGTTTCGTTGATACCACAAATGAGGCTGCGAAGAACACTCTTCTTCATGTTGTTGCCCACCGTATCTGTCAGGCTCAATTCCTCACAGTGGAACAATGGAGCCAAGACTTTTGTGTGCATTTGATCATTTTATTTTGATGGGGTCTCGCTCTGTTGCCCAGGCTGGAGTGCGGTGGCATGATCTCGGCTCCCTGCAACCTCCACCTCCTGGGTTCAAGCGATTCTCCCACCTCAGCCTCCCAAGTAGCTGGGATTACAGGCATGCACCACCACACTCGGCTGATTTTTTTGTATTTTTAGTAGAGATGGGGTTTTGCCATGTTGGCTAGGCTGGCTCGAACTCTGACCTCAGGTGATCTGCCCTCCTAGGCCTCCCAAAGTGCTGGGATCACAGGCGGGAGCCACCGTGCCAGCCGTGTGCGTTTTAAATAATGATTGCTCCTTCCTTCCTTCCTTCCTTCCTTCCTTCCTTCCTTCCTTTCTTCCTTTCTTCCTTTCTTCCTTTCTTCCTTTCTTCCTTTCTTTCTTTCTTTCTTTCTTTCTTTCTTTCTTTCTTTCTTTCTTTCTTTCTTTCTTTCTTTCTTTCTTTCTTTCTTTCTTTCTTTCTTTCTTTCTTTCTTTCTTTCTTTCTTTCTTTCTTTCTTTCTTTCTTTCTTTCTTTCTTTCTTTCTTTCTTTCTTTCTTTCTTTCTTTCTTTCTTTCTTTCTTTCTTTCTTTCTTTCTTTCTTTCTTTCTTTCTTTCTTTCTTTCTTTCTTTCTTTCTTTCTTTCTTTCTTTCTTTCTTTCTTTCTTTCTTTCTTTCTTTCCCTCTCTGGCCCAGGCTACAATCTACTCGGCTTGCTGCTGCCCGCGCCTGGGACTACCGGCGCCCGCCACCGCTGCCTGCCTTTTCTCCTTTGGATGCAGGCACGCGTTCGCCATCTTGGCCACGCTGGTCGCCAGCTCCTGACGCCGAGTGCTCTGCCCGCCTCAGCCTCCCGAGGTACTGGGACTACAGACGGAGTCTCGCTCACCCAGTGCTCGGTGTTGCCCGGGCTGGAGGGCGGTGGCGTGGTCTGGCCTCGCGGCAGCCTCTACACCCCGGCCGCCTGCCTTGGCCTGCCAGGGTGCTGGGATTGCAGCCCCTGCCCGGCCGCCGCCCCATCTGGAAGGTGGGGAGCGCCTCTGCCCGGCCGCCCCGTCTGGGAGGTGAGGAGCACCTCTGCCCGGCCGCCCCGTCTGGGAGGTGAGGAGCGCCTCTGCCCGGCCGCCCCGTCTGGGAGGTGAGGAGCGCCTCTGCCCGGCCACCCACCGTCTGGGAAGTGAGGAGCGCCTCTGCCCGGCCACCCACCGTCTGGGAAGTGAGGAGCGCCTCTGCCCGGCCACCCACCGTCTGGGAAGTGAGGAGCGCCTCTGCCCGGCCACCCACCGTCTGGAAAGTGAGGAGCGCCTCTGCCCGGCCACCCATCGTCTGGGAAGTGAGGAGCGCCTCTGCCCGGCCGCCCCGCCCGGGAAGAAGTGAGGAGCGCCTCTGCCCGGCCGCCCCGCCCGGGAAGAAGTGAGGAGCGCCTCTGCCCGGCCGCCCCGCCCGGGAAGAAGTGAGGAGCGCCTCTGCCCGGCCGCCCCGTCCGGGAAGAAGTGAGGAGCGCCTCTGCCCGGCCGCCCCGTCCGGGAAGAAGTGAGGAGCGCCTCTGCCCGGCCGCCCCGTCCGGGAAGAAGTGAGGAGCGCCTCTGCCCGGCCACCCATCGTCTGGGAAGTGAGGAGCGCCTCTGCCCGGCCACCCACCGTCTGGGAAGTGAGGAGCGCCACTGACCGGCCGCCCCGTCTGGGAAGTGAGGAGCGCCTCTACCCGGCCGCCCCGTCTGGGAAGTGAGCAGTGCCTCTGCCCGGCCGCCCCGTCTGGGAAGTGAGGAGCGCCTCTGCCCGGCCACCCACCGTCTGGGAAGTGAGGAGCGCCTCTGCCCGGCCACCCACCGTCTGGGAAGTGAGGAGCGCCTCTGCCCGGCCACCCACCGTCTGGGAAGTGAGGAGCGCCTCTGCCCGGCCACCCACCGTCTGGGAAGTGAGGAGCCCCTCTGCCCGGCCACCCACCGTCTGGGAAGTGAGGAGCGCCTCTGCCCGGCCACCCACCGTCTGGGAAGTGAGGAGCGCCTCTGCCCGGCCACCCACCGTCTGGGAAGTGAGGAGCGCCTCTGCCCGGCCACCCACCGTCTGGGAAGTGAGGAGCCCCTCTGCCCGGCCACCCACCGTCTGGGAAGTGAGGAGCGCCTCTGCCCGGCCACCCACCGTCTGGGAAGTGAGGAGCCCCTCTGCCCGGCCACCCACCGTCTGGGAAGTGAGGAGCGCCTCTGCCCGGCCACCCACCGTCTGGGAAGTGAGGAGCGCCTCTGCCCGGCCACCCACCGTCTGGGAAGTGAGGAGCGCCTCTGCCCGGCCACCCATCGTCTGGGAAGTGAGGAGCGCCTCCGCCCGGCCGCCCCGTCCGGGAAGAAGTGAGGAGCGCCTCTGCCCGGCTGCCCCGCCCGGGAAGAAGTGAGGAGCGCCTCTGCCCGGCCGCCCCGCCCGGGAAGAAGTGAGGAGCGCCTCTGCCCGGCCGCCCCATCCGGGAAGAAGTGAGGAGCGCCTCTGCCCGGCCGCCCCGTCCGGGAAGAAGTGAGGAGCGCCTCTGCCCGGCCGCCCCCGTCCGGGAAGAAGTGAGGAGCGCCTCTGCCCGGCCGCCCCGTCCGGGAAGAAGTGAGGAGCGCCTCTGCCCGGCCGCCCCGTCTGGGAAGTGAGGAGCGCCTCTACCCGGCCGCCCCGTCTGGGAAGTGAGCAGTGCCTCTGCCCGGCCGCCCCGTCTGGGAAGTGAGGAGCGCCTCTGCCCGGCCACCCACCGTCTGGGAAGAGAGGAGCGCCTCTGCCCGGCCACCCACCGTCTGGGAAGTGAGGAGCGCCTCTGCCCGGCCACCCACCGTCTGGGAAGTGAGGAGCGCCTCTGCCCGGCCACCCACCGTCTGGGAAGTGAGGAGCGCCTCTGCCCGGCCACCCACCGTCTGGGAAGTGAGGAGCGCCTCTGCCCGGCCACCCACCGTCTGGGAAGTGAGGAGCCCCTCTGCCCGGCCACCCACCGTCTGGGAAGTGAGGAGCGCCTCTGCCCGGCCACCCACCGTCTGGGAAGTGAGGAGCCCCTCTGCCCGGCCGCCCCGTCTGGGAAGTGAGGAGCGCCTCTGCCCGGCCACCCACCGTCTGGGAAGTGAGGAGCGCCTCTGCCCGGCCACCCATCGTCTGGGAAGTGAGGAGCGCCTCTGCCCGGCCACCCACCGTCTGGGAAGTGAGGAGCGCCTCTGCCCGGCCGCCCCATCCGGGAAGAAGTGAGGAGCGCCTCTGCCCGGCCGCCCCGTCCGGGAAGAAGTGAGGAGCGCCTCTGCCCGGTCACCCATCGTCTGGGAAGTGAGGAGCGCCTCTGCCCGGCCACCCACCGTCTGGGAAGTGAGGAGCGCCTCTGCCCGGCCGCCCCGTCTGGGAAGTGAGGAGCGCCTCTGCCCGGCCGCCCCGTCTGGGAAGTGAGGAGCGCCCCTACCCGGCCGCCCCGTCTGGGAAGTGAGCAGCGCCTCTGCCCGGCCGCCCCGTCCGGGAAGAAGTGAGGAGCGCCTCTGCCCGGCCGCCCCGTCCGGGAAGAAGTGAGGAGCGCCTCTGCCCGGCCGCCCCGTCCGGGAAGAAGTGAGGAGCGCCTCTGCCCGGCCGCCCCGTCCGGGAAGAAGTGAGGAGCGCCTCTGCCCGGCCGCCCCGTCTGGGAAGTGAGCAGCGCCTCTGCCCGGCCGCCCCGTCCGGGAAGAAGTGAGGAGCGCCTCTGCCCGGCCGCCCCGTCCGGGAAGAAGTGAGGAGCGCCTCTGCCCGGCCGCCCCGTCCGGGAAGAAGTGAGGAGCGCCTCTGCCCGGCCGCCCCGTCCGGGAAGAAGTGAGGAGCGCCTCTGCCCGGCCGCCCCGTCCGGGAAGAAGTGAGGAGCGCCTCTGCCCGGCCGCCCCGTCCGGGAAGAAGTGAGGAGCGCCTCTGCCCGGCCGCCCCGTCCGGGAAGAAGTGAGGAGCGCCTCTGCCCGGCCGCCCCGTCTGGGAAGTGAGGAGCGCCTCTGCCCGGCCGCCCCGTCCGGGAAGAAGTGAGGAGCGCCTCTGCCCGGCTGCCCCGTCTGGGAAGTGAGGAGCGCCTCTGCCCGGCCGCCCCGTCCGGGAAGAAATGAGGAGCGCCTCTGCCCGGGCGCCCCATCCGGGAAGAAGTGAGGAGCGCCTCTGCACAGCCACCCATCGTCTGGGAAGTGAGGAGCGCCTCTGCCCGGCCACCCACCGTCTGGGAAGTGAGGAGCGCCTCTGCCCGGCCGCCCCGTCCGGGAAGAAGTGAGGAGCGCCTCTGCCCGGCCGCCCCGTCCGGGAAGAAGTGAGGAGCGCCTCTGCCCGGCCGCCCCGTCTGGGAGGTGAGGAGCGCCTCTGCCCGGCCACCCATCGTCTGGGAGGTGAGGAGCGCCTCTGCCAGGCCACCCATCGTCTGGGAGGTGAGGAGCGCCTCTGCCCGGCCACCCATCGTCTGGAAAGTGAGGAGCGCCTCTGCCCGGCTGCCCCATCTGGGAAGTGAGGAGTGCCTCTGCCCGGACACCCATCGTCTGGGAGATGAGGAGCGCCTCTGCCCGGCCACCCATCGTCTGGGAAGTGAGGAGCGCCTCTGCCCGGCCACCTATCGTCTGGGAAGAAGTGAGGAGCGTCTCTGCCTGGCCGCCCCGTCTGGGAAGTGAGGAGCCCCTCTGCCCGGCCGCCCCGTGTCTGGGTAGAAGTGAGGAGCTCCTCTGCCTGGCCGCTCCGTCTGGGAGGTCTACCACGGAGGCCAGAAGCAATGTGGGGGCTGGACGTGGTGGCTCACGCCTGTGGTCCCGGCACTCTAGGGGGCGAGGCGGGTTGATCACTTCGGACTAGGAGTTCGAGACCAGTCTGGCCAACTTGGCGAAACATGAAGAATACAACAGACAAACCAACCAACCAACTCAATGACAACAAAACAGGTCTACCCTGGAGTCATACTCTAATTTTTTCTATTTTCCTCCCTTTCTGATCCTTTATCCCACTTTCTTTTTCTTCCTCTTCCTTCTCCCTCTTCTTTGTCAAATAGAGGATTGAGTTATTATCACTGATCCATATAAAGTCCCTCTCTCATTTATTTTAACTCCCACCCCCATTTCTATTCCCCGACTTCCCATGTGCAACCTTCCTAATATGTTTGATACGCATCTTTTTGTTTGTATGTATTTTTAGAAAATGTTTATTGTTTTTGTATGCAAAAAAAATTAATAAAAAAAAAAAAAAAAAAAAAAAAAAATAAATAAATAAATAAATAATGATTGCTAATAGGTATTTTTCCTCCTAAAGGTTGCAGCGATTTTTGGCTTCCACTAATGATGCACGAGAGTCTCCCTGCCTCCTGCTCCCTCAAATTGGGTTTCCTCCGCCTTCTAATATTTGCCAACCTGACAGGGGGAAACGGTATCATGGGATAATTCACATTTATCCAGTAAGAAGTGAGGTACAGCGTCTTTTCAGGCATATTGCTTTTTGCTAAGGTTTTACGTCTTCTTGGAGACATTTACTGTGGATGCCAACTATAAGCCCCTCATCGCCCATCTACTGGGTCAAGCAGAGCTGAGACTGACTAGGGCACAGCATCTCTGAAATGCCATGAATACAGGATAGATTTAATTCTTCTCAACTTGTACTATTTTATCAGCCCTTTTTCCTCCCTCAAATGCAGACCAGGGGGGCATCTCCTTAAGTGTTAAACATTTGAGGAACCACCTACGTTCTTCTAGTGATAGTAAAAGGATACCTGGCCGGGCGCGGTGGCTCACGCTTGTAATCCCAGCACTTTGGGAGGCCGAGGCGGGCGGATCACAAGGTCAGGAGATCGAGACCATGGTGAAACCCCGTCTCTACTAAAAATACAAAAAATTAGCCGGGCGTGGTGGCGGGCGCCTGTAGTCCCAGCTACTCGGAGAGGCTGAGACAGGAGAATGGCGTGAACCCGGGAGGCGGAGCTTGCAGTGAGCCGAGACTGCGCCACTGCACTCCAGCCTGGGTGACAGAGCGAGACTCCGTCTCCAAAAAAAAAAGGATACCTGATCTTATTTCCTTCATTGCAGACCTCATGAGTCAGAAACCTGAGGTTTTAAGAAAAAAATCTGAGAAATCACACTTAAAAGCTGTGGAAGGTCTAGTGGTGACTATAATTTGGCCCAGTTCACAAAACCCACCTACAAGTTCAGGCTGGGCATGGTGGCTCACATCTGTAATCCCACTACTTTGGGAGGCTGAGGTGGGAGGATTGCTTGAGCCCAGGAGTTTGAGACCAGCCTGGGCAACATAGGGAGACCCCGTCTCTACAGAAAAACTTCTTAAAAATTAGCTGGGCATGGTGGTGTGCTCCTCTAGTCCCAGCTACTCAGGAGGCTGAGGTGGGAGGATCGCTTGAGCCCAGGAAGTCAAGGCTGCAGTGAGCCATGATTGCACTACTGCACTCCAGCCTGAGGTGACAAGAGTGAGACCCTGTCTCAAAAACAAACAAAAAAACCCCTGCTGATCTGAGTGTCTGAGTGGACCACTCCACCCTCCACGGAAGCAGGATGTGCTCCCAACAGAAAGAAAGAATAAAGAGGAGAGGAGAGAGGAGAGCAAGAGAGATGGCGTATCTGTAAGAAAAGTCAGTATATTTATGGTTTGCTTTATAAAAGTTACTATAATACAATGGTACATAGTATTGAATTCACAAAAATATGAACAAATATTTACATCAAGACACACAACGGAAACACTTCTCTTCAAAACAAGTTACATGTGGATGATGGAGTCTACACGCACAAACATCCCTACAACTTATTGGTTCTCTTCTTTGCAGGGGGAGGGAGAGAAAACAAAAAAAAGCAGAAACTCCCAACTCTTGAAAAGCAGAGATTTGTTCAATGAAAAATGAGGGAGTTGAAAGAAAAATGACTCAACACATATCTTGATTATTGCAAACCACTCTGGGGCTGGGGCTCCTGGGGAGAGGGAGGTCTAAGTCCCCTTAATGAAGGCCAGCCGAGGTTAACACTGGGCACGATGGCTGGGGGCAAGGTGAGGCCAGGGAGAGGGGCGAGGCAAGGGTCCCTTCCCTGGTCTTCTCGAATCCCCCCACTTCTTTTATGGGAGGGGGACAGAATGGAGACAGCCCCTTGGAGGCTGTACATGTAACTTGAATCAGCCGTCTCTACAAGCTACACATTTCCTCATGTGAAAAATAAATTATTTCCTCAGTTGCACAATTAGGCAAAAAACCGCAAACGGAAGAGAAGTTCGCCGCTGTGCCCAGGTACCCCATCTGTGTCTTGTTGCCACCGATTTCCTTGATCTTGAAACCGGCGGGCACAGTCTCAAATACAGAGGGCCTGGGGGAAAGGAATTAAAAAACAAAACAAAACAAAACACACAACAAAACCACCAACGACAAAAAAGAGAAAAATAACAATTCTTTGTACAGAATTTACATGATAACAAGCTTGACACAAGCTGAGATACCAGAGGCGTCGGCCGCCTGCGTCCGTCCGCAGGGTGCAAGCAGCTCCCTCATGGAGCACGCTCGTCTTGATGAGGACTCCGGGTCACAACAGTCACTTTCCAGAAATTATTTACACGCCTCCTCTGCTTTCTGGGGTACGGGGGGACTTGCTTTTGTCTTTTTTTTGGAAGTACAAAGAAATGAGCAAAAAACGTCTTCCCGCATGTTTCTACAAGAAACAATGTTCCCAAGAGAAAGTCCTTTGCGGCAGCCTCTATATACAGAAGTTGGTTCTGAACTTCAAAAACCTTTTTCCCCTTCGTTTTGATTTTATACACGCACAAGAAAAAAAAAAGCCACGGGAATAAATTCTGAAGAGGATGGGAAGGGGGTCAAAAGGAAAAAAAAAAAACTGTCAAAGACTTAGATCTGAGTTTTAAAATCTTTTCCAAGATTTTCCTTTCTCTGGGAGAAGTAATCTGCTCCCTCCCAAAATAAATATGTCTGGCCTTCTTGGGGTGAGGGGCTGCCGGCAGGGGGATGTGGGGTGTGGGTTGGGGGTGAGTGGGTGAAGCTTATAAGCCAAAAAATGCCACACGCAGATGGTCTGACAACCCGTAATGGCGGGACTGGGGGACCCGCCTGCCCTTGGGAGCCCCCTCCCACCCAGGGTGAAGGCAAGGGCAGAAGAGAGTGGCCGCCCGTGTTCTCAGCGCCCCTCACCTGCACTGGGGCCTCCGAGAGGCTCCCTCATTGCTGGCATCCGAATGAGAAAGTAAACATCAAACCCAAGGTTTAGGGGGTGCTGGGGTGTGAGGTGGCAGGGAAAGCCCAGAGTGGAGGCCCCTGCCTGGGACAGCTTAGCTCCACCAGGGTCTACCGGGTCAGTGGTGCCCCAGGCCTCTGGGGAAGGAACAGGCTGGGGCTCGGGTGGGGGAAGGTGTGGGGTCTCCTCACTGTGCCCATGGGCAGTGAGGGGGGCTTTCAGGGCATAGTGTTCTGAGGTCAAGGCCGTGGGGGCCTCCATCCTTCCCACAGCACCTGGCCCTGCGTCCAGGCCCGGGTGGCTTCCAGGACACCGGCCACGCACAGCCACACTGAGGCCTCTGCAGACCCCCCGCGGGGCCCCTCTCTGATTCCACCTTCACATTTCAACGGTTAAATGTCTTTTCTCACAACGAGGAAAAAAATAGAGAAGACAAAACAACGTAGCAGCATTCACAGGAAGAGGCCGAGGGTGACGGTGGGAGAGAGAAGAGAGAGAGGGGAGGAGAGACGGAGAGAGAAAAGCTGATGCTAGAGTTAAACAGAAATCCTGAAAGGGGTGTTTGTAAAAATGTGAGAGACGTGGGATGAACGACAGAGAAGCCCTTTCCCGCGGAGGGGCCGGAGCCAGGGGCTCCAGGGGGTAGTGTGGGGCGCCAGGCCCTGAATGGCCGCTGGGTAGAGGACAGCACCTGAAATGGGGGCGGGCGGGGGGGCCGGGCCCCGGGGCCAGGGGCTCCACGCTCGGGAGTCCCAGGGCTACGGCTGACATCCTTCGAGTCTGGTGCCGGGGCCTAGTTGAGGGTCCCCCGGCAGTTCTCGGAGCCACAGAGGCAGGGGATCTTGACGTCCTCGATGGGGAACTTATAGTCATAGGTAATCTCCTCATTGACGTTGATGTGCTGCTTCGAGTAGATGACTATCTTCTTCTGAGACTCCACCGTGATCACCTTGGCATAGCAGTTGGGCTGCAGGCAAGGTGGGGTGGAGAGTGAGCCCCCGGCCCCCCAGGGTCCGCCACCACTGCAGACCCCTCAAACCCAACCAGGCCTGTGCTTAAAGCCTGACATTGCCACGTGACCCCCAGCCCACTGCGCTGCTCTGGACCTTGGCTCCTCCAACCCCCGGGGTGACCCCTTGCCTCTGATATTAAGTAATGATGATAAAAATTATTTCCCAGGCCTTTCATTTCCATTCATAGTGCAAGTGCCTCCCAAATGTATGTCTATTTTTAGCTCAGGTCTCACTTCCGAGCTCTAGACAAAGGGTCAGCAAACTATAGCCCCTAGCTGCCTGTTCTTGTAAATAAAGTTTTACTGGCACATAGCCATATCCATTCTCCCATGCATTTGCATATAATTTGTGGCTGCTTTTGTTACAATAGCCAAGTTCAATAGTTGCCATAGAGATCATCTGAGCCACCAAGCCAAAAATATTTATTATCTGGCCCTTTACAGAAAAGGTAAAGGCCTCCAAGCCCATAAATGCAACTACCTGCTGTCTGCCAGTGGCGGCCCTGGGACCATCTTTGACTTAGCTCACACCTAAAGCATGATCTGCTCCTGCTCTGGGCAGCCACTGCACCATGCACCCAGGCCCCAGAGCATCTGCCTCCCTGCCTCCTTCAGTCCAGATCTGGTCCCAGCCAGGGCCGGTGAGTTCAGTCCCCGAAGGACCTCTTGGTTGTATCTACTGCTCTCCACTTCTGGGGCCACCAGCCACGCTCAGGCCCCTATCACGGCTCACCCGCCTGCTACAGCCCCTTCTGCCACTCTCACCCCTGAAAAATCCACTCCTGCCCCAGCAGCCAGGGAAGTGTTTCCAAAGGGATAGCAGAACCTGTCACCTGATGGCTCTAACCTTCCAGCGACCTTGGCTCTCAGAGAAACTTAGTTCCTCAGCTTGGCCACCCTCAGCCCTGCCCACGCCGTCCTCTTACCCTACCCCATGCCCACTGCCTCCCTTGCTATCTCTCAAACAGGTGTTCTCCCCACTGCCCCAGTTCCCCTTGCCCCAGCACCGCATCCCCTGGTCAATTCCCTCTCACCCCTCAGATCTCCCCGGATATTCACAGGAAAGTCCCTACCACCCGGGCAAGGATCAAATCACAACCAAGAGAGCCAGCAGGCACTGAGGACTGGCCTGGCCAGCACTCAAAGGGCCCACGTGCAGTGACCCACCTATGTGGCCCTCCCAACAACCTACAAGGAGGGACTGTTATTGTCTCTGTTTTACAGACAACGAAACTGAGGCACAGAGACATTAAGTAAATCACTAAGCTGCAATGCCAAGACTTGAACCCAAAGTCAGGGGCATCCACCCTGGAACATGCCTGCCTTCTGCTCACAGCTTTCTGTGCTCATCCCTCAGCACTCAAATCCCTGTTATCAGTGTCCCTCCCCTTTAGGCCTGCACCACCCATTACGGTCGTCACAAGCTAATTAAGTTTAAATTCATCAAAATGAAATGAAATTGAAAACTCAGGTCCCCAGATGCACAGGGCACATTTCCAGTGCTCAACACCACACATGTGGCTAACCCACAGCACAAATGCACGCAGTGCATCTCCCTCTTGCAGAAAGTTCTAGTAGACAGCTCGGCCTGAGCAGGACTGAGCCTGACCAATGAAGGCACAGAGAAAAGGCTAACACAGAAATAACTCCGTAATTACCAATGAACTGAACCAACCACTTCTTTTGAGTCCTCTACATGCCACAGAAGTCTCACTATGCCCATTTGACAGATGAGAAACTGAAGCTCAGAGGAGTGGAGCTCCTGGTAAAAGACCTCACATGTCCTCCTCTCCCTATAACCCTTGGCTGACCTGAGCTTGGGAAGGAGGCCGAACTGATTCCTGTGCTGGGGCTTCCAGGCCCTCCTGGCACAGAAGCAGGGCCAGGGGCCATCCCCTGCTGGGCACTCACGTTGCAGCTGTGGTTGATGAAGCGTGCGAAGTTGCCGCACTTGGTGGCATCGATGATGGTGTCGTGGTCCACCCGGAACATGTAGCTGCTCCCGATGCCCTCGTCCTCGTAACGCTTCTCCCGCATGTCTGCGATCACCTGTCCACAAAAGGGTGTCAGTCTGGCTGGGCCGGCCCCATGCCCACCCCCATGCCCATCCTGCTGGGCAGTGCCTACCTGACGGATATTCTGGCCCACGTACTCGATGACCATCTCGTCAGCCGCGATGGGCTCCATGGCGAACAAGCCCCAGTCGTGAATGTGGCTCTTGCAGAACTTGAGCTTTTTCTTCCGGAACTGCGGGAGGGAAGAGGGGGGAGAGGTAAGCCAGCCCCGGTCTCAGGTCCTGCTGCCACCGCGGCGATCTGGGTGAAGCCTGGCCTCACCTTGAGCTGGTTGAACTTGAGCAGGTCGCTGTCACAGCTGCCAGTGAAGGAGGACAGCAGGCGGCGCTGCTCCGAACGCCGCTCCGAGCCTGCCCGCGTGGAGGCGTGGGGCTGTGCTGGGATGCTCATGCCCTGCAGTGGACAGTGTGCAGGGCTCAGCGGGGCTGGCCGCGTCCTCGGCAGTCCCACCCTAGGCTCTGGATCTCTGTCATCCCCAGTGTCCTGGGCTCCTTGCTCTGGGCTTCTCCATACCTGTCTGTCCCTAATGTCACCACTTCCCTGCCTCCTCCATCCCATCAGTATCTAAGCGTGCTCAAGCTCCTTCTATCTTCAAAACGACGAGACTCACTCTTGCCTGGCGCTGTCTTTTCCCCATTTCAGCCGATAGTTTTGTCTACCCTGACCCCCCTCCTTGGCTCTCACCCAGACCCCTCTGACCCCCTAAGCGTTCGAAATCAGGGATCCTTCCGAAACCCTTGTGTCACGTCCTGCTCTTGGCCTCCCTGGGCCTCTGCCCCAGCCATTAACCTTTGGAGCATCCCAGGCCTCTGCCCCATGTGCCCTCCTAGGTGAGGTCACCCTGCTGTGACCTTCAGTCACCACTTCTCTCCTGGCGATACCTACACTTAGGTCTCCGGGCCGGAGATCCCCATCCTAAGCTCCGCCTACCCATGTGCTCACCAAGACCTCTCTGCCTGGGTGTTTTCAGAACCTGCAGAACTCAAGCTGCCTCGTGGTGATAGCATATCGGCCTCCCCATCTCAGGCCTGGTGTCCAGCTTCCCAGCACCCCCAACCCCAGCCAAACCCTGGGCTGTCAACCCCCGCCCATCCCTGTCTCCTGTACCCAGGCCAGCCCTGGTCCTGTGCATCCCACTTCCTCATATTCTTCCACAGGCATCCACCTCTCCTCACGGCCCAGCTAAGTCCAGCACGTCCGCATGTCCGGTCTGGAAACTGCAGCAACCCGAACACAGTCTGCCCTCAGGACCCCTGCACCAGCTCCTGTCACAACCTCCCTCTGCTGCCTGTCACCCCAGGAGACAGGTCACTCACCATCACAGTCCCCCCCGACCCTGGTGGCCTGTGCTGTGTCTCCCACAAGTGGCCTCTCCCCTCCCTTCCTCATACCATGGAGTTCCCCGCTGCCTCAGGGCCTTTGCACTGCTGCTGCCCTAGGGAGGCCTGCTAGGGTCAGTGAGCCCCTCTCCAGTTTTAACTTTTTATGGAAGTCACTTTTTCACTTCTCTGTGGTCTCTCTGGCATCCGCATGGCGCCATGCTGCACTTCACTTGGGTCTGACCCTCTCTGACTCCCATTTGACTTGGTAATCCCTAACCCCTCTCCTGTTTTCTGAATCGCGTTTTCCCTGCCTGGAATTATGTGCTTCTTTCTTCACTTGATTATTTCTCACGAGGCCCCATTAAAATATAAATTCCAGCCGGGTACCGTGGCTCACGCCTATAATCCCAGCGCTTTGGGAGGCTGAGGTGGGAGGATCGCTTGAGCCCAGGAGTTCCAGATCAACCTGGGCTACATAGTGAGACCCCACCTCAATTTTTTTTAACTTAAAAATAAAAATAAATAATTAAATTCCATGAGGAAAAGGATTCAGTTTTGTTCACTGCTATAGACCCAGAACAGTGCCTGGTACACAGCATGTACTCAATAGATATTTGCTGGATTAAAAAAGAATGAATGAGGCTGTGCAGTGTGGCTCATGCTTATAATCCCAGCAGTTTGGGAGACCAAGGCAGGCGAATTACTTGAGGTCAGGAGTTCGAGACCAACCTGGTCAACATGGCGAAATCCCATCTCTACTAAAAATATAAAAAATTAGCCGGGCACAGTGGTGGGCACCTGTAATCCCAGCTGCTTGGGAGGCTGAGGCAGGAGAATCATTTGAACCCAGGAGGCAGAGGCTGCAGTGAGCTGAGATCGTGCCACTGCACTCCAGCCTATGTGACAGAGCAAGGCTTTGTCCCAAAAAAAACAAAACAAACAAAAAAAAAAGCCAAGCAAAAAACAAACAAAAAAATGAATGAACCTTGTGGAAATACAGCTCCATCACATCCCTGATTAAATCCTTGGGAGGTGCCCCAGGGCCCATGGGACTAAGGCAGATTCCCTCCTTCTCCTAGGCCCTGCCCACCCACCTCTGCCCCTTCCACTTGCACCGTGTGCCAGCCCCTCTGGCCTCACAACTCCTCCCTCTGCCTGGCACCCCTCCACGAGTGCCCTGGATCCCCGTGGCCAAGCCCAGCAGGCTCTGATGTGTCCAGGAGCCCTGGCAGTACCTGGGTGTCTGCGGGGGGCTCATCAGTGCTGGCACGGCTGCTGTTGAGGTATCTGAGCTTGTCCTTCTTGTCGATGGTATAGAAGCCCTCGCTGCGGGCACAGCCCGTCACGTGCTCACGGATGCCATCGTCCCGTTTCTTTTTCTTAGCTGAAGAGAGGCTGGTGGGTGGGTGTGGGTCAAGGGCCACATGGACATTCTCAGAGAGCCCCTCCTGGTCCCTTCATAGACTGGTCCCGCCCATCCTCAGACCACCCTCTGGGGACAGCAATGTCCAGTTCTACTGCCCACTCCCATGCCACCTCCACGTGGCTGCCCGCTGACCAACCCCGGTGATGGTCGATACCTAGTTGCATGGCTCTAGGTGTCTTTTTTTGAGACAGGGTCTCCTGTTGCCCAGGCTCGAGTGCAGTGGTGCAATCTCAGCTTACTGCAGCCTCAGCCTTCTGAGCAGCCGGGACTACAGGCGTGCGCCACCACACCCAGCTAATTTCTGGATTTTTTTGTAGAGATAGGGTTTTGCTGTTTCCCAGGCTGGCCTCGACCTCCAGAGATCAAGTGATCCATCCACCTCGGCCACCCAAAGTGCTGGGTGTGTTAACAACTTTCTGCTCAGTTTCCCACCTATAAATTGTGGTGACAGTGATGCCGCTCTGCAAGTAATGAAATATGCTTATGGTCCTTAGCAGAGTCTTGTTTTTTTTTTGAGACAGAGTCTTGCTCTGTCACCCAGGCTGGAGTGCAGTGGTGCGATCTTGGCTCACTGCAACCTGTGCCTCCCGGGTTCAAGCAATTCTCCTGCCTCAGCCTCCAGAGTAGCTGGAATTATAGGCACGTGCTACCACACCCGGCCAATTTTTGTATTTTTAGTACAGATGGGGTTTTGCCATGTTGGCTGGGCTGGTCTCAAACTTCTGGCCTTGAGTGATCGGTCCGCCTCAGCCTCCCATAGTGCTGGGATTACAGCCGTGAGCCATGGTGCCTGGCACTGAGCAGAGCTCTTGACACAAACTGAGCGCTCACGAATCAGTCTAATACAACAGGGATAATGAGAGGTCTAGCCTCACAGGCCTATGCGAACAGCCAAGCCTTATGAAAGCCTGGTGGTGAAGAGCCTGGACTCTAGAGCCAGGTTTGCCTGGGTTCAAATCTCAACTCTGCCACCTGTAGCTGTCTTTGGACAGGTCACTGAACCTTTCTGAGCCTTAGCTTCTTCATATGTAAAACGGGAATCATAGCCCCTATCTCACCAGGCTACTGGGATTACCTGAGGTTATGAAAGGGACAGGACAAGGAGGCCCTCAGCCTTTGTGTGCTGTTAAGCTGCACGGCACTGCTGTTACATGTGACCCCGAGACCTGCTAACTCTGGGGGTGAGATGGGCCTGGCGCAGAGAGAGACCTTAAAATGTGCCAATGATTCACTCGGGAGCCTGGCATGGTGCTGGGACATAAACCCCGCTTGGGAAGTAACGGTGGTGCATGCTGTCACCTTCATGGGCACCGTGGGCTGCTACAGACTGGGAGGTGGGGCCCAGAGAGGTGAGCGGGGACTTCCTGCATCCCAGAAGGTGCAGAGCCCCCCATGCCGGCAGGATATAGGGATGGTAGACCCAGAGCGTGTCGTTAAGCCAGTCCATGCCATTGTCCTGCTGTAGCAGTCGCTCGTAGGTGACACACAGGAAGCGGATGTCCTCCTCATCGATGCCACCGTTCCAGATGTCATACAGGATGGTCATCTCCTCAAACTCCGAGCGGGGACGGAAGAGGGGCTGGGGTGGCGAGAGTTCGGGAGAGCCCGCAGGTGGCACCAGGTCCTCATGGCGCTTCTTTGGTGGCCGGCGCCACGGCCCCCGGCTCTTGGCCAACTCCATGTACTCCTCAGTGACCTCATCGCGCCCACGGGGGCCCGGAGGGATGGCCTCAGAGGGCCACTGGTTGTCTAGCTCCTTAAAGGGCAGCTTGGTGGGCTCTACAGGTGGGGGAGGTGGGGGTGGGGGTGGCTGGGGGGGAAGGGGTGGTGGAGGGGCTGGGATCCCCGCGTTCCGGAAGTCCAGGGTCACCGTCCGGGGGTCATGGGTGCTGGGGAAGACAGGGGTCTGTGGCTGGCCCGGCAGGAGCAGGAGTTCCCTTCCAAGGGCGGCCCCTGCTGGCGGCCGGACCAAGGGCCCATCCAAGGAGAGCACAGATGGTGGGGATCGCCGGGGCCGGCCCGGCTTCCTCTTCATTGGGGGTGGGCAAGGGGCCAGAGGGGTGGGCAGCAGGGGCGGCAGCGGGGTGGGGGCACGAGCCTGGGCCCGCAAGACGGCGGGCAATGCCAAGGGCAAGGGCAGGGGAAGGGGCAGAGGGAGGGGCAGACCCGTCTCCAGGAGCACCGGGGAGGCCAGGGGCCCGGAGCGTTCATCGCGTCGGCCAGTGGGGAGCGGGCAGACAGGCAGGAGCAAGGGCCCGCTGGGCTCGGAGAAGGTGGGTGTGAAGCTGAAGTCCCGGCCAGGTGTCCGAGGGAGGCCCCCGCTGCTCAAGCTAGGGGACGGGGCTGGGTAGGAGAAGGGGCTGCCGGGCACTTGCGGAGAGCTCAGGGACAGGCCACTGCTGCCCCCTGATAGCGGGGGCTCCCCGCCTGGTGTGGCTGGCACTGTCTCTGTGCTCTGCGACTTGGCCAGGCTGCCACAGAGGCCTGGAGTATGTGGGGGGTGGTCCTCGGCAGCGGGCTCCGGAGGGAGAGATGGGTGTGAGGCGTCTGTGGTCTCAGGCTCCGGCGGGGGGCTGGGTGGCCGGGGCGGTCGTGGGGGCGGCAATGGTGGTTGCAGGGGCAAGGGGAGCATCGTAGGCGGCTCCGGCTCCACTTTCAGGTCATGCTCTGCAGAGAGGTGGGCGAACACGAGACGTTTACCATTCAATCCAAACATCTCTCAGTGCCTTATTTTGCGCTCCATACCTGGCAGGCTCACAGCCCTGAGTCTGAGCACGGGACCTGCCCTTCTCCAGCTAAACCCCTCAAGGACTCCTCAGCACCCCACCCAGTGTCAGGCACACAGTATGTGCTTTATCAGTGTTGCTAGGCTAAATCACAGATGCAGGAGACATGTATTCCAGCCTTTCACGCTACGTCTTCAGAACAAAGTCCCTGTGGCCCAAGAAAATCTGCTCTATGACTGAATAAAATTCAACAAGTCTCTTTTCTGCAGGACTTGTCAGAGCCTTCAAGGATTTTTTTCCTAGCACTTATCTCCACTGTCACAGGATACACTTCTTAATTTTTTAACGAATTTATTTATTTTTTTATTTTTGAGACGGGTGGAATGCAGTGGCATGATCACAGTCACTGCAGCCTAGACCGCCAGGGCTCAAGGGATCCTCCTGCCTAAAGCTCCTGAGTAGCTGGGACTACAGGAATGTGCCACCATGCCCAGCTAATCTTTAAATGTTTTGTAGAGATGGGCTCTATGTTGCCTAGGCTGGTCTTGAACTCCTGGCCTCAAGTGATCCACCAGCCTTGGCCTCCCAAAGTGCTGGAATTACAGATGTGAGCCACCATGCCTGGCCATAGAATACATTTTTTTCATTTTCTATTTTTATATTATTTTATTTTTATTTTTATTTTTGAGACAGTCTCACTCTGTCGCCCAGGCTGGAGTGCAATGGCGCGATCTTGGCTTACTGCAACCTCTGCCTCCCAGGTTCAAGTAATTCTCCTTCCTCAGCCTCCCGAGCCACTGGAATTACAGGCACGTGCCACCATGCCCTGCTAATTTTTTGTAGTTTTAGTAGAGATGGGGTTTCGTCATGTTGGACTGGCTGGTCTCAAACTCCTGACCTCAGTTATCTGCCTACCTCGACTTCCCACAGTGCTGGGATTACAGGTGTGAGCCACTGCGCCTGGCACATTTCTTTTTCTTTCTTTCTGTTTTTTTAAGACAGTCTCACTCTATCGCCCAGGCTGGAGTGCAATGTGGCACGATCTCAGCTCACTGCAACCTCTGCCACCCGGGTTCAAGCAATTCTCCTGCCTCAGCCTCCCAAGTAGCTGGGATTACAGGAGGCTGCCACCTGTTTTTCATTTTCTAATTGATCTGTTGTCATCTGTTCCCCTGCTCCGTGGGAGCAGATATTTTTGTCTGTTTGGTCCACTGTTGCATTGCTACTGCCTAAAATAATAGCGGGGACACAATAGAGGCTTAATATTGAGTCAATGTTCAAAGACTGTAGTTAATGGTGGAATAAACAAAACAAAATACATTACATTAAACAAAACACAGTTGTCCCTCAATACACATGGGGCATTGGTTCCAGCGCTCCCTGGTATACCAAAATCTGCCCATACTCAAAGCTTGTAGTCTGCCTTGCAGAATCCATGTATAGGCGGTCGCCCTCCATATACTTGGGTTTCGCATCCCACCGGTCTTTTCCGTCCATATTTGGTTGAAAACTGCGTGGTGGCTCACAGCTGTAATCCCAGCACTTTGCGAGGCCAAGGCGGGCGGATCACGAGGTCAGGAGATTGAGACCATCCTGGCTAACACAGTGAAACCCCGTCTCTACTAAAAATACAAAAAATTAGCCGGGCGAGGTGGCAGGCGCCTGTAGTCCCAGCTACTCGGGAGGCTGAGGCAGGAGAATGGCGTGAACTCCGGGGGGCGGAGCCTGCAGTGAGCCGAGATTGCACCACTGCACTCCAGCCTGGGCGACAGTGAGACTCTGTCTCAAAAAACAAAACAAACAAACAAACAAACAAACAAAAAACTGCGTGTCAGTGGGCCCTAGCCATGTCTTCAATGTACAGGGGCAGCTGTAATCCTTTCCTGAGGGACTTATTAAAGGTAGGTGCTAGGCTGGGCATGGTGGCTCACGCCGGTAATCCCAGCAATCTGGGAGGCCAAGGCGGGTGGATCACAAGGTCAGGAGATCGAGACCATCCTGGCTAACGCGGTGAAACCTCATCTCTACTAAAAATACAAAAAATTAGCCAGGCGTGGTGGCGGGCGCCTGTAGTCCCAGCTACTCAGGAGGCTGAGGCAGGAGAATGGTGTGAACCCGGGAGGCAGGGCTTGCAGTGAGCCGAGATCGCGCCACTGCACTCCAGCCTGGGTGACAGAGCGAGACTATGTCTCAAAAAAAAAAAAAAAAAAAAAGAGGTAGGTGCTAACCACATGCAGCTATGTAAGCCAAAATAAATTGAACACTATTAAAAATTCCATTCCACTGTGCCACTGGCCATGTTTCAAGACTTTGGTTGCAACATTGTGTCTGAAGACTACAGTGCTGGACAGCACAGCCCGAGAACGCTGCCATCACTGTGAAAAGTTCTACTGGCCATGCAGTTAGAGCCTCTCATATGCTCGGTGCCGCGTCATCACAATGCCGGAGGGGGCAATGCCTGCAGCCCTCACCTGGCCCAGCACCCCAGGGCCTCCCCCACCCACTTGTCACTAAAGTGACCATGGACACCCATCCTCCTTTTGGGGAGCATCTCATGGGACTGATGGTCCAAGGATCAAGCTACCAGGGAAACGCTGGCAGTGAGGACTGAAAAATAGCAGTAGTTCCCCTTTGGGTTGATCCATGCAGTGCCAGGCTCAGTGCTGGCACCCAACACCTCATCTCACTCAAGGGAGGCACAAACGGCTGATCTTGTTTTACAGGGGAAACTGAGGCTGGGGACGGTCAGCGACCTACCCCAGGAAGCCCGGGCTGATTCTGACAGTGAGGACTTCATGCCTCCCTCTCACCACCCTCCCAGGGGGTTGCAGGTGTTACCTGGAGTTCGCTCAGGGGACAATGGGGGTTGGGCCTCCATCTCCCTGGCAGGGGGCTCTGGAGACAGCAACATGGCCCCTTCCTGGCTCAGGCCTGGTTCCTCGGGGGGCTGCCTGGAATCCGCTGGCTCTTCAACACCCACAGGCAAGGGGGGCTCATCCAGCATGGGGGGCTGCTTCTCAGGGGCCGCAGCCTCAGTCACGACGTCCCCCTCCTCTTCCATGCCCAATGAGTCCACTGCCGGTGCCCCCAGGGCCAGAGCCGCTTCCTCCCCATCCTGCTCATAGTCCTCGGGGCCTGCAGAAGCCATGCTTTCCTCGGCCACCATCGCCTCCTCCTCCTCTTCTTCTTCCTCCTCTTCCCTGGCCACTACCTCCTCTTCATCCTCTGAGGATGAGGGCGAGGACTCGGAGCTTGACTCAAACTCAGAAGACTCGGAACTCTCACTGGATGACGTGGCTTCAGCCTTGGAGGTTACAATGCTCACTGTCTCCTCTGGATGGGGGACACAGACGAGGGGCTGCCTGAGGACCCGCTGTGCCCCAGCCCCACCCAGACCCCTCACCAATGGCCTCAAACTGGCGGCACCCAGGCTGAACACGGCCCTCAGATATGTGTGTGGGGCATGTGTTCACTAGTAGTCTTTTTTTTTTTTTTTTTTTTTGAGTTTTGCTCGTTGCCCAGACTGGAGTGCAGTGGCATGATCTCGGCTCACTGCAACCTCCACTTCCTGGGTTCAAGCGATTCTCCTGCCTCAGCCTCCCAAGTAGCTGGGATTACAGGCATGTGCCACCACGCCCGGCTAATTTTGTACTTTTAGTAGAGACGGGGTTTCACCATGTTAGCCAGGCTGGTTTCAAACTCCTGACCTCAGGTGATCCACTTGCCTTAGCCTCCCAAAGTGCTGGGATTAAAGGAGTGAGCCACCACACCCGGCTGCTAGTAGTAGCTTTTAAAAATTGAGGTAAAATTAACATAACAGAAAACTGCTTTTTTTTTTTTTTTTTTGAGACGGAGTCTCGCTCTGTCACCCAGGCTGGAGTGCAGTGGGGCAATCTCAGCTCACTGCAAGCTCTGCCTCCTGGGTTCACGCCATTCTCCTGCCTCAGCCTCCCGAGTATAGCTAGGACTACAGGCGCCCGCCACCACGCCCGGCTAATTTTTTGTATTTTTAGTAGAAACGGGGTTTCACCGTGTTAACCAGGATGGTCTCGATCTCTTGACCTCGTGATCCACTTGCCTTGGCCTCTTAAAGTGCGGGGATTACAGGCGTAAGCCACTGCGCCCAGCCAAAAACTGCTCACTTTTTAAAAAAAATTTTATTATTTTTTTTGAGGTGGAGTGTCACTGTCACCCAGGCTGGAGTGCAGGGGCATGATCTCGGCTCACTGCAACCTCTGCCTCCTGGATTCAAGCAATTCTTCTGCCTCAGCCTCCCAAGTAGCTGGGATTACAGGTGCCCACCACCACGCCCGGCTATTTTTTATATTTTTAGTAGAGACAGGGTTTCACCATGTTGGCCAGGCTGGTCTCAAACTCCTAACCTCAGGTGATCCACTCGCCTAGGCCTCTCAAAGTGTTGGGATTACAGGTGTGAGCCACTGCGCCCGGCCAACTGCTCGTTATAAAGTGATAATTCCAGCAGCATTTAGTAAATTTGTAATGTTGCACAACCACCACCTCGATCTGGTCCCTAAGCATTTTTATCAGTTGAAAAGGAAGCCACGTAGGCTGAGCAAGCCCCCTGAACACCAGGCTCCCCAGCCCTAAGTACCACAGACCTGCTTTCTATCTCTATGGACGTGCCATTATGTTCATGGCACTCCCTGAAGATGGAACCGTATGCCACCCTGTGTGTGTGTTTTAACAAGGTAACGTCTCAAAAGCACAACATTTTGGCTGAAAAGTATTTCTGACAATTGCTCAGGCTCTGCCCCAGGGAAAGAGGGACCCCGGGAGGGCCAGGCGGCCACGGCCTCCCTGCTCACCTTCATCCGAGTCCCCTTCGTCCTTCTCACTCGCCTCTGACAGGGCTGTGTCTTCGTCATCGTTCTCAGACTCGTCCCGGTCATCACTGTCATCATCGTCGTCATCCTGGGGGAGAAGGAAGGGTGGGGACAGGTGAACCAAAGGGTCTGGCCCCTGTCGCCTGGCCCAGCCCCCTGAGGCTTCCTGGCCTGCCAGGCACCTTATCTGATGTGGATGAGGTTGAGGAGGAGGAGAGCTGGCTCCTGGGGACTTCCTCCTCCTCCTCCTCCACCTCCTCGGTGCTCTCCTGTTCCTCCTCCTTGTCGGAGGCCGAGGACGAGGGTGAGGTGGTTGAGGACCCCGAGGATGATGACGCCGATGAGGACGAAGACGCCGACAACGACTCCTTCTCGTCCTCCTCCCCGCCACTGTCCAGCTCCAGAGGCCGCGCCGGCCGCCGCCGCACACCCACGCCCTTGGGGTCTCGCTTGGCGAGCTCACAGGGGGTGTCTGCCATATCCCGGTCTCGCTCTCGCTCGGACTCTGCAGGAAGGGAGGGAGTCAGAGCTGGGCTGGGGGGATGCGGAAGAAGCGGACCCCAGCACCCAGAGCACCAACCTTCATCTTCCTCATCCACAGAGGTCGAGGGCCGCAGCCGCTTCTGGTCGCCAGATGAGGTGGTGTCTGGTGGCTCCTTCCTCTTGACCTTGAAGGAGGGCAGGCGAATGGCCCCACGCAGCCCAATGCCCAGGCCCAGGCCCTCGTAGCCCAGGCCCTCGCCCTTGCCCCATGACTCCAGCAGGCACGAGGCGATGCGATCCTTGGGCTTCGGTCTGTCCTCGTCCTTGTGCTCGCCCGACTTCACCGGGGTCAGCGAGGCCTGGGGTGGAGACAGGAGGGGACCGTCAGCGCTTCTGGCACCACCAACCCTTGCAGGGAGCCCTCCCCGGGCTACCTGCCTTCCACTCGGCAGTAACAGCCACCACAGGTAACTGCATCCTCCCTACACATCTGGCCACACTATGCCGTTACCCATGAGGCTCTAGAGCACTGTTCTGCCTCATAGATCTCAGTGTCCTCCCCTGTAAAACAGGACTACTGCAGCTGCCTTCCTCACAACAGTGGCCTTTGCACTTCGCAGACAATCCAAAAACTACACCATAGGGACACATCTGCGCAACACCACCTCCACAAGGTAAGATTTACACTATCCCATTTTCTCTTCTCTTTCCATGCATAAAAACAGGACCTACTGGCTTTATTTCACTGCTCACTAAGGGGTTGCCCCTGTGGTTCTGAAATGCTCTGCCTTCAAAGGGATGCTGTGAGAATTAACAAAACCAGCCATATGAAGAGCTTTGCAAGGTGCAGGGCACATGAGGCCTGGTGGATCTTTTTATTCAAATTGTGAATGGAATAGCTATTAGCTGTTACTATAGGGTCAGTATAATTTGGCTGAACCATAAAGAGCTGTGTATCAGCGATTTCAGACGGTTCATTCTAATTTTACTGCCCAGTTAAACGGATGACAAACAGGCTCTGACAGGTGCTGCTTACCTCTGTGGCAGAAAGCAAGCATTTCCCAAAGCAGGCTCCAGGGGACACTCAAACTCATAACCACGGTCGAGGGAGGGGAGCAGGGGGGAGTGGGGTGAAGGGGAGGGATTAAGGGGAGTTTAAAGTATTCAAGGAGAAGTTCTTTCTTATGGAGAAAAGAAGTAATTTTAGATTATTTGTAAGATAGCAAACAGGCAAATAATATGTTAAAAAGGAAAAAAGAGACCAGGCGTGGTGGCTCACACCTGTAATCCCAGCACTTTGGTAGGCTGAAGCAGGTGGATCACTTGAGGTCAGCAGTTCGAGACCAGCCTGGCCAACATGGTGAAACCCCGTCTCTACTAAAAATACAAAAATCAGCCAGGCATGGTGGTGGCTGCCTATAGTCCCAGCTACTCAGGACACTGAGGCAGGAGAATCGCTTGAACCCAGGAGATGGAGGCTGCAGAGGGCTGAGATCACGCCACTGCACTCCAGCCAGGGTGACAGAGTGAGACTCCATCTCCGAAAAAAAAAAAAGAAAAGAAAAGAAAATAGTAAATAGGCCAGGAGCGGTGGCTGATGCATATAATCCCAGCCCAAAAGGCAGAGGATCACTTGAGCCTAGGAGTTCAAGACCAGCCTGGGCAATGTGGGGTGAAACTCTGTCTTTACAGAAAAACACAAAAATTAGCTGGGTGTGGTGGTACATGCCTGTAGTCCCAGCTACTTGGAGGCTGAGGTGGGGGGATCCCTTGAGCACAGGGAGGTTGAGGGTGCAGTGAGCTATGACTGCGCCAATACACTCCGGCCTGGATGACACAGCGAGACCCTGTCTCAAAAAGACAAAAAAGGAAAAAAGTGGTCCAAGCCAAGACAGGGCCCCGTGTGAAAGGCGGCATGAGGGGAGGTGAGGGGAGTCAAGTTCAAAGGGAGTCACAGCTGCGAGCTGTCTGCGATGGTGGGGATGGTCTGCACCAGCTGTCCTGTGTACGGCCACTAGGCACCTGTGGCTCCTGAGCACTTGAAATGTGGCATGTACAAAGGAGTTTTTAATTTTACTCTGTTTCAATTAAGTTAATTTACACATTTATTTTCAGACATGGGCTCTTGCTATACTGCTCAAGCTGGTCTTGAACTCCTAGGCTCAAGCAATCCTCCCACCTCAGCCTCCCAAAGTGCTGGGATTAAAGGTGTAAGCCACCATGCCTGCCCGTTAATTTAAATTCAAAGAGCCACGTGCATCTAGTGGCTGCTGAAGTGGAACACAGTTTGCGGAACTTTGAAAGTGGCCACCTGAACTGGAGCTCCCATACTGGGGTCCACGGCAGCGTTTCCAGTTAACAGTCTCAGGGAAAGAGGAGGTGCCTGGCTGGGGTCCTGCCCCCCTCCACAGCCACCCTGCGGAGCCCTGCACCCACCCACCCACCTTGGCCATCCGCTCCTTCTTGTCCCACCACTCGTCGAAGGCCCGGAAAGCCACCACTTCCACCATCTTGCGGTTCAGGTCACGCTTCATGATGGCCTTGAGTTCTTTGAGGACCACCAGCAGGACGCCATCCACCGTGGCTTTGTGCGGGTCCTCCTGGCGTGGCATGTAGCCTGGTGGAGGCACTGACGGGTCAAACTTGGGCAGTGGTGGCCAGTGCTGCCCGCGGCCTGGGCCAGAGTTGCTCAGGGAGAAGGGGCCCCGGTAGGGCGGCAGGTTGACAAACTGGAGCCCAGCTGAGGCAGCGGCGGCCGCAGCGGCCATGAAGGGCGGGTAGGGGCAGGCGCCCTGGCCCGTCATCAGCCGGCTGAGCACCTGCGTTTGCATCTGGAAGGACATGGGCATGCCGCCCCACTGGCCACCCAGCACGTGGCTCATGTCCACCTGCATCACAGGGAACAGGCCCGGCGGAAAGGGGGGCAGTGGTGGCAGGATGGGTGGGGGAGGGACTCCAGGTGGCGCTGGCAAGGGTGGTGGGGGCACTGTCACAGCAGGGTGGGCTGGAGGGGGTGGGGGCGGTGGTGGGGGCAGCGGTGGGGGCATGGGGAAGCCAGGCTGCGGTGGGGGTGGTGGTGGTGGTGGGGGCAGCGGAGGGAAGCCAGGTGGTGGGGGCAGCGGCAGGGTTGGGGCCAGCACAGAAGGGGCTGCCACGGCTGCCGCTCCTGGGGTCACCACCATGGGCTTGGGGCAGTCGGCGCTGGTGATGGGGGCCGAGGGCATCTCGTCATCCGAGATCTCCATGTCCTCGCCTGAGGACTGCTGGCCCTGCAGAGAGAGCAGGGAGAGACAGTGAGGTGAGTTTGGAAGGCCAAGCGGCTCTCGGAGTCCCCTCTGCAAGACTAGTGATCAGTGGCACTCCCAGCTGTGTGACCCAGTGCAAGCCATTCAGCCTCTCCAAGCCTCAGCTTCATTTGCAAAATGGGCATCATAGTCCCTGCCTCGTGGAGTTACCACTAGAATTCATTCATTCATTCCAATTCAACAAACATTTGCTCAGTACCTGTGTGCCAGGCACTGGTCTAGGTGCTGGGGACACAGAGGTGAAGAGGCAGACAAACATCTTACTCTTGTGGAGTGGAGCCAGCAGGAAGAGGCAAAGGATGATGAGGGTGAAGATGGGAAACGTGAGGGAGAGAAAGAAGGCAGAGAGAGGGGTGGGGCACAGAGGATGAAACTGTTGCAATTTCAGAGATTCTGTTGCAACTTGTATGCAGAAATAGTTGCCACTTCCATAGTGTCTCTTATGTGCCAGGGCCTTTCTAAACGCTCCACATTTATTAACTCAGCTAATCCTCAGAACAGCCCTATTTTCAACTCCATTTTTGCCCCACGAGAAAAGTAGGGCACAGAGAATATAAGTAACCTGCCCTTGGCCACACAGCCAAGAAGAGATGGAGCCGGGATTTGAACCAGGAAGTGGTTCTGCAGCCTGTGCTCTCAGTCAGTCTGCTGTCCTCACTCTGCGGCAGACGGCCAGGCAGGAAAGGTGACATTGGAGCGGGGATTTAGCAGTACTAAGGCCCATAAACAGGAAGTGTGTTGTTATTTATTTTTCCTTGATTACTCTTTTCACCTAGTCTCGTGACTGCACAATCAGTATGGGCCCACGTGGGGCTAAGCGCTGCAGACGGCTGTCTCATTTTTTATCTGAAAGATAACCTCACAGGGCGGGGGGCTCTGCTCCGACCCCATTTGACAGTTAGTAAACATACTCAGAGCCTCAGCCGTGGCGCTGCGGCACAGCCAGTCAGGAGGGCTGGAGCCCAGGACCTGCCCAGTGCGGGGCTGCAGCTGGGATCCAGGGCGGTGGTGAGGGGTGAATGTGGGAGGTGTCAAGGATGGGCGTGGGGCTTTAGAGAGCTGAGTGGACAGGCCTGGAATTGGGGTGGGGGGACCTTTGAAGGCTGAGAGGGAGTGGGGGTGGAGGTGGAGTCTGTGCAAGTTGCAAGATCAGAGGTCAGACTACAGGTGAGGAAGGCCTCAGAGGGAAACTGCAGGTAGGGGGGTAGGAGGACGGAGACTACCCAAACTAAGGTAGCGGCAGGAAGCTCTGGACTTTACCAGGTCCTCTGTGCACACACACGCACGCACGCACGCACACACTCTCCTTCTCAGGATCCCCACGCACATCAAGAAGAGACAGGCGGACTCGGGTGGATCCTCAGAGAGCACTCCCCACATCAGTCCTGGACAGAGCTGAGCACAGCGCGCCGCGGCACGCAGAGGGTTAACCCGGGCCGCCGCCGCCAGCCAATCACAGGGAGGCAGATCCTGCGCTCCAGCCTCTGCCGGCCCTGCCCCTCCCTCCGCCCAGCAGTCTCGGGGTGAGAAGCGACAGGAATTTGCTGAGCACTGGGAGCCCAGCAGGCCTGGCGGTGCCTGGAGCATCCTGTGCGGCACCTCACTTAAGCTGAGGTCCTGTGCTGCAGGGACTCTCACAGGCCCATTTGGCAGATGACGAAACTGAGACTCAGAAAGGCAAAAGTGCCTTTTCCAGGGTCACATAACCAGTAAGTGACTTGGCAGGACTCAAGGACTCGAGCCTGAAGTTTTAACGACCAGCCACTGTTTGGAAGAAAAGCCCCCCCTGTACCCCCGGCTGGCCCCGCCTGCGCCGCTCCCCCACCTCAACCTCAGCCTAGGCTGGGACGGGGTCCAGCTCCCCGCACTGCGCTCGGCCGCAGAAAGCCCAGGCGCTACTCCCCGGCGCCAGCAGGGGGCGTCCGCGGGCCGGCCCGGAGCTTCCCGGCACTCGGCGGCTCCCTGCGCTGGCGGCCGGGCAGTCCCAGACCCCTGCTCCCGGGGCCTCAGCCTGCCTTTCGCTCCAGCCACTCCGGGCCTCTCAGCCCTGGACCGTGGTCAGCATGGTAAACACTCCTCACCCCACGCAGCCTAGGCGGAGCGGAGGAGAAGGGTGCCAGGGCCGGCGGCCCCCCTACAGCTGCACACCTGTCAACGCCCCCTGCCAAGGCCCCCTGCCTGGACCCCTTGATGCCAGAAACCACTTCCCCAGAACTGCTTGGAGGCCCCCTGGAGCCCCAGCCACCTGCAGCACCCTCCCAGGCAAGCCAAGTTCCTCTCGTTCCTCCCTGAGGCAGCCAGACCGGCCTAATCAAAGGGCCCAAGAAGGGGGCAGTCCTCCTCCCCTCCGCCCACAGGGACACAGAGCTCTGTCTAAGCCGCTGACTGCCCATGCCCACCGGGGCTACAGCTCCAAGGCAGGTGCCTGGACCGAGAAGGAGGAGTGGAGCCAAGGAAGATGACCCAACACCCTCCCAGGGGAACCTGGCACGTGGCACCCTCACCCCAATCCCTGGGCGGGACTTCCTGAGGCTGGAGGTTTAGGCAAGGAGACCCCATGACCTGAGGAGAGGGTGGGGGATGGTCAACTTTGCCTGTTTCTGGCTACATAGCACCCCACCCCCACCCCAAGTTAGCTCTTAACTCCTTCATCCCTGGAGCCAGTGGGAGAAGGGAAACTTCAGAACCCTCCCTGTCTGCCATGGTTTCCCCCTCTTCAGAGGGCACCAGGCTCTAGGAGACAGTGCTCCGGGCTTCACCCCCCTTAGCCCAGCACAGTATTCTGGCCAATCTCTCTCCTCCCCTCTGCCTGAGCGCCAGGACTCTCCCTGATCTTTCCCAAGCCACGCAACAGACAAGGGGACCAGGAGCCATCCCCACAGCTCATACTCTCTGAACTCTCAGCAAACTCCTACCAAAGAGGCTCAGGCCAGAATTTCTCCCTAGGAAAAGCTGACTTCTTACCTAACAAGGAGAGCATCAGAACTAGGCCATGCTTTCCTTCTCTCCACGGCTGCTAGGGAGCTCATTGCCAAACCAATTGCTCAATCACAGCCCCTGGTGTTTTCTGCATCCCCTTTTTATTCTCTAAGTTCCACCTGTTATATTGGCTTTCCTAGCCCCACTGCTTCTGCATCTTAGCTAGTCATGCTAAATGCTTGAAGGGGGAAAGGGAAATACAAGATAGACAAAACCAGTCCCAGACAGATGGACAGACACGGTGGTACCTCATCCATCTTTTCTGAGGTCGGGGTTCTGTCTCCAACCAGGTCCAAGGCCACCTCAGCTGTCTGGCCCAGAAGCCCAGCAGGGTCCGGGGGGCCTGGCTCAGGTGGAGGCCGAGGCCCAAGGCCCAGGTCGAGCTCCTCGTCCTCGTCGGAGTCTGGCAGGGGTGTTGGGCTGATGTCCTCCAGGCCGGTGCTGGAGGGGCGTGAGGAGGGGGGCGTGGGGCCTCGGAAGCCTGGCTGGGAGTTGGTGCCAAAGGGGGCCAGTGGGGAGAGCTGGGAGGAGGAGGAGGAGATGGGGCTGCCCTCCATCTGCAGCTCGGTGTCCGAGTCTGGCTCCCGCAGGAAGAGCAGCTTGGTGCGCTGCTCCTTCAGCAGCATCTCGATGCGCGAGTCCAGGCTGTCGTGGGGTTTCTCTGGCCCTGCAGGGGACGACTCCAGCGTGGGTGTGCCAGGGCTGTCACAGGGCTCAGGACTCCAGCCGAAGGTGGGCCGGCCGCCCAGCTCCATGCTGTTGGTGTCGGGGGGCGGCGGGCCGGGTGGCGTGCCTGGCTTCTCCTTGGCCAGAGGCTCAGCAGGTGGCAGGGGTGGGGGCGCTGGTGCCCTCCGGAACTCCCCACTGTCTCGGGCCCCAAAGGCGGCTGTGGCGGTGGGTTCTTCTGGGGGTGGAGGGAAGTGGGCCACTGGGGTCTGATACGGAGAGAAAGCAGACTTGAATCCAGGAGCAGGGGTTGCTTGGGCGGGTGGTGGAGTGTGGGCAAATGTGGCTGAATCCTGTGGTTGAGCCTTGAAGGGGGGGCCGCTGCTGCCCCCAGTGCCGCTGACTGCTCCGAACGGGAGGTCCGAGGAACCCCGGAAGGCGGCTGTGGCCCCGGCCACCACGGTGACCGCGGGAGAATTGTGTACATAATGATGTTCGTGGCGGCGGTTGTAGGCGTCCGTGAACTTGCTCTCGTGGCGCCGGGCCTTGAAGGTCACTGCGGGGTCCTGGCTGAAGAGGTATGAGGGTGTGGGCTGGCGGCTGGAGTAGCTGGAGTCCTGTGAGAAAGGGGTGCCCAGGCGCGGTGTGAGCGGGGTGCCCTGTCCATAGGAGTTGGGTGTGTCCAGGCGGCAGCTGGAGTAAGCTGTGTCCTGGGAGAAGGGTGTCCCACCGCTATTGGGGGTGACAGAGGAGGAGCCGGAGCCACAGCCTGCAGACAGGCCTCCATCCTTGAGGCGCTTCAGGGCATCTGACAGCTAAGGAGAGACAGAGATGTGAGACCACTGGGGGAAAATGTGCAATGGAACAGGGCTGTTTTCCCTTCTCACTCTGGCTGCTGGGAAGCTCAGAGCCAAACTGCTCTAGAACTGCAGCATAAGGAATGAAAGTGAGGGAGATTGAGGAGGAGTGTCAGGATGGTACTAACTTTTTCTCTAATCTTAGGGGTAGCCAAATATGTTCAGGGAACCTTGAGGGTTTTTCCTAATTCCAGAGGAGACAGAGAAAAGAGAAGACCGTAACATCTTGGTTTAGGCTGGGATTTTCTTTTTGCCTCAGGCTGTCAGAAATCAAAGACCTTCCAGGCAGGATTATAACCAAGAACTACAATCTTGTGCACGAGAGGATGGCCAAGGGCTTTGTCCTCCTAGCCATCCAGTGTTTTAGGATTTAAAGTGATAAACAGAGGCCAGGCATGGTGGCTCATGCTTGTAATCCCAGCACTTTGGGAGGCCAAGGCGGGTGGATCACTTCAGGTCAGGAGTTCAAGACCAGCCTAGCCAACATGGTGAAACCCCACCTCTACTAACCAAAAATACAAAAATTAGCCAGGTATGGTGGTGTGTGCGTGTAATCCCAGCTACTCAGGAGGCTGAGGCAAGAGAATCACTTGAGCCCAGGAGGCAGAGGTTGCAGTGAGCCGAGATCACGCCACTGCACTCCAGCCTGGGGACAGTGTGAGACTCTGTCTCAAAAAAATAAATAAAACAAAAATAAAGTGATGAACAGGCAGCTAGTCAGCCTGATGCCAGGGAGGAGCTGGCATGAGACTCGCCCCACGCGCGAGTTGTCCCTGTGTCCTGGAAGGCAGTGGTTTGGAAGGAGTCAGTCTTGCTCTGGAAGGCAGGGCATGAACTCTGGTTTCTGGGTTTAGGGGTAGTGGCATGCCCAGGACACCAGACACTAAGGACCCCAGAAACAGCAATGTTTGGCATCAACGTGGAAAAGCGGGCCCGGGCGGGCGCTGAGTCTATGGGAATCGCAGCCTGTGCTGGGGAGGGGAGAAGCCACAGGAAACAGAACCAATCCCACGGAGCCCCACTGCAGGAGGGCCTGGGAAAATGGGGCTCTAGGCCCTGCTCCCAATTGTGGGGGGCATGGCCAGGCTTCACACCCTCCTAGGCCTTGGTCTCCAAAGCTGGAGAGAGTGACGTGGGGGTAGGCTGGGGGTCCCATCAGAGAGTTGGTGAGGCTTTCCAGAGGTGGGGGGCATGTCAAAGAGCTGGCGATGGGGCAGACTGATGGCCATAAACCCACCTGCAGGGTCTCATTCACGATTGGAGAGACAGCGTCCAGCTCGCCCACTGGGAGGGTCTGGGGGGTGTATCGGCCAGTGACCAACAGTTCATAGAACCGCATTCGGGTTTCCCCTGTAGATGGGCAGGAAAGGGGGGACTCAGTGAGGTTCCAGGATGGGGCAGCCCCCACAAGGATTCCAACCTGTGTGGTACCCTGGTGGGTCCCTTGTGCCCAAGAGCCCAGTCCTGGGGAGGCTGTGTGGCCCTGAGTTCCCACCCCTCTGCACCTCACTCAGGGTCCCCACCTCTTCGACAAAGCTGCTGAGCTGCACCATTTTTCTGATCCTGATGTCCAGAAGCTAATGTCTCCTAGGGCTGAGACTCCCCCAAACCCAAACCCAGAGGTGCCACCCGCGACACCGAGCCCCTCCCACCCCTGCATTACCTGGGCCATGGCGCCCACAGAGCCAGGCCTTCCCCTTTCTGCTCAATACCCTGGGGCTTGCAGTAAGAGGAGGGGAAGCCCGTGACACAGACGCCAGAGTTTGTTAAATATCTGGGGCCAGGTGAGCAGCAGAGTTTGCAACATGCTCTAGTAGCACATTACTGTGAACTCCACAGGCCCTGACCAGGCTGAGGGCCCCAGGGTGGCCTGGGGACTACCTTGGGCCTGAACCCTCCACCCCTCAGCAGAAGGAGGCTTTTATAGACCAGGGCCCAGGGGTTATCGATATTTATAGAGCCTCAGAGACAGCTGCTTACATATGCAAAAAAGACACGTTCCTGGAGCTACACTTTACTGGTCTCTTTCTTGAAATACAAACTTAGCTGGCAGTCTCTGAGAGCTTTTGTGTTTTTTTTTTTTTTTTTTTTTTTTTTACAGAAATGAAATTTTGTTGAAACCTGGCTGCTCCTTAAAATGTGGGCACGTGATAGGGAAGGGGGTGCCACGTTCAATTCAATTATCAGGGAGAAATTGTGCTGCAGCCACCCAAGGTCCTCACTGCCCCCCTACCCAACCCCCAGAGACTGAGAAGCTAGGGAAAGGGGTGGGAGGGACTGTGGACTGGACAGAAAAAGAGGGCTGTGCCCTGAGAGGAGAAACAGAACCGGGCACAGGCTCAGCAAGTGTGCGTGGAATAATCGCCACCACCCCCGGCACCAGCTTAGAGCTCGGTCAATACATTTTAATCATTAAACACAAAAAAAGAAAAGTTCTGATTTTCCTGCCTTGGGTTTGGTGTGTCCCAGTTGTCCCTGAACCCCATGCTCACAAATTCCTGGAAGCTGCACTTTCGCCCTCCCAGGCAGGGTTTCCCAGGGGACCCCGGTGGGCTAGGGACCCAATGGCATCTCCCCACAGCTGGTGGGCCCTCAAAGCACTCAGCACCTTCTTTTATAGGTGGGAGCTTCCCTAAAGGGGCCTCAGGCACACTTTGGGGAATGCCCTCGAGTCCTGCAAGCCCCTTGGTCCTGCAGAGGCCTCCGAAGACCCACAGGGTGGGAGGTATGGCCTCTCCAGCCAGCACCAGAGAGCACCCAGCTGATTCCAGAGCAGGGGAGGTGCTGCGGTCTCTTTAAGAGAGAGGAGGGAAGACACAGTGTCAACCCTTGAGCACCCAGAGCCGCCCGCCCGGCTCTTCCCGGCTCTGCTCTTCCCCGGCGGCTCTATCTCGAGAACCTTATCAATGAAACAACACTCCCGGCCCCAGATTGGCTGCCACTTCAGGGGGGAAGGGGCGGCAAGGGAGGTGAGGGGACACCCTAGATCCTTAGAGGACTCTCTTTTTAGTTTCCAGACCTTCTCTTGATGTATTTAAAGGCATCCTAGTGGCACTCCCTCAGTCCCCCACAAGTAAACAAACTCTGCCTCCTCCCCTAACACAGGCAACACTGGAGACTGTCTAAACCCAGGCCACCAGGGCTCAGAGAGGGGGCCCGCGGGGGTGTCAGCGGTGGGGAAGCCTCCGGGTGGTCCCTAGGGGTGCGGTGGCCAAGGACCGGCACATTTGGTAAATTACAGACTGTCTCCTAGCAACAGACAACACATTTAGCTCCACGCGACTCTACCCTCAGGAGGGGGCTAAGAAAATAAATAAGGTTGTGGGGGGGGATCCCAAGGGAGAGTAGGGGGGTCCTCCCCACGCTGCAGGAGGGGCGGGGAGGGAAAGGGTCGGGCTGACAGGTCTCCCCACGCTCCTCCCCTGCCGGGCTCACCTTTGGTGTCCAGCTCCACGTGGATAATGTTGCCCATGACGGAAGTGCTGTGCAAGTGCTGAACGGCATCCTTGGCTCCCCGGACCGTGGCAAAGACCACCTTGGCGATGCCCAGGTGCTTCTTGGTCTTGGGGTTGTACAAAATCTCCACCTCCTCCACCTCCCCATACTTCTTGCACATGTCCCTCAGGAAGTTTTCACGGATGTTATCATTCAGCTTGGCAAATGTCACCTGCTTTGGAGGCACCGGGCCCACGTAGAACTCATCGATCTGGCAGGGGCCGAGGGGGAAGGGAGTTTGGAGAACGTTTAAACCTAAGGGAAAACACAACATTCCCCCCCGCCCCGCAACTCGCCCGCCCGTTGAAAACAATAAAGGGTAAAAAAAACTGGAAAAAAAAAAAAAAATTTTTTTTGGAAAAAAAATGCACGCGGGCGGGCCCGAGAAGCGGAGGATTAAATCGTTTGGAACGTGGAAGTCCTCTGGGTTCGGAAGGAAAGGGGAAAAAGAAACAGTTTCTCTTTCCCCACCCCCCTTTCTGGCCTCCTCTTCCTGCTGCCGGGTCAGGGGCGACCCCTCAGGCTTAAAAAGTTGTCCTTTAGTGGGCTGGCGAGAGGGGAGAGTCTCGAAGCCAAGCCCCCGGGCGCACTGGAGCCCCCCGCGGGGCGTGCAGGACACTGTATCTGCGCCGTGATTACAGTTTCACCCAGTGTTATTTTGTTTACAGTAGATGAGAGGGGACACCCTCTCGCCAGCGCTCTACCCCTCCCCGCCAAAACTTCCCTGGCCCCGGACGGCGGGAACTGGGAATCCGGCTGGGCTCGGTCAGGACTGGCGTTATTTTCGAACTCGGGGAGGTGGGGGAGGGACGGCGGGGCAGTGGGGAGGGGTCCTACCTTGAATTTGGGCACCGACAGCTCCAGCTCCTTGTTTTTGGTCCAGATCCCGACGACCCGGGGATCTTCGACAATTTCCACCGGGCGGTTGCTGGACATCTGTGGGGAGAAATTGGGGGGCCGGGATGAGAGGGCTGGTCCCCCTCCCCATGGGCAGAACCCTTTCTCCAGGCACTTGTCAAACTCCAGGGCTGGGGCCCCGTCTGACAGTTGGCCGGGGGGTCGGGCGGGGGGTTCCCTGGCCGCTAGGCGCGTCTCCCCGGACACGACGGGGGGCACGGCTGGGGGGGCGCGCCGGCTACTCACCGCCAGGCTGAAATGCTGCCCATCGTAGCGGTACAGTTTATGATGCCCCTTTTTCAGAGCCGGGTCAATCATCAACTTGTAACTTCTCCAATGGTGGTTCCTCCTCTCGCCCGAAGGGCCGGGCTGCGGCGGGGGCTGCTGGTGGTGGTGGTGGGGGGGGTGACTGTTCTCCATGCCGTTAACCCAACCTGAAAACCAGCAAGTTGTTGTCGTCTCCGCCGCGGCGGCGGCGGCCGCTTCTACACACACGCGAAAGAATCCAATCGGCAGGCCCCCACCCCCTCCCACCTTGCCAGCGCGCCCCGAAAGGAGCTGTCTCGCTGGCTCCCCCCAAAACAAGAATGGAGCGAGAGAATAACCCTTCCGGGAGAATTACGCGCCCGCCCGCTCGGCCACCGTCTCGGGGCGGCAGCGAGGGGCTCCCGGGGGTACCCGGGGAGGGCTGGCGGGGCCCGGGGCGCCCGGAGGACGCGGGATCCGGCCCATGGTGCCCGCCCGGCCGCCCGGCGTGGCGCTCGCCCGCTCGCTCGGCCTGGCTCTGGCGCGGGGCTCGCGGCAGGGCCTGGCGGCGCCGCCGCCCGCCCGCTCGGGCCAGGGCCGGGGCCGGGGGCTTGGGCCGCCCGGCTGCCGGCCGCGGCCTCTCCCTCCCCGAGCCGCGCTTACATCCCCGCCGGGCGCCGGCCTCCCTGCGCCGCCAGCCAGTACATGGTGTCCCCCGAGGGAGCCGAGGCCGGGGCGGCCGGACCGGGGGCCAGGAAGGGGGGGCGCCGCCGCCGCCGCGGCTGCCGGGCCCGGAGCTGCTGCCGCTGCCGCCGCCGCTGCTGCTGCTGCTGCCCGGGAGGCGGCTGGCGGCGGAGGCTCGGCTCCCAGTAGCCGCACATCCCACAATACACCGCTAAGGAGCCCGACCCGAGCGCTCACCCTCCTCCTCTTCCTCCTCCTCCTCCTCTTCCTCCTCCCCTCTCCTTCCTCGCCGCTTCCCCAGGCACTCTCCCGGCGGCGGCAGCTGCGCCGCCAAAGCCCCGGGCCCCAGCGGCCCCCCACCCCTCACTCGCGCGCTCCCACACTGCCTCCCCCTCCCCGGGGGAAGGCCTTTTAATTTATTTATTCTTCTGGGACTGGGGTGGGGGTCTTGGCTGCCGGGGGAGGGGGTCTCCCCGGGCTCTACCTCCCGCGGCCGGGACTACCCTCCGAGCCGCGACCGCCGCGGCGTGCGTCCCCCGGGCCTGCAAAACTGTTTCCAAACTGCCCGGGCCGGAGGCGGGCGCGCGGGGACCCGGGGAGAGGGCTGGGGTCTGGGGGGCCGAGGGTGTGTGTGGACGCTGGGAGGCCGGCGTCGACTCAGAGGAGTTGCAATCGAGGTATCTGCGCTCCGGTTTCCTCCTCCGGCCCGCGACCCCCTCCCCGGAGTGGAGCTGGGGAAGGGAGACCAGGGTTCACCACGTTAGCATTCGCATTCCTGGGAGGATGCAGCCCTCGCCTGGACCTGGGCGATAGAAGCCTTCTTCTGTTTTTATTTTTGGAGGGGAGCGCCCTGTAATTGTCCTGAACACATGCTTCCCCCCCCTTCCTCCTGCCACCCGCGGAGGAGAGAGTCCCCCTTTTTTGCATTTATCTTTTCCTTCCCCTTTCTTTATTAAAGGTCCGGGAGTGGCGGCGGCCAATCAGCGCGCGGCTTCCATTTTGTGAGTTCAACTCCGAGGCTCCCGGGCTTCGCGAGGACGCGTTTGCAGCCCCCTCTGCCGCTCCTCTCTGGCGGCCGAGGCGCAGGATCCGCCTCGCCGGGGCTCGGAGCTGGTGTAGCTCATATTGGGGCTCTTTTCGGGGTTTGTAATTTGGCCGTGGGTAGGTAATTGGCTGGAGCAGGGCGGCAGGGCGCGGCAGCCAATCAGCGCGCGGCTTCTATAGGGCTTGAGTTATTAGACGCTGATCTCAAAACATCCTTCATCAGACACGAAGGAGAGGCCAACAGATGAGGGAAGCCATTTTTCTGCAATGGAATTAAATGGCCAAGTGGGTTTTTCCTTTGTTGCAAATGGGGAATGTTTTTCCTTTGACTCTACCATCCAGTTCAGGACGTCTCAGTGTGTTTAACATTTGTCAACAGGCCCAAGGACTCACAGTTGGAAGACTGGAGAAGACTTTTTAAAAAGATCTGGATTTTTCCTTATGACTTGGAATCCATCTTTGTCTTGTATAACTAGGTCATAGCACACCATTCATGTCAGCAGTTAACAGTTTTGAATTCCAAAAAAACCTAAGTAAATGACATATTTTTTTTCCTCTTTTTGTTCTATGGGTGGGTGGGGGGAGCTTGGAGCTGTCTTAATCTGTATTCTCTTGACTGAACAATAAATTTTTCAATATATCTAGTTTCCTCTATTAAACACTTAAACCTGGCCATCTTATTAACTCCTTTCTTTTTAACAAGGTAATGTTTTAAATGTATATAGCTTTAGGACTAGAGAAATGGCAGCAACAAAAAATTGTGAGCAGTTGTTACTCTTTTAGTTTTTAAAAAACCTTTTACATTGTAAGTACCCAATCCATTCTGTCCTGACGCAGTACAGTTTTTATGTTAATGTTGCCGAGATGTCCTTAATTTTCCGAACCTTCATCTGCATGTATGTCTTTGTCTCTCTTGTCTAATAGAAGCCAGTTAGGATTCTTGAGACGATCTTGCTTTATAAAGCTAAGGTTCTAGCTTTATGCTTTTGAAAATGTTTACAGCACTAAATGCTAGTCAGCTTTCTTCCCCGTAGCTTGTACACTTTCTTTGAAAATCGATCTATTTGAAGAAAAACAGCCCTGTTTTTCTCGTCTTTGCTGTTGGGGGTTGGGGGGAGCTGGTGGGTGAGGGAAAGGAAGACCTTTTCTTTGTGTAGAGACTAAAGCCGTCACAGGAAACTAGATTAAAACTGGAAAACAAGTCCTAGCTGGTTCCAGCAAACACCAACGTTAAGTAGGGGGTATTTTCTATGGTGGTTGGGCGGCTGGTGCGTCTTTTGCCTTTTGTTTGATTTGACTGTATTTTCGCCTTTTGTCTCTTAATGACGATCACACCATTGCTATATCCAGAGCAGTAAACAGTCCTCAGCGAAGCCGCCTTTTTGCCTACCCAACCCTGGAAAGTTTGCAGAAGTGGAAGGAGCAGAACGTGAGGGTGTAACTTACAAAAAGGTAACAAGAACAAAGACACCACCATAACCCCCAAATTTCCCAACTAAATCAAAAAATATATATGTTTTTACAATAACGCCTCCAAAACCACCGCCCAGCTTGATCTTCTAGACTCCATGGCACCGGGCTGAGCGGGTAAGTAAGAAAGATAAAAAGTGCCTTTTGCCCCTTCGAGGAAACCCTTTTGCAGGCCAAGCAAGGGCTGCAAGTGTTTGGGAGCTGAGGGGAGAAGGAGGATTCTGGAGCATTGTATTTGGCAGCCGGAGCGGACAGTGGGCGGGGGGTTGGGACACGAAGGGCTCTTCGGACCCCTGTGCCTCTTCCGCCCCAAGGGCGAGAAGACGGGGGCTCCGCAGCGACCCTCGGGGGTCCATGGAGCCGCCTGCCTTCGCCCCCCTCGCTCTTCCCAGGTCTGAACCTGGATGGGGAGAAGAAATTGAAGTGCTTTGGAGACGGGGGGCTTAAAAGACTGGGGAGCCTCATCGCTCAGCCTTGGGCCCACTTTCCTTTCGATCGTAAGGATTCCGCACCCCGAAGCCGGCTTGTCGGGGCTGCGGGGCGCGCCTGCGCTGGCAACGCGAAGGAGGACAAAAGGCCGGCGTCCATGTTGGCACCATGACGCAGCATCTCCGCCCGTAGCCCGGCGCTTCTGTCCTCCCGGCCGCGCTCGCTCCTCCTCCCAAACGCCAGTTTTCTTTACAGGCTTCCAGCCCGTCGCGGCTCGGCTGGGCTGGGCTAGCAGGCGGGCCCAGCCGGGCAGGGCTGCGGTGCTAATGGCGGCGGCTCTCTTTCCTTCCTTCCTCCTTACCGCCGTGCCCCCGGTCGTGGGGAGCCCGGAGCAGGAGGCAGGCCCGCGGCCAGGTCGGGCCCCGAGAGCCTGCGGGGCGCAGCGCTGGCGACCGGGTCTCGGGGGCCGTTTCGGGGGCCGTGGGCCTCGGGGGCGTCGCGCGCCGCGCCTCCCGCGCTCGCCTCAGCCGGGCGCGGCGGCCTGATGGGCGCCATTTCGCGCGCTGCCCGTGGCTGGGGCGGTGGCGGCTGCCGCGCGCCAGGCGGGAGGAGCGGCCGGGGGAGGGGGCTGGGCGACCCGGAGGCCCACGCGGGCACCAGGAGGCCTCGCCCCGGACCGCTTCCCCCTTTCCTCTTTGTTCTGCGCGGACGCCCGCAGCCGAGGGCCACGGGGTCGGTGGGGCTTCGAGGCCGCTCCGGGTCCCACCGGCTCCTCTGGAAGCCGCGGCCCGGCCTGGCCCTGACCCCAGGCCGCCCCCCGCTGCCCACCCGGCTCTGGGCGCTGGGGTCCGACCTCCCAGTCGCTCTTTGACAGCCGAGCCAGCGCGGGGCGGGGGTCGCCACCTTCGTCCTCACTCAGGGCGGGAGGCCTTCGGGGTGGCCGCAGACGCCCCGTTGGGCAGCCCAGGGCGCAGCCCTCCAGCCCAGCTCTCCAGGCAGGAGGTGGGGGAAGCCTGGGAAAGCGGAGGGGGGCCCCCGGGATCCCCCGAGGCGCGGGGCTCCCGGCGAAGCCTCACATCTCCGGCCCTTCCCGGGGAGGGTGCGGGCGGGGCGGGCCTTAGGAAATGTAGATGAGCCGCCGCCAGGGCCAGGGCTGAACCTTCTGACTCAGCTACCCCCGGCCGCCCGGGCCGCTGGGGGAGGGGCGGCGTCTGGGGTGCTCCCTTTCAGCCCCGGAGCCCCTGTCCGCTGTGCATTCGGCCGGTCACATCTCTCTCCCCCAACGCCCTGATCCGCCCTCCACCTTCCTCCCCTCCAGGTTCTGGGCCGGAGAAGGGGCGACGTTCGGGCACCCCCTGAATGGACAATCTTTCCTTCTGTCGACGGCAGGGGCAGGCCTAGTTTGACTCTGACAGTCCTGCCACTGAGGTAGGTGTGAGTCCCTGCCCAGACCGTGAGGGAGATTTGGGGGGCTCTGGCCTGCAGCCTAGGGAGGGCCGAACCCCAAACCCGCCGGGCTGGTTCTGCGGCCCCGCCCACTCCCCACCCCCTGCCTCCCGCCAGCTGCGAGCGCGTCGGGCCGCCTGCTGGGCCGCCCGGGCCATCCATCCCCGCCTGTCAGCTTCTGTTGTCAGGCATTTGGGGCGTGCAATTCTCTGCCGAATTTAGCAGCGTACGAGAGGATCCACTTGCAAGTATTTCCCAGTTGTGTGTTCCTCGGCGGGGGGAGGGCCCTGGGTGCCGCCTACTTCTGAAAGACACAGGTCACTGCCAGAAAGCCCAACTGTGCTGTGGCCTCTCCTCCAGCCGCCCCCGTGGGGCATGTGGGGTGACAGTGTGAGCCGTCCTCTGAGGTCTGGCTGCTAGGGAGGCAAAGAACAGAGACCCGAGGTTCCGGCCAGCTTTCTCTATGAAAGGGCCTTCCTTGACGCTTCTCCACCTTCCTGGGATTGTTTTCTTCTCCAGTCCCCAAATGGGCAGGCCTGTATATAAGCCTTGTTTCTAGAACCAGACAAAGCTGGATTTGAAACCTGGCGAGCCATTGAACAGCTATGGCCTTGCGTAAGCGGCATAGCCTCCAAGCCTGTTTCTCCATCTCTGAAAACAGGACTAGATCAGTGGTTCTTAGTCTGGAACCGGCATCAGAATCACCCGAAGCGGGGCTCACTGAGAATGGACCACAGGGCCTGGTGCCCAAGTGTCTGATGCAGTGGGTTGGTCCTTAGGACTGGCATTTCTAACAAGTTCCCAGGTGAGGTGAGGCTGATGCTGTGGTCTGGGAACACATTTTGAGACCCCAGCCCCCAGCCTGGTAACACCTGGGGTTTTGACGCAGAAGTGCCAAGTTCCACGCTTGGCACATAGTAATTGATTTCATTCTAACGCTAGCCGACTTCATGTGTTGAATAGTTTTCCATCTCAGTGTCTAAGAAGCTCCACAGCTGGAGATGGCGGCCCTTGGTCTCGGACCCCCGCCTTGTGATCTCTGCTTTGTGATTGCTTTGATGAACCATTTGGGTCCAGGTGCTCCTGATCACATCACCTCCCCTATTTGGGACTTGTGCTCCACTCCCGCTGTGAGGGCTACACCGAGCTCTGGGGGCCTGTGGGGATTAACACGGAGATCTTGCTAAAGGTATCTTGGTGCTAAGTTAAGGGAGAGAGTTCTCCGTGGGCTAGGATCTCGACAGTGCTGGTGACCTTGGGTGAGTGTCTCCCTGTAAAGTGATAAGGATGCCTGCTGGAAAGGGTGGTGGGAGGATTAAGTGCATTAAGGAGGCCCTCCTCCCAAGCTTTTAGTTGGCCTCCGTTGTGATCTTGGTTATTGCTGGGAGTGGCTGCAGGGGCTGGGGGCTGGGCTGCCTCTGAGCTCTCCCCACCACCAGCCCACCTGCTGAAGCACGTGTCCCTGCCTCAGGGCAAAGTGGAATCTGGTGCTCCCTGGGAAGGCAGCCAGCGCGGTTCTCCTCTGGAGTGGTTGAGTGCAGCTGGAGGTAGAGGCCTTTCCCTATCCACAGGGGCTGTTCCATGATGGGGTCAAGATTTGGGTCACCCACCCGTGGTCCGGGGAGAAGTGACTCGCCCAAGGTCACAAGGCCACCACCAATAGAGCCAGGATGAGGTTCCAGGTGGCTTGACTTGGCAGCCAGCGCCTTTGCCTATGGCACCCCCTCACCCCAGCTGTCTGGGTTATTTTGGGCTTCCTCCCATGCCAGCTGTCTGCTGGCATCCCTGCCCAGGACTGTCTGGTTGGAAGTAACCGGCGTGGTGCTGTTGGCTCCTTCTGTGAGGGCCAGGGCTGGGTCTTCAATCCCCTATGAGCTGTGCTGGGTCCAGCTCCTTTGCTGGGAGGGAAGAGTGTTCCTGCCCAGACTCCCTGCCGCCCAAGTACAGCAAGAGGGCGAAAGCACCTGATAAAAATTGAGGTTCACGTTGTTAATATCCCAAAAGCCTCTTCTTCTATACACCCTGAAACCTGTTTTAAATTTGGCTCTGCCATTGAACCCCCTTGCTCTCACGTGACCCTTTGCCACCCGAGGGTGTGGCGCCTCCCTTTAGAGTCCTCGTTGCTCTCCGGGTAGGGTCTTTACTCCCCACCTGCTTTGGATAATTAAGTAATTGATGTACGTCTCCCTCCCAGCTGCACCCTGGAGGGCTCCAGCAGTTTCTCCCCTCCCTGGATCCTATCAGGGAGCTGTTGGGTGCTCAGCTGTGGTCTGGATGTGGTTCTCAGCACAGTGTCGGGACCCCCTGGCTGGACTGTACCCCTCTCTCTCTGCTTTGGTCCCTCTTCTTTCTTTGTCCCCCATCATCACCTCTTGGGGCAGGGAGGGTGGGGCAGTTTGTCCTCCTGCTGATGTTCCTGCTGGTCCCTCGAGGGTGCCCCGCCCAGCGGTCACCCAGCGAGCGCGGGGCGGGGCCGCTGCTGGCGCCGGGCTCCGGGGCTTGCAGAGAGAGGGCCACGCCAGCGGAAGGGCCGGCCAGGAGGTGGCAGGACTTGCCTTACTACTGAGTCGCCGGCGTCCCCGCCTCTTCCGGCTCCTCCGCCCGGAGCCCTAGTGTGGAACATGACCTTTCGGACCCTCTGGGTGGAGACACAGCCTCTGCCTGGGCTGTGCAGTGAGGCAGCCCCACCATGTCAGGTCGTCTGGCCCAGTGCGTCTCTAGCTGGCATGTGACTTCCAGCAAGCTCCTGCCCCTGAGCGCTGGGAGGAGCAGGTCCGGCAATAATTTTTTTTTTTTTTTAAGACAGAGTTTCGCTCTTGTTGCCCAGGCAATGGTGCGATCTGGGCTCACCGCAACCTCCGCCTCCAGGGTTCAAGTGATTATCCTGCCTCAGCCTCCGAGTAGCTGGGATTACAGGCATACGCCACCACGCCCGGATAATTTTGCATTTTTAGTAGAGACAGGGTTTCACCATGTTGAGCAGGCTGGTCTCGAACTGACCTCAGGTGATCCGCCTACCTCGGCCTTCCAAAGTGCTGGGATTACAGGCGTGAGCCACTGCGCCCGGCCGGACAATAATGTTTTGAGCTGTTGCTGAGTCTGGCTTTTGTGAGGGGAACTTTTAGCACTCAAGGAGTGGCCTTGTCTCTGGCCTGTCCCAGAGTGCTCATGGGCAGCCAAGGCCTGGGGACTGCTCAGGCAGGGTAGATGTATTTGCCAGGCCAGCTCCCTCAGGGAGTAGCTTCATCCCTGAAGGCTCAGTGTTTTCTGCCTCGTGGGTGGCCCCTCTGCAGGGTTCTCAGTCATCCAGGGAAGTGGGTGCCACAGCGTTGCCTCCAGCCTCACTGGGGCTGGCTGGACTTTGCTCTGACAACACAGCAGTGGCTGGGCCCCTGCAGCTCTCCAGGGCTCAGTTTCCCTGTTGGCTGCACTATGGCATAGGCCCCCATGTGGACAACCATGAGCTGACCCCAGAAATACCACCCGGCCGCTCCCCTAGGCTTCAGTGGCCTAACAGCTCTTGTGTCAAGAACCAGCTTAAAGAATCTTTCTTGCTTTCTCAAACTTTCCAGGAATTCCTGGTGACTGGAAGGGGAGTGACTCGGGTCTTCAATCTTTTGCAGGTAAGGGAGCTGCCTCCTGGGTGGGCATGCCCAGTTCCTCAGTAGGCCCAGCGTGGCCCAGCCTCTGAGGAAGCTCTGAGCAGCTGTCTTGGCTCGGAGGTATTTTTAGCTACAGATCCAGCTCCCCACCATCACCACAACAGTCGAGTCCAAATCAAACGCACTCCAGGCAGGTGGGGCTGGGGTTCTGCCAGCCTCCTGGCCAGCAGGGGTGGGTGGGCAGACTGGGGCCAGTATCAGCTGTTCTGCCTGGACCCAGGCCGGGCTGGGAAGGCACACTTGTGCTCATTTCCCGCCTCCACTTCTGTGCAAGCTTGTGCTGTCATAAGCAGAGATCACAGCCCCGTTTCTTGGATGGAGAAAGTGGACACTGAGGTCTGAGGCTTTTGAGGACAGTCAGGAGCGCTCCTATGGGCTCCAGTGATGCACTCACCAGCTTCTGGTCCTCTTCTTCCACCTCTTAGAGTGCCTTGGCTCCCTCCTGTGGTCCTGGGGAACCTCGGCCCCAGCCCTGCCTCCCCAGCCACCCTGAGGGAGCTCAGGGCCTGACTGGTGGCTGGGCTCCTCTCCTGTCCCCCACTCCTGTGGAGCCTGGCAGGCAACTCCGTGATCTGACCCCGGTTACCTTGATAGCCCTGCCTGACCTCCCCTTATGGCCCAGCCACCCCAGAACCTGAAGAGGTTTTCTAGCTGCCGTGCATTTGCCAGGCTGGGTTACCCACCCTACTTTCCCTGCCTGCCCTCCAGTGCTGCCAAGCCCAGTGTGCCAGCCAGCGCTCAGCTTTCCATAAAGGGTTCTCCTGTTTCCAACCTCCATTGCACTGCTTCCCCCAAGACTGTGACCTCCTGGAAGGCTGGAGCACAACTGCCTCTCAATAAACGTGTTGCAAAAAAGGAATGGATGAGTTGCTGTGCATTTGTCTAGGGGGTGCTTGACCCAGGAGATTCCCCTTTGCCCAGTGCCCGGAGAGGGCGTCCACTGAGAACCTGGGGTGCCTCCGCGGCCTCCCCTTCCCAGCTCTGCTGTGGTCTTGGGATTCTATGGGCGGTCGCTGCTGCCCTCTGGTGGTCAGACCATGCCTTGCTTGCACTGTCTGAGAACCTTGACCATGGAACTGCCAGGTTGGCGGTTTTCCTCCACGAAGTGAGGTTTACATGACCCTTGATGAGACCTTGAAAACTGGGAGTCTTTGGGGTGGGGTCGCCAGCAAAAAGATCCTGAGTCCTGCCAGCCCCTATGTGAGGAAACTACGAAGGTCACTTTCCCCCCAACCGTGCTGCTGTTGGGGGTTTTGTTAGCAATGGGCTCTTCCTACCCCAGCTGGTAGGATCCCACTCTCGGCCATGCTCTCGTGCCTATCTGCCCTGGACCGGCTCCGGGGGGGGTCCCTCTGCCACCCTGACCACTCACCTGGCTGGTGCAGAGGGCGGTCAGCCCGCCCAGGGTGAGGAGTAAGAGAAGGGGTGGGTGTTACGGGTAATTCAGCTAGCAGCCCTGATAGCACTGCCTACAGTAAGTACTCAACAAATAAGCTGTTTCGATCAGGGGATGGGAGAGTTGGGGGGATTCCTGGGATGAAGAACATGTGGCTGCTGGCAAGGAAACGCATTTTCTTACATTTCTTGGTGGGTGTGGGGTTACCAGTCTCCAAAGCTCATGGAGAGGGACCAAGTTGACTTCAACTAGAGCTACTCCAACCTGCCCCTCCCTGACGACGTCTTGCGTGGTTCACGCCTCTGGCTCTTGCCGGAAGGAGGCGCCCGCCCCTAGTGGTTTGGGGGTCAACCTGCGCCCGGCGCTGCCGGCACCGAGACGATTGCCCGGCAGAGGGCGTCAGACGTCCATCCTGCAGCCCAGGGTCGGGGTGCGGGTAAGCGGAGCCCAGTCCCTCACCCCGAACCTGCGTGCACGCAGGCGTCCCTGGCCCAGGCGAGGTGGGCAGATACGACCCTTGCGTCAGCATCTTCCCTGGTGCCACTGCCGCTACCTCCTGTGGGGAAACTGAGGCCAGAAGCGGACATGTGCCAAGCCACGCCGCTGGGGCAGTGCAAAGTTGAGGGGCTCTTTCCGGAGCTGGAGGCCGGGGGCTTCTCGAACCCGGTGCGGAGGCACAGCCAGCCAATCCGGGAGACCCTGTCTGGCCGCGCCGGCCAATCAGAGGGTCCCTGCCGAAGGCGGAGCCTGCCAATCAGGGGCACCTGGAGTCGCTGGGCAGCCACGATCGGGTCTCGCCGGCGAGGGGCGCGCCGTGACGCGCGGAGGGTGGCGGTGGGATGGGGGTGGGAGCTTCGCTCGCAGCTGAGCCCCGTTTCTCCGGTGCCGCAGTATCCCTGGGACTGAGAGCTCAATACCCACACCCAGGGCTGGGACCTTAGCAGAAAGGAAACTGAGGCTGGGAGGTCGGCCGGGAGGCTGCCTGGCGGAGGCGGCGCTGCTCCGAGTGGGCGGGGCTGGTTCCGGCCCCGCCCCTCCCCGCCCCCGACCTCTTAGCTCAGCTAGTGCCCGGCTCGCCGCCGCCAGTGCTGCGGGCTCCGGGCAATGGATGCCCCCGGGGCCCCGGCCCCCACCGCCGCCCCCGGTCCGGGCAGGAAGGAGCTGAAGATCGTGATCGTGGGCGACGGCGGCTGCGGCAAGACCTCGCTGCTCATGGTGTACAGCCAAGGCTCCTTCCCCGAGGTGAGGCCCGCAGCGGGGCTGGGGTGGGAGCGATGGACGCCCCTCACCCTGAGCCCAGAGCCCAGAGCCCCGACCCTCAGTCCCCAGCGTCCCGAGCACGGAGAGGCGGCCGCCACCCCGGGGCGCCCCCTAGGGAATTCCCGAGCCCAGCGGGGTGAGAGGGGGCTGATCCGGGACGAGCGAGGGGGGGTGGACAGTGGATTCAGCTGGACCCTTGGCCCCCGCCGGCCCCACTAAGGACCAACCCGACCCCGTCTCCCGCAGCACTACGCCCCGTCGGTGTTCGAGAAGTACACGGCCAGCGTGACCGTTGGCAGCAAGGAGGTGACCCTGAACCTCTACGACACGGCCGGTGAGTGCGCCTGCGCGCCGTGGGGTCGGGGGGTCCGCCCGCCCGAAGGGTTTCCCCTCCCGGGCGTCCCCCACCGGGTGTCCCCGCCCTGCAGCCTTGGCAGGGCCTTGGCCGGCTCTTCACTCATGGAGGCCGCTCAGGGGCGCTGGCTGCGGGGCCCTAGAGGCCGAGCCCTATATATAAGTGGAAGGTGTTTGGAGGAGGAGGTGAACTCCGGGCCACCCTCCCAGCTCCGTGCTGACAGCCCACAGCTCGTTCCTCTCCTGTGGTTCTAGAAAGCAGTGGGCTGCTCTTGGGCCTCCCATGGTTCCAGGATTGCTGCGCTACCTGCTGTGGTCTCTGCAGACTCTGTGGGCTGCAGATTTGAGTCCCTTGGTGCTCGGATTGCCTGGGCTGTGTGTCTGGGTCCTGTGGTTCTGGGATGCTCCCGGCTGCAGATCAGCCTGTGGCTCCAGGGCTCTGTGGCCTGCGCTCTGCAGCCTGAGGCTCTGGGGTCCTGTGGATGCGAGTTCTGGGTCTGCAGCTCCCAGGATTCCACGGCTTGCTGTTGGTGGTTCTGTAATTGTGTGGCTACAATTACTTCTGTGCTTTCCTAGTTCCCTGGGACAAAACCAGACAGTGTAGAAAATGAACTGAGGAAGGAACAGAGCACTGGGGGCAGGGGCCCCACACCAGGCTCTGCCTGCCACCTGCAGGCCTCCACGGGTGGTTTACAGATTTATGTGCAATTGCTTGGGAGTCGTTGTTGTGAGGGGTGGGGACAGGAGAAACACAGTCAGTGGGAGGACCCGGACTCCCATCTGGGCTTCATCAACATTGGGGACCAAAGGTTGAGATCCCCAGGTGGGGCCTCACCCCACCTCTGTGACTCAGTGTTTAGTGACCTGCAGAGAACCACATCATCGGGTGGCCCTCTCCAGCCAGCCAAGCCTTGTGTGTGTGAGGTGAGGTCAGACACTGACCTAGGATGGACCCAAAATCCAGACACCTCCACCCCCAGCTAGACCTTGGAGAGGACCTGAAAAGGCGCTGTCCTAGCTCAGAGCCCCCCTCCATTCCAACTTCAGCAGGCCCTATTGTGGCCTCTGAGGAACCTCTCTTTGTGGGATGTGGGCCCTGTAGGGCCACCCCCAAAACAGGGCCTGTCTCTAGCCCCTGGTGAGCTGGGAGAGCTGAGGCATCAGAGGAATTCCCGAGGCATGGCCCAGGGGGTAGTAAAAGTCATGGTCTGGGACCTTTTACTTTCATGTTTCTTGTGCAGGAGCCAGGGAGGGGCAAGGTCATTAACCCCACTCTTTGAGTCAAGTGCTACTGGGTGGAGACATTCACAGCAACCCACTGCCCTGCAAGAGGCCAGGAGGTTTTTTCTTTCCTCCTCCTCTGCCCTCAGGGCCTCCCCTATCAGGTCCCGGGGTTCACTGTTCAGGGCAGCCTCCATATCATGAGAACAGGGATGGTCTTTCTGGCCTTGCCCAGAGAGAGATGCTCAAGGAACATGTCAGAGTAGATTGTGGTGTGGAGATTCTGGAAAGCTGCAAGTTGGTGTAGGAAGAATTTGTGCTAAGAGCTGCTACCAGAGGGATGGAGGAGCATCCCCTGCTATAGTCACCAGAAGCAGGTGACCACTGGCACCATGGGGATCCCATCCACGGTCCCATCCTGTTCCTGCCACCCTCTTTGGAGTCAGATCTGGGCTTTGACCCCAGCTCTATTGGCTACGTATCACTGGGGATGTCTGGGTCTCAGTTTCCTGATCTGTCATGAGCACTAAGAGGGTCATGAGGATTAAATCAGATTAATATATGATGTCCACCAGCCTGCCCAACATGGTGAAACCCCATCTCTACTAAAAATCCAAAAATTAGCTGGGCGTGGTGGCAGGCACCTGTAATCCCAGCTACCTGGGGGGGCTGAGGCAGGAGAATCGTTTGAACCCGGGAGGCAGAGGGTGCAGTGAGCAGAGATTGTGCCATTGCACTCCAGCCTGGGCGGCAGGGCGAGACTCCATCTCCCGGCACTTTGGGAGGCTAAGGCGGGAGGATTGCTTGAAGCCAGGAGTTCAAGACCAGCCTGGGCAACATGACGAAACCCCATCTCTACTAAAAGTACAAAAATTAGCCAGGCGTGGTGGCACATGCCTATAGTCCCAGCTACTCGGAAGGCTGAGGCGGGAGAATTGCTTGAACTCTGGAGGCGGAGGTTGCAGTGAGTCAAGATCACGCCACTGCACTCCAGCCTGGGCAACAGAGCAAGACCCTGTTTCAAAAAATAAAAATTTAAAAAAAATTAAAAAGACCCTCCTACCATCCCTGCCCAGCCCTAGCTCAAGCCTGTGCTTTGGAATCTACGGTGCCATGCCCCGAGCTGGCCCCCAGCCCCTGCTGCAGTGGGGAGATCTATCTTCCCTGGCAAGTCTCTTCCAAGCAGCAGAGAAGCAGGGCTCAGGGGAGGAGGCTGGCCTCGCAGTCTGACAGACCAAAGAGGGGCACCCAGGGAGAAGAAATCTGGCTGCTCCCTGTAGGGTGTCCCCCCGTGACAGGGGAAGGCCTGCTCATAGGAGGAAATCCCCTGGTCAGTGAGTGCCACCAGGGAGATCCCAGGTCCCAGTGCTTGTGACGGAGCAAGGCTTGGAAGGTGATGGAATGAATGGGTAGTAGAGCTAAATGCCGGAGATGATTCATCTCTGCCTGCAGGTGGACGGCTCTCAGGAGAACATGACAGAAAGCCATGGCCAGGCGGCCATGTAGAGAGAGGCAAAGGCCAAGAGGGTGAGGGAATGGCCAAGTCAGAAATGAGTCTAGTAAACGCAGTTGTAGAAAGTTCTAGAACCCAATGGGCCACACACAGTGGCGGAAGGGGCATCTTCCCAACTGGTGGCCACCAGAGCCGTGAGACAGGGGTGGCTCTCAGAGGCTGAATTTCTCCACACCCAGGACCAAACGCTGGCCCTGGGCAGGGGCCGGACCCTGCCCACAGGGGCCCTCATGGAAGGCCCGTCTGGCTGTCTCCCTCCTGAGGAAGTAGTTACAGACACCACGGCGGAGAGAGGGCAGATGGGGGTGACGGGGCTCTCAGGGCTCAGAGGGGAAGGGGCGGGGGCCGTGGCACCCACTGCTCTGTCGGCCTCACCCAGGCCCTGACATCCTCTGAGGCAGGAAGCTGCGGTGAAGTCTGAAGTTTCCTGGGCCGGGGGAGGTGGGGTGAGGTGGGCTGTGAAGACAGACGGGAGAGTGAGCTCATCGGGGCCAAGGTGTGGGGTCCAGGATTGGAGGGGCACAGGATGGGATGGGGGTTGCCCTGGGAGCGGTGGTCCCCTTCTCAGCCTGAGATGGGAACAGAAAGAAAATCGGCAGGCAATGGAGTAGGAGTCGCTAAAACAAGGAACCAGGGACAGATGTGTGTCGTGAGCCCCAGAAGCACTGGAGGCCTGGGCTGAGCCAAGGCTGGGGTCACCCAGAAGGTGATCTCAACTCCCAGCTGGGGCTACCCAGCCCCTGTCTCCCTGGGGAAGCACAGGTGGGCGGCCCCCAGCAGAGTGAGTAAAAGTGGGTTCCTCTTCTGGCAGCTTCCCTTCTCATGCCGCCAGTACCCCTCCCTGACCAACGCCCTAGCTGGAGCTGGGGGCCACCTGCCCTGTGTGTCCTCCTGCAGATTTGAGGTCTTTTCTCCTCAACTCTGCCCTGGGCCTTAGAAACCCCTGTCCCTGGAAGCAGGACTTCCTTGGCAAAGCCTCATCCCACCAAGAAAATAGCCCTGTGTGCGGCATGAGCCTGCCTTCCGCCCAGCCCTGCCGCACCGCCCGAGTGCACGTCAGGACGATGGGTGGCTCTAGGGGGAGCCCAGGCCTAGAGACTTCCTCACCAGAAGCACGTGCATCCTTTGCATGTAATTCCTGGGTCTTTTTGTTTGTTTTTTTTCTTTGAGGAGGGGAATGGTTAGAGACAGGGTCTTGCTTTGTCACCCAGGCTGGAGTGCTGTAGCATGATCGTAACTCATTGCAGCCACAGCTTCTTGGACTCAAGTGATCCTCCCACATCAGCCTCCCAAAGTGCTGGGATTACAGGTGTGAGCCACCACGCCTGGTCTCCTAGGCTGTTTTAAACTCTAAGCCCATCTGCAGAGGCTGGATGGGCCCCCTCTGTGACTACGGGCAGGTGACATGGACCCTTTCAGCCTTGGTATCATTTTAGGTAGAATGTGGAGGGTAATGGTATCACCTGGTGGCTGAGAGGCCCCTAAAGCTTCGGGGTCCAAAGATTCTGGGGTTCTGACCACCTGCCATGCCAGGCTATTAACTTCTCCTAGAAGTTTCTATTTCAAGAGTAACCACAATAGCAGTCCTCCTGCCTCCCGGCACTGCCCCCCACTCCGCCCCTGCCCCTGCACCGCTCCCGCTCCAAGCATTGCCTCCCTTCTCCTGGGCTTTCACCTTCCAGATTAGCGGGAGGGTTTTCACTGTTATCACCCCCTCTCCCAGATAAGGAAATTGACACCCAGAGAGGGAAATGTGGGCATCAATTCGAGATGTGGAGGCTGCCCTGAACAGTCCCACCCAGAATGTGCATGAGTGAATGGAACCTGACCCTCCCGACTCATATGAGAGAAGGTATTTATTAATAGTACACTCCCCCATCCCCAAGTGGGCATGGGGTTGGTGCACATGGAAGTAGTCCTCTGCAGACCTGGTCCCCCCACCACCCCCACGCCCCAAAGGCCCACACTGAATTCTAGGGAAAGCTAGGCTGGGCAGAGTCAAGCCAGGAAGGCAACCTGGAGGAGGTGCTGGAGTCAGAGCTGGCTGCCTCTCCCTTCCCAGAGGCCCTCTTTCTTGAGAGGGCTGACATTTTTCCTCACCTGGTCAGGGCTGGGACAAGTAGGGTGAGGATTCCTTCCTGTTTTCTGGGGTGGGCTAAGAAAAAAAAAATACTCCAGTAGGGTCCTCTGTTATTTACAAAGCTTCCCCTTAGCTGTGTGGCCTGGAGCAAGTCACTCCAGCTCTCTGTGCTTCCGTTTCTCAGCCTGTAAAATGGGGCCAACAATAGTGTCTACCTTGTAGGGCTTTTTGGGGAAAGATGAGTTAATCCAGGTGAAGGGCTTCGAGCTAGACCTGGCGTATAACACAGAAGCCTTCATGGATAGGTGCTGCCAGAATCACAGCGGTACACACCTGCAGCCCCAGCTCCTCAGGAGGCTGAGGCAGGAGGATGGCTTGAGCCCAGGAGGTTGAGGCTGGAGTGAGCTATGATCACACCACTGCACTCCAGCACTCCAGCACGGGCAACAGAGCAAACCCCCCCCTTTTTTTTTTTTTTGAGGCAGAGTCTCACTCTGTTGCCCAGGCTGGAGTGTAGTGGTTCAATCTCGGCTCACTGCAACCTCCACCTCCCCAGCTCAAGTGATTCCCCTGCCTCAGCCTCCCAAGTAGCTAGGATTACAGGCATATGCCACCACACCCAGCTAATTTTTGTATTTTTAATAGAGACAGCGTTTCACCATGTTGCCCAGGCTGGTCTTGAACTCTTGACCTCAAGCGATCCGCCCGCCTCAGCCTCCCAAAGTGCTGGGATTACAAGCGTGTGCCACAGTGCCCGGTCTAGACTGTGACTTTTATATGAGAGAAAGAGACTTGATATTAACCATCTTTATTATTACTGTCATCAAGGCTCGCTCACTTTTCACATCTCCATTTCACAGATGAGGAAACTGAGGCCCAGAGGTTAATTCCCAGTTGGGAAGGCTGGGGAAAGCTTCCTGGAAGAACTGGTGCTTTTAGAATGGCCTGGCAGGCAGCTGACCTTGGGGACTGGTTGGCCTCTGGCTCACAGGGTGCTTGTCTCTGACCTTGACAAAGGCCCCCTCCACCACTTGGGTTCTTAACAGGAAGAACTGTCCCCGCCCAGCGTACCTCCCAGGGTGGCTGCTTGAATGAACACAGGTCAGGAAGTGGAATGCCCTTGCCAAGGCTGCAGGGCACCTAAAGCCGCAGAGATGACGATTAACCCTCTTCACCCACTCTTTCCTTTGAGCCTTCCTTCACCAAACAAGTATTGAGCTCACCTGTGTTCCCAGGGACACAACAGAGAACAGCACAGAGGTGGTTGCTGCCCGCAGGAGAGGCAAACCAAAAAACCCAGAGAATTACTGTGTTTTTGTTTTTTATTTTTGTTTTTGTTTTGAGACGGAGTCTCGCTCTGTCCCCCAGGCTGTAGTGAAATGGCACAATCTCAGCTCACTGCAACCTCAGCCTCCCAGGTTCAAGCGATTCTCCAGCCTCAGCCTCCCAAGTAGCTGGGACTACACGCGCCTGCCCCCACACCCAGCCAGTTTTTTGTATTTTTAGTAGAGACAGGGTTTCACCATGTTGGACAGGTTGGTCTCGAACTCCTGACCTCAAGTGATCCACCTGCCTCAGCCTCCCAAAGTGCTGGGATTACAGGTGTGAATCACCCCGCCCAATCTCAGAGAAGTATTGTGAAATCAGGTAGGGGTGACAGCCATGAGTAAAGCCATCGTCATGGGGCAGACTGCCAAGGAGGCTGTTTCAGAGCAGTCAGGAAAGGTCTCTGGGAGGAGGCGACATTCCATAGAGCCCTGAAGGAGAGGAGGGAAGAGCCACACTGCTCCCTGTTGAAAGAGCCTTCTGGAGGAGTGAACAGCAAGGGCAGAGGCCCCAGGAGAGGCAGGCAGGGTGTGTGATTGCCTCCAGCGCTCCAGGGCTGACTTCTGCCTTCATCCACTGCAGCCCGATGCCTGCCCTGCCACTTCCTGTCCTGATGTCACTGCACGCTATACTTGCCATACCCAGTGGGCAAGTCTCTACCCCTGTCTCTGCTGCGTGTGACGAGAGTGGAACAACCTTGGCTGACGTGGTGGCTCATGCCTATAATCCCAGCACTTTGGGAGGCCGAGGCGGGTGGATCATCTCAGGTCAGGAGTTTGAGACTAGCCTGGCCAACATGGTGAAACCCTGTCTCTACTAAAAATACAAAAAAAGGCTGGGTGCTGTGGCTCACACCTGTAATCCCAGGACTTTGGGAGGCCGAGGAGGGTGGATTACAAGGTCAGGAGATCAAGACCATCCTGGCTAACACGGTGAAACCCCGTCTCTACTTAAAAAAATAAAAAATAAATTAGCCGGGCGTGGTGGTGGGCGCCTGTAGTCCCAGCTACTCTGGAGGCTTGAAGCAGAAGAATGGCGTGAACCCAGGAGGCAGAGTTTGCAGTGAGCTGAGATCACGCCACTGCATTCCAGCCTGGGCAACAGAGTGAGATTCTGTTTCAAAACAAACAAACAAACAAACAAACAAAAGAAAAGGCTGGGTGCGTGGCTCACATCTGTAATCCCAGCACTTTGGGAGGTTGAGGCAAGTGGATCACGAGGTCAGGAGATCAAGACCATCCTGGCTAACACAGTGAAACCCCACCTCTACTAAAAATACAAAACATTAGCTTGGCATGGTGGCGGGCACCTGTCAAGTCCCAGCTACTCGGGAGGCTGAGGCAGGAGAATCGCTTGAACCTAGGAGGTGGAGGTTGCAGTGAGCTGAGATCGCACCACTGCCTCCAGCCTGGGTGACAGAGTGAGACTCCGTCTCAAAAATAAAATAAAATAATAAAAATACAAAAAAAATTAGCCAGGCATGGTGGCACCTGCCTGTAGTCCCAGCTACTCAAGGGGCTGAGGCAGGAGAACCACTTAAACCCAGGAGGCGGAGCTTACAGTGAGCCGAGATCGTGCCACTGCACTCCAGCCTGGGTGACAGCAAGACCCTGTCTCCAAAAAAAAAAAAAAAAAAAGTAAAGAAAAGAAAAAAAGAAATTAAAGAAGATGTCCAAGGGGGCCCCATTTTATAACTTTATCCACGGTTTCACTTTCTGTAGTTTCAGTTACCTGAGGTCTGAAAATATTACATGGAAAATTCCAGAAATAATTCATAAATTTTAGATCACGCACTGCTCTGAGCGGTGTGATGAGATCGCGCGCTGTCCTGCTGCATCCCACCCGGGATACGATTCATCTCTTCCTCTGTGTATCCCTGCTGGAGACACCACCTGCCCGTGAGTCAGTCAGTAGCTGGCTCGGTAACAGGCCAGGCTGGTCTTGAACTCCTGAGTTCAAGTGATCCTCCCACTTTGGCTTCCCAAAGTGCTGGGATTACAGGTATGAGCCACGGTGCCTGGCCCTGTTTTATTTTATTCTTTTTGTTGTGCCTAATTCATAAACTGTCTTATAGGTGTGTACATATAGAAAAAAAAACAGCGTATCTAGAGTTCTAGACTGTCTACGGTTTCATACATCCACTGGGGGTCTTGGAATCCATCCTTGTGGGTTAGGGGGGACTACTGTACCTGTTCACTCCTGCCGTATTTGTAAAAGGGAATATTGTTATGCCAGAACTGTGAACCCCATTGTTACATCTTAAAGGACCAGAACCTATTTTTGCACAATACAAAACAAAATAGCACGTTAGTGTGTATCAGCAGAAGGAACATCCACTTGGAATTTCATGAGCTGGGGGTGACTCCTGGCCCAGTCACTGAGTCATTGACCTCAAGCAAATCACTTCATTTCTGTGACTCTCAGGTTCTTCCTATGTAGTGGGAGTATTCATCATTTCCCTACCATATCTGGCTGTCATGTAAGGATTTTTTTTTCTTTCTTTCTTTTTTTTTTTTTTTTGAGACCAAGTCTTGCTCTGTCACCCAGGCTGGAGTGCAATGGCACGATCTCGGCTCACTGCAACCTCTGCCTCCCAGGTTCAAGCAATTCTCCTGCCTCAGCCTCTGGAGTAGCTGGGATTACATGCACCTGCCACCACACCCAGCTAATTTTTGTATTTTTAGTAGAGACTGGTCTCAAAATCCTGACCTCGTGATCCCCCTGCCTTGGCCTCCCAAAGTGCTGGGATTACAGGCGTGAGCCACCGCGCTCAGCTTTTTTTTTTTTTTTTTGAGATTGAGTCTCGCTCTGTCGCCAGGCTGGAGTTCAGTGGCGTGATCTTGACTCACTGCCACCTCCACCTTCCAGGTTCAAGCAATTCTCCTGCCTCAGGCTCCTGAGTAGCTGGGACTACAGGCGCGCACCACCACACCTAGCTAATTTTTGTATTTTTAATAGAGACAGGGTTTCACCATGTTGGCCAGGATGGTCTCGATCTCTTGACCTCATGATCTGCCTGCCTTGGCCTCCCAAAGTGCTGGGATTACAAGCGTGAGCCATCACGCTTTGCCAAGGATTTCTTAACCATTTCTAGACTACAGCACCCTGAAAACTGCATAGAGTATAGGATGTATTATTATAAAGGCAGACGCAGAGGGCAGCAGTTATCCTCAAAAGGGAAAAAATGTAGATGGTTAATCTGGATGTTTAAGAATAAAATGCTAGGGAGAAAACGGTGAAATGAGGGAAGGACCTTCTTGGCATGTGGAACAGCAAGCACAAAGGCTGGGACATGAGAGCTTGGTGGGTTTGAGAAAACAGCGAGATGGTGCCTTGGCTGGACTGCAGTGAACAAGCAGGTGTGGCAGGAGATGAAGTCATGTGAACTAGGGGAGATGTTTGGATTTTATGCAAAGGGCAATAGGGGCCAGGCACGGTGGCTCATGCCTATAATCCCAGCACTCTGGGAGGCCGAGGCAGGTGGATCACCTGAGGTCAGGAGTTCAAGACCAGCCTGGCCAAGATGGCGAAACCCCATCTCTACTAAAAAAAATACAAAAATTTCATCCCTGTAATCCCAGCACTTTGGAAGGTTGAGGTGAGTGGATCACCAGAGGTCGGGAGTTCAAGACCAGCCTGACCAACACGGAGAAACCCCATCTCTACTAAAAATACAAAATTAGCTGGGTGTGGTGGTGCGTGCCTGTAATCCTAGCTACTCGGGAGGCTGAGGCAGGACAATCACTTGAACCTGGGAGGTGTAGGTTGCGGTGAGCCGAGATCGCACCATTGCACTCCAGCCTGGGCAACGAGAGCGAAACTCTGCCTCAAAAACAAACAAAAAAAATTAGCCAGGCGTGGTGGCAAGCGCCTGTAATCTCAGCTACTTGGGAGTCTGTGGCAGAATTGCTTGAACCCGGCAGGCAGAGGTTGCAGTGAGCTGAGATTGGGACACTGCACTCCAGCCTGGGTGACAGAGTGAGACTCTTGTCTCAAAAAAAGGGGAGGGGGGGCAATAGGGAGCCACTGAAGATGCTTCAGTTGTGGAGAGTGGGGCAGGATATGACTTGTGTTTTAAGATCCATCTAGCTGTCAGGTGGATAATGGATTCATCAAAGGGCTGCAGGAGGCCAGGGAAGAGGGACAGACGAGGACTTAGATGAGGATGGTGTAGGGGCAGGGTGGGGGTGGGGGTGGCCAGCAGTAGACAGGGCCCCACTGTCCAGTAGAACTTTCTGCAGTGGAGGCAATGCCGGGCACCTGCCCCAATCATTGCATTAGCCATGAGCCCCAGGTGGCAGTTCATCACCTGAAATGTGGAGTTGAATGCTTCATGTTAATTCATTTTTTATTTTTATTATTTTTTATTTTTTTTGATACAGAGTTTCGCTCTTGTCACCCAGGCTGGAGTGCAATGGTGTGCCTTGGCTGGTGACAGCCCCGTAAGGTAGATTTTATGATTTTCATCTTCCAGGTGGGGAAGCCAAGACTCCCACTACTGTCCTGTCTAAGTCAAGGTCACACAGCCGGTGAGGGCAGAGCTGGGATTTGAACATGTGTCTCATCTGCCTCTAGTGACCTCACCCTTAAGCATTGTTCCATGGGGGAGCTGGCTGAGGACTTTTGGAGGTCCCTGGGTTGAGGGGGAGCTAGTGGGGAGAGGGTGGCCATGCCCTGTCACCAGCAAGGGGGTAGGAGCAGACATGGCCTGGTGGTGCTCCGTGGAGAGGCCACTTGTCCTGAGAGGTGTCTGGCAGAGACGGAGCGGAGGGCAGGCTGGCGCCACCCAGCACCTGCAGCAGCTGGGGACGGGGCAGGGGGATTCCTGGGCCTCCACGTTCCTTGTTCAGTGGAAGGAAGTCGAGGGGCGGGGGGCTGGTCACCAATGAGCCTGAAAAACTTAGTTCTCACTGTGGGGATTTTAAAAAAAATACCGGGGCATGATGACTAAGTGCAGTGTAGAACCCTGGGCTGGGCTGGCTCTTCAATGGGGAAAAAAATAAAGGACCATATTGGTGAAATGGTCAAAATCTGACTATGGCCTGTGGATCGGATTAGAATGCAGAGTCCATGCGGTTTCCGGGGCTTGGGGCAGGGGAGAGAATGCCCTTGTTCTCAGCAGATAGGCGCTGAGCTAAGGAGTGAAGAGGCAGATGTCTACAGTTACCGTGCCCTGATAGGGAGAAACAGAAGCGTCTGTCTCCAGATAAAGCCAGAGGGGCCAATGCAAACAGGTGGTGAATCACAGTCAGAGAGCTCTTCACTCTTGTTGCAATTTTACTGTAAGTTTGAAACTGTCAATATAAAAAGTTACAAAGAATTGTTTTATAAAGAAGAAGAAAAAAAAGCAAACCCAACCAAGCTCAAGCCTAGATCTGTGTTTGGATTCAGCTGTCTCGGGGCGGGGCCAGGCTTCACGGCGTCGGGATTAAAGTATCCCCCCGAGAGTGTGCTCTGTGAATCTGGGTGGGGAGGGCGCTTGGTGCTGTTCCCAGCAACCCACCAACCTCCTCCTAGTGCTTGCAAGAATGGGCAGGGAACTCAGCCGACTGCATCAGAACCCGAGAGGCTGGAGGCTGAAGCCAGACACCAGCCTCTGGGGACTTGGGGACACTGTGAGCCCACCCAGCCCCACGGGTCTGAATCTTTGGGGAGGGGAGGGGTCCAGTCTGCGCTCTGCCCTTGACCATCAGGGCAGGGGGATCACACTGGCTATCGGCATCATCTCTAGCAGTTTCTCCAGCCCCAGCCCTAGAATCAGGCCAAACTCTCAGCACTGCGTGGGTTTGATCTTGAGGATTCTTTACCACCATCCAGGACTGGGGGGCTGCCACTCATGGGTTTTGTTGTTAAGAGACAGGGTCTCGCTCTGTCACCCAGGCTGGAGTGCAGTGGCATGATCACGGCTCACTGTAGCCTTGATCTCCTGGGTTCAAGCAATCCTCCGGCCTCAGCCTCCCGAGTAGCTGGGACCACAGGCCTGTGCCAGCACTCCTGGCTTGCTGCCCATTGTATAGATGAGGAAATTGAGGCCCTAAGGCAGGGCCACTTGCCTGGCCCCTTCCCCTTCACCCATCAGAGTCCAGACGGGAGGGGATGTCCCCTGACCCCCCCTGCTCTCTGCTTTCAGGGCAAGAAGACTATGACCGGCTGCGGCCTCTGTCCTACCAGAACACCCACCTCGTGCTCATCTGCTATGACGTCATGAACCCCACCAGCTACGACAACGTCCTCATCAAGGTGAGGCCAGCCTCCTGGGTGGCAGCCCCATATCTGGGCCCGGCCGCACCCCTAATCTCCTGCCTCCTCCCTCCACAGTGGTTCCCTGAGGTCACGCATTTCTGCCGCGGGATCCCCATGGTGCTCATCGGCTGCAAGACAGACCTGAGGAAGGACAAGGAGCAGCTGCGGAAGCTCCGGGCCGCCCAGCTGGAGCCCATCACCTACATGCAGGTGGGCCAGGGGCCAAGACCCCGGGGCATAGCCATGGCTGTGAAGCCTCCGGGACCTTTTGCCTCTGCAACTGGGGTGCCTTAGTGGCCTTTCAGGGAGCTGAGGGAAGCAAGATTCTAAGAATAATTTTTAACTATTAGTATTGATGGCCTGTGGACCTGAGCACTTTACACGACTACTCTCAATCCTTAGGACTCGGAGGGAGGTGCTGTTCACATCCCCCAGTTTACAGGGGGAGAAACTGAGGCCCAGAGAGGTTAAGCAGCTTGCCCAGGGCCACACAGCTAGCCAGAAGTGGAGCCAGGATCTGGTCCCATCCACTGCACTCCAAAGTCTGTGCTATGAGCCGCCGTCCTGTCGTGTCCTGTCTGCCTTGTTTGAAAGTAGGCGTCCCCTTCACGGGCCAATTGATCATGCAGCCTTTGGGTGAGGCATGGGGGAATAAACAGAATAAAAGGAATGCAAAGGCAAAAAGAAACTTTCACAAGAAATAACCATTAACAAGGGCAAATTCGGCCAAGCATAGTGGCTCACACCTGTAATCCCAGCACTTTGGGAGGCCAAGGCGGGCGAATCACCTCAGGTTGTCAGTTTGAGACCAGCCTGACCAACATGAGAGAAACCCCGTCTCTACTAAAAATACAACATTAGCCAGGCATGGTGGCGCATGCCTGTAATCCCAGCTACTCGGGAGGCTGAGGCAGGAGAATCGCTTGAACCTGGGAGGCAGAGGTTGTGATGAACCAAGATCACGCCACTGCACCCCAGCCTGGGTAACAAGAGCAAAACTCCATCTCAAAAATAAATAAAAGGGCAAATTAATTTGCCTAAATGGTACTTTCAGAGAAGGGAGAGAGGTGGCTGGAAGTCCTTTCTGTCTTGAGGCCTCCAACTCTTCTCACAGGCCTGGGAGACACACCTGGGGGAACCAACCCCCGGTCTCAGGATTCAGCCCCTCCCTGCCTGGAGCTGGAGACAGGCCAGGGTGGGGGCCTGGACAGGGCTTCTTCCAACCTGCGGCCTGCACTGCACTGGCCCTCTATTCCACCCACACACTGTGAGGGCCAGCCGGGATGGAGGAGACAGACAGGCCCAAACCAAGGCCTCCATCCCTGGAGAGTCCTCAGAGTCAGTCCCAAACCCACCAGGTGGTGCCAGGAGACCTCCAGGGGCCCCTCACCTAATGCTGGCTCCTCCCCCCACCCAGGGCCTGAGCACCTGCGAACAGATCCGAGCTGCTCTCTACCTGGAATGTTCTGCCAAGTTTCGGGAGAATGTGGAGGACGTTTTCCGCGAGGCCGCCAAGGTGGCTCTCAGCGCTCTGAAGAAGGCACAACGGCAGAAGAAGCGCCGGCTCTGCCTGCTGCTCTGACCCAGGGCAGACCGACCTCACGACAGCACTGACGGGCCTGGGGGGCCCAGGTACCAACTACACCAGGGAGGCTGCCCCATCCCGACCCTCCAGCTCATGGTGTCTGGGGCCTGCGGCTAGACTCTTGGAACATTCTGGAACTCTCTCCTTTCCTGGCTGGGGCTCTGACCACAAACTCCCCTCCAGGCTCTCCCTGGGACATGGTCGTAATGTGGGTGCAGGAGCCAGTATCTGTTCTCCGGACTCGGAAGTGCCCTCATCACAGCCACCCCCACCACGAGTGTCTCCCCAGTGCAGACTCAAGTTATACTTGAAATGAGAAAGTCTATGTGGTGGGTAAACATGGACCTGGCACTGTTCCACGCGGGCGCCCCAAGCCTGCCACTCCTGTGTCCCCGCCTCCCTGGGCTCCTGAGATAGGCACCACTGTATCCTCCAGCTCCTTCCTTCCTTCCCCCAGGAACACGGGGGCCACCGAGGGGCTGGGCCTATCAGGAGGACACAGGCCGCAGCCTGGCACCCACCCCTCCCATCTCCACCACACATGGAAGACTTGTCTTCAGCTTGGCCACTGTCTTTGCAGAGCTGGGCACATGTGCCCAGGGGGCAGAAAAAATGGCTTCTCACTTGTTAAAAGTATACCCTGGACCACCCATCTGACCCTCTCCTTAAGGTCTCATCCCAAGCCCCCAGTGTCAGAGACTCAGGATGGGAAGAGCAGTTGGCTCCCCATATGGTCATGAGCGAGTTTTCTGTGGACTGTTCCCCGCACTGCAGCAGGACAGGACAGGACTGGCCCACTTAATCCTCAAGCTCCCAACCTGCTGTCCCTCAAGCCCCGCTTCTACCAGCCTGTGGAGTTCAGGAGGCCAGACATCCCGGCCTCCTTTGAGAGCTGATGGGATCTACCCCGTCCACACGGGACAGTTTCTCAGAAATGGTTCACAGACCACCTGTGTCACCAACAGCCAGATACCTAATCCCTGAGCCTCCTTTGGGAAGGTCTGGGGCTGAGGGTCTGGGAATTTTCTTTTTTTGGGGGGGACCTAATCCCTGAGCCTCCTTTGGGAAGGTCTGGGGCTGAGGGTCTGGGAATTTTTTTTTTTTTTTTTTTTGGGACAGAGTCTCGTTCTATCACCCAGGCTGGAGTGCAGTGGCACGATCTTGGCTCGCCGCAACCTCCACCTCCTGGGTTCAAGCGATTCTCTTGCCTCAGCCTCCTAAGTAGCTAGTTCTACATGCGCACACCACCACGTCCAGCTAATTTTTGTATTTTTAGTAGAGACGGGGTTTCACCATGTTGGCCAGGCTGGTCTCGAACTCCTGACCTCGTGATCCACCCGCCTTGGCCTCCCAAAGTACTGGGATTACAGGCGTGAGCCACCGCACCTGGCCCAAGCTTTTAAAACAAGCATCCTAGGGGATTCCAGTGCCCACAAGAAGTCACAAGCTGCTTGGCTCTGGAGGGCGCCTAGGAGTCGGTGTCGCCTAAGACGGGATAACGGCTTCAGGCAACTCCTAGCCTTCCCCGTATCTCCTGCCTCAGCCCCCCTGGCCCAGTGCTGGGGCGTCAGCTAAGCCTGAGCTTAGGTCACCAAAGGAAGGAGCCTTCTGAGACCCTCCCCAACCCACCCGGGTTCCCAAGGCCCTGCCATCCCCTGGGGAATCAACCAAGGAGCTCTTGTTCTCGAAGAACCCCAGGCCTCATGATGGTCTAAGGTAGAGGTCTGACAACTACAGCCTGTGGGCCACATTTGGCCACAGCCTGATTTGTAAATAAAGTTTTATTGGAACACAGCCACACCCATTCCTTTGTGCATTGCCTTGTGCTTTGTGGCTGCAGGTGAAGAGTAGCTGCCACAGAGACCACCTGGCCCATAAAGCTCAAAATAATTGCCATCTGGCCCTTTACAGACAGCTAGCTGACTCCTAATCTAGGGCAAACGCAGGTGCCTAAAAAGGGCCAGAAAGGAGACCAGAATGAAGGGCAGGGGGGTGGCAGGGCCTGTGGCAACTGGAGAGTAGGCGTCCTGTGCCATGGGAATGTTGCCAGGTCCGTTTTTCTAGGGAAAGCAGAAATCTGGATTTTTATGTGGAATCTCACTGTAGGGGAGGGGAAATCTCATTTTTAAAATGTAATCAGGCCAGGCACAGTGGCTCACACCAGTAATCCCAGCACTTTGGGAGGCCAAGATAGGAGGATCAGTTGAGCCCATCAGTTGGAGACCAGCCTGGGCAACATAGTGAGACCCCATCTCTACTAAAAAATATTAAAAAGTAGCAGGGTGACCAGGCATGGTGGCTCACGCCTGTAATCCCAGCACTTTGGGAGGCCGAGGCAGGCAGATCACAAGGTCAAGAGATCAAGACTATCCTGGTAAACATGGTGAAGCCCCATCTCTGCTAAAAATACAAAAAAAAAAGCCAGGCATGGTGGCACGCGCCTGTAGCCTCAGCTACTCAGGAGGCTGAGGCAGGAGAATCACTTGAACCTGGGAGGCGGAGGTTGCAGTGAGCTGAGATAGTGTCACTGCACTCCAGCCTGGGTGACAGATCGAGACTCCATCTCAAAAAAAAAAAAAAAAAAAAAGGAGCAGGGCATAGTGGTGCATGCTTGTGGTCCCAGCTACTCCAGAGGCTGAGGTGGGAGGATCCCTTGAGCCCCGGAGGCGGAGGCTGCAGTGAGCTATGATCATGCCACTGCACTCCAGCCTAGGCAACAGACCCTGTCTCAAAAAGAAAAAAAAAGTAATTAAAAATTTTAAAATTCCTTGGGGAGGGCTAAACAAGGCATGCCTGTGGGCACTGCTGTGAGGTCTGACCTAGAGAGGGGAGCTGAGGCCCATATATGAATGGTGGGGCAGAGCACTGAGCCGAACCTAGTGGCCTCTCTGCCTCCTGTCGAATGCATAGTCTCACCCAAGCAATGCCCAGGGGCTCTGTCCCCGCCTCAGGGTGCGGCCCCTGGGGGTGAGCCTGCCAGGCACCCCCACCTCCCTCCCACAACATCCAGAACCTCTGGGAAGGAGGGGGGAGGTGGTTCCCCTCCACAGGGGCCAAGGGTCTTGGTCACACTCTCCAAGTACTTGCCGCGACACTGCAGGAAGGTGGGCTGCAGGATGGAGGGGTCAGGGAACCCCGAAGCACAGACGGGAACGTCCTTGTTCCCTTGGACAACCCAGGGCCCAGGGCGCCCTCTGGTGGCAACTCTGCTCACAGCCTGACTCAGGAAGCCCCCAGTGCTCCCAGGGGCAAGAAGAGCAAGAGGCAGACGCGGTGGGTCTCTGAGAACTTAAATAACCCTCACCACGCGGCGGGGTGGGCGAGGAGGGGGCTCACAGCAGAAGCAGAGTGGCCCCGGGGTGGGGGCGCCACAGGATACTAAGGGTTCACACCACCCCAGCCTGGGCCTGGTAAGTAGCAGGTCAGCATAAATCCAACCCCTCGAGGCACATCCAAACCCCACCCAGAGGGGTTCAAATGACAGGAGTGGGAACAGAGGGGCTCCCTGAGGCTTCAGGCCCCATCCCCAGGAAGACTGGCCTGGCCTCGGCCACCTTCAAGTACGGGGGGAGGCCTCGGGTTCCAGGGACGATGGGGGACCCAGCATTAAATATGTCATAAATAGGTGGGCGGACACTGTGCGGACAGGCGGGGCTCACATTCCTCTAGACCACTGAGGTCCACTGGGGGACCAGGGCCTGGGCCCTCTCCCAGCGACGCCATGGGCCTGAGATGGCTGCTGGGAAGGAGCCCGGGAGCTCCCTGCAGTCTGAAGTCCGGGCCGAGGGCACAGGAGCCCGAGGCTCACGGCTGCTTTGTCTTGCGTCTGTTCTTCTGGAGCTTGGCATGCACGACTTTGAGCGTGGTTAGGAAGTTGCCGAGGAAGAGGATGAGGAAGGTGAGCGCCAGCACGAACACCTGGGGGAGTCCAGAGAGGAGGGGGAGGCTGGGGCATCTGCTCTGCTGAACCCCTGCCCCCAGCACCCCAGAATCTCCAGCACAGCTGCCTCCAAACTGCAAGGTTTTGCCACTGAAGGCAGAGATTCAGGAGACCTGGGTGAAGGGTGAGGCCTCAGGCTTGGGCAGGGCCTGGGAAGGGCTCGATGGGGCGAACCTCCTTGGGATCCACAGATTGGGAGAGGCTCCACCCCTAGCCCTTCCAGGAGCCTCCCCCAAAGCACATCCCCCCCCCACACACACCCCATACCTGCCAGCCCAGCCCGCCCCAGGAACCTCCCCGCAGCACACCACACACACACGCACACACCCCACCCCCACATCTGCCATCCCAGCCCTCCCCAGGAATCCGCACCCTAGCATGCCACACATACACCCCATCCCTGCCACCCCAGCCCTCCCGGGAACCTCCCCCGAGCATGCCCCCACCCTCCCATACCTGCCATTCTCTGCATTCCTCATGGCTGGAGAGCTCAAACAGCGTGACGGCATTGTAGAGCTGCCAGAACTGGAGAGAGGAAGGCAGGTGCTGCTCACCCACCAGGCTCCCCTGGCCAGCCACGTAGAAAGCCAGGGCGATGGCCAGGCCCCTCGCCCAACTTTGGGTATCAACTACCCACAACACTGACAGACACCCCCAAAATGAAATGCAGGCACCTGAGGCCAGGGCAGGGCTAGGTCAGTTCTGGCTCCTGCCTTGGCATCCCTGGGCCCAGAGGCTACCCAGGCCCCAGGATGCCGTGGGGCCCAGCATGGGGATGGATGGAGAAGGAGGGCAAGGCCTGAAGACCTTCTGTTCCTGGGGATCAGCCCAGACAGGAGATACCCACAAACTCCAGGGGGACTCACATGGCCACAGAAGAGGAAGGGCAGGAGAAAGGTGAGGCCCCGCCACATCCAGGACTGGAACCCTTCTGTGGAGAGGAGGGAAGAAAAAGGACACGCTGAGGGGCTCCGCTGCCCCCACAGCCCCACCAGAGGCCCACCCCCCGCCACACCAGTCACCCTAAGATGAGCCAGGGACAGTCACACATGTGGGGGGTCAGCCCTCACCTGTCATAGCTGGGTGGGCATTCACTATGACAACAGCAGCCCTGTCACCCGGCCTGACTGCTGTCTCTCTTCAAGCCACCAAGAGCCAGGTGACAACACACAGACACCAGGCGCTATGTTGTTACTAATTTCTCTAATCTGCACAGCGTTTTGCATTTTATAATGAATTTTCACATGCATCATTTCTATCGAGTCTTGAGACAGGAGGACCTACTTAGGAGAGTAATTTGATGGAAATGACTATGTCGAAAGACAGCAGAATTGGCCAGGCGCAGTGGCTCACGCCTGGAATCCCAGCACTTTGGGAGGCCAAGGCGGGCAGATAACTTGAGGCCAGGAGTTCAAGACCAGCCTGGCCAACATCGTGAGACCCCACCTCTACTAAAAATACAAAAATTAGCTGGGCGTGGTGGCAGGCACCTGTAATCCCAGCTACTCAGGAGGCTGAGGCAGGAGAATCACTTGAACCCGGGAGGCGGAGGTTGCAGTGAATAGAGATTGCGCCATTGCAATGCAGCCTAGGCAACAGAGTGAGACTCCGTCTCAAAAAAAAAAAAAAAAAAAAAAAAGATAGCAGAGTTGTATTAAAAACAGTTTCCCCTATGGCTTAAGGGTGAAGCATGTCTCCCCCGTGTACATGCATTTATATACTTATGCGTGTTGGTATGTAGACATGTTACACACAAATGGCTAATTTTGTGTGTGTGTGTGTATTCTAGAACACACACAAAAAAATAGACACTTCCAGAGGCTGAGACAGAGGCCCTGCCCTCGGGGCCTGGTATGCAGCTGGCCTGGCACTTGGCAGCTGAAACAGAATCCAGGATGAATTCTGGAAGGTGCTTCGGATAAAGGGCAGTGGCCTGGCTCTGTTGTATGGGAGGTGCTTGCAGGGCCGCACTCCCGGTGTGGGGAGCTGGCAGGTCCAGCGCCTGCCCCCGCTCCAACCCAGGCCCAGCTACTCACCCACTGTGAGATCCAGGTGGTTCCTCTCCCCAAGGGCCCGCAGCCGGTAGAGACAGCCCCTCTGGTAATAATATTGCAGGAACTGGACGCAGCCTGCAGGGGGAGCACAGCGCCCGGGCTCAGGGCCTGGTGTCCCCGGAAGACAGGGCGACACCTCCTCTCTGCCCCAAGCACAGGCTGGTGGGTCTTTACTGGGCAGAGGCAGAAAGGGTGCCCTGGTTACAACCCTCTCCTACGCCCAACACACCACACACAGACACACACACCCTTTGGTCTGAACCTGCTTTAGCCCTTATCCAGAACACAGGTATGTGAGGACCCATCTAAGCCCCAACTAGATTCGAAACTTCTGGAATTTTCCATGCAGTAGACACTCAATAGATGCTTGCTGGAATGCAAGCTATGCCAGTGCTATGTTGGGAGCTGTGTGCAATGCTAAGACACAAGAGAGAGTTCCATCCAATCGGATACTTCATTGTTGCTTAAAATGAGATGGTAATGACATGAAAAATAGCCATGATAAACTGTTAAAAATTCGAAAGGCAGGTTATAATAGTAAAGCTCTATGTACAGAAAGATCCCATACTTTTAAAATATACATAATGCGATACACACATGTATATACGTATTTATGAATAAAAACTTTTGAGAAGACATAGATCTTAATTAACATTGATCACCCCTAAGGTGGGCTGATAATACAATTTCCATTCTTGGCTTTATACATTTGTATTTGCTTGCAAGCAGGTTTTAATTTAAAATGTAGGTTGTAGTATCTGAAAAGTCAATACAGCCAGGCGTGGTGGCTCATGCCTGTAATCCCAACACTTTGGGAGGCCAAGGCAGGCGGATCACTTGAGGCCAGGAGTTCAAGACCAGCCTGGCCAACATGGTGAAATCCCATCTCTACTAAAATACAAAAACTAACCAGGCATGGTAGCAGGCACCTGCAATCCCAGCTACTTGGCAGGAGAATTGCTTGAACCGGGAGGCGGAGGTTGCAGTGAGCCGAGATCACAACACCGCACTCCAGCCTGGGTGACAGAGAGAAACTCTATCTCAAAAAAAAAAAAAAAAAAAAAAGAAAGAAAGAAATGGCAGGGCATGGTGGCTCACGCCCGTAATCCCAACACTTTGGGTGGCAGAGGTGGGTGGACCACCTGAGGTCAGGAGTTCCAGACCACCCTGACCAACATGGTGAAACCTCATCTTTATTAAAAATAAAAAAATTAGCCGGGCATGGTGGCGGGCGCCTGTAGTCCCAGCTACCAGGGAGGCTGAGGCAGAAGAATCGTTTGAACCCAGGAGGCGGAGGTCTCAAAAAAAAAAAGAAAGAAAGAAAGAAAGGCAATACACACATGGGATAAAATTTAAAGGGAACAAACAGGTTGGTGAAAAGTAAAACTCTCTCCCTGTCCCCAACCATCCAAGCCCCACTCCCCAGAGGCAGGACCAGCTCATTGTATACAAATCCAGAGTGATTTTCAGATGAGAAAAATAATATGTATTTCCATTTGGAGGACTTATTTAGGACTGGAAGGCTGGTGCCCCCAGTGCTACTCAGTTCCCAAAGGTCACAGTTGACAGGGCTCCAGCCTGGGGAAGGAGCAGGCAGTGCTGGGGGCTGGGAGGTGGGTGGAGCTGACCTGGGGCGGGGACAGCTCTCTTTCTGGACTTCTGGGACCCTCTCCCCCAGTCTGGTCTCCCTGCCACACAGGCAAGCACTGATGTCAGCTGGGGCCCTCCCTTGGTGAAAGTCTCAGAAAACCATGCCCCTTCCCCCAAATCCAGGCAATAGTCACTCACTCTGAAAAATGGAAAACGCTAAGAACTGGTTTCGAAACTTCTGATAAATGGGTCCATTAGGCCTGGAGGGAATGTAGGAAAAAACAAAGGTGGGGCCCACTGTGAAATGAGACACTCCTCCCCACCCCAACTCCAATCCAACCAGGAGAGGCGAAAAGGTGGATAAAGTCAAACTGAGGTCCTGACTTCCTCCCTTCTATCCCTGGGGCTGGGCGAGGTCATCCCATCTTCCTTTCTAGAAGCACAGGAGTCCACATGGCAGTGCAGAAGCGCTAACTCCCTGTGACCCCTCTGTCCTCCACGGTCTCCTTCAGTGCCCAGCCTCACTCGCTCCCTCCAGCCTTGCAGCCCCGCTACCTCTGCCCTGGCCAGGGACACCCGAAACCATTCCCCGGAGAACCCCCTCACGGGCTGGGTGGGGCCCGCGCAGCTGCAGGCTTATACTTTCTTTCCCAAGTTGGCCCTGGAGCACCCCCCCCACCGCCGTCTGGATCAGCCCCCTCCCCATTCCCGGGCCCCAGGCTCTACTCCCTGGGAGGCTGGAGGGGCCCAGCGAGGGGCTACTCACCAGGTCAGCATCACTCCGGACAGGAATGTGGAGACGTAGTGGTGAGACACCCACCAGCCTTTAATTCTCGGGAGAGGGAAAGAACGGAAAGCGCTCAGGAGGGGAGAGCAATGCAAGCATGTGTCTCGCTGAGGCCCCACCTAGGCAGCTGGGGCTACTGTGCACTCAGAGACGGCTTCTTGGAGTAAGAAACGGACTGGAACCCTGACCGTGCCCTTCTCTCTGTCCCACAGGGCTGCACCATCCCACACAAACCAGCTGCAGATTAGCCTGGACTCCCACTTGGGCTTCCAGTGGTTTCCAGCAACCCTCAGAGTACACCCCTAGCCTCACCCGCCTTCAACCCTCACTCCTGTCCTCCCCACCAGGTCCTCTCCCCAGCACGCAGGCGCTCCAGGCACGTGGGCTCTCCTAGAACCCGCCAAGCCTGCCTGCTGCCACCTCAGGGCCTGCTACGGACTGAATAGTGGCCCCAATTCCTGCGCTGAAGCTGAGCCCCCCAGCATCTTAGAACGTCCGTGACTGTATTTAAAGACAGGGCCTTTGAAGAGGGGACTGAGGTAAAACAAGGTCACACAGGTGGGCCCTAGTCCAGTGTGACTGGTGTGTCTGCAAGAAGGGGAGAGACGCCAGGGCTGTTTGTGCACAGAGAAAAGGCCACATGAGGACACACGGGGAGATGCCATCCGTGAGCCACAGAGAATGGCCTCAGGAGAAACCAGCCCTGCCAGCACCTCCATCCTAGACTTCCAGCCACTGAACTGTGAGGAAATACAGTCTGTGGCTTAGGACACACGGCGGGCGGTACTTCCTACAGCTATACCCAGAGGGCTCACCCAGGACCTTCAGACTTGCTGCTCTCTCTGCTCCAAGACCTTGACCTGCCTGGTTCCTGGTCCAAGTTCAAGCTTCAGACTAGCTGTCACCTCACAAAGGCCTCCTGACCGCCTTATCTGAACCAGCCCGATGGCCCCACTCGGATCACACTGCCCCACTTCATCTCCTTCATGGCACGGACCACTGTCTGCAATTACGTGCCTTTCTTCCTGTGATCTGCCCCCTTTCCCACCCCATGTCACCTCTAGGTTGAGCAGGGGTCTTGTCTCTATTTTTCACCAGTCTATCTGTGACCCTGGGTTCCAAGCAGCTGCTCAATAAATGTGTTTGAATAAGCAGGCATGTAGACACACACGCACACACACGAGCTTTCTCTTTTCCAGGCAGGGTCTCTTTTCCTGTCACCCTGTCTGGAGTGCAGTGGTGCAATCATGGCTCACTGCAGCCCTGACCTCCCAGGTCAAGCAATTCTCCCACCTCAGCCTCCTGAGTAGCTGGGATCACAGGCATGCGCCACCACGCCCAGCTAATTTTTTTTTTTTTTTTAGAGACAGGGTCTTGCTATGTTGCCCCGACTGGTCTCAAACTCCTGGGCTCAAGCAGTCTTCTTGCCTTGGCCTTCCAAAGTGCTGGGATTATAGTCGTGACCAACTGTGCCTGGCCAGACATTCTTACACAGGACTGCAGCTATGACATTGCCCTGTACAGAAGCAGAGGCTGATGCATGCCACACGCGGCACCTCACACCATCTCCGAGGCGGCTTCTCCCTAGGAGCCACATACCCCAGGCCCATCTCCTGTCATCTCAGTGACAGGAGGCCCTTGCCCAGCCCTGGACTTCATCTATCCAGTCTAGAGGCTATGGGGACCCTGTTTCCAGAACTCAGCGCTCCCCCGGCTGGGTTTTTGGTGGTTTTTTTTGTTTGGGGTTTTTTTTTTTTGAGACAGTCTTGCGCTATTGCCCAGGCTGGAGTGCAATGGCGCACTCTTGGCTCACTACAACCTCTGCCTCCCAGGTTCAGGCAATTCTCCTGCCTCAGTCTCCCGAATAGCTGAGACTACAGGTGCCTGCCACCACACCCGGCTAATTTTTGTATTTTTAGTAGAGACAGGATTGCAACAGGTTGGCCAGGCTGGTCTCGAACTCCTGACCTCAGGGGATCCACCTGACTCGGCCTCCCAAAGTGCTGGAATTACAGGCATGAGTCACTGCACCTGGCCCAGCTGGGGGCTCTTGATCCACAGTTGGGTAGAGCCTGGTTGTCACCCCCCACCCCCAGCATCAGGGGCAGCCTAGGAAAAAAGGAGTTGGACCCTCAACCCTGTAACCTTCAACATCCCAGAGTGTGTCTCAGGCCTTGGCTGGCCTCCCCAGGCTCCTCTAGTCCAAACACATGGCAGCAACTCGCCAAATGCACCCGGGAGTAGCCAACTCCCTCCTCCCCAGGACTGGGCGGTGGAGGCTGGGGATGCTCGTGGGAACAGTCATTAACCTTGATCCCTCCAGAACTCTCTTGGGACTGGGCAGGGAAATGGGTACACACAAACACACACACACACACACAGATGCTCGTGGGAACAGTCATTAACCTTCATCCCTCCAGAACTCTCTTGGGACTGGGCAGGGAAATGGGTACACACACACACACACACACACACACACACAGAGATGCTCGTGGGAACAGTCATTAACCTTCATCCCTCCAGAACTCTCTTGGGACTGGGCAGGGAAATGGGTACACACACACACACACACACACACACACACACACACACACACAGTGCTTTCTCTTCTTTTTCCAGGCAGGGTCTCGCTCTGTCATCCTGAAGATGTGCTCAGGGCCGAGCTGGTTCACAGAAGGAAAAGCTGGATTAGGCTTTAACTAAAATCATCCTGGAACCTGCTTTCTTGACACCTAGGCCAGTACCTACAGATATGTCACAGCTTCTTTTTAATTTTTTTTTTTTTTTTGAGACGGAGTCTCGTTCTGTCGCTCAGGCTGGAGTGCAGTGGCGCAATCTCAGCTCACTGCAACCTCCGCCTCCCGGGCTCACGTCATTCTCCAGCCTCAGCCTCCCGAGTAGCTGGGACTACAGGCGCCTGCCACCACGCCTGGCTAACTTTTTGTATTTTTAGTAGAGATGGGGTTTCACCATGTTAGCCAGGATGGTCTCCATCTCCTGACCTCATGAACTGCCCGCCTCGGCCTCCCAAAGTGCTGGGATTACATGCGTGAGCCACCGCATGTCACAGCTTCTTAAATGGCAAATGACATTCCAAGGTGTGGCTCTGCCGTGGTCTACTTGGCTGTTTCTCTTGCTTTTTTCTTTTTGTAGAGACTGGGTCTTGCTATGTTGCCCAGACTGGCCTCAAACTCCTGACCTCAAGTGATTCTCCCACCTCAGCTCCCAAAATGCTGGGATTACAGGCATGAGCCACCATACCTGGCCTCTGGCTGTTTCTCAACTGTCACTATTGCTCTCAACACTGTCATGATGTCCTCATGGAAGTCCCCTAAATGCAATGACACTGTTTCTCCACAGTGGCTACCAGACATGGGATGGCTGGGTCAAGGAATGTGCACTGTCCCTTGTCCAATTACCCTCCAAACGGCCATCCCAATTTACCCTCCAGTCCTCAGCGGAAGAGAGAGTCTGGGTCCTCGAACCCACACCAACAGTGGATGTCATATTTTAAAACTGTTACTAAACTGGCCGGGCTCGGTGGCTCACACCTGTAATCCTAGCATTCTGGGAGGCTGAGGTGGGAGGACTGCTTGAGCCCTGGAGTTGGAGACCAGTATGGGCAACATGGCAAAACCTCGTCACTACGAAAAAAAATATATATATATGTAAAAAAATTCACTGGGTGTGGGGCTGCGCACCTGTAGTCCCAGCTACTTGGGAGGCTGAAGTGGGAGAATGGCTTGAGCTTGGAAGGCGGAAGTTGCAGTGAGCTGAGATCGCGTCACTGCACTCCAGTTTGGGCGACAGAGAGAGACTCTGTCTCAAAAAATAAATAAATAAAATTGTTACCAAATTTACTAGGTGAAAACTGGCATGTCATTGACGTTTCAATATATATTTCCCTAATAAGTGGGTTGGAACCGTCTTAAAACATTCCAACCAGAATACGCACATCGTAAGAACAAGACTGGACCTAAACCATCGCTCTTCCCTTGATGGCCCGTGCAACAGTTCCGGGCATAAATTGGCTTTTCAAGCAACAGCCTGTGTGTTCCCCAGGAGTTATGCTGAGGGGCAAGGTTTTATGCAGCTCTGTGTTCACAGCACTAACAGCACCAGGTAAACAACAGGCACTCAATAAATGTTGACATGATGTCTGGGAGGTGTGGCTGGTGAAAGCAGCAGCTAATCTGGATGCCACCAGCACAGAGGTGACAGGAGATTGTTGCAGGTGCCACGTGAGGTCATGGGGACAGGGTGAGACGTCCATCTACTTCTTTGTCCCCAGAAAACCCCCACCTCCACTCATGTATCCTAGTCTCGCCTGTCAGTCTAAGAAGCCTTCGGGCTCCAAATTTCTGACAGCAAAGGCAGTTGGCCAGATCCCCCAACTTCCAGCTTGAAGAGCAGCCAGGAGGTCTCTCTGCAACCTCCCAGAGTTCTGCAGAGCCACATGTCAGCCCTCAGCACTTGGCGGGTGCCACACTCCTTTGTCCTGTTCCCAAAGCTCCCCTGAGAAATGCCCTCTGTCTAGAAGCAGCCTGAGGCAGATACAGACTCCAGGCAACAAGCCTGACTGAGCAGCAGCTTCTCATTTCACAGCTCGCCGTGCCCAGCTCTGACAGATGCCACCAATAAACACAGCTCAGTGACATTGGGTGAGGCTAGAAATCGCTCCTTCCCTGGCCTGGCATTCACAAGCCCAGGCGTCCATCTGCACACCCCAGGGCTCTGGGCTGGTTGTGTGCACATGTGTTTATATAGCCATTTTATTGTGATGTAATTCAGATACCATACAATTCACTCACTGAAAGTGTACAACTGAGTGGTTTTTAGTATATTCACAGAGTTGTGCAACTGTCACCAGAATCTATTTTAAAACCATTTTATCATGGAAGAAAGAAACCTACACCCATTTGCAGGTTTCTTTCTGGGCTCATTTCACCACAGAAGTTAAAGCTTGCAGGGGCAGCCGGGCGTGGTGGCTCATACCTGTAATCCCAGCACTTTGGGAGGCCGAGGCGGGCAGATCACGAGGTCAGGAGGTCAAGACCATCCTGGCTAACACAGTGAAACCCCGTCTCTACTAAAAATACAAAAAATTAGCCGGGCGTGGTGGCGGGCGCCTGTAGTCCCAGCTACTCGGGAGGCTGAGGCACAAGAATGGCGTGAACCCAGGAGGCGGAGCTTGCAGTGAGCTGAGATCACGCCACTGCACTTCAGCCTGGGCGACAGAGCGAGACTCCATCTCAAACAAAACAAAACAAAACAAAACAAAAAAGAAATCTTACAGGAGCCCACGGCCTTTTTTTATTTTAGGAGCTCCAGGAGGAGCAGGTGCATCAATGGCCAGACGTAGGGACAGCATGTCCCGATATCTGGAAATTGCAAGGGTAGACTTCTCCCTTCAGGACACATTAACATGGCTGTGAGTGTGCAGGAGATATGTGCACCAGCCACTGTGAACCCTAGGCCGTTCTTGGTTCTGTGCCTTGGGCCATCTAGACAGTGGGGAATGGCTTCTCCACCGAGGACCCCTCCTAGAAAAGCCAGTTGGAGGCAGGCACCCTAAGCTGGCTCCCCAGAAAAGCAAACACGATCACCGAGTCATTACTCATTCTGGCCCAGAACTAACTGTAATAGACATTGGCTCTTTTGCGCAGTTGCCAATCACAGCCCATCCTCATTGGGTGGCCTCTGCTTTGCCCCTGTGGGGAACCACCTTACCCCCACACTCAGTCTGGGTGGCTGGGATAGACCTCAGTCTTATACCCAAGCACATGACCCTAAGCCAACCAATCAGGACCCTCTGCAGTCGTCTGGCAACAGTGACTGGCTCTCAGAGATCAGTAGGTCACCCAAGCCTGGCCAATCAGAAGTCTGTGTCAAGATTCCAACTGGGGTGGAGGGAGGTCTGTCAGCCCAGGGGTTACTGCTGGTGGGAGGCCTGCCTGGGGGCCGCTGGGGGCCATCGCAGGGGAAAACAGAACAGGGAGCTGGAACCAGGCCATGAACACCTCCTGAGCCCTCCTGACCTCCTTGAATGGAAATTCCCAGTTAAATGCGCCCATAAGACCCCTTCAGGTTTAGCCCCTATGGGATGGCTTTCCATCATTTTCAAGTTTACAAGAGAAGCTGACTTGCTTATTATGCTGAGCCGATGAGTAGCATCTCACTTGGCAGGCACCAGACACAAACCGAGGGTGGCTTCATATCTCGATGAGGAAGTCCCCACCCCTACCTGCTCCCCTGACCACACCTCCTGTCCCAATTCAAATCTCAGGTGCAGCCAGAACTGGACAAAAGCGCCTCCATCAGACCGAAACAGGGCAGCAAGTCCCCAGGAGGCCCGTAGGGTTCAGCGATGCTGTCTCTAGAATGCCGTTATGGCCCCAGGACCCTTCCTCACTGCAGAACTTGGGTTTGGGTCACTTCAACAAAGACCGTGGGGTGTTGACAGCACGCACCAGCCCCGAGTGGATGCTTCAGGGATGAGAAGCTAGAGTTCATCCCAGTCTCACCTCCCACCGCCTCCACACAGGCTCTCCTGCAAGGGCTTCTGAGCTACTCCCTGGTAAAGAACCAAGCAGGAGGGGAGGCCTCCAAGGCATCTCCCTTGCCTGCCCCCAGGATCAATCAGCCCTGAGGAGGAGGTGGAGGAGGGCGGAGGCTAAATCTCCAACAGATGTGGAAGATGAGTCACAAGTTTGAGTCACTTGGATTTAGCCCACCTGCCTTGCTCCCTCCCCCACAAGCTGGCCCCAGCTCCTGTAGTCATTCTATTAGGTTGGTGCAAAAAATGACTGCAAAACACAAATACTTTTAGACTAACCTACATAGAAGATAACGCATCTATTTGCATCCATTTGGGCCCATAGGCCCCATTCCAGACTCCACTTGCCCACTCAAACCCCTGCCTCAAACTACCAAGGGGAGACAGGCCTGGAGGAATGGTTCCATTGCAACCTCAAATTCTTTGAACCATATCTGCTATAAAAGGTCCTCAGTAGAAAAAACTCTGGACTGGGCACGGTGGCTCATGCCTGTAATCCCTGCACTTCGGAAGGCCAAGGTGAGCAGATCATCTGAAGTCATGAGTTCAAGATCAGCCTGGCCAACACGGTGAAACTCCATCTCTAGTAAAAATACAAAAATTAGCCAGGCATGGTGGTGGGCACCTCTAATCCCAGCTACTTGGGAGGCTGAGGCAGGAGAATTGCTTGAACCCAGGAGGCAGAGGTTGCAGTGAGCCGAGATCGCACCACTGCACTCCAGCCTAAATGACAGAGCGTGACTCTGTCTCAAAAAAAAAAAAAAAAAAAAAAAGAAAAGAAAAAAAAAAACCTCTAGGTGCTCCCAGAAGGCAGAGTGTGAGTTATCTTGGAGTCCTTAGTTCAGTGTTTGGTACTTAGGAGACGCTCAATAAATGTCTGATGAATGGCAGATGGAGGGTAGAGCAGACTCACACAAAGCTTTGAATTGCAAGCTCAGTGACAACCATCCCTGCTCTCCTGTCAAGAGAGTGAACTCCAGGAACTCTGAACAGCTCCTGCTAAACTGTTAGGCAAGGGAGGCTGGCTTTGGAACTCCATTTTGCCCTGTTAGCGGTCCTCTCTGTTTTGCTGGAGAGCCCCACACTGGCAGAGACCTCCGCTCAGTGCCGCTCTCATCTCTCTGGTCACCTCCCATCCACAGCGTCACATTAGAGTAAAAAGCTGCCCAGAGTAACTCTTACTAAAGTGTTAATGATTGCTAGAGGCATCACATGCCCCGGAACACTCTTTTTTTTGAGTCAGGGTCTCACTTGCCTAGGCTGGAGTGCAGTGGCCTCAACCTCCTGGACTCATACGATCCTCCCACCTCAGCCTCCTGAGTAGCTAGGACTACAGGTGTGCACCACCATGCCTGGCTAATTTTTTTTTTAGACCGAGTTTTGCTCTTGTTGCCCAGGCTGGAGTGCAGTGGCATGATCTCAGCTCACCGCAACCTCAGCCTCCCAGGTTCAAGCAATTCTCCTGCCTCAGCCTTCCTGAGTAGCTGGGATTACAGGCGCCCACCACCACGCCCAGCTAATTTTATATTTTTAGGACAGATGGGGTTTCCCCATGTTGGTCAGGCTGGTCTCGAACTCCTGACCTCAGGTGATCTGCCCGGCTTGGCCTCCCAAAGCGCTGGGATTACAGGCATGAGCCACCACACCCGGCCCATGCCTGGTTAATTTTTTCATTAACTAGGACTACAGGCACACACCACCATGCCCAGCTAATTTCTTTTTTTTTGGTAAAGATGAAGTCTCATTTTGTTGCCCAGGCTGGTCTCGAACTCCTGGGCCCAACTGATCCGCCCACCTCTGCCTCCCAAAATGCTGGGATTACAGGCGTGAGTCACCATGCCCGGCCTACACACTGATGTTTTCTAAATGGCTGTGTGCTACAAGGCTGCACTCCTGAAACTTCCTGTTGCCCTCAGGAGGCCAGGCAGGAGCGGGGGGCTCTTGTCCTTACCTCCAGGCTCTATGTTCAGGGTAGGGCAGGGACCTGCCGTAAGAGACCACAAGGCAAACAAGTGGGAAGGTGGCACATTAGGCGGTGGGGGCTGCACAGCTCCTGGGTGTTCCTCACTAGTTCCCAGGATGAAGGAGGAAGCAGGAGCTTGTTACTTTTTGTTTCAGGAAAGAACAGGAACCAGAATGGCACGTTGGCAGGGCGCGGTGGCTCACGCCTGTAATCCCAACACTTTCGGAGGACGAGGCGGGCAGATCACTTGAGGTCAGGAGTCTGAGATCAGCCTGGCCAACATGGTAAAACTCAGTCTCTACTAAAAATACAAAAATTAGCTGGGCATGGTGGCGGGCACCTATAATCCTAGCTATTCGGGAGGCTGAGGCAGGAGAATCGCTTCAACTGGGAGGCAGAGGTTGCAGTGAGCTGAGACGGCACCACCACACTCCAGTCTAGGCCACAGAACAAGACTCCATCTCGGCCAGGCGCAGTGGCTCACGCCTGTAATCCCAGCACTTTGGGAGGCTGAAGCAGGCGGATCACGAGGTCAGGAGATCGAGACCATCCTGGCTAACACGGTGAAACTCCGTCTCTAGTAAAAATACAAAAAATTAGCTGGGCGTGGTGGCGGGCGCCTGTAGTCCCAGCTACTCGGGAGGCTGAGGCAGGAGAATGGCGTGAACCCGGGAGGCAGAGGTTGCAGCGAGCTGAGATTGCACCACTGCGCTCCAGCCTGGGTGACAGAGCAAGACTTCATCTCAAAAAAAAAAAAAAAAATGGCATGCCGAAGTTCCAATGGCCACCCCAAAAGGAATTAGACCTTTGGAAAATAAGTCCTCCAGGTGGCAAGTCATGGGTTTTAACTGGGTCTCAAGACTCAGCTTAGAGGCAGGCAGGGCAGGAAGGAGACTGACAGAAGACAACAGGGCTTCTCGCACTCAGAGCCCTTTAGAGATGGGGGCCAAGGGAACCCCCAGTCTTGCCCGGACTCACTCAGCACCACTGTGACACACCTGCTCCCCCATGGGACTCTGAAACAGTCCAAAGAGGAGATATGGCTTGCCCAGGGTCACAGGGCTGCTCAGTGACTGCACTGGGACCGGAACCCAGGAGTCCACACTCCTAGCCTGGCCTCCGGCCTCCCCAGCATCATCTCTCTGGTGGGGCAGGTTTGGCCTAATACCCTCTTCACCTGTCCACTCTCCCCTCTATCTCCCCCGTGGAAGACCACCCATCCACTCTTGTCACCAAAACCCGTCCATCCTCCTAGTAATGGTCTCCCAGTTTTCTTCTGGGGAACCATTCCTCTCCTGACACTCAGCTTCTCCGCTCCCAGTGACGGCTATCAGCAGGCTATCAGGGTGGGTGTGAGGCTCAAGCCTGGCCAGTCACAGCACTGCAATCCCTGGCAACAGTGACTGGTTCAGGAATAGGTACATGATCCATTCTGCACCTGGACATAGCCAGTGCGACCCAGTGAGAGTCTTGGAGGAGAGGAATGTGCTCCGTTTGCTGGGAATGCTATAAATAGTGACATGAGCCTGGAGTTGCTGGGTGCCCCACTAGCAGCCTGAGATAAACACAACACAGAAGGCAGAAGTGAGAGATGGAGAGCACTTGGATCAAGCCTTACCTGAAGGCAGTACAACAGGTCACCTTTTTTTTTTTTTTTTTTTGAGACAGAGTCCTACACTGTCCCCGGGCTGGAGTGCAATGGTGCAATCTCAGCTCACTGCAACCTCTGCCTCCTGGGTTCACGCTATTCTGCCTCAGCCTCCTGAGTAGCTGGGACCACGCCCGGCTAATTTTTTGTATTTTTAGTAGAGACAGGGTTTCACTATGTTGGCCAGACTGGTCTCCATCTCCTGACCTCGTGATCTGCCCACCTCGGCCTCCCAAAGTCCTGGGATTACAGGCGTGAGCCACCGCGCCGTGCCGGTCACTTCTTTTTATGAGAAAATATGTTTCTTATTGTGTTGAGCCAGCCTGAGTTAGGTCTTCTGTCGCTCATAAGCAAGAGGCTGATCATAAACAAAAGCTGCTACATCAACAACATCAGCTTTCCTTCTTCCTGGATCTGAACAGTCACAGAGCAACCCCCAAGGAGGAGAGGAATGCAGCCTGAGGGTGTCAGCCCCCATCTGATGCCCTTCTTGACATTTCCCTTTAACTCCTCTTGTGCTCCCCACAAAGCCAGGCCCCCAGGTACCTTGAGCCGTTGCTGATGAGAATGCTCTCCCGAATGGTCAGGGTGCAGTAATACCACACCAGCAGGAAGTTGAAGACTTCGTCAGTCACCCTGTGCAAGGAAACAGCCCCCAGGAAGGGTGTGGGCGTGAGAACCAGGCACAGCCATCCCACCCTCACCTCACAGAGCAGCAAACCAGGCCGAGGGCTGCCCACAGCACGCGCTGCCTCTGGAAGCCCTTATGACACCAGGGAGGCAGGAGGAGCTTGGTCTCTTGAGCATCTTCCCCGGCCCTGCAAATGCCTCTGCACCTCCTCATCTTTCTCCCTGAGTCCCACCTGTGCTTCAAGCTCCAGGTGTGTCTCCCCCTCCTTCCCTGACCACTCAGCCCAGGGCAACCTGTCTGTCTTCTAAACTCTTCCCATGTGATGTGAAATTTCTGGTGGGATATTAATGGAAGGACTTTAAGAACGGGAGACCTGGCCAGGCATGGTGGCTCCCGCCTGTAATCCTAGCACTTTGGGAGGCCGAGACGGATGGATCACTTGAGGCCAGGAGTTCGAGAACAGTTTGGCCAACATGGTGAAACTCCATCTCTACTAAAAATACAAAAATTACCAGAGTGTGGTGGCACACACCTGTAGTCCTAGCTGCTTGGGAGGCTGAGGTAGGAGAATTGCTTGAACCCAGGAGGTGGAGGTTGCAGTGAGCTGAGATCGTGCCACTGCACTCCAGCCTGAGCAACAGAGCGAGACTCTGTTCCAAAAAAACAAAAGAATGGGAGACTTAATGTTCTATTTAAGGTTGCCTGCAGGGTTAAGATATAAACTCCCTCTGTCCCCTTAAAGCATCTGTAAACTTTGTTACATATACAAAAAAATCCCAGTGGGCCACATTGTCTGTAACACTAACTGAAGAACTCCTTTTCCTCCTCCATGGTGACCACAGCACGGGGCTGGGCCGTCCTCCTCCACAGTGACCACAGTGCGGGGTTGGGCCAATCCAGCCTTGAAGGTGACAGACCCGGGTTGTGGAGCGTGCTATACCTGCTCAGCGTGGAGGGCCGGCAGACAGCTATGTGGGGATTGTCAGAGCCCCACCGGCCGCAGCCCTGCAATCTGTGAAGTGGGGAGGCTGACCCACCATGTGAGCATCTCCAGGGAAAAGAACCCTGGGAGAGAGCCAGCGACAGACGCCCCTCTGAGGGCTTCCCCACCACTGCCAGTCTCGGACGAGGCACTGACAAAGGCTTTGTCTTTGGCAATTTTTTTCTGTTTTTAGAGTCAGGGTTTCACTCTGTCGCCCAGGCTGGAGTGCAGTGACGTGATCATGGCCCACTGTAGCCTTAATCTCCTGGGTTCAAGCGATCCTCTCACCTCAGCCTCCTAAGTAGGTGGGAATACAGGTGTACAATACCGCATCAGGCTAATTTTAAAAACTTTTTTGGGCTGGGCGCAGTGGCGCAAGCCTACAATTCCAGCACTCTAGGAGGCTGAGGCGGGTGGATCACTTGAGGTCAGGAGTTCAAGACCAGCCTTGCTAACATGGTGAAACCCCATCTCTATTAAAAATACAAAAAATTGGCTGGGCTTGGTGGCTCACGCCTGTAATCCCAGCACTTTGGGAGGCTGAGGCAGGCGGATCACGAGGTCAGGAGATCGAGACCATGGTGAAATGCTGTCTCTACTAAAAAAAAAAAAAAAATACAAAAAAATTAGCCAGGCGCAGTGGTGGGCGCCTGTAGTCCCAGCTACTCGGGAGGCTGAGGCAGGAGAATGGTGTGAACCCGGGAGGCGGAGCTTGCAGTGAGCCGAGATCGCGCCACTGCACTCCAGCCTGGGCAACAGAGCGAGACTCCGTCTCAAAAAAAAAATGCAAAAAATTATCCAGGTGTGGTGGTGCGCTCCTGTGATCTCAGCTACTCGGGATGCTGAGGCAGGAGAATCGCTTGAACCCAGGATCTTGCAGTGAGCTGAGATCACACCACTGTAGTCCAGCCTCGGTGACACAGTGAGACCCTGTCTCAAAAATATAAATAAATAAGTGACACCCCACTCCCTGGGGAGGCCAAGCTCCCTCCCTTGCCACACTCATTTCCTGTTCAAGTCATGTTGGCGTCTGATGTCCTCAGAGCTGTGCTTCTGAGACTGTGGACGCTCTACGGTGCTTCCAAAGTCATGACGGACACCGTACACTGCCCTGCTACTCTCAGGCACCATCCTCAGCCAGTGTCCCCAGCAGCCCTGCGCGGGCGGTGCATGTCTTCTCCCTGCTCTCCAGGAGGGGAGTGTCAGATCAGGAGAACAACTGACTCGCCCACACTCCCCCAGCCGGGAAGAGGCAGAGCTGGATTTGAACTGAGGCCCTGAGATTCCAGGGTCTGTTCCTGACTCTCTTGAGACAAACTCTGTGTGCAAAGGTTCAGCAAGGTGTGGGCAGAGAGTGTCTGTTGTCTGTGACCACAAAGTAGGGTCACAAAGCTTCAAAGCAGTTGCATCCTCCTTTCATTTTGCCCCCAGGGCCCTTACAGTTGGTGAAATCATCTCCTAGTTTGGGGAGAGAAATGGAGGAGATGGGGGTGGGAGTTCCCTCCCTTTTATGCAGACAGACTGCACCCAGCGGCCATTTCTCTTCCCATACTGGATAAGTCTGTGTGACACTGGGAGGTACATGGGACCTTCCCTGTTGGGGTCAAGGACAAAGACTTCAGGAGTTTGAGACCAGCTAGGACTGTTCGTAGCAAGACTGACTCCATCTCTACAAAAAAAAATTTTTTTTTTTTTTTGAGACAGAGTTTTGCTCTTTTGTTCAAGTAATTCTCCTGCCTTGGGCTCCCGAGTAGCTGGGATTACAGACGCACGCCATCAGACCCGACTAATTTTTGTATTTTTTGTAGAGAGGGGGTTTCGCCATGTTGCCCAGGCTGGTCTTGAACTCTTGGGCTCAAGCGATCCTCCAACCTCAGCCTTCCAAAGTGCTCGGATTACAGGCATGAACCACCACACCCGGCCCATCTCAAGAGTCTTAATCACATCTACAGAGTCCCTTCTGTAAGGTAACTTATTCACAGCCTCTGGAGACCAGGACATGAACATCTTTGGGGATCATTATTCAGCACTAGGCAGAGATTAATTGTTGGGAACTTACAACCTTGCAGGCATTTTGCACAGATGATCGCTCTGGATCCTTGGACACTACAGAACTGGCTGCTAAAGCAGGTGCACTTACCACATCCCTGTCGGCATGACTTCCAACTGCCAGAACCCGCCATTCTGGGTGTTCCTGGGGGGCTTTATCAAGCCACCAACAACATCTACTCTGCTGGTGCAAGGTGCAGATCAGAAGGGTGGAGCAATTAACACCCTCTGGAGACAGTCCTCAACTGTCCCAACTGATAGCAAATGGTGGATAAATACCCCAGCTACCTCACCCTCAGGTGGGATAACTCTGAGGCACGTTCTACGCTGTCCCCCCCATTCCCTAGCAGTATTGAGCTCCAGCTGCCCACAGGATAATGCTTTCTTGTCTCACTTCCCATTCCCCTACCAGTGTCTCCTGGGATCACCTCCTGAATAAACTACTGGCACTAAAATGCTTGTCTTGGGGGTCTCTTCTGGGCCAACCCACACTAAGACAGTACTACTTCCCATTTTACAGATCACGCAGACGGCAAGCACTGGAGTGAGGTCCAAACCCAAGCCCACTCAAGCCAAACTTAACTCTGACTACCTCTTTCCTAGCCTGGTTCAAACCCGATATAGGACGGTCCTAACCAGGCACAGCCTCTTGGCCTGAAGGCAACAGAAGGAGGCTTCCAACTCTCCTGCTGCCTCACCAAAGCCTCCAAACGCCCAAGGAGTACTGGTAGAGTAGATGTCCTGGAGCCTGTGGAAAAGGTGAGGAGGCAGACACAGAGAGGCCCAGGGATCCACTTCAGGTCACACAGCCCGTGAGTGGCAGAGCTGGACCCAGAACCCTGGAGGATGCTGGCCATGCCCAGCTGCAGGCTTAGTGGTACCAAGAAGGGCCTCTGGGTGGGGAGCCTAGCCAGGAAACCATCCCAACGGGGGCAAGAGGAAGAAAAGAGAATCCTGCTCTGTGGATGCACTAGCTATGAAGCTGTGAGCCTTTTTCCCGTATGCCCAGTCTTAGCACAAAACAATGGTGATGCTAACCAGTGCTAATATTTAAACAGACACCAGTCTAACCAGTCTCCAGACACAGCTTCTCCTGCCCTCCAAGCTGCCCTGCCAAGTAGCTCCTGTCACGCTCACTGTATCTGTGAGCTCACTATTTCTGTCAAGAAACTGGGGCTGGGAGAGGTTAGTCATTTGCCTAAGGTTAAGCAGCAGGGCAGGCTTCCCGGGGGCACCGGCACAGAGATGAACGGCCCGTCCAATCCCCCTCCTCTGCCCCATTTTTAGCCTATGGAAGGTGTACTGGGTTGAATAGCATCCTTCCAAAATTCATGTCCACTGGGACCTCAGAATGTGACCTTATTTGGAAACAGGGTCTTCGTAGATAGAATTAGTTAAAATGATGTCATACTGTGTTAGGGTGGGCTCTAAATCCAGTGTCTAGTGTCCTTATACTAGGGATGGAGGCCATGTGGCGTGGTGACAGAGACAGAGACGAGTGAAACACAGCTTTAAGCCGAGCAATACCAGGGCTTGCTGGTAATTTCCAGAAGCTGGAGAGGCGAGGAAGGGTCCTCCCTCTCCGAAGCCTGTGGAGCAGCACGGCCCTGCCACGCCCTGCTTTCAGATAGCTGGCTTCCAGAACTGTGGGAAAATGTATCTGTCGTTTTAAGCCCCCAGTCTATGGTACTTAGTTACAGTGGCCCTAGGAGATGAACACAGAAGCAGGTGGGAGAAAAAGATGCCCAGGTCCTTGGGGAACCTTGGGCCTCAGGACAGCACAGGTTTGCCTTCGGAGGGCCCTGGAGGTCCCCGTGCAAGGGACTCTGGCTGCACATTGACAAGTTTTACCCTCTTTGAGGGGGGCACATGAGGAGTATTACAGATGTGTGCAGCCTTCGCCCTCGTGGAAACAGGCCAGGCTCTGGGCAGCAGGCGAGCACGGGCCCAGGGCCTAAAAGAGCCTTTGTTTGGGCATTCAAGTGGCCAGACCAGCAGCCGGACACCCAGCCAAGCGCCTGCCAGGCAATAAACACTTGGCACGTGGGCCAAATGCCTAAGCCGTACTTGGCCGCTTCCCCTGGGGACAGAGAACCCAGGGCCAGAGAAAGGAACAAAACCCCCCAGGCAGGGCAGCAGCAGCCCACAGCCTCACGGCATGGCTGTGCCACACTCAGATGGCACCAGCAGCTGGGGAGCCCCCCAGCAGCACCTCCACGTGCCAGCCAGGGTGGAGCCTCCACACACAGTGCCAGCTCCCCGAATTGTCACAGCCCTGTGAGGCAGGGACTGCCGTCATGCTTGTTTTACAGATGGGGAGACTGAGGCTCCCAGAGGGAACCTGCCCAGAGTAACAGCCAGTTGTCTCAAAACCATTTTCTTTTCTTTCTCTTTTTCTTTTTAATAATTGGGATATAATTCACATACCATAAAATTTGTTCTTTTAAAGTATATAATTTAGTGATTTTTAGTATATTCAGAGTTGTACAACCATTATCTAACTCCAGCACATGCGTGTTTTTTTTTTTTTTTTTTTTTTTTTTTTTTTTTTTTTTTTTTGAGACAAGGTCTCGCTCTGTTGCCCAGGCTGGAGTGCAGTGGCACAATCTTGGCTCACTGCAACCTCTGCCTCCCAGGTTCAAGTGATGCTCCTGCCTCAACCTCTTGGGTAGCTGGGATCATAGGCACCCACAACCACACCTGGCTAATTTATGTATTTTCAGTAGAGACAGGGTTTGACCATGTTGCCCAGGCTGGGAGAACATTCTTATTACTCTAAAAAGAAACTCTGTACCCAGTAGCAGTCATGCCCTCCTTCCTGCCTCCCGTAGCACCTGGCCACCACTCACCTATTCCCTGTCTCTATGGATTTATTTGCCTGTTCTGGGCAGTTCTCAGCAATGGAATCCTACTGTGTATCTTTTCGTGACTGGTTCTTTTACTCGGCATCGCATTTTCAAGGTTCATCCATGCTGCAGCCTGGCTCAGTGACAGTACTTCATTTCTCTCTCTCTTTTGTTCAGACCAGGTCTCCCTCTGTCCCCAAGGCTAAAGCGCAGTGGTGTGATCATGGCTCACTGCAGCCTCGAACTCCTGGACTCAAGCAATCCTCCCACCTCAGCCTCCCAAAGTGCTGGGATTACAGGTGTGAGCCACTGCACCCAGCTAAATAATTTTATTTTTTACCTTTGTAGAGATGGGGGTCTTGCTGTGTTGCCAAGATAGGCTCAAACTCCTGACCTCGAGTAGTCCGCCTGCCTCCCAAAGTACTGGGATTACAGATGTGAGCCACCACGCCCAACTTTTCATTTCTCTTCATAGCTGAATGATATGCCACTGTACGGATAGACCACAGTGAACTCCTTTTCTTGGGGTGGGGGTGACAGAGACTCTGTCACCCAGGCTGGAGTGCAGCGATCTCAACTCACTGCAACCTCTGCCTCCTGGGTTCAAGCGATTCTCCTATCTCACCCTTCCCAGTAGCTGGGACTAAAGACATACTCCACCATGCCTGGCTAATTTTTGTATTTTTAGTAGAGACAGGGTTTCACCATGTTGGCCAGGCTGGTCTTGAACACCTGACCTCAAATGATCTGCCTGCCTCGGCCTCCCAAAGTACTGGGATTACAGGCGTGAGCCACCGCGCCCGGTAACGGACTCCTTCTTAACTAGTACAGTACAAGGCCTTTCCAGCAGCCGTTTAACAGTTACTTGTCGGATGGAGGTGGGGCAGACAGGACTGGCATTTCCCATGAGAAATGGCCCCTCTCTCCCCTACACCTCATCACGCCAAACAACACAGAAGCAGGAGAGGCCCTGGGTCCCCTGGATCCCTCTCTCCCGGCCCCCACCTGAGGTCTGCATGCCCAGGCCCAGGCACACATGGCCACACCCACTACCTGTAGTGAAGGATAAATCGACATGCCACGGCACCCAGGAGCAGGATGATGGTCAGGTAGAGCTTGAACTTCTCATATTCGTCCTTGTAGGCAAACCTGCCACGACAGACACGCCCAGGGGAGTGCCCCTACCATGACTATTCCAGCACCTGGGCATGGCCCTCAGCCCCATCAGACCCTTGTCCTTCAGCCACTGCCATGGCCCATAAGGACCTTCCTATTCCACTAAAGGAGAGACCTGGCCTTGGGTTAGTGGTGACCAATGAGGGGAAGAGGGCCAAGTATGCAGAAGGCCCACGTCCCTGGACTCTGGTCTGGGGCTCTGGGCCCATGCTGGGGGCAGACACAGGGCCTCTTCCCTCAACCAACTGCTCCTGCTGAAAAGCCAGGGTTTGCAGCTGTCTGGAAATGGGGTAGACTCAGGGTAGACAGGACTGCCCATCTCCCAGGAGAAGTATGTGTGTGATAGGGCCTGAAACAGAGCAGGGCCATTTCTTGTGCGAAATGGGAAGTCCTGTCCACCCAACATACTGACATGGAGGGAAGGGAGGGAGGGGAGGGAAGGGAGGGAAGGGAGGAAAGGGAGGGAGGGGAGGGAAGGAAGGGGAAGAACCAAGGAACCAACCCTCTCCCAGGTGCTCTACCTACAGAGGAGAAGAGCGTCAGAAACTCCAAAAGCCAGCACCTCACCTGTGACCAGGTTTTTATTTATGCAAAAATTCTAGCTTAGATGCAACTTCCCTGAGCTGAAGGAACAGAACGCCGGAGGCCTCCAAGCCAGATGAAAAGCGTGAGATGGGGTGTGGGTTGGGGTGTAGGATAGGGTGTGGGGTGAGATGTGAATATGGAGTGTGGGGTATGGTGTGGGTGTGGGGTGTGGGGTGTGGTGTGGGTGTGAGGTGTGGGGTGTGGTGTGGGTGTGGGGTGTGGTGTAGGTGTGGGGTATGGGGTATTGGGTAAGGGGTATGGGGTGTGGGGTATGGGGTGTGGAATTGGGTGTGGGGTTTGGGTATGGGGTGTGGGAGATTGGGTGTGAGTATGGGGTGTGGGATTGGGTGTGGGATGTGGGATTGGGTGTGGGGTGTGGTGTAGGTGTGGGGTGTGGGGTGTGGGGTATGGGGTGTGGGGTAAGGGGTATGGGGTGTGGGGTATGGGGTGTGGAATTGGGTGTGGGGTTTGGGTATGGGGTGTGGGAGATTGGGTGTGAGTGTGGGGTGTGGGATTGGGTGTGGGTGTGGGATGTGGGATTGGGTGTGGGGTGTGGGTGTGGGGTATGGTGTGGGATGTAATGTGGGGTGTGGAACTGGGTATGGCATGTGGGTGTGCATGTGGGGTGGGGGTATGGGGTGTGGGTGTGGGGTGTGGGTGTGGTTGTTGGGTGTGGGTGTGGGTGTGTGGTGTGGGTGTGAGGTGTGGGTGTGGGGTGTGGGTATGGGTGTGGGGTGTATGGGGTGTGGTTGGGGTGTTGGCATGGGGTGTGGGTTCTGAGTGTGGGGTGTGGGTGGGGTGTTGGTGTGGAGTGTGGGGTCTGGGTGTGGGGTGTGGGTTTGGGGTGTGGAGTGTTGGTGTGGGTGTGGATTTGGGGTGTGGGTGGGGTATGAGGTGTGGGCTCTGGGTTGTGGGTGGGAGACACTTACTTGGCCTGGTTGCTGAGGAGGGTCACGTTCACATTACCGAGGACCAGGTTCAAGTAGAGCCTGGAAGGAAACACCTGTGAGGGGCATGATCCTTAGCAGGTGGGTGCGAATCAACAACATTCAAACTCAACACACTTAACGAGCACATCCCAAGCACTGATGTTAGAAGATAGGGGGCCTAAGTCAGCGGGCAAATGGGCCCCCACATCGAGTGAGAATAATGACCAACCAAAGGACATTAACCTGCGACAGGACAGTGTGAGAAGTCGATTTCCCCCCCGTGCTGCCTTAGAGACCGTATTTCTAAGCCTGCCTTGCAGCCAGATGTGAGCAGGTAACTAAGCATAGCCAATGAGGTGGAGGCATAGGTACAACCTCTAGGTCAATTTTTAAAGAATATTCTTTATTTTTCATTATTATTATTATTATTATCATTGTTATTATTTTTAGAGACAGGGTCTCACTTTGTTGCCCAGGCTAAAGTGCAATGGCATGATCATAGCTCACTGCAGTGTTTTTTGTTTTTTTTTTTTTTTTTGAGACAGAGTCTCGCGGTGTCACCCAGACTGGACTGCAGTGGCACGATTGGGACTCGCCGTAACCTCCACCTCCCAGGTTCAAGCGATTCTGCTGCCTCAGCCTCCCAAGTAGCTGGGATTACAGGCACGTGCCACCAGGCCAGCTAACTTTTATATTTTTAGTAGGTTTAGGGGTTTCACCATGTTGGTCAGGCTGGTCTCTAACTCCTAACCTTAAGTGATCCACCTGCCCCGGTCTCCCAAAGTGCTGGGATTACAGGCGTGAGCCACTGTGCCCGGCCTCACTGCAGTCTTGAACCCCTAGGCTCAAGTAGTCCTCCCACCTCAGTCACCAAAGTAGCTGGGATTACGGGTACACGCCACCACACCAATTTTGTTAAGGTTTTGTAGAGATGTGGGCTCACGATGTTGTCCAGGCTGGTCTTGAATTCCTGGGCTCAAGTGATCCTCCCACCTCGGCCTCCCGAAGTGCTGGGATGACAGGCACAAGCCACCGCGCCCGGCCTTCAGTTGGGTTTTCTATCATGTGCAATCCAAAGATTCCCAACTGAGGTAAGAGGCACAGAGGCCTAGGGACAGAGGGGCAGGAAGGCAGACGCGCATGACACTGTAAGAGGGTCACGAATGCTAGGCTGCTGCTCATTCTGCAGAAAATGATCATCACTTAACTCATGAAGTCTTTATCAGAACACAGTCAAAAAGGAGAAGCTCAGAGGAATGGGTTAAAATGTAACAGGGCTAGCCAGCTCCCTCCCACCCGCTACAGGCCTGAAAGGAGCCTCTCCTCCTAATGCACGGCTCTGACTCAGTGCAGGCTGCTCCGGAAAACAGGGTCAGGGTGAACTGACTGTGCTCAGCAGCGTTATGTCAGGTCATGATGATACGAGGCTGTAAGCAGCTCTCTCTCTCTCCAGAACAAGGTGGCAATGACACCACTTGAGGGAGGGAACGGGGACTTCTCTGAAGGGGGAAAATACAAAGAACATGGGCTTTGGAGTCAGAATGTCTGCTGTTCACATCCTGGTGTGGCCAAACATTCGCTGATGTCTCTGAATCTTGTAAAAATGGGCATCTCTTGGTCTGACGCACAGATTGTTGGGGATAAACCGGGTGACATCACAGGAGTTCCCGGCACAGCTCTGAGCGTGCAGGAGGCACACAATACATGTTTGTTCTCCTGGGAGAGAACACTTTCCCTCTTAACCCCAGGTGGCACCAGGCATGCGGTAGGTGCTAGTTCCTTGCAACGGCCCTCCCAGGAATGCTGCTGTCACACGGTGTGGCTAAGGTCCCCTCCTCGGCTCATGGAGGAATGCGTAAGGAAGGCTCCTTATCTCTCCTGCCCTTGCTTCCCTCTTTCCTTCAATCTGAGCATCAGCAGGAAGGCGAGAGTTATATGGACCAGCTGTGCTAGGCCTGGGCATGGGCCTGTGCTAGGAGTGGGGAGGTTGCCAGCTCCTACCCGTTCTTCTTGGGCAGGTAGGCCTCCATGTCGAAGAAGACGTCCTGCCGCTCCTTGATGTTTGCTGCCATCTGCTGAACGAGCTCCGCCTCCTCCCGACTGGCATGGCGTTTGCACCTGCGGACAGAGATGCAGGCACAGGTGAAGGGGCGTCACTCAGAGGGAGGAAGGCTATGGACTCCCCGGGCCCCAGCCTCCCACCTTCTACCCCAGTGTCTCCCACCTTCTACCCCAGCCTCCCACCTTCTACCCCAGCCTCCCACCTTCTACCCCAGTGCCTCCCACCTTCTACCCCAGTGCCTCCCACCTTCTACCCCAGTGCCTCCCACCTTCTACCCCAGTGCCTCCCACCTTCTACCCCAGCCTCCCACCTTCTACCCCAGCCTCCCACCTTCTACCCCAGTGCCTCTTGCAACCGCAGTTCCCCATCTCAACTCTCAGGGTTGGGGGAGTGATGCTGCCTCCCAGGTAGTCTTGTGACTTTCGGAAACTCCTTAAACCTCTCTGCCTTATTTTCCATACCTGAAAAGCCGGGATAACCTCAAGCCTACCTCACAGACAATAGCCTGGTGAGGATTAAGTAAGTACAGCATAGAGCATCTAGAATAATACTTGATAGTATGAGCCCAAGGGATAATTACTGACAATACTATTTTTCTTCTCATTTTTCTTTTTTTTTGAGACAGAGTCTTGCTCTGTCACCCAAGCTGGAGTGCAGTGGCGCCATCTCGGCTCACTGCAAGCTCCGCCTCCTGGGTTCACGCCATTCTCCTGCCTCAGCCTCCCAAGTAGCTGGGATTACAGGCACCTGCCACCACGCCTGGCTAATTTTTTTTTGTATTTTTAGTAGAGATGGGGTTTCACCATGTTATCCAGGATGGTCTCGATCTCCTGACCTCATGATCTGCCCGCCTCGGCCTCCCAAAGTGCTGGGATTACTGGCGTGAGCCACCACGCCCGGCCTTCTTCTCATTTTTCTAAAGAAATAGCTAGTAGGTATGATGTTACAGTCCCAGCACATACGCCTATGATCCCAGCACTTTGGGAGGCCAGGGCAGGAGGATCACTTGAGGCCAGGAGTTTGAGACTAGCCTGACCAACATAGCAAGACCCCATCTCTACAAAAAATTAATTAAAGAAAACAACCAAGGCCAGGTGCGGTGGCTCACGCCTGTAATCCCAGTACTTTAGGAGGCTGAGGCAGGCCGATCACCTGAGGTTGGGAGTTTGAGACCAGCATGACCAATATGGAGAAACCCCGTCTCTACTAAAAATACAAAATTAGCTGGGCATGGTGGTGCATGCCTGTAATCCCAGCTACTCGGGAGGCTGAGGCAGAAGAATCGCTTGAACCCGGGAGGCAGAGGTTGCAGTGAGCCAAGATCGCACCATTGCACTCCAGCCTGGCCAACAAGAGTGAAACTCCGTCTCAAAAAAAAAAAAAAAAAAGCGTTTTTAAGAAAACAACCAGGGGCTGGATGTGGTGGCTCATGCCTGTAATCCCAGCACTTTGGGAAACTGAAGTGAGCAGATCACCTGAAGTCAGGAGTTCGAGACCAGCCTGGCCAACATGGCAAAACCCTGTCTCTACTGAAAATATAAAAATTAGCCGGGTGTGGTGGCAGGGCCCTGTAATCCCAGCTACTTGGGAGGCTGAAGCAGGAGAATCACTTGAACCCGGGAGGCGGAGGTTGCATTGAGCTGAGATAGCGCCACTGCGCTCCAGCCTGGGTGACAGAGCGAGACTCCATCTCAAAAACAACAACAACAATAACAAAAAACAACAACCAAACATGGTGGTACATGCATGTAGTCCTAGTATTCATGAAGCTAAGGTGGGAGGATCGCTTGAGCCCAGGAGATCAGGGCTGTGGTGAGCCGTGATTGCGCCACTGCACTCCAGCCTGGGTGACAGAGCAAGACACTATCTCAAAAAAAGTAAGGCCGGGCATGGTGGCTCACACCTGTAATCTCAGCACTTTGGGAGGCCGAAGCGGGAGGATCACTTGAGGTCAGGAACTTGAGACCAGCCTGGCCAACATGGTGAAACCCTGTCTCTAGTAAAAGTACAAAAATTAGCTGGGCATGGTAGCGGGCACCTGTAATACCAGCTACTCGGGAAGCTGAGACAGAAAGGAGAATTGCTTGAACCCGGGAGGCAGAGGTTGCAGTGAGCCGAGATTGCACCACTGCACTCCAGCCTGGGTGACAGAGCGAGATTCCATCTCTGAACGAATGAATGAATGAATGAAAATAATTTTAAAAAATAGAAATAACAGAATAACCTACAGATGACCAAGAGACAGACAGAAAGGCACCTGAAAGCATAAGCAGTCGACCAATCATGGTCTGTTATTCTTTGGTAACACGGAACTCTCAAAACTAGAAAACAAGTCAGCAGACACATCTCAGAATGACAGGGGTCCTTGGTCTAAGACCCTAACTCATGGGTTAACCTTCTAACCCAGCACTTCTCAACTGAGGACAGCTGGCAATGCCTGGAGACATCTTGGTGGTCACACCCCGGGTGGGAGTGCTACTGGCATCGGTGGGCAGAGGCCAGGGATGCTCCTCACTATCCCACAGTGCACTGCACGGCCCCCACAAAGACCCATCAATAGTGCTGGGGTTGGCCATGTGCCCATCTGTGAAGCAATCACTGAGAATCTGAAAAAACTCTAGACTCTGAGTCCCGCCATTACCCAGACGTGTTTTTCCAAAGCCACATCTGGTGACGTGTTTGCACGGGGCCATCCACACTCTCTACCCCTTAGTTGCAGGCCTCCATTTCCAAAATGGCCAGCCACACTGACAGCTATAATCAGGACGTTCCTCCAAAATTGTCCACCAGAAAAGAGTTGACCAGGAGTCCCAGATTCTAAAATGGAGGCCCAGCTAAGTGACCTGGGACAAGTCACTTGGAGCCTCAGTTTCCCTGCCTGACAAGGGGGTCACGGCAACCACTGGGCCCCTTCACATACCACGCAGGAGGGGACTTCCCAGACCTGGTGACCACGAGTGTCAGGAAATGAACACGATCCAGGCCTTGGGAACTGAACTAAGCTATAAGCTCAAGCACATCTCCACAAGGGATACAAGGGATGGCAGCCTAGTGGCCACTACACCAGCGACCCCAGTGGGGAGGGCACCCCACACCCACGAAAGGACACTGCCTGTTTACTTGTCCAGCAGGGCACCTTCCTATAACAGCACCCAACTTTCACCCGGGAAACTACTCATCTTCTTCTCCCACCACCCATGTGGCTGTCCCTTCACCTCCCAGGGCCACAGACTTAGCACACAACATGGCGCTGCCCAAGCAGCTTCTCAGTGATTGGTTCACAAATGGGCATTCAACCAATCCCAGCCAATGAGGACTGAACCCAGAATGTCGGCTGAAGTACTGGGAAAGAGAAACTCTCGGCCAGGCACAGTGGCGCATGCCTGTAATCACAGCTACTCAGGAGGCTGAGGCAGGAGAATCGCTTGAACCCAGGAGACCGAGGTTGCAGTGAGCCAAGATCATGCCATGGCACTCCAGCCTGGGCGACAGAGTGAAAGACTCCATTTCAAGAAAAAAAAAAAAAGAGAGACACTCTCCTTCAGCCAGGGTGGCACAGCCGGCAGGAAGCAAGGCTGGAGAATATAAGCCTGGCACTGCTGGTGAAGGGGACAGTCACCCTGAGAGTGACACCAAACCAGAGGAAGGCAGAATTTAGAGGGAAAAAACATGCCCAAAAATGCCCTTTGACTCCTGGATCCAGTGATGCCTGAAGCAACTCCCAGTCCTGTCTTTTTCCACTGAGATGTCCATTCTCTGCTTCAGCCTGTTTTGAGTTGGACTTCTAACCCTCAGAACCAGGGCAGCCCCTGGGCTACAGTTGCGCCTACCTCTGGAGTGTAAGCTTCAAGTCCTTGAGGTGCTTCTTCTGCTTACTGATGGAACTGCTACACAGCGTCTGCAGCGCAGCCAGCTCCTCCAGCTTCTGCTTGTAGATCCTGTGCGTCTCCTGAAGAACAGGGGACCCGGGGGAGGGTGTGTGGGAGAATGTGAACAGGTCATTTTCTTTCTTTTTTTTTTTTTTTTTGGAGAGAGTCATCGCTTCTCCGCCTTTTAGCTAAGATCAAGTGTGTGAGAGAGTCTAGCTCTGTCACCCAGGCTGGAGAGCAGTGGCATGATCTCGGCTCACTGCAACCTCCGCCTCCTGGGTTCAAGTGATTCTCCTGCCTCAGCCTCCCAAGTAGCTGGGACTACAGGTGTCCACAACTACGCTCGGCTAATTTTTTTTTTTTTTTTTTGGTATTTTTAGTAGAGACGGGGTTTCACCATATTGGCCAGGCTGGTCTCGAACTCCTGACCTTGTGACCTGCCCGCTTCGGCCTACCAAAGTGCTGGGATTACAGGCGTGAGTCACCGCACCCAGCCAATAAATCACTCTTTATTTAGTGTTCACTTTGAGCTGAGTTTCTGATCCTGGCAATTAAGAGAGTTCCTGTTAGGTCAACTAAGAAAAGCACATACCCCTTTCCTTAAAGCCACCCTCCCCACTCCAGATACAATCACTCCAATGAATTCAATAGCTCATTCTTGAAATAACCATTCAGGGCCACAAAGCCAGGAAAAATACAAGAGACTTCGCCCCAGTGCTGGGGGAACAGAACACAGTAACTTCTTGACTTTGCCACCATCACACACCTCCAAATAAATACCACCACAGGCAGGGACACAACCCCTTATCTCTACTTCTAAAACAAACACCAACAATTTAGGGAAACCAGCATGGGAGATGAAGACCATGATTAAAAACAATAAGCTGGCCGGGCGCGGTGGCTCACGCCTGTAATCCCAGCACTTTGGGAGGCTGAGGCAGGTAGATCACCTGAGGTCAGGAGTTCGAGACCAGCCTGACCAACATGGTGAAATCCTGTCTCTACTAAAAATACAAAAATTAGCCAGGCATGGTGGCGTATGCCTGTAGTCCTAGCTACTTGGGAGGCTGAGACAGGAGAATCGCTTGAATCTGGGAGTCAGAGGTTGCAGTGAGCTGAGGTCGTGCCACAGCACTCCAGCCTGGGTGACAGAGCAAGACTCCATCTCAAAAAAAAAAAAAAGGAAGTCAGTAAATAAGGAAGAGGCAAAGGCTAAGAATTAACTAGATGACAATAAAAATGACAAGTGACTAGATGACAATTAGGAGAGACATCCAAGAATGCTGTGAGTGAGTCACCTTGGCCCACCCACTAGGAAGATGAAAGGGTGACTCCCTCTCTCCTTCCTGGGCCCCCCAGGAAGGAAAAATCAATGTTTTTATTTTACTTAATGTTTTTATTTTAAAATAATTTCAAGTTGGGCATGGTGGCTCACACCTGTAATCCCAGCTACTCGGGAGGCTAAGGCATGAGAATCGCTTGAACCCAGGAGGCGGAGGTTGCAGTGAACCGAGATTATGCCACTGCACTCCAGAGTGAGACTCCGTCTCAAATAAATAAATAAATGAATAATAATAATAATAATTTCAGATGCAGTGGCTCACGCCTGTAATCCCAGCACTTTGGGAAGCCAAGGCAGGTGGATCACCTGAAGTTGGAAGTTTGAAACCAGCCTGACCAACATGGAGAAACCCCATCTCTACTAAAAACACAAAATTAGCCAGGCGTGATGGCACATGCCTGTAATCCCAGCTATTCAGGAGGCTGAATCAGGAGAATCGCTTGAACCCAGGAGGCACAGGTTGTGGTGAGCCGAGATCGCGCCATTGCACTCCAGCCTGGGCAACAAGAGCGAAACTCTGTCTCAAAATAATAATAATAGTAATAATAATTTCAAGCTTGCAGAATTACAAAAACAATACAGAGAACTCGCCTCTATTCTTCACCAGATTCACCAGCTGTTCCATCATGCTGTATTTGCTTTATCCCCCATATATGCGTGCCTGCATGTGCACGCATGCGCGTGTCTGCCTGTATGTTCTTTTTCTATATCAGGCAGGCATTCGTAAACCACAGCCGCAGGCCAAGTCTGGCTACCTAATTTTGTATGCTCAGTAAGACAGAAATGGGTTTTGCAGGGTTGAAAAAAAAATCACAAGAATCTTTCATGGTGTGTGAAAATTATATAAATTGGCATTGCAGTATCCATAAATAAAGTTTTATTGGAACACAGCCACACCCACCCATTTAAATATTCCCTGTGGCTGTGCTGGGACTCTAACAGCAAAACAAATAGTTGTGACAGAGACCATATGGCCCATAAAGCTCAAAATTTTCACTATTTGGCCTTTTACCAAAAAGATTTGCCCACTCCTGTGCTAAACCATTTGGGAGTTAGTTGTAGACAACACAACTCTTTTGTCCTAAATAGTACAGTGTGCATCTAGTAAGAACAGCAATATTCTCTCAAATATCCATAGTACAATAATCAAACGCAACTGACCCTTAAAGGACATGGGTTTCAACTGCATGTCCACTTATACACAGATTTTCTTCCACCTCTGCCACCCGAGACAGCAAGACCAAGCCCTCCTCTTCCTCCTCCTGCTACTCCTCAATGTGACGACACGAAGGATGAAGACCTTTACAATGGTCCACTTCCACTTAATGAAGAGTAAATATATTTTCTCTTCCTTATGATGTTCTTATTAACATTTTCTTTTCTCCAGCTTTTTGTTGTTTTTTTTATAAGACGGAGTCTCTGGCTGGGCTCGGTGGCTCACGCTTGTAATCCCAGCATTTTGGGAGGCCGAGGCGGGTGGATCACGAGGTCAGGAGATCGAGACCATGGTGAAACCCCGTTTCTACTAAAAATACAAAAAAAAAAAATTAGCCGGGTGTGGTGGCGGGCGCCTGTAGTCCCAGCTACTCAGAGAGGCTGAGGCAGGAGAATGGCGTGAACCCGGGAGGCGGAGCTTGCAGTGAGCCAAGATCGCGCCACTGCACTCCAGCTTGGGTGACAGAGCGAGACTCCATCTCAAAAAAAAAAAAAAGACGGAGTCTCACTCTTGTTGCCCATGCTGGAGTGCAGTGGCATGATCTTGAATCACCACAACCTTCACCTCCCCGGTTCAAGCGATTCTCCTGCCTCAGCCTCCCGAGTAGCTGGGATTACAGGCATGTGCCACCACGGCTGGCAAATTTTGTATTTTTAGTAGAGACAGGGTTTCTCCATGTTGGTCAGGCTGGTCTCGAACTCCTGACCTCAGGTGATTCACCTGCCTCAGCCTCCCAAAGTGCAAGGATTACAGGCGTGAGCCACCATGCTGGGCCTCTCTAGCTTTCTTTATTGTAAGAATACAATGTATAATGCATATATAAAATGTGTGTTAATCGACTGTCTGTGTTCTCAGTGAGACTCTGGTCAACATTAGGCTGATAGAAGTTTTGTGGGAGTCGCCAGGCGCGTTGGCTCACACCTGTAATCCCAACACTTTGGGAGGCCAAGGTGGGCGGATCGCCTCAGGGCAGGAGTTTGGGACCAGCCTGACCAACATGGTGAAACCCCATCTCTACTAAAAACACAAAAATTAGCCGGGCATGGTGGCGGGCACCTGTAATCCTAGGTACTCAGGAGGCTGAGGCAGGAGAATCGCTTCAACCCTGGAGGGGGAGATTGCAGTGAGCTGAGATCACACCACTGCACTCCATCTCAAAAAAAAGAAAAAAAAAAAAAGAAGTTTTGGGGGAGTCAAAAGTTTCCGGCCAGACTGGGTGGTTAACACTTGTAATCCCAGCACTTTGGGAGGCTGTGGTGGGTGGATCACTTGAGGCCAGGAGTTCAAGACCAGCCTGGTCAACATGGTGAAACCCCATCTCTACTAAAAATACAAAAATTAGCCAGGTGTGGTGGTGGGCGCCTGTAGTCCCAGCTACTTGGGAGGCTGAGGTAGGAGGATTACTTGAACCCACGAGGTACAGGCTATAGTGAGCAGAGATCGTGTCACTGCACTCCAGCCTCGGTAACAGAGGGAGACTCTGTTCCAAAAAAAAAAAGTAACATACTTGGCTTTTCAACTGATTGGCACCCCTAACCCCACCTTGTTCAAGGGTCAATCGTCTAGAAAATGTAACATTGACATAACACAATGCTATGGCCTCATATACCACTCAAATTCAAATTTTGCTGTCTCTTTTATGGCAACTTTCCTCCAGATCTTGGATCCAATTCAGTCTCATGCCTTCTGGTACTGTTATGTCTCTTTACTCTCCTTTAATCTAGAGCAATCTCCCGATCTCTGTCTTTCGTGAATTTAAGTTTGTTTTTGTTTTCTGAGACAGAGTTTGACTCTTGTCACCCAGGCCAGAGTACAGTGGTGCGATCTTGGCTCACTGCAACCTCTGCCTCCCGGGTTCAAGCGATTCTCCTGCCTCAGCCTCCCGAATAGTTGGGATTGCAGGTGCCACCATACCCAGCTAATTTTTGTATTTTTAGTAGACACGGATGGGGTTTCACCATGTTGGCCAGGCTGGTCTGGAACTCTTGACCTCAAATGATCCTCCCGCCTCAGCCTCCCAAAGTGCTGGGATTACAGGCATGAGCCACCATGCCTGGCCAAATTTAAGTTTTTAAAGAGTTCGGTCCAGTTGTCTGGAAGAATGTCCCCCAGTGGGGGTTTGCAGATGTTTCCTCATGATTTGGGGTATGCGTGGGGACCAGCATGCTACAAAAGGATGTTGTGCCCTTATTAGTGGCTCCTGCCAGGAGGGACACCGTGTCCATGATGCTTTGCTTGGTAAAGGCAGCCAGGATGCCCACCCAGTTTCTGTACTATGTAGCGTCCAACTTTCCGCTGGCAATTAATAAGTTATCTGTGTGGAGAAAGGCTGTGTTTTCATCACTTTTGAATTCTTCAGTGCTAAACAGCCCTCTATGTCCAACAAATACCTGCTGGTAACGAACCCAGACAAGGAGGACAGATGTGGAGAGATCCTGCCCAGACGATGCAGCCTTGGGGAAGACAGGGCCCCGGCCTGAGAGGCTGCCGTGAGATAAGGGGCCCACACCCCTCCTGGTGGCCTTTGGTGCTGGGTGCTGCCATGGACAGATAAGACCAGGGCTGCAAAATCAGCTGCCAGATGCTCATCAGGCCCTCATCTGTTTCAATTAATATTTAATGTCACAAGTAAAACATGAAGACATCATCCTTGTTAAAAATTAAAACACTACAGCTATGGCTGAGGTCTGCTTTTTTTTTTTTTTTTTTTGAGACAGAGTCTCGCTGTTGCCAGGCTGGAGGGCAGTGGCGCGATCTTGGCTCACTGCAACCTCCGCCTTCTGGGTTCAAGCAATTCTCCTACCTCAGCTTCCCGAGTAGCAGTAGCTGGGATTACAGGCAGGCACCACCATGCCCTGCTAATTTTTATATTTTTAGTAGAGTAGATTTTTAGTAGAATAGATTACAGGTGTGAGCCACGGTGCCTGGACTTTTTTTTTTTTGGAGACAGGGTCTCACTCTATCACCCAGGCTGGAGTTCAGTGGCTCGACCTCAGGTCACCGTAACCTCCACCTCCTGGGTTCAAGTAATTCTCGTGCCTCAGCCTCCCAAGTAGCTGGGACCACAGGCGTGCACCACCATGTCCAACTAATTTTTGTATTTTTAGTAGAGATGGAGTTTCACCATGTTGACTAGGCCGGTCTCAAACTACTGGCCTCAAGTGATCCGCCCACCTTGGCCTCCCAAAGTGCTGGGGTTACAGATGTGAGACACTGCACCTGGCAACTTGTGCAAGTTCTGAACCACATTTTTTATTAGGAACTGCTTGCCCTCCACTCTCTCTTCCCTGGCTGGGAAATGCAACAAAGGGCTCAGTTACCTAGAAGCCAGAAGTGGAAGTCACATGATGCAAATGGCAGAGGCCATTGCCCCTCCCCAACCAAACTAACCTGAGTCCCAATGCAACCTCATGGGACACAGCTTCCCAACTGTGACTTTTTTTTTTTTTTTGAGACAGAGTCTTGCTCTGTCACCCACGCTGGAGTGCAGTGGCACAATCTTGGCTTACTGCAACCTCCGCCTCCTAGGTTCAAGTGATTCTCCTGCCTCAGCCTCCCAAGTAGCTGAGATTAAGGACGCATGCAACCACACCCAGCTAATTTTTGTATTTTTAGTAGAAACAGGGTTTCATCATGTTGGCCAGGCTAGTATCAAACTCATGACCTTGGGTAATCCACCCACCTCAGCCTCCCAAAGTGCTGGGTTTACAGGGGTGAGCCACCATGTCCTGCCCACTGTGATGGTTTTAAAACATGGCCACTTATTCTTTATTATGCCTCACATAGAGAGGCAGTGACTCTGTTCTCTCCCCGTAAATCTAGGTAGGCTTGTGACTAGTCTGACAATAGAATATGGCAGAATTATAGGCCAGGTGTGGTGGCTCACGCTTGTAATCCCAGCACTTTGGGAGGCCGAGGCGGGCGGATCACGACGTCAGGAGATCGAGACCACGGTGAAACCCCGTCTCTACTAAAAATACAAAAAAATTAGCCGGGCATGGTGGCAGGCGCCGGTAGTCCCAGCTACTCGGAGATGCTGAGGCAGGAGAATGGTGTGAACCCGGGAGGCGGAGCTTGCAGTGAGCCGAGATTGCGCCACTGCACTCCAGCCTGGGTGACAGAGCGAGACTCTGTCTCAAAAAAAAAAAAAAAAAGAATATGGCAGAATTGACACTACATAACTTCTGAGAAAAAGTCACGGAAGGCCCTGTGGCTTCCACCTAAGTTCCTGGAGCAACTAAGTAAGTGGAACTAGTTGCTCTTGGAGCAAAAAGTCCAGCTATCCTGAGGCAACCATGCTATAAGGAAGCTTTAACCACACAGAGAAGTCCCAGGTAGTCACTCCAATCAATGGTTCCAACTAAGACAAATCTCCTCCGGGCACGGTGGCTCACGCTTGTAATCCCAGCACTTTGGGAGGCCGAGGTGGGCGGATCACGAGGTCAGGAGATCGAGACCACGGTGAAACCCCGTCTCTACTAAAAATACAAAAAATTAGCCGGGCGTGGTGGCGGGCGCCTGTAGTCCCAGCTACTCGGAGATGCTGAGGCAGGAGAATGGCGTGAACCCGGGAGGCGGAGCTCGCAGTGAGCCGAGATCGCGCCACTGCTCTCCAGACTGGGCGACAGAGCAAGACTCCGTCTCAAGGGGAAAAAAAAAAAAGACAAATCTCCTTGTCAGTCCCGCATAGGTTCCAGATACGTACATAAAGAAACGTCCAGGCCGGGCACAGTGGCTCGCACCTGTAATCCCAGCACTTTGGGAGGCCGAAGTAGGCAGATCACCTGAGGTCAGGAGTTTGAGACCAGCCTTGCCAACATGGGGAAACCTCATCTCTACTAAAATTACAAAAATTAGACAGTGTGGTGGTGCATGCCTGTAATCCCAGCTACTCTGGAGCTGAGGCAGGAGGATTGCTTGAACCCAGGAGGTGGAAGTTGCAGTGTGCTGAGATCATGCCACTGCACTCCAGCCTGGTCAACAGAGGGAGACTCTATCTCAAAAAGAAAAAGAAGGCCAGGCGCAGTGGCTCACACCTGTAATTCCAGCACTTTGGGAGGCCGAGGCAGGCGGATCACCTGAGGTCAAGAGTTCGAGACCGGCTGGGCGTGGTGGCTCACGCCTGTAATTCCAGCACTTTGGGAGGCTGAGGCAGGCAGATCACGAGGTCAGGAGATTGAGACCATCCTCGCTAACACTGTAAAACCCCGTCTCTACTAAAAATACAAAAAAAAAAAAAAAAAATTAGCCAGGTGAAGTGGCGGGCCCCTGTAGTCCCAACTACTTGGGAGGCTGAGGCAGGAGAATCGCGTGAACCTGGGAGGCACAGGTTGCAGTGAGCGGAGATCGCGCCACTGCACTCCAGCCTGGGCCACAGAGCAAGACTCCATCTTAAAAATAAATAAATAAATAAATAAATAAATAAATAAAATGTGCAACAGTAACTTGATGCCTCATCCAGAAATGTTACTGAAGCCAGGTAAGTTTCCATTAAGAGAAAATGTATCTGTTAACTCACCACCCTGCAAGCTTGGTGTTAGTTACTATGTATTTTTTCTTCTTGAGTGAAAGTCCTTAGGTAGTAAAACTTTCATAGATTATTGTTTAAAATCTGGTAATATGGCCGGGTACACTGTAATCTAACACTTTGGGAGGCCAATGCAGGTGGATCATGAGGTCAGGGGTTCGAGACCAGCCTGACTAACATGGTGAAACCCCGTCTCTACTAAAAATATAAAAATTAGCCAGGTGTATGGCTGGGCGCGGTGGCTCACGCCTGTAATCCCAGCACTTTGGGAGGCCGAGGCGGGCGGATCACGAGGTCAGGAGATTAAGACCACCCTGGCTAACACAGTGAAACCCCGTCTCTACTAAAAATACAAAAAATTAGCCAGGCGAGGTGGCGGGTGCCTGTAGTCCCAGCTACTCGGGAGGCTGAGGCAGAAGAATGGCGTGAACCCCGGGGGGCGGAGCTTGCAGTGAGCCGAGATTGCGGCATTGCACTCCAGCCTGGGCGACAGCGAGACTCTGTCTCAAAAAAAAAAAAAAAAAAATTAGCCAGGTGTAGTGGTATGCGCCTGTAATCCCAGCTACTCAGGGGACTGAGGCAGAAGACTCACTTGAACCCAGGAGGCGGAGGTTGCAATGAGCCGAGATTGCGCCACTGCACTCCAGCCTGGGCGACAGAGTGAGACTTGGTCTCAAAAAAAAAAAAAGGCTGGGCACGGTGTCTCATGCCTGTAATCCCAGCATTTTGGGAGGCCGAGGCGGGCGGATCACAAAGTCAACAGATCGAGGCCATCCTGGCTAACATGGTGAAACCCTATCTCTACTAAAAATGCAAAAATTAGGTGCGCATGGTGGCGTGCGCCTGTAGTCCCAGCTACTCAGGAGGCTGACGCAGAAGAATTGCTTGATCCCAGGACGCGGAGGTTGCAGTGAGCTGAGATCATGCCACTGCACTCCAGCCTGGGCAACAGAGCAAGACTCTGTCTCAAAAAAAAAAAAAAAAAAAAATCTGGTAATATGGTATTTATTTGTAATTATGCTTGCAACTTTATTTAAATCTATTTATTCTCTTTAATGTTTGTTTTTATACAGATATGACTTCATAAAATGACTAGTATAAATTGGTAATAAGCAGTTTCTGCTGCTGGTCTGTCATTGAATGCCTTGTTTTCACTAAGTTGGGAGGTTTTGTTTCTGGGTTTGTTTGTTTGTTTGTTTGTTTTTTGAGACAGAGTCTTGCTCTGTCCAGGCTAGAGTGCACTGGCATGATCTCGGATCACTGCAACCTCCGCCTCCTGGGTTCAAGTGATTCTCCTGCCTCAGCCTCCCAAGTAGCTGGGACTACAGGTGCATGCCACCATGCCCAGCTAATTTTTTGTATTTTACTGCTCCTTGAAGAGCAGGGCTAACCCATGGGCAGCATGTCCAGAACAGCCTGGGTGAGGTTATGTACATATATATTAAATATTAATGTCCTTTTTTTTTTCTTTTTTTGAGATGTAGTTTTGCTCTTGTTGCCCAGGTTGGAGTGCAATGGCACGATCTCAGCTCGCTGCAACCTCCACCTCCCGGGTTCAAGTGATTCTCCTGCCTCAGCCTCCATAGTCCAGGGATTACAGGTACCTGCCATCACACCCGGCTAATTTTTGTATTTTTAGTAGAGATGGGTTTCGTCATGTTGGCCACGCTGGTTTCAAACTCCTGACCTCAGGTGATCCACCCATCTCAGCCTCGCAAAGTGCTGGGATTATAGGTGTGAGCCACCTAGCCCAGCCTGTCCATTTTTTAAAAGAAGTAAAAATAAAACTTATTTTGCAAACTAAAAAAACAAAAAGAAAAAGAAACTTTCATGGCCGGGCGTGGTGGCTCATGCCTGTAATCCCAGCACTTTGGGAGGCCAAGGTTGGTGGATCATCCGAGGTCAGGAGTTCAAGACCAACCTGAGCAACATGGAGAAACCCCATCTCTACTAAAAGTACAAAATTAGCCAGGCGTGATGGTTCATGCCTGTAATCCCAGCTACTCAGGAGGCTGAGGCAGGAGAATTGCTTGAATCTGGGAGGCGGAGGTTGCAGTGAGCCGAGATCACGCCATTGCACTCCAGCCTGGGCAACAAGAGCAAAACTCCATTTCAAAAAAAAACCTCCAGAAGATTCCAGCCCCAGCCATGTGAGTTACCCCTCACCACTCAAGTCTTCCCAGAAAAGGCACCAGACATCATAGAGCACAGTCAGGCCTCCCTCTATGCCCTGTCTACATTCCTGACCCACAGAATCCACGAGCATTAGGCAGCAGTTGTTTTATGCACCGTAGATAAAAAACACCACTCACCCTGGGCCACGCCGCCCTCTGGACTGTCACGTGACAAAGAAACTACTTCATTCCAGGCATTTTACTTTCAGATCTCTTTGTGACAGCAGCATAGCTTATACCCTAAACACATCCTTTGGGTTTTTTTTAAAGTATATTAACAGTATCAGAATATACATTAGATTGCATAACTTGCTTTTCTCACTCAATAATATGTCTTGGAGATCTACACACATAACAGTATATGGGGCCAGATGTAGTGGCTCACACCTGTAATCCTAGCACTTTGGGAGGCCGAGGTGGGCAGATCACTTGAGGTCAGGAGTTCAAGACCAGCCTGGCCTACATGGCGAAACCGCAACTCTACTAAAAATACAAAAATTAGCCAGGCATAATGGTGCACACCTGTAATCCCAGCTACTTGGGAGGCTGAGGCATGAGAGTTGCTTGAACCCAAGGCAGAGGTTGCAGTGAGCCGAGGTCGCACCACTGCACTCCAGCCTGGGCAACAGCGTGAGACTCTGTCTCAAAAAAAAAAGGCCAAGCGCAGTGGCTCACGCCTGTAATCCCAGCACTTTGGGAGGCCGCCCAGATCATGAGGTCAGGAGATCCAGACCATCCTAGCTAACATGGTGAAACCCCTTCTTTACTAAAAATACAAAACATTAGCCAGGCAGGGTGGCGGGTGCACGCAGTCCCAGCTACTCAGGAGGCTGAGGCAGGAAAATGGCGTGAACCTGGGAGGCGGAGCTTGCAACGAGCCGAGATTGCGCCAGGGCACTCCAGTCCGGGCAACAGAGCAAGACTCTGTCTCAAAAAAAAAAAAAAAAAAAGAATATATGGATGCACTCCACTCTTTAGTGCTGTGCATATTTTGTGCTACAGATATATTCCAGTTTCTTTAGTCCTTCCCCTATTGCTGGATATTTACGTTGCTTCCTGTGTCTGACTATAACCAACAATGCAAAAAAAAAAAAAAAAATAGTATCCTTGCACGGCCTCTCTGGGCACACAGGCAAGTATGTCTCTAGAGTAGATTTCTCTGGGGAAGAGAGGTAAAATTGCAGGTCAGAGGGTACAGGCTTGTTGTTAGATTTTTTTTTTTTTTTTTTTTGAGACGGAGTCTCCCTCTGTTGCCCAGGCTGGAGTGCAGTGGCACGACCTCGGCTCACTGCAACCTCTGCCTCCCAGATTCAAGCGATTCTCCTGCCCCAGCCTCCCACGTAGCTGGGACTACAGGTGCGTGCCACTATGCCCAGCTAATTTTTTGTATTTTTAGTAGAGACGGGGTTTCACCGTGTTAACCAGGATGGTCTCGATCTCCTGACTTTGTGATCCACCCGCCTTGGCCTCCCAAAGTGCTGGGATTACAGGCGGGAGCCACCACATCCGGCCTTGTTATCAGATTTAGTAAGTCTTGGCAAACTGCCCGTCAGAGTAGCTATACCAATTTATACTCCCACCCACAGCACATAACAGCTGTCCACATCTGAGCAACACTCCATGCTATAAACATCTAATTTTTTCCAGGTACTTTTCCAATGTTCCACTGGTGATGGTGACTGGATAAGGATGGTTAATCCGCGGGCCTTCCCACAATTTTGTCCCGATACACGAGGTCATTCCTGCTCCCCTGCAATTCTCTCGCTCTGTCATTGGCCAGTCATTTCAGGGGTGAAGGGGAGGGATCCCTCACTGGAGGTCACACACACCTCGTCCACCCCCAGCCTTAGCTCTAGGCTCAGGATTTGCCAGCCACGAGGAGGACAACATGGAGTGAGGGGAGCCACAAACAAGGAAGGACCTTAGTGTGACACATTCTCCACCCCCAAGGCATTCCGCGCCCACGCCCAGTCTTCATGGATTCCACCCTTGTGCCAGCCTCACAAGCAGTGGGAAAGGTCATCAATTCATTTCTTGTATCCTTACTTTTTTCCAGACTCTTTCTTTCTTTTTGAGATGGAGTCTCGCTCTGTTGCCCAGGCTGGAGTGCAGTGGCCCGACCTCTGCTCACTGCAACCTCTGCCTTTTGGGTTCAAGAGATTCTACTGCTTCAGCCTCCCGAGTAGCTGGGACTACAGGCGCCCGCCACCACACCCAGCTAATTTTTGTATTTTTAGTAGAGACGGGGTTTCACCATGTTAGCCAGGCTGGTCTCAAACTCCTGACCTCAGGTGATCCACCTGCCTCGGCCTCCCAAAGTACTGGGATTACAGACGTGAACCTCTCTTTCGTTTTTTAATTGTGGTAAGATATACATAACTTTTAACCATTTGTAAATGTTTTAAATTGTGATAAAATACACAAAAAATTTACCATCTTAATCATTTTAACTGTACAATGCGATGGCATTACACTCATACTGTGGTACAGTCATGTTGTCGCTTAACAAACAGGATCGTTCTAAGAAATGCATCATTAGGCAATGTCGTCATTATGCAGATGTTAGAGTACACCTACAGAAACCTGGATGGTATAGCCTATTGCTCCTGGGCTACAAACCTACACAGCATGCTACTGTACTCAATACTGTAGCAGACTGTAACACAGTGGTAAGTATTCATGTATCTAAATGTATCTAAACAGGGCCAAGGGCAGATCACTTGAGGCCAGGAGTTTGAGACCAGCCTGACCAGTATGGCAAAACCCCTTCTCTGCTAAAAATACTACAAAAATTAGCCAGGCATGGTGGCACCCACCTGTAATCTCAGCTACTCAGGAGGCTGAGGCAGGAGAATCGCTTGAGCTAGGGAGGCAGACGTTGCAGTGAGCCTAGATTGCACCACTGCACTCCAGCCTGGGTGACAAAGCAAGACTACATCTGAAAAAAATAAAATAAATAAATAAATGTATCTAAACATAGAAAAAGGTACAGTAAAAATATAGCATCATAATATTATGGGATCACTGTTGTATATGTAATCTCATGGGCCCACTGTCTTTTACAGGCATATCAGTATGTGATGTGTGACTATACCACAATCCATTTCCAGAACTTTTTCATCATGCCAAACAGAAACCATGAACCCATCAAATAATTCCCCATTTCACCTTCCCCTCAGCCCCTGGCAACCACTATTCTGTCTTCTGTCTCTATGAATTTGACTACTCTAGGTACCGCCTATAAGTGGAATCATACAGTATGTGTCTTTTTTTTTTTTTTTTTTTTTGGGACGGAGTTTCGCTCTTGTTGCCCAGACTGGAGTGCAATGGTGCGATCTCAGCTCACCGAAACCTCCGCCTCCTGGGTTCAAGTGATTCTCCTGCCTCAGCCTCCTGAGTAGCTGGGATTACAGGCATGTGCCACCATGCCCAGCTAATTTTTGTGTTTTTAGTAGAGACGGGGTTTCTCCATGTTGGTCAGGCTGGTCTTGAACTCCCAACCTCAGGTGATCCACCCACCTTGGCCTCCCAAAGTGCTGGGATTACAGGCATGAGCTACCGCGCCTGGTTTTTTTTTTTTTTTTTGACAGTGCTGTGTTGCCAGGCTGGAGTGTAGTGGAGTGATCTCGGCTCACTGAAACCTCCACCTCCTGGATTCAAGTGATTCTCCTGCCTCAGCCTTCCAAGTAGCTGGGGCTACAGGCATGCAGTACCATGCCCAGCTAATTTTTGTATTTTTTTTTTAAGTAGAGAAGGGGTTTCACCTTGTTAGCCAGGATGGTCTCGATCTCCTGACCTCATGATCTGCCCGCCTCTGCCTCCTAAAGTGCTGGAATTACAGGTGTGAGCCACCGTGCCCAGACCAGTATGTGTCCTTTAATGACTGGCTTATTTATCACTTAGCATAATGTGCTCCAGGCTCATCCATATCCTGGCATGCATCAGAATTTCCTTCTCATTTTTTTTTTTTTTTTTTTTTGAGATGGAGTTTCACTCTGTTGCCAGGCTGGAGTGCAGTGGCCCAATCTCGGCTCACTGCAACCTCCGCTTCTTGGGTTCCAGTGATTCTCCTTCCTCAGCCTCTTGAGTAGCTGGGATTACAGGCACCTGCTACCATGCCCAGCTAATTTTTGTATTTTTAGTAGAGACAGAGTTTCACCATGTTGGCCAGGATGGTATCGATCTCCTGACCTCATGATCTGCCCACTTCGGCCTCCCAAAGTGCTGGGATTACAGGCGTGAGCCACCGCGCCTGGCCAGAATTGCTTTTTTTTTGAGACGGAGTCTCGCTCTGTCACCCAGGCTGGAGTGCAGTGGCGCGATCTCGGCTCACTGCAACCTCCGCCTCTCAGGTTCATGCCTTTCTCCTGCCTCAGCCTCCCAAGTAGCTGGGACTACAGGTGCCCACCACCATGCCCGGCTAATTTTTTGTATTTTTAGTAGAAATGGGGTTTCACAGTGTTAGCCAGGATGGTCTCAATCTCCTGACCTCATGATCCGCCCGCCTCGGCCTCCCAAAGTGCTGGGATTACAGGCGTGAGCCACCATGCCCGGCCAATTTCCTTCCTTTTTAAGGCTAGTAGTCCACTGTATGGACGAGCCACATTTTATTTATCCACGCCTCCACTGATGAATGGAAGATGGGTTGCTTCCATCTTTTGGCTATTGAGAACAATGCTGCTGTGAGCATGGGTGTACAAATATCTTTCTGAGACCCCGCTTTCAATATTTTAAAAGACAGGATCGCTGTCACCCAGGCTGCAGTGCAGTGGCACAATCATGGCTCACTGCAGCCTCAAACTCCTGGGCTCAAGCGATCCTCCCACCTCAGCCTCCCGAGTAGCTGGAACTATAGGCATGTGCCACCATGCCAGCTTTTTTTTTTTTTTTCTTGTAGAGATGATCTCACTATGTTGCCCAGGCTGATCTCCAACTCCTGGGCTGACGCTATTCTCCCACTTCAGCCTCCCAAAGTGCTGGGATTACAGATGTGAGCCACCACATCCCACCTGTTTTCAATTGTTTTAGGTATATACCCCAGAAGTGGAATTGCTGGACCATATGGTAATTCTGTTTAATTTTTTGAGGAACTGCCATACTGTTTTCTACACGGCTGTCATGATGCACTGTGCATGGGGCATTTCTGCCAGGTGGAGGAGATATAATCCCAGTCTTCCCTTGGAGTCCCTGGCTACTCTTTGCACATCAGGGTGTCTCCAGGAGGCCCTCAGTTGGACCTGTGCTTTCAGACGCTTTTCCTGGGAGCAGAGAGTGAGCCAACGGAGGCACTGCAAGCCTCCAAGCAACCTTGGCCCTGTAGCCTCGAATGGAACCAGCTGGCCAGATGGAGGCTTTCTGTTGTTTTTGCCAATCAGGCAGCCATTCCCCTTCTGGTTAACATCCGCATAGTTTTTTTAGGTACCCATCCCTCTGCCACACTCAGTCCATGAAATGTGGCTAGAAGCGGGGTTAGGCCTGGCCACAGGCTCCAGGAGAGAGCACGTGGCCCAGGCCCGGTCAGTCAGAACATCGGCCTCCCGACCCAGCAGGTAATTCAGGGATGGGCATCTGGAACCAGCAAAACTCAGTTGAAGAGCATTTATGAGAACTGCTGAGAAAGAGAAACTCTTCTCCCCCTAGTTTTGAAGGTAGCAAGATGGGGACCCAGAGCTCATAGGGCTGTCTTGCCAGTCTCTGGAGGACCCAGCCTGAGAATGAACCCAGTTTGGGAAAACAGGGCAGAGAGGTAGATGAAAGCGGAGCCCTAATGATTGCATCTGAGCTCCTGGAACTGCTTACACCTGAAAGTAGCACGCTTCTGACTTCCTAATTACATAAGCAAACACATTCTGTGCTGTTCTGTTTTACTTTCCCAGTTGGGGCTGAGTGTCTCCATTTCAGAAGCGAGTGTTGGCCGGGCGCGGTGACTCATGCCTGTAATCCCAGCACTTTGGGAGGCCGAGGTGGGCGGATCATCTGAAATCAGGGGTTCGACACAAGCCTGGCCAACATGGTGAAACCCATTCTCTACTAAAAATACAAAAATTCGCCAGGCATGGTGGCAGGCACCTGTAATCCCAGCTATTCAGGAGGCTGAGGCCGGAGAATCACTTCAACCTGGAAGGCAGAGGGTGCAGTGAGCTGAGATCACAACACTGCACTCCAGCCTGGGCGACAGAGTGAGACTCTGTCTTAGGGAGAAAAAAAAAAATCAGATTAATATGGCAAAGAACAGAACTTTCCTTCTGGGCAAAGTTAACCACACTTAGTTAAGAAAAGAAGCTCTGAACCTTGGACTCATCGTTACCAATCTCTTAACCAGGGCACGGTCTTTTTTTTTTTTTTTTTTTTTTTTTTTTTGAGACAGGGCCTCTCTCTGTCACGCAGGCTGGAAGGGCAGTGATGCAATCACAGCTCACCACAGCCTCAACTTCCCCAGCTCAAGCGATCCTCCTGCCTCAGCCTCCCGAGAAGCTGGGACCATGGGCACCCACCACCACGCCTGGCTCATTTTTTATTTTTTTGCAGAGACGGGGTCTCATTATGCTGCCCAGGCTGGTCTCAAACTCCTGGGTTCAAGCAATCCTCTTGCCTTGGCCTCCCAAAGTGCTGGGAAGACAGGTGTGAGCCATGGTCCCTGGATGTCATCCTAAAGATGTGAAAAATCAGGGACTTGGAGGTTGCTTGAATGATTCCTTCATCAAGCCAGGAACTAAGCAGCACCCCTAAAAATGCATATCTCTGAACACCCACTGGGTGTTTTTCTACCAAACAGAGAAACTAAAGCATTTTTAAATTATTTGTATCTATTTATTTTGAGACCGGGTTATGAAACTAATTTTTGTATTTGTAGTAGAGATGCGGTTTTGCCATGTTGCCCAGGCTGATCCTGCTTAGCCTCCCAAAGTGCTGGGATTACAGGTGTGAGCCACCGTGCCCAGCCTGAAGCTTTTTTTTTTTTTTGAGACGGAGTCTCACTCTGTTTCCCAGACTGAAGTGCAATGGCACGACCTCAGTTCACTGCAACCTCCGCCTCTCAGGTTCAAGCCATCCTCGTGCCTCAGCCTCCTCAGTAGCTGGGACTACAGGTGTGCATCACCACGCCCGGCTAATTCTTGTATTTATAGTAGAGATGCGGTTTCGCCATATTGTCCAGGCTGGTCTTGAACTCCTGACCTCAGGTGATCTGCCCTCCTTGGCCTCCCAGAGTGCTGGGATTGCGGGCGTGAGGCACCATGCCTGGCCCTGTCTCTATAATAGTTCTTTTCTGCATATTTCATATAAATGGAATCATACAGCATGGGGTTTTTGCATCTGGCTTCTTTGACTTAGCATCATGTTTTTGTAGCATGGATCTGTTTTGTTTCCTTTTATTGATAGTCAGCAATAAAAATGTGGCCCAGATACACCAGTTGTTTGGGTTGTTTTGAGTTTTTGGTTACTGTATCGTGAATAATGCTGCTATGAAGATCCGATGTCATATAAGTCTGCATGGACCTGTCTTTTCATTTATCTTGGGTAGATACCCAGGAATGGAATTGCTGGGTCATACGGTAAACTTCTGGCTAACTTTTAAAGAAGATGCCAAACTGCTATTTTTATTTCTAACCTTGGCAGCAGTAGATTGGAACACGGGAGACCCTCACCCCAAAATGGGAGGCAGCTCTCTGCAGACAGTGCAGGGCCCACCAGCATATTAAACATGATTGACTCCCACCATCGAGTCCCTAGCTCTAAAAATTTAACTGAGAGTGCTGGGGGCACAGACAGATAGCTGTGGAAGAAAATCCATTCTGCAGCACAAGGCAACCCCCAACTCCCCAGCTGCCTACCTCAAGGCCAATCCAAACAAACAAACAAAGCACACTTCATAGAATACCCAAATTGGAACAAAGGAGAAAAAGGGTAATTATAAGGAAAACACTGACAGTAAGGAATCAAATACCAAGACACTTATTCTTCCAAGAGAGAAAAATACAATCATAGTACACTACTTGATTCTGCTGTAAGTGATATTTGCATGGTCCTAACCACGTAAATGACTGACATGGAGCCTATAGAGCTGTTTCTCTTTATAAAACTTTTAGTATGTTGGCCAGGTGCGGTGGCTCATGCCTGTAATCCCAGCACTTTGGGAGGCCGAGGCAGGTGAATCACGAGGTCAGGAGATCAAGACCATACTGGCTAACGTGGTGAAACCCTGTCTCTACTAAAAATACAAAAAATTAGCTGGGTGTGGTGGCAGGCGCCTGTAGTCCCAGCTACTCGAGAGGCTGAGGCAGGAGAATGGCGTGAACCTGAGAGGCAGAGCTTGCAGTGAGTCAAGATTGTTCGACTGCATTCCAGCCTGGGTGACAGAGTGAGACTCCATCTCAAAAAAAAAAAAAAAAAAAAAAAAAAAAAAAAAAAAACTTTTAGTATGTTGCGTTATTTTTTGGTCTCCTGCATATTTTATTATGAAATAGTTAAGGCATAAAAAAAAAGATATAACATCATTTAATTAACATCCATCTTCTCACCATAAGCCTAAGAAATAGTGTAGCCAGGTGCAGTGGCTCACACCTGTAATCCCAGCACTTTGGGAGGCCAAGGCGGGTGGATCACTTGAGGCCGGGAGTTCGAGATCAGCCTGGCCAACATGGTGAAACCCTGTGTCTACCAAAAATATAAAAATTATCTGGCTGGGCACGGTTGCTCACACCTGTAATCCCAGCACTTTGTGAGGCTGAGGCGGGCGTATCACGAGGTCAGGAGTTCAAGACCAGCCTGGCCAACATAGTGAAACTGTCTCTACCAAAAAGACAAAAAATTAGCTGGGCGTGGTGGCGGGTGCCTGTAATCCCAGCTACTATGGAGGCTGAGGCAGGAGAATCACTTGAACCCAGGAGGTGAAGGTTGCAGTGAGTGGAGATCACGCCACTGCACTCCAGCCTGGGTGACAGTGCAAGACTCCATCTCAAAAAAAAAAAGATCACTTGAAACCAGCCTGGACAACACAGCGAGATCCCATCTCTCAAAAAAAAAAAATTTACTTATAGTTGGCATGGTGGTATGTGCCTGTAGTCACAGCTACTTGCGAGACTGAGACAGGAGGGCCACTTGAGCCAGGAGGCGAAGGCTGTCGTGGTCATGATCACAGCCCCGCACTCTAGTCCAAGTGTCAGAGTGAGACCTTGTCTCAAAAGAAAAAAAAAAGAAAAGAAAAGAAGGAATAGTGCACACAGAGTTGAATGGCCTCATGGATCCCTCCTACATGGTATTCCTATCCTCTGCCCCTGCCAAAGAGGTGGATTGTGGTAATTTCCTCAACCCATGCCCACCCTAGATCAGTCCTGGCTTTCTCTGTGCCCTGGGAGGCTGATCCCTAGGAACTGCCCTCCAGTTGGGTTTGGTCAATGGTAGTCACCAGAAGACTGGAGGGCAGGAGGAGAGAGAGGCTGGGGTATCTGTTCCTCTTGCCTCCTCCCTGTTCTGCTGCCCCCTTCATCCACTACAGCTCCTCACTGGCAGCTCCTGCCCTGCCAGCACAAGCTTGTGCCAAGCTCTGGTGACTCCTCCCCTTTCAGGATCAGGACTAGTAACAGCTCCCTGCTGTGGCCAGCTCCAGCCATTAAACTGCCCATACCCGAGCCTGGGCAACACAGCAAGACTCTGTCTCTGCAAAAGATTAGAACATTAGCTGAGCACAGTGGCACATGCCTGTAGTCCCAGCTACTCAGGAGGCTGAGGTGGGAAGACAGCTTGAGCCTAGGAGTTCAAGGCTGCAGTGAGCTATGATACCGCCACTGCACTTCAGCCTGAGCGATGGAGTTAGACCCCCTCTCTCTCTTAAAACAAAACAAACAAACAAACAAAAAAGCCGGACGGAGTGGCTCATGTCTGTAATCCCAGCACTTTGGGAGGGGAGGCAGGTGGATCACCTGAGGTCAGGAGTTTGAGACCAGCCTGACTAACATGGAGAAACCCCATCTCTACTACAAATACAAAATCAGCCGGGTGTGGAGGCGCACGCCTGTAATCCCAGCTACTCAGGAGGCTGAGGCAGGAGAATTGCTTGAACCCGGGAGGTGGAGGTTGCGGTGAGCCGAGATCGCGCCATTGCACTCCAGCCTGGGCAACAAGAGCGAAACTCCATCTCAAAAAAAAAAAAAAAAAAAAAGTAAATTTAAAAAACTGCCCACACCTTTGTAAACAGCCCCTTATTTTCAGCGAGACCTTCCTTAGACAGACATTGACTTCCTGCTTGGGCCTTGTCTGAATTTCCACGATAGCACCAACTGTGGTCTTTATCACTCCTTTGCAAGTCTTTATACTTGGACTACATACAATGTATCATTAAGCAATATACTGTGTTGTTTTGAATGTTTTTGCCTTTATTGCAAGTGCTACATTGTATATACCCCTCTGCAACTTTCTGCAAGATGTTACCACAGGTAGCTCAGTTTATTCACTCTCCTGCTTCACCTCTCTCTGGGTGCTCAGTGTAATGATCCATTCCCACAGACGTTCAGGTTCCCAGTTTTTAGTTGTGTTATAAAAACCACTGTGCATGGCTGCTACGTGAATTTTTGACTGTGTGAATATGTATTACTTATAAAAATGTAGAATGGAGGCCGGGCACAGTGGCTCATGCCTCTAATCCCAGCACTATGGGAGGCTGAGGTGGGCAGATCACAAGGTCAGGAGTTCGACACTAGCCTGATCAACAAGGTGAAACCCCGTCTTTACTACAAATAAAAAAATTAGCCTGCTGTGGTAGCACACGCCTGTAATACCAACTACTCAGGGGGCTGAGGCAGAAGAATCGCTTGAACCCGGGAGGCAGAGGTTGCAGTGAGCCGAGATTGTGCCACTGTATTCCAGCCTGGGCAACAGAGCGAGACTCTATCTCAAAAAAAAAAAAAAAAAAAGGCCAGATGTGGTGGCTCACGCCTATAGTCCCAGCACTTTGGGAGGCCAAGGCGGGTGGATCACAAGGTCAAGAGATCGAGACCATCCTGGCCAACATGGTGAAACCCTGTCTCTACTAAAAATACAAAAATTAGCTGGGCATGGTGGCGCACGCCTGTAGTCCCAGCTACTCAGGAGGCTGAAGCAGGAAAATCGCTTGAACCCGGGAGGCAGAGGTTGCAATGAGCTGAGACTGAGCCACTGCACTCCAGCCTGGGCGACAGAGCAAGATGCTATCTCAAAAAAAAAAAAAAAAAAAGCAGAACGGATTCCATTCAAAAAAAAGGAGGGCCAGGGCTGGGTGCAGCGGCTCACGCCTATAATCCCAGCACTTTGGGAGGCTGAGGCAGACAGATCACGAGGTTAGGAGTTCAAGACCAGCCTGGCCAACATGGTGAAACCCCATCTACTAAAAATACAAAAATTAGCTGGGTGTGGTGGCGCCTGCCTGTAATCCCAGCTACTTGGGAGGCTGAGGCAGGAGAATTGCTTGAAACCAGAAGGCAGAGGTTGCAGTGAGCCAAGATGGCACCACTGCACTCCAGCCTGGGCAACGAGAGTGAAATTCTTGGTTGGAAAAAAAAAAAGGAGGGCCGGGCACTCATACCTATAGTCTCAGCACTTTGGGAGGCTGAGATGGGAGGAATGCTTGAGGCCAGAAGTTCAAGACCAGCCTGGGCAACATGACAAAACCCCACCTCTACAAAAATTACAAAAATTAGCCAAGTGGTGGTGTGTGCCTGTAGTCCCAGCTACTCAGGAGGCTGAAGAGGGAGAATCGCTTGAACCCAGGAAGTTGAAGCTGCAGTGATCCATGATGGGACCACTGCATTCCAGCCTGGGCGACAAAATGAGACCCTCTCTTACAAAACAACAACAAAAAGGAGAAGTGCTCACATGAGCTCTGTGAGCTGGCATGCCCAGAGCATCTTCCCTACTTGTCTAATTACCATACTCCGCATGAAGAAGACACAAACAAGCAAGTTTCCTTTGGAAGATTCAGGGATCTCTGCCACCTCTGCTGTCCTCTGAGACCCAAGCTCTGCCCCAGTGGGAAGATGAGGTTAATGATTCTTGTTCCCAGCACAGATGTGAAACATCTGGAGACACCTCCTTAACACATCTTGGCTGTCAGAAGATCCAGGACTGGGGAGTCAACATTTGTTGCAGGAATTGCTAGAGGAAGCTCACGGCATTTACAGACAGGGTTCTGGCCCAGGAGCATCAAAAGTCGCTGGGCAGTCCGGTAGACTGCAACAGGGCCACACCGCCACTTAAGTGTGGTGCCTTAGAGCTGTGCCTCTTGCTGGTGGTAAACTTTCAAGAGATTACTTTTTTTTTTTTGAGGCACAGTCTTACTCTGTCGCCCAGTCTGGAGTGCAGTGACACAATCATGGCTGCTCACCACAGCCTTCACCTCCCTGGGCTCAGGCGATCCTCCTCTCTCAACCTCCCGAGTAGCTGAAACTACAGGCCTGCGCCATCATGCCTGTCTAATTTTTGTATTTTTTGTAGAGACGGGTTTTGCCACGTTGCCTAGGCTGGTCTCAAACTCCTGAGCTCAAATGACCTGCCTATCTTGGCCTCCCAAGGTGCTAGGATTACAGGCATGAGCCACTGTGCCCGGACAGGAGATACTTTTATATAGCTCTAAGAAATCAACTTCAGCCAGGCGCGGTAGCTCACGCTTGTAATCCCAGCACTTTGGGAGGCCGAGGCGGGCGGATCACGAGGTCAGGAGATCGAGACCACGGTGAAACCCCGTCTCTACTAAAAATACAAAAAAATTAGCCGGGCGTGGTGGCGGGCGCCTGTAGTCCCAGCTACTCGGACAGGCTGAGGCAGGAGAATGGCGTGAACCCGGGAGGCGGAGCTTGCAGTGAGCCGAGATCGCGCCACTGCACTCCAGCCTGGGTGACACAGCGAGACTCCATCTCAAAAAAAAAAAAAAAAAAAAAAGAAATCAACTTCAAATAGACTTTCAGATGCTGACTATACTTAACCAGGACTCATCACCATAGAAACACCAAGGATGATTTCGCCTAACGTGTATGCGTCCTGTGCCGGGACAGATTCTGAGTCATGTGTCAGAATCCATGAACGGTATGTTACGGGAGCAGTAAGTGGGGGTCTGTGCGTGAGAGGCAGGCATTTGGGTGGCATGAAAACACAATGGTTAAGTGATTTGATGCTGCCATCAGGTTGCCTGAGTTCAGATCCAGAGCCTGCCACTTATTAGCTGAGTTATGTAATCCCTCTGTGCCTCGGTTTCGTCAGCTGTGAAAGAGCTGGGAGATGAGGTGCATGCAGCAGGCTAGGCACTGTCACAAAGATATGACATCATCAAGAATGTAATGTGGGCTGGGTGCGGTGGCTCATGCCTATAATCCCAGCACTTTGGGAGGCCGAGGCAGGCAGATCACCTGAGGTCAGGAGTTCGAGACCAGCTGGCTGACATGGTGAAACCCTGTCTCTACTAAAAATACAAAAATTAGCCAGGTGTGGTGGCATGTGCCTGTAGTCCCAGCTACAGCTACTCAGGAGGCTGAGGCAGGAGAATCACTTGAGCCCGAGAGGCAGAGGTTGCAGTGAGCCGAGACAGAGCCATTGTACTCCAGCCTGGACAACAAGAGCAAAACTCTGTCTCAAAAAAAAAAGAATGCAGTGTGGCCTAACATGCAACTGTGAACCACCCCCATTAGCAGTTTAAGCAGTGTCCAACAGATGCCACTGTTTCCCTTGAAGAAAAAAATATTTTTTGAGACAGGGTCTCACTCTGTCACCCAGGCTGGAGCGCAGTGGCAGGATCTCAGCTCACTGCAAACTCCACTTCCTGAACTTAGGTAATCCTCCTGCTTCAGCCTCCCAAGTAGGTGGGACCATGGGTGCACGACACCATGCCTAGCTAATTTTTGTGGGTTTTTTTGTAGAGTCAGGGTATTACCACATTGCCCAGGCTGGTCTCAAACTCCTGGGCTCAAGCGATCTACCTGCCTCAGCCTCCTGTTGGGATTACAGGCGTAGGCCACCACACCCAGTCAACAATTTCTATTATCCCCCAAAAGGTGCCTGTCCAGCATCCCTCTCTCTGTCTTTTTTTTTAAACTACCAGCATTGTGATTTTCCTTCATGGGACCATCCCTCCCCAACTCGTTTCATGTAGTGTGGTGGCACTGATCCCACTTTTAGGCTTCAGGAGCAGACATGTGACCATGACCTGGCCAATCAGTGCCACAGTGACTGGTTAAGTAAGGCATAGTCACATGACCCAAGCTGGGCCAATGACAGTCAGCCCTGGGACGCTTGCTGAAACCACAGGGGGAAAGGATGCTCTGTTTCTGCCAGAGCTGCTAAGCTGACAGATGTCAGCTGAGGGCTACCTGGCCATCTTTGCCACAACATGGGAGGGACTGCCTGAGAATAATGCTGACACAGAGGAGAGAGAGAGAGAGAGAGACATCAACACATAGACATCACCTGAGCTCCTGGATCCAGCCTTGCCTGAAGCCATTTGCCACGAGACTTGACTCAATAAACCCTCTTTTGGCTTAAAACCAGTCAGACTGGGTTTTTTTCATTTGCAACTAAGAGTCCTGATAGTGCATTATATGAAAGCACTATATAAATGAAAAGAGACCCAGCAAGTTCAAAACTTTTCTTCTAGGCCGGGCGCGGTGGCTCAAGCCTGTAATCCCAGCATTTTGGGAGGCTGAGGCAGGCAGATCATGAGGTCAGGAGATCGAGACCACGGTGAAACCCCGTCTCTACTAAAAATACAAAAAATTAGCCAGGTGTGGTGGCAGGCGCCTGTAGTCCCAGCTACTCAGGAGGCTGAGGCAGGAGAATGGCATGAACCCAGGAGGCAGAGCTTGCAGTGAGCGGAGATTGTGCCACTGCACTCCAGCCTGGTCGACAGAGCGAGACTCCGTCTCAAAAAAAAAACAAAAAACTTTTCTTCGAGAGCTAAGAGTCTCAGGATACTTTTGGAGCCCACAGTATTAGGAACCCAAAAAGTATCTGAGTTATACAGCAGGCATGGGTTCAAATTCTGGCTCCATGACTTTCAAGTTACTTAACATCTCTTAGCTTCAATCTCCTCAACTAAAAAACAGGGTTGTCATTCATTCATTCACTCATTCATTCATTAATTTTTGAGACAGGATCTCACTCTGTCACCCAGGCTGGAGTGCCCTGGCACAATCTTGGCTCACTGCAACCTCCGCCTTCTGGGTTCAAGCGATTCCCCAGCCTCAGCCTCCCAAGTAGCTGGGATTACAGGAGTGAGCCACCAATGCCCAGCTAAGTTTTGTATTTTTGTTTTTTGTTTTTTTTTTGTAGTGATGGGGTTTCACCATGTTGCCCAGGCTGGTCTTGAACACCGAAGCTCAAAGTGATCTGCCCTCCTTAGCCTCCCAAAGTGCTGGGATTACAGGCATGAGCCACTGCGCCAGGCCATGGGTTGACATTTAGATTAAACGGGATAATCTATGTTTCACACAGTTAGCTATTGTTATTGTTGTTGTTACGATTATTATTGTCAGCCTTTTAAATAAAGAAACTCAAGCTGAGAGAGGTGGCTCACCAAATTCAGATACTAGACAATGGCAAAGCTAGGACCTGAACTTAAGAATACTGATTCCCTGTGCAGTGTTTTTTTCCACACAATCTGCTACTAAAGAAACATGCCCGGCTGGGCGCAGTGGCTCACGCTTGTAATCCCAGCACTTTGGGAGGCCAAGACGGGCAGATCACGAGGTCAGAAGTTCGAGACCAGCCTGGCCAACATAGTGAAACCCTGTCTCTACTAAAAATACAAAAATTAGCCAGGCATGGTGGCATGCGTCTGTAATCCCAGCTACTCGGGAGGCTGAGGCAGAAGAATCGCTTGAACCTGGAAGGCGGAGGTTGTGGTGAGCTGAGATCGAGCCACTGCACTCCAGCCTGGGCAACAGAGAGAGACTCTGTCTCAAATAAAAAAGAAAGAAAGACGCCCCAAAAGCCAAGATAGAAGAGAAACAAAAGCTAACAGGAGTACTCAGGGCACAGATCAGCCTTGGGCAGTAGTTAAGAGCACAGACGCTGGTGTTCAACAGCCTGGGTTGGAACACTGGCTCCAGCACTGATAGGCCATGTGACCTTGGATAAGTGACCTAACCTCTGTAAAATAGAGATTCCAGGATCTATTTCATAGGGTTATTAATGAAATAATGCTGATCTTCTTGCTTTGAGCCTGTCTCCCTGATGTCTATTCTATACACAGCAGCCAGACGGATGTACATGTCATTAGCAGTAAAAGCCAAAATCTTTACAGTGGCCTTCAAGGCCCTTGCATCACTGTGAGGTCAGACTTAGGGAAAAGCTGCCACAGGCCACCTTCTTCCTTGGCTGGGAGGAACAAGATCAGGTTTCCAGTGATGCAAGGCAGGAAATGCTCATTAAATTACTTGCCCTTGTGTCTCTAAGTGACCTTCTGCGGTCACACCACAGGCCAGGAGACCAGGAGCACACTGGTCTCAGACTAGCACTCAACTCACCAGCATGCCTGAAACCCCAACCACCCAAAAACTAAGTCCTCATGGAGACTCAACTGTGCCCCAGGGTTCAGGAAGGCCCTGACACATGCAAATCACAGTCCAAAGAAAACTGATCCTTTCCTCTCGACAGTCCCAGAGATTACGTTGGGTTTTCTTGGGGTGGGGAGGAGGGAAATTCCAAAGACCTTTCAAATCTTCTGGGGTCTGAGAATTAGGTTTGTTCTTTCTTTCCTTCATTAAAAAAAGGGAAGCCAGGCGCAGTGGCTCATGCCTGCAATCCCAGCACTTTGGGAGGCCAAGGCAGGCGGATCACGAGGTCATGAGTTCTAGACCAGCCTGGCCAAGATGGTGAAACCCCGCCTCTGCTAAAAATATAAAAATTAGCCAGGCACGGTGGCAGGTGCCTGTAATCCCAGCTACTCAGGAGGCTGAGGCAGGAGAATAGCTTGAACCCGGGAGGCAAAGGTTGCAGTGAGCCAAGATCATGCCACTGTACTCTAGCTTGGGGGACAGAACAAGACTCTGTCTCAAAAAACAAAAAAAAACAAAAAAAAAAGAGAGGAAAAAGAGGTAAGACATAGAAGGTAAGACATAGAGACATTACACATCGTTATACATCACCCCAGAATCAATGAGATACGAATATGAAACCCTCAACCTGGATTCTAAGGAAGATGTAGGAAAATTAAAATAGACCAGGATTTTCTGGTAGAAAAAAAATCCTTCCTATTGTTAAGCTTTCTAGTTCAGTGTGCCACCTACCTAACCTACCTACCTGCTGTTACCTGCTTGTTCCCCAACAAATCTTTCTTTCTTTTTTTTTTTTTTTTTGAGAGAGGGTCTAACTCTGTCACCCAGGCTAGAGTACAGTGGTGCAGTCATGGCTCACTGCAGCCTTGACCTCTGGGGCTCAAACAGCCCTCCTACTTCAGCCTCCCTAGTAGCTGGGACCACAAACATGCACCACCACATCCAGCAATTTTTTTTTTTTACTGTTTGTAGAGACAGGGGTTTCCCTATGTTTCCCAGGCTGGTCTCGAACTGCTGGGCAATCCTGCTAGAAGCGGTCCTCCCAACTTGTCCTCCCAAAGTGCTGAGATTACAGGTATGAGCCAGTGCACCGAGCTCCCAACAAATATCTCGTATCCAAAACTGCGCAGCACATATACAATGGACATCCTACTTACCATATACAGAATCCCAGAGCCTTTTGCAGCCTGAGAGTTCAGAGTTCTCACATCTAACATGAAGGGGAAGGTGAGAAGGCAGAGAGGGGTCTCCCAATATTTAGAGAACTAAATTATGGCCCCAACTTTACCACTAACTAACTGTGTGGGCCCCGTCCAGCCAATCAGCATGCCCAAGCTTCAGTTTCCTCATCTGTGAACTGCAGGTATAGATGGCAGTTTCTGCTCCAGTCTATGATCTTGACACTGGGAGCCATCCCTGACTGGCCCCTGACCCAGCAGGGGACCACCAAAGCCTGCAGCCAGCAGGCTCCCTCTTCCCCAAAGTAGGATGCAGTCCCTTCCAGTTCCACCATCATGAACCGAGCAGGAGGCATCAGTTTCCACTCACTCAGACCTTCTTCTACAACCCCTGCTGTGCACCAGGGAACAAAATCCAGAATTGATTCCCAATCCCTTTGTCCCTAACACACCTCAGCATCGAGGACCAAGCCCTAAGAAAGAGTCAAACAACTCCTTTGCAACCTCTGCCTGCCAAGACTTGCTATTTAATTGCTGTTAATTGCTGTTAATTGCATTAATTGCACAGCTCTGAAGTGTTGTTGCTGTTTTTTGTTTTGTTTTTGAGACAGAGTCTTGCTCTGTTGCCCAGGCTGGAGTGCAATGGTGCAGTCTTGTCTCACTGCAACCTCCCCCTCCCAGGTTCAAGCAATTCTCCTGCCTCACCCACTCGAGTATCTGAGATTATAGGCACATGCCACCACACCCAGCTAATTTTGCATTTTTAGTAGAGACAGGGTCTCACTGTGTTGGCCAGGCTGGTCTCAAACTCCTAACCTTGTGATCCACCCACTTCGGTCTCCCAAAGTTCTGGAATTACAGGCATGAGCCGCCGCGCCGGGCCTCACTCTGAAGTGTTAAGACTCTTCCCCCTCCTCCTCCTTGTCTAAGGCATGGCAAGGGACAGGAATTATGAACAACACAAGCTTCACACAGCAAACCTCTTCTCTTTTCCCATTCCCAACCCTAACATCCACTTGGTTCCATAGCTGACCGTGACCTCCGAGCCCAGTAGCACAAAACATTAAGAAGTGGCTGAGGACCAAGGACGGTGGCTCACTACTGTAATCCCAGCACTTTGGGAGGCCAAGGCAGGCAGATCACGAGGTCAAGAGATTGAGACCATCCTGGCCAACATGGTGAAACCCTGTCTCTACTAAAAATACAAAAATTAGCTGGGCGTGGTGGCGCGCGCCTATAATCTCTGCTACTTGGGAGACTGAGGCAGGAGAATCGCTTGAACCTGGGAGGCGGAGGTTGCAGTGAGCCATGATTGTGCCACAGAGCAAGACTCTGTCTTAAAAAAAAAAAAAAAAAAAAAAAAGAAGAAGTGGCTGAGGGCCAGGCACGGTGGCTCATGCCTGTAATCTCAGCACTTTGGGAGGCCGAGGTGGGTGAATCACCTGAGGTCAGGAGCCTGGCCAACATAGTGAAACCCCATCTCTACTAAAACACAAAAAAATTAGCCGGGCATGGTGGCGCACGCCTGTAATCCCAGCTACTCAGGAAGCTGAGGCGGAGAATGGCTTGAACCCGGGAGGCGGAGGCTGCAGTGAGCCAAGATCTCGCCACTGCACTCCAGCCTGGGCGACAGTGAGACTCCGTCTCAAAAACAAAACAAAACAAGAAGTGGCTGAGTCTTCTCCGTGGGAGTGGAGCCAAAACAGTCCCCTGAGAACTGGATGGGACCCAGGCCCTAGAAGAGAAGGCATCAACCTACACATGCTGGACAGGCCGAGATGAGTCTAGGTCCCTTCCCCTCTGTTCATGCCTGAAATGGCACCCCCATTCCTGCCTCAGCTCTCCAGCAACCCTCTGTCTATTGATCAGAATCTACAGCCACGTGTCTAGAAAGACCCATCAGAGACACCCTTGGCAACCTCCTCTCCCCTCTGCACACTGTAGGAGGCCAACTGAACTGCAGACAAGAGCTACCTGGACAGGGACAATGTCACTGCTCCAAATGAGAGGACTGGGATGATGGTGTGCAATGTAATTTCAGGCAAAGCCAACCCCCCAAAAAACAATCCCGTGACTGGAGAGGGAACAGCCCTGTCTTCAAAAATAGTCACCGAGTCCCTCTTGGTCAACGCCGAGGTTTCCTGAGGCGTCTCTAGTCAACACGGTAGGTAGCTGGGGCCTCTCCGAACCTCTTAGCAGGAACAACTGCTGCCAGGACCGCTCCCCACCTCCAGCAGCAACGCCATTCTCCCGGAGGACCCCCGCCTTACACCCGCCCTCACTCCACCCTGTGTGAGGCTCCGGGCTAGAAGGATACAGCTGGGAGTTTCCCCTATCACTGGGTGAGGCGACCCAGCTGTCCGAACTGACAGATGCTCTCCACGCCAAACTCAGCCTGCAGCAGCGTCAGAGCCCCCAAAGACAGGAAATAGGGGTCCCTAATCCCCAAGCACAGCCTAGAGGTTCAAGGTGAACAGCTCCTAAGTACACCTCCCAAAACAGAGCTGCAGGATGGTGCTGCCCCGCCAGAGTACGCGGTGGGAGCTGAGCTACCAAAAGCAGATGGGAGGGGGCGGGGTGAGATTTGGGGAGACCCTGCAGAGGTGGGGGCTGGGCTGTTCTCTTTGAACCACCCCCACAGATGAACACGCCTGGAACTTGCCTCAGAGGCCACAGACCAACTTTCTGTAGCGAACGGGGTGCCTGGAGCAGAGAGCCAGTGGGAGGGCGGCGGAAATGGGGGCTGCGACCCGGCGCCCCACGTGGACGAAGAGCTGAAGCGCCGGGTGATGGGAGGGGGCTGGTCCATGCCTCCCGTCCGCCCCCGGGGCCTCGCCGGGGCACTCCCTAGGCCCTGACTATCCCCGCCGCCGGGGCCGGAGGCTCAGGAAGGGGAAGGCGCTGCACCGCGGGCAGCAGAGTTGCGGGACCAGGCAAACTGGCCCTACCTGCAGTTCTTGAAATTCTCCCTCCAGCTCGTGCCATTCGCGCTCGCAACGCTCCAGCTGCCCGGACATGATGCGATGGTGCAAGGCGGCGGCGGCGGCAGCTCCCGCAGCGCTGCCCGGCCGGCCCCCCAACGCCCCACGCCCGCGCGCTCGCCGGCCGCCCTCGGAGGCACCAGCTGTTCCTGCGCAGCCGGAGCCACGCGCGCAACTGACGACACGGCCCCTCCCCGGCGCCCGCCCCGCCCCACGCCTGGGAGGCAGGGCCGCGCGTGCGCATGTTCCCCGCCCCGCCCCGCCCCGCGTGCGGCGTTCCGGAGCGGGACATGGCAGGCTTGCAAGGTCTTGCGGGGTGTGTTGCGGCCCCCTTGGCAGTGCCTCTGCGCCTCCAGAATCTGTCTCTTCCAGGAAGAGTTGGGGGACTTGTCTGCAGGTTGCATTTGCAGAGATTATTTGACTTAGATTGTGTGTTTTGGGGGTGTCTAGAGTTTGGGGAAAGGAGATTTGGGGGAGGTGAAATGAAAGCTCACCGGCCCCTGGTCATTGCCTGACCTGAGCCCAGGCCAGCGCCCCGGAAGGCTGGAGCTGACATCGACCATCCAGCAAGGTCGGGGGCCGGGCGGCGCAGCTCAGAGAGGGTACGGTCATTTCACGTTGTCAGCTAATACATCCTAGATTCCTGCCCTCTGACGCTCTGGGTGACGTCCTTAACAGCTGTTTCTGTCGTTCAAGGGACAACCGCCTCCAAGCTGATTAAATCCAGTTCTGTCCCCTCCTCTGCCAAGTGCTGCAAGAACTGCCCCTGCCTAGCTTTCCAGTCCCTTCTATCTCACCGCCCTGGACTCGTACCCCCTCCAGCCATTGCTTTTACTCTTCCTGACCTTGCATGGAACTTTCTTCCCTCTAAATCTTCATACGATATGCCTTTTTTCATCATTCAGGCCTCAGTTTCAAATATCACCTGTGTTTTTTTTTTTTTTTTTTTTTTTGAGACGGAGTCTCGCTCTGTCACCCAGGCTGGAGTGCAGTGGCGCGATCTCGGCTCACTGCAAGCTCCGCCTCCCGGGTTCACGCCATTCTCCTGCCTCAGCCTCTCCGAGTAGCTGGGACTACAGGCGCCCACCACCACGCCCGGCTAATTTTTTGTATTTTTAGTAGAGACGGGGTTTCACCGTGGTCTCGATCTCCTGATCTCGTGATCCGCCCGCCTCGGCCTCCCAAAGTGCTGGGATTACAAGCGTGAGCCACCGCTCCCGGCCCTGTGTTAACTTTTTTACCTTTCTTTTTTCTTCTCTTTTTATGGAGTTTTTTTTTTCTGTCGCCTAGGCTGGAGTGCAGTGGTGTGATCTCAGCTCACTGCAACTTCCGCCTCCCAGAATCAAGTGAGTCTCATACCTCAGCCTCTGGATTAGCCAGATTACACCACATCCAGCTAATTTTTGTATTTTTAGTAGAGGCGGGGTTTTGCAGTGTTGGCCAGGCTGCTCTTGAACTCCTGACCTTAAGTAATCCACCCGACTTGGCCTCCCAAAGTGCTAGGATTACAGGCATGAGCCACCGTGCCCGGCCCCCTGTGTTCGTTGCTAGGGCTGCCTTAACCACAACCTGGGTAGTTTAAACAATAGAAATGTATTCTCACCAACTGGGGCAACATAAGAAGACCCTGTTTCTACAAAAAATTTACAGATTAGCTGGGTGTGGTGGCACGTGCCTGTGGTCCCAGCTACTCCGGAGGCTGAGGTCGGAGAATTCCTTGGGCCTGGGAGGTCAAGGCTGCAGTGAGCTATGATTGCACCACTGCACCCCAGTCTGGGTAACAGAGCAAGACCCAATCTCATAAAGAAAGAAGGAGGCCAGGCGCAGTCGCTCACGCTTGTAATCCCAGCACTTTGGGAGGCTGAGGCAGGAGGATCACCTGAGGTCAGGAGTTCAAGACCAGTCTGACCAACATGGAGAAACCTCGTCTCTACTAAAAATACAAAAAAAAATATTAGCCAGGTGTGGTGGCGCATGCCTGTAATCCCAGCTACTCAGGAGGCTGATGCAGAATCACTTGAACCAGGGAGGTGGAGGTTGTGGTGAGCCGAGATCGCGCCATTGCACTCCAACCTAGGCAACAAGAGTGAAACTACGTCTCAAAAAAAAAAAAGAGAGAGAGAAAGAGGAAGGAAGGGAGGGAGGAAAGGAAAGAAAAGAAAGAAATGTATCGTCTCACAGTTCTGGCATCTAGAAATCTGAGAGGAAGGCATCAGCAGAGCAGTGCTCCCTCTGAGGCTCTGGGCAGAATCCTTCCCTCCTCAGAGCTTGTGGGTGTGTATGGTGGCGGGGGGGTCCTTCACTCTCTGGTGTTCCTTAGCTCGCAGCTGCATCACCCCAATCTCTACCCTGTTGCACCGCCTTCTTCCCTGTGTGCATGTCTGCGTGTGTCCTGTCTTAAAAAGACACCCTTTCCGGCCAGGCATGGTGGCTCACACCTGTAATCCCAGCACTTTGGGAGGCCGAGGTGGGCAGATTACTAGAGGCCAGGAGTTGGAGACCAGCCTGGCCAACATAGTGAGACCCCATTTCTACTAAAAATACAAAAATTAGCCGGGCATTGTGCAAGCCTGTATTCCCAGCTGCTTGGGAGGCTGAGATGGGAGGATCACTTGAGCTCCAGAGGTCGAGGCTGTAGTGTGTTGGGAAAAGCTGAGTGTTGGGAGAAGCCGAGGCAGGGCTTATATGTCTGACATAATGTAAAAGAGTCTTGGAACATGTCCTGGGTCCAGGATCTAAAACCCCTTGTGGCCTTTGGAACACCAAGCTCTGTGCTAAAGGGTGGAAGGCTACCCTGATGCACCATAATCTAAGCCTAGGGCATAAAAATCCCTTGTGGCTTGGACAGAATCCAGGGCTCGTGGCTCTGGAATGTGTCTAGACTTGCTGGCTCCTTGCTCCTTGCTCACCCAGGATCAATTGTATCTTGAGTTAAAAGAACCTGCTCTCCATTATCTCAAGTAGCAGAGCAAATGCTAAACCATCACAGCTGTAAATGATGTGCTTAATGCAACGTGCCCTTTTGACCGCCACATTCTCACCACCTGTTTCTCTGTTGGATTACCAATAAATAGCGTGGGCTCCCAGAACTCAGGGCCTTTGCAGCCTCCAGTAGTGAGCTGCCATCACACCACTGCACACCAGCCTGGGTGACAGGACAAGATCCTCTCTCAAAAATAAAAAAAAAAGACACCCTGTCCTAGTGTGACCGCATCTCAACTACATCTGGAAAGACCCTATTTCCAAATAGGGTCACATTCCAAGTGTTAGAAAGTGATACTAAGTGTTAAGTGATACTAAGTGTTACTAAGTGTTAAAGTTCATTCCTTTAATAAATATTTATTGAGGGTCTACTATGTGTCAAGCCCTCGGGTTCCAACAAAGCCTGAGACACAGACAAGTTCCTTGAGATCTTGTGAAGGTTACATTCCTGTGGAGGGAAACAACCACACAGTGGATACTTAATTGTTGAGTAAATGTTGAGTTGCCTGGGCAACATAGCAAGACCCGGTCTTTGAAAGAAAAAAAAAAAAGATTGAGTATCTACTATGTGTCAGACATTGTTCTAGGCATTAGAGACACAGGAACAAGGCCAGGCGCAGTGGCTCACACCTGTAATCCCAGCATTTTGGGAGGCTGAGGCAGGCAGATCACTTGAAGTTCTGGCCTCCCGGTGGCTCACACCTGTAATCCCAGCACTTCGGGAGGCCAAGGCAGGTGGATCACTTGAGACCGGGAGTTCAAAACCAGCCTGACCAAAATGGTGAAACCTCGTCTCTACTAAAACTACAAAAATAAGCCAGACATGGTGGCTGGCACCTGTAATCTCAGCTACTCGGGAGTCTGAGGCAGGAGAATCGCTTGAACTTGGGAGACGGAGGTTACAGTGAGCCAAGATCGTGCCACTGCACTCCAGCCTGGATAACAGAGCGAGACTCTGTCTCAAAGAAAGAAAGAAAGAAGGAAGGATGGAAAGAAAGAAAACAGAACATGTCTTTTTGGGGGACACAGTTCAAACCCATAATACCACCTCTGAAAAACGACCCTTCCTGAACACCTGGAGGGCCGGCCTCCCCCCCATCACCCCATCACTTCCCTATTACCTGTTTCATTTCCTTCCTGCGACTTACCACCATCTGTAATTGTTTGTTCCCATGGTTGTTGGTTGTTTCCCTACACAGGAATGTAACCTCCACAAGATCTCAGGGAACTTGTCTGTGTCTCAGGCTTTGTTCAGCCCCAGGGCTTGGCACATAGTAGGCCCTCAATAAATATTTATTAAAGGAATGAACTCTAAAGACCATCTAGTGCAGAGGTCCCCAACTTTTGGGGTTCGAAAGCCCCTCTGAGGATTTATAATGGGAAATATACAAATAAGCACACACAGAAATATTTGCAGGTCTTAATTGAGGACTGAAGAGGGGTGTGACCTGCCCACAATTCCCAGCTAATTAATGGCTCACTTTGAATTAAAGTTCTCACCTCTGACTCCTAAACCAGAGGCCTATTAATTAATTAACAAATCAGAGGTTCCCAAGCTCACTGGTGGACTCTGGGGCAGTCAAGTTCAAAAATTGTGTGTGGCATTGCAAGTATCAGCCCCCTGGGGTGAGAACAGTCAGGTGCATAAAGGCTGGTTTCTGTCTTCAGATCAGTAGTTTCCAGGGTCTAATGCTGGAACTGCAAATTGAAAAGGAGAAATCACTCATCTATTTTTAAAATATTTACTAAAACATGGCCGGGCACAGTGGCTCATGCTTGTAATCCCAGCACTTTGGGAGGCCGAGGCGGGGAGATCACCTGAGGTCAGGAGTTCAAGACCAGCCTGGCCAACATGATGAAACCCTATCTCCACTAAAAATACAAAAATTAGCTGGGTGTGGTGGTGGGTGCCTGTAATCCCAGCTACTCCAGAGGCTGAGGCAGGAGAATTGCTTGAATTCAGGAGACAGAGGTTGCAGTAAGCTGAGATCGTGCCACTGTGCTCCAGCCTGGGTGACAGAGACTGTGTCTCAAAAGAAAAAAATATATATGTATATAGGCCAGGAGTGGTGGCTCATGCCTATAATCCCAGCACTTTGGAAGGCCGAGGTGGATGGATCGCTTGAGGTCAGGAGTTTGAGACCAGCCTGACCAACATAGTGAAACCTCATTTCTACTAAAAATACAAAATTAGCCAGGCATGGTGGCAACGCCTGTAATCCCAGCTACTCCGGAGGCTGAGACAGGAGAATCGCTTGAACCCAGGGGGCAGAGGTTGCAGTGGGCCAAGATGACACCATTGCACTCCAGCCTGGGCAACAAGAGCGAGACTCTGTTTAAAAAAAATGTGTGTGTGTGTGTGTGTGTGTGTGTGTATTTATTGATTAAAACAATGTTGGGCCAGGCACGGTGGCTCACGCCTGGGATTCCAGCACTTTGGGAGGCTGAGGTGGGTGAATCACAAGGTCAGGAGATCCAGAACATCCTGGCTAACACAGTGAAACCCCGTCTCTACTAAAAATACAAAAAATTAGCCGGGTATGGTGGCAGGTGCCTGTAATCCCAGCTACTTGGGAGGCTGAGGCAGGAGAATTGCTTGAACCCAGGAGGGGGAGGTTGCAGTGAGCCAAGACTGTGCCATTGCACTCCAGCCTGGCAACAGAGCGAGACTCCGTCTCAAAAAGAAAAAAAAATGCCCAGTGCAGTAGCTCACACCTGTTATCCCAGCACTTTGGGAGGCCGAAGCAGGTGGATCACCTGAGGACAGGAGTTTGAGACCAGCCTGGCCAACATGGTGAGACCCCGTCTCTACTAAAAATACAAAAAATTAGCCGGGCATGGTGGTGGGTGCCTATAATCCCAGCTACTTGGGAGACTGAGGCAGGAGAATCACTTGAACCCAGGAGGTGGAGGTTACAGTGAGCCAAGATCATGCCACTGTACTCCAGCATGGACAACAGAGTGAGGCTCCATCTCAAAAAAATAAATAAATAAAATAAAAATTCAACAAAAAGAGACATATCAATGAACAAAAGAAGACAAAATGCCTACCCTCATGGAGCTTACATTCCTGTGGGTTTAAAAATCCAAGCTGAATGGCCGGGCGCAATGGCTCATGCCTGTAATAACAGCACTTTGGGAGGCCAAGGCGGACGGATCACCTGAGGTCAGGAGTTTGAGACCAGCCTGACCAACATGAAGAAATCCTGTCTCTACTAAAAACACAAAATTAGCCGGGCATGGTGGCGCATGCCTGTAATCCCAGCTACTAGGGAGGGTGACGCAGGAGAATTGTGTGAACCCGGGAGGCAGAGGTTGTGGTGAGCTGAGATTCCACCATTGCACTCCAGCCTGGGCAACAAGAGTGAAACTCCGTCTCAAAAAAAAAAAAAAAAAAAAAAAAAAAAAAAAAAATTCAACCTGAAATATTTATTTATTTTTCTTTTACAAAGAAAACTTTGGAGAAATTTATAAGTAGAGAGAATAATATCTAATACTCAGTTTCAACACATCATGACCAACTTTGTTTCATCTACATTCCCACCCATTTTTCCTGCCCGTTATATTATTTTGAAGTAAATTCCAGGCATTGGCCAGGTGCAGTGGCTTACGCCTATAATCCCAACACTTTGGGAGGCTGAGGCAGGCAGGTCACAAGGTCAGGAGTTTGAGACCAGCCTGGCCAATATGGTAAAACCCCATCTCTACTAAAAATACAAAAAAACTAGCCAGGTGTGGTGGTGGCACATGCCTGTAGTCCCAGCTACTAGGGAGGCTGAGGCAGGAGAATAGCTTGAACCCAGAAGGCAGAGGTTGCAGTGAGCCAAGACTGTGCCACTGCACTCCAGCCTAGGCAATAGAGGGAGACTCTGTCTCATTAAAAAAAATAATAATAATTAAAAAAAATCCAGGCATTATATTCCAAAGTTTTTTTTTTCTGTCAGCTTTAGTAAGGTATAACTGACAAGTAATAAAACTCTTTCTTTTTTTTTTTTTTTTCAATTTTTGCAAACCAGAAAGAGATATTCTCTGTGGACCAAAGGTGTTGTCTCTTCCAAATTTATTCTTTTGGGAACACAATTGTATGAGTTTAAACAGACAAATACAATCATGTAATAACACACCAAAAATGGACAGTTTCTAGCATCATGTCTTCTAGGTCACTAATCTTTTCTACTATAATGTCTAATCTGCTATTAATCCTATCTGGGGTATTTTTTATCTCACATACTGTAGTTTTCATCACTAGAAGTTCTATTTGTATCTTCTATGTTTCTACTTAACTTTACAAACATATGAAATACAGTTTCAGTAACTATCTTAATATCCTTATATACTAATTCTCATATCTGTGTCAGTTTTGGATTGGTTTCAATTGATGTATTTTTGTCCTCTTTAATAGTGATATTTTCCTGCATGTTTGCCTGGTTATTGTTGATTGGATGTTAGATATCGTGGAGTTTACCTTGTTGGATTCTCTTTCTCTCTCTTTTTCTTCATCTTTTTTCCTCCTCTTTCCTCCTCCTCTTTCTACTTCTTCTATATTTTGGTATCCCTAAAAATGTTCTTTCCTCTTTCCCCTGGACCACCCTCCCCTTCCCCTGTCCTGCTTGCTCTGTGCCTTGGCCCCACCTTTTCCTAAAAAAACAACAAGTCTGAGCAAGGTGGCTCATGCCTGTAATCCCAGCACACTGGGAGGCCAAGGCAGGTGGATCACCTGAAGTCAGGAGTTCGAGACCAGCCTGGCCAACATGGTGAAACCCTGTCTCTACTAAAAATACAAAACTTAGCCAAGCATGGTGGCATGTGCCTGTAACCCCAGCTACTCCGGAGGCTGAGGCATGACAATTGCTTGAACCCAGGAGGCAGAGTCTGCAGTGAGCCGAGATTGCACCACTGCACTCCCACCTGGGCAACAGAGCGAGACGCTGTCTCAAAAATAAAATAGAATTAAATTAAATTTTAAAAGGCTGGGCAAGAAGACTGACCCCTGTAATCCCAGCACTTTGGGAGGCCAAGACAGGTGGATCACTTGAGGTCAGAAAGACCAGCCTGGTCAACATGGTGAAACTCCATCTCTACTAAAAATACAAAAATTAGCCGGGTGTGATGGCAGGCGCCTGTAATCCCAGCTACTCAGGAGGCTGAGGCAGGAGACTTGCTTGAACCCAGGAGACAGAGGTTGCAGTGAGCAGAGACCGTGCCAGTGAGCAGAGACCGCGCCACTGCACTCCAGCCTGGGTGACAGAGCAAGCCTCTGTCTCAACAACAACAACAACAACAACAAAAAACAACAAAAAAGGTGCAACTTAGTCTAGAGCTAATTTTTCCCCACTACCGAGGCAAGACCAATCCCCCAAGAACCCTGAGGTTTTTGAGGCTGGCTGGTGGCACAAGCAGAATGCACTCGCACCTCTAATCATTTCAGGTGGTTCTTTCTCTGGCCTTGGGTCTGCCCTTTGATGTCGTGTGTGGGCTGAGCATCACTCAGAGGACAACTGGAGAAGGGCTTGCTGCAGATCTCTGGGATTCTGTGTGCAGCTGTATCCTCTCCAGAACTCTAACCTCCCCGGTCCCCCTGAACTCTTAGCTGTGTTTGCTCAACTCAGGGGGTCTGCCAGACTCCACCTGGGTTCCCTCTCTCTGCATCATGGCCTGGAAACTCCCAAGACAGTAGCGTTGCGGGGGCAATCACTGGGCTCACCCCATTTGTTCCCTGTCCCTCAGGGATCACTGTCCTCTGTTGACTGATGTCCGATGTCTTGAAAAACATTGTTTCATGTATATTTTATCCATTTTGTTTTGTTCTTTCAGGTGAAAAAGTAAATCTACACTGTTACTACATCTCGGTTAGCCAAATGCATTTGAGACTCACCCATGTTGAGGCCAGGTGCAGTGGCTCATGCCTGTAATCCCAGCACTTTGGGAGGCCAAGGCGGGCAGATCACCTGAGGTCAGGAGTTTGAGCCCAGCCTGGCCAACATGGTGAAACCTCGTCTCTACTAAAAATACAATAATTGGACAGGTGTGGTGATAAGCGCCTGTAGTCCCAGCTTCTCGGGAGGCTGAAGCAGGAGAATTGCTTGAATCTGGGAGGTGGAGGTTGCAGTGAGCCAAGATCACATCACTGCACTCTGGCCTGGGCAACAGAGCGAGACTCCTTCATTAAAAAAAAAAAAGGCTGGGAGCGGTGGCTCACGCCTGTAATCCCAGCACTTTGGGAGGCCGAGGCGGGCAGATCACAAGGTCAGGAGATCGAGACCATCCTGGCTGACATGGAGAAACCCAGTCTCTACTAAAAATACAAAAAAATTAGCTGGGCGTGGTGGCAGGCACCTCTGATCCCAGCTACTCAGGAGGCTGACACAATTGAATGGCATAACCCGGGAGGCGGAACTTGCAGTGAGCTGAGTTCGCACCACTGCACTCCAGCCTGGGCGACAGAGCGAGACTCCATCTCAAAAAAAAGAAAAAAAAAAAAGAAGGGAAGATCTGGTCACACTGGGTTCACATTCCTGCATGGCGATTGGCTGGAACATAGGAACAGCTAGCACCATTACATGGGCCCTGCCTGTTGCCGCAGTCCCTACCATTCCCAGTTGTCTTGCGCAGGCCTCCATAACATAAACTCCATCATGGGTTTATGTTACCTGCTGGTCACTGGAGACATTTAAGACTCCCAGTACAATGTGTCATGAAGAGAATAAACCAGTGTTGTTGTGAAGATTCTAAAAGCATTTAAATCACTTGAATGTTGAAAAAACAGAAAACAGTTCATTTCATTGGGGCTACAAAAACACAGAACCTTGAAGGAAGAATATAATGTTACCAAGCAGAGGATTTGGGAAGCAGATACCCCTTCACCTCTGCTTGCAGCTTGCAATCCAAACAGGTCCTTCAGCCTCAAGTTGCCTCTGGGCAGGGGAGGCTGGCCCTGCCTCCCAGGGAGATCCAGGCAGGTGCCATGGGCAGGTCAGCCAGGCGGTCAGGTTGCGAATCGGCGGGACTCTTCTCTCTGTGGGGTCAGGACTCCATGTGCATTATTTACAAGCCCTTCTGTAGATGGCACCTGCCGGCCACCCCGATCTGAACAGCCGCTCAGGTGCCAAGTATCAGGTTTGACTTGGCTGCTGCCCTGTCCCGGTTCTTGCTCTTGCCCAAAACACTTCCTTTTTTTTTTTTTTTTTTTTTTAAAGACAGAGTCTTGCTCTGTCACCCAGGCTGGATTGCAGTGGCGCAATCTCGGCTCACTGCAACCTCCGCCTCCCGGGTTCAAGCAATTCTCCTGCCTCAACCTCCCAAGTAGCTGGAATTACAGGCATGCGCCACCTCGCCTGGCTAATTTTTGTATTTTTAGTAGAGACGGGGTTTCACCACATTGGCCAGGCTGGTCTCGAACTCCTGACCTCAGGTGATCCGCCTGCCTTGGCTTGCCAACGTGCTGGGACTATAGGCGTGAGACACCACACCCGGCCCCCAAGTGCTTTCAGACGCACTTATCAGCAACCTGAGGCTGGACCTGGCTCTCTGGGGACTGTGATTATGATGGGTGAGAAAGTATGGTGGGAGGCTATCCTCCCTCTCCCTCACCCTCACCTCCACCCTCGCCATTTGTTCTCTTTGAGACATTCTACTTAGGGACTGCCAGCCTGCAGATTTGCTCAACCAGCTGGGGAGAGTCATAAAAGTAGCAAACACACACTCACTATGTGCCTGGCACTCTTCTCTACACTGTGTGTGTGTGTGTGTGTGTGTGTGTGTGTACATGCATTATCTACATAACAGTCTTATGATATAAGACCTTTATTATACCTATTTTACAGGTAAGTACTCTAAGGCATGATTTCTCCAACTTTTTTCTTTCTTTTTTGAGACAAGGTCTCTGTCATCCAAGCTGGAGTGCAGTGGTGCGATCACGGCTCACTGCAACCTCCAGCTCCCAGGCTTGAGCAATTCTTTCCCCTCAGCTTCCTGAGTAACTGGGACTACAGGTGTGCCACCATGCCCAACTGATTATTTTATTTTTCTTTATTTATTTTTTTTTTTTGAGACAGAGTCTTGCTCTGTTGCCCAGGCTGGAGTGCAGTGGCGCGATCTCGGCTCACTGCAAGCTCCGCCTCCCGGGTTCACGCCATTCTCCTGCCTCAGCCTCTCTGAGTAGCTGGGACTACAGGCGCCCACCACCACGCCCGGCTAATTTTTTTTTTTTTTTTGTATTTTTAGTAGAGACGGGGTTTCACTGTGGTCTCAATCTCCTGACCTCGTGATCCGCCCACCTCGGCCTCCCAAAGTGCTGGGATTACAAGCGTGAGCCACCACGCCCGGCGATTATTTTATTTTTCGTAGAGACGGGGTCTTGCTATGTTGCCCAGGCTAGTCTCAAACTCCCAGGCTCAAGTGATCCTCTCAAAGTGCTGGGATTACAGGTGTGAGCCACCATGCCCAGCCTCTCTGACTTTTAATGTGCCCATGAATCACCACCTGGGGATCTTGCTAAAATGCAGATTCTGATTCAGTAGGTTCTAGGAGAGGCCCAGGATCCTGTAATTCTACAAGTTACCAGCCAGTGCTACAGTCCAAGGTGCAGAGAGGTGAAGGAATTTACCCATGATCATGTAGCTACTATTAATAGCAGCTGTGCTACTTAAGCATTGCAAAATACTAAGAGCCAATTCTAAAAACAAGGGCACCTGTCCAAGGAGAAGTTAAAATTCCTCAGACTTTTCCTTCTTCTACTTCCAACAAATGCCCTTGCTCAAAATAGTCCCAAAGATTATAACAAACAATTTGTGCAAATATGTTTATAGCAGCACTTTTCAGATCAACCACACAATGGATAGATCCTCAATACCCGTAATAGGGCAACAGCTGGGTGAACTATAGTCTATTTCATATCATGCCATACAGCTATTAAAATGATAATTATGGGAATTAAATGGATACCTGTAAACAGCTATATTAAGTCATGTTTAGTAAAGAAAAGTAGGACAAAAATATTGTGTACCTATTGATTAAAGTTATATGATCAGGTTATCCCAGCACTTTGGGAGGCCAGGCGGGAGGATCGCTTGAGCCCAGGGGTCTGAGAGCAGCCTGGGCAACATGGCAAAACCCTGTCACTATGAAAAATACAAAAACTACCTGGGCATGGTGGTATACGCTTGTAGTCCCAGCTACTTGGGAGGCTGAGGCAGGAGAATCATATGAAACTGAGACGTAGAGGTTGCAGTGAGCCAAGATAGTGCCACTGCACTCCAGTCTGGGTAACAGAGTGAGACCCTGTCTCAAAGCAAACAAACAAAGAAACAAAAAGTTATGCCAGACGCAGTGGTTTATGCCTGTAATCCCAGCACTTTGGGAGGCCAAGGCAGGTGGATTACCTGAGGTCAGGAGTTTGAGACTAGCCTGGTCAACATGGTCAAACCCCGTCTCTACTAAAAATGCAAAAATTAGCTGGACGTGGTGGTGGGTGCCTGTAGTTCCAGCTAATCGGGAGGCTGAGGCAAGAGAATCACTTGAACCTGGGAGGCAGAGGTTGCAGTGAGCCAAGATCATGCCACTGCACTCCAGCCTGGGCGATAGAGTGAGACTCCATCTCAAAAAGAAAAAAAAATCCCAGTTTTAGTTCTTGCAGGAGAATACTTTATTTACCTGCCCCTGTAAGAAGGATTTTAAGTCCTCCTTGTAGGATTGTTGCAAGGATGAAATGTAATAATGTAGGTAGGTGAAGTGCCTGGCATAATGTCAGCACTAGATACTTGTGTTTTCTTTTGTTTTTTTATTTCATTTGTTTATTTATTTATTTAGAGACTGAGTCTCACTCTGTCGCCAGGCTGGAGTGCAGTGGTGCGATCTCAGCTCACTGCAACCTCCACCTCCCAGGTTCAAGTGATTCTCCTGCCTTAGCCTCCCAAGTAGCTGGGATTACAGGCGCACGCCGCCACGCCCGGCTAATTTTTTTTGTATTTTTAGTAGAGACGGGGTTTCACCATGTTGGCCAGGATGGTCTCGATCTCTTGACCTCATGATCCCCCCGCCTCGACCTTCCAAAGTGTTGAGATTGAAGGCATGAGCCACCGCGCCCAGCTGATATTTGTGTTTTTTTATTTTTTTATTTTTATTTTTTTTGAGACGCAGTCTCGCGCTTTTGCCCAGGCCGCACTACAGTGGCGCTATCTCGGCTCACTGCAAGCTCCGCCTCCCGGGTTCACGCCATTCTCCTGCCTCAGCCTCCCGTATTTGTGTTTTTTTTTTTTAAATAAATGTTTTGGGCAGGGCATGGTGGCTCACGCCTGTAATCCTAGCACTTTGGGAGGCTGAGGGGGTAGATCACTTGAGGTCAGGAGTTTGAGACCAGCCTGGCCAACATGGTGAAACCCCATCTCTATTAAAAATACAACAATTAGCCAGGCGTGGTGGCGCATGCCTGTAATCCCAGCTACTTGGGAGGGTGAGGCAGGAGAATTGCTTGAACCTGGGAGGTGGAGGTTGCAGTGAGCCAAGATCTCACCACTACACTCCAGCCTGGGCGACAGAGAAAGACTCTGTCTGAAAAAAAAAAAAAAAGGAAGCAATAAAGATAACACCTGTATTAAGATATCATTAACCCCTTTAAGTTGGTTTTAAAAGCAATAATTCAGTGGTTTTTCATAAATTCATAGGTTATACAACCACTGCCACAACCTAACTCCAGGACATTTTCATCATGCTCCCCCAAAAAACCTCATACCCATTAACAGTCACTCCTTTACCATCAGCTCCTGGAAGCCACTAATCTACTTTCTCTATATAGATTTGTCTATTCTGGCCGGGCGCGGTGGCTCACGCCTGTAATCCCAGCACTTTGGGAGGCCGAGACAGGCAGATCATGAGGTCAGGAGATCAAGACCATCCTGGCTAACACGGTGAAATCCTGTCTCTACTAAAAAAAAATACAACAAAAATTAGCCGGGCATGGCGGTGGGCGCCTGTAGCCCCAGCTACACTGGAGGCTGAGGCAGGAGAATGGTGTGAACCTGGTAGGCAGAGCTTGCAGTGAGCCAAGATCGTGCCACTCACTGCACTCCAGCCTGAGCGACAGAGTGAGACTCCATCCCCCCCAAAAAAAAAAAGATTTGTGGCCGGGCGCGGTGGCTCACGCTTGTAATCCCAGCACTTTGGGAGGCCGAGGCGGGCGGATCACGAGGTCAGGAGATCGAGACCACGGTGAAACCCCGTCTCTACTAAAAATACAAAAAATTAGCCGGGCGTGGTGGCGGGCGCCTGTAGTCCCAGCTACTCGGAGAGGCTGAGGCAGGAGAATGGCGTGAACCCGGGAGGCGGAGCTTGCAGTGAGCCGAGATTGCGCCACTGCACTCCAGCCTGGGCGACAGAGCGAGACTCCGTCTCAAAAAAAAAAAAAAAAAAAAAAAGGGCTGGCTGCTGCTTACGTTTTTGTTTTGATTTGCTTTTTGGGCTACAAGATTAAATCTTATTTTATTCCGCCACCTGCTGGCAACGTCTTGAAATTTCTTTCATCTAACAAAAGGCGAAAGGTTTGTTGAAGATTTATTAACAAATATTATTTTTCCATTTTTCTCACAATCTGAAAACCTACCACTCAAAGAAAAACTCACTGATACGATTAGATGGTGTAAACATTCATCCTTATTCATCTTTAATAAGGCAAAACATTTGCTTTCCAAATTTTCCACAGTACTAATGTGAAACAGTAATAATCTTTTGTGCATAAAATGTACAGATGCAGGCCGGGCGCGGTGGTTCACGCCTGTAATCCCAGCACTTTGGGAGGCCGAGGTGGGCGGATTATGAGGTCAGGAGATCGAGACCATCCTGGCTAACACAGTGAAACGCCGTCTCTACTAAAAATACAAAAAATTAGCTGGGCATGGTGGTGGGCGCCTGTAGTCCCAGCTACTCGGGAGACTGAGGCAGGAGAATGGCTGAGCCCGGGAGGCGGAGCCTGCAGTGAGCTGAGATTGCGCCACTGCACTCCAGCCTGGGTGACAGAGCGAGACTCCGTCTCAAAAAAAAAAAAAAAAAAAAGTACGGATGTAATTTATTTTTTTCTTTTTTTAAAAAAAAGAAAATATATGCTTTTATTTTTCCGTGATTACAAACACAACTGAATATCAAATGCACAAAGTAAGAATTATACAGGGAAAAAAAAATCAGATACGTTCATATATAGATCACCTTTTCAAGGCTATTTCCGTCCAGAATAACCTTGGTTTGCCAGGGCCAATAGAAAGAAGTCACAAAATCGCCTTTAGTCAAATTTGTGTGTTTGCTTTCTTCTATAATTCCAATACCTCCACCATCAACGACTTGAGATAGCTGCCAAGGTGTTATATAATCAGTGCCAGTGTCTTCATTCATTCTACAATGAAGGCTGTCACTTCACACTTGGAAGGTTGCACAGTGGCCAGGCAGAGGCACTCCTCACTTCCCAAACGGGGTGGCAGCCGGGCAGAGGCGCTCCTCACTTCCCAAATGGGGTGGTGGCCGGGCAGAGGCGTTCCTCACTTCCCAGACGAAGCAGCTGGGCAGAGGCACTCCTCACATCCCAGACGATGGGCGGCCAGGCAGAGGCGCTCCTCACTTCCCAGACGGGGCAGCCGGGCAGAGGCGCTCCTCACATCCCAGAGGATGGGCGGCCGGGCAGAGGCGCTCCTCACTTCCTAGACGGGGTGGCGGCCGGGCAGAGGCGCTCCTCACATCCCAGACGGGGCGGCCGGGCAAAGGCCCTCCTCATATCCCAGATGATGGGCGGCCGGGCAGAGGCGCTCCTCACTTCCTAGACGGGGTGGCGGCTGGGCAGAGGCTGTAATCTTAGCACTTTGGGAGGCCAAGGCAGGCGGCTGAGAGGTGGAGGTTGTATCGAGCCAAGATCATGCCACTGCACTCCAGCCTGGGCAACATTGAGCATTGAGTGAGCGAGACTCCGTCTGTAATCCCAGCACTTCGGGAGGCCGAGGCGGGCAGATCACTCGAAGTCAGGAGTTGGAGACCAGCCTGGCCAACACAGCGAAACCCCTCTTCCACCAAAAATACAAAAACCAGCCAGGCGTGGTGGTGTGCGCCTGCAATGCCAGGTATTCGGCAGGCTGAGGCAGGAGAATCATGGGAGCCCGAGGCAGGGAGGCTGCAGTGAGCCGAGATTATGCCGCTGCACTCCAGCCTGGGCAACAGAGGGAGACCGTCGAAAGAAAGAAAAGAAAAGAAAAGAAAAGAAAAGAAAAGAAAAGAAAAGAAAAGAGAAAAGAAGGAAGAAAGGAAGGAAGGAAGGAAGGGAAAGAGAAAGAAAGAGAAAGAAAGAAAGACAGAAAGACGAAACAAAGAAAGAAAGAAAAGAAAAGAAAAGAAAAGAAAAGAAAAGAAAAGAAGGGGCCGGGCGCAGTGGCTCACGCTTGTAATCCCAGCACTTTGGGAGGCCGAGGCGGGCGGATCACGAGGTCAGGAGATCGAGACCACGGTGAAACCCCGTCTCTACTAAAAAAATACAAAAAATTAGCCGGGCATGGTGGCGGGCGCCTGTAGTCCCAGCTACTCGGAGAGGCTGAGGCAGGAGAATGGCGTGAACCCGGGAGGCGAAGCTTGCAGTGAGCCGAGATTGCGCCACTGCACTCCAGCCTGGGCGACAGAGCGAGACTCCGTCTTAAAAAAAAAAAAAAAAAAAAAAGAAAAGAAAAGAAGGAAAGAAAGAAAGAAAGAAAGGGAAAGAAGGAAGGAAGGAAAGAAGAGAGGGAGGGAGGGAAGGGAAGGGAAGGGTAGGACTCCAGATGTAATTTAAATAATAATTACAAAGTCAATCTGTGTAACTGACCCAGGTCAAGAAGAAGATATTGCCATCGTTCTTTTTTTTTTAGATGGAGTTTTGCCCTTGTTCCCCAGGCTGGAGTGCAGTGGCCTGATCTCGGCTCTCTGCAACCTCTGCCTCCAGGGTTCAAAGGATTCTCCTGCTCAGCCTCCCAAGTAGCTGAGATTACAGGCACCCACCACCATGCCCAGCTAATTTTTGTATTTTTGTAGAAAAGGTATTTCACCATATCGGCCAGGCTGGTCTCAAACTCCTGACCTCAAGTGATCCTCCCACCTTGGCCTCCTAAGGTGCTGGGATTACAGGCATGAGCCACTGGGCCTGGCCATGCCATCGCTTTAAATGACCAATGTCCCTCTTCTCCGATCCTGGCTCTCTCTCTCTTCCCCTCACAGGATTACCCTGATTTTGGGAATAATCATTTGAGTATATACTGCTTTTGTAATCAGAAAATAACTAAAGTATTAATTGTTCAGATTAATCATATAAAAATTTTGATGTGGCGATTTATTCTGGAAATTTACATGGTTATTTCTGCATTTAACAAAGACATCCTAAGTTCAACATCATTAATTATTAGGGAAATGCAAATTAGCCCAGAGTGATCTCACTCACTAGAATAGCTAAAATTAAAACGACAATCATAAATGTTAAAGATGTGGAGAAATTAAGACCCTCACGTATTACCGATGGGAATGTGAAATGGTGCAGCCACTTCAGAAGACAGTTTGGCAGTTCCTCAAAATATGAAACACCAAGTTACCATATGACAGAGCAATTCCACTTCTGGGTGTAGCACCAAAAGAAATGAAACATTATGTCCACACAAAAACTTGTACACAAATGTTGATACTAGCATTATTCCTAAAAGCCAAAAAGTGGAAACAACGCAAGTGTCCATCCACTGATGAATGAATAAACAAAATGTGATCTACCGTACAATGGAGTATGATTCAGCCATCCAACGGAATGATGTATTGACACAGGTTATCACATGGAAAAACCTTGAAGACATCGTGGGAAGTGAAGCTCGTCCATCACAAAAGACTACATAGTGTATGATTCCACTTATAGGAAATGTCCAGAACAGGCAAGTTCAGAGACAGAAAGCAGAGAAGTGCTTGCCAGGGGCTGGGGGGGTGGAGAAAGGAAGAGTGACAACTAATGGGTATGATGAAAATATTCCGAAAGCAGATAGCGGTGGTGGTCGCACAACCCTCTGAATACCTTAAAAACCACTAGATTAGAATTACTTATTATTATATATTATAATTATATATATATATTTTTTGAGACGGAGTCTTGCTCTGTCACCCAGGCTGGAGTGCAGTGGTGCGATCTCGGCTCACTGTAAGCTCCGCCTCCCAGGTTCACGCCATCTCCTGCCTCAGCCTCCCGAGTAGCTGAGACTACAGGCGCCCGCCACCACGCCCGGCTAATTTTTTATATTTTTAGTAGAGATGGGGTTTCACCATGTTAGCCAGGATGGTCTCGATCTCCTGACCGCATGATCCGCCCACCTCGGCCTCCCAAAGCGCTGGGATTACAGGCATAAGCCACTGTGCCTGGCCTTTTTTTTCTTTTTTTTGAGACAGAATCTCACTCTGTCACCCAGGCTGAAATGCAGTGGCATGATCTCGGCTTACTGCAACGTCCGCCTCCCAGGTTCAAGCCATTCTTGTGCCTCAGCCTCCTGAATAGCTGGGACTACAGGTGTAAGCCACCACACCCAGATAATTTTTGTATTTTTAGTAGAGACGGGGTTTCACCATGTTGGCCAGGATGGTCTCGATCTATCGACCTCGTGATCTGCCCACCTCGGTCTCCCAAAGTGCTGGGAATTACAGCGTGAGCCACCAGGCCCGGCCTTTTAAAAAATATTTTATTTATTTATTTATTTATTTGAGACAAGGTCTGTCTCTGTCGCCCAGGCTAGAGCACAGTGATGTGATCTCAGCTCACTGTATCCTTGACCTCCCAGGCTCAAGTGATCTTTTTACCTCAACTTCTCAAGTAGCTGGGACTACAAGTGCATGCCACCACACCCGGCTAATTTTTTACATTTTATGTAGAGATGGAGGTCTCACTATGTTGACCAGGCTGGTCTCAAAGCGATCCTCCTGTCTTGGCCTCCCAAAGTGCTGAGATTACAGGTGTGAGCTACTGCACCTGGCATATAATTATACATTAATCCCCACTTTCTCACTCTCCAGAAGCAACCACTATTGTGAACTTGGGGTATATCATTCTAGTTCAATGTATGTTCCTTTATATCTTATTATGTTGTGTACTGTTCGTCTTGTAAATAAATTGTATACTAATCTATTACATTTAAAACAACAATGTGCTGAGACTTGCTTTTGTCAGCTTTTTTTTACATTTGCATTTTCTCACGAAATAAGCATGGAGGAAAGCACAAAAACCATTATGTACAGTTTGTCAAGTAATAGTAAGCTGAACACCTAGGTACCTACCACCCAGGTCATGAAATTAGTCACTGCCAGTGCCCAGAAACCTGGAACATGCAGACTCTCAGCCTTGGCCTCCTTCTTTCCCCCAGACGTAACCACAGCCTTGCTTTTCTGGTAATTTAGTTGCTTTTCTTTGTAGTTTTACCACTTATGTTTGTTTTGTTTTTCTGGTTTGGATCTTTTATTTTTAAAGTTATGTATGAACATAATTATTTTTATTTATTTATTTATTTATTTATTTATTTGAGACGGAGTCTTGCTCTGTTGCCTAGGCTGGAGTGCAATGGTGCGATCTCGGTTCACTGCAACCTCGGCCTCCTGGGTTCAAGTGATTCTCTTGCCTCAGCCTCCTGAGTAGCTGGAATTACAAGCGCATGCCACCACGCCAATTTCTGTATTTTTAGTAGAGACAGGGTTTCACCATGTTGGCCAGGCTGGTCTCAAACTCCCGACCTCAGGTGATCTGCCCACCTCAGCCTTCCAAAGTGCTGAGATTATAGGCGTGAGCCACAGCGCCCAGCCGAACATAATTATTAATATAAATTAAACAGACACACACACACACACATATATACACATGTCTGTCTGTCTGTCTGTCTGTAGTCAGTATTATGGCTCCATATTCGACTCAGCCATTGTTATGTGTGACTATAATTCATTCATTTTGCTGCTGTGATATTCTTTTTTTTTTTTTTTCTGTCGCCCTGTCTAGAGTGCCATGGCACAATCACGGCTCAGTGCCGCCTTGATCTCCCGAGCTCAAGCGATCCTTTCAATGCAGCCTCCTGAGGAGCTGAACTACAAGTGTGTGCCATCCCGCCTGGTTGATTTTGTTTTATTTTAGGAGATGAGATATGGCTGGGCACCGTGGCTCATGCCTGTAATCCCAGCACTTTGGAAGGCCGAGGCAGGCAAATCACTTGAGGTCACTTGAGTTTGACATCTGCCCAGCCAACATGGTGTAACTCCATCTCTACAAAAAATACAACAAAAAAATTAACCAGGCGTGGCGGCACACGCCTGTGGTCCCAGCTACTTGGGAGGCTGAGGCAGGAGAATCACTTGAACCCACGAGGTGGAGGCTGCAGTGAGCCAAGATCAGGCCACTGTACTCCAGCCTGGGTGACAGACCAAAACTCTGTCTCAAAAAAAAAAAAAAAGGAAAGAAAGAAAGACAGGGTCTTGCTCTGTTGCCCAGACTGTAGTGCAGTGGCACCATCATGGCTCACTGCAGCATCGGCCTCCTGGGCTCAAGCCATCCTCCCACCTCAGCCTCCCAAAGCACTGGGGTGACAGGCGTGAGCCACAGAACCCAGCCATAGTGCCTAACATCTCGAGTGATGAATGAGATCCACATTATTTGTTACTGTCTCTAGATTACAGAAAACCAGTTAATTATTTGATTTAGGAACTGGCATGATCCACCCCAAATAATTTACAAGATAAGCGTGCCCTGGTGCATGCATCTTTGTCATCTCAGCTACTCTGGAGGCTGAGGCAGGAGGACAGCTTCAGCCCAGGAGTTTGAGGCCAGCCTGGACAACATAGCAAGAGCCTGTCTCTTAAAAACAGTAACAACAACAACAACAACAAAAAACGAATATGGTGGGGTGCAGTGGCTCATGCCTGTAATCCCAGTACTTTGGGAGGCTGAGGCAGGCGGATCACCTGAGGTCAGGAGTTTGAGACCAGCCTGGCCAACATGGTAAAACCCCATCTTTACTAAAAATTAAAAAAATTAGCCAGGCATAGCAGTGGGCTCCTGTAATCCCAGCTACTTGGGAGGCTGAGGCATGAGAATCACTTGAACCCAGGAGGCAGAGGTTGCAGTGAGCCAAGATTGTGCCACTGCACTCCAGCCTGGGCAACAGGAGTGAAACTCCGTTTCAAAAAAAACAAAACAAAAACAAAACAAAAAACGAATATATCATGGCCGGACAGGGCAGCTCATGCCTTTGGGAGGATGAAGCGGATGGATCACTTGAGGTCAGGAGTTCAAGACCAGCCTGGCCAACATGGTGAAACCCTGTCTCTACTAAAAATACAAAAGTTAGCTGGGTGTGGTGGTGGGCGCCTGTAATCCCAGCTACTCGGGAGGCTAAGGCAGGAGAATCGCTTGAACCCAGGAGGCGGAGGTTGCAGTGAGCCAAGATCGTGCTGCTGCACTGCAGCCTGGGCAACAGAGTGAGACTGAAAAAAAAAAAGCCCGGGCATGGTGGCTCACACCTGTAATCTCAGCACTTTAGAAGGCTGAAGTGGGCAGATCACCTGAGGTCAGGAGTTCAAGAACAGCCTGGCCAACATAGTGAAACCCTGTCTCTACTAAAAATACAAAAAATTAACTAGGCGTGATGGTGGCGCCTATAGTCCCAGCTACTTGGGAAGCTGAGGCAGGAGAATCGCTTGAACTCAGGAGGCAGAGGTTGCAGTGAGCCAAGATTGTGCCACTGCACTCCAGCCTGGGCAACAGAGCGAGACTCCAAAAAAAAAAAAAAAGTGTCCTAGCAAAGTAATTATATCAAAGAATTTAGATGAACTGTAACTCCAAAACTGTAAGTACTTCCCTTGATAGAGCCATGAGGCAACAGAAAGGATGTTTCAAACTTATTAGCGTCTTTAAAGGAGCTGCCAAATTCATGTGCTTCTTTCTGGAGAGGGGTTAAATTGAGAAGTGTATTGTATTTCAGTTTGGTTCACTTAACATCTGCCAATGCCAGCATGTTGTCTGGTTAGGGAAATGTTAAATATAAGTAATTGCTATAGCAAGTGGTGGAGACCTTGTGTCTTCCTGCAGTTTAGGCTTCTCACTGGCATCCTAAAACAATTCCAATCTCCAACCACGAGACTTTGTCTGTTTTGAGCAAGGCAGTAGCCTCAGCACTTAGCATGGCTCCCGGCACTCAATAAATACGTATCGAGTGGGTGAATATTTAGTGTACTTGTCATTTGCCTGAATGACATCCGATCCCCTCCTTACCCTTCCGCCTGCTCTGCTCTGTTTCCCAAGGTGATGAACACGCAGACTGAGCTTTCCAGCCTTCCTGCTGGGCTCAGTCAATGGAAAGGACTGGTGGGAGGCTGGAAGGCAGGAGGGGAAGCTAGGGTATTTCTCCCCTCTCTTTGTCTTGGGCACCATCTCCAGTAGCATCTTTGGCTGAAATGGCTGCACAGGCTTCATCCAGGTGACTTTTCTTTTTTTTTTTTTTTTGAGACAGAGTCTCGCTCTGTCGCCCAGGCTGGAGTGCAGTGGCGCAATCTCGGCTCACTGCAAGCTCCGCCTCCCGGGTTCACGCCATTTTCCTGCCTCAGCCTCCTGAGTAGCTGGGACCACAGGCGCCTGCCACTACGCCCGGCTAATTTTTTGTATTTTTAGTAGAGACAGGGTTTCACCGTGTTAGCCAGGATGGTCTCGATTTCCTAACCTTGTGATCCGCCCACCTCGGCCTCCCAAAGTGCTGGGATTACAGGCGTGAGCCACCGCGCCTGGCTTCATCCAGGTGACTTTGTTGGGGGGAGGGGTTGTTTTTGAGACAGGGTCTCGCTTTGTCTCCCCAGCTGGAGTGCAGGGGCACAATCACAGCTCACTACAGCCTTCAATTCCTGGGCTCAAGTGACCCTCCCACCTCAGCCTCCTGAGTAGCTGGGACTACAGGCGCATGACACCATGCCCAGCTAATTTTTGTATCTTTTGTAGAGGAACAGTTTCACCATGTTGCTCCAGGCTGGTCTCAAACTCCTGGGCTCAAGAGATCCACTCACCTCGGCCTCCCAAAGTGCTGGAATTACAGACATGAGCCACTGTGCCCAGCGACACGTGGTTTTTAAGAGATTTTTGTAGGAGTTGGGATCTTCCACAATTGTGAGATCTGGTTAGACAGTCTCCATAACGCTGGGTCTCTGTGTCTGATGCTGGAGCCTGAAGTCTGCAGGGCAGGCAGCTGAGAACAGAAGATGGATGTAAAGTAGAGAAGAGCAAGAACAATCTGGAACCCATGAGCAAGAGCTGAAATCTACAAGCACAGACTGAAACCTAGGTCAGTCCTCATTGTCCCCAACTTTGATGGCATGGGTGTCCTGCAGAAAACACTGGTGCCCTTAGGCAGGGAGCTGGTTCAGGGGTCACAGCAGCCAAACGAGGATCCAGGGGCAGGTGGACCCACCGCAGGCAGGCAAAGGACAATGTTCAGGAGACGCAGAAGTGGCTGGTGACTCTGCCCCGGCCTTCCAGGCATCAGTAAGAGTATGGCTGCTGCTCTACTTCCACACACCAAATCTCATGCCACAGAAAATTGCCCTTTATGGCCCACCCAACCAGAAACACATAGAAAAAGGAATTCTGGGAAATGCAATTCAACTAGCCAAGCTAACACATTACCAAACCAGTGAGCATGGTTTCTTGGGATAGCTTGGGGGTGATGTGTCAGTGTTCTACCATGAGCAAGCCTACCTGCAAGGGCTGAGACCTGAAGGAAGCTGACAAACCTGGTTTCTCAGAAAGAAACTTCTTTGTTTTTTAGAGACAGAGTCTCGCTCTGTTGCCCAGGCTGGAGTGCAGTGGCACAATCATGGCTCACTGCAGCCTCAGACTTCTGGGCTCAAGCAATGCTCCTGCCTCAGCCTCCTGAGTAGCTGGGACTATAGGTGCACCACAGCACACTCGGTTAAGGTTTTCCATTTTTTTGTAGCAATGAAGTCTCACCACTTTGTCCAGGTTGCTCTCAAACTCCTGACCTCAAGCATTCCTCCTGTCTTGGCCTCCCAAAGCACTGGGATTACAGGTGTGAGCCACCCACCCAGCCTCAGAATGAAACATTTAATAGGGATTTTTGAACAAAAGCCATGTCTTGGGTGGCTGTGAGATGATGGATGCCTGCACTGTTAGCCCCCAGACCCAAGGCTTCTATACCTAGGGAAAGAGCGTATGTGCTTCAGAAGGAATATGTCATCAAGGTTGTTTTGACCCAAGGGCAGGATTTGCAGTAATTACTTGCTCTTCACAGCAGATAACGTAGAAATCTTAGAGGCATTCTGGGAACTGAGATGAATTGGAAGTCCACATGGTGGATAAGCCTGCAAGGTAGAGTTGCTTTAGCTTCCACAATCAGCCCACCTGCAAGTAAAAGGAAATGTAACCAAAAGTGCTTAACCAATAAGGAAAATTTACTATGTCACAGAACAATGGATCCAATGACCTTACAGTGTTGTGAATGGCTCAGGAATGTCATTAAGGGTCAAGTTCTTTTTCTCTGCCATCTGCAGCAGGTTGGCTTTATTTCTCAGCATGTCACAGCCTCTATCACATCCTCACATAACTATTTCCACAGCTGGGAAGGGGACTGTTTCTCTCATGAGGCTCTATTTAAGAGCAGGGGGCTGGATACAGTGGCTCATACCTGTAATCCCAGCACTTTGGGAGGCTGAGGCAGGAGGATCACTTGAGCCCAGGAGTTCAAGGCCAGCCTAGGCAAGATAGCGAGACCCCATCTCTACAAAAATAAAAAATTAACAGGCATAGTGGCACACACCTGTGGTCCCAGCTACTCAGGAGGCTGAGGCAGGAGGATCACTTGTCTAAAAAATCGAGGCTACAGTGAGCTGTGATCGCACCACTGCGCTCAAGCCTGGGCAACAGAGGGAGACCATGTCTCAAAAAAAAAAAAAAAAAATTATGAAGAATTTGAAAACGGCCCAGGCGCAAGGGCACACATCTGTAATCCCAGCACTTTGGGAGGCCGAGGAGGGTGGATCAGGTCAGGAGGCCTAAGGTCAGGGGTTCAAGACCAGCCTGGCCAACATGGTGAAACCCCATTTCTACTAAAAATTAAAAATTAGCCGGGCATAGTGGCACACGCATGTAATCTCAGCTACTCGGGAGGCTGAGGTGGGAGAATCAGTTGAACCTGGGAGGTGGAGGTTGCAGTGAGCCATGATCACATCACTGAACTCCAGGCTGGGCAACAGAGAGAGACTCCATATTAAAAAAAAAAAAAAAAAAAAAAAAAGAATTTTGAAATAGTGACAGGAGGGTATTAACCCAAGCACAAGGCCCTTCTGAATGCAGGGAACATCATATTAACTAGGTGTAGATTTTGAGTCCATTTAAGGGTTTCCATGTTTGCTTTTTCATTACTTTTCTATGCTTCTTATGAGGGACATACGAAGCAGTTCATTCTTTTCAAAGCAGCTCCATTCTTGGCTTAGGGCTCTTTTTAAAAAATTTATTATTACTATTTTTTTTTGAGACAGAGTTTCGCTCTTGTTGCCCAGGCCGGAGTGCAATGACTGCAGTGGCGTGATCTCAGCTCACCACAACCTCTGCCTCCCGGGTTCAAGAGATTCTCCTGCCTCAGCCTCCCGAGTAGCTGGGATTACAGGCATGAGCCACCATGCCGGGCTAATTTTGTATTTTTATTAGAGACAGGGTTTCTCCATGTTGGTTAGGCTGGTCTCCAACTCCCGACCTCAGGTAATCTACCTGCCTTGGCCTCCCAAGGTGCTGGGATTACAGGCATGAGCCACCGCACCCCGCCAAATCTTTTTTTTTTTTTTTTTTTAGACGTAGTTTCACTCTTGTCACCCAGGCTGGAGTGCAATGGTGCAATCTCAGCTCACTGCAACCTCCACCTCCTGGGTTCAAGAGATTCTCCTGCCTCAGCCTCCTGAGTAGCTAGGATTACAGGCGCCCGCCACCACGCCCAGCTAATTTTTGTATTTTGTTTAGGCAGAGACGGGGTTTCACCACGTTGGCTAGACTGGTCTTGAACTCCTGACCTCAGGTGATCCACCTGCCTCAGCCTCCCAAAGTGCTGGGATTACACGTGTGAGCCACCGCGCCCTGCTCAAATCTTTTTTTTTTTTTTTTTTTTTTGAGACGGAGTCTCCCTGTCGCACAGGCTGGAGTGCAGTGGCAGAATCTCGGCTCACTGCAGGCTCCGTCCCCCGGGGTTCACGCCATTCTCCTGGCTCAGCCTCCCGAGTAGCTGGGACTACAGGCGCCCGCCACCTCGCCCGGCTAATTTTTTGTATTTTTAGGAGAGACGGGGTTTCACCATGTTAGTCAGGATGGTCTCGATCTCTTGACCTCGTGATCCGCCCGCCTCGGCCTCCCAAAGTGCTGGGATTACAGGCTGAGCCACCGCGCCCGGCCTACTCAAATCTTTTTTAAATTGAAGGGTAAATTCTCTGTGTTCATATTCCCAGTCGTGACATTTTTAGGTCTAGTAACCTTGCTGCGGGGCATTGGGGACAGTCCCCGCCCTAAACTCGGCTACCAATGCCTCCTCCGCGCTCTTATCTCCCTTACCGCGTTGGAACGGGATCCCACCCACTTCCGGCAGGAGCGTCCAAAGCGCAGGCGCAACTCCAGGCGTCCAGCAACTGTCAAGTGCTGACGTACGCGCATGTATACAGGGGCGGGTCTGGTTAATTGCGCGGGAGATTGTGGGTCCACTGAACTCACGCGACTGTCTCCGCCCATCTAAATAGGCGGGCGGAGCCGAGGGCTCAGTCTGGCTTCAGGAAGCGCAGGCGCATTGAGTGCAGGAACGTGACTCAGGCACCGGGGCGACCTTCACGCATGCTCATTTAAATGAGTCAAGGAGCTTATTACACCAGCTCCAGGACCCGCCTTTCTTTCTTAACCAGCCTCTGGCTTTTAAAGGGCCAGAGCCCTGTTTCTCCGAATTGTGGATTTTTTGGTTTGGGGTTTTTAAAATAATTTTATTTTATTGTGGTTAAAAATACTTGACATGAAATCTACCCTCAACAATTTTTAAAGTGTACCATATAGTATATTGTTAGCTGTAGATACAACCAAATTGCTTTTTAATATTAAGCATGTATTGAGCACCTACTGTGTGTAAAGCAAACTTACATTGCTGTGTGCATTTTACAATTTTTCTCCTGTAATAATATGTAATAATTACGTTCATATGTATATTTTTGCATAAATTTATTCCTCCATCCCAGTGTACTATTCCTTTCTTTGGTGGCAATTCTTTTTTTTTTTTTTTTGAGACAAAGTTTCATTCTTGTTGCCCAGGCTGGCATGCAATGACGCGATCTGGGCTCCCTGCAACCTCCGCCTCCCGGGTTCAAGCGATTCTCTCCTGCCTCAGCCTCCGGAGTAGCTGGCATTACAGACACCCGGCACCACACCTGGCTAATTTTTTTGTATTTTTAAGTAGAGACGGGTTTTCACCATGTTGGCCAGGCTGGTGTCAAACTCCTGACCTCATGATCTGCCCGCCTCGGCCTCCCAAAGTGCTGGGATTACAGGCGTGAGCCACCATGCCTGGCCCCAGCCTCTCTTTAAAATTATTTTTATTTATTATTATTTTTTAAGAGACGGAGTCTCACTCTGCCATCCAGGCTGGAATACAGTGGCGAGATCATAACTCATTGCAGCCTCCATTTCCTGGGCTCAAGTGATCCTACCTCGCCCTCCCGTGTAGCTGTACTACAGGTGCGCATCACCACATCTGGCTTTTTTCTTTTCTTTTTTTCTTTTTTTTTTTTTTTTTTTTTTGAGACGGAGTCTCACTCTGTCACCCAGGCTGGAGTGCAGTGGCGCAATCTCGGCTCACTGCAAGCTCCGCCTCCCGGGTTCACGCCATTCTCCTGCCTCAGCCTCTCCGAGTAGCTGGGACTACAGGCGCCCGCCACCACGCCCGGCTAATTTTTTTTGTATTTTTAGTAGAGACGGGGTTTCACCGTGGTCTCGATCTCCTGACCTCGTGATCCGCCCGCCTCGGCCTCCCAAAGTGCTGGGATTACAAGCGTGAGCCACCGCGCCCGGCCTTTCTTTTTTTCTTTTAAGATCGTGTTTCACTGTGTCTCCCAGGCTGCAGTGCGTAGCTCACTGCAGCCTCTAATTCATGGGCTCGAGCAATCATCCTACCTCAGCCTCCCAAGTAGTGAGGACTATATAGAGACATAGTCTTGTTGCCCAAGCTAGACTGGAACTCCTGGCCTCAAGCGATTCTCCTGCCTCAGCCTCCTGAGTAGCTGGAATTACAGGCGTGCACCACCACACCAAGCTAATTTTTGTATTTTTAGTAGAGACGAGGTTCCACTATGTTGGCCAGACTGGTCTCGAACTCCTGACCTCAAGTGATCCACCTGTCTTGGCCACCACGCCCAGCTAATTTTTGTATTTTTAGTAGAGACAGGGTTTGCTGTGTTGGCCAGGCTGGTCTTGAACTCCTGACCCAAGTGATCCTCCTACCTCAGCCTCCCACAGTGCTGGGATTACAGCGGTGCGCCACTGCGCCTGGACAGTTTGCTGCTTTTTAAAACAAGGATCAGGATACCTACCAATCTCACAGGATTGTTGCGAAAAGTAAATTCTTTAAAAAGTATGTGTGAAGTCAGGAAGCTGAGGCAGGAGAATCTCTTGAACCCGGGAGGTGGCATTTGCAGTGAGCTGAGATCGCGCCACTGCACTCCAGCCTGGGTGACAGAGCGAGACTCTGTCTCAAAAAAAACAAAAAAAAGTATGTGAAGTGCCAAGTACTGTGCCTCATGCCAGGTATATATGTTGAACAAATAGTCATTAAGTGGAATTATTCAGTCAGAAAATGGTTTTATAGTTCCTGTAACAGTTCCAGATGTTTCTTCAGGAAGATTTACCTAATTGCGAGGATGGCTAGCCACGTGTAATGGTGTCTCTTTTTCCAATATCGCAGGCCATCATTTTTACACATTTTTCCTAGTCTAGACAGTATGTAATGGTATGGCAGGGTTATTTTAATTTTCATTTATTTAATTCCAGTGAGGCCATGCATTTTTCCTTGGGATGATTTATTAGCTTTATTTCTTTGCCTAACAACTATTTTCAAACACTGTAATTTTCACTGGCTTATCCCTGCAGACATGATGTTAGGTTCTGACACAGCATGTTGCTGACCATTTTTTTTTTTTGAAACGCAGCCTTGCTCTGTTGCCCAGGCTGAAGTGCAATGGCGCGATCTCGGCCCACTACAACCTCTGCCTCCTGGGTTCAAGCAATTTTCCTGCCTCAGCCTTTGGAGTAGCTGGGATTACAGGTGCCTGCCACCATGCCCAGCTAATTTTTGTATTTTTAGTAGAGACGAGGTTTCACCATATTGGCTAGGCTGGTCTCGAACTCCTGACCTCAAGTCACACTTTGAGAGGCCGAGACCAGGCAGGCCAGAGTGCTGGGATTATAGGCGTGCGCCACCGCACCTGGCCTGACCTTTTTTTTTTTTCTGGAGAAAGAGGGTTGGGGGAGAGAGAGAAGCAAAAGGAAACTCTCCAAAGAAGGGATTGAAGCTACAGTGAAAACTCGTCCCTAGAGCAGCTCTGTCCAGTAGAACTGGTGAGGGTGCCACAATGTCTGCATATGTCTGTCCCATATAGTCCAGCATGTGCCCACAAAGCACTTGGAATGTGGCTACTGTGACTGAGGAATTTTTTTTTTTTTTTTTTTTTTTTTTTTTTGAGACGGAGTCTCGCTCTGTCGCCCGGGCTGGAGTGCAGTGGCGCGATCTCGGCTCACTGCAAGCTCCGCCTGCCGGGTTCACGCCATTCTCCTGCCTCAGCCTCCCGAGTAGCTGCGACTACAGGCGCCCGCCACCACGCCCGGCTGATTTTTTGTATTTTTAGCAGAGACGGGGTTTCACCATGTTAGCCAGGATGGTCTCGATCTCCTGACCTCGTGATCCGCCCGCCTCGGCCTCCCAAAGTGCTGGGATTACAGGCTTGAGCCACCGCGCCCGGCCGACTGAGGAATTTTTAATTTTATCTAACTTAAATTTAAATTCAAATACAAGGAAGGGGACAGGCACGGTGGCTCACACCTGTAATCTCAGCACTTTGGGAGGCTGAGGCAGGAGGATCACTCTAGCCTACGAGATCGAGACCAGCCTGGGCAACACAACGAAACCTAGTCTCTACAAAAAATACAAAAGTTAACCGAGTGTGGTGGTGCACACCTGTGGTCCCAGTTCCTTGGGAGGCTGAGGTGGGAGGATCACTTGAGCCCAGGAGGTTGAGGCTGCAGTGAGCCATGAGTACACCACTGCACTCCAGCCTGGGCGACAAAGTGAGACTCTGTCTCACAAATAAATACATAAATAAATACAAGGGAGGCTGAGGCAGGAGTTCAAAGCTGCAGTGAGGTATGATCAGGCCACTTTACTCCACCTTGGGCAATAGAGTGAGCCCCTGTCTCTAAAAATAATAATATAAATAAATAAATAAATAAACAAACAAACAAAAATAGCCACCTCATTGATGGCACCTCATTTTCCTTTGGAAAAATAAGGGGGAAAAGGAGACAAAAAAAAAGGGGCCTACAAAGTCGACTCAGGAGTGTCTTCACACATATAGAAGGACTCAGATTTAGACTTTTGGCATTGTTCTGGAGAGAGATGGTCCCAGAGACTATTGGTTTTGACAAAATGCTGTGTTCAGTTTGTGAAAATTTATCAAGCTATACACTGATGATATTTCCACTTTTTCTTTTTGAGACAGGGTCTCACTTTGCCACCCAGGCTGGTGTGCAGAGGCATGATTACTGGTCACTGCAGCCTTCACTTCCTGGGCCTTGGGTGATCCTCCCACCTCAGCCTCTGGAGTAGGTGGGACCGTAGGCAATGCACCACAATGCCCAGCTAATTAAAAAAATTTTTTTGTAGAGACGAGATTTAGCCATGTTGCCCAGGCTGGTCTCAAATGCCTGGTCTCAAGAAATCTACCTGCATTGGCCTCTGAAAGTGTGGGGATTACAGGTGTGAGCCACCGCTCCTGGCCTTTTTTTTTTTTTTTTTGAGACAGGGTCTTGCTCTGTCACCGAGGCTGAAGTGCAGTGGTGTGATCACCACTCACTGCAGCCTCGACCTCTCGACCTGCTGGGCTCAAGTGATCTCGCCTCAACCTCCTGAGTAGCTGAGACTACAGGCATGCACTACCACATCCAACTATTTTTAATTTTTTTTTGAGATGGGGGTCTCACTATGTTGCCCAGGCTGGTCTGATCTCCTGACCTCAAGCAATCCTCCTACTTGGGCCTCCCAAAGAGCCAGGATTACAGGGGTGAGCCACCATGCCTGGCCCCACTTTTCTATATGCATTTTACACTTCCATAAAAAGTTAAACAAAATTTAGCCCATTCTATGTTACCTTCTTTTGACATTTACCTGGTTTTCAATTTAGCAGAAGTCTCAAAAAAAAAAAAAAAAAAGTGGTCTGTGACTCGCTCTGGACACCTGACAGCCCCTAGAGGGCGCTCATTCTGCATGAGATACTTTTTCTTTTTTTTTCTTTTTTCTTTCTTTTTCTTTTTTGAGACGGAGTTTCGCACTTGTTGTCCAGGCTGGAGTGCAATGGCATGATCTCGGCTCACTGCAACCTCCGCCTCCCAGGTTCAAGCGATTCTCCCGCCTCAGCCTCCCAAGTAGCTGGGATTACAGGTATGCACCACCACACCCGGCTAATTTTGTATTTTTAGTAGAGATGGGGTTTCTCCATGTTGGTCAGGCTGGTCTCGAACTCCCAACCTCAGGTGATCCGCCCACCTCAGCCTCCCAAAGTGTTGGATTACAGGCCTGAGCCACCGTGCCTGGCTGTACACTTCAAATGAGTGAATTCTGGCCGGGCACGGTGGCTCACGCCTGTAATCCCAGTACTTTGGGAGGCTGAGGCGGGCTGATCACAAGGTCAGGTGTTTGAGACCAGCCTGGCCAATGTGGTGAAACCCCATCTCTACTGAAAATACAAAAATTAGCAGGGCATGGTGGCAGGCACCTGTAATCCCAGCTACTCGGGAGGCTGAGGCAGGAGAATCGCTTGAACCCGGGAGGCAGATGTTGTAATGAGCCGAGATCATGCCACTGCACTCCAGCCTGGACGACAGAGACTCCATCTCAAATAAATAAATAAACAAATAAATAAATAAAATGTACAATTCAGTGGTTTTTAGTGTGTCCACAGACTTATGCAACTATGAGCATGGTGAAATTGAGAACATTTTCAAAAGAAACCCTGTACTCCTTAGCTATCACTTCCCTCTCCAGTCCCTGGCAAGCACTAATCTACCGTCTGTCTCTGTGCCTTTGCCTATCCCAGACATTTCAAATGAATGGAATCACATACTGTGTGGGCTTTTAGCATTTATGCACTTCCACTTAGCATTATGGGCTTTTTTTTGTTTTTTCTTTTTTTGAGTCGGAGTTTTGCTCTTGTTGCCCAGGCTGGAGTGCAGTGATGCAATCTCAGCTCACTGCAACCTCTGCCTCCTGGGTTCAAGAGATTCTCCCACCTCAGCCTCCCGAGTACCTGGGATTACAGGTGTCCACCACCACACCCGGCTAATTTTTTGTATTTTTAGTAGACATGGGGTTTCACCATGTTGGCCAGGCTGGTCTCAAACTCCTGACCTCAGGTGATCCACCTGCCTCGGCCTCCCAAAGTGCTGGGATCACAGGCATGAGCCACCGCGCCCGGCCGCCAGCATTACATTTTTACCGTTCACCATGTTGTAGCACCTATCAGAACTTCATTCCTAGGCCGGGTGCGGTGGCTCATGCCTGTAATCTCGGCACTTTGGGAAGCCAAGGTGGGCAGATCACTTAAGGTTAGGAGTTCGAGAACAGCCTGGCCAACATAGTGAAACCTCGTCTCTACTTAAGGGCCGGGCGCGGTGGCTCACGCTTGTAATCCCAGCACTTTGAGAGGCCGAGGCGGGCGGATCACGAGGTCAGGAAATCGAGACCACGGTGAAACCCCGTCTCTACTAAAAATACAAAAAAAAAAAAAAAAAAATTAGCCGGGCGTGCTGGCGGGCGCCTGTGGTCCCAGCTACTCGGAGAGGCTGAGGCAGGAGAATGGCGTGAACCCGGGAGGCGGAGCTTGCAGTGGGCCGAGACTGCGCCACTGCACTCCAGCCTGGGCGACAGAGCGAGACTCCATCTCAAAAAAAAAAATAAAATAAAATAAAATAAAAATAAAAATACAAAATTAGCTGGGTGTTGTGGCACACGCCTGTAATCCCAGCTACTCTGGAGGCTGAAGTGGGAGAATCTCTTGAACCTGGTAAGAGAAGGTTGCAGTCAGCCGAGACTGCACCACTGCACTTCGGCAAGGGCGAGAGAGTGAGATTCTGTCTTAGAAAAAAAAGCTGGGCGCGGTGGCTCACGCCTGTAATCCCAGCACTTTGGGAGGCTGAGGCGGGCGGATCACGAGGTCAGGAGATGGAGACCATCCTGGCTAACATGGTGAAACCCCATCTCTACTAAAAAAAATACAAAAAATCAGCCAGGCATGGTGGCGGGCACCTGTAGTCCCAGCTACTCTGGAGGCTGAGGCAGGAGAATGGCGGGAACCTGGGAGGCGGAGCTTGCAGTTAGCCGAGATGGCGCCACTGCATTCCAGCCTGGGTGACAAAGTGAGACTCCGTCCCCCCCCCCCAAAAAAAGAACTTCATTCCTTTTTATAGCCAAATAGGATTCCATGGCATGGACAGAGCGCATTCTGTTTATCCGCTCATCTATTGATGGATATCTGGATTGTCTCCACCTTTTGTCTATTATGTGCTGTGGCTCATGCCTGTAATCCCAGCACTTTGGGAGACCGAGGCGGGTGGATCATTTGAGGTCAGGAGTTGGAGACCGGGCTGGCCAACGTGGTGAAACCCTGTCTCTACTAAAAATACAAAATTAGCCGGGCATGGTGGCAGTGCCCGTAGTCCCAGCTACTTGAGAGGCTGAGGCACAAGAATCACTTTAACCCAGGAGGTGGAGGTTGCAGTGAGCCAAGATCGCATCACTGCACTCCAGCCTGGGTGGCAGAGCGAGACTCTGTAAAAGAAAAAAAAAAAGAAATCTCAGGACTCCCTGCCAAGGCTGAACATCCAGGAAGGAAGCTAAAGGTCTGTGCCCAGGAGAAGGTCAACAAGGCCATGCCTTGCTGATTGAGGGGACATTTATCTGTGGGCATCGAGGGGAGTCCCTCTTGCCCCAGACTATACAGGGCAACTCCTCTCACCCCAAGCTGTAAACAAGGTCCTTGAATATGGTGCTCAGCCATATCCTTGCCACTCAGATCTGGAAGTGATTATCCGAAGGGTATTTGGGACAGGAGCCCCCCCAGGCCTAAGGCTCTTGGCATGTCAGTATCTGGGAGGGGCCAGCCTGAACCACCTACTCAGGTGTTGTGAATAATGTTACCCAACTCTGATCCTATAGGGAGAATAATCTCATAGATTTGTGTAACGTGCCTTTCCAGCTGGTCTGCAGTTGCAGATAAGCCCTAATTTGCCCCAGATTCTTCTCGATGGGCAGTTCTGGCTTCCTCTGAGCCAGGGTCTGATTAGGGGCTGCAAACGAGCTCTTTGCCGTGCTGGGACTGAGGCTTGGGGCTGTGTCTTAGCCTGGTCAAGGAAGAGAAGGTTCCAGGTCATGAGGCACCCCTCAATGAGTGGCAGGGTGGCTCTGGACAGGCCACCAGCCAAGAGACAGTTTGTACCAGGTTGAAGACGGGCCAAGGCTGCTGGCTAGGTACCTAAGGAGGAGAGGAAAATTTCATAAGAAGAACCAGAGTAGCAGCAGCATGACTGGCCAGGGGCCGACTCCAGACCCAGCTGGGCCAATCAGGGTTTGGGGATTGGAATTCAGGAACAGCCAGTTAGTTTCTGTGAGTGATTGGAACTAAGGTGATAAAAGGGGCAGCTGCTTCCCACCATGAGCATGAGAAAGCTGATTCACAGAACAAAAAAGACTGAGGAGAGAGAGAGAGAGGTTTTGCTATAGACAGGTGTCCAATGCTGGAGTCTAGTTCCTTGTAAACTCCAGCTGAATTTCCTGTTATTAGACTCCACGAAAACACTTTTATATCCTAGTAATAAATTTCCCTTTTGGGGTAATATGAAATGCTTTCTCTACTGGCAACCAAAGAACCTTGTATAAGGCAGGAAGATACACTGAGGAAGTTTTCTATCCATCAGTTACAGTCTACTAGGAGAGAGAAAGGTGCACCCAATGAATTAAATATAAATGATGCAATAAGGCCGGGTGCAGAGGCTCATGCCTGTAATCCCAGCACTTTGAGAGGCCCAGGCGGGAGGGTTGTTTGAGCCCAGGAGTTTGAGACCATCCTGGGCAACATAGTGAGACCCCCTATCTCTACAAAAAATAAGATAAGTAGCTGGGTGTGGTGGTGTGTGCCAGTAATCCCTGCTATTGGGAGGCCAAGGCAGGAAGATCACTTGAGCCCAGGAGTTTGAGGCTGCAGTGAGTCATGTTTGTGCCATACATTCCAGCCTGGGCGACAGAATGAGACCCTACTTCTATGATATGGTTTGGAACTGCGTCCCTGCCCAAATCTTATATTGAAATGTAAACCCCAGTGCTGGAGGTGGGTCCTGCTGGGAGGTGAGAGGATCGTGGGAGAGGTTTCTCATGGTTTAATACCATCCCTTTTGGTGCTGTCATTGGGAGAGTGAGTTCTCATGAGATCTGATTGTTATTTTTTAAAAAAAGCACTGGCCAGGAGCGGTGACTTATGCCTCTTATCACAGCATTTTGGGAGGACGAGGCGGGTAGATCACCCGAGGTCAGAAGTTCAAGACCAGCCTGGCCAACATGGTGAAACCCCATTCTCTACTAAAAATACAAAAATTGGCTGGGTGTGGTGGCGGTCACCTGTAATCCCAGCTACCCCGGTGGCTGAGGCAGGAGAAAGACTTGAACCTGGGAGGCAGACGTTACAGTGAGCAGAGACGGTGCCATTGTACTCCAGCGTGGGCGACAAGAGTGAAACTGTCTCAGAAAAAAAAAAAAAAAAAAAGGCAGAATGGTGAGTGCCAGGGGCTGAGGAAAGGGAAGGGGAACAGAAGTTAATGTTGAATGGGGACTGAACGTTTGTTTGGCAAGATGAAAAAGTTCTGGAGATGGATGGAGGTGATGGTTGTAGAACAATGTCAATGTAGTTAATGCCCCTAAAGTGTGCACTTAAAAATATTTAAAATATAAGTTTGTAGTTGGGACAAAAATAAAATGGTAACTTTAATGTTATGTATATATTACCAAAATAAGAAATCACCAAAAAGAAAAAAAGGAAAAACATCACCTCAAAGTCTGTGTGCTCTTGAAGCAAGGCTCCTACACTCCAGCGTGGGTCAGCCGTTACCTCTGGGTCACCTGGAGGGTGTCAGCTCTGGGCACTCCCAGCTCTCTGCCCAAACACGTAAAGTGGCCTCAGTAACTCAGGGACCGTCCTCTGAAGAACTGGAGGTGAAAGAACCAAAGTACTTAGAAACCAGGGGGTCAGGCCAGGCACAGTGGCTCACACCTGTAATCCTAGCACTGTGGGAGGCCGAGGCGGTTGGATCACCTGAGGTCAGGAGTTTGAGACCAGCCTGGCCAACATGGTGAAACCCTGTCTCTACTAAAAATACAAAAATTACCCAGGCGTGGTGGTGAGCGCCTGTAATCCCAGTACTCAGGAGGCTGAGGCACAAGAATCGCTTGAACCCAGGAGGCAGAGGTTGCAGTGAGCTGAGATCGCGCCATTGTACTCCAGCCAGGGTGACAGAATGAGACTCCCTCTCAAAAAAAAAAGAAAAAAAGAGAAAGAAACCTGGCGTCAGCACACAGAACTGGTAGGAAGGACCTAAAGGGACCAAGGTGGCACCAGCAGTGTTGGCTGCAGTCTCAGGTCACCTGCACCAACTGGGCAACAATCTCACCAGGGACATATATTTTTGGTGTTATGGGACACCTGACCACACTACTCTAGCAGTCAGAGTCTTAGTAGAAAACCCAAATCACGGGCCGGGTGCGGTGGCTCACGCCTGTAATCCCAGCACTTTGGGAGGCCGAGACGGGCAGCTCATGAGGTCAGGAGATGGAGACCATCCTGGCTAACACGGTGAAACCCCGTTTCTACTAAAAATACAAAAATTAGCCGGGCGTGGTGGCGGGTGCCTGGAGTCCCAGCTACGCGGGCGGCTGAGGCAGGAGAATGGCATGAACCCAGGAGGCAGAGCTTGCAGTGAGCCGAGATCGCGCCACTGCACTCCAGCCTGGGTGACAGAGCGAGACTCCGTCTCAAACAAAAAAAAAAAAAAGAAAACCCAAATCACATGCCAGGTAGTTCCGCAAAAGGAATTTCTTCATAGTGATAACAGTGTCGGATGGATAGAAAGAGCAGCAGGAGGAAAGATGATACCTAGGGCTAGAGAGGCGAAGGGAAGAAGTGTTCACAGAGCCCACAGGCCAAACCTGGGCAGCAAGAGATGAAGCCAGGTGCACTTTCTGCCAGAGACACTCCCTGAAGCAGAGAAAGAGGGAAAGATCCCAGCATTTGCCATTGGCTGAATGCAGCCAGAAATCACTGCGGGGAAGTCACTACCCAGAGGCAGGAGGCAGCATCCCTGCCAAACAAAGCACAGCAGGAGAAGGGCAAATAATGGATCTGCCTGGTGTGGTGGCTGGCACTTGTAATCCTAGCACTTTGAGAGGCTAAGGCAGGGAGGAGACTTGAGGCCAGAAGTTCGAGACTGGCCTAGGCAACATAGTGAAACCTCTGTCTCCAAAAAAAAAAAAAAAAAGTAGCGAAGTGTGGTGGTGTGTCCTGCGGTCCCAGCTACTGAGGAGACTGAGGCAAGAGAATCTCTTGAGCCCAGGAGTTCAAGGCTGCAGTGAGCTCTGATTGCTCTGCTGTACTCTAGCCTGGGTACAGAGCAAGATATTGTCTCTACAAAAAAAAATAGAATAAAAATAAAAAGGCCGGGCGCAGTGGCTCATGCCTGTAATCCCAGCACTTTGGGAGGCCAAGGTGGGTGGATCACCTGAGGTCAGAAGTTCAAGACCAGCCTGGCCAACATGGTGAAACCCCGTCTCTACAAAAAATACAAAAATTAGCCGGGCATGGTGGTGCATACCTGTAATCCCAGCTACTCGGGAGGCTGAGGCAGGAGGATCACTTGAACCCGGGAGGCAGAGGTTGTAGTGAGTGGAGATCGTGCCACTACACTCCAGCCTGGATGACAAAGTGAGACTCTGTCTCAAAGAATAAAAATAAATAAATAGAACAAAAAAATAAAAAATAAGGCTGGGTGCGGTGGCTCACGCCTGTAATCCCAACACTTTGGGAGGCCGAGGCAGGAGGATCACGAGGTCAGGAGATCGAGATCATCCTGGATAACACAGTGAAACCCCATCTCTACTAAAAATACAAAAAATGAGCCGGGCGTGGTGGCGGGCGCCTGTAGTCCCAGCTACTCGGGAGGCTGAGGCAGAAGAATCGTGTGAACCCAGGAGGTGGAGCTTGCAGTGAGCTGAAATTGCACCACTGCACTCCAGCCTGGGAGACAGAGCGAGACTCCGTCTCAAAATAAATAAATAAAATAAAATATAAAAAATAAAAATAATGAGGCCGGGTGCGGTGGCTCCCACCTATAATCCCAGCACTTTGGGAGGCCGAGGCAGGATGATCACCTAAGGTCAGGAGTTGGAGACCAGCCTGGCCAATATGGTGAAACCCCGCCTCTACTAAAAATACAAAAATTAGACCAGACATGATGGCCGGCATCTGTAATCCCAGCTACTCTGGAGGCTGAGGTGGGAGAAGTGCTTGAACCCATGAGGCGGAGGCTGCAGTGAGCGGAGATCGTGCAACTGCACTCCAGCCTGGGTAACAGAGCAAGACTCTGTCTGAAAAAATAATAATAAAAAAATAAAAAGAATGGATCTGAGGACAAAGGGGCAGATGACAGGATATCTACCCATTTCTCTATTCCACAGAGATTTGCCAAGTGTGTGCTGTGCACCTGTGCACTGGGCCTGTGCTCAGTGTTGGGGCTGCAGCCTGGGATAGCATGGACAGAATGGTCTGCAGCAGACAGAGCTGCTTCTGTACAGCAGAGGGATCTCCACCCCAGAAGAGCAGGGTCTCTCAGGGTCGTCACCAGCGTGGACGGTACCTTTGTGCCAAGTAGAAAAAGTGGTCCTTCCAGGAGGACACAGCCCTGTGGGCACACAGCTTGGGAAGCAGATGAGGCAAGCTGGGCACTCCACACAAAGTATCATTTCCACAACCATGCCTGGAGACTCTGGTTTCCCTTTCCCTTTTTCCCTTTCCCTTTCTCTCTCTTTCTCTTTTTTCTTTTTTTCTCTCTTTCTCTCTCTCGCTTTTTCTTTCTTTCTCCATTCTTTTTTTTTTTTTTTTTGAGACGGAGTCTTGCTCTGTCGCCCAGGCTGGAGTGCAGTGGCGCAGTCTCGGCTCCGCCTCCCGGGTTCACGCCATTCTCCTGCCTCAGCCTCTCCGAGCAGCTGAGACTACAGGCGCCCGCCACTACGCCCGGCTAATTTTTTGTATTTTTAGTAGAGACGGGGTTTCACCGTGGTCTCGATCTCCTGACCTCGTGATCCGCCCGCCTCGGCCTCCCAAAGTGCTGGGATTACAAGCGTGAGCCACCGCGCCCGGCGCTTTTTCTCCATTCTTTCTCTTTCTTTCCTTCTTTCTTCTTTGCTTCTTTCCTTCTTTCTTTCTCTTTTTTGTTTGAGACGGAGTCTTCGCTCTGTCGCCCAGGCTGGAGTGCAGTGGCACGATCTCGGCTCACTGCAAGCTCCGCCTCCCAGGTTCAAGCCATTCTCCTGCCTCAGCCTCCCGAGTAGCTGGGACTACAGGCGCCCACCACCACGCCCGGCTAATTTTTTGTATTTTTAGTAGAGACGGGGTTTCACCATGTTAGCCAGGATGGTCTCAATCTCCTGACCTCGTGATCCGCCCGCCTTGGCCTCCCAAAGTGCTGGGATTACAGGCATGAGCCACCGCACCTGGCCTCTTTCTCTTTCTTCTTCTCTTTCTTCTATCTCTCTCTTACTTCTTTTTTTTTTTTTGACAGGGTCTTACTCTTTTGCCCAGAGTGATCTTGGCTCACTGCAGCCTCCCCCTCCAGGGTTCAAGCAATTCTCCTGCCTCAGCCTCCTGAATAGCTGGTATTACAGGTGTGGGCCACCAGCTGGGCATGGTTTTGTATTTTTAGTAGAGACGGGGTTTCACCATGTTGGCCAGGCTGGTCTTGAACTCCTGATCTCAAGTGATCCACCCGCCTTGGCCTCCCAAAGTGCTGGGATTACAGGTGTGAGCCACCACACCCGGCTGAGACTCTGACTCCTTTCTAGAAGGAATCCTTAACCTGAGGACCACCAACTCCCGCAGCAGGAGTCCCCCAAAGCACATCATTCATTCATTCATTCATTTATCCAACAAATATTTATTGAACAACTTTGTGTGTCTGGCACACTTCTAGGTCCTACAGAGATGGCAGTGAAAAAGCACAAAAACTTTTCTGCTTTCAAATAGGGCAAAATGCCAGTAATTGTTAAATATAGGCAGAGGCGGTAACAGGTGTTCATTGTAGTTATTTTTTTTTCTGTGTTTGAAATTTTTATTGAAAATAGAAGTTGGAAGAAAAAAAATGTCTTCCAAGAGACAGACAATAAATAAGGGGTGTATGTGTGGTGGTGCTAAGTGCTAAAGAGGACATAAAACAGAAATGAGGGGGCTGGCAAGTGTATATGGAAATTCCAACTTTAAATAGGGTGATTCCAGGAACTCCTCACTGAGAAGGTGATTTTTGAATAAAGCCCTGAAGGAGAGAAGGGAATGATCCAGGCTGCTTTCCCGAGGAACAGATGTCCTGGCAGCAGGCACAAAAGAGGCAAAGGCCCCGAGGCCAGAACATGCCCAGTATTTTCCAGGAACAGCAATGAAGCAAGTGTGTGGCTGGAGCAGAGACGGGTTGCCAGGAGTTGGGGGGCAAGGTGTGAGTGGAAAGGGGAGGGGTGGGCAGATCACCAGGGCCTTGAAGGCCACTGGAAGGGCTGTGGCTTTTACCCTGAGTGACCAGGGGAGCCCCTGGAGGGTGTGAGCCGAGGGTGACTGAAGCCGACTTGTGTAGGGTAATGAGTAGGCACCCTTCAGGGGCCGGGGTGTCTCTAGGGCTCCCATTAGACGCTCAGAGCAGTCCAGACCCCTACAAGGCTAAGGAGCAGTGTGACGGCCGGGCACAGTGGCTCACGCCTCTAATCTCAGCACTTTGGGAGGCGAGGTGGGCGGATCACTTGAGGTTAGGAGTTCCAGACCAGCCTGGCCAAACCCCATCTCTACTAAAAATACAAAAAATTAGCTAGGCGTGGTGGCGGGCGCCTATAACCACAGTTACTTGGGAGAAACAGGGAGAATGGCTTGAACCCGGGAGGCGGAGGTTGCAGTGAGCCGAGATCGCGCCACTGCACTCCAGCCTGGGCGACAGAGTGAGACTCCATCTCAAAAAACAAAACAAAACAAACAAAACAACAGTGTGACGTAAGTTTGCCGATCAAATTTTGCCGCTACCAGGTCTCGGCAGGAAGGGGCGGGCACTGCCTGGTTGGTAGGCTGGGGCGGCGCGTTGCCATAGCGACCCCGGCCGGGCCCGCGGCGCGCGCGCAGCTGACGGATATTGAGGCTGGATGCTGCGATCCCGCAGGTGAGCGCAGGTGAGCCGGGCGCAGGTGGGGCAGGCCCAGAACTCCTGACTGACCCCAAGCCGTCTGGTTCCCGGCTCCTCCCTCTTCCACTGTGGGTTTTTTGTTTTGTTTTGTTTTTTTCCCTTGAGACAGGGTCTCCCTCTGTCGCCTAGGCTGGAATGCAGTGGCGCCGGATGATAGCTCACTGCAGTCCCGACCTCCTAGGATGAAGGCATCTTCCCACCTCAGCCTCCTGCGCAGCTGGGACTACAGGCCTGTGCCACCATGCCCAGCTAATTTTTTTTTATTATTTATTTTTTGTAGAGATAAGTTCTCACTGTGGTTGTCCAGGCTGGTCTCCAACTCTTGGACTCATGTGATCCTCCCGCATCAGCTTCCCAACGTGCTGGGATTGCAGGCGGCAGCCCCCATGCCGCCAGGCTGGTCTTTGTTACTCAGCACCAAAACAACCTGGGCCGACTTTCATTTCCTGTCAACAGCTCAGGTGTTAAGACTACAGCCTCCTCCGGAGTATAACCTATGTTCCCTAAACTGTGGGATGGAGGGTGATTTTAGGTTACACTGATGAGGTGTGAAGTAACACCCAATGACATCATAAGAAAGTTATTAGAGTCTGGGTTCTCTTACAACTGTGAGTAAGCCAAGGGGAGTCAGTTTGGTGATTACATGGCATTAACACCTCTTTTAACATTTGCTAATCTTTTTTTTTTTTTTTTTGAGACCGAGTTTCGCTCTTTTCGCTCAGGTTGAGTGCAGTGGCGGATCTCAGCTCTCACTGCAACATCCGCCTTCCGGTTTCAAACGATTCTCCTGCCTCAGCCTCCCCAGTAGCTGGGATTACAGGCGTCGGCAACCATGCCCGGCTAATTTTTGTATTTTTAGCAGAGACGGGGTTTCACCATGTTGGCCAGGCTGGTCTCAAACTCCCGACCTCGTGATCTGCCCACCTCGGCCTCCCAAAGTGCTGGGATTACAGGCGTGTGCCACTGCGCCCGGCCTTGCTAATTCCTATTTTTAACAGAGACCTTGGAGCTCAGCCAACTCTAAGCCATAGCATCTAGCTAAGACTTAAATTGGTTCTTTCAATGTTTTTATTTTTACATTTATTGTTGCCTTACGGTACCTGCTACTGGTTTTCTATTTATAATAATGATACGTAAAGTCTCCATTCTTTTTTTTTTTTTTTTGAGATGGAGTCTTGCTCTGTCGCCCAGGCTGGAGTGCAGTGGCACGATCTCGACTTACTGCAAGCTCCGCCTCCCGGGTCATGCCATTCTCCTGCCTCAGCCTCCCGAGTAGCTGGGACTACGGTGCCCCCCACCACGCCCGGCTAATCTTTTGTATTTTTAGTAGAGACGGGGTTTCACCATGTTAGCCAGGATGGTCTCGATCTCCTGACCTCGTGATCCACCCGCTTTGGCCTCCCAAAGTGCTGGGATTACCGGCATGAGCCACTGTGCCTGGCCCTCCTTTTTTCAATATATGTATTGATTTTTTTAAAGTGAGTTAACTTATTTTTATTTTCTTCTTGAGAAAAGTTCTCACTCTGTCATCCAAGCTGCTGTGCAGTGGCATGATCTCAGCTTACTGCAACCGCTGCCAATTTACATATATAGATTTACATATAAAGATTACATATTTACATATAAAGATTAATTTACATATAAAGATTAATAATAGTACATGTGATATTTGGAAATGGGAGGGGAAAAAATCGCAACAGCATAGAATTTAGGACCTGAGATTGTTTCCCCACTCCCAGCTTTTGCTCTGCCTATTTTCTTTGCCTGGAATTATTTTTCCCTACTCCTAGGTGTGATTGTCAAAATATGTAACCCATATTTTGGGTTCATATTTTGGATTCATATTTGGCTCAGTGGCTCATGCCTGTAATCCCAGCACTTAGAGAGGCTGAGGTGGGTGGATCATTTGAGATCAGGAAATCGAGACCAACCTGGCCAACATGGTGAAACCCCGTCTCTACTAAAATACAAAAGTTTGCCAGGTGTGGTGGTGGGTGCCTGTAATACCAGCTACTTAGGAGGCTAAGGCACGAGAATCACTTGAACCCAGGAGGCAGAGGTTGTAGTGAGCCGAGATGGTGCCACTGCACTGCAGCCTGGGCAACAAAGCAAGATTCCATCTCTAAATAAATAAATAAATAAATATATTTAGAAGACATCAAATATATATATATATATGTATATATGACCGCCACCCCCTCCCTGGGGGCAGCTTCTCCGTGATGCCATCACAAACCCTCCTGCTCTACTGGTTTCCCTAGATTCCCAGTGATTGTGCCATCAGACCCCCTGGGAGGGGGCCCCAGGAGAGGCAAGGGAGGGGCCAGCCAAAGGTCAGCCCAGCACTAAAGGATCCCCACCAAGGGCTGTTCACCTGCCCCGGGGACTCAGAACACACATGACTCTCCCCACTTGAGCTCAGGATCCCGGCATTACACGGTGCGTGCTGAGCCCCAGATGTCCCTAACCCCTCTCCAGCACCCTCCAGCCTTGCAGAAGCAGCCACCATGCCAGTCTCTAAGTGCCCGAAAAAGTCGGAGTCCCTGTGGAAGGGGTGGGACCGGAAGGCCCAGAAGAACGGCCTGCGGCGCCAGGTATACGCTGTGAATGGCGACTACTACGTGGGCGAGTGGAAGGACAATGTGAAACATGGTGAGTGGGACTCCGGGACGGGCGGCCGGAGTGGGGTCGGAGCCACAGTGGGCAGCAGGGCCAGGAAGGCAGCGTGCAGAGCTCACTGGGGACATGAGATGTGTCCCCAAGGCTCCCCAGGGTGAGTGCTGGCCCAGGCCACCTGGGGGCCTCCACATGCTGGGGCTTTTGAACAAACTCAGCCCTGACTTCAACTGAGTGAGGGTCTCAGGACCAGCAGTGGACAGACGGTCTCGAGAAACTGGCCTGCGCCCGGGGCTCTGGGACCTAGGGGGCTCAGTTCCTGCCTTCTGAGACTTGGGTTAAGCACTGGGCTGGTTGGCAACAAGAAAAGCCACCCCCACTGAAACCAGCTTGCAGCGGGGTTCTGGGCTTTGCATTCAGCTGGGCTTCGCATTCAGCTGTGATGCTCTGCAGAGGGCTGAGTGCCAGGCACAAGGGAGGACCCCCTACTCCATCCCCCCAGGAGGAGCCGGGGCTCCAGTTCTGACTAGCAGGGGGCAAAGGGATCTTGTTGATACAAACTAAATCCTGACTGGGGGGAAAAAATAAAGAAAAAAGAGCTTTTATTTTAAAATGTGGCACTGCTGCTCACTCCAGTCTTGCAATTCCAGACTCTGTACTCTTTTTTTTTTTGACGGGACAAGGTCTTGCTCTGTCTCAAAAAAACAGGCTGGAGTGTAGTGGTGCCTTCATTGCTCACTGCAGCCTCGAGATCCTGGGCTCAAGTAATCCTCCTGTCCCAGCCTCCTGAATTGCTGAGATTACAAGTGGGAGTCACTGTGCCTGGCTAGATTTTGTGCTCTTTTTTTTTTTCTAGACGGAGTTTCACTCTTGTTGCCCGGGCTGGAGTGCAATGGCGCGATCTTGGCTCACCGCAACCTTTACCTCCTGAGTTCAAGTGATTCTCCTGCCTCAGCCTCCAGAGTAGCTGGGATTACAGGCATGTGCCACCACGCCCAGCTAATTTTGTATTTTTAGTAAGACGGGGTTTCTCCGTGTTGGTCAGGCTGGTCTTAAACTCCCGACCTCAAGTGATCCCCCCGCCTCGGCCTCCCAAAGTGCTGGGATTACAGGCGTGAGCTACTGCGCCCAGCCCGATTCTGTGCTCTTAACCACCCTGCTCTCCTGCCTTGCTGGGTTAAGTGCTTTGAAGTCAAATAAACCTAGGTTAGGATCCCAGTTCCAGGCTGGGTGTGGTGGCTCACATCTGTAATCCCAGCACTTTGGGAGGCCGAGGCGGGCGGATCACGAGGTCAGGAGATTGAGACCATCCTGGCTAACACAGTGAAACCCCGTCTCTACTAAAAATACAAAAAATTAGCTGGCCGTGGTAGTGGGCGCCTGTAGTCCCAGATACTCTGGAGGTTGAGGCAGGAGAATGGCGTGAACCCGGGAGGCAGAGCTTGCAGTGAGCCGAGATCGCGCCACTGCACTCCAGCCTGGGCAACAGATCAAGACTGTCTCCAAAAAAAAAAAAAGACTTGGAGGAGAGGGAGTAACTGAGTGGATGTTTGCAGGGACTAGCATAGAAGGTGGCAGGACCAGCTGGAGCAGAGAACATACCTGGGGTGTTCAAGGAACAGCCAGGAGGACGGTGTGGGTGCAACAGAGTAAGGAAGAGGAGGAGGTCAGAGAGGCTGCAGGCCGGGGATGGTGGCTCACGCCTGTAATCCCAGCACTTCGAGAGGCCGAGGCGGGCAGATCACTTGAGGTCAGGAGTTCAACACCAGCCTGGCCAACATGGCAAAACCCCATCTCTACTAAAAATACAAAAAATTAGCTGGGTCGAGTGGTGAACACCTGTAATCCCAGCCACTAGGGAGGCTGAGGCAGGAGAATTGCTTGAACCCAGGAGGTGGAGGTTACAGTGAGCCAGTATCATGCCACTGCACTCCAGCCTGGGTGCCAGAGCAAGACTCTGCCTCAAGAAAAATAGTCCTGGCGCAGTCGCTTATGCCTGAAATCCCAGCACTTTGGGAGGCCGAGACAGGCAGATCGCCTGAGGTCAGGGGTTCGAGACCAGCCTAGCCAACATGGTGAAACCCCATCTCTACTAAAAATACAAAAATTAGACCAGACATGATGGCAGGCACCTGTAATCCCAGCTACTTGGGAGGCTAAGACAAGAGAATTGCTTGAACCTGGAAGGAGGAGGTTACAGTGAGCTGAGATCGTGCCATTGCACTCTAGCCAGGAAGTTTCCAAGAACCAATCTCCATCTCAAAAAAAAAAAATAAAAAAAAAAAAAAAAGAGGTTGTGGGCTAAAGAAGGGTAGTCAGATCATATAGGACCGTGTCAGCCATGGTAAGAACTTTGGATTTGACTCTGTGACACAGGGAGGGTTTAGAGCAGAGGAATGACATGATCTGATTCATGTCCTATAACACCCATGCTGGCTATTTCATTGTGAATGAGGTGGGAGCAGGAAGACCCCTCAGAGGCCCTTGCAGACATCCAGGTGAGAGAAGACAGCTTCAGCAAAGCGGGAGAACGAAGCACCCCATAAAAGCAAATTATTGAAAAGGCAGGAATGGAGCCATCCTCAGGGAAGGCTTAGGACAACTTCTCCATCTATCTGCTTCTCCCTGGCTGGCCTTTTTTCTCTCCTCCTGCAAGTACACCTCTGCATGATACACATGGCTGCCAGCATCTTAGTGACGGGATGGAGGAATCCTCTTCACTTCCTAATATAGTTTTGTTTTGTTTGAGAGAGAGTTGTGCTTTGTCGCCCAGGATGGAGTGCAGTGCTGCAATCTCGGCTCACTGAAACCTCCACTTCCCAGGTTCAAGTGATTCTTGTGCCTCAGCCTCCCAAGTAGCTGGGACTAAAGGCACACACCACCACACCCAGCTAATTTTTGTATTTTCTGATAGAAACGGGGATTCATTTGCCAGGCGCGGTAGCTCACGCCTGTAATCCCAGCTTTCAGGGAGGCAGAGGCGGGAGGATAGCTTGAGCCCAGGAGTTAAAGACCTCCTTGCGCAATATAGCGAGACCCCGTTCTCCACAAAAAGGAAGAAAAAAAAGGACAAAAATAAATAAATAAGTGAGAAGGGATTCACCATGTTGGCCAGGCTGATTTCGAATTCCTGACCTCAAGTGATCTGCCCACCTCAGCCTCCCAAAGTTCTGGGATTACAAGTGTGAGCCATCATGCCCAGCCTTTTCCCCTTATTTTCCTACTTGATAAGCTTTGGTTTGCCTCACTGTGTCCTGTGCAGACTCTCAGCTCTTCCATCCCCTGTATTAAATTTTCTCTATTTGAAATAACTAGCATTGGCCGGGCGCAGTGGCTCACGCCTGCAATCCCAGCACTTTGGGAGGCCGAGGCGGGCGGATCACGAGGTCAGGAGATCGAGACCATTCTGGCTAACACGGTGAAACCCCGTCTCTACTAAAAATACAAAAAATTAGCCGGGCGAGGTGGCAGGCGCCTGTAGTCCCAGCTACGTGGGAGGCTGAGGCAGGAGAATGGCGTGAACCCCGGGGGGCAGAGCCTGCAGTGAGCCGAGATTGCACCACTGCACTCCAGCCTGGGTGAAAGAGCGAGACTCCGTCTCAAAAAAAAAAAAAAAAAAAAAGAAATAACTAGCATTTCAAACTGTCCTAGGGTCTTCAGTGTTCCGACAACCGGAGTCACTGCACTGCAGAAGACAGTGCAGTATGGTTTGTGTTGGGTCTTCTGGACCCTGAACCCTCAACTGATTCAGTCACCCAAACAGTAAGAGAAAATGCCAGGTCTTTTTTTATTTTTTTGAGACAGAGTCTCATTCTGTTGCCCAGGCTGGAGTGCAATGGTGTGATCTCGGCTCACTGCAACCTCTGCCTCCCAGGTTCAAGCGATTCTCCTGCCTCAGCCTCCTAAGTAGCTGGGATTACAGGTGCACGCCACCTCACTCGGCTAATTTTTGTATTTTTAATAGAGACGAGGTCTCACCATGTTCGTTAGGCTGGCCTCGAACTCCTGACCTCATGATCCGCCCGCCTCAGCCTCCCAAAGTGCTGGAATTACAGGCGTGAGCCACCGCGCCCGGCCAAGACCTCGCGTTTTCTAATCCAAAAAATTAGCGGGGCGTGGTGGCGGGCGCCTGCAGTCCCAGTTACTGAGGAGGCTGAGGCAAGAGAATGGCGTGAACCTGGGAGGTGGAGCTTGCAGTGAGCCAAGATGGCGCCATTGCACTCCAGCCTGGGCTACAGAGCGAGACTCCGTCTCAAAAAAAAAAAAAAAAAAAAAGGAAAGAAAAAGAAAACGCAAGGTCTTAAAACCAGGTCTCAGGACTCCTATACCAGGTACTCCAATACTGTCAGGCGAGGGATTTTCCCCAGCATAGGCCATATACTGTGTGCATCAACCCCTAACTCGAGTATTGGATGCCTCTTGCTCTCACCCTTCACCTTCTAATAACAGGCCCCTGCTACCTTGGTCACAGAGATGAGCACGTAATCCAACCGGGCAAATCAAAAAACTGAGATGAGATTTTTCAAAATGGACTAGCAGAGAAAAAGCACCTTTCCCCTCTAATTCCCAACCTATTGATTCCCATGTGTCTCCTGCATTTGCCTGCAGTAAAAGAGACTGAAAGCATAGTCATGAGCACCCATCAGTGTCTTTTTTTTTTTTTTTTTTGTAGGGGCTGTTGGGTTGTTTTCGCCTGTCCTGCCCCTCACTTCCTCCCAGTTTTATTTCCTTTGGGGACAACCCTCTCCCACTCTAAATCCCCAAGGTTTGGGTGGGCTGACTCCGCCCCCTGGCAGGCCTAGCCAATCACTCTGTTGCTCCTGGGTTCAAGCGATTCTCCTGCCTCCCAAGTAGCTGTGATTACAGGCACCCGCCACTATGCCCAGCTAATTTTTGTATCTTCAGTAGAGACGGGATTTCGCCATGTCGGCCAGGCTGGTCTCGAACTCCCGACCTCAAGTGATCCGCCCGCCTTGGCCTCCCAAAGTGCTGCGATTACAGGAGTGAGCCACCTCGCCCGGCTGCAACCATCATTTTCAAACCTCTGCCTTTACTCATGCAGTTCCCTGTGCCTGGACTGCCCTTCCTGGCCCCAACGTCACCCCCTCCAGGAAGTCTCTGAGTCCCCAGATTTGACCAAGTGCCCTTCTTCTGATATTGAAATCTCAGTGCCTACCTTCGTATATTGAAATTGAACTATGTCGGTATTCATCAGGCCTGTTTCATTTGCAAGAGGCAGAAATTCAATTCAGGAGGGCTTCAGCAATGCAGGTTCAGCCATGGTGGGATTCAGCAACTTAATGTCACTGGAACTTGGCGTCTCCCTCCAGGTCTCCATTTTGCTTTCCTCTGCGTTGGGTTCCTTCTTAAGTCAGCTTCCTCCCCTTGCAGGCCCGGGTGGGTGTGGTGGCCCAAATGGACTTACACGGAGTCTTATTGTACCAACTTGGGTCAGGTGGCCTGCACTGACCCAATCACAGCAGCCTGGTGGGTAGAATACACTGATTGGCTAGGCCTGCCAGGGGGCGGAGTCAGCCCACCCAAACCTTGGGGGTTTAGAGTGGGAGAGCGGTGTCCCCAAAGGAAATAAAACCAGGAGGAAGTGAGGGGCAGGACAAGTGCAAATAACCCAACAGCCCCTACAGTGTTGATGGGCCCTACCAGACCATGGGCTCCCCAAGGGCAAAAATAATAACAAAGGCTCCCATGATTTGAGAGAGAGAAAAAAATAAAAAATGAAAACAACGACAAAGGCTAACATTGACATCGCATTTCCTATTTGTACGCTCAAAGTGCTGTACACGTATCCTGGAATCTAGTGATACGAAACAACCCCATGAGATGCTATTTTTCTTTTCAGAAAATTAGAATGGTCCCGTAATTACTCACAAATTGAATCTTTTCTCCCTCAGCTTTATTGCGGTATGATTGACAAAGAAAAATTGTATATATTTAAGATGTGTAGTAAGATGTTTTCTTAAAAGTCCACATTTCAAAGGGCAGGCACAGTGGCTCACGCCTGTAATCCCAGCACTTTGGGAGGCTGAGGTGGGTGGATCTCCTGAGGTCGTGAGTTGGAGACCAGCCTGGCCAACGTGGAGAAACACCGTCTCTACTAAAAATACAAAATTAGCCAGATGTGGTGGCGCATGCCTGTAATCCCAGCTACTCAGGAGGCTGAGGCAGGAGAATCGCTTGAACCCAGGAGGTGGAGGTTGCAGTGAACCGAGATTGCGCCGTTGCACTCCAGCCTGAGCAACAAGAATGAAACTCTGTCTCAAAAAACAAAAAATAAGTCTACATTTAGAAATGATTAGTACAATCAAAGTAATTAGCATATCCATCTCCTCACACTATTACCATTTCGTTTGTGTGGGGTGAGAACAATTAAGATCTATTCTCTTAGCAAATTTCAAGTACAGTATCCAAGACACCAATACAGTATTAATATAGAACGATGCTGTACACCAGGTCTCCAGATCTTTGTTTGTTTTTGTTTTGTTTTGTTTTGTTTTGTCTTTTTGAGACGGAGTCCCGCTCTGTTGCCAGGCTGGAGGGCAGTGGTGCGATCTTGGATCACTGCAACCTCCGCCTCCCGGGTTCAAACGATTCTCTTGCTTCCAGCCTCCCAAGTAGCGGGGACTACAGGTGCACACCACCATGCCCAGCTAATTTTTGTATTTTTAGTAGAGACGGGGTTTCACCATGTTGGCCAGGACGGTCTTGATCTCCTGACCTCATGATCTGCCTGCCTCGGCCTCCCAAAGTACTGGGATTACAGACATGAGCCACTGCACCCGACCTGTTTGTTTTGAGACAGTCTCGCTTTGTCGTCCAGGCTGGAGTGCAGTGGCACAGTCTCACTCACTGCAACCTCTGCCTCTGAAGTTCAAGCAATTCTCCTACATCAACCTCCTGAGTAGCTGGGATTACAGGCATGCGCCACCACACCAGGCTAATTTGTGTATATTTATTACAGACAGGGCTTAACCATGTTGCCCAGGCTAGTCTTGAACTTCTAGCCTCAAGTGATTCACCTGCCTCAGCCTCCCAAATTGCTGGGATTATAGGAGTGAGCAACCGTGCCCAGCCTTAGGTCTCCAAATCTTGTACATCTTATAACAAAAAGTATGCACCCTTTGACAGAACATCTCCACATTTTCCCTACCCCACCAGCCCCTGCTAACTGCTATTTTACTGTTTCTATGAGTTTGACTTTTTTAGATTCCACATATAAGTAAAATCATGCAGTATTTGTCTTTCTCTGCTTGGCTTATTTCACTTGGCATAATGTCCTCCAGATTCATCCATGTTGTCACAAATGGCACGTTTTCTTTTTTTTTTTTTTTTGAGACGGAGTCTTGCTCTGTCGCCCAGGCTGGAGTGCAGTGGCGCAATCTCGGCTCACTGCAAGCTCCACCTCCCGGGTTCACGCCATTCTCCTGCCTCAGCCTCTCTGAGTAGCTGGGACTACAGGCGCCCGCCACCACGCCCGGCTAATTTTTTGTATTTTTGGTAGAGACGGGGTTTCACTGTGGTCTCGATCTCCTGACCTCGTGATCCACCCGCCTCGGCCTCCCAAAGTGCTGGGATTACAAGCATGAGCCACCGCGCCCGGCCTTTCTTTTCTTTCTTTCTTTCCTTCTTTCCTTCCTTCCTTCCTTCCATCCTTCATTTCCTCCCTTCCTCCCTCCCTCCCTCTCTCCCTCTCTCCCTCTCTCTCTTTCACAGTCTCACTCTGTCACCCAAGCTGGAGTGCAGTGGTGCCATCTCAGCTCACTGCAACCTCCGCCTCCCAGATTCAAGTGATTCTCCTGCCTCAGCCTCCAGAGTAGCTGGGATTACAGGCAAGTACCACCACGTCCAGCTAATTTTTGTATTTTTAGTAGAGACCAGGTTTCACTATGTTGGCCAGGCTGGTCTCGAACTCCTGACCTCAAGTGATCAGCCCCCATCAGCCTCCCAAAGTGCTGAGATTACAGGCGTGAGCCACTGCTCTCAGCCCCCATAAGATATTCTTTTTTTTTTTTTTTTTTTTTTTGAGAGAGAGAGAATTTAGCTCTTATTGCCCAGGCTGGAGTGCAATGGCGCAATCTCGGCTCAACTCACTGCAACCTCTGCCTCCCTGATTCAAGCAATTCTCCCGCCTCAGCCTCCCAAGTAGCTTGGATTACAGGCACCCACCACCACACCCAGCTAATTTTTTGTATTTTTAGTAGAGACGGGATTTCACTATGTTGGCCAGGCTGGTCTCGAACTCCTGACCTCAGGCGATCCACCAGCCTTGGCCTCCCAAAGTGTAAGGATTACAGGCGTGAGCGACCGCGCCCAGATCCCCCATAAGATATTCTTATACCCATTTTACAGCTGAGGTATCTGAGGCTCAGAGAGACCCAAAGAATTAACTTACTTGGTCAAGGTCACAAAGCTCAGAGGGATAATGTTGAATTTGTTCCTGGGTTACCAAGGACCCAGACATGAATTGGCCAATATAGGTACTCCAGAAATATTTTATTTATTTATTTATTTTTTTTTTTTATTTTTTTGAGACAGAGTCTCGCTCTGTCACCCAGGCTGGAGTGCAGTGTTGCGAGCTCAGCTCGCAGCAAGCTCCGCCTCCCGGGCTCACGCCATTCTCCTGCCTCAGCCTCCCAAGTAGCTGGGACTACAGGCGCCCGCCACCACGCCCGGAGAATTTTTTGTATTTTTAGTAGAGACGGGGTTTCACCGTGTTAGCCAGGATGGTCTCGATCTCCTGACCTCGTGATCCACCTGCCTCAGCCTTCCAAAGTGCTGGGATTACAGGCATGAGTCACCGCTCCTGGCCACCACAAATATTTTATTCATCGTTTTGTTAAATATGTATTAAGCTCGGTGTAGTGGTGTGTGCTTGTATTCCCAGCTCTTTGAGAGGCTGAGAAGGAAGAATCTCTTTAGCTCAAGAGTTCAAGACCAGCCTGGGCAACACAGCAAAACCCCATCTCTAAAAAGAAAGAAATGCCTGGTGTGGTGCCTCATGCCTGTAATCCCAATACTTTGGGAAGCCTAGGCAGGAGGATTGCTTGAGTCCAGTAGTTTGAGACCAGCCTGGGCAACATAGAAAGACTCCGCCTCTACAAAAAGTTTTTTTTAAATTAGCCAGGTGTAGTGGCATTTACCTGTGGTCTCAGCTACTCAGGAGGCTGGGGCGGAAGGATCATTTGAGCCTGGGTGGTTGAGGCTGCAGCAAGCTGTGCACCTCAGCATAGGTGACACAGCCGGATCCTGTCTAAAAAAAAAAAAAAAAAGAAAAAGGCCAGGCGCGGTGGCTCACGCCTGTAATCCTAGCCGAGGTCGGGCAGATCACCTGAGGTCGGGAGTTCGAGACCAGCCTGACCAACATGGAGAGACCCTGTCTCTACTGAAAATACAAAATTAGCCAGGCGTGGTGGCGCATTCCTGTAATCCCAGCTACCTGTGGGGCTGAGGCTAAAGAATTGCTTGTACCTGAGCGGTGGAGGTTGCAGTGAGCCGAGATCGTGTCATTGCACTCCAGCCCGGGCAACGATAGCAAAACTCGGTCTCTATTTTTTTTGAGACGGAGTCTTGCTCTTTCACCCAGGCCAGAGTGCAGTGGCGCGATCTCGGCTCACTGCAAGCTCCCCCTCCCGGGCTCACGCCATTCTCCTGCCTCAGCCTCCCAAGTAGCTGGGACTACAGGCGCCCGCCACCGCGCCCAGCTAATTTTTTGTATTTTTAGTAGAGACGGGGTTTCACCGTGTTAGCCAGGATGGTCTCGATCTCCTGACCTCATGATTTGCCCGCCTTGGCCTCCCAAAGTGCTGGGGTTACAGGCGTGGGCCACCGTGCCCGGCCTAACTCGGTCTCAAAAAAAAAAAAAAAAAAAAGGCCGGGTATGGTGGCTCACGCCTGTAATCCCAGCATTATGGGAGGCCAAGGCAGGCGGATCACGATGTCAGGAGTTAGAGACCAGCCTGGCCAATATGGTAAAACCCCGTCTTTACTAAAAATACAAAAATTAGCTGGGCATGGTGGCGGGTGCCTGTAATTCTAGCTACTGGGGAGGCTAAGGCAGGAGAATCTCTTGAACCAGAAGGCAGAGGTGGCAGTGAGCCGAGATTCCAACACTGCCCTTCAGCCTGGGTGACAGAGCAAGACTCTGTCTCAGAAAAAAAAAAGAAAGAAAGAAAAAAAAAAGGCCGGGTGCGGTGGCTCACACCTGTAATCCCAGCACTTTGGGAGGCCGAGGCGGGTGGATCACGAGGTCAGGAAATCGAGACCATCCTGGCTAACACAGTGAAACCTCGTCTCTACTAAAAATACAAAAAATTAGCTGGGCGCAGTGGCGGGCGCCTGTAGTCCCAGCTACTAGGGAGGCTGAGGCAGGAGAATGGAGTGAACCCGGGAGGTGGAGCTTGCAGTGAGCCGAGATAGTGCCATTGCAGTCCAGTCTGGGCGAAAGAGCGAGACTCTGTCTCAAAAAAAAAAAAAAAAAAAAAAGAAAAAAAAGAGAAAAAAGTAAATTAACAGGTATTAGTCACCTATAACATGCCAGGAACAGTTTGTTTGTTTGTTTGTTTGTTTGTTTGTTTTATTTTGAGATGGAGTTTCGCTCGTTTCCCAGGCTGGAGTGCAATGACGCCATCTCGGCTCACTGCAACCTGCGCCTCCCAGGTTCAAGAGATTCTCATGCCTCAGCTTCCTGAGTAGCTGGGATTACAGGCGCCTGCCAACACGACTGCCTAATTTTTGTATTTTTAGTAGACACAGGGTTTCGCCATGTTGGCCAAGCTGGTCTCGAACTCCTGACCTCAGGTGATCCACCTGCCTCAGCCTCCTAAAGTGCTGGGATTACAGGCTCGAGCCACTGCACCCAGCCTCCAGGCACAGTTTTTCAGTGCAGTGAACAAAACAGACCAAAGTCTGTGCCCTCCTGCAGCTCACATTCTCCTGGAAAAGACAGACATGTGACACTAATCAACAAATAAGAGAATTACCTCTGGCTGGACGCAGTGGCTCACGCCTGTAATCCCAGCACTTTGGGAGACCGAAGTGGGCATATCACTTGAGGTCAGGAGTTTCAGACCTGCCTGGCCAACATGGAACCCCATCTTTACTAAAACACAAAATTAGCTAAGTGTGTTGGCACACACCTGTAGTCCTAGCTAGTCTGGCGGCTGAGGCAGGAGTATCTCTTGAACCCGGGAGGCACAGGTTGCAGTGAGCTGAGATCGCGCCACTGCACTCCAGACTGGGCGACAGAGTGAGACACTGTCTCAAAAAAAAAAAAAAAGAAAGAAATGGAACTTTCCTGGCCTTCTCCTGGGTACTGGGTGTCTAGGATGATGTGCAGAGCCTGTCCCAGCTCTCAAGATTCCTCCAGTTGGGGGCCCCTGAGGTTCAGGCAGGCACACCACCCCCACCCCCCGGCGGCCATGTCTGCAGCATTGCCCATCTGTGTGTCACCAGGGAAAGGAACACAGGTCTGGAAGAAGAACGGAGCCATCTATGAAGGGGACTGGAAGTTTGGGAAGCGAGACGGCTATGGCACCCTCAGCCTTCCTGACCAACAGATAGGAAAGTGCAGGAGAGTCTACTCAGGCTGGTGGAAAGGTGATAAGAAATCGGTGAGCAGGGCTGCCAGCCAGGCTGAGTGTGTGTGTGTGTGTGTGTGTGTGTGTGTGTGTGTGTGTAGGGGGAGCCGAGAGAGGCCTGGGAGAAAAGAGAGGGGAGGTCTACAGGGAGGAGGACAAGGTTGTGGTGCGCGTGAGAGAAGGAAGGGGTGGGAGAATTGCAAAGTTTCTCAGAACAAAACCCAGGAAACAGGAAGCAACAGAAGGCCAGGGAGGAGCCCACGAAACCCTTTGGTTGCGACGAGCCAGCCAGGCTTGTGGGGACGAATTTGCCTCCACCCTCTTCCCCCTCGTTTCCTGGCTTTCTTTTCCCCAGGTATCTCTTTCTGAGAATCCCCTTTCTGCTGGGCCTGAATAAAAGGGAGGTAGGAAAAGTGGGAGCAAGAGGGCAGAGGACAAGAGAGGAGGGTCCCGGGGGGCAGAAGCCAGCCAGAGGCGCGTGCTCAGCCCGGAAACACCCAAGCTGGGCACAGGTTCCCTCCAGCTACTCCCACAAGTGTGGAGGAATCCACACCATTAGTCCCAGAGACACTAATAATAAACAGTATTGCAACTGAGCAACTGCTACTGTGAGCCTGAAACACATATTTAAAACTTTCTTTTTTCTTTTTTTTTTTTTTTTGGAGACAGAGTCTCGCTCTGCCGCCCAGGCTGGAGTGTAGTGGCGCCATCTTGGCTCACTGCAAGCTCCGCCTCCCGGATTCACGCCATTCTCCTGCCTCAGCCTCCCAAGTAGCTGGGACTACAGGCACCCGCCACCACGCCCGGCTAATTTTTTTTTTTTTATTAATTTTTTTTGCATACAAAAACAATAAACATTTTCTAAAAATACATACAAACAAAAAGATGCGTATCAAACATATTAGGAAGGTTGCACATGGGAAGTCGGGGAATAGAAATGGGGGTGGGAGTTAAAATAAATGAGAGAGGGACTTTATATGGATCAGTGATAATAACTCAATCCTCTATTTGACAAAGAAGAGGGAGAAGGAAGAGGAAGAAAAAGAAAGTGGGATAAAGGATCAGAAAGGGAGGAAAATAGAAAAAATTAGAGTATGACTCCAGGGTAGACCTGTTTTGTTGTCACTGAGTTGGTTGGTTGGTTTGTCTGTTGTATTCTTCATGTTTCGCCAAGTTGGCCAGACTGGTCTCGAACTCCTAGCCCGAAGTGATCAACCCGCCTCGCCCCCCAGAGTGCCGGGACCACAGGCGTGAGCCGCCACGTCCAGCCCCCACATTGCTTCTGGCCTCCGTGGTAGACCTCCCAGACGGAGCGGCCAGGCGGAGGAGCTCCTCACTTCTACCCAGACACGGGGCGGCCGGGCAGAGGGGCTCCTCACTTCCCAGACGGGGCGGCCAGGCAGAGACGCTCCTCACTTCTTCCCAGACGATAGGTGACCGGGCAGAGGCGCTCCTCACTTCCCAGACGATGGGTGGTCGGGCAGAGGCGCTCCCCACTTCCCAGACGATGGGTGGCCGGGCAGAGGCGCTCCTCACTTCCCAGACGATGGGCGGCCGGGCAGAGGTGCTCTTCACCTCCCAGACGATGGGTGTCCGGGCAGAGGCACTCCTCACTTCCCAGATGGGGCAGCCGACGCCCGGCTAATTTTTTGTATTTTTAGTAAAGACGGGGTTTCACCGTGTTAGCCAGGATGGTCTCGATCTCCTGACCTCATGATCCGCCCGCCTTGGCCTCCCAAAGTGCTGGGATTACAGGCGTGAGCCACCGCGCCCGGCCTGAAACACATTTAATATTCAGTTAACTCTCACAGCAACAGCTCATCATCGTTATCATCTTCATGCCCATTTTATCGATAAGCAAACAAGCTCGAAGAGATGAGGTGTCTTGTAACTGTCCAAGGGGTTCACCTTGCCCGTGCCTGGCCCCGAGTTGTATTATTACTCAAATCAGTCTCCCCGAACATTCCGGCAGCAGAGTTTTTAAGGATAACTTGGTGGGTGGGGGAAAGACAGTGAACCAGGAGTGCTGATTGGTCAGAGATAAAATCATAGGGAGTCAAAGCTATCCTCTTGCTCCCTAGACAGAGCCGATTCATCAAGACAGGGGAATTGCAATAGAGAAAGTGTAATTAACACAGAACTGGCTGTGTGGGAGACCTGAGTTGTATTATTATTATTATTATTATTTATTTATTTATTTATTTATTATTTGAGATGGAGTTTCGCTCTTGTTGCCAGGCTGGAGTGCAATGGCATGATCTCGGCTCACCGCAACCTCTGCCTCCTGGGTTCAAGCGGTTCTCCTGCCTCAGTCTCCCGAGTAGCTGGGATTACAGGCATGTGGCATCACACACTGCTAATTTTGTATTTTTAGTAGAGACAGAGTTTCTCCATATTGGCCAGGCTGGTCTCGAACTCCTGACCTCAGGTGATCCACCAGCCTGGGCCTCCCAAAGTGCTATGATTACAGGCATGAGCCACCGCGCCTGGCCCTGAGTTGTATTATTACTCAAATCAGTCTCCCCGAACATTCTGGCTGCAGAGTTTTTAAGGATAACTTGGTGGGTGGGGGAAAGACAGTGAGCCAGGCAATGTGATTGGTCAGAGATGAAATCATAGGGAGTCAAAGCTGTCTTCTTGCCCTGAGTCAGTTCCTGGGTCTGGGGGGCCACAAGATCACATAAATCAGTTTATTGATTTGGGTAGTGCCAGCTGATCCATCAAGTGCAAGGTCTGCAAAATATCTTAAGCACTGATCTTGGGAGCAGTTTAGGGAGGGTCAGAATCTTGTAGCTTCCAGCTGCATGACTCCTAAACCATAATTTATAATCTTGTAGCTAATGTTAATCCTACAAAGGCAATGTAGTCCCCAGGCAAGAAGGAGGTCTTCGGGAAAGGGCTGTTACTGTCTTTGTTTAAACTATAAACTAAGTTTCTCCCAAAGTTAGTTCAGCTTAAGCCCAGGAATGGACATGGACAGCTTAGAGGTTAGAAGCAAGATGGAGTCGGTTGAGTTAAATCTCTTTCACTGTCTCAGTCATAATTTTGCAAAGGCAGTTTCAGTCTTGCCTGGAGTCACACAGCTAGCAAGTGGTAGAGCCCAGGGTTTCATGTTCTCTGCTCCCAAACTGTTTATTGGCAAGTAGGAAGAGAAAGCCCCCGAATAACCAATTTACATAGAATATGGTGTCAGGAGGGATGTTTTCACAGGGGGCCCAGAGAAAGGTCATTAAGCCCAGCCTAGAGAATTCAGGGCAGAAGGCTAGGCACAATGGCTCACGCCTGTAATCCCAGCAATTTGGGAGGCCGACGGGGGTGTATCACTTGAGGTCAGGAGTTCGAGACTAGCCAGGCCAACATGGTGAAACCCCTGTCTCTACTAAATAAAAATACAAAAAAATTAGCTGGGCATAGTGTTGTGTACCTGTAGTCCCAGCTAGGGAGACGGAGACATTAGAATCGCTTGAAGCCGGGAGGCAGAGGTGGCAGTGAACCGAGATTGCGCCACTGCACTTCAGCCCAGACAACAGAGTGAGACTCCATCTCAAAATAAATAAATAAATAAATAAATAGGCCGGGCACAGTGGCTCACGCTTGTAATCCCAGCACTTTGGGAGGCCGAGGCGGGCGGATCACGAGGTCAGGAGATCGAGACCACGGTGAAACCCCGTCTCTACTAAAAATACAAAAAAATTAGCCGGGCGTGGTGGCGGGCGCCTGTAGTCCCAGCTACTCGGAGAGCCTGAGGCAGGAGAATGGCGTGAACCTGGGAGGCGGAGCTTGCAGTGAGCCGAGATCGCGCCACTGCACTCCAGCCTGGGCAACAGAGCGAGACTCCGTCTCAAAAAAAAAAATAAATAAATAAAAATAAATAAATAAATAAAACCATATAATAATAATAATTAGCTGGATGTTGTGGTGCACATCTGTAGTCCCACATTTTCAAAAGGCTGAGGCAGGAGGATTGCTTGATCTCAGGAGGCTGAGGCTATACTGAGCTATGGTGGTGCCACTGCACTTCAGCCTGGACAACAGAGTAAGACTTGTCTCAAAAAGAGGGAATTCAGGGCAGGCTTCCTGTAGGAGGTGACACTAAAAGATGTTGGGAGTTAGCCAGGAAGACAAAAAAGGGAGAAAGATGGGAGGCAAAAAAATAGCAAAGGGAAGGAGATGTAAAACAGCAGAGCGTGTCTGCCCTGGGGCAGGAGTGAGGAGAAGAGTTGCGGGGGCCCTCAGGGATACGTGGGAAATCAGGATTTTGAGGAGTAGACTTGGCTTCTCAACCCAACCTCCTCGGGTGTGATCTGCAAACAGACCTTGTTTCCCTGTGGTTGGACACTAAGTGTGGTGTTTTTTGTTTTTGCTTTTTTTTTGAGATGGAGTCTGTCTCTGTTGCCCAGGCTGGAGTGCATTGGCGCGATCTTGGCTCACTGCAAACTCCACCTCCTGGTTCACGCCCTTCTCCTGCCTCAGCCTACCCCAGCAGCTGGGACTACGGGCACCCGACACCACACCCAGCTAATTTTTCATATTTTTAGTAGAGACGGGTTTTCACCATGTTAGCCAGGATGGTCTCGATCTCCGGACCTCGTGATCCGCCTGCCTCGGCCTCCCAGATTGCTCGGATTACAAGCGTGAGCCACAGCGCCCAGCCTAAGTGTGGTGTTTTTTGTTTGTTTGTTTGTTTTTTGAGACAGTCTTGCTCTGTTGCCCAGGCGGGAGTGCAATGGCGCGATCTGGGCTCACTGCAACCTCCGACTACTGGGTTCAAGCAATTCTTCTGCCTCAGCCTCCCAAGTAGCTAGTATTACAGGTGCCCGCCACCACACTCAGCTAATTTTTTGTATTTTTAGTAGAGACAGGGTTTTGCCATGTTGGTCAGGCTGGTCTAAAACTCTTGACCTCAGGTGATCCACCTGCCTCGGCCTCCCAAAGTGCTGGGATTACAGGCATAAGCCACCACTCCAGGCTAAGTATGGTGTTTATGTTCATTTTTCTGGGTCAGAATAAGAGTGGGAGGGGGGCGAGCATGATCAGATGGGTGATTTTTTTTTTTTTTTGAGACAGTGTCTCACCCCGTCACCTAGGCTACCGTGCGTTCTCAGCTCACTGCAACCTCCATCTCCCAGGTTCAAGTGATTCTCTTGCCTCAGCCTCCCGAGTAACTGGGATCACAGGTGCCGCCATCACGCCCAGCTAATTTTTTGTATTTTTAGTAGAGATAGGGTTTCACGATGTTGGCCAGGCTGGTCTCAAACTCCTGACCTCAAGTGATCCACCCACCTCAGCCTCCTAAAGTGAGCCGGTGAGCCACAGCGCCCAGCCTAGATGGGCAATTTAAAGAATCCTCTGGCGCTGTAGGGGCTGCATGGTGCATGGTGGGGTGGGGATGAGAGAGGAGAGGGTGGGTCAGTAAGGAGGGAGTTTAATGACCAGCTGCATGGAGGAGGCAGCAGAGGGACAGAGAGAAACGGAGCATGGGGAGATCCTTCAAGACATTATTGGTGGGCACTGTGGCTCACACCTATAATCGCAGCACTTTGGGAGGCTGAGGCGGGCGGATCACTTGAAGTCAGGAGTTCAAGACCAGCCTGGCCAACATGGTGAAATCCTGTCTCTCCTAAAAATACAAAAATTAGCAGGGCATGGTGGTGTGTGTCTGTAATCCCAGCTGCTCAGGAGGCTGAGGCAGGAGAATCACTTGAACCTGGAGGACGGAGGTTACAATGAGCCGAGATCACACCACTGCACTCCAGCCTGGGTGACAGAGTGGAGCTCTGTCTAAAAAAAAAAAAAAAAAAAAAGGATCCTCCGCTAAGACACGACCCTCCCCTCCGCTTGGACGTAGGGCTGAGGAAGAAGGAAGAAGCTGGGGTATGTGGCTCTAGGGGTGCCTGGGAAGGCGGTGGGCTTTCCTGGTGTTGGGGGGCGCCCTGAATAGTAGCATCTTGGTACTTTCAGGGTTATGGGATCCAGTTTTTCGGACCCAAGGAGTATTATGAGGGTGAGTGGTGTGGCAGCCAGCGCAGCGGGTGGGGCCGCATGTACTACAGCAACGGCGACATCTATGAGGGACAGTGGGAGAACGACAAGCCCAACGGGGAAGGCATGCTGCGCCTGAGTGAGTGCCCCGCCCCCGCCGGCCCCGCCCACCCGCCTCCGCCCCCGCCCCCGCCCCCGGTAGCGAGCTGGCCACGCCCATCTGGTCCCACAGAGACAGGCCACACCCCACACTCTTGTCTCACACTGGCCCTTGTGTCAATGTGGGACAGGAGAGGAAGAGGACCCTATCCCTCCCCTCAGTCACAAAAGGTCACATATATATGATGCTATTTATATGACATTTTTAGAACACGCAACTCCACAGAGACAGAAAGTAGACTAATGGTTGCCTAGGACCATGGGGGTGGTGACATTAGCGGGGGTGGGGAATGGCTGCTTAATGGGCACAGGGTTTCCTTTGGGGGTGATTAAAACGTTTTGAAACTAGACAGAGGTAATGGTTGCACAGCATTGTGAATGTACTAAATGCCACTGAACTATACACTTCAAAATGGTCAACTTATGTTATATGAACTTACATCTCAATTTTTAAAAAAAGACCAGGTGCGGTGGCTCATGCCTGTAATCCCAGCACTTTGGGAGGCAGAGGCGGGCGGATCATGAGGTCAGGAGTCTGAGATCAGCCTGACCAACATGGAGAAACCCCGTCTCTACTAAAAATACAAAAACTAGCTGTGTGTGGTGGCGCACACCTGTAATCCCAGCTACTCAGGAGGCTGAGGCAGGAGAATCGCTTGAACTCGGGAGGCGGAGGTTGTCACCCAGGCTGGAGTGCTGTGGGGCAATCTCAGTTCACTGCAGCCTCAACTTCTTGAGCTCAAGCCATCCTCCCACCTCAGCCTCCCAAGTAGCTGGGACTATAGGTGCACACCACTATGCCCAGCTAATTTTAAAAAAATTGTTTTTGCAGAGATGGGAGTCTCACTATGTTGCTCAGGCTGGTCTTGACCTCCTGGGCTTATGAGCATCCCATCTTGGCCTCCCAGTGTGTTGGGATTTGCACTGAGCTCTGGAAGAGCGACCCCTGGGGGTCTAGCTTAGTTTGGTGTACCCTGCACCACACCTCCCTGTCCTTTCCCCCAGAGAACGGGAACCGCTATGAGGGCTGCTGGGAGAGTGGCATGAAGAACGGGGCCGGGCGTTTCTTCCATCTGGACCATGGCCAGCTGTTTGAAGGCTTCTGGGTGGACAATATGGCCAAATGCGGGACGATGATCGACTTTGGCCGTGACGAAGCCCCTGAGCCCACTCAGTTCCCCATTCCTGAGGTGGGCAGCCCTCACCAGGGCCCTGTGGCCACCCCCAGCCTGAGACAGAAGCCAGCATCCCCAGCCATGCCCAGCCCAGACCTGCCAGGCCCAGCCCAGCCCAGACAGGGAACAGACAAGGTTTTGTTTTCAGTCAGGTCATCCCTAGCAAGGGAGGTGGCTCCTGATGAGGCTGGCAGCACCCCACAGGGCAGGCAGCGCCAGTCAAGGCTGGCAGCCTGGGTCCTCCATGCTCTCCAAACCAACTTCTTGGTATTTCCCTCCAGGTCAAAATCCTAGACCCTGATGGTGTGCTGGCGGAAGCCTTGGGCATGTTCAGGAAGACAGAGGAAGGAGATTGATGCCAGGTGAGGGGTGGGCACGCCTGCCAAGTTCTGACGTGGCTGAGGCTGCTCCAGGGCCCGGAACAATGCACAGATCTCCTGGGGTCTTCAAAGGGCTTGGGGTGGGGGAGTGGGGGAGCAAGACCAGAGAGGGCAGGCTTCTTGCCTCCTACAGTCCAGGTGTGCTTTTTGACTCTTCCTCTTCAAAACCCTTTTTGACCGGCCGTGGTGGCTCTTGCCTTTAATCCCAGCACTTTGGGAGGCCAAGGCAGGCGGATCACTTGAGGTCAGGAATTCGAGACCAGCCTGGCCAACATGGTGAAACTCCGCCTCTACCAAAAATACAAAAATTAGCCAGGCGTGGTGGCAGGCACCTGTAGTCCCAGCTACTCGAGAGGCTGAGGCAGGGGAATCACTTGAACCCGGGAGGTGAAGGTTGCAGTGAGCTGAGATCACACCACTGCACTCCAGCCTGGGTGACAGAATGGGACTCTGTCTCAAAAAAACAAAACTCACCGGGCACGGTGGCTCACGCCTGTAATCCCAGCACTTTGGGAGGCCGAGGTGGGTGGATCACGAGGTCAGGAGTTCAAGACTAGCTTGGCCAAGATGGTGAAACCCCATCTGTACTAAAAACACAAAAATTAGCTGGGCGTGGGGGCGGGCACCTGTAATTCTAGCTACTTAGGAGGCTAAGGCAGAGAATTGCTTGAACCCGAGAGGCGGAGGTTGCAGTGAGCTGAGACTGTGCCACTGCACTCCAGTCTGAGTGAGACTCTGTCTCAAAAAACAAACAAACAAACAAACAAACCAACCATTTCACTGAAGACCAGTGCATTCCAGTCCCGCCCTAAACCTTCTATTTGCACCCTGGGCCACACAACTGGGCTGGCACGGGGTTGAAAGGAGGTGGTCTCCTGGCTTCTGAACACCCTTGAGTAAGGCAGTTGGCCTTCAGCCTCCATTTACACATCTGTCCAGTGGGGTCTTGTCCAGTCCAAGCCCTCCTGGGCACGATTTGAGGATTTGAGGACATTGGTACAGCGTCTTTCAAATGCCAGCTCCACCATCCCCCTCTCTCCTGCAGAGAACACAAACGCTTCAGGAGAAATTCAAGCCTGTGTCACCCGATCGCTCAGACCAGTGCGGCTCTGGCTGGAGGAGTCAGCAGCGGCTCCAGGCATGCCCCTGGCACCCTCAGAGGGCCCCTCACCCCCCCCAGCACTGGGTCGTTCCTTGCCAATAGGAAGGCCGGTGCTTCTCTCCCAGGCTGTCCTCGGGACCCTCTTCATTCTCTGATCTCATCCTGGAGTGCATGAGAATAAAGAATAACCAAGTGGTATAAGCCTGGGCCTATGGGATAAGGATGGGGCACTCGAGGGGCTCAGCAGGGCTTTCAGGTTTAGAAGAGGGAAGACCTGCCTTGGCTGGGCTGCCTGGGCTTAGCTTGGGGGAGTAAGGGCAGGTCTTAGGCCGGTTGCAGTGGCTCATTCCTGTAATCCCAGAACTTGGGAGGCCAAGGTAAGAGGACTTCTTGAGGCCAGGAGTTCGAGACCAGCCTAGGCAACATAGCAAGACCCTGACCCTACAAAAAAATTTAAAAATATAAAAGAAAGGAAAAGAAAAAGAAAGAAATGGCAGGTCCCCTGTGAGATAACCCAGATGACCCAGAGAGAAGGCCTGCATCCTGCCACACTGGCTGCCAAGATTTGAGATTATAAAATTTCCTGATCACTTCTCAGCCTAACACAGGGCTCTCAATCTTGAAATCCCGTGGAAACTTTACAAAGCTGTGGAAGCCCAGATCCCACGCCCAGAGATTCACAGGTTCACATCTAATTCATCTGGGGTGAGGCCTGAGCTTTCAGAAAATTCCCCAGGTGATTTTTTTTTTTTTTTTTTTTGAGACGTAGTCTCCCTCTATCGCCCAGGCTGGAATGCAGTGGCGTGATCTCAGCTCACTGCAACCTCTGCCTCCCATGTTCAAGCGATTCTCCTACCTCAGCCTCCTGAGTAGCTGGGATTACAGGCGCATGCAACTGCACCCAGCTAATTTTTGTATTTTTAGTAGCGATGGGATATCACCATGTTGGTCAGGCTAGTCTTGAACTCCTGACCTCGTGATCTGCCCCGCTCAGCCTCCTAAAGTGCTGGGATTACAGGCGTGAGCCACCGAGCCTGGCCTTTTTTTTTTTTTGAGGCAGAGTCTCGCTCTGTCACCCAGGCTGGAGTGCAGTGGCACAATCTCGGCTCATTGCAACCTCCGCCTCCCTGGTTCAAGCGATTATCCTGCCTCAGCCTCCCGAGTAGCTGGGATTACAGGCACCTGCCACCAAGGCTGGCTAATCTTTTGTATTTTTAGTAGAGACAGGGTATCACCATGTTGGCCAGGATGGTCTCAATCTCCTGACCTCGTGATCTGCACACCTCAGCCTCCCAAAGTGCTGGGATTACAGGTGTAAGCCACTGCTCCCGGCCAAGCAGGGCAACATTCTTGAGAGATCAGATGTTCTCTTGTGTAATGGGCAGGTGAGCTCTGGAGTCACACTGCTTGGGCGTGAATCTCGGAGCTGTGTGTTCTTGGGAATGTCACCCAAACTCTGTTCTGTTGGTCTCCTCACTTGCAATATGGGGCACTAACAGTACTTACCACCTGGGGTTACTGTGGTTAGTTACTGTGAGGATGAGATAAGGCGATGGTTTTAAACTGTGGGTAGGATTTTGTCCTCCCTCAGCCCCACTCTTTCTTGGGGACATTTGGCAATGTATGACATTGTTGATGTCACAACAGGCAGGAAGAAGGCTACTGGCATTGAGTGAGTAAAGACCAGGGATGTGGTTAAGCATGGTGCAATATCACCATGCTACAAAAAAAAAAATTCAGCACCTGTAATCCCAACTACTCGGGAGGCTGAGGCAGGAGAATCGCTTGAACCTGGGTGACAAAGGTTGCAGTGAGCCGAGATTGCGCCATTGCACTCCAGCCTGGGCGACACAGCAAGACACCATCTCAAAAAAAAAAAAAAATGTTGAGAAACCCTGAAATACCACGATTCTAGCTAAGACCTCTCAGCAAGAGGCACATAGCACATAGTAAAGCCTCAATAAAGACCACTGACCTTACTGAGGTTCTCTCTGCCCCCTAAGTCATAAGTAGGGTGGCCTCACCAAGGGTGTGGTTCTCAGTCTGTACCTCTGGTACTGGGAAGCCCCGCCTGGCCACCCTAGGACGCAGAATTAATCATAACTTCCAGATATGGAGCACTCACTCTATTCCAGGCCCTATGCTGACAGCTTCACAGCAAGCATTCTCTCCTGGGACTCCCCGACAACAGTGAGGTGTCTTGCTATTACTGCCATTTTAGAGGAGGAAGCTGAGGTTCAGGGAGGATCACAAGTCATCAAGCTAGTACTGTGCTTAAACTTAGGTCTAGCTGCTCTTAATGTGCAGAAGAATGTATATAAAGGGTTACCATTTTTAAAGAAAAAGTGGGGGCTGGGCATGGTGGCTCATGCCTGTAATCCTAGCACTTTGGGAGGCCAAGGCAGGTGGATCAAGAGGTCAGGAGTTCGAGACCGGCCTGACCAACATGGTGAAACCCTGTCTGTACTACAAATACAAAAATTAGCTGGGTGTGATGGAGTGTGCCTGTAATCCCAGCTACTCAGGAGGCTGAGGCAGGAGAATCACTTGAACCCAGGAGGCGGAGGTAGTGGTGAGCCAAGATCACGCCGAGCCGAGATTGTGCCGCTGCTCTCCAGCCTGGGCAACAGAGACTCCATCGCAAAAAAAAAAAAAAAAAAAAAAAAGTGGGAAGAGGGTGTGCTTGTTTATGTATAAAATGTCGCTAGATTTGAACACAATAAACTGGCAAAGATGGTTGTCTCTGGGGAGAATTGGGGACTTGGGAACAGGAGCTGAAGAACAACTTTTCTCTGTTGTGTTTGGAACCATGTGAATGTATTATGTATTCAAAGTGTAAATAAAAATGAAGTTAAAGAGACTGTGCTCCTAACTAGGACTGTTTGTCTAAGTTGCCTGGGTGTGAGAGCACCTGGGGTGCTTGTTAGAAATAGATTCCAAAGACACACCCAGACCTACTTAAATGAGAATCCTCCAAGGGCTTCGAAACCTGCATTTGACAAGCTAGGCTGATGAGTCTTGAGTCCCGGCCAGTTTAGGAACGAGAACCCAAGACAACAGGATCCTAGCCCAGAAATGATTCCAGCTGGGTTTTGCATCCCTGCAGAAGTAGGGAGGTAGCTGTCTTAGGGGAATACGTAAAGATGTCCAGCACAGCCGGGTGCGGTAGCTCACGCCTGTAATCACAGCACTTTGGGAGGCTGAGGCAGGTGGATCACCTGAGGTCAGGAGTTGGAAACCAGCCTGGCCAGTGTGGTGAAAGCCCATCTCTGCTAAAAATACAAAAATTAGCCGGGCTTGGTGGCTTATGCCTGTAGTCCCAGCTACTCGGGAGGCCGAGGCAGGAGAATCCCTTGAACCTGGGAGGCAGAGGTTGCAGTGAGCCGAAATCACGCCACTGCACTCCAACTTGGGCAACAGAGACTTGGTCTCAAAAAAAAAAAAAAAGTCCAGGACTTCTCTGGGAAGCAGTGGGGGTTCACAGAGGTCCCTCCCCCATCCTACCTTGATACCCTTCAGAAGTGTGGATTAGGCCAGGCGTGGTGGCTCATGCCTGTAGTCCCAACACTTTGGGAGGCTGAAGCGGGTGGATCACATGAGGCCAGGAGTTCAAGACTAGCCTGGCCAACATGGTGAAACCTCCATCTGTACCAAAAAATACAAAAATTAGCCAGGCGTGGTAGTGTGCACCTATAATCCCAGCTACTTGGGAGGCTGAGGCAGGAGGATCCTTTGAACCCGGGAGGCGGAGGTTGCAGTGAGCCAAGATTTCACCACTGTACTCCAGTCTAGGCAACAGAATGAGACTCCGTCTCAAAACAAAACAAAACAAACACAAACAAAAAAGAAGTGTGGATCCCGGAGCATGTGACACAGGACTGCAGATGCTGCTGGAGGGAAAAGGAGGGTCCCCTTCCCCACCCAGACTACGAAGCTGCCGTTCACTGTGTCCCAGTCCGCACAGGACAAGAACTTCAGCCCACGCTTTCCAAACTGTGTTTCTCCAGAGTCTTGGGGTTCTGTGAAGCACCTGGGACAACAATGATACGAGAAAGAGAAATATCAGGCCTGCCGATGCCCCACTCACATTTCACTTCAGCCAGACTACATTCTTTTATAAAATAATTAAAAACTTGGTTTAAATTTTTCTTTTTTGAGACAGGGTCTCTTGCTCAGGCTGGAGTCCAGCAACACGATCAAGGCTCACTGCACCCTCTACTTCCCAGACTCAAGCGACTTTCCAGCCTCAGTCCCCCAAGTAGCTTGCACCCTCTACTTCCCAGACTCAAGCCACCTTCCAGCCTCAGTCCTCCAAGTAGCTAGGATTACAGGCGCGTGCCACCATGCCCAACTAATTTTTGTATTTTGTGTAGAGACAGGGTTCTGCCATGTTGCCCAGGCTGGTCTCAAACTCGGGTTCAAGTCATCTACCTGCCTCATCCTCCTAAAGTGCTGGGATTACAGGTGTGAGCATAACCACTTTATGTATTAGATGTTTGGGACAGACAGAAATCTCAAACTTAAAGGCCTAATGAGGCCAAGAAAGTCACATGAGTGAAGGTGGCCTGGTGTGAGACAAGAGGGAGTGCTGTGGACTGTGGAAAAAAATAGGTCCTCTTGGCCGGGCGCGGTGGCTCAAGCCTGTAATCCCAGCACTTTGGGAGGCCGAGGCGGGTGGATCACGAGGTCAGGAGATCGAGACCATCCTGGTTAACACGGTGAAACCCCGTCTCTACTAAAAAATACAAAAAAAAAATTAGCCAGGCGTGTTGGCGGGCGCCTGTGGTCCCAGCTACTCGGGAGGCTGAGGCAGGAGAATGGCGTGAACCCAGGAGGTGGAGGTTGCGGTAAGCCGAGATCGCACCACCGCACTCCAGCCTGGGGGACAGAGAAAGACTCTGTCTCAAAAAAAAAAAAAAAAAAAATAGGTCCTGGGGAGAGTGTGGCTGCAGTGCAGCTGCTAATCATTGTTGCTCTGTAAGAAGGTGGCCCCATGCAGCTAGGGCTTCCAACAGTTCTTTAATGTATGTATGTATGTATGGATGTATGGATGTATGGATGTATTTATATATTTATTTGAGACCAGAGTTTTGCTCTTGTCACCCAGGCTGGAGTACAATGCTGTGATCTCGGCTCACTGCAACCTCCACCTCCCAGGTTCAAATGATTCTCCTGCCTCAGCCTCCCGAGTAGCTGGGATTACAGGTGCGCACCACCACGCCTGGCTAATTTTTGTGTTTTTAGTAGAGATGGGGTTTCACCATATTGGTCAAGCTGGTCTCAAACACTGCTGACTTCAGGTGATACACCTGCCTTAGCCTCCCATAGTGCTGGAATTACAGGTGTGAGCCACCACGCCCGGCCCCCCATTTCAAGCAAAGCCAGAATCAGCCCAGGTAAGATCTTTGTGAGGGCCTAGGCTCTGAGCCAGATATCCAGGTTCAAATCCTGGCAATTTACTTAACTTCCAAAGGCATGAATTTTACCTTCTGCAAAATGGAGATAATAATAGTACCCACCATACAAGGGTGCTGAGAGTTAAATGAGTTGATGCATAGTGCATAGAATACCAACTGCACATAATGATTTTTTTTCTTTTTCTTGACAGAGTCTTGCTCTGTCGAGCAGGCTGGAGTGCAGTGGCACACTCTTGGCTCACTGCAACCTCCACCTCCCAGGTTCAAGCGATTCTCCTGCCTCAGTCTCCCGAGTAGCTGGGATTACACGCATGCGCCACCACAACCGGCTAATTTTTGTATTCCTTTTTTTTTGTTTTGTTATGTTTTGTTTTTTTTTGAGATGGAGTCTCTCTCTGTCGCCCAGGCTGGAGTGCAGTGGCACGATCTCGGCTCACTGCAAGCTCCGCCTCCCGGGTTCACGCCATTCTCCTGCTTCAGCCTCCCAAGCAGCTGGGACTACAGGCACCTGCCACCACGCCCAGCTAACTTTTTGTATTTTTTAGTAGAGACGGGGTTTCACCGTGTTAGCCAGGATGGTTTCGATCTCCTGACCTTGTGATCTGCCCGCCTCGGCCTCTCAAAGTTCTGGGATTACAGGCGTGAGCCACTGAGCCCAGACAAAAAAATTTTTAAAGACAAAGGCTAGCCTGGGTGCTGTGGCTCACAACTGCAATCTCAGCCCTTTGGGAGGCCAAGATGGGAGGATCCCTTGAAGCCAGGAGTTCAAGACCAGCCTGGGCAAGAGAGAGGCCCTGTTTCTATAAAAAATACAAACATCATCCAGGCGTAGTGGCATATGCCTTCCCAGCTACTCAGGAGGCTGAGGTGGAAGGATTGCTTGAGCCTAGGAGGTTGAGGCTGCCCTCTAGCCTGGGTGACATAGCAAGTCCCTGTCTCAAACACAAACAAATAAACAAACAAAAAGGCTGAGGAATTGTTCCAAATTAAAGGAGACTAAGGCTGGGTGTGGTGGCTCACGCCTGTAATCCTAACACTTTGAAAGGCCAAGGCGAGGGGATCACTGGAGACTGGGAGTTTGAGACCAGCCTGGCCAACATGGTGAAACACCTTCTCTACTAAAAATACAAAAATTAGCCGGGCGTGGTGGCGGATGGGCCCAGCTACTCGGGCGGCCGAGGCAGAAGAATTGCTTGAACCTAGAAGGTGGAGTTTGCAGTGAGCCAAGATCACGCCACTGCACTCCAGCCTGGGCGACAGAGTGAGACTCCATCTCAAAAAAATAATAAAATAAAAATAATAAAGGAGACTAGGAAGTGATATCTCATTGTGACACACAATCCTCAAGTGGAAAAAACGTCACTAGAAGGGACATTACTGGGACATTTGGGAAACTGAACAGGAATGTTCTGATAATTGCCTGGATTTGATCACTGGATTGTCGTCATGTAGAGAAATGTCCTTAGTTTTAGGAGGAAGTATTTAGGCATGAAGGACCATATGCGTAACTACAGCACATGCCTCAGGGGGAAGATAGACACAGTTCCTCCTCAGACTTCAGTCAGTGTCTGTGACTTTGCCAGCTTGCTAAGGTCGAGCACGAGGACACTCTGCTTTCTTGTCTCAGCTCTCATACTGCAAACAAGTGTCCTTTTCACGGTCTACTTAGTGTCACATTTTCTACATTTTTATGCTTTTTGTTGGTGATTTTCCCATTTATAATGGTTCCCAGCTGGGTGCAGTGGCTCATGCCTACAAACCCACTGCTTTTGGTGGCTGAGAGGATCACTTGAGCTCAGGAGTTCAAGACCAGCTTTGGAAACATAGCGAGACCCCATCTCGACAAAATTTTTTAGAAAAATTAGCTGGGCGTGGCTGCGGCACAGTGCCTCACGCCTGTAATACCAGTACTTTGGGAGGCCGAGGCGGGTGGATCACCTGAGGTCAGGAGTTTGAGACAAGCCTGCCCAACATGTTGAAACCCCATCTCTACTAAAACTACAAAAAAATTAGCCGGGTGTTGTGGTGGGCACCTGTAATGCCAGCTACCCAGGAGGCTAAGGAGAATCATTTGAAGCCAAGAAGCAGAAGTTGCAGTGAGCAGAGATCGCACCATTGCACTCTAGCCTGGGCAACAAGAGTAAAACTCTATCTCCAAAAAAAAAAAAAAAAAAAAGCCGGGCGGGGTGGCTCACACCTGTAATCCCAGCACTTTGGGAGGCCGAGGTGGGCGGATCACCTGAGGTCCAGAGTTCGAGACCAGCCTGACCAACATGGAGAAACCCCATCTCTACTAAAAATACAAAATTAGCCAGGCGTAGTGGCGCATGCCTGTAATCCCAGCTACTCAGGAGACGAGGCAGGAGAATGGCTTGAACCTGGGAGGTGGAGATTGCTGTGAGCCAAGATCGCACCATTGCACTCCAGCCTGGGCAGTAAGAGTGAAACTCCATCTCAAAAAAAAAAAAAAAAAAAAAAAAAAAAATGCTGGGCATGGTGATATGTGCCTGTGGTCCTAGCTACTCAGGAGGTGGAGTGACCAGAGCTCACTGCAGGGAGGATCACTCCAGCTCAGGAGTTGGTGGTTACAGTGAGCTATGGTCATGCCACTGTACTCCAGCCTGGGTGACAGAGGGAAACCCTGTCTCTAAAATAAAATAGACAGGGAGCAGTGGCTCATGTCTGTAATCCCAGCACTTTGGGAGGCTGAGGCAGGCAGATAACGTGAGGTCAGGAGTTCGAGACCAGCCTGGCCAACATGGTGAAATACCCTGTCTACTAAAAATACAAAAATTAGCTGGGTGTGGTGGCACGCTCCTGTGATTCTAGCTATTTGGGAGGCTGAGGCAGAAGAATCACTTGACCCTAGGAAGCGGAAGTTGCATGTGAACAGAGATTGTGCCACTGCACTCCAGCCTGGGGGACGGAGCGAGACTGTTTCAAAAAATATATATATAATAATAGGCCGGGCACAGTGGCTCACGCCTGTAATCCCAGCACTTTGGTAGGCCAAGGCGGGTGGATCACGGGGTCAGGAGTTCCAGACCAGCCTGGCTGACATAGCGAAACACTGTATCTACTAAAAATACAAAAAATTAGCCGGCTGTGGTAGCCGGTGCCTGTAATCCCAAGTATTCAGGAGGCTGAGGCAGGAGAATCGCTGGAAACCAGAAGGTGGGCTGGGCGCGTGGCTCACGCCTGTAATCCTAGCACTTTGGGAGGCCGAGGCAGGTGGATTGCTTGAAGTCAGGAGTTCAAGACCAGCCTGGCCAACATGGTAAAATCCCATCTCTATTAAAAACACAAAAATCAGCTGGGCATGGTGGTGCATGACTATAATCCCAGCTACTCAAGAGGCTGAGGCAGGAGAATCACTTGAACCTGGGAGGCAAAGGCTGTAGTGTGCCGAGATTGTGCCACTGCACTGGAGCCTGGGCAACAAAGAAAGACTTTGTTTCAAAAAAAAAAAAAGAAAAAAGAAAGAAACCAGAAGGTGGAGGTTGCAGTGAGCAGAGATTGTGCCACTGCACTCCAGCCTGGGCAACAAGAGCGAAACTCTGTCTCAAAAAAATATATATATACTATATATAATATATATTATATATAATATATATATAATATATATTTTATATATATATTAGTCTAATATTCCTCAGTGCAAGAAGGTTATGATGGATACACATATGGAGAAAACAAGTATGTTAGATAAACTTTATTTAGGCATGTGTTCTAGTCCTGTGGGCTGTGAGTTCAATGGTAACAACTCAACCATATATATATATATATATGAATCTTTAAACAGAAATACACATAAAACAAGATTACATATTGATCAGCTGATGAAAATATCACAAACAAAGCTCACAGGAACGCAACCCTGTATTTCTCCTAGGAGCAACAGTCCAGTATGTGCTAAGTCAGTGCTCACGGTGACTTTACAGATCACACCACTGCACTCCGGCCTGGGTGACAGAATGAGGCTCTATCTCCAAAAAAAAAAAAAGACTTCTAAAGAAAAGACTGAATTTCAGATAGACACTATTCATGCAACTTTTTGTAGGTTTGAAATTTCTCAAAATAAAATGTTGAATTTTTCTTTTTTTAAGATGGAGTTTCGCCGGGCACGGTGGCTCACGCTTGTAATCCCAGCACTTTGGGAGGCCGAGGCGGGCGAATCACGAGGTCAGGAGATTGAGACCACGGTGAACCCGTCTCTACTAACAATATAAAAAATTAGCCGGGCGTGGTGGCGGGCGCCTGTAGTCCCAGCTACTCGGAGAGGCTGAGGCAGGAGAATGGCGTGAACCCGGGAGGCGGAGCTTGCAGTGAGCCGAGATTGCGCCACTGAACTCCAGCCTGGGCGACAGAGCGAGACTCCATCTCAAAAAAAAAAAAAAAGACGGAGTTTCACTCTTATTGCCCAGGTTGGAGTGCAATGGCGCGATCTCAGCTCACCACAACCTCCGCCTCCTGGGTTCAAGCAAGTCTTCTGCCTCAGCCTCCCGAGTAGCTGGGATTACAAGCATGCGCCACCACACCCAGCTAATTTTGTATTTTTAGTAGAGACAGGGTTTCTCCATGTTGGTCAGGCTGGTTTCGAACTCCAGGTGATCTGCCCGTCTCAGCCTTCCAAAGTGCTAGGATTACAGGCGTGAGCCACCGTGCCGGGCAAATTTTTCTATTGTTTTTAGAGACAGAGTCTCCCTCTGTTGCCCAGGTTGGAGTGCAGTGGTGTTACCATAGCTCACTGCAGACTTGGCCTCTTGGGCTTAGGCAGTCTTCCTGCCTCAGTCTCTCAAAGGAGCCGGAACTGCAGGCACCGTGCCTGGCTAATTTTTGTATTTTTTGTTTGAGATGGGGTCTCAAACTCCTGGGCTCAAGAGATCCTCCTGCCTTGGCCTCCTGAATAGCTGAGACCACAGGTATGTGCCACCATACCTGGCTTAAAATTTGTTTTAAGTTTTCCTATAGGCTCACCTAACCAGGATGAGCAGTAGCCCAGGCCCAACAAATACAAGACACGGGAAGGAGGTGTCCTTATGAGTGTATTTATGTGTCACACACACACGTACACACTGAACGCTGGACGGGAGGGAGGTTGAGGCAGACAGGACAGGACAGGAGGAGGCACCCAGGTGGCACTGGCACAGGGGAGGAGAGGGGACACAGCAAGTGTGTGGCCCCACTTTGGTCCCCCACCGCCTCCTAACAGGAGGTGGACCTGGAGCTGGAAGAACAGGAAATGCTTATTCTCTTACAGGACAGTTTCAAAGTGCAGAATTTCTCTTATAAAAAGCCTCTTCCCTCCACACTCTGCCCTTTGCTGAAGCCCAGCCCCCTGCACAGGCTGTCCGTGAGGCTGAGGCAGGACAAGGTCATGGGGAAGGGCGTAAGGCCAAAGCACTGGAAGGGCCCAGACCACATGGGCCTAGGCATAGTGGCTGCCGGGCGTCAGGGGGTGGTCCCCTCTGTGGTCCAGCTGGTCCTGTAAGCGGGCAAACTCCGCCAGCTCGTTGAGCTCCTGGAACTGTCGGTCCGTCTTATGGCTGACCAGTGAGCGGTAGAAGTGGACGGCGAAGACGATAAAGATCAGGCCGAAAGGCACCATGATCGTGGTCGAGGCGATGGCGGCTGCCTGGCCCGGGGTGATGCCGCTGGTACTGACGTTGGCGGCTGCGCCACCGGCGGGGGGCTTGCTGGTGGGCCTTGGCTGGCCTGGCTGCTTCTTGAGGGGCAAGAACTTGACCCAGCAGAGCAGCACGACCTCGGCCAGGAAGAGCAGCGTGCCGATGACGGTGGAGAAGGCCCAGGCCAGCTCGATGTGCCGGTGCATGCGCTCGTGGGGGGACTCCTTGACCGAGTTGAGATTGTGCACGTTGCTCACCGCCTCAATGTTGGGCAGGATGCAGGTGCTGATCATGAGTGCAAACAGGTGCACAGCCACCAGCACTGTGGTGCAGGCGCTGAAGGCGATGAGCAGCCCCGGCGGGTAGTCGTGGTCAGCATCCAGCTGCACCTCCACCATCGCCACCTGTGGGGGGACAGGCGGGATGAGTGCCAGCGGTCCCAGTCCACACTGCTACTCTTCAGTCCTAGCTCTCCTCCTGTCAGGCTCTGGGACACCGGCCAGTCACTTGGCCTCTCCGAGCCTCAGTTTTCATAAGTCTACAATGGGGATAGTAAGGCCTGTCCACTTGTGGATGAGAGTGGCAGAAAGTCCTACAGAAAGCAAGAGCCAAGGCTGCCTGGATCTGAATCCCAGCCCTGGCACTCACTAACTGTGCAACCCTGAGAAAGTCACTTAACCTCTCTGAGCCTCGACTTTTCTTTTTTTTGAGATGGAGTCTCACTCTGTTGCCCAGGCTGGAGTGCAGTGTCGTGATCTCGGCTCACTGCAAGCTCCACCTCCCGGGTTCGTGCCATTCTCTTGCCTCAGCCTCCCGAGTAGCCGGGACTACAGGCGCCTGCCATCATGCCCGGCTAATTTTTTGTATTTTTAGTAGAGATGGGGTTTCACCGTGTTAGCCAGGATGGTCTCAATCTTCTGACCTCGTGATCCACCTGCCTCGGCCTCCCAAAGTGCTGGGATTACAGGTGTGAGCCACCGGGCCTGGCCTGAGCCTCGACTTTCTTATCTGTAAAATAGGGATGTAACAGTAGTTCATAGGATTTTTTTTTTTTTTTTCCAGACAGAGTCGTGCTCTTTTGCCCAGGCTGGAGCCCAGTGGTGTGATCTCGACTGACTGCAACCTCCACTCCCGGGTTCAAGTGATCCTCCTGCCTCAGCCTCCCAAGTACCTGGGACTACAGGCGTGTGCCACCACACCTTGCTAATTTTTTGTACTTTTGGTAAAGACGGGGTTTCACCATGTTGGCCAGGCTGGTCTCGAATTCCCAACCTCAGGTGACCCACCTGCCTGCCTCAGCCTCCCAAAGTGCTGGGATTGATTACAGGTGTGATCCACCACATCCAGCCAATTCACAGAATTATTTTCACAATTAAATGAGAGCTGGCACATGGTAACCACCTCCCAAATCACTGCTATTACCACCTGGCCAGGTATTAGAAACCAGCCACAGGACAGGCACAGTGGCTCACGCCTGCAATCTCAATACTTGTGGAGGCCGCGGTGGGAGGACTGCTGGAGGCCAGGAGTTCGAGAGCAGCCAGACAGAGAAACCCCACCTCTATGAAAAAATTTTGTTTAATTAGCTAGGGGTGGTGGTGCACACCTGTAGTTCTAGCTACTTGGGAGTCTGGCGGGGAAGGATCGCTGGAGCCCAGGAGTTTGAGGTGGTGGTAAGCTATGACTGCCCCACGGCCCTCCAGTCTGGGCACCAGAGCAAGACCTTGTCTCTAAAAAAAATAAAATCAAGCCAGGCCCAGTGGCTCATGCCTGTAATCCCAGCACTTTGGGAGGTTGAGGCGGGTGGATCACCTGAGGTCAGGAGTTGGAGACCAGCCTGGCCAACATGCTGAAACCCCATCTCTACTAAAAATACAAAAATTAGCTGGGCGTGGTGGCACGTGCCTGCAATCCCAGCTACTTGGGAGGCTGAGGCAGGAGAATCACTTGAACCCAGGCGGCGGAGGTTGCAGTGAGCTGAGATCATGCCACTGCACTCCAGCCTGGGCAACAGAGTGAGACTCTAACTCAAAAATAATGATAATAATAATTTAAAAATTAAAATTAATACCAACCACCATCAGTGGTCAAAATGGTAAATTTTGTTATGCGTATTTTACTATGGTTAAAATAAAAGCATTAAAAAAAGCAATCACCAGCCACCATTCCTGTTGGCCCCACATCCTCACACCCAAGCAGAGGCTTCTCCTTCATGCCCTGCTCTGGGGACATGCAGAGGGGTGGTGGCTGCCCTCCCAGGGCACATCCAGGCCCTTCTGAGAACACAGTACACGACCTGACAAGTACAGAGCAGGCTTCCCAGAAGCGACGGGCCCAGCCCTGGTGCAGGCTGGGTGGCCAGTACACCCTGGGGCTGTCTCCTCCCCAGCCCCAGGGCTGATGCACCAGCTGCCCCCAGTTCCTGGAGACCTGTGGATCCGAGGTCACCAGGGGCATGCTCCAGGCCAGACACCTGCTGCTCCTCACCTGGACCTTGCAAGTCACCCCCATGCAAAGGAGCCAGCTCATCAGATCTCGGCTGGGAGCAGCGGGCAGTGGGTACACAACCACGGTCAACCCATGAGGGCCGGAGGGATGGGGGTAGGGAGACAGCAGACACCTATGGCAGTCATTCCATCAAGGACTGTGACTCTTTATAAGGTGTTTGCTATGTATGCGGCAGGCTCAGAGCGGGAAGCCTAACGTTGAAGTTTCTCCATTAGCCGCACACCAGCCTGGCCCCCAGCAGGCAGGGAATTCCTGTCCTCACCCCTCCTGCCCTAGGTAGGGCTGTGGGCTCCTTCCTTCCCCACCGCTCTCCTTTTAGTCTGCCTGGCTTGAACCCTGACTCCCCTGCCCTTGATTAGGCTGTATGACTCTGGCAAGCTTTCAACTTTCTGTGCCTCTGTTTCCACATCTGTAAAATGGGAATAATGGGACAAGCCTCGAAGGCTTCCTGTGAGGATTAAGAGAGTCAATCTGGCCGGGTGCGGTGGCTCACGCTTGTAATCCCAGCACTTTGGGAGGCCGAGGCGGGCGGATCACGAGGTCAGGAGATCGAGACCACGGTGAAACCCCGTCTCTACTAAAAATACAAAAAAAAAAAAAATTAGCTGGGCGTTGTGGCGGGCGCCTGTAGTCCCAGCTACGTGGAGAGGCTGAGGCAGGAGAATGGCGTGAACCCGGGAGGCGGAGCTTGCAGTGAGCCGAGATTGCGCCACAGCACTCCAGCCTGGGCGACAGAGCGAGACTCCGTCTCAAAAAAAAAAAAAAACAGAGTCAATCTATGTAAAACAGGTAGTGTCCGGCACACAACAAACCCTCAATGAAAGTGAGCTTTGTCATTACCTGGTTTAGGAACCTCATCCCCACCCCACAGTCTCTTTACAACATCCTCCTGGGGCTTCTAGCCTCCTGCAGAGGGGCACGCTCAGGCAGAAAGAACGCCAGGCCAAACTGGCAAACCCACGTTCCAGCTCCATAACTGCCTGTTTACCGGTAACCTTGGACAAGACCTTCCTCAACACCCATAAAAAGAGGGGATGCAGCAAGATGAAGGTCACAATCCGGATCTGACTTGGGATCGGACATCTCTGAGAATGTGAAGATGGTGGACACTCTCCTTAAAACAGCCAAGTATCATTTATTCAAGGACTTTTCTGACAATTTCAACGGGATTCGCAGGCTTTTGTCTAAGAATGCCCACAGTGGATGGCGGTATGTACTTTTCAGTCCAGGCGTTTACAAAACATTTCAAGCTCATATAAATTTGGGGCAATGCCATCAGGATTTCTACCGTGTTTAAGATCTTTGGTGGCTGAAAGCCAGCCCTGAGAATTCTGAGTCCATGAGGGTGAGGGTGTCTCAGCACATGTGGGTGCTGGACACAAGATGTGGGGTAGGTGACCGGGGCACGGCAGATGGAGGGCCACATCCTGCAGCTCCCTTGTCTCTGCCCCCATGCCTGCCCACACCTGGAAGAAGGGAGCCCCCTCCAGCAGCCAGTGTCTCCTGCCACCTCCCCACCCCCAGCACTTCCTCTTCCTGCTCTGGCCTGCCACCCCGGAACCTGAAACCCGAGACAGGACAAGCAGCAGCGGCCTTTGCTGAGCTGCCCCAGGTCCACTGCTACTGATCCACTCACTGGAAAAGTCTGGAGCCTTTAGGTGGCTCAGGCCCTGAGCTGGCCGCTGGGGTGTGTATGGAGGGCCTGTACACAGGTCTACAGTCCCATTCTGCTCCCTACTTGGTGCCTCACCTGTGTCCCAGCCACCCCCGAGGTAGTGTCTCTCCCCCTCTATGCAGTCAGGACCACAGAACAAACCACACGACTGGCTGCAAACTGGCTCCTCCACTTACAAAGCTGTTGACCTTGGATAAGGATCTCAACCTCTCTGTGCCACAGCTTCCACATCTATAAAATAGAGGCTGACAGGGGCGGTGGCTCATGCCTGTAATCCCAGCACACTGGGAAGCTGAGGAGGGCAGATCACTTGAGGCCAGGAGTTCGAGACCAGCCTGGCCAACATGGTGAAACCCTGTCTCTACTAAAAATACAAAAATTAGTCAGGCGTAGGCCAGGTGTGGTGGCTCATGCCTGTCATCCCAGCACTTTGGGAGGCCGAAGCAGGTGGATAACTTGAGGTTAGGAGTTCAAGATCAGCCTGGCCAACATGGTGAAACCCCGCCTCTACTAAAAATACAAAAAAATTAGCTGAGTGTGGTGGCACACACCTGTAATCCCAGAAAATTGGGAGGCTGAGGCACGAGAATCGCTTGAACCTGGAGATGGAGGTTGCAGTGAGCCGAAATCGTGCCACTGCACTCTGGTGTGGGCAACAGAGTGAGACTCCATCTCAAAAAAAAAAAAAAAAAAAAAATTAGCTGGGGTGTGGTAGTGGGCACCTGTAATCCCAGCTAATTGGGAGGCTGAGGCAGGAGAATCGCTTGAACCCGGGAGGCAGAGGTTGCAGTGAGCCAAGATAGCACCACTGCAATCCAGTCTTGGTGACAGAGCATGGTCTGTCTCAAAAAAAAAAAAAAAAAAAAAAAAAAGAATCCCACGAGTTACTAATACCATTATTCTTCTTTTACAAATGAGGAAACTGAGGCTCAGAAAGGTGATGTCAGCTGTCCAAAGGGTTATTCTGCTGCTGGATTCAAAACCAAGTCCACTTGGCTCCACAGCCCGGGTATGGAGGGGGCAAAGGAGCACCTCCCTCACATGATGGCTGAGATGAAATGTAGTTTTCATATGTAGATGTTTAGCATAGGGCCAGCTACAGCAGCTCAATAAATCTTGGTTAAAAAGAAAAACACAGGGCCGGGCGCGGTGGCTCACGTCTGCAATCCCAGCACTTTAGGAGGCCGAGGCAGGTGGATCACCTGAGGTTGGGAGTTCGAGACCAGCCTGACCAACATGGAGAAACCCTGTCTCTACTAAAAATACAAAATTAGCTGGGCGTGGCGGCGCACACCTGTAATCCCAGCTACTCGGGAGGCTGAGGCAGGAGAATCGCTTGAACCCAGGAGGCGGAGGTTGCAGTGAACCAAGATTGCGCCATTGCACTGCAGCCTGGGCAACAAAAGCAAAACTCTCTCTCAAAAAAAAAAAAAAAAAAAAAAAGAAAGAAAAACACATAAAGCAGGCACACACCTGTAATCCAGCACTTTAGGGAGCTGAGGTAGGAGGATCACTTGAGGCCAGGAATTCGAGATCTCCCTGGGCAACACAGTGATACTTCATCTCTACAAAATCAAAAAATTAGCTGGGTGTAGTGAGTATACCTGTAGTCCTGGCTACTCAGGAGGCTGAGGCGAGAGAATCCCTTGAGCCCAGGAGGTTGAGGCTACAATGAGCCGTGACTGCGCTACCGCACTCCAGCCTGGGCAACAAAGTGAGACCCTATCACACACACACACAAAGAAAAAAAAATTAGCTGGATATAGTAGGCATGCCTGTAGCCCCAGATACTTTTTGTTTTTTGAGATGGAGTCTCACTATGTTGCCCAGGCTGGAGTGCACTGGCACAATTCGGCTCACTGCAACTTCCCCCTCCCGGGTTCAAGCGATTCTCCTGCCTCAGCCTCCTGAGTAGCTGGGATTACAGGCGCCCGCCACTATGCTCAGCTAACTCTTGCATTTTTAGTAGAGATGGGGTTTCACCTTGTTGGTCAGGCTGGTCTTGAACTCCCGACCTCAGATGATCTCCCCGCCTCAGCCTCACAAAGTGCTGGGATTACAGGTGTGAGCCACCGCACCCGGCCAGTCCCAGCTACTTGAGAGGCTAAGGCAGGAGGATCCCTTGAGCCCAGGAGTTCGAGGCTGCAGTGAGCTATGATCGCATCACTGCACTACAACCTGGGCGACAGAGCAAGACTCTATCTCTAAAAAAAAAGAAAAGAAAAGAAAAAAGGAGAAAAACAGAGCTTGAAATGGATGGAAGATAAATAGTGCCTGGATACCCTCAGCTCAGACTGGAGACAGGGACCCCACATAACCCACCTTCCAACCCCGACTCTGGGCCTTGCTTGCTATATTTGGAGGCAGCCCCAGCTCCAAACCCCAGCCACAAGGATGTGTACCCCACGCCACACCTGGCCTGATGGCCACCTCCACAGGACAGAGACCACCACATTCCACACCATTTGTCACACCCACAGGCTCCAGGGCCAGAAAGCAGTGCAGCTGTTGGGACGCACACAGCCCAGGGACACCCACACTCGCCAGCCCTCCCTGAGGTCTTGGGCTGGGGAGAGGGGAGAGGCTGGGCTCTCTGAGGAAGAGGAAAGGGCCTGCTGCCCTGCTCCGGAAGAAAGCCCATTACCCTCACCAGACCCTACGATTCCTGGAACTCCGTCCACATAGGCAAGCTGTATGTGCCCACACTTGGAACCAAGTTCAATGCCACAGGGTTCAGGGGGCCGTGTAAAAGAATGATTCAAAGTGAGAAGAAAGGAACGGTTGGCACGTGTCACGGAGCTTGATGAAAAATTCACAGGAATAAATGCCACCACTTTTTCCAGGATACTTCCTGCTCTGGAAATCTCCCCTTGGGTGGGGAGGGGGAGGGCCACGGGCCCTACAGATCTGGCAGCTGACTGCCGGAGCCCCAGCTGAGCCCCAGCGAGATTGGATCAGATCAGATCGCACGCAGCTTCACAAGGTAAATATAGCCCGTCAGCCCAAAATAAACAGCCCCCAGCCAGCCACTGGCCGCCTGAACCTGGCGAGGCGAACCCTATAAGGTATAGGAAAGGCAAAAGACCACCAGCTCCACCTCACACTGGTCCATGGATCCCCCCAATAGGGTTTTGGCTAGAGATGCCAAACCTTAGCAAGGGCCAAGAAGAGTACATAATTCTGCGAAGGGCAAGGCCTGGCTGGCCCTGGAGGACCGTACCAGCCATCAGCCCACCTCGCCTGAGTGCCAGCTATCTCTCCTGGCTCCTGCTGGGCTCCATGGAGACCCTGGGCACTGGGCACCTGCAAGTCCAGGCCCTCTGAGGCAGCCCTCCCATGCTGGGCCTGACCTCAGCTCCCACAGCCTTCCTTCCCCTGGCCTAGTTCTGTTCTTGTCCACCCTTTTAGGAGGGTGGGTGGCTGCAGCCTGGAACACGAGGCCCTCTAAGCCGCAACCATGCAGGGTCACCCGGAGCTGTCTGAGCCTGCCAGCCCCACCTCAAATGCAAACCATCTCTTAAGAGGGTATTGAGGCCTAGTGTGCAGTGGTTTACAAAGTCTTGACCATGACAGTCCAGGACTCCAAATGTTTCTATAAATAGACACACACGCGTTTATAACAGAAACAAAAGTTTCACCAACCAACATTTAGCCTTACAGTACGGCAATAAGGTCCTGCAAGATGCAATGCGTGCTGCAACTTTGTTTCATTTCACTCTTATATCATTCTAAGAAGAACCAAGAGTTTGATACCAAAGTTATCAAAAGAAAGAAACCACAAAATGTGTTGGTTGCAACTTACTAAATTTGTTACAAGCCATGAATAGGCTGAATTTGCATACAGGGTCAGCGGGGCACAGACCCAGACTTTCTCTTCAACTGGCTAATTCTTTTTTTGAGGCAGGATCTCATTCTGTCGCCCAGGCCAGGGTGCAGTTGGGTGATCACAGCTCACTGCAGCCTCAACCTCTCGGGTTCAGTGATCCTCCCATCTCAGCATCCCAAACAGCTGGGACTACAGGCACACAACACCAAGCCTGGATTTTTTTTGAGACGGAGTCTCACTCTGTCGCCCAGGCTGGAGTGCAGTGGCGCAATCTCGGCTCACTGCAAGCTCCGCCTCCCGGGTTCATGCCATTCTCCTGCCTCAGCCTCCCAAGTAGCTGGGACTACAGGCGCCCGCCACCAGCCTGGCTAATTTTTTGTGTTTTGTAGTAGAGACGGGGTTTCACCGTGTTAGCCAGGATGGTCTCGATCTCCTGACCTTATGATCCGCCCACCTCGGCCTCCCAAAGTGCTGGGATTACAGGCGTGAGCCATCGTGCCCAGCTGTAAATATTTTTTGATAAGCGTATAAGCTCAAAAGTTTGGAGACAGGGTCAGGCGCAGTGGCTCACGCCTGTAATCCCAGCACTTTCCGAGGCCGAGCTGGGTGGATCACCTGAGGTCGGATGAGACCAGCCTGACCAACATGGAGAAACCAATCTCTACTAAAAATACAAAATTAGCTAGACGTGGTAGTGCAAGCCTGTAATTCCAGCTACTTGGGAGGCTGAGGCAAGAGAATCCCTTGAACCCGGGAGGTGGAGGTTGTGGTGAGCTGAGATTGCACCATTGCACTCCAGCCTGGGCAACAAAGAGTAAAACTCTGTCTCAAAAAAAAAAAAAAAAAAAAAAATTTGGGCCAGGCACAGTGGCTCACGCCTGTAATCCCAGCACTTCGAGGCAAGAGGCGGGAGGGTCACCTGATGTAAGGAGTTCGAGACCAGCCTGACCAACATGGAGAAACCCCGTCTCTACTAAAAATACAAAATTAGCCGGGCGTGGTGGTATATGCCTGTAATCCCAGCTACTCGGGAGGCTGAGGCTGGAGAATCGCTTGAACCCGGGAGGCAGAGGTTGCAGTAAGCTGAGATCACGCCATTCCACTCCTCCAACCTGGGCAACAAGAGAAAACTCAGTCCCCCCCGCACCCCCCCCCAAAAAAAAGATTGTCTTAGATCAGAGGTCAGCAAACTAGAGCCTACAGACAGTAGTTTTGTAAATAAAGTTTTTGTTTGCTTGTTTGTTTTGTTTTTGAGACAGAGTCTCGCTCTGTTGCCCAGGCTGGAGTGCAGTGGCGCAATTTCGGCTCACTGCAAGCTCCGCCTCCCGGGTTCACGCCATTCTCCTGCCTCAGCCTCCCGAGTAGCTGGGACTACAGGCGCCCGCCACCACGCCCGGCTAATTTTTTGTATTTTTAGTAGAAATGGGGTTTCACCATGGTCTCGATCTCCTGACCTTGTGATCCGCCCACCTCGGCCTCCCAAAGTGCTGAGATTACAAGCGTGAGCCACTGCGCCCGGCCTACTGTAAATAAAGTTTTATTGGCACACAGCCATGCCCACTCACTCACCTATTATCTGTGCTGCTTTCCAGTTACAACGGCAGAGTTGAGCAGTTACCACTGAGACCCGGTGGCTCCTTTACACAAAAAGCCAGCTGACCCCTGGGTGACATCAGTGATCCCCAAAGAGGGCTATCAAATAATAGTCCCACAAGATTATCGTCTGAAGAAAAGTCTGTGGTCTTAGCAGTCTGAGATGTTCCTTCCAGGGATCATATTAAACAACCCTTGGAAACCCCATCAGAGAGAAATCTGCTGTCTATGTTTATTTTATTTGTTTGTTTTTGAGATAGAGTCTCACTCTGTCACCCAGACTGGAGTGCAGTGGCACCATTACAGCTCACTGCAGCCTTGACCTTCTGGGCTCAAGTGATCCTCCTGCCTCAGCCTCCCAGGTACTTGGGACCACAGGCATCTGCCACCATACCTGGCTAATTTTTTTTTATTATTTGTGGAGATGGGGTCTACCTATGTTGCCCAGGCTAGTCTCCAACTCCTAGGCTCCAGCTATCCTCCTACCTTGGCCTCTCAAAGTACTGGGATTACAGGCATGAGCCACTGCATCTGGCCTGCTGTCTATGTTTAAACTTTATATTCAGTTTTATTTCTCTACAGGAACTCCACCCTTCACCCCCACCCCACATTGATTACCTTAGGGCTGTCTTAGAAACCTACTCAGAGTTATCCTTCATTAGCCAGGGACCCGGCAGTCAGTGGGGCTCAACACTGCTCTTGGTCAGAATTCCAAAAATATGCCACAGGCACTTGTGAAATTTTACAAATGTCTTCTCTGCTGGGCAGGAGGTACCCTTCCCTTAGGGGACACAGCATAATTCCACTTCTCCGTAGCCCAGCGTGCAAATCTAGCATGAAGAATCTCATGTCTGGAAGATCTCAAAGGCCCAGTTAACAACTTGCATGGGTGGTGGAAACGAGAGGGTGGTAAAGTGGAAAAGGCTCCCAGCCAAACAGACCAGAGCTGGAATTCTACTAGCTGGAGAATCTTAACCTCTAGGAGCCTTAGTTTTCCTGTTTACAGTACATACTTTTAAGAGCTATGGTGAAGATTCAGTAAGAATGAAAGAAAAGCGTTCAGGCTCATGCCTGGCACACCAGGGTTTCAGTAAACAGTAATCACAACCACCACCACCATCATCATAGAATTCATCATGTAACTCCTGTCTAAAACCTTCAATGGCTCCCTGTTGCCTATCCAAGAGTTCAAATTTCCCACCCAACCAAGGCCCTCCATCATCTTGCCTGGCTAAATTCACCATTCTCTACTACTTCCTGAAGACCATCAACCCCAACCACAGCCCCTGTAACCTTTCCCCTAGGCCCTGTAATTTCTTATCTTTAACTGTTCCTGCCATTTCCTTTGACTTGAAGGCTTTCTCAAGTCTTAACTCCACCACACTCAAGGCTCGGCAAGAACCAGAGTCTTCTCAGTTAACCCTTAGCAGCCCTAACACAATGGAAAAAAGGGTAAGCAAGTTTCTGGGATACTCGGGTCAGATACTGTAAGTGCTTTGCAAATTTTTTTTTTTTTTTGAGATGGAGTCTCACTCTGTTGCCCAGGCTGGAATGCGGTGGTGCGATCTCTGCTCGTTGCAACCTCCTCCTCCCGGGTTCAAACAATTCTCCTGCCTCAGCCTCCCGAGCAGCTGGAATTACAGGCATGCACAACCACACCCAGCTAATTTTTGTATTTTTAGTAGAGATTGGGTTTCACCATGTTGGCCAGGCTGGTCTTGAACTCCTGACCTCAGGTGATTCACCCACTTCGGCCTCCCAAAGTGCTGGGATTACAAGCGTGAGCCACTGCGCCCGGCCGTACTCCATTTTAAAGATGAAGAAACTGAGGCCCAGAAAGGTTAAATGACTTGCCTAAGGTCTTGCTCTTTTTTTTTTTGAGACGGAGTCTTGCTCTGTCCCTCAGGCTCGAGTGCAATGGCGCGATCTCAGCTCACTGCAAGCTCCGCCTCCTGGGTTCACGCCATTCTCCTGCCTCAGCCTCCCGAGTAGCTGGGACTACAGGCGCCCACCACCACGCCCAGCTAATTTTTTGTATTTTTAGTAGAGACGGGGTTTCACCGTGTTAGCCAGGATGGTCTCGATCTCCTGACCTCGTGATCCGCCCGCCTCGGCCTCCCAAAGTGCTGGGATTACAGGCTTGAGCCACCACGCCCGGCCAGGTCTTGCTCTTATAAGAGGTAGAGCTGGGATTTGAACCAAGTTGTCTTGCTCAAGTGTCTATTCTGACCTTACCCTGCTTGAGCTTCTCAGCTCTGTTTCCCTACACTCTCTGATGCTTTCTCTCCCACAGCAATGGCGCTACACCACAGCCACAGGGCTCTGCAGCTTCCTAGCCAGGTGACCATATGCAAGTCTTTCCTCTCAATGACCACCACCTATACTCACCTGGTTATAGGAAGATCACACAAGATGCTACGTGGGGCACCGTCTAGCCAATTGCAAGAGCCCAACCAACAATAGCAACAATAATTACTATCAGCGATCAGTACTAGGAACAGTAATAGCAATTTCTTGCTCATTTACATGGTCCCTGAACTCTGAACATGTCACAGAGGCTCAGTGTCTTATGACTTGAGTCCTTTCTTCCAACTCATTTTCATAGAAATTACAGGCAACTTCTGAACCAGCTCTAGAACTTGGGAACAAAAGGGTGCTGGCGGGCAGAGAACTGAGGAGGCAGATAATCCAAAAATAATTGATCCCAGGTCATGGAAAGCATTTTGTTTACAGCAGCAGACTGACCTTCCCAATTATCTTCTGCTTAGGCTAATGTTACAGCCTGCCTTCCCCAGCAGACGAGATCACCACATATGCTCGCCAGTCCTGCAGGGGACGGGGTCAGGCTGAGGCTGGCTGCCTCTCAATGAAGTGCAAACTGAGGCACAGAGGGTCTGAATCAAAGTCCACAAGAGTACTGGGCTTAAGGAGCTCTACAGGATGCTGATCCTATGCTATATCCAGGCCCCCTTGCTTTGTATCTCTCGGTAGAGTTTGGAGGATGGTGCGCCTGAGGCCTGCTGTTCCTAGAAATGCCATGTGGAGCAAGAATCTCATCTGCAGATCAGAGAGGGTCCAGGCAAGGTGTGCGTCATCAAACCCTGAAAATTCCTCAGTGTTTCATGGGTCCAGTCTGGCCTCATAATGAACCTTCCTACAAGTCCATGGGAGAGCAGGATACCTGCCATCTCCGTACACATAAAAAAACTGGCTTCGGCCAGGCATGGTGGCTCACACCTGTAATCCCAGCACTTCGGGAGGGCGAGGTGGGTGGATCATCTGAGGTCAGGAGTTCAAGACCATCCTGGCCAACATGGTGAAACCCTGTCTCTACTAAAAATACAAACATTAGCCGGGTGAGGTGGTGTGTGCCTGTAATCCCAGCTACTCGGGAGGCTGAGGCAGGAGAATCGCTTGAACCCGGGAGGCGGAGGTTGCAGTGAGCTGAGATCGTGCTACTGCACTCCAGCCTGGGCAACAAAGAGGAAACTCCATCTCAAAAAAAAGAAAAGAAAAGAAAACTGGCTCCAAAGAAGTAAAGCCTCTTGCCTGAGGTCACCCACCAGCCATCCCCAACACTTCCTGGCCACCTGGCCAGGCTCTTCTACCCATGAAGTGGGGAACCTCTCAATCCCTTCCAGGGTTTGTGGGAGACCCTCCCTCAATCTCACCTGGTGACCCCACCCCTTGGCAATCAAAGGTCAAGTCAGCTCCTCTGACTTTCCAGGTCTCTGGGAAGGAAGCCCTCTGGGGGCAGGAAGTTGGTTGTGCTGACTCATAAGCCAAGGAAGAGTAATCCAGGAAACTTGTCACTCTGTTACCATGGCGTTGGGGCTGCTGGCACCCTCTCCTCTCCGAAGCTCACTTACAGGCTGGCTGTCTAAGCGGGAGTGGGGCATGGTCAGACCCTGCACCCAATCCCATCCCTCCTATAGATTTCCAACTTCATGGCACATGCAGTTACCTTCTTCTAACTGCAGAATGGAGAGTATCATGGGGTTCGGTCCTTCCCTGCCTGCAGAACTTTGGGGATTCCATCAGCAGAGCCGGGAAGCCTTCTCCACTCAGGCAGGGGAAAATAAAAGTCCCCAAGAGACAGACTGGGTGGGCCAAGGCCCACTCCAGGCCACTGGCTGCCCCAGTCTCCTGACTTCCCCACACTGTTTTTAGCAAGAGAAGGAGGTGACATTTGACCATGAGGCCTGTCTTCGAAAGGAAGAGGGGACTTGAGAAGGCAGGAAAGTGTCATTCATCTGGATCTCACCCCTGAGGAGTGAGAAGGAGCCTGGGGCAGCTATAAACTCATGACCACAAGAAAAGGGGGAACCATTATCTTAAACCCTAAGCGCTGCAGGGAAAAGCTGACAACTGGTAGCTCCCTCCCACCACCAATTATAAAACTTTCTTTGGCTTAAAAGAAACTTTTTTGCCGCCGCGCACGGTGGCCACGCCTGTAATCCCAGCACTTTGGATCATGAGGTCAGGAGATAGAGACTATCCGGGTGGATCATGAGGTCAGGAAATAGAGGCTATCCTGGCTAACATGGTGAAACCCCGTCTCTACTAAAAAAAAATACAAAAAAAATTAACCGGGCGTGGTGGCGGGCGCCTGTAGTCCAGCTACTCGGGAGGCTGAGGCAGGAGAATGGCGTGAACCCAGGAGTCAGAGCTTGCAGTGAGCCAAGATTGCGCCACTGCACTGCAGCCTGGGCGACAGAGCAAGACTCTGTCTCAAAAAAAAAAAAGAAACTCTTTTGCCCTATTTCTCATTTCCTAGGCCTGTCCTAACACATCCCTGGCTGGACATCAATCAGAGTTCCTATACACCGCAATGGGTACAAGTGCCTGAGCAAGTTCTGAACACCAGCAGACCAGGGTTCAAATCCCGCTCCACCGGACTGGCTGTGCGGTCTTGGGAAAGCCCTTTGACAAAATCACCACGGAGGGTTGTTGAGGAGTAAGCCCAGGAGTTAAGGCACCTATCACTGAGTGAGTGTTTAATAAATGCCAGCTGCTTTTAGAGATTCTTCAGGCACGAGGCAGAACCTGGTCTCTTAGGATTTGAAACTTACAGAGCAGAAGTCCGTCCTATCTAAACTAAAAATGAGAGTGCCATCTGTTTATACAAACACACTCCCTGATGTTCTCTCAGGGGCTCCCTCAATTTTATTCTCAGAGAAACTTTTGAGTAGCAGCCTTCTTTGATCGATTCAGGAATTGAGGCCCAGAGAGGGAGAGTGAGTTGCTTGAGGTCACACAGGCAGCAAGTAGCTGAGCAGGGAGGGCTGCTTCCCACTCCCCGTCTCCCGGCCTTTCCACGGTGGCCTAGCATGCTCTAGGCCTTAAAAAATTCAGGCTCTGCTGCAAGGCAAAGCAGGGAGAGTTTCAGACACACTCCCTTCCCAAGAAAACACGAAGGGTGCAGCCACTCCCTCCCTCAAGGCCAAGGGCTTAGCTCACTGGTGGCGGGGGCAGGAGTGCTCTGGTCTACAGAACTGGGGGGCGGGCCAGAGTCCATTCACGGCAGGCTGATATCACCGAAAGTGGTAATAATGTAGTTATTATGTAGTCCCCTGCGTCGGAGAAACTTCAATATGCCAAGCCTGAGGGTATCCCCAGAGCCACTTCTCAGGCCCATCCGCAGCCTCACCCACCCCACACCTCAGAGGCTTTGCACTCCAGCTCTTTGGGATGGTGGGTAAAGGAAAGCATGCCTATCCCCTAGATCAAGGGCCCATTGGGCCGGGCGCGGTGGCTCACGTCTGTAATCCCAGCACTTTGGAGGGCCGAGCTTGGGGGCAGATCAGGAGGCCGAGAGTTAAAGACCAGCCTGGCCAACAGGGTGAAACCCCGTCTCTCCTAAGAATACAAAAATTAGCCCGGCGTGGTGGCGCGTGCCTGTAATCCCAACTACTTGGGAGGTTGAGGCATGAGAATCGCTTGAACCCTGGAGGTGGAAGTTTCAGTGAGCCAAGACTGCACCACTGCACTCCAGCCTGGGCGACAGAGCGAGACTCCGTCTTGGAAAAAATCAAAAATAAAGAGCCCATTCAACGGGAACACGTCCCTCCCTCCTCCCTCACACGCAGTGACTCAGTGGCAAGTTTCTGGAGAAAAAACTGAGGGTGGGGACTGGTTGTCAAACCCCCAGGCTGAGGCTCTCGGAAAATGCGGTGGAAAGGGGGTGTCAGGAAATCCCCTCTACGAGCTGATAAAAGAACACGGCTAACACCTTCCGGCCTCGGGTGCGGGGGCACAAGACAGCTCGAGGTCTTTCTCCTCGTCCCCACCTCCTGACGCCCCCAGCTGGGTTACAGCATCTGAGTCCCTCCTTTCCCCCCTGAACGCACGTGGGGCGGGCTTCTTACAGAGCTAACTTCGGGATGCATCTACCACTTGCTGGGGCAGGCATGGCCATGTGGAGGCACCCAAGACCCCCGAGCCCGGACTCTGATATGGCTTGTCACCACCCCACATCGGAGTACTCGGCGCCCACCAGTGCTCACGTCCAGCACCTCTGCCCCCCGCGCAGCGCTCACCACGGCTTCCCCCAGCTCTTCCCCTCACCGTGGCCCGTCCGGCCCGCCTAGCCCGCTCCCCAGCGGGCCCCGTCGGGGCTGCGGGCGGGAGCAGCCGGGACAGCAGAAGGGGGAGGGCAGGGCGGCCCGAGCTCACCATGGCGAAGCCGGAGAGCAGAGCCGACGTCCGGCTGGAGGCTTTGAGCTTGGCGCGGCTCAAGTAGAGCTTGCGCCAGGACAGCGCCTGCATGGAGTGCTCGTTGAGGCTCATCACCTCGGAGTAACTCTGGCCGATCCAGTCCGGGTAGGTGACGGCTGGCGGCGGCGGCGGCGGGGCCCCCGGGGGCTCCCCGTCTCCGCTGCGGCGGCGGCTCCGGCGGCTGCCGCTGGTGGTGCTGCCGCCGCTTGGGGGAAGCTCGGGGCTGCTGCGGCTCGGGGGCGGGGCGGGCTCCGGATGCATGGAGCACGCCGCCGAGGCGCGGGCCGGCCCGGGCGCCGCGAGGCACCTCCGCCGGAGGCAGCCGCCGCCTGCACCCTACGCGGGCCCGGCCTCACCCGGCCGCACAGAACGAGGAGGACGAGGTCGAAGAAGCGCCCGCTGCCCCAGCACGCAGGCCCGCGGCGTCGCTGGCAAAAGCCCCCGGGAGGCAGCGACCCGAGACTGCGCGCGGGCGGTGTCTTGGATCCCCGGGGCCGGGACCCCCGGCGCGCGCCGCGATTGGCCGCCGCCCTGGGCTGTTTTGCATGTTCCCCGCCCACCTGTGCCCCGCCCACCAAGACATGGGCCTTGTTGTGGGCGTCACGTGACCGCCCCCGTCCGACGGCACCGCCCACGGACCCTGGCGCGCCGCCGCCCGCACCTCTTCCTGGAAGCGCCCGGCTGCCCACTCCGGCTCCTGGCGCCGCCCCTCTCCGCAACTGCTCCCGTGGCCCTGCTCCCGGAGCTTGGACTCGTGGGTCGGGCCGCCTGAGGTCACCTCTGGGCGCCTCCTGAGGCCCATATCCCCTTTGGAACAAGGTGGCTCAAGGTCCGTAGGAAAAAGAGCGGCTGAGGTCTAGAGTTCAAACAGTGTTTATTTGGCGCCCACTGGGTGCCAACGCTGGTCTAGGTGCTGAGGCTGGGTAGGGTGATGAACGAGATGGACAAAATCCCATGCCCTATTGGAGCCTGCGTTCTGTAGGGGAAGACACACAAACACCAATGAGCCCATTTTATAATAGTTTAGAAGGTGAAAAGGTGGAGAAAAAATAAAGCAAGCCAAAGGAGGTGGGTAGTGCAGGGGCTGCAATTTTAATTTTAAAATACTCGGATTCAGGGAAGGGAGGTTTTTCTTTTTTTTTTTTTTCAGACAGAGTCTCGCTCCGTTGCCCAGGCTGGAGTGCAGTAGCGCGATCTCCGCTCACTGCAAGCTCCGCCTCTCGGGTTCACACCATTCTCCTGCCTCCGCTTCCGGAGTAGCTGGGACTACAGGCGCCCGCCACGACGCCCGGCTAATTTTTTGTATTTTTAGTAGAGATGGGGTTTCACCGTGTTAGGATGGTCTCGATCTCCTGACCTCGTGATCCACCCGCCTCGGCCTCCGAAAGTGCTGGGATTACAAGCGTGAGCCACCGCGCCCGGCCGCTTTTTCTTTTGTTTTTTTTTAGGGTAGGGATTTTTGGTCTGTTGACCACTTTGTCCACCTGTGTTCACCAGCATCTGATATGTATTGAGGTGACCGGTTCCTGATTTATTATTATTATTATTTTGAGACAGAGTCTAGCTCTGTCGCCCAGGCTGGAGAGCAGTGGCGGGATCTCGGCTCACTGCAACCTCTGCCTCCTGGGTTCAAGCAATTCTCCTGCCTCAGCCTCCCGAGGAGCTAGGATTATAGGTATCCGCCACCATGCCCTGCTAATTTTGGTGTTTCCAGTAGAGATGGGGTTTCACCATATTGGCCAGGCTGGTCTCAAACTCCTGACCTTGTGATCCGCCCGCCTCGGCCTCCCAAAGTGCTGGGATTACAAAGCGTGAGCCACCGTGCCCGGCCACCTGATATTTTTTAAACCAGTAAATCTTCAAACCCATTCAGCAAGTGTCTTCTGAGCAACTATTAAGTGCTACGCTGAGGGATTCCAGGAAAATGATAACTTTCATTGAATATTATATATATATAATATATATAATATGTATATATAATATATATAATATGTATATATGATATATATAATATGTATATATGATATATAATATGTATATATGATATATATAATATGTATATATGATATATATAATATGTATATATGATATATATAATATGTATATATGATATATATAATATGTATATATGATATATATGTATATATGATATATAATATGTATATATGATATATATAATATGTATATATAATATGTATATATAATGTGTATATAGATATATATATTTTTGAGACAGGGTTTTGCTCTTGTCGCCCACGCTGGAGTGCAATGGCACGATCTTGGCTCACTGCAGCCTCCACCTCCCAGTTTAAGCGATTCTCCTGCCTCAGACTGCTGCGTAGCTGGGATTACAGGCGCCCGCCACCACACCTGGCTAATTTTTATATTTTTAGTAGAGACGGGGTTTTGCCATGTTGGCCAGGCTAGCCTCGAACTCCTGACCTCAGGTGATCCGCCCGCCTCGGCCTCACAAAGTGCTGTGATTACAGGCATGAGCCTCCACGCCCGGCCCGAATATTGTATTTTAGTGGAGTGTGGAGAGGGGCAGGAAATAAGTAAGGTCACACCTTTCTGACTTAGGTCACATTTAAGCTGAGACCAGAGCCCGCCATGCAAACAGACAAGATCCAGCTTTCCAGGGCGGCGAGGGAACTGCTCCTGCCAAGACCCTGAAGCAGGGATATTTGACTGTTGGAGCATTGGAAGGCCAATTTTGGGGAGCAGAGGTGAGGTGGGGGTGTATGCAGGACTGTGCTAGGGAATGTCTCCTAGGAGGTAAACTTCGGGGCAGGGACCTTTACTATCAGCTTCACAGCTCTACCCTCGGCATCTAGAATATTCCTCGGCATACAATCGGTCCTCAATAATTTTTTGTTGAATGAGTAACTATGGGAGAGACAGGAATGAGTGACAAGCATGTGACATTGCAGGTTGGCGAGGTGAAACGTAGCACTTGTCACCACTAGAGGGCGCGCCCCCACCCAACCGTTGTCGGATGAAAACCTCTGCCCCCAAGAAGTCTCTGGTTCTGGCAGAGCCCTTTCTTGGCTTTTTAAAAATAAAGATGGGAGCCGGGCGCGGTGGCTTACGCCTATAATCCCAACACTTTGGGAGGCCGAGGCGGGCAGATCACAAGGCCAGGAGTTCCAGACCAGCCTAGCCAACATGGTGAAACCCCGTCTCTACTAAAAAAATTAGTCAGATGTGATGGTGTATGCCTATAATCCCAGCTACTAGGGAGGCTGAGGCAGGAGAATCGCTTGAACTCGGGAGGCAGAGGTTGCAGTGAGCCGAAATCGCACCACTGCACTCCAGCCTGAGAGACAGAGCGAGAGTCCGTCTCAAAAAAAAAAAAAAAAAATTGGGGGATTTGGAATTTGAAATCTCACCCTACTGGCCTTGTTTCCCTGGTGGCCTTTGTACTTTTTTTTTTTTGAGACGGAGTCTCACTCTGGCAGCAGGCTGGAGTGCAGTGGCACGATCTCGGCTCACTGCAACCTCCGCCTCCTGGGTTCAAGCAATTCTGCTTCAGCCTGCGGAGTAGCTGGGACTACAGTCGCGCGCCACCACGCCCAGTTTTTTTTTTGTATTTTTAGTATAGATGGGGTTTTGTATTTTTTGTATTTTTAGTAGAGACGGGGTTTCACCATATGGACCAGGATGGTCTCAATCTCTTGACCTCGTGATCCACCCGCCTCAGCCTCCCAAAGTGCTGGGATTACAGGCGTGAGCCACAGCGCCTGGCCTGCCTTTGTACTTCTTACCCCTTTCATTCAACATTTGTGTCTCAGCTCAAATAGCACCTCCTGAGAGACCTTCCCTCTATTGAAGTAGCCCCAGTGTCACAATCTGTCACCTTATCCTGATTTCTTCCCTTTATAGCTGTGATCACTACAGCATCTGAAATTATCTATCTTATTTAGTTGACCTGTTCATCTGTTTAAGCATTAAAAAAAAAAAAAAATTGTGGCCGGGCGCGGTGGCTCACACCTGTTATCCTAACACTTTGGGAGGCCCAAGCAGGTGGATCACCTGAGGTCAGGAGTTCGAGACCAGCCTGGCCAACATGGTGAAACCCCCATCTCTACTAAAAATACAAAAAAAAATTAGCCAGGTATGATGGGGCATGCCTATAATCCCAGCAACTGGGGAAGCTGAGGTAGAATAATTGCTTGAACACAGGAAGCAGAGGTTGCAGTGAGCTGAGATCACGCTGCTGCACTCCAGCCTGGGCGACAGAAGGAGACTCCGTCTGCAATAAAAAAAAATAGTGACAGCATCTCCCCATGTTCAGCATGCTGGTCTCAAACTCCTGGGCCCAAGGGATCCTCCCATCTGGGCCTCCCAAAGTTCTGGAATTACAGGCATGAGCCACTGTGTCCAGCCTATTCAAACATTTTATTTTATTATTATTTTAGGACAGAGTCTCTCTCTGTCCCCCAGGCTGGAGTGCAGTGGCTCGATCTCGGCTCACTGCAACCTCCGCCTCCTGGGTTCAACCGATTCTTTTGGCTCAGCCTCCTAAATAACTGAGATTACAGGTGCCCATCACCACACCCAGCTAATTTTTTTTATTTTTAGTAGAGTCAGGGTTTCACCATGTTGGCCAGGCTGGTCTCAAACTCCTGACCTCAAATGATCCACCCATCTCAGCCTCCCAAAGTGCTGGGATTACAGGTGTAAGCCATTCTGCCCAGCCTATTTAAATATTTTATTTTATTTTTATTTTTATTTATTTATTTATTTATTTATTTATTTTTTTTTTTTGAGACGGCCGAGTCTCACTCTGTCTCCCAGGCTGGAGTGCAGTGGCGGGATCTTGGCTCACTGCAAGCTCTGCCTCCCGGGTTCATACCATTCTCCTGCCAAAGCCTCCCGAGTAGCTGGGACTACAGGCATCCGCCGCCACACCTGGCTAATTTTTTGTATTTTTAGTAGAGACGGGGTTTCACTGTGTTAGCCAGGATGGTCTCAATCTCCTGACCTCGTGATCCACCTGCCTTGGCCTCCCAAAGTGCATGAATTACAGGTGTGAGCCACCGTGCCCGGCCTATTTTTATTATTATTATTATGTTTATTTTTATTTTTTTATTTTTTTTGAGACAGAGTCTCGCTCTGTCGCCCAGGCTGGAGTGCAGTGGCGCAATCTCGGCTCACTGCAAGCTCCGCCTCCTGGGTTCCCGCCATTCTCCTGCCTCAGACTCTCCGAGTAGCTGGGACTACAGGCGCCCACCACCACACCCGGCTAATTTTTTTTTGTATTTTTAGTAGAGACGGGGTTTCACCGTGGTCTCGATCTCCTGACCTCGTGATCCGCCCGCCTCGGCCTCCCAAAGTGCTGGGATTACAAGCGTGAGCCACCGCGCCCGGCTTATTTTTATTATTTTTAAGACGGAGTCTCTGGGCCGGGCGCGGTGGCTCAAGTCTGTAATCCCAGCACTTTGGGAGGCCGAGGCGGGCGGATCACAAGGTCAGGAGATCACCGTGGCTAGCACGGTGAAACCCTGTCTCTACTAAAAAAATACAAAAAAAAATTAGCCGGGCGGGGTGGCAGGCGCCTGTAGTCCCAGCCACTCGGGAGGCTGAGGCAGGAGAATGGCGTGAACCCGGGAGGCAGAGCTTGCAGTGAGCCGAGATCGTGCCACTGCATTCCAGCCTGGGCGACAGAGCAAGACTCCATCTCAAAAAAAAAAAAAAACCAACAAAAAAAGACGGAGTCTCGCTCTGTCCCCCAGGCTAGAGTGCAGCGTCTCAATCTCAGCTCACTGCAACCTCCACCTCCTAGGTTCATGCGATTCTTCTGCCTCAGCCTCCTGAGTAACTAGGATTACAGGTGCCCGCCAGCACACCCAGCTAATTTTTTATATTTTTAGTAGAGACAGGGTTTCACCATGTTGGCCAGGCTAGTCTCGAACTCCTGAACTCAGATGATCTGCCTGCCTCAGCCTCCCAGAGTGCTGGGATTTCAGATGTGAGCCACTGCACCCGGCCTTATTTATTTATTTATTTATTTATTTATTTATTTATTTATTGAGACAGGGTCTCAATAGTCACCCAGGCTGGAGTGCAGTAGCGCATCTCTACTTAAAAAAAAAAAAAAGGCTGGGCGCAGTGGCTCATGCCTGTAATTCCAGCACTTTGAGAGGCTGAAATGAGCGGATCGCAAGTCCAGGAGATCTAGACCATCCTGGCTAACACACTGAAACTGTCTCTACTAAAAATACAAAAAAATTAGCCAGGCGTGGTGGCGGGCATGAACCTCGGAGGCGGAGCTTGCAGTGAGCCGAGATCGTGCCAATGCACTCCAGCCTGAGTGACAGAGCCAGACTCTGTCTCAAAAAAAAAACCAAAAAAAAAAACTAGCTATGCCGGGCGCGGTGGCTCACACTTGTACTCCCAGCACTTTGGGAGGACGAAGCGGGTGGATCACGAGGTCAGGAGATCGAGACCACGGTGAAACCCCGTCTCTACTAAAAATACAAAAAAAATTAGCCGGGCGTGGTGGCGGGCGCCTGTAGTCCCAGCTACTCCGAGAGGCTGAGGCAGGAGAATGGCGTGACTCCGGGAGGCGGAGCTTGCAGTGAGCGGAGATCGCGCCACTGCACTCCAGCCTGGGTGACACAGCGAGACTCCGTCTCAAAAAAAAAAAAAAAAAAAACAACTAGCTGGGCATGGTGATGCGTGCCTGAAATCCCAGCTACTAGGGAGGCTGAGGCAGGAGAATCACTTGAACCTGGGAGGCGAAGGTTGAGTGAGCTGAGATCTTGCCAGTGCACTCCAGCCTGGGGGTCAGAGTGAGACTCTGTCTCCAAATAAATTAATAAATAAATAAGGCTGGGTGCAGTTGCTCACTCCTGTAATCCCAGCATTTTGGGAGGCTGAAGCGGGCAGATCACCTGAGAGGACAGGAGTTCAAGACCAGCCTGACCAACATGGAGAAACCTCCTCTCTACTAAAAATAAAAAATTAGCCAGGTATGGTGGTGCGTGCCTGTAATCCCAGCTACTTGGGAGGCTAAGGCAGGAGAATCGCTTGAACCCGGGAGGTGGAGGTTTCGATGAGATGAGATTATGCCATTGCACTCCAGCCTGGGCAATAAGAGCAATACTCTGTTTCAATAAATAAATAAATAAGCCAGGTGTGGTGGCGTGAGCCTGTACTCCCAGCTTCTCGGAATGGAGGTTGCAGTGATTGCAGCACTGTCCTCCAACCTAGGCAATAAAGCAAGATCCTGTCTCAAGGAAGAAACAACTAAATAAATAAATGAATCATGGGCCGGGTGTGGTGGCTCACGCTTGTAATTCCAACACTTTGGGAGGCCGAGGCGATGGATCACTTAAGGTCAGGAGTTTGAGAACAGCCTGGCCAACATGGTAAAACTCCGTCTCCATTAAAAATTCAAAAATTAGGCCGGGCGCGGTGGCTCGCGCTTGTAATCCCAGCACTTTGGGAGGCCGAGGCGGGCGGATCACGAGGTCAGGAGATCGAGACCACGGTGAAACCCCGTCTCTACTAAAAATACAAAAAAATTAGCCGGACGTGGTGGCAGATGCCTGTAGTCCCAGCTACTCGGAGAGGCTGAGGCAGGAGAATGGCGTGAACCCAGGAGACGGAGCTTGCAGTGAGCTGAGATTGCGTCACTGCACTCCAGCCTGGGCGACAGAGAGAGACTCCGTCTCAAAAAAAAAAAATAAAAAATACAAAAATTAGTCTGGGCACGGTGGCTCACACCTGTAATTCCAGCACTTTGGGAGGCTGAGGCAGGTGGATCACCTGAGTTCAGGAGTTCAAGACCAGCCTGGTCAACATGGTGAAAACCCGTCTCTTCTAAAAATACCAAAATTAGCCGGGCTTGGTGGTGCGTGCCTATAATCCCAGCTACTTGGGAGGCTGAGGCAGGAGAAGTGCTTGAACCCGGCAGGCAGAGGTTGGAGTGAGCAGAGATCACGCCACTGCACTGTAGCCTGGGTGACAGAGTAAGACCTTGTGTCAAAATAAGAAAAAATTAGCTGGGCATGGTGGCTCACACCTGTAATCCCAGCACTTTGGGAGGCGAGGTCAGGAGTTTGAGACCAGTCTGGCCAACATGGTGAAACCCCGTCTCTTCTAAAAATACAAAAATTAGTCAGGCGTGGGGGCGCACACCTGTAGTCCCAGCTACTTGGGAGGCTGAGGCAGGAAAAGCACTTGAACCCGGGAGGCAGAGGTTGCAATGAGTTGAGATCACACCACTGCACTCCAGCCTGGGCGACAGAGCTAGACTCCATCTCAAAAAAGAAAAAATTAGTTGGGTGTGGTGGCCGGGCCTGTAATCCCAGCTACTCCGGAGGCTGAGGCAGGAGAATTGCTTGAACCCGGGAGGCGAAAGTTGCAGTGAGCCGAGATCCTGCCACTGAACTCCAGCCTGGGCGACAGAGGGAGACTCAGTCTCAAAAAATCAATCAATTAATCAATCAGTCAATCAGTCAATCACGTCGCTATCACCCCAGGGCCTCCCACTGGCTACTGCCAACGGAAACAGTTTCAATGAACAAAATAATGCAATGTCTTTGGTTCCCAGAAACCCCCAGTTCAGGACTAGGAACACACAACATTTAGCAGCTAAGAGAGCCTGAGGTCTGGAGTGGGAAGAGGCCAGAAGCTGGGAGGAGAGATTTGCTGATTTTAGAGGAACAAAAGGATCTGGGAGTGGTGACTCAGAGGGGGCTTTGGGGTGGGGAGGGTTTCCTTTCACCAGCTCCTATGTCATGCACCTCACCCCTCTCCTAATATTCTGTGTGGTTTGAATTTCCCCATCTACACAGATCAGAAGTAATAAAAACTTGGGTGGGGTGTCTGGGCCGTCCCTGCCTCCTGCCCCAGGATCCTAGAGGGGTCCATGGTACTAACTTTTCCCCGCGGTTTTTTTTTTGGTGGTGGGGAGACAGGGGTCTCGTTGTGTGACCCAGGCTGCATTCGGACTCCTGGGCTCAACAGGCATGTACCACCAAGCCCGGCTAGAACAATGTTTTCATACCCCTGGCGATGGGAAGCTCACTCCTTCTAGAAGCTGAGCATGTCTGATTGGTTGTCTGATACTTCAAAAGTTGTCCTTGTATGGAGCTGGGGGCAGCTTCCCTGTCAGTCCTTCCTTGTGTCCTGACTCAGAATGCATGAAATCCCTCTGCCAGCCAGCCCTGGTGCCAGCTCCACAAGACATCTGGGAGGCAGCTTTTGTGAGTGATCTTGAAGGTTTTCATGGTCAAAGAATTGGGGTGAAGGAGGCTGGAAACCAAGTGAGACACTGTCAGAGGGCTGGTTACAAAATGCAGAATGGGGTCGGGTTGGTGAGCCCTGGTGTTGGTCTCAAAATGGTTCTCAGAGTCTGGAGCTTAGACTATGCCAGGGGAGCGTGAACTCTGTCTCCTTGCTCCCCAGTTTCTGGGCTTATAGTGCTCATTCTTCATCCCTCCACTCCTACCCCCTCACTGGTCAGAAGTCTTTGTTGGGTCTGTGTTTGTGCCCATGCCTTTAAAAGTGAGAACTTTTTCTGGCCTGGATAAGAAATCTTTGCTGACGACGCGGTGACTCATGCCTGTAATACCCAGCATTTTAGGAGGCTGAGGTGGACGGATCACCTGAGGTCAGGAGTTCGAGACCAGCCTGGCCAACATGGTGAAACTGCATCTCTACTAAAAATACAAAAATTACCCGGGCGTGGTGGTACATGCCTGTAATCCCAGCTATTCAAGAGGCTGAGGCACAAGAATCACTTGAACCCAAGAGGCGGAGGTTGCAGTGAGCCGAGATCACACCATTACACTCCAGCCTGGGCCATAGAGTAAGACTCTATCTAAAAAAAAAAAAAGAAAAGAAATCTTTGCCAACCACAAGGTCACGAAGATATTCACCTGTGTTTTCTTTTAAAAGTTTTAGGCCAGGCATGGTGGCTCATACCTATAATCTCAGCACCTGGGGAGGCCAAGTCGAGAGGATCACTTGAGGCCAGGAGGTTTGAGACCAGCCTGGGCAACATAGTGGGACCCTGTCTCTACCCTCCACCCACCCCGCCAAAAAAAAAGTGTTTTTGCTTGTATGTTTAGGTCTGTGATCCGTGTCATACTGATTTTTTTCTATTTTTATTTTTTTCTTAGAGACAAGGTCTTGCTCTGTTGCCCAGGCTGGAGTGCAGTGGGTCTTCATAGGTGTGATCATTGCACACTACAGCCTCAAATTCATGGACTCAAGTGATTCTCACTCCTGCCTCAGCTTCTCAAGTAGCTGAGTCTATAGCCCATCAATCAAATACAGATTTTTGAGTGAAGCAAGCTTTCCCCACTGAAATGCATGGACATTTTTGTCAAAAATCATGTGACTACTATACATGAGAGTCTGTTTCTGAAATCTCTATTCTAGTCTGTGGATCTATTTGTCTACTCTCATGGCAATAGATACTGTGTTGATTACTCTAGGTTTAAAATAAATCTTGGGGGCAGGGCGTGGTGGCTCACACCTGTAATCCCAATCCCTTTGCGGGGGCCAAGGTGGGCAGATCTCTTGAGGTCAGGAGTTTGAGACCAGTCTGGCCAACATGGTGAAACCTCATCTCTGCTAAAAATACAAAAATTAGCTGGGCATGGTGGCCCGTGCCTGTAGTCCCAGCTATTTGGGAGGCTAAGGCAGGAGAACCCTTGAACCCAGGAGACGGAGGTAGCAGTGAGCCAGGGTCATGCCACTGCACTCCATACTGGGCGACAGAGTAAGACTCCGTCTCAAAAGTAAATAAATTGGCCAGGCGCAGTGGCTCATGCCAGTAATCCCAGCACTGTGGGAGGCCGAGGCGGGCCGATCACAAGGTCAGGAGATTGAGACCATCCTGGCTAACACAGTGAAACCTCGTCTCTACTAAAAATACAAAAAATTAGCCAGGCGTGGTGGCAGGCACCTGTAGTCCCAGCTACTCGGGAGGCTGAGGCAGGAGAATGGCATGAACCCGGGAGGCAGAGCTTGTAGTGAGCTGAGATGGCGCCACTGCACTCTAGCCTGGGTGACAGAGTGAGACTCCATCTCAAAAAAAAAAAAAAGTAAGTAAATTAATAAATAAAAAAATAAAAATAAAATAAGTCTTGGGGAAAAAAACCCATGAATTCCTCAAAATTTAAAAAAAAAGTCTCAGCCGGGCATGGTGGTTCACACCTGTAATCCCAGCACTTTGGGAGGCTGAGGCGGGCGGATCACGAGGTCAGGAGATTGAGACCATCCTGGCTAACACGGTGAAACCCCCGTCTCTACTAAAAAAAATACAAAAAATTAGCTGGGCATGGTGGCAGGTGCCTGTAGTCCCAGCTACTCTGGAGGCTGAGGCAGGAGAATGGCGTGAACCTGGAAGGCGGAGCTTGCAGTGAGCCGAGATCACTCCACTGCACTCCAGCCTGGGTGACAGAGCGAGACTCCGTCTCAAAAAAGAAACAAAAAAAGAAGAATGTGGCCAGGCACGGTGGCTCACATCTGTAATCCTAGCACTTTGGGAGGCCGAGGAGGGTGGATCACGAGGTCAGGAGTTGGAGACCAGCCTGGCCAACATGGTGAAACCCAACCTCTACTAAAAATACAAAAATTAGCTGGGTGTGATGGCAAGCGCCTGTTGTAATCCCAGCTACTTGGGAGGCTGAGGCAGGAGAATCTCTTGACACTGGAAGGCGGAGGTTGCAGTCAGCTGAGATTGCACCATTGCACTCCAGCCTGGGCAAAAGAGTGACACTCTCTCAAAAAAAAAAAACAAAAAAAAAACAAGAATGTGACCTCATTTGGAAATACAGCCTATACAGAGGTAATCAAGTTAAAATAAGGTCATAGGGTGGGCACTTTCTTGGTTTGCATCTGTGTCCCCACCCAAATCTCACGTTCAATTGTAATCCCCAGTGTTGGAGATGGAGCCTGGTGAGAGGTGATTGGATCACGGGGCCAGTTTCTCATGAATGGTTTAGCACCATCCTCTTGGTGCTATGATAGTGAGTGAGATCTGGTTGTTTAAAAGTGTATAGCGGTTTTTGTTGTTGTTGTTGTTTCTCTAATTTAATAAACCTGCTTTCACTAAAAAAAAAAAGTGTATAGCACCTCCCCGCCCCTCCCCGCCCCTCTCCGCCCCTCTCTTCCTCCTGCTCCGGCCCTGTGAAGGGCTGGTTCCTGCTTTGCCTTCCGCCATGATTGGAAGCTTCCTGAGGCCTCCCCAGAAGCAGATGCTGCAATGTTTCCTGCACAACCTTCCGAACCAAGAGCCAATTAATCCTCTTTTCTTTCTTTCTTTTTTTTTTTTTTTGACGGAGTCTCGCTCTGTCGCCCTGGCTGGAGTGCAGTGGCCTGATCTCAGCTCACTGCAAGCTCTGCCTCCCAGGTTCACGCCATTCTCCTGCTTCAGCCTCCGGAGTAGCTGGGACTACAGGCGACCGCCACCACGCCCAGCTGATTTTTTTTGTATTAATCCTCTTTTCTTTATAAATTACTCAGTCTTAGGTATTTCTCTTTCTTTTTTTCTTTTTCTTTTTTTTTGAGACAGAGTCTCACTCTGTTGCCCAGGCTGGAGTGCAGTGGCGCGATCTCGGCTCACTGCAACTTCTGCCTCCGGGTTCCAGCAATTCTCTGCCTCAGCCTCCCGGGTAGCTGGGATTACAGGTCCCTGCCACCACGCCCAGCTAATTTTTGTATTTTTAGTAGAGATGCGGATTCACCATCTTGGACGGGCAGGTTGAACTGCTGACCTCATGATCCACCTGCCTCAGCCTCCCAAAGTGCTGGGATTACAGACGTGAGCCACTGTGCCTGGCTATTTCTTTTTTTTTTTATTTTATTTTATTTTATTTTATTTTATTTTATTTTATTTTATTTTATTTTATTTTTGAGATGGAGTCTCGTTCTGTCTTCCAGGCTGGAATGCAGTGGCTCAATCTTGGCTCACTGCAACCTCTGCCTCCCTAGTTCAAGCAATTCTCCTGCCTCAGCCTCCCGAGTAGCTGGGACTACAGGCGTGCATCACCACGCCCGGCTAATTTTTGTATTTTTAGTAGAGAGGGGGTTTCGCCATGTTGGCCAGGCTGGTCTCAAACTCCTGGCCTCAAATGATCTGTCTGCCTCAGCCTCCCAAAATGCTGGGATTACAGGCGTGAACCATGGTGCCCAGCCTCAGATATTTCTTTTAATTATTTTTTTTTTTTCTGAGGTGGAATTTTGTGCTTGTTGCCCAGGCTGGAGTGCAGTGGTGCGATCTTGGCTCACTGCAACCTCCACCTCCCGGGTTCAAGCGATTCTCCTGCCTCAGCCTCCCGAGTAGCTGGGATTATAGGCGCCTGCAACAACGTCTGACTAATGTTTTGTAGTTTTAGTAGAGACAGAGTTTCCCCATTTTGGCCAGACTGGTCCCGAACTCCTGACCTGAGGTGATCCACTCACCTTGGCCTCCCAAAGTGCTGGAATTACAGGTGTGAGTCACCGTGCCCAGCTTGGTATTTCTTTATAGCAATGAGACAACAGACTTATACAGCCCTCTTCCAATATTACTGATATCCTTATATAAAAAGGGGAAATTGTGAAATTTGCAAGGAGCAGTGGCTCTTGTCTGGGGTTCCCGCTACTAGTGAGGCTGAGGCAGGAGCACTACTTGATCCCATGAGGTCAAAGCTGCACTGAGCTGTGAGCGTGACACTGCACTCCAGCCTTGGCAACAGTGTGAGACCCTGTCTCAAAAAAGACAAAAACACCAAGGCACTGTGGCTAACGCCTGTAATCCCAGCACTTTGGGAGGCCGAGGCGGGCGGATCACCTGAGGTCAGGAGTTCGAGACCAACATGGAGAAACCCCATCTCTACTAAAAATACAAAATTAGCCGGGCGTGGTGGCATGTGCCTGTAATCCCAGTTACTCGGGAGGCTAAGGCAGGAGAATGGCTTGAACCCGGGAGGAGGAGGTTGTAGCGAGCCGAGATCACACCACTGCACGCCAGCCTGGGCAACAAGAGCGAAACTCTGTCTGAAAAAAAAAAAAAGACAAAAACAAAGGAGGAAATTTAGATGCAGACAGACGTGCACGGAGGGAAGACCACGTGAAGGGACACAAGGAGAAGACGGCCGTCTACAAGCCAGGTAGCTCGAGCAGCAAGGCCTGGGGCACGTCCTTCCCCGGTTCCTTCCGAGGGACCATGGCCTTGCTGACATCTTGATTTTGGACTTCTGGCCTCCAGAACTGTGAGACAGTAAGTTTCTGTCCTAAGCCACCCAGTTTGTGGGACTTAAAAAATTTTGTTGGGGGGGCCGGGCGTGGTGGCTCACGCCTGTAATCCCAGCACTTTGGGAGGCCGAGGTGGGCGGATCACCTGAGGTCAGGAGACCAGCCTGGGCAACATGGTGAAACCCTGTCTCTACTAAAAAATACAAAAGTTAGCTGGGCATGGTGGTGTACGCCTGTAGTCCCAGCTATTCAGGAGGCTGAAGTGGGAGAATCGTTTGAACCCAGGAGGCGGAGGTTGCAGTGAGCTGAGATCAGGCCATTGTACTCCAGCCTGGGTGACAGAGCGAGACTCCGTTTCAAAAAAACAAACAAACAAACAAAAAAACAGGCCAGGAGTGGTGGCTCACGCCTGTAATCCCAGCACTTTGGGAGGCCAAGGTGGGCGGATCACAAGGTCAGGAGATCGAGACCATCCTGGCTAACACAGTGAAACCCCATCTCGACTAAAAATACAAAAAATTAGCTGGGCGTGGTGGCAGGTGCCTGTAGTCCCAGCTACTAGGGAGGCTGAGGCAGGAGAATGGCATCAACCAGGGAGGCAGAGCTTGCAGTGAGCTGAGATTGCGCCACTGCACTGCAGCCTGGGCGACAGAGTGAGACTCCGTCTCAAAAAAAAAAAAAAAAAAAAAAAAAGAAGAAGAAAGGAGTACAAGCAGCCTGGAGTGATTTGGGGTGAGGTCTTCAGCCAGCCAAGGAAGTTGAATTCTAATGGGGCTGCAAGTGTGTTCAGATGAGATTAGATCATCATGCAGAGTTTGGAGCTAGGCACTCTTGGATTTGAATCCCAGTTTTGTCAGTTTGTAACTGTGCCACTTTGGGCAAGCACCCCAGCCTCTCTGAGCCCCATCTGTGAAAGGGGAATATTGATGGGACTTGGCAAAGAGGTTGTTATGAGTGTTCCACGAAAGAACAGTTGTCTGGCAATTAGCACAGTGCTCAGTAAATGGTGGCTCCAACCTTCCCTCTCGTGGGATGTGCTGTGCTCAGAGAAAGAGGATTGCTGCCTTCCAGATTGAATGAATTGGCTGATCTGTGAGTCTTTAGCGAAGGTAGTATATCTGTGAGAATCTGACCAGGATAAACAGTTACCACACTAAGAGCATTTATCCTGAGAATTGCTCCAGGGGTAATGGAAGACTTACGGGAAAAGGCAGGCAGGGGAGGGGCAGCCCCCAGGTTAGCCCCAGCAGGAGGACTGCTATCACCCTGGGGTTGGAGGAACAGAGGCAGGGGGTGGTGTTTCTGGTACCGAAGAGGGACTGGAGTCCTCAGGCAGAAGCCAGAGCCACAGTGGACCTGTCTGGTGGGAGGTGGAGCTGGAGATCCCACCTGAGGCCGAGGGTTAGGAACAGCTGGGATTCCCCTCCTCCCACCACCTGGCTCCTCCCACCACCTGGCTCCTCCCACCCACCAGGCTCCTGGCACTGCCTCCAGTTGGTCTATCTGTGCAGGAAGCCACCCTGCCACAGGTTGGCCACCCTGTGATCTGGAGCAAGGCAAGAGAAAGGCAAGGGAGGGGTCCGAGGGCAAAGAAGTGCAGGCCCAACACTGAGGTGTGGGGGTTTCATCCATTCTCTCTGGAGATTCCAGATTCCCCATCTAGAAAACGGGGATAATGATAGCACCTACTTATAGAATAGCTGACTGCCTACAACAGTGTAACGCGTGTAAGCAGGTGAGCCCAGCAGCTGGCACACAGTAGGGAGTACCCCATAGATGTCATGAACAACCTAGTTAGCTGTTTTCTGCTCAGAGGATGAAAGGAGGTAACAGGGCCAGGCACAGTGGCTCACACCTGTAATCCCAGCACTTTAGGAGGCTGAGGCGGGAGGATCGCTTGAGCCCAGGAGTTTAAGACCAGCCTGGGCAACATAGTAAAACCCTGCCTCTAATAAAAAAAAAAAAAAAAAAAAAAAAAAGAGAGAGAGAGAAAGAGGAAAAAAAAAGAGAAAAAGAGAAAGAAGGAAAGAAAGAAAGAGAAAGAAGAAAAGAAATGAAAAGAGCTGAGCTAACAGGACAGGGCCTGGGAATAAATTCCAGGTACAGGAACAGTGCTAGGGCCGGTGATATTTTTGTCTTGGAGACGTGTCCATCTGTCCTCTCTCCATTCTAAGCTGGTGAGTCTGTCGGTCTCCTTTTAGAAATCCTGAGTCAGGGCAGCTCTTACCAAGTTCAGGATGGCTCCAAGTTTGGCCTCTGCACTCCCTCAAAAGGATTTCAAATCCACTAGATTTTTAGTTGGTTTCTCTGCCTCCCACCGTTGCCAAACTTCCCTTTCCTCCCCCAGCCTGGGGCTGAGCCATTTCCAGGATCTCGCTTTGTATAATTAAAAAGAAAAATAGAACAGCTGATGTTGCCAAACATGTATTTAAAGTGACACCCTGAGTTCAAGGAGTGGAAAATAAAAACGTTTAAGGTTTAGATTAAAAGTCTCCATGCTCAGCTGTCTCCTAACCCTGGGATTTCTCCACAGCCCAGCCGCCTTTAATCCCCTGCCCTGGCTCGTAAAAGCCCTTTAGACTGAGGGCATTTATTTCCCAGAGAACAGTTCCAGCCTAATCACACAAAAACACCCGCATCCTGGGAACATCCTGTCAAACGCAGTGTGGCTCTGTGAGGCCCCAGAGAAGCTGGAGAAATTGTAGTTCTGATCACCCCAGGAGTCACGCTGCAGTCACTTTCCTAGACGGCACCCTTCCACACAATATCCAATTCATCAATAAACCCAGTCAATTCTAGCCGCTAGCATTTTCTTTTTCTTTTTTTCTTTTTTTTTGAGACAGAGTCTCACTCCGTTGCCCAGGCTGGAGTGCAGTGGCACAATCTCGGCTCACTGCAAGCTCCGCCTCCCGGGTTCACGCCATTCTCCTGCCTCAGCCTCCTGAGTAGCTGGGACTACAGGCACCCGCCACCACGCCCGGCTAATTTTTTTTGTATATTTTAGTAGAGATGGGGGTTTCACCATGTTAGCCAGGATGGTCTCGATCTCCTGACCTCGTGATCCACCTGCCTGGGCCTCCCAAAGTGCTGGGATTACAGGCGTGAGCCACTGCGCCTGGCCTCCCCTAGCATTTTCTTGAGATCTGAGCTCTTCCGTCCAGCAGCACCCCTTCCATCACATCCGGGCTGACCTTGTTGCCCACCCACACGTCTGCAGTTACCCACCCGGGCTCTCTGCTTCTGCTGATCCCGCTAAAGCCCATTCTGCAATAGCAACAAGAAATAGATTTTGAAACATAAATCTGATCATGTCCTTTCTCTGCTTATATTAGTTTCCCATTGCTGCCGTAAGAAATTACCATAAATTGGCCGGGCGCAGTGGTTCATGCTGTAATCCCAGCACTCTGGGAAGTCGAGGTGGTGGGGGGGGGAATCACCTGAGGTCAAGAGTTCGAGACCAGCCTGGCCAACATGGTGAAACCCCATCTCTACTAAAAATTCAAAAATTAGCCGGGCGTGGTGGCAGGCGCCTGTAATCCCAGCTACTCAGGTGGCTGAGGCATGAGAATCACTTGAACCCAGGAGGCGGAGGTTGCAGTGAGCCGAGATTGCACCATCACACTCCAGCCTGGGGGACAAGAGTGAGACTTTGTCTCCAAAAAAAAAAGCAAAAATTAACCAGGCGTGGTGGCAGGTGCCTGTAATCCCAGCTACTCGGGAGGTTGAGGCAGGAGAATTGCTTGAACCCGGGAGACGGAGGTTGCAGTGAGCCGAGATCACACCACTGCACTCCAGCCTGGGCGACCGAGTGAGACTCCGTCTCAAAACACACACACACACACACACACACACATGCACGCATGCACGCACGCACACAAATTCATTATCTTATGGTTCTAGAGGTCAGAAGTTCAAAATGAATCATCAGGGGCCAAAATTAAGGTGACAGCAGGGCTGGTTCCTTTGGAGGCTCCAGTGAAATAATGGGAAAATCCATTTCTTGCTTTTTCCGTTCTGCTGGCTGCCTGCATTCCTTAGTGTGCAGCCCCTTCTGTTTCTAAAGCAGGTCACGTCTCTCCAGACTGCTTCCATTGTCACATCGCTTCTCTGACCTCCTCTACCTCTCCTGAGGACACCTGTGGTTACACTGGGCCCACCCAGGTAATCCAGGATCAATCTTAAAATCCTTCACTCCATCACGTCCGCAAAGTCCCTTCATCCATATACGGTCACATCTTCACAGGTGCCAGAGAGTAAGACATGGACATCCCTGGGGGGCATTTACTCAGCCTGCCACACTGTGTACAGCCCTCCAGTGACCGTGCATCTGAGAATCTGAGTTAGGATGAAATCTAAGCGCATTCCCCAGCATGGGAAAGACTGATGTGATCTAGTTCCTGCCTATCTCTCCAGTGTAGTGGCTCACATTTGTAATGTCAGCAGTTTGGGAGGCCAAGGCGGGTAGATCACCTGAGGTTAGGAGTTCAAGACCAGCCTGGCCAACATGGCGAAACCCCATCTCTACCAAAAATACAAAAATTAGCTAGGCAAGGTGTTGTGATGCATGACTATAATCCCAACTACTCAGCAGGCTGAGGCATCAGAATCACTTAAACCTGGGAGGCAGAGGTTGCAGTCGGTGGAGATCGCACCACTGCACTCCAGCCTGGGCAACAGAGTAAGCCCCCGTCTCAAAACAAAACAAAACAAACAAACATTTCAAGCCAGGTGCCTATAATCCCAGCACATTTGGAGGCCAAGTCAGGAGGATCACTTGAGCCCAGGAGTTCCAGATCAGCCTGGGTAACATGGCCAGACCCCATCTCTACAAATAATAAAACTAGGCCGGGCATGGTGGCTCACGCTTGTAATCCCAGCAGTTTGGGAGGCCGAGGTGGGTGGATCACCTGAGGTTAGGAGTTCAAGACCAGCCTGGCCAAAATGTTGAAACCCTGTCTCTACTAAAAATACAAAAAATTAGCTGGGCACAATGGTGGGCACCTGTAATCCCAGCTACTCGGGAGGCTGGGACAGGAAAATTGCTTGAACCTGGGAGGCAGAGGTTGCAATGAGCTGAGATCAAGCCACTGCACTCCAGCCTGGGCGAGAGAGTGAAACTCTGCCTCAAATAAAATAAAATAAATAAATAAATAAAACAACATCAATGTATTGGTCATAGTTCTGGGGGCTGGGAAGTTCAAGTTCAAGTCACCAGCAGACTCGGTCTCTGGCGAGGACTTAGTTTACTTCAAAAATGCCACCCTGTTGCTGTATCTTCCATGGTGGAAAGGGGCTAGCTTCTCCACTCGGGTCTCTTTTTTTCTTTTCCAGACAAGATCAGCTCTGTCGTCCAAGCCGGAGTGCAATGGCATGATCTCAGCTCACTGCAAGCTTCAGCTTCCGGGTTTAAGAGATTCTCTTCCCTTGGGGATCACAGGCATGCACCACCTCACCTAGCACATTTTTGTATTTTTAGTAGACACAGGGTTTCGCCGTGTTGGCCAGGCTGGGGACCTCTTTTATTTATTTATTTGGTTGTTATTGTTTGTTGTTGAGACAGGATCTCACTCTGTCACCCAGGCTGAAGTGCAGTGGTACAATCACAGCTCACTGCAGCCTCATTCTCTGAGGCTCAGGTGATCCTTCCACCTCAGCATCCCGGGTAGCTGGGACCACAGGAATGCACCACCACAACCAGCTAATATTTTGTAGTGAGACGGGGTCTCCCCATGTTTGCCCAGGCCAGTCTCGAACTCCTGGGCTCAAGCAATCTGCCTGCCTCAGCCTCCCAAAGTTCTGAGACTACAGGCATGAGCCACAGCACATAGCCCTCTCGAGCTGCTTTTATGAGGGCACTAATCCCTTCACACACGCAGAACCTTATAACTTAATCACCTCCCAAAGGACCTACCTCTTAATACTATTGCATTGGGTACTAAGTTCCAACACGTGAATTTTGGGGGGACACTAACATTCGGACCATTGCATATGTATACTATCAAGTCTATTTACATAAAATTCAAAGACAGGACAAAGTACAATGGAAACTATGGGGAGTGATGGATATGCGTTAATCAGTATGACCATGGTAATCAGGACACAGTGGTTTTCAACTCATCACACCACACATCTTGAATATATACAATTTAATTTATCAATTAATTTTTTTTTTTTTTTGAGACAGAGTCTTGCTCTGTCCCAGGCTGGAGTGCAATGGCACGATCTCGGCTCACAGCAACCTCTGCCTCCCGGTTTTGAGCTATTCTCCTGCCTCAGCCTCCTGAGTAGCTGGGATTACAGGCACGCACCACCACGCCTGGCTAATTTTTGTATTTTTAGTAGAGACAGGGTTTCACCATGTTGGCCAGGCTGGTCTTGAACTCCTGACCTCATGATCCACCCGCATTGGCTTCCCAAAGTGCTGGGATTACAGGTGTGAGCCACCACGCCTGGCCATTATCAATTAAATATTTTTAAACCAAAAAAGAAGAAATGGCTGGGTGCATTGGTTCACACCTATAATCCCAGCACTTTGGGAGGCAGAGGCAGGGAGATATTTTGAGGCCAGGAGTTCAAGACCAGCCTGGGCAACATGGCGAAACCCTGTCTCTACAAAAAATAAAAATAAGAAATTGGCCAGGCATGCTGGCTTGCACCTGTGGTCCTAGCTACTGGGGAAGCTAAGGAAGGAGGATCCCTCGAGCCTAGGAGTTTGAGGCTGCAGTGAGCTGTGATTGCACCAGTGCACTCCAGCCTGGGTGAGAGAGGGAGTCCCCCATCTCTAAAAATAAAAAGGAAACAAGTGAATGATTCAAAACAAAAAGAACATGCCAAAGAAAAGAATATATATAAAAACTAGGCCAGCGCACGGTGGCTCACGCCTGTGATCCCAGCACTTTGGGAGGCTGAGGCGGGCGGTCAGGAGTTTGGGACTAGCCGGGCTAACGTGGCAAAACCCCGTCTCTACTAAAAAATACAAAATTTAGGTGGGTGTGGTGGTGCGCAGCTATAGTGCCAGCTACTCGGGAGGCTGAGGCAGGAGAATCCCTTGAACCTGGGAGGAGGGGATTGCAGTGAGCCGAGACTGTGCTACAGGGTGGGTGACAGAGTGGGACTCTGTCTCAAAAAAAAAAAAAAAAAGGCCAGACATGGTGGCTCATGTCTATAATCCCAGCACCTTGGGAGGCAGATCTCTTGAGCCTAGGAGTTAGAGACCAGCCTGGCCAAGATGGTGAAACCCCATCTCTACTAAAAAATACAAAAATTAGCCAGGCATGGTGGTGGGCACCTGTAATCCCAGCTACTCGGGAGGCTGAGGCAGAAGAATCACTTGAACCTGGGAGGTAGGGGTTGCAGTGAGCTGAGATTGCGCCACTGCACTCCAGCCTGGGTAACAGAGCAAGACTCCATCTCAAAAACAAACAAATAAACAAACAAAACCCTGCAATGGTATAATAAGTGATAAATACAAAAATATAGTGGTACTTTCAGGGGGTTAGGAGGAAGAGACTGGGATGGGTCCATGGAGAATCTCTCTTTTTTTTTTTTTTTTTTTGAGATGGGGTCTCGCTCTGTTGCCCAGGCTGGAGTGCAGTGGCGCCATCTCGGCTCACTGCAAGCTCCGCCTCCTGGGTTCACACCGTTCCCCTGCCTCAGCTTCCTGAGTAGCTGGGACTACAGGTGCCCGCCACCACACCCGGCTAATTTTTTTTTTGTATTTTTAGTAGAGACGGGGTTTCACCATGTTAGCTAGGATAGTCTCGATCTCCTGACCTCGTGATCCACCCACCTTGGCCTCCCAAAGTGCTGGGATTACAGGCATGAGCCACCAGGCCCAGCCATGGAGAATTTCAAAGAGACACTGGGATTGCTGGGCTTCTGTTGCTGCTGTTTCAACATGGAATGTTTCAGCTTCGTCAATTTGCTTGTCATTCTTGCGCAAGAGCCATGCTAAAGTGCTATGTGCGGTTCCAATTTCAGTATACGTGCTGCCAAAGTGAGTGAGTACTGCTGCTTTTTTTAATTGTGACAAAATATATGTAACATAAAATTTATCATTGTAACAATTTTTAAGTGTGCAGCTCCACGACATTAAGCATACTCACACTGTTGTACAACCATCACCACCATCCACGTCTAGAACTTTTTCATCCTCTCAAACAAAAACTCTGTCCCCATTAAACCTAACTCCCCAGAATATCCCCCTCCATCCAGTCCCTGGCCACCACCATTATATCTATTCTATTTTCTATTCTATTTTCTTTCTCTGTTTTCTTTCTTTCTTTCTTTCTTTCTTTCTTTCTTTCTTTCTTTCTTTCTTTCTTTCTTTCTTTCTTCTTTCTTTCTTTCTTTCTTTCTTTCTTTCTTTCTTTCTTTCTTTCTTTTTTTTTTTAATTTGAGATAAGAGTTTCACTCTGTCGCCCAGGCTGACGTGCAGTGGCTCATTCTCGGCTCACTGCAACCTTCGCCTCCCAAGTTCAAGTGATTCGTCTGTTTCACTCTCCCAAGTATCTGGGATTGCAGCCATGTGCCACCATGCTTTTTTTTTTTTTTTTTTTTTTTTGAGATGGAGTTTCGCTCTTGTTGTCCATGCTGGAGTGTAATGGCACAATCTTGGCTCATCGTAATCTCCGCCGCCCGGGTTCAAGCAATTCTCCTACCTTAGCCTCCCCAGTAACTCGGATTACAGGCATGTTCCACCATGCCCAGCTAATTTTGTATTTTTCGTAGAGATGGGGTTTCTTTTTCTTTTTTTTTTTTTTTTGAGATGGAGTTTTGCTCTTGTTGCCCAGGCTGGAGTGCAATGGCACGATCTTGGCTCACCGCAACCTCCGCCTCCCGGTTTCAAGCGATTCTCCTGCCTCAGCCTCTCTAGTAGCTAGGATTATAGGCATGTGCCACCACGCCCAGCTAATTTTGTATTTTTAGTAGAGATGGGGTTTCTCCATGCTGGTCAGGCTGGTCTCGAACTCCCGACCTCAGCTGATCAGCCCACCTCGGCCTCCCAAACTGCTGGAATTACAGGTATGAGCCACTGCGCCCAGCCATGAGATAGGGTTTCTCCATGTTGGTCAGGCTGGTCTCGAACTCCCGACCTCAGATGATCCACCCTCCTCAGCCTCCCAAAGTGCTGGGATTACGGGCATAAGCCTCCATGCCCAGCCCTTGGGCCTATCATTCTGTTTTCTGTCTCCATGAATTGAAATACTCTAGGTACTTCATATTAATGGAATCATACCATATTTGTCCATTCATGTGTGGCTTATTTCGCTTAGCATAATGTCTTCAAGGTTTATCTTGTTGCAGCATGTGTCAGAATTTCCTTTGTTTTTAAGTCTGAATCATACTCCATATTATATTATATTCCATATACCATGTTTTGTTTTTCCATTTATCTACTGATGGACATTTGGGTCATTTCCAACTTTGTGGCTGTTGTCAATAGCACTGCTATGAAACTGTTAATATTTTCTCTCTTAAGTCGATAGTAATAATAGTGTGTGTGTGTGTGTGTGTGTATTTTTTTTTTTTTTTGAGACGGAGTCTCCCTCTGTCGCCCAGGCTAGAGTGCAGTGGTGCAATCTTGGCTCACTGCAAACCTCCTGGGTTCAAGCGATTCTCCTGTCTCAGCCTCCCAAGTAGCTGGGACTACAGGTGCATGCCACCATGCCTGGCTAAGTTTTGTATTTTTAGTAGAGATGAGGTTTCACCATGTTGGCCAGGATGGTCTCTATCTCCTGACCTTGTGATCCACCTGCCTCGGCCTCCCAAAGTGCTGGGATTACAGGCATGAGCCACCGCACCCGGCCCCTATATTATTATTTTTAAAACCATTACATATAAGTTTATTTCCTATTTTTAAGCTCAGAGTCGCATAATGTTATTTATTTTCACACTTTCCCACAGTGGAACAGTCTTTATTACTTTGCTTGGCAGTAAGCAACTCCAGAAAGTAATCTAATGACTCAGTTTTACTATGGCAAATATTATTAGCCATTTTCTTGCTAAAATAATCAATACATTATTAAAGTTCATCTTGTAAATGTTCTAAACTAACTGATGATAAGACCACAATAAAAGGTAATGTAGAGTCAGATGCAGTGGCTCCCGCCCTGTAATCCCAGCACTTTGGGGAGGTAGGTGGAGCACTTGAGACAGGAGTTTGAGACCAGCCTGGGCAACATAGTGAGACCCCCATCTCTATAAAAAAATTAAAAATTAGCTGGGTGTGGTGGTGTCCACCTATAGTCCCAGCTACTCGAGGGGCTGAGACAAGAGGATTGCTTAAGCCCAGGAGGTTGAGGCTTCAGTGAGCTGTGATCGCACTACTGCACTCCAGCTTAGGCAACACAGCACGATCCCGTCTCCCCCACAAAAAAAGGAGGCCAGGCATGGTTGCTCAAGCCTATAATCCCAGCACCTTGGGAGGCTGAGGTGGGCAGATCTCTTGAGCCTAGGAGTTAGAGACCAGCTTGGACAACATGGAGAAACCTTGTCTCTACAAAAAAACATAAAACAATTAGCCGGGTGTGGTGGTGCATGCCTATAGTCCCAGCTACTCTCAGGCTGAGGCAGGAGAATGGCTTGAACCAGGGAGGTGAGGTTTCAGTGACCCGAGATGGTGTCACTGCACTCCAGCCTGGGCGACAGAGCGAGACTCCATCTCAAAAACGAACAAACAAACAACCACAAAAAACCCCTGCAGAATATATTTTACCACAGCTAAAAAGAAGGAGGAGGCTGGGTGCAGTAGCTCATGCCTGTAATCCCAGCACTTTTGGAGGCCGAGGTGGGCGGATCACCTGAGGTCGGGAGTTCAAGACCAGCCTGACCAACATGGAGAAACCCCATCTCTACTAAAAATGCAAAAAATTGGCCAGGTGTGGTGGCGTATGCCTGTAATCCCAGCTACTCGGGAGGCTGAGGCAGTAGAATCGCTTGAACCCGGGAGGTGGAGGTTGCAATGAGCTGAGATCACGCCATTGTACTCTAGCCTGGGCAACAAGAGTGAAACTCCATCTCAAAAATAAATAAATAAATAAATAAATAAATAAATAAATAAATAAAAAGGGGGGAAGGAAAGTGTTGGATCGTGCAAAGCTTTGTGACTCTAGTGAAGATTTGAGTCTTCAATGATTTCTTTTATTTATTTATTTATTTTTTTAGAGATGAAGTCTCACTCTGTTGCCCAGGCTGGAGTGCAATGGCACAATCTCGGCTCACTGCAACCTCCGCTTCCTGAGTTCAAGTGATTCTCCTGCCTCAGCCTCCTGAGTAGCTGGGATTACTAGCATGCGCCACCATGTCTGGCTAATTTTTGTATTTTTAGTGGAGATGGGGTTTCACCATGTTGGCCAGGCTGGTCTCGAACTCCTGACCTCAGGTGATCCGCCCACCTTGGCCTCCCAAAGTGCTGGGATTACAGGTGTGAGCCAGCACGCCTGGCCCATCTTCAATGATTTCTATGCATTGTCTGGGTTTTTGCAAAATTAGATCATGGATTACCTCTATAATTTTTCAAAATTAACTTGTCATTATAGGAATCCAGGCAAGGGGTTAAGAAGTCAAGGAGGAGGAGAATCAAATCTTTCATTTCATAGCTGGAAAAGTCAGGCCAAATCTGAGGGAGGGCACCTGTCAGAAGTGCAGGCCCTCTGCCAGAGCTCCAGGGTTAGAACTCAGCTGCTGCCCTCTTGCCTGGTGTATGAAGGAAGGAACAACTGCGGTGGGGGAAGCGGCCTTAATTAGACAGCAGGCATTGATTGAGTGGGAGCTGCAGGCAAAGTCCTCCATGGGTGCCTGGTGATGGGCAGGCAGGTGAGCTAGGGGCCAGCCTGGCCTCACCTTCAAAGAGCTGGTTCCCAGGTGAGAAGATATGGCCTTGAGAAAGGTACCTGGCAGTACGGGTGATAAGGGGCCCTCTGCACTCTAAACACACCCACCTTCTAGCCTTATCTTTGTGTGTTAGAGTTATGTATTTACAGGCCATGTTAGCAGGAAGACTGGGGGCTCCTTGAGGGCGTTCATTCATTCAGGCATTTATTGAACTACTGTGTACCCAGGCACTGATTGGGACAGCTATATACGGTAGCTGCTTGATGAACATACATTGCATTGAATGACAAGCTCAGAGCTTAGCATTTCATAAGCACTCCATAAATCCTGCTTGGATTGAATAAATAATGTATGAATAAATTACAGGCATCAGGCCTGGCACACAGTAGGTGTTTAATACATGTTGAATGCATGAAGGAAGGACTAACACAAGGTCTGGTACACAGGAAATACACGTTGCAAGAACCTGCCTGTATTTTTTATTTTTATTTTTATTTTGAGATGGAGTCTTGCTGTCGCCCAGGCTGGAGTGCAGTGGTGCGATCTCAGCTCACTGCAACCTCCACCTCCCAGGTTTAAGTAATTCTGCCTCAGCCTCCCAAGTAGCTGGAATTACAGGCACACGCCACCATGCCAAGCTAATTTTTGTATTTTTAATAGACAAAATACAAAATACAGCCTGTTGTCCAGGCTGGTCTTGAACTCCTGACTTCAAGTGATCCACCCGCCTGGGCCTCCCAAAGTGCTGGGAATACAGGCGTGAACCACCGTGCCCAGCATTTTTTTTTTTTTTTTTTTTGGGAGATAGGGTCTCACTCTGTTGCCCAGGCTGGAGTGCAGTGTTGCGATCATGGCTCACTGCAGCCTTGACCTTCTGGGCTGAAGTGATCCTCCCACCTTAGCTTCCAGAGAAACTGGTACCACAGGAATGCACCACCACACCCAGCTAATTTTTTTCATTTTTCTTTTTGAGATGGAGTTTCGCTCTTGTTGCCCAGGCTGGAGTGCAATGGTGCAATCTTGGCTCACTGCAACCTCCACCTCCCAGGTTCAAGTGATTCTCCTGCCTTAGCCTCCTGAGTAGCTGGGATTACAGGCACACACCACCACGCCCAGCAAATTTTTGTATTTTTAGTAGAGATGGGGTTTCGCCATGTTGGCCAGGCTGGTCTTGAACTCCTGACCTCAGGTGATCCACCTGCCTCGGCCTCCCAAAATGCTGGGATTACAGGCATGAGCCACCGTGTCCATACTTTTAAATTTTTTTTTGCAGAGACAGAGTCTCACTAAGTTGCCCAGGCTGGTCTCAAACTCCTGGGCTAAAGCGATTCTCCTGTCTTGGCCTCCTAAAGTTCTGGCATTACAAACGTGAGCTACCACACCAGGCCTGAACCTGTCTTTTTTTTTTTTTTTTTGAGACAAAGTCTTGCTCTGTCGCCCCAGGCTGGAGTGCAGTGGTGCGATCCTGGCTCACTGCAACCTCCGCCTCCCGGGTTCAAGCAGTTCTCCTGATCAGCCTCCCGAGTAGCTGGGATTACAGGCATGTGCCACCGTGCCCGGCTAATTTTTGTATTTTTAGTAGAGATGGGGTCTCACTGTGTTGGCCAGGCTGGTTTTGAACTGCTGACCTCAGGTGCTCTGCCTGCCTTGGCCTCCCAAAGTGCTGGGATTACAGGCATGAGCCACTGCGCCCAGCCTGTTTCAAGCTTTTTGTGATGACATACAATGCTGCTGGGGCCATCATCCTTGTTCACGCTTCCCAGTGCACTCCTGCATTTCTGCCAACAATGTCCTCAGCTACGGAGCGGCTGCATCATAGGTTACACACACCTTCAGCTTTACTAGACATTGCCCAGCTAGTTCCCAAAGTGTCTACTAATTTTTGCAGTTTATTTCGCCCCCAATCGCACCCTCAGCTCACTACGCTTGGGTCATATGGGCCTTCTTTGGGGCTCTTTAGCACATGTGCGCCTCAGTCAGAAGGCCTATTCCATCTGCCATTTCATCTGCTGAGAGCACTTCCCCAACACTCAGCCTAGCAAAGATCTTTACTTCAGAGCTCAGCTCTAGGTATCACTCCCTCCCCAATCCCAGACCAGGTCAACTCTCCCTCCCTCCATATTATGGAACTCACAGGACCACATATGTCTTCTTTGTGATATTTATCAACTTCAGAGTTTCCTCTCTATCTGTGCAACTCGGAACAAAGTCTGTCTCCCCTGCTAAGCTGTAAGTTCCCGTGTTTGTTTAAGCTCACTGCCCTTTCTCCAACACCCAACAGCAAGCCTGGCACATGTTAGGCAATGGGTGTTATTACTCTAATAGCTATTCTGTATTCTAACTCATATTTGAGTTCAGTATGTAACTTTTCCAGCATGTTTTCACATTCATTAGCATCTTCTAGGGCCAGGATCATGACAATGTAGACACAGTCCCTTCCCTTAAGGAGTTCACAGATTTAGGTCAATAAATGTTAACTGGACTCGCTGGCCCGTGACATATTTTAAGTGCTTAGCAACTGTTTAATTGACTCAGAGGTCCACCTCGTCTGAGTAGTACTATAATGAACAGTGTGGGCCAGTGTTTTCTGAGCACTTACTATGCACCAGACACTCTGCTAAGTGCTTTTCATTTACCATCTCCTGCATGCTCACATCCTTCCCAGGAGGTCCTATAACACCTCCATTTGACAGATGAGGAGACTGAGCCTCAGGAAGGTGAATTCATTCATCTGTTCCAGGTCACACAGCTGGTACATGGTACAGACGGGATTTCTCAGCCAGGGCTCCTAATCTGTACCTTCTATTACGATGCTGCATTTTCCCTGCTCCAATTACACTGCTCTCTTTCTTTTGTACTTTATTTATTTTTTTGAGATGGAGTCTGGCTCTGTCACCCTGGCTGGAGTGCAGTGGCCAGATTTTGGCTTACTGCAATCTCTGCCTCCCAGGTTCAAGTGATTCTCCTGCTTCAGCCTCCCAAGTAGCTGGGACTATAGGCGTGTGCCACCATACCCGGCTAATTTTTGTATTTTCAGTAGTGACGGGGTTTTTCACCATGTTGGCCAGGCTGGTCTCAAACTCCTGACCTCGGGTGATCCGCCCACCTCAGCCTCCCAAAGTGCTGGGATTACAGGCGTGAGCCACTGTGCCCATCTTTTTTTTTTTTTTTTTTTTTTTTTGAGACGGAGTCTCACTCTGTCGCCCAGGCTGGAGTGCAGTGGCGTAATCTCAGCTCACTGCAACCTCCACCTCCCAGGTTGAAGAAATTCTCCTGCCTCAGCCTCCCAAGTAGCTGGAATTACAGGCGCCCACCACCACGTCCAGCTAATTTTGTGTATTTTTAGTAGAGAAGAGGTTTCGCCATGTTGGCCAGGCCAGTCTCGAACTCCTGACCCCAGGTGATCCACCCGCCTCGGCCTCCCAAAGTGCTGGGATTACAGGCGTGAGCCACCGCGCCCAGCCCACTGCGTCCATCTTAAATTACACTGCTTTCTGTTGGAGTCCAGAGACTAAGTTTGATACCTACCATTACTGGGCACCCCAGTACTAACCATTTTACATCCATCTATTAATTTAATTCAAATAGTTACTGAACCCGCCATGAACCAAGTTCTATTCTAGGGGCTGGAGATATGGAGGTAAACAAAACAGACATCCTAGGGGGAGGAGTGAAAACTAAAGAAACTCAGTTAAGTAGAATATAAAATATAGGCTGTGCACAGTGGTTTGTGCCTATTATCCCTGCACTTTGGGAGCCAGACAGGGAGGATTGCTTGAGGTCAGGGGTTCGAGACCAGCCTGGGCAACATAGTGAGACCCTGTCTCTACAAAATTTAAAAAAAAAAACAACTTCGGCCGGGCGTGGTGGCTCATGCCTGTAGTCCCAGCACTTTGGGAGGCTGAGGCAGGTGGATCACCTGAGGTCAGGAGTTCAAGACCAGCCTGGCCAACATGGTGAAACCCCGTCTCTACTAAAAGTACAAAAATTAGCCTGGCGTGGTGGTGGGCACCTGTAGTCCCAGCTACTCCGGAGGCAGAGGCAGGAGAATTGCTTGAACCCAGGAGGCGGAGGTTGCAGTGAGCCGAAGATTGCGCCATTGCACTCCAGCAGCCTGGGTGACAGAACGAGACTCCGACACACACACACACACACACACACACACACACACAACCCACAAAACCAAAAATTAGCCAGGTGTGGTGGTAGGCGCCTGTAATCCCAGCTACTTGGGAGGCTGAGGCAGGAGAATCACTTGAACCCCGGAGGCAGAGGTTGCAGTGAACCAAGATGATGCCATTGCACTCCAGACTGGGGGGCAAAAGCAAAACTCTGTTTCAAAAACAAACAAACAAAAAAACTGGCTGGGTGTGGTGGTGCATGCCTGTAGTCCCAGGTAATCAGGAGACCGAGGCAGGATCACTTGAACCCAGGAGTTGGACGTGGCAGTGACCTGCCCTCCAGCAGTCTGGGTGACAGACAGAGACCCTGTCTCAATATATTAGGTTGGTGCAAAAGTAATTGCAGTTTTTGCCACTGAAAGTAATGCCATTTAAGTTAATGGCAAAAACAGCAATTACTTTTGCGCCAATCTAATAGATATATAGCTATGTAGATAATATGATCGATGGTGATCAGTGATAAGAGTGAAAAGGAAAACAGAAAAGGGAACAAGGGGCCAGGCTTGGTGGTTCACACCTGTAATCCCAGCGCTTTGAGAGGCCGAGGTGGACGGAACACTTGAGGCCAGGAGTTCGAGACCAGCCTGGCCAACATGGTAAAAGCCCACTTCTACTAAAATACAAAAAAATTTAGCCAGGCATGGTGGCATGCGTCTGTGGTGCCAGCTACCTGGGAGGCTGAGGTGGGAGGATCCCTTGAACCCAGGAGGCAGAGGTTGCAGTGAGCCGAGATCGCACCATTACACTCCAGCCTGGGTGACAGAGTGAGACCCTGTCTCCAAAAAACAAACAAACGAAAACAAAAAAAAGAAAAAGGGACAAGGAAAATAAGATGGTAAATGTGGTCTCCAAGGTCTTGTTTCATCTTCCTATGTCCATTATTTTTCCCATTATACAAGTGAGGAGGAGGTTCCGAGAGGTGGAGTAACTCGTCCAGGGACTCAACAGTGCACAGGTTGAGACGTCAGTGTCCTGGAAGGACCCATCCTGCAATCGCTGTTGGCTGTGTTCCTACCCAGTGCCTAGGATGGAGGTGAAGACAAAAACAGCATCAGGCTTTCTCCCAAGAGCTTGAGACCTGGCAAGCAGGTAGGTCAATCCCTGTGAGCAGAGGACTCCCAAAGCCCTTGCGATGCATCCATGAGGTGCCCAGGGCAGACATTGAGGAATCACCTTGGGAGAAGCAGATGCAGAGGCTGGAGTCGAAGCTCAGGCTGATGAATCGATTCCAGAGATCAGGAGCAGAAGGCAAAGTTCCCCTAGGATCTTCTGAGACTGCTGGTGGCTCCCAGGCCCACCAGTCCTGGCTTTACTCCCCTTCAGCTCTCTTATCTCCAGTCTTTAGGCCTTCAGGTAGGGAGACCCAAGGACGCTAGTTACCTAATAATTAGTCACAGCCGCCGGGCGCGGTGCCTCACGCCTGTAATCCCAGCACTTTGGGAGGCCGAGGCGGGCGGATCACGAGGTCAGGAGATCAAGATCATCCTGGCTAACACGGTGAAACTCCGTCTCTACTAAAAATACAAAAAATTAGCCGGGCGTGGTGGCGGGCTCCTGTAGTCCCAGCTACTAGGGAGGCTGAGGCAGGAGAATGGCGTGAACCCGGGAGGCGGAGCTTCCAGTGAGCCAAGATCGCGCCACTGCACTCCAGCCTGGGCGACACAGCAAGACTCCGTCTCAAAAAAAAAAAAATAAAAAGTAATAATTAGCCACAGCCTAGCAGTGAGGAAGCTGCCGTCACATGCAAACAGCGGCCCCTCCTCTACCCGGCATCATGAGCTTGGGGTGCCTCCCAGACTGCTGGGTCGCGGCAGTGGAGGACGCAGGGTACGCGTTTTTAGGCCTCAGCTGTGCGCAATGATGGCTGGTCCCCATGACTCAGTTTCTGTGCAACAGGTGTCATGAACAAGGGTGGCAGTGTGGAATAGAGTGGGTAAGGGTCTGGACTTTGGAGCTAGAAAGGTGTTCCCGTCTCCCCAAGGCACACCAACATATTTTTTATACCTCTAAGAAACTTGGTATCTTTTTTTTTTTTTTTTTGGAGACGGAGTTTTGCCTCTGTCACCCAGGCTGGAGTGCAGTGGCATGATCTCAGCTCACTGCACCTGTGCCTCTTGGGTTCAAGCAATTCTGCTTCAACCTTCCGAGTAGCTGGAACTACAGGCACACACCGCGACCCCTGGCTAATTTTTTATGTTTTAGTAGAGACAGGGTTTCACCATGTTACCCAGGCTCGTCTCAAACTCATGAATTCAGGCAATCTGCTCGTCTTGGCCTGCCAAAGTGCTAAGATTACAGGTGTGAGCCGTTGTGCCAGGAGTTTTTTTTTTTTTTTTTGAAACACAGTTTCACTCTCACCCAGGCTGGAGTGCAGCGGCGCCATCTCGGCTCACTGCAACCTTTATCTTCCGGGTTCAAGCAGTTCTCCTGCCTCGGCCTCCTGAGTAGCTGGGACTACAGGTGCCCACCACAACGCCCGGCTAATTTTTGTATTTTTAGTAGAGATAGGGTTTCACCATGTTGGCAAGGCTGGTCAGAAACTCCTGACTTCAGGTGATGTGCCCGCCTTGGCCTCACAAAGTGCTGGGATTACAGGCATGAACCACCACACCCAGCCGGTATCTTGTTCAAAGAGGTACAATTTAAGGATTAGTTGATCAAGCTGAAAATACACATACTTTTGGAGGTTGAGGAATTCATTCATTCATTCAACAAACATTTGTGGGGTATGTTTTATGAGCTGGGTCCTAGGACCTGAAGATAAACAGTGAAGAGGCCGGGCGCGGTGGCTCACACCTGTAATCCCAGCACTTTGGGAGGCCGAGGCAGGTGGATCACGAGGTCAGGAGATCGAGACCATCCTGGCTAACACAGTGAAACCCTGTCTCTACTAAAAATACAAAAAATCAGCCGGGCGTGGTGGCAGGCGCCTGTAGTCCCAGCTACTCAGGAGGCTGAGGCAGGAGAATGGCGTGAACCCGGGAGGCGGAGCTTGCAGTGAGCCGAGATTGCGCCACTGCACTCCAGCCTGGGCGACAGAGTGAGACTCCGTCTCAAAAATAAATAAATAAATAAAATAAACAGTGAAGAGGACGAACAAGGTTGGTCTCCTCAGAGACTTTTCCTTTTTTTTTTTAAATAGAGACAGGGCCTAATTATGTTGCCTAGGCTGGTGTCAAACTTCTGGGGTCTCAAGTGAGCCTCCTGCCTTGGCCTCCTATAGTGCTGGGATTAGACGGGGAATTTTCCTTTTATTAAGTGAGTGGTGTTAGACTGTGGACACGTGAGTATTCTATTAGTTGTGACAGGTGTTCTGAATGAGAAAGTTTTGCGTGAGATTAGAGGTAAACTCACCTGCTCTCAATTTGTAAGGGAGCCATCTCAGAATTTTCTCTCTTCAGGCTGGGGATAAGAGCCAGCGTCTTCATTTCAGAGCATCTCAGCCGCACCAGGGGGATCCTCTTACTCTCTGCCATGAACAGGTGCCGCGGGATGAAGAGGAGAGTTTCCTATCAAAGCTGCTGTGTTTTGCTTTTGTTTTGTAGAGATGGGGTTTCACCATGTTGCCCAGGCTGGTCTCTAACTCCTGGGCTCAAGGGATCCACCCGCTTTGACCTCCCAAATTGTTGGGATTACAGGTATTAGCCACAGTGCCTGCCTAAGGTTGCTTTGTGTGTGAATCAAGCAGGCACTCAATAAATAGTTGTGGGATTAATGAATGTCATTTCAAGGAGGGTTAAAAGCCATGGACACCATCTGTAAAGGGTGTTAGAATTTGGTCATCCAGGAAAACAAAATTTCAGCAGTTATTTGAGATTTCCAGAAGGGTGAGTAGTTTTGGGACTTGGGGAGGAGGAATTGGGGTGCTGGGTTTCCATTCAACAAGTATGTTTTCCAGCCTGGCCAACACGGCAAAACCTCGTCTCTACTAAAAATACAAATATTACCTGGGTGTGGTGGCGGGTGCCTGTAATCCCCAGCTACTTGGGAGGCTGAGGCAGGAGGATCGCTTGAACTCCAGAGGCTAGGCAGTGAGCCGAGGTCGCGCAACTGCACTCCATCCTGGGTGACAGAGTGACACTCCGTCTCAAAAAAATAAAATAATAAAAAAAAACCCACAAGTATTTTTAGGGGACATGCAGGCATTTTGCTAGAGCTATATCCATGAATGAGACAGACCAGGTACTGCCCTCTTAGGGCTTACAGTCTGGTGAGGGCACAGGCAACAATAAGATGATGTGGTAATTACTGGGGGGGTGGGGGGGCAGGAAAGAGAGAGAGCAAAGCAGATTCTAGGAGAAACAGGAGGGAAGAAGGGCTGGGGGAATCGATTGGCATATGCAAATGTCTAGAGGAGGAAAGAGCAGGTTTAGTCAAAGAACTCAAAATAGTTCAGCAAGGTCAGACTTTGGAGTCTGGTGAGGGACAGGATGTACAAGCAAGGGGACTGTATCCATCCATTCCAGGCAGCCTTCCCCAAGGTGTTTCCCTTGGGGAAAAGCTAAATTTGCCCAATCCACAGCTACCTGTCATTGTTCTGGAGCCCAGGAGGTCAACCTCATTTTAATTAAGACACACCATTTATTGCGTCCTGTTATAGAACGTTGGCTCATTCAATTGTCGGGTAACTTTATTTTATTATTATTATTTTTTTTTGAGATAGAGTTTTGCTCTTATTGCTCAGGCTGGAGTGTAATGGCGCGATTTTGGCTCCGCGCAACCTTCACCTCCCGCGTTCAAGCGATTCTCCTGCCTCAGCCTCCCAAGTAGCTGGGATTGCAGGCATGCGCCACCATGCCCGGCTAATTTTGTATTTTCAGTAGAGACGGGGTTTCTCCATTTTGGTCAGGCTGGTCTTGAACTCCTGACCTCAGGTGATCCGCCTGCCTTGGCCTCTCAAAGTGCTGGCATTACAGACATGAGACACCTCGCCCGGCCTATTTTTCTTTCTTTCTTTTTTTGAGATGTAGTCTTGCTCTGTCACCCAGGCTGGAGTGCAGTGGCACAATCTAGGCTCTGCAACCTCTGCCTCCCAGGTTCAAGCAATTCTCTTTCCTCAGCCTCCCAAGTAGCTGGGACTGCAGGCATGAGCCACCATGCCCAGCTAAGTTTTATATTTTTAGTAGAGATGGGGTTTCCCCATGTTGGCCAAGTTGGTCTCAAACTCCTGACTTCAGGGGATCTGCCTGCCTTGGCCTCCCAAAGTGCTGGGATTACAGGTGTGAGCTACTGCGCCTTGACCCTCTGGTAACTTTTTTTTTTTTTGAGATGGAGTCTCGCTCTGTCACCCAGGCTGGAGTGCAGTGGCGCGATCTCGGCTCACTGCTAGCCCCGCCTCCCGAGTTCACGCCATTCTCCTGTCTCAGCCTCCCGAGTAGCTGGGACTACAGGTGCCGGCCACCACGTCCGGCCAATTTTTTGTAGAGATGGGGTTTCACCGTGTTCGCCAGGATGGTCTCGATCTCCTGACCTCGTGATCCACCCGCCTCAGCCTCCCAAAGTGCTGGGATTACAGGCGTGAGCCACCGCGCCTGGCTGCCTCTGGTAACTTTCATGTGACCCCATTTTACAGATGAGAAAACTGAGACTCAAGTTTGGGCACTTTGTCCAAGGTCATGCAGCTGATTACATTTAGGAACTGCGAATGTTCATTTATGTAAATACTTCTGCTTTAGCAGTGCCTCTTCCATGAGGTAATGTGTGTAAAATCTTTCTTGTAGTAGAGCCATATAAACACGAAGCATTGTATTCATTTTGCTGGACTTTTGGCTCCATCCAGTTCAGCCTGCAGCATTTAGGGAGTCCAGGAAGGGGTGGGGGCAGTAATTAAAGCCTAAAGGCCCAATGGCCTCTCAGAATTCCCTGTCTATTCTGGTTCCCTCTCCGAGGCACCTCCAGATTTTATCTTCTACCAAATAGAGTTTGTTTCTCAGAAGTTGCAGGATGTGGGCGGTTATAAAAAAAAAAAAAAAAGCAGCATCAACAACTACAAAAACCCCAGCAGCAGCCTAAACACAAAAGTCTGAATTTTGAACAAAGGGCAGGGTGAGACCTGAAAGTAAACGCTGACACATCCTCTCCCCAGCTGTGAACTGGGGGTCTGAGGGCTGCAGCAAAGGTCGTCTGTCTCTACATCTTTAGGCAGGAAATGCAATTCAATCCTCCCAGTGACTGATCACTTCGCAAGATTAATGGAATCATCTCCAACACTGGTCTCTGTTCCAACAGCACAAAAAGTGAATCAACCTTCTCACTTACTCAGCAAGGTCAGCGGATTCCCCGTTCTAAAAGTTCAAAACTTTTCTCCAGGAAATTTGTCCTTGACTATTCCTTTGTGGGGCGAAATCCTGCTTTCTGCGCTAAGACTGAAAGGTAGTATTTGAAAGTCCTGGGACTTTTGTAGGCTTTTCATCTGTTGCTACTTCAACTTTCAAATAAAATAAATGCAAAAGGCTTGATTTTCCCTGAAAGGGTTAACTGCCAGCCCTCTGAGCCCTCCCTCGGGGGTCGCCAACCAATCACAATTGAGCATGATGAAGTAATGCTTAGGTTTTTATTTCCATTGGTTAACGTACTTGTCCATCAATCCAAAGAGGCAATTTCTTTTTTTTTTTTCTTTTTTTTTTTTTTTTTTGTTTTTTTGAGACAGAGTCTCGCTCTGTTGCCCAGGCTGGAGTGCAGTGGCGCGATCTCGGCTCACCACAACCTCCCCCTCTCAGGTACAAGCGATCCTCCTACCTCAGCCCCGCTAGTAGCTGTGATTACAGGCACAGGCCACCACGCCCGGTTAATTTTTGTATTTTTAGTACAGAAGGGTTTCACCATGTTGGCCGGGCTGGTCTCAAACCTCTGGCCTCAGGTGATCCACCCGCCTCGCCCTCCCAAAGTGCTGGGATTACAGGCGTGAGCCACCGCGCCCACCCTAAAAAGACAAGTTTTTTAAAGAATCTTTGAACTTTCATGACTCTTCCTGGCATTAACCCCTTAATTAACTCACCTGTTATATCCAGTGTTCCTTTCAACCCTCACAGTGGGAGAGACAGATTATAAAATGAAGAATTCGCTGAGCGCGGTGGCACAAGCCTGTAGTCCCAGCACTTTGGGAGGCTGAGGCGGGTGGATCACCTGAGGTCGGGAGTTTGAGACCAGCCTGACCAACATGGAGAAACCCTATCTCATGGCCGGGCGCGGTGGCTCATGCCTGTAATCCCAGCACTTAGGGAGGCCGAGGCGGGCTGATCACCTGAGGTCGGGAGTTTGAGACCAGCCTGACCAGCATGGAGAAACCCCGTCTCTACTAAATATACAAAATTAGCTGGGCGTGGTGGCGCACACCTGTAATCCCAGCTACTCCAGAGGCTGAGGTAGGAGGAGGCTGAGGCAGGAGAATCGCTTGAACCTGGGAGGCGGAGGTTGCAGTGAGCCGGGATCGTGCCACTGTACTCCAACCTGGGCGACAGTGAGTCTCCGTCTTAAAAAACAAACAAACAAGAAGAATATTTGTTTTAAATTGCAAAACTCATACAAATATGGCAAATCTCTAACATTTGCCAACACTGGATGCTGGATACATGAGTATTTTATTTAATAATTTTTTTTTTTTTTTTTTTGAGAGGGAGTCTCACTCTGTTGCTCAGGCTGAAGTGCAGTGGCGCCATCTCGGGTCACTGCAACCTCTGCCTCCTGAGTTCAAGCGATTCTCCTGCCTCAGCCTCCTGAGTAGCTGGGATTACAGGTGTGTTGGGATTATAGATGTAATCACACCTGGCCAATTTGTGTATTTTTAGTAGAGATGGGGCTTTGCCATGGTGGCCAGGCTGGTCTCGAACCCCTGACCTCAGGTGATCTGCCTGCCTGAGCCTCCCAAAATGTTAGGATTACACGTGTGAGCCACCGCGCTAGGCCCTCTTTATTTATTTATTTATTTATTTATTTATTTATTTATTTATTTTTAATTTTTTGAGACGGAGTTTCGCTCTGTCGCCCAGGCTGGAGTGCAGTGGCGCAATCTCGGCTCACTGCAAGCTCCGCCTCCCGGGTTCACGCCATTCTCCTGCCTCAGCCTCTCCGAGTAGCTGGGACTACAGGCGCCCGCCACCACGCCCGGCTAATTTTTTGTATTTTTAGTAGAGACGGGGTTTCACCGTGGTCTCGATCTCCTGACCTCGTGATCCGCCCGCCTCGGCCTCCCAAAGTGCTGGGATTACAAGCGTGAGCCACCGTGCCCGGCCTCTTTATTTATTTTATATACCTTTCATTATGTTTGAAATATTTGACAAATGTAAAAGGTCAAAATGGTTGTTAAAGACGCAAATAATATATAAATATAACCCCCTTAAAATTTTCTCCCCTCCTGTGAGGGAATCAAAGGTGATAGTTTGCCGCGCAATTCCAAGCCTTTCTTTTTTTTTTTTTTTTTGAGACGGAGTCTCGCTCTGTCGCCCAGGCTGGAGTGCAGTGGCGCAATCTCGGCTCACTGCAAGCTCCGCCTCCCGGGTTCACGCCATTCTCCTGCCTCAGCCTCTCCGAGTAGCTGGGACTACAGGCGCCCGCCACCACGCCTGGCTAATTTTTTTTGTATTTTTAGTAGAGATGGAGTTTCACCGTGGTCTCGATCTCCTGACCTCGTGATCCACCCGCCTCGGCCTCCCAAAGTGCTGAGATTACAAGCGTGAGCCACCGTGCCTGGCCCTCTTTTTTTTTTTTTTCTTTTTGAGATGGAGTCTTGCTCCCGTTGGGCAGGCTGAAGTGCAGTGGCATGATCTCGGCTCATTGCAACTTCTACCTCCCAGGTTCAAGCGATTCTCCTTCCTCAGCCTCTCAAGTAGCTGAGATTATAGGCAGCGCCACCACACCCAGCTAATTTTTGTATTTTTAGTAGAGACTGGGTTGCACCATGTTGGCCAGACTGGTCTCGAACTCCTGACCTCAGGTGATCCACCTGCCTCGGCCTCCCAAAGTGCTAGGATTACAGGAGTGAGCCACCGCGCCCAGTCTCCAAGCCTTTCTTATCTTTTTTTTTGGGGGGGGGTCACATATATATATAAATATTACTATAGCTTATTTTGACATAAATGGGTCATAATATACACTTTATTCTGTGACTTTTTAAAACCAATAGAATTTTCTATCACAACACTCAGATTTATGTAACACTTAAATACTTTTTTTCTTTTTCTTTCCTTTTTTTTTTTTTTTTTTTTTTGAGACGAAGTTTCGCTCTTGTTGCCTAGGCTGCTGGGGTGCAATGGTGCGATCTTGGATCACTGCAACCTCTGACTCCCGTGTTCCAACGATTCTCCTGTCTTAACCTCCTGAGTAGCTGGGATTACAGGCACACGCCACCACGCCCAGCAAATTTTTGGTATTTTTAGTAGAGACAGGGTTTTACCACGTTGGCCAGGCTGGTCTCCAACTCCTGACCTCAGGTGATCCGCCTGCTTCAGCCTCCCAGTGTTGGGATTACAGGCGTGAGCCACCATGCCCAGCCTAAATAATACTTCAGAATGGCAGTTCTACAGATAGCACATGGAAAGGGGTCCAAGATTATAATCAGTGAAAAGCAAGATGAGAGACGGTGTGTATATTTCTTTCTTTCTTTTTTTTTTTGAGATGGAGACTTGCTCAGTCACCCATGCTGGAGTGCAGTGGCATGATTTCGGCTCACTGCAATCTCTGCCTCCCGGGTTTAAGCAATTCTCCGGCCTCAGCCTCCCGAGTAGGTGGGATTACAGGCTCGTGTCGCCACGCCCGGCTAATTTTTGTATTTTTAGTAGAGACAGGGTTTCACCATGTTGGCCAGGCTGGTCTCCAACTCCTGACCTCAAATGATCTGCCCACCTTGGCCTTCTAAAGTGGTGGGATTACAGGCGTGAGCCACAGCACCTGGCTGGTGTGTATATTTCTGTGATACAATAATACAAGAAAATAAGGCTGGGCGCAGTGCCTCACGCCTGTAATCCCAGCACTTTGGGAGGCTTAGGCGGGCAGATCATCTGAGCTCAGAAGTTCGAGACCAGCCTGGCCAACATGGCAAAACCCCGTCTCTACAAAAAATACAAAAATTAGCTGGGTGTGGCGGCATTTGCCTGTAGTCCCAGCTAATCAGCAGGCTGAGGCAGGAGAATCGCTTGAACCCAGGAGGCAGAGGTTGCAGTGAGCCGAGATTACGCCACTGCACTCCAGCCTGGGCGACAGAGCGAGACTCTGTCTCAAAAAAAAAAAAAAAAAGAAGAAAAAAAAGAAAAAGAAAAAATTATGGAATATTTCATAAATACAATAGAATCTGAAAAATATTTAACTATACTTTAAGGAACAGTCTCAGATGCCCAGCAGGTGGATTAAGAAACAGAAAGTCACTAGTATCTCTGTTCACATTCCTTTCCTGAATGGTCTTTTGCAGCATTTTGTGTTAATCATTCCTTGCTTTTATTCCTGTTTTGCAACTTATGTATCTGTATCTAAAGAATATTTAGCCTGTAATCCCCCACTTTGGGAGGCTGAGGGGCGGATCACTTGAGCTCAGGAGTTTGAGAACAGCCTGGGTAACATGGCAAAACAGTGTCCCTACAAAAAATACCTAAATTAGCTGGGCCTGGTCTTGCATGCCTACAAGTCCCAGCTACTCGGGAGTCTGAGGTGGGAGCATTGCCTGAGTGCGAGAGGTGGAGGCTACAGTGAGCTGTGATCGCGCCACTGCACACCAGAGCCTGGGTGACAGAGCAAGACTGTCTCAAAAAAAAAAAAAAAAAAAAAAAAAAATTTAGTTTTGGTTTAGGTTTGCCTGATTTTGAATCTTACAGACTTAAAAAAAGAATAAAATGGAATTATTTTTGAGTAGGTAATACATCTGTGCGGTACAAAATTCAAGAGGTACTACAGCATCTAAAATGAGATTAAGTCAATAAGTTTAAAATCAGGCACTATTCATGCACATATGTGGTAAAAATATCACTTTACCAAAAAATAGGCTTTCTTCTCTTTTCCCAGTTCTTTTTCTCACTTTTTGATCTTTCCAAAGGAAATTCTGCGCATACTAAACAATGTATGGGTCGGGCACGGTGGCTCATGCCTGTAGTCCCAGCAGTCTGGGAGGCAGAGATGGGCGGATCACCTGAGGTCAGGAGTTTGAGACCCGCCTGGCCAGTATGGTGAAACCCTGTCTCTACTAAAAACACAAAAATCAGCCGGGCGTGGTGGTATGCACTTGTAGTCCCAGCTACTTGGGAGGCTGAGGCAGGAGAATTGCTTGAACCCAGGAGGCGGAGGTTGCAGTGAGCTGAGATTGTGCCATTGTACCCCAGCCTGGGTGTTATAGCAAGACTCTGTCTCAAAAAAAAAAAAAAAAAAAAAAAGCATGCAGATACAGCTATATCCCTTTTGGTTTACTTACATGGTCAGCACAACTTAGTATTATTAGTATTCTGCATCTTGTTTTGTTTCGTTTTGGTTTGGTGATGGAGTCTTGGGATGTCACCCATGCTGGAGTGTAGTGACATGATCTTGGCTCACTGCAACCTCTGCCTCCTGGGTAGCTGGGACTACAGGCACACACCACCACGCCCAGCTAATTTTTGTATTTTTAGTAGGGACGGGGTTTTATCATGTTGCCCAAGCTGGTCTCGAACTCCTGAGCTCAGGTGATCTGTCCGCCTTGGCCTCCCAAAGTGCTGGGATTATAGGCATGAGCCACTGCGCCTGGCTTCACTCCCAATTTTTGATCATATTACTGGGACTTTGTGCAAAGCCCCTCACATTTGCAGTACCTTTGAATCCTTGCCAAATCTCCATGAGGGGCTGTAATTCCCCACCTTTATGGCTGAGGCTCAAAGACAGGTTAACTTGCTTGGCCAAATTTTATAGCTAGGAAATAGCGATAGGATTCAAACTCAGAGCTTATAGGAATCCAGAGCCCACAGGGTTGCCCACTATGCTAAGCCTCCCTTCACGGCTGTCCCATAGATGATAGAGATATTCAAGATATTCTTTTTTTTTGAGACAGAATCCCCCTCTGTTGTCCAGGCTTGAGTGCAGTGGTGCAATCTCAGCTCATTGCAACCTCTGCCTCCTGGGTTCAAGCAATTCTCCTGCCTCAGCCTCCTGAGTTGCTGGGATTACAGGTGTGCACCACCACGCTTGTCTAATTTTTGTATTTTTAATAGAGACGGGGGTTTCATCATGTTGGCCAGGCTGGTCTTGAACTCCTGACCTCAGGTGATCCACCTGCCTCAGCCTCCCAAAGTGCTGGGATTACAGGCGTGACCCACCGCACCCGGCCAATGATAGGGATATTCTGTGTCTGCACCATTCAGTGCTGTCCCTTCTAGCCCCTTCAAATGTAGGTACTGAGTTAAGGAGCTGAATTTTACATCTTATTTTAATTAAATTTAAGTAGCTGTAGGGAGCTAGTGTATCCCACCAGACAGCACAGCCTTAGAGTGCTTTCCAGAATTTGTTTTAACTCACCTACCAGACTATACATACCTAAGAGGCTGATTTGACACAGGGTCCCCCTAATCAACCTTCCACAAACATTTGTGGAATGAATGAAGGGTCCATGGGGAAAGGGGGCCAAGGATATCAGCAAAGGTTTCCTACAAGAGGCCATCTGGTTACAGTGTGAATGCTTGCAGTGTTAGCCCTTAAACCACTCTCTCTGAGTGCCTGCCAAGGGCATGGCACTGCATAGACTCCTGGGGATACCAGTTGGATATGAGGTTGTCCCACCTGCTCAGATCTTACAAATAAACTTCTCAAGGACAAATAATTGATGATAGGGTAGGAATCCTGAGACGTGGATGATCACTTTCAGATATATATTCTACTGACAGACTCAAGCACAAAGCTGCAATCCCTTATAGCTCTGTTTGCAACAGAAAAAGATTGAAAACCATCTAAAAGTTAGGGAACTAATTAAATCATTCTTGCACCATTTATCTGCCCAATGAAATGCTATGAAATCACTAAAAAGAATAAGGAAACTATATATGCTGATGTGGAATGATTAGATATCCTTAAATTAAAACAAAACAGGGCCAGGTGTGGTGGCTCATGGCTGTAAAATCAGCACTTTGGGAGGCCGAGGCGGGAGGAACACTTGAGCCTAGGAGTTGGAGACCAGCCTGGGCAACACGGCAAAACCCTGTCTCTACCAAAAATACAAAAATTAGCTGGGCATGGTGGTGTACTCCTGGAGGTTGCAGTGAGCTGAGATTGTGTCACTGCACTCCAGCCTGGGCAACAGAGCAAGACCCTCTCTCAAAAAAAAAAAAAATCAGGAGCTATGATAATCATATATGAATATGAGAACAACTTCAATTTCTTATCAAGATTCAGGTTTCTGAGAGCTACATCCAGTGTCCACCCTTTCCTTGGGAAGCTGCAGGTCCATCGTCCTACCCAGCCTTGAGTATGCCCAATCTACATGCCCCACGCTGCATCTTCTTTTCTCTAGCCTCTCTGTCTTTGGGCACAGAGTTGCTCAATCAACCTTCGATGAATGAAGAATGAATGGGGGTAACTCAGGCAGGATTTGACCGGGCTTTTTGTAAGATCGAGCAGGAGGGTCCAGGAAATCATTATTATTGTGTTTCCAATACAACCGGCCTGGTGTTTTCCTGCAAGAAAAAGTACATCTCTGGGATAAGCACCTTCACCTTCTCTCTTTCCTCACCTACTCTCCACTTCTCTGGGACAATTAGCCAACACTGGGAGCTCCAGGGTCTTGGCCCTTCCCCCTTTGGTCCAAAATAACCTCCTCCCCCACTTTGAGCAAATGCTTGGAATTCTTTCAACTGGAGGACAAAGCCTTTCATCTGCCAATTACTGATAAAGAGAAAATGCAAATATCGAGGGGGAAGGTGATTCATCAAGGGCCCAACATTTATTGAGTGGCCACTTAGGACCCGGCAGCAGGGCAGGCATTCTGGGGGAGGCCAAGGGGAACAAACCCCCGGCTGGCCCATTCTTTTCTCGTGTTTGCGGTTTCCTCGAGGTTTGTAAAGGGAGGGGATTAAATTAGGTGACTACCCAGCCCCTTCCCACTCTGACAGGCCGGGAACTCCTCAAGGAGGTGATAGATGGACTTAACTGTTTTTACACTAAGGTGGCTGCCACTGGACCTTTTTCTGATGCCAGCTTTTGGGGCCACCATGAGGCCACTTGGAGAGAAAGAAGGGCCTCAGGGAGAAAAAAGAATTAATTAGATCAAGAATTCTATTACATATTTTTTGCTTTATTTCACTTAATTCACTTTGCATCACTCTCCAGCCCATGCAGCCTCCTTTGAACATGTTTATTTCATTATGGGGCAGTAGTGAGGCTGGTAAGTTACTAAAAAAAAAAAAAAAAAGAGCACGTGATGGCCAAGCCAGGCTGCAGTGTGAGCCCTGGCAGCGGCACATACGCGCTATGTGATCCTGGGTGAGTGGCTTTGCTTTTCTTAGTCCTAATTTCCTCCTTTGCAAAATAGGAACGAACAAGACGATTTCCCTTAAAGGGTTCTTGTGAGAAAGACAGGAACAAATAAAATGGTCCATGGTTCTGGACGGACTGAAGGCAGAACCGGCAGCACACACACGAAGGGCTACTGATTGCACGCAGCAGCCAATGTGGGCGATTTCAGTTTGGAAACAAATTTTGATGTTTCCCAGCCTCATCCCTCTTAAAAGATTTTTACAGCTAGTGAACATGAATGAAAACAAACTTCAAAGAGTAGCCTTTGGGGGTAGGTGGGAAAGACTACAGTCAGATAGGACAGGAAACTTCTAAGGTGAGTGAGGGGGAAGCTGTCTCTTAGGACGGCCAATACGATGCTGATAGTGACATCCTATCTCCCGGTGGGGAAGCCACGTCCTTCCCACAGGTCTGTCTGATAGCCTGGGGACCATATGGGAACACAGCAATCATTCAGATTCATAATTTCTCTGAGCTTCAGTTTCCCCATCTGCAAAATGACCTGCTCCAAGTATCCCACAGGGTTATGGCAGAAATAAAATGTCAGGCTCAAAGCCTGCTATCTACAATGTCCCTTTATCGTCTCCCTCTTGCCATGTCATTTTATCAGCATCTTTACCCCCCAGATCAGGCCTAGCAGGGCGCCGCAGCTGGGGCTGGAGGAATGTTTAGGGCCAGCTTTTCTCAAGCCAAGTCGACCTGACTGTTGCTCATGATGGGAGGACAAGACAACCCAGGACCAGTACTGGGGTAGTCAAAAACACTAGTAAGTGGACAGGGACCAAATGACACCCATGTATGTATGGAGGGTGCCGATACCTCCGCTAAGAAGCCCTATAGGATTCATCAAGGGGCACCAGAGTTCCCGCCACCCATCCCAGAGCACCATGCACCTTTCCACCGACTTTTCTTCTATAAACGACCAACAAGGGCTTACCCTTCGCTCCTGTACGGGCTGCGTTAGGAGGCGCCAGATCCAACTCTCTTCGTCTTTCGCTCCTGAGCATCTATCTGCTCCCCTTGCCGAGCGCAAGAACCTTTAAAAAATGTCCAACTTCTGTTTCAGGGCTGGTCGCCTAGTAAAGGAGTCCACAGAGGCGGGCAGAATGAATGAATGAAAGGCAACGTCTTCCGGTCAGCTGCGGACTGCAAAGGCTCTGGTCTGGCTGTATTTCCTGTACGTGTGTGTGTCCACATCTTTGAGTGCCGGGAGTTTAAAAGTTAGGCAGTCCTTATAGGTATGGAGCCGAGCTAATTTCCTTCTGAGCCCCCCAAATGCCTCCTCCACATGGCAAGTCCGCAAATGGGGGGATCTGCAGAGGATCACCCCCCACGAAAAAGACATGCAGCAAAAAAGCAAAAAAAGAAAATTATATATACAAAATGCTTTGAATTTGAGTCGGCCACACAGGTAATGTTGGGGGAGGGGTGGATGAAACAAGAGGAAGAGGGGTAGCTCTGGGCAAGGAGGGCAGGAACGGAGGTGGGGGGTCGTTTTTGGGGGTGCCAGGCCCCGGGGGCTTTCACGCCAGCATGCTCGGCTTGCATTTCCGCGCCTCCCGCTGAGGCCAGCCGTGCAAATCTGCACCTCCCTCCCCGCCCCCTCCTCCTTCCCTCCCTCCCTGCCCCGCCATCTCCGGGATGCGCCCGCCGCCTGCAACTCGGCCCTCCAAAAGTCAGCTCTGCACACAACTCCCGGGCGGCGGCGGCGCCTGCGTGCAGAGGCGCACTCGTGACCCAACAACAAAACAGCGATGCCACGGCGCTAACGGCGCCCGATGCCTCCCGGGCTCCCTCCCCGCCCCACACCTCCTCGGGCCGCCGCCCCCACCCCCCCAAGCCCGGGCCGAGAGCCCCCCCAACTAGCCCGGCAGCGGGCTCCGAGCGCGATCGGCAACAATGTTTACGTTCCGGGGATTATGACGTCGACGCCTCCCCCCCCCACAACTGCTGAAAATGGTTTCCTAGGACTTTGCAAACGGATCTGCCTAAGTGTTGGTGCAAAACTTTGTAGATCTCGGCTCTGGCTTGCTTTATTTATTTATTTTTTGGTTTGTTTTCTTTGGTCTTCCCTCCTTCCCCCCTCGGCCAAAATGCAGGGGGCAGGAGTGTTGACAATTAATTGGTGAACTCTCCTAAAAAAATGGAGGCAGAGAAAGACTCTGGAAGAAGATTGGTGTGTAGCTTTTTTTTTTTTTTTTCCAAATCTGTATCTGGCATATGATAGATCTTTTTTTTTTTTGGTTGTTTCTCGCTGCCTTTTCTTTCCTTTTCTGTATTTTGCAAGAGGACCGGGAAAAAAATATAATAAATTGCATGCAAAAGGAAGCAAGCTGCTTACTCCTCCAGCCCCTTGTGAGGCTTAGAGTCTCAGACACTTAAGTGGGGAGGTGGTGTCGGGGAAAGGCGTGGAGGGGGGCTGAGCGGGCTCGGGGTTCGCCCGGAATCTGGGGGACTGCGGGGCCGGGCGCTGGGCGGTGGAGGGAGGAGGCAGGGGGATGCGGGGAGTGGTGGGGGAGTCTCCTTAGGAAGTGAGTGTGCGCGCGCGCTTGTGGGGAGATGAGGCAGCTGCTGGTGCGTTTTGGGGTCTCCGATCCGAGCTTTGTGGCGGGCCGTCTGCCTCTCCCCCTTCCAAGCCCCGATCCTCCTCCCCCCACCTCCTCTTCTTGCACTGGCGGGCGGGCGGCGGGGGCGGCTGGGGTCTCAGCCCTTCCATTTCAGCTTTCCAGCTTCCCCGGTAGCTCGGGGGCGGCTCCAGCTTTAGAAATGCCGCCGGCCCCCGGTTCCGGCTTCCCGGCTCTGCCGCCGCGGCCGCTGGGGCTGCTGTTACCGCCGAGCCGGGCGCCGCAGCGGCTCCTCCTGGGGCCTACATTTGCCCCGCCAGCCCGTGTCCGGAGCCCCCTTCGCGGGTTACATAACCAGGCTCCCGGCCGAGTGGGCAAAGCCCAACACATTTCGGGGGCGGGGGGCAGGGGAGGGCCCCCAGATGTCCTTTCAGTGGCTTCCGAAGACACCAGAGGGGAGTACCCCGTGTAGAGCGCAGCTGGACCCTCGGGGTGCGGGCCCCTCTCCTTGTCCTGCTTTTCAGCATCTTTGGCAATTGCGCAAAGTTGCTTGGGTTGCAATGGTGGGGTGCAGGGGGCGCTCGGCTGCTGCACCTGTTAGTGCTGGGCCCAGGTTGAGAGGCGACCTCCAGCCCCCACAATAATGTCCCGGGCTCTCTGGTTTGGGTCCTCGCAGCGCCCGATTGACCGCCAGCGATACGACGAGAACGAGGACTTGTCGGACGTGGAGGAGATCGTCAGCGTCCGCGGCTTCAGCCTGGAGGAGAAGCTTCGCAGCCAGCTGTACCAGGGGGACTTTGTGCACGCCATGGAGGGCAAAGGTGAGGCGCCCCCTCCCCGGGCCGCCCTCTGCGCTGCGGGCCGAGCGCACGTGGGGAGGGAGCTGCCGGTGGCTGGGTTCGTATTTCGCGCCCGCGTCCCCCATTCCAGGGGATCCGGTGACGAAACGAGGCCGAGCACTGGGGGGGTGGGGTGGGGTGGTGAGGGAGGAGGGCAGGCAGTAAGGGGGGTCGGGCATGGGCCTAGGCCCGGCCCGCGCCCACCACCAGCCCCAGGGTGGGCAGAGCCAGGGGGCCGGCGGACAGAGGGACCTGGGGATGGACAGGCGGACCGAGGGAGGGCGGGAGCGCCGCGTCCTCCCCCTCCCCGAGCCGGTCGCGCTCCCTGCGCTGCCTGAGGTGCCGCCGCCTGGCTGGAACTGGGTTCGGGGCGCCCCTGGGGCATCGGGGTGAGGCCCCCCAGGCCTGAAGCCTTCCCAATCCCGTTCCCGCTCGGGGCCTGCCAGTGAGGAACTGGTGATGGGGGCGCGTCGGGTGTTTGGGACGATGCCCCCTTAGGCCTGGGGTCCGCAGAGCCGCATTCCCCAATGGGCTCTGCCAGATTGGATCAGGGACCCCATGCGCCCTGAAGCTGTTGACCTGAACCCCTACCTGGGCCCGAGCTGTCTAGCGCTACAGGCTTGACAGGTTGAAGCCAGGAGTTGGGGTAAAGGGGTTCACTTCCCTTCAGGCTTCTGGGGGAGATCCCTGTCTCCTGGCAGTTTGAAGTGAGGAAATGGTCTCCTCCCAGGCCTGAGACTTGGAGAGCTCTGTTCCTTGTGGGCCCACCCAATTTAGAGCGGAATTTGGGGACGCCTCCCGGGTTTTGGAGACCTTCACGGCCTGGGTTTCTCCCTGGCTCTACTACTAGGAGGGTGGTGGGGGTCACCCTCCAGATGTTAAGGTGATGCCCTGGGTTACCTCTGAGGCCTCCAGAGCCCTGGCCTTCCCAGCCTGCAGCCAGTGTAGCTGCTTGTTGAGGAACCTAGCATTGCCTGTGAATTGGGGTTTTGAACGTGCCCTACCTAGCCTTCCTTGGCCCTTCACTCCTTTTTCCCTTTCAGATATTTCAATTTCCTTTAAGTTACAAAGTTTCTATTTTGTTCCCCCGAGGCCCCTTGGAAAACCTTTCCATCCCTCAGTGAGCTGATAACCTGGAGTGCCTCCTTCCCTCCTCCAGGTTCTGGTTGAGTGGCTGTGGCTGTGGGGTTAGCCCTGAGAAGAGACTCCCAGCTTTGCCGTTTTGCGATTTCTCTTTTGTGCCCATAGCCTCCTGGGGCGCTGGGCTCCGGTGGTGAGGGGTATTTGTTGGGGGAGGGAAGAAGAAATTTCTCCCAGCCTGCCCGGTCCTAGAGCAGGGTGCTAGTCCCAGCTGATTTAAATTTTCTCTGCATAAGTGGAATTTTAATTCCTCTCCTTTCTTCCCCCATTTTTACTGAGTTGAGTCGTTTGGCGGATCCTATGTGCAAACAATATGCAAACTCTTCCTAGTCATTTGGGAGGAATTCTCAGCCCAGGATTTCAGAGCTTTTTCTCAGGCTGATTTGAGGAAGTTGAAGCTGACCCTGGGGGATGGGGTGCCTAGGGTGGGTGGGTCTAGAGGGCCGGTATTCCAGCCAGGGAGAGCTAAAGTGTATCCTTAGATCCGCTGTCCCGGCTTCTTTCAAAGGGGAGGGCCCAGGGCTTTGCTCTTTAATTCAGATCTGGCCCCAAAACTTGAGGGAGGAGCTTAGAAACAGGAGCCCTTAGCCTGGATTCAAAATAAAAGCTTCTTAAACTTCTCTTCCTTTAAATCCTTAGGAATCCCCATTCACTGTGAGCCCCTGGGGATCTGAGCTGTTGAGGTCAGGGCTTTCCCCGGCTTTGGGTTTTGTTCTCTGTCTCTCTTCGAAGGGGAGTTGTCTTGGCCTCCTCCTCCCCCAAGGCTGCCCTGTGAACTGTTTTCCTGGGCTAGCAGCTTCAGTGGCCTGAGGCCTCTTCTGTCTCTCTTCTGATGGTCGGAGAGGCCTTCTTACCTTGCGGATTACTTTAGTTACCTGAGGATTTGGGGGACATGAGAATTTATCTCAAGCCCCATCACCTTCATATTCAGGGGTGTATGGTTGGGTCAGATTCACTGGTTTCAGAATTGGGGAAGGAAAGAAATTAGAGGCCTCCTTCATCCTCCAGGACTTTGGGTAAGGATTTGGGGACTGTACTAGAAAAACCCTAGACAGAGAGCGAGCCTGTGAATTTTCCTTGGGTCTTGCTATGCCCCCTTTACACAGCCTTCCCCTGGGGAGCCTCCCTCCCGGTTATCCAGCTGAAGCAAGGACTGTGATGGCTACAGCAGAATTTCACTCTTAAGACAACAAAGCTGTGCCCAGTTCCCTAGTTATTTTGGCACCAAATACACAGTTTCCAGGGAAACCGGCTTTTCCCCCCTCCCCTTCACTATGCAGGATATTACAATAAGATTTTCACTGATGCTCAGCTACAATGAGGGCCCTCCTCCCAGCCTCCTCTCTGGGCCTTCAGATCCTCCCAGGTGGCATTCTTCAATTTTGCATTCCCTTTACTTTCTGAGCGCGGCTTGGGATGTGTGTCTCTGTCTATCCCTCTTTCTCAGCAATGGCTGGGGCTCTTTTTGTGCGGGGCTCTTTTGAGTCTTCCTCCCCAACCCTCGCTGGCCTTGGGCTGTTCATTGACAAGTTTGGACCCGTGGGGCATGCTGAGAATGACTGACTGAGCAGGCAGAGGAGCTGATCGTTGGCATGGCTTCTCTTGGGCTTTGCCTAATCCATTTCCCGATCATTTTCCAAGGAGCTTTTGCTGTACAGCTGGTGCCTGCATCTCCTGGACCCCCTGCCCCTTCGTCCATCAGTTTTCTTCCCCTAACCAACAGATCCCGGTTCATTTGCTCCTTCGTGACTTAACCAACTTGTTTTAATTCAAATATCCAAACAGATTTCAACTATGAGTACGTACAGAGAGAAGCTCTCAGGGTTCCCCTGATATTTCGAGAAAAGGATGGACTGGGAATTAAGTAAGTTGCTGAAACTAATCGCTCCTTCCCCCGTCTTCCTCCCTAACATACTTTATAGCTTGGGATGGATTTCTTCCACCCTCTTCCCACCTCTCATCACTGAGAAGGATCTTTTTTCATGATCTGGGAACAGCATCTCCTTGTTCAAGGCCTGACAAAGGGGAAACGCTCTCCAAAGACTGGTCTTTTGCAGGGACTTTGGGCAGAGAGAGGACATAGGGTAATTAAGCAGTGTTGACTTTTTTCCCTGACCCACCCCAGTTACACTCAGTGGCCTCCTACAGAGAATTGTACCTCTCCTCCTTCCCCTTGCTCCAGATCAGGAGACTGAGGCAGAGCCTGAGCTGCAAAGAGACTAGCCAGCCTCTAAGCCCAGACCCAGGGCACCTAGATACCTGTTTCTTATGCAGATTCCCACTACCTCTAACCCCAGGTGTGTTTCCTGGGGTGCCAATGTCTCCCCTTTCTTTGCCTGCCCTGCAGCCTGCCCCTCCACTATGTCTGCTTTCATTCACTGAGATCTGTCAGAGCTCCAGGTGGGGGGAGAGGTCTGGGAGGCAGGCTGGAAGAACAGGTTTGTGCCCCTTGGGCAGGGGTAGGGGAGGAGGCTTGGGGTGTCGTCCCAGGCAGCCTCTCTCCAGCATCTGCTCCCAGACTTGCTCAAGAGTCCATTCCTATGAGTAGGATTTAAACCTTGGGCATCATTGTTAATTAAGAGTGAATTGTAGCCCATATTACCACATCCCTGGAACTAGTACAATGCGTGTCTTTTTTTCCCTCTGAACTTAAAGGTGTCCGTCCCACTTTGCATAAAACTCCTTATGGAGAGTATTTTCTAGAGGGAGAAAGAGACATAGAGAGGGCTATCCACCCTAAAAGAAAGCAGGCATTTGAATGTCTATCTCTGGCCCTTACCTTTGACCCCACACTTCCAGCTTCCCTGGAAAAATGGGGTGGATGGTGGATGTCCCACCCTCTGCTGAGGTTCAGGTTTGAGTTGCCTTTTGGGGTAGGGAAGGGCCTCAGTGGTTCTGGGGTGACACTTCCTGCAGGCATCAACTGGTCTACTCTCCCTCTAGATGTTCTCATTTTGAGTTCCCAAACTGAGGGGAAAGGACCACTCTTGGAAAAATGGCTTCCCCCCGGGCCCAGGGTAGAGTCTAGCTCTGTTGTTTCTGGCCTCTAACCAAAGGTCTGTGCTCCTCTTTCCCCAGGATGCCTGACCCTGATTTCACAGTCCGAGACGTCAAACTCCTAGTGGGTAAGTTGCTTGCCGTGTGTGTGCCTCAGACATGCTGGAGTAGGGAAGGGGAAAGAGGTGGTCACCACCTGCCCATTTAGACTTTTAACTGCCTCTGAAAACAAAGTCCCCACAGGAGGAGGCAGGAGCAGGTGTGAGCTGCAACCGTTTCATTCTGGAGAACAGGTAGGGTTGCAAAGTCATAAGAAGCTGTATCAGAGGGCATTTGCCGGTACACAGTTTTATGAGGCCCATTTGGACGCTGCCTCCAGCCTGGGTGTCAGCGATGCAATCTGAGAGCTCTCCTCTGCATTTGTTTGTGGGTTGCCGGGTAAACACTGGGTGCTTTATGATCTGTCATAGACTTTCAGGCTTTCAAGGGGAGGGGCTGTTCCTCCTGCTTCCTTGGGGTTCTAGACAGGCCTGGGGCAGGGCTTGGAACTGCGAGCTCAGCAAATGCACATGAGCTCCCTGAGCACCTGCAGGTGGCTGATGACTTAGTACTCTGGAGACTCGGCCAGTTAGTAGGTGGCATTTCAGATCTTACAGGCAGTTGTTCAATCAATCTATTTTTTCCAGAAAAACACTTTTTAGCTACTTGGTGGGTAAGGTCAGAGCTGCAAACAGATGGATAAGTTCCCTGCCCTCTTGGTGGGTACAAGAGGCAGTCAAGAAGTAAACAGTGGCTGGGTGCGGTGGCTCACACCTGTAATCCCAGCACTTTGGGAGGCCGAGGCGGGTGGATCATGAGGTCAGGAGATTGAGACCATCCTGGCTAACACAGTGAAACTCCGTCTCTACTGAAAATACAAAAATTTAGCCCGGCGTGGTGGCGGGCGCCTGTGGTCCCAGCTACTCGGGAGTCTGAGGCAGGAGAATGGCGTGAACCCGGGAGGCGGCGGAGCTTGCAGTGAGCAGAGATGGCACCACTGCACTCCAGCCTGGGCGACAGAGCGAGACTCTGTCTCAAAAAAAAAAAAAAGAAGTAAACAGTAGGCCGAGGGTGGTGGCTCACTCCTGTAATCCCAGCACTTTGGAAGGCAGATCGCTTGAGCTCAAGAATTTGAGACCAGACTGGGCAACATGGTGAAACCCTGTCTCTACAAAAAATTAGCTGGGCGTGGTGGTGCATACCTGTAGTCCCAGCTACTCTGGAGGCTGAGGTGAGAGAATCACTTCAGTCCAGGAGGTGGAGGCTGCAGCAAGCTGAGATCATGCCACTGCACTCCAGCCTAGGTAACAGAGTGAGACCCTGTCTCAAAAAAAAAAAAAGTAGGCCGGGCGCAGTGGCTCACACTTATAATCCCAGCACTTTGAGAGGCCAAGGCAGGCGGATCGCGAGGTCAGGAAATCAAGACCACGGTGAAACCCTGTCTCTACTAAAAATACAAAAAATTAGCCGGGCATGGTGGCGGGCGCCTGTAGTCCCAGCTACTCGGAGAGGCTGAGGCAGGAGAATGGCGTGAACCTGGGAGGCGGAGCTTGCAGTGAGCCGAGATGGCGCCACTGCACTCCAGCCTGGGCGACAGAGCAAGACTCCATCTCAAAAAAAAAAAAAAAAGTAAACAGTGTTTACAATGATATATCTGGCTGGGCACGGTGGCTCATGCCTGTAATCCTAGCACTTTGGGAGGCTGAGGCAGGAGGTTTGCTTGAGGCCAGGAGTTTGAGAACAGCCTGGGCAACATAGTGAGACCCCATCTCTAAAAAAAAAAAACAACAAAAAATTAGGCTGGGCACAGTGGCTCACACCTGTAATCCCAGCACTTTGGGAGGCTGAGGCGGGAGGATCACAAGGTCAAGATTTCGAGACCAGCTGGCCAACATGGTGAAACCCCGTCTCTACTAAAAATACAAAAATTAGCCAGGCGTGGTGGCAGGCACCTGTAGTCCCAGCTACTTGGGAGGCTGAGGCAGGAGAATAGCTTGAACCCAGGAGGTGGAGGTTGTGGTGAGCCGAGATCGTGCCACTGCACTCCAGCCTGGGCAACGGAGCAAGACTCCATCTCCAAAAAAAAAAAAAAAAAAAATTTAACCAGGTGTGGTGGTGTGTACCTGTAGTTGTAGCTACTTGGGAGGCTGTGACGGGATGATCACTTGAGCCCACGAGTTCGTGCCTGCAGGCCATGATTGCATCACTTCACTCCAGCCTGGGCAACAGAGCAAGACCCTATCTCTAAAATAAATATTAATGATAAAATGAAATGTCTTTTCTGATGGTGACAGGGCTATGTAAAAATAAACAGAATAATGGCATGGCACATGGTGGGGCTTCATTTTAGACAGGGTGGTCAGGGAGGGCCTCTGAGATGAAGGGGGACATTTGAACAGAGACATGACTGATGAGAATCAGCTGTGGGAAAAGACATTCTAGGCTGAGAGAAGAGCAAGGGCACAAGGGAAGTGGGGGGATAAACTTGGAGTGCAGAACTGAGTGAGTGAGGGAGAAAGCGGCAGAAGAGGTGGCAGAGACCACGGAGCTGGGATGTGAGGGCCTGCCAGGTTCCTGTAGGGAATTTGGGTTTGACTTCTAGTGTGTTGAAGCCACTGGGGAGCTTTTAAGTGGGTTGAAGGGAGTATCTCTGTGATCTGATTATTTTCTTGGGATGGGTTTGAAACATTTTTATTTAATTTTATTTATATGTTTTAGAGACCAGTCTCGTGCTTCTGTCCAAGCTAGAGTGCAGTGGCATGATTATGACTCACCACAGCCTGCAACTCCTGGGCCTAAGCGATCCTCCCACCTTAGCCTCAAGAATAGCTGGAACCACAGGCATGTACCACCACACCCAGTTAGTTATTTACTTATTTTTGTAGAGATGGGGTCTTGCTACTACATTGCCCAGGCTGGTCTTGAACCATGCACCTGGCCACATTTAAAAAATTGAGATGAGTGGCCGGGCACCGTGGCTCATGCCTGTAATCCCAGCACTTTGGGAGGCCGATGCGGGTGAATCACAAGGTCAGGAGTTTAAGACCAGTCTGGCCAACATGGTGAAACTCCGTCTCCACTAAAAATACAAAAAATTAGCTGGGTGTAGTGGCGGGCGGCTGTAATCCCAGCTACTCGGGAGGCTGAGGCAGGAGAATCACTTGAACCCGGGAGGCAGAGGTTGTAGTGAGCTAAGATCGCGCCACTGCACTCCAGCCGAGGCGACACAGTGAGACACTGTCTCAAAAAAAAAAAAAAATTGAGATAATATTCACATACTATAAAAGTTGCCACTTAACCATTTTAAAATGTAGAAGTTGGTTGGGCGCGGTGGCTCACGCCTATAATCCCAGCGCTTTGGGAAGTCGAGGTGGGCAGATCACTTGAGGTCCTGACCTCAAGTCAAGACCAGCCTGGCCAACATGGTGAAATGCCATCTCTGCTAAAAATACAAAAATTCACCAGGTGTGGTGGCACATTCCTATAATCCCAGCTACTCGGGAGGCTGAGGCAGGAGAATCACTTGAACCTGGGAGGCAGAGGTTGCAGTGAGCCGAGATTGCACCACTGCACTCCAGCCTGGGTGACAGAGTGAGACTCTTTCCCAAAAAAAGAAAAGGCACAAGTCATTGGTTTTAATATATTCACAATGCTGTATAACCATCCCCACTAAATTCCAGAATATTTCTGTCACCCCCAAAAGAAACCCTGTATCAATTCCCCCATCGCTGTTAGATTAGCATGACTGCTAATCTGCCTTGTGTCTCTATGAAGTTGCTGATTCTGGACATTTCATTCAAGTGGAATCATAGAACACACGATCCTTCGTGCCTGGCTCCTTTCACTTGGTGTCATGTTCTCAAGGCAATCCATGTTGCAGCATAAGGCAGTACTTCACTCTCTTTCTTGGCTGAATAATATTCCATTGTACGGATAGACTACATTTCGTTTATCCAAAAACAAATGTTTTTGGACCACATTTGTTGATGGACATTTTGGTTGTTTCTACTTTTTGGCTGTTATGTTGCTAAAAATATTCACATACAGGTTTTTGTTGAACATGCATCTTCACTTATCTTTGGTATATCTTTAGAAGTGGAATTGCTGGATCATGTGGTAACTGTGTTTAACTTACTGAGGAACTGCCAGACTGTTTACCAAAGCAGCTGTGTCATTTTACACTCCCATAAGTAGTGTGTAAGGGTTCTATTTCCCTCTATCCTTGTTAACACTTGTTATTGTCTATCTCTTTGACCATAGCCATGCTAGTGGCTGTGCAGTGAGGTCATTTGCTTGAAGTTTTTTTTTTTTTTTTTTGAGACGGAGTCTTGCTCTGTCGCCCAGGCTGGAGTGCAGTGGCGCAATCTCGGCTCACTGCAAGCTCCGCCTCCCGGGTTCACGCCATTCTCCTGCCTCAGCCTCTCCGAGTAGCTGGGACTACAGGCACCCGCCACCACGCCCGGCTAATTTTTTGTATTTTTAGTAGAGACGGGGTTTCACCGTGGTCTCGATCTCCTGACCTCGTGATCCGCCCGCCTCGGCCTCCCAAAGTGCTGGGATTACAAGCATGAGCCACCGCGCCCGGCTGCTTGAAGTTTTATAGAAGCCAACTCTGGTGTCTGTGTGGAGGATGAAAACAGCCGGCCAGTGTGTCAGATGTGTCAGATGATCCAGCCAGAATAATTGACCCAAAAGCATGTTAAAGATATGCAGGCTGGGTGAGGTGGCTCACACCTGTAGTTCCAGCACTTTGGGAGGCTAAGGTAGGAGGATCGATTGAAGCCAGGAGTTCAAGACCAGCCTGGGAAGCATGGCAAAACCTCGTCTCTACAAAAAACACAAAAATGGCCAGGCGCAGTGGCTCACGCTTGTAATCCCAGCACTTTCGGAGGCTGAGGCAGGTGGATCACCTGAGGTCAGGAGTTTGAGACCAGCCTGGCCAACATGGTGAAACCCTGTCTTTACTAAAAATACAAAAAAATCAGCCGGGCATGGTGGCAGGCGCCTGTAATCCCAGCTACTTGGGGAGCTGAGGCAGGAGAATTGCCTGAACCCTGGAGGCAGAGGTTGCAGTGAGCAGAGATTGGCCATTGCACTCCAGCCAGGGCAACGAGCGATACTCTGTCTCAAAAAAAAAAAACAACAAAAAAACCCCAAAAAACCCAAAACACAAAAATTAGCTGGGTTTGGTGGCATGCCTCGGTAGTCCCAGCTCCTCAGGAGGCTGAGGTGGAACAGATCACTTGAGCCTAGGAGTTTGAGGCTGTAGTGAGCTAAGATCACGCCACTGCACTCCACTCCACTCTGTCAGGGCAACAGAGCGAGATCCTGTCTCAAAAAAAAAAAAAAAGAAAGAAAGATAAGAAAAAAGAAAGCAGGAACGGTCCTCCAGCCCCCTCTCCCTCGGTATTTCTGTGATGATCAAATGGAGCGATGAATGTTCAAGTGCTTTGCAGAGGGACAGCTGCTCTGAACTCTGAGGGAGGCTCCTGACTGCAGTTGGCCTGGGGAATTATTATGCCCATTTCGGTCTCTGAGCTGCACACAGGCTTCCATAGTGTGGTGATAGGGCACATTTGTTATAAGTGACCTAAGTGACAACTGTAACTCTAGCTGTCCTAAGCAAAAGGAAATTCATAGACTTAGGTCGTAAGTTCAGCATATAACCTCCGGGGACATCTATGTCTGGATGCTCCAAAATGATCTTGAGAAGTTGAGTCTGTTTCTCCTTTCTGCTTCCCACTTCGACTCCCTCTTTCTGCTTCATTCTTGGCAGGCTTCTCCCCATGGAAGGGTAAGGAGGGTGGGCGAAGAAGGGGCCCACAGCAGCTTCAGGCGTCTATCCTGCCAGCTCAGGGTCCTTCCCAAAACCTCAGTCATTCCCTTAAATGCCTCTGGATTGGCTCTGACAGTCTTAGCACAGCCTTGAGCCAGACTGGAGCTGCTGGCTGGGGTCAGCCCAGCAGAACCACGTGGACTGAAAGTGGGGAAGCAGTGATTCTCCAGGGTTGCTGGGTGACATAAACACAGCCCTAACAGACGTGACAGTCTGCTTTGGAGGGTAGTGTGTGGGGAAGGCTGGGCCAGCCCTCCTAGTCATTGCGGGGTCGCAGCCTGTGTCTTCCAGCGTCTTACCTTGCCCTGGGCGCTGCACCACGGGATGTGGCCGTTTGAGAAAGGGATTTGTGCACTACCAGGTGTTCAGGCCACAACTTGGGGCTGCAGACTCTTCTCTAATGCCCTAAAATTGGGCTTTTCTCCATCAGCAATCTGTTCCCAGCTCCAAGCCTTTTTTTTTTTTTTTTTTTTAACAAAAAGGCAGTTTCCATTTCTGTAACACTGTACCCTTAAAAAAACCCATTCATTGAAGTATAATATACATACAGAAAAGTGCACATATGGTAACCACGTAGCTCGATTAATTTTAAGAAACTGAACACATCAGGGTAGCCAGTACCCAGAATCCCCTGCGTCTGCCCATCTAGTCTCAGCCCTCCACTGCTATTGAACCTGACTTCTAGCCCCATGGATGAGTTTCACCTATTTTCACATTTTATGCCAGTGAAATCGTGGAGGATGTCTTCTGTAGTTTTTGGCTTCTTTTGCTCAGCTTTGTCTATATACAATTCGTCCATATTGTTTGTTGTGTGTAGTTGTAGATTTCTTTTTTTGTGTGTATGTGTGTGTGTGTTTTTGTTTGTTTGTTTGTTTGAGATGGAGTTTCGCTCTTGTTGCTCAGGCTGAAGTGCAGTGGCACCATCTTGGCTCACTGCAACCTCCGCCTCCTGGGTTCAAGCGTTTCTCCTGCCTCCTTAGAGGCGCCCGCCACAACGCTTTTGTATTTTTCGTAGAGATGAGATTTCACCATGTTGCCCAGGCTAGTCTCAAACTTCTGGGCCCAAGCAATTCTCCTGCTTCGACCTCCCAAAGTGCTGGGGTTACAGGTGTGAGCCACTGCACCTGGCCTTTGTTTCATGATTGGATATTTTCTGAAATGTCTCATCAGGTCTTTTCTCCATTATTTCAAAGGGTTGTCTCTTATTAATTGTAAGGTATATTCATTTGCTTGGGCTGCCATAAGAAAGTACCACAGATGGGGGCTTCAACAACAATTTATTTTCTTAGGCTGGGCGCAGTGGCTCACGCCTATAATCCCAGCACTTTGGGAGGCTGAGGTGGGCGGATCACCTGAGGTCAGAAGTTCTAGGTCAGCCTGGCCAACATGGCGAAACTCAGTATCTACTAAAAACACAAAAATTAGCCAGGCATGGTGGTGCACAGCTGTAATCTCAGCTACTCCTGAGGCTGAGGCAGGAGAATTGCTTGAATCCGGAGAATGGCTTGAACCCGGGAGGTGGAGGTTACAGTGAGCCGAGATTGCACCACTATACTCCAGCCTGGGTGACAGAGTGAGACTCCATCTCAAAAAAAAAAAAAAGAAAAGAAAAAAATGTATTTTCTTACAATTCTGGAGGCAAGGAATCCGAGATCAAAGTGGCAGCAGCTGTGGTTTCTTTGAAGCTCTCTCTTCTTGGCTTATAGTTGGCTGTCGTCTCCCTTCCCTCATGTGGTTTTCCCTTTGCATGTCTGTCCTAAACTCCTCTCCTTTTTTGTAGAGATGGGTCTCGCTTTGTTGCCCAGGCTGTTCTCAAACTCCTGGGCTCAAGTGATCCTCCCGCCTCGCCATTGTGAACTGCTGCAATTGCATGCATGAGCCACGTTGCCCAGCCCCTAAACTCTTATAAGGACACCAGTCATATTAGATGGGGGCTCACCCTAAAGATGTCATTTTCACTTAATTACCTTTTTAAAGACACTATCTGCAAATATGGTTACATTCTGAGGTGCTGAGGGTGAGGACTTCAACATATTAATATATACATTTTATAGGTAGACACAATTCAGACTACAACATAAGAGTTCTTTATATATTCTGGATGTGAGTCTTTTGTCGGATATATATGGGTATATATATATATATATATATATATATATATATACCCAGGTGGGGGGCGGTGGCTCCTGCCAGTAATCCCAGCACTTTGGGAGGCTGAGGTGGGTGGATTACCAGAGGTCAGGAGTTTGAGACCAGCCTGGCCAACATGGTAAAACCTTGTCTCTACTAAAAATACTAAAATGAGAGGCAGAATGTGGTGGCTCACACCTGTAATCCCAGCTACTCAGGAGGTTGAGGCAGGAGAATCACCTGAACCTGGGAGGCGGAGGTTGCAGTGAGCTGAGATTGCACCACTGCCCTCCAGCCTGGGTGACAGAATAAGACTCCGTCTCAAAAAAAAACACACAAAAAAACAAAAAAAACTCCCACTTTGTGGCTTGTCTTTTCACATTCCTAAAAAGGTGTCTTTGAATGAGCAGAAATTTTGTTTTGTTTGTTTGTTTGTTTGTTTGTTTCAGGACAGAGTCTTGCTCTGTAGCCCAGGCTGGAGTGCAGTGGCGTGATCTTGGCTCACTGCAACCTCTGCCTCCTGGATTCAAGCTATTCTCCTGCCTCAGCCTCCTGAATAGCTGGGATTACAGGTGCCCGCCACCATGCCCGGCTAATTTTTATTTATTTATTTATTTTTGAGATGGAATTTCGCTCTTGTCACCCAGGCTGGAGTGCAATGGCACAATCTCGGCTCACTGAAACCTCCGCCTCCCGGTTCAAGCGATTCTCCTGCCTCAGCCTCCCGAGTAGCTGGGATTACAGGTGCCCGCCACCATGCCCAGCTACTTTTTATATTTTTAGTAGAGACAGGGTTTTACCATGTTGGCCAGGATGGTCTCGAACTCCTGGCCTCAGGTGATCTGCCTGCCTCAGCTTCCCAGATTGCTGGGATTACAGGCATGAACCACCATGCCCAGCCAATTTTTGTATTTTGAGTAGAGACAGAGTTTCACCATGTTGGCCAGGCTGGTCTTGAACTCCTGACCTTGTAATCCTCCCGCCTCAGCCTCCCACAGTGTTGGGATTATAGGCGTGAGCCACCACGCCTGGCCTAGAAGTTCTTAATTTTAACACAGACTATTTAGCTCTGCTTGTTGCATTAATTCTTTTTGTATCTTGCTTAAGAAAATTTTGCCTACTCTAAGGTCATGAAGATTTTCACGTTTTTCTCAAAAAGCCTTATTGTTTGAACGATCGTATTTTGATCTATGGTTCATCTGGAATTGATTTTTCTGTTTGGTGGAAGATGCGGTCAAGTTCTCCCCTTTTTTCCCATATGGATGTCCAGTTGACCCAGCACTATTATTATTAAAAAAAAAAAAAAAAAATCCTGGGCCAGGCACAGTGGCTCACACCTGTAATCCCAGCACTTTGGGAGGCCAAGGTGGGCAGATCACCTGAGTTCAGGAGTTCGAGACCAGCCTGGCCAACATCTTGAAACCCCGTCTCTACTAAAAATACAAAAAATTAGCCGGGTGTGGTGGCAGGTGCCTGTAATCCCAGCTACTCGGGAGGCTGAGGCAGGAGAATTGCTTGAACCCAGCGGGGTGGAGGTTGCGGTCTGCCAAGATCATGCCATTGCATTCCAGCCTGGGCAACAAGAATGAAACTCTGTCTTAAAAAAAAAAATCCTTTCCCCATTGGCAATGAAATCTTGTTTTGTCATAAATGAGGTGACTCCATTTGTGTGGGTCAGTTCCTGGCTGGTGTGTCTATTATGAAGCCAGTGCCACACTGCCTTAACTAGCTTTATGATAGGACTCACTATGTGATAAGTTCTTCAGCTTTGTTCTTTTCCAAGATTTCCTTTTCAGGCCGGGCGTGGTGGCTTAAGCCTGTAATACCAGCACTTTCGGAGACCTAGGAGGGAGGATCGCTTGAGTCTAGGAGTTTGAGACCAGCCTGGGCAACATGATGAAACCCCTCTTTAGAAAAAAATACAAAAATTAGCTGGGTGTGGTGGTGTGCGTCTGTAATCCCAGCTACTCTCCTACCCAGCTGAGGCAGGAGAATCGCTTGAACCCCAGAGGCGGAGTCTGCAGTGAGCCGAGATCGCGCCACTGTACTCAAGCCTGGGCGACAGAGAGGGATCCTGTCTCAAAAACATAAGAAAAAGAAAAAAGAAAAAAAGATTGCCTTGTCTTGTGACCCTTTGTGTTTCCATATGAATCTTTTTTTTTTTTTTTTTTTTTTGAGACAGAGTCTCGCTCTGTCGCCCAGGCTGGAGTGCAGTGGTGCCATCTCGGCTCACTGCAAGCTCCGCCTCCCGGGTTCACGCCATTCTTCTGCCTCAGCCTCCCGAGTAGCTGGGACTACAGGCGCCTGCCACCACGCCCGGCTAATTTTTTGTATTTTTAGTAGAGGCGGGGTTTCACCGTGGTCTCGATCTCCTGACCTCGTGATCCGCCCACCTCGGCCTCCCAAAGTACTGGGATTACAGGCGTGAGCCACCGCGCCGGGCCTTTCCGTATGAATCTTAAAATCACCTTGTCCATATTTCTTTAAAGGTTGCTGTAATTTTTATTGGAATCTTGTTGATTCTGTGGATCAACTGGGGAAGTTTTTATCATACAGAGTTTTCTATTCAGTGAACATGCCATATTGTTCTGTTGATTTGTAGGGTTTTTGTAGAAGACTTGCATATCTTCTTAGGTTTATTCCTAGGTATTTGATTTTTGGGGGGTTGCTATTTTAAGTTAAGCAATTATACCATCTATTAACAATAGCAGTTTTGTTTCTTCTTTCCAATCTTTATGCCTTTTATTTATTTTATTTTATTTATTTATTTTTGTTGAGACGGAGTCTTGCTCTGTCGCCCAGGCTGGAGTGCAGTGGCGCCATCTCAGCTCACTGCAAGCTCTGGCTCCCGGGTTCACGCCATTCTCCTGCCTCAGCCTCCCAAGTAGCTGGGACTACAGGCGCCTGCCACCACGCCCGGCTAATTTTTTTGTATTTTTAGTAGAGATGGGGTTTCACCATGTTAGCCAGGATGGTCTCGATCTCCTGAACGCGTGATCCACCCGCTTCGGCCTCCCAAAGTGCTGAGATTACAGGCGTGAGCCACAGTACCTGACCTCTTTATGCCTTTTTTTTTTTTTTTTTTTTTTTTTGAGACGGAGTCTCGCTGCTGTCGCCCAGGCTGGAGTGCAGTGGCGCGATCTCGGCTCACTGCAAGCTCCGCCTCCCGGGTTCATGCCATTCTCCTGCCTCAGCCTCCCGAGTAGCTGGGACTACAGGCACCTGCCACCGCGCCCAGCTAATTTTTTGTATTTTTAGTAGAGACGGGGTTTCACCGTAGTCTTGATCTCCTGACCTCGTGATCCACCTGCCTCGGCCTCCCAAAGTGCTGGGATTACAGGCGTGAGCCACCGCGCCCGGCCCTTTATGCCTTTTAATATATTTCCTTGTTTTGTTGCACTGGTTGGGACCTAGACACTATACTCTTTGTTGTGGGGGGTTCTGCTCTGTTGCCGAGGCTGGAGTCCAGTTGTGTAATTACAGCTCACTGCTGCCTCAACCTCCTGGTCTCAAGTGATTCTCCCACCTCAACCTCCCAAGTAGCTGAGACTACAAGTGCGCCACCATGTGCAGATCATTTTTAAATGTTTTGTAGAGGCAGGATTTCCTTATGTTGCCTCGATTTGTCTTTTTAAAAAATTTTTTTTTTTGAGACAGAGTCTCACTCTGTTGCCCAGTATGGAGTGCAGTGGTGTGATCTGGGGTCACTGCAACTTCTGCCTCCCAGGTTCAAGTGATTCTCCTGCCTCAGCCTCCCAAGTAGCTGGGATTCGCTACTTTTTGTATTTTTAGTAGAGACGGAGTTTCACCACGTTGGCCAGGCTGGTCTCAAACTCCTGACCTCAGGTGATCCGCCTGCCTCAGCCTCCCAAAGTGCTGGGATTACAGGCGTGAGCCACTGTGCCTGGCCTTTTGTTTTGTTTTGTTTTGGCTTTTTTTTTGGCAGAGTCTCACTCTATCACCCAGGCTGGAGTGCAGTGGTGCAATCTTGGGTCACTGTAACCTCTGCCTCCTGAGTTCAAGCAGTTCTCGTGCCTCAGCCTCCCGAGTAGCCAGGAGTACGGGCAGCCACTGCCACGCCCGGCTAATTTTTGTATTTTTAGTGGAGATGGGGTTTCACCATGTTGGCCAGGCTGGTCTTGAACTCCTGGGCTCAAGTGATCCACCCATTTCGGCCTCCCAAAGTGCTGGGATTACAGTCGTGAGCCATCGAGCCTGGCCGTCTTTTTTTTTTTTTTTTTTTTTTTTGAGACAGGATCTCACTCTGTCGCCCAGGCAGTGGCACAATCACAGCTCACTGCAGACCTGACCTCCTGGGTTCAAGTGATCTTGCTGCCTCAGCCTCCCTAGTAGCTGGGACTATGGGCATGCACGGCTAATTGTTGTTATTTTTTATTTTTTGTACAGATGAGTCTCGCTATGTTGCCCAGGCTGCTCGCAAACTCACAGGCCTAAGGGATCCACCCACCTTAGCCTTCCAAGTAGCTGGGATTACAGGCGAGAGCCATTGCACCAGGGCCCACATATTATGTCTTTATCAGATTTCTCTCTAGTGAGAGAATCCAAGCCAAGTGATGCTTTCTTTGGCCCTTTTCTTGAATCTTCATGACAAATGACTTCATTCGGTATTCATGCAATTATACTAATAATCACCTATCTTTTATCGCATATGTGCCATAGGGATTCACTTTGTTCTCCTCAGTAGTCATATGAATTAGGTATTCATTTTTCCAGGTGGGGCATCTGAGGCTTGGAGGGATCGAACCTCACAGCTGGTAGGCAGTGGAGCCAGGACTGCACCTGGCCCTGGGTGTCTTCAAAGCCCATATTATCTCTTCCCCCTCCTCCTCCCCCCTCTCTTCCTCCTCCTCCGTCTCTTCCTCCCCCTCTTCCTCCTCCTCCTCCAGGCTTTCTTCCCTTACAGATTTACTGGGTGTCTGTATTGTGTCTGGCCTGGTGCTAGTCAGGAGCTGTGGATCTTGCCCTTGATGGACTGTGTTTTGGAGAAAAACTAAGTTCTCACCCCTTGGAAATCAAAGCTGGCTGACTTGTCCCCAGCCTTTTTTTTTGAGACAGAGTCTCACTCTGTTGCTCAGGCTGGAGTACAGTGGCCCCATCTCAGCTCACTGCAACCTCCACCTCCCAGGTTCAAGCGATTCTTCTGGCTCAGCCTCCTGAATAGCTGGGATTACAGGCTCGCACCACCACGCCTGGCTAATTTTTTGTATTTTTAGTAGATACGTGGTTTCGCCACGTTGGCCAGGTTGGTCTCAAACTCCTGACCTCAGGTGATCTGTCCGCTTTGGCCTCCCAAAGTGCTGGGATTACAGGTGTGAGCTACTGTGCCGGCCAGACCTTTTTAAAGTTTTTTTTTCCCCAAGACAGAGTCATGGAAAAAAAGTCACCCAGGTTGGAGTGCAGTGGCTTGGTTTCGGCTCGCTGCAACCTCTGCCGCCCGGGTTCAAGCTTCTCCTGCCTCAGCCTCCTGAGTAGCTGGGATTATAGGCTTGCGCCACCACACCCAGCTAATTTTTGTACTTTTAGTAGAGATGGGGTTTCGCCATGTTGGCCAGGCTGGTCTCGAACTCCTGACCTCAGGTGATCCTCCCACCTCAGCCTCCCAAAGTGTTGGGATTACAGGCATGAGCCACCACTCCCGGCCTAAAGTTGGTTTAAAATCATAGACTTTTTCCATTTTAAGCTTGGGAAGGAGTCTTAGAGTTCTTCCAGTCCTGCTTTCCCATTTCACAAATGGGAAAAACTGAGGCCTGGAGACAAATTATTTTTGAGTTGCTCAGATAGTACTTGGCACATCAGAGTCACATGTGGGTTTGAATTTCAGTGATTGGGAGAACACAGTGCTTCCAATAGACCCCCAGAAGAAAAGCAACTTAGGGGGTGGGCATAGATGGGTGTGGTTCCGGGCACATTGAGTTGGATCTCATGAGAGAGGTCAAGGCCAGAGCGGCAGGTAGGGGAGGCATCCAACTGCCAGGACAGATAGAAATGCAGGGAGAGGGGGCCAGGCGCCGTGGTGCACCCCTGTAACCCCAGCACTTTGGGAGGCCGAGGTGGGCGTATCACTTGAATTCAGGCCTCACTGCTGTTTCAAAACAGTAGAGCAGGGTCAGATTTGAACCTGTGACCAGTGCTCTTGCTAATCAGTGCTACCTCTGTGACATGGATGAGGAACAAAATACAAAACCAGTCCAGAAATGTGAGGATGCTGGAGAAGGTTCCAGAACTGTGATGTGGAAGAGTTCTGTGCGCTCTCAGAAGAGCAGGGCTCTGGGGAGTTTGGGGTCACGCCTGTGTATGTTTCACATTAGCCTTCAAGATGACTTTCAGCAGCCTCGTCCTGGCCCCGAGCCTGAGGCTTTCGGAACTGATGGATAGATCCTTCAAAGCAGGGACCACGGGGCCGTGGACTAATTTCCGCAGCTGGAACCTGTTGGATGTGTGTGCAGCCCCGGAGCCAGAGCACCGATGAGCCTGGGGTGGGTGGGTGGCAGAGGGAGGGAGGCTGCTGGCCTGCCTAGGAACTCTAGGCACTGCCCCATGTGGAAAATTTCTCCTGTAACCCACTGACTTCAGGAACCTGAGAGCCCCAGCAGTGTGGATCCCTCGAGGGTCCGAAGGGCCGCTTGTCCCTGTCAGCTGCTCTAGGGATGGCTGCTCTTAAAGGCTGGGAGGGCTGCATTCCATTCTTGGCACTGATCTGTCCCCTCCGTCCCTTTGGGCTACCTGCCTCCTCCCCGGTACTGAACCTTTTGCTTAGAGACTCAGCCTGTATGCCCGGTTCCCTTTGCTCCTGTGACAGATCAGACCGGGAAGCTGGAGGGCTTATTCTTCATCTCTCAGCTGAGGCCAAAAGGGACTGGCGGCCCCCGTCTCTTCCTCTGCCCCCATTGCCCCTGCCCCTGCCCACTTTATACATTTAAGGGAAGTGATCCGAGTATTCAGGAACTAAAACTCAGTGCCTCGCCCCTGGGAAAGGACCCAAAAATGCCCCAACCCAGTGAATTTCAAAGGGAAACCCCAGGAATCTAGGTCTGAATTCTGAGCACCCCCCACCCACCTCCTGCATCAGCCTGAGCTGCTTGTTTTGTTTTTATTTATGTGTATTTGGCTGTCATCAAAGCGTCTGTTTGAAGAAAGAGTTCTGTGGTGAAGGAAAGAAAAAGTATAAAGTCAGTTTCTTCCTGCCTTTACACACAAGGCAACTGAGTTCTGGAAATGCGTCAGTCCAGGCTGGGTGAGGTGGCTCATGCCTGTCATCCCAGTGCTTTGGGAGGCTGAGGCAGTAGGATCATTTGAGGCCAGGAGTTTGAGACCAGCCTGGGTAACAGAGCGAAACCCTGTCTCTACAAAAGAAAATAAAGCCAGGCATGGTACTCATGCTCATAGTCCCAGCCTCCTTGGGAGGCTGAGGTGGGAGGACCACTTGAGCCCCACAGGTCGAGGCTGCAGGGAACCATGATGGCACCACTGCACTCCAGCCTGGGTGATAGAGCGAGATGTCACCTAAATAAAAACATAGTAACTCCTTAAAATTATTAAATACCCATTTTCAATGATCAGATTTCTACTTGTTTCATATATATATCATAGATGTTACTCCTTTTTTTTTTTTTTTTGAGACAGAGTTTTGCTATTGTTGCTCAGGCTGGAGTGCAATGGCACAATCTCGGCTCACCTCAACCTCTGCCTCCCGGGTTTAAGCAGTTCTCCTGCCTCAGCCTTCCAAGTAGCTGGGATTACAGGCATGCGCCACCATGCCTGACTAATTTTGTGTTTTTTTTTAGTAGAGATGGAGTTTCTCCATGTTGGTCAGGCTGGTCTCGAACTCCCGACCTCAGGTGATCCTCCTGCCTCGGCCTCCCAAAGTGCTGGGATTACAGGCATGAGCCACTGTACCTGGCCTGGTTGAGCTGCATTTTAAGTCTCTTTCACTCTCTGGATTCTCCCTACATCTCCTGCCTCCCTGGTCTACTCTGTTGCTAACACCCTGCCTCTCTCGGTAGTGTTCTATCATGTCTGTGTTTCCTGCTGCCCCGTGGGGGCTGGACCCCAGCTGTGTGGCATGAACAGGTGACCTGTCCATTTCTGTTTCCCTGGGGGAGGGGAGGTCCGTGAAGCCCAGGTACCCAACAGAACTGACTTTCCTTCCTCCTCCCACCACTTCCCCTCCCACCCCTCCCATAGACTGTTCCTTCCAGGACACCTGGGGAGCTGCTCAGAGCTCCCGGCACACCAAGGAAGCTCTTCTTAGAACCAAGCCTCCCGACCTTCTGCTCCTAAGATGGTCACTTGGCCTGCCCGGGCCTCTTCCCTATGCTCTTCCCCCTCTAACTTCAGCCCCAGCTGCTCCCCACAAGCCCTTCTCTAGTCTGAGGCAGGCATGCAGCTGAGTTAAGCCAGTCCCTTAAGTCCTGACTCCCTTGCATCAGAGGGCGGGGCAGGCTGAGGTGTAGTCAGCGGGGACCCTGGCTTGGCCCTGGCCTGACCGGGAGTCTTGAACACTGTTCCCAAGTGGCATCTGTGATGTGAAAAGCTGCAAAGTAGCAGAGGCCAAGAGGGTGCCTAGGAGGTGCTGGGGAGGGCGGTGATGGCAGTGGGAGGCGTGGTTATTGCTCAGAAAAGGAGGCTGGGTGCCGTGGTTCGTGCCTATAATCCCAGCACTTTGAGAGGCTGAGGTGGGCAAATCACTTGAGGTCAGGAGTTCGAGACCATCCTGGCCAACGTGGCTAAACCCCATCTCTACTAAAAATACAAAAATTAGGCTGGGTGCAGTGGCTCATGCCTGTAATCCCAGCACTTTGGGAGGCCGAGGCGGGCAAATCACTTGAGGTCAGGAGTTTGAGACCATCTTGGCCAACATGGTGAAACCCCTTCTCTACAACAAAAAATACAAAAATTAGCTGGGCATGGTGGCATGCGCCTGTAGTCCCAGCTACTTGGGAGGCTGAGGCAGGAAAATCACTTGAACCCAAGAGGCGGAGGCTGCAGTGAGCCGAGATCGCACCACTGTACTCTAGCCTGGGCAACACAGTCAGACTCCATCTCAAAAAAAAAAAAAAAAAAAGAAAAAAGAAAAGGAAACACAGGCCTTCTCCACACGTCTGTCCTTCTGTGTTGAGCCGTGCTGTCCCAGGGCTGCTCAGGACCTGCCAGGTGATTCCAGGTGGGGGTTCGCCTTTTTTGTTACACATGCCCACCCAGAACCACCCCCAGGTCAGTTCTTTAGTTCATCTGCCATTTGTCTGTGAAGTCGTGTGTCAGATGCCACACAGAACATAAAAGTAAATAACAGCACCCATTTCTCATTCGACAAAGAGTGAGCTCCTAGCCCGCACCAGTCTCTGTTCTAGAAATCTGGAATAGAGTAGCGATCAAGACAGGCAAGGCCCCTGCCCTCACGGCACTCACAGAGCAGCAGGGCGGAAAGACAAGAAACAAGTAACCAAGAAATACAGTATTTAGGATGAAGTGGTATGAGGTCATCAGTGGGTGACAACTTTCTGTTTGTGAAGCTACTAGGTAAACTGTGATTTCATTATAGAAGGTGTTAGCCCCGTGATCTGCTTGTACCAGGCTCTGGGAGGGAGGCAAGGGGAGGGACCAGCCCTCCCCTGTGTAAATATGTCACATTTATGGAGCCATGTAGGTATACCCAGTCATTCTCTCACTAACCCTTCGATTAGTTTCCTAGGCTGTCATAACAAAGTACCACAAAGTGAGTGGCTTAAAACCACAGAAATTTATTCTCTCACACTTCTGCAGGCTAGAAGTCCAAAATTAAGGTGTCTGTAGGGCTACATTCCCCCTGAAGTCTCTAGGGGCAGGTCCTTCCTTGCCTTCTCTGGCTTCTGGTGGCGGCTGGCAGTGCTTCGTGCGCCTTGGCTTGTAGCTGCGTCACTCTGATCTCTGCCTCCATCTTCACGTGGCTGTCTTCCTTCTGTGTGTCTGTGTCCACATTTCCTTTGTCATGGCTGGGCACGGTGGCTCACGCCTGTAATCCCAGCACTTTGGGAGGCCGAGGTGGGTGGATCACCTGAGGTCAGGAGTTCAAGACCAGCCTGGGCAACACGGTGAAACCCCGTCTCTACTAAAAATACAAAAAAATTAGACGGAAGTGGTGGTGGGCGCCTGTAATCCCAGCTAATCAGGAGGGTGAGGCAGGAGAATCGCTTGAACCCAGGAGGCAGAGGTTGCAATGAGCTGAGATTGTGCCGCTGAACTCCATCCTGGGGGACAGAGTGAGACTCTGTCTCAAAAAAAAAAAAAAAAAATTTCCCTTGTCTTGTTAGGCCCACCCTAATCCCGTATGATCTCATTTTAGCTTGATCACATCAGCAAAGACCATGTATCCCAGATATTAGGGATTGAACATATATTTTGGGGGAATGCAGTTCAACTCACAGTACCCCTCTAGGGACGTGGGTAGCCAAAACCGTTAGCAAATTACAGGAAACTGGGTAGGTCGAGCAGGGGAGGGCGCTGATTTCTGGTTAGTGCCTTCCCTGCGTCTACTGTTCGATCTGGGTCATAATCTTAGCTAATCCTACAACCTTTTTTTCTTTTTAAAATTACATTTTTATTTATTTATTGTCTTAGTTCACTTTGTGTTGCTATAAAGGAATGCCTGAGGTTAGATTTTTTTTTTTTAAGGACAGAGTCTCACTCTGTCGCCGAGGTTGGAGTGCAGTGGCACCATCTCAGCTCACTGCAACCTCCGCTTCCTGGGTTCAAGTGATTCTCCTGCCTCAGCCTTCTGAGTAGCTGGGATTACAGGTGTGCATAACCAGGCCTGGCTCAAGTTTTGTATTTTTGGTAGAGACAGGGTTTCACCATGTTGTCCAGTTTAGTCTCAAACTCGACCTCAAGTGATCCACTTGTCTTGGCCTCCCAAAGTGCTGGGATTACAGGCTTGAGCCACGGTGCCCAGCTGGGTTGGATTATTTATAAAGAAAGGTTTATTTGACTCAGCTCTGCAGGCTGTACAGGAAGCATGGAGCCAGCATCTGCTTCTGGTGAGGACTTCAGGAAGCTTCCAGTCATGATGGAAGGGGAGGGTGAGCTGGTGTGTCACGTGGCCACAAAGGGAGCAAGAGAGAGAGGAGGGAGGTGCCAAATATTTCTAAATAATCCAGCCTGTAGCCCCAGCTATTTGGGAGGCTGAGGTAGGAGGATCGCTTGAGCCCAAGAGTTTTGAGGCTACAGTGAGCCGTGTTCAAGCCACTGCACTCCAGCCTAATGAGCAGAGTGAGGCTTTGTCTCAAAAAATTAAAAACAGGCCGGGTGCAGTGGCTCACCCCTGTAATCCCAGCATTTTGGGAGGCCGAGGAGGGCGGATCACAAGGTCAGGAGTTCAAGACCAGCCTGGCCAACATGGTGAAACCCCATCTCTACTAAAATACAAAAAATTAGCCAGGCGTGGTGGTGCATGCTTGTAGTCCCAGCTACTCGGGAGGCTGAGGCAGGAGGATCTCTTGAACTTGGGAGGCAGAGGTTGCAGTGAGCTGAGATCGCGCCACTGTACTCCAGCCTAGGCGACAGAGTGAGACTCCGTCTCAAAAAAAAACCAAAAAACAAAACAAAAACCCGATTCGGTCTCATGGGAACTAATAGAGTGGGAATTCACTCTTTACACAAGGAGGGTACCAAGACATTCATGAAGTATCCACCCTCATGTCCCAAACACCACACAACAATTCCTACCTCTAACATTGGAGATATTTGAGAGATATTCATGTTTCAACATGAGATTTGAGATTTGGGGGGGACAAATAACCAAACTATGTCACTTACTTATTTATATTCTTATAAAAATTTTGGCCAGGCGTGGTGGCTGAGGCCTATAATATCAGACATTGTGGGAGGCCTAGGTGGCCAGATGACTTGAGCCCAGGAGTTTGACACCAGCCTGGGCAATATGGCGAAACCCCGTCCCTACAAAAAATACAAATATTAGCCGGGTATGGTGGCCCACGCCTGTAATCCCAGCTACTTTGGTGGTTTAGGCACAAGAATTGCTTGAACCAGGGAGGTGGAGGTTGCAGTGTGCTGAGATCGTGCCACTGCACTCCAGCCTGGGAGACAGAGCGAGACTCTGTCTCAAAAGAAAAAAAAAATTACCCCAGACTAGTTATTCTTTCTTTTTTGATACTTTGACACATGCAAAATAAATAACATTTTCAGGGTCTTAAGGTATAATTTTGTAAATTACTATATCCTCATAACTAAATGATATGATTAAACATTATTTTAAATTGATATCCATTTTTTTTTTTTTTTTTTTGAGATGGAGTCTCGCTTTGTCGCCCAGGCTGGAGTGCAGTGGCGCAATCTCGGCTCACTGCAGGCTCCGCCCCCCGGGGTTCACGCCATTCTCCTGCCTCAGCCTCCCGCGTAGCTGGGACTACAGGCGCCTGACACCACGCCTGGCTAATTTTTTGTATTTTTAGTAGAGACGGGGTTTCACCGTGTTAGCCAGGATGGTCTCGATCTCCTGACCTCGTGATCCGCCCGCCTCGGCCTCCCAAAGTGCTGGGATTACAGGCGTGAGCCACCGCGCCCGGCGATATCCATTTTTTATAAAATAGGATTGCTATCTACTCTTTTTTTAAATTTTTTATTTTTTAACATAGAGTCTCACTCTGTCACCTAGGCTGGAGTGCAGTGGCACAGCCATTGCTCACTGTAGCCTCTGCCTTCCAGGCTCAAGTGATCCTCCCAAGTAGCTGGGACTACTGGTATCTGCCAACATGCACAGATAATTTTTAAATTTTTTGTAGAGATGGGGTCTTGACATGTTGTCCAGGCTGGTCTTGAACTCCGGGTCTCAAGTGATCCTCCTGCCTCAGCTTCCCAAAGTGTTGCGGTTACAGGTGTGAGTCACCACACCCAGCCTACTCTTGCATTCATCAAATATTTGAGTGCCGCACGAATCCCAGATCCAGATGTTCTTTTGTTTTTTCTGGTCCACATTTGGACTAAGATTGAAAATCATAACTTGTGGATTAATACCTGTGTGCATGTGAGAGAGGTATATATACCTGGGATTAAATGAGAGTATAAAAGTGTTATTTAAAGTATGTTACAGGCTGGGTGCGGTGGCTCACGCCTGTAATCCCAGCACTTTGGGAGGCCGAGGCAGGTGGATCACCTGAGGTCAGGAGTTCTAGACCAGCCTGGCCAACATGGTAAAACCCCGTCTCTACTGAAAATACAAAAATTAGCCGGGCGCGGTGGCAGGTGCCTGTAATCCCAGCTACTCGGGGGGCTGAGGCAGGAGAATCGCTTGAACCTGGGATGCAGAGGTTGCAGTGAGCTGAGATCGTGCCATTGCACTCCAGCCTGGGGGACAAAAGAGAGACTTTGTCTCAAAAAAAAAAAAAAGTATGTTACAAAGGGCAAGTATCGTGATATATACAAGGTATACATTTATTTGGAAACACTCCCAGATTACTTGCCATCTCTGAGACTCTCCATTTTAAAAAAGTAAAAAGTTTCATTGAAATATGTCACAGACCATACAATTCATTTTCCCCCCACTTTTTTTTTTTTTTTTTTTGAGACAGGGTCTGGCTCTGTTGCCCAAGCTGGAGTGCAGTGGCACGGTCATGGCTCACTGGAGCCTCAACCTCCTGACGCTCAAGCAGTCCTCCCACTTCAGCCTTCAGAGTAGCTGGGACCACCGGTCTGGGTCACTATGCTTGGCCAATTTGTGTGTGTGTGTGTGTGTGTGTGTGTGTGTGTGGAGCTGGGGTGTCACTATATTACCCAGGCTAGTCTCAAACTTCTAGGGCCAAGCTCTCCTTCCAGCTCTGTCTCTCAAAGTGTTGGGATTACAGGTGTGAGCCACCGAGGCCGGCCACAACTCACTTGTTTTTAGTATATTCACAGAGTTGTACAACCATTATGAAAGTCAATTTTAGAACTTTTTCATCATTCCCCAGAAGAACCCCACACCCATTTGCATATTGAATATGTCGTAGGGTCCTAAGCAGTCCGTTCACTGGGACTGGCCAGCAACGATTTAACTGGCTGTGACGCTGGGCAAGTCCCTAAACTTCCCAGCTCCTCACTTTCTCTACCTCTAGTTACAGATGAAACTGACCGACTTGGTAACACTACCTACCTGTAGGTGCTCCACATGAGTGTGAAATGCATGAACTCAGTTATGTCTTAGGACAGGTCCTGGGCTGGCTATTTTTTCCCCATGTTATAGATGAAGAAGAAACTGATTCCCAGAGAAGCCAAGAGCCCGAGGCACAGGCTGGAGGCTCCACTGGGAACTGAACCCTCTAAATTTTAACAGTGTGTGGGTAGGGGTAGCTGAGCTTGGCCTTCAGTGCTGACTTGCAGGACTCTGGGGTCATGATTTTAGTGCCCTTTATCCTGTTTGCTACCTGCCCAGCAGACCCCTTTGCACAGGGAGCTTTGCAGACATGACCTTGAGCAAGATTAGGGAGGAGAGGTGGGTGGAGGTGGGAGGCTGGCCAGAGAGCGAGAGCGGGGAGGGTACTGGGGTTCTTTCTTTTTTTTTTTTTTTTTTTTTTTTTGAGACAGAGTCTTGCTCTGTCGCCCAGGCTGGAGTGCAGTGGCGCAATCTCAGCTCACTGCAAGCTCCGCCTCCCGGGTTCACGCCATTCTCCTGCCTCAGCCTCCTGAGTAGCTGGGACTACAGGCGCCCGCCACCACACCCGGCTGATTTTTTGTATTTTTAGTATTCTCAGGGTTTCACCATGTTAGCCAAGATGGTCTCGATCTCCTGACCTCATGATCCGCCCGCCTCGGCCTCCCAAAGTGCTGTGATTACAGGCGTGAGCCACTGTGCCTGGCTGGTACTGGGGTTCTGACAGCAGAGTTTCTGCCAGGTGGGCCTCCTGGAAAATCTGAGTGGCGCCCACGTATTCCAGGCACCTGGGTAAGGAAGGAGCTAGCTTTGCCAAGATCAAGGCCAGAATATCCAGCGAAGAACGGGGATGCCCCCTGGTGGATCTGCACTCCAGACGCCAAAACAAAAGCTGTTTTCCCCTGGATCCACTGCTTGCTAGGGTCCATGGGGAGGGACCTGGCCACTGGTGTGGTCTGGAAACTTTTTTTTTTTTTTTTTTTAAATTAGGACAGAGTCTCACCATGTCACCCAGGCTGTAGTGCAATGGCACAACCTCAGCTCACTGCAACCTCCACCTCCTGGGTTCAAGCAATTCTCCTACCTCAGCCTCCCAAGTAGCTGGGATTACAGACGTGTGCCACCACACTTGGCTAATTTTTGTATTTTTAGTAGAAATAGGGTTTTGCCATGTTGGTCAGGCTGGTCTTGAACTACTGACCTCAGGTGATCCACCCATTTCGGCCTCCAAAAGTGCTGGGATTGCAGGCATGAGCCACTGCACTTGGCCAGGTCTGGGGTCATTTTTCAACCTTAGCATGTGATCAAGATTCAGTATTCGGGGGATGGGAGAGGAACCTGGGCTTAGGCATTAGAATGTATTGGATTCAAATCCCGCTCTGCTGCTCACGAATTGGGCATTCCTGGGCAAGTTAGTTGTCCAAGCCTCAGCTTCTCCTCCATTAAATGGGTGTAACTGAAGTTCTGCTTCACAGAGCTGTGACCATGATGAACCTAACACAAGATAACATATGTAGAGAACCCGCCTGTGCTGACACGCATAGTAAATGGTAATGGTTGTAACTGGTAGAAAGAGTCTGCTCTGGGGCGCTTGAGCCAGTTGCTGTGTCTCTGGGCCTTGGTCTCCCCATTTGTAAAACAGAGACTGTCTTTTTTTTTTTTTTTTACATTTTTTTTTTTATTTTTTTTTTGCACACAAAAACAATAAACATTTTCTAAAAATACAACAAACAAAAAGATGCGTATCAAACATATTAGGAAGGTTGCACATGGGAAGACGGGGAATGGAAATGGGGAGTGGGAATTAAAATAAACGAGAGAGGGACTTTATATGGATCAGTGATAATAACTCAATCCTCTATTTGACGAAGAAGGAGAAGGAAGAGGAAGAAAAAGAAAGTGGGATAAAGGATCAGAAAGGGAGGAAAATAGAAAAAATTAGAGTATGACTCCAGGGTAGACCTAAAACAGAGACTGTCTTACCTTGCTTTTCCAGGTTGCTGTGAAATTTAGATCTTGAACACAAAAGAGAAATACCCAAGTTCTCTTACATACTCAAGGTGTTACTTTCTTTTTTTGTTTCCTTTTTGTGGAGAATGTGGTCTCCCAGCCTGGGCAACTTAATGAAACCCTGTCATGCTGTCATGCTGGGCGCGGTGGCTCACACCTGTAATCCCAGCACTTTGGGGGGCTGAGGCGGGCAGATCACCTGAGGTCAGGGGTTCAAGACCAGCCTGGCCAATATGGCGAAACTCCATCTCTACTTAAAATACGAAAATGAGCCAGGCGCGGTGGTGCATGCCCATAATTCCAGCTGCTTGGGAGGCCGAGGCAGGAGAATCACTTGAACCCAGCAGGCGGAGGTTGCAGTGAGCTGAGATTGTGCACTATACTCCAACCTGGGTGATAGAGCGAGACTTCGTCTCAAAAACCAACCAACCAAACAAAGAAAACCAAAACCCTGTCTCTACAAAAAATAAAAACCTAGTTGGATGTGGTGGTGCCCCCCTGTAGTCCCAGCTATTCGGGAGGCTGAGGCTGGAGGATCCCTTGAGCCAGGGAGGTTGAGGCTGCAGTGAGCCATGATCGTGCCATTGCACTCCAGCCTGGGTGACAGAGCCGAGATTCTGTCTCGAAAACATAAAAAGAATGAAATCTTGCTATGTTCCTCAGGCTGGTCTCAAACTCCCAGGCTCAAGCACCATCCTCCCACCTCTGCTTTTCTAAGTACTGGGATTACACAGAGTTACTTTTATTTTTCAGTTCTGACCACATGAAAGGCTATGTTTATTTATTCAACAAATATTGACCATGGGCCTTTTAGAGGGCAGGTTCAGTGAACGGGATGAGACTATTACCCATATCAACATCTAAGTTCCATGAGAGTTCTGTCTAGTTCAAGGGCCGGCAAACTTTCTCTATTAAGTGCCAGAGAGTAAATACTTACAGGTTTTCAGGCCATTTGGTCTGTGTTGCAACTACTTAGCTCTACCGTTGTAGCATGGAGCCAGCCCTATACAATATGTGAACCAATGACCGTGGCTGTGCACCAGGAAAACTTTGTAAATGGACCTGAGAATTTGGGTTTCATACAGTTTTCATATCACAAAATAGTATTCTTTTGATTTTTCCCCCTCTGTTAAAAAGAATGGAAAACCCCTCAAAACTTACGGCTCTTGCAGGGAAAAAAAAAATCTAGGCCAGTTGCGGTAGCTCATGCCTGTAATCCCAGTACTTTGGGAGGCTGAGGTGGGCGGATCCCTTGAGGTCAGGATTTCAAGACCAGCCTGACCAACATGGCAAAACCCCATCTCTACTTAGCAAGGTGTGGTAGCACATGCCTGTAATCCCAGCTATTCGGGAGGCTGAGGCATGAGAATTGCTTGAACCTGGGAGGTGGAGGTTGCAGTGAGTCGAGATTGCACCACTGCATGATCTCAGCCTGGGCAACAGAGTAAAAAAGAAAGTTAAAAAATTCCTAACTTCTGGGACACACGAGGATAGGCCGTAGGCTGGATTTGGCCCTTGGGCTGTCATCATATGGTGGCCTTTGGCTGGTTTAACCTGTAACCTGTTGAGGTGGCTGTGAAGAAAGGTGGTCACTGGCTTCTTGGGATTTTCTTGTTTATATATTTATTTCCTTTTCTTTCTTTATTTTCTTTCTTCTTTTTTTTTTTTTTTGAGACAAAGTCTTGCTCTGTTGCCCAGGCTGGAGTGCAGTGGCGCCATCTCAGCTCACTGCAACCTCTGCCTCCCAGGTTCAAGCTATCTTCTTGCCTCAGTTTCCTGAGTAGCTGGCACTATAGGCGTGTGCCACCACGCCCGGCTATTTTTTGTATTTTTAGTAGAAACGTTGTTGGCCAGGCTGATCTCGAACTCCTGACCTCAGGTGATCTGCCCTCCTCGGCCTCCCAAAGTGCTGGGATTATAGGCATGAGCCAGCATGCCTGGCCATCTTTGTGTTTTTAGTGGATACAGGGTTTCACCATGTTGGCCAGGCTGGTCTCAAACTCCTGACCTCAGGTGATCCCTCTACCTCAGCCTCCCAAAGTGCTGGGATTGAGCCACCATGCCCGGCCGCCTGGGCCCCTTTAGGTAGCTTTTGAGGTCATCATGGACTGGCGTGGAGGCCATGGTAGTGCAGGGAAGCAGGTGGGTGGGAGACAGATCCAGGAAGGAAAGCCGACGGGGTGAGGTAATTGAACAGACGAGGAAGAGGGGTGAGGACTGTGGGGAACCGTGGAGGAGCAGCTTTTGTTTAGCGAGGGGCTCCCATGTAGGATCTGGAGCCTTAAGCCAGCAGGAACAACCAGCGTGTGGCTTCTGCCCCCAGGGAGCCGGCGGCTTGTGGACGTGATGGATGTGAACACCCAGAAGGGCACGGAGATGAGCATGTCCCAGTTTGTGCGTTACTACGAGACGCCCGAGGCCCAGCGGGACAAGCTGTACAACGTCATCAGCTTAGAGTTCAGCCACACCAAGTTGGAGCACTTGGTCAAGCGTCCGACTGTGGTAGGTCTGGGGCCCAGGTACCCTCCCCAGATACCTTCCACCTCATCTCCTTCCCTGTCCCCCTGCCACCTGGGCTGTGCCTTGCAAAAAGGCTCATGTGGGTGTGGCTGGCTGGGCTTGGCAGGCATAGGGGTGACTAAGGTTGGTAACGTGGTTTGTAGAGACAGGGATCTTGCTATGTTGCCCAGGCTGGCCTTGAACTCCTGGGTTCAAGAGACCCTCTCACCTTAGCCTCCCAAAGCACTTGGATTAGAGGTGTAAGCTACCGTGCCCTACCCCCAGCAACTCTTTCATCTCCTTCCCTTCTACAAAGTGTGGGTCCTGTCATCCCTGCTCTTCCTTCCTCCCTTGTTGGGACTATTGAGCCCACAGTGGACGGGTGGAGGGGGTGGGGACCAAGGACTCCCCAGGGAAAAGGGGTATTTCTGTCTGGCTCGGCAGTGGAGAAATGCAGTGCTCACACTGGTCTGGCTTTCAGGTAGACCTGGTGGACTGGGTGGACAACATGTGGCCCCAGCATCTGAAGGAGAAGCAGACAGAAGCCACGAACGCCATTGCAGAGATGAAGTACCCGAAAGTGAAGAAGTAAGACCACCTGGCTGGTGGCCAGAGCTGGCAGGGGTGACCCCCAGGCTTGGGGAGGTGGGAAGGAGGCTCCTGGCCATCAATGAAGGCTTGAGCGTCACAACCGCTCCCGTTCAGAACTGAAGGACTGTGCCTATGGGTGCACAGCTGGGACAGGAGGGACGGGGTCCTTCGCGTGTGCAGGTTGGCTGAAGGGGCTCTGATGTCTGCTCTGGGACCAGCTCCCCTGGGGATCTGTGATCTGAGGAGGAGTGATGGCAGACGCCTCTGCATTGGTGTGTGTGTCTGTACGCAAGGGCACAACTGTGCATGCTTTTGTGCACTCCCTCCATGAGACATTGTGTCCTGGGAGTGGGCATTTTTGGGGGACCTGCCCACATTGGATGCTTTGGTTTTGGTGAGCAATGGGGAAATACCTGGTGTTCTTTTGTTCCTTGGCGTTGAGACCTTGAAGCTTGTACCCAAAATAACCTTTCCCAAGCGTAGTCCAGGGGCCACCTGCTCACCTGATGTACCTTAGACAGTGCCCTCTGAGCAGGAGGTTGGCACTAGGTGGAGAAGTTAACCATGGTTCATTTTTTTATTTTTATTTTTTTCTGAGACAGAGTCTTGCTCTGTATCCCAGGCTGGAGTGCAGTGGCACGATCTCAGCTGACTGCAACCTCCGCCTCCTGGGTTCAAGCAATTCTCCTGCCTCAGCCTCCCGAGTACGGCGCCCGGCCAACCACGGTTTAATAGCAAAGACATCACAACATGTGGCGTGACCAGCAAGTCCTGAGACTGGTTATTTAACACGGGCTGTAGCACCTTTGAGCCCCTCCAAGTTCAACGACTTGAGTAACAGAACTTTTGGGAGGAGGAAGTCACCTTTGAGGCTTCCAGCTCTGTTTCCAACTCTGAAAGGGGAAAGGGGCTGGGCATGGTGGCTCACACCTGTAATCCCAGCACTTTGGGAGGCTGAGGCGGGCAGATCATGAGGTCTAGGAGTTTGACATCAGCCAGACCAACATGGTGAAACTCCGTCTCTACTAAAAATACAAAAATTGACCAGGTGTGGTGGTGCATGCCTGTAATTCCAGCCACTCAGGAGGCTGAGGCAGGAGAATCGCATGAACCTGGGAGGCGAAGGTTGCAGTGATCAAGCCACTGCACTGCAGCCTGGGCGACAGAGCAAGACTCTGTCTCAAAACGAAAAAAAAAAGGAAGGGGAAGGAGACACAGGCTGTCCCAGGCAGGGCCATTGCTCTAGGCTTCCTAGAAGAGTTGGCGCTGGCGGCCTGAATCCATTAGCATCTGTCTGCTCAGCCCTGCTGCCAGGAATGCCCCCAGGAGCTTCAAGGCTGTGAACTTTTCATTCACTCAGCCCTTAATTCAGTGCATAGTGAGTGCGGACTGCATGCCAGGCTTTGTAAGGGAGGCCAGCAGGCTGGCCCTTGGGCTTCTCAAGGTTTTGCTTTCAAGCTCTCTCTCTCTCTTTCTTTAATTACTTTGTAGGCGGTTTTCCTCCCCTTCAAGCTGAAGCTCCATCCACGCCTTGGATCTGGGCTGCATCAAAGGCAGAGACTGGGTTCGAGGTGGGGAGGGAGCAGGGCTTGTTTTCAATTCCATTCTGTTTGGATTCAGTCGCAGCAAAATTGACAGAGCTCCTGGGATGGGGAAGTAAAAACAGGAACAAGACTACAAGCTCCTACCCTCTGGAGAACGTGCTGTGCCTCGCGTAGGGGCCTGAGGTGCAGCTCCAGTCCTGGGAGGGGAACAGGGACTAGAGGAATCCCATTTGGCTGGTGTCATCGGGGGATATCCCCTTCTTGGAGGGGATATTCCCTTCTTGGAGAGGACATTCTGCCTGAGCTTCGAATGACAGAGGAGGCCAGGTGCGGTGACCTGTAATCCCAGCACTTTGCGAGGCCGAGAGGGGGCAGATCACCTGGGGTCAGGAGTTCGACACCAGCTTGGCCAACATGGTGAAACCCCATCTCTACTAAAAAAATAAATTAGCCAGGCGTGGTGATGGGTGCCTGTAGTCCCAGCTGCAAGAGGCAGAAGATTTGCTTGAACCTGGGAGATGGAGGTTACAGTGAGCCGAGATGGCATCACTGCACTCTAGCCTGGGTGACAGAACGACACCATGTCTCAAAAAAAAAAAAGACAAAAAGGCTGGGCGAGGTGGCTCACACCTATAATCCCAGCACTTTGCAAGGCCAAGGTGGGTGGATCACGAGGTCAGGAGATCGAGACCATCCTGGCTAACATGGTGAAACCCTGTCTCTACTAAACAAACAAACAGGCCGGGCGCGGTGGCTCACGCTTGTAATCCCAGCACTTTGGGAGGCCGAGGCGGGCGGATCACGAGGTCAGGAGATCGAGACCACAGTGAAACCCCGTCTCTACTAAAAATACAAAAAAAAAAATTAGCCGGGCGTGGTGGCGGGCGCCTGTAGTCCCAGCTACTCGGAGAGGCTGAGGCAGGAGAATGGCATGAACCCGGGAGGCGGAGCTTGCAGTGAGCCGAGACTGCGCCACTGCACTCCAGAGCCTGGGTGACAGAGCGAGACTCCATCTCAAAAACAAACAAACAAACAAACAAACAAAACCCAAAAAAAATTAGCCGGGCGTGGTGGCGGGCGCCTGTAGTCCCAGCTACTCGGGAGGCTGAGGCAGGAGAATGGCGTGAACGCGGGAGGTGGAGCTTGCAGTGAGCTGAGATCGTACCACTGCACTCCAGCCTGGGTGACAGAGCGAGACTCTGTCTCAAAAAAAAAAAAAGGCAAAAAAAAAAAAAAAAAATGACAGAGTAGATGGGAGAGAAATGAAAAGGGCCCTGAAAAAAGGCTGTGGGACTCAGAGATTATTAGTTAGAAGCAGATGATGGCTCATTGATTGATTGAGATGCTGCTTCATTGATTGGTTGATTGATTGATTGATTCATTCAGCACCTATGTCTTGAGCCCTTGATTGGTGCTGAGTACTGGGGTTTACAGTGGGGAGGAAACCAGAAGAGGTTCCTGCTCTCCTGGAGCCTACACAGTGTATGGGGGAGACAGATGTAAATCCAGTCATCACAGAAATAGATGGGAACTTGCAGCTGCGATGAGGCCCACAGTGCCCCAGAGGTGGTACTAGGGGAGGAGATTCGCCCAGTCAAGGTGGTCGGGGAAGGTGTTCTGAGCTGGGGTCTGAAGGCTGAGCGGGGTTACTTAGGTGAAGAAGACTGGGAGGGCTTTCCTGGCTGTGTGTAGTTGACTTGGGATGGTGGGGAGGGGCAGGGGACCTGTGGAAGGAAGGCCAGTGGGGCTGGAACAGAGGCAGTGAATGCAGGGTGGGTGTGGGGTGGGCCAGGCAGAACAGAGGGTCTGCATTTCCTGTAAGAACAGCTGAAATCCTCTCCAAGATTTTGAGCAGACAGAAATGTGTTCAGGTTTGCATTCTGCAGGTCCTCCTGTTGCTATGGGGATTGGATGGCGTGGGGGCATGTGAACATGAGGAGGCCACGGCATAGTGTGGAATTGGGAGTGATGGGCAGGGAGAGGGGAGGGGATGAGGGTCCAACCGGACATAGATTTAGGAATGCAAAAGAGACTGCGCTGGGTGACATAGATTTCAGTTTCATAATTAATGCCTACCTCGCCTTCCTGAGATACTCAGCATATTCTGCACTTTATTGAAAGATTCCTTTAAATAGTAAGCTCTATTAATATATTTAGGATCCTATCTAATTACCAAAAAAAAATGAGGCTCACACACTTCCAGTTTTTTTTTCTTTTTTTTTTAATCTATTGTCTGTCACTGTGCACACACGGCCAGTTTTCTAGGACCATTTGTCTTGGGGTCGAATTGTGTGGCAAATAGATCTACGGACCCCGTCAGTGGCCATGGGAACTGGTTAGAGGATTTGAACCTCGTTAGGAAGGAAATTGTCATCTTGGAAATAGTCCATTTGTTTTGCTGAAAAGAATACCGATTTCAGTTAATAAGCAGGGTAAAAAATCCCACCCTATGAAGTCCTCCGGGATCATAGAACAGTTCCGTAGAATTTAATTAAAATGACATTGTTTCTAGAAATCATGGCGCTTTCATGCTGGAGGCCCTAGAGGGTAGAGGTGGCTGTCAGCACACCCGAGGGAAGGGCTGCAGTAGGGAAGAGAGAAGTGACACAGGCACACGACTGCTTCCCCCACCTGGCTCCAGGACTTTTGGTGATGGGCTTAGGAATTTTTTTTTTTTTAAATTTTTATTTTTTTAGAGGGAGTCTCACTCTGTTGCCCAGGCTGGAGTGCAATGGCACCATCTCGGTTCACTGCAACATCTGCCTCCCAGGTTCAAGCAGTTCTCCTGCCTTAGCCTCCCAAGTAGCTGGGATTACAGGCACCTGCCACCACACCCAGCTAATTTTTGTTATTTTTGGTAGAGACAGGGTTTCACCATGTTGGCCAGGCCTGTCTTGAACTCCTGACCTCAGGTGATCTGCCTGCCTTGGCCTCCCAAAGTACTGGGATTACAGGCGTGAGCCACCACACCTGGCCGATTTTTTCTTTTCTTTTTTTTTTTTTTTTGGGACGGAGACTCACTGTGTTGCCCAGGCTGGAGTGCAGTGGTATGATCTCAGCTCACTGCAACCTCCACCTCCTGAGATCAAGCGATTCTCCTGCCTCAGCTTCCCGAGTAGCTGGGACTATAGGCATGCACCACCACGCCTGGCTAATGTTTATATTTTTAGTAGAGACGGGGTTTCACCATGTTGGCCAGGCTGGTCTTGAGCTCCTGACCTCAGGTGATCACCTGCCTTGGCTTCCCAAAGTGTAGGGATTACAGGTGTGAGCCACCATGCCTGGCTAGGAATCTTTTTGTTTATTTGTTTTTTATTTTTTAGAGACAGAGTCTTGCTTTGTTGCCCAGGCTGCAGTGCAGTGCACAGTCCTAGCTTACTGCAGCCTCAAACTCCCAGGACTCCTCCTACCTCAACCTCCTGAGTGATCCTCCTACCTTAGCCTCCTGAGTAGCTAGGACTATAGATGTGTACCTGGCTTTTTTTTTTTTTTTTTTCTTTGAGACAAGGTCTTTCTCTATTGCCCAGGCTGGAGTGCAGTGGCGCGATTGTGGGTTGCTGCAACTTCCTCCTCCCAGGCTCAAGCAATCCTCCCTTCTCAGCCTCCCGAGCAGCTGGGACCATAGGCACACACCACCATGCCTGGCTAATTTTGTTAGATATGGGGTTTCGTCATGTTGGCCCAGGCTGGTCTTGACCTCCTGGACTCAAGTGGTCCACCGACCTTGGCCTCCCAAAGTGCTGGGATTACAGGTGGGGTGTGCCACCACTCCTGGCTTAATTTTTTTTTTTTAGACGGAATTTCGCTGTGTCGCCAGGCTGGAATGCAGTGGCATGATCTCGACTCACTGCAACCTCCGACTGCCTGGTTAAGTGATTCTCCTGCCTCAGCCTCCTGAATAGCTGGGATTACAGGCATACGCCACCATGCCCAGCTAACTTTTTTATTTTTAGTAGAGATGGGGTTTCACCATGTTGGCCAGGATGGTCTCGATCTCCTGACCTTGTGATCTGCCCGCCTTGACCTCCCAAAGTGCTGGGATTACAGGCACGAGCCACCAGGCCTGGCTGATCTTTTTAAAAATTAAAAAAAATTTTTTTTAATTTAAATTTTTTTTTTTAAAAATTTATAGAGATAGCAGCAGGGGGATCTCTCTGTGTTACCCAGGCTGGTCTTGAACTCCTGGCCTCAAGTGATCCAGATTGTTACAAATATGGGTGTGAGCCACCATGCCTGGCTGGCTTAGGACTCAGTGTTTTTCTTTTCTTTTTTTTTTTTTTGAGAAAGAGTTTCACTCTGTCGCCCAGGCTGGAGTGCAGTGGTGAGATCTCAGCTTACTGTAGCCTCCACCTCTGGGGTTCAAGCGATTCTCCTGCATCAGCCTCCCAAGTAGTTGGGACTACAGGCTCCCGCCATTACGCCCAGCTAATTTTTTTTTTTTTTTTTTTTTTTTTTTTTTTTTTTTTTTTTCTTGAGACAGAGTCTTGCTCTGTCGCCCAGGCTGAAGTGCAGTGGCGCAATCTCGGCTCACTGCAAGCTCCGCCTCCCGGGTTCACGCCATTCTCCTGCCTCAGCCTCTCCGAGTAGCTGGGACTACAGGCGCCCGCCACCACGCCCGGCTAATTTTTTGTATTTTTAGTAGAGACGGGGTTTCACCGTGGTCTCGATCTCCTGACCTCGTGATCCGCCCGCCTCGGCCTCCCAAAGTGCTGGGATTACAAGCGTGAGCCACCGCGCCCGGCCACGCCCAGCTAATTTTTGTATTTTTAGTAGAGACAGGGGTTTCGCTCTGTTGGCCAGGCTGGTCTCGAACTCCTGACCTCAAGTGATCTACCCGCCTCAGCCTCCCAAAGTGCTGGGATTACAGGCGTGACCCACTGCGCTGGGCCTCCATGATTTTCAGTTGAAATACTTAAAAACGGGTAGGAGTGATAGGAGTTGAGCGGGGGTAGTTGCACCTTCATGGAGACAAAAGATTTGCAAGGAGTATGTTAATCTATTAGTTATCTTATGTGCAAGACGTGATTCTATGTAGTAGTGGGTGGACTTCAGTGCATAAAGCCAAGTCCCCATTCTCGTGGAGCATACATTGTGGTGGGAAAAAAGAGACGGGAAAGCAAATGCGGGAATAATTTAAGAGGTTTAATGGTCATGGAGAAACATAAAGCAGGAAAAAGGATTGGGCTGAATGAATACTGAAGACAAGTTGCATCTCTGCCAATGGCCTTTTTCTTCTGTACCCTGCAGAAATGCATTGGATGTATAGAACCATTTTTCTCGGAAAATTCCTTATAACCATATAGACAGTGACTGTTATTTGGGAGTATTCCTGCATTAGTTGCTTATTGCTGTATAATTATTCTAAAACTTCAGAGCTTAAGAAAAATTTTAGCAGCTTAAAACATCAAACATTATCTCACACTTTCTGTGGTTCAGGAATCCAGGAACAACTGAGCTGGGTGGTTCTGGCTCAGGGTCTCTTATGAGCTTGTGTCAAGATGTAGGCCTTGGCCGTGTGTCATGGCTTATGCCTGTAATCACAGCACTTTGGGAGGCCAAGGGGGGTGGAGCGCTTGAGCCCAGGAGTTCAAGAGCAGCCTGGGCAACATAGTGAGAAATGTTGTGGTGGGGGAATGATGTAGGCCTAGGCTGCAGTCAGCTGAAGGCTCTATGGGCTGGAAGATCGCTTCCAAGATGGTGCATCCCCATGGCTGTTGGCAGGAGGCCTCAGTGCCTTGCCACATATAGCTCTCCATAGGGCTGCTTGAGTGTCCTCATGATATGGCAGTGGGTTCCCCATAGTGAATGGTTCAAGAAACACCAAGGAGGAAGTGAGGAAGTCACAGTGCCGTTTATGACCTAATTTTGAAAGTCACATATTGTTTGCTCCTGCCATATTCTGTTAATTAAATGTAAATCACTAAGTCCAGCTCATACTCAAGGGGAGGAGAATTTAGCTCTACCTCTTGAAGGGAGGTGTATCAAAGCATCTGTAGACATGTTTCAAAGCCTCCACAGTTCCCTAGTTCTATGACATGGGCTCACCTTTTTCACTTAGCACCGCTGGGTTCTGTGATAGATTCCAGAAATGGATTAGTGAGTCTCCTCCCCTCCTTTGCTCCTGTAGAATACAGGTTTGTAGAGATCAAGTTTCTTGTTGGAATGAAGATATGCTGTGGTCTGACAAGCAGTAAAGGAGCTCAAAAGCCCAGCAAAATGGGGACCCCGCATAAAGCATAGGTTTGGCCCCCAGATAATTGATAGTTGAGTGCGTTCTCTTCCCTGTGTACTTTCTGGGGGTGGCAGGAGGAACTGGGGAAATTGTTGGGAGTGAGAACCTGACACACAGAGAAGAGGAAACAGAGGCACTGGGCTGGGCACATTTTGGGGCACATTTTGTGTACATTTTGGGGCTTCTGCTACTCTCACTCCAGCAAGCCTTTTTTTTTCTCTTTTATCCATAGGACTCTGCTTGATAAATAAAATTTCCCTCCCTCTCTCCCTCCCTCCCTCCCTCCCTTCCCTCCCTCCCTTCCTCCCTCCCTCCCTCCCTTCCCTCCCTCCCTTCCTCCCTCCTTTTTTTTTTTTTTTTTGAGACAGGGGCTGTGTCTGTTGCCAAGGCTTCAGTGCAATGGCACAATCATCGCTCATTGCAGCCTCAGAGTCCTGGGCTCAAGGCATCCTCCTCCCTCCTTCTGGAGTAGCTGGGACTACAGGTGTATGCCACTACCCTCTGGCTTATTTATTTATTTTGAGCAGAGTTTCACTCTTGTTGCCCAGGCTGGAGTGCAATGGTGCGATCTCTGCTCACCGCAACCTCCGCCTCCTGGGTTCAAGCGATTCTCCTGCCTCAGCCTCCTGAGTAGCTGGGATTACAGGCATGCGCCACCATGGCTGGCTAATTTTGTATTTTTAGTAGAGGCAGGGTTTCTCTATGTTGGTCAGGCTGGTCTTGAACTCCCAACCTCAGGTGATCCACCCGCCTCGGCCTCCCAAAGCGTTGGGATTACAAACTCAAGCCACCACATCTGGCCCATCCTCTTGAAGGGACTGTTTCTTCTTCTACAATGTAGGGGTCCTGCCATCTCTGCCCTGCCTTCTTCCCATGCTGTTGGGGAGACAGAGCCCACAGTGGATGTGGAAGAGTGTTCACAGGTGGGCAAGATATTTGTTCATGTGGCTGCATTGGAATTCTGGCATCCTCTACTTTTTTTTTTTTGAGACAGAGTCTCACTCTGTTGCCCAAGCTGGAGTGCCGGTGGTGCGATCTCGGCTCACTGCAACCTCTGCCTCCCGGATTCCAGTGATTCTCCTGCCTCAGCCTCCTGATTTAGCTGGGACTACAGGCATGCAACACCACACCCAGCTAATTTTTTTGTATTTTTTTAGTAGAGACAGGGTTTCACCATGTTGGCCAGGCTGGTCTTGAACTCCTGACCTCAAGTGATCCTCCTGCCTCAGCCTCCCAAAATGCTGGGATTATAGGTGTGAGCCACTGCACCTGGCCCTCATCCTCCTTTTCAATCAACTCTCCTTCACATCTGTATAGGGCTTTTATGTCTACATTGCACATTCACCCTTAACCTCAAGACCTACTCTCTCATCAGCCGTGTTTGCTGGCATTATAAATGATCATCCCTGTGTAATATGTCAGATAGGGAAACTGGCCTGGCACAGGGAGGATGCTGTGGGCCATGCACTAGACCCCAGGCCTTTGGATTCCTGGCTTTTTCTCTCAACTGCTCTACCTTTAAAAAAAGAACAAAGAAAGCCAGCATTCCTATGTATATGGACCAAGGCACCGTGATAGACACTTGGCATGCATATCTCAATAATGGAGGCAGGGGTTACTATCCCCATTTTATAGACAAGGAAACTGAGGTTCATAGTGGTTCAATGCAGTTAATGAGTGAGTACAAGGTAGTAGGGTTAGGCGAGGTGCGGTGGCTCATGTCTGTGATCTCAGCACTTTAGGAGGTCCAGGTGGGTGGATTGCTCGAGGCCAGGAGTTCGAGACCAGCCTGGCCAATACAGCAAAACCCCATCTGTACTAAAAATACAAAAATCAGCCGGGTGTAGTGGTGTGCCCCTGGAGTCCCAGCTACTTGGGAAGCTGAGGCATGAGAATCGCTGAAACTCGGGAGACGGAGGTTGCAGTGAGCCGAGATCATGCCACTCCACTCCAGCTTGGGCAAAAGAGCAAGACTCTGTCTTAAAAAACAAACAAACAAACAAACAAACAAACACATTAGGGGCTGGTGAGGCTTGTGGATAACTGAGAAATTCCTTTAAAAGTAAAAAAAAAACGGCTGGCCAAACCAAGTGCTTCTGGGGCCTGGTGTGACCCACGAAGACACCAGTTAGAGGCCCCTGATTAGTGGGACTCTGATCAGTCCAATGTCACAGAGCCCAGTGAAGTAATTATAGGGTTGCTGCAGGGTGCTACGGTTACACAGATGAATCGGATATGGTCCCTGCCATCAAGGAGCTGAGGCATTTGTGACTAAAAATACAATTCTCTCATGTGGATAGCCTGGTCCAGCTATCAGGACTGTCTCCTCTCCTAGCTCATTTAATGCTTTCCTTTTCTTTTTTTTTTTTTTTTTTGGGAGAGGGTCTCCTATGTCACCCAGGCTGGAGTGCAGTGGCGCAGTCGTGATTCATGGCAGCCTTGACCTCGTGAGGTGAAGCAATCCTCCCACCCCAGCCTCCCTGGTAGCTGGGACTACAGGCGCGCACCATTATGGTGGTTGTCTTAGGAGTGAAACGAGATCACGCATGTAAACAGCTATTATTATTATTAGCACTTGGTAATTAGAACCTGTTAATTAATACTGCTCAGTAGTCCTGGTGGCTGGGGTTTGGAGAAAGAATGGAGAGGCTGGAATCTGCCCCTGCAGAGGCTGTGGGACCATTAACAGCCCCCTTGTGGTTTGGGAGAAGGGTGTGGGACAGGGTGGGAGGAGGGCGGGGACTCTGGTGACCTTGAGAGTGGGACTTCTGATTTGAGCGGGATCACCACCTGCAGCTGGAGGTTAGTGGTGAGGTTTGGCTGTAACCTCTGGACTCCTCCTAGAGTTGAGGTGTGTCAGGTAGACCTAATGAGAGGAAAGCTGAGGGACCAGGAGACAGGCTGCCTGGGTGAGCACTGCCTCTGATAGGCTAGTGACCCGAACTGGAGGCTGAACCCGAACTCAAGGCTGGAGTCACAAGCTTCCCTGTTCTTATCTGAAAACAGGAAGAATCCTGGGAATGACTTTCTAGGGTTGTTGTGAAGTTTGGATCAAGTAATCCAGGTACCATAGTTTGGATGATGCGGTGAATATGTATTTATCTCAAAGGATTCTCTCAACCATGCTGTGATGTAGGGTATACAGTCACTAAGCCACCAGGCAGGGAAGGGGTGGTAAAAGAACATCTTAGAATGCAGAATTGAACTTCAGTGCCGAGCAGTGAGGATGCTGTTCAGAGAGGGGAAGTGAGTTGCTTAAGGTCACACAGCGCATGGGCCTTGGACTCAAAGCGGCTTCCCCCTTTTCAGCGCTACCATATTCCGTATCCCACTCTCCCCGCGGCCCTTAGCTCGGGTCCTTTCTATGGCTGTATCTGGAGGGGCACATCTTAGGAAGGTGGCTTTGCTGGCCGTCACCCGCTATGGAACACGGGGCGCAGGGGGGTGGGGAGAGCCAGCCCTACACCCCCACCGGCCGGGCGAGGGGCGTCTCCTGGCGCCGGCCCGCGCTGCTTCCCGGTCGCCCCGCGGCCTCCCTCCGCCTCCCTGGCGGCCCCGCGCCGCGGGTGTTCAGTTTCAGCGCGGGCATGAGCGCAGGCAGCGCCGGGCTCCCCGCAGAAGGAAGGCAGCGAGCGGGGGCCCCGCGTCCTCGGCCGGGGCCTGGCAGCGCCGTGGAGGGGGCTCGGCTCGCGTTGCCGCCGGGAGCGGGGCCGGGCGCGCGTCGAGCCTCCGCAGCCGAAGGGGATGCCCGGGAGCCGAAGGGGACGCCCGGGAGCCGCCGCCGCCGCCGAGGGTAACCGCGGGCCGCGCTGCCCAGGCGCCCCCTCCTTTGTGGCGCTGCGCGGGGCGGGTGTGGGTGGCCTCCCGCCCGCGGGCTACAGGGCCGGCGTCGCGGAGCCGCTCTTTGTGTCTCCTGGGGTCGGGTGCGAGTGTGCGGCGCGCTCTTGGCACCTCCCGCGCCCCTCGGGTGTCAGCGTTCCGGGGCCCCACCCGGCCCTTTCTTCACGGGGACGCCTCCCGAGCCACCGGGGGAGTTACGCCAAGTTGGAGGGAAAAAGGTGGGGCGGGGCCGCCCCGCCTCCGCAGCCCCCAGGCAGCGCCCCAAAGTTGGTGCTGCAGGTGCAGCGACCCTCCTGCCGCCCTCCTCCCCGGCTGGCCCGTCAGTGGCAGGCGGGAACCCCCAGGGGCTCGGTTCGGGGGCTCCCGATGATCTGCCGCCAACTTGGAGGGTGGCTTGCTGCACAGAAGCCACCTGAGCTGGGGGCGGCCGGGGGCGGCCGAGGCCCAGGCGGAAGCCGGGCTAGCCGGCTGGCCGTGGGGAGAGCTTAGCGGCCGTGGCACCGAGCCGGGGTGCCCATGTGACTGCGGTGTGCTTGGGAAGAGGAAGCTGCAGAGGTCAGTGCAAAGGCGTCACGCCAGAGCGAGTGAGCAAGCCAGCCAGGGGGGAGTCCCGGAGCCAGCGCGGGGCGGGAGCGGGGGTGGCCTGTCGCTGCAGGGGCCGGACAAAGCCGCGCTGTCCCAGCCACCCTGGCTCCCCTAATGCCTGCGATACCGGGGTGGGAGGGGCGGCCAGGCTTGGCGGCCAGGAAATGAGGGACACCGGGAGGAGGGGCCTCTCCAGGAGAGGCAGGTCTGGAAGAGGCGGCCCCAGCCCCCCGAGGGGCCTCTGCGTGCTGGAGGGTGACCCAGAGGGCAGATCAGACACAGACTCAACTTGGAGAACTTTCCCTGTATACTGCAGCCAGCTTGCAGCGATTCTTCTCTGCACGTGCTGGGGAGGTCGGGGTTGCGGGGAGCTGGAGGATGGCAGGGTGGGGGTGACCTGGTTAGCCAGGCAGCCCTGGGGCCCGCAGCCCAAGAGGCGAGCTCCTGTCCTCTCCTCTCTGCTGTGGGTACCCGCGGGCATCCAGCTGCCGACAAGAGAAGCACGTTCTCCGGGCTCCGCCCCGCACATACTTAAATTGTTTTCCCTAGACTGTGTTCATCTGAGGCCTGGAGGGGGTGGAAACCAAGGTTAGATTAAAAAAAGAAAAAAAAAAAAACCCAAGACGAAGAGATGGTTTTAGGGAAATGAAGACTAATATTTTGAAGTGGTGCTTAGAGAGAAGAGGCCAGTGTGGTCCGTGGGGGTGGGGTGGGTGAGGGCTTCAGGACCCCCCCTTTCCTTGGAGAAAAGAGGATCACCCAGGCCTTCAGGCGGGGACCCCGCTGGGCCCAGCCGGCCTACAGGTGAGGACGGTGTGGAGCCCAGAGTCGGGACTTTGACCACCCCATTGCCAGCTCCGCAGCCCGCGCCTGTCTTCGTGACAGCCTGCGTCCTGTGCTGTCAACTACACCCCTCCGATGGGGTTGCTAGGCAGCGGGGCTCTGATGTACTGGAAGGCCTTCTGATTTGTCAGCCTCCTGCAGACACATGGTTAAGGCTCCTTCCAGCCTATGGGGAGGAGGGACGCGGGCACGCCGCCTGCATACTGCTGAGCCCCCGGTCCACCTGAAAGCGAGGTGCAAAAGGCAGCCAGAGGGAGGGGGCACCAGGAGCCCTCCGCCTTCTAACTAGCTCAGCCCCACTCCCCGCATTATCTCCACTCGTGCCGGCGCGCTGCTGGCTCCTCCCTGTCCGTCCCCGCCCCATTCCTTCCCTCTTCCCCAAACCATGGAAAGGCAAAGTGCAGCGGGGAAAAGAGGTCAGTGGGGTAAGCATGTGTTGCGGGCTCCGGAGGTGCCAAGGTGCATGGGCGTGAGCGGTGGGGAGGCTGCCCATCCGTGCCACCGGGGCTCTTGTGGGAAGGGGCAAGTGGCGGGGGGGGGTCCCTGGCACCGTCGTGTGCCAGGCCTGGACTTGGAAGCCTTCTCTGTGCCCCCTTCTCCTTAAGCTCTGCCCCACTCCTAAGAGGGCAGCAGTTGAGGGAGGAGGGGAGCCCTGGGTGTTTCTGCAAGGAAGGGTGGGCTCTCCAGCCCTCCATAGGACTGAGAAGGGGATGGCTGCTGGCCGGTTCCTGCTTCCCCTGGATTCACTCCCCCGCCCCAGCCTCCAAGGTCCAAGTTCTTCCTCCTCCTCCTCTTCCTCTGTGCGTGGCCACCACCCCCAATTTAATTTCTCTTAAATTCTTTACTTGTTTATAACAGCCTTACTGAGACATAATTCACAGACCGTTCACCCATGTAAAAGTGTACAATTCAACGGGTTTTAGTATGTTCACAGAGTTTTGCAACCACAGTTAATTTTAGAACATTTTCATCACCCCAGAATGAAACCCTGTACCCATTAGCAGTCATTCCCCATTGTCCTGCCCCCCAGCCCCTGACATGCACTAATCTGCTTTCTGTCTCTATAGATTTGTCTACTCTGCACGTTTTGTATATGTGGGACCAGACACCGCGTGGTCTTTTGGGGCTGGAACCCCCCCTTACTTTTCTAGCTGCATTGCTTACTTGGCAATCAATTGCAGTTTTGTTTTTTTGTTTTTTTGTGTGTGTGGTTTTTTTTTGGTCATTTAACTTTTCCTGTGCATTGCTTCTTTAGGAGTGTTGCATAGTTAGGGGCAGGGGTCTTCTGCATTCTTACGCATTTCTCTCAAGGCCAAAGCTGGCTTGGGGCTGGACCTCTGATTGAATGAATGAGATGAATGGGGACTGGTAATTGGCAAGCTCTGCAGGTGGTTTACAACTGAATTCCAGGGGGCCCAGCTGCTACAAAGGGGGCTGGCAGCTTGGGAGAACTGCAGGTATCCAAGCTGTGAAGGAGCAGAGAGGAAGCCTCTAACTGGGGGAGGGCAGAGGTGGGGCAAAGGTAGAAACCCACCCCGTGTTAGGAACCTGTAAAGTGGCCTGTGGGTTGCCACTTCTCGCAAGAACCTGAAAACAAGTATATCGCTCCCAGCCTCTGGGGTAGGTAGGTGACCAGTGCTTGAGATTTGTCACCTGATCACAGGGGCTTCCCCCGTGGGGAACTCCGATTACATTTGGATTTTTAAAGAAGAAAAAAAGAAAATTTCCCAGCGTCAGCGTTTATAAAAGGGCGCCAGTTCAGGACCTCTGAAGTCCTTTGCTTACCTCTTGTGATTTAGATCTTGACTTGTGTTCTTTCTCCCTGCCTCTGTGCTGCAGGTACTGTCTGATGAGCGTGAAAGGTTGTTTCACCGACTTCCACATCGACTTTGGAGGCACTTCCGTTTGGTACCATGTTTTCCGGGGTGGGAAGGTGAGTTTCACTTGCATTTAACTTTCTATGCATCTCCAGCTGTTTGTGTGGGGAGGGGCTCACTTACCTTTCCCCCTCCTCCCACCTCCCTCCTCCAGCCAGCCCTGCCCCAGGAGTACTTTAAGGATTACTCTTTTTTTTTTTTTTGAGACGGAGTCTCGCTCTGTCGCCCAGGCTGGAGTGCAGTGGCGCAATCTCGGCTCACTGCAAGCTCTGCCTCCTGGGTTCGTACCATTCTCCTGCCTCAGCCTCCCGAGTAGCTGGGACTACAGGTGCCTGCTACCACGCCCTGCTAATTTTTTGTATTTTTAGTAGAGATGGAGTTTCACCGTGTTAGCCAGGATGGTCTTGATCTCCTGACCTCGTGATCTGCCCGCCTTGGCCTCCCAAAGTGCTGGGATTACAGGCGTGAGCCACTGCGCCCAGGTTTTTTTTTTTTTTTTAATTATTATTTTTTTTAAGAGAAAGGGTCTTGCTCTGTCACCCAGGGTGGAGTGCAGTGGCGCAGTCACAGCTCACTGTAGCCTCCACCTCCTGGGCTCAATCGATCTTCCCACCTCAGCTCCCGAGTAGCTGGGACTTGTTCTCAAAGTCCTGGGCTCACGTGATCCTCTCGCCTTGGCCTTCCAAAGTGCTGAGACTGTAGGCGTGGGCCATGGCTCCTGGCCCAGGGTCGCTTCTTCCCCTAGAACCACCTCCTCCTTCTGGAGGGCAAGGTCAAGTTCAGCCCTTTTACATCACATCTGGTCACCCATGCAGGCCTGCTCCCCTCACCCAGTCCAGTGATCTAAGCCCCTTGGGCCAGATTTGAAGCTTGGGTTTGGCTTGAGAACGTCCAGCATTCGTCTTCCCTGGCTGTCATCTCAGCTCCTGCCCTGGGACCTTTTCACTTCAAAGTCTAGTTGCCAACACCACCTGCCTCCAGGAACATTTTGCACTGGGGACAGAATGCTCAGGGTGCTCCCTGTGTCTGCTTTTGTTGTGTGTCCACATGGGGATGTGGGTGTCCTTGATGGAGGTGGGTGCTTCTTGAAAATACGCCTGTGCCACCCTGCTTGGCTGGGTCTGCATGTGCGTTTGTTTTAACTGAACGTGTTGGAAGAAATTCTGGGAGGAAGTCAACCCACTTGATTCCAGATGTTTTTCCTCCTCCTCCAAAGTATGCACAAGCTGGGTTTATTTACTGGGCTATTTTATCTTACAACTTAGGAAATTCCCTTCCTCTCCTTCCCCCACCTCCCAGACAAGCCTGTGGTTCGGGAGAAAGCATGTCCCACCCAGTCTAGGAAGTACTCCCGTCCTGGGATTTCAGCAGGAATGGAGGTTCCCTGAAGGTGGGCACAGCCCTTCCTGCCTCCCCAGAGGCTCTTTGGACCTGGCCTTGCAGAGAGTCCAGAGGGATGGATCTGCCCATCTCTCCACACCCCCCACCCCACACACAGCTTGTCTCGCCCCCTTCCCTTCCCCCGGGCAGGTGGGGCCCTCTCTCTGGGTCTTGTCTGGGCCTGGGTCTCCAGCTGACTGCCTGTGTTTTCTCCCAAGATTTTTTGGCTGATTCCTCCAACGCTGCACAATTTGGCGCTGTACGAGGAGTGGGTGCTGTCAGGCAAACAAAGTGACATCTTTCTGGGAGACCGTGTGGAACGATGCCAAAGAATTGAGCTGAAGCAGGGCTACACATTTTTCATCCCTTCTGGTAGGTTCCAAGGGGCTCTCTCTGGGCTCCCCGAGTCTCCTGTGGCCTGATCCAGGATTTTAGGCCCCCTGAGCGTTGCTCTGGGGCTGGTGGGTTTGACAGGCCATTGGCAGTCCCCGAGGGGAGCCAGCCGTGGGCTGGAGGGGAAAAGCCATGCAGTTTTACCCTCACATCCCACCTGTATCTACCACCTGCGGGCTGGAATTCTCTCTCCCTCGGAGAAGGCCTTGGGCCCTCTCAGGGGAGACTTGAATGCCTGTGCAGGACTTCCTGTGGAGATTGTGTGTTGGGTAATGGGGGTGGGTTTGCCCTGAGGCAGGGTCTGGGGAAGGGCTGTGCATGGCCTCAGGTGGAATTCTGGATCGGCCACTTAGGGGCTGTGACTTCACTTCTTCATGCCTGGGTATTCCCATCTGTAAAATAGGATTAAGATTTCCCCAGGGTGGTCATGAGGGCTGAGTGAGCTAAGATCTCCTTGCCTCCAGTTTACTGGAGATGGATCCTGGCTCAGTCACTGGTAGATGTGGCTAATGACCTAGGGGTCAGGAAATTATCTCGTAGGTTGCATTAATGAAAGCATTCTACCTAGGATGAGGGAGGTGATAGTAGAGGGAGGGGGTCAGGCCACACACAGGAGTTGTGATTTTTTCTTTTTTTTTGAGACAGTCTTGCTCTGTCACCCAGGCTAGGGTGCAGTGGCGTGATCTTGGCTCACTGCAACCTTCACCTCCCAGTTTCAAGCAGTTCTCATGTCTCAGCCTCCCAAGTAGCTGAGATTACAGATGTGCACCAACATGCCCAGCTAATTTTTGTATTTTTAGTAGAGATGGGGTTTTGCCATGTTGTCCCAGCTGGTCTCCAACTCCTGGCCTCAAGGGATTCTCCCTGCTGGCCTCCCCAAGTGCTAGGATTACAGATGTGAGCCACTGCATCTAGCCTGTAGGAAGGAGGTTTTGTTCCTCTTGGTCATTGTACTTTGGAGGTTAAATCAACCTTAAGTGGGGTGCGGGTGTGTCTGGAAAACACATCAGGTGAGATGCGTTTGAAGGAAGGATTGGGTTGCTTTACCTGGGGAAGTGAAGGCATATGGTAACTACAGTCAGCCAGGTGAAGGATTGTCTCCTGAAAGGAGTATATCCGAGTGGTGTTGGAATAACTTGCTCTGTTAGGTAGTGAGCTCCCTGTCACTGGAGGCATACAAGTAGAAAGTAGATATGGATGACTCAAGGTGCTTGCAGAGAATCTACAACTGGGTGGAAGCTTGGACCAAACGATAGGAGTATCCTTTGAGGCCACTAAGATGTTTCTGAGAGTTGGGCTAGAAGCTGGTCTTAGGTCTGGACATCAAGCACTAGTGGTGGTTGTAGTAGCAGTTCCTGCTATGGGGATGGGGCCTCCAACACCTGGGTGCTTCTAGAAAGTTGGGCAGAAATTGGAGACTTCCCTAGTAGGGAGATTTGGGATTTGGAAGTGGCAGGGTTTAGTGTGGGGATGACTTTGTTACCATGGCCCCAGGTCTGTCCTCAGACCTGCTTGGCTCAGGGAAGGGATGGAGCCCTGCTTGGGATGGAAGGGAACTGCACTTGGTGAGCAGCGTTTATGGGGGACACCCTGGCAGATGTGGAGTAGTGGAGACTCGGGAAGGAGGTGGTATCCTCCTTCTAAGCTATGCTCAATCCACTCTGCAGGTATTGCTGGATTGGCCCTGGATTCAAAGGATGGCTGGAAGGCTCTTGGCCTTGCTGCTGACTCTGTGACGTTAGCTGGTCTCTTCCTCTCTCTGCACCTCAGCTCTCTCTACAATGGGGTGGGGTGGAGCTGAACTCTGGGACCCTCAAGTTCCCTCCCACCCCCATCCTCTGAGCCTAACAGGCCTTAAGTCTCTCTGTCCAGGCCTTATGCAGAGCTGGGAGGTGGCTCATCACTTTCCCCCTGTGTGGGATGGCGTGGGTGTTGATGTTGGTGACTTAAGCAAGCTGGGGGAGGTCTTGAGAAGCCTTGGCAGCAGGGGTGTGGGCGTGGCTATCTATTGAAGGCAGGAAGAGGAAATGTGCATTTGAGTTGCTGCAAGCAGGAGTCCAGTTAGGTCCTGGCAAAGACTTCTGGCCTGAAGGGTCATACATTGAGATACCAGGATTTTTTTCCCTGGAGTTTTGGGAAGTAGAAAAGGGACAGTTGGAATCTGCCACCCTCTGAGATACAGGGGTGGGGTAGGGTGGGAGGGTGCAGCATAGTTCAGCGGTTCCCAGCCATTGATTTCATGGACCAGTGAAAAAAAAAACTTAGGAACAGATACAGAGTTGCCAACTTGTAATTTTGCTAAAGATGGGTGTTAAGATCAACAAACCCCATGGTCTATTCTGACACTAAAAAAGTTACAAGTATAAAATGTCAGAATAAAGGATACTACTTTAACTTTGATAGTTTTTCTCATTCTGTTTCCAACCAGTGAAAACTGAAGGACCAGAGACTGGGGTCCACTGACCTAGATTAATATATATTTTTTTTGAGACAGAGTCTCGCTCTGTCGCCCAGGCTGGAGTGCAGTGGCGCGATCTCGGCTCACTGCAAGCTCCGCCTCCCGGGTTCACGCCATTCTCCTGCCTCAGCTTCCCGAATAGCTGGGACCACAGGCACCTGCCACCATGCTCGGCTAATTTTTTGTGTTTTTAGTAGAGACACGTTTTCACCGTGTTAGCCAGGATGGTCTTGATCTCCTGACCTCGTGATCTGCCCACCTTGGCCTCCTAAAGTGCTGGGATTACAGGCGTGAGCCACTGCACGCTGCGCCTGGCCTTTTTTTTTTTTTTTTTTTGAGACGGAGTCTTGCTCTGTCGCCAGGCTGGAGCATGGTGGCGCAATCTTGGCTCACTGCAACCTCTGCCTCCCGGGTTCAAGCGATTCTCCTGCCTCAGCCTCCCCAGTAGCTGAGATTACAGGTACACGCCACCATGCCTGGCTAATTTTTGTATTTTTAGTAGCAACAGGGTTTTGCCATGTTGTCCAGGCAGGTCTCGAACTCCTAGGCTCAAGTGATCCACCCGCCTCGGCCTCCCAAAATGCTGGGATTACAGACATGAGCCACCGCGCCCAGCCCCTAGATGAGTATTTTAGGTCCTCCCCAGGCCTGGGGATTCTCTCCAGCATTCACACCCTCTGAGCCACATACAGACACACATCTGAGATTCATGGTACTTGATTTGTGGCTTTGAGGAGAGAGTCTTGGGAAACCCAGGAAGGGTTTGCAGCTCCCTGGATGGGAGTTTTTCTGTATTGAAGCGGAGAATCGAATTCTGGCATTTCCCACCTCTGACCTGACTTTTCATCGCCACGGTGTGACCTTAGGCACCTCTCCTCCTGCCACACTGACCTCACACCTCCCAGTCCGTGGTTCATGGAGCCTTCAGTTTTCTGAAAGCTCACAGGATGCTGATGGTTTAGGAAGGCTTTCATCATAAAGGGATGCTGGATTTTGTCAAATGCTTTTTCTGTGTCTATTCAGATGGTCATGTGATTTTTTTATTTTTAATTCTGTTTACGTGATGTATCACATTTATCGACATGTGTATGTTAAACCATCCCTGGTATGAAACCCACTCGATCATGGACGGATTATCTTGTTGATATGCTGTTGGATTTATTTAGCTAGTATTTTTTTGAGGTTTTTTGCATCTATGTTAATCAGGGATATTGGTCTTTAGTTTTCTTTTTTTGTTATGTTCTTTCCTGATTTGGGTATTAGGGTGATACTGGCTTCATAGAATGATTCAGAGAGGATTCTCTCTTTCCCTCTCTTTTGGAATAGTGTCAACAGGATTGGTACCAAGTCATCTTTGTTTTGTTTTATTTTTTTGAGACAGAGTTTTACTCTTGTCACCCAAGCTGGAGTGCAGTGGTGCGATCTCAGCTCACTGTAACCTCCGCCTCCCAGGTTCGAGTGATTCTCCAGCCTCAGCCTCCCAAGTAGCTGGGATTACAGGCATGTGCCACCATGCCTGGCTAATTTTTGTATTTTTAGTAGAGACAGGGTTTCACCATGTTGCCTAGGCTGGTCTTGAACTCCTGACCTCAGGTGATCTGCCTGCCTTGCCAAGTCATCTTTGAATGTCTGACAGAATTCAGCTATGAATCCAAGGAAGACCTTATTTATTTATTTATTTATTATTTTCTCATTTTTTTGAGACACAGTCTCACCCTATTGCCTAGGCTGGAGTGCACTGGGCATGATCTCGACTCACTGCAACCTCCACCTCCCAAGTTTAAGCAATTCTCGTGCCTCAGCCTCCTGAGTAGCTGGGATTACAAGTGTATGCTACTGGGCCCGGCTAATTTTTGTATTTTTAGTGGAGATGGGGTTTTTCCATGTTGATCAACCTTGTCTCAAATTCCTGGCCTCAAGTGATCCTGCTGCCTCAGCCTCCCAAAGTGCTGGGATTACAGGCATAAGCCACAGCGCCTGGCTGCCAAGGAAGATTTTAAATGGCACTATTCTTCAGGCTTTATTCCTAGGTAACCTAGGAGAGCTGCCTGGAAGAGGAAGACCATTGAAGGTGACTGAGGAGTAGAATGACCTGGAGAAAGGGGTTTGAGCTTGCCCTGCTGAGCTGGCCATACCTTGATGAGGCAGAGGAGGTGAGAATACAGTGTCAGGGTCAGGACATCAAGGCCACAGTCAGGACATCAAGGCCACAGCAGTGCCTAGGGGTCACCAGGTGTTAGCCTTATAATTATCAGTAAGGGAAGCCAGAGGTGGAAGTCACCCCTGGGGAATAGGAGGTTGGAAACTTTAAGTACCTGGGGTGAACCAGGTGATGTCTTTTTCGTCCGACTCAACCTGGCCTATGGGAGCATCCTGGCCACATTTGTGGGCTCGGCCTCCCCACTCTGGCTGTGCCAGCCTAGGTGAGCTATAGTTAACAGTTATAAGCAATGAACATTTACAAATTTTATTTTATTTTATTGAGTCAGGGTCTTACTTTGTTGCCCAGGGTGGAGTAGCATGGCTTGATCCAGTGAACATTTTATGTACATTATTTATCTTCTCTGCAAGCATTTATGGAAAAATTTAATATTCCCCACTTTTTTTTTTTTTTTTTTTGAGACGGAGTCTTGCTCTGTCGCCCAGGCTGGAGTGCAGTGGCACAATCTCAGCTCACTGCAAGCTCTGCCTCCCGGGTTCACGCCATTCTCCTGCTTCAGCCTCCTGAGTAGCTGGGACTACAGGCACCCGCCACCAAGCCCGGCTAACTTTTTTTGTGTTTTTAGTAGAGACGGGGTTTCACTGTGTTAGCCAGGATAGTCTCGATCTCCTGACCTCGTGATCCGCCCGCCTCGGCCTCCCAAAGTGCTGGGATTACAGGTGTGAGCCACCATGCCCAGCCTCCCTACCTTTTTTTTAAAAAAATTTTTTTTAGGCTGGGCGCAGTGGCTCACGCCTATAATCCCAGCACTTTGGGAGCCCAAGGCGGGCAGATCAGGAGATTGAGACCATCCTGGCTAACACGGTGAAACCCCGTCTCTACTAAAAATACAAAAAAAAAAAAAAAATTATCCAGGCGTGGTGGCGGGTGCCTACGTAGTACCAGCTACTCGGGAGGCTGAGGCAGGAGAATGACGTGAACCCGGGAGGCAGAGCTTGCAGTGAGCTGAGATCACGCCACTGGACTCCAGCCTGGGCCACAGAGCAAGACTCCGTCTCAAAAAAAAAATTTATTTAATTTTTGAGACGGAGTTTTGCTCTTGTTGCTGAGGCTGGAGTGCAATGGCACGATCTCAGCTCACTGCAACCTCCGCCTCCTGAGTTCAAGTGATTCTCCTGCCTCAGCCTCCTGATTAGCTGGGATTACACGCGTGCACCACCACGCCCAGCTAATTTTTGTAGTTTTAGTAGAGACATGGTTTCACCATGTTGCCCAAGGTGGTCTTGAACTCCTGACCTCAGGTGATCGGCCCTCCTTGGCCTCCTCAAGTGCTGGGATTACAGGTGTGAGCCACTGCGCCCGGCTAAAAAAATTTTTGAATTTTGTTTTAGAGCCATGGTCTTGCTCTTGTGCCCAGACTGGAGTGCGATGTTGTGATCACAGCTCATTGCAGCGTTGCCTTGACCTCCTGGGCTTAAACAATCGTCCTATCACAGCCTCTAGGGTAGCTGAGACTACAGGCATGTGACACCATTTTTTTTTAAACAAATAAAGAAAATACCTAAGGCCCAAGATCTCACAGTGACCAGGTCAGAGCAAGAACCCAGGTGTGCCTACTTTGAAAACACATATTCCTAAGTATACCTACTTTGAACCCCAGTAGCTTGGGAGTCAGGAGACTTGGGATCTGGTCCTCCTTCTTGACCCTTGACTATGTGTGAACTATTTGCTCATTTAACAAACTTTCTTTTTTTTTTTTTCCCCTGAGGCAGAGTCTTGCTCTGTCACCCAGGCTGGAGGGCAATGGCGCAATATTGGCTCACTGCAACTTCTGCCTCCTGGGTTCAAGTGATTCTCCTGCCTCAGCCTCCTGAGTAGCTGGGATTACAGGCGTGTGCCACCACACCCAGCTAATTTTTTCTATTTTTAGTAGAGACGGGGTTTCATTATGTTGGCCAGGCTGGTCTCAAACTCCTGACTTCAAGTGATCCATCTGCCTTGGCCTCCCAAAGTGCTGGGATTACAGATGTGAGCTACCAGTCTTGGCTTCATTTAACAAACTTTCTTAAGGGCCCACTTGGTGCCAGATGATGTAGGGGGCCTTGGAGGGGACATAAGACAGATCCCCTCTGTCTATGGCCATACCACCCTGAACGCACTGGATCTCGTCTGATCTCGGAAGCTAAGCAGGGTTCGGGCCTGGTTAATACTTGGATGGGAGACCGCCTGGGAATACCGGGTGCTGTAGGCTTTTTGCTTTTTCTTTCCTTTTCTTCCAGACGGAGTCTTGCTCTGTTGCCCAGGCTGGAGTGCAGTGGCACGATCTCGGCTCACTGCAAGCTCCGCCTCCCGGGTTCACGCCATTCTCCTGTCTTAGCCTCCCGAGTAGCTGAGACTACAGGCGCCCGCCACCACGCCCGGCTCATTTTTGGCCGGGTGCGGTGGCTCACGCTTGTAATCCCAGCACTTTGGGAGGCCGAGGCGGGCGGATCACGAGGTCAGGAGATCAAGACCACGGTGAAACCCCGTCTCTACTAAAAATACAAAAAAATTAGCCGGGCGTGGTGGCGGGCGCCTGTAGTCCCAGCTACTCGGAGAGGCTGAGGCAGGAGAATGGCGTGAGGAGGCGGAGCTTGCAGTGAGCCGAGATCGCGCCAGTGCACTCCAGCCTGGGTGACAGAGCGAGACTCCGTCTCAAAAAAAAAAAAAAAAAAAAGACAGATCCCCTCCCTCCTGAGTGCAGCATGTCCAGCCAGGTGGCATCCAGGGTGGCAGAGGCCAGTATGGGGACCTCATTTGTCATATAAGTGGGGATGGCAGTGCCTGGGGAAGACCCAGGGGTCTGTGACTTTGGCTGGCCTAAAGTTATTTCCCATCCTTGCATTCTAGAAAGAACCACTGAAGACCCAAATATCATGATAGCCCCAGGTATTTCTTATACTCCAGCGAGTCTGAGAAGCAATTCCTTAATGGTGTCACGTGGTCGGGCCTCAGACGATCCATCTATCAAATGTGTCTAAAGCAGGGAAGGGGACTGGACGGGTTGGGGCCGTGGGAAACTGGGCAGTACCTGCTCAGCCAGGCCAGCTAGGGCCAGGTGGGAATCCAGACCTTCCTATTTAGGGGGAAGGCAGCATTTCAGATTGTCATATGGAATGTACTGGCGTGGCACGGTGGCTCACGCCTGTAATCCCAGCACTTAGCACTTTGGGAGGCTGAGGCAGGCGGATCACCTGAGGCTGGGAGTTAGAGACCAGCTTGGCCAACATGGTAAAACCTCGTCTCTACTAAAAATTTGCGTGCCTGTGATTCCAGCTACTCGGGAGGCTGAGGCAGGAGAATGGCTTGAACCTGGGAGGTGGAGGTTGCAGTGAGTCGAGATGGCACCACTGCACTCCAGCCTGGGTGACACAGTAAGACTCTGTCTCAAAAAAACAAAAACCAACAAAACAACAACAAAAGAAATATCCCCATTTTTAAACACACGGTGGCGTGAAGTAATTGGCCCCTGGTCCCAACTATGAGGTCCTTGAAGGGAGAGTATCCTTATTTCATGTCAGCAGCCACAGGGTCGTTCCTGATCCTGGCCTGGTGCAGGGAGTTCACTGATGTCGGTGAAAGAAGCCAGGGTCCGGTTGGGTTGTGGGCATCTGTGAGGTGCCGCTTGCCCAGTTCTGAGACCTCTGGGTTTATTCCTGCCAAAGCCGCAGAGGTGGAGGCAGATGTGGGTGGGGCCTTTGGATTCTGAGTCCTGAGCGTCTTGGTTGTGGGCGAGCCCCACGTGCCCCCGCTGCCCTTCTTGGGGCCCCTCAGGTCACAGAGAATGTGCTGCTTTGTGGATCACTGGCTTCCCATCCATGACTGCATCTGTCCCTGGTCGCTTGGCCTGAATAGCCTCTGTTTATTGCCTTCATATTGTCGATGACTCTGGCTGGAAGCAGGAGGCAGATGCCAGCGTTCCCAGCCCAGGCAGCAGCCTGGGAACACCAGCTCTCATGCTTCCTGGGCTGTCGAGAGGCCATTGGAGGGGGGTACGGATGGGGCCCACAAACACTGTCATTTCCGTGCCTCCTTCTTCCTGAGGGAGGCGTGTGGGTAATGAAGCAGATGTGAGCAGAGCTGGGGGAGGGACGCGGTGGCAGCTAATCCAGGGGTGGCTGCCTGACCCACCCTTGAGGCCCTGGCTGGGAAGGGGAGTGGGTAAAAGCTTCTAGAATCCCTTGAGTGTCTGGGCGTGCAGATCCCCTGCCCCCTCCTTGCAGCAGCAGCTCTCCTCTGCGTTCCTCTTTCCTCCCGCGTCAGGGTAACAGATGTAAGTCAGGTGCGTTGGCCTCTGCACCTGCCAGGAGAACAGGGAGAGTCCAGGGCTGGGAAAGACGGATGCACATGGGCACCATCCTCTACCAGAGCCCTCGTGATCGACTGAGACGACCACAGATACCAATGCCAATTGCTTATATGGATTCAGGACTTGCTCACCAAGTTCCCCAGAAGGGAGGGGAGTGGAGGGGACAGGATGGAACCCCAGCCCCTGGACTTGGGCTTTCTGCAGGGAGGGAGGTGGGCTTGTGGGGCCGTATAAGATGCATCTGCCTGTGCATCGCATGACCCGGTGGTCCCGGGTCCCAGTCTTAGGAAATGTTGCCAGGATAACGGGGATGGCGACAATAACAGCATTCAATAGCATGGTTCCACTTGGTGGAAACATGAAAATGTTGAGATCAGCCTGCAGGCAGCAGAGGCAGGAGACTGAAGTGGATGTGGAGACAGAGGCTCTTTCAGGGCGGCAGCCATGCTCCTGTGCAGAGGAGGGTGAAGGTCGTGGGGTGGGAAGCTGGGGAGCTCGACGGCCACTTGCAGCCGCACAGAGCAGCTGTCTTTCATGGCTCACGCCAGAGACCCTGGGAGCCAGGCACAGAACGAGGTTCCCTAAAGCAAAGCCCTCGTGCCTGTACCCGGCAGCATTGGGCTCCTGGTGATGAGCTTTCCCTTGCTCTCCCCTGAGGATGGCCAGCTCTGTTCCACGCGTTGCCCTGGTGGGAAGGGCCAGCGGCTGAGTGTCCACTGCAGATGCCAGCAGTGGCCTCGCAGTCTGTGCTGTCTTCCAGGCAGGAGCGTTGCTCCCAGCAGCGGTGACCACCCATGACTCAGGGCTGGCGTGTTTCATTGGGGGACAGAGACTGGAACTGCTCAGGCTTGGGGGGCAGAGGCAGTTGCTGTAATTTTCCTCAGAGCAAAATAATAAAGTGCATGGCCGGGAGAGGAGGGGACAGCGGCCTCCAGGGCCAGGCCCTTCAAGGTGCAGGGTCTTGGGGCACCGCCACCCTTCCCTCTGCTGCACCCTTCCCCCGGCCGACCCTCCTCTGTCCTTCACTGTAAGTTGCTCCGCCTCTGTCCGCCCTTGTCCTTATTTCTCTCTGCGTTTCTCCTTTTGCCTCCCCTCTGTATTTCCCAGCCTGTCCCCCGGGACTCACAGGCCTGTGCAGAGCCTTTGATGCAGCGGCAGCTGTGCAGCGTGGTGGCTAAAAACGGAGCTGCTGTCGCTTGCCAGCTGTGACTCATTCAGCAAGTGGCTTCCCCCTTTGTGCGCTCAGTTTCAGCATCTGTGAATTGGGGTTGATTCTCCTCCTGCCCATCCCCTAGCCCCACGCTGTGTGACCCAGCAGCCAGGAGCCACACACATGTCACCTGAGCACTTGCAGTATGGCCACTGTGAATTGCAATGCAGTAGCTGTGTGTCCCAATGAATGAGGGGCTTTCTCCCAGCCTTCATGGACAATGCGGAGCCCGACTTCCCGGGCTCAAAATCCTGATAGGTGACTTCATTTTTCTGTGCCTCACTTTCCTCATCCATAATTTTTGTTGTTGTTTTTTGGCTCTATTCCCCCAGGCTGAAGTGCAGTGGCGCATTCTTGGCTCATTGCAACCTCCACCTCCCAGGTTCAAGCAATTCTCATGCCTCCGCCTCCCAAGTAGCTGGGATTACAGGCATGTGCCACCACGCCTGGCTAATTTTTGTATTTTTAGTGGAGATGGGGTTTCACCATATTGGCCAGGCTGATCTCAAACTCCTGACCTCAGGTGATCCTCCCCCCTCAACCTTCCAAAGTGCTGGGATTAGAGGCATGAGCCACTGTGCCTGGCCCTCATCTGTAAATTGAGGTTGAATATAGTATATACTTTCTTTTTTTTTTTTTTGAGACGGAGTTTCACTCTTGTTTCCCAGGCTGGAGTGCAATGGCGTGATCTTGGCTCACTGCAACCTCGCCTCCCAGGTTCAAGAGATTCTCCTGCCTCAGCCTCCTGAGTAGCTGGGATTACAGGCGTGCACCACCACGCCTGGCTAATTTTGTATTTTTAGTAGAGACGGGGTTTCTCCATGTTGGTAAGGCTGGTCTCGAACTCCCGACCTCAGGTGATCCGCCCGCCTCAGGCTCCCAAAGTGTTGGGGTTACAGGCGTGAGCCACCACGCCCGGCCATGAATATAGTATATACTTTTTAGGGATTTCATGAGAATTAATGAGTTAAGGCCTGGATAGCCCTTAGACCACTGTGCCTGGCACAAGGTGGGCCCTCTATTATCGTTTTTTCTTTTTTTTTTTCTTTTTGAGATGGTCTTGCTCTGTTACCCAGGCTGGAGTACAGGGGTGTGATCACAGATCACTGAAGCCTCAACCTCTGGAGCTCGAGTGATCCTCCCACCTCAGCCTCCTGAGTAGCTGGGACCACAGAGTGCACCACCATGCCCTGCTATTTATTTAATTTTTTTTAGAGATGAGGTCTTACTATATTGTCTGGGCTGATCTCAAACTCCTGAGCTCAAGCGATCTTCCCGCCTCATCCTCCCAAACTGCTGGGATCACAGAGGTGCACCACTATACCTGGCCCTGCCTCCATTTCCCTTGTGATGGTGACTGTGTCTGGTTCCAGGCTGGGAGCCTGGAGAGATGAAAAACTGCGGCTCCCAGCTGTGAGAAGCTGCAGGAGAGACTTACCAGCAGCCTGTGGGGCAGAGTGGAGGGCAGAGCTGAGGGGGGCATGCAGGCGTTGTGTGACCAAGGAGACCGCGTGGAAAGGGGCCTGGGTGGAGTTTGATGCCAAGAAGTTGGACTTGGGCGGAGGAAAGTGCTTGGGTCCCGCAGCTCTGGCAAGACGTCACTCCTGCATCATGGTTCTGAGCCATCCTTTGTGACCCCTCTGGGATGGTGAGGAAAGACTCTGGACACATGTGCCACCTGGGAGGGGAGGCGAGGCTCCGTGGCCCGCGTGGAGGTGGGGAAAGGGCCTGCCTCTCTGCTGGCCATTGCGGCCAGGTCCCTGGAGGAAGCTTTTGTCATCATGGTCCTCAAGAAGTGGGGACTGATCTGCAGCTTCTCAGCTCCTGACTTGAGCCAGGCAGTGGCTGCTCGAGGCTGCAAGTCTGAGTCCTCTCGGTGGCCCAGGCCTGGGCGTTCTGCAGCAGGCATTGCTGGGCGCCGCTGCCCCAGGCCCTGGCTGCTCTTCTCCACTCTCTGCGCCCTCCTGCACGCTCGCTGTCCCTCCCTGCAGCCTTGTGAGGTGTGGGAGCCCACAGGGGCCAGCAGCTCATCTCCTTGCTCTTCCCACCCCAGGTTGGATCCATGCCGTCTACACCCCTGTAGACTCTTTGGTGTTCGGCGGAAACATCCTGCACAGTTTTAACGTGCCCATGCAGCTGCGGATCTACGAGATCGAGGACAGGACGCGGGTAAGGAGGTTCCCTTCTCTCCTCGCGTGCGCGCCCGGCCCCTGAGCTATGCCGGTGCTGAGTCTGTTGGACAGGTCATGCTGAAGTCCTCCACGGTTCCCCTCTCCCTCCCGCTTCCCCTCTCAAGCTGGCTTCAGTTCTGGTTCTGCAGGGCAGGTGGCAGGGGAATGCCTGTAGGAGCCCCACCCGGAGGCCCTGGAGTTTCTGTTCACCTCCAGGTTGGGGGCAGCCAAAACCCCCTTGTGGAAGAGGAAGTGTCTCTGAGAAAGCACCGTGAGATTTCAGGGACCCTGCCTCTTCCTCCTTCTCACGTGGAGTAAGTGGTGTGAGGGATTAGGGGGATTTGGTCGCTGCTGTTTGGAGGATGGGTGTGGACCTTGGAAGGGCCTGGCCTGGTCTGAGGTCGGGTCCTGGCTATGTGTTCTCCCAGGGACCCCAGATCTGAGTGGGGAGAGGCCCTGAGGAAGCCAGTGCCTGAGTCCCCATGGGTACTGTCTCTGAGCTAGTCTCCATGTCTGCTGGGGACATGTCTAGTTTCCTGGGGCCGAGGCTTTTCTCTGCCCTTCATGGGGACAGTGCTAGTTTCCCAGATGTCAAGTTTCCCTCACTGACCCCATGTCCTATGACCAAAGGCAGAGGCTTAGGTAACTGATGTGTGTCCTTCACTCCACAAGTGTCCCCTGAAAAGGACAAGTGGCCTGAACTTGCCACAGCCTTTCTCGTGCTATGACTTGATCACGTGTCCCCAGGCACGTAAGACAGGTCCCAAACTGGGTCAAAACTGAAGACTTGGGGCCGGGCGCAATGGCTCACGCCTGTAATCCCAGCACTTTGGGAGGCTGAGGTGGGTGGATCACGTGAGGTCAGGAGTTTGAGACCAGCCCGGCCAACATGATGAAACCCTGTCTTTACCAAAAATACAAAAAAGCTGGGCGTGGTGGTGTAAGCCTGTAGTCCCAGCTACTTGGGAGGCTTTGGTGGGAGGGTGGTTTGAGCCCGGGAGGCGGAGGTTGCAGTGAACCGAGATCACACCACTGCACTCCATCCTGGGCGACAGAGCCAGACCTGTCTCATACTAAAAAACAAACAAACAGACAAACAAAAAAAACCCCGGAGACTTGGGGCAAAAAAGGCCCATTTCCTGTTCTACTTGTTCCTGTTTTTTCAACATAGCTATTCAAATATTCATTTTCTTTTATTTAAATTGAGATGTAATTCATATACCCTAAAATTTACCATTCAAAGTGTACAATTCAGTGATTTTAGTATCTTTACAAGATTGTGTCATCATCACCACTAATTCCAGAACATTTTCATCACCCCACAAAGAAACCTTGTACCCACAAGCAGTCACTTCCTGTGTCTCCCTGGCTTTCCCCTGGCTAGCCCTAATCTATTTTCTATCTCTGTGGATTTGCCTATTCTGGACATTTGATGCAAATGGAGTCATTCAACATGTGGCCTTTTGTGTCTGGTTTCTTTCACGTAGCATAATGATTTCCAGGTTCATCCACATTGTAGCATGTGCCAGAGCTTCATTCTTTTTCATGGCTGAATAATATTCCATTCTGTAGCCAGACCACACCATTTCTTCTTGGGATTTGCCTCTGAGATGGCTTTTTGCCCCAGCGAGGTGTTGCTCTGCATAGATCTAAGGAGAGGTGTCACAAGGGCACCTGCTGTGTACCAAGCCCCTGTCTCTCCTGGTCTTGTTTTCAGGCATTGGTTTGCACAAAATCACATACATGAGCAAAGTATTAGCTGCCACCTTTGTATCTGAACATTGAACAGTCCCGGCATTGGGGGCCCTTGTCTGGGGGTTTCCTGGATACCACCTGGAGCTGTGTTCGGTGGTCAGATGTTGCGAGGCATGTGTGCCTCTGCAGATTGACACGTGATGCCTAGATCTGCAGAGACTCGGGTCTGGGCTGGGGCCCCATGGGAGACCCTTATTTTGTGGACTTTCTCCCCTCACCTCTCTGTGGCCCACCATCCCTGTCCCACCTGGGGAAGGCCAGCCCCCACCCTGCTCTGGAGGAGCCGCTCCATGCTGTTCAGGAGAAAGGCACTGTTTGGATACAAGTGGTCATCTCACAGTCTGGGTCAATGCTGTCTGGGGCTTCGGCCAACTGTTCTTTGGCCTGTCCTGGAGTACAGGCCAGTTTGTGCACGAGCAGATGTGTGGAATAGAGACGGAGAAATCTAGTAGAAGTCAGGCCCATGACTTTCCAGGCAATTCCTGAAAACCGGAGTCAGGCTGAGATTTCTAAAGGCTGTGGCAACTTGCTGGAGAACCACCCCGTCCCCCGGGAATTCAACTGTAAACTCAGTGGATTTGGGCCCCATGGTTCCCTTAGGAGCCCAGCTCCCCTCCCCCACCTACGACGATTGGCAGGGTGCTGGCCGGACCCCTGAGCATCACACTGAACTCATGTGGAATATCACGTCCTCATTGAGAATGGCAGGTCCCCTCCCCCACCGAGGCCTACTGTCCCTTCCCCTGAGTGGGCACCCCATCTGGTTTCACCGAAGCAGGCTGGCAGTGGGGGCTTGGGGCTGACTGGGCTGGGAGCAGCGGCAGGCTGTTAATCTGCTTTGATTTCTGGTCTTGGGAGAGGGGCTTGGCTACGAGGCCCAATTGTTTATGCCTTAGGAGCCAAGGCATACAAAAGGCACTGGGGAGAGAGTTCTGGAACCAGATAAGATGCCAGGGCTCTTTGTCAGCTCACTACAGCTTCATTCTTTACAGCCCTGACAGCTTTCTTAAGAAGGTTATGGCCATTTAAAAATAGTGTTTTAAAGGCTGTGCATGCTGGCTTATGCCTGTTATCCCAGCACTTTGGGAGGCCAAGGCGGGCGGATGATCTGAGGTCAGGAGTTCGAGACCAGCCTGACCAACATGGTGAAACCCCGTCTCTACTAAAAATACAAAAATTAGCCGGGCGTGGTGGTGTGTGCCTGTAATCCCAGCTACTCAGGAGGCTGAGGCAGGAGAATCACTTGAACCCGGGAGGCAAAGGTTGCAGTGAGCTGAGATCGCACCACTGCACTCCAGCCTGGGCAACAAGAGCAAAACTCCATCTCCAAAAAAAAAAAAAAAATGTTTTAAGAGTCCTAAAACATGGCTTTGCCTGGAAACAAAATGCAGGAGGTGGGACAGAGGGAACCATCAGTCTCCAAGCTCCGTGGTGTGGCTTTGTCTTAGAAAAAGAATTTGCCTGGCCAGGTGCTGGTGGCTCACGCCTGTAATCCCAGCACTTTGGGAGGCCAAGGCCGGCAGATGATCTGAGGTCAGGATTTCGAGACCGGCCTGGCCAACATGGTGAAACCCAATCTCTACTAAAAAAAATACAAAAATTAGCCAGGCACGGTGGTGCATGCCTGTAGTCCTAGCTAATCGGGAGGTTGAGGCAGGAGAATTGCTTGAATCCAGGAGGCAGAGGTCACAGTGTGCTTAGATTGAGCCACTGCACTCCAGCCTGGGCGACAGAGCAAGACTCCATCTCAAAAAAAAAAAAAAAGAAAAAGAATTTGCCTTTGTGGCCCAAGGTGGGGACTCCTATCTAAACTAGGGAACCCCAGGGTTCCCTAGGAAGCTGTGTCTTACCCTCACCATTTAAATTTTTCTGGCGAGATGATAGGTGACCCCATCCTGCAATGTCACTGCCCATGAGGTGGCACAGATACAGGCATTTGGGGACTGGTGGATTTCCATTCCCCAACCCTTGTAGATGAAATCTCCCCTTCCCCTCATCCTGAAGCCGTGAAGAGTGATGGAAGAGTGACAGCAACGAGTGGATATGTTGTGCGTTTGATACTTAAGACAACATCTCGATCATCACTACATTCTTTTAACTTCAGTTAGGTTGATAAGGAATAGGTATGGTCCAAATGATCATTAAACTGCCCTCTCTCTTATATTTATCTTTTATTTATCTTTCCCCCCACCAATGGCTCTAGTGAAAGCAGCCTTCCCAGAAAAGGTAATGCCAACACACCCCATTCCCTCACAGCCACTGAATCTATTTGGAAATTGCAAATAATTTACCTCCCCTCTCCCCTTCCCCCTACCATTGGACTTTTTTTTTTTTTCCATTGATTTTTTTTTTTTTTCCAGGAGAAAAACAAATTGTAGGACACTTCCACCCACTCTCACATTTTGACTTTTTCAAGTCCTTGAGACCTGGGAGTTCTAGATACACCCGAGAAACCTTTTGTTGTCATCTCCTGAGGTCACTCAGCTTGAAGATGACTTGGACCTCCGAGGAAGGGCTGAGGCCAGGTGCCACTGAGTGGGCCCTGAGGTCCTCTGGTAGACGATGACCTGCAGGCTGGGAGCGTTGCATGCCTTGTGACTGCCTTGCCTTTTGTTTTGGACTGACGTTGGTTAACTCAATTTGGTGAGGCTCCGAGTCTGTCAACAAATAATGTTGAGCAACCATATGTTTAATGTCCCCAGGCATGTGGCTGAAACCTTTTGAAGGCGAAGGGTGGAAGGCGACAACCTGTTTGTAAGTCAATTCTTTGCAAATTTTTGTTTCCCGCAGTCCTCTCTTGGAAAAAAAAAATAATACATAAAAAAAATAAATTTGAATTCCTTCATCAGCATTTGTTTTCACCCAGCTGGTTTCCCTTGGGTTCAGCAACAAAGAAGGGAGACTTATCTTTCCCTCCTGAAATGCAGCCCCCCAATTTTTTTCCCCTAATTTAGAAAGATTCCCAGGTAGTCATGGTGTCCGAGCCGAGTGGCTCGGAAGGTGTCAAAAAGATTTGAAAAGTCAAAACTGACTTCAGAGTTTTACCAATCAAGTCTCATGTCAGGAAATGTAGATAAGGTCTGTCTGTCCTCAGCTTGCTTTTTAAGTATTGGTAATTTGTTCCAAAATCTTTCATCCCTTTCTCTTGAATAGAGGTGGGGCTGAGGTCCCCTAAACCCTTCTTCATAGGAAATCAAGGTTTGCTTCATGCCTAGGAGCCCCTCTTTTTTAAACTCCAGAGGGCACCAATCTGGTAACTATGAGAAAAGATGACTATTCTCCCAGCACTGAAACTGGGGTTCTCAGGAAAGGAGCTGGAGCCAAGGAAACCGCTAGATGATGGTCCCCACTCCGTGCATCCCCCCAGGGGCTGAAGAGCATGTGGTGGCCATGATCCCATTCCAAAGCATTCCATCCATCAGAGGCAGGCAGAGCCCAGCACCCAGTGTGCAGGCGGAGACAGGAGGCCCCGCAGTGGGAGGAGGCCTCGAGGCCAGTAGCTGAGTGAGAGCCAGGACTCTCAGAGACGCTTTGGGCCTTTTCCAGACGGGCACTTTGAGAAATGCAGGAAAATAGCATTTTAGGGCAAAAGGAGAACCGAGGTCTGCTTCTAGTTGTCTTTGTCCCAGATGGGGAATGTCACCTGTTTATTGTCAGCAGAGAGCAGGGCAGTGGGGGTGGGCAAGTGTGATTCGGGGAGGGTGGGAGAGTGTGCTTAGGGGGTGACAGAGTGTGGTTGGGGGTGGGGAGTGTGATTAGAGGGGGTGGGGAGTGATTGGGGTGGGGAGTGTGATTAGAGGGGGTGGGGAGTGATTGGGGTGGGGAGTGTGATTAGAGGGAGTGGGGAGTGTGATTAGGGGATGGGGAGTGTGATTAGGGGGTGGGGAGTGATTGGGGGTGGGGAGTGTGATTAGAGGGGATGGGGAGTGTGATTAGAGGGGATGGGGAGTGTGATTGGGGGTGGGGAGTGTGGGGTGGGGAGTGTGACTGGGGGTGGAGAGTGTGATTGGGGGGTGTGAAGTGTTAGGGGAACGGGCATGTGACTGGGGGATGGGGAGTGTGATTGGGGGTGGGGAGTGTCATTAGAGGTGATGGAGAGTGATTGGGGGAGTGTGATTAGAGGGGGTGGGAGGTGTGATTAAGGGGATGGGGAGTGTGATTGGTGGGTGGGGAGTGTGAATAGAGGGGGTGGGAGGTGTGATTAAGGGGATGGGGAGTGTGATTGGGGGGTGGGGAATGTGATTGGGGGGTGGGGAGTGTGATTAGAGGGGGATGGGAGTGTGATTAGGGAGTGGGGAGTGTGATTAGGGGTGGGAAGTGTGATTAGGGGGATGGGAGTGTGATTAGCAGGATGGAGAGTGTGATTGGGGGATGGGGAGTGTGATTAGAGGGAGTGGGGTATGTGATGGGGTGGGGGTGTGATTAGAGGGGGTGGGGAGTGTGATTAGGGGGGTGGGGAGTGTGATTGGGGGTGGGGAATGTGATTAGAGGGGGTGGGGAGTGTGATTAGAGGGGATGCGGAGTGTGATTAGAGGGGGTGGGGAGTGTGGTTGGGGGGGTGGGGAGTGTGATTAGAGGGGATGGGGAGTGATTAGAGGGGGTGGGGAGTGTAATTAGAGGGGATGCGGAGTGTGATTGGGGGGTGGGGAGTGTGGTTGGGGGGGTGGGGAGTGTGATTAGAGGGGATGGGGATTGTGATTAGAGGGGGTGGGGAGTGTGATTAGAGGGGATGGGGATTGTGATTAGAGGGGGTGGGGAGTGTGATTAGAGAGGATGGGGAGTGTTATTAGAGGGGATGGAGTGTGTGATTAGAGGGGGTGGGGAGTGTAATGGTGTGGGGAGTGTGACTGGGGGTGGGGATTGTGATGGAGGTGTGGGGAGTGTGAATAGGAGGGTGGGGAGTGTGACTGGGGTGGGGAGTGTGATGGAGGTGTGGGGAGTGTGAATAGGAGGGTGGGGAGTGTGACTGGGGTGGGGAGTGTGATGGAGGTGTGGGGAGTGTGAATAGGAGGGTGGGGAGTGTGATTGGCGGGTGGGGAGTGTGAATAGGAGGGTGGGGAGTGTGATGGGGGTGTGGGGAGTGTGACTGGCAGGTGGGGAGTGTGAATAGGAGGGTGGGGAGTGTGAATAGGAGGGTGGGGAGTGTGATTAGAGGGGATGGGGAGTGTGATGGGGGTGTGGGAAGTGTGATTGGCGGGTGGGGAGTGTGATTGGCAGGTGGGGAGTGTGAATAGGAGGGTGGGGAGTGTGAATAGGAGGATGGGGAGTGTGATGGGGGTTAGGAGAGTGTGAATGGGGGGATGGGAGAGTGTGATTAGAGGAGTGAAGATATTGGGGCAGAGGAGTGTGATTGGAAGGTGGGAGGGTGTAATTGGAAGGTGGGGGGGTGTAATTGGAAGGTGGGAGAGTGTGATTGGAAGGTGGGGGAGTGTAATTGGAAGGTGGGAGAGTGTGATTGGAAGGTGGGGGGTGTAATTGGAAGGTGGGAGGAGTGTGATTGGAAGGTGGGGGGTGTAATTGGAAGGTGGGAGGAGTGTGATTGGAAGGTGGGAGGAGTGTGATTGGAAGGTGGGAGGGTGTGATTGGAAGGTGGGGGGTGTGATTGGAAGGTGGGAGGAGTGTGATTGGAAGGTGGGAGGAGTGTGATTGGAAGGTGGGAGGAGTGTGATTGGAAGGTGGGGGGTGTGATTGGAAGGTGGGGGGTGTGATTGGAAGGTGGGAGGAGTGTGATTGGAAGGTGGGGGAGTGTAATTGGAAGGTGGGAGGAGTGTGATTGGAAGGTGGGGGGTGTGATTGGAAGGTGGGGGGGTGTGATTGGAAGGTGGGAGGAGTGTGATTGGAAGGTGGGAGGAGTGTGATTGGAAGGTGGGGGGTGTAATTGGAAGGTGGGGGGTGTAATTGGAAGGTGGGAGGAGTGTGATTGGAAGGTGGGGGGTGTAATTGGAAGGTGGGAGGAGTGTGATTGGAAGGTGGGAGAGTGTGATTGGAAGGTGGGGGGTGTAATTGGAAGGTGGGAGGAGCGTGATTGGAAGGTGGGAGAGTGTGATTGGAAGGTGGGGGGTGTAATTGTTCACCATCCAACTCCCTGAGTTTGCATAGGATCAGGGAGGGGAGGAGGGCTCTCTGGCCCCGCAGACACTCTCTTGGCAAGAGAGCCAAGGAGCAAGGTGTGAGTGTGGGCGTGTGAGACCATCGTGTGGCCTCTGTAGGAGAGGCCCTGTGTGGGTGTCAGGGACCTCTTTCCATCCTTGTGTTGGGTCCATCAGTGGCGTTGTTTCCTTCCCATCTTTCGGTGACATCTCGTCTGTACAGACCCTGAACTACCCCCCCGTGGAATCTCCCGGGGCTCAGGCCTTTTGACAGTTCTAGTACACAAAGCTGTCTCCACCTTTACTTCCTCTTCTATGATAAACAGCCAACCAGCAACATGGCAAACCCCATCTCTACAAAAAATACAAAAAAACCCAGCCAGGCGTGGTGGTGCGCCCCTGTAGTCCCAGCTACTCACAGGGCTGAGGCAGGAGAAGTCGCTTGAGCCCAGGAGGTCGAGGCTGAGTGAGCTATGATCGTGCCACTGCACTCCAGCCTGGGTGACAGAGGTGGGACAAAGGGATCTCCTGCTCCAGACCCGGTGTGTCTCCCTCAGCTCAGTATCACGCTGGTCTCAGGTCATACCTGAGTCAGAGGGAGCCCTTGTGGCTGTGCAGGCTGGGCAGTGCCAGGCGGGTGTGGGGAGGAGCAGGAGGTGGACCCCTGCAAGGCCACACCTCTGGAGGTAGGGGAGGCCACACCCCCTCACTCTCATTGGTCCGCTGGCCTGGCCTCCCTCCCAACGAGCAGGAGGAGGCTCCATAACCTGTCTGCAAATGGATAAGGCTTGGGAGTTGATTTCTGGTTTTCAAGCAGGAGGGAGGAACAACAGAATCTGTGCAGGAATTTTCAGAAACAAGGAGGAATCTATGTCTGTTGTAGCTAGAATCAGGCAGTGGCTCCCACCTGCAGTTGCTCACACTCTCTGCAGGCAGGTCAGGGGAGAATTCCGTTTTTCTGCATCTCACAGGAGCACCAAGTGGCCCCCATCCAACCTCTGGGGCGTGCAGCTCAGGGACCTTTGAGATGAGGCGCTCATGCGGGCCTCGTCCTCCGCCTCATTTGTGCATGCTGCCGGCATCTCCCTTCCAGCACCCCACCATTTCTCCCCGACCATCCATGCTCTCGCTAAGATGATGACAGTGACCCTCACCCGCAGGGAGCCTGCCCCGCACTTGTCTCCCTCCTTCCCCCTTCGCCCTCTGGAAACTGACCTCTGCCTGCCTGCGTCTTTGCTTTCAGGTGCAGCCCAAATTCCGTTACCCCTTCTACTATGAGATGTGCTGGTATGTCCTGGAGAGATACGTGTACTGTGTGACCCAGCGCTCCCACCTCACTCAGGAATACCAGAGGGAGTCGATGCTTATTGGTGAGTGAACCGGAGGGAGCCCACGGCCTCGGCTGCACAGCTGGGGCAGAAATCATTTTCTCAGTGGGGCCTGGAGACATTCCCTGTGTTCTGGGGATTCGTTGAATCAGTGTATTGGGCAGAATCCTAGGAACTCCTTAGGGGAAGCCATTCTTGTCAGTTTCCCACCTGGAATACAGAGTCCAAGAAAATGAACTCAGATCCCCAAAAGAGTCACGTGTGTGGCCTCCAGCCCATGGCTGTGCAGATGCAGGTTGGGGCTACCCCGGGCTTGGCTGCTAAAACGGGATCACCCCACAGAGCAGAGAATCCTCGTTCTTTTGGCTCTTCCGTGGACACCAGCTGATTTTTCCTCCTGCACTGGAGGTTGGGTTTTTATCTATGTAACAGCAGTCCTGTGAGATGCAGCCAGTCTCCGAAAACCCAAGGCCGTCTTTGAGGCAGCAGGAGGGGTGACCAGGGCAGGTGGTGCGGGCTTGGAGGAGCAGGAGAGAGTGTTTGGAGCCGCTGCAGCGCCCTGCCCTGCTGCCAGTACTTAAAGGGACATCATCCCCGCCAACACGGCTCTGCCCTTGAATCTTGACTCACAAACGCCCGCACTGAAGTTGCATCTGGCTGTGACTGCAAGCCCCGACCGGCAATCTAGAGGAAGAACGTGATTCCTCTCGGCTGTGTCTGAGCTGTTGTCCTTTAGGGGTTTTCCTGGATGATGTAGAGTCTGCAGCATCTCAGACACAGCATCTTTTTTTTTTTTTAACCAGGGGCTAGAAAGATGAGAGTGGTCCGTCTCCTTGAGGGTCTGCACAATTCTTCCTGCAGCCTCTAGGATTTTTAGATTCTTTTTTTATTTCCCCTTTACAATAAGCCTCTTCCATCCCTTCCCTTATGCCCCACCCTTAATGACATTCAGGGGTTCCAGGCTGGGCGTATGATGGGGAACCAGTGTTTCTGCTGGGGCCTTCACTGGGAAGTCTTTGCCTGTGAGGTCTGTCGCGAGCCTCATTCCCGCCTGATGATGTGATATTTGGGGGTTGGAAAGTCCCGAAACCCTACAATCTGCCCTTCTGGAGCTCTCAGCCTGGTAGGAGAGAAGGGAAATGATCCTGAAATAGCGTGAGAGCCGCTATGATCGAAGTAACTCCACGATCCCCCGGGGACAGAGGCTGGGGAGAGCGAGAGGCTTTCTGAGTGTCTGCAGTCCCCAGGCCAGGAAGCCGAGGGTTGGTTCTCTCACTTGGATATTTAGGGCAGAAGAAGAATATTCCATTCGCAGGCACAGGAGGCAATCTCAAGGTGGTGCTTGGGTAATCAGTACCCACATCTTCCTTACGTTTTCCTGCCACTGTTTTCCCTCTGGCTCTCCCAGTCCATCTGCCAATGAGAAGGGGCAATGTGAGGGAGACACCCCCTCCATCCAGAGCTGCTGTGTGCCAGTGCCTGTGCCCAGGGATACCTGTGTACTCCGCACCACGGCCTTCTGAGGATGTTTCCTTTGCCTTATATTTTTTAAGCAGCCCTATTGGGATATAGTTCTTGTATCACACAATTCACCATTTAGGGTGTAGAATCCAGTGGTTTTTAGTCTATTCACAGATACATGCAGCCACTGCTGCAGTCAATTTCACATTTTCATCACCCAGGGCCGGGCACAGTGGCTCATGCCTGTAATCCTAGCACCACCAGGCGCAGTGGCTCACGTCTGTAATCCCAGCACTTTGAGAGGCTGAGGCGTGTGGATCACTTGAGGTCAGGAGTTCGAGATCAGCCTGGCCAACATGGTGACACCTTGTCTCTACTAAAAATATGAAATTGGTCCAGTGTGGTGGCACATGCCTGTAATCCCAGGTACTCGGGAGGCTGAGGCAGGAGAATCACTTGAACCTGGGAGGCGGAGGTCGCGGTGTGCCGAGATCGCGCCATTGCACTCCAGTCTGGCCAACAAAGTGAGACTCTGTCTCAAAAAAAAAAAAAAAATACCTAGCACTTTGGGAGGCCAAGGCAGGTGGACCCCTGAGGTTAGGAGTTCGAGACCAACCTGACCAACATGGTAAAACCCTGTCTCTGCTAAAAAACACAAAAATTAGCCGGGCGTGGTGGTGCACCTGTAATCCCAGCTACTCGGGAGGCTGAGGCAGGAGAATCCCTTGAACCCAGGAGATGGAGGTTGCAGTGAGCTGAGATCACGCCAATGCACTCCAGCCTGGGTGACAGAGCGAGACTGTCTCAAAAAAAAAAAAAAAAAAGAAAAGAAAAGAAAGAAACTCATACCCTTTAGCTGTTGTCTCATCTCCCCACCCTGCCCCTTCCCCAGCCCTAGGCAACTGCTCATCTACTTTCTGTCCCTATAGATGTCCCCTGCCTGGGACATTTCACATGAGTTGAATCATATAATAGATATTCTCTTAGACTTATTTTTATTTTATTTTAGTATTATTATTATTTTTTGAGACAGGGCCTTGCTCTGTCGCCCAGGTTGGAGTGCAGTGGTGCATTCATGGCTCACTGCAACCTCCACCTCCCAGGCTCAAGTGATCCTCCCATCTCAGCCTCCCAAGTAGCTGGGACTACAGGTGCACATCATCACACCCAGCTAATTTGTGTATTTTTTGTAGAGATGGGGTTTTGCTGTGTTTCTCAGGCTGGTCTCAAACTCCTGGGCTCGAGCAATCCACCCGCCTAGGCCCCCCAAAGTGTAGGGATTACAGGCGTGAGCCACTGCACCCAGCCTTGACTTATTTTTAGACATTAAAAAGTAAAGTGCCAGATACCAGCCTGGGCAATATAGTGAGACCTCATCTCTACAAAAAAAGCTTAAAAAAAAACTAGCTGAGTGTGGTGGGTGCACCAGCAAGAGGATCACTTGAACCTGGGAGGCAGAGGTTGCAGTGAGCTGAGATCATGCCACTGCAGTCCAGCCTGGGCGACTGAGCAAGACTGTCTTTATATAAATAAATAAAGTGCCAGTGTTCAGAGAGGCGGGGCAACCCATGTGGGTGCACACAGCCGGGAAGCAGCAGGGTGGGGATCTGAACCTGCATCCCCCACGGCCTTTCCAGAGGGTGGAGGCCCTGACCATTATGATTGTTAGAGAAGCTGGATCTCTGGAGTAAAGGGGACTTTTGGCGAGTGGAGGTTCCAGAGACCTTGGCAGGGAGTTAGGCGTCATCTAGGTCTCTCTTGTGACCCTGCCCCCACAGATGCCCCGAGGAAGCCCAGCATAGACGGCTTCTCTTCGGATTCCTGGCTGGAGATGGAGGAGGAGGCCTGTGATCAGCAGCCTCAGGAGGAGGAGGAGAAGGACGAGGAGGGCGAGGGCAGGGACAGGGCACCCAAACCGCCCACCGATGGCTCCACTTCACCTACCAGCACGCCCTCCGAGGACCAGGAGGCCCTTGGGAAGAAGCCCAAAGCACCTGCCTTGCGATTCCTCAAAAGGACTTTGTCTAACGAGTCGGAGGAGAGTGTGAAGTCCACCACATTGCCCGTAGACTACCCCAAGACCCCCACCGGCTCTCCTGCCACAGAGGTCTCTGCCAAATGGACCCATCTCACCGAGTTTGAACTGAAGGGCCTGAAAGCTCTGGTGGAGAAACTGGAATCCCTCCCGGAGAACAAGAAGTGTGTCCCCGAGGGCATCGAGGACCCCCAGGCACTCCTGGAGGGTGTGAAGGTGGGCAGGAGTGGCGTCTGGGGCTGGGCAGCCGAGGAGGGCCGGGCAGGTCCTGTTCAGTGTGACGGGTGCAGGTCAGCTCACCATGGCTCTGTGCAGATTGCTCTGAGCATTTGGGTGGGCGCTGGGAGGGGGTTTCTGGGGTCTCAGTCCACAAAAGCCTATGTAGGGTGTCCAAGCAGAGGCCACCATTAAGAGCTGCATAGGGTGGGCGGGGTGGCTCACACCTGTAATCCTAACGCTGGAAGGCTGAGGTGGGCAGATCACTTGAAGTCATGAGTTCAAGACCAACCTGGCCAACATGGTGAAGCCCTGTCTCTACTGAAAAAAAAAAAAAAAAAAAGGAAAATTAGCCAGGGGGGTGGCATATACCTGTAGTCCCAGCTACTTGGGAGGCTGAGGCAGAAGAATTGCTTGAACCTGGGAGGTGGAGGTTGCAGTGAGCCGAGATTGCACCACTGCACTCCAGCCTGGGCGACAAAGCGAGAGTCTGTCTCAAAAAAACAAAAGAGCTGTAGAGGACCCCGTTTTGGAAGCTCAATCTGTGGCTGATGAGTTTTCTTCTCAGCACTTATTGGAAATCTGAGGCCCCACCAGGAGGTGTGACATGTGCAGCAGTTGCTGTCACTGGGCTCGAGAGACAAACCCCTCCAGCCTTGTCAGGAAGCCTCGCTGTCCTGGGCCAGCATCTTGGAGCATGAATCAGTTTCACATGAGCAGGTCGTACATCCCCACAGTCCTTGACATGGCCAGCTAATGCGGGCACTATGTAGCTGCGTGCAATTTGGAAGTCTTCATTATGATGTACATTTAATGGATGAGGAAGTAGGCTCAGAGAGGGTAAGGGGCATGCCTGAGGTCACAGAGCAAGTGGATGGTGGAGTTGGGATGAGGACCCGGGGGAGACTGCAGAGCTTCTGTGTGTCTACCACTGCGTGGAACTGCCTCTTGTCTCAGCATTAGTAAGGCTTTTTGGTTGAGGCCTCAGAGGCATTTGGGTGTCCTTCTCCAGTGTCTGATGCCCAAGGGAAGCCAGCTAGCTCCTCCTGGGGTTGGAAACTGAGTTTAAGTTTCTTCTTCGGTGGCTGCAAAGTACTCAGGATTGGTAGTTCATTTGTTCATTGTATTCACTTAGGAAACCTTGTGTTGGGCCTGGGATAAGGATATATTAAGATTCACTGGGTGCGGGCCAGGCATGGTGGCTCAGGCCTTAATCCCAACACTTTGGGAGGCTGAGGCAGATGGATCATTTGAGGCCGGGAGTTTGAGCCCAGCCTGGCCAACATAGGGAGACCCCATCTCTACAAAAAATAAAAAATTTAGCCAGGCATGGTGGCCTGTGCCTGTAGTCCCAGCTACTCTGGAGGCTGAGGAGAGAGGATTGCTTGACCCCAGAAGGTCACTGCTGTAGGGAGCCGTGGTCTCACCACTGCACTCCAGCCTGGGCAACAGAGCAAGACCCTGCCTGAAAAAATACCCAAAACAACCATACTAATCTGAAGAAGAAATGTCTTTCCATGCTTCTGGAAAGCCTTTTTTACTTTATTTTTTTATTTTTATTGTTTTACCGTTGAGACACACAGGATGTTACTCTGTTGCACAGGCTAGAATGCAGTGGCACAAGCTTGGCTCGCTGCAGCCTCGACCTCCCAGGCTCAAGTGATCCTCCTGCCTCAGCCTCCCAAGTAGCTGGGACTACAGGTGCATGCCACCATGCTCGGCTAATTTTTAATTTTTCTGTAGAGATGGGGTCTCACCACATTGCCCAGGCTGGTCTCAAACTACTGAGCTCAAGCGATCCTCCCACCTCAGCTTCCCAAGGTGCTGGGATTACAGGCATGAGCCACTGTGCCTAGCCTAGCCTATTTTTGCCTTTAAAAGCATCTTTGTGTCTCTGATCTATTTCTGTGTGGTGTTGCTGGTTCTGGGAACAGATGTCCTCCTAGGGATGAAACTTGGTTCCTCCTATCCCTCGCCTCTACCTACCTGATTGGCCTGAGGCTGGACTTACCCTAGACCCTTTGATGATGTAGACGAGGCCTGGGGTAGGGGTTAGAAAAAGTGCAAGCAGCCCAGACGTCCTCCTTCCCCACAGGGGAATCATGGGCAGCTCGTGATAATATGAAATGAGGCATCTCAATGCCTTGGTGCTGTTGGGGTATTTTCCTTGTACAAACACATTGAAACCTTCCAACAACCCTTTGGAGGACTTTTTTTTTTTTTTTTTTTGAGACGGAGTCTTGCTCTGTCGCCCAGGCTGGAGTGCAGTGGCACGATCTCGGCTCACTGCAAGTTCCGCCTCCCGGGTTCACGCCATTCTCCTGCCTCAGCCTCCCGAGTAGCTGGGACTACAGGCGCCCGCCACCGTACCCGGCTAATTTTTTGTATTTTTAGTAGAAACGGGGTTTCACCATGTTAGCCAAGATGGTCTCGATCTCCTGACCTCGTGATCCGCCCGCCTCAGCCTCCCAAAGTGCTGGGATTATAGGCGTGAGCCACTGCGCCCGGTCTTTTGTATCTTTTTTAGTAGAGATGGGGTTTTACCATGTTGGCAAGGATGGTCTTGATCTCCTGACCTTGTGATCCGCCTGCCTCGGCCTCTCCAGAACTTACCTGTCTTTAGAGATATTTAGTTGAGCCTTGTCTAATGAGGCTCTTTTCAGGCAGAAGAGCTTGTAAATTAGGTGGACAGGCCTCCTGAGGGTTCCGTGAAAATTGGGACTGCTGCTAGTGTCTCTAAATGTTGTGCGGCCAGATGCTTGCCTGGGGGACGTGGGTACCATCACCCCTTCCAGAACAGGAGAGTTTCTGATTAGTCTGACAGGTGTCAGCCCCTCACTGTCCGTGGAGACCCAGAAAAGATTTTGGGGCCTGGTGCAGTGGCTCACACCTGTAATCCTAACATTTTGGAAGGCCAATCACACGAGCCCAGGAGTTTGAGACCAGCCTGGGCAACATAGTGAGACGCCATCTGTACAAAAACAAAAATTAGCTGGGTGTGGTGGTGTGCGCCTGTAGCCCCAGCTGCTCAGGGGGCTTAGGCAGGAGGATCACTTGAGCCCAGGAGTTCTAGGCTGCAGTGAGCTATGAGTGCGCCACTGCACTCCAGCCTGGGACACAGAACAAGACCCTGTCTCAAAAAAATAAAAAAAACAAACAAAAAAATGATTTTGAACCCAGGACTGACTTTCAGGGTGGGCGTGCTGCCACAGAGGGTGGGCAGCCTGTTCTCCCCAGATGTACGCTCCGTCACCTTGTTCTTTCTTTTCTGTTGTTGGGGATTCTTTTGCTTTGGCCAAGAAATAAAAAACAGCTCAGGAATGTGGGTCTGAGACAATTCATAGCCGATGCCCAGTTCCCCCATTGCCACTGAAGGATTCGTGTTTCTGCGCTGTGGTGGTTTCCCCTTGATGACTGACCTGCTAGGATCTTTGACTTGTGTTCCAGAAAGATGGGCTCTCTCCTGGGACCTCAGAGGCTGCTGCTTGTGGTGGCTCAGGGTAGCTAGTGCCCTGGTGATTAGAGACAGCCCCCAGTTCCACTCAGTCCCTAGATGGCTAGGTTTTGGCTTATACTAAAAACTCATTTGTTCTTTCATTTGTATAATTTTGTTGTTTTTAAATTTTGAGACAGTCTTACTCTGCCACCAAGGCTAGAGTGCAGTGGCATGATCACAGCTTACTGCAGCCTCGACCTCCTGGGCTTAGATGATCCTGCCACCTCAGCCTCTCCAGCATCTGGGACTACAGATGTGTGCCACCACGTCTGGCTAATTTTTATATTTTTTTGTAGAGACGGAGGTCTCACTGTGTTGCCCAGGCTCATCTTGAGCCTCTGGGCTCAGGTGGTTGGACAGCCTCGTGTGATGTATTTTTTTAATTGTGGTAAGACACACATAACAAAATTTACCATTTTAACCATGTTAAGCTGTCCAAGTCAGTGGCATTAGGTACAGTCACGATTTTTTTTTGAGACACAATCTCACTCTGTTGCCCAGGCTGGAGTGCAGTGATGTGATCTCAGCTTACTGCGACCTCTGCCTCCTGGGTTCAAGCGATTCTCGTGCCTCAGCCTCCTGAGTAGCTGGAACTACAGGCATGTGCCACCGCACCTGGCTGATTTTTGTTTTGTTTTGTTTTGTTTTTGTTTTGTTTTTTTGAGACAGAGTCTTGCTCTGTCACCCAGGCTGGAGTGCAGTGGCATGATCTCGGCTCACTGCAAGCTCTACCTCCCAGGTTCACGCCATTCTCCTGCCTCAGCCTCCAGAGTAGCTGGGACTACAGGCGCCTGCCACGACGCCCAGCTAATTTTTTTGTATTTTTAGTAGAGATGGGGTTTCACCGTGTTAGCCAGGATGGTCTCGATCTCCTGACCTCGTGATCCGCCCGCCTCGGCCTCCCAAAGTGCTGGGATTACAGGCGTGAGGCACCGCGCCCGGTGGCTAATTTTTATATTTTTAGTAGAGATGGGATTTCATCACATTGGCCAGGCTGTTCTTCAACTCTTGGCCTCAGGTAATCTTGGCTTGGCCTCCTGAAGTGCTGGGATTACAGGCATGAGCCACCGCCCCAGCCAACAATTGACAATCGTGTGCAACCACCACCACTATCTTATTCCAGAACCTTTTTATCACTGTGGACAATCCCGTACCTAAGAGCTGCCATGTCCCATACCCTCTTCACTGCGAATCTGCTTTCTGTCCTGTGGATTTACTTATTCTGGATATTTCACTGTAATGTAGGTTTTGTTTTTTTTTTTTTTTTTTTTGAGATGGGGTCCTCACTCTGTCACTCAGCCGGGAGTGCAGTGGCACAATCGTAGCTCACTGCAGCCTCAACCCCCCAGGCTCAAGCAATCCTCCCATCTCAGCCTCCCAAGTAGCTGGGACTACAGGCATATGCCACTATTCCCAGCTAATTTTTTCATTATTTGTAGAGACTACATCTTGCTATGTTGCTTATGCCTGTGATGCCAGCACTTTGGGAGACCGAGGCAGGAGGATTGGTTGAGCCCAGGAGTCTGAGACTGACTTTGGCAACATGGCAAGATCCTATGTCTATAAAAAATAAAAAATTAGCCAGGTATAGTGGCATGCACCTCTACCTGGGAGACTGTATAGCGTTAGAGGGCTGAGGCAGGAGGATCATTTGAGGCCAGGAGGTAGAGGCTACAGTGAGCTATGATTGCATCAGACAGAGACCCTGTCTCAACATAAATGATAAATAAATATAGATACTTACTGTGATTGAAGTGCCAAGATATTGGCCTGTATGAGATGGGAAGGACAAGAACTCAGGACACAGGAGACCCTGGAGTTCAAGTTTGGCTTCTGCTCTTAGCTACTCGCTGTGTGGCCTTGGGCAAGCCAGTCCACCTTTCTGTTTACCTGTATGTAAAATGAGGATGTGCTTTGTCCTTCTGGGGACCAGATTCTGTGATTCTTTGGCCATTCTGAAGCGCTTACCCTTGGGTGAAACTGCAGTGTCCTCACTGTGTTATGGGCATAACAGCAGGGACCTGTGTCACTGAATTACTTTAAGGAACAATGAAGCCATGAACATAGGTTGCAGCTAAAGGTGAGCCAGACTGGCTTTGGCCAGCTACCCACACTTCCCCTGCCCTTTCTCTTTCCTTCCCCCTTCTCACCTCTCAGCAGCCCCCTCATCCGCCCCCCCAGGTTAAAGATTGCTGTTTAGGCTGTGGACAGTGACTCACACCTGTAATCCCAGCCCTTTGGGAGGCCAAAGTGGGAGAGTGACTGGAGCTCAGGAGTTTGAGGCCACCCTGGGCAATATAGTGAGACCCCGACTCTACAAAAACAAAACAAAACAAAAGGAACAAAAAATTAGCCAGATGTAGTGGCATGCGCCTGTAGTCCCAGCTACTTGAAAGGCTGATGCAGGAGGATTTACTGAGCCTAGGAGTTTGAGGTTGCAGTGAGCTGTGATTGCACCACTGTACTCCAGCCTTGGTGACAGAGTGAGACCCTGTCTCAAAAACAAACAAACAAACAAAAAAAACACCACAGCCTGGGTGCAGTGACTCACGCCTGTAATCCTAGCACTTTGGGAGGCCAAAGCAGGTGGATCACCTGAGTCAGAAGTTCGAGACTAGCTTGGCCAACATGGCAAAACCCCGTTTCTACTAAAAATACAAAAATAAGTTGGGCGTGATGGCACACGCCTGTAGGCCCAGCTACTAGAGAGGCTGAGGCAGGATAATCACTTGAACCTGGGAGGTGGAGGTTGCAGTGAGCTGAGATTGCGCCATTGCGCCCTAGCCTGGGTGACAAGAGCAAAATTCTGTCTCAAAAAAAAAAAAAAAAAAAAAAAAAAACCCACAGAAAAACCCGATTTCCTTTTTTTTAAAAAATTTTTATTTTTTTTTCCAAGATGGAGTCTTTTGCTCTGTCACCGAGGCTGGAGTGCAGTGGTGCAATAACAGTTCTCCATAGCCTCGACTTCCTAGCTCAGGTGATCGAGGTAGCTGGGGCTACAGGTATGCGATACCATGCTCAGTTCATTTAAGTTTTTTTTTTTTTTTTGGTAGAGATGGGGGTCTTGCTCTGTTGCCCAGGCTGGTCTCAAACTCCTGGGCTCAAGCAATCCATCTACCTCAGACTCTCAAAGTGCTGGGATTGGGATTACAGGTGTGAACCACCTCGTCTAGCCAGGTGATACCTTTTTTTTTTTTTGAGTCCGAGTCTCTCTCTGTTGCCCAGGCTGGACTGCAGTGGTGTGATCTTGGCTCATTGCAACCTCCGCCTCCTGGGTTCAAGCGATTCTCCTGCCTCAGCCTCCCGAGTAGCTGTGATTACAGGCATGCACCACCATGCCCAGCTAATTCTTGTATTTTAGTAGAGGTGGAGTTTCGCCATGTTGGCCAGGCTGGTCTCGAACTCCTGGCCTCAAGCCATCTGCCTATTTCGGTCTCCCAAAGTGCTGGGATTACAGGTGTGAACCACTGTGTGGCCAGGTGTTCTTTGAAGACCAAAAGTTCTACATTAGACCGAATCCCTGTGTCATCTGTTAACCAGCCGAATGCTCTTGGGGAATGCAGTAAAATGGAGTACTTGGAATACAGCTTTGTGGTCATGAGGACTCCATGAAGTGACACCTTAGCACAGGGCCTTTAATAGCTCAGCAAACTAGAGCCAAAATTTTCAGACACCATAGAATGAAAACAGGCCGGTGCAGGGTCAAATGTGCGAGCCTGTGAAATGCATGATCATGGAAGGTGTTCACAGCCTTTTTCTCTTGAGGTCGTCAATTCCCAACCCTGGAACACACCTGTTCGTTGATGCGGCCTCTCCTGGGTCTTACTGACATGTAGAACAGTGAGGTGTAAAGCCCAGATCACCAGTGCAGTTGGCTTTTTAAAATCATTACACTCTCGGCTAGGCACGGTGGCTCACGCCTGTAATCTCAGCACTTTGGGAGGCTGAGGCGGGCGGATCATGAGGTCAGGAGTTCGAGACCAGCCTGGCCAACATGGTGAAACCCCATCTCTACTAAAAATACAAAAAAATTAGCAGGGCATGGTGGTGCGCGCCTGTAATCACAGCTACTCTGGAGGCTGAGGCAAGAGAATCGCTTGAACCTCTGAGGCGGAGGTTACAGTGAGCTGAGGTTGTGCCACTGCACTCCAGCCTGGGTGATAGAGCAAGACTCTGTCTCAAAAACAACAACAACAACAACAAAACCAGGTATGTTATTTAATAGTCCTGGGGGGCCAGAAGTCAGAAATAGAAGAGTCAGCAGGGCTGTGCTCGCTCCACAGTCTCTAGAAGAGAATCCTTCCGGACCTCCTCTGGTTTCTGGCAGCTCTTGGTATTTCCTGGCTGTGGCTGCATCACTCCAGTCTCTGCCTTCATTTTCTTCTTCTTTTTTTTTTTTTTTTTTGGTCTTTGTATTTAATTAATTTATTTTTTGAAGACAGAGTCTCGCTCTGTGGCCCAGGCTGGATGGAGTGCAGTGACGTGATCTTGGCTTGCTGCAACATCCGCCTCCTGGGTTCAAGCAATTCTCGAGCCTCAGCCTCCCAAGTAGCTGGGATTACAGGCGTGTGCCACCACACCCATCTGCCTTCATTTTCTTGTAGATTTCTTCTTTATGTCTCTGTCCAAATCTCTCTTATTATAAAGACACTTGACATTGGGTTTAGGGTCTACCCTAAATTCAGGATTATTTCACCTTGAAAAAAAAATTTTTTTTGAGATGGAATCTTGCTCTGTTGCCCAGGTTGGAGTTCAATGGAGTGATCTCGCCTCACCACAACCCCCGCCTCCTGGGTTCCAGCAATTCTCCTGCCTCTTCCTTCTGAGTAGCTGGGACTACGGGCATGTGCCACCATGCCTGGCTAATTTTTGTATTTTCAGTAGAGACAAGGTCTCACCATTTTGGCCAGGCTGGTCTCGAACTCTTTGCCTCAAGTGATCCGCCCGCCTCGGCCTCCCAAAGTGCTGGGATTACAGGCGGGAGCCACCGTGCCTGGCCTGAACACATATTTTTTGGGACACAATTCAAGCTACTTCAGATGGGTTTTCACAGACGGTGGGGCTGGGATGGAGGGAGGGTACTTGAGAGACCCCAGGTGCGTTGATGCCTGGCGGGTGTCTTTGCCCGTAGAAGGGGGCACCCCGGAGGGTGCTGGTTCCCCAGAGCAGGAGTTCCCCAAGCTGTACCTCCCTTTGCCGGCTGGTGGATGGCGATTCTTCCCTGATGCCTGCCTTATTTTCACAGTGGGATATTTTTAGTCATGGCATAGAGGGAATTTCTGATTATTAAAGCCCCAGCCTAGGAAGCAGTGGGACCCGAATCCATTGTTAACTAATGATCTCTTTGAGAGAAGTTGGCATAAGGGGCCACCCGGGCCCAGCCATCCCTTGTCTGTGGTTATCTCATCAGGTCCAGTACGCGGCAATTTCCAGCAGAAAGGGTCCCAGGGTTGGATCTTTCTGTTTGAAAACCTGCCCTGGACTTTTGGAGGGGACGGGCCTGTAGGGTGTAACCCTTAGGGGGCTGAGCTGGTGAGGGCACCCAGCCTTCCTTATATCTGTGCTTCTGAGAGCCCCAGGGAGTGTATAAATTCAAGCAGGGCCTAGGGAAGCCAGTGACATGATTCCCTCCAGCACAACCTATTTCTCAGAGATGAAATCTCCAATTAGAATAATCTTCTTTTCCCGGAGCCTGTCATACTCAAATGAAAATTCTTCCCTGAGGGACAGAGCCCAGGGCGCCCCCTGGTGGCCGCAGGGGGCCACATACAGAGGGAAACGGGAGTTATGAGTGTGAGATCCTGGGCTCAGGGCACTTGGGGAAAATTCTTTTTATTTTTAATTATTATTAAGTAATTAATTTTTTTTTTGAGTTGGAGTCTCGTTCTGTCACCCAGGCTATAGTGCAGTGGTGCGATCTTGGCTCACTGTAACCTCTGCCTCCCGGGTTCAAGTGATTCTCCTGCCTCAGTCTTCCGAGCAGCTGAGACCACAGACGCGTGCCACCACGCCTGGCTAATTTTTTTGTATTTTTAATAGAGATGGGGTTTCACTATGTTGGCCAGGCTGGTCTCGAACTCCTGACCTCAGGTGATTTGTCCACCTTGGCTTCTCAAAGTGCTGGAATTACAGGTGTGAGCCACCGCACCTGGCCATTATTATTATTTAGAGACAGAGTCTGCCTCTTTCGCCCAGGTTGGAGTGTAGTTGTGTGATCATAGCTCACTGCAGCCTCAAACTCCTGGGCTCAAGCAATCCTCCCACCTCAATCTCCCCAAGAAGCTAGGACTACAGGCGCCCACCACCATGCCCAGCTAATTTTTAAATTTTTTTGTAGAGATGGGATCTTGCTATATTGCCCAGGCTTACCAAGAACAGTTGTAATTTAAAAAATTATTGGCTGGGTGTGGTGGCTCACGCCTATAATCCCAGCACTTTGGGAGGCCGAGGTGGGTGGATCACCTGAGGTTAGCAGTTGAAGACCAGCCTGGCCAACATGGTGAAACCTGTCTCTACTAAAAAAAAAAAAGATACAAAAATTAGCTGGGCGTGGTGGTGTGTGCCTGTAATCCCAGCTCCCCAGGAGGCTGAGGCAGGGAATCGGTGGAACCAGGGAGGTAGAGTAGAGGCTGCAGTGAGCCGAGATCGCACCACTGCACTCTAACCCGGGCGACAGAGCAAGATTCCGTCTCAAAAAAAAAAAGAAAAAAAATTTTATTGACTGGGTGTGGTGGCTCACACCTGTAATCCCAGCACTTTAGGAGGCCAGAGGATCAGTTGACCGTAGGAATTTGGGACCAACCTGGGCAACATAGCAAGAACCTGTCTCTACTAAAAAATTAAAAAATTAGTCGGTCATGGTGGTGCATTCTTGTCCCAGCTACTTGGGAGGCTGAGGTGGGAGAACTGCTTGAGCCCAGGAGTTCGAGGCTGTGGTGAGCTGTGATCACACCACAGCACTCAAGCCTGGGCAACTCTCTGTTTTTTTAAGAGTCTTTAAAAATGTATTATTTATTATTATTAATTTGTCAATTATGTCTAGTACTTAGGACTGCAGTAATAACTTTTTGTAACTAAATATCCCTCTAAAGGGGCCTCTACCTCAATGCTTGTGAGTTAGACTTCAATCTGATATTGAAATGACAAGAAATCATAAGACATTTAAGAAGGAAACTCAAAGAAAACAAAGGGGGGCGGGCATTACTTTCAGTCATATGCAGAGCCATGTTTGCAAATTGGTGGCCCATGGGCCAAACCAGCACACAGATGTTTCACTCACAGTGGGTTTTTTTTAAAGTTTTAGTTAGTTGCTAACATTTAAAAATGCAGAGATTTCAAATAAAACTCTGCATGTTCGATTTCTTCTGAAAAATTAAAGATCTGGTGGGCTTTTCATCCCCATAGGAGGTAAGCTGGAGTTGGGTAGCCTTGCCCCTTTTTAAATGAGCCATGTGTTCTCCAGTTTGTCACAGGCCTCACCATTCCCTATTGTTCCAGTCCGGTTACATCTTGAATTTGGTACCCAATCCTAGAGTTTGGGATTGGACTAAGTGGCTGAAATGTCCTGTGGAAGTGACAGTCTTCTCCCCCAGCCATTTGGGGCCCACATGCAGGAGGGAATGGGAAGTCTCTGGCTAAACCTGAGTGTATTTCTGGAAAGCTCATTTGTTCTTAATGATTTTTTAAAGAGAAGGAAAATCTTTATTTATTTATTTATTTATTTTGAGACAAAGTCTCACTCTGTTTCTCAGACTGGAGTGCAGGACCACAGGCACACACCACCATATCTGGCTAATTTTTTTTTTTTTTTTTGAGACGGAGTCTGGCTCTGTTGCCCAGGCTGGAGTGCAGTAGCACGATCTCTGCTCACCACAAGCTCCACCTCCTGGGTTCACGCCATTCTCCTGCCTCAGCCTCCCAAGTAGCTGGGACTACAGGTGCCCACCACCACACCCGGCTAATTTTTTGTATTTTTAGTAGAGACAGGGTTTCGTCGTGTTAGCCAGGATGGTCTCGATCTCCTGACCTCATGATCCACCCGCCTCGGCCTCCCAAAGTGCTGGGATTACAGGCGTGAGCCACCGCACCTGGCCTAATTTTTGTAGTTTTAGTAGTGATGGGGTTTCTCCATGTTACTCAGGCTGGTCTAACACCTGGCCTCAAGTGATCCACCCGCCTTGGCCTCCCAAAGTGCTGGGATTACAGGCATGAGCCACTGCGCCCGGCCAGAGTTAGGCCATTTTTACATTTTTTTCTGTTCTAGGATCCCACCCAAGGTACAATATTACATTTAGTCTCATCAATCTTCTCTTAGCTGCCATAGTTTCTTAGACTTTCCTTGTTTTGATGACCTTGACAGTTTTGAGGAGATCTGTTCAGGCATTTTGTAGACTGTCCCTCTTTTGGCATTTGTGGCTTTATTTTATAAAAACTCTGGGGCCAGGTGCGGTGGCTCACGCCTGTAATCCCAGCACTTTGGGAGGCCGAGGCAGGTGGATCACTTGAGGCTGGGAGTTTGAGACCAGCCTGGCCAACATGGTGGAACCCCGTCCCTACTAAAAATAACAAAAATTAGCCAGGGGTGATGGCGCATGCCTGTAATCCTAGCTACTTGGGAGGCTGAGGCAGGAGACTCGCTTGAACCTGGGAGGCAGAGGTTGCAGTGAACCAAGACTGTGCCACTGCACTCCAGCCTGGGCGAGAGAGTAACACACCATCTCAAAAAAAAAACAAAAAACCCAACTTTGTTTATTGGAAGCCTACTCTAGGTTAGTCATTATATGAGGCTTCGGGGATACAGCAGTGAATAAAGACACTTTATAAATAGCATTTACAAATCGTTGACATTGATTATGGGACTTCGGGGAAGCTGTATGTGCTGGGACTGGGATTTGACCCTGGGGCCAGTTCTAGAGCCAGCATTCTTGACCACTGTGCTGTTTGCTGTTTCCTGTGGGGTAAGGAGGAAGTTCTTCAGGTTAACAGCCACATCTTGAAAAGTCACACACACACACACACACACACACACACAAAGAAAAATCACGCAAGCAAATTATGATCAGGAAAGTACGATAGGCCTGCAGTGGCTCATACCTGGAATCCCAGCACTTTGGGGGGCTCACACCTGCAATCCGAGCACTTTCAGGGGCTCACACCTGCAATCTCAGCACTTTGGGGGGCTCACACCTGCAATCCCAGCACTTTGGGGGTCTCACACCTGCAATCCCAGCACTTTGGGGGGCTCACACCCGCATTCCCAGCACTTTGGGGGGCTGAGGCAGGTGTTTTGCTTGAGCCCAGAAATTCAAGACCAGCCTGTGCAACATGGTGAGAACCCATCTGTACAAATAATACAATTAGCCGGGCTTGGTGGTACACACCTGTAGTCTCGGCTACTGGGGAGGCTGAGGTGGGAGGATCACTTGAGCCCAGGAGTTTGAGGCTACTGTGAGCTGAGATCGTGCCCCTGCACTCCAGCCTGGGTGACAGAGTCACACCCTGTCTCAAAAAAAAAAAAAAAAAAAGGAAAATAAGCAGAGTAAACTGGAAGTAAGCTGGAGTCATTTCTAGTGAAGTGAATTAGGAAAGGTGAATTAAAATAATCTTCACCTTCATTTGTCTCCTGAGCGCTTCTGCTCTTCCTGCTAAGTGCTTTTGTATGATTTATTCTGTTCTTAAATGCCTGGAAAAAATATTTTTGTACAATTCAACAATCCGTGGTCCAGGATCAGAATGAGCCAGTGATAGGTCTGTGTGTGGTTAAACACATTTTTTTGTGGGGTGCTGTGGATGTGTGGATGTAGCCAAAAAAAACCTTATGTGGGTGGTCCTGGGGCAGAAAGTCTGGTGCCAGAGAGTGGGGTTCCGGGGGTCTGTCTTCATAGTCTGGGGCAGCACTAAAGTCCTGTGAGCCTTTCTGAGCCTCGGTAACCTCCCCTATAAGTTAGCTGTTAGATAATTCAGCTGGGTAGCATTTTATACCTGGATGAGGTTCTAAAGTCCAGCCACACAAGGCCAAAGTCTGATAGAGTGAGAATTCCCTTTGAAGAACCTTCAAACTACTCGCCGAGGAGTGAACACAGTGTGCCTCGTGGGAGATCGCCACGCAGCCCGGCAGTCCATCCAACGCAGCCCATTTTTCTGCCACCATTTGGCCACATGACTCCATCCTCGGTCAGACTAGATCAAGCATCTTCTTGTATTTAGGGCCCATGTTGCAAAAAACATTTGCACGTCGTCACAGAGCAGGGTTAGGGTACATGTAGCCAGCAGAGTAAAGGACGGAGTCATGGCTCTATGAAGGCGTCAAGGTCTGGCAGTTGGTTTTGTTTAGTGCCACCGCCCAGCCCTCCCAGGGTGCTTGGTAGGAATGAAATGAGGCGCAGTGGCTTATTCCTGTAATCCCAGCATTTTGGTAGGCTGAGGAGGGAGGATTCCTCGAGGCCAGGAGTTTGAGACAAGCTTGGGCAACATGGCATATACCCTGTCTGCACAAAACATTTTAAAACTTATGGCTGGGCGCGGTGGCTCACGCCTGTAATCCCAGCACTTTGGGAGGCCAAGGCAGGTGGGTCACTTGAGGTCAGGAGTTGGAGACCAGCCTGGCCAACATGGCAAAACCCTGTCTCTACTAAAAATACAAAAATTTGCCCGGCGTGGTGGCGCACACCTGCATTCACAGCTACTCGGGAGGCTGGGGCAGGGAAATCGCTTGAACCCAGGAGGCAGAAGTTGCTTGAGCCCAGATTGCGCCACTGCACTCCAGCCTGGGCAACAGAGTAAGATTTTGTCTCAAAAAAAAAAAAAAAAAAAATTTAGCCAGGGAGGGTGCCATGCGCCTGTGGTCTCAGCTACTTAGGAGGCTAAAGCATGAGGATCGCTTGAGCCAGGTGGTCAAGGATGTAGTGAGCTATGATTGTACCACTGCACTCCAGCCTGGGTAACAGAGCAAGATTCTGTCTCAAAAAAAAAAAAAAAAAAAAAAAAAAAAAAAATTTGTATGTGAGTCTCCGATGCTCTGGGCAAGTTCTAGGTGTCATTAACTGTGATCACGGGTGATACATACGTGGAAGTCACAGGGAGGTACGTGATTTGCTTTGTTAAAAAAAATTTTGTAGAGGGCAGAGGGGAACGTAGTATGTTTCGTGGGCCCCAGGGGACCCTAGTGACTTGGTTTCTACTGAATGTGTGGGTGGTGGTGGAGTCAAGGACCAGGCGTTGACTTTGTGGAGTGCGATCCTTGCTGTCTGCCGTTCAGCCCCCTTCAGAGACCTCCTCTTCCCCCTGGGCTAATATGGATGCTTTGTTTGGCCACAGAACGTCCTGAAGGAGCACGCGGATGATGACCCTAGTCTGGCTATCACTGGGGTCCCTGTGGTGACTTGGCCAAAGAAGACTCCAAAGGTAAGACGCAGCCTGCCTGCAGCGGGCGGCCGCTTCCCACCTCCTGCAGGGTGAATGTCGGCGACTTTTTGGGTAGCTATGGGGCTTCCTGAGATGAAGGCACCCCAGTTAAAATGAAGGATTTTGGTGATGCGTTCTGTGTTTTTGTTTTTTAAAGGGGGTTGCTTTACCTAGCTGTGGGAACTGCGAACGGTGCCGCCTGGTGGTCGCTTGGAAAACTGGGGGGCGCTGACGCCTCGCCTTTTCCTGTGGTTAGGTGGATTTTCTGTCTCTCCTTCCCTCATTCCCTTGCTTCTTCCCTTCCTTTTCCCTTTCCCTTTAGCTGCTTCATGGGCTGTCTTCTCCTCTTTTGAAAGGAACTTCTTCTCAGTGTGTAAAACTGATTGATGCTCAACATAAAAATGTGTAATTGCTTGGCCGGGCGCGGTGGCTCAAGCCTGTAATCCCAGCACTTCGGGAGGCCGAGGTGGGTGGATCACGAGGTCAGGAGATCGAGACCATCCTGGCTAACACAGTGAAACCCCGTCTCTACTAAAAAAATACAAAAAATTAGCCGGGCGTGTTGGCGGGCGCCTGTGGTCCCAGCTACTCGGGATGCTGAGGCAGGAGAATGGCGTGAACCCAGGAGGTGGAGGTTGTGGTGAGCCGAGATCGCGCCACTGCACTCCAGCCTGGGGGACAGAGAAAGACTCCGCCTCAAAAAAAAAAAAAAAAAAAAAAAATGTGTAATTGCTCGAGCGCGGTGGCTCACGCCCATAATCCCAGCACTTTGGGAAGTCGAGGCGGGTGGATCACCTGAGGTCAGGAGTTTCGAGACCAGCCTGGCTAACATGGCAAAACCCCGTCTCTACTAAAAATACAAAAAATGCGAGCATGGTGGTGCACGCATGTGGTCCCAGCTACCTGAGAGGCTGAGGCAAGAGAATCGCTTGAACCTGGGGAGGGAGGTTGCAGTGATCAGAGATCGCACCACTGTACTCCAGTCTGGGCTACAAAGTGAGACTCTATCTCAAAAAAATAAAAAATAAAATAAAATAAAATAAAAATGTCTAATCAAATGGGAAAGGACCAGGACATGAGGAAGAGGAATAATGGCTGTATCGTTGAGGACTTTGTAGGAGCAGTTTGTTGTCTGGACCTCTACAGCCCTTATTTACGCCTCAGCAACTCTGTGGGGTAGACAGTTGTGACTCTCATTTTACAGATGAGGAAACTGAGGCTTCAAAAGGTCAAGTCACCCGTTAGGACAGCCAAGTACACAAAGATCGGTCAGTTTGGCAGCAGAGCCCAAATTTTCAACCAGTGCTCACCTCAAAGTCCACCATCCAGAGAAAACAGTTTTGGTGAGCACCCTTCCAAAGGCGGTCCTAGGTGGGATACATATGTATCAGGTCATCTCTGTACCATCCATCTGCCTTCACACAGCTTCACCACTTCCTTGGACAAGTTACATAGTGTCCTGAGCCTTACTTTCCTTGTTTATAAAAATGGGTTATACCAAGACTTTCTTCAGTGGTTGTCAGAACTAAATGAGATAAGGCATGCAAAACCCTTCAGACAAGGGCTGACCTGAGGTTAGTGCACTCTAAATATTATTTGTGACTTCAGTAGCCCCAAGAGATATTTTGTTAATTTCTGATTTTTTTGGTTTGTTTTTCTTTTTGGCTATTGTAAAAAACGCTGAAGCCAGGCATGGTGGCTTATGCCTGTTGTTCCAGCTACTCCAGAAGCTGAGGGGGAAGGATCACCTGAGCCCAGGAGTTCACGATCAAACTGGGTAACATAATGAGACCTCATCACTACCAAAAGAAAAGAAAAAAAAAAAAAAGCCAGCCATGATAGTGCATGCCTGTAGTCCCAGCTATTTGGGAGGCTTAAGCAGGAGGATCGCTTGAGCCCAGGAGCTTGAGGCTGCAGTGAACTGTGATTGCACCACTGCACTTCAGTCTGGGCAATGGAATGAGACCCTGTCTCAAAAAAAAAGGAGAAAGAAAGAAAAAAGTGTGCTGTAACAGATTTCAAACACTTTTCTTTTTCTTCTTTTTTTTTTTTTTTTGAGACGGAGTTTTGCTCTTGTCACCCACGCTGGAGTGCAGTGGCGTGATCTCGGCTCACTGTAACCTCTGCCTATGGAGTTCAAGCGATTCTCCTGTCTCAGTCTCCTGAGTATCTGGGATTACAGGCACCCACCACCATGCCCAGCTGATTTTTTGTATTTTTAGTAGAGATAGAGTTTTGCCATGTTGGGCAGCCTGGTCAATTTCAAACACTTATTACAGGCCTGGCGTAGTGGCTCTCGCCTGTAATCCCAGCACTTTGAGAGGCCAAGGTGGGCAGATCACCTGAGGTCAGGAGTTCGAGACCAGCCTGGCCAACATGGCGAAACCCCGTCTCTACTAAAAATACAAAAATTAACTGGGCATGGTGGCGGGCGCCTGTAATCCCAGCTACTCAGGAGGCTGAGGCAAGAGAATCGCTTGAACCTGGGAGGTGGAGGTTGCAGTGAGCTGAGATCGTGCCACTGCACTTCAGCCTGGGGGGATGCACTATAGTTTTATTTGCTAAATCTGGCAACTCTAGTTGAAGTGACTATATTTTTGATATATTGTTGAAACAAAATGATTATTCAGATTAATTTCACTGTTTCTTTTTACCTTTTCAAATGTGGCAACAAAAAAACTCAAAAGTACCTATGTGGCTCACCTTCTGTTTCTTTTATTTATTTATTTAGACAGAGTCTTAACTCTGTTGCCCAGGCTGGAGTGCAGTGGTACAATCATAGGTCACTGCAACCTCTGCCTCCCTGGATCAAGGGATCCTCCCACCTCAGCCTCCCGAGTAACTGGGACCACAGGCACATGCCATCATGCCTGGCTAGTTTTTTGTATTTTTGATAGAGATGAGGTTTTGCCATGTTGCCAAGGCTGAACTCCTGAGCTCAAGCAAGCCACCTGCCTCGGTCTCCCAAAGCGATGTGATTACAGGCGGGAGCCACAGTGCCTGGCTTACCTTCCGTTATTTCTGTTGAGCAGTGCTCTTCTGCATAATTCTTTGATTATCTTCTTCAGGTGTACTTTTTTTTTGAGATGGAGTCTTGCTCTTGTCACCCAGACTGGAGTGCAGTGGCGCGATCTCAGCTCACTGCCACCTCCGCTTGCTGGGTTCAAGTGATGCTCTTGCCTCAGCCTCCCGAATAGCTGGGATTACAGGTGCACACCACCACACCCGGCAAATTTTTTGTATTTTTAGTAGAGACGGGGTTTCACCGTGTTGGCCAGGCTGATCTCGAACTCCTGACCTTAGGTGATGTGCCCACCTCGGCCTCCCAAAGTGCTGGGGTTAAAGGCGCGAGCCACCATGCCCGGTCATAAATAAATACTTTAAAAATAAGGAAGTAAATAACTTCAGAGCCACAAAATGGTGTGAAGCAGAAGAATGAATACCCTGGGCCCACCACCGAGCCCTGAAAATAAATGACCGCTAGCTCAGCTGAAACTCCTGGGCACTCCCCAGGATATGCAGCAGCTTCCAGATGCAGTTTGTCTGTTTGACTTTACCCTTCCCATGAGGCTGGGAGATGGAGGGTGCTATCGCCCCAGTGCAGTTGAGGAAGCACAGAGCTCGGAGAGGTGCAGCAGTGCCCCTCAGGCCACTTCCTTAGGAGAATAAAGGCGTTGGACCCCAGATGTGCAGGTTTCTGTCATTGCAAGGTGAGGAACCAGTGATATGTGGCGGGGAGAGCGGGGAAGGAGGCCCCTGCTATGTTTATGCATTTCCTGGCTGGTGGGGTTAAAAAGTTAACAGGAAAGGAAGAAGGAACTAAACGACTGACTGCCTGGGCCGCCTGGGGTCTCTGGGTTCCCAGGTTGCAGCTTCCTCTCATTGGATGCAGGTTGGGGTGAAAGATCAAGGGTGCTCACTGAGGCCCTCAGGATGCGAGGTAGGGAGTGGTATTTGATCTGGGTTGGGTTACCTAACAAGTAATTAATGCTAAGTGATGATTAGCAAGAAATGCTTTGATCTCCCACCTTGCCTCCAGGAGAACAAAGCCCTTTTCTGGAACTGATTAGGTGCTGTGAGGTCATTTCTGATGCGGTGTCCTTCATATCCAAGATGCTACTGAGCCACCATCCATCACCGTCCGCCCGATTGGCTGTTTCCACGAGTGGTGTAGGATTTGTTTTGATCTGTCTACACTCCGGCTGCTTCCTTTTATGACCAACGGGCAGGATGGTGGGGGCCCGTCTGTGACCTTACAGGCTGGGCGAGGGAACGGAGCTTATTTGAGGCCTGGCCTCTGACCTCGGCCTTATTAGTGAGCTGACCCCTGGCTCAGCTGCCAGACATGGCTACTGGCTGGCTTGCTGGTTTATTCCCAAAGGAGGAAACTGAGGAAGGACGGAGGACTCAGCCATGACTGCCTCTGGCTAGCAAGCCAGCCTGTGGACCCTGCCAGCTTCTTCATTCATTATCTCTAGTGGCCAAACCAGGCTGCCACTTGAATTTCATTTATTGGCAATTTTTCTGGAGTATGGGAGCAGAGAGGTTGGAGCGTGGAGGACAAGCACCCTGATGGGGGCATGGAGACAGTCCTCATCAGTAGCTGTTGGATCAGCTTCCTTATGGGGACATTTTGGGGCCACACAGGAACCACAGGAGGAAGCAACATACCCTCGATGCCTTGTGACCTTTGCTTCTGCTTTGTCTCTCTCCCCTTTCCTCCAAAGTTGGTCCATTCAATCCCAGAGGCCTGCTCTGTCTGGGGTCCCTCCGGAGTGACACACAGCCTTTCCCTGAAGGGGAAGCACGTGATTCAGTGAGAGAGGCCCCGAGTGCTTCCGGCGGGTCCCTGCCCCGCTCTCAGTCCTGTCGGCCCACAGTCGTGAAGCTGATGCTGTGCAGTTGAGGTGGAGGAGGCTGGCAATAATGGCTGTCGTGTATTGCCACCTACTCAGGGTCCTGTAATTTCCCAGGAAGGCCATGTGCTATAATGAGGACCAGTCCCCAGGCTGGTGGCATCAGCTTCACCTGGGGGACTTGTGAAAAAATACAGCTTCCTGGCCCCCGCCCTTGACATAGCCATTGAGTAGGCTTGGGGTGGGCCTGGGATCTGCACTTTCTAAAAGCTGCTCAGGGCCGGGTGTAGCGGCTCATGCCTATAATGCCAGCACTTTGGGAGGCCCAGGCAGTGGATCACTTGAGGCCAGGAGTTCGAGACCAGCCTCACTAACATGGTAAAACCCCATCTCTACTAAAAATACAAAAATTAGCCAGATATGGTGGCAGGCGCCTGTAGTCCCAGATACTTGGGAGGCTGAGGCAGGAGAATCACTTGAACCTGGGAGGTGGAGGTTGCAGTGAGCTGAGATTGCATCACTGCACTCCAGCCTGGGTGACAGAGTGAGTCTTGGTCTCATTAAAAAATAAAAGCTTCTCAGGGGCAGGTACGGTGGCTCACGCCTGTAATCTCAGCACTTTGGGAGGCCCAGGCTGGAGGATCACTTAAGCCCAGGAGCTGCAGGCTGCAGTGACCTATGATCACTCCACTGCACCCCAGCCTGGGTGACAGAGTGTGATTCTGTCTCAAAAAAATAAAAAGAAAAAGAAAAAAATAAAACCCGGCCGGGCGCGGTGGCTCATGCCTATAATCCCAGCCCTTTGGGAGGCCGAGTCGGGCAGATCACTTGAGGTCAAGAGTTCAAGACCAGCCTCGCCAACATGGTGAAACACCATCTTTACTAAAAATACCAAAAAAAAAAAAGCCCAGGCACGGTGGCTCACACTTGTCATCCCAGCACTTTGGGAGGCTGAGGCGGGCGGATCACCTGAGGTCGGGAGCTCAAGACCAGCCTGACCAACATGGAGAAACCCTGTCTGTACTAAAAAATACAAAATTATCTGGCGTGGTGGTGTATGCCTGTAATCCAGCTACTCAAGAGGCTCAGGCAGGAGAATTGCTTGAACCCAGGAGGCAGAGGTTGCAGTGAGCCGAGATCGCTCCATTGCACTCCAGCCTGGGCAACAAGAGCGAAACTCCGTCTCAAAACAAACAAACAAACAAAAAAAAACAAAAAAAAAATTAGCCAGGTGTGGTGGTAGGCACCTGTAATCCCAGCTACTCGGAAGGTTGAGGCAGGAGAATTGCTTGAACCTGGGAGGCAGAGGTTTCAATGAGCTGAGATCACGCCACTGCACTCCAGCCTGGGCGACAGAGCAAGACTCCATCTTGGAAAACAAAAACCAATACATAAATAAAAATGAATAAATAAAAGCTTCCCAGGTCATTCTCTGCACTACTCGGATGCATTTTTGGGGTCAGATGCACCTGTGGGTGGACTCCTTTCTTCGCCACTGACTAGCTGTGTCGTCTTGGGCAAGTCTCAGCCTCAGTTTACTCATCTGCGAAAGGGGCTAACAGCGCCTTTCTTGCGGGGCTGTGGTGAGATGCTGTCTGTAAAATGCCTCTAGAGTGGGCCATCAATCAGTGGTTGCTATTCTAGTTTTTCGTAATTATGGTTTAAAAGTAACCCTGAATCTGCCCACCCAGAAGGCTTTTGATGTTCTTGATAGAAATCGAGGACACAAGAGGAGCAGGGAGCACGGGAAGGGGCTGAATGGTTTAGAGGCATTTCCCATCCCAAAATTATTATTTGCTTGTGCAAAACTTAATCTCCAGCAAGGGCCTGAATGACTTAATTTCTTTGCAATAGTTATGGCCGTGCTGAAACGGGCTGGCATTTCCTGGGGGTTTAGGGGTGGGGACTGGTTTAAGAAGCTGCTTTAGCTAGGCACGATGGCTCACGCCTATAATCCCAGCACTTTGGGTGGCTGAGGCGGGCGGGTCAGGAGTTCGAGACTGGCCTGGCCAACATGGTGAAACCCCGTCTGTACTGAAAATACAAAAAATTAGCCGGGCGTGGTGGCGCATGCCTATAATACCAGCTACTCAGGAGGCTGACGCGGGACAATCAGTTGAACTTGGGAGGTGGAGCTTGCAGTGAGCCAAGATCACGACACCGCACTCCAGCCTGGGCGACAGAGCAAGACCCCGTCTCAAAAATAATAAAAATAAAAAAAGAAGCTGCTTCTTTTTTATCTCTTCCTCCTCCTAGAAGGGAGGAGTCCTAGGCTCTTCGGAGGAGAGTGATGGTTTGCCTGAGAATGTGCCCCTGGGGGTTTGAGGCCACTGAGACCATGGGGTTCTCCACTGGGTCAGGGTAGGAGGAGAGGGTGTCAAAGGCCAAGGGTGTCAGATGTCCAGTGCTGAGGGCAGGATGGGTCTGGTGAAAGGCTTGTGGGAGAGCAGCTCCCCAACAGGAAGCGCGCACCTCAACATGCTGGGAGGAGGCCGCGATGGAAGCCGCAGGGCCAGGATGTGGGTCCCAGGAGAGCAAAGAAAGGCAGGAGAATCAAGTTGATCCTTGGAGGGTTCGGTGAGGGGGAACCATGTGAAGAGAAACCTGGGCCTCTGATCTGGAATCCCAAGCGTGTTCCTCCTGACGTCTGAGTCATTCACGGGGTCTGGAGTCTGGCAAATTCTTGGGAGGTCAACAAAAACCTCCAATCAACGAATGCCCACAGAGAATGTTCTGCTGCTTCTAAATAATCTTGTATACAACATCAACAGCAGAAAAATCCTGTTGAGAGAAAAATATGGGTGGCAAAAGGATGCCCCAGTTCTTTCTTTCTTTCCTTCTTTCCCTCTTGTGTTTCTTTCCTTTTTTTTTTTGTTTGACACGAGGTCTTGCTCTGTTGCCCAGGCTGGAGTACAAGTGGCACGATCATAGCTCACTGCAGTCTCCACCTCCCGGGCTCAAGCGATCCTCCCACCTCAGCCTCCTGAGTGGCTGGGACCACAGGCGTGCACCACCACACCCAGCTAATTTTATTTTTTGTATGGAGGGGGGGTTCTCACTATGTTGCCCATGCTGGAGTGCAGTGGCTCAATCATAGTTCACCGTAGCCTCATCCTGCTGGGCTTAAGAGATGGTTCCACCTCAGCTTCCCGAGTAGCTGAGACTACAGGTGTGCACCCCCATGCTTGGGTTTGTGATTATTATTATTATTATTTGAGACAGATTCTCACTGTGTCACCCAGGCTGGAGTGCAGTGGTGCAATCTTGGCTCAGTACCAACCTCCACCTTCTGGGCTCAAGTAATTCTCCTGCCTCAGCCTCCCGAGTAGCTGGGATCATAGGCACCTGCCACCACTCCTGGCTAATTTTGTATTTTTAGTAGAGACAGGGTTTCACCATATTGGCCAGGCTGGTCTCAAACTCCTGACCTCATGTGCTCTGCCTGCCTCAGTATTTCGAAGTGTGGGGATTACAAGAGTGAGCCACTGCACCCGGTCGGTGATTTTTATTAATTAGGGTAAAATGCCGGGCGCAGTGGCTCATGCCTGTAGTCCCAGCACTTTGGGAGGCTGAGGTGGGTGGATCACAAGGTCAGGAGTTCAAGACCAGCCTGGCCAAGATGATGAAATCCCGTTTCTACTAAAAAAAAAAAAAAAAAAAAAAAAGAGTTCAAGACCAGCCTGGCCAAGACGATGAAATACCGTTTCTACTAAAAAAAAAAAAAAAAAAAATAGAGTTCAAGACCAGCCTGGTCAACAAGGTGAAACCCTGTCTACTAAAGATACAAAAATTAGCCGGGCGAGGTGGTGGGCACCTGTAATCGCAGCTACTCAGGAGTCTGAGGCAGGAGAATAGCTTGAACCCAGGAGGTGGAGGTTGCAGTGAGTCGAGATTGTGCCACTGAACTCTAGCCTGGCAAAGGAGCAAGACTCTGTCTCAAAAAAAAAAAAAAAAAAAAAAGGGGTAAAATATATGTTGCATAAAAGTTACCATTTCAGGCAGGGCATGGTGCCTCACGCCTGTAATTCCAGCACTTTGGGAGGCTGAGGTGGGTGGATCGCTTGAGGTCAGGAGTTCGAGACCAGCCTGGCAAACATGGTGAAACCCTGTCTGTACTAAAAATACAAAAATTAGCCAGGCTTGGTGGCGCATGCCTGTAATCCCAGCTACTCAGGAGGCTGAGGCAGGAGAATTGTATGAACCCAGGAGGTGGAAGTTGCAGTGAGCTGAGATCACGCCACTGCACTCCAACCTGGGTAACAAAGCAAGACTCAAAAAAAAAAAAGTTATCATTTTAACTATTTTTACGTGCATAGTTGAGTGGCATTATTATTATTCAATATGTTGTGCAGCCATCACCACCCACCATCTCCAGGACTCTTTCATCACCCCAAACAGAAGCCCCGGAACCCTGGCCCTGTTTAACACTCACCCCCCGTTCTCCCCTCCCACTGACCCCCGACGGAAAGTTTTTGAAGACAGAATAGTGTGAAGCTGGGACAGTTGGTGAGGGCGAGGCCATCAAGGAGGCTGTTGCTGAAGGTCTCATAACAGAGGATCAGTTTAGTGTAGTGACCATGGCAACGAAGAGGTTGGATCCCAGATATATTTGGGAGGCAGCACTGATAGGACAATGGGATGCTTCTACTGCTGGTTCGAGGGGAGGTGTCAGGGATGGCCCCTAGGTATTGAATTTACAGGGAGACTTCGGGTTAGTGTCCTCACCTCTTTCTGGAAACTCGATCCCAGAATGATTTTCAACATCCTCAAACCGGTGTCGCCCATTTGCCACCAGGTTCAGTCCCTTCTAGTCTCCCAGCTGTCAAAGTAACCTCCTGAAGTTTAGACCCCATCACAGCACTCCCTTGTGTATTAGTCGACTAGGGCTTCATAACAAA